>NC_132937.1:65673738-68523738 GCF_034638445.1 Ciconia boyciana
CCCGAGTAGAGGCTTCTGTGCTGAGAAAACAGGCAACTTCAGTTCAAGGAGCCACAAAGTCAGCTCCCTGGTTGTGTAAGTCACAGCATAGCCTCCCCGAGGGAGCTGTGCAAGATTGCTGAAGTAGGGGATTTGAATCAAGTTATTCAAAACAGTGGAGAAATAACAAAAACAAAACTTCACTGTGTTTGGCTATATGAAATTCAGAAGTTGAACCTTGCAGCGGTATTTACTATTAAAAAACAATTAAAATTCACAGGTGGAATTTACCCATTTTTTTGTAAAAACAAAACAAAACTGTTCATGTCCAAAAAAATGCAAAAAGCTATAAAAAGGGATTTCCGCAAGCTTTACAAGTTACGTAAGGACATCTCTGACTTATGAACACAGGTAAAATCTGTTCTGCTTCTGAATATCCTTATCTTACTGATCATGCATTACAACTCCCTTATCACACACACCCCTTTAAAACTATCTTCCTCTCTCTCGTGTCCAATTGCACAAAGTCATAACATAATGAGAATGTCATTGGACTGGTTAGGGTGATACATCATATCATGTTAAAAGCATGCCCATTCAATAGCAAAACAACCAGAACGGACCGCAGGAAATCTACACATTCCTAAATCCTACTGTATCACATTCCCAGTTTCATTTGGGACAAAGAACTACAACATCCAACTGGTAAATGGATCTGAGATGATAATTTTGAGTTTTCAGTTTTGGATGCAGCAAGGAGATGTCAGCGTCGCTGCTCCCACCACTTCAACCGGTCACTCCATGGAGCTGCTTCTGCTGCCCACTATACACGACCAGCTCTGCATTTGCACGATGTGAATCATGCTGGCTGAACAGTAAAAGCTCGGCAATTTTTCCTACATGTACATATGTCGAAGGTGGTGCAGTAAAGCCCTCCTTCGAAATGCTAGGTTTTTCCCTTGATTAAGAAAAATATATATTGTATTTGAATGGCAGCTACTTGAAGAGTCACCATCAAGTGCTGTCAATTCTCTTTCATAAGTACCAAGCTGAAGCCAGTGTCTCCACGCAGGTGCTGTTGTTTTTTTAAGCTGCAGCAAGTTTCAACACTCACATTTCCGTACGAGAGACAGAGGCGTTTTGAGTTACACAGAACATCAGTTTCTTCTTCCTCCTCAACCAGTCGTGGGATGGAAGTTGCACAGGGAACTTTCTCAAACTAAAAACAGTCGAGTTTCCAAATTCATTTCCACTGAGAACCTGCTACTGGTTAAAGATTAACAACAAAAAATCCCCACTAAAACTGATAATTTCCCTCAGGTCTGCTCATCCCCGTATTAATGGAAAAAATGTAGAAGCATCTTATTTTTATCTTCCATTCCCATTCTTTGGTATCTGACCCTCAGAAAACAAATGTCAAGTTTTATTTTCAGGTAGTACAGCAGCACCAAGCAGCAATGCAGTTTTCCCTGCACTGACATGAGCAGAGTTTGACATGCTTGACTCTCACACCTGGCCTGTCACTAGGTCACTGCTGTTTTCCTCTTTCCCCTGCACTATTCCACTTGTAGTATCTGGTAACCCACTCTTCTATCCATACTCTTATTTAATTACAGCACATTTAGGCTTTAAAGGTCCTAGAGAGCAACTGTGCACTGATAGGAAATTATGCAAACATCTTAGTTTTAAAACACACATCAGAAATTTAGCAATGTGCCAGGGTGAATGGCTTAAAAATCATCCCCTGGATCCCCAAAATGGGGCTGGAGGAAACGAGGTAGATAACTGTTCTTTCCCCCTTATAGTTACAAGGGGTCCAGCCTGCTTACTTAAGTTGTCCTGCCTACCTGCTACCTCTGGCCACTTTTGTGTCCCCTGGTCTCTATCCATCCCCACCTCCCAGCCCAAACTTATGCCACTCTGCAACCAAGTTAGGGAAGTTGACTGATCAACTTCCACAGGTTAAAACCTACTTTGGGGAGAAGAAGGGTCAGGGTAGTTTAAATCCATCTACAATGCCTCTTTCAGTAGCAGTGCTAGCCTGTCTCACATGAAATGTGTGTGCAACACCAATGGAGACATTAAGTCTGAGCCTGCCTTTGGAAGAAGAAGGGGGTGGGGGGGGGGGAGTGGGAAGCCCAGTGAGTGCAACACTCTAAGTCCTCCCAGTCTCACCTCAGGGCTAAAATAAGAAAAAGAAAGGAAGAGTTGAGGGATCCTGGCCTGAAAAGAAAACCCTGAAGGACTGACGGCTGTTTGGGATTAGGCCTATGATGGACACGATGCAGCTCTCCCCTCTGATGCTACATAGCACCTGCAGAGGGACTGAGCCTTCTGCAGGACTGCCTGCTGGAAGAGATCTTGAAAAGACAAAAGTCAGAACTACCTGAGGGTACGACTATGTCCCTGACTAAATGTTGTTTTTTTCCTGCTGCAGCATCATTATGAAAACAATTTACTTTATTCTGCCAGTGGTGAGTAACAAACTACAGTTCCTTCTCATCAGCTAAACCCTGGCCACAAGGGTGTTACCCTTACATTTACTTGCACATTCAAGATACTCAGCTGCCTCTGAAGGACTGGCAAAGAGCACGTACCATGGGACAACAGTATGTCCCAGCCAACCCCATGCAAATCAGGTTATACCAGGTTTAGGGTCAAAATCCAGAATTCACACCACACTGCAAAGGTCATTTTAAATATCCGAGATCTTGACAGGAGATTAATCTCCAATAGCAGCCTGTAACTCATGTTCTCTTGGCAAGCACCATGGAAATGCAGTAAAATAGCCTTAAAATTTAAGAAATCAGCATTTCACCATAACAAAAACACCTACTGCAAACAACTTCAGTGGAAGCATTTTAAAAGGTTTGGGGTTTTGCTGTATTTAAGGTGATGTTAGATCAGAAAAGAGTTCCCCCTTTTTTTCATGTTAAAACCTCTACAGCAACTCTGGCATTTTTTATGCTGAAAAGTAACACAACCATACTTTTGAAAAAAGCTGCTAGTGCTTTTCACAGATGGCACAGATTTTATTAATCATCATTAGATTATTAGACTGTCATTCACTAACCTGTGCTATTTTTTAAACTAACTGTGTACAGCCAGGGAGTCTGCACACTTCTGCAAGTTGTACAAAGAAATTATACATACCAGCAAATACAAAGAATTTTGTGCAGAACAGAACTCGTTAAACATAGGTGTTTCATTGTAGAATTTGGTTAGCAACAATTCAGTTAGCAATTTCTAACTCTGGAGTTTGAAAAAACAACTCTGACTTTAGGAGAACTTACACAAATGCAGTAATTTATCACATGTTGCTACATCCACTCTATGAGGTTGTAGAACATCAATCATACCTGCTCCTGCCTCAATACAACCCTTGTGTTGATATTAACAATGCAAAGGTCATTTTGACCTTTAGCTAGTAACTGGGTATCAGTTTGCGCCCATATTACCGTTTTCTGTTCGTTCAAAAACACAGGTGCAGATCTTTCAGTGTAAGCGCTTCAGATTTCACATCAAATTATGTGTGAGCATGTCAGGAACAGGATTAACAGAAGCTTTGCTTGCAGAACATTCTCATAAGCATTACTGGGATTTTAACTCCTGCCAAGCCTAAAATGAGCTTTTTCTTATGCCAAATGAAATGTAGCAGAGAAGAGTCATTATTACACTTCATGATTAACTTTTAAGAATCTTGTTTGCACTGTCATTAAGGACACTATGAAAGGGAAAGACAGATGTGAGAGCTGCACATTACAGAGCTTCTGCCTCAAAGTTTCTTGACAAAACACATAATTACTGCAAGTTTCCAGCCCTTGAATGCTAAATTTGAGTTTTTTAGTATTACAGAAAAGCAGAATTGTAAAATTATATGAAAGCATTAGAGGTAAGACAAGATTTATGGGCTTCCTTCAAGGTTTAGGGCTCAACAGTGAAACACAAAGCCTTCCTCAGCAAAGCTGACCTCCAAATGCAGCAGCAGCCACCCACGTCTTATCACAAACCAGAGACCCCCACCCCAGACCACTCACAGCTTTCACATTTCAAATGTAATGGTAGAAAAATTAGGTTAAGCTCAGCCATATGCAAAAATTAATCCCAGCCTAGAGAGATATGTCAGAGAATTTAATGGCAATTAATGTTACTTGTGAACCAGATTCTGTAGAGGTGCTCAAGCTGTTAGCTGCTTCCCTGCATCCCTTTATAACCTTCTGAGGTTGGCAGCTACAGGTATCACATCACCAAAAGATATACAAAGAAAAAGGAGAACATCCTTGAGACAGCTATATCCTCTTTGCTGCTGCATGACCAGAACAGGCAGAGACAGGACTCAAGAAGATACCGTCATCGTCTACACTGAGTGTCATTCTGCATCGCAAAATACCCTTCTCTTCCAAAGCACACTTAATAGAGCAAGAAACAAATCAAAGTCCCCAAAAGCCTATAAAATAAATGGGCCACTTCTATAAAAATAACCAGTCATCATTCCATATTAATTCACATCAATTAAACTTTTAAGTTCAAAGTTCTCTGTGGATATATTGATTTCCTAAATTTAAATTTTATTTGTTATGCAGCTCATTTGTTAGAAGTTTGCTGTTTTGCTTTAGTTTTGGTTTTTTTTAATAAGGGCGGGTTTAATACAGTAAACAAAACAATGATTCTTACTAACCATTAGTTTCCTTCTCACTCTCCCTTGACACTTCCCCCAGTTTTCTCTAATGGAAATATTAGCTTTAAACTACTGCAAGAGTACTTAACAGCAAAGCAAAACAATGCCCCTGTATTAAAATGTCAGCTTAGCTAGGTAGCGTTATTCATGTATGAACAGAGGAACTTCTCACATACAATCTTCTTTCCAGAAAACTATTATTTAGACTTCTTTAAGTCTAGAAGTTTTTATCTTAGAACTTGAAAAACACTAATCTTCAAGTTTCCTACAGGATGTGCAGACTTACATTGAGAATTTAAGTCTATTAACAATCAGCTTCCTTTTCTTAAGTAGCTTTTGCAGATCTCTTAGAAGTCATCCATGGTACCCAGGAGTACATAGACTACAAGCTCAGTATCAGTACTCCAGATTAACAACCATTTATTAGCTGTTTTGCTACTGCTCTTCTACAATTAAAGACTGATTGACAGTTTTCATCATTTTTGTTGCTAAGAAACCTGTCTCCTGTCAGACTGTTTGCTGATGGTCCTCACTTATTATGGGAGATTTTAAATAGCAAGCTTCATTTAAGCTTCCTTGTTCTTAAGGAACAGAAAACGTGTTTCTGCTTGGCAAAAACACTTATCGTCTTTAACAACAGATTTGCTGTTCAGTGACACACAAGAAACTGTGCTGCAGTTTGCGTGCAATGGTCTGAGAAGTCCACCGGCAAGGTCAGCTGACTGCACACCTCAAGGCACAACACAAGCTGCTCCTTATTGACCCCAAAACTTCCATGACTCCCCTCTGAGAAAGACCAAAACCAATTCTGCAGAAAAAATATAGGTACGTGAGTATCTATGCTCATACAGCTTCTCTATCTTTCTAACATGGTGGGTATCGTGCATTTTACCGTTAGCTCTTTTGAGCCATGACACTTTAAAAATATCTGAATAGGTTAAAGTTTTGTAAATTCTAACATGCTTTGAAAGACTGGTGGCACATCCAGCATTTAAGTGACAGCTAACAGTTATGCAATTTCACTACAACTGACCCCTCCCTCAAGACTTCCAGCAAAACACTGTCACACTGCAGATCGTCTCGGATGATACGAAATGACATCACTCTTCAGCAGGAACAAAGCCCTTGCTTACTTATCTTCCTGTTAGCATGAAGTGAGGAATTAAAATGTTAACAATGTAAAGTACTGCTTGAAATTAACCTTCTGCGAGACAATGAGAAACTAGTGGAAAGCTAAAAAATTAGGTTTATTTATATCACTGCTGTAACATACATGAGATGCTTCACCTTGTCAATGCTCACCTAGGTTCACTACACCACTCCTGATGCACAGGGAACCAAAGATCTCCTGTCTCCTGCTGCTTCGCAGGGTATGAAGATGGGTTGCTTCATTCTCCCTACTACAGGATTTTTTGCAGGATTTCCGACAGGAGTCCTTCCTGTCTGACATGAGTGAGGTTTCAAAGGACACTTCCTGAGAAAGCATGTCCTAAAGACAATCTGGTCAGATCCTGGCCAAGATGAACTGCTGACTAACAATCTCTCAGACTGCTCCATGGGTGACGCATCTTTCCATCCAAGGCCCAGAACTTCTCAATGGCATTTATCTCCTGTCCAATGCTTTGGTACATTTCCAGCTCTCACAGTCATATGTTAGATTTAACCTTCCCTGACACGTGCCAGTGCAGTTGTCAGTTCCATGCCTGAGAAAGAGTGCAAAAGCCTGGGATCAACCACTTCACCTCTGGAGGACACGGTAACTGCAAAACCAGGAGAAGGTGACCATGCCTGGGAAAACAGCTGCTCAGCAGAGAACCCCACCAGCTCCCACGGTGCACAAAGGCTCCTGGTGAAAGCCAGGCTCACGAAGCAAAGCAAAGTGTCACAATGGACTCAAGGAAAGGCTCTTCTTGGTAGAGCACAGGAACAACCAAACACGAAAAATTTTACTTACCAGGAAGACTTGGAAAGTCTTCAGCAACTCCAGTAGAAAGAAGGCGAGAGGACTGCCTACTGAAATCCACAGCACTGTAATAAGGATTTTCATGTCACTTGTAAAAACTACAATTTGCACCTTTCAGTGAAAGTCTGCACCACACACAGTTTGCACCACTTTCAGCTTAAACATTTTAATATGTACGTCACTCACCAAATACTCTTCTCCTACATCTAGGCCACTTCGTAAGTTTTCAGGGGGGAAAACAAGTTTAATAAACATTATCTTTCTGGCTATTTAACGGGCTAAGAAGTCGGAAGCACAGCCCATGAGGATCTCCCACTGCTCACTGTTCCCCTCTGTGAGGATCTCCCAGCTGCTTGCCATCCTCCACGCCTCCCGGAGCCATCTCATCCTAGCAGCCACTCCTTCACCACCTCTTCCAGGGCTTCCCCAGGGCTCTTCCAACTGCACCCAACCACCCAACACCTGCCATGGGGCTGTGTCACCGTACTTTCATTATTTACAAGCAAGGTTAGAAAACACCATCAGCAGAGGCATTACAGTCTTAGTCTTACGCATATGAATACAGGCAGGTTTGAAAAAGTGCCTGTTCTCACAGTGTCACCCTATTTGGTCTTTAACAGCTTGCATGCAGAAATCAAGCGGACTAACACTGCACCGCATACAAAAATAACACAACAGCAGCAGCTATGATCAAATTCTGCCACCACCTTACAAGAGCAGGTATCAGCTACTTTCTTCTCAACTCATCAGTATCACACACATTTAGAACAGCGGCTAAAGAGGCAGGGTATCTACTTCCCAAGGAACTGCTGCTAAAATGGCATCCTCAGACTTCTCCTGTGCCCTAAATAAACCCATCTCCACAAACTTCTGATAAGCAAGAGATGCAGGTGCAAGCAAGGGCCCCACACCAGCCCCTCCGCTGCCTCCCATGCTGCCAGAAGAGCCAAGGGCCAAGGTGGGCAACACTTTCCCAGTGCTACGCAGGGTCCTGTTTCATCATTTTGACTCCTGGATGGGTGATAAATTTTAAGACTGACAAGCAACAATATGCACTGTCTCTCAGACAGCAAAGCACATGGCCTATTCTGGGACACCCACTGTCATCAACAGGCAAAGATGCACGATCACCTCACTGCCAGGGCAGGACAAAGGCACTACAAAATCTGGAGCTGGATGACGTTTCTCAGGTGAAAAGCTTGTAAAATAAAAATCCTGTAGTCCTCCACTCCTTGCCCTCAATAGCTGTGAAATTGAGACAAATAAGATTACAAGATCTTAAAGTGATCTATTCCAGCAGATGAAGCAAACACTGCAATGTGTTACTGCAGCAAGCTTGAAGACATGACCAAAACACAAATCCTGTTTCTCAGACGAAGAGGTCTTCAGAGCTGCAGAGTACCGCAGAAGAGCATGGGGTTGTTTCTGTGGCTGATTTGCCAAATTTAAATGGAAAATACCAAATAAAAATGCTTAGAGAACATACATTATTGTCAAACCCCATTTCAATAATCTCAATTGTTCATAGTCCGAAAGATTAAACTCTATTGGATTAGTAAGGGTGACACGTCACTTCTAGAAAAGCCTGGCTGTGACAATTATATCCAAGAGAGTGCAGAAGGCTGATCACCAGCAGAGGGAGGATAAGGCAAGTCTATAGGCTGGAAAGTCAAGTATCAGTCAGCTCTTGCAGACAAGACTATCAGGCCAGGGTTTAGAAAGCATCCCAGACAGGGAGCACAGGCCTCAGTTCAGACTCTCAACCTACAGAGTGGATGCTGCCCGTCAACCAGGACTTGAGGAAGCTAGTGTAAAACTGCCTCCATTTTTTCACCTGGACAGTAAACAACTCCTTGCTAATTAGCAGGATTTGCATTTAGCACTAAAGAGGACACTGCAATACAAGAACCGAATAAGCACGGTTTGCTTGGGCAAGTAATGCACCACACAGCGATGCCCACAGGGGTATGGTGGGGATAAAAAGTAAAAATAAAAAAAAAAAATCAGAAAGCTATTTTGGTGGAAAGCTATTTCAGGGGAACAAGACAAAGAACACATTTTTAACCAGGACACCCTACAGTCCCATCATCATTAAGATCTCATTCAAGGGAAGCAGCAGCAGCACAGGAGGCTGGCGAAGGGAGGAACAGGACAAAGAACAGGGAATTGCAGTTACTGAATTAAGCATAACCTGAAGCCATGACTGAAGGCTGCATCCTTAAAGGACTGGCCCTCCTCCTGCCCCACACCTGGGCTGCTTCCCACAGTAGCTCGGAACCGTGTGAAGCTGTTCCCATCTGCGAGCTCCAGCGCTGACAACCAGCTCTGAGCTGCAGGAGTGAATATGAGAACACCAGTCTGTTTTCCTTTGCTGCACGTTAGGAAAGCTGTAACTCCAACTGAGGATTATTGATACTTCAGTCTTAGTGGACATTTTATTTTTTTAACATACAGGCCATTATTACAACTCCAGTTTCAAGGAAGCTGATAATTTACTCCACCAGCACAGAAAAACATCATCACCACCAACAAAAGATGTTTTCAGATGTTCTGTATTATTTGGTCCACAGAATCACAGAATGCTTTGGATTGGAAGGGACCTTTACAGGTCATCTAGTCCAAGCCCCCTGCAAGAGCAGGGACATCTTTAACTAGATCAGGTTGCTCAGAGCCCCATCCAACCTGACCTTGAACGTTTCCAGGGATGGGGCCTCCACTACCTCTCTGGGCAACTTGTTCCAGTGCCTCACCACCCTCATGGTAAAAAATTTTCTTTCTTAAATCCAGTCTAAATCTGCCCTCCCTTAGTTTAAAACCATTACTCCTTGTCCTGTCACAACAGGCCTTGCTAAAAAGTCTGTCCCCATCTTTCCTATAGGCCCCCTTTAAGTATTCAAAGGCCACAATAAGGTCTCCCCGAAGTCTCCTCTTCTCCAGGCTGAACAACCCCAGCTCTCTCAGCCTGTCCTCACAGGAGAGGTGCTCCAGCCCTCTGACCATTTTCGTGGCCCTCCTCTGAACCTGCTCCAACAGATTCATGTCCTTGTTGTGCTGAGGGCTCCAGAGCTGGATGCAGTACTCCAGGTGAGGTCTCACCACAGCAGAGTAGGGGAGCAGAATCACCTCCCTCGACCTGCTGGCCACGCTTCTTTTGATGCAGCCCAGGATACGGTTGGCCTTCTGGGCTGCGAGCGCACATTGTCAGCTCATGTCCAGCTTTTCATCCATCAGTACCTCCAAGTCCTTTTCCGCAGGGCTGCTCTCGATCACATCATCCCCCAGCCTGTATTGAAACTGAGGATTGCCCCGACCCAGGTGCAGGACCCTGCACTTGGCCTTGTTGAACCTCATGAGGTTCACACAGGCCCACTTCTCCAGCTTGTCCAGGTCCCTCTGAATGCCATCCCATCCTTCTGGCATGTCAACTGCACCACTCAGCTTGGTGTCATCTGAAAACTTGCTGATGGTCCAAACCAAGGCTGACCGGACATGAGAGGCGCCTGATCTCTGATATGTCTGCAGACAGTCTTTCCTTTTCTTCTGCTTATGAAGGTTCTACAGCTGGCAAAAGCTAAACAGAGCAAGCACAGAAGTAGAGTATTTCCACAGCTCAAAAAATTTTAAAAAACTAGACTGCAAAGTGGCAATCATTTCCACCTTCATGGGAAAAAGCCAGAGTCAGAATAAGCTGAGTGAATTTACTTAATCGTAACCACATTAAGCTGTTCATCTCTGTGGCAGAATATCCCAGGCTTTGCAGCTAACATTTCGCTATGTGAATGGGTAGAAACATTTGCTCACATAAGCTGGTTAAATGTGATTCAGCCCAGATGTCCGAATGGCTCAGCAGTCTTTGTTGTGAGATGTTTGCAAAACATCAAAAAAGAATGACAGACACAAATACGTGACCAAGTTCCTGTCCAGAGGACGTGCAAGGCCTGGAGTTTAACAAGGCAATTTTTGGTAGCACGTACTGCTAAAAATCATTGATGTACTACAACTGTAGTTATATAATATTCCATTCTTGTTCAAAGGAAAGGTGACAATGGGATACAATCTGGGCTGTAAAAGACCTGTCCATTAGGGTCCCCTTGCCCCCATGCAGCACTGCTGCACCTGTCAGCAACAAGGAGATGGAGCAGAAATGAGATACGAAAAATGCTGCTAATCCTGAGCACCCCCTGAATACACCATGGGGTGTCGGGGAGTGTTCCACTTACAGCCTTGATAGAGACCCTCAGGTTTGATAAAGGTGTACCCAGGTAAGTCCAAAAAGTTTGTCTTATAGATAGCAGCAGGTATGAGATAACTAGGTCCAGAATTGTATTTACAGTGGATCTGCTCACATAATTCTATCAAAATAATAGTACCGTTCAGCTCCTTTTAGTACCATACGGTTCTGGAAAACACACACAAAAGACAGTATTTTAAAAGCAAGTACCATAGACGTACACAACTTAACAGAAGAATTTGGGGTGAGAATAACCCAGGGAAAACCCTGGAACAAGGCCAATAACACGCCAGTAATTCATCCTTCCAAATACAAGGTCATTTTCTTCTCTCATTGTGGAATGTATTGATTCTAATTAAGCACAAGTTTTCCTGCAGCAATCATGGTTAATATGATGTCTGGTTCAGACAGTTTCTGCAACACATGTACATTACAAATTTACCCTTAAAAAGCAACTTGGGGTAAAAACATGGACCTGCTCTATTATGCAAACGTGTGTAAACATGCACATACAAATTTCTGCAAAACTATTACACAGAAGTATTTGGTGCAGTATGGTGAAACAAACTGATCCACAACCACTTTCATAAATAAAAGCATTCCCATCACTCGGTGATCTCAAATAACAAATGCATCTCAATGTCACTGTCCCAGATTACTGGCTGGAAGCATCTTAACAGACTATAGAGCTGAAACCAGCCGAGCAGCTTGGTTAGAGCCCAAGTCTTCCCTAGAACATACCATATACCAACAGACAAGCCTCAACACAGCAGTTCAGACCTACCAGCAGCAGACCCACCTCTGCTACTAACACAGGCTAATATCTAATTAGTAATAAAGAGGCATTTCACAAGCCAAAGAATGAATATGCAATAATCAATACCGATAAAAATCTACCATTACAGCAGGACACCATCTTCCCTGCTAGCAGGTCTATGGCCTCCAAATTTAATTCTAAAAACAACAAATTAAACGAAACACACAACTCTGAAAGGGCTAACAGGTACAACATTTTTCCACATCTCTGACTTCTCATCTGCAAGAACAAAAGTCAGCTTCAAATTCTCCTCCTTAAATCCATCCCCATCTTTAAAGCCCAACAGACATTTTTCTGCTTTTAGCAGGCTATTCAGCCTCAAAAAAAGATAGCATAACTTGAGAGTACTTGCCCTGACCCAAACCTCAGAAGTTTGGTTTCTAACTTTGGGGGTGGAAGGGTAGGGAGGAAATTGAGCATAAAGTACCTAATTACAGCTTAGGTCCAAGCAAAGCAAAAATTTGCTCATACTGTCTATGCTTAACTTTGATCCACACAAGAACATTGAAACCCTGAGCAAACAGACTCTTGATATGCTTCTGCCAGAAGTCTTTGTATTCTACAGGAAGAAAGCTACCTTTTGTATACCACTCTCCTTCACAAGTCATTTATAACTACATTTAGTTATAAATGTAGTTTTCCTCAGTGTTCTCCAGAAAAGAAGGCAAAAAAGCAAAGCAAACAAGAAGATTTTGTGGCAAAGAACAGAATTATATGAAATGTTTGGGGTTGAGGAGCAAAAAGCAAAGCAACTAGCAGAGCTTCCACTGCCCAAGATTTAAAACATGCACAGGAAGTTCAATGATTAAATATTCAGTCTTTTGTTCTAATTTGTACCTATCAGTTTACAGAAAAGAGGCACCACTCCCCTGCACCTATTTTTTTGAAGGTACGTGGACCAATTGGTTTACATAAAATTGTTGTACAAGTATTCTTGCTACCTGCCACACACTTGGGATGGCAATGTAAAAGCAGTTGCTCTAGCCAATTTTCTTCCAAAAGCAGCAACTGCTCTCCTTGCTCCTAAAGAGAATTTAATGAAGCCATCTGCTCGTGGTTGAGACTATTCTAAAAACATCCTGCATTCTTTATGCTCCCTTTTACAGTTCAAAGCCTGGCTAGCATCCCGAGGCCACAACCTTTGCAAAAAGCAACACAAGAAGCAGAAAGAAACATTACTGAAAACATTTTGCTCGTATGTATGTTAAAATACTTCAGTATCTGCATATATCATATGCAGATATCATATTATTGACAACATTTTTGGCAATATTTGTATTTTAAAGAAAGGTGATAGAATAGTAAATTGCAATGCGCATATAAAATTGAATCTTGCAGGGCTTGTTTATAAGTATTTGAACGTTATTTGGTAAAGTAAACAAATCTCAAATCAAGGAAGCTATCCAACCGATCCACAATTTTAAAATACCTCAGTGCTACAGCCTCATATAAGCATAACTAAGAAATTAAGAACTTATGTTCATTTAGTTTCCAAAAACTCTATCCAACCCATCTGTAAAATACCAACCGGGAGATACAGATTTAAAGCAACTGCTGTACAGTCTATAGGAAAGGGCTGTCATACGACTTAACTGCCACACACCTGCAGCGGCTGGTTTCAGCTGTTAGGATGTTGCCTATCCTTCGGGGATGTATGGGATAAGGGTACTGGAAGAGGCACAACCAGGCGAGAACAAACCCTGAGCACAGGTAGGTCTCCTACATGAAGTTACTGCTTTTACACATAGTAGAGACACGTAACATATATTGACTTTTAACACTTCCATACTCAGAGGTACATTTCTCCAATTTCCTGTCTGTTAGCACCCGTTGGGAACCAGACTTAAAACATGATTTTTCAAGGAGATCTTGCAGCACAGGATTAACTTCTGCTGTACCTGGCAGCGTAAATAAGCATAAGTGTGCTTTTCCAACTGAAAAATACACCCTTAACTCACAATGCAAGTTCAAAAAAGGTAAAAATCTGTTTCATTTTGTTTCCAAGACGACTCCAAAATTAATAGTGCTGCAAGTCATCTAGGAACAGAAAATACATTTATCACAGTACCAAGTACAATGGAGCCTTCAATTTTGCCTGGCACTTCTAGATCACTTTCCAACACAATTAATCATTGTGCTCAGTTACAAACAAAACACCATCACCAAAAAACCACCAAAAAACTATGAGCAGCATAATAAAAAACACAGACCTTTATTTGTAGTGGAGCAGAGCCTACAGACACCAACCAAGAGCAAGAACCTGCATATACAACGTACATGTTTTGGGTTTCATTGTTTCCACAGCAAGACTTTCTGGGGGCAGGGGACAAGAAAGGGAGAAGAATCCCTCTTCCAAACATTTTTTACGACAGTTTTCAAAAGGCATAGTTTCTCAGTGGGAGTCACATCTAACATACTAAGACTGCATATTCAAAATTCAGTAATCATCTGGTGCCAAGGAGAGCTACAGCAGTAGCACAGGACAGGCAAAAATCAGAGTAAAGCTGTTATAAAAAATTCAGCAAAATTCCACAGCAAAACTTGAGTGTGAACAGTTGCTCTGCTCTTGCAGCACTGAGTGACAAAATCCCAGTTCTCTGCTCACACTTCAGAACATTTTGTCAAATAGCTGCTTCTTCACAAAGCCAAGCCTCTCGTAACATGAAGAAAACCAAAAAATTCTCGATTTACATTTTTTTCTCCCAGATTTCTCTGTAATAAAAAACAGTCCTTGACTTGTATTCATTAAAAAAGTGTGCCTTCCAAATTTGGCCTTTCCACATTCATAGAGCAACAAAAGCAAGGCTGTCATTTTTGGATTTCATAGCAGGGAGAAGCAGAAGTAGAAGTGGTACTACAGTGATTAAAACAATTTTTTTTCCAGACTCTCCAAAAGCAAGCGTGCTGCTACTGTCAGAGGCATAGCTAACTCATCTGAAACAATATGTGGCTGACACAGATAGCTCCCAAACTAGGTCAAAGCTACCACAGGGACTTTATAAGCCCAAAACTCTAATTCTACAAGAAGTCAGTTCTTCCATTGCAAACAGTGCCATTTCCTCATTCTGCACATGTTAAGTGACTGAAACATGAGGTTCATGAAAATCAAAGCAGGAAGCACCAAGAGGGTGCCACAAGTGTTGAAGACACATAGCATCCCCTGTTCTAAGAAAAAAAACCACCCCGTAATTCAAAGGGAAATAGTCTAAGTAGGGTGTTTGCCACACTCACTGACTGAAAACACACACACACACCCTCCTCCTCTGCACTGGCCTGAGAAATAGCACCCTGACGGCAAAAGCTTTACTATAACTGACCCACTTCAGCCTCACCCTCTGTGCGGTAACGTGCATCCGGCAGGCAGACTGCAGGACTGGCCTTGCTGCAAATCATCTGGACACCAGCACTGGGAATGTATCCAGCACGCTGCACCCTCCATTTCCATCAAACAGTCCCTAAACACTCTTGGTTTCAGGCCAGAAAACAGGCAGCCAAAAACACATACCTCATCACTGTGCAGAAGGGAAGCAAAAAATCTTCCCATCAAAGGTGGCACAGGAGTCTGTGCTTGGTAGTCAGTGGCTCCTTAGCAAATTACTGCTCAAACAGCATCTTCCTCCTACTCCTCTTCCTCTTCTCACACACAAGGGAAATTCCCAGTATCGTCCCCCGCTGTATACTGCACCAGCTTAGGCTACATGGGGAGAAAGCTGGCTTTCTCTACCAACACAGTAAAAAGAGAAATAGTGCTCCCCCAAATACACCTCCTTTTTAACCAGGGATTCTAGCTAAAAGGATTAAGGCAGGAACCCATACTGCTACTTGTTTTAGCGCTTCTCAGACCTGACACGTTCTGGAGAATATCCTTCTGGGATACATAAAAACAAGTTAAGCAAAAACATTATTTTCCAGGCTAGTGCTAGAATTACATCTGCATATGCAAATTTTTTCTCCCCCTTGTTGTCTGGTGTCTGATCAGTGTTATTTATCAAGGATTAAAGAGGTTGTAAACTAGCAACTGCTTGAAGTTTGTTCAGTCAGAAAAGCCCCAAAGCTCGCTTGTTTGAAGTGTGTCAGGCAGGAGAGGGAAGATAATTTGAACAAATATTAGCAGAGCATTAACGGAGATGCAGAAACTTGCCAGCAGCAGACATGATCTCCTCTCCACCTCCACAACCAGGGACAGAATGTCATCACCCAAGGGACCAGAAGAACAGGACCAGGCACACAAGCAGAAAAATTCACAGGAGACTTTATACAACCACCAGGCTGATAGCTCCTGGAATGACACTTCAACAGCAGAAAATAGGTAACTTGCATGCTAGTACGAGAGCAGAAAGCTACATGTGTGCAGGTTTTTTTCCCTTGTTCTTAGGGATAAATGAAAATACTAAATTTAATGTTGGTTCAAGAAACTTATCCAGCTGAAAAACTAAGCCATTTGGTTTCATGGGGAGAAATGGAGGTTGTGACATGTCACCTTTCAGGCAGATCAGCTTCTGAATGTCACTCACTGTACAGCCAGACAAGTTTTAATACTAGTGCAGAGAAACAACTAAGAGCTCATTTAAGTGCAGATTTTCAAGAAAAATATGCTCCGTCTCTTTCACTATGCAGAACTGCAGTTTTGGAAAGCGTTAAGGTTTTGACTGAAATTCTGCCAGCCAGAGAAAATAGATTGGAAGCTACCAGACCAGTTGCTGCCATGGAACAAAGCATCTTTAATGTGTTCCTCACAAGCTGGAGTTTCCACTGATCCACCTGTCTCCGTCATTTGTACTTGCATGAGGATATCTTTTGAGTCTCGTATATAATTCTCCTTCTGGCACTTGCACCAGAGACTTGACATGAACTCTAAAGCACGCCTCTTTGGCTCACAGCACACACAGGGTTAATAGGCTCCTAGGGCGCTCTTGCTAACCAAGTGAGAAAGTGCTGCCAAACGCCAACCTGTTTTATTTGAACTCTGTTTAAACTTGTGTTTAAGCTCCAGTGAAGGTGAGAAGCATACAGAAAGGCTGGACCATGCAGGCTCCAAAAGCCCTGTGTTTGATGCCAGAGGACTGAATAAACACAAGTGCAAGTGCACGAGCCGTGCTTCTGTGACACACGGGTAGGAGGGCACTTCAAAAACACCAAGCTGAGGTTCACTGAAACACACTCACCAAACACAGCTTAAAGGATTCTGATCTACAACAGTATTGACAATATGTCAAAGCCTGCAACACAGATGTACTAAAAAGCGGAAGATCTGGAGTTCAGAACTGCAGGACTTAATGCAGATCATGCTACCTTTGCTCTTTTCCCATCCCAGACCCTGTTTCAGTCCCTTAAGTGGACAGAAACCATGGGCTTCAGCTGCCTCCAAAGCCTGTCTCGGCAGCCGCACATGGGGGATGCCCAGCCTCTGTTACTCCGTTCCCATCCCCAGCCTCAACATGAGCTGCTCACAGAGGATTACAAAATCACTGAACAGCAGCTCTCCCACAGCCCTCTTCAGTTCCCATGCTGATGAAAGCCAGCAGCCTGTGGCAGGGACATAATGCTTCAAAATGGACAGCAGCAGGACCCAAATAGGGGGACTGAAGAGGAAGACAGAGGGACAAGTTACCTGTGCTGGAGCCTGTTTACTTACTTTTATTTGTCTTCCAACTTCACTGACTTTAGAACACCAAAAGCCATTTCAGTGCCATGAGACTGAGCTGATAAACCCCTGAACCACAAGTTCAGCAAGTACAATTCCTACCACAAGTTGGTTTCACTACTTGGATATCACAAAAAAGTATGAACAAGCACTGTTTGCACGTTTAAACTTTACTTGCCACATACTGAAGACTGAGAATGTACCATAAAGGATCATTTACAAAACCAATGCAATTAGCATGGCAAACACGCAAACTACCTGCATTATAGTTACACAAGTCTCACAGTCCTCAGCTTGATGTAACTTCAGGCAGCAAGCAAAGAGTGCAAGAACAAAAATCAATCTGAGTTCTTTGAAGAAACAATTCTAAATAAAATAATTTTAAATAAACTAATGTTTAATCAAATACTTCCATCTCACTCTATCAAAGTTAGACGGGTATTCTCATCAGAAGATCCTAAATGCAAAACTGCTAGACAAACAGGTAGTGAAATGACTAATTAATGGCTGCCCTCTCCAGATCAGTGAACAGTCTTGGACTGACCGAGACACATGGTATAGCCACAACGGCTGCAGCAGACAGAAAATGTTGCTTTCTACCAAAGCTACAGTCAGGAAAGCTGAGCTGCCAAAGACAAAGTTAACATACAACTAAGACCTTCACACACGGGCTTTTCATTAACCTTTGCTTTTCATGCTATGCACCCCTGAGTAATGGATATGTGATACTTTCTTTTAAAAGAAAGTATGTCTACCTGACTATAAATGTACACCATCAGGGGGTCTCAAAGAGAAAGCATTACCATTACTAAATTGGTTTAGGTGGGTACTACCATCTTGAGAAGTAGAACCAGGAAGTCTGTGTTTAAAACCCTACCTAAGGGTGGATGGTATCCATTCGCTTCCCTGTCAGAAGAGCTGGATGCTAAGCCTGTCACTCAGAAGTGGAGCTTCAGAGCAGATAAATCATAATTCACAGCTACTGGCATGAGTCTAACTTTCCTGCCTATCAGCAGATTTCTGATGTTGCAATTCATACACCAGTCTGAAAGGTTTCCAAGGCAGAGGACTAAATATTCCTGTAAGTTAGTGTATCACTGAGCAATGGACCTGCTAGCACAGTTCAAACGAACAAACTGTACGAACAGACTGTCCATTAATTAAAGCTGACGCTTCTTTGCCTGCATTCGGGAGCCATCACATAATGAAACCATTGTTAGTCTTTCCTTTACATATTCAACTGCAGAACAAAAGGTGATGGTTGTACAGTCAACAAGGACTTGAACTTCTGCAGGTAGCAGTGCTTCTCAACAACAAGCAACAGCAAAAAAAAAATCTTGCACTGAAAGAAGAGGTGAAAACTCGTAGTAAAAAAAAAAACTAGAAGCTTCCTATTACAATTTTTCACTGAACAGCACCCTTTCATAAGTGCCACCAGTTTTCTAAGTTCAACATCATACCACTTAGCCACTATTATTATCTAGAAAAGATAGCGCAAAATGCCTCCCAAGGAAGGACAGTTTACTCTCCTTCCCTCCTCCCAAGTTGTCACATTTAGTGCTCTTTTGCAAGTTTTCAAGCATATGAATAGAATATGACATTCTGACATTTGAATATGAGATAAACGTCTCAAAAAATGAGATATCCACTTCTTCCAAAACATTTGTGATACAAGTCATTCTTCAATAAAAAATAGACATAACAAGAAGTTGCAAAACACTTACCAGAAGGAGAAGGTTCTTTGCATAAAGGAACATAAGGGGCACTTTGAACTTGTGTTGCATAAACTCACGGAACACCACCACATTTAAAAACAAAAATCAATTCATATTCATATCAACGTTGCTTCTAAACGGTGATGTTTTATCACCTGCACTAACTACAAATAGCATTCACAGCTGGCATAATGTGAGGACCAACTCAAAAGAGCAAAATAAATACTTTCATCCCAGTTTTCCTGAGAAGAGCAAAACAGGTGAAAGAATGTCCAAAGCTTCAGAAACAACCAAAGAAAGAAACCCCTGAGCAAACGAAATAACAGGGTAAGACAAGTAAAGGGCCTCTAATGGTAGTGATTTATTCTATCACAGCCTGTTAGTGTCAAGTCATGTAATGAGCCCACATGATTTAGGAATTCATGTAGGGAGAAAATGTTTTTCAATTAGCAATATGAGTCTGGATTGGCTGATGTCAAGTGTCTGTAAGTGATAATCTCACAAAAATGACAGATGAAGACTTTAAACAATGGCTTAAAATTCATTACTTTCTGTGACCCTAAGTTTATGAAGGCATGAGCCTTAACACTATCTCCAGAATAAACCAAAAGAAATTAGAAGAGTAGATGTAAGCTGTAATTCTCTCAAGTACCAGCATTTCTCTTACTTTCAAACATCTCTGCTTCTAAATTAGGGTACAGATGAAATGATGTATGAAGCTGAAACACAGAGGTAGGTAACACAACAGCTATGAATTAAAGCAGGAGAAACCTGTTAGCAATGAAAGAAAACCACAAAAAGCAATTAATACATGTTAAGCATTTACAGGAGGGAAAATACAGATGGAAAAAACATGCAGCTACAAAGCCAAAAGCTGTCACTGAAAATCAGTTTGCCCTCCTGGGTAACAGAGGCTGCTAAACCCCTCCACAAGTCAGCTGAAGTGACAATCTGCTCTTAGAAATAGGAGACGGTCCCCATCATACAGCCTCTTGTAGAGGTAGAATCCATCACCAATTTTCTGTTACATAAGTGTGATATATTACTGGTCTGAAATGCCTGCCTTCAGCTTCCAAACACCAGGGTCCTACACACCTCACCCTGAGGAGTCAACTAAATTTTTCCTCCCCATCATTTGTATTTATCAATTTATGCCCATTACCTTTTCTTTGGTAAGCTACATGAGCAGTGCTTCCTGAATTTGTCCCACTATAAGCATATTTTCTAGCACTTATCAACCCTCCAGGACTCCGGTAATATCCTGTGCTTGTCCACAGGCAAGCAAGATAATAGAAGGAGACTAAACCAAGTTTTTTGTGAGCATAGCTAAACTGATATGCATTACAAGCACCACGGATTAAAAAGATACACAGAGCCAGTTCACTATGGCTAAGACACTACAAAAAAACCCAAACATTCAAATGCGTCCTTGGCAGCAGCTTTTAAATCTGTTTTTTTGAGACATTCAGACAATGGTTGTCCAAAACCTCATCTTCCCAAAGGAACCAAGTTAAGAGCCAAAAGTCGTGACTCAGACCAGCAGCCTCTGGGCGCTGTCAGCACTGGGCTCCTCTGATGTCAAGTCAATTTAGGTAGCTCTAGTTACTGAAAGGAAGAAGCCTCCAGCAAGCATTTACTCTCCAGAATCTATAAGACACAGATACTCTTGTTTTACAACACAAGGGGCATAGCTAAGGTCATCTCCTGGGTTTTTTGTTTTGTTTTAAAAATCAGCTATTATTTCAGTATACCAAGAACTTTCATTAAGTGATGCAACTTCAGCCAGATCAGCACAGAAAGAGCACTCCCAGGGTGGGGAAGCAAAAAGAAAGCTTTAGAGCACTTCTGCGTTCTTTTTTTTACTCTAGGTACACCACTTCATGTGGGTAAAGAAGCTGAGTCAAGAAGTGGAAATCTTTCTGCCTAAGTAAGGACATGGGATAAGCTACTGAGACAGTTACAACAGATTTCTCTCATGATGCAACTTTGACCATATGATGAATACGCATACTTCTCTTCAACCTGAGTCCAGTCCTCATACTGCTGAAAGACAAACAAAAACCCCTTCATCCTCTTTTTCCCATCAGCTAAAACATACACAAAAGTTTCCAAGAGGAAGGGAAGCAAATGGAATTATGAAAAACAAAATTAAACCTTCTGACTCACTTCCTTCTTCCCCTTTCATCCACTATAAGCCAACAAACCTCTTGCCTTCACCACTCAGCAGAAATCACTTGGATTAATTACCATCCACACTCACCTTCTTCAGGCAGCAAAAATCCCAACACCGCCTTCTCAGCTGAGCCTCAAAATGTTACACGGACAAGAGCAAATTAAAGTTTCAGGGTGGGCACAAACAGGCAGGAAGGTGAGGGGAGGGCTGCCCAGATGCAACACCGGAGGGGCTGGAGTCGCCCCACGCCATGCTGCCCGAGGCTGCACGTGCCCCCCGACACAGCCTCGCCTCCCCCCGTCCTGCAGCTGCCCGGCCACCACTGCATCCGGCCCCTGCCCTCCCAGACACGAGTGCCTTGTTCACTGCAGGGAAAAAAACAGAGTGGAGACAACAAGGGAAGAGAAAGGGCGTTGTTTTCCACCCGTCGGCTTTCTGGTTTGGGGGGCCATTTTTGTTTAGAATCTGACTTATGTAAGAAGTAACTGATGTCATCTCAGTTTGGTACTCGGTTTGGCACCAGGAAAGCAGAGGCCACAGGGATTTAATGTAGTGGCTACCTTAAAGCGTCTCAACCATACAGGTAAAAAAACCTGCTTAAAAAATACGCTACAGAACCCAAAGGATTTGAGCAAAAAGCTCAGCAACACCAAAATGGGAAAAGCAGAAAAAAAATCTAACACAATATTGTGTTGTAAGTGAGCCCAGCAAAACGCAGAAACCTGATGGCCCAGATGACATGAGTTAGCATTCGGAAAAAACATGTCAGTTTGGACAAAGAACACCACCAGATTACACAGAAGAAAACGTTATTAACGGCACCATTACCCAAAAGCGACAGAGCCCAACTCTCATGACAGGCCCTGTCATCACCTGGTACCAAATACGAATCCTCCAAGAAGGCATCTTCCTCATTAACCTGCTTTTTGATGAATCTGATTTCTACAGACACAAAAAGGCGATTCACAGCTCGTCACCAACATAGGAAGGGGACACAGGACACTGAAGCTGTTGTGAGGGACATGGTCCTGCCTGCCCGGGCCAGCGGGAGGAAGCCCAGCACCAGAGGGTTTGGTTTGTTCTCCCTCCCCTGCGCTAGACCAAAGGCTAGCCTGGATCTACACGCTCACAAACTGTCATTTCAGCTGTTTGTCACACAAGCCAAACCATGCCACACAACACCATTCCCCCAAAAACCACAGGGAGGGCAAAAGATGGGAGTTCAGACTTCCCGGACACTCAGGGCCTGCTCCCTCTGGCCGGTGGCGGGAGCCTGGGAGGGAGCGGACAGGTCTGTGGGGACGTGGCAGGGCAGGAAACTCATCGAGCCGGTGCTCACGATGGGAAACACCATGATTTGTAAAAAAACTCGGTGAGAGACATAAATTACTAGAAACAGAGTTCATTGCTGTAGTGATGCCAAAAGGAGCCGTGGCAGCATTGCACCCCTCTCAATCATTAACCAAGGGGGAAGAAAAACATGCTTCCTGCCCGTCAGTCAGAGCGCGTTCGTCCCAGCCCCGTTCAGCTCCAGCGGCCCTTCACAAAGGCCGGCGTTTCAAGGAGACGGCATCGCAGGGGCACAGCTCTCCTGTCACACCACCCACAAGCAGGGAAGGGCCGACAGCCATTCCTCCCCATCCCTCGATGCCTGCGAGAAGGACGTAAAGGCCACAAGGGTAAATAACTCCACACCTAACTTAGAAAGAAAATTAAATCCATACTCTTCAAAAAAATCCTCAGACGACACAAACTTGAAGAGCCTACCATCGCAGCAGTAGTTACTTCCTCCTTAATGGATGCCCTGCTGTGTTTCTGTTTGGTGAAGAGTTTGGGTCAAAGCCTCCCGGGATCCCCACCACATCTCACATTCCCCATCAGCCTCTGGCTGCCCCAGAGGATTCTGGCCACCCCGAGCCACCAGCTGCTGGCCAACACTGTTGCAACAGCCAGGGTCCCTACGCGACAGACATTAAAATACCTCGGAGAAGAACGAAGGAGGTCTACAGCTATCACCTACCATTAATAATTTGAGGCACAATATCAGTTTTATTATTCTAAAACAGGGCTTTGTTCAATGTTAAAACACGCAACTGATTTATCAGACCATTAAAAGGCACCTTATCCAGGCTGAATACATTAACTTATCAGTTTGTTTCACATTAAGGGTCAACCCTCTTTTCCTAAGGCACACAAAGACAGCTTTTACCCATTCACATTTTACACCTCCAAACTCTTGCCTAAGTTTTTCACCTAGCACCTGATTGACAAACGTGTTTTAACTAGAATTTAAAAAAAGAAAAAACAGAAAAACCAGAAACAAAACTAAAAAAACCCAAACCGTTACCCAGTTCTCTAGCTTTGAAGAAACCCAGCTGATCTACACATTCTTCTGACCCATGAACAAAAAGCAACACTGTACCCCTTGTAAAAGGAGGAGGTACATTCCCCATTCCCAAACCCTGTTCCACATGCAAACATATTATTTGAAATAAAACCAGTCTGAAGAATCCAAACCCGGCAAACTAGGAGTTTGAAGTGCTAGATAAACATACTCAGCTTAACTAAGCACATTTTATTCTCCAGGCACTCTTCAAAAAATAGATTCAAGACGCATCAGGCCTGTAACATTCCCTTCCTTCAGGAAGACTACTAAAGAGAAGAAGCTGCACACCATTCTGTCCCTATGATGCAAGTTTTGATACAGAAAGGTTTCTGTATACCTAAAAATAAAAACCTCAAATCAAGGAGTAAATAAAGACCCCCATCATTAAACAGCTGTGGTTTCTAACACATTTTTCTTAGACTTTTTCCACCATTCAAAAGCAAACAATGCTCCCAAATAAGACTAACCATATGCTATATTTATGTCTTTTGTGATTCTATGAAAAGTATATCAATCCACAGGAAGTCAACAGTTTTCAAATTGAAACAAAAACTTTTGCTTTCAGCCTTCTTACCTAACAAGTAGTCAACTGGACCAACAAACTTCATGGCAACTGTCACATAAGGGTGAGCTAAAGCAAGACAGTTTTGTAGCACACCACCGCCTACTGCCTGCAAAGCCATTACTGAATGACTATTCCCTATTAAAATCAGCAACTGGCTCAACATAATTTAAAAATATAGGTTGAAAGCAGCATATTAAATCTTGGGGAGGCTACTTAAGCAACAGAATGTGAGCTGTGAAAAAGCACCAGCCACTGACAATAACACAAACACAGAAAACACCCCCCCCAATTCATTGGTAGCAAAGCGATTAATTGCAGTGAGCTGGTCAGTGTTGGAAAGCATACCCAAAAGCCTACGGACCAGATTACACCACCTTTGCTCACCTTATGGAGAGCTCTCCCCTACCATGAAGGTCCATTCTTAAACCAAGATAGTCTGCAGAGCAAAATGCCACCTACTGAGAGCAAAGAAGAGGGCGAAAATCTGTGCCTGAACAAACCAGATCAATAGCTAACCTGAAATTAAAATCAGAGAGAAAACAAAATACTCAGCCCGCTCTAAGAAACTGTCAGCAGGAGACATTAGGGTGCTGGATGCTGTTATTAAACCAAGCTGTAACGGAAGCCGAGGGGCAGAAATCACCGAGCCATGAGGCAAAGATGTTGGCATCAAAAGGAGGAGGACACTGTGCAACAGGTCTCCTACACCCCATTCTCTGCGATTCCATCCTAAAACTTGGGGGAAGAGATAAACTGACAACCTGTCATCACAGAGATCATAATCTCTCACTTCAGGAAGAGGCGTGGAATTAAAATAATTTTCTCCTTTGGTGGCTGCCAAGGAACATGACCTAAAATCCCACACTAGATAACAACTGAAAGAAAGTCAGTATTTATGAAATATTTTTATCAGCTGAAAGAAACTGTCACTTCAGTCAAGTCAGATTCACCCCTAATTTGTTGATGCCCATTTTCATGCTCCAGCTCACAACAGCACAGATCACACTGCAGTTTCACTGACACTCCTCTTGCTGGCAAAACCAGCTGAAGCAGCTCCTGCCCCCGCAGCGGTGCTGCCTGGTCGCTGGTGGGGCTGTACCATCAGCAAGCAGCACTGATGTGGCACAGCGTCAGGCCCCCAAGCAGCTGCACCGCCACTTCTGAAGAGGCTGCACAGAAGCAAGGAGAGAGAGCGGGAACTGGCAAAAAAAGAAGTTTAGGCTGGCTTTTCTATCATATGCAACGGCAGCGGTGCACCAACATTGAGAAGCGCAAGCCACCATGAATGTGATGACCATCCGAACCATGTAAAACACCACCACTGCTGCTCTCGAGTGAGTCTAACGAGCAAGTGGTGACATTGGATATTTGCATACGTATTCGCAACAAACACTTTTATTGTGCAATTTTCAAGCTACATTCAAACAATACATATAATCATGGTGGAGAAAAAGGCAACTGTGTTTTTGCCCATGGTAAAAATGAACCCACAGGCAAGGATACGTTGGGAATGACGACACTGTCCTGCCAATAAGGGCTTGTGTTCATGCTTCACATGCCTCAAGCCACACTGACATCTGTGCTAGGCAGGAGGAGGAGAGCATGGACACCAGCACATGCCCAAAGACACGGACAGGTTCTGTGCCCAAGCCACGGCACCACTGCGTATTCAGGGTCCTTCATAACATGATGGTCAGCCCACCCCAAGCTGCAAGCATTCCTTTATGTCCCAATGCACAGAGGGGTAGAAACTACACCAGGCTCAGCCTGGCCTTTCTGCCTGTGGTACCGTACTGATATCAGTTATCAATATAGCGATATCACTGTAAAAACCTGCAGTACCTTTTCTCATGGGTTTTCATGCATGTGTAATTAGTATGCACAAATAGTTATTCCAAGGCAAAGGCACATTTCCTGCTACAGTTAAGGTAAAATGTCTGAGTACTATTGATAGTTGAGAAACCATCACTGTACTCGAGTAATCTTTGTAAACAAAATAAGCCTCTTCTACGTAGACTGGGTACACACTGCTAATAAAGGTGAAGAACAAAGGTCACAAAGCTAAGAGTTTTAAATACCTGCTTTGGAGACAAACCTCAGCACATCATACAGATTGCAAATAAGGGACTTTTTTTAAGTACCATGAGATCTTATGAGATCCTATACCTCTTCCTCAGTTTTTAATTAGGACTCTCTCAGTAACATGTGTATAGGATTATAGATTCCCCCCCCCCCCCCCAAAATCAAGTTTCAAGTTTGTGGACCAGATCCAAGGACCTGCTTTCTATGCATTCCTGAGGGAGAAAGGGCTATAGAAAAGCCTTTTATTTCTGCATGTATTTCCCAGAAGGCCTAACTAATGCAAAAGGAAATGTATCAGGCTTCTTCAATGGGGGGAGGGCAGGAGGGGATTAACACGTTTCATGGGCAGAGTGTGTGCAAGTGGGGAGGGGTGAGCACTTCACTGTGAGCAATTAAATGCAATTCTTTTGTAAACCTTATGATAAGATAGCTAAAATACCCTTTTCAACAGAAAGCCCTACTCGAGTAGGGTTTGACTTCAACATCAAGGTAAATTGCGCTGAAAAATAGGCTGTCACAAAAAGCTGCTGTGGAGGCGGACACTTGAGACTGCATACGTAGATCTCGTGAGAATCACCACTTAAGCACATCAGCATCATGAAGTTAAGGGTACTAATACAGGAGTGGATGTTTTCATTGCAAGTCAGCATCATCTGCATGAACAGTTTCACACAACTGCTAGCAATGGTTTCCTCCTCCTGAATTGATTCTATACATACTTCTCTGCAAAGCTTTTCAAGAACTAACTAAGGTTGGTCCCAGGTTCAGAAACACACTTCAAGATAAGATCAATTAAAAAAAAATAAAATAAAAAGACACCAGGAGCAGAGCAACTGTTCCCTATACTAAAATAAATATTACAGGAAAACTGAATAAAAGGTTATTGCTCCAGAATTAGGACTTTGGCTGCTGGGTCTACTTCACTGCCAAAGCATCCATATAGGCAATGCACCAAGCAGCTTTTGCCCCACCTCACATCTTTGGGGACCCAAATCCTGACTCCAACCAGCACACAGGCTGCCAACTGCAGCATGCTGCCTCGAGCCTCTGCTGCCCATTGCAGGTCAACTGCTGTTCCCCTTGGGGCTGGGTTTTTCTTTAAAACAGCCCCTTCCCCCTTGCTAGCAAAAGCAGGACTTAAAGCAGACATGGGCCGAGTTTGCTGAAGGTACACGTTGCTTTTATTTTTACAGGGAGGAGAGGCAGCAGACCACGTGGCTCCAGCCCACAGGTTAGTATACATTTACCAACATACAATTAACTGAACAAGAAGCTTAATTCAAGTTTTGCTGCACTTGCTGGTTCAGAAATTCTTACTCCACCTGTATTTAAGCACTGTTTTCATGTTTAATATAGCATGCAACTACTATAGCTCTCTATTCACACTAAGGAAAAACAAATTCATTCCCAGAGTTATTTGGCATTAGTATTAGTTACAGTGTAAATAGCCTAGGTTATTTAACTAGTCCACTCAATAACACAATCATCCATCCTTCCCTCCAACCTTCTCACAGAAAGGTAACAGCAGCAAAATTAATTATTTCCTTAAAACCAAATAATCAGGTTGATTGTTCTAGGACTGTGCTTTTAGGTGGTGAGCTACTTAGCACTGTATTTAAAACATTGAACAAGTCAACAGAAAAAAGACAACCAAGATTTATTACTGATTTTGCTCAGTCATTTATTCTTTCCTATAACCTCATTTTACAGTATTTGAAGACTTCCAGCTTTGCAACACTATATTCTGGAATTTTAACACTAGAAACAAGAGACATTTATACACACTTCCAAACACAGAGATCAACACTTTCAACAGTAAACCATTTGCTTAAGGAAAATAAAACACTTATTACAGTCTAAGCAACATGCAAGCAACTTAGAGCTTATCATGTTTAGTGGAGAAGGTGATACTGAATAGCAGCATGGTCTTTCATTTAATAAAGTACTGAAAAGATCCCGTGGACAGAAACTGAAGATCAACAATAAAATGTGCAGGCTCTCAAGGTGAAGAGTAATTAACCATAGGAAATAAGATGTCATGGGGGATTTGCAATCATTAGAAACAAAATAAGGAGAGATCCGTTTTCCAGATGGGGAAAATGAGAGTAGTGGACAAACTCCAGGGCTCAGTACAGAATTTCACCCAGTCATTCCAGAGGTCCATGTTACTCAGGGGCTAAGGTAACACCTTTAATTTGCTTTTTTTCAGGGAAGTACTGGGTTACCTTTTTCATCAGGTTATCTTTTCACCTCAGAGGAGATGAAGCTCACCACCCCACCTCACCACCCTCTGTCTCAGCCAAGAGAGGGGACACTGAAGGGGCAGGCAGGATACCAGCTGCTGTAATTCTGGAGTGATGCAAGACAAGTTTTCCCAATATGTTAGCCTGGCTTTATCAAGATTCTTCCTAACTTTTACATTTTTGCTGAATATTGAGCTGAATATTTGCTGAATATCTTGAGCTACAAGCTCCAGAAGCAATGAAAGCTGCAGCACAGCTACAGCAGTAGCACGCATGGCTCTGCAGCATAACCCCTTTTCAGGGCAGCAACCCACCCCACTGCCTGCTGCTCCAAGTGCTACTCCCTTAGAAAAACAAAACCTCATGATCCCATGCAGTGCTCAGAAAGACTTCCTGCATATACCTCAGAGAGGCTACAAGGATCAAGGCAGCCATCAGTCTTCTGGCTGTTTTGAATACATTTTGCTATTTTTCCACAAAAAAAAAAAAGATTCATCATTACAGCACAGATTTTTCTGATTATGACTCTGCCCAACCCATTACCAAGTTGGAAGCTAAACTCAAGCATCAGTACATACGTGCTTTGGAAACATAACATCTAGTCATTACAGAGCAAAGCTCTACTCAGTCACCTATCTGAAAATTATTTTGAAATAAATCTTCTCAATTTCTCTTTGGTTGTATAAACAGCTTTGAAAAACCCCACCTAGATTTTAAAAAGTCTCCTTCACAAAACCACACTCCTCCAAGTCTGCTCGTATCTGCCATGAATCATTTCAATGCAAGTTCTCCATATTAACTCCTTCAACCTTGCATGGCATAATTACAAATGTTCTCTCTGCATATTTTTGCATATTTAACAGAGGCATTTCATGCTAATGTAAAGGAAATGTCTCAATACACATGTATTTCATATGTTATGCTTACATTGTGCTACACTTGAATTTCTAGATAACCTCTAGCATAGTGCAGGTGTAATTCATAAAGAGCAATTATAACACAATATGAATTACAATGTAAGTACACTGACAGAACATCAGCTGAAGGTAACGCAAAGGGAACTCCCCAAATTGCATGATAATTAAGAACCTTCACGAGAAGTCCCATGTGGAGAAAAACCTCATCATAGGCCAGGAAAGTGATAGACTGTAAAGTGAAATTAATGGGAAGGTAAATTTCATCCTCAAGACATTGTGTGTTCTGCATGTGTGCCAGACCTCAAGAAAACTTTCTCTTAAAACTTGACACAGGATCTGAAGCCATCCAGGACAGTCTGGAGCAAAACGAGAGCAGCAGTATGTGCTGTTTTGCCTATGGAGCAACATGGTTTGGAGGAACTCTTCTCATCCCTCTTGGTACCACACATCTCTGCCCAAATTATCACTTGGCCAATGCATTTGTGCTCCCACTGTTACTACCCTGATGAAGACACATGGGCTGAAGGGTTACTGAAAATGCACTAGCAGAACCCATCACTCTGAAAATCATCCGCCAGACTGAAGTCAAGAGCATGTGCCAGCACAACGACAGGATCCTTCTTCCCCCATCAGTCTTTCCCTCCACAAGACTGCAAATTCTCAAGCAGAGCAGGACCACTGATCTAGTGCCTGGTGTGGAAGTGCTACTCTTAACGTGCAGTTAAAACGTATTCCCCAGGAGCCCTGCAAGCCTCAAGCCTCTGAAGGCACAGGTAGTCCCTTCAGGAAATAATTAATCCCCGTCACCCAGGAAGATGGACAAAACCTGATCAGTTGGAACGGAGCTCAGGCAGCCTCCCTTCTCCATTCTTGACTACTTCCTGAAATACTTCGTCTGCTTCTGTCACCCACAAAACCAAAGCAAGGTGGCAGATCCTATAATAAGAGCTGTAAGATTCCTGAGCTTGTAACTAGTAGCTTCTCAAATCAAAGAAACAGGTATAACTTGTTATTTCTTCTCCAAGTTCCTCATGCGTCCTCAGAATAACATTTGAACTTCAAGCAAACAGGGCCCTTCAGGATCCTGTCCTCCACTAGATTTCCAGACAAGAAAATTTGTATTTACATGATTAATAACGTAATTACTATAATTACTTATAATAATGTATATTAGTATATATTATACATTAGCTACTATAATAGATATTAATAAAGTAATAGAATTATTTATATTTATTTTTGTAAAAAAAGGCATTTTAGAAAGGTACATACTTTTTTAATTGACCGATGCCTTTAAAGTTTAAAGCAACATTTAATGTAAAAGGAGAAAAATGTAACAGGCGTGAAAGTCAGGTTATGCCCTCATTTTATTTTGGTCTTTCAGGCAAATTTAAGCACCTTACTTTATTAAGCTTTTTGAAAATGTTCGTCCTGGTTGTAAGATTCAAACTGCAGATTTATGTTATCCACATAACTTAATTTCACGGTCATGAGGCTATTACCCAAAGTCCCATAAAACATTTAAAAACTAACCTCTTCATTTTGTATTTGGTTATGCCGTGGCTTTCCCAGAGGCCAAACAAATTGTGGCACTTCAGCCATTGCAGCCCTCCCCAAGCCTCTTGATTGTTTGCATCTCTGGAAGCTAATGCAATGGGGCAAATTTGTCAGCATTATTTTTACAGGCCATTTTAACTGCGAAAGCCAGCATGCACCACTGGCTCCTGCTCTGGCATGCTGCGCTACACGTCCCCATCTGGTCCTTGTTCACGCCGCTGAAGCAATGCCGGACTAATCCCAAACGTTTGTGATTCTTTCAAAAGAGATCATTAGTTTCACAGCAGTTCTTGTGGACCTTACTTTACACTGATGAAGGCAAACAGCAACCAGCAACAACCAGAAGAACAATAGCTACTTTGTTCATGCAATAAAACAATGTGAAACTGCCAGGATCGTTCTGAATTGCCAAAATTGCTAAGTTTTACTGCACTATGTTAAATAGCTGGTCTACAAAGCAAAGTCATAAAACTGATCTTTGATATTTCCCTCTCCCATTCACCCTCTCTCATAGCAGATGCCAACTGCTTCATTAGCCACATTTCATTAGTAAGAAAAACATGCAGTCAACTGATACAGGAAGCGGAAACCTCTCTTGTTTTAACCATTTAGCTCTTGACAGAATAATGAAAAAGGAAATCTGAACACTGTCCACTCCAAATCTGCAACTACACTTCTTCAGCTTACACTTGCAGCACAACTCTGCCGCTAGAAAGCAGTAATTCTTAGTACACAAACAAAAATTGCATCATGAAAAATACTTTGCAAATACAAGGGTTTGTGTGTTTAAAAAAAAAAAAGCCCCAGCAAAACGTGCTTTGTGTAAGGAGAGAGAAGCAGTGGAAGGGGACACAACTTTAACGTGAGGAACGCTCTCGTTTCTCCTTGCGGCTCACTCCTTGACACTCTGGGCAGTCCAGCTGGTCCCTTTGTGAAGCCTCTGTAACAGCCCGTTTGGGTGCCTGCAGTCACCGGGCGGCAGTCCGTAGGCAGGCTGGCAGAAGAGGCAGCAGGCAGGCAGGAGCCCCGGCGAGGCTCCCACAGCAGCAGCCACTGCCACCAGGTCAGCAGAAGACCTGCTGAGCCACTCCGCAGCACTGGCACCTTTGCCCCTGGCTTCCAGCGCCTGCAAAGCTCAGGGGAAAGCTCATTACAATGTAAGGGACAGGTACAAAAGCAAAGGCAGAATAGTCTGTACTGAAGTGCGTTAATAAACCAGGCCCTAGAAAGGTGAGTTACACCAGACATCAGTCGCATGGCATCTGATGGGGCGGGGGGGGGGAGCAGACATAGCTACATACTCCGACAGAAGATAGGGAGAGCAGCACCAACCGCAGAGCGAGACACCAAAGACAGACTACTCTGATCCAGCTACTCTGGATCAGAAGTATCACCTTACCATTCCCCAAAATTACACCATGCGTCAGTTTTCGGCCATTCAGGAAAAAAGCAGGTCTGTATCACACGCCTCTCCCACTGACAGATGGGACCACCCTCTCGAATCACTCAGGCTGAGGACAGAGAAAAGCCACCCGCACCCACAAAAATAAACCTCATTTCCCAGCAGCCCCGAAAGCCAAACCAAAGCCAAGAAAAAAGCCTGCTGCGGCCAGCTCTTTCTGAAGGACCTACCACCTCCAGGCCAAATGCTGCTCTGCCACCAGCACCCGTCCTGCACTCGCTGCGCCCGGACCCATGGCACCACTTACTCAGTCGCAACGTTTTTCAGGAAAAAATCCCTTCTCAACAAAGGTGGACCTCAAGAGAGATATCTGATTCTGCCTGCGCCATGATCGTATTTACTGTAGAAGCCTTCCCCATTCTGCGCTCTACATCCTCGGCTCCTCTTTTGTCTGCTATCTGCTCATCTCCCAGGATATAAATATATACACGCATGTATTTTTTTTTTAATAGTAGGGGAAAAGTCATTTCAACACATCAAGCCTCAGACAGCACTACATGCCTAGCCACCACAAAGCAACTCAAAGTGAGAAAGGTTCGTTTCTTGTGATCCACCTTTTTTTTCCTTAGTGACAGTTCTTTCTTTTCCTGACAGAATTCAGCAAAAAAATTGGTTAAGAATTAATAGGTACCCTTAGACCTTGCCAAAGTCATGAAACGTTCCAACAGGTTAAAAAAAAATCAAACAACAAAACACAGTTAATTGAACATAAGGCAAGTTTCTGCTTAAAGTCTTAGCTTCTCAAAATGCTCACAAATTCCCCTCTCCTTTTGTTTTCTCTGTTTCTTATTAGACAAAGCATCAATGTCATTAAAATGTAACGGCATCCTTTCAATATTTAATAGATTCTTGTTATTAAGGAAAACAGAACTTTTAGAAGCATAAAAGATTATTCTGATGTCTCCTAAAAGGCACATTTTATTCTTGGTTTGCCTTTTGCTTTGCACATATTTGCAAACACCACCCTACTGATTTTGGATTTGTGTGGAGTGAGTTTCGTTCGTTTATTCAAGCGAGCTTCAGTGATGCTGATAATCAAGGTGCAGTTAAATTTAAAAAGAGCAAAAACAGAAAAAGCATATACTAGTTAGGCAACACATACCCTAAGTTTTAATAAAAACCAAAAGCATCAGCATGATTTAATAGCAATAACCAGAAAAACTGTTAGTACCTTCCCGAACACAACCACACTGAGGTCTGTCCCTGTTCCTGCCACCACCACCCCCCCCCTTATTCTTCTAACTTCAGCATAGCTGTTCTTTGGGAGAAAAATACTGATATTCAACTGCCAGTTACTTATATAAACACAGATTATTCTGTATACACTAATACAGACCACTTCAAAGTCTGATGTCTTCCAAATAGATCTCAAGCTTCAAACTACAATTTTGAATGCTCACAAAGCAGCTGCCTGTTCAGCTACAATTTACACAATACACCCATCAAAGGGGTTTTTTGTTAGTTCTTCGTATTTCAGCTGTATGGCAACAGAAGACATACAGTATCTATATACGATCTACCAACAAAAAAAGACAGCTTCCCAACAGTTCACAACACTGTATCACAACACTGAGGCACTGGCTCAGGCATTGCTGTTTGTGGGGACTACACCTACGTGTGTACATCTGAGTACTCTCAAGCTGGACCAAGGCTATTACAGAAGTTAAGAAGACTAGTCAGAGAAAGAGATCCCTCTCCAATGTAGGCATAAACATAAGATCATTTACAATTCCTCTCCAAATAGGCAATATGACTCACAGTCAGTTTAAGAAATCTCAATCTGCTGAGTAATTCAAACAGCTTCATTGTTAGTTATGATGTAATGAGATCAGTCAGTCAACGGTGACAACACTACATAAACCTCTCTCATTTGTTGCCTAGATCACAGCATTTTGCAAGTAAAGACAATTATTTTCTGCTGCTACTAAGTTATTCCCTATTGTCACTAATTTACTTGATAAAAACAAACCTTTAAATGAGCTTTTGACTTATGGTGCCTTACAAAATATCTAAAAAATTAATTTCTTACCTGCAACCCAAGCTGCATGGCTGTTCTCACAGCTCTCTTACAAAGACCGTAGCAAAATGTTGCCTTGAGCAGTATGCAATGGCCTGAATTTTGTCATCAGGTAATGAGCCTGCCACAAAAATAATGACTGCATGGCAGCAGCTTGCTGGATATAAATCCCTTTCCTGCTTAAAAGTAGATTTTGGATCAATATGAAAACAAAAACAAAACAAAAAACCCAATACTATCTGAAAAGAGTAGCAAGAATAAAAAGCAACTGTGCTGGTCTCACTAACTATACAGCAGGATGCAAATTAGCACTAAGTTGTTTTATATTTAAGCAAGCGTAAAAATAAGAATATGAAACAGAGAACACTTAGCTCTGCGCAGAGTCAGCCGCAAGCACTAAATGCCTCACCATGCAAATGGTGAAAGCTTGCTACAGAAGCCCAATACTTAGAAGCAGCAAAATAAACGCGACATATTTTGTGGGTGCCCCCCTCCCTCTCCAGCCCTGCTCACCCTTTCCTCCCCTAAGGCTTCAGTTCTTGGTTAACATCTCTTCAGCTGAAAATAATTGCCTGCCTCCCAACGGCATCTCGGACAGTGTCACTCCTTAATCAGCAGGAGGACAGCTGAGTGATGTGAGGCACTTCCACCTTCTCCCTGGAGTAATCCCACCGTCTCCACAAGGCAGTACTGCAACATCAAGAACTAAAATGATTTTAAATGTGGTGCTCTCCCCTAATGAGAACCATATTCCAATAAGGTCGCCCTCCAAAAACCCACTTCACACTACTACACCAGCTGCCTATTAGGACTTAGCTTATCAATATAGCTATTGCCAAGGATCAATCAGTGCAGCCTGCATACAAACCTCAGGGAAAAATCCATCTGTAGAAATGAACTCACAATGCTTTTGGTATGCCTAGATACATATATGCAAGCAATAATCAATTGTGTTATCTTTACATTTTTATCACAGTGTGAACAGGGTAAGAAGCAGTAGTAGGTCTGCAAGCTCTCCTGCCCTGGCAGAGGAAGGATACCAGTAAAATTACACTAGATTTACAAAGTCAGATTAATTTACCTCTCTGCATGAATACCTTAGAAAAGAAAACTAGGTATCTATTTCTCAATCAACTGGAGAGATGGAGAGAAAACACATGCTCGTGGGCTTTGCTAATACACTTGCAGTGGGTAGACCAAGGAAATGTGTGAATCGGAATAATACAAATTTCAGCTTTCATCACATCAGTAACGCATGCAGTAGTTTCACTCCAGAATGAAACATCAAGCATCTGGAAACTGCACAGGTACGTTTCTTCAAAACAAGTCACCTTCTCTTCCCTACATCACACTTTTACTTGAAAAAGAAAATCTAGACATGATCCTCCCCGTCTTCATCCTCAAAGAGCCACCAAAATCATCTTTTCTGTAAGGACACTTAAATCCCATAATTGTTTCTTTTTATCCATTTTTCCATCCTTCCCAACTCTGCCCCCTTGCTAGTTACCCGCTCTTGAAGTCTGACACCGAGCCACAGCTCGGACCCGTGGCAGACTCTCACCTTCCCTGCCCATTTCACTCAGCAGCTTATTCAGTAAACTAACAGCTACCATCCCCTTTTTTGTACCCGCTAGCATTAGGAATTTTAGGCAGCCAAAAAACAAAGTTTATGTACAATTCTTCTTTGTCCTAGGTGTTAGAAATGGTACACATATGACATGATTTACATAACCTACATATACTAGTCACTAAAAATTAAATAAAATATCAACTTTCCTTTTTCTCCCCCATGTGTTTGAGATCCACACTCACAGTGAGACTTAACAGGAAATCATTTTCGGATACAACAGCCAAAGGCACAGCTCAATGACCAGATGCAGCAGGACTGTACAAGGTATCTTTAACCCAAGTCTTCCAAATTCTGCTTCTCCTCCTTCAAGAGACTCACCTTCTTCTTGTTTCAAACTGTGCTGTACACTTCCCAAGGAAAGGACCACGTCTCCCACATGTGTGTATACCATAAACTCTTCACACACCAAAGCTCTGCTTGGGGCCCCTGAATGCCACCACAATACAACAGACCTGGTAGTACTGTAAAACCATCAATTACACTTGAGCCTAGCAGCTTCAGATTTTTGCAGGAAATGGAAAATCCGTAATTGAGGGAGTGACAAACACTGTCCTTTCTCAACCCACAAGTCCCTGCTCTCCACACAAAGGGAACTACCTACTTTGGTTGTATTAGACAGCGTTTCATTGTGGGGATGAAAGATTCAGGAGCCTCCACATCCTCCTCCACAACCTCTCAAAGATTCAGTTAAATTTCAGCTTTTCTTCTTCTCTGCTCCCCAAACACTTTTTAAAAGCTGGTATTTTCATCAACTATAGAAGATTAAACTGCCTTTGGTCCATCCCACGTCACAGCCACACAGAAACCTTTAAACCTCTTCACACAAACTTTGAAAAGCAAGTGTAATTAGATATTAGAAGTAAAGCAAGGAGTTTTGAAAATGGAGCAAGCAGTCCTTGCTTTGGGAGATCTGAAATAAGTGCTTTATAACCTTAAAATGATCATAGGCATGTTAAGAAATTTAAGAAGTGGAAAAAACACAGCGGCAATGTAAGCAGATGCAAAACGCTTCACTACAGGCAGGTTTTGCTGAGTGCTTAAAACATTGAAGGTGAGAAGCAAATAAACTGCATTATTTCAGCAGACAGAGCTGAGACAGGGAAGGGGAAGTGCTACTGAAAAGCCCATGTTTTTAACAGTTTCCTGTTCACACTACAACACTTCCTTGATTAATCAATGTATTGCTTTATGATGCACGTCTACATGACCCCCGGGTACGAAGATAGCTGTTAACACGCATTAAAGCTCACAAACACATTTTCGACTCTGCAGATGTCCACAACAAGAAGCGTAAAGCTTCATTACTGATCTTCACTGCTATCATGGTTTCTTCCCCTTTACCAACTTCAGAGCTAGGCTGTTCCACACAACTCTGAGACGTAAAAGCCTGAGTAGCTGACCTCAGGCTCTGGACCAGATTGCTCTGTCCTCCTGCCAAAGAGCTAAGCAGTGGGTTACAGCCAAAGTCCGGAAGCATTCCACAACCACTGCAGCAAACGCTCAGCTGTTTCAGTGAACTCCAATTTCCACCTGCCACAAAGCCCTATCCCGAAAAAAGCATAAGTACTTTACTCCTGTGAGTAGCCCACTGGCTGACAGCCGGGCTAAAGAGGCAGAGCCTCTGCTGAATTCTGCCTTTTGCTGTGCATTTTATGAAAGCGAACAGCTTTCACCCTCCCACTCCCTCCCCTCTGCCACAAACCCAAGCGCTGAAAGTAATATAAATACAGGGTTTTGAAGGATTGTTGCACAAACTTTTACCAATCATAACAAAGCCCCAGAAAAGACAATCATTACACTGCTGGTAAAACTGCTGGTGCTGTGCTGGGTATCGCATGCTCTGCCTCTTACTCTACACACTTAACCCTTTGGCATGCGTCCCACTGTTGGTTCAGGGTGACGAGTCTGGAAAATCTGTGCCAATGTGGCTATCCGTAGCACATAATTTGCAAAAAGAACAGACAGCTATGGTACGTTGTTGTACCCGCTAGCATTAGGAATTTTAGGCAGCCAAAAAGCAAAGTTTATGTACAATTCTTCTTTGTCCTAGGTGTTACAAATGCTACACATATGACCTGATTTACATAACCTACATATACTAGTCACTAAAAATTAACTAAAATATCAACTTTCCTCTACTCATGTAAATATCTAAACAGTTTGATATTAAAATTTAGGCTAAAGTGGTTTTAATTTTAATGAAGCCTGAATTCTAAGTCCTATGGAATATACTTGTCTTTAATAGCAAAGTACCAACTATGTTTTTATCCAATGCTTTGAAGTAAAGGAAATGAAATGCCAAGAATTAAACTGAATTTTAGCTACAGCTTTTCTCTGAGTGAAAAGAAATAATCATCTGGTTTTATTACAGTTTTGGTCTTCACATTCTTATACTCAGGGTGATTCAGGAAACAATAAAGTTGCTTGTTCCAGTACAGGCAGTACCCACCTGACATTGTCCTGGCTTACAACAGTACAAATAATTCCATCAATACATTTTCAAAAAATGACTTGCTGAAATAAACACAGTGGCTCAAAACTCTGTATTTTTCCTCTTCGAATGCTGAAATCAACAGGCATCATTATCATCAGTATCTCAGCAATAAAACTTTTTTTCCTTGCTTCCCATAAGAATCTTAATGTATGCCAGTATTAGATAGTATGGCCTATAAAATGCCTATGGCTTTACTGTCAATATTTGATTAATTTTTACCCTAACCAAAGGTTCCTCTGTCTGTGAAGAGAAGGAACACTCACAAGTGTCAATGTGTAAAGAAAAAAGTAATAACATAATTGCCTGGATAACTAAATATAGCATCTTGGCTGGATAAATAAATATAACATCTCAGTATTGATGCCACATTTACAATTTTGAAGTGTATAAAGTCTTAAAACTCAAGGCGCGAACATCTTAAACTCCTGTAATCACAAAGGATTTCAACACCACAAGGAGGGTCTCAAAAAAGCCTACTACAGTAATTTGATCACATCTGAAGAACTCTTGAAGTCACTGCAGCAATCACAACCCTACATGGACATCTAAACAAACATTTGCACAGTGCTATTGGCTGTAATGAAAGTTCTACATTAAAAATCCACACTGCTCATTTCAGTGAAACCATTAAAAATTTTTCAGAAGCCAACAAAAAAACATGCAAATTCTGAACAAAGGGCACAATATTATCTCCTGTGTACATATCTATTCCAGCTGAGCTTTATCCAGACACTACAGGATCTGGACGAACCAATCACCAAGGCCCCCCAAACAGCACAGGCTGAACGCACAAGTTCAGAGCTGCTGCAGCACCCGCCCCGCTGGAGATGCATGCTCAGATCATCAGGGTCTGTCCCACACTTTATGTACCCATCTTCAAACTTCAACATGCGCTTTCAAGAGCATTAATTTTTGACAACTCGGTTCCCCACCTCTATGCATCTCTATCTGCCTTTTGGGAAGTTTCTAATATTATTTATCTGGAGCTTGCTCGTTGTTATTCCCTCAGTGATGAAAGAGGACATAAACCCTCACAAAGCTCCTAAACAAGTTTTCAGGACCCTGAAATATCAGTTAAAATCTTAGTTGTAAACTATACAGAAGCAAGCTATCAAAGGTGGTTTTCCTTCCTCCAGCGCTGACCCAATCCACTCCCCACACCGTACGACAGGTATGGGAGTGCTCTCCCTCCCCATCGCAGCAGCTGACGGAAACCTCACGGCTTTCCTTCTCTCGTAAGTAACCACAAGAACAAAACCACCTTAGAAAGGGGGTTTGTGACTCTGGCGTTGCACTGAGCGTTCTTCCATCTGAAGACAAATGACAGCCCTTCTTCATGGGTGTACCTGGATACACTCGCATAATGTCTTGTGTTCGGGTGGTAAGGCAACTTGATCCAGTAGTTGCTTCAGCCTCAAAATGCAGTTGTTCAACTCTGGTTAAAAACAGAAGTTGCCAAAACAATACCTCATACCTCAGCAACCAAAAAGGAGCTCAGCCAAAGAAATCCTTACTTTTAAGGAACTGAAAGCATACTGATTGAGACACCTCTCTCTGGAGCCGACCCCTGACTAGGGCCAAGGTCCTCTCTCAGACACATGCTCACCAGGCTGAAAACAGAAGTGCCTTGCTGATGGCAAAACACCTCCACTACTAACTCCAGAGATTCCATTCTCAGATAGGTCTTTATGTTGTCCGCATTCATATCCTGGTGCGCATTTTTCAGTTGGCTTACAAAACTTAGAGCTTTCCTTCCTTTCCAGCTTGCTAGTGGGTCAACTTGAGTTGTTATATCCCCCATGCCAAACCACCGTTCTTTTTCAAAACACTAATTCGTTCACTTAGGGAGTAAACTTCTACCAGAAGGTAAGACCAGCTTCATCGCTGACCTGCCACCAGCACAGGCCATTAGCTGAGCCCACAAATGCCCTCAGAGGGTTTGAGTCTGCCACCCTGCCACACAGCTACTCCCCAAACCCAGCCCTTTGGGGATGCTGTCATTCAAGGGACCCGCGTCACCCAGCAAGTGCCCTGACGCCTGTACAAGTCTTCAACCTCTTCTCCTTGCAAGACGCCAGCAGTAACCACGCTCCTCTCATTACAAAGCTCCTCCACCTACGCATCTCCAGAAAGGAAACAACAAGGATTAATCAAGAACTTTCACAAAAAGCCACTTTAGCTGCAGAATGGCTGATGGTATGTAAAAAAACTAAGAATGGGTAGTCATTTTAAAGGTAGAAAGGGAAAAGTGGAGTAAGGAACTCAGACAAGAAGAAAAGAGGGGGGGGAATCACTCTGAAGCACAGCATCTTCTAAATTTGCAGAACATAAAAACACAGCTCTGAGTTGTCTTAACACTAGTAACACCCGTGCATTCACAATCCTTGTAAATGAGCCAAACCATTTCATGATGACATCGCTGTTATAAAACGTGCACTGGATTACAAACATTTCAGTATACTAAAAGGAAGCATGCAAAATGCAACACAAGAATAAGTAATATCAAGCTGCCCATACTAGTACATGCACATTTCAACACAGAGGACACCTTGGGCTGTTTCCTGAAACTGAGCTGTATAGCTTTCATCCTCTGACTATTAAAAAAAAAATTTACAAATCCCAAACCCTACCTTTCTGATTCATTAAAACAGTGAGAAATGCTGTAACTATGTGAAGAAGTCCATTTGACATATAGCCCTGACATCAGGATGACCTCTGCATGCTGCTGCTTTTCAAAGGCATGTTTAGATCCCAAGCAGGCAACATGTCACCAGAAAAGTTATTTCTCATATTTCACAGGGCAGACAGAAGTACTTACTCATATCACAACAGCTACTGAAAATCATTCCCAACCCAAAATTGCATGGATTAGTAACAGCATCAATATCCACAGCTAGCCTGGAAGAAAAACAAGTATTTCACAATGCCCTTTCATTTTTCCTTCAACTTTTATTTTCCTTTCTGTCTCTTCTGTAATGGAGGACATCCTTATAAATATCCTAGTATCATGAACTTTCCAGTCGTGTTTGCATACTTGTTATGAACTTTCCACTGTAACCAACCAGGTCTTTCAGTACTAAAAACTTTCTTGAGGAATGTCAAGGGCTTGTACCAGAGCAGCACGAAGGCCCCTCCACAGTCCCAGCAGAAGCAGCACATGAGGCTACTAACAATCATACAGTGTGCTCGGCCTTAGAAATTCGTATGGAACAATACATCTGTAGCAGTAAAACTCTCTGTGTTGGCAACCGTAGCCAGCCCTGTCCATTTAAACTAGCAAACACCAGCTATTAGTCTTAGCAGTATCTATACATCTCTTCCTTTGGAAAGAAAAGAAGTGATGGTGAAATGCTGGAGCATGCAGTCCTCGCAAAACAGCCCTTTACACCTGTGATGTTCTCTCACCGAGCCAGCCATACCACTTCTGCCCTCACCTACAGTCAGTACTGATTAGTAGAAAGCAAAACCAAATTTCAGCTGCCCAAAGCAAAGGTACAGAAGAAACACAGCTTTATTTCATCCCTCTTCAGAGCTCCCACTGTGCTAGTCCTGAAATTACGGCTCAACTTTCGGTAACATAACCATGAAATCCACTAGCACATTCAGTACTTCCTCCATCTCCCCAAGGATGATTCAAAAAGAGTGGCAGGTGGCAAAAAAAATAAATAGGGGAGGAAAAAAAAACACCGGGGGGCGGGGACGGGGACCAAGATTAAAAAGAAAGCAGAAAAATATAATGGAAGACTATCAAATTTGCTTCCAGAACTCCACTGCTTTCCAGCAGTGAGAAACTCCCAGAAAGCATAACATGCTGCACCTGAGCATTAGACATGAGAATACCTGACCTGAACGGAGAGCCTTTCTTTCACAGCACTGCTACCTGGCCACCATAGCATGAAGTAAAATATTTTAATGAATACACACGTGGGGGAGAGGAAGGAGGGATGGGAAGATGCACCAAGCATAAACATGCCCTTCCACATAGTTTGCAAGCCAACAGCAAGCCTCAGTTTCTGCAGGAACAGCTTGCTCTCCCTTTTGTGTATCAGTCATTATACTGCTTAAGAGACTTTAATTTAGGGTATATCTCATGTTCCTCCTCTTCAAAAATAAGTTTTATTCAACACAGAATTAGTTGTTTTCCTCAAACCCTTTTATCAGAGACACAAATCTCCTTGCATAAGAGACTTCAAGTATAATTTTGGTTCAAAATACACTAATGTAAATAAATAGCAACTAAATTGGTGGAGTGATGTCAGTGCAGTGCAGCTATGATCAAAGTCAGGTAGCTATCTCCAGAACATCACATTTACCCCGAAATCTCATCTCAAAGTCTACCAAATGGGGAAGAGACAGCTGTGTTCCTTATAAAACCTCCACACTCCAAGGAATGTAAATAAGGGATATTGTTAAAATGAAAGACCTAGTTAAAGCTTTACATTTGTAACATTTAAAAGCTTTTCCCCTCCTTTTTGTATCTTTAATCAAAGGTTATAAATGTTTAAGTGATGGCGGTTGCCATGGAAATATGCAGGCCAAGATCCCTCTGTGGGAACCTCAAAGCTCCCTTCACTACAGCCTCCGTGTAATGACAGGGTCACATTAACACCTTTGACTCCCAAAGCCCATTTATTGCATAGAAATTAGCACAGCTGACTCCATTCACCTTCCGCAGACAAACATTAACTACCCCTGCTCAAGTGATTTTCTGCGCACTCACCCCTCCCCCTGGACATGCTCCCAGACCTATTTCTGCACCATCCTTCATACAGCGGCAAATTGGTCTTCAATCTGTACGAGCTTCTTGGCAAACACTAAGCAGAAACCAGAGAATGCAAAGGCCATCAGACGCTTCACCTGATCAAAAGCATCGTTTCATAATCTGTTGAGAAATTCCTTTTTCCAAAGCAATTGACATAATAAATCTACATCCTATTCCAGATGATGAAGGCGTAGCTATGAAGAAAAACAGAGCCAGACATGCAGCGACAGGAACTGAGCTCTGATAAAAGCCAACAATTAAATCAGACAACAGAAGACAGGTTCTGAATAATGGTCACTTTTTCCCCTGGTGGCTGTCAGTGCTAAAGCTGGAAAAAGAAGTTCTTAAAAACCTCAGTGGAATTTCTGAATATCAGCGTGTACCATTTGATGCACAATCAATTTATGCACATAGGAGGCCCATTTCAGGGCAGATGCAAGCAGAGCCTTTTTAAAAAAAAAAAAAAATCAATTCCAAATAGGCAAATTCAACCACTGGAGAATGTCTCCTTATCGGAATCTTAATTCTGTGAGAAAATACTAATTTTAGCTTTAAAATACACACATTTAATTTACACAGCCATGTGTTTGTATGAAACAGATTTATGCCATACACCCTCTGCCACTGCAAGAATAAATCCCTTAGACATATAAAATATGAGATTCAAGATACACTTAGATTTATTTATTTGTGTATTTGAAGACAACACTATTTCAGTAGTATCTACCCTCAATGAAAATAACTAGTCAAATATGTTAAACAATTAATATGCTGTGAATGTATACATATGGGTTGGGGTTTTATTTAATTAATTCATTCATTCATTCTTTGGGGAGATAGAATTGCACAGAGGAAAGCTCTTAAGCCTAAGAAAAGGTCTATCTTACATACTTATCATACAATCCCTCACAACTAAATCCTGTGCAAAAGAAGTGAAATGAAAAGGCCATTATACATCTCACTTACCTTGTAGATAATCAGGATGACCTTTCAAGGCAGTTTATCAATTTCCCTGACACTTGAAGTAAAAACCTAGTCAGATTCAACTGAATAGTAAAGTTATTTCAGTAAGGCCAAGCATCTAAACATGTAACTGCAGATTTTTAACAACCCCAATAATTTCAAGAAAAAGGCAGCCATTCTCTCATCTAAGTAACACTAGATTTTAACAGGTTAATTAAAAAAAAAAAAGTAATTCTTACTCCTGAGCAAGAGACAGATAATTTTTAGTGGCTCTGCAGAATTTGTTTTTGTTTGGGGTTCTTGGGGGGGGACAGGTGCGGAATATTAGTTCTATCAAAAGTATTTATTTTCTTTGCACCTACAGTTCTGATGGACGACTAATTTTCTGACAAATGGACCCTTCAGGTAGGGTACATCTGCAGCCAAATACGGAAGGGGATCTGTGTGTCCATACATATGCATCTCTTGCAAATCCTTAGTAATTATGCAATTGCTGAGTGAAAACAGGAATGCATAATTTCTTGCCTCTGGCCGTTTTACGCACTTTTTGTTAAAAGAAACAACAGAAACGTGGGAGAAGAAAAAAGCTTTCAACACAGCATTGCTCCAGCAGACTTCTGTATGCAAAATGACCAATTCAAGCATTAGTGCCCTGTTACTATAGCAAATATTTTTAATTTTTTTTGTTGTTTTTTGAGACATCAGGACAGTATGCTTGTGTAGGGCCCCTGTCCTACAGGTAAACCTCTGCAGGCACATCCCCAACCTCAGCTATGCTCCATCCACACACAGCTGCTAGCAAGGTCAGGGCCTGGCTACTAACTTCTGTGTGCAGAACACTCCTCCACTTGTAAATGCTTTGCAGATCACTCTTACCATACTCCAATTAAATACAGAATTACACACAGAAATATCTCACAGCCCACACTACAATGCCTGACAAGAATTACAGAGCCTACCAAGAACATCCAAGATGGGACTTACAGGGAAGGATGATAAATATTTTATTAGATTAGGTTCAGAAAAGATTGATTGTCCAAAAGCCTGTCTATATTCCTGTCACTTTACCAATTATATCAGTTGGTCCAATGAAAGGTATAGCCTTTTTGCACAAACTCTGCCTTCCTCTCGTCCTCCGGTGAGTGAGAAGAATCTCAGCTGGTTCCACTGAACAGCAAGTGTTCTGCTTGCGTTAATAACTGGGATTTTATTTCTTAAATGTGATTTAATAAATGGCTTCTGAATAAATTCAAGCATTACTGGATGAGGTAAAAGCACAGGGAAAGGTATCTGTAAAATATTATATCAATACCTAAAAGTTACTATAACTCCAGAGAACATACCAGTGTTACCCACGTGCATATGACACTCCCCAACACCACAAGGCACAGCAGGTTTATTTTCTCCTACTGTCACAAGAGACAACTTGCAAACTGGGAAGTTACAATAATGCATTTTACAGAGATAAATTACCAAATTTAGTGTCACAAACTTTGTTCCTCACACAAACTTTGACCAAGCTACTTTACACTAAACAATGTAAGAGACAGCTAGCTCCTTCTGAAGTATTTCAGACTTGGGAGTTTAACTGCAACAAACCTAAGCAAAGCCAAGCACAACCTCAACAACCTGATTTAAGGTATAAATTCATAGCGCACTTTGTTTAAAAAAAAAAAAAGTCTATATGTTTCCATTCTCCCCAAAACACAGCAGGTTTAGACTGAGAGAGAATTCCGATACAAATCCAAGAACTTTCACATCTCTAGGTCTCTTCCCTACATCCTGCATTGTTTTTCCAGTAACAAACAACCATAACACATAATCTCTTTCAGCGCAAATGAGAACAAAGACATTCTTTAAATATATATATATATAGCCTCCACTTTTCTATGCATCTCTTTGTATATGCAATGACAAAGTTCATAGAGCATCATTTGTTTATGAAAAAAAAAACCAAACCCAAGCACAACCAAGCGTATACATATAAAAACCATACATATAAAAATCATCTGGGGCAAGGAGAATGCCTGCTTTATATTGGGGGAAAGAGGAAAAACTCAGCAGAAACACAGTTAAAGCCTGCCCTTGAAAACTACTCTTGAACAAAGCAGGAACTATAATCACGTTTCATGCATTTTTCCCCTTTTTCCCCCCTCTCTGGCATTTGCAATGCATGCAAATCTGTCCGGACCTGGCAGGCCGTATTCAAGCACAGAACACCAGCCTCCCCATTCTGTCTCACCTCGCTGCAGTCACGTTAGACCTGCTTTAGCTTCCAGTCACCAGCTGGTCTCTCTTGCATACCAGCAAAGGGCTAATACAGTTTGCAGAATTTTCTACTCTCCTGCCTGCTTTCCCAGCAGAAACGCCTGTCTCCATAAACTTTCCCCTGCTTTGCATATCCTCTTCTGCCTCCCAGCTCAGTTGAGTAATCAGATGCATTAAGGACGTCACGATTTCCCAGTCTGCTAATTCCATACGTTTCATGTAAGTGCTCAATCACGTACACATCTGCTCAGCATGCACAATCGTGCACAGGAACATACAAAGCAAGCTCCTCGCAATGCATGATCACCTGTTCTCCCCTCAAGCCCATGCCATACCACAGCACCAAAAGCATTCTTCAGAGAGAGGCAACAAGTGAAATGCAACCTGCCTGTCCGTGCAATGAGGCCAAGAGGTACTAATTTTGCAGCACAGCATTCAATCCTCTTTGGTCTGCCTCATATATAGGCTAATGCTAATTTTTTAAGAGGATCAATGCAGAAAATGCCTGGTGGATTATGAGTTCACTGCTGTACATGAACAGAGAGAAAAAGAAATAGGTAGAAGAGGAGGGAAAGACAGGAAAATGGGTATTATTTCTAGATTACTACAAACTTGTTCTAAACGTGATACATGGGCTTCACTTTACTTACTATACTTTAAAAAGTTCCTTATCTGCTCACATCTATAGTCCAAGTTTTTATTAATTTGACATTTTTATGAATTTGCCATCTGTTTTGTTTCCCCCTCAGGCACTGTAAGAACATACTCTTGAAGTAAAGTCTGCTGCTTGGTGCTTTAAAACACTTACTTGTCAGAAGCCTGAGTCGCAGTACTACAAAAAACATGCATGCCCCCTCATTGAAAAAAAGTCTTTTCTTTCTTCTCCCTCCATCCCATCATAAAAAAGTGCTAACAGTACCAAAAATAAGTTTCTTCTTATTTACTCATGCCATTTTCAGAAATGTGTTCATGTACCCAGAAGCTTGCTGCAGCACAGCCTGGCAAGGCGGGGAGCAGGAGGGAAAAGAGTGGCTCCCGGACACCCAAGGTTAGCAGAAGAGGAGCCCAACACCCTTCTTACTACAGGTACTAACCTCCCTCGTAGTGAAGGCAGGCTGCAGCAATACCTCCAGCCAGAAAGCTGAGCAGCCCTTTACATCCCTGGAACTTTACAGGTAGATAAAAGACAGAACATAAAAGCCTTTTGGCCAGAACACAATTAAATGCAAGACCTTGTTAATCCAGTTCTGGACAGCAAGACCTGCCTGCAACTTCACCATATAAGATGATGGCACACATTAGCCTGAAATATGAGGTGCTACTTTTGGTTTGTAACTGAACAGTTGTGGGAAGACAAGAAGTCATTTTCTTTCCTTTCATTAACTCATCCGAGAAACAAAGATGAAACCCTCATCTCAGAGGGAAAACAGTTAAAACAGCTTCCACCCAGCCTGTTACAGCTACATCAACGCACCATTGAGTCAACCCCCCAAATGGCAGCTGCAGCAGCATCCTTTCAGCATTCACAGCCTCCTCTTGGTACAGAACCAGTTGTGTGCTACACTGAAAAAGCAACTCTGCAGCCACTTCATCTTCCTGAAACTCAAGACCCCAGTAAAACAAGTGGGACCTTCCTCACTCTTTTCGATACACTTCCACCTATCTGCCTAGACACTCAAGCACAAGACTATGCAAAGCCAGATGAAGAAGGCCTTAATAAAATGCTGCTTTATCATCAGAGAAATGACCAGTTAGACAGGAGGAGAGGGAAAGCTTCAGGGAAAGAAAAAAATCAAATAAAACAGCCAAAAGCACTTCCCAACTCCTTATTTATTATACAACATCCCAACCGGGCACACCTTTCTTCAGCTAACTAAACACAGCACACAGCAGCTGAGTATTAGGCACAACAAAGAACACCCCAAAACTGTTTAGTATTACCACAATAATGAAAATCTGAATTCTCATTTTAAACTTTCAACATAGTAATTTATATAAAGGTGTAAAAAAAGGGGACCTTTAAAGGGTAACTCTGGAAAGTTTATGACCTGCTTTGCTTCTTCTTGTTGTCACTTTTAAGTCTCCATCCTTATTGTCACATGCTACCTGGAATATATTACTGTTTCATGCATTTTTCTTAAAGTAAAACATTGTGAAAAATTATCTCAGTCATGTCTACAAGCAATTAAACATCAGTTTAGTGCGAAGTATTAGTAGATCAGCATCCATTAATGAATAAGACTTTCACGGTCACGCACTTTCAGAAACTACTTTTCAACTCATTTAAATAATAGAATAATATGAATATTTACAAGATCCAACACTTGGAAGCACTGAAGGCTTACGAGAAATGTTAGTCAACCTTAGCAATTACATCTTTCCTTCCCTGTCACAAGTCATTTCAAGTTATCTTTGCACAGCAAAAACTGGGACAAAGAACCTCATCCCTGAGCATTCAGGGAAAATACTTTCTTTTCTTATCATCTACAAAATTGCATCAACTGTCGCTTGAGATTCCATTTTTTCCAGAGAAACCAAAAACTCAAACAAAACATTTGAGGAGTTCAGAGATAGCATAAAATCTTGGAGCATTTTTAACATAGTTATTTCCAGTTACTTAAGAGCCCCACTTCAGATCATCACCTTTAGAATCAGAGTAAGGCACAACCATCTACCAATTTATCCAACACCTTTTGCAAACCAGGTGGCATATGCAAGTACTGGATCGAGTGGTAGCAGCTCAGATCAAGAATTCCTTTTGGCATAACTGAAAGAGACCTCCACTTACTTCACTGCAAGAAAACATCCAAGAGAACATACTTTAACATCATAACGTTCATTCAACATGCACCCCTTAAGATGGCTGGGAGCAAGCGCAAGAGTGCGCAGCAGAGCAAGCACAGTGCAGCCTCCAACTCCAGCCAAGTGGCCCTAGGCAGATTACAGATCCTCTCGAGAGGTTGCCAGCTCCTCCCCAGTAAAAGGTTGCACAAAGCGGGTAACACTGAAGCTCAGCTGCTCAGGAGGCAGGCCAGCAAGAGAAGCACCAGGGCATCCAGATCATCTCTCCTTCTTGCAGGACCTCTAAGTGGTATAAAGCCACATGCTTTTGGCAGGGCACAGCTGCATCCATGCAAGCAGGTTAACAAAAGGTTATCAAGTGTTTAATGTAATAGCTGTTTATGTTGGGGGGAGGAGAGGGGACTGAATCATAACACCAGCAAAGAGAGGGCAACACAGCACATTAAACGATGTCTCCAGGCACACCCGTACTTACAAGGTCCAGAAAAATCTATGAATCAGTCTTATAGTTTTGAATAAATCCACTCACACCAAACACTGACATCAAATGCTTCACTCGCTGTGGAAGGAGCTGCCGCCCTCCCCACCAGCTACAGTGCCTTTTGTTTCTTTAAAAAACAAAACAGAACAGCTATAGACCTATTTTGGTAGGTATGACTGCAAGCAGCTTTTGTCAGCAGACTCTGTAGCAAATCCTGACCACCACAAAGTGTACACAGAATAATTGCTTTTTGGGGGTGGGGGGTGAATTATTTGCTCTCTAGGCCAAGAAATCCCAGCAGAGACAGACTTCATCTGTCAATGCAGCTCCACATTTGCAAAGCTTTCTTTTTTTTTCCTTGATGAACATACACGTAGAAACCTATTCCCTTGCCACTCATTTGCTTTCAGTGGAAAAGAGCCGCCTGCGCCTCATCCCTGCTACCAGAAAGAACCAGTGCCTGTCCACAGCCCGCTCATCCCAGTCGCACTGTACTCATGCAATTCCCTGCACAGCAGGGAACGTGGTACATAGAGCATTTCACCCTACACAAGCTACTCGGTTCTCTCTCTGACAATGCCCCTTTCTAACCCAGTCTGTAAGCGATACTCCCACTCCAGCATGGCCCCGCGCACGCCATCCCACAGCCACGCAAGCAGCAGGGCTTCCTTTAGCTGCACTTGCATAACTGCCTAAGCTCGCACTCTTTCTAATAAAAGAAATCATTAAACAGTTCTCTAACAAAACCTCCGTATAGGTATCCAAAAGGGAGTATGAGATCAGTAGCTATTTCTGAGCCTGATGGTCATAAAGCAGTCAACAGCCTCCGGCTAATTACTGTAGGTATTTTAATTAAAAAAGAGGCTTTACAACCACATAGATTTCCAGAGCCTACTAGAAATACTTGGGTGTCACAGACTTAGAGCTAATGTTTCACCTTTTTCAGCTGAAGTATCTCCTTGCAAGCAGTAGGTGGTAATAAAGACAGGAGGTAAGACGACGGCAGGGAAGTGTTTCAGCACGAAACCAAAGAGCAGGCATGAAAAAGCCCTTCAACCTGCAGATCCACCAGGTTCCCTCCCACACCAGGGCCAGGAACAAGCTCCTGTTCCCCTCCCTGCTAATGGCACTCACATAATAGAGAGAGACGAGCTGCAACAGTAAGTAACTATCACTGCATTCACCCACTCACTCCTTCTCCCTTGAACACCGATGCTGCGTGGTTTCGTATACGCAGAAAACACCACCAAACAGCCCACACCTCCACAAAGCAGCAGAGAAGACAACCGCTTATAATCAGCTGCACGGCAGATAGGAATAGACAGGAAACTCCTATGTCGCTTTACCCATCCCTTGCAAACTCAGCACCTCTGTGCAGACCTGATTTAAACTCTCCTGACCGCTGAAAAATAAAACAGCATATAATAGCTCTTCAAAACATATGCAGCCACTTGCCCAACAGCAAGCACCCAGTACGGCGTCCTGCTATTCGCTGAGCAAGGGACCGCGGCTCCAGCAGGCAGCAGCCTTCCCGAGGTGCCCAGACACATTAATGGCAACCTGGGCTGGCACTTGGAAGCGACCGGGCCGCTCCCCGGCTGGGCGAAAACACCTCGCATCCGTGTTCACCATCCCCGGGAGTGCCCCCGGCCCTCGCCCAGCCCCGCCGCCGCGGCAGGTGCAGCCAGGACCGGCGGCGGGGGCCCGAGCACCGGCCCGCCGCACCGGGACGCACCATGGGGAGCCGCCGCGGGCGGGCAGACAGCGAGCTGCCGCCAGTCAGCGGGGCTTGGGGGTGGTGGGAGAAAAAGCCCATTTATAAACCTGCCAGCCCTCGCTCATTTGCTGCGGAAGGCTCCTCCTCTCCGCCCCGCTCCGATCGCGCCGCCGGCGGGGGCTCTCGCCGCCCGCGCCGGGTCCCCCCTCGCCGCCGCCGCCCGCGCCCCCTCTCCGCAGCTCGGGCTCGGCCCCGCCGGGCGGGAGGTCCCGCTCTGCAGGTGCGCCGGCACCGCCCGCCCGCCCGGCCCCCGCCGCGGTGCTGACCCCAGCCCCGCCGCTCCGGCAGCCCCCGCACCCACCTCGGCGGGAGGAGGCGCGGCGGGCACGGCCAGACGCTGGCCCCGGCGCGGCCGCTCTGCCTCTGCCCCTGCCCCTGCCTCTGCCGCCAGCGCCGCCGCCGCCGCCACCACCCCTCCCCCGCCGCCGCCGCCGCCTCCCCCGGCCCCGGGCGGCGCGCAGCCCGCCCCGCCGGGCGCTCCTACCTGCGGGGTCCGCGGCGCTGCCTTCGCCCCGGCCCCCGCCCGCCTCGGCGCCTTCCCCGCAGCAGGCTGGGCCGGCGCAGCCCCCTCCTCCCCGCGCCGGCGGGGGCAGGGCGGCGGCGGGAGGAGGAGTTGCTGCCCGCGTGTAACAAGTTTGGGTTGCCCCGCAGTATGGCGGCCGAGGGCCGGCGGGGGGCGGGCGTGCAGGGCCGCCGTGCCCGCCCGGAGCGGGGCTGCAGCCGCACGGCGCCGGGGGCGGACCCGGCCCTCGCTCCCGGGGGGGGGGGCCCGGGGCGGCTGCCCGCGCACCGGCGGGGCTCGGCCGGGGGGCTGCTCCGCCCTCTTTTCAATAAACTCTGGTATTTTTTCCTCCCCCTTTCCCCAGCGCATCCCCCATGAACGGCAGCATCCCTGCAGGGTCCGGCCGGAGGGGCCAGAGAGGGCAACAGTTTGATGATGCCCGCTCGATGACACCCCTAGGAATGGCCCCAGGAAACCGGATCCTCCCGAAGGATTTAGGGCTGTGTGGCTTGAGAAGGTTTCGAGGCACTTCTGCCGAAAGCAGATGCGATGTCCCCGCAGTTTACTCAGGCCGCGCAACAGCCGCCTCGCCTCCTCGCACCTAGTGCTGCTGGTCACGTTCCCGTTCCCCGGCTCCTGCTCCTGCTCCTGCTCCTGCTCCTGCTCTGCCTCGTCTCGGGCAGGATGGATCCGCTCGCTGCAGAGCGCAGTGCAAATCGCATCCGGGATGCAGCCTCTCGGCACCACGGAAATGCGAATGATTTCTACTGAAAGCAAACGTTACTGTACCTTAAAGCGTAGGCCTGCGTAGGTGACTGCTTGGTAATATTAAAGGTGGAGCAGCTTGGCATAAAAAAGAAAATAGGTCAGTGACTGCACAGATCTCACCAGCTTCTGCTGAGTCACTGATGGGTTATTGATTACCGACATGTGCCTGCACGCCTGTGGTGACTGTTCTGATGAATGACATGAACCAACACATGGATGACTGGGGGTTCTTTATTGCTGTGGAGCAGGCAATTTTTATTGCTGATATCCAATGTCATTTGATTGCTCTGGCTCGGTTAACAGGAGCTAACATTTAAGCAAGACTGAACAAAATACTTAGTTTATCGGATGCTGGCATTTGCCTTACTGGATGACCTTCTAATTCCACCATTACACAATATGTATGTATTGTTACAATAACATGACAATCGATTTCTAATATCTATAATTCACATGAGCGATAGCTAAGAAATACTGTCAAAATGAAATTATTGAGGAAAAAGAGACTCTTAAGGACATAGAGTCATGATGATAACCTGAGATGAAGAAAGTTTACGTGCAAGGCAAGACCTGGCCACCTTGATATTTCAGGGTCTTTGAAACTGTAGGGTTTGAAGGAGGATATTAGCACAGCCAGTGAACAGTTTGTTGTTCTGTGGAAAACACTGGGAAATCCACTTCCCCTCACTACATTTTCAAAATGGTGATTTAACTTAGGCTGCTTAATGTCGGGCCACTGGTGTCCATCACACCATTAACATCAAACAGGGTCACACACCATCAAAACGTTAGATCTGAGGCATGGAGAAGCAAGCGGTCACACCCGGCTCTGGGACGCAACAGCAACAGGGAGCAGGAGGAGCAGAGGTCCCAGGGTCTGCTGGGAGGGGGGAGAACCACTTCTGACAATCTACCTGTGTCTGCCAGGAGCATGAAAAAGGATCAAACGCTGAACCCATGCTGGAAAATCCCTAGCGCAAATACGGTAGCAGGATAAAAAACCCTTGTCGTACTTTATTTGGGGAATTGCTGTAATTTATACCAGCAGAAGAATAAGCTGCATCTGCTCTGGGACTGGCTGCTGGTATTAATATACCAGCAAAACCTTCCTAGCGTAGACAAGACTTGAAGCATCTCCTGAGGGATACAGCTATGAAATTATATTCCAAGGGAAGAAACAAAGGTGCTTTTTTAATCTCTTTTGCATTGTACAAATTCCAGGCTAGGGCAGTTCTTAGCATAGAGCAGGAAAATCACTGGGGTTTTGTCAGGTTTCCCCAGGGAGCCTATGGTCTGCACAAGCTTCCAAAAACCCAGAGCGGCACAAAGGCACCAGAGCAAAGGCTAGCACCAAGACAAAATTTCCATTACTTCTGCTGTCTCTATCCAGGTTAGATTTTAAGAATGGTACTGTTCATTTGTATAGCGTCATTTTCAATCTCCATTCTCAGCAAAACCTGTGGAGTATCGCAGACCGAAAGGTCAGAGGTAAAACAAGGAATTGATATTTGGACCTTGTCAAACACCAGATTCTCAGTCACATTCAGGATCTTCTTTCAAGTAAAATGTGTTATCAACGGGGATTTGTTGAGAAAAAGGAAATGCCCTAATAATAACCGTGTCGGGAACATGTAGCAAGTAGCATAAATTGCACCACTGAAAACTCCTGTCCATTCCCATTATAAGTAACATCTTTCACAGGATTTAAAAACAAATGGCCTCCAAGGTGTGATGGACACAAATCTGGGAGGTTTTCCAAAGGTCTGTAACATTAGCCTGGATTGTATGTGAACTAGTGGTGTAGGGCTAAAGACACTGGTCCTCACAGTAATTATAACTGAATGTGTTTTGCTAAAAATTATTATCATCTTTCAAATACTACATGCTGCAGCAATGAGGTCATATAATGAACAACTATTAATACATGTCCACAGCAACTCCGTAATGGGTATTCCAAAGATATGCATGAAACATACTTTTAAAAACCTCCGTTATAAGCATAAGAAAGTATAATCTTTGAAAGTACACATAACGCATGCTGCGAAGTAATAATATTTAGACTGCCTCAGTCATGATATACCTAGCTCAGAAATCATGTTGAGGGATGAATATACACATGGGTATGTTAAGCCTAGGCAAGCTGTATCAAATCTGTGCCAGGAAAAAAAAAAAAGAAGCAATTAAGCAAGAAAAAGTTGAAGAAAGCTGTAACAACTGACTGTGCTCTTAAACCTGAAGTCCTTAATTAAACTCAGGAAGAAATAAGCGGCAGGGTAGAAGATACCAGAGGAGAGTAGGGAATGAGAGGAAGACCAAAGCTGGCTCGGAAGCCAGGTCTGAGGCCGAGGGCAGATCAGTCCAAGAGTGAGTGAGTGAACAGGTGGTAGGTATTTAGTAAGTCAGTGAAAAGGGCAGGGAACGTGCCTGGAGGTTTGCAGACCAATATATAATGCAATGAATAGGTCAGTAGCAGAGTATGTGAGAGAATGAATGGATGAGAGGATAAAAGAATAAACAGTTGGGCTGAATGAATGTGACTACGTTAACAACTCTAAACAAAGTCAAAGTTTCAAGCTATACTGTTTTATTGCTGTATTGCTATGATGGCGTGACTTTTTAGATCATTTGCCATTGATATTAATCACTGCTAGAGGAAACCAACATGCATTCCTGAAAAAAAACCCTTTTCAATTAACCATCTTGGGAAAATAGCATGATAAAAATACAGATTTTAAATGCACTTTAGAGTCATGACAATAAAGACAGTTTTGGAAACCTTAATAAGGAAAAATTAGCACACAAACGGCATTTAAAAGCACTGTCCAATAAAGTCATGTTGATTAACATTATTAAACTACTAAAACTGACATAGACCTAAAATTATTTGTGGAGTAGGAAAATACCATTAACTCTTTATCCTAGCTAGGAACGTGATACACAACAGCTCAAAGTGATTTGTGCAAGATTATACAATAAGTCAGTGGCAGAACCACAGACAGATAAAACCTTCACCTTTACTTCTGTATCTTCCCCATCAGGCAGAGAAAATGCACTGCCTTCACTTCTGCAATTACAGAGGCAATGGAACTAAATTATAATAGTCAAGGGGCGTTATCTCCTAACCCTGTGGGGTTTTTTTTGGTCTGAACACTTCCTATATCATTATGGATAAACATGGCAATTATATAGAGGATACACTCCAAGACTTTGAAACTGTCCCTATGTTTACCATGTGTCTGTTTGTATGCCTAAGACAGAAGGAGAGGGAGTTAAGTAGATGCTGCACAGACATCTGCATTTAGATTATGTAGTGCAGAGGAAGTGCATGGCTGGACGACATGGGAGAGGAGGGTCTCTTTCTCCTCTTTTGAGGGATGTAGTGGCCAAGAACCCCGTAAAGGCCACAGAGAATATTTTCCCTTTATTTTCTTTTTACTTCCCAGTCTGGAATAACCGATTTAGTGGAGCTACACTGTAGGTTAGTGTCTAACCAATGGACAAAAGAGTTATCTGTAGTCCAGTCTCCATTAAATCCCACTGCAAAGCCTGTTAAAAAGTTTGGTAAAGGGATGAAGGATAGGGTGAATTTAGGGAAAGATGGCAAAAGTGGTAGGAATTCCCCTCATTCTGGTTCTATGTAGGCATTCATATTTTACAATGAGAAGTCACTAGCAAATTACATTATTGACATGCTTTGCTTCTAGGCAAAATAGCAACAACTCAAACAAATATTTTTATGTTAATAGTTTTCACTTATCAGTGTCCAAACTTGGAGCCTATAATTCTTATTCAAACAGCTAAGTTACATGCATGGGTACAAAATGAAGAATCTAACCACTCAAGTGGTCTTTTCATAGGAAGCTGGCATGCAAAGACGTAGGATCAACAGTCAATGAATGATAAATGAATGATAAAAGACACTTTATCCACTCTACATAGTGGAAGAAGTGCATGGGCTGGTGGAGGAGGCACAACATGTTTATTAATGAGAAAAATAATAAAAAAGGTGTCAGCAGTGCCTGCCTCAAGGGACAAGGTCAATGAGGCAACATTAATAATGTAGTACATGAAGAATAATGAAGAAACTAAAACTCAATATCTTGGTTTTCATCTCTTTTGAAAATACAATTATATTTCCAAAAAGGTCAAAGTTAATGAAAATTTTTAAATGGAGTCATCACCAATCACAGGAATTACTTTCGTTTACATGTTTTTCACACAAGTCAATATCAAACTATTGATGTGGGCTAAGTATGAAACCAGAGGGGTAACAAAGGTGTTCTGTTGTTCATGCAGGAAAAGCAAATGTAGGATTTGACAGCAATGGATCGAGACATTTATACACTTTATACTGAGCTTGCAGTCTTCCTATATGAACCCTATCTTTTTATTGCCTGCACTATTATAATACCTTATGACTTTTTCATATTTTCCACAATTGTGTTTATAGACTAGTAATTTGATATCACACTTCACAAATACAAATTAAGAAATGCAATTATAAGGGATTTGTCTGGTGACAAACTTGATTGTAAAAGTTAATAGCCACGGACCTGTCTCCTTTACCTAGTGGGTGAGGACTTTCCCTTTTTATCATTCAGCATAGCATCTTAATCCGATTTCTTTCCACACATGCCAGTTTACTCGGAGAGGATCACAAGACTGGTGAGATTCTTTGACGTGTACCAATGCCTGTAACTTCAGCTGAGTTACCCAGCTAAAACCTGTAGACTCCAAGTTTGGACCTTGATAAGAAAAGAATATTAACTTTAAAAAAATTATCTTGTAGTTGCTGCTGTTCTTGTACTGGGCATCTGCCTCAACTAATCCACAAGCCAATTAATGCCTGTCAACACTCAGACAACCACAAACCCATGAAATGAGAAGTCAGCAGTGGAAATATGCCGTGAATAAAAGGTGAAAGCAGACTCCTCTCCTTGCATGGCCTCTTCTTTTTTCAGTGGTTTCTTGTGCTGGCATCCCTTGTCCTTCTCACTCCAAAAGAATGCAAAAACCTGATGTAACTTGCTGCTTGAACTAAGTTGCCCTAATAACCACCCCTTTGCTGAAGCTAAACCAGGTCATGATTCCCCAGTGTGATGTTACAGGGACATTTCTTTTCCTGGCCTACAGTAAGGTTTTCCTTTCCACCGGTTGCTCCTATTAGGTTTCTGTTATTTCATCTGGAGAACAAAAGTAAAGGATCCAATTGCCTCACCATTATAAATTAAATGAAAGGACACACAGTACAGGAAAGGATGGGATTTTCTAAGCTGATATGAGCAATCCGCAACTAACAAAACCCCCTTGGGAACACAGCGCTCTGTTCCAGAGAATAACAAAAAGGCAAGTAAAAGATAGGGTGGAAGGGACCAAGGACAGTCTTTGACAGGAGACTTATAAAGACATAAAAGATCACTTTAACCATGCAGAAACTGGGAACATTTTATAGCTTTTCTATGGCTTGCGTAACAATCTAAGTGAGTAGAAGTGCACAATGTCAAAATTCACATCTGTAACTCTCTGTCTCCCTGGAAAGACAACAAATTCAAAGACTTACGGTTACTGCATTTAATGTGCGCTGAGCAGTCTGGCTATCTGCAAAAGATATCTTTTAGCCATCTAAACCATCACCCTGCTTAGAAGTTCTTTATTCATGTTTCTGCAGAACTGCCAGATCATACAGAGAAATTACCAAAAAAAAAAAAAAAGTAATGGAAGAAGAGGAAGCAAAAGTTTTACTGTAGAGCAAGTGAGGATTTTTTTTATATAACCCTGGAAATTCTTCATTGGTTAACATCAAAACCATTTACAAGGGAACAGTTTCAGTTATTGTGACTAAATATTTATTTTGTGCTTAAAATTATCAAGACATCCTTAGCCAAAAGTTTTTATCCTGAAGGACTTTGTATTTTGTAACTTTTTATTTTTGTTAATTAACACTAAAAAAAATCCTCAATTACAAATGAAGCAATTTGATTAACCACTTGTCTTCTATACTGATTTTTTGGTTTTGAGTTGGTAACACTTTAAAATCAAGGAAACTTTTCTAAGGCAATGAAAGGAGGTGTCCAAAATTCTTCCGTGTAATACAATGTAATGGATAGCAAGTAATAAAAGTCTGTTGGTCGCTCACATTTACATCTCATGATTTCATGACAGTGTGACACAACTACGTGGCAAATCACATTAGAGATGCAGGGTATGGTCACTTAGCACATTGCCATCCATCAGCTGGGCCATGGCAACTAATATACCTGTGCTGAGGATGGCAAAACTGCTAGGTAAAATCTGCTAGGTCTGATTTTGGTTCAACATTCTCCGTCCCTTTTATATGACATTAAAGTGGTCGGTTACCCGAACAGCTGGTTCTCTCTTCCCTCTGCAGCTTTCTCCCGACACCTCTCGCGTGCCGGCCCTCACATCTGGGAGGCTGTACAGCAGCTCAGATCAAGGAACTGATCTGGCTGAAAACCTCCTTGGCTGAAAAAGTAGGTGGGTTTCCAGGTGGACCAGTCCCGTTACCCGGCGTGCTGCAGAGCTTCCGCAGCGTTGTTGCTGGCATGAAGGAGGACGCGGGAAGGGGCATAGGAGAGTTGCAGTGCACCTTTGGGCTTATTTGCTGGGCAAAAGTGGAACTGCTGCCTTAAACATCATTGCTGAGACACCTTGACTCTTTTAAATTCAATCAGGTGCTCTTAGCTATATCTACCTCAGGACTACCCCAGAAGGAGGGGTAACATAATATTTACTCTTTCTTTTTATTTGATTAATGTTTTAAATTCCTAATTATTTTAGGATAACAGCGACAAGAAAAAGTCTAAGAAAAATGTCAACAAAGGAATCATGAAGGACATTATGAGCTGATAATCACTGTTGTTTGTTTTGGCTTTAGGAGTGAAAATAGGTAGAGAAAGAAAAGTCTACTAGAAAGCAAGTGTCTTTACTAGGAAATAGCCAAGAAAAAGAAAAAAAAGAGATAGAGGAAAAAAGATGAGAGAAAAATCTTAGAAAAATATAATGACTGAGCTGGGCTTGTTATTTATATGTTTCTCACATACAAAATTCATTTTTTCACTGAGATAAAGAAAAAGATAAGGAACGTTCTGTAATTAGGAGCAATAAAGAAAATTCACTTCCAGACTTCCTAGGGTTTTGAAGTTGCTTTCAAGGCCTGTTGTTTCTGGTTATTATATCTGTCTCCAGTGTTAGGGCAGGCCTGGAGTTTCCACCTTCTGGGATTTGTTGCGTGATATGCCTAGGGGCAGGCATTTTAAAGCAATGCTTTTTAGAGTCACTGGTAGTCTGCTTGCATCGTGTATGCAGTCTATTTCTATTGTGTACACTCCTTTATCGGAAAAAAAGTACATGACCCTACAACAAAGGATAAGAAAATGGTATTTATTGCTTTCCATGTCCACTTTTCCTTTGGCCTCGCAGCTGAACAAATAGCTCAATCAAAGTCAGTCTGAATGGATTTTAGGGATCAGTATCATACCGGTCCCTTCCAGTCACTGTCACACTTTGTGCAGATCCTCCTGCCTTCTTCCCACACGAAATCTCATCGTTTTGAGGCAAGACACGTGCAGCGCTGGGCTCCCTGGCTGGCGCTCCCTTGCCTGGTCCAGAGCCCAACCTCATTTGTTTTTCTCTGAGTTAGTCACGTGGAAATCATTTTATGCATAACAGCCAAGGAAGTCTGGTAGTACGAAATTATTAGATAGCATGAAACGATGAAAAAGCAAACAGCATCAAAAGAGCTGTTCACGGTTCTCTGTGTGAAGCAAAGACAAAAATAAGCCAAGCCCAAATCCAAACATGTTAAGGTACCTGCTGTTTTTTCAAGAATAACAGATACTTTCACAAATGTTAAGTGATAGGTCTTCCAAAGTCTAAATACAGATCCAAACAGCAGGCTTGGATTGACCATTTACGCAGTAAATTACCAGTGGTAGGAGCTCAGGAAAAGAGTCCTGATGATACAGCGGACAAAGATGAGAAGCCACATTATCTCCAAACTCAATGCAATGGACTGGTGCCATAATATTAATTTCTACCATGTTTTCGTTAAAGTTTAATGTGATCTAATTATTTAACATGTAAAATATGGGATAAACAACTGCTGTTCCATGGGATTTTAAGCCTATTAATACCATGTCCTGGTTGGGGTTCATTATTGTCTTTTCTTGTGTCCTTGTTGAGTCTTGCCCAATTATATTGTTTTCAATTAAATGGAGAAGGCAAATAGTAGAGGTATTATACGAGGCCCCTTTCTGGGCCTTGTAATGGCATTTGCTGATCTCTTAGGAAGGGAAAGACCTTCCTCTTCACTGTCTTCATGTATTAGCCTGGCCAACCATTCCTGTAGGATTGTCTCATCTTTTCCCAGCTCTGTGAGCATCAACCGAATTTGATCAGGGGCAGTGCAAGACAACCTGCCCCTGCCGTGCTGAGCCTTGCAGGTGGGAGGGAGACCCCTCTGCCCCTCGGTGTTGTTGCCCCACTCCCCTTTTCCCAGGGTTTCAGGGCATCACAGCCCCTCTCCCCTTTTCCCAGGGCATCAGCAGCATGCTGCCAGCTCAGCTCTGCACCAGAGCAAGCTGAGCAAAATCCTGACCCTGATACCGAGGAACAAGGTCTCAGGGCAGATTGCTTCATCCCTGGCAAAAATTGCATCGTGTGGAGGACAGCGTGTTCCCTCCTGGGTGACCTCTCCCTTCTCAGCAGGATTTGCAAAAATCTCTGCAGGGACAGCCTTCTTCACCAAGGTTTCGCACAGAAGGAGACAACACAGGACAATGCCATTATTTAAAAAGTTCACAGTTTTTTCCCTTAATTTTGCCAGTTGCTCCTCTGTCCTTTTCTGGGCTTTACTGATAATTCCTGGCCAGTTTCCAGCTGCTTTGCGACAAACAGGTGCAGCAGGGACTTCAGCAGGGATTGGTCTTCTAATGACTAGCTAGAAGTCTACTTAGGGAAGAAGACAAATAGCGATTTAAAAACCCTGAGAAACCAGAATAGGATTTTTTTCCACATACTTAACGCTCCTTTTGATGTTTCAGCCCAAGGAAATTAAATTAAGAAATCGCACAAGAAGTTTTTCCTGTGTTCTGCAGTCAGCCCTGGTGACTGACTTACAGCAAGTAGTGTGTGAAGACTTGAAGGTAGTTTTGGAGCACTGATTAAGAATAATTTTGGATCTGATTGAAAACAGATACATTCCTTGATTTAAAAAAATAGTAAATACATTGCTGTCACCAGTGTATGGAGTCGTAGATTGACAGGAGAGCCAAAACAGCCCATCCACACCTCCTGTCCCCTGACAGCCCTTGTGCAACATATGGGCCTCTATACTTCTACCTTCCTCCTGTCCTCGGACATCCGTTTGACCTTTATGGGGCCAGATTTCTCAAATGACCAAATGCAGTACAGATACCCAGTCAATAGGCATGTTTGTTGTGCTTGTTTCATAATCTGAATGAAGGTAGGACATGCTCTCAGACTCACAAAACACCTAAATGTATCCACCAACCAGAACTAATTCACAGTATGAATTAATTAACGAGAAGTAAAAGCTAGAGAAGGGGAAAACCGACATGATTTTTCACCCTTTATTGTATATCACTCCTCCCTGTTCTAAGAACAGTTCAAAAGGACTTGCAGGAACTGTGATTTGCATTGCTTGGTCTTGTTTATACATGTTGTTAAACCACTCTCCATGCTGGTTTAGTTACACCCAGTACCGACACCCATTATAAATGCAGGATTTTACGAGGCAGTTTAGGAAGCGCAGAGCCTTACGCACTAGGGCTTGTGCCATAGATAACAGAACAGCTCATATCGCAGTGAGCTGCTCACTTCCCTCTTTCTGTTCGTAGATTTTAAGGATTAAAGACGATTGATCATTCAGTCTCACCCTTTGTATCACACAGGTCAGCGAATTTCACCCAATGTTTCCTGCAGCTAGTGCAAATGATAAGCAGCATGTTTTTTTCCTGGAGCACAGTACAGATAATCTTATTTGAAGACAGAGTAAAGATGGCAGGATGCAACTCTCTCCTCCAGGTTCAAAATGGAATACTGCGTTTTATGGTGTGGGAAGCTTGTCCGGCTGGTATTCAAAGTGCATGTAATTGCTTCTCACTGTATTGCTTTGAAGGAGGGGCTGTCAAGTTTTCATTATTATCTGTCCAGCACAATTCACAGACATGAAAGTCATATATAAATGTATACAGACAGGTACACGTACCCACCGTGCAAGATTGCTATTCATCTTACTCTCTTACTTTCAAAGCACCAGAAAGGACAAGAAATGCTGTACTGGTATATATAGCCTCATAAACAAAAAAAGATTGCATACAGTAAAATAATGCAGCACAGAGCTCAAGGGAATGATGGTTTGATTGTTGGTTTTCCTCCCACCCTTCCATGGAGCCTTTAAGTCTGAAAACTAAACACGTGGGAATCAAACAGATTTCCTATATGCATGGTAATTCTGCAAGAGCTAGTCTAACGGCAGTGCCGCCTGAAGTGCTAACCGGCGTATTTTCAGGATCTCAGTAGCATGTGATCTGTTTAAACTGTGGGGTGATCAGCTAATGACCAATTGTCCACTTTTTTATGGCACTTGAGAAAATTGTAGCAACCCTCACAGCCTTTCACATCCCTCCACCACAGAACCGCAGTACTGCAAGCCAATGTGCTCTGTTGCTGAAGGTAGCAATAAGCTTAGGCAGCTTAGCCCAGTCAAAGTAATGAAATTACATGTCGCAGTTCAGTTCCCCATGGTCAGTGCCCTCAGCCTCCATCTGCAGAATAATTTTCCTGAAAGCAACTGTTCTCAAAGCTTGGTAATACCAGCTCTTGCCTCCTGCTAGTCTTTGTAGAAATCAACCCCCTTATTATCCTTTTTCATTAAATAAAGTATCTCACAAAGCCAAAATGTCCATGCTATAATGGTATTAGAAAGAAAGAACAATAAGTTTGGCTCTAACCTCACAGACAAAAATACCAATCAGACTTGAGAGTGCAGAATAAAAAGGAAGGAGCACTGATAACTCCTTAGGCATGAAGCTATCATAGGCACTTGGTCACTCGCTGAACCCAGACGCAAATGTATCTTCCCTAATAGAAATATTATCACACTCGGTAGCTGTTTTATTGCTAGCCATGCTGGCTACCCCCTGGCACACAAAATACAGTGAGTTCCTCCCAGAGGAGAAACGTCCCTGAACATTTGTGTGTATGAGGCTACCGAGTGCTTGGTGACAATCCAAGCGCTGCTCCTGGGTCTCTCCCCTGAAATCAGATGTTAATTCCCAGTCTCTCCCATGCACCACGCTCTCTCCTAGGTGTGGTGTCTGTTTTTGGCAGGTTTGGGTTTTTTTAAAGCCGGGGCATTTCCTCAGGCAGCTTGCAGCAATGCTTCTGGAGTGGTCTCCCCCACCCTGAGCAAGCAGTGGGCAGGCGAGGGGAACAGGAACACCTTCGGGCACTATTGCCACCAAACCCTCACGACAGCCCAAGTAATTACTCTTTTGTCAGCACTTCCCTTGATTTCATGGATTAGTACAAGGAAGACAGGCCGTACTAGAAAGATCAAGGGCTGTGATGACTAAGGAGTTAATTAGGGAGGTCTGAAGTTCTCGGTACCTTCCTGGCTCTTGCCAGACCTACTGCTGCTGTGGGGATGTGAGCAGGGCGGTAGGGAGAAGGCCAGAAAGTGAAGATGGGTGTGAAATCAATGCCCTGCTGATGTTGTGGCACTCCCGGCTGGGGAAAGCTCATCCCTGAGGAGCTTCTCAGGAAGTCAAAGTCTGCTCCTGTGAGACTACGTTCCTCTGACAGCCCTCCTGCTTCACCCTGCCGACTCAGCCGTCCTGTTTATGCATTCCTGGGTGCCTTTATCCTGCTCTGCAAGGGCTTGGGTGGCTTCTTATCAAACTAATTTCCCATCTTTCAGAAGTTGTTATTCATTAGTAATGCAGAAAAGTTTCCCATGCACTACAGCCCTGTAAATGGAATTGGCGCTGACAGCAGTAAATGGCTTACAATGTTCCCTTCCCAAGAAGCTGGTGTGTCGCCCCACTGCCAGTTTTCAGAAACATTTTCATTTCTCAAGTGAAATGTTATAGTAGGAAGATGCAGACTGAGCTCAGAAATCAATGCCTGCTGATAACTATGCTGCTCCTTTGGGAACTTGTTGGTATGAACCAGCATGGTGATAAATTGGGGGAAAAGATGTGTGATCAGGTTTTGTGGAAAGCAGTTACATTATGGTATTACTTACTATTTATGCAGTGCCATAAAATGGTAAGAATGACTTGTCCCTACACAAAGTATCTTGGTATAATTTAATTGTCCTCAGCATGCATATGTGTACAATTACTGCTTGAGCCGGAATTAACATTACAGAAATCTCTGTTTATTGCTAGCCTGTTATGGTGGAGTCTAAAATATTTGCTCTCCTAGTTTATTTATAAACATTCTTGATCCTTTTTGCTCAAAAGGTATAAAGTTCTTACTTAAAATAAGAATTCTGCATTACTCCATCTTAATTTACTTTATACAATTTCAGGCTTCCATCCTACATGTGCACTGCAAACGTACAGCAACTCCCAGCCTGACTCCTCAGTCCCCACTGGGTTAACTACGCAAATTGCTAGTAAGTGGTAAGCATCCAAAAAGCGCTTTAACCCTTGAAGAGGAGGTCCATAACTGCGTTCCTTATGAATGAATATGATTATTCATTAATAGATACTTGTATTTTTAATTTGTTACATGCTTAATGAGTCTAGTGTCAGTTACAGAGGAGGAAAATTGGTTTTAGATGAAGCTTAGGCTGTTAAAGAAGGAGGCACTGACGCATGCAGAAAATACTGCTCTTGGCTTTGCCATTTTCATGAAGGATGTGGCAAAAAGTAGCTTTTCCTATCATTTAAAGAGTATAACATTTTGGTTTTGGGAGTTTCTTTTTGGAACAACGATTCAACATAGAAACTTTGAATTTCCACGGACAGAGATGCTCTGTCAGCCTGGTGAAGTGCCCTCTCATTTGTGAAACACGTTTCCTTTTTAGCCAAAATGAGAAAGAAACATCTCCAAGACAGATGTGCACTATGCTGTGCTGTTGTTGGTCTGGCTGCCATGCAGAGATATATGTAGGCTGTGGAGAAGGGTAGGAAGATTTCCTTTTTGCCTCCAAGGACTTAACCTCTGCAGGAGGTCAAGCTGCAGGGGCAAATGAGATTTGTGGCACTTCCAGCATGTGGATTGCCCAGAAAGGCCCTCGGAACTGCTTTTGTGAGCTTCTGCATTGTCTGAATGTTGGCGCTCCCGCTTCTTTTTCCAAAATATCTTTTGTTACATTTGTTATTTTCTGCATTTTGGTGCTCCTGGCTCTGGTCTTGGCCACTTTCCAAAACGGTAGCGTGGAAACACCGACGTGTTACCTGGCAGTGACAGGGATTACCACCTGCCTGGCTCTCGTTAGACCGCCTGCTGGTTGCTGCTGGAATAATCAGGTAAAACTGCGAAGTCTGAATTTTAACGAAGCTTTTAGGCTAGACAACAATGCTATGAGGGATCCGGTGGCCAAAAACCTTCCACGACTACGGCTTGTGTGAGCATGGGAGCTGAAGTTTCAGCTATAAAAGAGAAGAATAGGAGAGGAGAGGCCGATAACAGAGCCATCCCCCCCTTCCGGAGGGAGCTGCCTGTTACCTGCCTGCTTGCATGTGAAAAGGCAGCTTGCCCTAGCACTTTAGGTTAATGGTTACGCATATTCTGCGCCAAATGCTTTCATTGGAAATTAGGCCCCTGCGAACCCAGATTCTCGGGTACCGCCCGAACTCGGAGCTCGTTGCAGCGGAGGAGGGGACATCCCCTCGCCCGCAGCCGGCGGGCAGGTGGGGGAAGCGCTCCTCTGCTGCTCGCTCCCCTCCTGCTCGCTCCTCTCCTGCTCGCTCCTCTCCTGCTCTCTCCTCCCCTGCTCGCTCCTCTCCTGCTCTCTCCTCTCCTTCTCTCTCCTCTCCTGCTCGCTCCTCTCCTGCTCGCTCCTCTCCTGCTCTCTCCTCTCCTTCTCTCTCCTCTCCTGCTCTCTCCTCTCCTGCTCGCTCCTCTCCTGCTCTCTCCCCTCCTCTCCTGCTCGCTCCTCTCCTTCTCTCTCCTCTCCTTCTCTCTCCTCTTCTGCTCTCTCCTCTTCTGCTCTCTCCCCTCCTCTCCTGCTCTCTCCTCTCCTTCTCTCTCCTCTCCTGCTCGCTCCTCTCCTGCTCGCTCCTCTTCTGCTCGCTCCTCTCCTGCTCTCTCCCCTCCTCTTCTGCTCGCTCCTCTCCTGCTCGCTCCTCTTCTGCTCTCTCCTCTTCTGCTCTCTCCCCTCCTCTCCTTCTCTCTCCTCTCCTTCTCTCTCCTCTCCTTCTCTCTCCTCTTCTGCTCTCTCCTCTTCTGCTCTCTCCTCTTCTGTTCTCTCCCCTCCTCTCCTGCTCTCTCCTCTCCTTCTCTCTCCTCTCCTTCTCTCTCCTCTCCTGCTCTCTCCTCTTCTGTTCTCTCCCCTCCTCTCCTTCTCTCTCCTCTCCTGCTCGCTCCTCTCCTGCTCGCTCCTCTCCTCTCCAGCCGCCCATGCCCCGCTGCCCCCCGCCCGGCCCACCGTGCCCCCCGCCCGCGGCGGCCGGAGCCGTCGGGGATGCGGCGGAGCGGGGTGTGGGGTGAGCCGGGGCGGCGGCGGGCAGCCGTGGCTGCGCTGGAGCCGTGCCCGCCCGCCTTTTAGTTTTGCTTTTATTTCACACACGGCAGCGCGCTGCCCGGCCCTGTGGTGCGGCCAGATAGGCCGCGCCGGTGCAGCCTTGGCAGAAGCGTGGGCTTCGCTTGTTCTCTTTTTGGGAGAATTCCCTGAAAAGCCTTCCTACCTGTAGACGTGTCGTATTGGGGAGGAGGAGTGGGGAAGCGTTGTGTTAGAAAACGTATCGACTCAATTAAATGTTTTGACTAAAAGGTAAAATACGCCCTAACGGAGAATCAGGTGTGAATCCACAAGTATAGCCAAGGATCGTTGTGCTTAAGAAGATGTTAGCAGGTCGTGGGGATGCCCAGAGCCTGAAGTTAATCTCGCCTAGCTAACAGATGCGTTCTTCCAGTTGGAGGAGCCGTTATAAAAATAAGGCCGTCGACACGTGGAAAAGAAGGCAAATATAGGTTACATCCTTAACCACTTGATTCTCCTTAAAAAAATTCAGAAAGAGATTTTTTTCTCAAAGTAAGTCTATCGCAGGGCTGAGTCACATGTTAGCTGGTGTGTTAGCTGAAAGCTTTTTGATCTCAGAGGTTCCTTTTGTTTCCCAGCTGGCCTTTGAGTGCCATGGAGCAGAGCCACGAAAACATATCAAAAGCAAAGAGGGGTTTGAAGTGCTGAGCGCAACCACCAATAAAACTGAATGAATACAAAACCTGGGAAAATCCAGGGAGATTTCCTAAACCGAATTGCGCAAACCAAACACCCTACAGCTAAGGAAGCTTCTGCCGTACTGATGAGTTGGATCCACAAGTATGACGGCAAAGATACTGTATTAACTGCTGCTAATGAGTGCAAACATGAGTATAATCACTGGGAAATACTGTCGGTGTTTAAAAACAAAGAACCAGAGTGAAACAGAAAAACTCCCCTCTCCCTTTGCAGGACCTGTCTGGACAGGCTGCCAAATCCCTGCCTGCAGCAGCTCCCGGCCCCTCTCCTCCATCCCCCTCCGAGGTGGGAGCCCAGACACCTGGCTTGCCTTCACCCATTCCCTCTCTGCCACCACCGGCGATGCAGACGAGTGCTGGAGGGAAGACCAGGGGTGCTTTTTCTTTCCTTGGTGTCTGCTGCCTGGGTGATTTAGCACATCCACCTTTTTTTGGTCCCTCTTGGATGTTGGCCTTGCTGTCCTCTAAGGGATATTCTTCATTCCTGCCTCCAAATGCTCTTTTTTTTCCCATCCATGTTATTACTGTTATCCACTGGGGTAGCTGAAGAAGTCTCGCATTCTGAGTGCCTTTCTTTCCCTACACTGAGGAAATACCCCTTTCCCAACAGTTTACTCGCTGTCCCCACAACTGCCTGGAGTTTGCTCTCCAGGATGATGCCAGCTGTCCCTTCTCCCCAAAGTAGTCCTTTAGATGCTTGCATGGTCCCTACAAGGGCAGTGTGACCTTTTTATTTTTTTTTTTCTCTCCACATTTTCCCCATGATATGGCAATAACTTTAAGGAACATTATTTTTGTTGCCTTCCTACATCTGTCATAACGACTCATATAGTCCCTGTGCCTATAGACAGTGCATTTTTCATCCCCTAAGTAGGACATGCCTGACAACCCTTCTCCTGACAACAGACTGCTGTGCTAAGCAGCAATCTGTCACCTGCTGCTTTGGGCAGCCGTCCCTGAAGAAGTGCTCTTGCACACGCTGAGAGCAAGGCTGGTGGTGTGCAACTGTTGGGCCATATCCTACACAGGGTCTGCTGCGTGTGCAGAGCCCTTCTGCATGTGCGCGTTGTTGGTCTGTCTGGTCTGTGCTGGCTTTGCTGGAGAGATGCAGCTAGTCAGGTGTGGGGCATGCTGGAGCTACTGCTCTCAGCAGGACTTGCCAGCAACGGTGGGTTCGTCAGGGAGATGCAATTAATATGGACAGGAAACGAGGTGCACAAGCCAAGTGCCAAACTGCTCAGGAAGTCTGCAGCAGGTGCTGGAAGAGAACCTCACCCCTGAGCACTGCACTAATGGCTTAAACCACAGAGTGAATAAAAATCAGACATGACCTTACCTGAAAATGTGTGGGGTATAAAGAACTCATTTCTGTCCATCCTTCTGACTCCATTACCTCTTGCATGACTGTGGCCCAATACCTCTGCTCTGTCTTACCTTCTCGAAAACTCTACAGCTGCCCAGTTACATGATGGGACACCTACGGACATGCTTGTCTTTATGCCCTATTAGGTCTCTGCAGGGCCAAAACTCTCTGTCTCTCTATCTCACTATAAAATTATTGCACAATTTTGGTAGACTGAAAAATGTATGTTCACAGAGATCTAATTACTAAAGGAAATAATTTGAATATGTGGTATGTGTTAAATGAAATCCCCCTCCCATAATTTTATAAATTTCTACATCTACTGCACCTAATTTTCAAGTTTGTCTGTTTTGTTTTATTTTTCCTTTACTATGTGACAATTTAACTGGGAACAAAATGCACCTCAGGCTGCGCACCCTTATCAAAAATCAGTAGATTTTTCACCCACACTTTCCTCCCTTTGCTTATTTGCGGAGCAGATGCAGACCTATTTGCTTAAATCAAGGCTTGTGATTCACCGGCACATCAAGAGAGCAGTTTCTATCATGTTGCTTTTATTATTGCACCTTGTCTCCATGATCTTCACTGCATCCATGCTCCAAAAGGAGGTCCCTTTATCACTTCCCTTCCTTTCCTTCTGCTCTTAGTGGAATCTGAGTTAGCAATCAGAATAATAATGATTTACCTCCAAGGGAATGTTAATGCAAGCCAAGTTCCTTTGGTACGGAGGGAAATCAGTTTGCTATTGTTTACTCATCCCCTGTGGATTCACCAGATGGCATCAGACAGCATAATTTGGAGTCCATGCTCAAAAGAGAGGCAAGGCTCGAGCTGCAGGAATTGATCATGTGAACTTAGCAGGAAGAGTTCTGATCTTTTTTTGAGGATATGGCGTGTCTTTCATCTTTATTGTAAAACATGCAAGGAACCAAAACATATTGTAGCACACCTGGACATCTAACACGTTAAGCAAACCATTTTTAACACAGTCATTTATGAATGATTTTGGCTACTCTTCCAGTAACTGCTTCCCCTGGAGAGGATGCTCTCCCTGGGTTGGGGTGAAGGTCCTGAGCAGGTCAGCAGAGAGGCGGCAATGGGAAATGAGGCGTTGCAGCTGTTTCCTTCTAGGCTAGCTCTGCTTGAATTCAGTAAATAGAGGATTTAGGTTTCTGTTCTTTAAATATCCCAAGCATAAATTATTCACTCAAAATACATTTGTCAAAGAACAGAAGCACTAGGAAAACAGAAGTGGAAAGCCTTAGCAGAGCCTGAACCAGCTACAGCTTTACTGACCACAGCACAAAGCACTCAGTATAGCCTGATGGCCCTGCCCCGAGGGTCGGAGGAGATGATCTAATCATTCTTTTCCATCTCGTTGCTGTGATTCTATGATTGGAATTGTTTTCGGGCCAGATCCTAAACCGACATAAGCTTTCCTGTAGTGAATATTGCTGCATTGATTTATAGCTGCTGAGTGCCTGGCCTTTGAGGACTGTTTTAACCTTTAGAATATTGATTTGTCTTTTTATTTTCCGTGATGCTGGAAGCAAGCCCCTTGGTCAGATCTCCGGTTGTGCAATATGCAGAAGTGCGGTGGTGCTGTGATTTGTAAAAATGAGTGACCAAGGAGGTGAAAAGTTCAGCAGCCTTCACTGCAGCACTGCATAATCACTGTAAAAGGGGCCATGGCCTCCTAGAAGGAGGCACGGCCTCAGAAAATCACTTGACAGTGATGTTTACTGGGTGGGACCCGTCCTGCTGTGGATGCGGGACCAGAACTGGAGGGAGGGGGCAGGCACAGGGATCCCGGAGGAGCGGGAAGGGGGCCCAGAGCCGGCTCGGGGCTTTGATGGGGAGGACGTGCAGACATTTTTGCTCGGTGCCCGCTCGGGTCAGCCGTCCCTCGCAGGTCTCATCGCCTCGACCCTTCCTTCCCAAAACCATCACACACCATCGCACACCGCATCCACTCCCTCCTCCTCCCCCTCTCCCTGCTGCCGTCCCCCTTTCAGGGCAGGGCTTTAGCTCAGCCCCAGCTAAGCCGTCAAGACCCCCGGGATGGGAGATGGCCACAGAAAACAGAAACACTAGCTGAAAAGGCAGCTGGTGGCAGAGGACAGTCTATGAAGATAAGAGGAGTGTGAAGACCGGCAGCACAAAAATAGTTTGCAAAGCACCAGCGGTGGACGCCAGCCAGATGACCTCCCAGAAAGCCTCCAGGAGGGTGGTAGACCCTGCCACCCTAAAGGTGAATTTTGCTCCTTGAAGGACAGCGTTCGTCCTGGTTCTCGCAAGGATGGTGCGGAGCTGCATCCTTGCTGCTGAGGTGCCCCCAGCCCCACTGGGCTCACCGGAGCCGCTGGCGGGAAGGGGTGCGGGGGGCACCTGGTGCACCGCTGTGCCAGTGGCTGTGGGAGGGGTTGCAAATTTCTGGAGACACGAGTCATGCACGGGCTTATCCTGTGACAGAGCTGCCGAGATCAAAGGAGCCGGAGCAGGAGCCCCAGCCGGTCCCCAGTCTTTCTAGTGACTTCAAAGACCGCTGGCCCAGCCAAAGGGGTGGCTGTCAGGATAACGTACGTCTATTTTAGCTAGGGCTGATCCAGCTCCACCTTTCTTGAAGCTGCTAATTACAGTGATAAGAGTATCTATCGCCGACACACCCCCTCACTCTGTCACGAGTGGTTGGTTTCTAAAGGGAACATACCCCTGCCTCCGGAGCATCCCAGAGGAGACTGAGTTGCATGAGGAGAGCAGCCCTACCTTGTGCTGTCCCTCCTATGGTTATCTGTGTTGATAACAGTCATTAATAACATGGTCTGCTAGCAAGAAGTGGGATTCAGAGCTGGGAGTCTACCTGCTGGCTGTACCTGTTCTGTGCCCTCGTTTTGTAACTGACAAAGTAAAAAAGCGAGCTTTTACTTGGTTTCAGTGCTGGATTATCACTCATTAAAGGCTTATAATGCAGAAAAAAAATTTGAAAATCTTATATGTTCCAACCTGTCTTCAACATATTTATTAGGCATACAGTGACATACATATTTATATATAAGCACAGTACGTATTTGGGTATTTAGCTGCCAGCGAAAGGGTGTGATTTCATTCACATGCAACGTTTGTCCCACATGTCAACATCCAGATTTAAGCAAGGGACCGTCATGATGACTTTGAAAGACCTACACAGTGCCCACAGCTCAGTTAAACATCACAGAAAACCTGCTCTTTGCCCTGCAGGGAGAGCGTGCCGAGGGCGCAGGGCTCGCACAACCTTCAGACAGCTTTTCCGATGTGGTTTTTCCAGCTGGCTCTCTCCAGGCGGTCCCGCAGGGGCAGGGGTGGCTGTGCTGAAGTCGGTGCAGGGGTGGTTGCCGCAGCCGGCTGGACCTGGCCCCCGCCGCAGCCAGGCGAAGCGGGCAGTGGGGCAGCGCGTTCTTCCCTGGCGCTGTGCCGATTTACTGTCCACGGTGGCGGGGCTTTGCACGGCCCGGCAGGCCGGCATGGCACGCCTGCTCTTGGGGCTTGGGGCTTGACGGTGTGGCTCAGCATCTTACACCTGGTGCGGCTGTGGGGGCCGGGGAGAGCCGTGCATCGCTGGCCCGGGATGCAGGCACTGTGCATGTGGGCTGCCTCCCTTCCTGCAGTGCTTTTCAGGTCCAGGTGCTTTCACCAGGATTTCCTCTCCCCTCACTGGGGCCTTGGGTGTCTGGACAGGCTTAACTACATCTTTTTTACATCTCTGGGGTGGACGGCCTCTCATCTGCAGGGTAGAGCAATGCCTTGCTCGTTCTGGCCCACTCGTGCTCTTGACATTTAAGTGTGTGAGTAATAAGGCAAGTGAGCAATGGGCGTTAGCCACTGCACCGGCATGAACTTTAACTGCACGGTGCTGGTGCAGGTCTGAACCGTAACTGCAGGGAAGTCTGCAGAGACGCTTCAGTGCTCACCACCTGGAGCTCTTCCCAGTGCAGCGGATTCCGGTTTGCAAAGGGCTCTCTGGTTTAAGAATCACCTGGGGGGATGCCTCGAAATGTCACATGCAGACGCTTCCTTTCAGTGCTTCGAAATACCCATTTCTCACAGAAGCAAATTGCCTGCAGTGCAATGCAGCTGGGAATCTGGAAGTACCTCCTCTCATCTCTTCCCCTATTCTAATGTGCCCCCTAGCAGAAGAAAGTCCAAAGGGGTGGATAGCACAAGAGTCATCGTGCCAGTTGTGCACTGCCCAGAAATTCCCCACTGCTTCTTTTACAGCAGCCTTCCAAGCTTTTAGTACCGTGAGAGTAATGCAAAGTGATCCTCTTTCCTGTCTGTTTTGAAGTTTTTATTGGGTTTGTTTTGGTTGGGTTTTTTTTGTTGTTGTTTTGGTTTTTTTGGGTGGTATATTAACCTGCAGCTAATCTCACTTTAATTTATCCAGATCCCTGACATGGATAAAAAAGAACCCCAGCCATTTTTTCCCACCCCGCTGTTACTGTTGGTACCTACAGTGCTGTCCCATTGGCATCAATTGCAGCTTGCAGTAGTGTAGTATTTACCCCCAGTAACTTGTAGACTGTTGGCCAAGTAGAGAGAAAAGCATTGGCCAGCTAACTATTTGTTCAGTTATGTTCTCATCACCAAACAATTGCATGAAAATTATGGAAGTTACACACTACAAAAAAGTAGACATTTAATATTTTTATTACTATCCATTAAATTGTCTTTCCACCAAAGCTAAGCGCTTAGCAGTATACCTGCTTGTTTCCTGGCTTGGTGTGAGGTGTCAGATCTCCTCTCAGGAAAGCAGTTATCCACATGAGCTCAAAACATATTTAGCATGCTGTAAGCATACTGGTTTCTATTACAGGTACATTATTATACCGCCACTGCTATGTAGTTGGCAGAAATGAAGTCAGTAAATGCATTAGGAAAGACAGCTTGACGTGACTACTATCTTATAGGAACATTTTATTCTACAAGCATCTCCACGCGTTTCAAACATTTTAGACTAACGGATGGATGCAAGCACTGCCAGAAATTGATTGCACCTGGTATTGCATTATTACAGGAACCCTTTCATATAATAAAACTTCTTCTATAACCTTTCCTAGAATAAAACATATTATTATACACTTGTTTCATTTATGTCTAAAATGCAAAGTTTTTTAGTTTTATAACAGCTGTGACAACCTTTAATTATGTCTTCCAAAAACATAACTGGTTTGTTTGTATACCCAGGATTGTGGAAAGCCTTACCAAAGTAGTCAATAATCTGATCATCAGCGAAAAGTTAATATCCAAGCCTGAAATCTGGAGGAGGAAACCTACTCGTCAGGTTGGGTTGGTGGTTTTAAGATCATCTTAATTATTTCCAGTCCAATCCTAAAAAAGGCTGAGGATTTTCAGCTTGCATTACAATCGCTGAGAAGTCAGTGCTCAGGGCTGTGCAAGAGCAGGCCTGAGAAAAGAACAATTTCAAGTGCTGGATGCCAAATCCATCGCTGCAATGGCTGATCTGGAATTGAACCTGGTTGCACCACACATTGGTTTGGCTCCAAGACAGTAAAGCAAGAGAGCTTGTCAAGACAAAAGTACACCAACATGCCATGTGAGAGAGGCCAAAGTACAAGTTAAAACACATCTTTCTGGCTGCCAGGATCACTGCATAATTATTTGAGAGTGCTGCTGTACATAGTCTCACAAACAGGTCTCTTCCATTTTAGCTATTAAATACTGCCAGTCCCATGACTGGGCTGCTCACTGCTTTGTAAAATGCAAGGCCTGCTTGTGAAATCTGATTTCTCCTCTCCTTGCCTCCAGACCATGTCCTTTTCATGTTCTGAAGCAAACATATGTAGCTAATCCCGTATTATTTGTAATTACTGAGTGCTCTGCTTCTGTGAAATTAGCTTCTCCAACTGTTGTTCTGCATTCAGCTGACATCCCGGCTGTTTCACGGGATGTGTCAGCAGACAGAGCTACCTGGCTCTCTGAGGGATCCCTGCTGTCTGCACAGGAGCAATTGCATACGCCTGAAGACCAGTCTTCAGCTTCAGAGGCAAGAGCAGGCTGCAGTGACTCCCCCAGGCATGTCCAGGTCAGCCACAGGGCTGTAGTTTCTCTTCTGGAGGTGGTTCCCCCGCCTCTTTGCCCCAGTTTTGGCTCTTGCAGTGAATTGACCCTGACTGGGATGAAAAAGTGATTTTCTGTACCAAAAGCTCTTTGACATCAATATCTAAACCAGAACAAGAATGAAAGGGAGGGGATTTAAGAGGGGGCATAACAGTAGCCTACTGGTAAGGGAACCAGGCAGCTCTATGTCCTGGTCCTGTGCTTAACATCTCTTATATCATACACGGAAACATCCTCTGGAGCAAGGTCTAGAGCTCAGGTTTTCAGTCTCCCAAGTTTTATTCCTAGACTTAGCTCTTGCGTTGCTCTCTGTACTGTAAATAATCTCAATATTGCACCAAGAGGCACTAGGTTGAACTGTTTTTCAGAAGAGGATTCAGGATGGTGGATTCTGGCAGCCCTGACCCAGATTCAGCCTCTGGAGCGGGATGACATTTCACGTGGTTTTGGTGCTCAGTGCTTGCTTTTTGTGGCTCTGTGATATGGGTGTTTTGCATTGCCAGTCTAAGGCACCAAGGACTTCCAGCACACTGTATCAGCAGCCGCAGGGCATAGCATAAACCTATTGATCCTTTTCCAAGGATCGAGTGTTTAAAAATCATTGCAGCACTTAAGTTCTGTGCATGTCTTTGCTGAATCTCGCCCACAGACTTGTCTTTGCAAATTTACAGTTTGCAGAGAACGATTTCATTTGTTATGTAAATTATTAAATAAAACATGCACTGATTGCTACAGTTAAAGCCGTTTGGTAAACAAACCTGAATTGAAATGCACTTGGGAAAACTCTCACTTTTCTGTAGGTGCCAGTTTTCCAGTTCGCATATGGTTAGGTAATGGCAAAGCACGCAGATTAGGTGTATTTCCTGTGGTACAGCTCTGCTGGCGTCCAGGGCTGTGCATCCATGTCACAGAGGAAAGAATGATGCCCGTTCACACAACTTCAAACAAAAAGTGTGTTTATAAACTTTGATGTATGATTCTTAATAGTCCACTAAGTTTGCTGCTAGTTACACCACTGAAGCATGAACTGATATCAAGAACATCGTTTTCAATTTGCGTCAAAGTATGAAAGGGAAAATTTGCCCTCAAAGCTACGTGTTCCTTGCCTTAAGTATTTGTACTTCTGTGTCCTGCTTAAATGTCTCAGGCATTTGGAGGAAACTTTTATTTCGCCTGTTACTTAATTTCAGGCATTTTCTAGCAAAGCCTGGCCTCAGTGTAGAAATGTAAGGTTTCCTGAATTCATGTTTTAGGAATGGAGAGACTGATTTCTGCTCAAGTCACTGACAGTTTCACGCCTGGAGGGTTGGTTATGATCACTACTACCATCCCCAGGGACTGCAAGAGATACATAGCACGTATTGCTGGAGTACTCAGTCTGCTTTGTGAGAGCAAGAAGAGTGACACTGATGGACATCCCGCCGTCAGGAATGTCAGCAGCAAGCATAATTTCCTAACCAGCTCTTATACCGTAAGGACAACGTGCAATCTTCAACCTGCTCTGTGGAAGTGAATGCGTTTTACCACCATCAGCTCCTCATACTGTGTGTTAGCAATATGCTGCCATTTTCTTATCAGAGCCAGCCTTAGGATTTTTCTGCTACAAACAGCTTTGAAAATGTGTGTCAGCAGGCCTGAAGTTAGTGTAAATAACGGTAAAAGCTTATCTCTCTTACACAAGTAAGCTGAGTTAAATGGATAGTCAGACACTATTGGAAAATCCATATATCTCCATGGGGATATTTGATGGTTATTTAAATCCCCTCCGTTAGATTGTCTGAGTGCAAGAACATGGATCTCATAGACCTTTGCACAGAGAGAAAGACAGAAATGGACTGCATTTAAAAAAAAAATAGTGATTTCCTCTGTTTGTTGGTTACCCATTTGTGTGGTCATGAACTGTCAACTAGGAAACAAGTTTCTGTAAATAAGCGTTCCTTCTGTAGGTAGATTAGTGGCCAGAACATCTGACTGGAAATCAGATGACTATCTCCATCACTGGCCAAATGAGTGACTGTAAGCCTCTTGGCCTCTCTGTACTGTAGTTTGTCCTTCTGTAAGATAAGAATAATGATAATGCTTATCTCCTTTGTAAAGGCCATTTAGATCCACTGATGAAAACCACTACCCAAAGCTGGAGATAATTGTTTCTTATTGTCTGAGAGCAATGGTATTTCTTTATAGCTTCAGAGAATCAGAATCTTTGTAGCTTTGGGGAATCAGCTTCAACTAGAAATCCCCTTGTTTCCGACACTGTTTTTCAAAGTGTGTCTGCATCTTGGTGACAGAAGCCAAAGGTGCATTTGAGGGCGTGCCTAGTTTCAGCCCCTGTCTGATCCAAGTTAATCTTTTCAAAAAACGGTGTTTTGGGGGATGGGTGTTTTGGGGAAGTAGAGACTGCAGACATGCAAGGAAGGAGGAAGAAGTATCAAATGCAACTTCAGGCTGTGGATTTATGGAGACCACTACCCTGCGTGTCGCGCGATTTTGACCTGCTGCTTTCTGGCAGTCTCCTGGGTTGTCCCTCGCTGTCCTCAGACCACTTTTGACCAGGCTGACCGAGGTACCTGCATCAAGGTGAGACTTGATGAGTTCCTCGGGGCTGCTCCTCTCAGCTGTGGGGTACCATGTCAACGAGGCTGCTTGGTCGGACCCAGCTGCGGTCCGCTGCTCTCCTTTGGGGCAGGGACCACACTCCCCTCCTAATCCAGTGCTTACTGCAATGGTTCCTGGATCCATGAGTGGGTTCCTGGGGGAGATGGCAATGTAACTGGGAAAATCACAGCCAAGGGAGAGAGTCTGCGAGGCATTGGCTTGCTCCGTGGTGGTAATGGCAAAAGCAGGGCTGCTTTCCTTGCAGCTGCACAGGGGGATGCGTGCATCCCTCCTTGGATAACAAGGGGGCACTGCAGCAAGATAAGGGGGTGCAGGAAATGGTACAAGAAAAAGTGAAATAAGTCAGTCTGGAGCTTAAGGGCTCCTCTCCTATGGACTGCAAGGTAGTAGTTTGGCATAGCCTCAGCCCTGCCTTCATGCTGCCTTGGGCACCCGGCTGTGATGGGGAGGGCCGCTAACGGAGAGAAGGGATCTGAAACGACTTCTCTGTGGAAGAGGCGTTTTAGTCTTTGATGGATGTGTGAAAGGTATAAGAATACGGTGATGATTACCTTCTGTTCCATTAGCAAGTGACTAGGGAGGATATTAAATGGCAGATATTAAACTTAAACATTTAAAAACCTGAAGGATTGGATAACTTCCAGGAATTGGCCAAAGAGCTCTCTGAACCATTAGTGTCGACACAATGAAAAATAAAATATGGAGCAGGGGAGAAATTGAAAAGGGTTGGAAAAAAGCCAATCTTTTAAAAGAGTAAATGGGATCAGTGGGGCACTAAATGCTCCTGAACCTGACATCCATCACGGGAGCAAATGGAGTGGCTGGTACAGGACGCAACTGGCAGAGTGAAGGGTCTTAGCTTCCACCACACGCTGATTAAAAACCAATAATAATCAGCATTATACGCAATGACTGCAGGCCCCTACTGAATGAATTAAGAACTGGGTAACTGGGGAGTGCAAAAAGCAACGAGGCATGGGGAACTGTTGTCCATTGGGAGTATTTTGCAGCTGAACCTGAGAGGGATCTGCTGGGCGCATGGTGCCCTTCAACAGGGTCTTTTCTGAAAGGAAACCTGAAATCTTCACAAGTCTAATGTGGGGCTGACTTCACACTTGGTGTAACGACACACTGTGATGGGAACAGGTCAGTTAAATATGCTGAGCTAGGCTGTTTACTTATCACTGAAACGTGTATTTCAAAGCAACCAACTAGCAGATCTCGAAACAAGAATATAGGCCACCGGGGAGGCTGAACGTTGCGGAGCGCTTCGGTTCCTAAAAGAACAGGGGAGCTCTGTAAATAAGCCTAATTGCGCCATGATCTGCTTAGGATACCAAATATGTTCCTCAGAGATATAAGGCATTACATTTGTATATACAAACCTGTCTGGTCTCACGCATTAAGCAGAGAACTAGTGCAATTGGGTCCTACCTCCCACTGCTCCATATGTAAGTGTGTATCTCATGCGTTTTTAGAACTACATAGCTGCTAGTATGTGTTAAATATTACTCTCTAGACTGTGTGAATCAGCCAAAACTGTTTTAAATTGGGTTAGGAGAGTAATTTGTTTACTCCCATGATGCTATTCCTGCTGTAGATTCAAGAGCAACAGCAAATTAAAAATCAAAGCTGAACAACCCTGCCTGTTATGCCTCAGACAAAGTATGGCTAAGGCTGCTAGTGGCTTACTTTTTATTTGCCTTTTGCTATATCATAAAAAGATGAACAGTCATTTCAAGGGATAGCATTGAGTTTGGGTTCCAGGTGGTTTGGTTGTATGTGTCTTCCTCAGAAGCAGTCTTTCTCTCTTTGTCATGTGCATGTTTTCCTTGTCTTGAATTGGCCCAAGCAGTTACAAAATGGTCGTCAGACTCTCGCAAATTATTTTCAGGTTTAGTGTATGTCGTTGGGCTCTGTGCAACTCCAGTTCAACGAAATTATCCTAATTCATTATAAGAAGACGAGTTGAAATGTTCTGTGAATGTTGTTACACCCGAGAGACTGTGACCACTGCTCCTTGTTAAGTGACACAAGGGACCAGACTTCCAGCCTCAGGTTGCCTAAAATAAACTCAACATCTCATACATTCCCATCTGAATGGCCCCAAACCCCCCCATCAGGCAAAGCCAGTCCGTGTGCGTGCAGTGTCCGTTTTGTATCGTCCAGCTGCAGATGTTAAGTTAGCCAGGCGACTGAGGAATTGGCTCTTGCTCTTAGTTTGGCAGCGGGGGACTCTGCAGTGCAGACTTGCGGGGCCCCTGCAACACAGGGACACAGAGCAGGGCACAGCCAGCCCTGGTCTTCTCCCCCAACATCTCCCTGATGGCCAGCACTGCCTAGGGCTGTGGCAGGAGGAATGGAGGCAAAGCAAATCCCTCTTGCAGCTCGGCAATGCAAGGAGCTTTTCTAGGTCACAAGCATCCTTGAAAATGCCCCAAATTGTTGCGAGGTTTTGTTCCTTTTGCACTAGAAACCCGGTGCAAAAGCATTACAGCTTTTGGTGTGGCAGCAAACTTGATCTGAATAATTAATTGTGATTTCTCACAGCCTTCTGGAGATTTCTTTGTGAAATAAAGAGGTATGTTAGCGCATTAATGGCATTATGTTTTGGTCATATGCCACATGCCAGAGATGTTCCATAGGACCTGCACGCAGCCATGTTCTGTCGTGCAGACAGGGCTATGCTGTCGAAGGGTGGCCTCAAGTCTGCAAAAAGAGAGCCTAAATGCTTTTTTCCCCCCCCTTGTGTGCTTTTTTGTTTTCTGGGTTTTTTTCTGGTCAAGCCACAAACTTCATTCTCAATTTCCTGGATGCTGATGTAAGGTCTGTGTCTTGCAAGTGGAGCATTTACAGTGTGTCAGCCAGATGTGCAGGCAGGAGTAGGGATATGCAGGCGATGAGTTTACCAAGGAAATCGGGGGGAAGGGTATTGTGGTGTTTCTCTAGGGAGCGGAGTGACTCCAGTAAGAGCGCGGTGACCCCTGGAAGAGGCTGGTGCCTCTGTGCGTGCCGGGGGAACTGGTGCGAGCAGAGGCGGAAGGAAGAGTTGGGGACCCAAGGGAGTGTGTGTGTTGCAGGGGGGAGGGTGCACAAGTCATACAATGTGAAACTTACTTTTTCTGCTTTCACTTCAAGTGTTGCAGATGTTATTTTCCTGGGTTTTGATGCTGGGAAAATGAGCAATGTGTAAAACCTTCAACTTTATTAATCATTACTGTTATTATTATAATCATAATAATCTAACTGTTGTGTAAAATTACAAATATTTATTCATCCTTTAGTATAATTTTAACCAGACTTGTGAGTTTGCAAATGAATGAAATCATAGGATCCTTCAGACGTTTTACAGGCACAAATGCAATGATAACATCTAATTGCAGGGATCTGAGACTGTCTGACTGCAGACGGGATGCTATTAACCTCTTTCTGTCTGTTATGGATGTGTCAGAAAATTGTCAGGACAGTGCTAAACACACTCCAAACCTGTGTGATGGAACAAACATTTAGGTCCTGAGTCTGCAAGAATTTAATCCATGCTTAGGCTGATGCATTTGCAAACAGTCCTGTTGCAACAGTACTTTCAAGTTACTTTCATGTATAACCTAATCCATGAACAGAAATGATTGAAGAAGCAGAATCCCAAAAACTAACGACAGCTTTAATACACCTCATTACAATATATGCAGGGCTTCAGGTACTTTGAATTGAATACTAACTACATTCAATTCTAAATTGTGACAGTAGGATACTGTATAAACAAGGCTGGTCTCATTTTATGCCTTATTTGCTGCCATAGCAGTTTCATTCCAAGTCACGGTTCCCTTCATGCTTCCAAACTCCTTTCAATTTTTAAAAGTAATACTTTCTATAGGTGGTTGCCAGCGGTATCCTCAGCATAGGCATTGCTCTCTGAAAGTCAGGGGCTTTATAGGTGAAACAGGAAATCTGTTTCCCTATTTCCTCCTGGTTCTGGGAAGCATTGTCCTAGACTCAGGTATGCAAAAGCTACCCTATTTTGACCACTTTGTATGCAGACGCTAAATTAATAGGAATAAAAGAGGAAGGTATGTAATTCATATTTAACTTCAGACAGTGCCGACAATGGGAACCTTCGAGGTGTGCTCAGTGTAGCGGTGACCAACAAGTACACGTTCAGTCTTGTTTGACTGTGAGACGCAGATGACCTAAGAGAAAACCCAACGCTAACGGGAGGATTTCCACAGCTTTCCAGGAGTCACTTGAGAAGCTGCGTTCAGCAAATCTGCACGAGCGTAATCCGTGGGTGACACCTGGTGAGCAGTGCCGTTGAAGCCATGACGATGAAGTTACTCATGGGCGCGTAGCCTCGGGTGTGCGGAGCCATCCCCGCGGGAGCAGGGCCACCTCTGCCTCTTAATCTCCCAGAATAAGGGTGTGCATAAAAAAAAGCAGATCGCAGCCCTGCCCTGTAGCACAGGCGCATGAGGAGGAGGAGAAGGCCGCCGTGCCACTGGGCGACCCTCCACCTCGGTGCGATGGTGTTATCGACGACAACCCAAAAGCCTGTCTTGGGGTTAGAGTCATCCTCAGCCTTGCTGATGAGTTGGCTGGCTGCCGAGCACCGACGGTGGTTTTCGGTGTGCGAGGGAGGTCCTGCCCGCCGGTGACAGCATCCGGCACCCTTCCCTTGCAGTGCTGGCGATTGCCAGTATTGGCAAGGGCAGATATGTGCTCTGTTTTAACTGAATCTGTTTTTTTGGTGTATTTTTATACTGTTAGTCAGCAAAACTTTCCTCACTTGTAAATCATATAAAATAGAGAAGCTGATAGTGTAATCATTTAAAGTGGAAGCCGATGGCATGCAGCTAAAGCAGCGCATAGCCCTTGGGCTCTGGTGTTCAGCATTTCCCACTGCTGGAAGAAGCTTGACGTATTTGGCTATTTTTACCAGACAGCACATCCATTTTGCTAACACATATGAGGAAAGGGTGAGCAAGCTGGGACTGTTCAGCCTGGAGTAGAGAAGGCTCAGGGGGATCTCATCCATGTGTGTAAAAACCTGAAGGCAGAGCGCAAAGAGGATGGAGCCAGGCTCTTTCCAGTGGTGCCCAGTGACAGGACCAGAGGCAATGGGCACAAACTGAGACACGGGAGGTTTCTCCCAAACATCAGGAAACACTTCTTTACTCTGAAGGTGACAGGGCACTGGCAGAGGTTGCCCAGAGAGCTGCTGGAGCCTCTGTCCTTGGGAGATATTCAAAAGCCATCTAGACGTGGTCCTGGGCAGCCTGCTCAAGGAGGGGGTTGGACCAGATGACCTCCAGAGGTCCCTTCCAACCTCAACCACACTGTGATTGATTCTGTGATTCCGCAAAAAAGATCCAAGGAACAGTCGCTGCTGCTGGTGGTATTCAATGATCCTAATTGGATTTAACTTGTGAGGTTATAGAGGTTGCCTTGAGGTTTTGGTCATTTTCTGTTAACAATAGGGTTGCAGAAGATCAACCAGGAAGCCTGATTTCTTCTTCTTGATAATAGCTGAAAAAGAAGATATAACTTGCCTTGATTTTCAAGGCCCAGTGCAAGAAAAATAAAACCCAAACCAAACCCTCAGCTCTACTTGGAAAGTGAATAACTTTTAATATGGGATTATAGTGAGAATAAGTAGACACAATGTGAGAGCATATTTAGATTTTTTTTAGATTTTTTCAGAGGAAAATTTAGTTTCATGAAGTGACTACTTCTTTTTACGTAGAAGTTGAGCAATTGAGCTTAGCAAATGAAGGCTGAGACTTACTCCGAACTTGGCAGACACCTTTACATTATAACCTTGCTACTGAAAAAAGTATTCCTTTTATTTGACTCCCTTGCTTTAAAGTTCTGCATTATTATGATTCACATTATGGTTGCACCTGAAGGCATCAGTTAACAGCAGGACATCACAGTACAAGGGAAACTGTGGTTATATTGTAAGAGACTGTCTCCATCCAAAGGTATGACAAATTAACTAGACAAGGCCAAGAAAGAGTTTTAGAAAGGCAGCATTATTGCAACCTCTTTCAACCTCAAGTGATAAAAACAATAAATAAATCATGAGTCAGGCCCACAAAAAAAGAAATGAAGCTTGATTTAAAGATAATTTTTTTTAAATTAGCAGATTCATTTTATTGCATGGGTTTTTTTTTTTTTCATTTTAATATCAGTCTCTATGGTTCATTCACTTCTAGTTTTTCTCTCAAGCTGTGACAGTCAGAAAGCTTTAATTAAGAACCCAAAAAGCTTCCCTTCACTAGCATGAATCCAAGAGCTGGAGAGATTTAAAATGACAGAAAACATGCTGAGATTCAGCCAGTCTGCTAATCCTGTTTTGCACATGTGGAACTAGGCCAGGGTCTGAGAGATTTACCATTTTGCCCAGGGTTACATATCATTTTGGACAGAGTTAGATGCCCTGATGCCCAGATTACCAAACACATCTTCCTCTTCTGAAAGAACAGAGATGACCAAAGTCTATAGCCAATTCCCCATTTTGAACCATAATACAAGATTACTTGGCCAGGACTCTCTCTAATCCGTGCTAGCGTATGTCAAGCTGCATGTGTAATTTCTGCCCTTCCCTCCTTCAGTAATTGTCTTTTTCAGGGGAGATTTTTTACAGTTGCTTTTGTATTGTGAATGAAGATCACAGCTCGTTGCATAGCACGGTGCAGTGGAAGAAGATCTCTGTTGCAAATTCAGTCTTATTATTGTTATCTAAATGCTGGTACCAGTATCTCCAGACTTCCCTAATCAGCGTTGAGTGGGCCACATCTCCAAATGCGTGTATCCTCAATACTGAATAGAAACAGCATTAAGTTGAATAACTGATAAGTGATATTCACGTTTTCCTCCTATTGTATCCACACAAACTGGAGCCAAGGGGAATTATATTTCTAAAAACCTTATGTCCTTCTTAGATTTTGAAATATTCAGCCAAGAACCTGAATGGAGGATTTCCCCGAGAATGTGGGATGTAGGACTTGGTGGGGCAGTCAGGATTTGAAGAAATGCCCAGTTTAACCACTAGAGGTCCGTTTCACACAAGTCCTGTGCAGAGCATAGAAAAGAGTAGAGTATCGGTACCAAAATTCTAAGCTCTTGCATACGAAAACAAATATCTAAACTATTTTGCTTTAAGTGACTAGTATGAGAACGCTACCCTAAGCGATAACATGTATTTTTTGGTTTCTGGCATTTCTTGTAGTAGCAGATAGATCTTTGTTTCTTCTTTTTAACACTCGTCTGTTCCACAGATTACTGAAGAATACTGAATGAGAGACTAGATCAGTGTGTGTCTGCTGGTAATTTTACTCATTCCTCACCCTAAATACAGAGGATGAAGTCACTGTGCAAGATAACGCATGAAAGCCCACTTTAGCATCCTTATCTTTTTCTCAGAAATTTTGGAGGCACAAGCTGAAGGAGCTTGCTAATGGCCTCTCTTATCGATATTAGACAAATTACAGAGGCAGAGCTGCACACTGGGAAATGAGATACGCTGACCTAAAATGAATTATCAAATGCGGAGTCATGAGGAGAGGAGTCACTGTTCAATAAACTCGTCTGGGACTTTGAAGAACCACTGCCTTCCCAGTTAAAGACGTGCATGGCTTTGGGTACACAGCTATGGAAAGGCTCATAAGGATAGGGACTGCGTTGGTGCAAGTTGAAGGGCAAAGTTCTTACTCCTCCAGCCTCTCCATGTGTGTGCCTCAGCTTTCGCTAGAGACGTTCCCAAAACTGAATTCTTGCCTACATGAACATTGAGAGCAATTTCAGACTTTCAGTGCTGCTTCTCCACAGCTCAGCCAAATCTGCCTCCTATAACTAAGCCCTGAGAGCCCAGGGTGTGCAGCCTGTATCTTTAAAACTGGACCTGGCACTGAATGTAGGTGTTCTGCCTAGGCAAAACCAGGGCTGGTGGAGGAGCTGTTGCTGCTACCCCTGTTTATTCAGCTGAGCAGAAAAGGCTTTGCTCGATAGTCTCATACATCCCAGTTCCCATTCCCAGGGCTGCCAGAAGCTCTCCCTGGGTATATCTTTGGTTCAAACTACATGCTACACTGGCATGGGCAGTACTTGACACCCTCTCTGTTCAGCCAGTACAAGTAGGCAGTAGGCAGCCTCACTCCCCACCAAATCCCAGTATATGTTGGGCTTGAGAGAGTCCTGCTCAAAGACTCTGCTGCCTACTGCTTAGGGGAGGTAGCTGTGACCAGGGAAAAACTACATTCTGGTCCCCATATAAAGGACCACTGCATCTTTCGCTTAAGGCTTGTTTATTACAAACAACACACGTGACCCTCAGAGCAGGTGTCAGGGGCCAGGCATAAATCACAGCTGATGGAACTTATGCTGTTGGTGTGGATACCGAATTTTTAATAATGAGTAAGAGCATCTGCCAGCGCTACTGTGCTATCCCTCTGTCATACCTGGGGTCATACACAAGCTGACTGGAGTCAGAGAGGTTTTAGGTATCCACATTTTCTGAAGACAGTGTCTTACCCATGCCCCAGATAGTAACTGATCACAACACTTGCTTCAAGGGAAGGCTACCTGCCACCCCCCCTTCTTATGTACACCCATCTGTGTCCCTGCTCCCCGCTTTCCTCCACCAGATGAACACCTAATGTGTAGAGGGAAGCCTGTGATTTATATGTTTGGTCCAAAATCCCATACACCGTGACTGAGGTATAGGGCTACACGAGAAAATGACAAGGAATTACAGAGAGAAACACAAGAAGGCTAAAAAGTAAAAAGCAACAGAGAAACAATGACAACTTAGCCAGTTGGCATACACATATTTTAACAAAATTAGTTAAAACTACCTCAGGAATTTCAAGATGAACTGACTAAAACACTTCACTAGTGAAACGTGATAGCCAGGAATAATAGTCCTACTGCAGTAATTTCATAATCAATAGTTCCCAACTGGCCTTCTCCTATAGAGCGCTAAACTGCATCTAAATGTTAGGTTATATTTCTGCACATTTATCAGCTGTCATCACTTGCTTTTTGTAACCTTATGCATCAAAGAGTGCAACTGGATTTCACTTTATGGGGGTCATTCACGGCTCACTTCTCACTATGATATTTGGAGCATTTGATTAACAAGACTTCAAAGAGGAAATCTGAACTTCTAGGTACCATTACGTAGTAGCTTAATTAATGTACTTCTTTATATCTAAAGAAAATGTCTTTGAGTGGGTGAAAAGGAAAGAGAAAATGTGTCCATTTTGTAGCTTTAAGCTGATTCTTGTTTTACTATGACAAAGGTGGGATGATACAAACGTTCTGATTTGATGTTGCCTGTGATCAGGGAAAATTCGCATGTACAGAGGTGTCTCAGCAAATAACTGAGGTCGGTAAAGATTTTTGCTATTCTTACCTTTCAGTTTGTTTTAAAGGAAGGGGTCAAGATAAAGTAACCCTGTCCCCATCAGATCTCATGTCTAACCTGTTTAGATATAAGCCAGTCTCATAGATTTTTTTTTTTAAAGGCAGGAAAATGCACATGGAAGGACTCAAGAGTTACACATTTAAGGTCTAGGTTGACCATCTGAGTTTTCAGTCTCAGGTTCTCTGTTCTGTTACACCTACAACAGGAGACACCCAAGGACTGATGAAGGATCAGATTATTTCACTCAGCTAGGCACGTCTCTGCAATAAAAGCTCCATTAGACAGTCTTTTGCTGAGATTCGAAAGGCACTTGACATAGGGCAACACATCTGCCTTCTTAGTGAATTACATTTCTTCATGCTGCAGAATTACCCAGTGAAATGAATAATTCTGGCAGCATCTGGGCTAAGGAAAGACTGTGTTCTTCTTTCATTGTAACACACTGACACCTGCTCAGTGATCTTCTTAAGTATTTGATTTTTAGCTTTTGTTGGCATCTCTAAGAAAGTTCAGTACACAACAAAATAAAAATCAGATTCTTTAACGTTATGCTGATCAAGTTATGTTCAGCTGTTCAAAAATTCCCTTTGGCATCGTATGGAGCCATCGACACTGGGAAAGCCAAAGTTGTCATTCACAGCAGTCTTTAATGTCATCTGGTTGGACTGGGGAGCTAGCAAAACAAGACTGTTTTTCAGCAGTTTTATTCTGCTGGAGGAGAGGGGTCCCTGTGCAGCACATTAACAGATATGGCAGAAAAAATATGTGAAGGAACTAAGGTAAGTGGGGATGAAAACCAGCTATATCACAAGAAATTCCCAGTTTTATTTGTAACTGAGCCTCACTTGAGACTACTACTGGCAGCAGCCCGAAGGCTGCAGTGCTGAGTGGATGGAGAGTTAGAACCTGCAATTTCTGATGCTTGGCTTTGCTTCTGTTCTTCTGGCTTGAATTATTAGCAAATATAATTGTTAGTGTCACTTATGTAATTTTCTAACCTCGAGTGTCTGTCTGAAGTCATACTCCTAAGTAAGGTTTCCAGGCATTCCCGGACAAAGGTGTGTGCTCAAGGGTAGTAAATCTGACACTGCAGACTTCCTGGCACACAGACTTCAATTGAACTTGCATGCACGATCTGTCCAATTTGGCCTGAAAACATAGGATTTACTGAGCTGGGTGTTATGCAGCCGTGGTGCATATGGGCTGTGAATGTGTCTAGGATTTCCAGTCGTACAGCAGCCAGGCAGAGCTGCTGTGAATGCACAATAAGGTTTCAGTTGCTAGACCTACAGACACACAGAAATCCCAGGAGAGGATCCTGAAAAATGTGCCCTGATAAAACTTCTGGTCTGAAAGAAAGAAAGCATTGCCAAGAAAACCTGGCTTTCAGCAGTTCTTAATTAAAAACAAAAACAACAAAAAAAAGGAAAACATCGTCATGCCTCTCAGTGTTTTTGAGGGACTCCTGAGCTGGGGTGCAGCAGAAGGTTCCCTAACATTTTATCAGCTACCCCCAATAAGCTGCTTCAGACTGCCCTTCCCTGCGCCCAGTAAGATATGAATTATGCAGATTGGCACAGGGCGGGGGGGGGGACCTGGCTGTCCCAGACACATATTCTTTGCACACTTGCAGCTCACCACAGTCTAAATAGAGAATGGCCAATGCAGGTTTATCGATTTTTTAATTTTTTAATTTTTTTCTTTTTTTTTTTGGTGATGCACACTAAGGTGGGTCTCTCAGGAGCATAACTTGGTGTAGTACTGTCACGTTGAAGATAAGCACGAAAAGAAAAACTTTTTCTTTCTGGAACTCTATTAGTCACTCTTGGTGGAGAGAGATGGGCAGGAGATGTATGTCTTGTTTAAATTATGAAACCCAAATACACAATGCTATGTTGAAGACATTTTATGTGACTATCTTTAATTGAGGCATCACATGGCTAGATAAATGCAGTATAGGAATCTAAGCAGCTGTGCAAATAAATCATTTGTGAAGAGAAAAAAGTGCTTGAACTTGCTGAATGCTTCTGTTTAAGCGTGTCAGTGAAAGCAAACCTGCTGGGGAGAATAGGACTGTGTTTTGAGGTGGAAGGGGATAAAGGAGCCTTTTCAAACAACCAGTTTCAGGGATGGTCAGTTGTGTCCTGATCCCAAACACTTGGTTGCATTGGCTGGCTGATGCTTTTAGCTGAAGTCAGATTGCAAGGTGTTGTAGACAGCGCTATCCATTTACATGATCAGGTAGGGGCTGCCATCTATTGAAGCAAAGCAAGGCAGAATATGCAGAGTTGCTCCAGTACGAGTTGCTGGGTGCAGTATTTCTCCCCTTCCCTCTATGAAGGCTCTTACCTGCTCCAAGTATGCGTTTTCAAAACTACCTCTTTCAACCTCCCACCTGTAAAAAGGAAGGCATTGACTAAAAATAGCCATCTCTGTAAAACCTCTAAAACAATGCTTTCTTTTCTTAGAACAGGAGAGAAACATTAATCTATTATTACAAAGATGCTTCTCTATTATTAGATCAACATTTCTGGTTTCTTGCTTTACTTTAAGAATAGGATCTGCAGGAGGGAAAATGCACTAGCAGTGTGAATTCAGCAACACTTAAAACTCTTTTGGCTAGTTGATGCAGTGTGCCATTGTCTGTACAAAAACTCAAACAACCACAATGAATGCAAGAGGTGCTTTTGCCCTTTTTAGCGCAAAACCTGAAAAGATGACAGAAATGAGGGCTCTGTGCTTGTCTGTACTACATTCTATAATAAACATGTCTGTGCAGCCAACTAAGTGTTGTCCATCCTATAGCACTTCAGTTCTATTTATGGGAATACTCGATTTTTTTAAACAAAATAGTAAAACACTTAATTCAGATGAATACTGCTTCTATTCCCACAGCATCGTTTTCCGCTGAGACTTGTAATATGCAGGTTTATTTTTTTAGAAAAAGCAGATGCTGCAAAAAGTCTTACTTCACTGCTTTCTCAGTAAGTTAAATGTCCCTGCTGCCTACAGATCATGGATGTTTGGTCTTGGCAGATGGCATTTCTGTGGTGAAAGTGCTACAGAACAAAGTGTATGAACAGAGGGAGCTGTCTGGTTTACTAGGCATGGGAATCAGCAGCATCTGTGTCAGGTTCAGCGGAAGGAAATAATACAAAGACTGGGTGACCTGTTGGTCTGATGGAAACACAAAATCAGGTTGATCATAGCCAGAAGATTTGTACAGGAAGCTGGGACTACAGCTCCGCTTCCTAAAAATTCTAGGTTTGGTAGACAGGTTTTTGGTTTGGTTTTTATTTTGTGAGATGCCATAACTGGAGAAGGAATCTTGCTGGGTGAGAACAACAGGGCTGCAAAGGCAGATGACTGGATGGAGGACTGGAACGGGATGAGAAGTTCTGACAGATTTGGAAAGACTTGAGGTTGGGGGTACTCCATCTAAACTGAAAGCACTCGTATATCTTGGTAAAAAGGGTCTGTCTGATGGGAAGTCCAGGAATGCAGCACGAGCCAGGAAAGCACCAGACAGGTTGGGGCAATGCAAGAGCCCCGTGGCTGGGCTGGCTGTTACCACTGCTTGCATGCCTTTTCTGATGTGGAAGGCTTGCATCTCCTCTCGCTTAGGCCAAACGGTGATGTCTGTGCCTGCTGCTCTTCAGTTGGAGACACATTATTATTTTCCTCACAAAATGACAAAATCATGGTTTTTACCAGCTATACAGGGGTGTTATCTATCTGCAGTTTTATCTGTTACGTTCTGCTAGGTTACTTGCCTTCGTTGTGATTCAATATACTACTGTTTCCGTGTTACTCTGCATCTGACTTTTTATAAGATTAGGGAGTTGTTTTAGGGGTCTTCTTCCTGTAGGAAACACCAACGTCTACTTTTTTTTTTTTGCTAAATTTTCACTGCAAACACTAAGGATATGAAAACAGGAACCGAACGCAAGTGCCGTCGATCATTTTTTGTGGCAGTAATATTTCAGATGTCCAGCAGAGGTCACAGCTCTACTGGGAACGCAGCATCACGTCTGGCCGAGGCGCCTTTGGTCCTTCCCTGGCACCTTTACGGGCCCTTACATCCATGTGCTAAAGGTGCCAGGGGGAAAAAAAGGGTTTGCAGGCGAGCCTTTTCACGGTATGGAAAGCACGGGTGAGTGGCAGCGGCATTATACCACTGCTGTCAAATTCAACGGCAAAATCCACTTATTCATGTCTGAGTAGTGTGGCCATGTGATGTTCCCACCCCGACCTACAGGATAGCTTCAAGCACGCATCAAATGCGTGCTTTGATTTTCCATCAAATGCATAGATTATACTGAGCTGCATTTACAGAAGTGAATTTTGTTGTTCAGTATTTGGCACATAAGCATATTGAGGGGACTGAAGTACGCCTAAGTGTGCTCAAGCGTCCTGTGGCAATGGAGGATGTAACTTCCACTTTCAGATGGAAACATTCAGCACCCTTACTCTGGTGTTCATGGCCAGGAATGCTGAAGAGCAAAAAGGATGTCTCACTTCCTTATTTTCTTTCTTTTCTTTCATGGATGTATTAAAAACATGGGAGGAAAAGACCAAGAAAGCAAGCAGTGGAGTCCAACCTCCACTGCAGTTTGCTAATTAGGTATCAAAGGCATCGTGTCTGTGGAGCTGACGCCTTCAAAACAGGGACAGGACCTGGGGCAGGCACAGCTGCACCTCCTTCCTGCACCTCCTCCTCTGCATTGGAGGCCTGGTGTTGATAACATGGTTTGAAATAAGCTGGATAGGGTGCCTGGTAAAGCTTCGTGGCCTTCAGCACCATCTGTGCTAGGAGACCCAGGAATAACGGGGCAAACTGAAAAGTGTGATGACAAGAAGCCCTAACTCCAGCGTGCTGCATCATTAGGCCAGAACAGGAAGCTTGCATGTGAAAGGATTAATGTGTTAATATGCTTCCATCCATCAGTTCATTATTTAGGTACTTATATATGTTAAACTAGTACATATGCACTGTTATCCACTACGAGTTACTTTGGCCTACTAATTTCAATTCATTTTAAGTAACTTTCATTTCCACTGTAATGGGAAACTCATCGAAGTCATAGTTAATATCAGCATCTTTCAAAGCTCTGAGTCAGTCCTAGATTTTCCACCTATTTCATCATGCACTGAAACTGTATCAGAAATAGGCCCTTCAATACTTCTAACAGAGGCATCGTTTAGTGTTTCTAACCTAATTTCATGAGAAAGCCTAAAGCTACCATTTACCACTCAAACTATTCTTCTGCATTCCTCCCCATTTATATATTTAGAGAAAAAAAATAAATGGCAGACATATGAAGGACTTTTACCTTTTGAGAATGAACGGTACACGCTACCTACACTACACTCATTCCAACAAGTGGAGACAATTGCCATTTCATGAATACAGACCGGGAGATAATTTTCTGAAAACTTCTCACATATTTTTTAAAGAAAACAAACTAAGAATTTATGCCCTGCTCAAGCATATTCAGTGTGCCAGGTCACTGGCGTGGGTCCACAAGTCAAGAATGCCTTTGCACACTAATAGGGTGAAAAAGATCCAGTAGGCTTGAGAATTGGTAGTTACAACAAAGAGTTGTCTCCCCAGCCCTGGGAGCTCTGTAGACAGCACCTGAGAAATGTTCTCAGAGAGGTCGGATGTATCTGACAGACCGTGCTGTTGTCATCAGTTTAAAATAGAAGCTCGCTAAGAGATTACTGCAGGGTCTAATGCTGTCACCTGTAGTAATGCCTGGGACATTAACTAGAAACAACTGGAAGCAGAAACACAGCAAGCCATTGAAGTGGCTCAGTTTGAGGAGCACTTCTGAAATTACGGTGCTCAAAGAGGCTGAAACTACTGAGCAGACAGCGTATACCATACACAGTCACAGACGAGCCGTGGTTGATCTAGGACTCCCAGAGGGGTACTGGAAAGGACATCCGCGGAGTCTGGGTTTCAAAACATTTGAAAGGGGACGATGTGACCAGAGGCGAGGGAGCAGCGAGGGTGACAGGTTACAGAGCTCCTTCTCTGCAACTTGCTGGACTCGGTCCAGTGCAGGTTTGCAACAGACGTAGGTCTACCTCGAGGTGGCTCTCCTCAACCTCTGAGAAATGACTTGGCGCTGGTCTGAAGCGGTTACTCGGTGGACAAGTACTAACTGGCAGCCTAAGCTGAGATGTCAGAGATTGAAAGGACTTGGAAGGTGATTTGTCCTTTAATATTTAGACCGTATTCATTCAGAGTGGGAAAATTTGTTTTACTATTGCTTGGCTTGATGACGGGTTCAGATCCGAGTTCAGCAATCATACACATTTCACACTGAATTAATTTTAAAGGATACACTCGAGCTCACAGTACTATCCAAATTAGATCTACTTTTAATAAAGCTCAACTGAAAAAAAATTCCCATTTGCTGGGAAAAAAATTTAAAATGATAGGATCATAGGACAACACAGCCCAGAAGGGACCTCAGGAGGTCTCCAGCTTGCAGCAGGGTCACCAGGGAGCTCAGAGCAGGTCTCTCAGGGCTTTGTCCCATTGGGGCTTGCAGCCCTGCAAGGATGGAGCCTGCACAGCCTCCCTGGGCAGCCTGCTCCACTGCTTGCCTGTCCTCAGGGGGAAAAGGGTTTTCCTGACATCCCGTCTGAGCCTCTCGATTCAACTTACGCCCATTGCCTCTTGTTCCCCCACTAGGCATTGCTGCGAAGACCCTGGCGCTGTCTTCCTGATGACAGCTCCACAGGTTTTGGGGGGCTGCTGCCTGGTGCTGCCTGAACTGTGCCTTCCCCAGGCTGAACCAGCCCTGGTCCCTCAGCCTGCAGGGCAGGACAGTGCTGCAGCCCTGGACACCTCCGTGCCCCGCTCTGAACTTGTGCCAGTTTATTGATGTGTGTCCTCTACCGGGGGTGCCAAAACCGGACAAACTGCATAGCTGTTGTCTCACGAGTGCTGAGCAGAGGGGGGTTACCCCTCCCTCCACCGACTGGCCATGCCCCTGTGCCTACAGCCCAGCACACGCTGGGCCTTCGTTGCACCCAGGGCCACTGCTGGCCATGCCCACTCACTGCCCACCACGGCTCCAGGGCCTGCTCCACAGAGCTGCTCCCCAGCCAGGGTTGCTGCAAGGGCCGTCCCTTCCGGGGAGCAGGACATGGCATCTGCGTTTGCTGATATCATATCGCTAAAACCTTTTTTTGTTTGTTTGGTTTTTTGTTTTCCCCGGCACTATTTGGATTTTCCATTCCAAGCCTCGGACAGAAATCGCCCCGGTACTTTCCAGTGGCTAAACCCACCGGGACGGGGAGCGCCGGCAGCTGACCACAGCACAGCTAGCGCTTGGCGAGCAGGCAGCGCAGCGGCAGCGCAGGGGCAGCGCAGGGGCAGCGCAGCGGCAGCGCAGCGGCAGCGCAGGGGCAGCGCAGGGGCAGCGCAGCGGCAGCGCAGGGGCAGCGCACCGGCAGCGCAGCGGCAGGGAGCCGGGAGCGGCCCGACCCCGCGGCCCCGCCACCGGCGCCCGCTGCCCGCGGCGGGGCGGGGCGTGGCCTGGCGGAGCGGCGTGTGCCTACGCCCCGCCCCCGCCCCGCTCCCTCCCCACGTGGCCTCCGGGCACGAGCCGCCCGCTCCTCCTCCTCCTCCTCCTCCTCCCCCCGCTGCCCCGCCGACGCGCGCCGATTAGCATAATAATGCCCCCCCTTTCTCCCCTGCCGGCCAATGGGAACCCAGGAGGCACCGCCAGCTGCCGGCGCCGCAGCCGCGTGGGCTATAAATAAGGCGGCCGGCGAGCTGCCGCCTCAGAGCGCTCGGGGAGTGCGCGCAGGGGAGGTGCCCGCCCTGTCGCTGCCCGCCCTGTCGCTGCCCGCCCTGTCGCTGCCCGCCCTGTCGCTGCCCGCCCTGTCGCTGCCCGCCCTGTCGCTGCCCGCCCTGTCGCTGCCCGCCCTGTCGCTGCCCGCCCTGTCGCTGCCCGCCCTGTCGCTGCCCGCCCTGTCGCTGCCCGCCCTGTCGCTGCCCGCCGCGCTGTGGGGACCCGCTGCTATGACTCTGGAGGAGATCCACGGACAGGAGCCTGTGCCTGCGGGCCACGACTGGTACGTCCGGGCGGCGGCTGGCGCGGGCGGCGGGCGGGCTGGGGCGAGGGAAGCGGGGCGGCCGTTGGGGACGGTTGCGGCGCCGCGCTGACTCTCTGCCCTCTCCCGGCGCGCAGGATGCAGGGCGCCGGCAAGGCCCTCCACGAGCTGCTGGTGTCGGCGCAGCGCCGCGGCTGCCTCACCGCCGGCGTCTACGAGTCGGCCAAGCTGATGAATGTGTAAGTACGGCGGGCGGGGGCTGGCGGGACGCCCGGCGGGGCGCGGGGGCTTCGGGGCCGGCCGCGGGGCTCAACGCGCCGCTCCCCTCTTGCAGCGATCCCGACAACGTCGCTTTCTGCGTGCTGGCCACGGACGAGGAGGACGAGGGGGACATTGCCCTGCAGATCCACTTCACCCTGATCCAGGCCTTCTGCTGCGAGAACGACATTGACATTGTGCGGGTGAACGACGTGGCCAAGCTGGCTGCCATCGTGGGGCCCAGCGAGGAGTCCGGGGAGCCGCGGGACCTCCACTGCATCCTCATCACGGTGGGTGTCCTGCGGGAGGCGACCGGTGCTCCGTGCGTTGGCCTCCGGGGCTGTGCTTGTGGTACCGGCCTCTGCACGGGACGGTTAGTCTTTCGGGGGCGGCCCTGTCTCCTGCTGGTAGTTAAATCCTCTTCTGGGCAAAGGAAGGGGACTTGCCACGTGCTGTAGAGCAAGTCAGCTGAGGAGTAGTAGTAGTATACGCTCTCCTAACTGGGGATTTCCTCTGTTATACACGAGGGTGATATCTCTGCTTCCTGCTTTGTCTCTGTCAGGACACAAACCATCTGAAAATGCCTTGCTCCCTAAGCTAATGCTTCTGTAAATATTGTGATGACCTCAGCTGGCAGGCAGTGCTCATGGTGTGCAACTCTTTTCTTTCTGGCAGAACCCGAATGAAGATGGCTGGAAGGACCCAGCTCTAGAAAAGCTGAACTCGTTTTGTGAAGAGAGCCGAAATATCAATGACTGGGTGCCAACCATCACCCTGCCTGAGTGATGGGGTCCCAGTGCATTGGGGAGGCTGAAACCTTTGTTGCATTCTCAACGTGGCGTGGGTTCGCCAAAGTGTGCAACAAGCTGCTGATTCCATGGATTAGCCTGGTCAAGAGACTGGATTAAAGTCACTCAGACTGGCATGCAGTGGGCTCTTACGGAGGAGAAAGAGGAGAGCAGCTCACCTCACCAGTGAGCCTCAGTAGGCTGCAACCGTGGAGAGGCTGACATACCATGGAACTGAAAGAAGTATTGCAAGTTTCCTGGTCAAGTGGAGCTGTTTCAGAAGACAGAGAGAAAGTTGGGGGAAGCAGGCCAAAACTTACCAGAAGGACTGGACAGAGTACTGTAACTAGAACTGTTGGTGCTGTCTACAAAACGCAGAGAGGAGAAAGTTTCAATATTTGATGGACTACTGGGGACTGGTTACTGAGACAAATAGAGACTCCAAAGTGGACAGACTTCAGCAGGCCTCTTGGGTCACTCTGCAGAACTGGTTTAATAATGCAATAATTTTTACTGAAATATTTGCTGCTATTGAAGCTTTCATAATAAATTTTTGACAATTAATTTCTGGGAGTGTCTTGCTTACTGGGTGGGGAAGCATGAAATACCACTGATGTTTTGCTTGTGTGCTGTAGTCAAAGGTATACTCTGCAGTAATGGAGCTATTGCTCAAATACTTTCTCTCCTGGGCCAGCTGAATGAAGAGCTGTGCTGTCCAAGTTGATAATTCAACCTTTCACCCTCTTGCAACAGCTGCTTATCGCAACAGCTTGCAAGACTAAGGAGCTGCATGCTTAATGAGCTCACTTATTGTAATAGGTGGTCTTTGTAGTCTACTGAAGGAACAAAATATGTGTTAGAAACATGGATTTTTGGAATACAGACCACCAGTAAATTGCATTAAAATGCTTAAATATGACTTCGAGTTATTCAGAGCTGCAGTGTTCCCACTTGACAGAAACAGCTTAAACATGATGGGGGGGCTGCAAAACTCCTTAGATGTCAAATGCATCTAACATTTGCTTTGATTAGAATGACATCGTTAAATCTAAAACTAGCTAATAGTGAATAAACATCACATCTGCCACAAGCTGCTCTCTGATTGCCATATGCTGTAACAATAGAAGCTGTCACTCCAGAAGCCAATTTTGCAAAACCTAATTGCATGACAAGACCAAATTAAGTCCAAAACAATTTAAGGGTGGTGTGGCCTTTTTTTAGAGATCCTGTCATGGAAAGTTAATATGGGTGGGCTGATTTGCCCTTATGTTAAAAGGGAAAACTTCACCCCACTTCTGTGCACAATCTATATGTGTGCTCCAGGACTTGACATTAAAATGGCATAGTAATGATCCCTTCTGCAGAGAGCAAGAAAGCTAAACTACTTGCTTCCTCTATGGGCACTAAAAATACTCAGTTATCACAATTGCATTTCCTCTAGGCTGGCTCGCAGTGATTGACAGTAGCACTTGCTGAAAAGTAGTCATTTCTGCATGGGGTATCTTGAACAGTTGCGGTTTCTGGGAAGCTGCTTGCTCTCAGTTTCATTGTTCCTGATAAGGGAAGTTCAAATTCAGCTTCAGCATTCCTGGAATACGCTCCCTTGTACAGGAGGTATCTAGGACTGCTTGGCCTTTGTTACTGTCTCGTGAGAGGCTGTAGGATGGCACCGTAACCAGAGTTTAGGCTGAAGCAAAAACCGCAGGGGCCTCAGATGTCTGCAAGTATTCCTTCTTGCACTTAAGATACAGGAGTTTCTGCGCAGCCTGTTTTTTTACTGAACCTGCACTCATCAACTGGTGTCTGCTCTAGGACTTTGAGAAAAGTCACATGGAGGAGCTAAGAGAATAAACAGTTTTGGCAGCTGTGATAACAGAAACTGCCTTTAGGGCAATTGCCTGGATACATAGAAAATATTAAGTCTGGATGCTTTTTTATACATTTTTATATTTTTCCCTTAGCAAATGCAGGTTTCTTCGTTTTCAATGGTTTTACAGCTGAGGAACATATTTCTGTTCTTTGCTTGGGGCCTAATCAGTACTCAGAGCCAAGAACAGATTAAAGTGAACTGTCCTGAAATCAACTTTTATGTAAAGTGTAAGCAGTACTTTACAGCCTTGAGTGGTTTAAACAAGAGCCTGAGAAGATCGAGGGAAGTTCTCAAGCTCATACATAATTACATATGCAATTAAAGTATAGCAGAGAAGAAGTGCAACCGATTTGTTGTCTGAGACAGTAGGCATGCATAGTTGTACCTGGTAGGAAGTTTAACTTTCCAGCTTTTATGGAAGAAATATGTTCTACAGCAAACAATGAAATTAATGAGGCAACACCAAAATACCTTTGTGAGGACATTGCCTCTGGTCCCTTAGAAGACAGGAGGCTGACCTTCGCCTCCCCAGTAGTCTTGTGAAGCTGTAAGCTGTGCCTCACGAGAGGTACACAATTTCTTATTTTAGTGACCCACACAATTCTCCTGAAATCCCTTCTGGCTCAATGCAGATAACACTGTAACGTGAATAGTATTAAACTGAGTTAGCCTGCAAATGTTATTAATATGGCGTTGCAACCAAACGCAGCTGTAACTTGCAAGGTATGTGCTGCTGCAAATATCTGTAATGATCAAGGCTACCTAATGTAGCAAAAATTCAGCAGCTGGTATCTACTGATACAAGCAGACTTCATCTTTACAAGCTCAGATATATAACTGTGCAAGGAGCAACTATACAGTTGTTAAAGATAGACAGCAGACTTGGGTATTACTGACTGTGGTGGGGACAGCTGGTCGGGAGATGTTGTTGGTTGGCTCACCAGATGTCCAGGGTGTTTTGTCAGGTATCTGGGGGATCTGGAAGGCTGGGACAGTAACCTCTTGTGTCTGGGAGCAGTGTGCCCAGCGTGTCTCGCCTTCCCAGGAAATAAAAGTGCCCAGGACAGGGGCACTATGGGCTTGCAGGGCTGGCAAGGACTGCTGGGAGCTCTGCCGCAGCGCCTGCATCCCAGCCGTGCTGCATGGTCTTCACAGGCTGGCTTGCTTTGTGCTCTGGGGAGGAGATTGAGGTTAATAGTTATTAATAATAAAGGTGGTTCTCCAGGACATGAGCCAGCCTAGTGACGGAGCAGGAGGTGCAGGACACAGAGTGGAGCAGAGCAGTGGTGCTTCTGAAGGCTCTGCTTCTGAAGGTCTGCTTTCCAACAAGCTCTTCACTTGTGTGCCAATAGGTGATCAAAACTATGTATTTAGGTATTCTAATCATAGACATTTGTGTTGTGCTGTCGATACTTCTAAGTACTTTTTTTAAATGAAGTGATGCATAAAGTTTCATTTAAAATTTTTTGAGCAATGGGTTTACGTTTCTCTGCCTGGGTATCTCTTTCACCATCTAATAGTGCTGACTGACAGGAATTTCCCCTCGTATCCTTCTCTTAATGCTGTTTTCTTCCTGTTACACTTCTGTGCATCTCTTTACTTTTCTCTCTCTTGTGGTTATAGATGGTGATCTTCTCTTTAGATGCCTGATTAATTTAGTATATGCTATGTTGAGTTAACTGCCTTATCATCTTACCAGGATATATATGTGCATACTGCCACACAGGACACTGTTGTTGTAAACCATGCTTTCTCTTTGCTGTTGAGTGGGAAATACAAAAAGGAAGATAATAAAAAGTATGATAGAAAGAGGCAGGCAAACTGCTGCACGGAATGATGTTTGCGTAAACTCTGTACATGTGCTAGACGATCTGCTCAAACCATTTACAGCACTGGATGCTCAGGGAAGGAGTGCTGAGATGCCCTCTTCACAGCCTTGGAGTTCTGCAAACTGGTGGAGTTTTAGTCGTAGGTGGAGGCTGTTTGAATTAACGTATGTTTTGCAAGGAAACAATCTTTGCAAAAGTGCTAGTGGCAGAAACATGCCATAGCACGACTGTCTGACATGTAAGGGACACCTGGCTCATGTCAACAAATCTGTTAACTCCAGCTCTCAGATCCCCTGTCATCAGGAGGAAAGAGCAGCGTGTGCCCAGGTTAAACCATGGCAAGTATACAGACAGTATATTACTAGTGGAAGCAAATGTCATCACATGTGTGAGCAAGAGAGATGTGTGGAGAAGGATGTGTGAATATTGTATTCCTGTAGGGACACACATTGCGGGCAGCTGTGCTCATGACTGTGCCTCCACAGGACCTCATTCATTGTAAAGCAGCAGTGGCAGAAACCGAGTTTGGCAGAAGGATGGAGCTGTACAGACAGCACATACGCCTCACCAGAGACATTATTTCTACAGGTTTTTAGGAAAATAGCTTCTCATTCCTGCTCATTCCTTATCCATTTCATCACAGCAGGTATGATTTGCTCACTTTGTAAAGTCTGAACATGCAATGATAGGATATTGGAAAAGCTGAGTTAATACTTGGTGTGTAATTATTTCATACTGAATGAGTGAATACTCCTATTATTCTTCATCGTCCTGCAGTAAGATATCCTTATACACAGCATTCAGAATATTGGAGTGTATGTGAAGTATTAATTTGAATGTCTTCGTGTCTTTAAAAGTATAATCAGATCCCAGACATAACAGTTGTAGTGGCTATAAAATCTCCTCCAATGTCCCACTGCACTGACATATGATTATTTTGTCATGCTTATTTTCTGATTTTTATGCATGGAGAGAACATAAAATTATTTTCTTTGGTGTGTCTAATCCTCTCTGTAAAGCTGACTTTACTTTGAAATCATGACTTTGAAAAGTTACTATGAGTACACACTGCTGATTCAAAACTAGTTTGTGTAACTGTATTTTTTTTTTTTTTCCCTGCATTGGAGAGATAGCTATAGAGATATAACAAGAGGTTTACTGGCTGATTTAGTATTTCCTGCGTGCTACTACTGATGAGAAAAAAGCCACCCTTTTTTCGAGAAGAGCTGTTATAACTCCCTGTAGAAAGTCCCATGTGCTATAATCCATTGCAGAATAGTGATAATATGTAACAAAGAACACTCAAGATAAATTTCAATATCAGAAACAATTTTTACTGTCCCACCACACCATGAAGGTAAGAATTTTCAGAGTGGTGAATCTAAGGTTTGCTTCCTACTCCCTGTTTTGGGGCACCATAGCAGCCTAGCTTTCACATCCTACTGAAGCCAGTAGGAAGCAATGGTGCTTAGTAATGTCTGTTTAAATGCCTAAACATGTAACTAAGGCCCAAAGTTTCAAATTTGGCTTCCAGAAACAAGGCATCTCAATTAGATACCTACTAGGTACATTCATATACCTATATGCTCTGCTGGGAGCTCAGAGTCAAAACTCTCCAACCAATCAGCTTATTTAGCTACATAGCCATAAACTTACATACCAGACTTCAGGCTTTACTCTTCTGCTTAAGGATGTGTACCACAGGGCACAGCTGCATAAGCGTTTTAGCTTGGATCGGTTGAGTGGCTGAAATGAATCTGTGGATCCTTGCCTGCTAACCTGCTTTGGTTCACATGGCAGAACAGAGTTGGAGCATGCAAACAGGATTTCTCTTGGAAGAAACCAAGCCAGAAGACGTATTCTAAGGGACTGCCTAATGCTTTCCGGCTGCTATTGGGCATTCAGTTCACGGGACCACACTTGAGGTACGTACAGCACAATTATTTGCTGATTAAGAATAAATACGCAAGTCTTGGCAATAAAAGAAGAGAAATACGTCAGCCTACTTTTCACAAAAGAAGAGATTTTAGTGTAATAGACATACCAATTTGTTTTAAACAATTGCATGCTCTTGAATTAACAGGGTTAAAAATGTGCTTTGGCAGCAGCTTGCTGAACTTAATTGTTTCTGAGGCAAGAACGATGAATGGGACTATTTCTAGAAGTTCTTGCCAAAGATTTTTTTTTGTAGTAGACCAGCACTGCCCAACTGGCAGCATTGGGACAGCTTTGCCTGGCCCATTGCCTTTGTGCCTGAGGAGCAGGTGGCTCCATGGGCCATGCATGGTGATCCTGCCCCACTGCCGTGCCACCCCACAGGACAGCCGGGGCACCGTGTGGGTCACGTGCCGGCCAAAGCAGGGGCTGTCCCCAACGTGGAACCTGTCCTCTTCAGTTGCCACTCATTATGCGGCCGGGCCTTCTTCATAGGTACAGTGGTATGTGATCCTTGCAGATGATTTCCAGATGACACAAGGATGAGTAGGACTGTACCTCAAAAGAAAATATTACATCAAGGTCTGAATCACTGGATTAAATTGTTACAGTGTCACAAAACATTTTTTTAATATAGATAAGCGCAAGGTGATGCGTCTTCTTGCATGGTAAGCGATGATAGCTACTGAATGGGAGACTATGAAATCTTACACCAGTACCAATATCTATTACTGTTGTACAATTTTTCTGTGCTTTAAGTTTGCCTATGTTAAATGCAAACTCCTTACTCTAGGCTGTTTTTCTGCATGTAAGAGTTAATGCATCAAAAAAATGCATACTGTCATTATAGGCGGTTTCATGCTGTTGAAGGCGCGTTTATGGAAAGCGAGAATTGAAGTGCAAGCTAATTGGATGCAGTTAAAAATAGAAGGATGGTAAAGCACTTCACTTTTTCCAAAGGATCAGTTGTATCCTTAACTGATACAGATGTTCTCTGTCTTCCCTACTGCCCTGTTTCTGTAGCACTATAAAGTCCTTCAAACACACTGCTGAAGAAGAAAGCAATAACAAGCACTGCATGGTTTGTACTAAATGACTGTGTTATTGGGACGCTACCCCTCCTGGAGTGCTGCAGAGGAATGATGGATGGACTGTGCGCAGCCTGTGCTGTCTGGGCTGGGAACTGCTCACCCCCGCTGGCGCCGGGCTCAGCCTCGCGTGGGTCACTGCCTCACCGAGTCGGACCGAATCGCACAAGTTTAAAAACAGGTGCTTGGTTGTGCTTCGGGGCCATGGGTAATAGAAGCATGCTCTCTGCCTATTAAAAGTGATGAAAAATTGTTCCAGGTCTCTCTAACCACCTGGCTAGCAAGTGTAATATCAAGCAAAGGTAGACTGCATGCTTCTCTGGAAAGAAGCATTTTCCAATCCAGAATCTGGTTTCTTGATTTAAATAAATTTTAAAAAGTGCTGTTTATTTGCTTGTATAATATCTAAAACAGCTTTCAAGTGCATAGCCATTCTGCATGGCCTGTAACACATGTGAAAATATTGTTTAATTGGGAAGGATGTAATGTTTTTATCCCTATGCTAAGGTACTGTTTGAATTTTATACGGTTTTCTTCACTTCAAGGTATGTGCAATATGTAAAAAAATTCCTAGTTTAGAGCTAAGTCCTGAGAAGCACTAGAAGAGCTGGGTGGCCAAATTAAATAAATAGATATATAATACTAGCAAGGATTCATGACAGTTGTACTGGTAAAATAATTCAGACATATTTCCAGAAAAGATGCAATGCATTTACTTAAATAGAGTTCATGTATCCTTGTGGTGTGTTTACAAAAGAGCATCTCACCCTTAAGCATTGCTGCATATATACACAGGAAGGAGATGCAGGATGATTCAAATCTGACACTATATGAATAGGATTTTATTTTGTATCTGTGTGCTCTGCTCCATCTTTTGTCAGAAGATAAATTACCACTGGAACACTGCTGCAGAATGGAATTCCCTGGCTTGCCACTTTCTGCAAGCTTGCCTTTTTTCACAGAAAAAACAAACCAACAAACAAACTTGATACTGTGCTATGAAGGTCTGGCTGGTGACACACTTCCCATGGGGCAGGTCCTTAGTGGAAAAACAACAGCAACACTTGGAAAACTATGCGAGGGGTTTCTGAACTCTTGTACCTCCTCTAGCCCTACTTCTCCCATGGGGTCTGGGCTGCCTTTTCAAATAAATATTTGTCTCGGGCTATGCTTCTCAATAATTGTCAATTCACTGGTATCAAGGGCTCATGACTTGGCATCTGAGGTGCAGGAGCTGATGAGGTAGCACCGAATTTATTCAAGCAAGAAGGGAGTGAGTTGTGCAAGAGCTTGTCTTGCAAAGCAGCTAAAGGCAACATAGCGTGGTGCTTTTCAGAGCAATGGTATAATATAGTTTTGACATCCTAATTATTCCATATCTAACCAATAAGAAATACATGCTGCTCTGTAGCTGGTTTGCCAGAGGAGGTAAGTGGTGCTTTCCCTAGCCTGAATGTGGAAGCAGTAGAAACTGCCTTTGGAGGAAGCACAACCGGAGAGATATGGCTGAGTGGAAGGCATCAGGTGTGGAAATGGTCACTGGAGTTTCGTGCAAGGAGGAGGTGTCCTATGCCTATGGTGGCAGCACTGAACCCCTGATACGGAGCTCCACACTGAATTTTTGAACCAGCTGGCCACAGGACCAGAGCTCTTGAAAATAACTAAGCCCTACAAGATCTGTAAAAATTGGTGACCAGATAGATCAGAGCAACTCAGTGCCCTGATGGATGCCAAGCCTGCTGTCTGTGCTCATAACTTATTATGGACTCCAGAAAATCCTCTTTGGAGAAAGGATGTCTAAATGCTTCAGCTGTAGAAACAGCGTCAGGCAGCATGCACAATCAGCTGTTAAGATACACATCCAGAGGAAACCAGGCTACAGAGCTCATGGATGTTGTAACAGCCCTGCTGCACCACGTAAGTTACAGGTGATCATCCGCATGGAACTGAAGGTTAATACGATGCTTTGTTTACGAGGTAAACATTTGACTGGCCTCACCGTACCTTCACCTGAATTACTAATAACTTACTGTGGTGTGTCATTTAAAGCAAATTGCAGTATTAATTATGATAATAAGCCCATGCAGGCCAGATCCAGGAGGACCCTGTGGAGAAGATGCTGGAACACGCTCTGCTCCCAGAAGTGCTGACGTTACCACTCAAGCCTCGGCTGGTTAAGGACATTTTGCAAGAACTGGTTCCCCACCTCCCAAACCTGCATTTCTCCCCCTTAGGCCCACATCCTGTATGGCTGCCTCTGCAGAGTCCTCAGCTGCAGATGTATCTGTGCAGCTTCCCCGTGCAGGAGCGAGCTGCTCCAGGATTTCCAGGGGCCTGTCTATAAGGTTTGGTTACCCTCTTTGGGTTTCTGGAGTGCCTTTTTGACAGGGGCTCAAGTAAAAGCAGGACAAGGTAGTAAATATGTCACCAGCTGTGACCCTCTGAGATGCCCAAGGTGCAGTGGCTGCAGGGGTGTTGCAGCCCCGGGGATGCCCAGGTGGCCAAGCCACCCAGCCCACCCGCTCTCCTGCCCCAAGGGAAGGGGCTTCCCCCCACCCCAGCCTCACAGAGCTCCCCATCACCCAGCTGGTTTATCTACACTGAGCCAACCACTTATCTGCTGAAAGGATAATGTGGACAGGTTGCCCATGACTGTCTGAAGCTACAGGGAAAATCAGAAGACTAGGGGAAAACTTAAGAAGCTGCAGTTCTTTCCACAAGCTGGAGATAAAATTTCTTTTTCTGGTAAGTGCAGAAGAAAGCGGCCACCTGACTCAGCTTTCACAGTAATATTCTAATCTGCCACGGGCATATTGTTTACTGAAATTTAAACTGAATATAGCTCACAATTGAGGTTACCAAGTACACTTATATAAAGCCTTTCAGAGCAACAGCACATCAGCTGGTAGGGGCTGCTACTAGAAACTAAGGTTTCTTTGTTTCTTAGCAGCAGATGATTTCCTCTCCTAGGGCAATTATGTAGCCTAATTGCCTGTAATAATTATCCCTGCTAAAAGTGTGCTAATGCCAGCCCTTCTCGTTTTTGCAGAGTGTCTCCTTATGAACTTTCTGCTTCCAAGTACCAGAGATGGGCTCCACACATTTAGAAAACACAAGTAACACTGAAGAACGTAGGATTTTATTGTCTGAAGCCCTTCATTGCTGCTGTTTTTGGTGCCTAAGCTGTTATTAAAAAAATCATTAAAAAAAAGGGAAAAAAGATAATGTTACTTCTGAAATGTGACCTATTCCTAAAAGATTCATTGTCCTTCCAGTTACTTACAGTTGTTTGGGGTGTATTTTTATTTTTTAACAGTTCTTTGTATTTATTCTTTTTCTAAGATACCAGTTAGATGTACCAATGCTAGACGCTGCTGTGCTGCATTACAACAATTTTAAAACATAAACTGGAAAAATCACAAAAAAGTCATAGGGTATGCTGTACATTGGCAGGACAGATTAGGTAATATAACACATCTTTGTCACTACTGACTTTTGTGGTTTCATTTAGATGTTATCAGTGCTTTCTTCCTAGCAGATAATGTTGTAGCAATACATTATCATTAAAAAATAAGTTTTACAGTATTCACATATGTGAACAGTGAGCAATGTAGCTTGATTTTTGGACAAAGTTCAGCAAAACACATAACCATACAGGTTCAGAACAAAGGTCCATCCAGCCTATCTTTTTTCTGTCAGTAGCCGAGAGCAGATGTCTAGAGAAGAGTACCAGAAAAGGGCAAGCACATAGGGATCCTTCCTCTATCTGATACTCTTAAGAAACTTGCAGTCCTGGGACTTCTGTGCCTAGCACTGTGGCACCAATGTATATTTTCAACTTACCCTGCTTAGAGGCCAAATGCTTAAAATTCAGGTACTGGCAGAAGGTACATGACAAGTGCACAAGCAGGTCAAAAGCATAATGAAAAGATCCCTGAAGCAGGTCTGTACCCCCAGAAATACAGAAAAAGGGAGTTCCCAGAAGTTTAGAGGTGAAGTGTATAAAGATATCCAAGAAGGGGGGTGTTCAGCATCCTGCAGTCTGCTTCCATAGATCCTCTTTTCATCAGAAAACTGGAAAGGGAAGCTGCATACTCTGCTTTTAAAGGCAGAGATATCGTTGCAAGGGTCCAGTGATCATGCCTATGAGTATGCCTTTTCCATGAGGGGAGTGCAAGACTTCACTGTTAATTTTGTCTGGAAGGAAGGCTTTTTATTCTGATTAAGTCATATTTTAGAACTCAGAGAGGGCTATACTGCTTACTAAGGAAAAATGATTGCAGTTTGATACTTTGATAATTATTTAATGCCTGTTATTGCCACTGAAGTAAAAAAAGGCAAACTAACAGCCTCATTACTGCCAAAGATGAGTAATAAGGTTTGCTGGTACCTGACTAATGCAGGAACACTTTGTTGTGATGTAAAATAGAGGAAAAGAGACAAATTAACTTTATTTGGAGGAACACCTTCCATGAAAGTAGAAATTATAACCAGCAACTGTTCACAGACACTGGAAGTGAAGTTCTGCATGTGGGTCAGAAAGAGGTTATTTATAGAATCATAGAAGCATTTAGGTTGGAAAAGACCCTTAAGATCATCAAGTCCAACTGTTAGCCTAACACCACCAAGTCCACCACTGAACCTTATGGTATGACTGGGCAGGGAGAGGTCTGTGTGAAAAGCTGTATACCATGACCAGCATGTGGGCGTGTTCGGAGAAGATGTATAAATTCCTTGCAATTTGAAAATCAAACAAAAATAAGAGATGTTGGTTCTTGAGGGGGCAAAATTTCCTTCCCTTCCTGTGGAAGTGCTCCCCCATGCTCTCCCTTATGTCCAACACAGTGATATGCCAGTCCAGGTGCTTTCCAGTGTTATCTGATTTCATCGGCTGGAGGCTTGTTCTAACTTAGACTGTCTGAAGAGCCCCAGGGATGCAGGCTTTACACTACCTAAAAGTCATTTTGGCAAGGTGGGCAACCAGGCTGGCTCTCAGCCTGCTTCGCCTAGTGAACTGTCTCAATACGGTTGTATCCTGACAAGCATGAGGACTTCTGACACAGTGACAGGACGGAGGTCAGGGGACACTTTAAAGGCAAAGGCTGCAACTTGTTTCCTGAATTTGGAATTGAACCTGTGGACCTGAGCAAAGACGCAAGAAGGCAGCCATTGTCTGAAACCAAAATTAAGGGTTACCTGCAGCAAAGTGCCATCTCTATTAGTTCCCAAGAAATGCTTTCATCTTCAGGTGTTTGGCTAAGACAGTATTATTTTATACAGCCCAGGTGTTGGTAAGTAAGGAGGGAGCCCTGAGTATTCAGGAGTCCCAAGCTGAGGACCCAACAGCCTACAAAATTACATCAAATAAAGCTGAGTAAACCTGAAGGGTTCCCCCCCCCCAAATTATACAACAGAGGCAAGGTTATTTTGGGCCCTATCACTTTACATGTACACGAACACTAGTCATATTAGTCATTGCTATGTGGCTTGAAGAGAGACGTGGATGAAACTGCACAAGAGTTAACTCTAAGTTGGCCCTTTCTGTGAGTCTTTTGTTGTCGCACATTCTCTCAAACAGAAACAGTCTTACGCTTGCTCCAGGAAGATTTCAGTGCTTGACGATTGTTTTTCAAGCATAAGCAGAACAGGTCTGGACATTGAAACCACTGACTTTTGCATCCCCCTGAGAGGAGCAGAAAATCCAGCACAGATTGGAAGACCCTTCCCTCTGCATATGGTGCTGCTCATTATCAGGAACATGCAATGACACTGGAGAAATATTAAATGTTGCGGAAGCTGAAGGAATCACGGGCCCTCTGTTTATGGATGTATTTATATAGCAGGATATTGTTACAGAGTGAAAACTCAGAAAGAAGGAGCAGCCACTGAAAGCAGTTTTGCAAACTGCCACCCTTACATAATTCACAGAGGGTGTGCTGCTGCTGAAAAAGGAGCGATGCTGTGCTTAACTTCAATAGGAAGCTGTAAACATTGGGCCAAACTACCTTGGTGGTAGCTCTGTCCAATTCAATGGGATGAGACGAGAGCTAAATTTGGCATCTTGCGACTGTCTCCCTTGGGAGGCTGCACGGATGCTTCGGAGTCCTGAGAAATTTATCCCATCCTTGACTTCCCCTGCTATTTGTATGATAATGAGAACTGCGACCTCCAGACTGCTTTATAAGCATCACGCCAGTGCAGTCCATGTCACTGAATGATCTGAAACACCCAGCACCTATGCTTAGCTGGATACCCTTCTGCAAGGTGTGGGCATGGTGTAGCCAAGATATGTCCCTGTTTATTGGGTAGGATAAAAAATCTCACAGTATGTTACCTTATGGTTTAGTTGTCTTCAGCTTTACTTAGCTTCTACTCCTCCTGGAAACTGTTTCTGTGTTTACTTTTGCTATGTACTTTTAATTAGAGACAACACCTAGGTCTTAATGTTGAAACATGAGATTCCCTTATGGAAGCATTGTGTGCAGCTCGCTTCAAAAAACAAAGCAGAACAAGAAAACCCAACTTCATTGGCACCTGCTGACTTTTCTACACAATGAGTGAAAGAGGAAATAGGGAAGTGGTTTTCTGATTCTACAGCTGGACCTGTACATGCCTTTCTGTAGGAGAAGGAATACCGCTCTTTCAAGACGTACAGCCTGCCCTTTCTACCTTAATGAGGATTGTGCTGTGCACTCTTACAGTTTTTTAAGCATGCGTGGGGGACTGAAACTCAGCATGGCACCAGTGCTGGGTACTCTGCATTCCTGCACAGTTACCTCAGCTGCTGTCCTCTCTCTTCTCAGCAAGGATGATTGCCAACAAGTGTATCTATCTTGTAAGCATGTGGGTTGTTGCTCCAACTATGCACACTCACCCACACACACAGTCATGCAGGCTGAAAAAGACAAAGGCATGCTTTGCTGGCATGGCAGTAATGCAGCCAAAATTAAAAATGAAACAGGGAAGAGACATAAAACTGAAACGTAGCCATTGTGTATGTGATTGCAGTTCACAATTTTCTTCAAAGAGCTTGCAAGCTCTTTAGTAGGTGTAACCCCTGCAAGATACAACCACCACTGAGTTTGGGAAGCTATTTAGCTATAAACTTAGGGACTGTTTACTCTTCACAAAAGAAAAGTCTCTCAGACCGGCCCCGTGTGCTGCATGTGGCGCGAGGTCCGAGGGCTGAGGACGAGCGCGGGCTGCGATGGATGGCAAGGGCGGCCCGCGGAGCCTGACAGCCGGGGTGAGCCACTCGGCTGCGAGGTGATGCTCCTTTGTTTAGATCCCTTTAAACCGGGGCATGCTGGAAAGGCTCACAGAGTTGATTATTATTATTTGTCCCCTGCCCAGAATCTGGCCCTTGTGTTACTTATTAGCTGTGTACAGAGGAGTATTTTGCCGACCCAGAAAGGACTTTGTTCTCCATAGGTTTTACAGGACCTGGCAAGGGGGCAATGTCCTGGCAAATCTTAGTAAAACTTAGATAATTTTAATTCCACCATTGTGTTTTCCTAAGGATATTTCTGTATTTTTTTTCCCTATGAAAGACTGGATATGATTTCTTTCTCTAGTGCCTTGGAAGAGAACTGTAGTGAATGACACTTGCATCTGGCTTGCCCAAAGAGTGTGGATGCTGTGAAGTGAGCTTCTGCACCCAGGCTGACTTTGGCTTTCTGAGTATTCCCGGCAAATCCCTGGGTCACCACAACCTTTTCTGCAGAAACAGGGTTTTGTGGGCCAAAACCACTGGCTGTATTCTCTTTAGGCTAAGCTGAAGCCAAAGGCAAGGTGACCTTTCTCGCAAAACTGGCTGCTTAGTGGATGTTGCCTGCCGGTCAAGGTCTGGAGCTCGTTTTATTTTTTCATCTCTGGGTTTGAAGCCTCGCATCAGCTAAACTGGAGACAGCATTTCAGAGCAAAAGCATGCCTGCGGAGCCTGATACCCTTCAGTAACTACACTCTGTGAAAAAGAATTAAAACGTTTGCCTTAAGAGAGTGGTGGGTCTGCAGCTATTTTAAGGATGGGCCTGATTCAATATTTCATCTTAAGGACGGAGAAATGAGGAAAATAACTTCTTCATACTCTGTCTTTTGACATGTTGAGGTGCATGACATCTTAAGGTTTTAAACTAGTTTGTGGGGGGAAAAAAAGCTATTACGTGTAGTTAGAAACTCATTTTGTTTATGGGTTCACTTCGCCTTAGAAAGAAAGCCAAATTTAGGTCCAGAATGCCTGTCCCTAACGTTGCAGGCCTACAGTATCTATAACATTTCTTTAAAATTTCATTGTAAAAATAAATTGAAATCATGAGGGCACAGCTAAAGAGAAACTAATTGCTGAAAAATGAGAGATGGTAAAACTAACGGTACAACACTGAAGGAAATCAGCCAACAGAAAACCACTTCTGCTTTTGGGATGCTATGCCTTGAAGGAAAGAAGAGCGGTGAACAATTAATTTGCATTTTACTAGGGAGAACTTTTAAAGGAAGATTTTAATTCTGTGTGTAGCGAAAATCCTCAGAGAATATGAAGTCAATTTATAAAACTATTGAATATAAGAAAATTATATTTTCTAGGAATTTTTTACTAGTAAAAAACTGCTTAAATAATAAAACCACTAACAAAGAAAATTGAAAGCATTGTGAACTTACCAGAAATGGGTCCAAAAATGTTCACTTGGGACCCTCCCTGCTACATGTTTAGGAAAAGACTCCATAAAGCTCTTCTTGTAAGTGAGAAAAGTAACTTTATTATGCAAACATTCCCCTCTCCTTTGCTTTTGAAGGAGGGGTTGCTCCACAGTTACTACATATTGAAATAACGTATGAAGCCAATGGCATAAACGCCACTGGTCTGATTTCCACCATCCAAGGATTAGGCCATTTGTGCCAGTCTTGGCAATGCACGGGATGCTGGCATGAGAGCATCTGACTGAGCCTGAGGATGGACCGTTGAGGAGCGGTCTTTACCTTGGCGGGCAGTGCTGCCACTCAGGGTTCCCCCAGCAAGCTGGAGCTAATGGGAATCCCCTGATGGCAATAAACATAAAATCTGTCATTTAGGACAGAATAGCCCCATGCAACAATATGGGCTGGAGGCTGCCCTGCCAAAGCAGCATCTGCGCAGAAAAGGCGGTGAGGGTCCTGATGGCCAGCACGTTGAGAGTGCCAGCCAGCAAGCAAAATGCGCCCTGGTCTGCGTCGAGGGATGTGATTTTTTTCTCCCTCCTCAGCACTGGTGAGGCTGCAGCTGCAGTCCTGCGTCCAGCGCACAAAAGATACCGACAACTTGGAGCGAGTCCAGGCGCTGAGGGGCTGGAGAGCTTGATCTATTGCTGTTGCCAGCTCCCTAATGGGTGGCTGTAGTAAAGATGGGAGCCAAGCTCTGCTGGGCCTTGCACAGCAAGGAGATGAGAGGCAAACTGCTGCAAATTTCAGCGAGGGAAATTGGGACAAGATATAAAGAAAAACAGTTTTTCCCTGAGGGAGCTGAACACTGGGGCAGGCTGGGCATCCCATCCCTGGAGATACTCAAAGCTTGACAGAAAACGGTCCTGGTCTCACTTTGGAGTTAGTTAGCCCTGTGTTGAGCAGGAGGGTGCACTGGATGGCTTCAAGCCATCTTTTCCAACCCAAATTATCGCGTGATTCCTTCCTATTCTGCGGGTGCTGTCAGGCTGTGCTTATTTCTGGGCCTTGGTTTTCAAGGGAGACTCAGCTGCCTGATCGCCACTTAAAATGGACAGAGGAGGAAAGCGTCATTAGATCACATCCTCCTTTGCCGATCTCCTGGGCCTGCCACGAGTTAAGTCACCTTTTCACATCTTAGTTCCCAGCTGGCTCGTAAGGACAGATTTAAGGCCAGAGAAACACAAATCAGCCCTCAGTGTGTCCCTAAGTATGTTAAGGTGAGCCTGCTGATAGAAGTAGCTGGCCAAGCATTTGAAAAATGATTTCAGGCGCGTGCCCGTGAAGGACATGCTTCTCCTGGCTTGCGCTGCTCTCTCCTGCTGGGTGGCTGGAGAGCGTTGCTGGTGAGCAGCCCGCAGTGCCTGCTCTGCAGACCTGCAGCAGCTCTGCACCCTGCTCCTGCCTCCCGCTGCAGCCAGAGCGTGGGACTGCCTGTGCGAAAGCCCTTCAAAGCCATTTGTGCCCTCAGCATTCCCGCCGGATTGAAGACATCTTGGTCCCACATGAAACCCATATTCACTCGACTCCATTTTGGTCAGGGCTTTCTCCTCCCTGCCTTGCCGTTGTCCCCTGACGCTGGCTCCTGCCAGTGCTTGTCTGGCTCCAGGACTCACTTTACTTGGCAGAGCCCCTGCAAATGCAGACACGGAGCTTTGGCAACGCCCCGACTCCACCTTTCTTTCTCTGTCCTCTCTTGCACAAGGCAGAAAGGCATGCCTTACTCCTAGACGCCACTAACTTTTCATGGGTGCTGTCAGTGCCAGACAGTGCAGTGATGTTCATGTTACATGCTATGGACTGGGTATTCCCAAGATGTGCTCAAAAAGCTACTCCGTATATTGCCTTCTGTGGGAAAACACACATTGCCTTCTTGAACCATACTGGTCCATTACAGCAGTTTTTCTTTGGCTCATTACAACACTAGACTCAATTGTACTGATCTGCTAATTGGTGATAGCTAATTGGTGACAAATGAGCTCAGATTATTCACTTTTTCAGCAGCAAGACATACCCAGCTGTGATAGAACTGGCCAAATCACAAAAACTGATTTGTAAATATTTTTGTGAGTAAACTCACAGACATATTATTTGTCCATAAGTACTTTGACATAGTTCACAAAAATATCTGTAGTTCTCAACTATCAGCCAGATGGATACATGTCTTGCAGTGCTCTCCCTGAGTCCATGATGCCTTGGTCAGGTGCTGCGTTATTCTCTATGGCTGTGTTCCTCTTCTTTAAAAATTAGCAATCATGTAACCACAAAACAAAGACAGCCCACGTGTTTGAGGTGACTATTTGCTATAGTAAATAGTTGATGTAAATAATCCGTGACCCAATGAAAGGCTAAGGCTTGGTCACATGAACCCTTTACCAAATACTTCTGAATTACTAAGATGTTGCAAGAAGATAAGTCCAATTCATGAATAGGGCAAACTGCTAAACTTACCACATGCTTTACTGACAGTAAAATGCAATCTGCCCAGCTCGGTGAAAATCACAGCTGTAGGGGAGAACAAAACTGCAGCAAAATCATGGATTTAATGTTTTTCCTCTGTGATAGTTACTGCATTTTGCTCAGTGCTGCTGCATGTCTAGGGATTCGTCTGCTGTTTGGTTTACAGTAAACTATCGGAGTTCAGGCTATATCCTCATATGATCCCTCTCTCCCATATTTCTAAATATGCCCCCATTTTCTTGTTATCAAGAAGTCTTTCAGGTTTCTAGGGTAGCGTGTCATGCTGGAAACTCTGCAGCTTTGATTTCCAGTTCTCCAGCACTGTTTAGAGCCTTTTTTCCCTCCCTCCTCATAATCCTAAGAGCGAGAATGGCACATACAGAAGTATGACATGACAGCGCTTGCATGCTGGCAGGCATGCAAGAAAATCCCTGCTGGCAGGAGCCTCAAAACCAGATTTCTTTGCAGTTCTGGCCTATGCTTTCTACATCCTACTTGATATAGCTTGAGCCTATGCAGGAATATCAGGAACATGAGTAATATTGTAATGCTGAGGCTGTAAGGCTTATAAGAAAATAAAGGACTGTGTCTTAAAAGTGAGATTTACTCTGTTCAAGTGGCCAGTAGAAGTCTATTCACAAACTGCATTCTGCTTAAACTCTTTAAAAAAATTGCATCAAAGTGATGCACAGACATAAAGCTGATCCTCTGCAAGTTGTAAGCATGCAGAAGCAAGGGCCACAGGAAGGATTTCTGGCGTAACATTGGACAGGCTTTTCTGTCTCGCTGGTGTGTTAGCGCTGACCCATCTTTGGGTCAGAGGTGAAAAAGTGTGGGATGTGGAAAACGATACTCCGGAGGAGGCTCCCTCCTTTTTCCTGCTTCCTGCTGGGATTTTCTGCGGGACACGTAGGAACATGTTTCCACACACAGGCTGACTTCTCCAAGCGCGAGGGCTGCTGGGGAGGGCAGACCTGCTCCATCGCCCCAGGTGAGCTTCCCCAAAGCCAGCCCTGCCAAGGCTCCCTCTCCATGCAGCAGCAGCAGCAGCGGCAGCAGCAGCGGCAGCAGCAGCGGCAGCAGCAGCAGCAGCAGCAGCAGCGGCCACCATGCTGCACAGCCTCTTGCACAGGCAGGCATGCACCTCGGTGGCGGACACCGCATTGAGAGCGGAGCAGTTCCTTTATTTTCAGGAATAAAAGGGCTGGATCCAGGCAGTCACATGAACAAAACAATGCATAAACAAGGTCTGCAATTATTTAGCTGACTCGCATCCCCAAAGCTGAGCATAAATACGTATTAGAGCAAAGCCGGACTGGTAGCTTGGTTATTTTTTCCGTCCCTTGGCCAGGGAGTTGGTGGCGGCTCCTTTTGGACCACGCATCCTCAGCATTCCCGCAATCAGTCATCAGGCTGGCGTCTTGGAACAAGTGGTAAGCTGAAGCAAGCTTTATGGACAGCTGCCAGTTGCTCCTCCTTGATGTTGTTATTTCAGCCCTGGCTGCTTTTCCTGAGGAACTTTCCCTTCAAATGGGTGTCTGAGAGGTGATGGCTGAATGCCTCAACAGTAAAGCACATATACAGGTTCACACTCATTGGTGTCCAGAGGGTGTTTGAGCCAGAGATGCATAGCAAATATTTTCCAGCCATTTTCTGCTTGTATTAGAAGTGTCAGGACACAAACTTTCCTCCTCTTCTTGTCAAATTTGCTTTCGTGAAGGTAACTATGTATCCTATCAGTTTTGTCTTGCTTTGTGATTTCCTAGGCCTTGGTTGTAAAATACACATCCCATAGCTTGTATTTAAAAAACTTACATTTCAAAAACCATCCACCAGAACCCAGAGTGTAACCTGATATTTCCAGGAGAGATACACTCGGTGCCTAGATTTCACTGAGATCATCTTACTTGGCAGACAGAAAGTAATTTTTTTTTTTTTTTTTTAAAAAGTCCCAAATCTTCCCCCCCTCCCTTTGAAATGTATTCAGGGGGATGTGTCACTGTGTGTGCACTGCAGCCAGACTCGTGGCTGTGAAACATCGCTTAATAGGACACTGGTGCAAACAGTTTCTGGACGCAGCCTGCGGCAGCTGGAACTGCTGGGGACAGGTGGTGGGCTGGCCTGGGGACCCGGGCACACGGGTGTGCCTGCTGGCCCAAGGGCTGTGGGTGGCGTAGAGCCGAGCTGGGGTCAGCCACGTGGGGCCAATGTCAGCCCCATCGAGAGGGCTGGGTGCCCCACACCACTGGCCCTTGCACCGGGTCCCCAGCCGGTGCCAGCCACCCCAGGACCCTCAGGCTCGGTCAGCCTGGCATTGCACACTCCTTAAAGAGCTCCAAGTCTACTTGCAGGTAAACCTATCTTTACAGCAGGTTTTGGAAAGTGGCTGTAAAGGGTTTGTCTCAACTGAGGACACAAAACAAGGTGTGCAAGGGCCCAACGTGATGGGGATCGAGCCCCATTTGGAGAAGGTCCCAGCTCCCTGTGCAGCAGCCAGGGTTGGGGCAGCCCCCGTGTGCCCCCTGCTCCATCCCTGAGCCACTGCTGGGCCAGCCTGAGGCTGTCAGGGCACCGCTGCTCAGTGCGAGGGAGTGCCAGGCAAGCTTCAGAGCCATTTGTGTATTTCTGTTTTCCTCCTTCAGCTCATCATGCTGCCCTGGTCCCCTTGGTAGCTTAGAAAGCCTCTCCGCATCCCACATGAATGCTCAGTACTGCCCTTTCCAGTACATGCAAGGGCAGGGCTTCTGCTTTGTGCAAAGGATGGCATGGTGCTACTAAAGTAGCTTTAGGATGAGACTAACTGGATGTCCACCAAGGACTTCACCAACAGACACCCTATTTCTTCTCTTTAGAATCTGTTTGCAGTGGGAGTAGCTTTACTGTAAGTGTGCCTCCTGCTAAAATATCCCAACCATTAATTAGTACCTTTACGTGTAACCCGCGGAGCATGCTGCATCTGACCTCTTTACAGGTCTTTATAATTCCAATGGAGGGGCTGGGGTGCGCTGCTGGAGGAGGGGGTGAAGGCTGTCCTTACTACCCGCCAGCCCGGCTGCTGCACACTCATGCCAGGGGCAGCACAGTAGCTGCTCGCCTGGCTGCCTACGTGGAGGACGCAGCCCCGTTGCCCCTGTGCTGCCAGCACAGCAGCAGTTGCAGGTGACACAGACGAAAGCCCCAGGAAGACCCTTGCCTCGAGGAGGTCTGGCGAGGTGCTTGGGGGAGCCTGGTGGTGCGTGCTGGCTGCCCGTGGGTTTTAGCTTTCAGTGTCAATGGAAACTCGCCCACCAGCTAGTTTCAGAGCCTGCGCACCCGTCTGTATTCACTTGTGGTGGCTTACTGGGGATCTACTGTCTGGGCAAGTGTCTTCAAGCATTATCCCCATTAAATCCCCATTTTAGACTGGATATTAGGAAATTTTACTTCACTGAAAGGGTTATCAAGCATTGGAACAGGCTGTCCAGGGAAGTGGTTGAGTCGCCATCCCTGGAAGTATTTAAAAGACGTTTGGATGAGGTGCTTAGGGACATGGTATAGTGGTGGTCTTGGCAGTGTTAGGTTTACGGTTAGGCTCGATGATCTTAAAGGTCTTTTCCAACCTATACGATTCTGTGATTCTGTGATTCTGTAAAGTCAACTTGGAAAAGCTCCCAGTGACTCTAGCAGGCATTGAGTCATATCTACAGTCACCTCCTCTTCCAGGCATCCTGCCCATGCCGAAAGCCTGCTGAAGGGAATGTGGACTGGGAGCCTTCAGCGTGCATTTGAGTGGCCCACAAAAACAAGTCCCAGGGACAAGACCCTGGCCTACCACTGGAGCTAGGAGGTTAATTGCCCAGGCTTCCTCTCCTGAATTTTGTCTATGGGTGTAGCAAGGAGTGGAAAAAACTCCATCAGTGTGCTGAGTGGTCGCTACAGGTTAGCCAGTTTGCTGAAGGTCAGCTTGGCCCAGAGGAGGTGAAGGTGATCTTTAGAAGTCAGGTTTGGATAAAAGTAAAGGCAACAAAGGAGGGGGGGGAAAAGGGGGAGACAATGGGTTTTATTTTCATTATAGTATGAAGAACGAGCACAATGAGTAAGTGAGACACTTCATAAGTCAATACGGTACATACATGGCTGCTCAGACTTTTATTTTGCAGAAGCGTAACTGTTTGCTTCCTGAACTTGAGACTTTGTGCAGGTGGGAACAGCAAGCATCCCTATTTCACATATTCTATGGGAACATAATCAAGAAATGAATCACATACTTTATGGGAACATAATGGCACCTAAGTAGATATTCAGTAAACTTTCTTAATGCTGTTATTTTTATCACTTATTTTCTGTCTACTGGAGACCAATAGTTTTCTAGTAGAAGGTGTGTCTGAATATTTGATTTTTTGGTTTGGTTATCAAACTGCCAGAGAAATTCAAGACTGACCCAAAGTGAAATTGCATTTTACTTTTCTTGCAGAAATGAAAACCCCCAAAATGTCTCTTCTAGGTCAAGCAAAAAACAAATTCTGACCCAAAACACATGTATCAGCCCCACTTGGGGAATTTCTAATGAGAGCACATAAATGAATGTCTAGAAATTATTCACAAAAGCAGCATGGACTTGCATCTCCCGTGTCCCCAGTGAATACTCTATTCAGTGTATTATGGGCTGTTCTTCAGGAAGCTGTCTCAGTCTCTTCTGTCAAACCCCAGTTTCTCTTGCATGCAGCTTGCACATGCATGCTCTGTTTGCTACACATTCAAAGCCTTAGTCGCTAAGGTACACAGTGTTTCAGGATCACAACATGGTGCTGGTTAGAAACCAACAGTCTCCACACACTGTGTACTCTTGGTTGTCCATTTGATCCAATGATTATTAAAAGGGTTTCGAAAGACACTGTAGTGAAAGACTGACATTATTACAGCCACTTGCTGGCAGAAAATGCAGATCAGGTCAGTCTGCAAAGCCGAGAAATGTGTTAAGTGAAGATACCCAAACTTTCATTAAGTGAGCTCAACCAGCACAGCAAAAAGTCCATCAGCGGCTACATGCAGTTAACCTACACAGCACTTTACCCCTCCCTGGCATGCAGCAAAGTCATATTTTTTGTTCAGCTCTTCAGCTCTGGCAGTATGAGGAGTGTCACAGGTTTCACCATGTCTTCATGCACAGGGAAGTATTTGCAGGATTAGAAATTTAAACCCCAATCTTAGTACAGTACATGGCTACATGTGGCATGTTCACAAACCCCACCGGCTCCCCTTGCTCAAAGTGAGAGAGGTTAAATGCGTGCTCACTTATTTGAAAGGTCAAAGCCTTTCTTTGTAAACTGCTCGAGGTGAGAGGTGTGTCATACTCTACATTTCATGAAGAGTGGTACTTACTATGCTCATCCCTTGCGGAGTACATGCAGTGTTGCCTGGTTTTGATTGGGATAACACTGCCACTGCTTTCTATCAAGAGAGCTGGCATAACTTACAATTTGGTTTCCACTGTAAATGGTAATCTGTACAAACTCGGAATGTGTGTTTTACTAGTATGCACCTCAAAAATTCACAGATTCTGAAAATGTCCCTTTCAGCCAAGTAGTCTGCTGGCACAGTCTTGAGAAATAAAGTGCAGAGAAGAGGGAATTCTCTCCCTTGCTCGAGTGGGTGGTGTGGGTAACGCTGGGAGTCATTGCCCAGCTTCTGCCACGAACTGGTGTTACCAGCTTCACTTTTCTGATATCAGCATCCCCATTCAGGTTTTCTGATCTCTTTGGTGCCAAAACAAGGGCTGGATCATTAAACATTTTGCATTCTGGCCTTGCTGCAAGGTCTGTTTGGCTTATTGTGTGGCACCAGAGCTTGACACCCTCCACCTTGCTTGATACAGCCAGTGAGGGTGCCTTATCTCAGCTACTCTGGGCTCCTTTAGCTGCTGGCAAAAGAGAAACATGCTTTTGCAGTGCAATTCAGCTCTTAGTTGAATACCTGTCACAAGTTGCCTAACTGTTCAATTCAGAGGTAGACGACTACATTGGGGCAGTCATCGATGGGGTAAGACTGGACTATCACTTCATTTTAGACATTGACTAAGATATTCCAAATGTTTTGCTTTACCTAGCTCCAGGCAAAACAAGCTCTTTGCAGGTCAGCCAGATAATGCACAATAATATTCATTCATTTCCTTGTATCTGGCTTTGGTCGAAACTAACAGATCCTTCTTTCCTCTCACATCTTAATTACCAGCATCAGGAAATGCCTTCAATTAGTGCACAGCCTTTATCTAACATACATGGAAGTTAGGCTGATTTAGTCTGAGATACTCAGAGCAGTGCACATCCCATTTGATCAAGGTCATGACTATACAAGCGGATTTCCCATCCTGTATTTCATCAAGAAGGATACCCAAGTACATGGAACTAGCGCTCCACTATAAGCACGCTTTTATGAACCAATGTAAATACAGCCCAGCGGCAGCTGTAATTTTGTTCTGCAGTGACGATGCTTGTACAAGTCTGAAGTGAAGAGGTTTCAGCTGCACGTGTCTGACAATTGTCTGATTATTCAGACTGGGTAAAATTTATTAGCTTTATTTCCCCTCTTTCCTCCTGACACTATAATTGTTGCTTTTCTGATTTTATATTCTGAAGTGGAGGGCGGTAAAAGCTAACTGAAATAGTTGTGAGTTCTAAAGAAACTGTCTTTGCAACTCTTTTAATATCTAGTATCACCTGTGATTCATGGCATCATTGATCACAACTTTCTCTGTCAGTTATTTTAAATCCCCCAAGTTGTCTGGAGCCAAGTGATGACCACTTAGGTGAATAAGGAGTGTTTAAGTCTGTTGCTGGGTTACAGGTATCATATGCTCTATATAATGTTTATTTTTTAAACAAATGCAACAGACAAAATATATCACTTTTTTGTTTTGATATGAGCAATATCCATACATGTCTTCTTTCCTTACCCATACTCTTTTACTCCGTGGAGCCTGTAGTTACCATGGATTTTGCTACCTGCATAGGGACCATCATTTTGTGGATGGCATGTAGCTTTCATCAGGGTTTTAGTGAAATACCTACACGACAGAAGCTGGTATGTGAGTACATCAGATATGATAGGTCTGTATGGGAGGGGGACATGAGTTCTATTTCTGCAGGATTCTGTCAGCCCCGAAGATGCCATGGCACTGCAAGGACCATGTTGCCCTTAAGTTTGTTTTACTGTGTCTTGGGGCAACTGCTGATGCTCCCTAGAAATCATGGCAAGTCAAAAACCTGGTAGAAGAGGTAGAAGCTGAAAAATTTCTGTACATATTTGAGGGAAGCAATGTTATATGTGGAAACAATGCCTGCTTCCTGGATTTTATTTTCAGGGTTCCTGGTGATCTTACATAGTGTCGCAGGAGGAGCATTGAACTCTGATATAGTGCCTTTACTGAGCCGACCCTGGTAATGTCATGCAAGCTTCGAGCAATGTGAAAGCATGTAAAAGCACTTGGAGGAGAAAGCAAAGGGCCTTTGAAGAGGAATCTTACAACTGCTATGGGAGCTAGTGATTTTTCTGCAATCCCATTACTGCACAGGAAACAAAAAACCGCTGGGGCAAAGAGAATGTCAAGGCACTGGAGCCTGGTGCATCTTTTCCTGGTGTAGACTGAGTGACGATACTTGCAGGGTAGGTAACAAGGCACGCTGCTGGCTCATTCATGTTAGCTGCCACCTCGCATTCAGTTGTTTGCAGGTGCAATTCTTCCTTTAACCTGTATGTATAACCCCATTAATTAGACTAAGGGCAACATACCAATGTACACCCTGTCACCTACTTGCAGTTTCTAACTACTACCCCAGAGACCTGCTTTTACAAATGACCTAGCGCAAAGATTGCTAACATGGTCTTTGCCACATACCCAGCTACGCAGAAGCTGCACCCCTCTCGTCCATACATGAACTCCACAGGCACATGTGAAAAAACATTAGCCAGCTCTCCTCCTTAAGGCTTGGGACAAAGGCTGATTTCCCCCTCATGCAACCATTCCTGTGGTCTCCACAGCTGTTACCTGACTATTTATGGAGGCAGTGTAGCATTTGTTATGTGTACAACTTGTTCTTTGATAAGTCTGGTAAACAGCAATGTACGGACTTTTGCTGGCAGGATTTTTGGTTGTCGCTGAGGAACAGATCATTGTTATAACTTACATTTTGTGCACTTAAGGCGTGTTTTTAAGTGACAGAAAAGCAAGCCAGTTCACCTGCTCTCTGGGCCAAGAAAGACTCACTTAGCCACACCCACCTGAAGAGACGCAAGAACATTTGCCACTTAAACATATGTTTTCTTATGGGTCATGAAAATGCTGTTGGGTAGCAAAATTAGACTCTTATTTCTTTACACAGAAGAGCACAAACTTTATGGCACTTGCAGTGCCACAGTCTCACTGACTGTTCCCACTTGGCTGCCATGTCCGAGTGCTGGACTTCTCTCAGCTTGTATGACCGCTTATGGTGTGCAAATCTGGGACTGTATCAGGAGGTGAGGGTGTCCCTGATGCCTAACTCACTTTGAGTGAGCGTGAATGGCAGCCCACAGAGTATGGCGACAGAGCATCTGGCTGTCTGGTTGCAAAGAAGCATCGCTGTTCCTGTACACCTGTATGTGTAACCCCACCCTTGTCCCCAACGGCAAGCCTCGATAGCCTATTCACAACCACCCCACGAGTGGGAGAGGTGGTGACAGCATATGCATGTTTAAATGGATTCACCGCACACACAGAGAGGTACATGCTATACCGGTAGTGCTAGAGTAACGCATGAATGGAGTTGCCAGTAGAAAAGGGAGGGAGAGGTGTTATGGCCATTTTGAGAGGGGAAGGTAGCGGGATGCTACAGTAACATACGCATTAGGAAACATAAGCAGAGATGCTGTGAGCTAAAGAGGGTCAGAGAAGAAAGACAAAAAGAAAAATGAAAGTTCTGTATTATTTTCTTACATGACATTATGATCTATTAATATAGGAATGGGGAAGGAGAAAATAACTAGCAGGCTACTGAATAAAGGGCCTAGAAGGTTTTTTTAAACATCTCTGAGTTAGTTTACAATAAAAGCAGCCAGCATAAAAAGCGGATGTGGTTTCAGTGAGCAGAGCTAATCCAAGTAAGAAAAGAACAATGTTTACTCAAACGCAGTGAGTGCACGACTATGCAGATTCACAGGACAAATTTCCCAACGCCTTGAGAGCAGTGCTGAGAAACAGCACCGCTGCTTTGGCATCACCCCAGGGAGAACTTTTTCTCGGGCCACGGTGTAAAAAAATCACCAATTCAGGCATTGCACTGTTGGCCTGCAGGGAAGTGTGAAACAGTTGCTGGCATCTCTCCTCTCCAAGATCCCCGTGTGCCCTGTGAGGCTGCGTGAGGTGTCTTCTGCCCGCAGGAGTCCCACTGAGAAGTGCTTTGCACACCTGCAGCCTCTCCTGTCATGCACTGCCCACCTCCCCTCCCTCTCCACCCTCCTTCTCCTACAAGTCCCATGGTCTCATGCCGTGTAGTGACTTTCTTCACTTGTCCTTGACCTCTGGGTGCAGGGAATTAGCCACAAACCAGTTGGTCACTCAAGAGCAATCGTTTAAAAATAGAAAAGCCCAGACTCAGCACTGACTTGTCATGCTTGCTTCCACTCTTGCTTTTACTGACAGAAAGCAGAAACAACTTTGCAGAGAGGAGGGACCTTCTAGGAAATCAGAGCCTGCTCATATGGCTGGTGGGCTCTTTAGACCAAATCCAGTTTCCCTTCCTTTTGGCCAATATACCTTTATTACAGATTGGAGGGTGGGGAAGGGATTAAGACAGAAAAGAAGGGAAGGGATTATGATATCAGATCTATGTGGCAGGATTAGTAAGGAAAAGATAAGGCACCAGTGCCCATTTTGCTGAGGGGTTATTTTCTGTGCAGCACTTGAGAAAGACACCTCTTGTGCTTTCTTGTCGTGCTTTACTGCTTTGTCCATGGCCTAGCCCTTCAGAGTGATCCCAGAGTCAGCCCTTTGTGAAAGGTTATGCTCTTTATTTATTTTTCCCCATCAGCAAAGCATAAATGACAAGGCTTGCATTTTTTTTTTTTTTCCCACTAGCTTCCTGCTCTCCCAGCATTGCATTCTGTGCTGCTGCTGGCAGGACATCATGTTATTGCTACAGCAGACCAAATGCAAACTCTCCAACATTGTTGTTTATCACTTAACCATATTGAGTGCATTCAGCATTTGTAAAGGGCCCTGAGAAATCATGTCTGCATTTATTAGTCTCACTAATTTGCAAAAGGTTTGGAGCTGAATTTACCTGTTGGCATGTAGAGTGTTACACCATTCCCTTTTACTCTTTCACTCCAGTGAAGTCTTAAATAGACTCTCGCTGGGTCAATGCCAAAAACCACTCCAGGCAAAATGCTGTGGCCAAGGGAGGGAGGGTGGTGTGCTGGTGGCTGGGGCTGGGGCGAGGGGGGGAAGCTAAGTTAGGACAGTATCCTGATAGCTAGAGGACAGTAACAGTTCCTTCCAAGAGCAGCTTCTTATACCTTGGTACAAAGTGCTTATAAATAAACTCCCAACAGCAGCAACGCTTGCGGAGAGAAAACAGCTTCCCACCTCCCACACTAACTGATGACTAGGATGGCATCTAGTTATGAAATTCAGCTCGGCTTTTGCTCATCTAACACTGCACAGCCCTGTTTATGTACAAACTGTCCTGTGTTGTTGCTTTCTCTTTAGAGCAAAAGGGGTTTCGGGCACTGAGGGGAACGACAGAAGGAATACTGTGAAAATTGCACAATTTGCAGCGTTGTTTGTCCCTTTACTCAAGATCCCTGTGAAAACAGTGTCTGCTGATGATCATGAGAGGAAGAAAATAAATCTTGGTTTCCCTTTCTGCAGGCACCCAAGGAAGCTGGCACTTGTTTTGTAACATGCTTTCTGCAAAACAACCTTCTGCAATTACAGAAGGCACTTGCCACAGAAACTGTGCAGCTCGGGGTGCTGTGGCAGTACGGCCATCATTATTCACTTCCCAACAATTGTTTCCAGTGCTGACTTATCAGGCATAAAATGCATTGCAAGAGCCGGAATCCAGCATACAGAGGACTGTCTCTGAGTATTTGTTTTCTGCTTTAAAGACTTCTCAGTTTAGCACCCTGGCATCGTGCAGCAGGTGCTGGACCCACTGGGTAAGTTGCATTACTACCATGTGCTGCGGAGCTGTTTGTAAATGGGAATGGGGCAGTTAATCCCTCAATAGCTACAGTAACACCCTGTTGCAGTTCTGCAGTATTAAGTGTAAAGCTGCCACTTTGCCTACTGCGAAGGTCTGTTTAACTCTGTGTTGAACTGCATTTGTTTGCACGTGGACCTTGTGCCCACCCGGGGCTTATCAAACCAGGTCACTGGAGAGGGGAGGCACCCGCGGTGCTCCGGCTCACTCCGACTTGGGGCAAGTGAGCAGGAACAGCGGCAGGGAGGAAAGCAGAACCATTGTCAAGGAGCTTTGTGCACGCAAAAATCTCTTGCGTTTGAGTATACTCATATAGCCCTTGAATTTCCCAAATGTAATCTAATAGAAAAAAAAGATACGAATTGTAACCTGATGCTCAGTTTAGGCAGTGTTCTGTAACAAATCTGGATAGGTGGTCAATAAACTTATCAGGGCCTTACCATCATAAATCGTTTGCCTGCACAAAATGTGTTTTGCAGGAAATCGTCACTAGCTGTGCTGTGATGTTCACTAGAGTGCAGGTGCACAAGCTGATTTTATGGCTACACACACATGCATATTTACAGATGTGAGGTTATTTAAAGATGGCCTGCAGGTATTTGCACGTGTTGCAAAAAGGCACAAGTGTGCATGCAGTGATTATTTTCAAATGCACATGTGGAAACCTTTTTGAAAATGTACTGCGACGTGCAAATGGCATTAGGATTATGGGCCAGACTCAACTGTGGAGGAATAAATGCATGGTACTTCCCATTGAGATCCACGGATTGTCCTGCAGAAAAAGTTTAAGTACATATCCTTTAGAAAATGGCTTGATTCCTGCAAACTGTGTAGATTTATAGGAACTTCTTTTCTTGGAAACGGGTAGTCTACTCATCCTGGAAATGGGTTGAGGGTACATGTGACATTTGCTCCAAGAAGATGGTAGGAGTACTACTTGTCATTTGGAAACTAGGGTCAGTATATATACATATATATACACACACACCCCCCCTTTCCTTTTTTCTCACTTCAAGGGGCTGAAAAACAAGAACACGGCAACAACTGTCTCAAATGAGGTTTTGCATAGTAAGGTTGTATTTCTGTCTTTATGCTCTGATTACCACAGGTAGAAACGAAGTGGACCTTATTTCCCCTGTGAACAGCCTCATGAAAAGGCACTACAGGACTGACATTTATGTTGATCTTGTTGCCTTATTAGCGACCACAGTGGGACAAGGTAACCTTTTTGAAAAAACACATTTTAAAGTCGTGTGCAGTGGCTGATCTCCTTCGGTGCAGTGACCTAGGACTGTATTTTCAAAAACGAACACCAAGTCCCATAAACAAGAGCCCATGTGAAAGGTGTGCCTTCATTTGCAGCCACTGCTCCCGGAGTTACAAGTGCAAATCATTTACATGCACAAATGAAGGCTGCAAACAGGGACTTGTCTGTAGGAACACTGAATTGGCACATAGGACCATGGCTATGTTGGTGGGCAGGTCTCTGTAGAACTTAATTTCTGTGAATCGAACCACAAAAGCTTGAGAGAAGCTTTTCAGGGTGTGAGAACAGTGTGACCTCAAACACTTCTCAGGGTTTTTAAGGAGTGCTGTGTGCATCTGTACACAAACACATGTACGTGTGGCCCTTGACCTTATTCCATGTTTTTAAAGCGAAATTGCAGAGCTGCGAGATGTGGCTCCTCTCCTATGCCGTCAGTATTTTTGCCCTTTGCCCTCCATAGAGGTGATGTACAGTATATCTGTACAGCCACAGCATTGCACCCCTGGCAGCCAGCACCTCTGCCAGAGCTCACAGGCCAAAATTTGCTCAGCAAAAGAGCAGCATAACCCTATGGCCCGTGTCTTCTCCTTGGAGAAAGGCTCTGTATTGACACCACCTGTGTGTGCTTTGACTTTGCCCTGCCTCTTGTGTTTGCTGGCATTTGGGAATCTGCTGCGGGGTCAGAGAGCAAAGCTGCTGTCATCGGAGTCATGAACTCGCCCACGGTGAAGGACAGCGAGCCCCGTGCCGGGAACACGGTGTCAGAGCCAGACGGTTATTTTTTCACTACTCCCTGTGCCCTGCGAGTTTCCACTGGCAATCAAAGTGTTTGCCTTTCGGGCCTTCCAATCGCACTATTCAGGGAATTAATGTTGACATGAAATGATAAGATGGGGGATGTGGGTACAAGGCTGTTACTACATGGCCAGTTTAAGGAGCCTGCAGCTCCTGGCAGTGATGGTTTGACTCTCCAGGTTACTACGGGGAGCAATAAACATCCTGGTTTCACAACAGAAAGATGGAAAGACCTTCAGGGACCTGTCTCAAAAGCGTTTGAAACCAACCAAGTGGATTGCTGCAAACGTGCAGTCAAAAATTCTCCTGTGAAAAGAGTGTGACAGTTTCTGATTCTCTACTTGTTAAATTACCTGGCTTTCTGGAGCAGGTTTAACTCCCTTTCACAGCTAGATCCTTCCTTTCACAAACTTTGTGTTTCATGCAGAAAATTGCAGTCCCCATGTCTGGAGTCTCAGCTGGTTGCAGAGCAAGACTTCTTACTGCTCTTACGTTTTTTTCTCTCAATTTTCTGACAGGCTTTGCAAACGGTAAGTAGCCCATTTCAAAACCACTACGGCAGGCAAATGCCACTGATCTTGGCACAGGGCAAACCCTCTGCAGATCCACATATGAAAGCTTTGCTATACTTTCCCACACTGCATCTAATTCTGGAATTAAATCTGCCTGTTGGCACAGGTATTTACACGTTTTTAATTACCGTGCTACTTGAGGATGAGCTGAATGATCAGCTGCTTCTGCCTAGATAACTAGAAAGGATTTTTTGTCTTTCCTTGGAAGAGGTACCATAGCTGTCAACAACTTCATACATGATCAGGTCTCTCTGCTCTCAGAAGTTTATATTTGAGCATTAAGTCTTTCCATTGTCTGCTTCTACACTTGAAGAATAATTGTGTTTGCAAGTGGAAGGTTAGAGCTGACCATGCCTGCATCTGCACAAATGCATCTGACTCAGAGATGGGCTTCACGGCTGGTGTGTGATTTTAGACTTCAGATGGTGTTTGTGACTTACCCTGTGGGTGACCCTCATTCAGCTGTGGTCTCTTCAACAGCAAAACCAGTGTAAGCAGGCATCAGTCCCTCCCTGTTTTTGCCACTAGCCACCTTGTGCCACACTCCAACAGCTCACTACCAGTTGTGCAGCTGCAACTACTTGGGAGTGAGCAGTCTGTGCGGGAGGAGTGGACTGATCTTCATTGGACCCACCAGAAATTAAAATAAAAACAATAGCTCAGCAGTGGCAAAAATAAAAGGAATCAAATTAATTTCCATAATCACTTCCAATGCATTCTGTGTATGGAAAATAGAGTTGCACCCCGAATAAACTTAAGATCATATATTCTGATAATTTTAAATAAGGTATGAAAGAAAAATTCAGGTAAGATGAAAGAAAATGAGGTGCAAGCACTACGGTGCAGAGAAGGAAAAGGTGTTTGAAGAAGAAGGCCTAAACAGTGTTGCTTTGAATAGTGAGACCTTTTTCTGCATGCTGCCTTGCAGCTGTCACCTTTAACAAGCCCACTGCTCCCAAAGAGCATTTTGTGGAGAGTGAGTGGTCTGAAGAGTGTCTGATGATGGTCTGCACAAAGTGACCTGATCACAGGGTGCTGGCTCCTTCTCCTTGTTTCCACCTCTGTAACTAAAAATACTCTCCATAGTTTCCTAAAATTATTTTTCCATGGAAGAAACTGCAGTTGCTGTTTGATCAGCAATTACATGCATGACCATGAACTGGAAGGCAACACAGACCGTAAAGAGAAGGGGACGTCAGCTTGTTAAAGGCAGAGTGCCTGGTCTGGGTGTCCTGCACTCACTTGGAACCATGCCAAGTTGCTCAGCCACAAGCTCACTTCAGGTCGTGGGAGTTTCTCTTCCAAAGAGGGAATGACTTAGAACTGCACAAAAGCATTGTAAACAACTTTGAGGAATCCAGCCATAAAATGACACCTACTTAAAAAAATTACAACTTCTGTTGGGATGTTCAGCAACATGTTCTGGCTAACCTTCCGCAGAGTGTCAGGGGAATCGCTGTTAAATTCAAACAGGTTTCTCCATCCAGCTGCCCCTGTGCCACACCTGGGGAGAGGGAACAGTGCGTACCTCTCCTGGCAGCTGTCAGTGCCCCAGCCAGCAGCCCCGATTGCCAGAACCATTACTTCACAAGCTCCGGGAGTTGAAGAAGCGGCAAAATGACTTTTTCACCAACGCAGTTAAGAAAAAACATACTGCTCTGTGACACTTTCCAAGGCTTCTTTTTAGGCAGAACTCTTGTCCATGCTGCCCTCCCACGCCCCAGGAGGAGGGGAGCTGAGGGCTGGGTGGCGGGGCTGTCGGGGAGCCGCAGAGGCCGGTTTGCTGGGGGATGGCACGTGCCACGGCACCTGGCAGACTGCACGGCTGGACTTTCGCCTGTGTCTTAGCCACTCCTCTGAGGCATGACGTGTGTATGAGTTCGAGCACATAAAGGAAAAGGAAAACCTTGGTTAGTATAGGATAGGGAAGTTCCTCTGAAGCCGGTAAAGCCGGGCACTTTTAGAAACCCAGTGAGGAGTTAGATGAACCAGTTAGGTGCCTAACTGTGTCTAACGATCTGACTCCAAAACACCATCCCCTGCACAGCCACCAGGTTTCTGCAGTCATTCATCCCTGTTGAGAAGGATGCGATGCCTGCACAGACTGCCATGACTACGGATAGGAAAAGGCAGAGTTTGGGGGTGCCTGAGAAAGTGCCGCAGGGAGGACGAGGCAGGAGGGGAAAAAGGGAAGCGCGGGGGTTTTTTTTTGCTTTTGCTGGTAGGGGCGGCAGTCTCCATCCACCTGTTGTGTCTCGGGCAGGGTGGTGTGGTGCGGGTGGTGGATTTGGTGCGGTGCGGCGCGGACGGTATGGTGCGGGTGTGGTGGATACGGTGCGGTGGATGCGGTGCAGGTGGGGTGGATGCGGTGTGGTGGATACGGTGTGGTGGATGTGGTGCGGATGTGGTGGATGTGGTGCGGTGGATGTGGTGGATGCGGTGGATGCGGTGCAGGTGGGGTGGATGCGGTGCGGGTGCGGTGGATACAGTGCGGTGGATGCAGTGCAGTGCGGGCAGTGGATGTGGTGCAGTGGACATGGTGGGGTGTGGGTGCGGCGGATGTGGTGCAGTGCGGGTGTGGTGGATGTGGTGCGGGTGCGGTGGATGCGGTGCGGTGGATGCGGTGGATGCAGCGGATGCAGCAGATGCGGTGGATGCGGTGCGGTGGATGCGGTGTGGTGAATGCGGCAGATAAGGTGGATGTGGTGGATGCGGCAGATGTGGCAGATGCGGTGGATGCGGTGCGGTGGATGCAGTGGGGTGGATGCGGCGGATGAGGTGGGGTGTATGCCGGAGATGCGGTGGGGTGTATGTGGTGGATGTGGTGGATGCGGTGGATGCAGTGGGGTGGATTCGGTGGATGCGGTGGATGCAGTGAATGCGGCGGATGCTGTGGGGTGGATGCAGTGGATGTGGTGGATGCGGTGGATGCGGCGGATGAGGTGGGGTGTATGCAGTGGATGCGGTGGGGTGTATGCGGTGGATGTGGCGGATGCGGTGGATGCGGTGGATGCGGTGGGGTGGATTCGGTGGATGCGGTGGATGCAGTGGATGCGGCGGATGCTGTGGGGTGGATGCAGTGGATGTGGTGGATGCGGTGGATGCGGGGGATGAGGTGGGGTGTATGCAGTGGATGCGGTGGGGTGTATGCGGTGGATGTGGCGGATGCGGTGGATGCGGTGGATGCGGTGGGGTGCATTCGGTGGATGCGGTGGATGCAGTGGATGCGGCGGATGCTGTGGGGTGGATGCAGTGGATGTGGTGGACGCGGTGGATGCGGCGGATGAGGTGGGGTGTATGCAGTGGATGCGGTGGGGTGTATGTGGTGGATGTGGCGGATGCGGTGGATGCGGCGGGGTGGATTCGGTGGATGTGGTGGATGCAGTGGATGCGGCGGATGCTGTGGGGTGGATGCAGTGGATGTGGTGGATGCGGCGGATGAGGTGGGGTGTATGCAGTGGATGCGGTGGGGTGTATGCGGTGGATGTGGCGGATGCGGTGGATGCGGTGGATGCAGTGGGGTGGATTCGGTGGATGCGGTGGATGCAGTGGACGCGGCGGATGCTGTGGGGTGGATGCGGCGGATGCGGCGGATGCGGTGGGGTGCGGAGGAGCCGCCGCCAGCTGCCAGCCCCGACTCTGCCCAGCAACCCGGCCACGCTCCATCTGCCGCTCCCGTAATGAGCCGAGCCGGCCTCTGGCACAAGCCAGCTCTCGTTCCCCTATTCACCCGCATCCCCCTTTCAGCGTCCTATTGTTCTTCCCTAATGGCCTTACAATAGGCCTGCCTGTTGCCTTTACAGCCGCAGTGAGGCCAACCGGGGAAAGCCTTAATCTCTGCTTCAAATTAAAGGGACTCCTCTGAATTAATAATGTTGCCAGGAATGCACTGCCTGATACGAGGGGATGTATAGCACTCTTCAGCCCTCAGCAGCTGTGATTAGCTGGGGCTTGAAGTGTCCTGTCACAATATTTCATCCCGCTCCCCCGCCGCCCCCTCCCCGTCGGCAGGGTTGCCACATGGCCCGTTTTGTGCTGCCTTTTCAAGCCCCGTGCCAATCATGCGGCAAAGATGCCCCAGATAGGGTGACAGATGGGGCCGGGGTAGTTTGAGGCTCGGCTGGGGCCTGGGGCACTCGCTGATAGCTCAGCTCGCCACAGATTACCATGCGGAGGAGCGAGGCAGGAGAAGGACCTCCCGGCTGGGCTCTGCGCGGAGCTGCCTCCGCAGCGGGCAGGGGAGCCCACCTGTATCCCAGCCCTGTGCACGGGGGGATGCCGACGGCCTCGCAGTTGGAGGTGCTTTGCTTTCCTTCCCAGCCTGAAGGGCTGGCTAGAAGCGGTGGAAAGGGAATCTGTTTTGGGGCACAAAGAGGAACCCCTGACAGCGAGTCTCAGCAGTGCTGTGAAGAACAGCCTGGCCGGGGGGGCTGCAGTTTGGCTCTGGTGCGCTTGGTAGGTCTGCCGACACACCAGGAAAAACACGTCCTTGTTACAAGGGTACGGGTGTCTCCAGGCCTAAGCAATCATAGGATCCTTCTAGCAACGAAGATAAAGGCAGTGCCAGCCTGACAACCTCCTTCCAGCCAGAGAATTTTTCTTTCCAGTAACAGGAGAGACAGCTACAAATGAAAGAAGAGAATAGCTCTGTTTCACTTGGTAACGTTCCAACATCAGGACAGAAAGATCACTGCCAAATTTATTTCAGACAGGTTAATCAAGGCATACTGTTGAGAGGCAGCACATCAGAAAATGGAAATCTTCTAAACTGGGCAATGCTAAAGTCTGTGTTGGAGAATGCCTGAAAAAGAGAAACCCTGCAGTGTCCCCTCCCATGGCGGTGGCATTGCAGCTAGCGCTAACCCTGCACAAGGTCCAGTTCTGTCCTTGGTGCAAAGCCGAGCTCCTCTGCAGCCTGCCAGTCACTGCTCGGGACGCCACCAGGGCCCTGCCACCCTGCCTGTCCCGAGCGTCCCTTTGCCAATTACACGCATGGTAAATTTTCCTCCCTGAGCAGCGTGAGAGAGACAAATCCTTTTGGCTGCTCCATTTTTTGTGTTTCTCCAGCTGCCCAGTGTTAGAGGCCACAGCTCCCACATGGGCCGCTAAGATGTCTCCTGCCTTTACTGGATACCTGAACTGCTTCGACAAGGGCTGCTGCTGCTACCAGGAGGAATAACAAATCACCTAATCATAGCATCTCTTAATACTTCTGCATGCTATTCCTCCTCCATAAATCTCACAGAACTTTGCATCAAAAACCAGGCTTCGTGGCTCCATTTGCATATGGGAAAAGCGAGTCATGGGCCAGCAGAACCAGCAATGAAAGGGCAGGTCTTGCAGGCTGCTCTTGAAGCACATGCTTGCTAAACCCTTATGAGTGTTACAGTTTTATCCATTTGCTTTCTCCTTGATGCCTACTATTTTTATTTTGAGACAGCTGGTTTTGACTGCATGTTGCTTCCTGCCTGTGCCCTTGGTGCCTCTGCATGGGGATAAGTCAGGATGGCATTTGTATTTGCCTAACTGATAGCAAAATGCATCCCTTTGTGATTTCTCCGAGTACTTATGGAAAACTCTGACTGCATCCAAATGATTAATGCTGACATTCCTCACCCAAAGCAAGCTACCATTTATTAAAGATCCTGGTTCATCACTACAAGGTTATTAGGATCCCCGAGGTGTCCGTATGTGTGTAGGTCTCTATGGTGTGGCATCTCCTTTGTTGGTTAAATCCATTGCTTTCTACAGATTTGCTAATCTTGAAAGCACTGACATGCTGCTGTGTCTGATCTGCTCACAGCCGAGGCACGTGGCCTCAGTCCAGCATGCAAACGCGTGGAAATGTTTTTGCCCTCTGGCCAGGAGCGCTGTATCAAGCAGCCTGACACCCACAGTGTGCTCAGCAGGTGCTAAGCATGGGGCAGGTGTACCATATGCCATATGGTCCACTTAGCGTAGTGTATCTTTTAAGTCCTTTAAATTACAGGCCAGGTGAGATAAAGCAAGTAAAAACGTGTACGGAGCAAGCTGGGGAATATACACCAGTAACACAGAAGTTGTTCCTTGTCACGTAAAATGACTGAGAGTGGTGAAGTGAACCCAGAACTGAGGAAACTATGCCACAGACCTGTACAAAAGCAACAGATGAGACAGTCACTTTTTAAATGCTTAGTCTTTGGGAACCACTGCATGTAGAAAGCAATCAAATTCCCATTAATGATTAGCCGAAGGCTGATGAGAGGAATACATGCATACTTTAAAATAATCTACATGGGAAAAGGAAATGAAACGGTTTTAAATGTATGAGGTTTTTACATATCCTCACCACAAGACATGAGTTTGCAAAGTGAATTTCCTTAAGAAACTCCTCCGTGTTCCGGCAGGCGCTAATGTGGAGCAAAGAGGTACGATTTTCGTAAAGTTACATGCACATGTAACTTTACATGTTATAAGGGATACAGAAGAAAGTACATAAGAAGAGGCAAGCACATTTACATGACTAATTGGGGTCTGTAGCTACTATGTTTGCAAGCTCACTTGTGGCAACGGCACCAGCAAATGACTGCGGCATTGTGCAATTTGTCATTTGTGTGCACACTTGCCATTGTTGCAGGTACAAATTTGGCATGCAAATGTGCATATGTTTGCGCAGATGCAATTATGCCTTGCATTTTTCTGGTCCTAAATAACCACCTTTTTCTTCATCTTAATGTGAAGCGATTGGCCCTTGCACATTAATGTAGCGAGATCACCAGCCGAGCTGCACGTACTCATGTCCATCCCTGCTATACTTTAAACTGCCAGCTCCCCTCACCACCCGGGGAAAAACATAAAATCGTGATGTATAGGTCTTTTCTCCCACTCTGGATTGTTTACGCTGTTCTCCCTCCAGGACAAAACTTTCAAACGACTGGTGTGTAAAAGAGGGGAATGCGCGAACCACGCGCCAGGCTACTGGAGGCTTGTCCCTTTCATACCCTGTAATTTTGCAGGGGATTGTTTCAGCAGCAAAGGTATAATGCAGCTATCCGGGGAGTCCTGCCCTTTGAAGCCGGGCGTTTTGTTCTGAAATCAGCCAAAGTTCAAGCTCATACGTGTGCGGAGCCGCGGCGGGGGAAGGCAGGGGTGGGTTTTCTGACAATGCCGCATTTCAGAGCACGTGCTGCCAACTGTTGCCAAAGGCACATATATGTAGATATTACTTCTCCTCGGACCCGGCGCTGCCTTCCTCATTGTTCGGTGTGGGCAGGCGGCAGGCCCCAGCTGACAGCTGTGCATTGCGTGTATCGCTAACAGCTGCCTTTTCCTGGGGGGAAATTAAAAGATTAGGGGGATGTGGGCACGTGCTGGCTTCTGGAGATGGAGACAATGCTTGATTTAGGGTGTAACTTGTCTGCAGCGGCCGACAAAGGAGGTAGGCTGGAGGGAGGCGAAGGGTCAGAGGGACTCTTGCTTTGGGGGAGACAAAAGGAGGGAGGAAGGAGAGGAGGAGGAGGAGAAGTGAAAAGCTGCTGCAGCAGGGCTCTGAAAAGGCCGCCTCGGTCCAGCAACAGCTGCTCCCGCACAAGAAATTTGAGACGGTCCTTTCACAAACACAACGGCTGGCAGAAGAATAGGGAGGCCACACTTCACCAAAAATGAATCGTTTGCAATTGAAAAGGGGGACTGAGAGCTCCTAGTGTTTTTAAAGGTCTGCACCTAGAGGCCTAAGAAATGATTAGTCAAAGTACATCACAGAACAGGAGAAAAGTGTGCCACAGACCAGAGTGGGAAGTAAATCCCTGCACTGCTATTAAAAGTTTATGCAACCGCTATTCTCCACAATAAGGGATACAGAAGAAAGCATCCACCTATGTACGCGTGTATGTATATATCTACTGTGCCGTTTTGCCAGGCTGCTGGCCTCGAGCTGAAGTCTAGTTTGTTGGTACAGTTGGAGCAGTTTGCTTGAAATTAGGATGAGTTGCACCTGCTTGAGAAATGACAAGACCGCTCGCATCAGAAGTCAGCAGAACTGTGCTGAGCAAGCTGGTGATCTGCCTGCCCGTGAAATCACTGCCCCAGATACTGCTTGTGAAAATCCCCACCAAGGAGGGCTGCTCAAAGATTTTATTAATACTTCTGTCTTGGAAAAAAAAAGAAGTCACACGGGGAATGAAGATGAGTTTACATAGGAAAGGCCTCTTAGAGCATCACCCCTGTTCCTTCCCAAGGTCGAGGTATAGACACTCTGTGTTAGATATTAACATTAATAAGTTACAAATAAATATGAGTGTAGTCCTTTTCCAGAAGGTCCCAGCTCACCAGTAAAAATTGGCGGATACCCACACAGCGAGGTTTGCTGTCACCCTCCTCCCCTGTGCTGCTTCTGGGCAGGACGGTACTTGAATGCCACTTTGAAATGGGCGAGTATATGTTTACTGAATTTTTGGGGACTGTGGGGCAGAGCCTCTCTTAAGGTAAATCTCTGCAGTGACACTAAAACTTTCTGCAACAGAGTCAGCAGGGTTTGCACAATTTGATGGCAAAACTGTTAGGTGGTTGACTTTGTGATGGATCATCTTATGGGCAAAGAAGGAAGCAGCTGAAGCAGATTATGCTGCGTATAAGAGGGGGGAATTTGAAGAATGTAGGCCAAACAGCAAAAGGACAAAAATGGTAGGGAATTTATGAGTGCTTTATACTCTTAAGATGACTTTGCAAATTGACAAAAGTAGTAGGAAAAAAGACAGCGTAGAAGCGGCTGATGATGGCCCTTTAGTCTTGACACAACTTCAGGTAGCTGAGGTAATTTACTTGAAGAAGTCTGTGGCACTTTGAGTACGACAGAGTGGCTGAACTGGGGAGGGATCCCAGATTGTGGCCCGTGTTCACGGGCTGGTTGCTGACACGGGCAGCTCCTTGGCTCTGGCTTGTGCCACGCAGAAGGGAAGGTTTGGCTCCCTGGACAGCCCACCCTGCCCCAACAGTCATTTTGTGCCCTCTTTGGGGAGGAGGACACTGGGCTAGATGCAGAGTGGTTTGAACTGGCTGGACCCCACTGTTATAAAATGCCCCTTTTAATAGCGGATGTTGAATTATCATCAGTGCAATGCAGTGTGACACCTTCAAGGCAGACAGTTTTGTAGTTACCATTTAGAACAGGATTCCAGCCCTGTCTGGAATGTATAGAAAGTACTGGCATAGAGGTGAGAATCCTGTATATCACGTTGAAAAATCCTATCTGTCAGGATAAAAATGTCTTTTTGTTTCATAGGATTACTGGCACCTTTTTTCATATTAAACAGAAGATTAGTTTTATTTACAGCATACATTTAAGCTGCTGTCATTGCATTTTAGACTTTTTCCAGTTTTCTGTGAAAAGATTCAATATAGGTCACGTATGTTGTTTTCACTAGGATTTTGCCATTTTTTCTGAATGATTTTGATCTCATCCAAGGCTAGAAAGTTGGATTGGTGCTAAAAAGTCAGAGGAACTATATTCTACCTAAGCATTATGCTCTTCTCCCCAGAAAACAAGGACAGAAGTTTGGATGAGAAAACAACATGGGACCATGTCTGAAAAATGTAATATAGAGCACAGACAAAATGTGCTAAGGATGAAGAAGTGATGCACCAGGAAACACTGTTAATGTAAGGATATACGTTTTGATCTTGTTTGAACTAGAGATGCAAGAATGTCCTTTGATAATTATATAGCACAGGCTTCTCTTTGGCCAAAAAATTACAGCTGGTGAGACACCAGAATGGTAGTGGAAACAATCTGATGTAAAACAGGTGTAAAATGATGGTCTGGGCCATGGTCACTGTGCAGTAAAACTTGAATCACTCTTGCGCATACAACACAGGTGTCAAATTAATCCTTGATAGTTTGCCAAAATCGCAAGTATGTCAGATTGTTGTCATAGGGAGTAAGGGGCCATAATCTGTAGTTTCAAACACAAAAAAAGTAGTTAAAGAAGTTTCAACAGTTCAAGAAATTACGAGGTTAATCTTCATGATGTTAACCTAGGAAAACACTGACCTTACCGGTTGTCTCAGTGTCCTGTCTAGCCAGCAAGGGCTGAGGCTGTACTGTGTTCTCCCTGGTGTTTACACAGTGTTCATGTGCTAGCCCGTGCAAAGTACAGACAGCCAACTTCTCAAAAACTTGAAGTACAGGCCAGTCTTCTGCAAAGCATTAGGAAGGGCAAGAAGACCTGCATAAACACTGCAAGCTGCAGAAAGGGCAGTGGGCTGAGGATATGGTGCCTTGTGAAAGCGATCTGGTTTAGTGGTGAATGTCAAAAAATGCAGCTCACCTAGCGGCTTGTTCTGATCTGAAGAGGGACTCCTGTCTGGCACCTTGTGTCCTAGCCACATCCGCTCCATTTGGTCACAGCAAAAACACCAAACCCCTAAGTAAAGAATTTGCTGAGAATAACATGGAGAATAACAAACGTTCCTGGCATTTATGAGGTCTCTCTCTTGCCATTTAGAGGGGAAAAAGTGGTAATACAACTGTTTCTAAACAAGAAGAGTAAGTGGTGATACCAGTTCATCAGGCTGCATCTTTTCACTGCTCACTTACTGGATTTTATGACACAATATCATTCATACTGCACAACTTGAAACTGTTCCCTTTGTACAATGTGGAGGGGCATGAAATGCAAGCCCAAAGCAAAAACCTTCGGAACAATTTGTTTTTGAAATGGGAATGAGGGGGATTGCTGTGCTTACCAGCTATGTGTATACAACAGATCAAGTTACAACCTCAGTACCAGCATCCCATATTCAGCAGGGAAAGAAGGTGAGAAGTGAAAAATGGAGACTAATTCATTAATGCTTTAGACTATTAAGTATTCATTATAGAAGAAGAACAGTGTCCAAGACGAGAGTGTTCAAGTTGGGGACTGGAACTGATATACATGTTGTGCGGCTGGGTTTTGTGGCTCATCTCCAGAACTGTGTTCAGCTACTTAATTCTCTTTGAAAGACGAGTCTTAAGTCCCTAGATCACTTATTTGCTTTGTTCCCAGGGCTGACCATCATCCTATGATGATCTGCAACAGAACCTCTGTTCTGATATCTTCAAATGTACTTTCCATCTCTAATGATACTCATGCACTTCATGCATATCAACTTCAGATTTAAGGAGTCTGCAGTGAAAACTGCAATCACCATACAATTTTTCTTCCATATGCTAGTATGTGAAAAAGATAGGGAAGGCTTTGTTTAATGTGAAGTTAATTTTCCTGTGGACTAGGTTTACTTATTACTAGATGATATTACTGCATTACTACCACAAAAAGCCGAAGTCCTGGTAATTAAGAGCAGACAGTTCTTAACAATGCGCTGCAGAGACAGCAGCAATTCATCAGTGACATTTGCAAATTGTGGCACTGTGTGCTTCTTGCACAAAAGGCACAGCTGCCTGCAGATAACATCAGTTCAGCAGCGATGGGGTCCCATTTGTTTTCCCTCTGCCTCTTGCTGTCTCATTTGGGGAGCAGGTGAATATCAGCTGGCTCAATCTGCTCGACCTCCAGGGCTGGTCTTCTGGGAGGCACAGCTCACAGGGCTGAGCAGCAATGCACTTGTTTCCCGTGCTGATTTGGACAAGCTTAGCCCAAAGGGTGTTGCTCCTCACCTACATTTTAGCTCCAAGCTCTGGAGAGCTGTGGGAAAATAATTGCACGCACATGTACAGACCTTTCAGGGGAGTCCCATTGATTCACATTATTCATGCTTGCAAATGTTTGCAGCCCTGGGCTGAGCATTTGTTAGGGCTAGGGCCATAAACACTGTATCCTTCAATGGTGGCTGCCAAGGCAATGAGAATTACTGTAGGGGTGGTCCTCCCTGGCTTTTGCGTCTTAATAGATGTCACATAATATGACAGTGTGCATCATTATATGGAATTCCCCTGGTACTGTGTGGGTAGTTATGATGGCCACTTCTACAAAGATCCTTGCATGCTACCCTTGTTCTTCCCAGCTTGAGGATAACACGGAAAGTCAGAAAGGAGGACTATGGTAGGAATGCAAGTTGCAACGTGTGTGCTACTGGCAGTGAAAATTATTCTGTTCTCCAGCTGGATTTGTGCATGTTTGGGATGGCACGTTGTACAGCAAGGGCTGTCCTCATGACAAGAGAGCAGTGAATGTTCGAAGCAATCTGTGCAGCACAGAAAGTCCCAACCTTACCGCAAATCTAGCCTGGTGCTACATTGCCCAGCATAGGCAACAGGAAAGAGTGCGGAAGGGTAGGTGGCAAGACTTCTTGTCTGCAGTGTTAATTACACATGCATGGCCATGTGTGATGAATGGCATCAGACTGGTGTCCATTCTTCCACGGGGAGGGAACAGATGGTGAGTGGGGACCCTGGGAGCAGGTGAGCACATTTCCCCCACGCTGAGTGTACTGGATGCTGAGAAGATATATGTCACTTGACATCAAATGTTACTGTGCATTTTAACACTGGTAGCTTCTTTCTTTAAACGTCTGGAAGCCAGAGTTTGGTCTGGGGCCAGAGCAAACCAGCACTGAGGGCATGATGCTGCCTACCAGAGCTCGGTCCCGCCAGGGCAGCGGAAGGCACAGGGCGAGGGCTGGCACAGGACAGCCCCAGTCCCGTGGCCACCCGCCAGACCCCTGCCACGCTCTTGCAGTACACGCTTGTGAACTGCAAACTTAGTCAAGCGCTTCTGATTGTGCAGTATGGTATCCTGTGCTTTGAACACCCACTGTCAGTAATAATTTCTCAGTGACTCCAGCGGAGCTCCGGTGACTCAGTTTCAGTGGAAACTAGCTAACTAACTGTTGTAACTATGATAGGCATCGTTGTATGTGTAGTATCTGCTCGAACTTGCCACAGGTAGAACTACCCGCCTCTACTCAATCATGGATAAGGAAAAAAAAAACCCTCAGAGAGAAAACACAGTGAACTGCACTCAGCCTGTAAAAACCAAATGCCAGGTATAACATATGCACAGCTACTGTGCGTGGAAGCGCTAAATCATTCTGGGTGAGGCATGCATTAAGCTTTGTGCAAGTTTCCCCACAAAAAAACCCAGTCACAATATGATAATGGAAAAAAAAAGCCTGTATTCAATACCAAAGTCTAAGGAACTAATTTTTTTATTTCTGTACCGTATAGCATAGGTTTATACATCTTATGGCAATGTGAGAATAATCTCTGGGCACTCTGCCTTTCAGTGCAGGAAAAAAGCAGGCACTGGATTGCCTTATTGCTTTGTTCGCAAATACGGCAAATGCACGTTGCTTGAGGGCACTGGCTTTGTGCTGGCAGCTATTCCCCAGGTGACATTTGTGACATGCTTTTGTCAAAGAACTGCAAGTGTGCAAATACCGTCTTGAAATTCCTCACATTTTCAATGAGAGGTAACTGCTTTGAGTAGTTGCAGGCATGAATTATTTATGAGCTCTGGAGACACTCTAGACAGGAGGAAAACCATGCTCTCCAGCTAGGACAAACACCACTGGAGTAAGAAAATAGGTTTCTTGGTAGTTATCCTAGTCTCAGACCTCCCATCACATACTTAGGCTGAGCCACTGACTGGGGATGCCCCCGACAGCGTGGTTCCCAGTGTGACCTTAAAGACACCTTGGGCATGCCCCTGACAGCGTGGTGAACTGAAAGACACCTTAATTTTGTCAGTGTGAGGAGGAACTCCCAGGCCGTAACGGGAAATGATCAGCCCACAGAGCTGATCCTGGAGATAGTGAAAGCAAAAGTATTTAAAGAGAGCTCTAGAAACTCAAAAAGCTGATAGAAGGATGCGTGGGAGAACGTCAGCTTGCAAAAAGTCTTATCAGTGACAATTCCCGTAAATAAGATTCTTATTGTTTAATAACAGATGATTACAATTAATATTTGACTCTTAATATTGAAAAATGCAATATCTCAGCTTGAAGAATAGCACTAACACATGTGACAGTTCACATGCATCCATTGAGAGCTGCGAGTTTTTACTTCAGCCTAAACTGGGCCACATTTTAGTTTCTTGTAAGAATAGGTATATTTTTCTAGTAATGCCCGACCTCCTGTCCCTATGTATTTAGTGGCAGCAGTATTGTACCCCATGCTTACTGTATTACAGCAAGCTAATGTGGTGGCTCAATGAAACTGATTTGAAAAATTAATAGTCTTTGGTGAAAGAATTCTAATTTTGACTCAAATAATGAATTTTCCCTCAGGTGTGTTTAGCTGAACCTTTAGGAAATTCACGTATCTAAAATTTACTGTGACATTTACATACATAAAAAGTTGTATGTGAGACACACCATTGGGCTGCACCTCTAGGGTTTTGAATAAGGGAGTTTAAGAGGAGGTAGGAAAAAAGCAGTTTACAGTTGTGATAAAGAAAAGAACTGTGTAATCCATAGCTCTCAAACGTGGACCAAATGTACCAGGAAACACCAAACAACTGGTTTTCATCACTCCCTCATGCTGGAGGAAGGGAGTTGGCATGGCATGTGTCCTCTGCTTCCTCTAAACCACATCGGGATCCTTTCTCTCGTGAATCTGAACAACGCAAGGCCTCAGGTGAACTGTGTGTGCTGCGGCCGGTGACTGAGTTAGCTCCACATACAGCTGCTGGAAAATCCCGATTTCTATCCTGAGTTAAATCTGACACCTTGGGTGAGCCTGAGCGCTTGGCATGGGCTCAAGGGGCTTCCCATGGGAAGGGACAAACCCCTTTCTGGGTGCTGCCAGGCTGGGGGCTTGCCCAGGATTTTCTAACTTCATTTTCTGTGAGTGCGCATCCTAATAAACACATACACATGTGCACATCCTGATTTCTGCCCCCCCCGTCAATTTCAATGCTTTTTAGAAAGAGATATTGACAATGTCTTTGTAAGCATAAAAATCAATGTATTTTTCCTGCACGCTTACTGTTATTTCTCCAGAAACCAGGGTAAAAAAGAAAAAAAAAAAAAAAGCCAATACAGAGCTCTCCCAACCTGTGCAATGCTTGGAATGAAATTTCTCTCCTTGCTGGTTTTGTCAGAGGCAAGAACTTTTGTCTGCATTGTCCCAACCCTGCTGCAATGTTGTTTTTTGCATCTTTGTTTTTTTTTTTCCCTACAGAAGCTTAAAAACAACTGGGAGAGACTGCTCATTACTGCATCAGTCGAGTGGTAAGTGAAGGAGAGGAAAAGAGAAGATGGGGAAAGTGCAGATGAAAAGACACAAACTCTGGCCTGGGCAGTCTGGGCCCTCCACTGATCATCCTGTCATTTGCAATGGGCCCCAGTGACCAAGCGTGTCAGCTGCATTTCACATTTTCTGGGTTGGCAAGAGTTTTGTCCCTTCCCTGTTCTTGCACGTTACCCTGGTGCAGTTGGACTCTAACCACTAGCTTTTTCGTTTCTAATGTTATTGACGTATGCATGCATGCAGGCAGAGTGTATATGTATTTAGCAAGGAGGTGCCTGCGGCTGAGCAGAGGAAGGAAGGAGGGAGGTCTTGTGGTCATGTCCACTGACACTCGGAAGAGCCCTGCTTTGCTGCTGCTTGACCTTATGCACCGCCCTGGCTCCGATTCAGCAGAGCTCTTGGGAATGCCCCTTGCCTACAGTGTGTGCTGGCGTATACCTCTGCTCTGCAGAAACGCCTCAGCCTGCTGCTGAGTTCAGCCCGATGAGAATTATGGTTAACGAGGCCAGAGCACCTACTTGCTGCCCCAGGGCTGCGGTGGCAGTCCCGGCTAGAGCACAAGAGGAAGGAAGGGTGTTGTGAGGATGGGGGTGCATACCCTGAGGTGCTGTCATGATGCCTGTATACACCCTGGACGAGTGGAAGAACAGAAACTCTGGAAAAACAGTGGTGGTGGGGAAGGGAGATGGCATGCGTACACTTGGTAAAGTGCTTGGGGAATGTCAGGTACAGAAACTGCAACATTATCTGAATACAACCACATAAATACATTATGCCTTAAAACAACATGAGCAATGTTTTATCGTTAATTACCATTACAGACCACTTAGCCATCTTCACTTCAATGTTAGCAATCCTTGTTTTAAGAACAATGACTGTACGTGTCTGGGAATTCCCTCTTTTCTCCAGAGCTGTACTGACATTTCCTTCAGCAGCTCAGCATGTCCCTCCTTCAGTTGCTCCGTGTACTTTTCCATGAACCTGAAAGTCTTGCTGAGCGATAGCTCTGTCCGGTTGAGCAAGGTAGCTCTCCAGAGCCTCAGGCCTTGCCATGGTAGAGGTTTGCGGTTTGTTGGGTGGTGCTTTCTATGATGGGTTGCATGAGCTGCTTCTGTAGTGCGCTGCACCCTGCCTAGTCCAGTGGGGACAGTCAAAGCTGGGGGCCTTGAACAGCAGCTTCCGACGCTGCAGCAGTTGCTGTGTTACTCAGGACACAAATGGTACCACATTAATTTGTGCACGTCAGAAATTGCAGCTTGGGCTCTCACTAGGCAGTGGGTGCAAGGCTGCCCCATTGCTGGGGGTCAGCATATTGATGTTTCTGTTCCCAATTATTTTCTACAATTGGAAGATCTGCTATTTCTTAGCTCAGTTGAGGCCCTCTTTAAATATGAGTAATGCCAATTCTCACCAGGCTTTGCTGGGATTTCCAGATTAGTGTTAATGGTTTCCTCAGGAGGTGCCACTTTCCAGGGTGGGTGGGGGAAGATCTGCTGGTGCAGAGTTTTTCTTAGTCACTTTTGGGAGACAGGATTGAAACTAGGTGAAGGTTCACGCTCGGACCAAAGCCCTGTGGCTGGAGCTCCTCTCTCGCAGTGTCAATGTGGGTGAGTCATCCCTGCGGTGCTGCATCGCCAGCCGTCGGGGCGCCGGGTGGGATCTCGGATGTGCTCGGATTTACTGACAGATGGACCTGAATCCTGCCCCAGGTAGACAAGAGAGGAGTTTTTAGCCATCCTGCTGGTCCCCGGAAGAGGAGGACCAGTTTCAGGGAAAACTGGAGATGCCAAGAAGCTTCTGTTGGCCAAGGGCTGAGCCCTGGGATGCGGGCTGCAGGGCATGGTGAGGAGCGCATCTGCCGCATGGGGTGGGCACAGGCAGTTTGTGCTTCCTTTTTGGAGGTGCCGCGAGTGAGGGCAGCAGGACCCAAAAAGCGATGGTTTGGTCTGGGTTGCATTTGCTTCTGGAAAGATGCTCAGAGCTGTGAGTCAGAGAACTACGAACTTGGTCTGGATTTTAAAGCTGCTTGTATCGTGTAACGATACTGTTGCCAAACACACTGTGTTTAGCCATGGTGAACTGACTAGAAAACTGAAGAGAGGCTTGAGGAGAGAGACGGCAAGAAGAAAGAGTAGTGAGGGTTTACCCTAACAGGGCAAGAGAAAGGTCAAAAAGCAAATGTGTGGAGTGGAGCAGCTGTGGGCATGCACAGACAAGGAGATGTTTCCGTGTCTAATTTGCGCAGTGCAGAAACTTCCCTCTTTCCACTGCTCCATTTACGACACCTGAGCCTTCCCATTTCTGCAGTGAACTCAAAACCAGTGTGATGCTGGTGGCCAGTACTGTCCCCACGAGGGGGATCACAGCGGGAGATGGAGAAGGGACAGAGCTATCCACAGCCTCTAGGGAAAACACTGACTTTGAGCTTTAATAGTAGAAAGGTGGAGGCCATGGGTGGATAAAAGGAGTTGCATAAGATAGAAGGGTGTCATGCTCTTAGGTGGTGGGTAAGGAAAATGACCTCAGCATCTGTCTGCTTCCATAGAGGGAAGCATAGGGGATGTGGACATCAGAGTGGCCAGAGAGGCCCATGATGGGGATGGGGAAGAAAGAGGGTCTGGATGCCAGGCTTAGCAGCAGAGCGATGGAGAGGTCCTTGCATTTACCTGTTAGGTTACAGCAGTGGCCAGACCCCTCAGGGAAGACATTAGAGAGAGGTTTGGAAAGGAAGGGTGAGGCAGGTTAATGAGTCATCACGGCAGCAATGATAGATGACAGCAAAGCTTTCCTAATCCCACACAGACAGCATTTGCCATGACCTTGGTATCTCCCCTCCCAGTCGGGACTGCCCCACTGATGTGGGGAGCTGGTGCCCAGGGAACTTTCCCTCCTGGAGGGTGGCTGTGTGCCTGGGCCTGAGTGGAGGGAAGAAAACCCTCACCATCTGTCTGTCCATCCCAAAGCATGCCACACGTGCTTCCGTGGCGTGAGGAGGTCAAATGTGCGGTGCAGATGCGATGCACTGGAGACGGAGGGGTTGGGGCTGGGGCCATGGCCAGCAAGGGAGCCCCAACCCCTCCCAGCCTCCGCCCTGGCCTCTGTATATCAGACTACAGGCGTTTTCTTTCTTTTTTCTTGGTTATAATCCTATCAAGCAATTTGTTTGAATGGTAGGGTGGTGTATTCTCCAGTTTATCCTTCAGAGAGAGATCTGCTTCACATCAGCAAGGCAGTTTGATAACCTCAAGGCGTCCTCCACGCAAGCCTCGGGCTCTGCAAGTTCTTGTGAAAACAAAACAATGACGGGAAGGTTGCGTGTAGGGTAAGGTAACAGCCCATGCCCAGAGCTGCTGAAAGCAGCTTCACTGGCAGCAGAAACTTTGTAAAGTTTTCTGTACAGTTTATGGCTGCTCGTGAGTTAATGCAATAGTACATTTCTTTTAAAAGCAGATGAGGACAAACTTGTTTAATCTCCAGTGTATAGACTGCTTTGCCAGCTGTCATGTGCCCTGAGGCAGCAGGGTGACTTGAGCGTCAGTCACAGCCCTCTGTTAGCTGGTATATTAATCATAAATTAGCCTTAAGAAAGAGAGCGTGGTTGCCAAGGAATGGCCCCAGTTTGGTCACATCCTCATCTTACCAATTCACCAGCAGTGGTATGAGCTGAGGAGGACAGTAATAAAGCAGGCAGCCTCCTCTGCTTTGTGCTCCAAAATGTTAGTACCTCAAGAACATTTTTTAAGCAAAATGCCAGTTTGAGTCAGACCTCCAACAGCCAGGTGTTTATCATCTAGGTTTACCCTGAGGTACTATTAGTTATAGCTGGAAACACTAGCGATTTAATGATAAATACAAGTCCCTGTGATCAAATTCTAAAAAGCACTGTAATTTTCTCCAGAATACTTGGGTGAAATATTATTTTCCATCAACAGGTTCCTACCTTTTTCAAAGTATTCATCTTCTTTGTTTCCATATAATAAAGCTGTAAAAATAAACAAATGCTGCATGTATAGGTATACTTGACTGCAGCCAATATTTTACAAAGTCACTATAGACTTAGAATAACACAAATAAACTTCTACTGTTATGCAAACGATGGCTTGATGAAACATTTAAGAGTGAACTGAATGTTCAGTGCTAAGAAATGTCGGTCAAAGAACTGATTTTAAGACATAGTTTCTTATGTAATTACTTTAATAAGAGGAAACTATGGGTTCCAGCTGAAGACTAAGCTTTTATCCACACTAGACAACACTGGAGTATTGTCTTCAGTATTAAAGGGCGCTCAGTTCAGTGATGCAAAATATTCCAGATGTGCTAAAGGTAATTTTGAGCTGCTTTGTTCAAGATTCAGGCTTACCTTAAAATGTACCTACCTGGGAGGCTTAACTATAACTCAGAGCAAAACCAATAAAAATTCCTAGGAGGCCAGCTGAGTGATGATTTGAAGAGGTTAATTAAGATTTCTTTAGAAGGATACTTTTATTCTCCTGCAGTGGTAGAGTACCAAGCTATCAAGGTAGAATCATGGACTTCATTATTCTGTGGAAACTCCAGTCATCACCCATAAAAAAAGAAAGGTGCTGTGTGGTAGTACTGAGACTGAATTTGTAGTAAATAAAATATATATATATATATATTTGAAGGGATCTCAAAAGCTGCCAGGTGTATCCTTGCATGAGGTTTTAAATTCTGCATTTTTGAGAAAATCGAAAAATATCAATAAAGGGCTCCCATTTCCCTTCTTTGAACACCTGCTAATGGTCTGAGGTAAGAGTTCACTTACATGAATCATAGGAGCGCCCATCTCTCAAGCTGTTGTTACAGGTTGTTTACAGACCTGGCCGTAACTGCAGTATTGATTTGCACCCTGTTCTTCCCTTAAAGCTGTCTATACAGTCCAGAGATTGGGGAAGTAGCTTTATTTAAGTGAAAGCTTATCTTCCAAAGTAGAATCTGTTGTCTATTAGAAAATCATCACCAGTGTTTTTCCAGTGATTTAGCTTACTGTAGGCCTTAGGAATGTGCAGATACATGGAAGCAAAATTCACGTGTGTCTTTGTTTTGACCAACAAAGGCATCATGACCAGCCTCTCTTCTGCAAAAACATTCCAAAATCCATAACAGCGGAGTAAACGGAAGATATATTAACCCCGTTTTTGGGTTTTTTTTTTAACTCTTGCAGTGCATGGATCTGTGTTGCAAGTGTGATATTATTACTAGAACTGTTGCAAAAATTCCTGATCTCAGTCAGGCTCAAAGTAGCATGCTGCATTAAAACTTTTTATTCTCTTCTCCACTTACATATTTTTCCATGCAACTCCCTTTCACTTTGTTTTATAGGCTTTGTGCAGCGCTACCTGCACTACTTTCCATCTCAGGTGGGCCATGCCATGCTTGGCCTTTATCTACCCTGTTCAAACGCCTTGATAATGATATGAAGATATTGTTAGGGGTTGCCTGGGAACCTCTTCCATGACTCTTTTCCAGATTTATTCACACGTATGTCACAGATACCCCAAGTGATTACATAATTGATTTCAAGTAAATGCACAATTACGGTTGTGACAATCTAATTGTTAGATTATAATAGTTGATTATTAATGAGGTGTTAGTTTATAAAGAAAATCTGTCTGGCTTTATGGTTACACTCCACCTTTGAATTCAGATTCTGGCTGTAATACTGACAGGTTAAATGCCCAGAGACCTGCTGAAATGTGATTTGCTGCATAATGGTACAAATGAAGACCTAATTAATTTTGCGTTCATGAGTTAAACTGCTGTGGTATCAATAGCAATGCTCTTGATCCTACTTCTAAATACAGACTGGGGGATAGTTTCTCCCTCCCAGTGTTGTGGAGTTGGGTCAGAGGCGGTGTGTTTTTCTGGCAGAGCTCCAGGTGAACCTCTCTGCCAGTTATCAGGGTCTGCTTCTGGAGTAGTGGGGGAGCAGTATTTTAATCCCACTTTCCTGCTCCTCTCAATGCCCAGTCGAAATTCTGACATACTCTATCATCCATGCACGTGGTTCTCTCACATGTAGTTACATAAATACCGATTTTCTGTGCTTGACATTTCACACAGCTGTTGAGAAGCATGGGGACAAAATATGTTAGTCACTCAGCATCCCTGTAAAATCTCAGTTTTATTTAAACGTCATTTTGTCTTTGAGCAAGTGCCTGCTCTTTTCTGTTGGTTCATCTATGTTGCTCCAGAACGAGGACGACGACCAGAAGCACTGCTGTGTTCCAGCACCTGCTGGTTCCCAGGGAGTTTCCATTTCCTTTCATTAAGTTTTTCTTGGAGCATGGAGTTTCTTGGAGCTGAAGATGTACACGTTGGTCTTTCTTATTTATTTGCAGCCCAATTCTACTTGCATTTCAAGAAATAGGGAAGCAGTGCTCAATAATCACTAGAAATCACCAGAAAAAAGGTCCTTTGTGATTTTTCTTCATCTGAGAGAATTTAAATTGCAAGCAATGTATTGCCACATAGTTTAATTTTTATGCATGTTAAGCCCAAAATCTGTGGGTTGTTTTTTTAGGGCCTGGCTCCCCAGAATGCCAGAAGCATGCTTGTGTGCAAAGCGGGTGCGTGTCCCCGATGCAGCCTCCCTGGCTGCAGCTGGAGGTTACAGAGACTCCCTTGTAGGTGTTTTGGCGGTAGGGCCATCACCCTTGGGATGCTCAGGTGCTGGGATGCTTTGCTATGACCCCCAGTTTCCTGGGTAGGTAGTGGAGAAGCTGATGTGAAAAGCAGCAGTGCGCTGCTGACAGCCAGGGTCCCTGCAAAACAGAAGTTAAGAACTTCCAGTGAATTATCTCCCTGCAGACAGATAATTTTTTGTTGCTTGCTTGTTGCTAAACAGTCCCTGCCTGCTTGCAAAACCAGCTTGTGGCGTATAGGGGTGGAAGTGTTTGACCTTGGATAAGACCTGCAGGGCCTGGAACGTGTTGCCTTGCTTACTATATTAATTGTTTCTTTAATGTCCTGAAGAAAAGAAGTACCTGTGATTGCTTGTGGCTGCTGAGGGTTCCTGTTAATTTATGCCTACCAGCCACACTGTGAGAGCACCTGATGACATCTTCAGTTACTAAAGTACAGTATTTTCAAAGGCCAAAAGTGTGGCAGCTTTAACTCAGATTTCACTAGAGAGAAGTATTACAAACCCTTATATGAAGTGCAAAGGTTTCCAAACATTAAAGGAAAGAAGGAAGGGAACAATTTAAAAATAATGTCTCCTGTGAGGGTAGGAAAAAAAAATCAGCACTTAACTTGATATACTCATTAGAAATGATAAATAACACTAATGAGAAAATAAGTGCATCATATAACTCCTGCCAACAGGCAGCTTGGTCATGCCCATTTCCTCTCCTTGAGTGGTCTGTCTGGGAATAGTTTACCTGCTGGTGAGCGAACTTAAGCAGGAGGAGTGAACTGTCTTGTGAAAGCAAACATGCTCAGCTCCTTCTCTAGGGCATGCTTGAGTTTTGTCCTATGTTTGAGTTTTGGTGCAAGAAAGAGAGCCAAAGAAGTAGCATTGATGAAACAACACTGTACCCCACCTCAGTATTAAAACCTGTGATGAAAGGGACTGATAATCTGTTCTTGTCCTTTGCATTGCTGTTAAAGAGGTCGTAAAGATTAGTCTGGGAGTTTGCTCTGGGGTAAGGGATGGAAGCATCTGAACCCACCGCAAGGACAGGCGAGAGCAGAGAAGGGCTGCAGATGACAGCCCGTCCCTTCCTGGAGGCATCGGGGTGATCGGCGCGTGGGTGCTCTTCCCAGGACTGGCCTGCTGGAAAGGACTTCCCGCAGTGGCTGCTACAGCAATAGCATTTTGCGGATTTTGGCAGCCTCTTGCCGTAGGAGGCATGGGTGAGAGTCACATCAACTAGTGTACGTAACCCCTAGCACAGACACAGGCCCAGGCAATTTCTGTTTCTGCCTTTGCCAAGGTCCCTGCTTGACTGATCCTGCAAATGACTTTTTTTCTGTGCTTTCCTTGATTAGCTCTGCTGCTGAGACTTTTCTCAGCTCTTTCACCTGCCAGTCAGACTTTCAGCTTCTTCTGTAACCAGCCTTTGAGGTCTGCTTGAAAAAATAGCTATAGGCATGTCAGGATTTCTTGTAGCACAGAGGGAGAAGCTGACCCTCAGATGGAGTGAATCAGCATAGTTCCCCTGGTTGGAGTGGACTTCGGTCATCTGATGCTAGCTGGAGAGGTTGCTTGGCATTTTCTCCCCAACCGAGTTGCTCTCTATACTTCTCGTTCGTGCCTTGGCATGAAGGGGCAAGTGCCACTGACAAAAAGACTGAGGGCAAAAGCGGTGCTGGGGCTGAATTGCACCGTGAAGGAGTGCGGCATGTATCTGAAGTATCTGAAGTACCTGAAGTAGCTGTATACTGCCTGTATCTGAAGTAGCAGCTCTCCCTACGGTACCTCTTCTAAGGAAAAAGGACTTAAGTTTCCCCACCTGTAAACTTTGCCCTTGTGCAAGTGCTGGTTTCCCACACAAAAGGAAATGCACAAAATGAAGAAACCTCTGCTCTGATGGCTGGGGAAGAGCAGGAAGTGGTGTTGCTAGAAACCTGATGAGAGATAACAGCAGAAGAGTAGAGAGCTTGAGATAAGCGTATTTGGTGACAGGCTGGTTTTACCATTTCGCCGAGCGGAACAGCATCTCGCTGGGGCACTTCTCATGCCGCGCTCATCTCTGTAGTATTTGCATGCTTCTCTTTGCCCTTTCTGTGGGCTTGGGAGAGTCCCTCTGTGAAAAGGAGAGTTGTGCTATGTTTATTAGTGTTGACTGAATGTGAAAGGAAAGAAGCATGTTAAATCTTTCCAGGGTTACTTGCCTGGGCTGGGGGCTGGTGTAAACTCAGTAGTAGTAGTAGTACTGTAATGAACCATGCTGTACTCTGCAGCTGTTTCCATGCTGGGCACAATTTAAGCAGATCAGGTAGAAAGTTGTGTTTTGTGTTTATCACTTACTTGTGAAGTGCATTTGGCCAGGCGATTTTCTACTTTTTTTTTTTTTTTTTTTATTTAAGCTGAAAATAGCTGTGGCTATATTAGGGCTGTGTAAACTTTCTCAGATTTCTCTGTTCTGTGAAAATCAATTCCTTTGGCTCGTGTGTCCGCAGCTGTTAGGAAGGCACTCTTTGCCATGGATTTAGTGGTTTGCTTGAATAAACCAGCAGGGCAGGACACAAGCATTCGAAGTAGTGCTTTACTGAATGTGAATGCTGTGGAGGAGGAGAAAAGAGAGGAGTAAAGATGCAGGGCTTCCAGAAGTGGCCTTCCTGCATAGACCTACCATCTCCAGAGAGCAGGACCAAATGGGTCCATAGTTTCAGGCTGACAGTCTTGCAGCACGGGCTTTGCTTTGCTAACAGGCAGTTTTAAAAACTGTAGCATGGGATATTGCACAGTCTCTGAATATAACTCACTGGGAACAGATTTTGTGTTTTTTTCTTACTAACACTGCTGTTCACCCAGACTTGCTCTGTAAAAATCAGAGACATGCCACAGTCCCATCCAAAGGTGGAGGAGAATCTGAACTCAGATACAGAAGCAAAACCTTCAAAGGTGTTGTTTGGGACGCAGAGACTGAAAATCCAAACCAGACATAATTTTCTATATAAAATCTCTGCAGACCCTAAAGGATTTAGTATGGATTGATAGTTTCTGTCTGTGTGACATATGAGCTTGAGCTCAACTAAATTGTTTTCAAACACCAAAAATTTAAGACAAACACAATGTTAAGTAAACAACTTGTCTATTCCATTTTTTTCTTTTATTTTTTGCTATTCCAGACACAAACACTGGAGTGAAGGTTACAAATCACTCAGAACATACCAAAAAATCATAATCTAATCACAGTGGAATTAAATGGGCAGAGGTGTTCACCAGTTAAACAAATCAAACAGCACTTTCACTTACACACCCAAATAAAAATGTTATAGACCCAGAGATCTTGTCTGAAGGGCAGAAGAAGTGGATTTTTTGTACAAATGAGCAAAACAAGACTAAACTCCTCAGTCAAATTCAGAGATTATAGAAACAAACAGAGAAATAATTTTAGTACACAATAGTATTTTTTCATTTTCTTCATTACACACATAGTTATCATGCTTGACTTTACATAAATAATGGGTATCTGCATTTGTTTTTCTCAAATAGGTTTCTTTTCAATATAACCTGCTGCATTGTGTAAATCAACAAGGCAACATTTGTTCTTCTTCAGATTCCCCTCTGCACCTTTTCTTCTGGTTGGAGAAATTAAAATCTGGGAAAAATTTACATAACTCTCTGATTCTGGGGAGAAGTAGTTTTTGCAGTCACTTATTATGATCCCTGGTAGAATGTAGTTCAAGTAATACTTTGATTGGATCTTCCACTAGAGTGTAGTGGTTACTCTAATGACATTTTCAAAACATACCTGGCGCTAGCCCTATCTACTATTAAGATGATCTTCTCTCAGGACACGCAGTGCCTTTGGCATTCATTAATACACATTTGCACTTGCAGATGAACTGTTTAAAAGTTTGACGGTAGCTCTGTCTATATTTAGAGCAGGGTTTGTGGATGCATATATTGCATGTAAATGAGTTGTGGATATTTGCATTTTAAAAAAAAGTATCTGGATAGTACTTTTCTCAGCAGTTAAAATACTGATTTTATATTGGGCTGAGAGTATTTTCAAATGCCTTTTTGTGCTGTATCTCAACTCACTTTATCTCTCCCCCATCATGGTGACATTTGATAGACACAAACCATCCAGACAGTGTAGACTACTTGGTGAGAGGTTTTAGGGGCCTGCAGGGGAACATGCCGAGATGACATCTTTTTGTGTGGGTGGGTACCTTCTGTGTGGGCTCTTTCCCTTAATAGCGAGAGGACCAGGGGGCAGGTGGTGCGGCCGGCAGTACGGCTGGGAGCACACACCACTCCCTCCCGTGGGTGCTCCCGCTGTGGGTGCTGCGCCAGCCCACTGTCCCGCTCAACAAGCATCTTGGCATCCCACCCTGCGTGCCCTGCCCTTGGGAAGCAGTGCACAGTTCATGCCATTCCCAAAGCTCCAGGTGCCCTCCTACCCTTTCGTGCTTCCGATGCATTGGGAAAAGCTAGAGCAGAGATGTCGTACAAAGTCCCTGGGACTGAGAAGCAAGAAAGACCTGCTGCCGTGACACAGTTTGAAGAATGCTGTTTTCTATGATTGTTTCTTTCCTAGGGGCTTTTCTAGGGGGTTATCTCAATTTTAATTGATTTCCCTCAGCTGTCTTTGAAGTATTATAAACCATGATTAGTAAATTCTCTCATTCTGGCAGTCAGTAATATTGCAGCAGAAAAAACTGTAATGGTGAGGTGAAGTGACTTGCCCAAGGTTACAAAGCCAGTGTCGGACCTGGCTCTGTGAGAATTTGGCCTCTACAAACCACCTCTCCCAGTGAGAAAGGCCAAGCAGAGATGGCACCTATGTGTTAAGGACTACGTTACTTTTCTAGCAGCAAGGCTCGGACCTGGGCTGAGTACATCCCAGTGATTCACTGTGTTTCAGGCCCATTTTGCCAGGGACTAGGTTTCCTTACTAACATGCCCACCTCTGTTCTGATTGACATTTCTTTTAATTCAAAACAAGGAAGAAGAATGAGGTTCTTCATATGACATGAAAAAGCAAGTTTTAAATCTTGGCAGAAAATGCCTTGCGCCTCAAACTCTAAAGATACTTAATTTTGCAGCTGTATCAAGAGATTAGAGCAAATGTTTTCTACGAATAAATGCCTTCTTAAGTGTGGTGTTTCACCTGGAACCTAGCAAGTCCCCTTTGACTATTTTACTCTTTGTCGTCTGATCTGGAAAATGTAATTTCTCAGTGGTATAAACTACAGTTGCGTGAAAGTCCCTGGAGTGATGTTGACTTACATTTATTGAAGGTATCTGGATTGGAATTCGTAGAGTTGCTGGAAGCGCGGCTTGTTTTATTTTGTTGTGGTCTATATCAAAAAGATTTGCCTACATAGCTATATTTACAGAATCCCTTTATTGAGAATATGTTTAAAGGTACCTTACTTGTATAGCTCAAATGGGAAAAAAAACCTACAGTGGCCAAGCACTTTTCTGGGAGCATCTAACTGTAACAAACCAGGTCTTTTCCTATTACAGGGTCATCATCACAAATCACTCTCCTTGCTGACACGATGGCACTGGCAATAGTTTTGATGCACAGTGTAGACCTGGCCTTTGTTTCCCTCACCTGCTATCTGTGTGAAGCAGTAGGTCAGCTCATACCACAGTGAAGCCAGTCAGACCCTATCTGTGGCAGCTGTCAGATTTCTACTAGTTTTACTGGATCCAGCTGTCAGATAAGGGCAATTAATTATTCTTAAGTGGTTGAATGAGAACTGTAGTTATTTGTCCCACCTGCTGTATAAAGTCTTATGTTTCAGAAAAATAATTTAGTTCATTTTTTCTGTACAGCATACATAAATCTGGGCTGGGAAGTACTGCTGTGCTGTGTATTTGCCACAGTACTGGTGATGCAATGTTCTTAGGGAATCCTTACTGGCAAAATCATGTCATGGAAGAAAGAAAAAGTTAGGTGGGGATGCCTTAGCTTGTGATTTTCTAATATAGGCATAGAAAACTGAAACCTGCCTTGAATATGACAAGTGTAGTCTTTTCAGGAAATATCTGAGGCACCAGATTCCCCAGCCCATTGCTGGGTCAGGGGGAGCAAGTCTAATACGATTCAAGCACATTTTATGGGGACGTTCCTGAAAAGTGAAAAATAATGGACAGAGGTTTTCTGTTGTGTATTGCAGATAGCTGAATACTTGAGGATTGTTTAAAATCTTCCCCTCGGAGATGACATTGCATTTGAGATTCTCTGTCTGCTTCTTCTGCTTGAAGGTATCTGTTCACATCTGTTTTCTTCCTCTGTAATACAGCCATCTGTATTTAAGAAGGAGCTTTTTCTCTGGGCAGGGTTAGAGCTCAAAGTTTTTTTTTTAACACCTGAAATGTAATCAATTCGCTTTTAGCCATCAGTTGAATCCTGCTGCCCACGGGGCAGAGGTAAGGAACACTGTAATGACCCTTACTGTAGGAAATGGGTGGCTGTGGTGGTGCCAGACAGTTTGTGCTCTTGCCCTTTTTTTGAAGTACCAATCCCAAGTAGCTTCCTGCTGCTGCCTTTGTTTTCTGAACCCTGACATGGAGTTCAATATATGGCATTTTCTCCTATCAGAGGTTGGTTAACAGTCTCACTCTCTACAGGAACAGAGTGAAACAGGATCTCTTCCTGCGGACCCTTTCTGTTCTGGCCTGTCAGTATTTGATAGGTTTCATACCTGGGTGCCCTGCTGCTTTGGAGAAGGACAGCTGCGAGCTGGCTTGGGCTCTGAGGGACCTTCTCTGCCCTTGCCTGCAGAAAGAGCTGAGGAAGGCTGTGCTCCTTGCTGGGGCATCTCAGACAGGGCAGGGCATGAGATCCCTCTCCCCCTTGCATGCAGCCCTCCGAAGAAGGCAGAGGTCTGCTGTCTTCCTAGCACTGTTTTGTTGCTGTGAGATCTTGATATGGGGGAAGGGAAGGAGAAGGGAAGCTTCAGAAATCAGCAGAATAAAATCCCTCAAAACCCCCTAATCTCTCTCTTTTAATACTATTAAAAGTCTCATGGGTTTAGTTTATTTCCTCCTTTTTGGGAAATGACTGTTGGTTTGATGCTTGTGGCTCTTGGTACCATTACTGTATGGTTTCTAGTGTTCTTTATGGTACGCAATAAATAATTTATAATGATCACATTTTCAGTTTTAGGTTCTCTTCTTTTTACACTGATTCATCAAGCTACCTGTACTTGTATATTATATTTCAGGTCTTTTCTAGAAATACCTGCATACTCTTCAATACATTGGCTAGGTTATGTCCGGGTGCCCCTGAAGTAAAAACTAATTTGTTGCTACTTCCCATCCAAGTAGAACAGAAGGAGACCTGTGGTCGTACTGTCCTCCGTGTTCCTATATCAGGGGAAATAAAATAGTTTTTAGCTTCCAGGGGACGCAGTTTAAAATAAAATGTGTGTAATTAAGGTCATCAATGAATCAGCCTTGAAGGCCGTGATTCAGCTGTGATGTCCTGTGCCTTGCAGAGTGTAGCCCAATGCCCTAGCTAGTCTTTTCTCTAGCTGCCAGACCATGCTCACATGGGGGTGAGGGCAGTGCATAGCTATGCACACTGGCGTTGTCTATATTTGTAAGCTATACAGTGTGAGGAATGTTCCCAGGCGCTGGAACCCGACTATCTACACTCTTAAATTGTAAAAACAGTCCCACTTGCAGTTTCAGCCCCTGCCAGCTAGTGCTCTCCTAGACTATTGCCAGGCACTCATTTGGAAGTTAGCATGGGCCAGAGCCCACGTCCAGCAGGCAGTTTGCATCCAGCCATCCTCTTCTGGAAAAAAGAGTTTTAATAGTATGGATCCAGGCTACCCCGTGCCAGCTGCCCTCTGTGCCAAAGATCGGTCACTCACATGCTCGATTTACTCGCGTAGCTGCAGCTACCATCTTTTGCCCTTTCCTGATGGACGGGGAAGCTAGATAAGCTGGCAGAGTGAGTCAGGAGGTCTGATGCCTCCTTCCTTAACAGGAATGCATGCACCACAGCTCTCTAATTAGTCAATGAGATTAAGGAAAAGCAGCTTACGTTCCTCATAAAATCCAAAATAAACTTTACGCATAAAGAGCAGGCGGGAATAGGGGAGCGTTTGTTACCTTTCTAGTCACCGCAGCCATTGCCACGGGGCCTGGTGGGGCACAGCAGACCTTTGGCAGATGCAGGAGACGCCCTGCGGAGGGGCAGCCCCATGGGCCCTATGTGCAGCGCAGCGGCATGGCAGGGACCCTGCCGCAGGGCTCACCGTGCCGGCCCGTCAGAGCACGGTGGCAATGCAAAGGCGTGGGAATAAGGCAGGCGGGATAATTGAAGTGGACTATTGCCGTGCTGGATATCCAGCAGGGGGAATGGGAATGTTGGGGAGTTTCGTTGCATCGCTGCCATCCCCAGTGTTTCCCATGAGTGTGCTGCCTGCCTCCCTGCGTGCGAGTGGACAGACTGTCCTTCCTCCTTGTGCTCTTCTGCTGCCGATTTGTTGACAGTAGCCTCTGATGGGTGCGTTACACAATGCGGTCGTAGTCAGTCTATCGGCAGCAGACCATCTTCCTGTGTCCTCTTCTGAAAACTTTAATCAAACTGTTTCCCATGGGTGAAATGGCTTTCTTCTGGGTTTTCTCTTGCTCAGCAGGGGAGGGAGAATCTATGCATGCATCATATTTCCATCAGTTTCCGAATTAAATGTGAGTACCAGTGAAAACCCTCTGCTTTGCAGAAGTTCATTGTACAGGGATAAATACATGAAAGTGCTGAAGAACTAAATGGCAGAGTCCTTTGGTTTGGATGGTTTTTATTTGTGTCCTGTCCATTACAGAGTGTATAACTAGTGTAATAATGAAAGCAGTGACATCAAGAGTAATGCAGCAATGAATGGTATGCCTCGTGGTTAGAATTCAATTTACAATATTTGCATTTTCTTTGAGAGGCTATGAAAAAAGAAGCAGAAGACTGCTTTGGGTATTCTACTACAACTTGAAAAATAAACAGCCTTCTCACTTCCTACCCAAAACAAACAAACAAAATACCTGCAAAAAATGAAGGGGTTTTCTGTGAGATGCATGTTTGTGCCAGTCTAACTTTTTGGAGGTTGAGCTATTTCAGTCAAATTGCTTTTGGCAGTGTCATAGCTATATATATAAATGGCAGGAAAAAAAATATTCTGAGTTGAATTTACTTTTATAAAGTTTGTAAACACAAGTAATAGTTTGAGTTGCAAAGCTCTCGAAGTTGTCAGCTGTTTGCTTCCTGGTACATAAATCTTGTTATAGTATTAGAGATGTATATTTAACACATCATGATTTTTTATCTTGTGTAAACTTCAATATAAGTGTAAAACCTTGTTTTTCTGTAATACTTTGTTCCAGGAACATATTCTTCATAGAAGAACACCTTCATCATAATTAACTGCTTGCTTACTGTTTGTGATAGTGTTTCAGTGTGCTTAGAAATGGGGTAAAGCATCAGTAAGTTTTGACAGAACTTGATTTAAAATAACCCACCTCTGTTAGAACAATTTAGTTAATAAGCTAATAGACTTTTCACAATGGGTGCTTGCTTTTTCTGTTTTGTCACAGTTATCTGAATTTTTCCACCTACAGAAATACTCCATCTCCTGCAAGTTAGAGAACCTTACAAATAAACTCTGCCAGAAACAATAGCCTGTGAACAGATTCCTTCTTAGGAAGGAAGGGAATGTGGATCTTCTCCCGTATGGACCTTCCAACTCACTGGTTTACTACAGTCTGATTTTTCATAAAAGGATTTATTGGACCTAACCTATTGTTTGTCACTCTTTTTTTTTTCTTTTTTTTTCTCTTTTTCATTCTTCAGACAATTTTAAAAGACAGATTTTTTTCTTTCATGTGTGTTATTGCCAGCCCCAACACCAAACTTTGGTCTTCAATGATTGTCTTGCAGATGTCACTGGTATAGGGACTGCAGATGACAGTAGTTTTTCCCCCCGCCCCTTGCTTCATTTTCATAGACCTGAGTGTTCCGTATCGAGCAGTGGCCTTCCTAATGTGGGCATCAGTTCATCGTGAGCATCCGTGCTGCAGAAGCACTGACAAACATCATCCAAACACCGACTCTGTGTACCCACTTACAGTTTAGTCTTTATAGTATTGAGCTTTTGAGATAATCTAGTGCAGAGAGAGAGTTAACCTGTCTGTCTCTTCTGGGAATCCAGATACAGCACCATACACCTTCACTGGCCATCGAAATAGTATGGTCAAGGACAGACGCAAGCAGAAAGCTCCCCGAGGGTGTCATGTTACAAATAACCGGAGCAATATGTTTTTTTGTTTTTTTTTTTTTCTTAAAACAAACATGCTTTCACTTGTTTGTTAACAGCTACATTCTAAGTAAAACTGGTTGAAGGCTTTTGAAAAATATGATAAATATATTAGATTGCTATTCCAGAAGGTATTTATTCATAGCTTGCTAAAAGCTTTTTGGATGAAACCGTAATAAGCTACTAATGACTTTTCAGAATTCTCCTGTGGCATTTTTCTGGGTAATATTTTCCCATCTCTCTTTTTTCTCTCCGCAGTGCAGCAGGTTATTCAAGGAAATTCCCTTCATGCTTCCTCCTTCCCACCCTTGAGGGACTGGCTCACGAGGGGACATTGGTGCTCCTTGTTTTGGCTGTTCTGCAGTCCAGCACCTCTGGAGGAGCACTTCTGGAGGTGGCCATTCAAAGGCACGGTGCCTTTCCCTCTGGTTTAAGCATCACGGTGTGCAGACTGGTGTCCCGGTGTTGGGGTGCTCCATGCAGAGGGCAGGGAAACGCGAGGCTGAGATTTTTGTCTTATCAGTGTCCCCCTAAACAAGGGGACAGAGAACAGTGCTCTAAGGACTAGTGCATCTACCCTTGAGCAGAGGAAGAGGAGAGATGGTGAAAGGGAGCATTTTCTCTTAGCGTGCAGATTTAGAGCTATTTGTACCACTCCAGAGAAGGCAAGGGGGAGAGCATGATAAGGCCCTGAAAACCTCTGCTCCAGGTGCTGTGATAGTAAAAACCCAAACAGGATATGTGGCAAATATAGAAAAAAGAAAAAAAGCATCAGCTGGGAGAAAAACTGAAGACAAAAAGGTAAGTTTAAGAGGTACCAGTTCCTGCCAGAAAAGATGGCAGCACACAGGACCCACTTAGAGGACAGATTTTATGGTCTGGAAAAGGCTTTGAAGGAAACATGAAAAAAAAGGTAAAAAAAAAAAAAAGAGAAAAAGGCCTTGTTTGAATTCCAAGTCCCTCAAGCAGTAACCACATCCTCTCTCTCTCCCCAGCTGCTTTTCCTTAACTGCCCAGCCAGTGCAGCTCATACGGGCAGCGCTCGCCCTGGGAGTGGGAATCTGTCACTTGGCCATGATGAGGAAGCACTTCCTCCTGACCTTTCTCTTTGGGTGTTTTAATAATTTACGGCTGTGAAGTTTGTTCAGCTGCTAGTTTGAGGTCCATGTGCCACCTTCCAGCCCTGTTATGTCTTAAATTTGGCAGACCAAGGACAGGCCTGATGTATATCACTGCAAGCAGCCAAGACACTGAACATTGTCCTCCCACCCACACACCGTTACGCGGTTTTGGGGATAAGATGAAGAAAAATAGCCCTTAGAGCTGGGTTGTGTGGTGGCCTTGACTGGTAGATTAAGGGCATGTGAAAAGCTTTCTCATTGCCAAAATTGTTTAAAAGCAGTATGCTACAACATCCCTTCTGCTTCCTTAGAAGTGGTTGGGTGGTGGAAAGCAGCTGGGACCACAGCCAGGCCCTGGCTGCAGATGGGCTCAGGTCACAGCAAATCCTTTGAGGATGAGGGTCTGCCCCTGGGAAGGGAGGACCTGTTGGAGGCAGCACCCCTGGGCAGCCCCTGCTCACCCTGGCACCCTAGCGTCCTCCCTGGGAGCAGCAATGCAAATGCTGGCGTTTGTATTTTCAGGACTGTCAGGGTTTTTACCCCAGGTATGTGAGACAGCGTCTGTAGATCTTGCACAAAGTATTCCATGAGAAGAACAGTACCCAGCACACTTGCAGTAGCAGCAGCTTCCTTCCGTTGAAGCCAGGGCTTGTTCCAAGACTGGTGGCAGGCAATAGCAGAAGCCAGTGTCATTTTGCACCTTGCAGCCTGTAAGTCTTCAGCAGGTGGTGTTGCTTTGCATCTGAATTGCCTAAAATTCTCCTGTCCTTTGCTCAGCTGAGAACTGAATTAGCTACCCTGCTGCAGCTAACTTTTAGCTAGTGTTGCACAAATGTGTAGTAATGCAATCAGACAGATTGTCTCAAGGGTGACAAAATTAGATGACAATTTTTGTTCACAAAACTGTATTGGAACTTCACACCTTAGAGCATCTTTTAAGGGAAAAAAAAAAGCCTTGTATTTTCCACTTAGCTTTTTTTAATTCCTTCACAATTTTTCTCTTTACGTCCTTGTAATTTCCCCCTCCCCTTCTTTATTATAATCTTTGGTCTGATTATCTTCTTACATAACAGTTTTAAATACACAAATAAGTAAAAGTTATTCCTGAGTCATCAAAAAACAGAGAAGATTGGAATCAAACTATCCAGGAACAATATGAAGTAAGCTAAGTATTTCCCAAGGTTGCCCCCTTGGTTGTCAGCTTAATTTCATTTAAGTGTTAATTTCAGGAGCTGCTCTGTACATAGATTGCCAGCATTTGTGAGGGAGGGGAGGAGCGCTATTGCTCAAAGCCAGTCTATTGGGCAATGTGTGTTGAAAAACCACCACAATACATCTATTTCCCTCTCATCCAGGAAAATCACTCAGAGAGCTGGCAAGTTTACAAAGATGAGAAGGAGGAGGTTATTGCAAATATCAAAGAAGAAGCTTGCTGCTTATATGAGACAAAAGAGAACCAGCTGGAAGCTGGAGCTTGGAGGATGCAAGTGGCAGATCTAATTGATGTGGCATTGCAAAAAGCCGAGTGCCTGCCCGAACAATGGCTTGTGTCTTGGTCGATGTCAGGAGAGCTGCATCGGTGTTAGCACCAGTGGGAAATACGTAGCTACTTTCTTTTGTTGTGGGACTGATTCAAAACCTACAGAAGGCTGGAATTTCAATCCAGAGAAAATGGCATTATTTTTAGGGGAGCGGGGTGCAGCAGACAGCGAGAAAGCTTAGCGGTGTCCGCACAGGTTATCCAAGCATTACCTGGAGAATAAATCACTGTCACGCCCTCTGTACAGGGTAACCTTTATCTCAGATTTGCTTTTGTTAAACAGTATTGCGGGATGAAACAAAAACAAACCCCTGCATTCTCCTCTCTCTACCTATTGATTCTGTTACATGCCCGAACAGGTAAAACAGTGCTTAGCAAGCTGACTGTACTTTGTGATTTGCTGTGCTTATCCAGGATCTGAGAAAACACGCAACAGTTTTGACTGCAAGGGTCAGTTGCATATTTCTGGGAATACTGCTTCTGTTTTAAAACGCAGCCTTTCCAAGTGGGTCAAGCCAAAACATTTTTGATGGGGCAAATCATTTGCGGATACATCTGTGATTAGAACTTATCCGCTGCAATTTAAGGTTTTGAATACAGTGTGTGTGGGGGGCTACTTTTTGGGCAAATTAATACATACTTTGGAAGATCTTCAATGTAAAAAATACTTCTGATATGAAGCTATTGTGCTACTGTTTTTCTTGTGAAATGTTTGCATGCATAGTAAAACACTAGTGAAAAATTCAAAATGTGATCAAGCTTCACAAATGAATAACATCCTGCAAACTTTTGCTTCTCACTGAGTCATCTTCATTTATTTTTTTTTATGTAGCAAGCTCCTCTTTGATATTTGTAATAAACCCCACAAAACTCCACTAATATTTAGCCCTTCTGAATAATCTTCCCACATAAGAGGGGAATTTTTCTTGTGGTTTTTCAATAGATACTCAACCTGTTTTGGTTAAGGACCTCCGCAAGTTTTTTCTTTTAAGTCTGAGTCTTTTTCATGAGCTTGCAGGTGGTTTAGAAAACATAGTGCTCTGCTTTTAACTTTCTTTTTCTGGTCTATGATAAAAGAGACTCTAGAATCTTTTCTAACTAGCTTTCCTATAACTAAGAAGAGACTGGTGTGAGAAATAAAGAACATCAAAGGCAAGAGGAAGTTAACTCAGGTGCATCATTGGCAGATTGTCTTAAATGTGGAAATTCCAGGCTATGCTACCAGTTGAAAATACTGTTTCGTTTTCTCCTAATTTCCTTAAAATAAATAAAATGAAACTACTTAAGCTCTGGAAAGTGTTGTCATGATGTTAAACTGACCTTAAAATTGCAGTCTGAGGAAGTTCATTTGGGCATAGGGGTCAAGTGAGCTGCAAATTCTGGGATTTATTTAGTTAATTGTCCTACAAAAAAATGTGCATATTTGGGGAAGAAAGCTGAAGCAAGTACATGAAACCTTCTAAATCTCCACAGAAACTGCTGTGGTGCCACGTTGATTTCTTTGCTGTGCTGCTTAGTGTCTACTTACATGCACTTGCATTTTTGTGCACCGTGGCGATTTATCTGACTTTCATTAACACTTAAGATATGCTTCTTAGCACATAAAATTATTTATATAGTTTCTTTTCAAAGGAAGAGTCCTGGCAAAAGCACACAAACTTTGATCAAGCTAGGACCACATTACCACTCCCAGACTGTGAATTGCTGTGTGCTGTTAGAAGGAGCCAAGTTATTCCTTGCAAACATAATTTCTTAAAAATAGTGTTTGCAGACTGGTCAGGATTTCTGTATGTTCTTTCTTTTATGTTGTATGGGTCACATGGATTTGTACATTCCCCGTTTCTGTGGTCAGCTTCGTGTAATTCGGAGATTTTTTCCTTTTTTTGACGGAGTGAATTAGTTTCATTTGTGAAATGAGGTCCCAGGCAGAAGAGTCATCCCTATAACCTGCATCCCTGGTACTTCACCCTCTCAGAAGGTAGAGAGCTGAGGAGTATGGGAGCAGCAAGGGGACAGTTATTCCTTAGCTCTCGTGAGTCCTCAGATGCCTTTGCTGGAGCCTCATGCCTGAGGCAAATTAAAGTGACCTGCTCGGAGAGCGGGCTAGGGTCTTCAGGGCATGATAATGTAACAAAGTCGTTTAGACAGTCCTTGGCTTTCCCAGGACCTCTGCCCCCCCAGCACTTGGAAGGGGACCAGGTTTCAGGGGGACGCTGCTTCGGCGCCTCCCGTATGAAGGAGTAGGGGAAGTGAGGTTAGGAGATTTCTGCGCTCGCTGATCTGTGCAGGTATCCTGTCCTGCTTGGCTGGTCTTCCTATCCTACCCTCCTCTGCAGTTTTATTTAAAGCCTACTCCTTCCTTAGCTAGAAAGTGCCGTCCCGAATGCAGCAGATCAGGTCTGTGGACATCCGCCACTTGCCCAGCACCATGGCAAGTCCTGCATTCTCCTATATGACTTTTGTCTGTTAAAAGAGGAGGGTTGCTCTGATCCTGTTGCAGATGTCCTCATACCACGGTCGTTTGCAGGACTGTGAGCCAGTAACTTTAACTGAAACAGTGGAAGATGTTGCAGGGGTCAAACAAAATCAATAGTACATGCTGCATTAAGCATGGATGACATCTGCAGAGCCTGGATGCCTCCAAGCAGTGAGTCCCTGTTTTTGCAAACACTGGGCTCAGTCACATAGTTTTTTTCTGCTGAACTATGCTAAAATATGGCACTTGTCCTTGTGCACACCCCCCATCCCCCCCCAAGTATCGTTTAGAAGAACTGGAGTATTGGCATCTTGCTCCGGGATTATATTAGTTGTGCTTAGTGATGGCAGACGCCCATCAGCAGCTTGCTGCTGTGTCAGATTAACATGCCTCCAGGCAAATATAAGAGATGCCTATAAAAGAAAGCAGCTGCATTAAGAAGTGTACACTGCTCTTTCAAGTATTAGAAGAATGTCAAAGAGATGAAGCACTTGTCCTTTTTACAAATTAGCTGAAAAAGTATTTTCTGGCAAGATTCTTATTGCAGCTCTTTGCTTCATAGTCTGCAGGGTCCTGAGATGTTAGCTGGCATTTTGCCATGGTCATGAAATTTGACTTGTTCTTCTTAATTCAGTGTTCAAGGACAAGAAAGCAGGATTTCTTGGTTTCACAGATCACTGGAAGAAAAAGGTACTTTGCTCTGAAAAATAAAAGGAGGTCTGGTCTTTTGGGAGCTGCCTCAGGGGTCCTATATACTTGCAGATGTACAGCTAGAAGGAATTTCCCTTCTCTGTAGTTAGTAGGATAGTAAACTTTTCAATGACCTGTATTAATAAAATCTCAAAGCTGTTTGTTAGGAAAAAAGTTCCATTGATCAGCATCTTCAAAGACAAGAAATTCAAAGATTATGACTGGCTCTGTTCTTGAATGAATCTGCTGTTGCAAGTTTGAAGCATAATGCAATCCTAGCTACCATATTGTAATACTTCATTCCAGGGGCTAACTCACTACCTTTAATGGCAGGGAATCAAATCTTACTCTTTCAAGAAGTGCATTTAGGTTGCTGGATCCTTGGCTTGTCTGCATCAAAGAACATCTGTAGCAGAGGAAAAGGGACCCTATCTGCTTCGTGCCTTCAGAAGAAGACAGTGAAAGCTGAGCAAAAGTAATTCACGAAGCGTGCCCAGTATTTCTGAGAGCTGATCCTCAAGTGTTTATTCTTACGGGTGCATTCTACCACTGTAATACTTATTCATTCATTCATTAAGTAATAAAGATTTCATAAATATGTGGTTAAGATCATCTAAGTCTTTCAGTCGTAAATCCTGTCACAGTTTGTTATAGCCGTTCTCTTAAAGGATTTGGTTGGTACTTCTTCCTTATGTTTTAAGGGAAAGTTGATGCTGTCAAACTTTAGGCATTGGAAATTAGAAGTTAGGTTAAATCCATAGGTTAGTGGGGCTTCCAAAGCACCTAAGCTTTTTAAATTTAAATTTTTTCAGGCTGCATGGAGGCTTCCTGTAGACCCATATTGAATGCACAGGGCCAAGGTTACCACCTACTAAGAAAGGACTGAGGGCAAAAGGAAGCCAAGTTTTGTAGAGCAGGGAGAGAAAACTTACCCCATGTGAAACGTAATCTGTCAAAAGGCTGAAGTGCTATCCAAATGAAGAAAATGAAAAGGATCATAAACGTTGGCAGGTTAAATGCATAAATATAACTTAACTGTCCAAAAAAGAGCTTGAGGAACAGCTAATAGAAGTAATAAATCTTTCTTCAAATGCATCAGGAACAGGAAGCCTGCCAGAGAGTTTGTAGGGCCAATAGATGATACAGGTATCAAAGGATCACTTAGGTAAGATAAAGCTGTTGCAGAACAAGTAAATAAAGTATTTTCAGAGTAGAAGGAGCCAGGGAGATTCCCATCTTGGAGCTTTTCTTTGTGACGGGCTCATCAGAAGATCAGCCCAAAATTGAACTGGCTTAAAAAATTGTAGAGCAGTAAACGAACAGTAACACAGCGCCAGGAGCAGATGGTATTAATTTAAGAGTTTTAGAGGAACTCAGAGGTGAAATGTCTGAATGATTAACATTGGTGTGTAACCCCTTGCTTTACACTGCTTTGATAACTTGTAAATGTGACACCAGACTTTAAAATGCATTCCAGATGAGGTTCTGGGGAGCTATGGGCATGTGAGAATAATGTCCATAGTAGGGGAACTGGTAGGAATGGTAAGAAAAAATGGAAATAGTGAACACACAGATAAATATGATGTGTTTGGAAAGACTTAATAGTAGCCAGTGTACAGGGAAGTCCTACCTCACTAACTTATTTGTTCTTTGAAGTGGTTTGCCAAAACACGTTAGCTGTGAGAGACCATTTCATATGGACTACCTGGATTTCTGAAAGACTTTTGGCAAAGTTCCTTCACCAAAGGCTTTTAAGTACACTAGATAAACAGTCTAGGTATACAAGGGAAGGCACAGATAAATAGTAAGCTGAAAGGTAGAAACTGGCGGGGGGGGAATGGTCAGCTTCCACGTTGGAGCAGGAACAGCAACGTAGGTCCATGAGGGTCTGTGCTAGGATCTGGGATGTTTGTGTTCAGTCATACTCATGACCATCCCTAATAAAATAATGACCACAAGTTGGAAGAGGATATTCTGCTACATAAAACTCTGACCTGACTTAGTACTGCTACTTCTACTATATTAGGTTAGGAGGCAGCTCTTCTCTGTTGCATCTCTAGGGAGTTTTAATGGCTGACATAGGTATCTAAATTAGATGTCTAAAGAACAGATGTTATGAACTTCCACTAAGCTTCTCAATATAAACTTTTGAATGTTGAGTGCCTTAAAGCTGAACAGTGGATGCTCACACCTCTTAAAAAGGCTCCCTGAATCTCTGTGTAAATGCTTTCTTAGGATGAGTGGTGCAGCTATCCCTTCATCTGTGGATCACCGACAGATGCATCTGAGCTTGAAATGAAAAGACACTCTTTCTACAGGTTCCTGATGTCAGTGCATACCACACCATTTCTTCAGCAGTCAGGTGGAGTAATTTTAGTCTACTGTACGGGACCATGCATACATACGAATGTTGTGTAGTTTTACAGTAGTTCATAACAAAAGATCTTATGAAGCTCCTAGCGGACAATTAAGTGAGATGTGAAGCTAAAGGAAAAGGGAATGACCAGTCTGGCTATGTGAGTACTAAGTTTGTTCCCTGTATTAGAAAGTTCCCTGTCTCCCCTGGGTTTAATAGTGCAGACTGGCTCATGCCCATGTGGTACCAACCATAGTGCTTTCCTGTGGGGACTTTGGTAGCTAAACTTGTGGTTTTGTGCCAAGGAATCGCTTGGCTCATCCCAGGTGTCTGCAATGTCAGTTTGACTTGCTCTTTGTTTACTTCAAAGTTTCTGGTTCTGCTCTTAATCTTTGCTGGTGGGATAGTTTGCTGTGGGATCCCTCCACATGGAAAGTATGGACTCATCATGGCAAGTTGTAGCATCATGCTATAAAAAATGCTCTGCCTGGACTGTGATGTAATTGCTCATTATTTTGAACATTTTGAACAGAGAGCTACAGAAAAACTGTTCTTGAGATTACAAGCACTGCACAGGATCCCAAGGAGACCTGAGTAAGCAGAAGTGCCCTAGAAGGTCCGAGCCAAGAGCAGTGTTGACTCAAGTCAGTCCATACTGTTCAGCCTGCAGGCTTGAGTGCTTTGCCCAGTGTGGCCCTCAGTGATAGCAGAGATGTGGCTCAGCGTGAGCCTGGCATGAAGCAGGGTGGTGAGCCATCCTTTGCTTCTCTGGCATAGCGACAGTGTCAGACCTTGTGGGGAGGCAGGGCGTAAGTACTTCTCAAAGGCAAAGTTGTTCTTATGTGGTCAGGTGTGTCATTGTACAGAGCGAGTGCAATTCACCCACAAAAAGGACGGAGGTGGGCTATGGGATGAGGTGGGAATGTAGCTGGTCAGCAAGGGGCCAGTTTAGCTATGAGGAAAGTGCCAACAGCTAACCCAATACCCCAGTCTTCAGTGAGTGCTTCACATTTCTTCAGGATCTTTTTTTCCAGAGGTGAGGTTAATTTTGTATCCACTCTTGTACGTTCCCAATCTTATCATGGGTGCATTATCAAAATACTGCTCTGGTGCTTTTTGGTGATATTGTTGATCCTCGCAGTATTTTGATGACCAGTTCATTATTATGCTAGATTTTCAAATTGAGATGAATCTATCTGTGATGAAGTTACACAGTGATTCTTTTGTGAGTTTTTTGGCTTCTGGAGTGTTTAACTCCTAGATATCTTTTATGGATAGATTTTAAGAGATTCCAGGTTTTATCTGACCTGATGAAAATCAGGTCCAAAAGTCCAAGGGAAGACACTGTAACAAGTTTGTTTTGTTTTCTGACAGAATATTAGTGATGATATGGAAAACCATGACAGTGAATAGCACTAAGAATTTTAAACCGAATCATGAAAGACCTGAAAGAAGACTTTAGACTACTATCATGCAACAAAGGTGTCAGTGGAACTGAAAGCATAATCTCCACTGTTGGTTGTGGTTATGCATAGAAATTAAATCACACACAATTATGTAACAGTGGCAATGATATTTACAAAATTCTAGCAATGTTTAAAAACAGGTGCTGCATTTGAAGTAAATTACATAATGAATCAAACTATCTCTGCAGAACCACAAATATTAATATCGCAATGACTTTCTCATTGGATAAGCTATTGCTTATAGATGACACACAACAATCGCAATGGATACACTCTGGTTTTCTGTCAGTAATGCAGAACATGAAGAAGCTGAATAGCAATCATAAATTTTCCTACAGGAGCTTTATTTATACAAAAAATGGTCTCCAACTTGATAAAATTCCAAGGTATTTGTAGTGGAATATGTTTAATGGGCTTTACTGTGTCTCCAGCACAAGGAGAATTGCAGAGCTTATTAACAGAAGGTTAAATGAGACAGATGTTAATAACTATGTGTTCTCTGTTCAGCCCACCAAGATGACTGACAGCACCTCTCTTATGCTTTGCAAGAGGAGGATGCACTGATCATTTGTGATTCACACTTGGGACTTTTTCATGCAAAGATCTGCAAAATGCATCCCTTACAAAGAATATTCGAGTTAAAAATGTACAGTTTTGTGAAGCTGTTCAACACTATGAGGATTTGTTTTAAATAAAAGGGGAATATATTGGTTGAACAAGCAAAACTACCTGATGGAAACAAAATGAAAAACTGATTGCAAACTTTCCTTTCAAAAGTCCCAGGAAATTTTGAGGGTACCAAACAACCTCATAATTATTCCATAAACCATTTAAAGATATTTTCCTTTCACTACTGAAGTTAGTACACTTCAAATTGAGAAATGAAAAAGCAAAACTTTAGGGATAGATTGAAAACAACCAAAAGAAAAATACACGATGAACTTTGGTAAAAGGTCTTTACCAGTCTACTGGTCTTGTCACTCCTCCGAGCTCTAGGTTCGGTTCATATTTCTGCCACAGACTATTTCACAAGAATGTAACTCACTTTTAAAAAATTCCCTGTGCTAATCTAATTCGAGGGCCACTGAAACAAAATGGTACTTCTGACATCACTTTATCGAATGTTTAAATCAGTGCTGACCACTTTTGAACATGTCACCTTTAGTGTCTGTGCGTGACTTCTTTATTGGAAAAAATAATTGCCGTATTTCGTAGCATCATACAATCACAGAATGCTTTGGATTGGAAGGCACCTTTACAGGTCATCTAGTCCAAGCCCCCTGCAAGAGCAGGGACATCTTTAACTAGATCAGGTTGCTCAGAGCCCCATCCAACCTGACCTTGAACGTTTCCAGGGATGGGGCCTCCACTACCTCTCTGGGCAACTTGTTCCAGTGCCTCACCACCCTCATGGTAAAAAATTTCTTTCTTAAATCCAGTCTAAATCTGCCCTCCCTTAGTTAAAACCATTACTCCTTGTCCTGTCACAACAGGCCTTGCTAAAAAGTCTGTCCCCATCTTTCCTATAGGCCCCCTTTAAGTATTCAAAGGCCACAATAAGGTCTCCCTGAAGTCTTCTCTTCTCCAGGCTGAACAACCGCAGCTCTCTCAGCCTGTCCTCACAGGAGAGGTGCTCCAGCCCTCTGACCATTTTCGTGGTAGTTCCCAGGGTGGTAGTTCCGTGGGTAGTTCCCAGGGTCCTCCTTTCTACTCTTTTTAAAGATGGGCACAATGTTTCCCTTCTTCCAGTCACCAGGGACTTCACCTGACCACCATGACTTTTCAAATATCATGGAGAGTGGCTTGGCAACTACATCAGCCAATTCCCTCAGGACTCTGGGATGCATCTCACCACGTCCCATAGACTTATACATGTTCAGGTTCCTCACGTGGTCACGAACCTGATCTTCCCTTACCGTGGGAGGGGCTTTACCCCCTCTGGTCCCCAACGTGTTGTCCATTGACTCGGGAGGGGTGAGGAGAGTGGTTGCCAGAGAAGACTGAAGCAAAAAAGTTGTTGAGTATCTCAGCCTTCTCCTCGTCTGTTGATGCTAGGTTACCATTCTTGTTCATCAGTGGAGGTACGCTTTCTTTAACGTTCCTTTTCTGGTTGATATACCTGTAGAAGCCCTTCTTGTTATTCTTTGCATCCCTTGCCAAGTTCAGCTCCAGCTGCACCTTGGCCTTCCCGACCCCATCCCTACACAAGTGGGCAGCATCCCTATACTCTTCCCAGGTTACCTGTCCCTGCTTCCACTGCCTGTGCAGTTCCCTCTTGCTCTTTAGTTTGACCAGCATGCCTCAACTCAGCCATGCCAGTCTCTTCCCTTCCTTGCCTGATTTCCTACATCTGGGGACTGAGAGCTCTTGCACTTTATGGAAAGCATCCTTAAAGATCTGCCAGCTCTGTTCTGCTCCCTTGTCCCCAAGAACCATTTCCCAGGGGGTCCTACTGACTAACTCGAAGAGCTGGAAGTTTGCCTTTCTAAAATTTAGGGTCCTGACTATGCTCCTCGCCTGTCCCATATCCCTGTGAACTCCACCAATGCATGATCACTGCAGCCTAGGCTGCCTCCAGTCTTGACGTCTCTGATGAGCTCACTTGCGTTGGTGACCATCAGGTCCAGTATCGCATCCCCTCAGGTAGGGGTGTCTAGTACCTGGGTTAAGAAGTTATCCTCAATGCACTCCAGGAGTCTCCCGGATTGCCTACAGCTCGCCATGCTACTTTTCCAGCAGATGTCAGGGTGGTTGAAGTCCCTCAGTAGGACAAGACCTTGCAAGCATGAAGCCTCTGGTAGCTGGAGGAAGAAGACTTCATCAGTAGGCTCTCCTTGATCAGGCGGCCTGTGGTAGACACCAACCACAAGGTTCCCTTTGTTGCCTCGGTGTCTGATTCTTACCCACAAGCTTTTGACCTGCTCGTGGCTATTCTTCAGGGACAGTTCTTCACACTCTATCCATTTCTTGATGTAGAGGGCAACACCTCCGCCCCTCCTTCCCTGCCTGTTCCTTCTGAATAGCCTGTAGCTATCGATAACCACACTCCAGTCATGGGATTCGTCCCACCAGGTTTCTGCAATGGCAACCAGGTCATAGCTTTCTAGCAGCATGGTAGCTTCCAACTCCTCCTGTTGGAATTTGCTTTCCTCTACTCCACATCTCTCTCTCTCTCTCTTATTTAGTTCAGGAGGCTTAGATCTTTAAAGGTCTTTAAAGATCTAAGCCCTCTTGAAGTTCACGGCTTCCACTAAAATAATGCAAAGTTGGGTGTCTAATACCCATAAGGATATAGCTGAAGCCCACAGGGCTAAGGACAGTCTTTGTAGTGTTGTGTGGCACAAAGGCTCTTTGGTGGCACTGCAAAATAGTCTCAAGGTCTTTAAAAATAATGACAACAAACAGTCAAGAAGTAGGTTTTTGGATCCTGTTTCAGTGGTTGCTACTTGCTGCCATACAAATGATTGACGCTGATCTTTGATACTCACTTTACATTCATTTCACCCATTAGAATGACAATAAAGCTCTTCCTATGAGGGAAATAAATATTGTGAAGCTTAATTAATTGAGAGGACGTCTTCTGATTCACCTTTCCAAAAATTCTTAGCAGGTTTGATAGGAGGAAGTTAAATTACTTTGAGGCATGATACTACAGTGAGTCACTAAACAGCAGCCTCAGGAGTTCATGGGGCAGAATGATTTAGTAGTGACATAATTATGGGAATTGCTTGGCAGAGACAGTTGTTTGTGCCAGTGCAAAAGCTGCAAACCTGAAGAAAGGAGGATGTCAAAAAGCCATGAAAAGAAAGGTAAAAAATCATCAGTCCTCTAAAATTTTCAACAAGTTACTCAAAGTTTGTGGTATAGCTGGAATTTACTTTACATTCAGCCTTTCCACTATGACTTATCTATTTATTTCATCTGGGACTTCAAATGTAGTTTCCAGTGTGGAGTCAGATGAATATGTGAGCACATGTATGGAGAAGACGGAAAGATCACCTTAACTGACATCCTGATAAAAAGCTCAGCTGCCTAATTGGGAAAATGTTATGCAATGTATTTCATGCCATATATTTCTTGACTCTCACTAATGAGATCATAGGATATTTAGACTATTTACATAACAGATTGATCTTGCCTGCCTCTGATTGACTGTAGTTTAACAGTTGTGAACAGACATTTGCAAATATACTTTCTTCTGTGTGGCTCTGTTCAGTTCACTCCTTCTGTGCTTGACTGTTAAATTAATCAAACCAACTTAAACAAAATTTTTATTTTAGGTGCAAGTTTTCAAACCAGACAGCCTCAAATTAGGTGTTTCAATGCAGTGGACTAGTTTTCAGGTGTCTCTGTAAGGCAGAGAAGCCTGAGTAGGTCTAGCTATGATCATTTAAAGCATCACTCCTAGCTGCTTGCCACATCCTTCCAGTAGCATTCACCACCTCCTCTGCAGTGGTGTCAGGTAGGGTGTGCGGCTGTTTCAAGTTTCAAGGGTAATGTAGCCGCACAAGCTGTTAGATCAACAGCTTAAACTAACATGCTGTGCTGCAAACTGGGGTGGCTGAAATACACACAAATATCCCAACTTTTCTACCCTTCCTATGGGAATAGTGGCAAAATCACCTTAGCCTGGTGTAATGTGTCACTGCAGTTAAGTGCAGAAAATTATTTAGCACAACTCTCTCCTACTGCCAAATCTCCACTATACCCCTCAGGTAATATTAATGTAAAAAATGAAGAGGCTGAGTGACAATAAATGCACAGCATTCAGTAGAATGGTTCCCTATTTACACTGATGCAACTGCAACAAAACTGTCTCCATGAGACGTGGCTGGCGGGAGAGGCCAGCCTGCATGTGGGTGCTGCTGTTTATGGAGATGCCCGCAGCCCGAAAGTGCCTGTGGTGCCTCCCCAGCTGGCAGCGCCGGGCCAGCGTGTCCCCAGGAGCGCTGCTCGGTTTGTCAGCATGTCCCTGGGCTTGTGGTGTGGCCTGCGATGCTGCTTCTCTCCCTGTGCAGAGACTAAGGACTTCACATAGTTGGCATGAGACCAGGAGGAGAGTGGGCCGTCATTATATCTGTTTATGTTCTGACATAATAAATAATTTCAAACTTCTGTGGGACAGTGAGGTGAGGGAAGGTATCTCTCACTTGTCAGGTTGAGTGTGGGAGGCATTACACATGCTAGTATGGCTGCTGTTTTACTGAGCTGCTGTACTTTGGCACACGTGAGTTCAGTGTTCAGAAAATCATAACATGAAACATCTTACTGGCCAATTAATATGTTCCTGGCCTATATGGCTTCTGCCTCTAGAAAGCACCATAGAAACCAGATAGCGTACATGCAACATCACTGTGAGAGTGATTAAAATGATGCTGGGGAAAACAAATTGTTATTTTATGATAGCATGTCCTTCATGTATTCTGTTGGGTTTGATTTTCATTACTTGAGAAGCTTCATATGATTAAAAAGCTCTTTGAGACTTAAGAAAACAAAGAGCAATTGAGAGACTTGTGCTCTTGCCAGGTGTCTGCATATTGCTGCTTTGTGATGATGTTAAAGTACTTTCAAAACAGCTAGCTGAGCTGTACCTATTTTCTGTTTCTGAGCAAAATTTTTGGTGAAACAAGTACTATTAAAAAAGATATTTGTTTTTTAAAGGTATATTCCTGATCAAATGTGATTGAGGCATAGGAAAGGATAGTCTGGGTTCTATCCTTCAAACTGAAAAGGGCTTCCAGGAAAGGATATTAGATCCTATTTGTTGGCAGAGAGCCCCAGGCTGTAGTTTCAGCTATAGGTAGGGTTACACTGAAGCAGTGTTGCTGCTCTCTCATCTGTGCTAGAAAGCCAGCATGGCTCCAGAGTAGACGTGGTCAGGTATGTGTATCAGCTAGATATGACCCACTTAAATCCCTCACTCTTTCATCTGTGAATTTGAGCGAAGGTGGCACTGAAAATACTGGTTGCCTGCTCTCCAGGTGAGTTCACCATCAAATAAGTAGTGAGGTCCTGGCAGTGCAGGAAAGTGAAATACTCATGTGCCTTTGCCAACTCTTGGTAATTTAGCATGCTTGAATCCATTGTGCCCTCACACAAAGAGGTTCTGAATCTAAACAGCAATGTTAGTCATCTTTTTTTCAGCTCCTATAACATTGCCATTGATTTCATTACTTATTCGTTTTAATAAAATGTGAATAAATAACTATTACATCCAATGCAAATGACTCAATCAGAGAGCAACATTTTCTCTGCTAGTGTTTCATCAGATTTCTAATAAGAGCTCTGTGCATAAAAGATTGCTTTCTGTAACACCTCCCTGCAGGAGGCAGAAGAGGAAGAACTGAATTTCAGACGCAGTGATTAACCACAGCAGAGTACACCAAAAAAGTATACCCTGCCAAACACTGATGCAAGATTTGCATATAATTGCAGTTGGCATGGCAGTCAGAATCTGATGGTAGGAAATTTGATCGCTGAAAATCTGAGAAGGGGAATACAAAGATGGGTTTATTCTGTTATTGTAAACCTACCTAATGGCTATCTGTCTCTTTTCCTTTCTCCTGTGCTCTCCTGCACGTGCACACACGAGACCTGTGTAAAATAAAGTGTGTTTTGCAGTTCATGGACTAGCGTGCCATGCTGTGCTGAACACCATACTCCTGTCCTGTTACCTTACAGACTTAATGAAAGCCTTTCCAGCCCTGTTAACTAATGAATGAAATGACTAACATGTCTGGCTCATTTATGCTCTAGGGAGTTCGGGGTGCTCAGCCTAGGCAAAGCTAGAAATGCCTGTTCAGACACCTAAGGGCAAAATGGAGTGCTCCAAGGAGCAGCGATGGTGAGGGTCACCTTCTCCTTGCGACATGGAGCACATTTGATGTTGCATGGTGGGGCCGAACCCTGAACGTAAGTCTTGTTCGGTCCTCTAAGGTGCCTGCTGCATCTGTTCCCGGCGTTATGTGCCATCGCCATCCTAATTTCATCAAAACCCTTGCTGAGGAGAAAGTCAGAAACTGGTATCATAGTAGAGAGGACTTCAGCTTTGAGCCATTTTAATTTTGCCCTAAGGTTTGTAAACTTGGATTGCCTACTTTAACTCTCCCTAAGGCTGACTCTAACACGTTTATGCAAGCAGAGTGGTCTTAATTCTGTATATAGTTCCTCTGGGTCAGAGGTTGTTTCAGTAAGCTTACTGTACATGGTATTACTGATTATTTATGATGGCAAGGTTTGTGTTTATGGGAATCATAGCAGGCTAGCTGCCTGCAACAAGGAAATGGAAACCTCAGTGCCTGCTGTCGCTTGCTCTATATCCTCTGTTAAAGGCTGCTGAGAATTCAGGTGCATCAGGCAGGACTGCGGCTTTGCTCTTGCATATGTCTGCTCCCCAACGGGCTGGATCCGAGCGTGCGTGTTTATTACGTTGCACTTCTTAATGAACAGAGGTCTATTTTTGTGTCTGTAGTACAGCAGTTTTCTGGGGAATCCAGACCTTAATGCTAAAATAATGACAGGGTTATTAGTATAAAATAGTAACAGGGTTTCTCCAGAAACCCTCAAACCCTCCATAATTTGTTAGCAGTTAAAATTTTCAATGGAAGACATTCAGCCATCTCTACAATATGACATATGGTTCACAAACTGTCTTTCTGTTTTTAAGAGTGCTAAATATGCTTCCATGCCATGCCATACAGATATACTTGGAGAAGGAAAAAGGTGGCTCTTAAACTCTATCAGCTTTCCTGACCAATTCAAGCAATTATCTCTTGGGGCTTTGCGATGCTTACATAAAGTGTCCTCTTTCTTTTATTCCTTGATACCTGCATGCAATAAATGACATTTTACAGTCTGGGCTGGCCTGTTACTGTACAGAGATGCGGGATGTATTATCTTGCTAGCAGGCAGTCTGGAGGGTTTGAAGGGAGCGGGTTCCCTGATTCTTTGGTCAGTTTCAGGGGTTTAAACTTGTTCATCTTCACAGTTTAAAAAGAAACGTTTTTCACTAGACAAATTTAATGGTTTTGCGTTTTAATCTGAGTTGTGTAACAGGGAAAATTAAAGTTAAGGGCTTATCTAGAGATTTTGCTCTGGAAGAGAGAGAGGGTTTATTAGAAAAGTTTGTTTACATAATTTAGGCTTCCAGGACTAACTTTCCTGTAAATACAGTGTAAATACAGTGTGATCAGAAAGCTCTCCAGCTCAGGAAGGGCTACTTTTCAAGCCCATGGACCATGATGTGGAGTGCCAGTACTCTGTCCTTCAGCTCTGGCTCAATGCTTCCGGAGCATCAGAGATCAAAAAGGAGAAGCCCAGTTGCAAGTGAGCTGGATTTTGATGGGTGGACACAGGGGGGTTGGGATTTCATTCCCTCCATGCAGGCATCCAGTGGTATCTGAGAGGTGCTGATGAGCCTTGCCTGGGCCCTCCCCAGAAGGCCACAGAGGTCTTGCACCATCTGTCAGCTCTATTCAGACGTCTCAGATGCCCCCCAAAATCTAAAAAAGTATTAGGTGACAATGTTTCTGCAACAGTGTCCTGCCCAAAGTGTGTAAGTTGCCTTCTCGAGTTTGAAAGTGAGTTCACATGTCCTTTTGCACACAGAGCCATGAGAAATGAGCAATTTACTGTATATGCGCTTGAACTTAGGCAATGTCTGCACTGTATTTTTTATGCGCAAATGCAAACTTGCTGCACATGGACATGCTCACAGGCCCTGTTAAGGCAAGTCCATAATGACTGTGGACTTGCCACAGATGAAGTTAATTTTGACACTTAAAACTGTTTCCAACAATAAAATACTTTCAAAACCAACAAAATACTTTCAGTAAAATACTTGTAATAAAATACTTCATAACAATAAAATATTTTCAAATACAAATGAATGCACCATTTAACCTCCAAAGTTAAGAAAATTTTGACCTTCAAAATCTAGCCATCTTTTTTCCTTTTTTTTCTTCTACGATAACGCAAATTTGCAATGTGTGTTTCTTAGCAGTAGAAAAAATGATGTATCTTTTTGAGGCCGACCGAGTGAGGAGACTTCTTTGCAGAGTGCCTGTATCCTGGTGGTAGGAATGGAGTTATGGAAGTCCTTACAACCCATAATTACCTCTAAAATCACTTTTGTTCTCCTCAGACCAGTTGCATCAAATCAGAATGTCACAAAAACCAACACAGTCGTTTCGGGAAGAATGATGGGAGAAAACAGCTGGCAGCAGTGTTTTCTGTTGTAAGTTAACAAATGCACCAAATCCTAAGAAACTTCACGAGGACAGGCAAAACATTATTAACTTAAAATGGATTATAATTAAAAAATCTGCAAGGTACCTTGCCCAGTGATCAATCAGTACGCAGGTACTGTGCATGAACAATAAATGTCAAATGAATGGTTTCCTTTGAAGCAGAGCTGAGAAATTTTCTCTGTGAGATCTTAGGTGGGTTTTTCTTCTACAGCCTGCATCACTCCTCACCAACACTTTTCTTCTTACTTTTTAATTATGACAAAAGAAAAGCTGACAGAATAAGAACTTCATAAATGTAGTGTGATATTCACAATTATTTTCCTTCCGGTACATGATGTATCTGACTGGGGCAGTAAATCCCACCTTGCTTTAGACTGTAGCTCATCAGAGTCCATTGCCAGGATGAAAATGCATTAGTCATGCTGTGCCAGTGACGCTATGCAACAGTGGCTTATTTGTGTGTGCGTACAGAAAAAATACGAAAACTACAGAACGCAAAATTAAGTGGGAATCCATTTAAGATGATAACTGCTAAATGTACATCAGCAGGGTAATCTCAATAAAAATAAGCCTTGCTGCCACACCTCAGCGGTCTTGTGCTCCTCAGTGAATACAGTAGGTAATGCTTCCATTACATGTCCTCACCGAAGTGCTGGGGTAGCATGTTTTACTGCATTGGGTGTGCATGCTTATGGCAACCTTTACCTTCCTCCAGACCTTTCTGTCACTCTGTCACGTGCGAATCTCTGTTCCCTTCATTCCTGAGGGAGTACACAGATGGAAACACCTGAAAATGAGTCCTGCTTTAGTTTAGGTTTGTCTTCTAGCGGCTAGAAATGGGATCGTTGATATCAATTTAGGATTAAGAGACTCCTGAAGAAAATGGCCATCTTGCCCTGTAGGACTCGGTGCTGATTATGAATACGCAAACGATTTGGTACAGAACTACATTGCTTTTTATAAGGAAGGGTGATCAGCACTGCAGAGTGGGGAGTAATCACACTTTTGAAGAAGGAGAAAAATAGTACACTATCAGTGTAACAAACAGGAGAAAATGGATATCTTCTCTGTTAGTTGCATTGAATTACAGAATTTACTACAGTTTGCTAATGTCATCTGTCATGCCTTCATATACAAATAGTGTATGAAGTATTTGACCCCCTTTATAGCTGGGTAAGTGGATTGGTTCACCTGATTTAATCTGCCGAACTTCCCATTTCAAGTTTATGAGAAGGCAGGGGCACAAGCTTTGTGGAAGAAGGTCCACAGTCTATGACCCATACTCAAGCATACCTGCTCCCTCTTATCTTGTGGCAAAACAATCTGTGTTGACAGCAGGAGTGAGTCGGTGTTTAAGGCTTGGGTATAGAGTTATAATGACCATTTAATTTCCAGCAGTGTGCTTGGCTTTACAAGGGATCAAATTCTCTAATTTCAGTGAAGAACACAAAGAAGTCTGAAGTGACTACCCTCTGCTAATCAAGCCATTTGTTCCAGTTTCAAATGCTGCTAATATTCCACCGTGCTAATGGCACTGCTTCTTAGCCACCTGTTAGAAGAGTCAGGAATATCCATAGCATTTTCCTTTGGTGCAACCACTATCAATGGGCCCCATTGTTCCAAAAGGGATGCATTTCAGCTTTATCAGCTACCGTGCAAATAAATGCTGAGCAGTGTTGACAGAGACACAACGGGGAAATTATTTCCTTAGCACACATCCAAAATTAACATTTTCATAATTGTTTTCGTCTTCGCACAACTGTTTTGGTGTTATGTATGACTAGGCATTTCATATTTGCTTTTAAAACAGGTGAAAATGGGACAGTCAGACAAAAGCAGGTAGCTAACTAATCACCATGGATTTTTAACTCAGGATAATGTTACACATTATTGATGTGAAAATGACAGCTTAAAGGAATTTTTTTTTGAAAACATGGGTGGGTATCAGAGTAAAGAATGTTTCCAAAGAGTTACCAGCTCTTCTGTTCCTAGGAAGAAACCTCCGTGCTCTCAGGGGCACCCCAGCTTTGCTGAACAGAGGGGTGATTCCACATTTCTCGTGCCAGAAGAATGATGAGAACGGCTCAGCCGTTTGCAGGATGCTCCATAATGTTAATCACATTAGAAAAGAAGAAATTCACACTGGAGGAGGGGCAAAAGGAAGAAGAAAAGAAGCCCAGGCTTCACTGCCACAGAATCCAAGCCTGACTTGTCACACACGGTTCCACTAGCAGACCCTGACTTGACCTGGTGCTGTGGCACTGGGAGCAACTTTGGCCCCATGGTTCTATAACGCTTAATGAAATTTTAGTCCCTAAATTAAATGTTGAAGGAATACTTGGTTTTCTCCCTTCTGGTAAAGCAGCAGATAAGAAGATATTATTGGTTCTCAGCTGCATGTAGAAAATACAGATTTTATATACATCATCTTTTATTCATCGCAAGCAATTAAAAAATGCAGGTGATGAGTCCTCTAGAAATGATTGGGGTAAAAGAAAGATGCTGATACCTTTGGTGCACGGAAATACAAAAGGATATGGGAGGCCAGGTGCTATGGGAGTCTGAGGTCAGTTTTTGAGATGCTGTGAATATAAAAGGTATATTGCTACTAGGAGGTGAAGCAAGTGTAGGGAGACGGAAGGCAATATGTAACATGCATGCATTTGACCTTTCATTGACTTGTGATTCCTCTGAACACTTGCATTTTGCTGCTAAATTGTAACACATAATATGTCCCAGAAAAGTAGCAAGCAGGTTTTTTATCATTTACACTACCTCCCAAATTTGAGACTTCCAGAGAAACAGGTGGCAAGGAGGTATGTCCGGATGGCTGCCACGATCACTACAGTTACCTTGATTTGGTAACTGTAAGCCAAGAGAAGCAGTTCTCCTCCTTGTGTGCCATGGTCCAAAGTGTTGCCGCTGAGTCCAGCGTGCCAGGACCCCACCGCAGGGCACAAGCAAGAGGGAATTTTGCTCACTCAGCCTTGCTGCTGTGCAGCCGCCAGCCAGGACGGCTGCTGCCGGAGCAGGATCTGCGGCAGGAGGGGAGCTCTGTCTGCAGTGGCCAGCACGTATCCCCGTTGCAGAGCCCAGGGACTGCCCAGGAGCCACTGGAGTCCTCTCCTCTGGCCTGGGGATTTGTAAGGTGCATTGGGGCTCTGCCACCCCCACCACCCTCAAGGCTCCGTGTGATGGGGCTGAGAGGACACGATGCTCTCTTCTAGTGCTGCTGTGCTTAAATTGGCCCCACTGCTGACTTCTGCGGGGACTCAGTGGTACCTTGTGAGCAAGACATGGCTGGTTCATGCTGTTGTTTGATTTGGGAACTATGCTACTGCCTTTAATTAGCAAAATAAAACAAGTCGTGGTGTATTTTTGCCCTTAGCATGTTATGAAATATTTGATTTTATGAGATTAAACAGGAGAATGATTCAAAACACACAGATTTCTCATTAAGATACCTGTTACATTAGATAATTAATTACTTTTGTTTAAACGAGTTAGATATGTTTCACCTGCCATTTCATGCTTGTTTAGTGCCTTTTTCCTGTATAAAATGAGCTGCACATATGCAGTGTTTTCACTGAAATGTAGGATAAGCCCCAGACTCCTGAGGATTTTAAAGAAGCATTAGAAAAGAGAAAAATAACAGCTCCTAGGGGTCACATGGAAACATCCTGCCTACTTTCAGCCCTTGCCCTGATTTTCCTTTAAGGGGTCTTTGCTGCCCATAGGATTTACCTGTAATGAACTATCAGGGCTAGATTCCAGTAGTCTATGCAGGTACCTAAATGAGGACCTGATTTCCATAATTTTGATTAAGATGGAAATGCATTTCTTCCTTCTGATCAGCTTGGACTTTATTGTCAAAGTGACCGCAAGTATTTCTGAAAGGATTTCGCTGGGTATCACCTGCATGATGAGTGATACCTTATCTCCAACCATTTACTCTGGCAAGAAGGGAGCAGTTCACGTCAGCCAGAAATGTGGATACGGGTAAGGCAGATACAGAGCTGTGCCAGGGTGGGATGAGGACAGTGGTGAGTGCCACGCTCTGTGCCAGCCTTATGCACTGTTGCACCGGCTCAGACACTGCCCAGCTGCTTCCCTGCTCATGGCATGGTGGCAGCAGCAATCATTTGGTGGCTGTCACTCAGTGAGACTGTGTTTTTATTACTAGCCTGGCCGTGGGGTGAGGAATAACTTCAAAAATTGAAGCTGCCTGCTTTACATTAGTAACTGCAGATAATTTAGGGTCGCACAAATATTTCTTAATAACTCTTTGTGAACAGAAGCAGTGGTATTTTTAGTTTTTAGATAAAAACAAGTGAGGCAAAATTTGTACAGTGGTGACAGTACTCCTCCATTTTAGTCGTGCCAAGTCACGGGGATTACAAACCTGACAGCATCGTGGCATTCCCCTTCTGGTCCTGAACGAAGACCGGCCTCTCGCCTTGTTATCTGTGTGGCTCCTGCAGCAAATGACAAGATAGGCATGGAAAATGTCATTTGCACAGTCATGTTCTGCGTATGGAGCGCAGGCACCGTCTCCATTTTTACAAGCCTGTTCTGCCACACGCCGTTTCCTCCATGGAGAAGGCATGACGATCAGCAGGGCAGCTTTTGGAGTCATGTGCACTAGGTCAACAGCTCTCCAGGGCTTCTATAAACACGGCCATCTGGGCACATTGCCATTCCTGTTTGGTGTCCTGAGCAAAGCTTTCTGGCTTCCTGCAGGACACAGAGGGTCAGATTGCTACGAGTGCTTGCGTAACTCCAGGCAAGCGCCTGAATTAAGCACACATGCTGTTGTAATTGCTTTGAAATCACCTGGCATCTTCCTCCAGTCTCTTTACGCACACTTTTTTCTCTAACAGTCAGTGATGTTGAGGAAAGCACATGGTTACAGACCAGCCCATTAGCGACAAGCCTGACATTGTTCCCACTGAAGTTTCCAGTCCTAGTGCTTGCACTGATTTCTGTGGGAGCACTCAGACCCTTAGAACCCATCCCGTGAGCAGGACCAGGAAACAATTGTTACTGTTATCTTAATTTCCTTTTGGCCTTGACCCTTTAAGCCTTAAAAAAAAAGAATGAAAAAAAAGAAAAAAGGTAGTAGGAATATTTAGATACCAAAGGTGAAGGCAAAATTGTTTTTGCATGCTTGTGAAAGGGAGTGTTCATTGGGGATACAGAGCCAGAAAGCATTCAGAGGAGGTTATCAAAGAGAGTGGCTTGGGGAAACTCACCTGCCATGTTTGATGTTGCTTGTCAAACACACAATGGCCCCGTTTGAAGCGCAGGAAGTGGGGAAAAGTGTGGTGTGACTGGCAGGGACTACAACCCGACGCCTGCAGACCTGCAGGTACAGAGACCAGCAGCTGCCTGCTGAGCCTCGTCCCGGCTTCCCATCTGGGCAGAAATTGCCACCAAAACCTCTGCATAAAATTCTGCTCGGGAATTTATGGCTTGGGGGGGGAATCCCGGGGAGGTTTTCTTTCTGATTCAAAGCACCAGGAGGTGCTGAAAAAAATCTGGGTAGGGCTGAAGGAAAGAAAGGGCTGTTGGGGGAAATCTCTGACCTGACAAACGCTGTCTCTGGCTGCATGTGCATTAGGGAAGGCGGAACCCCCAACTAACCTGTTGCCCTGGTATCTGCAAGGACTTCTGCCCAAACAGGTGACAGAAGAGTCCCCTCTGAAATGTAAACATGACACAGCTACTAGCTGACATCTGCTGCAGTAAACAAAGGTCATATTCGAAGTGTGTGCACGCACTAATTTGAAATCAAAACTTTGGCAGCTTGGAGCCTACACACTTGTGATTGATTTGACTCTAGGTCATGAAATTTAGGGTATAGGGTTTCTTTTCCTAATGCCTTGCCTAAAAGAACTGCTGATGTAGTGTGCAGAGGAATATGAACCAAACCTGAAGGCTCTGATTCTGCAGGTGTGCATTCATTTTTATTATGTTTGTAAGAAGAGACAGGCACTTGCATGAGATTATACGATGTGGTATATGTGGCTGCCTGCTTTACTTAGTAACTGCAGATAATTTAGGGTCACACAAATATTTCTTAATAATTCTTTGCAAACAAAAGCAGTGGTATTTTTAGTTTTTAGATAAAAACAAGTGAGGCCTAATTATTTTCTTTTTGTTTTTAATGTTCATGAGTACTTGCTTAACCTGTGTGGAATGTTTTTTTCCAGTTTCTTTTTTTTTTTTTTTTCCCCTTTTCTTTTGAATGGGGATTTCTTTGTTCTTGCAATTATGTACTAAATTTCCAAAACAACCCCGGAGAATAAAAGCTAATCTATGGAGATGTAAGGGGCAAATTTGCAAGGAGGAGACAAAGATATATTTACTCCTGCTCATGATGTCTAAAGTCAGGCTAGGATCCACATTTTTAAAACTGTTCAAACATCTAACCAACCTGCCAATTTGGGAAGGGCAGCTTTTACAAAATTATACATAATTCTTTGATCATCTCTAGGTGACTGATCGTTGTAGTTGGAAGCTGCTGTCAATAAATGTTCATCTTAAAAAAGATTTCTAGAGCTGATTTATTTTGTAAAGATGAAAAATAGTTCATGGTTTAGCACTTAAAATGAAAAGAAATGTTTCAAAATACAATTTCAGATAGAGCTGCAAAGGGATTATTTAAGCAGTAATTGAAATTAGTTATGAGAGTGTGCTTGCATTTCTACTGTAAGTCTTCTATGGCAAGGAAGAATATTAACAGGTTTCTTATTTTAAACTAGAAAGTTGGCCCCACTATGCTGATGCCCTTCCTCTGCCTGAGGTCTCTGCAGTCACCTGCTGTAAGCTGATGTATGAGTCCAGGAATTATTATAGGACATGGACTCAAGGTATTAGCCCTGGGCTAAGAAGCCTGTCAGAGTTTTTGCATGATTAAATGCTCCTTTAATTTTCTGCCTTTTAACATCAGGCGTATTTCTGTGCAATCCATCTGTAAGAGCAGGGCTTGTGCCTTTGACACGTGTGAAATCTGCACCTGTCAAAGTCTTTCTTTATTGTGGAGACCCATCTTGGGAAAAAGAATAATACTGGATTTTCTGTCAAAAGCTTGGGTATTTTGCTGTGAAGTGTAAGTCTGAGTAATAGAAACATTTTGTTAGCTTACAGCGTTTGTAAAAAATGCCTGTGTATGCATTCTCTTTTGCCTGCAAGACACCTGTGTTCTGCAACATCGATTTCAATGGTGATTCCCTTACTCTGATGGTCAATGATCAGAGAAACCCACAGGAACATCTTAGATACGTGCCTCTAAACCAACACTGCCCATACTGGGTCCTGGCTTGTTACGCTGCAAATTCGGGAATGTCTGCCCTGGTCCCTGGGGGTGCCCAGGACCTGGAGCTACAGTGAGATGGGGGAGAGCACTGAGTTCGCAACATCACTCCTGGGATGCCCAGTTGCTAGCTGAGTTTATGGCATGGTAACGTAATCCTGTATCTCTGCATACACATGTTCATACACTCCCGTGACGTGATGGTGTAGGCATGTGATGAACTGCAGCTCCACATAGTGAACTGTACTGACTGCTGCTGAATGCTTTCTTGAACCGGGACTATGCCATAAGCTGTTGCTTTGTAAAAGTAATTTTTCCTCTCTGCAGTGAGACAGACGACTACAGAATTATACAGATGACTACAGTATTTGTTTTCCTTTGATGTGGAATACTAATTTTTACGTCAAGTAAGCATACATTTTTAAGCACTTAAAATATAAATATGCTATTTGCAGGCATAGAAATCCCTGGATCATAAAGCATCATTTACAGACCACTGACTTCTTCACAAAGACCACTTTGTGATCAGGTGATGTTTGCCCAAAAGGTTTTTTATTCACTAAGCACTGTGATCTGCCCACAAATAGCTTTATTTCTTATATTTGAATGCTTGAAGGAGCTTGGCGATTTCAGACAGTGTTCAAGTGACATTTCTTCATGCTCCATACTTGCATGCGCATTGCTGGTACTCTGTGAGTAGGAGGCATGAAGGAACAGGGTGAGAGCAGGACAGGGTGACAGCACGCCCTTCAGAGGGGAGCGCACCGGCAGATTGTCCAGGCCAGCTGGAGCAGCACTCTCTGTACCAGTCCCAGAGTTCACTTTCAGGAGCAGCAGGCTTTACAGAATAAACAAGATCAAATCAAAATCGGGTTTTACTTATTTCTGCCACCTGCAGTGAGGTTTCATTCTCTACACCTGTATTTTGCCTGAGCAGTAAAGGATTCCCCATGGTCACATGCCGTGGAGGGGGAAGGAGGCAGATTGCCCCCCGTTGGCACTGCGCCGCGGGTGGGTGCGTGGCTGGGCAGCTTCTGGGACATCCCGTCAGTCTCAGGTACAATGCTGAGACCTGGTTCCAGGGTTTCATTACTCAGGCACAATGTCCAGGCAAATTTTAATAGCCCCACTCCTAAAGTAAAGCTATTGTCACAGTAATGTGTGAGTGTTTTGGTGGGTAGTTGCACAATTTGGAGTGCAAACTTCATCTCCAGAAAGCAAGATGGCATGTATCTTTTCTGCAAACTATTATGTCTAGTTCCAGACAGTTTGGAGTGTTTGTCTGCACTTCAAGTGCAGACAAAAAGTATTTTCTTGCTTCTCTGTGCAGTCAGTAAAAATATATCAGATAGGTTTTGTTGAATGTAATCTCGGAAACCACGTAATAAACTAAGAGCAAAATTATGTAAGTGCTAACAAGCTTCAAGTGTAGAATTAAACTAACACTGTCAAAAAGTAACAGTGCCCTAAACTGGCATAAATCCTGATGTGCAGGAATTAGGGTTGTTGTAGTAACAGGATAATGCATCAATTTTTGCATTTGTCTTGAAGAATGTGTAGACACTGTAAGTACAGCAGAGTGTCTTCAGTACTACCATTGCCAAAGAGAAAGGTGACGCTGCCCCTGATTTGAAGGGATGTTTTTCAGGATTATTGCAAAGGAATCAACTTAACCAGCAACGAAATGCAGTACTTCTGAGGACAAAAAGTGACCACCATGACCACTAAAGGGAACATGGCATAGGTGCCTCCTGCAGCAGCCATGTACCCTACCTGTGAAAGAAAACCAGCCCTTGTGGGTCCTCGCAGCTCTGACACGCTCTCTTTACCTCATTAGTTCCTGTGCAAAGTCAGCATCTGCATAGGCAGGTATCTTTCCAGGGTCAGGGTCTAGAAGACGAAATGAAGAAGTTTTCTGCATGCAGTTGACTCTGCAGGGAGAACACCAGTCAGTCGACAGGGTAGTTTCCAGACTGGCATCCGGCCAGGTTCCTGGAGTTAATAAACATACTTTGGCTGAAGAAGAAAAAAGCACTACAGGAACCTTTAAAGGAAGTTTGCGTTCATTCATTATCTTAATTCCCCTGCTGCTCAGGGATGCCAGGTGTTAATGCTGAGGACAAGCCTGCCATGCGTTACCTGTACACCATGGCCAGCCTGGCCAGTGCTTTCCAGGGAGAAGCTGCCCCTTCTCTCTGTTTCTGAGGTGCCCATCAAAGCTGTTGAATGCTTCGGTTCACCAGTGGAGTTTCTGAGGTGTGGACATGCAGTTTCCCTTCAGTTTCCAGGGATGCTGGACCACCCGCCTCCTGGGAACGGCTGGCTACTGGACCTGGCACTTTTAGAGACGCAATTTTCTACCCTTCGGAGTGGGTACTGGCAAACCATTGCTTCAGTATTCAGAGAAAAAGGGCACTTATTTAGACACACTGACATATTGCAGGGCCTCGATATTTGGCTCAGCCTGTCGATTTTTCTATAGTCCAAAGAGGAACGGCTACAAACCAAGCAGTCTTTGTTTAAGATTATTCAGGAAATGAACGCATGAGAACTAAATATAACTAACACAAGGACATGAAAGTACTTATCTAATGAAACCCAATTTGTGGTGCGTGAGCGAGTCATTATAAATAGGTTCTCTTGTAAATCTGAACAAGGTGACAAAAAATCAATTTATTTCTTTTGGCGTTTAGAAGAATCTCACAAAGCTCACCTGCTCTTGGCAACTACACTGATTTGTCTCATGAGGTCCACTGTGATGTTTGAGCTAGATGGTAAAGTTTAGCACATGTGCAGACCAGTACTAATGAAAAATAGATATGGCAGGCTGGTTTTTTTGAAGTGTGAAAATACACAAACTGGAATAATTTGATGTTTTCTCATTGTTAGCTAAAAACCCACCACTTTTTATACTGAAGAAAAATGACTGTATGAATATATCCCTTGGAGTCTTACCACGGCATATGAATTTACAGTTCCTGTTCCTGCAACTTTTATTTCCCCATTTGCGGGGAGGTAGGAGATCTCAATTTTCTTCTTTTCAGAAGCGCACCAGAGCTGTTCTCAGGATGTGTTTGATGTCTGTTTATTGCCACTCTCCTAAGAAAGCACAATCCACTTCAGCTGGACTGAGGTTTGCAAATGAGATCTCACTTTGCAGCATCAGGCTTGTTTCCAATTGACTAATGCTTTAAAGACACAGTCAGTCAGAAGGCACAGCTTTAAAGCCTGTAACCACATCAGAAAGAGAGGAAATACATGCACACAGGCTCCGCTGCTTATGTGAGACACACAGACTTGTTATAGTGTCAGCTTCAATTTTGCACTCTGGTTCACTAGTGCATCCCACAAATACGTGGAAAAAGTAACTTTGAGAACTGCAGTCTTGTAGATACCTTATTTTTGTAGCTTTTAGTGACCAGCAGAGCCACGGCCATGCCAAAGGGGTACAGGTGTGCCAAATATCGCTCTGATCTCTGCTTGTGTTGTTGACACCCATAGCTCAATGCCTTTGAAGGCAAATGTACTTGTCTCAGTGTTGGTGTAAAAAATAGCCAAATTTGGGTCAGTAGGTATGTATAACAAAAAAAATGTCATGAGGCTAATTTGGCTATATCGAACTAATATGTTTTTGGAACTATCCTGAAGTTACTGGGGCTGATGCGGGAGGGATAAGAACCAATTCACTGAAGTATACTGGGGTATAGGTTATAGCATCATTAACTATATTCTGTCTGAGGACTCCTTGATGTAAAAGATAGAAAAAAGCACCCAAAGGTACGACTCTTTTAGGTGTGATTGCAATTGAGAGGGAGGAACTATTGGAGAACAGGAACTTGCCAGCATTTTGGGTGAGAATGATCAGCAAAAGACTGACTTATGGGAGAGGCAAAACAAGAAGGCAAAACCAACAGACTTTTAGAAAGCCAGATGATAGTGAGCTTGGAATATATACAGAAAAGATCCCATAGGAAGTGTGTTTAAAGGCGAAAAAAATAAATATTCAGGAGAGCTGGTAGTCCTGTAAGGGAAATATGTTGAAGGTGCAGGTTCAACCTATGCCAGTGTGGGGGGCTGGAAACTGTAGCAAGTAGATCAGCTAAAATCTTTACTGTAAAAGGGGAGATATAAGAGGTGCAAACTTGTTCAAGCTACTAAGAATGGGTATAAGGGAAAAGCATGAAGAGGTAAGGATGAATTAAAGACGGTCAAGCCGTGGACCGAGATAGGAGAGAGTACTGAGCAGCCTTCTGTAAGGGCAGTGCTAGTAAGAGGCAGAGTGAGAGAGGCTGTAATCTGTCACCGGGTGGGAAGGAAAAGCTAGACGGTGCTGAGAAAGCTAAAATGTTTGATGCTTGTTATGGTTCACTCTTTACCAGAAAGGCCAGCTGACTCAGCAGTAGAGAAGTAAGAGTCGAGGACAGGCTAAAATAGAGAATATTTAGCTAAGGCAGAGATTTCCAGTTTGTCTGGACCTGACCTGAACCTGGAGGACTGGCTGAGGCCAGTGCAGAGCTGTCACCTTCGGGAATGTCTGTCCTCGCCCCAGGAAGGCAGGGGACTGTAACAGGTAATGATAGTGCATAGCTTTAAAAAAGAGAAAGAGGAGGAGACTGGCATTATCTGCTCTGACTACAATTTCAATTCCCAGAAAAGTACTGGAACAAATACTCGAACTGTTTGAAAATACCAAGAAGATAAATACGGGGATGAGTAACCGCCAAAATGAATTTACTGAGGACAAACGATTCCAAATCTAATTTCCTGCCCTGACAGTGTGACAGGCCTTGTGTGCAGCAGTCAGCTTTCTCGGTCTTAGTAGGACTGCTTGACACCCAGTGACATCCCGATAGACAAGCTGAGGGAACAGAATCTGGCAAAACTGCTCCAAAATGAGTGCTCAGCTGACGGGAAACCAGGTTCAAAGTGTACTGATTAGCTGCTTTGTGTCGAGCCAGAAGGGTATGATTTTGCCTCAGCCTGCCCTGCTTCGCACTCTATTCAATATTTCTCTGAATTACTTTTAAAGTGGAGTAGAGAGTATGCTGGATAAGTTCACGTGGCACTCCACTGAGAAGAGCCAGAGTTGCACCAAAGGATAGGATTAGAGCTTGACATGATCATGGCAAAGTGGATACGGATTTGAAAAATAAGATGCAATTCACTAAGGGCACTGTGGTCAGTGAGGATGTGGGAGAAGTCACATGGAATAAATAAATCTAGGATGGGCAAAACCAAAGTTAAAAGCAATTCTGGGGGAAAGGTCCTATCAATTATAGTAGATCACACACTGAAGACAAGTCAGCAATGTCATTCTGTTGTGTAAAAGGTAAACATCAGACAGAGATATCTGACGGCTCTGTCATCTGCAAGACACATGACAGCTGTGTTCAACCTGCAGCTGGGGTGCTGCATCCTGGTTTGGACACTGGACTTCCAGAAATAGATAACTATCTATATAAAATCCAAAGTAAAGCAATGAGAAGGATCAAAGGTCTAGAAAATATCAGCTCTGAGGACAAATTTAACGAACTGGAGTGGCTTAGTTGACGGGAGACCTGATAACGATCCTCAAGCACATAGAAGGTAGCTCCAGAAAAGAAGGAATTAATCTGTTCTTCAGGCCTACTTTTGCTAGAAAATGAGCTAAAATTGTAGTAGGTACTTGAAAGTAGCAATTACTAGGGAAGTCTTACTACTAGGAAAGTCTTACTACCAGTATGAGACAATTAGCTGAGCATACTAACATCTTGAGAGGGTTGAGGTATCTCTCGGGGTATTTAAGAGTGTTGCAAATATCTTTACCCCTGGAAGAAGAAAGGACATGATCTGCAGGATCATCCCCTGGCATATAATTAATACCTTTGAAACAAATGGAACAAAATTGCGTACTGGAGATGACAGCTGTGGATTCACAGATCAATATATACACTTTCTGCATTATTGATGGCCCTCCCTCAGTGGTAATTTTCTTTGACACCTCTTGCAGTCTTTTTTCCTATGCTAAGAATTTTCCTACCCTATGGCTCCTAAGAAAAACAAAACAGATAGAGGCTTGTTCAGAGGTCTTTTATTTATCTACTTAATGGTAATTCTTTCCCTGTTTGAGGACTATATGGATGCCATGCAAGTATGAGAATCTGCACTCTGCAATCTCGTCGGTGTTTTGCTTGAGGTTCCCTACTGACTGCAGGGTACAGTAGAACAGAGTCTACTGCTTTATGTATACCTACAGAAAGACATGGGTAAGATAATATGTATACCTTAATGTGTGCTCAGAGCTGTGAATAATAAATTTCCTCATTAATGTGTTTTCAGTTAATCTCATCTTTAAGATGAACCAGAAATTTCACTATACCTCTAGGTACAGCTATTAATACTTATGTTGCCACATTATCCCTAAGTTTCAACAAAAAGTGCACATAGAAAAGGTGCCAAATTTGGGCTAACATCTTTGGAAAAGTTGGTGTGTTTTTTCCCCAACTCATCAAAACACTGTGGGGTTTGCAAGCCTAGCGATTAAAAGCCCTAGATAAAAGCAGGGGTCAATCTTTCACAGGCTATCAGAGCATTACTTCTGACACTAGACTGGTTGCTTATCCTATCTGATTTGTACGGTTTTGGCTGTGTCATGAAGACTTGCACTAGGCTGAGACAGCTGGATACATTTATTTTTTTTCTTTATTAGTGGACAAAATGTTGAGATTGACTCAGACTGTTTTCCAAGATGTGCTACACCTGCAGTGGCTCCCCTCACCTCTGGCTCTTGCCGAGGAGCCGGGAGATCAGAGTGAGCAGGGCCACGTTTATTTATGCTGAATTTAAATCTCAGCTAGCTTCTGTGTTTAAAAACAACAACTTCCTGTCTGTTCCAAGTCTGATGTTTTTCCTGCATTTCTCTCTTTTCTTAGGAAAAAGATAGAAAAGGCTCTATTACCCAGTAAGGAACTGCAGGTGTTTTCTCCCTGGCTTTTACCCCCTTCAGGGCTTGTGCTTCCTTGTGAGCAGCCACGAGGGTGATTTCACCCGAATTGCATAATGAGTTACATAGTCCTCGGTACAGCTGACAACTAGAGTAAGGTCACTGGCAGGCTCCCAGTAGGCTTGCTTAGAGGAAATCTTTGCTGTGCTAATACTCTTCCAAGCAGCTGCAGATTTAATTGTAAACTTGCAAGGGAATTGTTACTTCTAGTGGAAAGAATAGCTAATTAGCTCCATGAAGACTATTGTCAAGTAAAGTTGTTCTAAAGATGCATTTCCTGTCAACTCAATAAATGCGTTTAATGTCTTGAAGACGTCTACAGTTTTATTTACAAGCTATTGCATACCATGCAGTCATATGGATGCTTGGGGTAGGTGTGGCCTAGTGTATGTGTAAAGTTTCTGTTTTCATCTCAGGCATAGTAATGAGATATGTCTATTAGCTAAGCGAGATAATTTGTCTGAGGTGCAATTGCAGTACGAGATGCCACAAACAGAAGGAGAGTTTGGTCTAAGTTGTCATTCATTGAACAACCTCTCTGGTCAAAGCCTGTCAATTTTATTGGTGCAATTACTTGCTTTGTAATTTGTGGCCTTGCTGTTATGAGTAAAATGAGCAATATTTCGTCTAGGACACCTAGATCTTGTGTTTTTGAGATGGGTTTAAAACATGCAGCAAGTTTGTCCTTCCTGATTTTTAACTTGTATCAAGCCTGGTCCAAAGCCCAATGATGGAAAGAGGTTCATTTATGGTATTGGCTTGTGGCTTACAACCAAAAATTAAAAAAAGGGTACGCAGACAAGGATATGCACATTCTTAAAGAGAATTAATCTATACTGCAAGGACTTTTGGTTAAGTACTTTGCTTTCATGATCTAGGAAGAGCTCTAACATGATCTGCTTCCCATTCCAGATCATTATAGTTCAGTTCTGAACAGACCGTGGAGGGAGTCAGTCCTGCTGCAGCATGGGGGCTGAAGCAGTGGGGTTTATCCACTCTTATCCACTCTTAAACCACTCTTATCTCCCCAGCCTCCCCTCAGATAAGTTTAAACTGAAAAACAAAGAATACAAGCCAAAGAATATGTAAGTAGGAGTGGAGGTTAATAGTTGTGTATCCTTACTGTCACAAAGCAATTGTGTAGCCTGGCTTGCACAAGAGAGCTGTCCTGCTAAGTTTTAAGTTAACCTCAAAAGTTCCTTGTGGGTGACTAAAAATGGAAATCTGTTTTTTTTGCTTTAGCTCTATTTACTGCTATCTTAGGTCATTTTACTGAGCTGTTACATGATGTGGGTGATGTAACTGGAATTGCATCAGGATCACATGAGCCTGGAGATGTCACAGTGGCACACACTGAAGGAGAGCAGGTCTGGGCTGAGTCATGCTGTGCAATACCTCCTGCATGGGGATGGCAGTGCTGAGCATCAGCCCCAGGTCTGATCCTCCTGCAGGTCTGACTCATCCTCCCTAAACATCACCAGGTTCACACATACCCTTCCCAGCAGCTGGGCTGTCAGGACAGGGAACCCAAAGTGTCTCATGAATCGTCGGTGCTCAATCCACTCGAAAGTTAATTCCCCACCCTCCCGAGAGCTGCAGGACTCTGAAAGAGCAGATGGCATGGTAGGAGCTCCAGGCTGCCATGGTTAATCTCCTGTTTTCCTTTTAATGTTAGTTTGCATCATAATTCTTGTAGGAGTTTGGGGAAGTCCAGGGAGAGAATTGAGGACTTGAAGGACTTCCAGCTGTGGAAGGAATAGGCTGGATGCAGGCTGAAAGGAGCAATAGCAAACATGTGCCCTGAAAGAGATTTTTAAAGGGGAAAAAAGGAAGTGTGTAGTCTACAGATGGAAAGAAAATCACAATTGCACAATTATTTTGGAAGTTATCCAGTGGAATATAACAACAAAGTTCAAAGAATCATCTGAAGTATATTATTCTTGTTATTAACTATAAGAACAATAAGAACAATATTTTGCTATTTTATAGCACTGAGAAAAAACATTGACACTTTACACACAACGTCAGACACATATTTACTAAGGCTGTTAAAGGGGTGGGCCACGTCCCCTTTAGCACTGGCAGGTGCATGAAGAGGTGGTGGCCACGTGGGTCTGTGCAGCTCCCGCACTGAGGCTGGGTCGACCCCGGGCAGGAAGGCTCAGTCTCCCTGCAAAGAGCTTCCAATCTAAATTTCAGCCATAGCATCTGGAGGCAAATCATAAGGCAGGGATGGAGGATGCAAGCTTCTGCGATATATTAATAGACATCTTTCACCTGGGCAAATTTAAGCCATAGTGTCTTGGGAAGCCCTAAAGTGACAGATAAAATGGTGGATATATGATAGATAACATTTGTAAATAGGAAAAAACTAAATATTTTTGAAGCCATTAGTATCTTGCCAAGCAGGAGGAGGGACAGCCAAGTCTGGTAAACTTGAAAAAGAGAAATGCTGACTTTTTTTCACTGGAGAAGGCTCTTTTAGGAAAACAGAATTGCTTTCAAGGACAGATTTGCTCTGATGATCTGTGTGTTTAAAAGATTTTTTTTTTTAAAGCTAAGAACATTTTAAAGCGTATGGTTTTTGCAATTTATAAATGACATATTTTGACACTTTTGTTAAGACATAATTGAAAAGTAAGAACCTTCAAAATAAAACATGTTTTGTGAATGAAAAAATCAGATACTTTTTAATTGCTCTGTTTTGGTGTATTTGCCACACTACCAGTTCACGAACTTTTCAATATTTTAACTTCTGCTTCTGTTCCTGGCCAGAGCATTTCTTGAGGTTTCAAAATCTTAGTGCTATTGGCATGCAGTGGTGCTACTGGAAAATTTAGTTGTTCATGACTTTAATAGCATGTAGGGCATGACATTCTGTAAGAGGGAATAGGAGAGTTACACAATGCAACATTTTAGATTTCCACTAGGGAAAGAGAACCCAAAGGGAGAATCTGGAGATTCAGGGATGAAGAAGAAAATATTTTATCAGTTTAGTTTTGGATGGATTGGAGAGAAAGTTTGACTGTGAAGCATACAAACTGGGGGGGACTTGTCATAAGTAAGATGGAAAACAATGAGGATTTTATCTGAGATTTTTTGGGGTCGTCAAAAAATGAATCCTGTAATAAGCTGAATTCTAGGTACTTGATACTGAAGAATAAGTTTTCCTATAAGCAAGTTGCTATCAGACTGCAGGTTGTGGGAATTCTTGCACATCCTTCTGAAGCTCTTGCTAATAGCTGCCACCAAAAGGAGAAGCTGAAATGGACTCTTCTTCTCTAGCAGGGCAAGTGTTGCATATAAAGGATAGAGAAAGCAGATAAACTAAAGCCAGTCCCACTCTGGACACTGCCTTTGAAATGGAGTAATTACTTTAGCAGCACGAAGAACAAGTGTTATGGTGGTAATTCAGCCCTTCAGTCTGGGACTCCTGCAAGAGCAGCAGTCCTCCTCGTGCCTTTGGGTGGTCTCTAGCTGTTTGCTGCCTGACTGCATCGACTTTTTGTGATCAATCCATTAATCGCTGCATATGCTACACGATATTCACATCAGCTTGAGAAGAAGCACAGCTTTTTCCAGGAGGCATTTTGGAGGGAGCTCACATTTCACGTGAGGTGCCCTGGTGCCAATATGCTCTGGTATGGAATGACATCAAACAAACAAGGGATTTCCTTGGAGTGTGTCCTGGAAACTTGAGGAGTCCTTGATGGCATCTGACATCCCATGCGCCTTGAAGTTAACATTTTGATGACATCTTGCCTGGCTGTACCTTTGTACAATTATAAGCCATGGATTTTAAGCTGTCTGAAAGAGATTAAACTGTTTTCCAACCAGCTGCTGCAGTCTGATGCTTGGCATATGGGTAATGGATAGAGTTACCAATTTAGAAATGTGTGGAAAATTAGTAAATACCTTTTATGAAAAACAGGGTACAGAGATCGGTGAAATTGCTCAGAAAACTAGGAGACAATCGCTGTGTTCTGGCAAACATGATTTTTTTTTCCAGAGGAACACTTGCTTTTTGTTTTCAATTTCAATTTCCTGTGTGTATACCACATATAAAAGCTCCTATTGTCACTGGCATCAGCGAAAAAAAAAAAAAAAGCTGCTGCAGATGTGTAAGGCTAGACCTTCACCTTGCATAACTGGTGAACCCGTCTCTCAAACCAGCAGTGTGCCACCACTTCACACAAAATGAAGGTCTGCCACATGGCCAGGAGCTATTCCTGCTTTCAGAAAGGTTTCATGGTCAATGTGTGGGCCGGTTGTCTAAAATACAGGTATGGCTCTCTCTTAGCTGGTTTTATAGCATCTCCAGTGCTCCCTTCCCAAAGCCAATCCTGGCGCAACAGTTGTGACTGCAGGGTCTGGCACCCCTTTCCAGCAGACCCCTCGCCTAGGCTGGTGTTTTCTGGGGGTGGGAGGGGTGAGCCTGGGTGCTTTGGAAAGCAGGATTGCCCTCCTCGAGGTTAGCTTTTGGGGCGGCCGCCGTGGCCAGTGAGATGCGGCTGCTGGGTGGGCTGGCGCAGGAACCGGGCACGCCAGGTGGGATGCTGCCTCCAGCTCTGGTGCAGGCACAACCTCTCTCAGATGCTGTCTTGCAGTCTCTGTTGGCGTCTTCCAAAGGACTCACAATCCTGGTTCAAAATACTCAGTCAAGTTCGGAAAAGTGCTGTTGTACTCCAAAACTGGGTTGCCAACTGGAAGAAATAAGAACCAGGTGAAAATATTAGGGTTTTCAGAGGGGTGATTTCTATTAAGGCTGTGAGCAGTCTATTGTGCAAAGGCTTAGGAGAATTATCTGTGCCTGTCGAGCAGGTCATAATTTGCAGCATGTTTAGGCTTTGCAAGTGACTGTATTACTGAGAGTGCTGTGACCCAGTTAGGAAAAATGTGATCTCTGATACCTGGTGGTAGTTCAGGTAGCTCAGCACTTTAATATGAGCAATATTTCTCTTTCCTTAATAAAACATGAGTTGAGATTTACAGATTTTCCAAGGCTTCCCCTCCCCACTCTATTTCCAAAGTATTGTTCGAAGGTAATTCCCCACACAATGTCTGGAGAAGTTGTAATGTTTTATTACCTTATAAGAGAGGAAGGAGGTAAAAATATGCTGGATGTCTGTTAGAAGACCATCTAAACCAGAGCTTCATTCCTGTGTACCTCCCCAAGGGGTATCCGGTGATATTTTCACTTGATGCTTCTTTGTGACCTCTTCATTTGCAGGCAGGTCTGAGTCAAAGCCTTGGAGCTGAGCATGTTTGACATTTAGGAAATCCAAACTTAATTGGCTTGAACGAAACCATAAACTGGAGCAGTTGAAGCAATACTCCTGGTCTGTGCTTCCTCCTTCCCAAAGACATTGGAAAGCTCACAAAGAAATTGCACAAAACAAAAGGAAACAGAAGACTGCCTCGCTGGAGGAGAACGAGCGGCGAGATCTGAGGAGGTATTTAGTCCATGCAGGTCTGCCTTGGCGATGGTGTCGTGTGCTCTGGAAATGTGGGTTACAATTCACAGCCCGCAGGTGAGCCCACGCTGCGCATGCGGGTGGGTAAAACGTCCCTGCCAAAAGCACAGCGTCCTGGATGCTCCCCCCAGCCAGGGGTGCGGGCTGCGGCTCCACCTCTGGGCTCAGGCTCCTTGGGTGGTGGGGTGAGGTCTGGCAGTCCGCAGCCCGGAGCCGAAATCCTTGGCCACGCTCCTGATGGCTTGCAGAAATGAAAAGCAGACCACAGCAGGATATCAATTTTAGGAATGTAGGAGTTGGCTCCGCAGTTACCAAAGTTGTATCTTAGGTGCTGATTAAAAATATTCTCTGTGTAGGTTGAAGTAATGACATTGCATTGTACTGAATGGAGGGAGAGGGGGAAGAAGTAATTGGATTTATTTTCAATAGACATTGTTGAAAGGCACCCAACATGAATAGAGATGGTGTTTTCTTTTTAACAGTTTCACAGTTAAATTAAGTTAAACTTAGATAATGAGGGCATTGCTTTTATATTTGAGGTGTACAAAATCTTTCCATTATTAACATTTAAAAATAGAAAATAGCATCAGAACATTGATTTGGGTATGATGCTACTCACTCTGGAATTTTTCCATTTAATTCAATGGGAACAGTTCCTTTAATGAAAGTAGAGATTTTAGAATAAGTACTTAATAAAAAATTCTGAAATATTAACTATTATAAATGTCCTATTGTTAAGATAGAGAGCTGCAGAAAAGGCCCGTGGTGCGTCAAAGGGACTCAATGAAGAGATCTGAAGTACAACAAATGAATAAAAGAAAAGAAAGGGTCTGTTGAAACACAGGGGGACTCCGAAATTTCCCTCCTGAGACAGATGGACACATAACACACTGAAATTAATTTTATTACCTCCTGTGTCCGAGAAGTCTATCTTTAAAACAAACTTTTCTGCAAACTCTTTATACAGGATTGAGATATTACTGGCTCTGATTCTCATTTCAACCGTAAATTAAGAGTAATTCTAGTGAGCTTCTTGTAAAATGTATGTGAAAGTGAAATGAGACTTGTGGTTTCTGCTGTTGCAAAATCTCCTTGACATTTATTAACTCTGTAATGTATTTGACCAAGGCCTTTGGTTCTGAATTAATGGCAAAGGGTTACACATACTGATTCAATAGTGGTTAAGGGGTCGTGTATTGGACCTTTTCCATATTGCCAGTCTTTGCTGTCGTCAAATACAGTAGTCAGTGGCTACTGTATGATAGTCAGACTCATAATAGTTTGCGTAAGAGCTGTCCGGTAAGACAGTGAAATATGGTAGAAATGCAGTGCTTCAGATTTTGTTTCTGTTGAAGTGACCGGACGGGAAAGCAGCTTTAACCTTTGTAGGTGCTGCCTGAGGTCTGGAGAAGAAAGTTGCTGCAGGAAGATGCTTGTTCCGCACATACCCCTGCCCACGGCTTCAACCCTGGGGGTACCCTGAGAGCACACGGGGCACAGTAGTTTTCACCTGGCTGCCCCCACATCATGTTCTGCTGTATGCAATCCATGATGTTAACTTACGCTATGACCACAAGCAAGAGGTGAACATGCCACATATAAAAACTCTGCCGTCTCTCTCCTGAGTGTCTGAGGCTGGATCTGTAGCAGCATTCACAGTCCAGAGGTCACTCGGCTTGCAATGCACTTGCGGCAGCAGCTGCATGAACCAGTCCTTGGCGACTGAAGGGCTGGGCACCTGCACTAGTGGCGGATTGTCACATTTTTAGCTAGGTTTTTAGTCTCTTCTTTAACAATTACTGTTATTACAGTTGTGTACGTCTTAGGGAATGCATAAGGAAAATTGGGGAATATGGAGCCTCATTAACTTTCCTTTTCATAGGGAATGAATCTGCATGGATTCATTGACTTTGCTGGAATTGTTCATTCCATTGCAACAGCTGAGGGAAATAACACAGTTGTACGAATCAGCTGCAGTTGAACGAAGAATGAAAAATAAACCCCTGCTGTATCACGAGCTCCAGGCTGCAAGAGCCAGCCAATGTTTGCAGCGCAGCTCATCTTTGTTTTTCTGGCACCAAGTGACTCCTAAAAAACCAGATGCCACAACTCAATTCCCCCTGCTTCTGGAAGGAAGTCAAAACTCTCCTTTCAGATCGACAAGGTGCTGTTCAGTTTGGAGGCTGTCCCATACATACTGTACACCCACAGGGAAGAAGCAAATTTTGCCTGTGAAAATCCATAGGATCACTGGGCTCTCATCTGATGGTGACAGCTCCACAAAATGTCACTGACCTCGGAGGGTCACTGAAGTATGGGGATCTATCCATAGGTCCCTTTCCTGGGTGTGGGACCCACACTTTCCAGCTATTTTTGTCAGTCAAATAAGAGTGAGGGGTATGACAGTTGAGGGGGAGAACTGCCAAGATGCACACAGAGAAAAGATGTTCGGTAACTTTAACAGCCTTTTTTACGCAGATTGGTGAGCGCAAGATTTGTCCTTGAGTGTTTGTTTTGTGCCCCTGAGTGGGCATTCTGGGGACTGGAGGGGCTGTGTTGTGGTGGGGGGCCCATGCAGACCCTGAGCAGGGGAGTGGGGCCAAGGAGGGAGCAGTGTGGGTCTGTTGAAGGGAAAAAAGACCTGCTGTACCTGGGTGCATAGCCCTGTGTGGGACCACTTTCTCCTCTGCCAAAGTACAGGATACCTTCTCCTGACTACTTCAGGAGGAAAGTGACTTCTGCTGCCTGGCTAGTTTTTTTGGTCTTTTCACCTATATCCCTTTTCCTTCACTTGCGACTCGCTTTTTTTCCTCTCCTGTGACAGGCTTCTGTGAATTTCACATAACAAAATGATGTAATTTTTCTTCCGTATGTAAAATAGAGGAGAAAATGCTTTCAACTGCTATTATCTGCACTAACTAATGAAAATCTTCCCCTTAAATTCCTAGTAACTGTGATAGTTCTTGATGTTCACAATGCCTGCCCAGGTAGTTTTTGAGAACAAGGTATTGCTGCATGGCAAGTGAATAGGAGCTCCTGGAAAGATGCTGCAGACCCTTAATGGCTGGGCTGACTCAACAGTCAATGCCTGCAAACATTTCCTTGGATTTAATAATTTTTTAAATCAGTCTATTGCCTAGATGCTGCTGCTTGTGCAGTTAGGTATGCAAAAGGAAGAAGGGCAAGTGCATGTTGTTAAAATTTTACTAACAATAATGTTATTCATAGGCTTTCTGCATGTAGGAATGGGAATGGATGTATCTGCAACTAAAGTTTAAGAAAAACATTAATTGTATGAGTTATGAAACAGAGAGATCTTGTAATTATAGTTTTTTCTTTGCTGTGTTAGGTAATACTTTTTTGTAGGGTTTGAATGACTCCTGTAAAAAGAGATAAAAGTCTCTGACTGCATTTCTACATGTACGTACTTCTGTATTTGTTGTGACTGCAAATACTTTTCCAAGGTTCCTTTTTGCTGGCATTTGAGAAGCACCATTTTTTAAATACTGTGGCATAGTTCACAAAAAAGGCATTAACTTCAAGCTGGTGACATAATTCACTTGCCTGCTCTCTTGGTAAATGAAAACTTTCAATCCTCTACAATTTTAAGAGAGATGAAGATTAGAAATTTTTTACTTTACAGTATTAAGAAAGAGACATTGCTCATGCAGGGATCGTGTAAGTTTTAAAGAGACAAGCAGTCACAACATAATCATTTATTGCCACTTCTGAACTGAAACCCTGGACCAAAACTCACTAGTTGGTCCTTTCATATGACTTTTGCAGAGGCAACTCTGTTTAGCCAGCTAGGTTGCAAAGCAAAAAACAGGTGAGCTTGGACCTTCTAAAGCAGTGCGCATGCCTACATGTCCTGGTTTCAGCTGAGATAATTTTCTTTATAGTGGCTGGTATGGGGCTATGTTTTGGATTTGTGCTGAAAACAGTGTTGATAATACAGAGATGTTTTAGGTGTTGCTGCACTAGTCAAGGACTTTTCAGCTTCCTGTGCTCTGCCAGGTGCAGAAGAAGCTGGGAGGGGACACAGCCAGGATAGTTGATCCAAACTGACCAAAGGGCTATTCCATACCACATGACGTCATGCTCAGTATATAAAGCTGGGGAAGAAGAAGGAAGGGGGGACATTTGGAGTGATGGCATTTGTCTTCCCAAGTAACCGTCACGTGTGATGGAGCCCTGCTTTCCTGGAGATGGCTGAACACCTGCCTGCCCATGGGAAGTAGTGAATGAATTCCTTGCTTTGCTTTGCTTGCGTGCACGGCTTTTGCTTTACCTATTAAACTGTCTTTATCTCAACCCTTGAGTTTGCTTACTTTTGCTCTTCCGATTCTCTCCCCCATCCCACCAGGGGGGAGTGAGCAAGCGGCTGCCTGGTGCTTAGTTGCCGGCTGGGGCTAAACCACGACACTACATGAAGATTGCATCTGTCTATTCCCAAAGTAGAAGGGCCTAGATCTTCTGAAGACCCATTTCCTCCTGTTATTTTTCAGTCAAATTTTACATTATGTTCTGATTGAAAGAAGTATTCTGCCTTCTTCACTGAAGTTAATGAATTTGTGCAAAACTTCGTTTCACTCTGAAAGCTTCATAAAAAAACAAACCCAAAAGATTATTCCAAGGACTTGTCAGCGATGCTAGAAACTCAGATTTGTCCCTGTATTTGAGATGACAGTCGGGTACTTACTAATACGTAAATAATAGCCATGTAATTCCGTGAGCTGTGTGTATTGTCTGCAGAGTATTGAAAAATCCCCAAGAAGTGGACTAGACATACAGATGTCTGCTCTAAAATATCTTTTCAAGTCTAGACTCCTCTAAGCATGTGACACATTTAGCCCACACATTGTGGGCCTAAATCATGGCAACGCTGAAATGGGAAGTATTATAGAGGGGATCGCATAATTCGCTAGCTATTTTCTTACCCGAAGCAATTTCCTGAGCGCTTCCTGCACAGAAAATACTGGTGGGCAGCCACAGGCAGCCCAGGCAGGGGTTCTCTGCTGGCGCTGGGATTGCTTCAATTCATCACTCAGGTTGCAGAGCTCCTCCCAGCACCCTTATGGCAGTGAATACTTTGAAATACTGTATCCCACATGACAAAAGTTCCCCTTTTTTTCATTCAGGTGTACTCAGTGAGTGTTATATAGATGTTCTTGTCCCACTGGATGAGACGGCATTTCTGGGAGTGCAGCGTGCCAGAGCGGTGCAGCGGGAGAGTGCCTGTGGGGCTGGCAGGCGGCAGCGAAGCAGAAAGTGCAGAAAGCCTTGTCTTATGATCCCTTTGTGCTGGTTTGTGAGAGTGATGCGTGTAATTGCCTCTCATCTCGATCTCTTTTGGTTCTAATATCTTTTGTACGAGGTCAGAGAAAGGTGGAGGCTCCGGTGTTAATTTTAAGCCTTTTCTTAGGAACTAATAGAGCTGGGAAAGGCTGATGGCTTTGTTGAATGCTCTGCACTGGGATGCAGAGACCGTTGTCTCTGCACCAAGAAGTGGCTTGGTGTATCAAGAGTCAGTGTGAAAGTGATTAGTGGAAGTGTTGTCTGAGGGGCTTTTTGTCCTCATTTTATAAATGCAGCCAGGTAACCTAAAGGTAAAGTCTATGCTAACTGAGATGGGTAATTTTGCACAGCTCCAGCATAGTCTACCTAAAACTGCCTGTACGCTGCTTGGAAACTTCTGTCCCGGGCAGACAGCAGGATTTTTAAACAGCTCATGCATCCAAGTCGCTTCTCAGACCAAAAGTCCTTCTAGGAAGTGAGAAAACATATATAGTTAAAGGAAAACAATCTGTAATATATGAACTAACATAAAATAAGACCGAAGAGCTACAGCTGTGGAGGAAGTTGTTTTGAGTTATCTCCAAAATCTGAAGTTTCCCAGCTGAAAGAAAAGAGGTGGAAATGAATCTAACCTTGTACACAGTCCCAGGTCTTGGCCTCTCTTTAGCTAACCCACATGAAAACATACCGTCCTCCAGCGAGCCAGGGACCTCCAGGACACAGAGGTCTTTCAGGTAATCTACAGTCCTTTCACCATTACAGTGTTTTGTGTAAAAGATGATCTCTGAAACCTTGCTTTTGTTTTATGAATTGGTAGGAGGTCTCAAGCTCTTCTGGATGAGCTGGTTTTGTCCTTTCCTCTAGAAACCCACAGATCCAGAAGCTCTTGCACCCCTCTACAGGTGCATTTATTTTCTTTTGCCCTTTATACAAATTCTCTTTGCATTTGAAAGCACAATGTTACCTCCAGACCTTTAGAACAAACTCCCTTCTGTGGGAAATTAAAACCTTCCTAACTGGGTTCCCCACAGATTCCTGCGTAGGTCTCTCTTACCTCACCTTTACCTAATTTCTCCACCAAATGGGTGACGAGTGAGCCTTGCTCTTGTCCACATGTTCCCAGCTGTGGGAGGAACAGCAGGATACGAAATTCTTAACCCAGAAATGTTAAGTGTGCACCCACATTACTGTGTACCATGCCAGTTTTGCTGGACCTATACAGACCTTTTACGGTTTAGCTATTGCATCATCCTTCTGGAAAAGGAAGAGAGTATTTGAAGTAACTTCACCTGAGGCATTGAGTTTTTATAGTGAAAAATGACTCCGTCAGTTAAAAGCAGGATCTAAGAGGAAGATGTGCTAGTACATCTATTTAAATGCACACTGTTTCTTGCTGTTTTCCTGTAGCAACTTCAAAGATGCCTTTTTTTCCAGTGGGGGAAAGCCAGTAATTTAGCAGTTTCATAACTGCTCTGGCTGTTTTGGCTGTTGCTGTAAATGTTACTTGATAAGCCACACTTGTGCAAGACTCCTCCGATATACAGATGGGTTTGTTTTTTTTTTTTCCATTTTCTTTCTGTTTCACAGTGGGGGGAAACTGGAGCCTTTTACTATTTATTTTTCCTGTGAAAAATATGGGACCTACCTTGCTTCAGAACAGCTTCCTGCATCAGAGTTTACAGAGACCACCCTGCTTTTGGTTGCTTTTTACTGGGTTTGGTTTCTTTTTTTGGTATTGGACCTGTTCAAATTTTACACAGGTAATGTACTCTAAAATGGGTGAAGAAGGTAATGGAAAACTAGAGCAGATCTATTGCCTTCTCTCCCAGGGTCTTTACCCGAGATATAGGCTGTCATTAACAACAGTTAAGAAAAAAAAGTGTTAATGCTCCCCGGGAGTAGCAAGCTTTGCACTCCAACAGCTGGTGACTGAGTGCTTAAACCAACAACAAGGTCTACAGTTTCTTGATTTTTAAAGTCTTCCCTTAGCATGCAAAGATGAATAAAAATAGGGAAAAGGAACTGCTTCCACCTCCTCTCGTTTCCTCATCCAGGATGATCTTTCCTGACTGGGTTTATGCCCATGGCAGTACCTGGGTACTGATCACACATGCAGAGTCTAAATATTCACAACACTTTTTTCAAACTCTGGTGTGCATGGGCAAGCTCTCTCTCTGCCCTCACTGATAACAGAGGCTTTCTGGCCACTGCCCAGGACTTTTGGAGGCAGTTGTTTTATGAGACACCTGGTTTCCTGTCCAATGCACTGGCAGACCTCCAGCTCCTGCAATTGTATCCCCAAGATGTGTTTGGAAAGAAAATTCTCACTTTTATTCTGGCGCTGTATTTGCTTTGATTTCTGCTTGTCATTAGTTTTAGTGAATATGGTGGAAACTTGTCTAATACTTAATGTCATTTCCTTCTGCATTGGCTCATAGCTTTCTGTGATTTTTGCCTCCTCCAGTGGTATTGCAGCTGGACATCAAGGGCTTCATCTTTGGTTTTCTTGTCCTAATTAATTTTAAACTCTGCTTTGCTTGCTATTTTTGCTGTGTTGATACCTTTTTAGCATTTCTAGGATAGTGCTGAGTAGCAGAAAGTTACTGGTAAAATACAGGTCTTATTGGTAAAATATAGGTATTGCCGGCTACACCAGTCTTTTTATTGGTTTAATTATCTGTTATTAGAAATAACACTAAACAGCAGTGAGAGAAGAACGCAGCCTTGGTTCGTGTCACGTGTAAAGGTTGCTCTGGGGCTGCTGACCCCTCGGGGAGCTTGCTTTCCACCTCCCAGCCTGCACGTAGGTGGCGGTTGCAACCAGGACTTGGTGGCAGGGAAGGGCGGTGGCTGGTGCCGATCTACGCAGGTGCGGGTGTCTGTGTGCTGCCTGCGGTGGGGCCGTGGCCTTCCCCAAACCTGCAGCGAGCATCAGGATCGCCACCTCAATGCTGGGTCTCCTGTCTGGTGAATCCCCCGGCACCTTTCCCACTGCTTGGTGTCATGCTGAGAAGATGTGCCCAGTGGTAGCCATCAGTGTGATTTCTCTCCGTTTGCACAAGTCAGTGAGATTTCCCTTTTTTGGATATTTTAACAATGATTTGATATTTTCCCTGTCGTGTTTTTTTCCTCTACACTTTAGTAAGGAGCTTTCAGATGGTACGATGAAGTTGTTTTTTAAGCATTGCTTCTTTGATTTGATAACCTCCTGCCATTTTGTTGTTTTTCAGCTTCTCAATTGCAGCCTGGGATTTAGAATTAGATAAATAAAAAATGGAGGGGGAAAATTCATCATTACCTAGAAATGTATTTTTAAATTGAAATTCTGTGAGACTCAGTGAGTTAAAAAGGCTCATTTCTCTAACCAAATGTCATGCTAGGCTTTCTATTGAAAGCAGTATAATTGGATTTCCATGGAAAGAATATTTCAATATAAATGCATCCTTGCAGTGAGAAGCTCTTCAATGCCTTACACTTCATTACCAAAAGGAAACAAAGACATTTCAGGAAGGATATATTGTATTAGCACAGGATGAATAGAAATCATGTCATACTGTAGCTAAGATAAGACTGAATTCAGGAGTTAAGCTAATGTGCAAACACATGAACTCCAAAACAGACAATGTTTTACAGAGTTTTCCCTAGATGATGCAGGAAAAGGCATGCGGGAAGCCTTATGCATCTCCACAGTAGCAGGCAACTGCCCACCTTTTGGAGTTTCAACATCTCTGGCACAAGCTGTTTCCCAGGAACAGTGATGTGCCTGGAATGTGTATTGAACTCACTTACAGTAATAAAGTGGTCTGACAAGTCCAGTGAACAAATGAAGCTAATGACAATGTTTAAACTTACAGATGTTTAGGGACCAGTTGTATGGCTTTGTCTGCATTAAAAAAAAAGTTCTTATGCTAGTATATTCAGACTAGATTGAGTGCTGAGTTTAAAAATCCTTGATGTAGCCTTTTGCTGCCTTCCTCATAGCCTTCAGCACATCCTTTATGTCATGCTTAATATCTATACAGGAAACATATAAGTAGCTATGACAAGTTTCCTAAGTAAGATTTTAGTTGAATCACAGGACAACTTAGATTAAAAGTGCCTTGGAAAATATGCATCATTATTATTTCCAAATAATAATAATGAAATAGTTTGTGCTTGTGTCTTTGCAAATGTGACCACTTCTGTGCAGGAAGACTGGTTTCCTAATGGGGACCCTCACTGGTTTCACAGATAAATCTCTATGGATAGAGTTTTTAGCAAATCTGGGATTTCCTTAGCCTTTGCACCTACTATCTAGGCATGTTATACTGTCAAGCTTAGAAAATATCCCTAAAAATACGTTTGTTTGATTGGGCTTAAAACCTTCTTTCTTCCCAAAACCCTGCACTTGGAAAACAAAACAAAACATGGGTACAGTTCTCAAAGACATAATGAGTTTATAGAATTGTCTTTTCTCTCCATGAATATCTTCCCATTTCATTACAACCCTTCTTTCCACTTGAACAAGACCAAGATTAATTTAATTTATTTATAGCATCAGGAAAAGAGAGTCTGGAAGTGTGGATGGAGTCTTCAGCTCCCTGCTCTTGCAGAAAAGTTTTAGAATGGAAAATGGTCACTACATGGTGATTTTCTCAGTTTTGTCCTGAATAGCATCAGTCAGTCCAAATCTCCCTTCAGCTGTTTTCTTTCTGTGCTGTCATAGGCTCTACAACTCCCCAGGGCTGTCCTTAGGAGTCAGAAAAAGACCTTAATCCTCCTAACCTAACGAACGTGTTGTTACCAGTATATAGTGGAACAACTCCAACTCTCCACACTGAGAGTGTTTATAAGAATTTACTGATATATGCTGCTGCTCTTTCTGGTCTCCTTCTTCTGTGTTTTGTAGTAAATGACCAAAGGAACCAGCTCTGGAAATGGCACTTGGGTGGGATTTGGGAGATAAGGGTCTGATGAAGTGAGCAGCACTTAGAGAATAGCTACAGTGGGATGCATGAGACCCCTCTGTTGCATGAAAATAGTTCAAAAGAGTTGATTTTAGCCCAGGAAGAACAGTCAGCAGAAGACCTATCCTTCTGAAGAACATAAATGAGCTAGAGAGGAGGTTTGACTTTGAACATAACTTCCTAACTTCATAACTTCATAACATAACTGGAACTTCCCCCATTGAGTCTGCATGGAGCACACACGCGTTGCTTGAGCTCTAGCAATATAGCTAGCTGATTTTTTATGGTGCAGCTTTTTATTATTAGACTATTATGCTTTGTAAGGGTCTGCATGATCAGCGTCAGAAACAAAAACCTATGCTTAATTTATTATACACCACTCCGCCCTAGGCTACAAGACTGACTTTGTCTTGTGCAACACTTCAAACACATAAAACCCAGTAACTTCAGCTACAAGTTACACAAGCCCCCCAAAAAGAGAACTGGGGCTTTCAGACTCACATGCTTTTGGCATAGGATGAGAGGGTGTTCAGTAGGGAAGAGTAGTAACACTATTGTATGACAAGCCAGGCCATCTGGTCCTTTAAATGGGATTATACTGTGGGAGATGTTATTTCCATGGACTCAGCTGCCTTGCAGGCTCAATCAGGTGGCAAGTTGGGTGGGTCCACAGAGAAAACAGGTCATACCACTATTCTGTGTAAAACTGAAAGGGTAGCACTAAAAAGAGCGATGTTCCCAGTGTTTGTGGATACAGCTGTTTTATTTGTTTGTAGTAACTTAGGTTTCTGCTGCCCATTAACAGTAAAGCAAAGCAGATTGTGGTAACAGTGGACAAGAATCAGTTAACTTATTTTCCTTTGCTGCAGGATGGAGAGTTTTACAGACTGTTTTAAAAGCAGAGCCAGTGCTGCATGCAGCACTGGAAAGTAAAGGGTTCTTTCCTTTAATCTTGTCACTAGGTGCAGTAAAAGCAGCTGCACTTTGTGTTTTTCCATCTTGCCTTGGTGATAACTTCAACCTATGGTAGAAGTGCCCATGTTTCTATATCATGCAGTTGTCTCTCTCCTTTAGACACTACTGACCTTGCCTGAGTTTCCAACCTGCTGGTCTCTTACTAGTGGTGATTAGCTGAGGCCTTAAAATCCCTTTTTGTCTTTCACATACATCTACAGCTAAGCTGGTTCTGTGAATTCAGAAGAAAATGAATGGCTTTCACCACTTCCAGGTCTAGTGACACCAACATTTTTCTTCATCTTAGAAAAAACTCTTTCAGGACTTTTTCAAGGCATTTTTATATCACAACAGTATTTATAAATGAAGCTATCTTACAAGACACTTCATTATTAACAGGTTTATTAATCTGATGCTTTCTCCCACTCCTACACACTCATAAGAAATGTTGTTAAAATTTTACTCACCTGTCATGTATTGCAGTCTGTGTACACAGGCTTGGCTCAGAAACGGAGTAGTTAGGAAGTTGTATATTATAATCTACCATAACAACTTCTCTTCAGAGCCATACATGTCATGAGTAAACACGGATGTTCTTCTTAGCAGCAAAGTTAACAGGTGCAGCAGTAGCACATGGGTTGTTTGGCGGGTGGAGCTCATCAGAGAGACATGCAAATGCCCTCCATAATGTAAAATGTGACTTTCTCCAACATCTGTAAGAAAAATGGTAGTTCAAATGCCTTGGCTACTAGTTTCACGTTGCCATCTTTGACATTTGAGCAAGCAGAACTCCTGTGGTGAGACTGTAGCTATAATACAATGTTATTTGTCATGAGGGGATCATCCCAGTTCATTTACTGGAACTTTATTGGAGGGGAAAGCGAAACCAGAGAAGAGAGTTATCTAGTATTTTAGAAAAATACTGAATTATGTATTCCAAAATGCTAATGCAATTTTTCTCAGCATTTTTTTGCAAAATTTTTAATTGGTTTTGCCAACAGTATTCTGCATTTAGATGATGAAAAATAAAAGGGACTGCAAATATTCTTAACTACTGATATCAACAAGGAAAATGATCATGCTCCTCAGTTTTTTGCAAGATGTAGGAAGAAAGGTCCTGTTTGAATATAGCCTGGAGGCTCATCAAGAAAATGAATGGGGTTTCTTCTCAAAACAGTATGACTCTGCATAGCTCGTGGGGTTTCAGCTGTGCACATGTGTGTGTGTGTGGGGGGTGACGGAGGAAGTGGACTCCCCGTTTCTGCCAATATGAACTCTTCACAAATGACGCAGTGGTTTTAATGAGCTCTGCTGGTTAAGTTCCCAGAGACACTGTTGGGGTCAGTAAGAGCACTGCCTGGAACACCCATGGGTTCTGCTTCAAAAATGCTCCTGTGTCATCACTTTAGAAACCACTAGAAACCAAGCAACCACTTGGTCATCTGCCTTTCCCAGAAAGTAAGGACTTCACAGTGTTAAAGTATAATGTAGTTTCCACCAGTTTTTTAGAAGACATCCAAACTGAGTACAATGTAGTTTCGTAGGCTAAAGTGGCCAGTTTACATTAAGAAGTTAAGAGGGGAGTCAGAAGTTGTTGACTGTAGTGATGAATAGATAACAGAGGGTTCTGGTGTTCAATTAGATTGCTCTTTTGTGCCCCTTTTCCTCTCTCTCTGGCTAACTACAGTTTCCTGAAAATATTGCTAACTTCCTGGAAATTCAAGAGGTGACTGGTCAGCACCACCAGATGAGATGGCTGTCATACCATGCTGTGCTTTCGGATGCTCCTAGACTGCATTCATGTTCAGAAATCTAAAATCAGGTTCTCTAGGTGTACACTCAGTATTTATTTCTGTCACTTTTACATGCATTTCCTACAAACCTCTTCTTATATCTACTGAAACCAAACACAGTAGGACTGTGAGTTTGGCAGAAACATTAATTTCAAAAAGGCTTGTAACTCTGAGACAAAGTGTTCCCATTATCTGTTTGCTGTTCATGATTTATATTTTTCCTTACAAATCCAAATCTATTATCTATACAGCTTATTCTATTACCTCTCCTTGTACTTGCCCTTCATACTTTTCCAACTTCTTTGTTCTCTTGTCTACATACATTATTCCATACCCACATGCTCAAGCATGCTTGCTTACCATTTCTCTCTCTCTCCCTCTGTAGCCTCCTGGCTATCTGGCTATAGTGCAAAAGCTCTAGGTAAAGCTTCTAAAAGTGTACTCTCCAACTCTGACTTAGAAGAAACAAGAAAAAAAGTTAAAGCATATTGGCACATTCATGAAGACATTTTATTTTCACTGGTGGTTCTACTTGGTGTTTTAACCAGTTTTACGGTTAAGTGGCAGATAATCGAAGTGCTGTAATAGCTTACTCCAGTACGATCAAAGAAAACTATAATGCTGAATTCAAGAACTAAGACTATTTTCTCAGATGTAAAAAGTTGATGGGTATGCATTATCTGCAACTTCTGTACAGAAAGCTGCATTTTTTGTTATGATCGAAGTTGTGCTGAGTCAGTGGGTTTGTATAATACTTGGATATGTTTTGATGAGATGTGGAAGTCTGCACCCGCATCTGTCCACCAGTTACCGAGGCCACAGTAGGCAATTTATGTCTGGCCAAGAGAGGGAGTTTTTGTATTTAAAGCTGGCTATGAAACTGAAAGTGGACTCAGACCATCTGAGGATCAGCTAAACAGTTTCTTATGCCAAGGACCAAGACATGACCAAAAACTACAGTAAAACTGACCTCCCAAACAATTATTTTCTTTTCTTCCTTAGTAAGTGTTGTAACTACAAGGCACTGTGTGGGGGAAAAGGTATTAAGTAATAATGAGTTTATGAATATAAAAGAAGTTTCTGTGTGCCAGGAACATATAGTACACAAATTAGAGATTTGGGAAAAAGAAATTCAGTAGGATGGAAGAAATTACAGACACACTTGTGAAACTGTGGATAGTGCAGTGAGTAGGCACTGTCCTGGAGCTTCAGAGGTCTCTTTTCATACCCGTTCTCTCTCACAGATATCCTAGATATCCTTGGACAAATCTCTTCTGCCTTAGTTCACAAAAAGGTGAAGGCATCTTTCGGATGTCTCCAAAACCTCTGCCAGTCCCAGAATCCCTGCTCAGCTGCTGCCAAATTCTGTAGCTGCTTGAATTTCCTCTGACAGGTGTAAGTGAATCAAAGTCTTGGCATAGCTGAGTAACTTGGCATCCTTGATCAGGTCCAGGTCCTGCAGTGTTCCACAAACTACATATTCTCTGCTGTCTTCATCCAGTGCAAGAAGTTTGAAAAACACAAACGTCTACATGGCTGTTCTTGAGGAGGTGTGAGATCACTCTTCCCCTGCCCTAGCAGATGTGGGGTTCCTCTGCACCCCCCAAGACAGCCAGAAACAGGCAACCCTCTTGGTCCTGTGCTGACCCCTAGACAGAGCATCTTGCCTTTCAGAAGGATTTACTAGTTTAGAGTCCGTGCTGAATTAACTGTGGTTTTATGGCTTCTGGTTTGCAGTGCAGCATTACAAAGTTAAGGGTTGCAGTAAGTAAAACCCTTAGTTTTATGTGCCACCATTTCTCATGTGTTAAGTAGGAGTAATAACATTGCCGTTACCTTGTTCAAGTACTATGAGGATAAGCAGATTCAGATTTCTGAATTATAGGCTACTGAATTGCTCAGCTTCAATGGTTATAGAGCCTAAGGAAGTTAGATATACAGTGTAAGTCCGGTAATTTGGATTGTATCGTTCAAATGATATCAAGACTGATTGAAAATTTTTATTTTTCTTCTTTTTCTATGTTATTCTAGAAAGATAAAGCTGGGATGGGGGTGAAGATGGCCTAAAGGATTTTATTTGGTTTCTCCCAGTCATTTTCAAGGCAAAGGACTAAACTGAAGTCAACAAAATTTTAATTTGGCTTTTGCTACTTCACCCTAAGTGTGTGAAAATATCTACAGGAGGAAACTGCTTTCCTTCCTGCCCTGATGTTCTGCTCTTTCTCAGAGGAATGACCCTTCCCCATCTTTGCTGGTACTCCTGTTGCTTTCTGACATGTTATAACACTGCCATGCAATAAGCCTGAAATCATCTAGTGAAAAGAGGAAAAAAATAAATAGTCCGTTGCAGAAAGAAACTACAGTTTTCTAAGAATCTCCTTATAAGTTTGTATATGATGACCACGTAAAATGTCCAGCTTTGTTTTACTGTAATACCTATTACTTGTGAAGTAATTCAAAATTAATAGGGCAAAACCATCTACCAGTGCAGTTGATCACAGACCTCTTTGCCTTCATGAAGGAAGGAAATTAATTCATTCTTTAATGAATTTGATTCTTTAAATTATTAGGGAGATTTTCTGTAACAAGTATAATAAACCATGAATTAATAGTGATAGCTAGCAACCTGCAGGCTTACGACATGAACAAAATTTTATCTAATCCTTCTCACATTGCAAAACTGTGAGCACTGTTTTCATTCCACAGACAAGGAAAATGAGGCTGAGAGGGCCATAGATGCACCCACGGTTGCATGGCCCATCTGTGGCACAGCCAGACTTTGCATTCGGGACTTCTTGGTGTCAGGGGAGTGTTGCATTCTCTGCATTACCAGTCATATTGCTGGCTGCACATGGCAGGGGTACACAAGTATGTTTATGGCTCAGAGAAAACGGTTGGGGTTTTTTTTTCCAGTTCTTCCTGACAGCTTCAGGAGATGAGATTCTTGGGAAAGTCTCATGCTAAATATTTTGGTGTTCATCACGTTAAGCTGTTCTATCTTTTGTGAAGGTGCTCACAGAAGAGGCTCTGGCTCTTGTCACAAATAATCCATTCTTTATACAGAAGGTGATGCAGACAAAATGATTCCTAAGACAGTCACATGGCCAGTAGGTGAAGGGATCGAGTCAGAACATAGGGTTGTGCCTACATATAGCTATATTAGTCTTTTACTTTGGCCTTTTGAAAGCCACAGTGCTGCTTCATGGCCTTTAAGACCCCTGAGGGTCTTAGGGAACCACGTTTCCTAGGCAATGGATGCTACAGACAGCAGAAAGCAAAGATCCTTCCACTTCACAGAAGAAATTAGAGGAAATGAGTGTTTTCTGTTTTCTTGCAGAGAACATTATCTGACCCAAATTATCTGCTGTCTGTATTATCTAGCATCTCGCCGAATGCTACGAACGTGTTCACACCTTTAGATTTGTGAACGGTCCATTATGCCCAACTATCTATTTTCAATTTCTTTATCCCAGCTGTCATGAACAGTGATACATTTTCAGAGGAGTCTGCAGAGAAGATAATCCCAGGAAATGTTGTCCTTTGCCACACCAATGTTGTGTAAAGTAACAGTCACGACTTTTCCATAAACAATGACCTGTCGTGTTGTGCACCTTTTACTTGCTGGAACTAATTTCACTTTACATTTGTTATTCCCCTTCTTCTGCGGGATACTGAAATTCAAATGAGTAAGCTCAAAGCTGTGTCTGTCCGATGCTGTGCTGTGTAACTATATTTTGTTACTCAGAGGAGGGATGTGCAGGAGGAATTTCAGTGTCTGCTTTATTAATATCCATGTCCCTCTGGATTTATCTGAGAATTTCTGAAACAGATAAGAGTTTGTTGTCATTTGCAAAAAATGTTATGACTCCTTTGCTTGGGCCTTGAACAATGAAAGGAGGCTGTATAAAAGCGAGACAGGTGAAGTGGTTCACAGCTATGAATGCCTGTGTTGTATGGCTGTGACTTAGGTGCCTATAGCACTTTTATTCCTGGTGGCACAAGAGTGCTGCAAGGATACGTCATTTTACCCCCCTTTGAAGCATTGCAGTCACTTCTGAAACCACGGAGGGCTGCAAGGCAGAGAGAGAGCACATCCCGTGACGAGTGGTGGGCGGTGGGAAGAGGCAGTCCTGCCTCCCAGCACTGTGATGGCTCTGTGCATCTGTGGGAAGTGCCTGGGGACCGCCCAGTGCCTGGCCAGCGCTGCCAAGGACTCCCTTACAAACATCCTCTGAAAGCACAACCGGTATAAAACTCTCTGGTAGAGGACTGGGATGCACCAGTAACTGCCTGTGACTGAGCCATGTGGACATACACCACAGCTAGACTATGACACATCTTTCTGGCAAAAGTCTTCTGCTCCAAGAAATGCTAGATTTCAGCAGGGGAAGGAAAATGATTGATGGGTGTATGGTAGGACAAGAAGAAAGACTTCAGCATAGGCTAGTGCTTAGATTGGCACATCAGTGTTTCCTCCATGAGAATGCTGTTTATGTGAGGAGAAAAAGGTCTATAAATAAAAATGAATATATTTTAAGTTCTATGTCAGAACTGGGATCCTTTGACCTGTCAGAGGATTTTATTTTTCCTGATTTTTATGTCTTCAGATGTATTTGAAAATTGTAGTTCCTTTGGTTATTGAGGGATAGACCTGAGCAATAGGGTATTGGATCTCTGGGTATTTATTTACACCTAAAAACTTCTGTGTCAGAACTGTCAGTTCAGCACTTTGAAAGAAGCAAATTCCATTAATAACTCTAAATATAAGATTAATTGACATCATTGAATAACTTACTTGTTCTTATAGAGCATCATATCCCACAAAGTGCATTTCAAAAGCATTTTAAAGCCTTTGCTTGTCCCTTTTTAAAAATATATATACCATGATATTAAAGGTGTGAGCAAGCATGCTACTGCAAAGTAAATTAAGGTGTGCATTTACAGTGTGCCAGCTACTCCTTGGTAACTGCCCGTGTACGTGTTCCTACAACACAGTGAATGTCAGGGAGTGTATGGGTCAGAGGTATGGGTGACAGACTTTATGTTTAGTGAACAGTGTTGCAAGGCAGGAGCATGCACCAAGCACTCACTGCAGGATAATGAAGCCACTGAGAACTACCACCACAGTTTATATTGCAGTAGCTTGTTCGTTTGCTTTTAAGTCTTAACTTCCTAACTGAACACCTCCATTTTTAGTAAAGGTCTCCTTCTGTCTTAGGCCAGGTCCTATTAGTATGAAAGAAGTAAAGGCTCACACTGTAACAGCTGGAGAGAGTTCAGTTTCCAAATAGGGGAAAATGGAAGTTCCCAACTGTGCCAAGTAACGAGACAAACCACAGGGATCTGTGCTGTAGTCTCCTCACTCTGTCTTAGGCTTACTTGCAAAACAGGGAATATAAAACAGTGATTTTGCCAAGGTGTGCCCTCCAAATAGCAGCTCATACAGTGATAAATTTCCCCAGCTGGAGGAACTCTATTGAATCATAAAAGTGCAGGGCTAAAAAAAAAACTCCAGGGGTCATCCAGGTTGATGTCTAACCTGACAGATGTCTAACCTGTTCAAAGAAAATCCTTCACTGAAGCAGTCTTTGTCACTGTGTTTCACTGCACTTACAGATTGAAAGACCCTTTTTCTAGTCTTCTGTTCTAACTTAAGCCTATTTTTTTCCTGGTAGTTCTCACAGTGGACATGTTGTCTCACAAACGGAGTTTGTGACATGCATTTGATCACTCCTTCCTGTTAAATTATTTACAGGATATGGTTTACCAGACAGAATTTCAAAAGGACTAATACCTTCCCTAACTCTGGGTGTAATTAGTACTCTGATTAATGCTATGGGTAGGATATCTACCCATTTCATTTGAGTTTCCTGACACACTTTAGAAATCTGTCTTTTTAGAGTTTGGTTCATCTGCTCTACTTTCCCTCTGGATCGTGGTCTCCAAGGGGTATGTAAATTCCAATAAAATTGTAAAAACTTAGCAAGCTCTTGTACAATTTTATCAATAAAATGGGGCCCATTATCTGAGGCCATTCCTTCAGGAATACCCAACCTGAGTACCTCTCTAGCTTTGTTGGTTCAGCACAGGAAAGCTTCTGGCCATCCACAAAAGGCGTCTACCAATACCAGTAAGTATTTAAAGTGATTACACCTAGGTAATTCAGAGTAATCTATTTGCCAGTACTGCCCTGGTGTTTCTCCCCTTTTAACCTGTCCTGGAGGAGGTCTTTTCTGTATCTTCAGATTGTTCTTGGAACATATCGAGCACTGCTGTACAATAGCATTAGCCAGTTTTTGCATTCTTCATCCTATGGCATATCGTCTGATGTCTGCTATTACTGCATCTGCTCCCATACGGGTTTCTTGATGAGTCCTTTTTATTAATTCCCTCATTAGTGGGGCAGTGACTATTATTTGCCCATCATCAGTTGTCCACCACCCATCCTGGGTTTTGGTACAGTTTAAAAGTTTTGCTAATTGATTCTGAATATATTGGAGGATCCAGTAAAATTCTTCTTAGATCGTGGAGGAGTTATTTGGCATAGAGCTTCCTTCTGCTCTAGTCCCAGTTTTCCTTCACCCTGTGAAACTTCAAAACCCAGGTATTTCACAGTTGTTTGTACAATTTGGGCTTTCTTTTGTGATAGCCTGTACCCAGCCAGTCCCAGGAAATTTAACAGATCAATAGTGGCTCCCCTGCAGTCTTGTTCTGAGGCAGTCCCTATTACTATATCATGTACATACTGTAGTAAGGTAACAGAAGGATGCTGACCTTGCCATTCTTCCAGTTCTTTGGCTAGTATGTTACTGAACAGGGTAGGGCTGTTCTTAAATCCTTGGGTCCAGCAGAGTTGGGTTTTCCTTCTGGTGGTTGGACTTTCCCATGCAAATGAGAACAATTTATGTCTTTCCTTTTCCAGAGGTATACAAAAGAAAGCATCCTTCAGATCCAGTACTGTAAAATAAACATTATTTTATAACACAGTATATGGATTCGGAACTACCGGATGCACATCTGCTGTAATCCAGTTAATTTCTCTCAAATCCTGTACCAACCACTACTCCTGTGTTCAGGGCTTCCTGACTGGCAAAATTGGAGTATTATATTCAGACTGACATTCTCTTAATAATCCATACTGAATAAAGTCATTTATCAATGGTTCCAAACCTGTTCTGGCTTCTAACTTAATAGGATATTGTCTTTTCTTTACCGGTTGCGCTCCGGGTTTCAGTTCAATTTTTACCAGTACAGCATTTTTCGCCCTTCCCGGTTTCTTGGTTGCCCATACTGTAGGTAGCACGGCATCTCGGATTTCCTCTGGGATGTCAAAACTGTGCTTTCCAGGTGGTTTATTTTGGTAGATGTAACTGTATTGATCTATCAGAAAAGGTTATTTGTGCTCTTAATTTACAAAGTAAATCTCGCTCTAAAAGAGGAATGGGGCACTCCGGCATGTAGAGAAACTCATGAGATACCACTTAACTTCCAATCTTACATTCCATTGATTTCAGAAATGGTTTCAAAGTTTGCTTTCCCATGACCCCAACAATAGGGATATATACATTAGTTAACGGTCCCTTACAACTAGTCACTACAGAATGGGTGGCCCCCGTGTATGAGAAAATCTGATTTCATCCCCCAGCTGAACTGGAACCAGGGGATTGGCTGGGGAAACTTCAATGTTCTCCCCCAGTCCCTGTCAATCTGAGTCTGAAGTTCCCGACCTAATTAGAACAGCCTCCCGTGTGGATCCCCACTTTTGGATAATCAGTTTTCTATCCGGGCAGTCATTTTTATCCTTGACCCCTTCCTCTGCCTTTTGTCAAATTCCCTGCAATTGCTGCTGCTAGTAATGTAGCCTACAGCTTCCTGTCCTTTAGTTTTTCCTTTTGTCTCTCCCTTTTCTCTGCTTTGTCTTGACTATTATACACCCTATAAGCTATTTCTACTAGTTGAGATATAGACATTCCTCCTGCCCCATCCACCTTTTGTAGCTTTTTCCTTTTGTCCGGGGCAGACTGTCCAATAAACAGCATATTGAACGTTCTCTGATTAGTCTCTTCCTCTGGATTCAAGTCAGTCCACTTCCTAGCTGTTTCACACAATCTCTCATAGAATGCTGAGAGGCTCTCATTATTTTCTTGTTTAAAATTATACAGTTTTGCTAGATTTTAGGTCTCAGAACCCTATGTTGTATCCCATATAAAATCAATTGTTGATATTGTTTAATCATAGCCCTTCCTACACTGGTATTTCGATCCCATTCAGGATCACTTTTAGGCATGAACCTAGCAGGATCATCATTGGCATTCTGCCTCTGATTTTCCTGCTCGGCTTTTTCCATTACTAATCGCCTTTCTTCTGTGGTAAAGAGAGTGCTTAACAGTGTCTCCATGTCTCCCCACGTAGAGTTATGATTGTTTATAATTGCTTCCCCTAATTGATACATTTTGTCTGGGTTTTCCCAATATGATCCAACTGATTGTTTCCAATTTAAAAGGTCTGAAGTAGTAAATGGCACATGCACAAACACCGGTAAGCCTTCCACTCCAACTGCTTGTCAGAGTGGTGCTTGTATTACAGGTGCATGAGCCCGAGTCCTTCTGGAGGTTGGTGAAGAGTTCATCTGAGTGGACTGTTCCCCTATTCCATCAGACTCGGTTTCATTATTCAACTTTTCCTGCTTAGTGCTTGGCACTAATACTTGAACATCCTCTGGCTCCTCATTACCCTGGATACATCCTTTCCCAATATCACATGAAGAACAACACCTCTGCTTCTTCTCCAACCCGTTTTCTGCCAAAACATATATACCATCAGGATCATTATTTAACAGTTTACATTTCTTTCTGATTTCATGATTATTCCATAATGCAAAGAACAAATCGACATACGGTACTTCATCCCATATATCCATCCTCCTACAGAAAAGCATCAATTGTAGTACAGTATTATAATTTAAAGTTCCATTTTCAGGCCGTTTATCATCGTCACCTAATTTGTACATTGGCCACAACTGATTAAAATATTTTTGGAGTTTTTCATTAACTAGGGGATCCCCTCCAAATTTTCACCAATTTTTTAGGATGCATCCTAAAGTAGTGCAGGAAGGTATCTCGGTAGAAGGATTTAAACCCATATCATTTCCTAAGAAAAACTCTGTTAACCAGGACTTAATGTACTCAGCAATCGAAGTATCTACATACAGAAGTCTAAATAAGCTCCTGCTGCAGTCCTTTATGGGAGTCCTGTGCAGAGCCATTTTAAAACAGACTGATACAGAAACCAGAACGAGGGACGTCTTCCTGTGCTAAAACAGATCGGTACCGAAAACATAAACCAGATGCTACTGCTGCGTATCTTTTCCTGATGCGTCTTATGCAGAGCCCAGAAGAAAAACAGAATCTGATTTCCCACTCACCAAGATTTCCTTCTCTGCAGTCCCCTGAAGATATCCCACTAAATTCGCGTTGCACTGTTGTGTCTCTTACCGCCCGACTGCAGAAGGGAGGCTGAAGGGAATCCCCGAACAAGAGGTCGGTGTGCGCTGGAATCTCTTTGGACTGCCACTTCCCACCAGGACAGCAAAACGATCCGGGCAAAGCCTTACGGTGGTCCCATCTGGGTCGCCAAAATGTTGTCTCACAAACGGAGTTCGTTACCCGGTGTGCAGCATCCAATATCACACACAGAGCCGAGATATCAGTTTATTCCAAGTTTTGCGCAAGACCGGGTGCTAGGTGGTAACTCCACAAAGCTAGCACCCCAATCGTTTGAACAGGTACAATTTATACAGTTTAGTTATACATATGCATAAGCGATTACATAAAAAAGTTTCTTATTGGTCTGCATTTCCGTACCTTACTCTTAAAGCCACAGTACTACTTTAATGTTCCACACATGCTCAGAGGTGAGGGATCTCTGCTTGGGCTGGGGTCTCTGGCTCAAGGGGTGTGATTTTTGGTATTATAATGAGGATAGTTTGTGTAAGGGTGCTTCTTATCACACTTCTACTAATGAGGTCAGATTGTTGTCACAATGTTTCACTCAGCTCACATATTTCTTTGGGATGTGTTTCACTCCCAAGGACAGTAATTCTTGATTAGATGTTCCGCATTTCCAGTATGAATCCTCCTTAGCAGCTTTATGTATGCCTCGGCCTTCCACCAGCTCTAGTATACTTCTCACATCTGAATCTTCCCACATAGCTGTATAATACTGAATACATAGCTGTATAATACTGAATTTTAATTGACGATGTTTAGCTGGCTACAGACACACATGAGAGCTGATGACCAACTTCACATGTTTATAAGTTCAAACCTCTGTAACTCCAGATTCTATATCAGTGTACTGCTGACCAGCCAGTTATTCTCTCTTTCAAACTTGTGCATTTCATTTTGCTTCTTTAATTGTAGCCCCTTACAGTTCTCTTCGCTGAATTTTATTGTGTTATCTCAGATGACCTCCCCTGTTTCTTGGGATCATTTTGGCTCTGATCCTGTCCTTGAGAGAGCTTCTGATTCCTCCCGTGCTTGTGTTTTTGGCAACTCTGACAAACACTAAGTAGAACTGCATCATGCAAGTTGTTAATGAAAGTTTTGAACAGGACAAGATGTGGGACCAGCCACAGTAGCTGACCTGTCCTCCTTTCTGACGATGAGATCAGTAGTTTAAATGTTCAGCTATATTGTTTTCCTATAAAATGCTAGTGCTGCTACAGTTATTATTTCTTGTTATAGTCAATTGCTATTTTCACGCTTGTGCCGTACAGATTGCTGCAACCTGAGCCCTTTTGTGTTAAGCAATGTGCAGAAACTAAACAAAATGATGCTCATAGACTGAAAGAGCTTGCATTTTAAGTAGAAAAAAGGCAACAGATTGATAAAACAAGCTGCAAGGGGAGCACAGAATGAAATTTTCTGCTTGGAAAATGGTTTCCAAACAATTGCATGCTCTGTAAGTAAAGTGCTGTTCTAAAGTAGCGCTGTTCAACTTGGAGAGTTGAAGTGCCCGAATATGTCACCAAAATCTCATTTTTTCACAGAAAAAAATGTGTATTTTTTAAAGAAGATGTTGATTCTGATGTGCTAAAACAAATATATTCTCTTAGACTTCACAATCATCATTTCATTTTAAGCACACGTTCACTGAATTTGTGCCTGTGCTGAGATTTTATAATTTGCTGCAGTAACCCAGCTTATGAATTTAATGATTCAATAAAGAAGGGCACTGTAGAATTAATCCTGACATATCTTATCTTCCATTGGTGAACCTTGTCCTTGTTCTGGGAGGGGAGGCACACTTTACATATGATCTCTGTAGGAGCCATGTAGCGCTTTTATTACCATTTTATGACACTGGTGAAGTGGATTTGTTCTTTTGTGCCTGTTTCACGTGATTCTGTCATGAGTGTGTCTCTTGTTTTCTATCCTGCTCTCTTAAGGAAATTAGGCTTTTGTGGTTGCAACCTGTGTGTGTCATCCATCCCCCATTAATCACTCGGGTACCTACCTGTAAGTCAGCTACTGTGAAAGATTAGTAGTGCTGTTGGAGACATTAGAAGGTATAAAAGTTTGGTGAAAGTAGGCAGCGGCAAAGGAGAGAAGATCATATTGTTACTCTTAGTGAGAGAAAAGCACCAGCGTGAGCTTAATTAACCCTTAGCAGGCAATGGCAGATCACAGAGAGGTTAGGGACACTGCAGCCATGGGAAAAGCTTGAGCCTGACCTGTCACCAGTTAGACCCTTGAGACTGCAGTGACATGAAAAGATCCACTGGAAAGCAGGCTTTGCTTGTTCCCCTGCTTACAGAACACCTTGTTATCTCTGGCTTTCCTGTATATTTTAGTATTTTAACATTCTGTAGCCTTTGTGAAGGCAAGCAGTTGCTATCTCAGGGCCAGGAAGCAGAGAGACCTCTGCAAGGAAGCTTGAACTCTGAGTTAGCAATGGCCATGCATTCAGCTGAAGTCGAGATACCAGAAAGGAAAACAAGTCAAAGAAATTAAGACTCCTGAAAGGATCAGATACATGAATAAGCAGAAGCAGCACCTGCTCCTAAGCAAGATCTCCACATACCCTGTTTGACAAATGATGCTAGCTTCCTCCTGGGAGAGGCTGTTCACCAAAGGGACATAACCAGAATGGAAAGACTGGCTTGACTTTGGAGAATGGACGGACTAAAGAGGAAACATGAACTCCCAAGTTAAAAAAGGAAGTCAGGGCTCAGAGGTTGCTTCAAGGAGTAACTGCAGCTTGAGGAAGTCACTGAGCACAGGTGCTGGCACAAAACAGAAGACAGTGAACTGTGGTTGGAAAAGCCAAAGTTCTTGGGTTTTTTTTCAAGTTAGGTAGGACATAGGCAGGCACTTGTCCCACAGAAGCATTCTGAAGTATTTCAAAAAGTTTTTTCCCAGAAGAAGAAGAATCTCTGTGCATACTGCCTTTGGCACTATTGCCATTGCTGCTGAAAAGTGAGCAAACTTTTTGAGATAGGTAGCTTTCTGCTGGACCTGGATGGAAGGCTCTAAATCACTTCATGTAGGTTACATGAGAGCCTGTTTTGTCACCGCATTGGCAGACACCTTTTTTTTGCCATAAGCAGAATAACCTGCCTTGAAGACAAACTTGGTATGGCTGTTCCCTCTGACAAATGGAAAGCCACATTTATGTGCAAATAACAGTGAGAGGAGAGTGAAATTTTCATATGGAAGATGTTTTCCATCCATTTCTGGCATGGTGCAAAAGATAATACTCCCCCTTGGCAAGGAAAAGAATTGCATTCTCCTTGGAAAAAAAATCAGCCTGGGCTGGGTGTGCCAGCTATGGTCTTTGCTATGTGAAAAAGAATGGAAATTTCTCTGCTGTTCTTGAATAGAAAAGATGATGAAATGTTAATCATTTCATATTGTCTTGCTGGAACTTGTTAGATTTTAGAGAAGGAAAACAAGCAATGAATGCAAAGATGGTCATGATCATTTTAGTTCTGGAATTTGTTTTGCATATCTAGTTCTCAAGGAGGAAAAACAGCCGTTCATGTGACAAACAGCTTTTCATGTGAAAACGTGCCTGCATCTTTTTTCTGCTGGTTTGGGAAATATACTTTTTTGGGTTCTGGCAAAATGGATAGCATGAAATTAATAATTTTGGCGGAGTAGCAATATAAAAGAAAATCCTGGCCCTACCTTAAATACCAGGAAGCACATGAGCTCCCAGGATCTAACAGAAGCTGGGCGGCTCACTCATCCATACCATGGCTGTATAAGGTCCTGAATGTAAAGTGGAAAGAGCATTTGGGATAGATGTGTATGTGGCATAACCAATAACACATTACTACTTTACTGCTGAGATCCAATCATCCAATATAATAATGTAATTGTACAGTCAGATTTGGGGGTGTTGCCCCTTGAGTCAGGAGTATTACTTAGTGTGAATGAGTGACAGAATCAGCCCCAGAGTGGGGTCCGGCTCATGACTGGTGAAAAATGCTACTTGTTACAGAAGGGTTGCTTTTTTGCTGGAATGGACCATGTGAAGAGGCAGTGACAGCTTTAGTAAAGATGATGCATAGGCTGTGGTGGATTAAAAGGTCTGCTTGGGAGTTGTTTGGTTTCCTGACTAAAGACCTGAAAGTAGCTTTAACACAAGGCAAAAAAACCCCAAAAGAATGGCCCAGCTTCTTTTTTTTTTCTTCAGATTTCCTGGATGATGCAGCAAATTGCATGAGGCATTTTGTCTTACGCAACTGCATGTCAGGTTATACAGATGATGCAGCCTGATGTAATTATGCTGGCATATACTGAAAGTTAAACAAGAGGAAACACATGTTTCTGAATGGCAAGACATTATAGTAGAAATCTTGTTGCTTTTTTTTTTTTTTTTGGAGCAGTTGTGTTGGTTGGCAGAGCAAAAAGATCTAGACTTCATGACGACAAAGCTGTAAGACGTGGGAGGTGATGACATTGGAGTGACTGGGCAATTATGTGGTCATGGCCAGCCTGAAGCGGGGAGATGCTTTGCCCCTTAGCATCGAGAGATCAGTATCACTGAGACTACTGCTGCCTTCCCATGTCTCACCAAAAAAAAAAAGGAGACCTGCTTGCTAGGTAGGATTTCAGTGTCTGTGTTTGTCCCAGGGCCAGATCTTAAGACCAGGCATCCTAAAAGCTCAAGAACCAGTTAATTACAATATTCATGACATTTCTGTAGATTAAAACACTGTTTAGATGTCTAAGTATCTCTGTCCTATCCGATGCGCTTTCTACAACCCACCATCCCCTGACTGTCTTTAATTCTTGCTCGCTTACTGCCTTTCTCCAGATAGCCTGATAATGAGTGCTTCTGGCTTTGTGCTTTTTTGTACAGAACAAAACTGATGAAGTTAGAAGCCATGTCATATTCTTGCAGCAGCAACAAACTGTTCTATAACTTTTTCTTCTTCATATCCCCCCTTAGCCCTGTTAGACATGGATGCTTGTTCCAGTAGAAAAGAAACATAGCAGAAGCTGTATGACTTGCTGTTTCAAGAGGATGAATGAAATAGAGGACATCAATCAAGAAATTAACCCGAGTGATTACTGGAGAAGGTATTCAATCGCACATCTCGTGAGGTGCTGTTACTCACAGTTTGCAGTATCAGTGATCCAGGTACTTTATAAAAATACTGATGAAAGCTAATTTCAGTGTCTTTCTAGCAAGTTCTATTTTGGGGTACACTTATCCAGCTGGAGAAGGGAATCTGAAGCTTGCCAAAGGCTAAATTAGCATTGTGCTGGGTGGTTTGTGATGTGTAGCCCCGGGGCTGACAGGGTGACATACCTTTGCATACCTTACTGCATACCACCCAGCAGGACCCCCATGTGGTTTGCAGATGACGCCTGAGTCACCCACCGCAACACAGGATCAGATTGGGAAACCCTGTTTGATGGTATTCGCTGCAATCACATCTGTTTGGGACGTGCTGGTGAAGTGACTATTTCTGCTCCTCTTACTTCCCTGAAATGTTTAGAATTTACAGATTTCTTGTTTTCTCCCCTTTTCCAGCTCTCACAAATGTATGGGAACCATTTCACTAGCTGCCTCTGAAACTCTTACAGCTGCTTTTAATTACTCACAGTTTCCCTAAAAGTTATTTTTAAGATTCTATTTTTGCCAACATTTGATATTCACACCCAATTCGTAACTTAATTAAGAGCTCCACCCTGAAGTAATTTGAAATAAATTCCATTCTAGGTGTTATCATACCAAGATCATATGTCTAGTCTCCCTCTGCAAAAGCTAGTATAAATTCCAAGACACGGTTATCCTGACGTTAACTGAAAATATTTCTATGACCCATGTATGAGCTGAACCTTTTCACCTGTTCATATAGGATTTAGTAAACTTATCTCCTGGTCACAGGTGGGAAAAATGACCCTATTTCTCTCCTAGACACTTACTTTGCATTATACAGAAACCTGCATAAAACCTGTAGCAGGCAGCTGCATTCTCACACCTATCTATCTGGGCTTATTACTCTTTCACTCTGTTAATTAGTGTAATTAATTATAATTAAAGAGTCATTTTCAAGTGATACATCAAACAGTGTATCTGCCAGCATTTCCTGAACCTCCAGTGGCCTTGTCCTTACTGTGTGGATACCAAAAGTTGCTGTGCAGGCAGTGTAGATGATTTAATGTCCATAGTTTTCACCCAGATGCATAATCCTTTACGGCATTTTGGTTACATCTGCATGCGGTCTGACGGTGGTTTGGGAGCTCCTGGAGCTACTGCTGGCAGGCTTCTCCACAAGAGCCCCTGGAGAACCAGGTGGCCATGTGAATATAGCATGGTGTGGGCACATTTATTTGAAGTTTAAGTTCATTTGACTGTGCAGTGTGTGTTGCAGAGATGGGTGATTTCTTTCCTTCTGCAGCTGGTGCTCACTGAGCTAACCTGAGATGTTTGAAATAGCAGCTGTCCTCCTGGCTGAGCTGACGCTGCCCTGCAGCCCTCACTGAGGGACAGCTTTCTAGCTTTTCCATCAGTGGTAGCTGCATCCTCGGGCCCTTCTGACACTATCGCAGCTCTTGGGATCCTTCTTGAGACACCACTTGGGGCTGCTGCTCCTCTGGACCCTGGCCTTACCTATTTCTGGCCACACACTGCTCTTTCTGTGCAGACCCATGACCCCTACAAGAGTTGGCATCTGCACCTTTCACAGCCTATCCTCCTTATAAAGGACAGTTTTCTAGCACAGATTTCCCTGAAGGACCTCCTTTGTTGAGAAGCTGCTTGCCAAATTGCTTGGCTTTCTTTGTCAGCCTTGAGATCATGCCTCTTGGCCTGCTGTAGTCAGCAAGCATCTCTCTTTCAAACTGGCACTTTACCTTTTCCCAGTTGCAACTTCTGCTGTTCCAGCTTTCAGTTTGGGAAATCTGAGCTGAATGAGTCAGTGAAATCGCTGTCCCAGCCCTTGCATATACTTCAGCCACAGCTAAATAAATTTCCTGATGGGAACTTGGTTTCCTCTTGCTCCTCATGTTCCTGCCGGGGACTACTGCCTCTGCGTCCTCAAACACCTGCTGGTCATCTCCTGCCTCCCTCCAATTTCTCTTCTAATTCACCCTATGTTTAATGGAAGAAAAGGACCTGAAATGAGGATGTTCAAGAAAATGCAGAGCAACAATAGGTTGCAGTGGAAAATCAGCAGGAAACCATGAAGACAAGCAAGGAAAGCATGGGATGCAGAAAATATTTTCTTCTGAGACAAATAATTAAGCAAGTCTCTCTCTAAAGGGTTGCTCATGACCTGTCCCTGACATAGTAGCACAGTTTTCTGTTCACTGAGTTCTTAGAATATCCTGATTTGGAAAGGACCCAAGAGGACCATCGAGTCCAACTCCTGTACTCTTGCTTAGCTGTTGTTCAATCAAAACATATTTTGTAAACTGTTGGGCCAATTAATGTTTATTTAGAAGGAGAAGAGGGAAATGTCAGTGAAGTGTTTCACAGCTCCAGTGAGCCCTGGGCATAGGCTAAGCATTGAAAGACTATGTCTTTTCCTGCTTCAGATCTCCTTCGAACACCGTCTCAAATCCTTTGAGATGCAGACAGTCTGTGGCTAAAACTGTTTTTACCAGTGAAAGAAAGAAAAAAATAATTGTGGAAGCAGTACAGTCTTTCAATGCTTCGTATTCTGTCTCAATCTGCAGAAATGGGTGCAGATCTGTCCATGACCTCCCTATTTGTTTGGCAGTGGCACATGCTATGAACAGATGTTACCTTTCATTGAAGAGACACACTTTAAGAGGCAGATTTTAAACAATGGTGTCTATTTTTACAGCAGCAAATGCGGACATCAGGAACTGTAGGAGCTTGACATCAGCTAGACATCTAAATATGTGCTTGTGCCTGCAGGCAAAGTACTCAGACATTTAAATTATAGGAATTACATCGTAGTTGTTTGTGCGTACAAAAGTGGATAGGTAAAACATGATGAAAACCCAGATGCCAAGGTTTTATTTTGACTGCATTTGCCCACTGAAGGTTCTCTCTTGTTTTTACCATTCCCATGTTGTCCGGTGGGGGCTATAGCCCTGTTAAATATACTGAAGCGTTATGCAAGCCATGGCATCAAAGGACTGACAAACCTAAAGCTATAACATTCCACTTGCCTTGCAGGAAAACTCATTTTTTCTTAATGGCCAGTCAGTGGTATTTGTCCCTTAAGGAGGATATCCACAGTGGGAAGAGGGGAATGCACTGCGTGCATTAATAAAACTGCGTGTAGCTCAGACATGATACCTGCATGCAGTCCCACGGACCTTTCCAAAAACCTCCTGGGATGATTGGGGGATACTGCTTCAGCGGCGTTCTGCTTCCTCATTTTTATATTTTTGCTGAAGCTGAAACCACCTTGTATTCATGGGTTTTCTGGCCTGTGTTCGTTAGCTGTCCCTGCTGTCTAGTGTGCTGACTAGGCGGTCTTCCTTCACTGCTTTCCTCATATCTTATCTTTGTAAAACATAAAATGCATCCACTTAAGTTGGTGACTGTCCTGGTAACATTTCACAGCGACGTGGACTTCATGAGACAAAGCCATGCGCCATTTGCAACAGAAACACATGGACGCTTGCCAAAGGTGTTGTGGTACCTTTCTTTGTATCAATACCAAGGAAGAACCAAGCAGTCCTGCCCTCTGTGAGTGTGTTTCCGTCTGAAGCATTGGTGGACGCACTGTGTTCAGTAAGCGTTGCTGGCTCCTCGGCAGGCAGTACTTTTAGTTACAGGGCTGATGTCTGACGCTAGGGAATGGGATTCATTCTCCAGGTGAATGATGGCATGTTGCCAGGCCCCCACAGACCCCAGTGCACAAGCTCTACCATTACCAATATATGATCACCTTCAAGTGAATCGAGTAATTTGTGTCCTCCGTGTACTCTAAGATTTCTGGTTCTGTTTGGAAAAAGAAAGAAGGAGGGCTGTGGAAGAGCTAGCAGAGCCTTCTCCTCTCTCCTCACCTTGCCTCACCTTGCTCCTCTTCTGCTCTTTAAAATGCATGCCATTTTGTGTCGCAGACTAATTCCTCCTAAGGTCTGGGGGTGTCTGGGGTTGCAAAGATGTTTTCTCTATTGACTAGGATAGCTTGATGGGTTGGAAGCAACCTCTGGGGAGATGTGTTAGAGAAAGTATAATAAGTACAGTCAGTGCTAGCAAGATCAGCAGGGGGAAAGAATAAACTCGAAGGAGGTAATCAATGTTTTGTGTAGGTTTTAAAATTGTCTGATTACTAATGACTCATGGGTAGTAAAGCGAAAAATTCCTGCTCCTGAAGGCAGCAATAAATACATTAAATAAAACCAGCTTTTTCTGAATGTGTGGTTTGTGATGTCAGGGCAGGTACCTCAGTTGATGCTGAGGTAATATGAAGTAAAATAATGAATCTGAAGAATTCATAACAGATGAAATAAGACTGCACTGATAAGCTCCAGCTCTCTACAGCAGCACAGGTAAAGAGTCACCAGATGCACCTTGGTTTTCTCATTGCTAAGTACGGCCAGTTCTTTGCCTTGTGATGATTGCATTATTACCCAGCTTTAATCACTTTTGATGCTAAATAGCCATATGAACATTGCAACTAATAGGCATTTGTGGGACTGCATGTCAGAAATCAGTCTTCGCATTTATTTGTTTGCTGTCCTGCCTCTTGGGTAGGATTTTTAATGCACCTAGTTCAGTGAGCTGTACAACACACATTGTGTGGTGCCCTGGCAGCTGAGGGTATGTGGCCAAGGCTGGGAGCAATGGGAATGCAACTGCAGTGGTGACAGGGGTTTTGCAGCAAATCGGCCTCCCTCCTGTCCTGTCCTGCACAAGATTTGCAAAGTGGATGGGAATAAGGAGGTGCCAATGGAGGGGCTATATCCTATTTACCTGATCTCCCTTAGGAAATCTATCCTGTTAAGTGTGTCAGTGTTAAGGTATTTTTCTTTTGCCTTTGCTAACCAGCTTCTGCTGTATTGATAAAACTAAGGCTGTATCACAGAAAGAGATAGTAATACAATGAAGTCATTTTACTTCTTTTTTTTTTTAAAGAAACTGGCTGTACTCTGTGGATTTTGATTCTTCCCTTCCCTTCAGATATGTTCCATGTAGTTTATGTAGTTTAATTGTTGCTCAGGTTACAGCAGTTGTGTTGCTTTCTTAGACAAGCCAAATAATACCTCGTCTTTTTTTATTTAATGTTTTGAGAAGAAAGTACATAGCTTTATAAGCAATGTTAAGCTTAACTGACAGTCAGTAGCATTAAAGATAAGACTAGATGCAAGAAATCTAGTGCAATATATATGGCCATAAAGTGCTGCTTCAATTCAACTAGTTTCTCTAACAAAGTTTTGTTAATAAACAGCAGTCCTGCATAACTATTCCATTACACTGAGGAGCTTGCCTGGATTTGGAGTTGCTTCATTGGTCAGACAAGCGTCTTAATGATGTTCAAAATAAAAATAGCTCAAAGCATATAATAAGAGCTGTCTAGGAGCCTTATTGATTTCCAGCAGGTATTTCCTATGGCAGGAAATCCATGCAAACTGTTCTTATCGTGTGTTTACACATTCTCCCATCTGATTGCACCAGGTTTATACACCCAATAAAGCATGCACACCACACACTCCAATAATGTGCAGAACAACAAGAGGAAGTAGAGGTGGCACAATAAGACTTAAGCTGCAAATGAGACAGTTGTATGATAAACACACTTTAGATATAAAACAGCAAAGCAGGCACCAGAATTTTTTCCAGAGGGCTGTGTAAGTAATTAATAAATAATCAGTAGAAGAAAACTTAGATGAACTTGTGTGCCTGAAATACGCACGTGTGTCACCTACTTGTGTGCTCATCTGTGTGGCTCGCAAGGCAAGCCCAGCTGGTGTGTAGAGCAGGACAAGAGCCCTGTCTGCACCCCCTCCCTTGCTCCTTGCTGCGCCGTAGCAAGCATTGCCCAGATGTGCCTTTGTCTCACCTTCCTCATATTCCCACCCCACTTCTCACACATCGGTGTGGCACCTTACAGTACTTATCCTGCTTCTGAACCCAGGTGAAAGAAAAACCAAGCTCCTTCCTGAGATAAATTGCTGCAGCAGCCGAAGCAACTGCCTTGCACATGGATTGTGAGGAGGCTGGGGAGGGAAGTCATCTGGGCAGCTGCAACGTTTTGGGTCTGAATGCATACATTTGGCATTGCCAGAGGAAGCTTATGTGGAGGTACATATATGTACATGTTTGTGTGCGTGTTTGGGTGTGTCTAAGAGAGACAAGTACAGTCAAAAGATGCAGGAACATCACTAAAGTGCACAGAGAAAGAGAAGTCAGTGAGTAAAAGCTGAAAGTTTTGGGTGTGATACCAGACAGAAAAACAGTTGAGAATCTGGACAAAGAAACTGCTTTCTATTTTTGGATTTCTAGTGCCCTGAAGGAAATTGTACATTGTACAGCTTCTTTCCAAATAAGTTATATTGCAACCATACCTGAGTCATCATCTAGTTCTCCTCCTGGTGGAATGAATTTGCAAAATCTTGAACATCAAGAACCTGGCTCATGCATTCAGACATTGATGAAAGCTTTGAGCGTATCTATTGATAAAATAGTGAAAACACATAGGCTGGATTAATTTAGTTGAGAAAGTTGATTGCAAATCTCATGGGACAAGGCTTTCATGTGCAATTTCTCATAAATATTACAGCTGTTTATAAGGACTTTACATACAACCTTTTTCAAAGCTTTGTATTTTAAAACTTCCTAACTTTTCATGATCAGGAGATAATAAAATTACATGAAGCAACTGTGTAATATTTTTTTTTATGTTCCCCTTCTGATCTTACCCTCCTTCACCCCTGAAAAAACTTCATTATGTTTTGAGGGTCTTGTAAGTTTAGTTGCTTCTTTTTTTCTCATAATTACTTTGCTCAGTCTTACATCACACAGCTCAGGCCTTCTGTTCTCCTCAGAGATGTAGATAACATACTTCAGTGTGGTGTTTGATTTTGCAGGCACCAGAGATATTTTTAAAAGAGAGGGAAACATTTCAATAAGCATACTTTTCAGGGCATGCTGTTAAATGCCTCCTGATTGCTGAAGTATTGTTCTGAGCTATGTAATGCTACCAGTAACAATTAACAATTACATAGCATTTTCCATCTGACTATGTGTTATCACTTAGAGACTTCATGATGCTCCTACAAGTTTGATTCCTGTGTCCCTATTTTACAAGAATAAGGTTACTATAGAGATTCATGCCAATTGTCCAGACATCCACTAGGTTTTTTGTTCTCACTTTTCAGATCCTTAACTACAGAGGACTTTTAGAAGAGCCAAGAACCTGCAACTTCAAAGAAAGGTAATGGATATTTAAGGACATTTACTGCTTTTAAAGGTCCAAGCATCTTTAACTTTTTACTTCAGAGCTGAGTGAATTCATTTTACATTATGGCTATAACCCTGATTTTGAGTCCAGTATGTTCCCAACTACCTTTCCTCTGAGCTCTTTGGCAGAAGGAAAATACTTCAATCTTTTTCCAATTATTATTTTGTCAGCTGTTGTGTTACTGTTGGTTCTTTTTTATGTACAAGAACAGTTATATTCTGTGCCTCCATAAAGTGTTGCATGCTAATCAAATAATCAAGTGGAAAATAATTTCAGTAGGTGAACCTCCAAGACAAATATTAAGATATAAAACTGTCTTCAGAGTTAATCACTCTTCATTTCTTAAGATTCTGTTTTCCCTCTCTGAGAGCCTTTGTGTAGTGGTCTGACTACCCAGAAAAGAGTTATTTCATATTCAACAACATGGTTGTAGGCAAAATATTGTGAAGGTGAAATGCACAAATCAATCAGGAGAAGAATTAACCCAAATTGACAGTATATACCTAGATTGTATGAGATCAGTGCCAATGATTTAAACACAATGGCATTTTCCAGCGTGCGAGCCAAATTAATGCTTTGGAAGACATGTGTACACAGTTTGTGTTTAGGTTAATGCTCCCTGATGCTTGTGAGTGTTGTGTGAAAGCTGACTGAAGCTATGCTCCAAAAGGCAGTCCCAACATGGATAAAACAAAATGTTCCCATGGTCTGAAGTGAACTTTCTCTCTATGTTGGTGTGCTTCTGGGCAGAGAGCTTAATTAAGAGTCTGCTGCACACCAAAAGCGTGCTTTGTAAGTGCACCTCATAGAGGCACGTGTTAGTATCTTGAGCCAAGCATGATGTCAGGGTCATAATTTGAAACCCTCACCTCAGCTTTAGTAAATGCTGTGATAACAGCAGCACATGCTTTTACATGAAATATGCTGTAGCCCTAGTGAATGAATAAGCTCTCAAGGCAACATGAGCTGCAGACAGTGTGAAGTTGAAGCATAATATTTTCATGCACTGCCTGCAAGGGAACTTTCCATTTATTATATGATGTAAACAGCTTTTCCTTAAACTGCCTAAAACATCTCTTGGAAAGGTTGGTGAGGAGCTCCTGGACCTCAAGACTGTTAATACTGTTAATGCTGTTAATAATTGTTAATACTTGTTAATACATAAGGAGATAAAAATGAGTCATAGTGAACTGACTTTTCACAGGGAAATAAAATGATGATGAATTTAATTTCCTAATTTAAAACTGATTGTGAACCTCACTGTTTAGTAAAATATCCATCAGTCAATGTGATAATATTGACTCACCATTCTTTCTTATAGGCTCCGTGTACCATGATGCCGGAAAAAAAGCAGAGCAAAGCAAAACAAAACAGATTTGTTCCTCTAGGCCAATGTGATTGGTGTGTTTGAATGTGTAGAAGGCAGATAATGTAAAGAATATCCAAATACAGGAAATATCGAGTATAGAATACCCAGATTTTGTATACACATATGTATATATGTGTATACAATATGTATATATGTGTATACAATATGTATATGCATATGTATATATGAGTATAAAGTGAACTAAAGAAGTAAAGCAAAACCCTGTTGAATTAGAATACAAAAATATTTGTGAAAGTAGAGTGAAGAACTACACTGGTGGTTAAACATAATAGCAATTTTCTGTGGTGAGATTTCACACGGGGTTCAAACTCCTTTGAATGGTTAAAATTTTTCCCTTGTTCACATGAATATGGATGCTCAGCCATTTTCAAAGTCTTTGAGACAAGAACTGGCTCAAGCTTCTCAGCAATTTAAGCAAAATGAATAATGAAGTAGTAGCAGGAGCATGGCTGAGAGGGGCTAGTAGGAGCTGAGGGTGCTGGGAAAGGCAGGGAAGAGCCGAGAGGTGCTGTAAAGGGCTCCGAGGGCAGGAAAATGGGGAACTCGCAGTGATCTTGGTGAGCCTTTCAGCTGTCCTAGGCTCTAGAAAATCTGTTTCTGTTGGTCTCACCATGTGGAAATTGTATCACAATGTCTTCATAAAGCCAGTTTCAGAGACTCTGTTTGCTTTTTTTACTGATCACATTTGGCTGAGGTTTTAGCAGTACTGGAAGGGTCTCAAAAATGTTTTTGTGTAGATTTGTAAAAATATCTTTCAAGGTTTATTGATATGAATATTGCTATGAATGTGTCTACTTAGCTGCTTATGAGACATATCCCATGCAGTTGCATTTTGCTGCTTTGGTGGCATATCAAAAATCTCCTGGAGTTGCCTGTTGTGTTTATACTGACAGCAGCTGCAAGCACAAGTGTTGTCACCTCTGGGTATTTTTATCATGAATCTAGCAATATGTGGTGTTTTCTTCAGAGCCTTAAAATCTTGAAGATTTCTGGAAATCCGCCTTTGTTTTTGGCATACGCATAAAGAGAAAGTGGAAAATACAGTTTTGCAGGGGCCTGAAACACTTAACACTTTCATACTGAAACTAATTGCATTTTTCAACTTGCTTAGAAGTCAGAGCCCTTACAGGAAGGTTGATAAAGTCAAGGCTGTCGGTAATGCACATTATTTTATCCCGGTGTTCCCTCCTTCCCCCACTATTCCTGGCCATGGTTTTAGCATGCCTTTTGGGTAATTTAGGATATTTCTAGTTGGGATTAGACCCATAGTTTGGTGATCTTGCACGAAATCTTAACAGATTGTGAGGCCTTGGAAAGGCCTGGTGAGCTCTGCAAAAGTTTTGAGCTTTTGGATGCTTACCTGCTTTGAATGGTCCAAAATCTGGAATTTTCAGAGGGTATGATACTTCATATCATACCTGGCAGAGACCCACTCTGCTGCTTGCTGAAAAGATACCTCTTTGTGGGAGCAATCGTTGGAACACAGTCAAAATGAGCATTTCGTTAAAAAAAACCCCTAACCTACAATTAGGCTCTTGGTAGTTATAATGCCTGTCAAAAAAACCCAAACAATTTCATCCCCAAATAAAATTTCATAACCAGATATATAAGGTCATACTGAATGTGGGACAGATATCAGATTAGTAATTCAGCGGAGCTGTTTAGCTGATTCGTGTTTGTAACACAGCCTTCAAGCACTCAAAGGTGCTGCCAATGCATGTTTCCCTTATGACATTTTTAACACAAGTTTTTGTGTGAAAGGATCTGTGTGCGCACTCTTCAAAATTTCCCTATAACAAGCTTCTCCTTGCATATATCTCTTCTTGTTGTGGTTTAGCCCCAGCCAGCAGCTAAGCACCATGCAGCCACTTGCTCACTCCCCCCTGGTGGGATGGGGGAGAGAATCGGAAGAGCAAAAGTAAGAAAACTCGTGGGTTGAGATAAGAACAGTTTAATAATTGGAACAAAATAATAGTAATAATAATAATGAATTATAATGAGAAGGAAAACAATGAGAGAGAGAGAGAGGAACAGAACCCAAGGGAGGGGGAAAAAAGGGAAAAAGAAAAAATGATAATAATTAAAAAAAAATGATACAACTGCTCACCACCCGCCGACCGACGCCCAGCCAGTCCCCGAGCAGGGATCGCTACCCCCCGGCCAACTCCCCCAGTTTATATACTGGGCATGACATCATATGGTATGGAATAGCCCTTTGGTCAGTTTGGATCAACTATCCTGGCTGTGCCCCCTCCCATTTCTTGGGCACCTGGCAGAGCACGGGGAGCTGCAAAAAGTCTTTGACCAGTGTAAACACCGCTTAGCGACAGCCAAAACATCAGCGTGTTATCAATATTATTCTTATACTAAAATCCAAAACACAGCACTATACCAGCTACCAGGCAGAACATTAACTCTATCCCAGCTGAAACCAGGACACGGTTACATTAAATTTATGACAACAGAACCCGCAAACATTTCCATGGGCTGAAACCTACGGTGCAGCAGGTGTTTAGAAAATCCAGCTCATATCAGGTAAGATTAGCAGAAAGTGGGATGAAAAATACAGTTCTTAGCATACTTACCTCTCTTTTCTACTTCCTGAATACTGCAGATTGCTTCTCTTGAGTGTTTTAAACTCAAAAAAATGGAAACACAAACTATAGCTTTCTGTTGTCAAAAAATGATAGGGATCTTCCTGCAGGTCAGGAACGGTGATTTGTTATCAGGCAAAGCAGAAGGCACTCAAGGTTGAGCAAAAGAGTTGAGAAAAAATAGATAAACTATATTACTGTTCTTAAAGGAGACTTGCAGGGGACCAAACAACCTTGTAGAAAGTAGCAGGAAAAAGAAACTCCCTCTTTTATTGATGGTGACAGCTGCTGCAGTCTCCTGCAGGTAGCCTATTCGCTTTACTGTAATATCTGTGAACCTTGGCATGGTGCATGAACTTCTCACACTTTCTGCTGTACAAATACAGAATAAAATGAAGGCTGCTGTGCCACAGACTTTGTAAATATTGAAAGGATTTACTGGGAGGTGGAGCGCAGTGCGCTGTAGCTCAGCTAGGAGCATTACCTGGTGCAAGGTAAGGGTTTGTGCACTACAGGATGTACTCACTTCTGCTCAGCTGGGAGCAGCTTAAACCTCTGCAGCTTACCTATTCAGATGGGAAACCACTGGTCCTTTCTCAAAGGAACTAAATCTAACAGGCGTATCAAAAAATATTTAATACCCTAACTTTAAAAAAGCAGGCTTTATATAGAGAATGTAATGGTATAGTAAAAGAACAATATGACCAAAAGATGAATTGACCACAAATAATCCGATGGACCTATTTAAACTGCTCCAAATGACAACAGATGTAGCCACAGAGGCATGGTGAGAAAGGAATGGTGTACTTTATGCATGTCCCAGAGAGGGCAGTGCACTGACACTTGCCTGTGAGGATGCTGGGACTGTTTAGACATCCCCTAAAACTGTAAAGAGCACTGTGGATTTTTATTCTTAAAGATTTGGCTTCTGACCATTTTGAAAGTATAGAAAGTCTTCTGTACTCTGCTAACTGGTCACATACAATATTAAGAAGCCCACCAGTGCTGGAACACTATATAGGAAATTTCTATTGCTCATCCACCATCACCTGGATTGATTTAATAAGGAGATGTTATGTGAAAAATAAAAAAAACCCTCTCTAACAAGTAGCGCCCCCGTCAGTTCAGAGGAAATGCTGCAATTATCAGGGGCAATGGAGTAGCATGGATACTTGTAAAGATGGCCTTGGTTAATGTGTGGAAAAAAGCTCTTTTGAATGCAATTAAGCTTATGGCAAAAAACTGAATTGCTGTTATCCAGGTTGCTTCTTTTCTTCCCCACCAGGGTATATCACTTTGCATCTGACTGACACAGGTTTGAATTTGTTTATCAAATACACTTTGCAAAGACAAAACCACTGAATGCTCTGAAACAAAGGGAATGTTTCCTGTTCTTTTACAAAGGAACTTGCAAAATCTAGCACTGTAATAATGCCCAGACAAGTCTTTTGCAATATAATGAGTGTTCAGCTAAGTAATTCTTTTAGTATCCATTAGAAAACTGCATATGGCAAGGCAAAGTATAGACCTTGGATATTAATGAAAAGAAGTAATAGAATAGAAGCTACAGGTACACACTTTGTTAAATTAATTAGAAGAGACTTTTCATGTTTGTTAATGAGGATTTTTATTACTTCCATGTATTTATGGAATGTGTACTAATTTCCAAGGCAATAGTCATGCAGAAATGAGATGACTTATATAGGAGTATAGTTGTTTATGTGCTGGAGAGGAGATCCCTGGGCGAGGATAGGTGCGGAGGGCTGGGCATGCATGCCCGTGGAGGCATAGAGTTGCAGAATCACTTGGGCCAGAATTGACCTTGGGAGATCAAGAAAGTCATCAAATGCCCTCCTTACAGCACAGAGCTCAGCAAACAGCAGTTTTGCATTCAGCTTTTTCAGTGCATTTATAGACTTGCAAAGCCTTAGCTTACCCCCTTTAGCCTTCTCATCTCCAGACTGCAAAGCCCTGGCCATTCGAGTCTCTCCTCCCAGGGGAGGTGCCCTTCCTCTTTATGTTGGCCAACAACTTGCTACTTTGGCAAACCAACATTTTGTATAGGGGAGACACTCTCTGTCTTTCCTCAATACTGTTCCTAACAATGCCTAATATTATGTGTTTTGACTGCTGGTGCATGCAGAGCTGATCATTGCAGGGTACTGTCAGCAGTGACCTTGTCATCTCCTTTCTGTGTCCTGACTGCTAGCTCAGGGTTCAGCATGAGTTTGGGTCAACACTACTTAGGTTTTCTTGCCTTAACGCTTTATTTTTATTCAGACTAAAGCTCATTTGACCTTAGTTTTGTACAGTGTTGTAAAGTCTTTACAGAGTTCCTTGCCAGTGGGATGGCATTTAACTACTTCAAAGAGTTTAGTAGCTTGTTTAGAGATCACCCTCTTTACTGTCTTTTCTAGGTCTTCACTGAAGGCATTGAATAACCTGGTTCCTGGTGGGATCCTGCTCCTGACATGTCTCCTCCATGGCAAGTTACCTTTAAGCCCTGCCCTTTGCTGCTTACCCTTTAGCTAGCCCAAAAGACCACTTCCTCCAAACCCCTGGCAGGTTTGTCCCTTAATAAACATTTTTCCCCCCTACAGAAACCTATTTTACCATTTGAGTAACTCTGACCTCTCCAAACACATGCTGTTGTGTTTTGACCCACCTTTACACAGGCATGTGTGCTCTTTGTTGTATTTTCATTGCTATGGTTTCCCTGGGGTTTGTGAGTCACCCAAACACAGACTAAGCCAGGGCAGAGCTGACTAGCCTGGCTGCTGCTGGAATGTGTGTACTGTTGTCTCTCCTCGACAATTTTTTGGGCCTGTGTCCTCAAAACACTCACAATATTTGACAGTGCCAGCTAATAAGTCTGACAACATCTCAGGGTTTAATACTGCTGGAGGTGAAAGGGCTAGGGCTATTATACTCTTCATAATTAGCTCCTCACAAAAGTAAGTGGAGCAAACTCGTGCTCCTTTTGATGTACAAAGTTGTCTAGTTTCACCTAAGACTCTTTTAGGTTTTCTCTTTTGTTACATGCTTTTAAGAATGAAGAAGCTGGACAGTTGAGTCTTTATTCTTCTATGACCTGTCAAACTGTATATAATATAAAGTAAGCTTACTAAACAGTTGCCTTACAGCCCACTTCTACTCCCATGTTTTATAAGATAGTTTCTCGGTAAGAGGGACAGCACGGGACTGCATAGAGCAGGAACCTCAGGTGATCATCCAGTGTGGAGTCTGAGCAGAATTTAGGTATTTTGCATTGTAAGTGCAGCTCTGAGGATCCATGCACGCTTACAGGTTCTCTGTACGCAAATGTCACGTATGTGCACACTATTGGCACACCACTTGCAAGGCTGCTGACTGATGGATACTGAATCAAATTGTACTACGAAAGGAAAAGAGTGTAAATGTCTGTTCTGGTGTGACCATCTGAAGTCACTGAGACGCCTCCTTCTCTGTGACTAACGTCTCAACATCTAATGTGTCAGTGGGTTGCTCCAGGGCCCATCAAACACCTTTCCTCAGGAGTGGTTCCAGAAGACGTTGCAGCGCTGGGGAAAGGTCAGGCCTGGCAGGATTAGGAACAAGTTCTCCACAGGCTTATTCAAGAGAAGTATCTTAGTTTCTGTGCCTCATCATACTGGTAAAACAATTACAGAATCTATGGCGGTGAGAGCTTTTCTTAGATGAAAGGCAAGCTCTTGGATGGAGAACATAGAAATACTTCAGTTGTAGAAGACATTGGAACAGATGCTCCTATCCTGTTTCTCTGTTGATCGTATGCCTCTTTCCACGCCAGCTTCTAGAAATGGCTTAGTACTGTTTTGAAATTGTTTTCAAAGAGTATTTTATAGCAGAGTGTCAGTGAATGAAACATCCAGAGGCCTTACTTATTTTTGGCTTCCGTCCACTTCTGGGTGTGTTGCTGTCATTACATTCTGTATAACATCTGTTCACTTCTTTGGGTGAATGTTGTACAAGACAGTGCTGAAATGACAAAATAAACTTTGTCTGCTGTGAGTGATTAACTTTCCTGCATTTGTATTTATCTGGAATATTTTTCTGTGTTCATAAGCAATAGACTCCATATTTTCTTTCTCACTTTATTATGTAAATTATGCATTATATAAATTATGTATAAGTTCTTATATCAGTGCTAATACGTATATTTAATCAGCCATTTTTTAGTAATGGAAATTATAACTAGCTTACCTACCTTTTTGGGTCTTCATTCAGTTCCTAATGCTATGGTGTGTGACTTCCCATTCATAACCTGAAAGTTTCAAAGAAAGTCCATCTTCATTTGTATCAGTAGCATCCATCAACTACTAAACACATTTTTCCCTTCTAGTTTGTTTTACTGGTATTTCAATGGAAGATTATAAAAGTTCTAGTCTTTAGCAGGTTAAAATTGTATTTCAGGAATGGAAAGGCAAGTATTTCTGCCTAATTAATGATTTTTTTATTACAGTAGGTAGAAAGAACATGGAAGACAAACTTCAGTTCTGAATTTACTTTTCCAGATGTATGCTTTGGGTTAGATGTTCACCAAAAAGAAGGGGACATTCTTGACCCTAGCAACACTCAACACATGCACTGAGGGAAGATACAAGAGTCAATTTACTTTGACTGTAAACAAAAAAGTTGCTAAGAATAAGATTTTCAGTCCAAGTGTGTGTTCTTCATGCAGATGCTATGGCTGTAGTGCATGCAAGTAGATCTTAAGACTTATTTCTGCGGTCTGGACTTGGGCATTGCTAGCAGTCATGATCCTTCAACTATTTTGTGTAGTAATTTTGTGACTGGTGCTGAAGCTGTGAGTGGTATGGAGTTGTGGCAGTGAGGCAGGGAAGCGGGGGTCTGCAAAGCACACAGTTTAGTGAAGGTTCTGGGCACTAGTGTGGCCCATAGGATGGCTGCCAAGGAGCTCTCTCTGGACCATTATATTGAGGCAGAAGCTTATCCAGGCTCAGAGACAAATGGGTTAGCCAGGAGCCACTTTAGCCATCCTTTGCCCTGGACTCTGCATCTGTGCTAGGTCTCTGAGGACACTTGAGGTGTCTGAATGAGAACGCAAGCAGCAGAGGTGTGGAAAAGGGGGTGCAGAAGCACTTGAGATGGGTGTGCAAACAGCATAGTTCCTTTCATCTGCATTAATTCCTTGAGAGTACAAAAAGGATATGATGCTTCAGTCATCATTTAGAAACTGAACTTGCAACTCCCAACTTGGCATGTTCAGAATTGCCAGCTGCTGTTGCTCAGTTCAATCTCTCTTACTGTGCAAGTTTTTCTCATCTCTGTCTTCTTCAGTTTAAGTACTTTCTCATATTATAGCAAAAGATTTACGCAGTCAAGGCATGTTAGACTTGCTGCATTCTCATTTATCTTATTAGACATATCAGGTTAGTCTGATATGGTGAAACTTTGGCCTAATAACGTTTCATTTTTCCCCCATTTTCCATGCATCTTCACATCTGTAGAGGAATGACTGTGTGCTTCTTAAGTCTCCAGCTGTTTTCCCATTAAGTTAGAACAAGGTTTGATTTCCTCTTTATCCATGATCTGTGTTAACCATGCTGTGGGTTGGGTACGCTGTAATTGCTAAGGGTCCCAAGAGGCATTCAGGTGCAGCTGCTGCAGATATTTCTGTTAATCAGGAGGACACTCTCATCCAAGCTGTAAGGTGACTCTGACAGTGTGTTTTTACACCTACTGCATGGGAAACACCCCTTGTTACTGTCCACGGGAGATCTGCACATGGGAGAGCTCTCTCAGCTGTGTGTTTGGGAACATCTGAAAAGACAATGTTGCCCTTTGTGTCTTTGGACATATGAGCCTTACCACACAGTCCTGCTCATGAGAGCAAACAATAAAAAAGTGCTATGTGGGATTATTTGTAAAAGTAATTGCTTGATTTTTCTTTCTTTTTTTTTTCTTCCTTTTTTGGTAGTGGGATGCATAACTTGAGTTTCAAGGCCACTTGGAGCCAGGAAGAAATCTGCCCCTGCTTTCGGAATCATTCCTCTATTGCATTTTAGACCATTCTTAACTTATTAAAGACTTAAGGGACATCTGGGCTGTCAAGGAGGGGGTGATAGGGGGAACAAGGAGATAAGTGCAGGCTAAATGACAGGAGAGCCTTCTGCACAGGCTAGTAAACAGCCTGGGGGGGATCAGGCCCCGTGTCTGTAGCATGACAACGGCGACTGCAGAGAGGTCTGCAAAGAAGAGATTAACTCTGGAGCCCAGATAACCTTATTGCCTCTGATAACAAAGATTAGATATTTCAGCTGCTTCCTGCTATATACTGTACAACCAAGACAAAAAGAAAGTGTAATTCTCGATGTGAATAATCTTGATTTCTTTTCTCCCAAAGCCATTTAGGCCAAAGCTGCATATAAGAAGCAGCTCTTATTTGAGCAACAAACCATATCAATTAAAAAGCTCATTTACCAAATGTCAAAATAGAATCCACTGAATCAACAAACTTGAAATAGCAACACATCACTGGCTACTGATTTTGATCATTCTTATTAGACTGTGATTGTTATTCATGTTCTTTTGTTTGCACTGTAACTGCAAGAAAAAAGTTGGTCTCCCTATATACGCCCTGAAAACAATATGCTGGTTTCTTTTTAGGCAAAATGTTAATAAATAAAACACTGTAAAAGAAAGCTAGAAATAGACTCCACACAGGCACCTATAGATACAACACTGGTAAGCCCTACTGTTTCATGTTCACATTGGTTGTATCCAGCTTTCTGCAGTTAGCATGCTGTGGCTTAGCTACTGTCTGAGGGATCAGGGTTCCCGTGATTTAATCATTGTCTGAGATTTTAATTCCTGTTTCAAACAGAAGGACAGGATTCTTGGAGTGTTTCAATCCAGAGACTGTGACCTAGTAATTTCAAATCACTCAAGTGGCTTGTTGTGAAGCAGTAAAAAAATGATTCACCTTTTCACTTCTACTGTTACTGGGCAATTTCCAGCCTGCAAAAAGGAGATGAGTTACCAGGGCTGGGAGTCGTTCAGTAGGGCAGAATGTATAAACAAAGCCCAATTTAATTTATGTAGTGTATGTTTTTCTCCTTCTCTATCTCTGTACCCTACTTCTCTGCTGTTCCATAAGCATGTGAGGGGAGGGGGGCAGCGAGACATTTCCAGGACCCAAACCTGCCCTACTTTGCGTTTTTCCTTCCAGATCTGTGTTATTTGTTCAAAACGTTCTTAAAAGCAAAAAACAAATGAAGTCCAAACAAAAATCAATACCTAGTCTCAGCTCTAGTGTCTTCTTGTTAATGGCTAAGTTGAAATTCAGCAGCAAATTTAAAGTCTTAGCAGGGCAAGAACATGCTTCAAAAAGAGTTAAAGCCAACCGTAGTGAAGGCAGAGCAGTGCTTTGAATATGCAGCAGAGCTGAAAATATGACTGTATATACAAGGACAGAGACTGGCTCCTGTCATGAGAATATCTGTTTCCATATGCCAATATCAGTATTTCATGGGGTTATGAAATGTACAGAAAGTATTGATTTCAGAAGGTGTTTCAAGATACCTTGATAGAGTCCTTCAAGCAAAAAATATTTGACATAATATTTCTGAAAGAATGATCTATATAGACCTTAATTAACAAATTTAAAGAAAATACAGATGGGCATTGTTCATCTACACTCAAACACACACACAGAGTCAGCCAAACTTTGGCCTGAGCTGGTACTTGGACTACCTGCAGTATGGCTGGGAAGGAAAGTGTTTCAATGGCCTGGTGAGGTGTGCTATGGAAAAGTCTACCTTCAAGACTGCACTTGGCTTTGGCAGTTCTACTTACTGCACTTTCACCTTTGAAAAGCCCCCACCAGGGATCACTGATTCCTTCTTAGAAAGCTTAACTCTCTGTCTCTCAGCAGGTGTGCCCTTGAGATTTTTTAAGTTCCTTTGAAGGTCCTGCAGTACCACTAGTATAGCGTGATTTTAGATTTATTTTCTATTGATAAACTTAACAATCTGCATCTATTTAAATTTCTGGGATTGAACAAATCTAATGAACTTTTAAGGGGACTTTGGCTAAAACAGAAAGAATTAAGAAAAAATAAGTAACCCTACCTAACACAGATATGCACAAGCATGCAAAATACTGGATCAGATTTAGTTGAACAAGATGAGGAATACCTGAGTTTCTGTTGTATTTGCATTTTGATTTACAGTAACTGTATCATTTTTCTTGCCTTTTATACCCAAAGCTATTAAATTTTTTTTTGTATTTACCAGACTAAAGATGTAACACGTGGGAAGATAAATGCAAGATTAGTTCAGAAGATTTTTGTCAGATCAACTCCCCTACTGTCTGAATTAGGAACCTCCTGTTTGATGCCATAGTTAGTGCTCAGCATCGCTTCCCAAGGTGGGAAGCTAATCCTTGCACCCTCAGAAGGGGCACTGCATTCCCCCAGATGACATGTCTGTTCATGGCAGGATTACCTGACAGAGAGCGATGCGGAGCTCGGCAAAACCTACTTTATTATAAAATGTCCTACTTGGTGATGAATTGTTAGGGTCTGTCTTTCTTCAACACACAAAACTTAGACTTTGGCCAATTTTGGCAGATATAGGAGGAATTTGCCTTGAGCAACCACAGGGGAAGCATGCTTGTTGCTGTTCCTCATCAGTGATATTAATATTCCAACAAATACACTCGACAGAAAAAAATGTCCTTTCTGGTTGTATATTGCCGGAAGGTGAATAGTGCTGCACTATTCTCTGGTGAATCCAGGATCCTGATTATATAGCAGATAATACATTAGAGAGGCAAAATGAAGGAGGACATGTCCAACCTTTTGCCCCACCAAGGGGCTGCTCAGCTCCAGAGCAGTCCAGTGCGCTGGCCTGCAGACACAGGGATGTGTTTGGGCCCTGAGGACATCAGTTCTGTTACTTCACTTTCTCATCTTCCTCTAGCAAGGTTAGGCCTCTCTGTATGGAGTAAAGTCCATTAATTTATGACCAATAAAATCTGCTGTAACATGAAATGGGAAATGACTTCAGATGAAAAGTGTATTACTGCTCTAAGCCTATTGAAGCTATTTGTATTATCTACTGAAGAAGGCATTTTAACCAACTCCTCAAATGCTTTTTAATGTTTAATTCCCCATCACTTTGAGGTTCTAATCAAGATAATATGTGTGCTTCTTGGTATTTCAAGCTTAGATCTACTTGGTGAAAGTGCAAACAGAAAAGAACTGCTTTAATACTCTAATTTGGCTTTAAAACAGGCTGTTAGAGAAAAGTATGTGTCTGAGAGTGTTTTTCCAAACTAATGATTCTGCCTTTAACCAATATTTAACAAACCTGGTCCAAAAATAACAGGAGAGGATTCCTGTATAGAGTTCAACTGAAAATTGTCTAGAGCAAATTAATCTTTCAATTAGCTCTAATTTTAAGTACGTGTTTTGGTAGAATGTGGGGTATCCCTTAGGATGTGTTAGGAACAGCCTGAAGGGATGTTACAGAAAAACTAGAGGCAGTGTAACACATCAGGTATGAAACAATAACATCTTGCTAAGTGTCCTAAAAACACATCTCGCCAACTGAGTTTTGTCCTATTTTTAAAAAGGCCTTTAAGAAAGTGTAATGATGAAAATGTGACAGCACTTGACAGCACTTGAGAAAACAAAGTAGAAAGGTCACAGGCACTTAGCTTTTAATTATGTAAATATTTTATTCTTGCAAATATTTAGCAGATTGTGTTTATCCATAAAGCTGGAAATGAAAAGGTGGGGGATGAAAACAACAGTGAGTGCAGAGCAACAAAACAGGCTAAAACATATGCTCTGTATCTCAGTCAAATACTTAAGAACATTGAAGCAAATCTGCAAGGTATTATGGGGAAGAAAACAGGCTAGGTGCCTGTTAATGCAGCAGAGGTGTCTCTTAAGTCTCCATTTTTATTGTGCTGGCAGACAGTTATTTTTGCTTAGATTTACTTTATTTTGGATAAATGTAAAGAACACAGAACAAATCTCTTTGAGAATAAGTGGGGTAAACTGGAGCAGGTTTTCTCTCCCTCCTTCTTTCTGTAAGTTTTGGGTTCCAACAAATCACCTTTCCATTGCAATAGGGCACTCACATGAGAAGCTCTTATAGAAGAAGGTGCCCAAAGAAAAAAACAAAACACCTTTTCTTTGTGATACTGCAGTTGTTACCAAAGTGACAGGAATATGACAAATATTTCCATCCCAGATCTGACTACTGACAAAAGCACCCAAGAGAAGGGCCCCAGCGAGGTCTGTGCCATCCCGAAGTCTGCCCCACTCATCTTGATGTGGCCATGAGGTCCAGCAGGTCAGCCAGACATCCCCAGAGCAGGTCCAGCTGTACCACTAGTGACTCAGAGGCTTTCCTGCAGTTGCAGTATCTCTGTAGCCCGAAGAAGGAACAGAAACCTGGCAACCCAGTGAGGGGGACTGGTGGCTCTGCCACTGAAAAAGATGAGACAAAATGAACTCACAGGGACCTCAGAGCTTCGGAGAAACTTTCAATAAGATTCAGAGGTTGTGAGTGGAAGCCCCAGGTGCGTAACTGATATGGTTATGCTGTGTGGGCTCAGGATAGAGGTTGAATTCAACATATCTTGCTGCTGGTCAAGAGTTTTTTCTGAAAACGATGCAGCCATTTTTGGTGTATTTTCGAAATAGTTCATGCTATAGGAAAAAACAAACTTGATTACTTCTCTCCTATTTTTTGTACTGCTCTATCTTAGTGTGAAGATTGAATCATCCTGGGTTTTAATTTTCCTCATACCACTGCCATCTTCTGTGATAAAGCAAAATAATCTCTTACGGGTAAATGCTTGCAAAATGGCAATGAGAACTGAAGTTAAAGAACAGGAAACATCTATTTTGGGGCTCTAATTCTAAAGACCTTGGCACAGACAAGATCTCTATAATAAGTTTCAAATAATATTTTATTGTTATTTCCTGCTACTGTGTATCAGTTGAGCTATTTATGTATCTTACTTACAAATGAAATACTGACTGAGTGGCAACCAAGTCCACAACAATTGGACAATCATAGCTGGATAGATCATGTATCTTCAGAAACGTTGGTAGAATTATTCCACTTTCATAACTGATAGAGCAGCCTGTTTGTAAGCAGGGAGAGAAAGGGAAACATGAGATGAAGGGTGTAGAAAGTGAGCATAACAGATCTAAAAGTCCTGCTCTTAGAGCTTAATTTAATGTCAGGTACAAAAGGTGCTGCGTGGGATGTCAAGAGATGTCGGGAGGAGCGGCACACAGTGGGTGGCCCTGGGACAGGGCTTCTTAGCAATGCGGGCACAGCTGAATTTGGTTCCTGGGGAAGAGCAGAGAGTAACTCACTCCTGCCTTCAGCAGAGCAGCAAAGTTAGCTTTGTGCCATCGGAAGGGAGGGGTCTGGCAAGGTCAGCAGGGCCTGGAGCACCTATACCTGAGGGTACAAGAGCATCTCTCAAATCATCCCGGGCAAATTTCTTCTCCAGCCCACATGGCTGCCCTTCCCATCTTGCTCTCCTCCCACTTCTGCTTACCACCTTTTTCCTCCCACAGGTGCACTGTGACGTCCCCACTCCCTGGACCTCTCGGGTGGCTGCTGTGAGCGCTGGCTGGGAGGAGGCTGCTACCTCCAGATCTGCACCAGGAAAGAGGCAGTGCTGGGCTGGAATGGGATGTGGCAACCATGCTACAGGAGAGGAGAAACAAAAAGCAGGGCAATAGCTGGGCTTCATGTGTGCCCTGCCAACCTGCACCCCTGCACCCCTTGGCCATGGGGCAGAGTCCTTGAGGTTGTGGGGGCAATCGTCAAGGCTGGGTTCCCCAGTGCCGCACACACACTCACACTGCTCAGGTGGCTGTTCCCCACTCCTGTCCAGATGGGCAAAATAGGCAGCTTGCTGCCCTAGGCATCTGCCTGCTCTGCCTGCATTTCATCTGGCCCTGCTGAGGGGCTTTCTAAGAAGCAAACTCAAAGAGAGAGGCTATTTAGGAAATGGGAGGCCCTTTGAAACTCCAGGATTAGTGTGGAAACCAGCGTGGACTGAAATATGGAGGAGATAAGCAGCAGTTTGGGAGGACGGGCACTGCAGAAGTTGAGGAGTGAAAGAAACATGCTGCAGGGTAACTCTCAAATGGTGCAAAAGGCAGGAAGGTCTTGCAAACATTTTGGTCTATATATATAGAAGTATCTTAGATAAATAGTCACTATAGTCATTGTTACGATTTTTTCTTTCATGAAAGACAGTTGGTTTCTGAATGTATCTAATGCCTCTCAGAGAAGTGACCACACAGGACTTCTTTGTAGTGAACACAAAAGTGATTTTTTCCCCCTAAATTTAATTTTTTGCAGGCTGCTGGACATAGACAGACCATGTCCTTCTCTCAGTTTTTCAGGCTAGCGCAACCCAGACTATGCTGCCAAGCGTCACAGTAAGTCCTAGGCTGTGTTTGATAGAGGAAAGGTCTGAAATGAAAGAGGAGGTCTTAGGTAGTGTGCCTAATGACCTTCCCCAGCACTTGGCCACGGCACCTCTCCCATGGGAGCTGCGTGCTTGGCTCTGTGTCTTGCCTTGCCAGACCTCCCTCCTGCCTCAGCTGCGTGAGAGGGCACCTTCTCTGGGGCACGACCCCAGGGGCAATGCTTACACCCTGCCCACATGCTGAGCTGGGGGCAAGAAGAAGTGCCAGCAGAGAGTGAACTTACTTTAACTGCCTTTTAGACTGATAGACTAATCATTTTGACAAGTTTTATCAATAACCAGAGAACAAGCCTTTTGCAAAGCTTTGCCTGAAAGATATCACGATGTTATTTTAAAATGATAAGTCACCAGATAACAGGTCTCATAACCATTTTATAAAATGTAATTAAGCCAAGAGGCCATTTCATCAGAAATACTGTCGGTTGGGAGTGGATAGTTGATTACCTATAAAGTATTTTTTCAGAGATTAATTCTGGATCAAAAATAAATGTATGAGGATTAGAATATTGTGTATTTGCTGCTGGTATTCCTTACTGTAGTCTATCAACATAAAAGCAAATTAAGAGCTAACAGCTTTGAAACACTATGAAGCCAGTAAGATATAAGTGCAGGAATTGTAATGCACGAAGACCAGCTTTTAGATGATAATGCTTGTCCTTGCTGCATCCTTATCGTGCAGTTGGTTTATAGAAAATAAAATTCAAATGTGTTGGAACCAAACCTAAATACAGTTGCTCAAAATAAAGTAATTTTTTTCTCATTGTCATCTGTCTATCTCTTTTTAAACCTTTAAACCCCAATCAAGAGACATTGGCATATGTTACATACACTTGGCATTATTGTCTGTCAGTGTTCCCATCCTTAAAAAAATTCTCACTGTCACTGATATTGATAATATTTAAGTATAGTGCTGTTTCCTAGATTGTGTACATAATCTAAATTCTGCCTCTTGGCTCCCATTTCTACCTTTCTGTCCTGTGGATTCCTCTAACTCTCTCTCCAAAGATGGAAAGTTGACTTCTCCTTTTTCAATAACACTGTATTAGCATCACTGCTGTTTATTTGTGTTTCTTAACAGAGAGGATTTAATCTTAAATTCTGCATACTCTAAGCAGAATTTCAGAATGTACAAAAACCTACTGTGACTAGAGCAATTTTTAAAAATTATTATTTATTTAAAATAGGAACAAGGAAAAAAGATGTTTTGTGGCTACTCCATAGCCTAAGGAATTGGAAGAATCCTTGTGGCATTTTCCAAGTTTGTGGATTGTTCAGTGTTTTCCCTGATCATCAGATTAGACTTTCATTGTTGTAATAGCTGTTGCAGGAGACTGTTGCTGAGGCACTATCCCATAGCAGAGCACTGTGACTGGGGAGGTGATCTGTGCAATCTCATTTTCCTTCCCCTGAGGGAACTGCAGAAAGTATCTCCTGCCACCTACGCTTAAGGTAAACTGACACTGGCAGTTCCACTTAGACCTTTCCAGATTTGCTGGGGAAGGAGAGGCAGGGAGGGAGGGGTAACAAAATTTTTCCAAGCAATGGTGCATTTGTGCCATGGTTGTTGCTATAGAGAATTAGGGGATGACAGTGAGGGAGGCTTCCACTGGAGTTAAAGGCCACCTGGAATGACAAAATGATTTAAATGCCAACTGTATGCTCCCTGAAGACCTTTGTGCTTAATTATGACTACAGGGAGGCAGTCAGCCGGGGAGAATGGATGCAATCTAGAAAAAAACAATTGAAAAAACCTATGAGAAATTAGTTGTGTTCCTCTTTTTCATCCCCTGTCTCCTCCTACAGGCACAATATGCATAGCAGATGCCATTTCTGGCAGAATTTACACCTATTTACACCATTAGCACTAACAGAGAATTTACCTACACACCTTTTGTGAAAAACTTCGTTTCCATGCATTTTGCAGTGCAGCTCTTACATCTGCACTTAAGGCTAACTATTCTTAAGGCTTGTGAAAGCTCAGTTTCTATGAAGATCATAGTGTAATTGAAAATCATGAGACTCTTTGGTTCATGTAAGTCTTTGATCAACTTTTAAGCTTTCACACGGAAATGACAAGTTAAGCAAATGGAGCCATACACACAATGTGAAGGCGATCCTTCCCCTCTGCTCAGCACTGGTAAGGCCACCGTTGGAGTACTGTGCCCAGTTCTGGGCTCCCCACTACAAGAGAGAGATGGAGCTGCTGGAGAGAGTGCAGCCAAGGGCCGCGTTAAGATGATAAAGGGACTGGACCATCTCCCACAGGAGGAAAGGTGGAGAGAGCTCAGGCTGTTTAGCCTGGAGAAGAGAAAACTCTGGGTCGATCTCATGGTGTACAGATATCTGAAGGGAGGTGCAAAGACAATGGAGCCAGGCTGCTTCCAGTGGCGCCCAGTGACAGGACCAGGGGCAATGGGCACAAACTGAAACATGGGAGGGAGGGTCCTCCTCAACATCAGCAGGAGATGTTGTCTGTCAGCATCCAACTGCCCAGCCCCAGCTGGAGCCTCTCCCACCCAGAGCCACACGCGCTCCCCCTGCCCAGAGCCCTTTGCCCAAGTCTGCCTTCCCCTGGTGCCTGGGCAGGAGGTTTGCCTGGCACCTCTCCGGCCAGCACAGGCAGCCTGCATGGGGAAGGCAGGGGTGCAAGGCAGCTCCTGGGACCGGCTGGCCCACAGGGAGGCAGCTGCAGCTTTCCAGCCGGCGAGGAGAGCCTTCAGGAGGCCCTCCTTCAGGAGCACCAGGGCAGGGCTGCCCAAGAATCTTTAGCAGTGTCCCCTGGGAATCTGCTTTTGAGGGCTTAGGGGTCCATGAGTGCTGGTCAGTTTTGAAGAACCACCGTTTAAAAGCACAGGAGCAGGTGATCCCTTGACTTGTGTTGCAAGTCAAGCAAGCGGGGCAGAAGACCACCTTGGCTGAACAGGGAACTCTTCTTGGAACCCAGGAGGAAAAAGAGATTGGATGATCTCTAGAAGCAAGGTCAGGCTTCGCAGGAAGATTACAGAGCCGTCGTTTGCTTAGGCAGGGAAACAACATGAAAGGCCAAAGCTCAACTACAGTTGAAACTGGCTATTGTTGTACCAGACAACAAGAAAGGATTTTTAAAGTATGTTAATAGCAAGAGGATGTCCAAGGACAATAGAGGACCCATACTTGTTGAGGATGATGCTCTGGCAAATAGGGATGCAGAAAAAGCGGAGGCATTGAATGCTTTTTTTGGCCTCAGTCTCTAATACTAATGATAGACCTTGGGCTGCCCAGTCCTCTGAGTTGGAGGACCACGACTGCGTGGAACAGTGCATTTCCATTTCTGGACACAGAAATTGTAAGGGGCCAGCTGTATCAGTTGAATGTTCATAAGTCCATGGGACCTGCTGGGATTAATTCCAGAGTACTGCAGGAGCTGGTGGATGTTATGGCAGGACCCCTCTCAATCATCTACTAAAGGTCTTGGGAGTCTGGAGAGGTACCCTCTGACTGGAAGCTAGCCAACGTTATTCCAATTTACAAGAAGGGCGTGAGGAAATAGAATGGAATGGAATGGAATGGAATAGAATAGAATAGAATAGAATAGAATAGAATAGAATAGAATAGAATAGAATAGTTCAGTTGGCAGGGACCTACAAGGATAATCTAAGTCCAATTGCCTGACCACTCCACGGCTGACCAAAAGTTAAAGCACATTATTAAGGGCATTGTCCAAATGCCTCTTTTTAAGGCACTGACAGGCATGGGGCATCGACCACCTCTCTAGGGAGCCTGTTCCAGTGTTGGACCACCCTGTTGGTAAAGAAATGGTTCCTAATATCTAGTCTGAACCTCCCCTGACACAGCTTTGAACTACTCCCATGCTGTGTTCCTGGAAAGATCCAGGAAACTACAGACTTGTTAGTCTAACCTCGGTACCTGAAAAAAATTATGGAGAAGATCCTCCTGCGTGCTATTGAAAGGCATTTCAAGGACAATGCAATCATCAGGCACAGTCAACAGAGGTTCACAAAGGGAAAGTCCTGCCTAACTAATCTGAGATCCTTCTACGATAAGGTCACCCGCCTAGTGGGTGAAGGGAAGGTGGTGGATGTAGCATGTCTGGATTTTAGCAAGGCTTTTGATACCGTCCCTCACAGCATCCTCCTGGACAAGTTGTCCAGCTGTGAGATGAACAGGTGCACACTGCACTGGGTGAAGAACTGGCTGAACAGCAGGGTTCAAGGGGTTGTAGTGAATGGTACTACAGCTGGCTAGTGGCCAGTCACTAGTGCTGTTCCTCAGAGTCAATTCAAGGGCCAGTCTCGTTCGATATTTTTATCTATGATCTGGAGAAAGGAGTTGAATGCACCATGAGTAAGTTTGCTGATGATACTAAACTAGGAGGTGCTGTTGACTCTCTTGAGGGACGGGAGGCCTCACAGAGGGATCTAGACAGATTGGAGCATTGGGAAATCATCAATGGCATGAAACTTAAAAACAACAAATGATGGCTTCTGCACCTGGGATGGAGGAATGCCAGACACAAGTATAAATTGGGAGAGGAAGGATTGGAGAGCAGCCCTGCAGAAAGGGATCTGTGGGTGCTGGTGCAGAAAGGGATCTGTGGGATCTGTGGGTGCTGTGGGATCTGTGGGTCAGCAGCCCAAAGCCTGCTCTCCCCCCATATCTATGGCCAAAGTTTTGCTGGCAGTTTTTCTCCTATCGCCAACAATTTGAAACTCAACCACTTAGTGGTGTGATCAAGACAGCCACCAATCACCACTTTGCCCACGAGTCCCTCTCTGTTTACAAACAACAAATGGAGGAGGGCACCTTCACCAAGAAGTTATCTTCCATGAGCTTCAGGAATTTCCTGGACCTGTTGGTGTCCACTGTATGATGTTTCCAGTTGATGTCTGGGAAGTTAAAACCACTCATAAGGACAAGGGCAGGTGATCTAGAGATATCCCTTCATTCCTCGTAGAATAATTCATCGCTGGTGTCATCCTGGCCGGGTGGTCGATAGTAGACTCCCACAACAACATCCGCTTCATTTGTTTTCCCCTTCACCCTTATCCAGAGGCTCTCAGCCCTGTTGTCGCCAACTGCAAGCACCATACAATCCAACCTCTCCTTTACGTACAGCACCAACCCCCTGCCTCGCCTGCTTTGCCTATCCCTCCTGAAGAGCCTACAACCGGCCATCACGGCACACCAGTCCCAGGACTCGTCCCACCAGGTTTCACTCATGCCAACAACGTCGTAGCTCTGGGACTGGCCCAAAACAGCTCTGGGACAGCAGGCTCAACATGCATCAGCAGTGTGCCCTGGTAGCCAAGAGGGAAAACTGCATCCTGGGGTGCATTAAACACAGCATAACCAGCCGGCCAAAAAAGGTGATTATCCTGCTGTATTTAGTGTTGGTGCAGCCTCACCTTGAGTATTGTGTCAGTTCTGGGCCCCACAGTTTAAGAAGGACGTTAAGGTACTTGAATGCGTCCAGAGGAGGGCAACAAAGCTTAGTGGAAGGGCTGGAAAGCATGTCCTATCCGGAGCGGCTGAGGACATTGGGTTCTGATTTCACCAAGTCCCTGAGCAAGGGGTTCTGATGGCAGACAGGTTCTTGGAGACATCGGAGATGTCTCCAAGCACTGGACTGTGATGTCACCTAGCAATGGACAGCGACGTCCCCGAGCGATGGATTGTGACCACGCACCCCTCACTGCTTGTATCCGGGTGCCGAGTCTCACTCAGCCGGCTTGTGCCTGCGCTCCAGCTGAGCGAGGTCGTGAGGTTTGGAGTGTTGAGCGAGGCCTTGGTGCTGGTGGTGTGCTCAGGGAGTTGTTCCTTGCAGCTCTCAGTGCCCGACCCCAGAGCCATTGAAGGATTTTCCCCAGCCCTGCCAGGTTCAGGCAGCCGGGGCACCCAGGAGGCACGCTCGCAGCAGCAGAGGTGAGCTGGGAGGGGACACCTCACCCTGGGGAGCTGGGAGGGTTCCCTTCTTGAGGGACCTGGGCACTTCTGCCACCCCTCCCCAGGCCAGCCAGTGACTGCGGCCTCTCTTCCTTTTCTAGCGTGACACCCGCTGCTGCAGCGCCGGTGAGAGGGAGCGGCTCATCATCACCAGCTCCCCACAGCCCACCGCAGCGCGTGGAGAGCATGGCCTCGGAGCTGGAGGACCGCTGTCCCATCTGCCTGGACAGCTGGGAGGAGGCCAGCTTTGCGATGCCATGCCTCCACCAGTTCTGCTATCCATGCATCCTGCGGTGGGCTGAGAGCAAGCCCGAGTGCCCCCTCTGCAAGAGGAGGATCCTCTCCATCTTGCACTCGGTGCGGGCGGACAATGACTACAGGGAGCACGTCATCACACCATCCCTGCCACCATCAGTCGTCGTCCACCAGGCGGGAGGAGCTCCCGGATACCCAGCTGCCCACGACCTCCATCTCCCTGGAGCACCCCAACCATGGGCTGCAGAAGGGGTGCCCAGGCGTCCTGTGGGTGGCCTCCAGCCTGAGGAATGGATGATCCTTTTCCAGGACCACCCAACCCTCCTCCAGACCCTGCTGCCCTGGGTCCAACCGAGGCTAAGGCAGATCTTTAGGAACAACCGGAGGGAGGCAGCCATGGTGGAGGACACTGTCATGGCCATCCTGACCAACCACGGGATGGATGAAGAGCTGCTGGTCCAGATGCTGGCAGCCTCCCTCCAAAACCACACGGTGACATTCGTGCAACAGCTTATCCGTGTCGCTGTGCGACGGTGCAGCAGGGAGGCCCGCTGTCTGCTGGGCCAGCAGGAGGGTCTCCCATGCCCGGCCCAGCGCCCTCCGGCAGTCCTGCAATACCCGGTGCAGATGAGCTCCCCAGCACCTCATCCGCTGCCGTTGGTGGGGGTCCCAGCAGCCACCCCTCTGCTCCCATTGCCATCGTTATCGGAGCAAGAAGAGCCCCAGGAGGAGCCAGGGGAGGCTGTGCCCAGGCCCTCCACTCCCAGCCGGGGCAGTGAACGCTCCCTTGGGGGGCCACGGAGACCCCCAAAGAGGAGGACCAGCAGCTCCGAGGCCTCTCCAGCCAAGAAGAGGCCAGCACCACGTTGGTGACCCTGGAGGGTGCCTCAGGGCATGGCCAAACCAGGACTGGGCCATCAGCTGGGGCATGCGCCAGCACTCAAGGGCTCCCAGCCCCCCAAATCCAATTATCCAAATAAAATAAATGCATGAAAACTACAGAAAAAGTCTCAGTGTTACTAACAGCACAGGTGGCATTGCTATCCTCACTGTCTTTTGCTTTTTTGCTGGGAGGGGTGGGATGTTAATGCTGACGGGTCCTTCTCCATGTGCCAGGTGCTATTTCGTTGTTCCGCCTGAAGGCAAGTGCTGCCCTGCTCCAGGCCAGCATCTCTGCAGCTGGTCCCGGGCAGATGTTTCTAGCCGGGGGGTCTCCAGGTCCAGCCCGTTCCCCGCCGCTCATCACCCCAGGCCTGTCCTCCTCCTCCCTGCACCCTCTGCCCCCACGGCCTGGGTTTCAGCTCTCCTATCAGCCTGCGCTGCCGGGTGCAGTCTTGCTGCAGCAGCGCCCAAATCCCTCCTCCTGCGCGGAGTCATGGCTTGGTTCTGCTGTCTGCATCAACCTAGGGTCGCACCCTGCCAAGGCAGCAGCCCCCAGAAGTTCAACGAGGGGAAGTGCAAAGTCCTGCGCCTGGGGAGGGACAACACCGGGCGCCAGCTCCTGTGGTGGGATGCCCGGCTGGAAAGCAGCCCGGGAAAGGTGACCATGCTGCTGCGCTCGAGCACAGGCTCTCTTCCCGCTCTTCCAGATCCAGCCTTGGCGCTGGCATTTCTTCTCCTCTGCTTGGAAAGGACCCATCTTTGGCAGAGTCTCGGCAGATGGATGCCAAGCGGCTGAGTACACTGGGTTAGTCTAGTTTGGGGAGAAGGATGCTGAGGGGCGACCTCCTTGCTCTCTACAGCTTCTTGAGGAGGGGAAGTACTGATCTCTTCTTCCTGCAATCCAGTGACAGGACACGTGGGAATGGTTCAAAGCTGCATCAGCGGAGGTTCAGACTAGATATTAGGAACCATTTCTTTACCAACAGGGTGGTCAAACACTGGAACATGCTCCCTAGAGAGGTGGTCGATGCCCCATGCCTGTCAGTGCCTTAAAAAGAGGCATTTGGACAATGCCCTTAATAATGTGCTTTAACTTTTGGTCAGCCCTTGAAGTAGTCAGGCACTTGGACTAGATGATCCTTGTAGGTCCCTTCCAGCTGAACTATTCTATTCTATTCTATTCTATTCTATTCTATTCTATTCTATTCTAACCTATCCTAACCTAACGTATCCTGTCCTTTTCAACTGTAACATCCCATTGTCAATGGATGTAAATGCGCAGGCACGGACCCAGAAGTGAAAGTGGAAGCAAGTAGGCGCAAGGCACGGTTCTCCTCTGACTGTACCTACAAGGCTTCCTGAGTAGCTCCACATTGGAACTAACCTGGCCACTCCTGGTGTCGGAGTCCAGAGCAAGCTGTTTCCCATGCTTTGTCTGCTCTAGAAACAGCCCAGCTTGTTTCACTCTCAGAGCCAGGCATGTGCCAAAGCAGCTCTGAAGAAGGTGTGCCAGAGCGCTGGGGGACACTAAGCTGCCCAAGGCCATGTCCTGCAACATGGTGCAAATGCTCAATGACTCTGAGGGGTGTGAAGGCATCATTTTCCATCTCTCATTCCATGTTGCTTCCTTCCCTGTCCAGATGGACCCATCCACTTCCCCTTCCTTTGGACCTTCCTGGACACATCCCGTGGTGACCCTCCCACTTTTCCTCAAGCCCCTGAACAACATGTCCCCAGAAAGTTTGGGCACGCCCAAGTGCTCTTGCCCTGCATCCTGCAAGGACTCCTCAGCAGTCCTTGCAGCACTGGAGGCAGTCAACCTTTTCAGCCTGCAAGGCCCCCGTGCAGTGTTTCTGGGGGTGATCCATCTCAGCTCTGCAGAAAAGGACCTAAGGGTCCTAGTGGACTATGAGTGCAGCATCAGCCAGCACTGTGCCCTTGTGGCAAAGGTGGTGAGTGGCATGCTGGGCTGCAGGAGGATTCTTGTCAGCAAGGCTTGCAAGCCCACCTGGGACTGAATCTGGTGAGGGATGCCAAAGGCAACAAGAAGTGCTTCCCTAAATCCGTAAGTGGCAAAGAAGACTAGAGAAAATGTGGGCCCATTGCTGCATGAGGCAGGAGACCTGGTGACACGCACATGGAAAAGGCTGAGGTACTGAATGCTGCCTTTGTCTTGGTCTTTACAAGCAAGACGAGCTGTGAGAAATGCCAGGTGCCAGGGACCATGGGGAAAGTCTGGAGCAAGGAAGATGCACCCTTGGTGGAAGAGGATTGGCTCAGAGACTACTTGAGCAACCTGGACATACCTAAGTCCATGGGCCCAGAGGGGATGCACCCACAAGTGCTAAGGGAGATGGCTGATGCCATTGTAAGGCCACCCTTCATAATCTTTAAATAATCATGGCAACTGGGAGAGGTGCCCGAAGTGCTGGTTGGGGCAATCTGCAATATCAGTGCAGACTAGGGGATAAATGCATTGAGAGCAGCGTTGTGGAGAAGGACTTGGGGATACCGGTGGATGAAAAATTGGACACGGGCTGGCAATGTGCACTTGCAGCCCAGAAAGCCAATCATACCCTGGACTGTGTAAAAAGAAGCGTGGCCATCAGGTTGAGGGACGGGATTGTCCCCCTCTACTCTGCTCTCATGTGTCCCCACCTGGAGTCCTGCGTGCAGTTCTGGGGTCCCCAGTACAAGCAAGACATGGACGTGTTGGAGCAGGTCCAGAGGAGGGCCATGAAAATTATCAGAAGGCTGGAACACCTCTCCTATGAGGAACGGATGAGAGAGTTGGCGTCATTCAGCCTGGAGAAAGAATGCTGTGCAGAGACCTTATTTTGGCCTTTTAATACATATATAGGGGCTTATAAGAAAGACTTATCAGAAAGAGAGACTTTTTACCAACGCCTGTAGTGACAGGACAAGGGGCAACAGTTTTAAACAGAAAGAGAGTAGTTTTAGATTGGACATAAGGATGAAATTTTTCCAATGAGGGTAATGAGACACTGGAACAGGTTGCCCAGAGAAGTTGTGGATGCCCCATCCATGGAAACATTCAAGGTCAACTTGGACGGGGCGTTGAGCAACCTGATCTAGTGAAAGATGTCCCTGCCCACAGCGAGGGGATTGGACTAGATGATCTTTAAGGTCCCTCCCAAACCAAACCACTCTGTGGTTCTGAGATTCGATGACTGGAGGAAAGCAAACACCTCTCCTATCTTCCAAAAGGGCAAGAAGGAGGACCTAGGGAACTACAAGCTGGTCAGCATCTCCTGGATCCCTGAGAAGGTGCTTGAACAAGTAATGCAGGAAAGCATTTCCAGGCTCATGAAGGGCAAGAGAGGGATTGGGAATAGTCAGCATGGATTCACCAATGGGAAGTCACGCTTGAGAAACCCAGCAACTTTCTACCATAAAATGACTGACTTGGTAGGCGAGAGTAAAGAAGTGGATACAGTCTACCTTGACTTCAGTAAGGCTTTTGACATTGTCTCCCTTAAGGTCCTCATATAGAAGCTGTTGAAGTATGGGCTGGATGAGCAGATAGTGAGGTGGATTGAAAACTGGCTGCATGGCAGAGCTCAGAGGGTGATGATCCATGGCACAAAGCCTAGTTGGAGGCTGCTAACTGGTGGCCACCAGTATGTGCTGGGGGCTGTCTGTCCAGGGAGAAGCCTTGTGGAAAAGGACTTGGGAGGCCTGGTAGACAGCAAGTTGAACATGAGCCACCACTGTGCCCTTGTGGCAAAGGTGGCTAGTGGTGTCCAGGGCGGCATTAGGAGGAGTGTTGCCAGCAGGTCAAGGGAGGGGATCCTTCCCCTCTGCTCAGCACTGGTAAGGCCACCGTTGGAGTACTGTGCCCAGTTCTGGGCTCCCCACTACAAGAGAGAGATGGAGCTGCTGGAGAGAGTGCAGCCAAGGGCCGCGTTAAGATGATAAAGGGACTGGACCATCTCCCACAGGAGGAAAGGTGGAGAGAGCTCAGGCTGTTTAGCCTGGAGAAAAGAAAGCTCCGGGTCGATCTCATGGTGTACAGATATCTGAAGGGAGGTGCAAAGACAATGGAGCCAGGCTGTTTCCAGTGGCACCCAGTGACAGGACCAGGGACAATGGGCACAAACTGAAACATGGGAGGGAGGGTCCTCCTCAACATCAGGCAAGAATTTTTTACTGTGAGGTTGACTGAGCACTGGCATAAGTTGTCCAGACAGCTGCTGAAGTCTCCATTCTTGGAGATCTTCAAAGCTGTCTGGACCTGGTCTTGAGCAATGTGCTCTATGTGAGCCTGCTTGAGCATGAACATTTGACAACATGACCTCCAGAGGTCCCTTCCAACCTCAACTATCTTGTGGTTCTGTGGTTCTTTGAACCTTTTCTTATTAATTCCTTGGCAATAACATCCTGCCCTTTCTGACACGGCCTAGCATCTTCTTTTTGAAATTGGTAACTTGTAATGGGAGTTTGAAACAATGCATTGGCAGCCTCATATCTTTAAAATATTCTTGTTCAGCGATCACAATGATACATGTTTTAGCTTTGGTGTGTGATACAGCCTTGCAGAGGAAAAGAGATGGCTATTCTTGCTGCAATTTGCAAGCACTTATTTGATACACTTCAGAGAAGTTTTGCAAAGCAAAAATGTCCATACAAGTTGAAGCCCATTGCCTGGTGGATGGGCAGTGTCGACTACTGGGAAAATTGGCCTATGTGCAGTTCTGGTAATTGTTCAGGATTCCCTCTTAATTGAAGTTTTCAAAGTGCGTTACACAAATAAGGTGTCCTTCCTTTTTAAAGATGTGGAAAATGATGCACAGCCTTGTAGCCAGAAGTCAGGCTTGGTTTAGGTCAAAAAAAGAAAAGGAATAATAAAGAAAGAAAGTTTTGACTGATCAATGTCAGCCTTAAAATGACAAAGATAGCTGCATTGAGTGGGGAGACGACACTGTTTCTTATAGCTTGATTCTTCAGGAAATATCTGGTTGTACTTTTTATCAGATTCATGGGCCATCAGAAAACAGTGGCATGATTTCAACTGATCATGCATGATCTGTTTGAATTTTTCAGGCTTTCTCTCCTCCCTGTGAGTAAGTTGTACCACCTTGCAGTTTTGTGTGCTTCAGACAGACAGTATGTTCTGTCAACTCTCAAAAGACTAGTCCACCTCTCATATTGTGAGCTTAAGGCCGTAGCATTTTCCTTCTCCACAGTATTCCTAAAGTACTGCTTTCCTACTTAAACAAATTGCTCTCAGAACAATTCTGAACTTGGACTGGTTTCAGTAATGTGCTAGTACAAAATGTTGTCATGTTAGCAGTAGCAGTGCAGGTCACTCACAACAAGTGCTTGTTCTGGCTCTGTTGCAATTTGCTTTGCTTGTCACGTTGCCCTCACGCTGCAGCTTATCAAAAAGCCTTTGATAATCGTAAAGTTTTCTTTTATGGGATTGGAAGTCAGTTTATGATTACTGACAGGTACTTGAATACATAAGCGAGCACTTCCAAGAAGAACTTGGTAGGAGGTGGATTGAAGGGAAAAAATCTAGAAGCTGGGTTCCTGTAAGCCTTGATATTAAAGGGTCATATTCACTGTAATGGTATTTAACAACTGTGATTAGACCCCACATGCAGAACATTCTTTTACCATGCAGCATCCTGCAAGTAGAGGATACCTTTACAAATGGGCATTTATACATTTTTTTATGCCAGGGATACTGCACAGGAACAGTGGGCTGGAAGAAATTCCCCCTGGCCATCAAGTTCAGTCCCTCTGCCATAGGCAACTGTGTGATATATACCCTCTCCCAAACTGATCTGGCTCCATCTGTAAAATTATCACTTTTTTTGCCCCTGTCACACCTCAGGTTGTGATTGCTGTTGTGGTTAGCCAGCTTCTTTGAGTTCTCAGCCTCTGTTTTATTGCTGGATAGTTTGTATTCCCCTTTTCTTTCTCCCTACTAGTTTCTTCCTTTAGTTTTAACACTTCTTTCTGTTCTTGGTGTTTATCTTTGGCATGTCTGTACAATGCAGTGATGACCCACTGTGGCCTCTCTTCTGCCTTCCAAAGCAGCTCTTGCCTACAGCGATGCCAGGCTGAGCTCATCTTCTCACTACACAAAATAATTCACTTCAGGAATGTTTTAGGGCACCGTAATGAGTATGTGATCTTCCTTAAGCAAAAGGCATTAAAGAGATTTGGTGACCAGGGACTTTAGCGAGTAGTAACTTTGGGCTTGAATTACCTGTGTCTCAGTTTCCCTCTGTTCTGGTAGGAAGTAAATTGTGCTGGACATACGCAGCTCTCCTGGGACATTGCAGGGGAGCTTGGCCACATCTGGAGATGATACAGCTTTCTTTCTCACCATGCAGTCAGCATTATAGATTAAATATACTACTAAGGGAGTTTCTTATGTTTCTCATGCTTTATGGGCCAGCATATCCAGTAACAATCTAGCTTCAAGTTGAGGGGAAGGGCCTGTAAAACCGAGGAGGTGTCTCACAACCCTCAGAGCAAAGAATTTCTTCCTAATATCTAATCTAAACCTACCCTCTTTCAGTTTAAAACCGTTACCCCTCATCCTATCACTACACTCCCTGATAAAGAGTACCTCCCCTCTTTCCTCTAGGCCCCCTTTAAGTACTGGAAGGCTGCTATATGGTCTCTCCGGAGCCTTCTCTTCTGGTGGCGGTTACGCCGTGCTTAGATCTCCCACCGCTGCTCCTGGCCCTGCCCAGTTCCCCTCAGCTGCTCTCACTTCTGCTGCCGGCAGCTGGCAGCTCCCTCTGCCACCCTGGCACTTCCCCGGTTCAGGAAACCCCAGCACACCGCCGTCCTCCACTCCACTGCAGAATGTGCCAGCAGGCAGCTGATCGCCTCGGCGAGTTTGGTTTGATAGCAGTACGCTTCCAGAAAGCCAGAGTGGCACAAGGGATGGAGCTCTGCATCCTCACAGCAGGGGATGACTCACTGGAGCTGAGATTTCTCATTTGAACCATGTCCAGACTAATGGTAGGCTATTCAATATGATGTTCAGCCTGCGCCAGTGATTAGAGGCTAACCGACCTCTGAGCATCAGCACAGGAAACCGTTTCCTAGCATTTTTCAGTGCCAGTTACACATAACACACTAATAAAGTGAGATCAGCTTATGTCACATTACCTGGTGATGTTGGCGTTATCATGCTCTTATGAATGCAGGTACATTTGGTTATGTTTCCTCCAGCAGAGTGAACTCTGGACTCTGCATTAAGAAGCTGTTGCATCAGACATGCTCTTCCTTACCTATGTCCAAAATATGAAGGAAAGATCAAGCATGAAATATGGACAATTTTTTTGACAGAAATGTTTCAAATTAATTTCTAATCATTGCTTAAATTGGTTACTGTTTCACAGACTTCGTCTAAAATATCACTTTTGTTGCTTTCTTGAAGATCTATTTTGACAATAGCATTAACGAGTTCTTTGTGTCTAAGATACTCGGCTTGCCTTCTCATAAAATGCTCAGCTACTGGCATTGTACATTTCTGCAGCTTAGCTTTTTACCCCACTGTGTGTTGTAGAGTAATTCCCAAGAATGGAAGTACATTGCAACACGAAAGAAGTATAACATTCTCAAGGCTTTATCTTGACCTGCATGTTCATGTTGACTTACATGATGCAAGTTTCAAGTAATTAATGTACCTTTGACAAAGCGAACACTAGGGTCAATGAAAGAATCCAATATAAATATTGTGATCATCACATAGTGACTGCCTCTAGTTAACGTAGCTTCATTTTTCATTGTGTCAGGAAGGTTACAAATAATTTGTTCTCAGTAGGTCAGAGAAGGAGGTGCAGTTGGACTATTAAAAAAAAAAAAACTAAACAACTCCCTGGGAAACTAGTTGGAGAAGGCATATGAATTGCTAACCTTTGGATGAGCTTCAGACGAAGCATTGCAGGTTTTCCCAGACTGGAAATTCCTCATGGGAGAATTCCTTCTGCAGCCTTAACTTCGTTTGGCTGCCTCGTTTCTGTCGCATTCACAGCGTGGCTCTGGGCTTCTTGTTTTCTCTCACATTAGCCGAGGTGTGCAGAGTTAGGAAAAGGGAAAACAGGCACAAGTCGCAGCAGGGAAAATTCTGATCAGACGTTGTTTTTTTTTTCCCCACCATGAGGGTGCTCAAACATTGGCAAAGGTTGCCCAGTGAGGTTGTGGACTCTCTATCCTTGGGGTTACTCAGAAATCAAGTGAACATGTCCCTCAGCAACCTGACCTAAGTTTGCCTTGGTCTGAGCAGAGATCTGACCAGGTGACCTCCAACAATTCCTTCCAGCCTGAGTTATTCTCTGATTCTCCATGTCTTGTAGAGGTGATGTGCCATCTTCCTGGTGCAGAAATTACATTAATGGGCATAGGGCATGAGGAAAGCATACAACTTCTGATGGGATTTCAAGGATGAAATGTGGGAAAAATCAGAAGGGGAAGTCAGGGAAAATCAATTTGGGTGAGATACATGATCACAAATAGAGATTTGTCCCTTCCACCAACCATATTCAGATATCCTTGTTCCTGCAATTGCTCAGGACGGGGGAAAAAGAAAAAAAGTGAATTTGTTAGGAGATGACAAATTTGTTTTGTGATGATGTTTGTCAGAACAAAGTAATCTTAAGGTTTATGAATTAGGACCTTCACCTTGACTTTTTGTTTCATGTTTGAGTAAGACTTTGGATCATTTAACTGTAGATATCCTTAAACCCTAATGCATGACAATCCTCAGTTTTCAACTCACACAATTAATACTTTCTCACGTCTGCCAGGAACTAATGTGAAATGGCAGAATAATTTTAAGTATAATAAAAACTCTTTTCACCTCATCCCTATGTACCTATGCAACGTCCCAGTCAAGGAAGGCTGAAAACAGCTTTGTTGAGTGAATCTGTTTTTCTTATGAAAGTGGTTTATTGTCTGGAGACAAGGAGAGTTTCTCTGAGCTAATAGGAATCTCTTCAAGATTGGCCTGAGCTTCCATGTGTTTCTTTCCTGCAGGGAAAAAAAACCAAAACCAAACACACAAACTGGCATAACTCCAGCTCTTTGAAAGATCCTCTCCCTTTCAGCATCAAAACCAGGGTTGTGCTGACAGTGCCTTTGTGAGTTTTTGCCTATGTATTAGCCAAAAGTCTGATCATACTTGTACATGTCTGTATAGCCAAAGGCAGACACATTATTTTTTGTAGAGCTGTCCATTTAGTTTTCTTGTGCCATACTAGGTTAGCAAATGATGTACATATACACGAGAAACCAAAGTGAGAGGAATTGCAAAAATGAAGACGAACACGCGCCAGGAGAATGTGCTGTCGCCCTGCTATGGCAGATTAGCAGCTGTTTTGCCTCCTCCTCCCCTGCAGCCCTTGGGGGATGTACATTACATTTCCGAAGCTGGCCTCTCCCCCCGCCAGGGAGGTCGCTGACCTGACCCAGCTTTCACCAGGGCATGCTCACAACATTAAACATTTAACAAGGTGATAAGAGCCCAGGGGATTAGCATTTGGGGAAAAAGGGTATGACCTCTACAACTGAGTTCTTATTTAATAAAAACGGGCATAAGCGATCTATTTCAAAGTGTCTGTTTAGCAGGGAGGGGACAGAGCAGGCTGTACTTGCTCTTGCAGGAGGGAGAGAAGAGCACGGATAGGACCTGTGGTTGGATGGAAGTGATAGCTTTCTTGGGGGTTGGTGTTAACACTGAGGGGAAGCAAGGGAAACTTTTTATTAACTGGAAACTACTTAGCTACAGATAAACTCAGCTACCTGCCAGCCCCTCTCCCCACCATTGCAGAAAGTTTCATGGCAGGCCTTTCCTAATTGGTATTCCTTTCCAGACCTTTTGTCAGAGGCAGGTTTCCTGCACATGTAAATCTACCTATAGAGATAACAGCACTCTGCTCTTAGAATGAATTTCCCAGTATTTAATTCTCCTTTCTAGAATTTGGGGGATTTTATTGAGACTCGGTATCTAAATCAATGCAGATGCTTGTGGTTCATTATAAATTTTTGTCATATTTTAGTAAAATTTCAGGTGAGTGTGATTTAAAAGTGTGTTGGAAAGAACCATGCTTACTTTTATGTATATATACACCATAATTGCAAAATAGAAATATATACATGTAAAAAGTACATTAGAGTTATTTTAAAAATATTTATCAGGTACTCAGACTTTTGCACTATGGTGTTTTGATGGTTTATTGTCTATAGCTCCAGTTTTCAAGTCTGCAAAACACCAACCCCACCACTATATTGCTGTGAATACTTACATAATTGCTCTTCAAAATAAAGCAATGCATTAGCTAAATGTTCTCTGAAGACAATAACTGTGTGCAATTCAATTACCACTGGAAACAGGGTAACCCTTTTTCTGACTATATTGATGTAACCGGGTTCTGTGTCAAATTTTTTGAGACTTGCTTATGCATCAGCTGCAGCTGCCATCCCTTGATTCCTCTGCTGTGATGATGGCCATGTGGACTGGCTGGGAGGTGCAGGACATGCTGGCGTGCCCCTGGTCTGTCTGATGGTGTTAACAGGGCATGCTGCGGCATGGCTCTGCAGCGGTGACAGCAAACAGCCTTCGTGACCCTCTGAAGCTTTTTTTTCCCCTCTCCAGTTTCCTGGGTGCATGCACTATCTGCTGAAACGCCTTGCATGCAGCTGCCAGAGATCAAAATTCAACTTTTTTCTTTCCCTTTCTGAAATAAAATGAATAAATATTGGGTGTTCATGTGGCACAGGCACAGACAGGGCACCTGATATTTGTAATGCAGAGCATGCACTAAATCATGCAAAAACTAGGCCCTAGTATTTTTTTATTGATACTTAGAGAGGGTGTAAGCCTGTTTCCATGGCTGTTTGCTTGCTTTTTGGTTTTTTTTCCCCACCTTAGCAGTTACTGTGTTGCAGCTAGAAGTGTTTGGAAACCATTTCCTTTACCAGCAACTTCAACACCATGATTTTTGTACCTATAAATTTAAACTTCCTTTTTGCTATCAGTTTCTGTAAGTTTTTATCTCAAATCCTGTGTATACTGTGCATTACTCTTTTAATGACTTCCTTTTATGACCCATCCTCACAAAACAAAACCCTGTTTTTAGTAATGGCTATGTTCACTTTCCCCATTGAGTAATTTAATAGGAAGTTACAGAAAAATCAAGATAGTAGAGAACACAACTAAGTGAAAAAAGCATGTATTTTTTACATCCAGACATGAGATTTTTATTGCTTTTTTGGCTGTTTTTGCTAGAGAGAATTGCTAGATTCAGCTTTTGCTGATTTTATTTGGAAAGTACTTAACGGTTTGTGCTAGTGGGAACAGATTTGAAATACTAGTATATTTTGAAAGCAGTAAAATTGCCTAATGTACACATGGTTAACGTAAATTTACAGAGAAACTCTGCTTAGAATAAAGAAGGTTTGTTTCAAATCCATTTAATGCATGAAACATTTGAGCTGCAATTTTAATTGCGGTGAATGTGATCTGCCTAGAGCTTTCTGCAAAAAAAAAGTCTGATGTCACTATGAGATGTTTCCAAGTATATACGTGCTCTTAATTTTGTGCTATAATATCTTCCAAAGAATTTCTTTCAAAACAAAGAAAGACACTGTTAAAAAGGAGATGACTTTCATAGAAAAGATGGCAAACATTTCAGGGAAAATAGCCATTCAGGAATAAGCAACTGGAAACAACTGGAAGATGACAAACTCCCAGATTTGTCATTTGGGATCGAGTCATTGAGGCCTGTGGGTAGGCTGGGGCTTTGGTGACTGACTCAATGCTTTTTTATCATGGGCTAGGAACAAGAGTGACAGTTACTTCAGAGAGATTTTCATTAATGACTCTTCTCTAAGGGCAGTTGCTCCTTGTAAAAGATCAAAGGTAAAATCTGATGATGTGTAAAAACAGCACTAATGGATAAAATTCCTAAGAGAGAAAGGGAAGATTATGTCACACAGCTCTATGTACAGTCAAGTGCCATCAGTTTTGCTTCTGCTGGGAGCTACAACCTTTCTGAGCCGGTAGCACCCAGGCTGGCAGAAATGACTGCCTGGGCCAGCCACAGATGTGGCAAGTCAGGGATTGACACATAGCAGCATTATGGCTGCAGAATGAGACCTCAAGCAAAGCAGGTGGCCAACTAAACACTGCACAAGTTTGAATTACAAGTATCTCATTAGTCCATTGTGCAGCACCAAAGCAATCAACAGTCATAAGTGTGTCTGTCATTTTGCTGTCATGCTGCTACATCCCACCTTCTAGCCAGCTGTGGAGGTGTAGCACATCCTTGGCATTTGATTGCCAACAAGAAGTCCACGCTGCCTTACACATCCGCATAAGTATTTGCCCGACTGGCCTGCAATTCCTGTCACTAGAGAAGAGTGAGGCTTACCCCAGCTACATATCCAGCTGAGCTTATGTGTGGAGAAAAGACTAAAAAGATGGGCCAGGGGCTGTGATCACACATTGGCCTGGCACTGTTGTGCCTGATGTTTTAGGCCTGAGATAAGGCATGCTTTTGTGAAGCCATGGGAAAGGCATTTGAATGTCTTAAATCTAATCTAGTTTGGAAAAAGCAAGATTAGCAGCATGGCATGTCTTTAACTGGAAGCAAAATTGACAGACCCTTTTGACTCTCCCAGTTGGGCATACTACTGCCAGCAACTATGTCCAAACACAGCCTCTGATCAGCTCAGAGTTATGCCCATCTGTTGGGATAAAAGTGGCATTAACTCACTTTCTGTGTGTTTGGATAACACCCAAACACGTTGTGCTCCTCCACGCAGGGGGCAAACGCCAGGCCAAGAGGTGCCTTTTATGGGCAGCCAGGATAGCCCTGCATGGAACATCTGTTCTCCAAGAGGTCGTTTGGGTCTAGCGTAGGGCTTTGTTCGTTTTGGCCACCGCATCAGGGAAGGGGGGAAGTTTGCACATGTGTCTGGCTGCCAACAACAGTGATTGTTTTAGTGATCTCAGTGTGCCAAAATACATGCTGTAGTAAAATACTGCCTACAAATCTTGCAGTGTGCAAGCCGTGTAGCATATGAACAAAATGAGCCACAGAAAGAGGCCTGCGGCTGATAACCAGGAAAGCCTTGTGCATCTGGTCAGCCAGGAATTCAGATAAACTTGCAAAGTAATATGTGCCTGCTGGTATGGAGCAAAATGGAAAATAAATACTTGAGCTTTGTCACTCCAAGGTGAAAAAAGCACAGGTTTTGCGAAAGGTGTGTCAGAAGTGTTCCCTTTCTGCTTGTGAGAATGATTATTGTGCTAGGAGTGGGATTACAAATGGGTCACGGTATCTTTACAGTCCAAGTTTAGTGCAGCCAGGCAAGCACAAATAGCATCACCAGGCATCCCCAACATGCATGTGCACAGGGGACTACAAACTGAGTGGTAAAGTGTAGTAGGAAATGTCTTGTGGCACACGCTAAGGCAAGCACCAGGAAGGTTTTCTGTAGTAATTGAAGTGATGGTCATCTACAAACTTACTTACCTGATAGCAGGTCATTCTTTTGCCTGTACCCTGCCTCTGCTAGCCAAATTCATGGATATTGCTAGACAACTTTATGGCTAGCATTACAGATCTGCTTAAAGCTAATATGTGTATTAATCTAAATAAACCAGACAATATATTCAAGTCCTTATTAGATAATGTAGATGGTGTTTTCAAAGTACAGCTACTATTTTTTCTATAATAATTCTTCAAACCTTTTTATGTTTTAGGAAACAAAAGACTCGTGGTTTTTATTGCTTTGAGGAAGAAAACAATGCATTTTCACTGTAGCCATCAGTTTCCTAGATTTATTTTGTTGTCATAAAAAAAAATTAATCACAAATGCCTTTGCTCCTGGACATTTGAAAAGTGAGGCCCAGCATGTAGATGAAAATGTAGGCCTAATTTTCAGGCACTTGTTTCTTAAAATCTCGGCCTGACTGTTTGGCCTGTTTTGTATCACTCACCGGGCTTGCGGTCAGCAAAGCTTAAAAAAGAAAAAAAAGAAGGACAAATTTTGAGACTGAAGGAACAGCTGCATTGGTTGTCTACTATGGCAAAGCTAAGCAAAATACCAGAGAGCACCAGGTAATTTAATAAGGCAATTGCATATGAGGCTTAAGCTAAACGTACCAGACACATATGAATGATGCTATTGTGTTATGCTGCTGGTTTGCTAAGAAAGCATCATTTAAAAGACTGTGGAATTCTAAGGTTTAATTTTGATGGAAAAAAACCCTCAATACACAAAAGTTACTATGATTTGATTTAGAGGATTTAATATATATTTTTCCAGAGCAAGTCAGCTAATTTTTAAGAGCACACTTCATTCTTCTTTACTTCAGCACCCCCAGTGAAGTTTTACAAACAGAGGTAACGTCTTGGGTGTTCAAGGTTTGTTCCAGAAGAAAGTCAAAGATAGTAACATCTCTCTTAAACAAATACCCCTTTGGATACTCCATCTACAGTAATAACTTCAGAAACTACAGCATTTGTTTAAGTTGTAGAATTTTGTGTCCATACCATACATCACAGTGAATTCACTAAAGTGAATTCTGGTTTAAGACCTGTGTTTATTTTTACAAATCTTGTTAATGAAATGGTATATGCATAGTTAACTCCGAAAGGATGGAAACCTTCAGCTGAGTTTTACTCGAGTTCTAATGTGAAAGAAAAAAGTTTAGGAAAATCCAAGAGAAGATCAAATTATGACTTTCGTCAGGGAATACAGACCAACATGTCAAGCCAATCATAATACTTTTGGTCTAGGTCTTATATGTTTTATCCGTAGCTAATCCCCAGACTAAAGGGAGCAAACATGCCACCAAAGGCAAGAAATGGCTTTGCAAGTAAACAACTTTCAGATGAAGACAGTAACAGAAGTGTTCTAATTTTGGGGCTTTGTAAAACAGTCTCCAGCACTTGCACACTTGAGTTATATCACATCTGTGTCATACTTCCAAGGCTTAAACATTTTATACAAAAAGTGTAATGAATGTATGAGAAGTTTACCTTAGATTTCATAGATTTTGTTTGGCCCAGAGTTAGGAGACTGGACTGCTGAGCCTTGAAATGAGCACATCATCACTTCAGACTTGAAAAGCAGGGCTTCTGGACTCTAAAACATCTGAATGTACTTCATTAGCCATATAGCACTTTGGTTTATATTATATATCATCCTTACTGAAGGGGCACTGGACAGGCTCATGGAAGGGGAATCCACCAAAGGTTACTAAATACCTAGAAAACAGCTCTATTTCAATAAATGCCCAAGCCACAGTGTTGGGGGCTGGGAGAGTATGTGGGGGAAGCCCCCCACCCGCTTGTCTGCTCTTTCTTTCCCCACAGGCACCTTCTTCTGACCGTTGTCAAAGACCAGATGGGGGCTGCGATGGCCTCTGGCCTCACCTGCTGTGGCACACTTGCACCCTTAAATTAACAGACACTTTGACTTTCTTCCTTACGGAATAATCAGAGTGTGGTACAGGGCTACCAAGCGTTTTAAAGAAAAAATGGTGAAGGAGCTTGGTTCTGAAGTAGGTCACCCATGGGCAAAGCTGGATACCTCAGAAAGGGGTTCTCAAAGTCCAGCAAGCTCATTAGGGATTTACTAAAGCTAATGAAGGAAGGGTAGTATGAAGCTCCCTGAAGCTGGCTTACATTTGTCATCTTGGGATCCACAGACCTGAGCCTCCTCTTATGGGTAATCACCTTGACCCATGATTTTAATCAACTGAGCGGAGGTCCCCTTTTCTTTGTAGAACAAAGTGGGAAAGCATTACTCAATACTTATAGAATAGCCTTATAGTTAAAACATTTGGTCTAAAAGTGGGAGACCCGAGTTCACTTCCTTTTCCAACCAAAGCATTTCAAGAACACACTGATCTTCTCTCCAGCCAGGATAGTGTTCAAACTATCAGCTGATGGGACATTTTTGTTTGGAGAGATCCTTCCTGCTGAAATAATGCCCTTCTGCAGCAAGAACGCAAGATTAACTGGGCTGGCAAACTGAGAGCATGATTATTTAGCCCAATGGTTTGGGTGTTCGTCTGGGGTAAGGGAGTTTGGCAAGTAATCTAAACATTGGACCAATAATTATAAGATCAGAATCACATCATCTCTATTTTTTCTGTAAAATCTCACTCCATTTTGTGAGGAATCCAGATTGGTGGGTATGTGGGAGGTGTGTTTAAGGCTTATCTGGAAGCCTTAAAGGACGGCTGCTTGGGAGTTTGGTTCTTCATTGGAGTTGAACAGGAAGCAGACAAAGAGCTGCTCAAAGCAGTTTTTCTCCTCAGACACACTTGGTGCCTGGGGAATTTTGAGTCAAACAGGTAAACATGCCCAGCATTGGGGAACAGTAGAGGCTAAGTTTTCAGGATCAAAATTTCATCCCTCGGGACATATATTCCTCCCTGTCTGCATTAGGGTATCAACGTGGGAAGAGCAAACACCCTGCAGCTGGTTTTACGTGCAGGTCTGATTCCTTTCATATCAGAGCCACCAACAGGATGAAAAAGGTCTTGTGGTTGTACAGAGCTATCTCAGATCTAGAAGCAGGGTAGCTGTGTTCACACAGTCCTCTCTGCAGAGCCTGTTGACTTGGGCACCACATCTCCTAAGCACAGCTTCTTTGCATCTGGACCTGTGCTGGCAAGCTTGCCCAGCTACACATGCACAGCCTGTGTTTATCAGTGTGGCAACAGAGGAGATCTCTGCACCACTTCCATTGTACGGCGTAGGCACAGTTTAGTTTGAATTTCCAAAGGTATTTAGGCACCTAGTGACGACTGAAAACAACATGGTCAATTATGTATGTATTACTCTAATAAGAGCTACTTTTGCTGTACACTCAGTGAGACAAAAAGCCTGCAGAAAGCATTGCTGACCAGGAAACTAGTGCATGCAGTAACTCCAGGAAAACTGTAGTATTTAGCAGAAAAGCAAATGAAATAGAATGAAATGAAACAAATTAAAGAACCAGTCCCATCCTTCTTGAACTGCCTTTAAAAATTCTTCATGAGTACTGAAGTAGCTACTCTTGGGTGAGAGAACTGCCATCTTGTATTCCCCAAAGGGCAAGAAATAGGAAAATTTGCCTTATAACAAATACAGATTTTTCTCTCTGCACCATTTACTAGTACAGAATATGTACATTGCAGGAAAATAGTATCAGAATATAAAGACAACATATTACCATTAATTCTTATTAAAACGTACGGTCACACTCCCTTTCAGTGCACTTGAGCAAATGGCAAATGAGATAGCTTGGTACTGCAAAATACATGACAGATTACTCATTGCAAGGAGATTGTGGTGTACGTTTACAAATAATTGATTTATTACTTCAATTTCACGAGAAGCAAATTTTTGATGAAGCATCTATTCTCTGTTTTACTGAAGATATTAAGGTCAAGGGAAAGAACATATCATACCCTTTCTTTGAACAATACATCACAATTTAAAGCTAAATAGGTTTCTGTGGAACTTACTAGGAAAGTAGGTGCAAGAGTCTGCAGGATACAAATGAAATTTTGATAACCACAAAACTCTCTTCGTAACATTCCTATTGGGAGGGTACATAGGAAATAACCTGTTCTTCTGAAATAGGCCTTCAACTTTCAGGCCACAGATGTCATAAGTATACTGTGCCACCCCATACACAATAGCATCTTACAATGGCATCATGCCCTGTAGTGTGAAGGATGCTGCTCTTTCTCCTCCAGCTGAAGCATCCAGACAGAAGTTTTATCTTATGATCAAAAAATAATTGATTCAGACATTTTCTCAGGAAAAACTGCTGCTTCAAACAGCTGAGCATGTCTTCCAGGATACAAAATGTGGGACTGGCCTTGGCAAGCTGCTTGAACAAAGAAAGGTGGTTTTCATTCCTCTGCAATATTCCATTATTTATTTATTCTGCCTTTGCTACTGTTTCATCTCTTTATGCACAGACACTGTAAATGTAAATTGGCTATTTGCCATTGGTAATCTGTGAAAATGTTGTTTATTGTTCCAGAATTTTTCTTCTATTTTCTTTGCTTTTGCACATAATTTTCTGAGTTCATTTTTGTTCTTTAAATATATATGGATACTTTTTGTGTGCATGAAAAGAACCATTGTTTAGGTTAAAAAGGAAAGGTGCAGATACATAACATTTCTCCATAATTTTCTAATAGTGCTCCTCAGTCTTGCACAGCTATACGTCTAAGAGACAAAGACTGTGGCAACTTGATGGGTGAATCTTGAAGATCCTACCCTTCAGGATGAACTCACTGCAGGAGGAAGCAGAAATGCAGTAATCTGTTAGTAGCCTAAATCCCTGCCATCGGTCTGAAGCTGGACCCAGTACTAGCACACAGGGTGGTGCTGCCCACTGAATTGTCTTGCTAGGCTCTCATCTCCTCAGTGTCAGCCCAGCACAGTAGATAGTGAATAGTAAACCATAGCTGATTTAGGTTATGTGGCAGAAAACAAAGCGCTGAAAATAAATGCTCACTGGCCTCATGCAATGAAATATCCCATTCCTGCATGCAGGGCATATTCATCATACTCAGAGGGTCTCTTTAGCCGTCTTTCCGTACTGGTCTGTGTAGGCTGAAAGGATGCTCCAGCTGGTCCCTGATGTGTGTGTGCTGGGCAGTTGGGGGGGGTCCCCCACCATTTCCTCTCACCCCATCTTTGAGGAAGATCTCTTTCCCTGTTCTTCACTGTCTCCTCTGTGCATTCTCTCTGCATCGCTCAGGCTACTGGTAAAAATGAATGCAAGTGTTTTCTTTAACTCTGCTTTCTTGGTATTGTTCTTCAACCTCTGCTTGTCTGAGCTCTGGAGGATGATGTTTAGCCCAGGTAAATCTTGACTTCCCCACTGCATTTTGAGACAGGAGAAATTGTGCAGACACCGGTGTCAGTTGTTAGACAAGCTGGAGCTGCTCTATTGCTCCACGTGTGATGGTGTGCCCGTGTGGAGAAACAGGACAGCTTCTCCTTCCTTGTGGTTTCCACCATCACTTTTATTCCAAATAGACATGGATTTGCTGGGAATCAGCAAAGCTGCTTCCTGAGGCCTTGAATTTGTAGCTCACATCCATGACAAAAAAAGGATTAAGTGTCTTCATAAGGAGTGCCTGGCTAGCAATGTTTAAGGACTTCATGTTTAGCATCTCATCTCACCCTCCTGAGACATTCATGTGGCAGTGGCCTACAGCGGATGAACAGGAGCTTCTGCAGAGGGAAGGGCACACATCTCAGAGGTGGTGGGAGCAGGGATGACACAGGCCAAAACAACATTTTTGGGGGCCTGGAGGGAGCAGCTAGGGCTGGGGTGGGGGCAGATGGGACTGAAGAAGGGGGCAGCTCATAAAAGAGCACAGACAGAAGCCCATTCCCAGACCCTTCACATCCCATTGATCTTTTCCAGTTCCTTACTCTATTTGAAACTCCTCACTTCTCAAAGCCCCCAAACCTGCACTGACTACTAGGTCCCCATCTTCAATCCTTAAAGCATTACTGACTCCTTCCACTCACTGGTGTCCAAAATCCCTTGAACCCATTCCCTTCCTTCCAGAACCAGCAGCTCTGCTACTCTGGTAAATCTAGATTTTGCCACCATAAGGAAAATTTACTTTGCCCTCAGCCTTCAGGTAGAAAATTTGATATTGCCTACCCTATTGGGAGGTTTGGGCAGTTCTTGGTGGAGGTTTCTAGCATGCATGCTAGCAATCTCACTGTGTACTCACAGTCCCTGGAACATTTTCGTGTTTTCTGTTTTGCAATCCAGACATGCAACATAGCTAGGATCCCACACTGGTTTTCGGTCCTCCACCAGCTTGTTTTACTCATGTCCATGACACTAAACCAATGGTTATACAAGTCTCAGTAGATGCAGGATCAGTCCTGGTACTTCTCAGGTTAAATACCACAAACTAGACACCCTTATTCCTTTGTTCTGAAATTTTGATGCTGCTTCACTGTCTTCTGCTTGACGCTGATACAGTGGTATATTTGTCATACTACTGTCAGAGCTGAGATACAGGGGAGTTAAGCTGTACCACAGCTGAATGAAGTTTAATTAAACTTGGAATAAGTAAGACCGAAATATAAAATTCTTTTATGTTTCAGTTGTGGTGAGCAGGCCTTTTATGCCAACCAACACCCAATCTCAAACTTAAAAGGAGTATTTGGAACAATTCCTGTACCCTAAAAATGGAGAACACACTCAGCTGTCTTTTATTCCCACATTTCTTCCCTCTTCCATCACCAATGCTTGTCATTCAACTTGAATGTGTTTTGGTTTTGAATCTGATCCTAGCTTGGATTGTAAAAGCAAGTCTTCTGCTAGGCAAATTATTTAATTGATCATATTACTTTCAGACAATATAGGATGTGCTATTACTTTCCTCATATTCAGTTAGTGTCTTTAGTAAAACATTAGTAGCATGACAATAACATCAATTACCAATCTGCTATCTAAATGTTACGATTTAGAGGCAAGTGCCTGCACATCAGGGTTGAAATGAAGCAGCTACTTTTTCACTTACTAGTTTTTACATTGTTGAAAGGGCTGGTGTCAGGGTTTGTTTCAAAAAGCGAAGTGAGAGACTGGATAGGAGAAGCTTGCTCACCTCTACCCCTTTGCCTACCTGGTTAGGCTTGAAAAAATATGTGAAGAATTGTACATATTTAATACTCTCCCTCCCTCTGCAGGGACTGTTCATGGGCTCAATGGTATGGCTTTACCAAATGGGATTTAAAGACCTAGTTCCTTATGGATTCAGGCTCCCCATCACATTTGCAGTAGATACTGAATTTGTAGCAGGTCTTCCTCCAACAGCATGGAGAACAGTGGGGATTCAGAAAGAATTTGAGAGGGGAAATTAGGGAGATTATTGTCTCATGCTAATGACTCAAGATACTTCCTATTCACCTGGCTGGAAAGACAGCATTCCCTGGGCTAAATGACTTTTAAACAGGAAGCTACTCCAAATTATAATCTACATATTTCTAGCCTTGCCTGCTGTGCAATGTGATGGGAATAAGAAATAAAGTTATAGTTTGACTTGGTTAGGCTTCAGTTCAGCTGTGGATTAGTCTTCATGAGTATTTTATTGGTTTGTAAATCTGAGTGCTGTGCACTAGTCCTTATAATATGTATACAGAGTGTTGTACTATGCTTCTTAATATCTCCCCATGTTCCCAGCAGTGATAGATGCTATAACCACCATTGGGAAGAGTTCAGTACAAAGGACATCTCCATTTGAGCTTTTAGTCAATAAACTTCCCCGCCTTTTAAGAAAAAAAGATCCTTCTGCTTCTTGCATGGCACAACTTGTCTCTAGAGAAACATTGCTCCAGAAGGAAAATAATTTTCAACAGATAAGCACTCCCAAAAGTATTTATTAGCTATTAACTCAAACAAACCTATATGTAAAGGACACAGAAATCCCACTTCCCACCCTGCCCCTCTCATCTGCTTATGGGTTCCCAGGCATATTAATTATACTTCATTTGGCTTTGCCCCAGAGACTCCTGAACAACAGGGGCACAGGCTGCTCAGTTCAATCACCATGGCTTATACTTTGTTCCCCTGAGAGCATCTATAATTAATGTGATGCTTATTCTCAAGCAAACATGTCAACTTCTCCATCTCACAGTCATTTATGAGTGGCACAGCCTCAAGTGTACCATGACGGAGATACCGTTTGTTGGCTTTATGTAAATAAAGTCTTGTAGTTGTGAGAAGTTAGATGTGGGACTTGAGTCATTAAATATAAAGAGACACCGGCAAGGTGGTGAGCTGCTAAATGTGACCTGGCTCAGCTTCTTTTATCTGTTTGCAAAGCTGAATCCCTGTGGAGTGGTTTTTGTGAATGCTGTGGTGACAGGAGCTGGAGAAATTGCTGAAGCTTGCCTGAGAAGAGCAGTTTGGAATGATTTTTGAGATTTTTACATTAGCTTTTGTTCTAGTTTTTGATAAAACAGATCAGGCACATGCATTTTTTTCCTCTTTCCCCGTGGAAATTACATCCTGAAGTCGGAAAAGCATTTCACTGATCATCAATATTGATACAAGCTCACAAAACCTCTTCGTGCTAACAAAATGGCATATCTTCAAGAAAAATATGTTTGAATAAAATATATATGAGTAACTGAGAAATGGAGAAAGAAGGGGAAAAGTAGGTTTTTCACCAAATCTGTGACAGAATTCCCTAACAAGAATGACTTTTAAGAGCTCTGGGAAAGCTTCCATTTAGTACTGCTTTCTGTAAAGCTCTTTTTTAGGCCAAGGGTTCAAAAATTCTCCCTAAAATTATATCCTACATCTTGTTGTATGGCTGATGCCTAACCTGCTTTGTAAATGGTAGCTGTACGCACCACGCTGACAGCAATATTTATATTTGCGTGATGTGTACCTGGAAAGTCAAATGCCCTAATATCCCTATGCTCGTATTTACAAATCTAGAGGGCTTTTTAAGTGTTGAGGAAAATTTGAAAATTTGCCCTTAAGGACTTCTCCTACTCTATTCCAAAAGACGTCTGAAAATTGGACTGGAAAAAGCTTCAGCCCAGCTGTTCAGCAAAAACCACGTGGACTGTGTTGTATGAATGGCACAACACTCGAGGGCCTTGTGAAAAGAGGGCAAATCCAAAAATATAGGCAGCACCATCCTCTACAGGTGGGCAGAATTAAGGCAAAAGGTAAGGCAGCTTAGAGAAGTAATGCACCAATCACCGCTTCTCAAACTTTTTTGAAAATACATTTTGGTTTATGTGGTGAGATCTGACCTGGCTGTGGCTCAGTTTCTTCATGGCAAGAGAGCAAGGACTGGGTGTAATTACCGACTGGAGGTATAAATGCTTACCTCTCAGCCCTGCCACCACGCAAAGGCTGTTAGCAATTCCCTGACTCTTGTAAACACTCACAGTCCATAATTATACCCATTTCTCCCTCTCCTACCTCTGAGGGATGAACCTGCTGCCAGCTACCTGATTCTTGCATTACTTTTGCAACCTGAGCTTTTTGTGACAACCTGGAGTGCATGAGCTATCATCTTCAAAAAACCACTACGGAGATAAGATTAGTGCAGGATGCCACCTTTTGGGGCTATAATGTGTGCTAATTTGTCCTGTGTTAGCCAGCTGGCAGGTCCACTGGCTCAGTGATATCCCAGGGATGAAGGACATGCCACATGGCTCTCTTTCCAAAAACTGTCCAACATTTTGTCTGTGTCCTGATTGTGGATTTTCAGAATCCCATCCTCAAGTTTTGGACAACTTTAAATATGTGGCAAAGGAGAAGGTAGCTTGTTTTTCCCAGATTTTTTTCTCCTGAGTGCAGGGGTGCTTACAGAGTATGGCCTCTTGAAGAATGAAGCAGCTCTGGTAAAATGCCCCTCCTGGTAAAATAAAAGCAATATGGCAAGAATGAGCCACACAGCGGTGAAGAGCACAGGTGTGCAGAGCTTCCCATGTGTCACTGTCCCCTATCATCCTGAGACCCTGTCCCAAGCCCTGCCGCTGAGGCACCTTCTGGCCTGGCTCCATGGCCAGCAGGCATGGCCACCCTTCCTTCCACTGGAAAACTGCTCTCCTGGCTTTGCGGCCTCGCTTCTCTGCTTCCTGGGAAGAGGGAAGGCTGTGGAGCCTCCCAGGCTGCTGGAGAGACATTGTTAATGCTGTTCAGAGAGGTGACATGGGGGATGAGGCTGGGAGAGGGAAGAGGCGTTGTGCCATTGGAACCCGGATGGCTGTAACGGGTAAGACATGCACGTGCTCTGTGGTGTCATATACCAATGGTCAGAAGCTGTTATTTAATGACATTGTCACTGACTCACCGCAACCTCCATTGGCTGACGGACTGTACATTTTCTCTTCTATTTCTTAGATATTAATTCCTCACTATATGTATTTTCTTCTTCATACAAATGATTCCTCACATATGAACACCACACAACACAGTAAAGGGTATGGAGTGGTTATGTGTATTGTACTCTGATAGCACAGTAACCCAACACAGTCCATGGGTTGGATCCATCCATCCAGCACCCTCCTGTTCACCAGTAGAAACCGAATAGCTATGCAGGCAGTGCCCACTGCCCAAACCAGCAAATACTTCTTATGATCCACCAGGAAATCCCAAAGGGATCCAGTACACAGCTGGTGTGTCAGTGCCACCCTACCATTGAACAGCACACCGGCATTGCTTCTGTCAAAAACTATCTGTGAACACTTTGACGGAAGAACAGTTTGCCACTATGTAAGTAGGAAGATAGGAATCCTCTGGATCAGAAAGTGCTGAGCCCTGTTGGAGCTGCTAGGTTATTCCAGAAACCAGTGGGTCTGATGGTTTATAACATGGTCCCCATTTCAAGTGTATTCCCTCTGATGCCTTTGCAGAGAACAATGCAGAGAATTACCTTCAACTTCCATTTCACTAACATGCAAAGCCAATCTTCTCTAGGGTCAGGTGATAACAGAGACTCCTAATTTCCCTCATTACCCCATTTCACTCCTTCTGAGCACAGGTGACTCAGATATGCATTGTACCTCAGATAAGGACTTGTAAATTGGCATGGCATTCCCTGTTTCCGGTGGAAATGCTACATCTAGCACATCCTGGTGCCACCTGCAGTTTGTCTGTGACTGTGTTACGCCTGTGACTCACAGCAATCCTCTCCTAACTTGGAAGTTAGCAAATGTGATGCTCATCTACAAGACAGGCTGGAAGGAGGATCTGAGGAACTACAGGCCTGTCAATCTGACCTTGGTGCCAGGGAAGGTTACGGAGCAGATCATCTTGAGTGCCATCATGCGGCATGTACGGACAACCAGGTGATCAGACCCAGTCAGCATGGGTTTGTGAAAGGTAGGTCCTGCTTGACCAACCTGATCTCCTTCTATGACAAGGTGACTGGCTTAGTGGATGCGGGAAAGGTGGTAGATGTTGTCTACCTGGACTTCAGTAAAGCCTTTGACATGGTTTCCCACAGCATTCTCCTGGAGACACTGGCTGCTCATGGTTTGGGCAGGTGTACTCTTTGCTGGGTAAAAAACGGGCTGGATGGCCAGGCCCAAAGAGTGGTGATGAAGGGAGTTAAATCCAGTTGGTGGCCGGTCACAAGTGGCGTTCCCCAGGGCTGTGTTGGGGCCGGTTCTGTTTAATATCTTTATCAATTATCTAGACGAGGGGATCGAATGCACCCTCAGTAAGTTTGCAGATGACACCAAGTTGGGTGGGAGTGGTGATCTGCTTGAGGGTAGAAAGGCTCTGCAGAGGGGTCTGGACAGGGTGGATGGGTGGGCCGAGGCTGACTGTATGAGAGTTAACAAGGCCAAGTGCCGGGTCCTGCACTTGGGTCACAACAACCCCATGCAACGCTACAGGCTTGGGGAAGAGTGGCTGCAAAGCTGCCCAGCAGAGAAGGACCTGGCAGTGATGGTCAACAGTCAGCTGAATGTGAGCCAGCAGTGTGCCCAGGTGGCCAAGAAAGCCAATAGCATCCTGGCTTGTATCAAAAACAGTGTGGCCAGCAGGACTAGGGAAGTTATCGTGCCCCTGTACTCGGCGCTGGTGAGGCTGCACCTCGAATACTGTGTTGTTTTGGGCCCCTCACTACAAGAGAGACATTGAGGTGCTGGAGCGTGTCCAGAGAAGGGCAACAAAGCTGGTGAAGGGTCTAGAGCACAAGTCTGATGAGGAGCGGCTGAAGGAACTGCGGTTGTTTAGCCTGGAGAAAAGGAGGCTGAGGGGAGACCTTACCGCTCTCTACAACTGCCTGAAAGGAGGTTGTAGAGGTGGTTGTCAGTTTCTTCTCCCAAGTAACAAGCCATAGGACAAGAGGAAAGGCCTCAAGTTGTGCCAGGGGAGGTTTAGACAGGATATTAGGAAAAATTTATTCACTGAAAGGGTTGTCAAGCATTGAACAGGCTGCCCAGGGAAGTGGTTGAGTCACCATCCCTGGAGGTACTTAAAAGACAAGTAGATGTGGTGCTTAGGGACATGGTTTAGTGGTGGACTTGGCAGTGCTAGGTTAATGGTTGGACTCGATGATCTTAAACGTCTTTTCCAACCTAAACGATTCTGTGATTCTATGATTCCCATGGGTTAAGATGTACTCATGTCCTTCTCTTTCTGAGTCACTTCCAACGAAAGGTCTTTACCTTGTAGCAGAATGCTGTCATTAATCCCCTGTGCATGACTTCCCATTTTCAAGTATTGAATTTCATCCTGCTTTTATAATTTTTTATTCTCAGAGTTCTTTCTGTATGATATCCCAGTTCTCACCTGCCTTGGCAATGCCTTCCAGGTCTGGCATCATCACCACATACCTCGTTGCATCAACTTATGTTGTCATCAGGTTTCCTCCACACAGTCCTAATTTTTGTAAATGATCATTATTGAAAGTTTCAAACAAGAGCGGTGCCAAGATCGTTAAGGAATTCCAGCATTGTCATTCTCCTTCAAACCTTCCCCATTGCCATGTCTTCTAAAACGAGCTGTTTTTGCAACTTCATAGTAAGTTCGTTAATTTTTATCATCTCCAGCTTCAATGTTTCCTGCATAGATCTATCCTGAGTGCTGCTGATGTCTAGAATAGATTTTGCAACGTATTTTTTGATTAGAAAGTCTAATCATTTATCAAAATAAGTGTCATGTCTGTCATAATTCGTCATCAGTAAACAATTATTACATGTACAAAGCTGCTCTGTAGAGGAATGGTACCTTACCTTCAAGATCTGGCCGAGCCACACCAAAAGTGCAAATAAACATGACTTTTCTACTGCTTCTTCCATACTGCCATATTACAGACGCACACAACATGACTTGGCAGAAATAACACGTGTGGATGTAGAAAATCCTCTCAGAACAGAATAAAGGGGTTTTCATTAAGACGGCACACAATTTCCATGAATATGTGATCACATAAATATAGACTTGTTTTGGCTGTGTTTGCCATCCTTTTATATAATATCATTGCAAATATTCTAACAAACAAGTTTGCTGGCAGCAGTGCTAATGGGAAGAATGCATTCTAAACAAATTTGAGAATATTCACATGTAACATGTTTTGGATGTGTAAACATGTATTCTCGCCATGAGCCTGAATCCAGTCTTATTTTAGCAACGTGCCTGTGTGCAACATCCAAAATAATCTCTTTACAGTTATGTTCACTGGATATGAAAACAATATCATGGCTTTTGTCCATTGAAAATTAACAACTTTTGTATTAAGAATATAGATCATACAACAGGGAAGCCACTGTGTATGTGGCAAGTGCTGTTTGCCAAGAATTATTTATGTAGAGTCATGGCTCTGCTCCAGGACAGTTCTTCCGGATAAAGAATTAATATAAAAAATCAGAAACTGGGTAACTACAGCCTTGGGAAAAAAAATGCTAATTATAATAAATTATTCTGTCCACTGTAATTCTATGTTAGGATTGATATGTTCAGTAGAGGAAAATTGTCTAGGGAAGAGAGTTCAGAATCTATCTCTGTCTGCACAAGCCAAGGTTATTTCTCCCTTTGTGACAAAATGTAGCCAGAATATGCAAAGGAAATAAGTCCTTTGTTGCAATTTCTGTTGCTCAGTTTCTCAGAGGATAACTCCGAAAAAGCCCTTCCTAGGCACACCACAGCATAGTCTGCAACTATCAACTCTGCTATTGGAATGTTTTTGGTACAAGTAGTGATATTCTCTGGAAGTATTTTTTAGCAACTTGAACTATGGACCCCACAGCATATAATCAGAAATGCAGTGTTGTGGGCTAGCAGACAGAATAGAAATCTTGGAGTGCTGTTTTGTGTAAATCAAATGTGGTTCATCTTTTCTGTGGGCACCAGTTCAATTTCGTCAGATTAAGAAGAAACCTAATATAGATACTTACATTGATTTTATTAAGACAATTCCATTAGTTCTGTGCTTACGTTTAAATTTAAACTACATTGACTGTTTTCTGGTGTACCAAATTACTGATAACTACATTTATACTAGCAGGTTCTGCAAGTTGTCTGCTAAAAAGGAAAACAAAAATGCCTCTTCAAAAGATCTGAAGTATCTCAGTAAGTATTTGCTAAACAAAAACAGATACAGGACCTGAAATTCTTTTGTCATCATTGTTTTGAAAATTTTTGTCCCTGCTCGGTGGGGCATGTAAAGGGCTGGGGGGGAGGAAACATGTCTCCATAAAGAAGAATTAGGCTGGATTCCCTCTTTTGATGGGTTACTGTTTTGCCTGTTCAGATGAATGGATTGATATTTTTATCAGTGTTAGTGTAACCCTGTTAAGAAAGCAATAAAGCACAGTATACCTTTATGCCACTCTATTACACAGTAAATGAATGCCTGTGGTGTAGTCTAAGCCCAATGTTGGCCACTGTTTGAAGTCTAGTCGGTATTCCAGTGGCATGATCCCTTCAGAGTCATGGAAAGATGCCCAGCGCACACCCAAATGCTCTTGCTCAGGCACTGGGAAGTACTTCTGTGTTGGTTTCTGGGTGGTTTCTTGCCTTCCACGTCCTGATGCCCCACTGGGAGATGCAGGAGCCTGCGCTGGCTGGACAGGCCCTCTGCCCCTCTGCAGAGGGAACAGAATGAGGCAGTTTTGTGGTCACAGGGTGTACACCCGAGTGCCTGCCGATAACTCTGTGTTACTGTGAAGTGCACACAACCACAGAAATGCAGATGTTAAAAGCAGATAAAGTCTTTAAGGTTGAATGGTGGTATATTTTAGCAACACTTCAAAAAGCAGAAAGTAGTTATAAAATTAAAGTAACCAAAATCCAGAAAAAATGACTGAAAGCAAGTGTGTACCATCCTAATTCCACTCTGGAAATGCTGTCATCGCACATTGCTTAACAAAATACACACTTGCTTGGAAATCACATCTCTTAGGACTAGTTTTGTGCTTCCAGTCTTTCTCCACAATCTCACAGGACTGGAGGAGGTATGTGTGATCTTGCCATTGTTTTGTTCCTAAGCATACGTCGCACACGTGGTGTTCCAGACGCTTCCAACTTTGCCATGGGGCTTCTAGCTGCGTTAGGGCCCCCGTGGTCCCCGCTGCAGCCGGCAGCACCAGGACCCCTATGAAGAGTGCAGGTGCCTCTGAAGCTGGGGAAGGGATTTCCACTGCCTCCAGCTCCAATGCCAGGAAATGTGTCCTGGGAATTTTTTTAATATTGAAACATTCCCTTTGTGAGATGTCTTTCAGGGATAGGTTTGTTTAAAGCTAACCTGTCCTCACCATCAAATCTCCCTCACGGATCAGGGGCCAAATTCTGCCTTCATGCCACTTTGCTTTCTGCAGTGCTTTTCTTTGGTGGCAGAAGCTCCCCCTGCTCCCCAGGGCACGGAGGCTTGCAGTGCTCGGAGGAGGCAGGTCTTCCACACCTTCGCTGTGCCCCGCTGACACTTTTCGCTCCCCCCCGCGCCGTTCTCTCGGTGCTGCTCTCCCTGCCACAGGCCGGGTTGCTCCGATGGGTGAAGCTTTTGCAATTCAGCTATCTGGGGCTTTCCCTCCAGGGCTGCTTTCTCCTCCTCGCTGTCAGCTCTTCTCCTGACTCAGCCTTGTGATAATGCATTTCCTTCTGAACTTCTCGGGGAAAATCAAGCGGCCTGCGCCTCGCTGGCTCAGCGGCCGCTTCCCCGCTGCGCGGCACCCGGCGCCGACCTCCGCCCCGCGCAGCTTCCTCTTCTCGCCCTCGCAGGCCCCGCTCCTCCTTCCTGCCCTCCTCGCCTCGCCGAACCCCATCCCGAATTCGCCGAAGGCTGGCGGCGGCCGGGCGGGCGGGGGCGGGGGTAGGCGGCCGCCTGCCCCGGCCGGGACGCGCCCTTCGGAGCAGCCAGGCGGCCGCTGCGCAGAAACCCCGGCCCCGCCGCCCCCCGCCCGCAGGCTCTCCTTCCAGTAAAGCCAGCCGCGGAACCCCGACGCGCCCCGGGGCGGGCGGCTTCCCGCCAGCCGCCTGCCGCCGCCGCGGTGCCCGCCGAGCGGCTCCGCCGCTGCCCGCCCAAGCGCCGCGGGGAGGCGGCAGCTGCCGGACCGCGCGGGGCGCGGGCGGAGGGGCCGGTGCCGCGGGCGGGAGCGCCGCCGGGTAAGGAGAGGGTGACCCCGCGCCCCCCTTAGCCGTCGTACCTGGGCCCAGAAATGGAGGGTCTCAAGTTGCCGAGATGTTACAGCACCTTCCAGCTTGCATATTTAATGTTGGTTCTTCGCTTGAGCTCAGTTTGGAGGCGTTTTCTCTTTATTGCAGGTGATTATCTTAACAATTTTGGTTACAGTGTTCCGCTCTGCTCTGTTTTTCCTGCCCTCGAATGACAATCCGAAGCAAAATGGATTTCCTTTGTGCTAGTAGTGACTGCACGTTCTTACATACTATTTATGCCGCTTTTACACCACTGCAAGACCCTTCATTTTGATGCGTTATTGCTGTTTTAAGCCAATTTAAGGTAGAGAAGAACTGGGCCGCTTTCTCTTCCCCCACCAAATCTCCAGATAATTACCAGTACTAGTACAATATCCTCTTCTACTGATGTAACTTATTGATATAATAATCGACTTTAAAGAACATTTTAAATTACAGCGTAGCTCTGTTCGTCCAGATGGCCTGCAAAGATAAATGACTATGTTCTTGCACATCTATTAAAAATGTACTCTTCAGTCAAACTAAAGGCAGTTGGGAATAAGCCACATATTAAATCTAGGCTCTTTTAGTTACTCTGATATCCAGCCTGCCTCAGCCATCCACCTCCCACTTCCCTGAGAGCTGACAATGATGGCACGTCAGAGTGCTCCTGAAACTTGGAGCTATTAAAGGGATTGGTTGTTCCATAACAACGTAACACCATAGATGTATATGAATTATGAAAGCTAATTTCCTGGGTTTATATTTTCTGTCCCCACCCTTTCTCTTTTGTGTCTTGTTATGCATGCCTGGCTTACAGACTTTTCAGGGAAGAAGTATGTCATTGTAATTATATCTAATTAATATTACACACGTTTGCCACTTGTCTAATTTGCATCAAGAGTCAAGTATTCTTCATCTGTATGTTTTAGGTTTATCTGCACATTTCAGGAGGATAGTTTCTTAAGGTGGTTTGTAATTTATTCACTAGATTTATTCTTAGTTCATTATACTAAAGTGATTTAGGGTACGCCTTTGAAAGCATAACTTGTCAATGCTAGCTGCATTATATAGGCTTATATAATTATAGGCACAAATGAACTGACCTGGTAATGTCCATATGATAATCATGTGCTGCTCCATAGAGTTAAATATTCTTTCCTGCACTAGTCCCTCAGTCAATATTTAAAGAACCATTAATTCAAGCATGGGAATCGAAAGCCAGTTGGCATAGCAAACTTGGCCCAGGGTTGTACCAGGTTAAGCAACATTTGTCCTACATAACAGAACAAAGCAATATACATCCTGGAACACGCTTGTACAAAACAATATAGAAGAAAGAGAAGTGTGTCATCCGAGCCTGGAGTTGTTCTGCATGCGGGTGGACAGCTAGCCTTGGTGCAAACTTTGCTGCAAAGAACTCGGCTCACAGTTCTCCTTTCTCCCAGTAATGGTAAATGTAAAAAAGACAGCTGTATCACGTCCAGTCAAATAACGGTCTTTTGAAAATCTTAGCTCCTACCACCTCCGGCATATGAGGGAGGGGGAAGCCTTCCTTGGTTTGTGCACTTCACAATGCACAGCATTTGAAATGATTCACTAAAAAAGAGAGAAATAAAAAATATGCGGTTTTAAAATGAACTTGAGGAGATAGCTATACTGTTGGATAAACATACAGAAATTTAAGGAAGTGGACATTTAACTTCCTGAATGCATCAAAATACCACTGACTTCAGCTAACAGCTACATTAAAAGCCAATTTTATACATTAGGCAAGGCAGCTGTATAAATTTAAGGCTTATATATTCAGTTTAGAACAACTAATACCTTTACTCATTTTTCATACTAATTTGTGCACAGGAATAGGAGTTTCTCTGTTCCTGTGTTCTCTATTTGCTGAACATAAATATGGGACAATTGCATGTAGAAGGCATGCTCATACATACTTTGTAGAGACGACCAAAAGTACTGCATACACCATTTTAGTTCCCGTCATGTGATTTTTAGATATTTTATTTCCAAATACAGTAATTCAGGTTTTTTGAACACTGATCATTTTCCTATATTCGTAATATAGGTCTTTATACTTTGTGTTTAGTAGCTTTTATAGTATTATCATCCTGTAAGGCCCTAGTGGTTTTCATTCATTTGACAGATACAGATCTCTTTAAAATAGACTATTCCGTTGAAGGAGACTGAAGGAAAGCAACAAATGACCCCTTTTTATGTAATAATAAGTGTAAACTCTGGAAGCCACCATTTTTGCTCAATCGTTTCTTGGTCGCAAGGGAAAGGTCAGAGCACTGACTGACTGTGTCATAGCAGAGACTGGCTGAAGGCAGCAAGCTTGCTGGATGCATGAGAGTGAGGGGTAGAAACCAGACAGATGGCAAAAGCAGCAGCTGATGGTGCATGTGAGTAGAGAGATGTGCCAGCTCTAGTCGGCTCTGAGCTGCTCAGGTGGTGAACGTGGAAACTGAGCAAGGAAATAGCTAGCTATTTGTTTCTACACTCTAAATTCTTAAAGGATCACACCGAATAATTACCCACTTTGTGTGTTGGTCACTCAGGCCAACATATATGCAATGCAATTCAGAATAAGTGATGGCCCAAATAACTCTTTAAACCATCTGAAGATCTTCTGTACATGTAATAGACACATATAGAAAGCCTCTGAGTGCTGAAGCCAGGGTTGTGCAGAATAACAGGCTTCTCTTCTGGCTTTTGTTTAAGATAATGAGTGCCATCACAATCTAGTATTCATCTATATGGGAGGCTGTCCATGCTCCTTTCATGAAACTTTGTTCCCCATGCTTTTGCCAAGCCTTGGTTTGAAATTTTAGGGTCTGCATAATTCCCAGTTGAAAGGAGTGACTTCCAAAGCAGATACCTTGCTGAGTTTGGCTTCCTTTTCAGATAATTTCCAACTGAAAAGGTTGTTGCTGTTCCCAAGAATAAGATGGGGAAGGTGTATTTTTCCACACAGTAATTAGAATCAAAATCTTTCCAGTGTAGACAAGACCATGCTTTGGAGGAGAGATTTGTTGTGTGAAAGCGAGGGCCCCCTTTGTCTCAGGGATGCATCTCATGAGGTCTCCTCTAATTTTTTCCCAAGCTTAGCCACATGGTGAATATTAGTGAGGCTGATAAATTTTTGAAAGAATTGCGCTGGCCAGGCTCTGCCCTGAAGCTTCAAGGTGTTTTTCCTCATTATGGGTGGAAGGCATGGCCAGAGCAGGGAGGGCTTGTCTCTGCATGCTCTAAATGCTCCCTCTGCTGGTTCTGCCTTTGAGGAAGAGGGGGAAATTTCCTGATGGGATAGGTGGATATGAGTCCTGGGAGAGGAGGAAGGCAGGAGACAACAGAAGTGGGAGTGGCTTGTGGAATATGTTGCTCATAATGGAAGCAGGAGTCAGTGGATGATGAGCTGAAGTTCATCATGTGGCTATGCAACAGCAGGTGCACACTCCCCATCTGGGGCCTGAAACTCAAGAGATGAGTCCTGATAAGACTGCTAGAAAATTTCCCATTAATCATATTTTGCCTGAGGATCTGGTTTTGGACAGCGATATATCTGAAGATTATCAAGCTTCACTGGAAAATTCTTGATGTTATTAAAAATAGTCATCTGAAAAGTGAAAGGTTGTTCCAGCAAAGTCTGGAGAAGTCCAGTTAGGAAATGTCCTCCAGTGGTAGACTTTGTAACTGTGTAACCTCTGTAATACAGCTTTTTGAAATGTAATACATATCTAAACTGCTTTAAAAAACACCTTCAAAGACTGCTATGTAGGGTTCTTCACTTGAATGTTTGAAGGTAAGGAAATGTCAGTGTATTGGGGATTCTACCCAACTTTATTTTAACCTTTTGGGTTTTTCTCTCTGTTCATTTCCCTGGGGAATAAAGAAGGATTTGCTTAAGTGATTGACTGTGTCATACCTCAAATGCACAGGGCCTTGAATGTGCTTGTGTGCCTAACCTTAGCAATGACATTTCATAACTCTGGGGTACTCTACATTTTACTGAATGTCGCACAAAACCACTGTTTCCTAAGATATTTTAAGATAATACATTTTTCCCTTTTTCTCTTCAACAGTAAACCCCGCAGCTGCACATGAAAGGCTGGGCCCCAAGGGTGAGCCGCAGCTGGGGCTCCCAACTGGTCCAGCTTTCCCTCTTCCTGTCCCAATGTCTTTGTGCTCCGGCACCCTGCCAATGGTGTCTGAGAATGGTAGTGCTTTTACCATATCCCAGCAACTTCATATGGACATCAGTGTCAGCTCAAGTGATGGTCAAAATTTTCTGCAGGCTTTCAAGAAGGAGAAAGACTGTTTCCCAAGACTCATTGCAGTGGCATTGCTTAGGAAAAAGGAAAAGGCATCAGCATACATGAATGGGTGTCTGAAATTGAGCTGTATTTCCTCTGGAGCCTCCATGGGTGATAAGAATGCCCATGGATCCTCTGCACCAACACCTGGCAGGCTCCTCACGTGCTGCTGCTCCCACCTGAATGTGTGTATTTGGGAGAACAGGAGGCTGTGAGCAATTAGGTGAGTCGAATGTGTGAGTCCTGGACCCTTGGCTACACTCAGGGAGCACGTCAAGTTAAAAGAAGATAAGAGAGTGTTTGAAAATGAACAGGACATGAACCAGCAATCAATAACAGCCTGAAACATAAACCAACAATTAGTTCAGTCAGAATCAAGGTTCTTGGCTAATCTAATACATGTAACTGGTCTTGAAATACGTAAAAGGCTGCTGTGAAAAACAAGGGAACAGTCTGTGTTCCCTGACCAGGACAGTGCAGGGCTGGAATGCCTCGCTTGGGGAGACTGTGGTGTTTTCATCACTGGAGGTTTTACAGAACAAGTTGGACAAACAGGAGTGAGGAATAGTCTACATATATTTGGGACAGCCTTGGGACAGAGGGAGGGGAAGTATAGCGGTGTGACCTCATGAGCACGTTTCCACCACTGTTTTTCTCTGATACTCTGTTATTATTACTGGGCTCCTATTCTTGTTTGTCCTTCTCTTGCTACACTCCCAGATGTGCCTTGTAAGGTCTGTGCAGCAGGGATGTTTGTGCTGAGTGGGACCTTTGCACTTTACTGCAATAATGGGAGTAAAATTTGGGCAGGCGTCTTCTGAACACCAAAACCCTCTTGAAATGTCAGTGAGCTATTTTAAATAATTTCTGGAATATATTGCATGTATTGCATGACTTGTTCCTAGGTCGAGTAATTCTGCCTGAAGTCAGCCTGCAGGGAAAGCTTGAAGGGCACAGCCGTTCTCAGTCTGTCCTAGTCTTATCCTCTGTATCTGGTTGTTTGGAGGAAAGCAAATGCAGGTCCTGTGCTACTAAGACAGTATAGAGAGGTATGTGCATGTGTGTTTGAGGCTTCTATCCAGTGTGCAGTGAAATGTCAGATCATATAGCAGCTGCCATGCCTACCTGACACAGAAGTAAGATATCCTTTTCCTCTTGCATGCAGACCCTTCATTTCTGATTTGCGATACACTGTCAGCAGTATAGGGCACATTGCACTGTTATACCTATCATGAGCTACAGAGTGGGTCCACAAAGTTCTTCAGGCTCACTGAGCAAGCCAGTTTATTGGCATCAGTGAGACTATTCACGTGCTTATAGTTGGGCATACGCCTAAGTGTTTTTCTGGAGGTAGGCAATCATTTTCCAGTATTTTCAACTTGACAACTTGCATAAGCATCAGTTTACTTAATAAAAATTAAGTGTGGAGCAAAGCAGCTTTGGTATCGCATGCCACAGCAGTACTTATGTTGCAATTCCGCTATTGCAACAGGTGTTCTGGTTTGTTAAGACCAAGAGATCAATAACTAAATTTACAGAAAAGCCAGCTGCCTAGTGGTTAGGGGTTGTTTTAACATGTCAAGTACTACTGGTTTGGCCAAAACTGATCCTCTGAAACAGTATCTTCCAAAGCATACCAATAACAGCCTTCTTTTTCTGCAGTCTCAGACTAAAAGATAAAATAAATCTGCAGAGTATTCTGATACATTGATCTCACTTAAACATCTCTTGCTCCCAAGGAATAGTAAGTCACTAAGCCCTGGAGAATCAAGTATTTTCCTATTAGCTCTTCCAGTGTAAGTTATTCAGTCAAGACATGCATGAAAAATCAACAATTGTCCAGGATGTTCTCTATTCCATTTTTAACTCCCCTATAATTTAAAACACATGACATATACAACACATGTACAACTTCTTTGAAAGCGGTTATGGACCTTGCTGAGAATAGGCTGGTATTGCAATTTGTACCATAGTGCTAGTCCAAAGCCCAAAACAGATTAATTGTAATAGCTTCAAAGTTCTTCAGGTATAGTTAAGGAATTGTTGGGACTGTGTTTATGTAAGTATGTGCTGATGTCTTTGTGCCTATATTTAAAGAAAAGCATGCTGTGGATTACCTATATTTTGGCAATTTAAAATGTATTAATATTTTTGTGAAATTATATGGCAACAATAAGAGGAATGCTTGGTAAGAGTTATCCAGGAATTGCACTTGGAAAAGAAATAGGATGTAATACACATCAGAGAAAAATTCCTTGACATTTGTGTAAATAAAACTGTATCTGTGTTTGATTGCATAGGTAGTCCATTCCCAATGCTTGTCTCAAAGGGGACTTGCACCCTGCTGCCATGTAGCTCCACCAGGGAGACAGAGAGGCAGCAAACCCCATTCCTTGCTGCCCTCGTCCTCCTGAATAGCCTGAGCTCACCAGCCTCGGCCCCGCTTGGGCTGCCTGGTGCTCCCACAGAGACCCACCAGCCTTTCTGGGGGGCTATGCTGCAGCATCTGAACTTCACTGTGTGCCCAAGGGCTACCAAAGGAGGAAAGACTTCCCCTTGCCTGGGTTGTCCTCACCCCTTATGGTGACTGCTTGACTATCAGAGTCAGGTGCAGTGCCCATTAACAGCAATGGGAAGACTTTGTTTGACTTCGGTGCTAGGGTTGATCTAGGAAACAGCTTGAGTTGAATTAAATGTGAAAGTGAGAAAAGGGTGAAATTGGTGAAAAATTAATTAATTTTAAAATTTCCTCCAATAACAGCTAATAAATGGCCTTAAACCCCCCTCAAGCCTAGCAAGTGTCAGTTTTGGACTTTAATATAGGGCACAGTTGCGCTGCTACTTGGGTTAGCAGTGCAAAGAACCAACTAAGATGTGACCCATGCCTAGTACGGTAGAGTTCAGATTCTGAAAAGTTTGTATTTTTGCCTGACAAATTCCTTCACAGGTATTTAAAGGATCTTTTTCTCAGTATTAAGAACAAAGCTGTAGCTGTGTTTTAAGAAAAAGCTCATAGAAAAGAAAAATTCTGTCTGAAATACCTTCTCTTTGATTCCCTCATGAAGTTCAGCTATGTAATACTGTTGGATTGCAGTTACATAGAGTTGTCTCAGCAGTAAAATGATAGAACACCTTTACTTGCTCCAGTCTCCATGACATTTTGCACTCAATAACACAGTCACCATCTTAACATGTCATTGAATTCAATGAGTGTGTGGTCAGAAATTTATTTTTTTGATTACCAAAAAAGAATCAACCTGTCTTATTTGAAAAGTAGACTTTTTTTTTCCATGGGTAATGTGCTACAGACATTTCTATATGATTTATTCATTTCACCTACAGGGAAGATAAACTACCTGCAGTTTGGCTGCATTTCACCAAATGTTAGATTGAGAGATGTTTTTACAGGAGCAATTTAGAGATTGAATGCCAATTCTACAATAAAAATTGTTCTGATGTTTAAATTTCCAGCACCAGGCTCAGGTGTATGTGCAAACTGGAGCCTTCTAAATATATTTGCATTCTTGACAGCCAGTTTCTAAGTTCAGGGTTATTCTCTTCCATTTCAGTCTCTTATGTCAAACATGTGAACTAAACCCACGTGCACTGCCCTGAACTCTTTTCCCTTTTGTCGGATGAGTGTGATATTGCCAGAAGCTGTAATGAAAGAAAAAGCACCCTAAGCTGGGGAGACATCAAGCCAAAGTGAAGAAGAACAAAACTGACTGTTAAAGGAGACCTCGGGCAGTTTGAGTGGTCTATGGAGGCCATTCAGTACTAAACACTCTCCACCTCCTCCAAACATATAACAAAAAAAAAAAAAAAAAAAAAAAAGTGCTTCAGGTCTCCTGCTTGATGTTTCCTACCTTAACTATTGCCCCTCTTGGAGCCTGTTCCAGCTCCCAGGGCAGTGCAGCTTTACACCTCCTGCTCAGACCAGCTGTGCTTGAGAACAGCATTGCATGGGTGCTCCGTGCTGGAGCCACCTGGGGAGCCACAACTTCATGTAATTCACCCTTCTCCTCCCTTGTAACTCATGACCTACCTTGTATTTTTCCAGTACTCAGGTGTTGTCAGTCTCCTTTTAATATAGCTGCAAGACTAGTTTAATATTCTGGAGCGAGGATGAAGAACATCATGTCCTTCATAGCAACTGGTTCAGCTGTAAACAGGTTCCAGAGTTTCTTTACCCTGGCTACCCTGCTTCAGCAGGCAAGACTGCTCCTGTTCCTGCTGCTGAGTGCTGACTCTGTGATGAGGATGGCCTCGTGACATGCAGCATTCCCTCTTTGCTTTCCACTTGCCCAGCTGAGGGGCTAAGCAATAATTAGCCCAAAAGGCCTTTTCTCTTCTCCCTGTGCTATGTTTCCCATGGCCTCTTTAAAACTTTCTGCTGTTGTTTTTTGTCCACTGAATATGTTCCTCTGATATCATTTTGGAGTGCTAAGTGGAGAAGACTTCTTACTTAGTCTACGTGAGAAGGAACTCATGTCCAGTCGTGCAACACTTTTTAGAGTGGGATTTTCCCTTCCCTCCGGTGGCTGAAAGGAGAAATGACTACTGTGACAAAGAGCCGAGAGCCATGTCCGCAGGGTGGCAGGCCCAAGAGGCGTGCTCTGGCAGAGGGAGTAGTCCTAGTGGAGACCTGATGACCTAAATTCCTGCACAGTGGCATCCTCTTCCTTGGGAATAAGGTACAGCAAAACTAACCTTGCTCAAAGGCAAGTGCTCAGCTCTAAGTCAAAAGACAAATTGAGAAGCTGAGGGCTAGGAAGGGGCATGTAAGATGACTCATTGTGAGAGGGCGTACCCTTTATCTAGATGACTCTGTCCTTGAAGTGCTGGAAGACCTAGGATTAGATTAATCCAGATGTCTGTGGAGCAGCAGTCATGATGGTGACGATACACTGACGACATCCGCCAGTTTGGAAGTGCAGCTCCTGCAGAGGTGCCCGGCTGATGCACATCACTGGTGCTCTGCTATTTCAGAGCTGGTGTGCCTTTTCCTCCCGCCCTCATGCTGAACCCCCTGTAAAGTTATCATTGTTCTTCTGTACACTTCTTCCTGTATAAAATGACTTATGTTCTTGTCTCCTGTTTTAGACAAGGCAAGCCTAAGCAGTGGAGAGCAGCAGGCCTAGCTCACTGCCTGTGAAAAGTTGTTGTAATTCATGCCAGGGCCATGGAGGAAATTTCTGGGCATCTCTATGAACTTTATCCATTAATTTATGGATTTTATGATCGGCTGTCAGGAATGGTGAGGCTGTGTGCTTAGAAACACCAGTCCCCTGTAAGGCAACGCAGTGCCCCGTCTTGTGTTGCTGCCGGTGACAATGCCAGCTCTAACCAGGGCTCGCAGGCATCAGCAGTCCTGGCAGATGAGGGACATCCACAGTGCAGAAATGCTTATCCTGAGGTACAGCTGTGTCATCATGAAGCTGGAATGTACAGTATACGCTTTCCACGAGCATAGCTCTGAGCACAGAAATGTGTATACCATCAACGGCACCTGCCCCTCTATGGAGCAGTTCAGCTGTTGTGATAGCTGATGAGCTAAATTTAAGGTTTGCACATGCTTGATTCTATTTAATACCTACCAAGGGGAGTTTACAGGGGGAAAAAACCCCCAGCTTTGGGATCTCCATATATGCAGAGTTTTGAAGTACTTTTTCCTCCTTTATGTTTATACTTAGCTGGATCTGAAGTCACACTGTTTTTTTTAAAGTAAAAATCCTGGTGTATTATGTATGGTTCCCTTTATTACAATATATGATGTGACTGAAAATAGAGCTGCATGAAAATAAAGTTTTACGTGACACTATTAGTAGTATTCCCCTTAGAATTTCTTGCCTTATTCTCAGATATATTGTTATAATTGCATTTTTCAAGAAATCCAAAATTACAAGGGAGCAGGTTCGATTTTGTTGAAAGTTAAGAAATCCAATACAGCATTTTCACTAGATTTAATTCCTTCATTATTTCCTAAGAGTATAAAAAATGTTATGACCACATCTTTGGAAAGATATTCAAAGCATCAGAAGCATATGCTAAATGTGGTTTGTTAATCATTCAGGGAATTGAGGTATTGCGTATAAGAAACATGCTTTTATCTTGAATCTGTGCCAAAAAGCCTTCTTCAAATTCTTTTCTTGCACTGGCAAAGCATAGCAAATCATCCCACCACAGACATTTCAGGGGTATTTGAGTACTGGCAGCAGAAACGGGACTTGATGAAACCTTAAAGGCACAGTACCAATATGATTTTATAAATTACAACCTCCTTAGTCAAATATATGACTATGTGTGATGCTACTGCTTGTCAGTAAGATATACCTGGGTATTAGTAATGCAATAAAGTAATCTTTCATAATAAAATTAAACTTAAAGTCATGTTGCCACATTTTCATGCATCCCTCTGTATAGTGTTATCGGAAGTGAGATTCCCCTCTATGTGTCTGAGAGTGAGTTCATTCAGGTCAGCTGATATATTCCAGGAGTCTTTTCATGCAGAGATAAACTTTAAATTATCACCTATCTTTAAGTCTCATGAGATGTAAAGTCCAAAAACCGAGAAACTGAAACTGCCCAATTTGACAGATCAAGCAACAAAAACTCTCAGTCACTCATAAACTGAATTTCCAGGGAGGGAGCATTTACTTTCCAAAAAATAAAAGAGGCAGAAAGGCAGACATAGCTGCCAAGACAGTCCAATGTTTTATAAAAACAAATGTTTGCAACCAGCTAAACCCTGCCCTGGGGTTATAGTAAAGAACCAATGATAAGGATGGTGCCATGCTGACTCGCTAGTGTACTGGGGAAGGTATTGTCTATCAACAGCCTGGCAGTGTCAAAGCCAAGTTAGAGTAGCAGGAATTTAGCACTTCCCAAACTCGTGACCCCAAAAAAGGCCACGGTGTGTGTCAGGAGTGTGTTACGAAGGATTCTGCGCAAGGAGGGGGAGGTGGCAGCCTCCTGTGTGCATTGGGACCGTTCTCTGCCTGGTGTCAGAGATACCGTTTGTGCTGTGATAATATTTGACTGGTTCATGGGCCTTTCCTTTTTTGAGCTGAGTAACCAGATGTCTTCTCTTTCACCTGGTTTAGAGAGACTTAAGATGAGCTTTTATTTCAGTGCTTAGAAAATCTCACGTACATGTTTCTCTGATACAGACGACCACCTTTGGTTTGCTGTAAGTAAAGATCTGCATTGTTTTCTGGCTTGTACAAACCAACTGCCCTCCCAGCATAATTGCTTAGCACTCTGTAGAGTGATTTACTCCTTAACACAGGTTATACGATAACTCGTACTAATATTCCCATTAGTGTGCAGAGGAGTTCCTGCTGAACCTGGCACAAGTGCAGCTGAGATGTTAGCCGAATTTGTGAATATAGCTGTGGCTCTGCACATTACACTCTGGATTTCTGAAAGTGAGGCTTTGGCAGGACATTTTAAGTTACCTGCTCTGATATTTAGGTTCTTTGAATTACTTAGATGTATTACAATTGCACTTGAGAGAGAGAGTTTACATACGTTTGATGACTAGTGGGTACTTGACAACAATTTATAGTGTATCACGACCCAGCATCAGCTTTCCAAAGGACTGTTTTCAGTCATGTATTACTAATGCTTCTGTAGCCATCATAGGGAAATGATTTAAGACAGGCAAGTGTGAATGGCAGAAGAGCTCCATGTCCACTATTATCAGTTATGCTAAACCCAAACTTTTCTTATTCTTACAAAACCTTTTTGCTTTTAAAAATCTTATTTGCAGTCACAAGTTTCATGCAGTTGATTTTACTAATATTACACAGGATCTCAAAATAGGTTAAATAATTTAAGTAATGCTAATGTTGATGGTTAAATAAGATACTGACAAGTTTCTCAGTTCAGTCCTTTTCAAGCATTTTGCTGTTTGAGACAATATGAAAGTATCGTGTTTGTCTTTGACAGTTAAAGACAATGGTCATTAAAGATGTTAGTTATCAACTAGAATTCAGCACTTGGTGCCAGATAAATACTGATAGCAAAGTCTTCCTTTCCATTGCCTTTTTTGCTCCCTCTGTCTCGTGGAGCATGATGTTCCCACTTACCACTCTCATTTTTCTCTTTCATAGTCTTCAGAATTGCACTGCATGTACCAAACATTACAGATATGGAAAACCAAAGCATTAATCAGTCACAGTAATGCATGCAATTTCATGCATCTGTTATCAGAGAAGGTAAACAGGTCCCAGGACACAACTGAGAACTTTTCCACAAAAGCTGTGCTGAAAATGCAAAGCAAGAAAAAAATGGCTTAGCATTAAACAGGTATGCCTCTAGACTGTTGACTGCAGCATAACCTCTTGTTTGGTTCTGCTGTGTGTCTGGGCCAGCAGGTGAGGGAACACACTTAGTACTCTTCTCGTGAAAGAGGATCTCAGTTCCTGGTAAGGGAGGAACACAATGCTCTCCATTGAGTCTTCTGTGGCATTTCTGGAAAGTGCCCACAGGCACAGCCTATTCCCTCGGGGCAGACACTACCACCCCTAGCAGGGTTCCCCTTTGCAGCCTGCAAAAAGACCAGACAGCCAGAGAATGAACTTCTTTCTACCTTAAAGCAAAGCATCTGGGAGAGAAGGACAGAGAAGAGCAGGACTAAAATAACCTATGTCTAAAAAAGCCCACCGCAAATTTACTACTGAGAAAATGTCAGCATTCAGGATTTCCTGGAGTCTTCATCCAAGCAGAGCTCTGGGTCAGTAGAAACAGCAGTCTGAACTGTGCAGCTTGATTACCATATTGCTATGGTCCATGGCGTTATACTGTAGAAGAAATATAGTAATAGAATGGAGGAAGGGAGAAGAAGATGGAAGAAAACAGGCAAGTACAATGTAAAGCCCCTAAGAGACTTAAATAAGACAAGGACTTTCACTGGAGTCAATGTAAATCTCTCTTCATCTAGAAAGTAGGTAAATGGCAGAGAGCAGTGAAGTAAAAAGGAATTTCCTCCAGTGAAATTTAACTAAATAAAATGAGTCCCACATTTTTCCTTTTTGTCTATAAAAGGCAACTTTTAATGTTGTCTTGACAGGTTTTGAATTCCTAATGCATTTTTGCTTAATGCTGCTGAGATTGGAATTCTTTTGCCCCAAAATGTGGAGTGTGTGGGACACTGGTGTTTGGTCAGGGCAACATTAACTCAGTCTTGTCAAAAAGAGGTTTATTGAATTTCCACATTATTGCTTCACTTGGGATGTGGAGCTTGACTGACCAAACCCTTCACCTCATGTGACCTAGATAGGATGTGGATAGCCCTTGTATTGTCACCCATTTGGAGAAATAATTTTTTGTAAAAGCAGTCCAAATACCATATTTACCTGCTGTAGCTGCTCTGAGTATTTTGCTGTTCCCTGTAAATAAAAGTTAAGGTTATTTTATCTTATAACATCTCTGAAATGACTCTTAATTCATAAGGATGGGTCTTTCTTTGGTTAGCAAAGTAGATTTGGCTTAAAATAGAAACATAGAACTATTACCATGAAAAAACCCCAAAACAGCATCATATAAAATCCAGTTCTAAAAAAGGTTTTTCTAACCAAAGGAAGACTATGCTGGCAGCTGTGTAATTGCAAAAGTAAACTTGGTCTGTGCCTGAAAAAAAAAGTTAACAATTAAGCCAATTTCGGTAATATAAACAAAAATAACAAGACTGCTTTGACGACATTAGTTAACAAGAGTTATGAGCATCCTCTATTGTTGAACAGTCTAACACTGTAGAATCAGGATTTGCTATTCGTTTTCCATAAACTTTCCACTGATTGTCTTGCAGGTTTTGCATATTTAATATTTATAACTGTAAAAGGCAACTTGAAATGTTCTTTACAAACTGAAGGCTAGATTTCCAGAGAAGTTTTTTTGTGAAAAGCAGTGGAACAAATAATAGCACAGGAAAAACTACAACATAACAAAGTCATAAATAATAGATAGCATGAAATTTTCAAAATTATGACTTGTAACCAGGCTTGTGCACTTGTGAGAACTGATAGCCATGACAGACTTTAAGTACAGGTTTTGACACTGTCTCACATAATACCCCGAAGGCAAGCTGGAGAGTTATGATCTGCGTAGAATTGCAGGTAAGTGCAGAAGTACTTGGGCAATCATAACCAAAATGCAGTTTTTGGGGAGAGAAAATAATTGCTAAATGAAAGGAAAGATCAAGTAGGATTTCAGAGATCTATGCTGGCTCTGCTACTGTCAAGAGTTTCATGTATGATTTTAATGATGGAATGAGGCATTCATCCAGTAGGTTTTCTGGGATTGCAATTTGGGAGGTCCTGACAAGCATGCTCTCTAGTTTTTAATGCTGAATTTCAAGAAATATATAGACTAATACAGGAATCTAATGGAGAGAAACATGAATCATCTAAAAAATATGAAAACCACAAAGTGAATGACATGTTTGGATTAGTTTAGTCTGGAGAGGAGACTGATATTAAACTTCAAATGCACAAGGCATATTTAGGCTAGAAGGAAAACTTTTAAGTGGAAGGTTAGAATATGAAGCATATGAAACCTGTATCATTGTAGGTCTTTAAGGAACATGTCAGATACACACCAATCAGGAATAAAATTAGTATAGCTGGTGCTGCTGTAAGCAGAAGACTTCTGATGCTCCCTCTTTTATGATTTTTTGAAAACAATGATTTTTTTTTAAACATTTTGATGAAGAGTGACCTGAGGGAAAGAAACTTTTATTTTTTGTATATTGTAGACATATTTGCAGTTTTGTTTGCAATAACTGGGACTTGACTCCAGACAAATTCATAGATTCATAAATAGTATGAGTAATTGGTGAAGGACTGGTACAAAAACATGACTTCCGTTGCAGTCGGTGGTCTGTCCTGTAGCATCAGGGCCGAAAAGCTGATGCACTCCCATCTCATGCAATGGTATTATGGCTGCCACTTTAATTTTTATGGCCCCTTCTGAAAACTGTAGTTAAGCCATAGGATCTAACTAGGCATGAATCCTATGGGGCCGACAGCCATGCCTTGTGTGTTTGTGTGAGACAAAGGATGCAGGCAGGATGCCACAGCCAGCTAGAAGAGATTAGAGAGCACAAGCTCCTGTGTGTGTCAGTTCTTCCAGAATCACATGTACTCTGCATATATGTGAATAAAACTGTCCTTAGCTGTTTTATATTTAGTTTTCAAAGTGTGTGCTTTGGGGGTGAAGATGGAACTGGAATTATTAGAAAGCATTGCTTCCATTGTCCTTTTCACAAAATATACTATAAAATCCAGGGAAACTGAACAGCAGCTTTCTTTATACTTCTCACTTTTTCTTCTCTCAGTCCTTGTTGTAACATCCTGGGCTTAATGGGTTGGAAAGTGGATGGAACGGCAAGATGTCAACAGTCAGTCAAAATCGAAGAGCAGAGAACTTACTACATCCATTTGACCACATGGCTCAGATGGTAGGCTTTGAGCAAATCTTGACCTTGCTGGAGTAATTTGAAAATCTCTCCTTAATGAGGCCAACAATTTATTCCTCTTAAGTGCAACTGCTTAAATATTTTATAAAGGAGTTTCAGTTGAGGACACAAACTCTGTGTCACCTTGCAGCAACTGAATGGCTACTTCTTACTGCATATGTTATAAATGCAAATATTTTTAAATAAAGAGAAGCTATATTACTGCCAAAGGTGATAGCATCAACAGGCATGGTCCCTGGCTGAAATAAACTGTTATGAATCTATTGATATTCAAAGGATCAGCATCATTTTACTCTGCCTGGCTGAAAATGCTTATCACTACTGTGTGGGTGCAAAAGGAATTGCTCGTCAAAACTTCAGCTTAAGTGGTCTTAACTGATTCATAAGGCTCCCTTCAGAAGGTAACGGTAACTGTAACTGATGACTCTTTCTTGCCTTTCTGTATGTGCATATCTATATATGCCTATAAAAATCTACAGACACATCAGCCTGTGTGCAGTACCCATTAGCAGCATGACTGCTGCTGGCTGCAGAGTTCTGAAGTCTCTGCCTACACGTCGCTTCATGGAAATCACCTTATTCTGACTTTAAACTTACTATGAGCGGTGAAAAAAATAATATGGTTAAGAAAAAAAAAAATTGTGATTCACCATCTTTATAATGTGTTTATTTCACACTTAAAATGAGCAGCAAGGTGTTACTCTACAGAAATATGCTATATATTAACAAGTGACTTGATTTTTAGAGCCATCTGCATTTCAATTAAGAACTCATGAAGGATCACATTAAAGCCCTTTGTTGTCTGTGATGGCCAACATATTTTGACCTGATTCACTTTCTATCTTTTAAGAAGATTATTGTCTTGTCACAAGTAAAACAAACCTACAATTTTTCTAAGTACAAGACAACTTTCAGTTGTAATGTCTGTCAGTGTGGCTGGCAGAGCAGATCACTATATTTGATTTAAAATGCTTAAAACTCTAAATAAACATGGGAAGTAAAGGGACTACATAAAAAATGACAAATTATTTCTACTGAGTATTAAACAAGGTGTTAAAACAGAACATTTTCAAAGGTTTAAATAACATTTGGAATGCAATATTTGAATAACAAGAGTAGTTGAAAAGCATAAAGAGAACATGATCCTAACTTCACCCTTTCACTTGCACTTATTTTTCACAGAGGCTGCAGTGCACAGAAACCATGCGTGTAACATTTGCACAGAGGATGGCACTGACTGCTCCGTGACACATGCAGAAGAGAAGCGTTGTCTGAGTGGCACTATCTACACTTGGCCCACAGTACTCACCCAAGGGATAAATGAAGTGTCTTCGAGGCAGAGGAGAGAAGTCCCCAGCTGGCTTCCAGGCCTGGGCAGATATGACGCCATGCTGTCAAGCGCCCTCACAAAGCAGTGCCCCTCTTTTTCTTCCTAAATCTCTGCCATCCTTTATCCTGTCCCAGATGTCCTTTCACAGCTGCCCAGTCCCACCTGATTCATGTTTGTAATACTCTCAATTAAAAAATTAGTAATTAAAATGAAGCCCCCTTTGCCCATATTACTCCCAGCCTTTACACTGCTCCATCTGCCCATTCCCAGTCCCCTTCTTGTTTTTAAAAGACTCATTAGCATGTGATCTTGTCTCTGCCAGGATTCCCCAATGCCATCTGCTCCCTTCCTAGATGATCAGTCCCACCCAGATCACTGTTTATCATACTCAAAAATCCCACACATTTTCTAAGCATTGGTTTTGGAGGATGCTTTTGTTTTGGAGGATTTTTTGGAGGATGCTCTACCAAAGTCAACTCCTATCAGCCTCTTCCCATGTTGTCAAGGCCGTAGAAATGACACAGGTCCTTCAATGGTCTGATGTATTCCCAGATCTGTGGGGCCTTTGTGGCAACAGCATATTGGTGTCCCTCAGGCTATACAACCACATACTGTGCTATCATTTATTTAAGGCATTTAGCTTATCTTGTGATGACCAAAGACTGAAGTATCACCTTCCCAAACTCAGCAGCCTCTTTGTGGAAAAACTTTTTGTCTATCTTAATTCTTCCAACATAAAAATACTAAGTTCATGTTACATTGCTTAGAAGAGTTTTCAAAACATACCTTTTTCTTACATGTTCCCTATTGGTTCTCCCAGTTATTTTCATGCATGTTATGTTTGTAAAGAGGAGCAGTAAGCAGTATAATGCTGAAAAATTCATTTGGGAAAATAGCAATAGAGTATTGCCTCTGTTTATCAGAGAAAATATATTGTAGGAAGAATTGTCCCAGCCTCTTTCCTGACATCTGAGCCAGGAACCCAGGTGGGTGACCTGCAATGCTCCTGCTGCTCTTAACTACAGGCCCCTTCCCTCAAGTGAAATGGGACCTACTGTAATTTTCCATGCCCACCCGCCTCTCCAGGAATGATCTGGGTCCTCTCTTCAGTAGCTTAACTGACTGCTCATGGCTTGGATGGTTGTACTCTTCACTGGATAAAGAACTGGCTGGATGTCCAGGCCCAAAGAGTGGTGGTGAATGGAGTTAAATCCAGTTGGTGGCTGGTCACAAGTGGTGTTCCCCAGGGCTCTGTGTTGGGGCCAGTTCTGTTTAATCTCTTTATCAATGGTTTGGACGAAGGGATCGAGTGCACCCTCAGTAACTTTGTAGATGACACCAAGTTGTGCGGGAGTGTTGATCTGCTTGAGGGGAGGAAGGCTCTGCAGAGGGGTCTGTACAAGGTGGATTTATGGGCCAAGGCCAATTGTATGAGGTTCAACAAGGCTAAGTGCAAGGTCCTGCACTTGGGCCACAACAACCCCATGCAACGCTACAGGCTTGGGGAAGAGTGGCTGCAAAGCTGCCCAGCAGAGAAGCACCTGAGAGTGTTGGTCAACAGCCGGCTGAATATGAGCCAACAGTGTGCCCAGGTGGCCAAGAAAGCCAGTGGCATCCTGGCTTGCATCAAAAATAATGTGGCCAGCAGGACTAGGGAAGTGATCATGCCCCTATACTCGGCACTGGTGAGGCCGCACCTTGAATACTGTGCTCAGTTTTGGGCCCCTCACTACAAGAGAGACATTGAGGTGCTGGAGCGTGTCCAGAGAAGGGCAACGAAGCTGGTGAAGGGTCTGGAGCACAAGTCTGATGAGGAGCGGCTGAGGGAACTGGGGTTGTTTAGCCTGGAGAAAAGGAGGCTGAGGGGAGACCTTATTGCTCTCTACAACTACCTGAAAGGAGGTTGTAGAGAGGTGGAGGTCGGTCTCTTCTCCCAGGTAACAAGTGATAGGACGAGAGGAAATGGCCTCAAGTTGCGCCAGGGGAGGTTTAGACTGGATATTAGGAAATTTTTCTTCACTGAAAGGGTTATCAAGCATTGGAACAGGCTGCCCAGGGAAGTGGTTGAGTCGCCATCCCTGGAGGTATTTAAAAGACGTTTGGATGAGGTGCTTAGGGACATGGTATAGTGGTGGTCTTGGTAGTGTTAGGTTTATGGTTGTACTCGATGATCTTAAAGGTCTTTTCCAACCTATACGATTCTGTGATTCTGTGATTCTGTGATTGCTGGCTGTGAATTCTATAATTTCAAATGTGGCGGGTCTTTAAACTTGAAAATATGTTCATTCTCCTCAGTGGAGGTTACCCTTGATGGGATCTGAGAGCGAGGTGGGGAGACCTTGTTCCCTGTGATTGGTACACATTCCAACTATCAATGTGTAAATATTTTCATGAATGATGTCAACTCAAAAAGCAGATTTTTTCCTTGATATTTGAGTGTCTGCAATACAGCAGTGTTTTGACAACATACATAAGGTTGCTGATGTTATCTGCAAAGTGCAGTCATTGTGTTTGTGTCACTATTGCAACTGCCTTCAGCATTAAGAAAGCTAGCACCTGAACTCAATTAATGTTGTCCCCTTGTCTTCCCCAGCTGGACTTACATATATGTCTTAGAAGTACTTTTTGAACCCTCCTTCTTAATAGTGTGATTTCCTTGCTCTCCTTTTCCTCCAATTTCATTGAAATTGACCTAAAAAGAAAAAAAGATAAAGATGAAAACGTCTATTATGCTTTCAGAGAAAAAATTTACAGCCATGCTCCCCCATACAAATCAAAACCTCTCACTTTTTTCTCTAGTAATTTATTGTTCATTATAAAAGAAATAGTAAGACTGTGGATTCATACAACGTTTTGGTGAACACCACTATTTGACAAACAGGATCTTAGAAAATATAAACTGTGTACATCAGCTAGAATAGTTCAGACATTGGATATACCCAACTATATATGCTAGCTTCTTTACCCCAGCTGTATACACCTGAAGCCTATCTGTGAAGCCAGAAAAGATAGGACAATGTATTAAGCCCCGGAAAATCACTTATCATGAAACCAATGGTTTCAGGTAGGAATATATTCACTTTCAAAAACATCCAAAGGACAAACTGAAGTGCTTTATTTTGGAATTAACTTACCATATTAGGCTTTTCAGAGTCAGTTGGAAGATGTCTAGTATGGTGTTTTATCTGCCTGATCACTCTGCCTGAGCTCCCAAGCAAATCAATGGGGAGGCAGGGTAAGGCTGAGTTTCCAGTGAGATTTTTCTAACTTGCAAACTATACAGCATATATTTTGTACCTGAAAGAAGCCCTCAGATCTGAAAGAGCCTGGAATTCATCATTAAAGGAGCCAAGCTGTGTGCTCATTGCCACAGCCCTTCATCAGTTATCACTGCAACAAAAAACTGAAGAAAATTCCTTGCAGGAATGAAATGGGCAGGCTGCAATACCATCGTATCAGAGAGACTTGGCACATAAACACCTTCCTTTGTTTTCTCTTAGACTGCTGCAAAAATAAGAGAAACCATAGCTGATGATGGATTTGTAACCTACCTTTCCACTTATTCCCACCTTTATAATCACTTTTGCAAAAGTTTGCAAAACACTGCAAGGCTGACAACTGCTCGTGCTGGGATAGGCCCTCTGGGAACGCACTTTGTCAAAATCTCACTGTGCTTCAGCTAACGATGAGCCTTGCTTCCTTGCTGCCCTTGGCAAAACCTAGGCAGTAAATTCTGTGTGTAGTAGCCCTGCCTGCTGAGCAACTAGCATACTATTCCTTGTGCCTGTCTCTGGATGCTCTTGTGATTAAAATAAACAAGGTCACTTTAGGGGATAACGTGACTTTAGGCAAGGTATTCCTTCTTTTCCAAACAGAACTTCCCACCTAGTTCTCTAACAGAGAGGGAGAAAGTCAACATTTCTGCTTACTGAGAATGCTACCTGAATCACTTATGTTGCAAACAGATGTATATATTACCTTCTTTATAGTTAAGCAAGAATTAGTGTAACATCAGGCAGTACCTAAATTTGTCCTATTTGCTCAGAAACCTTAATGAATTGCTACCATAAAGAAAAAAAAAACCCAAACCAAAACATATCAGTGTTATGCACTGGTTTGGACAGTAGATTTTCAACATAAATGAGGCTGCAGTTTTAGTATTACAAAAATAAAAATCAGATACAAAATAACCCATCCTCATTGCATAGTTCTCCAATGTACTTTGAACACATACCGTCATCATTCCATAGATGACCAGATTATAAGCACATATAATATAGGCATATATTACAAAAATTATGTGATTCCAGTTTTTAAACTGAATATAAACATAAAGGAGTGATTTCAGCATGTAAGCAAGATTTCAGTACTAAGGGAAAACACTGAGATAAATATGTGAGGCTGAGTGACCACATAAGTATGTCTGGATATAGATACGTGAACTTGGCTCAGCAACTAACTTTGGTTCACTGAGCCATTTTTTTCTCACCTTGCATTTAATACTGATCATTAATAACATGCACATACTATGTATCTTTCAGTAATGTAACTTTGTCTACCTCAAAGGTTCACTAATGAGTGATAGACTTCTACAGTTCCTTTTTAGATCATTGAAGTGTTTACTACAGAATTGAGTTTTCTGGTTTGGGTTAGTACCTTCTTCTGGTACTGTGCCTCCACAATATACCTTTGGATTATGAATGTGATGCAATGTCATCCAATTCAGCAGCTTGCCGTAATGATCTCTGTCCTCAGTCATTATTCCCAGTCACAGCACGTTTCACATCTGCAAGAGGTCACTGTGCTGTATCTTCTCTTCGGTTGAACTTTAATTGGTACCATAGCTGCGAAAGTGGAAAGTTCAGGTAGGAAGCCCTGTGGTATATCCCCAAATCAATGGTGACTGCTTCCTGTTCATCTGCACTAAGATGTGCTATGCTGCTGGCATGCACTTCTCTGCAGTATAACTGGATTTATTAGCCTGTTGCCATGAATGGTTTTGGATTTGAATTGTGAATTTACTCCTCTAGACCAACTAGGTATCGTCATCATCATCATCATCATCATCATCATCATCATCACCATCACCATCACCACCATTAATATTTTTACCCCGTATGAGTTGAGGCAATTGCCCTTGTCTTAGACTGGGCCACATTTATTCATGAATGCTGCTACTATGGTTTCTGGGTTGTTCTGGAAAGTAAAAGTTGGAGCTTGCATCCTAGCACATCACTTTTAAAGTGTTACTACCTGGAATTGTTACAGGACTAAAGGAAGGGGTAAGCTAGAGTAAAAGCAAGTCATTAAAAAGTGATGTAGGAATTGCTTGTGTATAAAGCAGTTTTTAACAAGTGTTATCTGAGCTGCTTGGCCCGACTACTTCATATTTAGGTTAAATACCAGCATGATTGTTAAAAATTAAGAGTTCCCCTTCGCTGCTATGACAGACTAAAATCTTTTTATGATTATTTTGCAGAAATTTATAGGTAATGATGCTGCATAAAAGGATCTTTTGAAGAAACATGAAGCTATACAACATAACAGCATGGTTAATTACAAACTCTTCCTCTCATAAAGCTGGGCCTGTGTAATCTATGCTAAACACAAGTGACCAGTGCAAAGTAGTTTCGTCAGGGTTAAAAGAAGAGGAAGTGATGGAAGTAATTAAAAAAGGAGTGAACTCTTTTGAAAAGACAGTAAACTGACATTCAGAGGATATGAAGTACAATGAAAGAGAGGTAGTAATTGCATAAAATCCTCACGTGCTTGCCAGCTCCCCACTATGGTGACTAACTGTACCACGGTTTACTGTGCAGCCTTGAGCATGAAGGATAAATTGAATTAATCACCTTCCCAGTGCTGTCATAATCATTCTTTGGTGTTTCAAAGCAAGGGAGGAAAGTGATTCATCAGAAAGCTGCTCAGTATGCTGTGGGAGTGCATAAATACCTCCCTTGATCACAGAGGCAGTATTATCAAAATATATAAAAACATCAATAATACAGATGTACTCAGTAAAGAAAAAATACATTTGGGGAACAATTAGACTTCGACATACTTGGTTGGTGCTCAAACAGCAAATACTCAATGCTTAAGTGCAATGGGGCACAGTGTGTGTTAGTAGACAGCGTATCTTGTGATAAACTCTTCTGAATGCTTTTTAGGAGACTTTATGTTGAATGGTAGACTTTGCTTGCTTTTCAGAAAAAAAAAAAAAGACTCTTCCAAAGAAGTTTAATGGGCATATCTTCATGATATTTTTTTAATTCTGTATTGATCTGAGTGTACATTGAATGTACTTGGAAAATCCCTGGACTGAACATAGTGGAGACTGGAGTCTCTCTGTTCACCCATAGAAGATGCATAACAGGTTGAAACTTCAACCTGTGCCTCATCACTGCTTCTTGGTCTCTCCCAGCAAGACCTTTTCTAGAATGGATGGATAATTCAGTCTCTGGAACCACCACATCATGCAGGCAGTTATCAGGACACGGTAATTGCCTCTGATAATTTCACCAGATTCAGACGGGTCTTCAGCAAAAACACCAGTATAACATATGTGCTAAAATGAATATTGCTGCACAGAGCAGTGGAGCAGATCATACTCCTGAATGTGGGCCTCCTAAATGGAGAAATGAGAAGGATGATTTTTTTTTTTGCTAAAGCTGGGTCTCCCAAACATTTGGGTGGCTGATAAGAGTTAGCTCACAGTTAAAAGTTATGTATTTAACTGTAGCAGTTCCTACTCATCTGAATTTTTGTTGATCTTGGTGAGCAAAGGCAGGTGAGCTAGAGCTGTTATTGTATGGGCATTGTTTTCTAGGAAAGGAGCGGACGTTGATAATGCTGAGGACAAGCCTTCTCTGGAGTAACTACCTATCTGTCTCCCTGCCCATCCACATTTGTGGGAAGCTAATTTATATGCTTGTACTCTGGTAGATTTAAAAATATTTGTTCAGAGAAAGATTGTTATTATCCTCTACAAATATTAAAATGGACGTGAGCATATAGAATAAACATTCCTTTTCCTTAGCCTGAAAGTATGACTGCATAAAAACGCAGTCCTTGTGCTTGGGGAATGCAGAATCAGTGCAAGGTTAAGTGAGGAGAGACAAACTCCAAAGAGGCAGAAGGAGGATGGTTGAAGCCTACATATCGTTTCATGCTCAGCTCATTTTCCTGAGGAAGGATTATATTGTATCCTTTCAAAGCCACACCATTCTGCACTACCTGGGGCTATGCCTGTGTAAGGCCCATGTTCCAATGCAATTTTATGTGCATTAGTGTCAGACTAATCTTTAACAAAAGCTTAGTAATTTCTGGGAGAGTTGGTTCAAACGCACATTATTAAAATCTGATACTTCAGCTATTTTCAGACTATGCGGGATGAACAGAGGAGAACGCATAGGACAAATTAAAATGGTAAGAGTCTGGCCATTCTTACCCACAATCAAAACCTAAGGATAATAATCTGAATGGAGGAGAGGTCTGAATATGTGTGCATGATATGCTTTGCTCACAATGCAAGAAAAGAACCAGTATTAATGCAGCTATACTACGTGCATTTCACTGAGACATTGCATATGGAGGATGCTTAATATCAGCTGTGATCATGGGGTTTTTTTTCAGGTTGTTCAAATGCACATCATATTTATCTACCCTGCTTTCCACAGAACAGGCTGTCACTAATTCAGTGTATGAAGCCTTTCCTAAGTGAAGCGATGTAAGTATACTAGACTGTGAATTTTTTTAGCAACTTTCTTCTGACACCACTTACAGACAGTATTAAGGCACTGTAAATATGTCTTTCTGTGAAGTAGTTCTCTCCACTTTGAAAATTTCAGGCATGGTAGTCACTATATATATGCAACTGGGAAACAGTGCAGAGCAACCAACTAGCCTACTGCAGAGTGACTCCCCTATCTCACTGCTTCGCTGTGCAGACTCCGAGCAGCAGAATACAGGCGATCAATACAACCAAGTATCTGTAGCTTAATGACTTACTGCTTATTGCCACGGTCATGCACACACCAGCTGTGAATCAAAACATTTTCACCTTGATTTCAAAGAGGGAGATTGAAGCAATTATATTGTAACCGACCTGCTCAATTAATAAATTGTTGGCTAAACCACATCCGGTTGTACACCCACAACCTAGCATACATATTCCTAATTTATTACTTAGGAAAGTTGACTCCTGAGTGCCTCCTTGGCAGGCTACATCTATACCAGAAATTTTTTTAGTTGTCGTTCTCCAGACTGCTGCAGGACACTCTGCTTTTGGTCATTCTTACTGTTATGAGTAAGACCAAATGGCACAGAGGTGAACATCCAGAGACTTGCCTACACAGCCATTTCCATTGCTGCAACAAGTGGTGACGTTGCAACAATGTTGGGTATGGATGTGATGTTAGCAGGGGCAGTAAAGCTCAACTAAGAATCCAGAATTTAGCAAAATCAGCAATTTAGTTGAACTAGAGTGAATCTAGCCTTAAATACTCATCCAAAGAAGACAAAGTGCCTAGAGCACTACCCCAGGTCTTTCCACAAAGTTGACCACAAGCACAATCCTTGCACTTAGAGAGAAAATGGCTGGTTGGGGAAAGTGAAGTCCTGGTTTCTGCAAAGGCTTGGCAACAGTCACGTCAAAACCCACTAATTTTCATAAAGACACATTCTGTTCCTAGGACAAATGGTGCAGAAATACAGTATTTTACATATATTTAGACTTCTCAGCCTCAGTCAAGCACTAGTTAGAAGCAAAGAGACAACATTAACATTTCAAGGCATTGGCTTTCCCAGGCTGACCAGAGGTAAAACATTAACACCAGTCTGGTAAGCTGGCCATCTCGGAGAGTCACTTAAGATGAAAAAGAAGTAGCAAAACCAAACAACAATTATCTGCCTCTTGTTTTGCCTCCTATGTGGTTGGAAGTGAAAGGAGCATTCAGATGAGAGGATGTTTATTTAATTATTTATTTTAAAGCAGAAGGACTTTGTCATCAGATGCTCTGTGCTGCCTTTGTGTTGACCTTTGTCTTCCCTGGCTTGGAATTGCTTATCCTCATATGGAGGAAAGTAAATTTTCCTGTTTTTCTGTTTTAATAAATAATCAGTATGGATCTTTCCCATACAGACACAGGAGTCAGAAGTATTAAGAAACCATTCAAATAAGAAAACTTGCTTAGAAAAGCATAGTATTTGCAGAATCATAAAGTAATCAAGTTTACAGCCATTAAATAAAAAATTCTGTTTCTTATTAATTTGACCAATTTGAACCCGACAGCAACTCTTTGACTGTTGTGGTGAGGTATTACTGTTTTCCAGAGCGCAGAATTCATTATCTGATCACGTGTGGAATCACGGCTGCATCCACCCTCCCATGCCAACTGTAAAGCCTGTCATTATAAGCAGCAGCATGTAGCTGGGGTTTCCACTAGACCCACAGAAAGGGGTGAAAAGCAGCAAGCTCCTGAGAAAAACAGAAAACTTGGCAGCCTTGCCTGAGATAATTGTTGTTTTCATGTTTTTTCTGGTCTCACCTGAAACAGGAAGAAACAAAAACAACACACAAAAAAGTGTGTGGCTACTCTATTGCCAACCTAGTTTCATAATCTCAAGAAGTTTGGACAGGTTTCAAAGAATCGCCAGAAAGTTCAGATGCTTATCTCAACAACACCTCGGACACTTTTAAGGCTCACCCAGCAGAACGATACCTGTATAATTCAGACTAGCTGCTGAAAGGCCAGCTCTGGAGAGATTTTGGACCTCTCCATTCCCAATGAAAATACAGTTCAAGAACATTCTGTAGAGCTAAATTTTGTGTTTACCTGAAAAAGGACCCTGAGTACTATAGCATCCTTTCTATTTGCATTCCACATAAATATGAGTTAGGATTTATGTATTAATATCTTCAAAGCACTTTTTAAGCATTAGCTGATTTTCTCTTTTACGTATTTCATTAAAAGAATTCTGACATGTTATCCAGCCTACATGTTACCTGTGAGAATTAGGCTGTACACAGACAGGCTGGAAAAAAAAAAAAGAAGTAGAATTTGCTCTTCTGATAGGGTGCACATTTGGCATGCACAGGGAACCCATGTGTGATGTGCCCGTGAGAAATCTTCAGCAAAAACAGGTCTCTCAAGTGGTGGTGTTGACTTAAAAAATAAGGCTGCAGTCCAGTAAGCAGTGGGACTGATGACTGTACTGCACAAGATGGAGCTCCTTGTTTGCACAATATTATGGTTGTGCTTGTGTGTTTGCAGAATCAGGGCTCAAATACAATTGTTAAAGAGTGAGATTTTAGCATGAATGGGAAATCAGTAGCTCTTAAAACAGGTTTGAAATAAAAGCCTCATAGTCTCAATCCATTTTCCAGGCTTGACATTTATTAAAGCACAATAAATATTTACAGGGATAAGGCAAAGGGTGAGCATTTTGACTTTCCCACTTTGACTTTTATGACAGAAATTTAATTGGATGAAAATTCTGCCTCATTCACAATATTAGAAATAACTCAACAAATTCAGAGTTGTCTTTTTTTTTTAGAAATTAGGGCAAGTAGCCAAGCCCCATAACCACTATGAAGGGCAAGTATATAGTTCTTAAAAAATCCCTAAGACTTTTAAAAAAACTTTAAGTTCTTAAAAACTTCCTTCTGCTTGTGCAGGGCAAAGGTGTGACTGCAGCAGGGTCAGGTCCATGTGTGGTAGCTGGAGACCACGCTAGCCAGCTGTGAAGGGCAACGGGGTGCTGATGCCCAGGTCCAGCATCAGAGCAGGAGGGCCATTACTCTGTGCAGCTTTCTCAATAGTCACAGGGTCAGGGGCTCTAGCAGGGCATATCCTTGCTCAGTGTCCAAGTTCAGGGATTCAGGCAATGTGTAACTTGGGTTTGGCACCTTGGGAGGTGCCTTGGGAAGGAGCCTTGCCAAAGGATAGCTCCCCACTTCTTCCGTCTCCCATCAGGGATGCTAAGGCTTGCTAACAAGTCACATCTTCTTAACTAGCAAAGAAGTTCAGCTGGTGGCTGAGGTGTGAGTTTGTAGGTCTTCCCTGTGACATTGCCTTCATGGCTGTCACCTAGCAGTAGATGCTTTTGTTCTAGCTATATGGGAACTGGGCATCTGATATTTTAAGCCAGCATGTGCTGTGCTTGTTGCCTCCTTCAGACACTTAACCCAGTGCTCTTAACTTTCCTGCCAATGAAGGCATACAGCTTGTGAAATTGTCTTCACTAGTCATAAAACCTCATTGTTCCCTCCTCCAAATGAACAAAAAAGAAAAAAACACTTCTTGAAAATAAACAGAGGGGAAGGCAAAGCCATTTGGCATCAAACCACGGCAAGAAACACTGGTCAGACATTCCTGTCCATGATTTCACAGCATGGGGCTGGAGCTGTAGAGCTCGAATGGTAGAAGTACTAAACTGCTGGCCCAATCTGTACCTGGCGATGGAGCAGAATGGCCAGTTCACGGCAAGGAAGGGTTGAAGTCTCTCCCCTAGCTTTGAAGAAAGAGCACAGGGTAAATGCCTTCAGTAAAGGCTTTTCCAAATTAGCAGAAATTGGCCTTCTATGAGAAATCAGTGGGATATGCTGTGCGATGCTGCTGACTGAATCTTTCTAGGAAAGTTGAAAGAAAGGAGCTCACAGGAAAAGAGCTACAGATAAAAGAAAGACTTTCCTTCTAACATCAACCATGTGATTTTCCTGTGGACTGCTGTGCAGAATTTTCATTTTTAGGATAAAGATTGTAAAATGCGGCTCATTTATAGTTTGGTTTTTCCATTTTGGCTGAGAACTCCTCAGCTGTGATTAAGCTTTACTCTTTGGAAGTCTATTTTTTAACTTTCCATTCAGAAAAATTGCAGCTTGCTGATTTTCAGGTTTGCTTTTGAGCTCTCTTCTAGATTGTGCAAGTCCTGATGGCAGCGATGTCTTTAGCTCTTGTCCATGTACTTCACTAGACACTATGGCTTTCCCCAAACTCTGTGTCACTTGGACACATGCTTGTATCTCCCCTGACTGTGGCCTCATAGTCTTTCTTGCATCAGTTAAGAAATTCTTGGATTGAATTTATATTAGAAAAAGCCTGTCTCCTGACCGCATGCACACATTTTAACATGCTGGCACTCTGAATCAAGAGGCCCACATTGTGTTACGGTGTTATAGCTGCAAAATAATGATATATCCCATATACTTAACCTTTGAATGCTATGTTTGTGAGGGATTTGGAGATGTAAGATTACATCTTCCAAATCAGTCTGTGCTACTTGATTGATCTTCAAACATGTGGGAAAAGTTAGCTTAATAAAGAACCTGCCAAGCAAGAAATTTTTTTTTGTTTACTTACTTTGATCTCCCTGTCCTATACAGTGGGGGAAGTAGGACCTAACTTATAAATCCATTTCCTATTCCTAAAAGCTTTCTTGAATCCTCTGAAGTTGTTAGCTCTAAGCAAGGCTTCTTGGAATGTTTCATCCTACTCAGATCTTTTGCAGATTAGTACGTTTGCTGGTTTAATCACTTTCCAAATGCTTATATAGAGTTAGACAGAGTCTCTTAATGTGAGCTGTGCTGAAAAATGTCTATCATGCCATTTGAAAAAGCATAACTAGTTCTAAAAATAGTGTAAATTTTAAAAAAGATGTTTTGGCAACTTGATAACTAGGAATTCGTGTGACTCGGTAGTAAAGAGTAAAAGAGATAAAACCAATGGATAGCGCATGTATCTTGAGCTGCACACTCACAAACGAAGGGCCTGGAACTGATAACAATGATACACCCATTTGCCATAGGTAGTGTGGGCATTTTTGTGGCCTTTTGCTTGCTTTTTTTTTTACAATATTACCAACTATTCGAGTCAATTGTGCAGAAATGTTGTTCCGGGTGAGTTTTGAACTTTTCTAATGAGTCTGTGAGGTTCCCAGTACCAAAATGAAGTAGAATAATTTCATTGTACTTCTAGAGGTACAGGTGAAAATTGGAGGTTCTTACCACATCACCGCACTGCGCTCTTCTTACCAACCCCCTGCCTCCCAATCTGGCCCGTTCTAAAACCATGTTTTCCTTCTTTGCATATACGCTTTAGTTAAGGCTATTTAAATAGAGCCAGTGCTATCTAGTGGAATTAACTTTCTCTGTGAGTCTTGATATAACATGATGCATATTGGAAAGGGGAAAATATTGGGGAGCAGACAACGCTTTTTTGTGGGGTTGGACTCAGCCCTTTATAACAGTTCAGCTTTCAGGCTTTAACAGCCATGAAAGAAAGCAGCTTTCCTGAAACAGGGAGGGTAGGTCTGTGGCCTCCTTCCATGTAAGTGGACCTGCATGGAGAGGCAGCAGCCTCCTTTGAAAGAATCACAGACTGGCGGTGGCTTCTCTCCTGCTCTCTTTTAACCCTTATACAACTCTGATGAGTTGTAGGACATTTTCTAAAGCATGCAATAATTTCAGCAGCACTAGTTACAGCTGGTTTTTGGGTTTCATTTTTTTTTCTTCAAAATAGCTCAGTCCTCAACAAGCTGAGTTCTTCTGAAAGCACTGAACTGTGTTCTTGATGCACGGAGGAGTACAGGTCTGCTCAGGCGGGCAGCAGCCTTTCTGTTTCATTTAATACAGGCCTGATGTTTTGATTATAATTGAACCACTAATTAAAATCAATGATAGCCTGCTGCCTTCTCATCTGTTTGTTTTCTGCAAGTGGGAAGCAGATTCTGACCTAAAAATACTCTTTTTTGTGTTTCAGTTTGCCACTGCTCTTTCTGCTAGGTACTGATGAGTCATGATGACTTACACTGGGCCTCTGTAAGTGCTTTCGTACTCTCATTTCTCCTTCTTAACTCCTGCTTAAAATCCTCAGCAAATGTCATTAGTGCAGTATTCAGCCTCCTTCTTAGCTCATTAGGTAGCGCTGATCCTCCGGGAAGAGGGAAGGCTGGAACAGCTGACTAATTACCCTGAAAGTACACGGAGGGAGAGCTGGGAACACCCAGATTGCTCACAGAATTACAGGTTGCAAGTCACCGGGTGGAAAAGGAAGAAGACAACATGAACAAGCCAGGGGTGAAGCCAGCAGCATCACTTTGCTGTTCTCCCCCACAGCCCCTTAGTCACGCTGCTCCGGGGCAGTGGTGTGTGACAGAGATGTAAGGGGGCGTCCCTCCTTCCACTCCTCTTCTTGTCCTCCCTTGGGAAAAATTGACCACACTGTGCTCTTACTGGCTTCAGCTGAATGCCTGAGCATCCCTACCTTCTTAATCAGTGGAAAAGGGCAAAGATAGGATGAGAAGGGATAGATCTGGTCTGAACGTATCTAATTCAATCTCTGGAGGAAGCAGAAAAATAGGGAGAAGAGTCTCTTCAGTTTTGCTCAAAATGACATTTGTGTTGTAATTCTTTATGGAGCTGCAGCAGGTTGATAGCAGCACTGAGCAATTAGGAGACCTTGCTGTGAGAAAAATACAGCTGAAGCTCAGCCTAAATGGTTAGGTTACAGACTGGGGACGTGGGAAGTGGGTGCTCTGCCTATTTTCAGAGGTAAAACTGCTGAGTGCCAAAGTCTCATAGATTTGAGGCCAGTACTTTGTACGTAATCACTCTTTCTCCCTGATGCAAATCACAAAGTGATTTGTTACATGTATTTTCACAAGGCGGGGTGGGGGCAACAAATGTTTGTCAATTTTTGCTACGAGACATATTGTCTGGCTTAATTGTGGGAAGCTTCTGTGCACCGTTTCTGCTATGTTTAGGCAGCACATTGGCTGCTTGTATATGTATATTTGTGTGTGACTGCAATATAGTTGTGTATTGACAGTGCTTGGGTGTTTCAGCAGTATATCCTTCTGTTTATTTTGGCCTTCATGGAGATGGAATGATAAAGTTGTGTTTTGGTATATATGCATTTGCTGAGTTTAGCTCAAAGCTGAAGCTATGACGGGAAGCACACATTACTATACTGCTGACCTCGTGTGCACAGCGTGACTTCAGGCTCCTAGAATGATCAGGTTTCTTTCCAAAGAGGGGTAGGTTTCCTGGGGAGAACTGATATTTTGACTATACTTGGGGGGAGGGAACAGAGCAACCCTTAGGATACAGTGGTACCATTAAAGACATAAATGCCTTGAGTCTGATTTTGCTTGCATTCTGGTGATGGGAAATCAATCGTTTGTGCTCTCAAGGTCTGTCCACAAGTGCAAGACATTCTTCTTAAAAGTACTGACTTTTCCTTGTGTCACAAGGCAGCAGGGTATTTTGAGGTTTTAGGGTTTTAGAATCAAAACAAAATTTCAGTAAAAATACACATTCAACAGGTTTTAGTAGTTCCTTCACTTAAAATACACGAAGTTGTTGCTTTCCACCTGGCCCATCTCCCCATTGCTTTCTGAAGTGATCCACTTCTCTGTTTTTAGTATTTAAAGCCCATTGTTGAACCTTTTTATCCAACTCAAAAATATGTAGAGCCCACTCATATGAACAGAGTGGCTAGCAGTCCTTCTCCCCACATATGTAACCTTGGCAGTACAGGCAAAGCTCTTGCTTTCCCTCCTACTTTCATTATCTTGGAACAATTTTAGTGTGGTAGCTTTCTTTCTTTCTTTCTTTCTTTCTTTCTTTCTTTCTTTCTTGATTTCTTTCGTTCTTGAGTTCTTGAATTCTTCTGAGTTGCTTTACACAATTCAACCTGATGTTTTGCATGATGAACAGTTCAGCATTTTATTTTATTGTGAAAGTTTCACTGGTTCAACACAGCATTTTTTTCTGTTTTGACTAACGTATGCAATTTCTGATTCTGCATTGTAAGTTTATTATACTGACTTCAGGTTGTATGATCAAGTTCAACTTTAGTAGAAAAAAGCTTTTTTCACTGCTTTCAATATGAAGAGAAACAGGTGAAACTATTGTAAAAATGAGCTTGTAGGTGGAAAATAGAGCAATTACCCTAGCTTCTTTTAACTTTATGAGGAAGTAGAATAACCCTCTGAACCCTGATGCTATGGAGTAACTGTGCAGAGTACTTTAGCCCAGGAGGAGAATTTCACAGGGACAGGAATTTTCTCAAAATTCAGAGAATGCTCTTGAATTTGCATTAGTCACAAAAATAGAGGTAGTGGACCAGCCCAAAGATCAAGTTAAGACAAGCACTAGTCTCTGAGAGCAGTGAAAGGTGCTTGTGTGTATATGTGTATGTGCATGCATGTAAAATTGTGCTGGCTTCATTGCAGCATGAAGTTTCCTGTTTGCTTTTGAAGGTTTTAACTTCCTTTTGTGAAGCACCCAGCCACCATCCTTTTTTTTTTTCACATTTCATAGAGTAAGCAAGGGGAAAAGAGAGGGACAAGGGTGTTTGTGCTGTTATCGAAGAGATGATCTGTGGACCTAGGATTTCTTGTGGCACTTTTGTTCCCAGGACCCTGGAAGGAAGAGGAGAGGGTGCTATTTGGAGACAGTGCTGGTGACTGAAGGAAGTGCTCAGACGCCCCTCCTCATGCATGCTAGTACTAAAAACACACAATGATGAAAAAATGTTGTTAGTTTCTTGTTTTTCTCAGTGTATATTTGTTGAGCAGTGGAGCAGTGTCTCTTCTGTTCCCTAAACAAATGATGGAATGTATTTTGCAAAGAAGGCCAGGAAAATAAAGATAATAATTTTCATGTACTTTGAGTTTAAACAGGATCTCTTCCCCCTTTTTGAGTGTCTACACACAAAATCTCTTGCTAATCTAACTGATTCAAAAAATGATCTTTTATAATTTTTCTCCCTGCTTTTTAGAAAGGCAGTCAGTCTCAGAAAATCAATTAACTCCTTAGAAATGTTGCTCTGTAGTGCCATCTGCTTTTTGGTCACTCTAACTAAACATAGATGCAGATTTTCACTACATATATGTTGACATATACAAATATTTTTTATTATTAGATAAAAATCTTAGCATAAAACATCTCAATTAATGCAGACACACTGGGCCTATCTGTGCATTCCCAGCCATGCACTATGTCCTTAACATCTGCTAGGCTCCATTTAAGTTATTATTGTCCATATGGTATGTGAAAGAATGACAGATCAGTGATGTAACTGCCTGCAATAGCTGCTGATGCTTGCAAACTGTTCACTCAATGAAAGCAAGAGATAAGTGATTATTCAGAATCATGTTACTGAGAAAAAAATCTCTTCACTAAGCACTAGGTTAATTAATTTTCTAGTGTATTAATTATGTAGCTTTGCCTGTGGTGCTCTGCTGCAACTCAGTGCAAGCTGTCTCATAGAAGCAGTAGGCAAGAAGAACTTAGCAAGGGAAGAAGCTAATTCTAAATAAGTGTAAAAATCTGCTTTTTGACATGGGGAAATGCTGCAGTTACAAACCTCTGACACCAAACTGCTGAATAAAGCTGTGCTAGGACTGCAGCTCTTGAGTACATGAGAGCAGAGGAGATGTTATATTAATTTCTGGTATCGTGGGACCTGTACAAGTCATGTCAGTATGGACACTATTTTTCCCCTCAGCTCTTGGTCTTGAAATAGTTACAGAAATTCCTTGGATAATAATTTACTATGCAAGTGAAGTATTTTCCTTTAAGCGTATTCCTTCCTAAGTTCAGTGATGTGTCTTTCTCTCTTTTGTAATTATTAGATCCGGTTAAGAATTTTTTGGAGCAAAAATTACGACACTCAACATCAGTCTGTCAAAACCCTTTCTTTATTTTGGGAAAGGGGCACAACAGTTTTAGCAGAACAAAACTCTCAAGTGCCATGAGAAATTTCCGGTAAAAACCAAAGAGAATGAGAGATCTCCTTTACGTTGGCACTGTCAGACTGCTAGAAAAAAAGTATTTGCCCGGGGCCTGTGGTTGCAGCTGGACGGAGTGGCCCTCTGCACATAGGTCTTCTTTTCCCTGTTCCTACCCATGAGAGGATTGGATATTTTGAGCTTGGTTACTTTTGCTTTCCAGAAGGTTTTTACTTCATCCCAATGAAGAATGGCAACAGTAGAAAGAAAGAAAGAAAAGGAAAAAAAAAAGCCCCCAAACCAAAAACCAACAAAAAATTAAAAAAAATACCCTTAATTTTTTGCAAAATAAGTTAGCAACTTAAATTCCACTTCTACCTGGAAATGCAGAAATAGGAAAAGTATGTGGATTACCTCCTTGAAAACATTTCTCAGCTATATGCCCTTGATATGACCTCCAGTTAATCTCTTTTCCAGCTAAATCATCCTGAGCATCTCAGTCTTTTTTTTGTGTCTTTGAAACTTTTGCTCTTGTTACACTCCTAATGGACTGAACAAAGTTTTACTTCAGGTGCAATTTTGGTGCACCGATTAAATATAATGAAACTATAATCCAGTTTCTTTGTTTTTTTTCTTTTTACCATCTTTTTAACAACCTCTCTGTTGCACTGCCCACAGAAAGGGAATTTTTTTTTCCTGAATCATTACAAATAGTTTACGACTCAGTAATCTGAGCAAAGCATTTCCTCCAATGTACATTAATTCACATTCATCAGTGTTAAATATCATCTGCCATTATGTTGTCTGTATATCTAGCTTTGATGCAACCTTCTGAAGTTCTGGCCAACTTTCTGTAATTTTGTTTAAACAGAATAACATTATTGGTAAACTCTGACACTTCCCACTCCTTTTCCTATGTATTGATGGATCCCACTAATATGAAAATGTTCTCGGCACTAACCTGACGCAGTTTTACCACCCCGACTGTAGTGTACGTGTTCCTCTCATTGCCTTTTCTAAGGGGTATTCTAAAAATGAGCTTTTGTACAATCAACTGTCCGAAGCTGGATAATTGCGTATCAATACATTGACAAAAAATCACTTCGATCAGAGTCACACTGGTAGATTAAACTATGGGTGTTCATGCTACGTTCATCACTTCTGAAGAGTATTTTGAAGTCTTTCCCTAAGGCCATTTACAAACCCATCTCAAGCAGCAGAGGCTGCCCACCAGGGAAGTCTCCATGTGTGCAGTCCTACCCACAGCCTCGGTGCCAGGCTGGAAGGAAGGATCCAGCTGCACCCGTGCATGGGGTGGGTGCAAGGTGACCCCCGAGCCTTGGGGACTGGGCTGAGCTTGGAGCTGCAGAGAGGGGCCTGCCAGCTGGTGGGAAAGGGAAGGGGGCCCTGGAAGGATGGTAGGCTCCCGGGCTGGCCTCTGCCTGCGCCCCATGGCACTGTGCCCCAGAAGCCCCCATCGCCGCTGCAGCAGGGTTTGGCTTTCCAGAGGCCCGGAGGGGCTGCGCGTGCAGCGGGAGCACACTGGAAGGGTTTCGGTGAGCCGGGCAATCTGATGTGGCGGCTGATTGTGCGGGTCACACCAAGAGACAGCTTACAGTGGGTTTTCAGCATCCTGCCTTTCATCCTGTTTATTGTCCTTACTCTCCTGCAAAAACCCTTCCACGTGCTTGCTGGTAGGAGGGTAACCAAGCAAGCACGCAGCTCAGGCTGACGCGGAGCTCGTAGCTGCCAGGAATGAGGCGGCTGTCTGGAGATGGGGCACTCAGGCTGCTGCCGAAATTGGCTTTGGCCCGTCCCACCTTGTCTGGCACTGGCAGCACCACCTTGCTTCTCTCCGCCAGCAGCAGTCGCCATCCCCAGCTCCAGCGTCTCTGCCTGCGTCGTGCCACGAGCCCGGGGACCTTCTCCTGGCCGTCACGGCATCGCGTTGCTCTTCGCCTGGCTGTCAGTGGCCCTTCTCTGATGCTCTCTGTGGACCTGGCAACATAGCTGCACCCATCAGAGGAGTTGTGAAAAGTAATCATAGAAGTTAACTCAGGTGTATTGAAGATGAGAAGTATAAATTTCAAACCAGCCGCCAGATTTACATGCAGCAGCCTGTCTGGTAGTGTGTTGATACGGAGCATTTACAAAGGGAAGGGGGGAAAAAAAAGGCCTAAAATCTACGCTCCTGAACTTGCTGGAATATACTGGTTTATTATTCTGGTGATAGTCAGCGGAACAGGATGTGCAGGAAGTTGGGATGGAGTAATTCAAAAGGATCAAATAATACAAGATATCAAGTTGAAAAGATTTAACATATTTACAAATCCAAAGCCCAGAAGCAGTTCCACTTCTGGTGCTAGAGGCTAGCTTTCCATTACAGCAAAACAAATTGATCTGACCTACATGTAACAGTTAATTTAAATATAAAATATGAGGTCTTTGAAAAATTTGTCGCTTTTCCCCTCTCACAGTTCAAACGAGCTGGAAATAACAGACTCATTTATTGTATGTTTCTATCTCTTATTAAGGATTGCTTCATGTTAAATATTTTATTAACTAGCAGAGCTAGCAAAATGCCTGCAGACGATTAGATAACACATCTGTCTAATAGCATTAATAGTTTATCATCCTTGCTCTTCCAAATGCTTTTTATAAATTGAAATAACCAATCCCCAGAATTTAAACTGAGGTATTATGTTTTGGATAAAAGGAAACAGAGATATTAACATTCCCAGATTAGTTTATTTTTGTTTTAGTTTTGTTTTTCACAAACTCAGGGAGATGTGTTTTTGCAAGACCACAACATACCCTACTTGAACATGTTTTGTCTTGAATGAGATATGCAAACGTGTGGAAAGTTCGTATTTCAGCCAGCGGTCACTTGCACAGTGGCCTGTGGTAATTTTTCAGCTACTTAGCAATGACCTTAATTATTCCAACATTCTGGTTATTGTTTGGGACAGTAGGTAGTAAACAGTGCAAAGTACTGAACAAAGGAGAACAGTTTTGTCGCTGTTGAGGAGCCTGAATTCAAGGCTAATAGACACAGAAAGTTGAGCAATGCCTCCAAAACCAAAACAATTTGCAGGAAACTGAACACAGTCCTGTTCTTCCAAGGCCTGTTACAGTCTGCATAGTTGCTCCTGCTGGTTGCTGGTTTGCAGAGCTGATCAGAAAGGGTACTTCTATCCCACAGGAATGTTAGCTATTTCAATCACTGTTGCTTTGAGACAAAAAAAGTTGAAAACAGTAGCTCTTCCTTTTTTTCTCCCCAAAATGTAAAGTTCTCAACATTTTTTTGATATCTCAAAAGAGATATTGCTGCCTGGTGGTTGTCTTCTGTTTCCCAGTTTTGGATGATACCTCATAGCAAACTTCTAATCCTGAGGATCTTCAAGCCGTGCTAAATATGAATAAAAGGTTGTGATACAGCTAGGGATGAAGATGCTCATCATGGGCCAGCTGGTCACAGGTCAGGAGGCCAAAGCAGTGCCTAAGGCTGAAGAGCTGAGAGCTTGCTTTGGGTTAAGAAAATGGAGTGGGGCTGTGGATGCTTCATACAAGCCAAGGAGAAGTGGTAAGAAACTGCATGGCATGAAGGAAGGAGTGGAGAAGAGGGCAGTGAGCATCTAGAATAAGCTAGAAGTGATGTTTGGCCACTCCAGATGTATGCTTTCACACTTCATCTCAGACATTTAAAATTCTCAAATGCAGTGGGTTTTTTAAATGACAAATATCACAGCCCTTGATGCAAGAAAGCAGTTTTCCCTGCAGAACAAAGGGCAAGGTGAAAATATGCCTCTATCACTTCTCCCACAAAATGTGGCTGTTTTCTTAACAGGGCTCCAGGAAGCACAGACAGTGCAGAGCTGCCTGTCACCACCTCCTGCAGAGCAGTTTCAGCAAGAACTATCAACAGAGTTAACTTTGCTCTGCATCTCTCCATCCACCTGCCTGCGAGCTCATCCTTTACTAGAGAGTCTTATAGACTTGGTATTTAAAGGGGGAAAAAAGGGAAACCTGCATTTCATGAGGGATTTCAAGTGAAAACCCCTGTGCCTGCATCGCCAGCCCTGAATTCCTGCGTGCGGTGTGCGGAGCGTGGAGTAACACGTGTTAAGTGATAGTAAGCCTCAGAGCAGACTACAGCTAGCACTCGGGGGAGATTTAATTTATTGTTCAGTGGAATGAATGCTATTGTGCAGCGACAGCTGGTGCACTGAATGACACGCAGTGACTGCTTGACTGACTCACAACAATAATACCCAGAGAGGTTTGCACATCAGGCTGTCTCGGGGGAATGCAGAGAGGAGGCAACTGAGGAAAGCAGGCTCCACTGTCTTTGCTAGCTCGGGCCTGGCTCATGAACCACTTGCTTCTGATGCTGAACCACCAGGTGCATTTTGAAAAAGTGAAATGTGCATGTGCTAGAGTGAAGCAGACTTTCCCTCTAGCTTTAACTCTGTTTTGTTCCAGTAGGTGTTTCTCCCTCTCCTCTCATTGCTCAAACTACAGAACCAGTGAACAGGAACAGGCAAAATTAGTGTGTGCTTCAGGCTGCAAGATGGTTGGCCCGTTTATGCTTGAAATTCCTTTCCACACAGATATTTTTGCTACCTAAGGGCTGGTATTTGGAATATTTGTGTATCATGTTATGTCGCAGAGGCCACTATTGTTCTCTCACAAATTGTAAAAGGCTTAATCCTGGACATAAGTTTTCCTGATACATAACTATTTTATATACCAGTGTACTGGCAAGATGAACCTGACATCTGCACAGATTCAGCTAAGTTTATTTCTAAGTGGAGATAGCTAAGTCAGTGCAAAACTGTGAATCTGGGCTGCAAGTTGCATTGCTTTTCTTCTGTGTGGGTGTAGATAGTGTACATACAGTATGTTTCAAAGCAAAATTGATAAAACGATCCCCATGCCCTTATTTTGCATAAATAGGCTTTACTTCTGTGCAGGTAAACAGGTATATGTCTGATTTAGAGGTGATGCAGAGGACTGAGGTAATGAACCTAATCCTATTGTTCAGAAATGGCCAAAAAAACTGGGACCTTAACAGCATATGTGTGATAGCAAGGTAGGAGTGGGCTTGTAAAGATTTGGAGTCAGGACCTACAAGCTGCAGGCAGGGTTGCACCTGAGTGACTGGCAATGCCGCTTCCACCTTTCTGCTGTATTAATCCATGGGGCAAAAGCAGTTTGTGTGTTCTGATCTGTGATGAAACAACATCCCATCCTTGATTAACAGCTCCTGTAGAAAGGTAAAAGCTGGGGCTGTTGCACTGCAGACAGTACAAGTGGATCTTGCAATCAGATTGATGCCAGTACAAGGCACATGTGTGTGGCTGTACCCTTGTACTACAGTTCTCCATCTCTCCTGTCTGTGGAATGGTTGTGCATTTTTGCCTCCTGTAAGCTGTATTGAATAAAAAAAAGATGCAGAATGGTCTTGAAAAGGCAGCAGCCAGTGAGTTGAACAGTGAACATTTGCAAGCTTCATTTTGATCACCATCAAGTAACTGCTGGGAACTGTATGGAGGGGCAGGGCAATCCACAGCACCTAAACCAAATGGATCATATATTTGGTGGAAGTGTTTGCTTGCAAATAATGTCAGGCACTTTTGAGGACTTCATGTGAACACCAACCATCTTAGATGCCTTTGGGGGCTGCAAGAGGATTACTTCTGGTTTAACATTTAGGAAAGTTTGATATTTCAAACAAGCAGCAGTGTTTCCATTGTTCAGTGTCAGAAGGACACTGTTTTGTTTTCAGCTGGTGGAAGAGCCTGGTTCCTAACAGGAGTGGCACTTTGCTGCTCGCATATGCCCAGAAAAGTTGTTGCATTCTTTTAAGTAGCCAAGGAAACCATCCTCAAAATGAACAGGAATAATTCAGGGCCTCTCCCCTGTGTCTGCCAGCTGCACTTTGCTTGCCTAAAAAAAATTCTTCCCTATTCCCTCTGTTTTGGACTTTCGTTTTACAAAACACACAGGCATTGAATATACCTCAGTTACAAGACCTAGCAGAATTGACTGAATTTGCAGAAATTTGGTTCATTATGGAATCAATGGTGCTAAAGAGTCAGCAAAGAAGAGCCATCATAGGAGCTTCACCATGACAAATGTGGCATAACTTCTAAAAGGGCAGCGATTTGACTTTCATTCACACTAGTATAATTGGCAGAAGAAGTTTGCCTAATATGAAAAGAAAGTTAATCTTTTGACTTCTGCGTATCTTTATAATTCTGCAAACAAGCGATGTTAGTTCTTTTGACAAGGAGCTGTGAGCATTTGACTCATGCAGAGAATTCTGTAAATTTTGGTAACATAATTTTCTATCTGTTCCAATTATTGCTGGGAGAAAATGCTGAAGTCCCTGGACAATTATCCATTTGTTCCATGCTTCTCATTGCTTGGGGTTTTTTTTAAGTGAATATTGAAACGCCTTCAGGAGAGGTACATTTTCTGCCCAGCTAACCCTACACTGATGAGCATCATGCAGATGTTTTAGAAAAATGCTTTTAATGGGCTTGTCTCTTCCATCTGAGATGCTTGCTTCTCTTCCACCTTCTTTTATTTCAAGTCCTGCAGCTACAATATGTAACTGAACAGCATGATCACAATGCAGAGAAATAATACTAAACTGGAGAAAGATAAAAAAATGTAGATGAACACGTAGTGGAAAATATTTCAGAGGACAGTGTATGATGGTTTATGCTATGATTTGTGTTGCAGGCTACTGACAGTTTGACAGATTATATATATCTACACATTTTAAGGCAGCAAGGAGTAAAAAATTATTATAAAAGCAATTCCCCCCCCCCCCCCCCGCGTGCATACCAGTGACTAAGGTCTGATGGTAATTTTGGGAGTAATTTTCAGATAGTGCAAGCATTTTGGCCTTTTCAGCAGAGATAGCCAGAGTATAATCCAGGACTCCAGTTCCCTTTTCAAAACCTCCTCTAAACTCTTTCCACAGCAGAAAGCAAACTGGTGATGACAATGCCTGAAGGCAATCTGCTGGCCGTAAAAGGCAGGATCATTGTTTAAGGTGCATACAGCAGCAAAAAGGAGTGCCTGATCCTGATGCTGTTAAGCTCTACCAGCTGCTTTCCAGCTAGTGCAGAGTGGCAGCACAGTGGAGCTTTGTGTTGGTGGGTGCAGGGTGGCTGCACTGGCCTGTCTGTGATTTTCACCTCTGACTCCCTTCTGACAGCCCTGGCTGGCTGACACGGCTGCAGAAAGGGTTTTGGTACTCGGGCACCTTCCTTCGGTGCACCCGTCTGCTTCCTTCCCTTCCCTTTCAGCCCTTGGGTGCTGTCAGCGTGCCCTGGTAGTGCCCCTCACTGGCACTCCTCTCGCCCCATCTTATGATCCCAGCTACTTCTGCAGTATATCACAGTTACTAAAGATCATGCTTTGTGAGCCAAATTGAGAGGAATAGGCCTGACAGAAGCAAAATATATTGCTACAGAGAAGTTATTTTTACCTAAAGCCTGATGAAAATCTGCAGAGAGAGTTTTGGATTGCCCTTTAAGATTAGTGCGCACAGATATGTCCCCCTTATTGACTGGTGACTGAGGTACGCTTTTTGTTCAAGGTGGAAGGAAAATGCACAAGACGGGTTCTTTATCATCTGTGTTTGCTCATCTCTAGGTTCATTTGCAATGTATACATTGAAGCAAAGATGCTTTTTTTAGAAGAAATGTTTATGCAAAATTAAACCTAAGGCACCAAAAGCAGATTTCAAAACTTCAAAGCAAACCTGAAATTAAGCAAATTCCAATTTGCTGGTTAGCTGTGGAATTTGTAGTTCAAACTTCAGACTGTAATTTAGAGAACTTATTTAATCAATTGATATAAAGAAAAATCCACCACTTCATGCGAATTCTTTAAGCATTCATAGTCTTTTAGTCATGAAAGATGTAACTGTAAATGATGCTCAACTTCTTTCACAAACAGGCAGTGAAAACTGCAGAACAAATTGAGCATTCTGAATAATTTTCTCAGTTCTGTTCTGTACTGATAGCTGATAAAGCGCATTTTATTGGCTTTTACTTCTTGCTGAATTTCTGAATATTATCTGTGTGTGTGTGTGTCTTCCCTTCTCCTTCACTCCACTCCAAGCGTCTTGCTCTGCCTGGCCAAAGCCCTGGGGAGAGCCTCAGCCACACTGCAGCTGCCTGGCTGCAGCCAGGGGCTTGGGGCTTTGACTGTGCCGGAGTGTCTCCACCTTCTGGCTCCCTTCCCGGGCAGCAGGGGAACCCGGGGACAGCCCGCGGCTCTGCCTGCAGCCTGGTGGGGTCCGGGGAGTGGCGGCCGGGGCCAAGAGCTGGGACCCGGTGGCTGTGCAGGTGAGTAAATTAGGGACCTCTCTGTCTGCTTGCCCTCATGAAGTGCCCCACAAAATCCGGGGTGTGCCTGGCTCTGTGAAACGTTTGATTCAATAAAAGGGCAGTATTTTAGAAAGGACATACATTCTTCACTGCTAGCCACAGATATGAGTATTATGTCTCCTAACATGAACATTTGCTAATGTTTAGACTTTTCTGTTAGAAATGTTTAGACAAAATGAAAACAAAGTGTCTCGGAGGCCTCTGTGGCTGCAGCGTTTTGGTCTTAGGTCCCCTGGGACTGCTGGTTTGTGAACGCCCCATCCCTTTCTTCCATCATTTACTCCTTATCATTTACTGCTAGCCTAGGGAGAAGACTTTCCAGGATCTGCTCATAGGATCTGCTCATCTTTCCAGGATCTGCTCATCAGTGCCCCCATGTTTTTTATGATCACACTTACACTGTATTCCTAGACTTTAGGTTTGCTTAATGCGATATACAAGGCAAGCAGGCGACCTGCTTTGGCTCTTGCTGAAAGCTTTTGCATCCTATGCTGAAAGGTTCAGCTTGTAGAGAACTGGGGAAATCCGAGCTGGGAATATCATTGGCAGTGGCTTTTATCGTTATCAAAAGGGGGTTACTAACACAGAGCTCAGCTATGACAGGCGCTATGGAAGAAGTAGGATTCTGCATTTGGAAAGTTTAGTAGTCTACTACCCACACCATAAGAAGGGATTAAATCCAGAGTCTAGAGTGAGAAGAGGCGCGTAAGGTTGTGAGATGAGAGTTTTGGTTATTTATGTGTGTAGATACAGGTATTACCTGTGGTGAATGCAACGACATCCTACTTTCTGAATCTCATTTTAACTTATATCAGGAGATGTGGAAGCATTTCTGTAAAGCTGGACAAGGACACTGGGACCTTGTATTGTCTCTAAACTCTTTCACAATACTGGTATACAATCTTAATATGACAGTCTTAAGAATTCCTAAGTGATTTAACAGTGAAGACACTACCTTCATCCAGATTTAAAATAAACTGGTGGCTACTGCAATTTCCTAGCTATTCTGTGAAACAGTCCGCTGTATCTCACTGATGTTGATTTCTTTCAGCTTCCTTGGTCTCTTTGCCACTGATGAGGACTGTTTCAGAAATTTAAATAAGATGTCACTGTAAATGAATACTCTTCACTCATCTGTCTGAACTGAGAGCAAACAGTATGGGAGAAATCGTCATCCATTGAGTGTGCACACAGGGAAAAATGTATTTGAAAGGAATATTGCATTTTATTAGCAATATTTTCTGCCTATTTTATAGCGTGAGCAAAATGTAGGTTAACATCCGAGCTTTTCTGCCATCTAGTGGCAAATAGTTGGTTATGGGAGCCATGTCTGCCTTTTTATTGCGAGACTGGGTTTAAGATAAATTTCTCCTGTGGAGAATTTTGTGGATAAAGAGTACCCCAGCACTGATTTTCTTTGAATATTTGTTCTAAAGAGAACGAGAAAGTAAACCTTAAATTTCTTCACCAAATTTTCCCAGCATGTATGCAATTCTGTTGTTTTTTTTTTCCTCAGGGACTGAAGTATACACAAGGAGGGGTCACCACTCTGATCAAGAGAAGGGAGGTGAGGAAAGACGGGTTGCAAGACTCCAAGACACTGAGCATCTGTAGGTAATCCTGGGTTGGTAGTCCTTAGCACTTCTCAGATTGTGTCCCATGCGTTTATTTAGGCTTTCCAGGTGCCTCACTTGATATCTGGGATATTACCTTTCAAAAACTATCAAAACTGGAAACTGAACGGACTATACATACAAGTGCATCTGAAAATCCAAACCTGGACTATCCCAAGAGAGACAACCAAATGAGTAGGAACCCCTAAACATGGGGTTCCGTTAGTTCTTTAAATACTGTTACACTGCGATCCTAGACTTTTTCTTTAGTGTTATAAATTTGGGAAAGTGGTGAGAGAAAGAAGAAAAAACTGGCCTGTCCCACTTTAGCCTTGTATCCTACTCCTGGTACAGTCTTCATCAGTTATGCCATGGTATGCCTCATGTTCTACAGATTAAAAGGGACATTCCCTTCACCTCCTAATAGTCTTATTAGACAGAAGCATAAAAATATCTGCAAGAAACTAGAAGGTGAAATCTACTTACAATCTTGACTAACGGAGGGAAAGAAAACACTTTAGGGAGATGTGTAATTTGACAGTATTCAGTAAAGCAGGAACTTATATAGCACAAGAAGCATCACTGAACTTTTTTTTCTTCACCATATTTACTGGATGGTTACTGTTTTCCTGTGGGAACGTTACAGACAGAAACAATCAAGGCCTGGATACAGCTTTTCATGTCAGATGGTATGTAGTTCTTAATAAAAAAGGAATTTCTTCTGTTATAGTCTCTGAAGATAAAATAATGCTAATGTATTTGATGACTCCTAATAGAAGTACTTGCATGACGTATTTCAAGCCGACCCTCTACCATGGCATGGCCAGCTGTCTGTTATTCTTATCCTCATCATGCCTTAAGAAATTCAGGCCTCTGATGAGCAATCTTGCTTTCCATGATGGCTGTGTCAGCATCTTGAAAGGTTGAACTCCATTACTGCTGTTTGTTTCTGGTTACCTGTTACAGTTGGAGGCAAATGCTTTCCAAGGTCACAAACTGAGCTGTTTAGCTTGAGGAATGACAAATGATGAGGAAAAGTGGGCAACCAGAAGGAAATCAAGTATTTTCGCATGAGATTGATAATAATATGGCATCGTGGTGCATTTTGTGCGTGCACTTTCTGTTGCCATTGCTCTGAGGTATAAATCCCATGGAAGAAAGCTGATGTTAAGTATGCAGAAAAGTTGAGATCACTACCAAGACATTTGTATGCCTGAAAAATGTGTGTAGGAAAGGAAAGGACGTTCATCCCAGAAAAACCAATGGTGTCATTTGTTATAGTGCACCTTATGCTACACCTGGTATTTAGGGTATAAGCTGCAGTAAAGTCATTCATGTCACATAGACGTTTTAGAAGCCCATAGCAAACATATTTCTACAAGTTGGATAAAAATGAGGCAGTGCATGGGAGGGAGGATCTCATCATCAATGACAAATCCTGGAGAATATTTGGTCCCTTCTACCAAACCCAAAGGATAAATGGTATAACATTAGTCATTTTGTTGATTAGAACTTTCTTATTAATCTGAGAGCATTGCTGTTTACAGAAAATCTTTCCCAGTAATAATGCTAGCAGCAGAGCTTGAGCCCATCTCAGATGGCTTCCAGAAAACATCCATTCTCTTTCCCTGTTTCCAGAAGCTGTAATAACTGCATCAGTGCTCTAGGAGGATCACTATTTCTCAGCTGATAATATCTCAGCAGTGATTTTTTCTTCTCAGGCTACTCTCTGAAATGTTGCTGACTGAACAGTGTGTGATTCAGGTTCCTAGAAAAAAAATGTGTCTTCCCAGCAGTAATTACATTTCTAGGTACTGCCAGGCACTACAGAACTGTTGTGAGAACATGAAGTCAGGAAACACAATGTCTGCTCAGCACCGTATTTTCCAGCTGCCTCACTTTCAGATATCTCTATTCTCAGTCTCCACTGTAGATTAGCTATTTGACATCTCTGTCCATACTTCCAGACATTCCTTTTTAAAGCCTACAAAATGTCCTTGTTTCAATTGACTGAAAATATCTATATTGCATTGATGTTTCAATGTTGAACATCCAGTTGAATATTTTTAAAAAGTCTCAGCCATCCCCCTTTTTATAGTAGATGTTAATTCCTTTTGCAGCCTTTATAAAAACAAAGAGTATTTTAAATTTATTCTTGTTCTAGTCAAATCTTCATTTTAGGTTGGGAAGTTGGAATGAATCCTGTTTTATTCTTTGCATTATGGAAGTGAATTTTTCCTAGCTGAAAAGTTTTTTAAATATTTTTCACTCCTAAGGCACAGAAGCCCCACTGCAAAAGTGTCTGTCATAGAACTGGTGGTTAACTTTGTACATTCCTTTGTTGTTGATGTAGACCCAACAGTAATATAATACTTGACAAATCACTTGATGCCCTGCTATCACAGTAGGGCTCTTCAGTAGGTAGCTGATAGAGCAAGAGATCAAAGGCCCTCTTTGGCTGACTACCTGTACTTTTTAATGGAGATTCATGAGAGTTAGATGAAAAAAAGGGTTGATCTCCACTCTGCCAGATACTCTGGCTGTGTGGGAGGAATCCAGAAGTAATATGGAGCTTCTATGTAGAAATGTCTGGAAGGGAAAACACTGATTGCCATCAAGACTGGAGAGGCGCAAAGAGGACTCTGTGAAATCAGGAAAGGAAGAGCTTGACAGCCATGTGCATGTTTCAGCTTGTGTAAGAAACATCTTGAAGTCTAACCAATTCATTATAACTTGTTTAAAAACTTTTCTGGTCACATTTTTTCTGACAAAAACCTAGGAAATTAGCTGAAATGGACATTTCTGTACGAGACACTAATGGGAAGGTCTATGTAGGGGAAAACAATTGAAATGAGCAATTCAATATTTTGATGTTCACCAGCACTTTCATGTTTTGTTAAAAATTGAAACACTTTGAAAAAAAGTGATAACATTACATTTCTGATGTGGAGAAAAGAGAGAAATTGACTAGCAGTACTGTGCATCGCTCTTCCAGCCTACAGCTAATGACTAGAGAGGCTGAGACATGGCAGGTTGGTTCTCCTTCCTAGATCTTGGGTAGCATCAACCAGCTGGGGGTGACCCCATGAAAGGAGATTCTCAAAGTCTGAATATAGGTTTATAATTTGATTAAATAACAGAACCTAATTTAGAAGTAACTCCTCTGGATGGGCTCTTTATTGCTACAGATATAAAAGATTCCCCCCCCCATCCCCCTTACTTGGGTGCTGGCATGAGAAGATTGGTAGAGATTTGAGAATAGAAAGTCATGTTTGCATCTTTGGAAATGCTTTCTTGAAGAAAGGTGTTTGACTATCAGACTTTGAATTTCCATAATCTCTTCTGAAAGATTGTTCCATAGCTGGGAAATCTAGACACAATTTTTACCTTTATTTTGTTGCCTTCAAAATTGCTTTAGTTGACAAAGCTGCTACGTAATTGCCAATGAGATTGCAAATGAGACACCTGTGCTATTGCAAAAAGGTGGGAAAAGACCCAGGAACCTATTTCCTCTGGCATGTGTTATACCGAGGGTTTCCCCAGACCTGTAGGATGTTTGTTCCCTTTGCTTCTTACAAAGCAGTACTAATTTGTGCTTATCAGAGCATCCAGACTCAGCGTTGTCCAAGGCAACCCCCCCACATTGCTAGTTTGTGGGTGTGGATTTAGCAAAGATGCTCCCTAAGCCCAGAAGGACAAATCACTGAGAGGTCACTGTACATAATGGTTGAATCTGCTGCCTCTATAGAGATGTAAAGAGAGAGAGCATTTTCAGCTTTGCTTGGTTCATCTCATCTCCCAGGTCCTGATAGGTTTGAACATTGCTGAAGGAAAAACTTCATGTAACAGTTCTGAAGGCCTTTTGAGGTCAAGCTTTTACTTAAAGGATTAGGAAAAAAGAGAACAAGCATAAAGTTCTAGCTTATAGTGAACAGCGGACTCAGAGTTTGCAGCACTACCTACAAGCATTGCCCTAGGTTCTGAACAGTCACCGTTTCCTCTTACTCCCTCATGCTGTTCTGGTGTTTGGATACAGATGCAGATGATTTGCTGGTTCTACTATAAGTGAAATATTTTGACAGCTAGTTGTGTCTCCCCCTTCACTTCAAAATCAGTCATTCAGCAGATATGAGCTATACAAATGACATTAATAGCTCCTTTTCACATGGGTCCCTGGGTTTTTAAGATATTTTATTTTATCAGATTATGCCTTTGCCCAGACTAACCTTCTCCATTGATAGAAAACTACTACTATATTTATGTTTACCTCTGCACATGACACCGTATATGTAGGTTCTGTTAAATCCATGATCTCTGTGTTGCCAGCTTTCTATAGAGATCACATGTAACACATTAGTGCAGATGACGGGCTTGGTAGCAAATATCTTGGTGGGATATGTCCGTGAGAACAAGCTTCCTCATTCTCTAACTTGATACGAGGTTTTGTGTCATAGCATGTCACTCATTCTTTGGATACAACTAGAGGCACTTTAAAAAATATTTATCTGTAAAATGAGAATAAATATTACTTTTCCACTTAGTGTGGATAAAAACATCAGTGTTAAACAATTCTCTGAAAATTTAAGTTCTAGTTGTAGGATTTTCTGTTGTCTTCACAAACAGCTTATGGTTTTACAGCCTGAATCCAGAGATTCAGAAGCATATATAAATGAGAGTTCTGCTTATCTCAGTATGTGCCAAACCAGAGGGAATTCTACTTAATTAAAAGGAGTTCAAAGAGCCAAGCGATTTATTTGCTAAGAGTTCAGACACAGTGAATGCAACACCTCACAAAGAAAAGACTTTCATCAACCTCGGTTTTCAGCATTTGTTATTCCCATGCAAATGGGGAGTATATATCTTCGTATGTGGATAGCATTCTGCAGGCAAAGGACATTCTCCTCTGAAGAATAAATGCTCTACACTATTAAAAAAAGCACATCCTTCTAAAGATGTATCTTTAAGGTAGCTATGATCTCATTCAAAGAACATCTACACTTCCTGACGAAATTTGTGCATGTGCCGTAAAGGTACTTCAGAAGGTACCTTTTAAATGGTGTTGGGTACACATCTTTCAGTAAGCCATTTCAGTGTATTGTTACTGTCACTGTCAGGATCTAGGTGCCTTATGCATGTCCTTGGACTTTGTCTCTCTGGATTTTTTTAACATCTATTCTAATTTTTAAGATATCTCATTGAAACGTAAGTGCATTATATGACATCTTTAAAAACTTCTCAATTGTTTACTGGTTAATGCTAACGTAGTTGTATGGCTGGGTATTTATTAAACAAACAACTTTCAAAATGAAATTAGAAAAGTATCAAATTAATGCTGAACATCAGATTTTTACATTCATGCAGCATTAATAGTTCCAGGTTAACTGTTATAATGCTTTCAGTGACCTTTTTGGTGTGGTTTTTTTTTCTTCTCATCAACATATTTCTAGAGTCCTGTTGATGTTTTTCTTTCCAGTGATTAATTTCTTATTTTTTGCACTGCAATTTCAGTTCAGATAAGGTCTTACCAGTCTCTATTCCGTATTCAAAAGAGATACTGAACTAGAATTGCAATTAATTGAATTTATTAATTTTCAGGAAAAATACAACACAAACTTGCTTTTGCTTTTGGGTTAGTGAGACTTCAGTAATATCCCAAATAGCCAAATTTTAAGACAGTCCTTTCAGTGTTGGATTCGTTGCTAACCCAGGACATTATTTAGCTTATTAGCTGTTGCCATTCATTCTGCTCAGTATTGTGCTCAGAATCAAGGGTGTGAAAAGGTGTGTTGGGCTTTGTATGAACCAGAAAGCTTTATCACATTCTATGAAATCCTGAATAATCACCTATTTTTCAACATACTGTCATTCACTTGTTCAAAATCTCAGAGAGTAAACTGACAGTTACCTCAACTTTATATGTCCATACTTGTGTATGCAGCATGTCTTTTTTTCCCCCTCCGTGGACCCAGAGTGGGCAAGGACTGCTAATTGCACATGCAGAAACTGCCCTCTGTGCGTGAATATGGTATATACCCATTCAAGAGATTTAATGGTGGTGGTGTGGAAGTGAACAAGGGTGAATGTTATGTCTTGAGTCAAGACCTCTTTGACAGCGAGCCTGTGCCAGGACCCTGGGGGCACTAATCAGCCCTAATGGCTCTGCACCCTGCTCAGACCCATGGGCAAGGGCCCAGCCACATGGGGTGGCCCCTGGTGGGACATCCCCTCTCCAGGCTCCTTGGAGACCTCTCCATCTCCTGAGGCCACACAGGGGATTTTCTGCCTGGGCCTGGAGGTGCGCGTGGGACAGCGGTCTTGCTGCAGTTGGGTTACGCTAGTTTTGGGGCTGGCCCTGGGCAGAGGGGCAGTGTGTGGTACCAGATGGGGCAGGTGGGCACCTGGTGCTGCTGCGGGGCCCCCGAGGAGGGGTTTCTTGAGCTGCTGGACTGGTGAGGTGTCCGTCACTGCGTTTTGAGCCTGATGTTATTTTGCCTAGAGCCACCGGGTGTCAGCATAGGACCCAGCTGTATGGAGGCATATACTTCTGCCTGGGATGGAGGCAACTACAGGAGGTGTTTTGCGTTCATTTTGCATGGTTTCACTGTTAAATGCTGCTGAGACAACCTGGCTTCAAGGCCATGGTCTGTTAAAGCGTTAGCCCCAGGCAGGCTTCTGCATCTGCTCTTGGCAAGTCTCAAACTCAGCATCAACTGCTGATTTTTTAAAATTTATTTTATTTTTTTTTTAATAGAACTTCAGTTCTCCAGAGGTCTGGGCAGGTCTGACTGGCAGGGATGCTCTTCTTCCCCTTGGTTACCCTGTTGCTCAAGGAAATTAGGTGTTTTTCTCACTTCAGCCAACTGACAGCATAAATATGTGTTTGTGCGCTTGTGCATTTCCTCTTCTGTTAGATTACCAGTCTGCTCACAGCGTATGTACCGATTACGTGCTGCCACACTGGAGAACAGTCTGCTCCCTTCCCCTCTCACATTATGGCTGGAAGTGAAGCCTCTTATTAAATGAGAGAAGTAGGTGAGGGTTTATCATGCTCTTGGGAGCTGCTGGGTTTTTTTATCTTCTGCTTTGTAAAAGCAATTAAAATGGTTCTGAACGTGCTTAAGTTTAGACAGTGGCAGTATATCACCATTGGTACATGGAAAGCACAGATGAATTGAATTGGCATTATAGCCTGAACTGCCAACTCAGCAAGTCTGATTTAGGGATGTATAAAAGTGGTGATCAGGCCGTGAAGGCTTTGAAAATGCAGATAGCAGGCAATATCGTGTTGTTTGAGTGGGAGCCAAAAACTATGCGTTTTGTCAAACTGGTAGAGACCTTGGTTTTTGGTTCCCTGTTTAGATATATCGGCTCATTGGGCTGAGCTTCATACAGCCTTCAGCACTTTTGTTCTCTTTTCTTTTCTTTTCTTTTCTTTTTTCTTTTTTTTTTTTTTTTTTAAATACGGCCACTACTTCACTCTTTTCTGTACTCCAATCTGAGAAAATGTGTATTTCTTGGTTTTTATATTTATTGGTTTTTTACCATTCAGTGCTCTAGGGGCTTTGCAATAAAAGTGGTTATTAGAGGAATATTAGCTCAGTTTAAAAGACAGAAGATGAAAACTCTTGAGGATCTTGTTGTGGCTAATGTCATAGCAAGCATGATGAGGAACTGAGCTATTTATTGCATCTGTGTGAACAAGTATTTTTCATTTTAACCACATCTCAGTGTAGGTGTCTGCCATAATCATAGCAGTTATATATTATAACCATAGCATCTACTGTATCATTTACCTTGCAGTAAACATGAGTGCAGCTTTCAGCAGTACATGGGACAGACAGGTAGGCAGGGAAAGCACTCTGCTATTGTAATTCCTTGACAATTTCTCAGTCTGGATAGGAGACCGGAAAATGTGGCAGTCTATATGAGACAGACTGCGTAATGTACTTTGGGGAAATATTATTACAATTAACTAGAATTATTATGTGAAGGTTCTTACATTCTAAGGCTGCCACTTTTATCATGGTTTTTTAGCCTTTTTTAATTTAAAAAGGCAGAATAGGACAGCAGGTGTCACTATAGTAGTAGCAAAAGCAAGAAGAGTAAAATCTAACTCTTTCTTACCACATTTTTTTTCACTCTTTACAACTTTCATCAGAGAAAAGGATCAAGGGCAGCATGATGCTTATCCTGGTCTCCTGGCTGTCAGTTTATTGGGAACCAGCTCAGCTTGTGTCAGAATTTAGAAGCATGAAGAGGGTTTGTGAAACTTTAACACTGAGAGATAAAAGATACGATTATTTTCCATAGAGACTAGCAAAGAGACAGGAAGAGACACTACTTTTTGGAAATACCCTTTTGTACTTTCCGATTTTTATTCAAACCTGGGAATTTTCAGTGAAATTAAAATGAAAACACTGAGAACCAATCATGTATTTTAGCTTCTGTATTTTGAACGGAGTGCCTAAGGCTGCTAGCCCCTAGCTTTGTGATGAGGCACATCAACTAATGTTGTGATATGTAAACTTGCTGGGCTCCCTGGAGCTGCTCTGTCATTAACACCTGACCAGTGAGCCACACTTTTAGAGTCAGTCATTCCACTTTTAGTATCCATTAAATAAAAAATCTCTGTCTGGTAAATGACTTCTGCAGGATACTGAATTCTACAGACTGCTGCTGAAGGAAGCATCTTCCTAAAGAGGGAATTTTGAAGTGGAATAGAATATTTACTGCAATAGAGAGTAACCAGTAAACCCAGAAACTGACCAGACAAAACTTTATATTTTAAATATCTATAGCTTAAAGAGAGATTAAATACAGCTACATTTACTGTAAAGCCTTGAATGTGTAAAAAGGGCAGAAATGGAAAATAGTGAATATTCCTCTATTTGTTATTTGAGGTGACAGGACAGGTCTGTCCATTCTTGAGTTTCAAAACACTCTCACTAATGGTGAGCTGAGGAAAACCTTCAGGAGGATTCATCTTTTTCTGAAGTCCAGACAGTGGGATAGTATATGTCAATCAGATATGCTTCTTGTTGTTTTATAACACTACTGCTCTCCCCTGACTATTCCAGAATGGGTGCTCGTCTGTTCCAGCATGGCATTTCTTGTGGTCCTAGGAGGTATGCTTGTGTGTGACTTGTTTTCTTTGGTACTATCCACATTTCCAATGGGTTTTATTTACTCCAGCCATCCTGGAGGGACAGATGAAATATTTTCCAGAATTGTGTTATTATGAAAAGAGCACAGAAAAAAGTGGCAACCAAACTAAAGCCCCATAAACCAGTGTGCTGATTTGGCATTTCAAATGGCACTTAAATATGGGCTTCCATTTCAATACTGCACTAGGAAATAAACACCTCCCAGTGCAAAGTGACGGATATAAATGACCCTAGCAATGAAACTAATCAATTGAAATAACAACCAGCCTTTCCTAAAATCCCCAAACCTTCCTTTACTAGCATATTTTCTCTTTACAAATGTGCTGCTCAGAATTATACAGAAAAAAAATTACAAGCAGTTATGCCTTTTTAATGCTGTGTCTTCATGCTGCTGTCCAAGATACAGGCTGAACCCTTGTAGGAGAGAATGTTTTCCCATGAATTTGAGCATCTCTGAGAGCATTTAGTACCTGTTGCATTAAAAGGGATTGGTTTTACAATTTACCTAGTTAAGACAGATATAGGTTAATGACAAGTACCAGTTTTAAAAGTGGTCTGAACAGCTATAGTTAATGTGGCTTTAAATGTGGATTTCAAGTCACAATTTCTGTTGATTGTGATGCTGCAAAGTCTCTGCAGCAAAGGAACAGACCTGGCTGCTTGTCGGTGTCAGTATCATAAGTCTGTAGCATTGCTGATCACAGGGGCAGAATGGGATAGAAAAGATTACACTGCTGAAAATGTCTTAGACCTATGTGTTTTAAAAGTAGCAATTAGATTAGAAACTGTTGGTGACAAACACTGAGCAAAATTTGTGGGTGCTATAGTTCAATTTGTCTATAGGATTAAGGACTTCCACAGAAAATAACACAGTGCCATGTTTCTAACAAATTTTAGCTTTCTGTTTACTACTTTTCTTTTTAACTTTTGGTGTTTATGCTTTTTGGGATTGTTCAGCCTGCAGAAGAGAAGGGTCCGGGGAGACCTTATTGCAGCCTTCCAGTACCTGAACGGGGCCTACAAGAAAGCTGGAGAGGGACTTTTATAAAGGCATGTAGTGATAGGACAAGGGGTAATGGCTCTAAACTGAAAGAGTGTAGATTTAGATTAGATATAAGGAAGAAATTCTTCACTATGAGGGTGGTGAGGCACTGGAACAGGTTGCCCAGAGCAGCTGTGGATGCCCCATCCCTGGAAGTGTTCAAGGCCAGGCTGGATTGAGCTTTGAGCAACCTGGTCCAGTGGAAGATGTCCCTGCCCATGGCAGGGGGGTTGGAACTAGATGATCTTTAAGGTCCCTTCCAACTCAAACCGTGCTATGATTCTATGATTCTATATATGCTTAAAACTTAACCTTCCTTTTACTGGAGCTATCAATTTAGGATTTAGCTATAATTTGTCAAGTGTTTTAAGAGGAACTTGATTTTAACCCAGACACACCATGTGCTTTCATAGTCAGGCAAGTTATTATAAGCTATTGCCTTCATTTTCTTGCTGAAGAGGTACTGTGTGGGCAGTATCTGTTGTGTGCTTCAACAGACAGCCTAACACTGCCTGGAATAAAACTTGTCAGAAACAAAAATCTGGTTTTCTAACAACAATGACAAAATAGGGGTTAAAATCAAGCACTTTGATATTCTGTTCTAAATAAAGTGAAAGTTTGGCTGAAAATGCATACATTGACAGGGGGAAAAGTTGAGAGGTCATCTTATTTCCACATTTTAAAAATAATCCTTTAAAATAATGGAAAAGACTTGGTGGTTTTGCATTTTTGTTGTCTCAAATGGTGCAGGAAGTACACTAGATAAACCTATTAAACACGATTAATGAGTTAATGAGCTCTGAGGCTAGATTGTTAGGATGACAGCTTGTGAAGGTGAAAGCCTTTCATGACCTAGGGAAAGAGAAAAGTGAGTGGCCCGGCATAGGCTGAATTTCATGTCAGTGAGTACAATTAAGGCCCCCGAAGAGGTTCATTTGTGAGCTGGACTAGTGCAGGCCCTGAGATGGAGGAGTTTTATACTAAAGGAGCATCTCTGGATTGTTTTTCTCTAAAAAGAGGGAACAGCCAAGGAGCTTTGGTGGGGCAGCATTGCATGAGACTGGAAATTTCTGGTCAGCTGCAACCTTGCAAGTAGTGACCTGAGTCATAGCAGACACTCAGCTGTGGAGTGGGAGCAGGTGGAGGGAAGCAGCGGATACCTGCTCAGATTCCCAGGACTGCTGGGATGTGGAGACAAGTGCAGGTATGCATGTACTTCCACCATCCCTTATGTTTAAAAAGAAGCATTTTGTTCTTTCCTGTTTGCTTTGTATGCTGTAAGTCATGCAATCCTAGCAGGTGAATCTTCTGCAAATAAATTTATTGGCATCTGAGTTAACACCCTCTGAAGTGAAGACCACCTTGCAGAAGCTGTGGTTTCAGATAACCCTGTGACATGAGAAAAGACTTCAAAATGCATTTTGAGTGTATATGAAAATGAAGGCCTTTCCCTTGTTGTGGGAAGAATTAAACATAGAGAGTTGTGTGAGTGTAATGAGAACCAAGAATTTGCCAATAACTGTAAAATGTTGCTTCAGTATTGACAGCTGCATAGGTGTTACATATCCTACACCACTATAACAACAAGCAAAGCTGCTGTGGTACCACCCAGATCTTTATTTCTGGGTGACTGTTTGATAAGGACATCTTCAGGACACAGTCTCAGTCTTTTCCTTGACTTAAAGTCTCCTTATACCCTTGAGGATTTCTAAACAAATCTCATGTTATATTGTTTCCCTTAACACATGCATTGCATGTACCACATTCTCCATGGAGGGTACTGCATTATCTTGGTTTGTCATGGTTTATCTTTGCTTTCACACTTTTTCCTACTTTGAATTCTGTATAACATCACTGTGCAATCTACTGATTCCTTTAAATCAGCAGAAACCTCTGAACTTTGACAACCACTTCATTAATATGTGGTAATGTAAAGGAGAATGTAGCCTTCCAGAAGATTGCGCTAACTTCATCATTCAGGAAAAAAAATCTGTGATGATAATAGGAGAGAAGTATGTGCAAGGCTCCCTGGAAAAAGCAGAAGACAATCATAGTGAATGCTTGAATGGTGATGATTAATTGAAACCCTGTAGTGTGAAATGAGACTTCTGAAACTATGGTTTGTGCCAATTACTGTGTGTAACATGCTTGTTTCTTCTTGGTATACCTCTAAATGTGAAGTCCTTCTTGCCTCAGCAAAAATGTCATTGATTGAAGCTCTGTAAAAATCTGCAAAAATGGAGAAGGAACGTTGGGGACCAAATAGTTCTGAGACTTGTGCAACAGTCTTCGCTTTGATCTGCATCAAAGGTGCTTGCTTCAAAGTTTTTTCTAAAGGACAGAGAATGAAATTTGACAGAAAATGAAGGGAAAGCAGTAGATAAACCTAATGTATTAAAGAACCTCTGTTCTTCAGACTGCTTGGTTTCTGTGTTGCAATGAATGCAAGATGAGAAACAGGGAGTAAATGAACTGGAAATAAGTAACAATGGTAGCAATGCATTTGATCTGACTGTATTGTTAATCTGTTAGACTGTTGGCCACAGACTCTACCCAGAGACATACTAGGAATATTGTATTTGAGGAGTAGAAAAGGGAGAGAAATGGAGGAGAGAAGGGAATACTCAAGGGGGAAATATTAAACTTAACAGGCATCTATAATAAACATCAAGGTTATAAATGTCTTTGTTACATGACATCTGGGTTTTATTTAATATATGAGCTCCTATAAAGACACAGTTCTTACCTGAAAGATTAAATAATATTAACACAATTTTTTTCAGTGGGCTAAGTTGTTATGATTTAACTATTCTATCTTCAGTTACAGGAAGCTACAGGGTATTTATGTATATGTAAACAAGATTCTGCATTAATCAGGGCTACCCAATTTATTGTCCAGCTTGCTAACTGTATCTGTCAACGTAAGGCACAATGCCTACAGTAACTACTTGCTAGGTTTCCTAAATAATTCATAGATCTGTTGTCTAAGGAAAGAAGTACAAGGGAAGTGATGTTAAGGCATTTCTCTAACTACCTGACCTACTTCCAAAAACTGCCTGACAAGCTTGGGCAATGACTACAGCTGAGATCAAGACAATCTGGATACTGCTTTTGCCTTCTTTTAGTTACAAAAACTTTAATAATAACAAAAAAAAAGAAAAAAAAAATTCTGCTGAAGTGTTCAGATAGGAAGTAGTACTCTGATTTCCTATGTAAATAACTCAGTTATGTGAAGAGAAGTTATGTGCCAAAGTTTGTAATAAAAATAACAAGATATGATCAGATTATAAATTTGTATAATTTCCTATTAAAAGGAGAAATATGTAGAAATTGTTTTAAAAGATGTGGCATTTTAAAATAGTGTTGTCCAAACTCATCATATTTCTAAAATCTGAAGCATAGAAGTCTATAAACAAAAATTGAATTATTGACCTTTTTTAAAAACACAGACTACTTCTATGAGGTGTATTCTATTATTTTTTGAAGCAAATCAGGCAGTCAAATATCCTTCTTGACACTTTGTACACACAAGAAATTGGTACAAGCTCACTTGTCAAGAAAAACAAATGACATCCTGTTCACCTGTAGAAGCCAGGACTTAATTTAGTCTGAAAAGTCTGGGGAAAATATATAAAAATGAATTAGTTAAAGGTAAGGAATAAAAATACAGGAATTACAGTTTCCTCATCTCTTTTACAAACCTAATTCTTACAGAAAATGAGAGTTTTGAATTTAGGGAAGGTATTTAGCAATTCCCTATCATGAATATTTTCATGCCCAGAGTAAGTGGAAGAGGAGAATTATAGACTTCATAGAAACTCTAGTGCTGGATTACTGAGAATGAAATTTTGCAGAATCTAGGATCAAAATTGGAACCAAATTTTGGTATCCTTCTGAATACATTTTTAAATATAGTGGGCAATGAGACAAATGTAAATCTCCAGCTTATTTTAGTAGGTCTTTTTAATGGAGAGTAAGGAGTAGCCTTTGCACCAATGATATCACTGTGGGCTTTGCCTTTGATTTCAGGGAAGTAAAGAGAGCAGTAGATGAGCACAGATTCCTTGTTAGCCAAGGAACCATCCCAACAGGGCTAAGAGTGCATCGTCTCAGTGTTGTGGTTTATAAAGAACAAGTGTAAAGGGGAATCAGATTTGTGGTTTTAATTACATACTTCTTCATGATAGATTGTTGCATTTGCCTTTGAAAAAATGGATTAATCTTTATAGAAACATGTTTGAAATATGCTGAAATCCTAATAAAGTAAATAAATTAATAATAAGCATCATCCTTTGGGGACCTTTTTTCTTAGAACACATGGTGTTTGTAAAGAAAATCAAAATCTCTCTAGATGTTTGGAGCATGCTTTGTATAAGTTGAGGAAAGAACGGAGATGAAAAAGAGCTCAGCTATTAAAGGCTGCTTTCTGATCTTCCTTATGCCATAAGTATGAGACTTTTTTTGAATGATAGGTCACTGTTCCAGCTGTGTGTACGGTTTATCCACATACAGACATCTCAAATATAATGCAGAGATGGCTGTGATTTAGAGCGTAATCTTGTCCTTTACCGTGAGTCATAATTCAGTGCAACAGTAATTTTTCACTTAACTTAAAATAATATCCAGAGAGATTGAATGTAATTCCCTATCTGAATTCGGGACTTCATTTTTTCCTGGCTCATGGTAGTTTTATTTTCTTCTTGATTTGAAATATCATGTAACAGTGTCATTAAATTAGTCTTTTTCTAGGAAAAGTTTCTGCATATTCTAGCTTTTTCACTAGCCAGAATGAAAAAAAAATGGGAATTTCAGAACCTCAAGAAAAATCTTGACCTTTTAAAGTAAATCACTAAAGTAAATCCAGTGATGTCCTATTTCACTTTTGACTTATCCTTCCCTTCCTTAAAGATCTGATGGTTGCTGACTGATGGCCTGAATTCAGCAGGTACTTTGTCCACAGCACTGGATCAGTAAAATGCTTAAAAGAGGACTAAGGCTCACGTTATTGTTAATAGCATGCCTGCAGTTACATCAGTTGCTTCGGATGCTGTCATGATCATTTAAACAAAGAACGACTCTGAGGTCCATCTTTGCTTTCTCCTTTGCTGTTCTTCTCTTCATCCTCCAGCAAATAAATAAATGGAAGAAAAAAAATTAATCCCAGAGAGAAAGTTCTTCAGTTTAGTTTCTCAACCTCGGTTATACTCTTGTATTTTTTCTCTTGAATGCACCATTAGCAAGTTTGCTGACGATACCAAACTGGGAGGTGCTGTTGACTCTCTCGCGGGATGAGAGGTCTTGCAGGGGAATCTAGATAGATTGGAGCATTGGGCAATCATTAATGACATGAAATTTAACAAGAACAAATGTTGGCTTCTGCACCTAGGATGGAGCCACGCCAGGCACAAGTATAAATTGGGAGAGGAGTGGCTGGAGAGCAGCCCTGCAGAAAGGGATCTGAGGGTGGTGGTTGACAGCAGGCTCCATGTGAGCCAGCAGTGTGCCCTGGCAGCCAGGAGGGCAAACTGCACCCTGGGGTGCATCAAACACAGTGTTACCAGCTGGTCAGAAGAGGTGCTTATCCCTCTGTATTTAGCAATGGTGTGGCCTCACCTTGAGTACTGTGTGCAGTTCTGGGCCCCACAACTGAAGAAGGATGTGAAGGTACTTGAATGCATCCAGAGGAGGGCAACAAAGGTGGTGGAAGGGCTGGAAGGCATGTCCTGTGAGGAGCGGCTGAGGCCTCTGCGCTTGTCTAGTTTGGAGAGAAGGAGGCTGAGGGGCGACCTCATTGCTCTGTACAGCTTCCTGAGGAGGGGAGGTGGAAAGGGGGGTGCTGATCTCTTCTCCCTGGGATCCAGTGACAGGACATGGGGGAACAGTTCAAAGCTGTGTCAGGAGAGGTTCAGACTTGGCATTAGGAAGCATTTCTTTACAGAGAGGGTAGTCAGACACTGGAACAGGCTTCCCAGAGAGGTGGTCGATGCCCCATGCCTGTCCGTGCCTTAAAAAGAGGCATTTGGACAATGCCCTTAATAATGTGCTTTAACTTTTGGTCAGCCCTGAAGTGGTCAGGCGGTTGGACTAGATGATCACTCCAACTGGAACTATTCTATTCTATTCTATTCTATTCTATTCTATTCTATTCTATTCTGTTTCATAGGTGATAATCTATGACTTGTAAAATTGTTTTTAAATTTCTTATATTTTCCTACTGGTTTTTTTTAGACTTAGTCATGGATGAGGAACCCTAGTAAAACTTGGGAGCATGGGAGAAAGACTTCCTCTTGTAGATGTAAAACAGACCCTGCACTCTCAAATGTTAATGAGTTAATGAGTATTAATTAGTGCCCTAAAGGTCTCTTAAAAAACTTGACAATACTCCAGACATCTTGGAATTTGCATGAAAAGAGTAGCTATACTTACAGTAAGTCAGGCAATATCAGAGAATGGCAAATGCATAAATACTAATCAATTAGTTTTGCAGTTTTATCTTTCTGAAACACTGACAGAGCAGCTATAGAAACACGAATACGAATACTTGAAGACTGGAAAATTTTGATGAAGCTGTGATCTTGGATGAGCATAACTCTGCCTTAACAGATGACCTGAAAGTACATGGTCCTCTGTAGCAAAGGCTATGAAATTTTTAGTTCTCCTTACTGCATCCCCTAGTATTGTACAATGCTGCTGAAAAACCTGAGTTGCCAGAATCAAGTTTCTTCATTATGAACTCAAATATTTGTTACCATGTATAATTAAGTTGTAATTATGTTTTCAATCATAAACTCATTTTTCAGAGGACCTCTGCCTTTATAGAGGAATAGTTTGTATCCCCAGCTAGTCAGTATTTACTTTTGCTTATTGTTTCCTTTGTCAGTCTTGCTGTGTACCTTGATTGCTCTCCAACCACTTCTGCAAACAGTTTTTCATTTCTTTAGGTGCTTTCTGTGGTTCTTGCTGCTAGAAAACATAAATGCTTTACAAACATGAATAAATTCACTAGCCTGGTTCCTCAAGGCAGGTTCACCTCCCTTCCCCACAGGATGGTTACTTTCCATAATTCCCGATAATGCTCCAGCTCTTCCACTGTGTGCCACCAGTGAGGCAGGGACTGTCCATACCACCCCTAAGCCTGTCATTTCCAGACTTTGTGCTTGACTCCAGATCTTTATATAGTTTTGTGTGTGGTAAATACAAAATTCTCTAATCTGATCCTACAGAAAGCAAAGAATGTTACACTTTTTATAAATTTGTTTTCCTTGTACCCATTTAGGTCAATCAGTGGTTTGGGGGCACTTATGAAGAAGTTCATATAAAGGGTCTCAAATTGTTGTGCACAAATCACCTTGTTTACAATCAGTAGATGAGTTTACTGTGGAGGTGTTTACTTAATTAGATACGGCTCTTTGAATGGTTTGGACAAGAATAGAATGGGAGCAATGCACTGCAGCTTCATTTTATTTTCGTTTTTCTCCCCTGTTCCTTAAAACACTTCTCCTACAGAAGCCTTTGTGCTCACAGCCTTTTCCTTATGGCTGATGTCCCTATAAAAAGAAAGTTAAAAGGAATTCTGCTGCAGGTACATGAGATCCATTGAAGAAGTGTGAGACTGATTGTTTTTAAACAGTCAGAAAACACCTTAGATTTCAAGTCACAGCAGGATTTATAGCACGAATGCTTAAACCAAAAGAGGAGACTCTCTAACAATAACAAGCCGCTTCTTCTGTACTTGTTTTCCTGCTTTGATTTCTGTCCTTGTGTTTGACATACAGACTTGATGCACTAACACCATAAAAAAAAAAAAGTAACTGTTTGTTTTGTTTTAAGTCTTGTCCTACGTGTAAATCTCTCTCTCTAGGGTATCTTTTTGCTTACATTCATGCTTCCTTTCTTTCCCACTCCTGCAGTTCTTCAGGGACAACCTTCAGCTAAAACTGAAAACTCATTGCTATAGAGCTGTCGTCTTCTTTATGTTAGATCATTTTATGATCAGAATACAAATTTAATAGGGAGCTCCCAAGGGTTCCAGTGGTGCCAGTTAGCTAGTGTGTATCTGCATATTTATTTTTCCTTCTGGATAAACATCAATGACAAGACATTGCTAAAAATATATTGTTTCCTTTGAAATATTGGAACAGTAGCAGGAATTTAAATTCATACACTTGAATATCCATCTATTAGAATATTCAATAATAATGTCTTTGTACTCTGCAAAAGGTGCTCTTAAAATGTCAGTATTTGTCACAGCTAGCCAGTGTAGCAGTGCAGGTACTGCTTTCTCACTGCTGTGCTTTCATTAGGTATTTTGGGGCAGGTCTCAAAATCATGGGGTATCTGGCGAGAGTGGGTAGAAGAGGGGATTAGAAAGATGTTGACTTGAGTGTTACTGCCCTCTGATATAATTGTGTACTTGTTCCTTTGAACAGGCTGTGAGAGGTTTCCTTCTGCCAGCTAAAGTAGCATCCTTTATTGATAGGCAAGTGCTCTGAATTTCAAAAATAACATCCAGTTTCCCATCCTAGCTTGAAAACCAAGTCCTCACTCCTCTCAGTAACGTGGGTATCAGTGTCTGTTCCACAGATAAACAAACTGAGGCTTAGAGATGGAATTTGTCCAATCAGATTGTAATTTATTTATAGAGATCGCCATAAAGCAAAGGAACACCACCAGTTTTTGGTAGTAATTTTTAGGTTAGAGTTGCAGTACTTTTTGTGCTCTAAGTTATTCCTTTGATTATTTACTGCATAGAGGACAGGGTCAGACAAAATTGTCAGGGGGACCCTCCCGTTGAGTGATGAGGTTCAGAAAGGACCCCCTTGCTTTCTAAACTCCTTCTCAGAGAGGAGTCTAGGTGAGGCTGGATCCAGTCCTAGTCCCAGACTTGGTCAACGGTTTATGTCTAAAAGATTATATATGAGCAATCAATCCTTTATATCACTTAGCTAAGATTTCAAAGTTTAGCATGGTACTAGTCACTGACCGAGGATCTGTTGTGGCAAGGAATCTCTCAACCTCGAGGAGTAACCTTGAGAGGCGTCCCTGCTCAAGGGGAGATCCTGGTGTGCAGCCCGCTGCCATGCAGGAGAGCTCAAAGGGCTCTTGGGCTGCTCACTATTTATGGGGATAAGATGATTGACTCATAGTCATATTTGCATGCCGACCACAGATTTCAGTTTCTCCAGTGGGCGCATTGCACAATGGCCCTAGGCTATTGTGTTGTTATCTGTCTCCCGAATCCACTTTGAGCCGATGCAGCCATGGTGACCAGATGCATCCATTACGACCACCACTGGTGGTTATCACCTGAGCAGGGTTGCAGGAGATAAAGGTTGGGGGCAGGGGAAGCACACTGTCACAGCAATTTAGCATTCCTTGATGTATGCAGCCATTTGGATTTCATACTAGTGAGATGCTGTACCATAAATCATGGTTGTCTTTAGACAAAAATAAGCAGATTCAGTTCAATGATTGAGGCATTTTTCATAAGAGAAGGTGCAGTTCCTGAAAGTTTGGTGTCCCAGGGGAGTTGCTGAACTTCAATCTGTAAGGTTAGCTATACTGTTGCAATGCAGGCTTGATTGACTTTGATTACTGTGAACTCTTTTTCCCAAGCGTATTGCAGCTGTTTTTTCATCTATAAAGTGCTGGGGGTTTTTTGTTTTGTTGGGTTTTTTTTTCACCCCTCTTTGTTGTGGAGAAATAAGGGGAAAATGGAGTCTTCAAGGTGAAGAGAAAAAATGGTATTTGCTGCAGTAAGTGTGCTTTACATGAACTAGCTATACCGGGAGGCAGATTCAGGAGTTAGAACATACCTACTGGTCATTCTTGGTCCTCGTTGCGGGATGTCTTACATGGAATCAGCACATTCACAGTGAACCAGAGCTTTTGAGCTTTTGTGTTCTTCCAGTGAAGTCAAATTAAATTCCTCAGCAGTAATCTTGCGCAAGGCTGTGTACTGTGGGTGTCCTGCAGTGCCATTGCCAAGGATGGACTATTTCAGAGGGTAGAAACGTCACCAAAATCAGGAATAAACCTCTTAACACCAATGTAGCATTAAGAAGCAGGCATTCTCTTTATTGCAGTGCTGAATGCACGGGGGATCCTTCTGCCTAATGTGCATACCAGTTTACACAGATGTAGGTTCATTTACACAGTATATCTTTCCATATGCATAGGTTTTCACACTACTAGGTGGGACTATGTTAATTAATATCTTATATAATGATGATTCAGCATAATGCATGCTCAGTTTTTCACGCGGGGGTCCTCTGGTGATTGCTGGTGGTCGTAGACCCCAAAACCATGCTTTTCAGGTCATGAATTTAGGGTCAATCTTTCTTTTAAGGCTTAATTTTCTCCATTGTTAAATATCACATGCTAGAAGATCCAGTTTCACCAGGATATTCTTGGGTTTTCTTTTGTTCCTTCTTGGTTGACCTTTTGAACTTGATTCTTTACATTTTCCTCACTTATTCTCCAACAGAAAGAGAGACACAAATCAAAGCTGTAGGTGTCTTTTCCCCTCCTGCCATATCAGGATCCTTATAGCCCTCAGCCCCTTTCAACCTTTTGGGATAATCACCCAGTCAGGATTTATTCAATATTTTTCATTGTATTTTTCTTACAATAAACTACTTTGCATTTACTACTCAAGGCAGTGGGATCTTTTGGATGAGCTGGCTTCCTGCAGGTATTCCTCCCCATCACTGTATAAATGCTTGTAATATGGGGGGTGGTGGGAGAGGTTGTTATTGTTGGGATGGGGGTGGCATGGTGCTATCCTGGGAACACAGATCCTTTCACACAGATAGCTCTTAGATCTCACTTCCATGAGATCAGCATTGGAAAACTTGGAACATTGGAACATTTGATCCACTTCCATGGATCAAAAACTGGACCTATTTGATGGTGAAGTTTTCCTCCTGCAAAAATACTGTAGAGAGTATATGGTCTGGTTAACAGTGAAGTAAAATAATCAAAGAGAGAACTATCAGTTTAGAAAAACATACCACATAGTAGACTATTCCTTGTCTTTTTCCCTTTCATTTTTAGCAGCAGACAACTTTTATATAAGAAAGAGAGGCAAAATAAATGGGCAATGAGTTGTAGCCATACACATGGGGGAAATAGGTTTGATTCCCTTGTCTGCAGAGAAGGATGTTCTTCCAGAAGGTAAGTCCTAATGGGATCCTAATTTAGGTGCTCTGCACCAGTTCCAGGGAGACCTTTGCTTCTTTTGAACTTAGTCTCCCAACTTATACCTAATTTAGATTCTCACATCAGCCTTTATGGACCAGATTGCCAATATTCACTCACAGTGACAACTTAAAGCAAAATTGACTGAGAATTACACTGCAGTTCATGGACACACAGGACCAATAAGCTAAAAAATTCAAATCTCTTCAATACTCCAAACACAATGCAGAAAACCAAACAACACGCTTGATACTTTTATTTGTCTTCTCAGAGGAAAACTAGGGATTATATAAGTGCAGTGGGACCAACACTCCTCATTCCTGCTCATTATGTGTTGTCTCTGTGGGATGGCAGATGTTTTCCTGTCCTGATGCATTTAATGTAATTGTTCCAGGAAAAAGTTTTGATCCACTGATCAAAGGGAGACGTTATGTGTACTACAGACACCAGCTCCATTCTTTTTTTCAGTTTAAATGCAAAAAGATACAAACTGCAGCCTAGTTAGAGTGCTGGCTTTTCATGTTTTCACTGTCTGATGTCTGTATTGGCTCAAATATGAGGGTACGTGGGATGAAGAAAAAAGGAAGGCTGTTTGCCCCTGCTGTATTTAACCAAACCAAAGTGGAGGAGTACCTGACCTCTCTCAGGTACACTCAACAATCTGTGTTGAAACTTTTGCAGCCTTACACCCAGGCCAGAGCATCTGACTGCACAAGGTTCACTGAAATCTCAGGTGTTTTGCAGAACTTTTCTCCAGTAAACTTAGAAAACCTTTTATTTTTGTGGGGGTGGAGTGAAGGAAAGAGAAACCTGTGGAACTGTAGCAGAGTTTTTATACTGAGGAAAAGCTAAGCCAGACTCTGTGATGTGCAGAGCCCTCTCAGGTCCCTTAAGTCAGTGATACTTGAATGGTGTTCAGCAGTTCTAAGAGCTTGTTCCCTCAGTAGTATACCCCTTTCTCTTGAGCTCTGGTTCTTTCTACCCAACTCTCTTTTATGCACTGCTTTCTAGCACAGCATAGTGAATTTAGAACTCTTCAGTAAATTACACCTGCTCACTTCAGACAAAGGACACTATCTGCAATTTCACAAGACAAAGGTTCTGTCAGCCCCGTGCAAATGCAGTCCAGACCTGCTTACAAAGAAATGGCTTCAGTAGCCTTCCCAGTAGCACACCAGAAACCCTGCCAGTACATGCAGTCCTCTGTTGCATGATGAATATCACTAATAAGAACCTGATTCCAGTATATATTGGATTTTTATTGTGATGCCGCTCTTTAAAATGCCACCAGTACCTTCCTATTACTCCAACTGTGACTAAAGCTAGCATCAGGGAGAAGAGTATTTTCATGTACAGCTGCCGTGTCTCTAGCTAAAGATCTTTTACCAGCTGGGTCACCATAGATGACTTTACCTTGGAGGCTTTTTATGCACATACTTCTTTTCATCTGTTTTGGCAACCATCCTGCATTAATTGTAGAGTGGGTAGAAGGCAAGAACAATTTGTGCTCTTCAGTATTTAGAAGACCTTCTATTCTCTAGGTAAAACATAACAGGTCTTGATTACACACAAGAGACATGAATAATGCAGCTGAAACTTTGTAACTTTTCTAAGTCAGAAGAGTAGAGTGAGATACTAATATTTAATGGCTGGTTTTCAGGGTTTATGACCCAGATGAAATTATAAAATATGCCAATGTAATGAAATCATTGTATCTTTTCGACAAAGGAAGAGTGGAGTTTTCTTTTGAGTGACAGTTTTGAGAAAAGGCTGATCTGATCGTGATATGGGTTAGAAGAATGGGTCAGCTGTCCATGCAATACTGTCACATGGACAAGAGGTGCTACTGTGCCAAGGAGTGCTAAGTAATTGAGGAAAAAGGCTTTCAATAAAACCCCTTTTGTTTTCCTTCCCAATTCACTTTCTGCGTACTCAGAAGCTGGTCTTGGCCTCAATTCACTTAGTAATATTAGGAGAAAAGGAAGGCAGGGAGGCAAATGTTCCAAACACATACATTGATTACTCATGTACTGTATGCTGATTAACAGCATAAGAAGACTTATGGTTATGGCATCTCTTTTATCAAGAAACATTTTTTAGATGAAGACTGCAATTAAAGTTTTACCTATTTCTAGCACCTACTTCAATCCAAGCTCCTTTCACTAAGATCAGTTTGGGCTCCTGCAGTGGCTGGTAGTTCCCACCTGGTGAGGATTCAGTTATCTAGTTCATCTGTTTTTCAGACAAGAGAAGAATTTGTGTCCTGGATCCCATGTATTGCAATTTGGTACATCAGGGCTTTTCAACAGTAAGTGCTGAATAGGTCTGCTGTTCTTATCCAGTGTTTTACAGAAGGTTAAAAAGTAATGTCTCAAAATAGTGAATACAGCACTCACAATGCCATTGCCCCAGAGAGTTCTTTATTTTCTTGGCAGTGTGTGCTGATGCTGGACTAGTTCAATGACCTGTATGCTCCTGATGGACCTTCAAAATCATGGCTTCCAGTTCTGTTTTTCTTACTATATCAGATGTGCACAAAAACAATAAAAAGCAGTGTATCTCAGTTTATCCAATTTCTAGTTTGTATTTTGGCCTCTTTCTGTGTACATAAACTAAAACACTGAATGAAAGAAGTATCTACTGGCACCCAGATCTTAAGTGGCAGCTCTTCTCTCCCAGTTATCAGCCCTGACTTTTCAAATGAGAACATCATCATTGATCAAACAAAAGGCAAACTGGATTTTCTTCCATGTCCGAGCTTAATTTAGAAATGTATGAAGTATGTCCAAGTGAAGCAAAAGGGTTACATGTCACTTTTTAATCTACAAAGGACAATTTTTCTTCCATGTCCGAGCTTAATTTAGAAATGTATGAAGTATGTCCAAGTGAAGCAAAAGGGTTACATGTCACTTTTTAATCTACAAAGGACAATTGTGTTTTCATTAGGAAAAAGAGCAAACTTGAATATACTATTGTACATATTAATGAAAAGAAGGATAGAGCATGCAGTTCCTTATGGCACCAAAGCTTCTGTTGAGAATAGGATTCAAATATCTGTACAGAAAGGATTATGTTAGGTGGTATCTTAAACAGCACAGGCTGGATGCCATGACCCAGAAAGACTCTACCAATTTTTGTTTCTCTGAAATGAATGGGAATTTTGTTGCAGACTTGTGGGGTGTTCACAAGGCCTGCATTTGACAAAGTAGATTGTATAACAACAGCAGCTCATATAGGAATATGAGAGTAACAGGCAGTGTGGTGTATTCAATTTGTACACACTGAGGGAGTGTTTGCCCAAAACTGATCATGTTGGAGATGATGATTGTTGGCTGGATTAAACAGCACCTGGGGAATTACAAAGAGACCCCTGAAGCAAAGAAAGAGTCAATCTAAAAAGAAGTCTAGGAGAAGCGTGAGAGGTTGCAGTGGTGGAAAGGACCTTGGTGTGGGAACAGATGCAGTCAAAGCCCAGGGTGGTGCTGCCTGAAGTCACCTGGGTGCCTTCCCACCTCTGCCCGCCTGGGCAGTGCACCCTCCTGTGGGGTGCCTCGAGCAGCCTCTCCCACTGCCTGCCAGGTCCAAGTGCTGGGGGACCAAGAAGGACCCACGCCAGGGTGCTGGCTAGGACCTCGCGTTGTGGCCCCGCCCCAGGAGGGTGTGCAGCTGGGGATCTCAGGAGGGGTGAGCCCTCATCAGCTGGGGGCTTCCCCAGAGCGGGCTGCAGGGGATTGCAGTTCTTGGGATTAGTTACAGAGGGGTGGTCAGAGACTTGGGGGTGCATATCAGCATTTTCTAAAGGGCTCCTGATGCTATTTATGTGTTGCATTGACACATCTCAAATGTGTACCTCGCTAATTGCCAGTTAATTACATGTCGTTAATAAAGCAATAAACTGCTTTGATCCTGTTTTGGTTTAACAACATGAATGTTTTTTCCCTGTGATACAGGGTTTATTCAAGTAACTGAGCAGAAGAAGGGCAGACACAAAAAGCCAGGAAGCTTTTTGGAAATTGTATATACATACACTATGTATAGCTATAAATAAGCTAATTCATTGCAAATGCAGAAGTGATTTCTCTTTGGACATCAAAGATTGTATGCCAGCAATTTTTGCTATATGCATGTCTGAAAGTCTGAGTTTCAAGGATGGAAAATTTCCCTTTCAAGGGGAAATGCCTGATATCTGCAAAATGCACTTTCTTATTGTGATGGCCTACAGCACTTTCCTAAATCTAACACAACATAACGGACATTTGGATGGACTTGACTGACAAAGCCGTTGACTTGCAATACGCAAAAAAATAATGTGGACAGTTACAGTTCTCTTCTTTTCTGTGGCCTTAGGTGTTTACATACCGGTCTGCTTCCATGCATGGTGTTGAAAGAAGGATATGGTGGGTTTTATTCAAGGCATAAAATATGTATCACAAAGTTTTTCTTACAGAAGAAGCCTGGGGGGTCTGCTCAGCTATTTCTCATGCAGTGTGTGACTAGGTTTGAGACGTTTAGGTCAGGCTTCTGGCTGTCACAGCACTGACAAGGATAAAGAATTGCTGTTTAAATTTGAGTTGTCTCTGATCATTCATCCTTTCTGGCATGTACCATGGGTTTTTGTTTTGCTTATTTTCTGCTCACCTATATCCTCACTTGTACATTTTTATGCTCTATCTCTTTGGACTTGCCTAAGAAAGCTTAATGAAGGAGATGATGATGGCAACATTAACCATCAAGCATGCCAAATTATTTATTTCTGTCCCTTTTCTTGCCTGCTTCCTCCTCCAGGTTTTTATTCTTTACAGCTCCTGCTACCTTAATGGTATTAGTGTTTATTCTGTGAAAGGAAAAGCTTGACTGACTCAACAGTACATTCTTTTAGGATTTGGTTAAATGTTACACAAATGCACGTGTTTGACAAAGAAGTGTGAATAATAACAGCAGAAAACTGGCAACAAAATACCATGGGGGAGGTGGGGAGGAAAGTGTGGTGCAATGCCTAGTGAGGGTAAAAAAAAAGCAGAAGGGGAGGATGGGAGAATAGTAGACATTGTAACCTCCTCCTAACTGGAAGTTTAAGTGGTCCCAGCCATGAGGAAGAGGGTATCGTTGCTTGTGCAAGCAAGAATACAGATGCAGTGCAGACGACTTGCAAGTTAAAGGAAGCACAGCTTAATGGTAGAAACAGTTTGTCTGGAAAAAACATGCATGTGCTATTGAAGGTGCACAGCTTAGAAATAACTTCTGTCTACATCCACAAACCTTACCTTTCCTAGTCCATCATGGCTTCAACATCATTACCCCTACAATGAAGCAAAAGGCTGTCAATAGTTAAACCACTTAAGTGTGCATGTCCAACCAAAACCTCTGGATTTACTGAAGTGTTTTATGTTTCTCATGCTTCTAGTGTTTGTTTTTTCAAGGGGTAAACACCTTGGTTTGGTTTTGATTGTTTGTTTTGATTGTTTTTGAACAAGCAAACTGGCACTGTTGTTCATGTAGCAGTAAGTTAATGACACAATGCTATTGGAGTAGGGAAAAAATCCTAGTCTTTAAATAAAAAGAACAGCAAGGAATGAAAGCCTTAGACTGGAACCACAGGAGAAATTTTAAGATAAGCACTAAGGGAGTATTTCTTTTTGTAATAAAACTGAAGTGATACCATCCTTTTTGTGAAAGGTTCATTCACATCTTGATGTGTCTGAGTTAGCAATGAAGAAACTTCCTTCTTCAGTATTCAACTATGAAAAATGATGTCACCTATTAGACTGAGATAGTTCACATCTAATAGCAAATGCAGTTCTTAAAATGGAAATTCAGTGCCCCTCTATCATTCAAAGTATGGTTTCTCTGTTTTAGCCGGTGACTTCTTTGCTGAGCTGTTTCAGAATGGGTATAATCAGGCTGCAGCAACGACTTGGAAAGCAGTGGGATCGGTATAAACAAGTGGTGTGAACTTGGCTTACTGACTGTAAAGCTAGCCACCTCACGGGAAATAACATAGAAGAAATACTGGCTTGCACAGGAGACAGTTCTGGTATTTTCTTTAAAACTGCCTATAGAAAGTGTCAGGGAAACAAGGTATTGGTATTGCCTTTCCTCAGTGCCATGGCAAACCACATGGAGCCCTGCTGAGTAATGAATACTAAAATTACCGTTGACAGCAAGGCCTCTGACTACAGTCACACTTCTGAAAATAAATAGAAATGTAATGGTTTTTCTTAATCATGTATTCCTCATCCCAGCGAGGCACTGTCTCCCAGGAATATTGTTTGGACAAGTCATTGAAAGGATTTTTAAAATGTCTATGTGCTATAATAATGTATTTGGCAACACATCAATAGATGATAATTAATTGTCTTTCATCTGTCAGATTTTATTTCAGGGTTCTGAGTTAGTAGTATTAGTCTTGCTTCTCTTGCTGGCCAGAATTTTCTGTTACAGGATTTTAATTTTAATTTTATTTTTGTCTTAGACACCTAAAGTAATGTGTCAGCCCAAATCCAAACAAATTATTGGGCTGATCAAATTTTTTTTTTTTTTACGTTCACAAATTTCTGTATTACTGTAGTCAGTCAGAGTGGATACAAAATTGAAGGAGTAACACTGAAAAAACATTTCTGGAGTATTTCTGTTGTGATCCCAGGTATCTAACTTTAGAACTCTGAGAGACAACATCAATATTAGAAGAGTTAATAGAATAAAATTCTATATGACTTTGTGAATCTATGTGAGAATGGTGTTACCTGTAGCCGCAAATAGATAGAAATCAAACTTCTGTACATATTCTAGTGGATTCTGTGGTACTCAGGAGTTTTGTTGTGCAGATTTCTAGAGAATTCTCTCAAAGAGAGATTTAGTTCCTTCATACTAAACTGAGCCCTGACTTCTGTTGTTTTATACATGGACATTAAAGGTGGAACTCTTGTTAGAAAATGGTGTCATGTCTTTAGGCACCTACCTTAAAACAAGCAAAAACTTGATTCCTACATTGTGTCCTTTTAGAGAATACATAGGAGTGGGTAGTGCAAGAAGAAAACACCTGTCACGTGTTTTAAAGTATTTTGTAGCAGACATGCAGTAAATGTCCATGTTCCCCCCTTGTCCCTGGTGAAAAGCACTCTAAAAATCAATTTGCTTTCTGACAGCAGTTCTATTATAATGTAATGTATTACTTAACGCCAGGCAAGTGAAAGACATTCTATCTGCTTTGAAATTTAGCACCACCAATCACACTTTTTAAAACTGGTATGCTTTTGTGATTTAATAGTCTCCATAGAGTGAGCTTCTGTATAGTAAGAGGGTTTCTTAATTGATCTTTTCCTACAGACATCAAAGACTACAGGTTGAGAAAAAGAACCATACTTGGTTTATTTAATATTTTTTTCTTCTTTTTTTTTCCCCACTTAAGACCTAGCTTTAGGTTTACCTCTACAAAATTAAATCTTGATGCAATTTTACAAACACACATTGTGGTCTACTAACAAATCATTATAGACTTAAAGGTTATTTATTTACAAATTATTGCAAATATTGAAGCATATCGCAAGTTGTCTCCCACAGCCATTGTGATCCCAGTTGATGGGATCCTGCGGCTGAAATAAACTTCCTGAATTCATATCTTACCCGATGTTTGTTCTTTCTTGTTATCACCCTTAGAACAAGCAAATGTATAACATGAAGAGTCCTTGTGCTGCACCTGACTGCTGCCCTATCCTTGGTTTTTGGTTTTTTTTTTCAGTGTTCCAGTGATAGGGAGTAGGGAAAGTTGCCAAATTAACATAGAATGCTGTTAGTGCTTTAGTTTACTCTTCATAAACTGTTAAGGAACTGATTACTGCGTCTGACAGTTAATCAAATGGCTGAGTGATATTTCCATAAGCCTGGAAAGCATTGTGTAATTACCTCAGTAGAGATTTTATATGCTGCACATGCCTCTGGCAGAATAGACTCTGTTATTGCCTTTTCAAATGAAATGCTACCTCCTCCCTTGGTTTCAATGGCAAAATAACACCTTGTTTAACCAGCTGACTAAGCACAGCAGTTCTACTGCAAACAAGTTCCATGTAAGATATTTAGAAGACTTGCTATAGATGCATGACAATCTCTGGTTTATATTTCTGCAGTTTAAATGCATGAACAAGAAATTAAGAACTTGACTTGATCTTTTGCTATTGCTTTGGAGAAAATTTGACGGTTACGGTAATCAATTTTTAATTACCCTTTTGGCACTATAATAACATGGTGATTAGTATTTCTGACAGAAACCTGGAAGACAATTATGCAACATGAATTATTCAGAAAAGTGAAGTTACTGCTTGGGAAACAAGTAACAGATCCAGGGTTTTCTCACCTGAAGGAAGCTTGCAGGAACCGCTTAGCTAGTGCATCCTGTGACTTAACTATTGTACACCTTTTTGAATCACGAATAACAAAACTTGTCTAAACAGTTCAAGTGTTTTGAAAATTTCTGTAGCTCTGACATAGCTTTACTGTTTTGTGCAATAAAAGCTGCTATTTATCCTATCATCTAGAAAATTATGTATTAAAACATGAGGAAAGATCCCTAAAACTTGGTTAAAATTTTCCACACGATTTATGTTCTGGTTCCATGCCAAAAAAAATTTGGCAAATTCAGTCATTTTAGAGTGTCTTTTTTCTTAATTCTTTTCTCCTCAGTAAGGCAAAACTGTAATTTTGTTAGTGGCTTGTTCTTTCACAAAGCAGGTAACTTTCTGTCTTCTAGGGGATTGTTCAAATAAATTTGTCTTATGCTACCTTTACTTCAACATAAGGTGATGTACATATGCAGTCACCACCACCCTCACTGATGCCATGTGTGGTTTATAAGAAAAGTGATTGCTCCTTTTCTAACACAAGTATGGTTTTGTGTCTGCCTGTACAAGTAGTAGCATAATGAGTTTGTACCCAATTTTAATTATAAAGCCATAATAGAAGCAACTATGAATCAACAAAAGTACCAGTAATCTGAAATGTTCATTAATATAAACTTTTCTCAACTATGGGTTTCAGTGAACTAAGGTGTTCACTGGACCTATAGACAGAGACGTGCGTTTTGAATTGACAAGAGCTCCTGTGTAGTATACAGGAAGTGTTGTCCAGATAACGTGTACTGGGATGCAAGCAAGGAAATAGTGGCTTTCTATCCGACATTTTACAAAAGTTTCTGGAATCAGAACAGATGATTGTGTACCAGAAAATGACACATGGAAATGATGCCTCTTAAACTCAAAGTATTTGCTGTGCATGCTCTTATTTCACCTGTATGGTGTCAAAGAAAATCTCAGGGGACCACTTGCTTTACTTCTTGAAATTTCCTGCCTGCCGCAAAGAAAAACATAATCCCTGTTTCTCAGGTGTGTTAATTTCTTTACTCCTGTCAACCAACGTATCAGATAACAGAACTTCCAAGCTAATTTTAAACACTTCTTTTTTTTCCTTCGGATTTTGTGAAAGTATGGAGTACTTAATAACGACCATATATAGAAATGCACAGAGTGCTATGGCAGCATTACCTAAGTCCTGACACACTGCTGCTTCATGCTGACAGTGGAGCAGCAATAGCTGGGACAGAGAGATTCATGTAATATTTACACTAATGAGATGAATCAATGCTTTGACAGAGCATCTGAAGTGGAGAAAGACCCAAGACACAAGAGCTGGTTTGAGATTTAAACTGTTTCTGGCTAGTCTTCTTCAAGTTTTGGACAATAAGTATTCCTAACTTATTCCTAATTTATCTAACAGACTAGATCTGCACTCAGCAGTCCTTCATTTTGTGTTTCTGGGTTATGTCCTTGAAAACTACTTCCTTTGCATTGTTCTTACATGTTGAGCACCACTGAAAATACACTAAATGATGTTCACATTACTGTGCTTGCTGTAACATTTAGTGTAAGAAGACTGTATGGTGTCTGGAAAAAACAAAGAAGATGCGGAAGACTCTTACAACAAAGAACTCTTCAGGAAAAAAAAGTATGTGGCTAATACATGTGGTTAATGACAGATTTGTCATACACGCATTGGAAAAAACTTTGGTCAAAAAGAGTTTCATCAAAGGAAATTGTGACTTAGTTTTACATTCTGCCACTGTTAAATATTCTAGCTTCCTGATACATGGCTAGGGTTTATTAGCAGTCTTGATAAAGTGTACTACCAATCCATAAAGTAAATGTGAAAGGCATGATTTTACACAGTTTTTACACTGCAAAATCAGTGCTCAATCTCATTCTCAGTCCATTTCCTAAATCTGGAAGCACTGGGATGTCGGAGGTCATTTCGGGGTCTGTAGGCTGACTTGCTGATTCTAAGTAGTATTGGAAGAAATAGGTTAACTTTACTTAGCCCAAACAAGCTGAAGTCCTCGACTGAATGTGTGATTTAAATGTGTCCCTTGTTTAAATGATGCAATGCAATGTGAAAAATGTTCAGAATCAGGTTGGATACTGAAACCAGACGATTACTAATGCATGAAGTTAGATGCTCAGAAGGGATTTTTTTTAAATTTTCACATAGTACATAAGCATAAAACTATACATAGAAATAATGGGATGAAGATGCAAAATAAAATTTGGGCTGATTGACAGCAAACTTCTGACAATGAGATTTCTGAGACTGCTGAACAGCCTCCTAAGGAAGCCATCTGGCATTGGCAAGGAGATTGGCACGGTCTTTGGCAGGGTAACATCCATCACTCCTGAGCCTAATGACTCAATTTTGTTTCTTTTCTTTTACCAATAACATGGTGTTCTCCTGCAAATGTGAGTAATGCCTGGTCTCATTTACTGCCTTATGGTCAAATGAAAGCATATACAAGAACAGACTCTGGGCATTTGGTAGACATAAGAAATCATGGTTGACTTGAGACTCCGCCATACAGGGGTATCTGAAAAACTGTTTCTTAGGATGTAGTTATCATCAGTGAAATTCTCATTTTTGCTAATGGGGTAGAAATCTTTTGCCATCCAAGCTCTGTGTGATGCCAGCACCAGGTGGTAGATTCCACAGCACAAACTTCCCAACTCTGTTGTATGGAGAAAAATGTTCGGAATCAGAAGAACATGCCTTTCTGGCTGGTGAATTCTGAGCTTTTAATGACAATATGTGTGAGTATTCCTGTATGCACTACAGGCAGTAGTTACACAAAGCTAATTCTGGTTTAGTATAAACCACTTACTTTGAGGACAAGTAACGTAAAATACAAACTGAAATGAACATGAATTCATAAGCCAACAAAATTCCTGACTCTTGTAATTTTTGTATTTAAGGAGACAGTTGCTTTCAAACAGGTCCTGTAGTTCCATCCTAACAGTTTGACTATTATTCTATTAAGTCAGATCACATGCCAGATTACTGATATTAAAAAATACCAGTTTCTCCCCTTTTCCCACTATTTCCTTATGTGGAACCTTGCACCCATGTAGTGACTTAAATTGTAGCTGTGATGTTTCCCATCTATCTGATACTATTTGAGAGCATTGCGATCCATGTCATTATTACATTAGACTTCTAGTGTGTCTTACTGATCCAGTGTCTGCTGTGTTCAATGTTTCTCGAAACCAGCATGCAGAGGTTGGAGTATGCATGTTGTTGCAATTTCTTTATATTGTTAATGTCCTCCACTCTTCTCCACTAAAGTAATGGGCAATGCTGTGATGCTGATCCTCAATTCTCAGACACTCATTTCCTAATCAAACTAAATGTCAGGCAGAGACTATAATGTTTGTCCTACCTGTTAAATCTCATTTTGTTTCCAGCAGCCACCCTAAGAGTGGCATAAGTGCTCTTAAACCCCAAGGATATACAACAGAATTCAAGCTCCTCAGAGGTCAATGGGCATTACTGCTATTGGTTATTGTATTTTCAGATCTTTAAACTGATCCATGAGGAATATAGATGAATATAAAATAAATAAACAAAAGTAGAAATTTTTTCTTAGTGTTTGTACTGTTGTTACTCAGTTCTCAAAAGACTAAAGCTGACACAAGCTCTGTTATTTAGGCTACACAAACAGTATCTTTAGAGTATGGTTTGTCTGAAGTTCAGTGTGTGTGACTTTATTTAAGCTTTACGTTCTATGTAACCTTGCAGGTAAATAATTCCTCCCTAAATAAACTGGCTTTACCTTGGCTGAGGATAAAGGACAGGTCTGAAGTGGTGAAGTCTCAGGGTGAGAATCTGTTACTACTTCACCTGAAATAATTTATTTAGATAGGCTTAGATACTCATGTCTGTAAGATATATAGAATAATTTTTGGTTAAGTGATGAAGGTCATGAAGTATGCATATTTTAATCTGATTGAGTTCTTATAAGAAACCATTAAAAAAAAAAAAGTTTGAGATCTTAGGCAGAAATCCACATTTTTTTACCACTTAATTCAGTCTTTGGACAAACTTCATGTTCTTATATAAATTTGTACAATGTCCCAGCACAGTTGTTGCCTCTGGGCCTGGATGTAATTTAAATAGCGTACTAACTGGTAAATCTTTGTTATCAGCTTGATTTACATCATAATAGGAAAAGTTGCCTCCTGCTCAGTGACAGTGGATTTTCAAGGGTCAGGTATAAAGTCTTGTGCACTCACATTGTGAAATTTCTTCAGCTAACCTTTAGCAAATATTCCTGTTTAAAATGTTCAGGTGTACACAACGAATGAATTGTTCTCTCAGCCTTTTAAAGCGGTTCTGAAAATTATCCAGAAAAAGGAAGAAAAAAAGCCTACAGTCTGAAGTATGATTTATATTTTCCTGTTGCTAGCACACTTAGTCAAATGTCTTGATAAATAGTTCAGCATATGGGTGGTTTCAGCATGTTTTTGGCAGTTAATGTTTCATACATTAAACTCTTTTATTGTCTTTCTTAGGTAAGCAGATTGTGAACAACATTAGCAATTATACAGTTGGGTCTAGCTGGCAAAATGAGTTGTGCTGCCTTTCTTAGTCATCCCATTCGAACTGTCTGTTGAGCATCTGAATATCTATTTACAGTGCTTCCTCTCTTTCAAAGTGCTGCCAGGTCTTTTTATCTGACATCTTTCAAACTACCCTACTTTGATTAGTTTCCATGCTTTCTCTGCACTACAGCATGCAACTTTCATTAAGGAAAAGGCATTTTTGGCTTGAAAAGAAACTCCTGCTGTTAGGTGACTTGGAAAGCTCATATAATGCTCAATTGCATATGCTGAAACTTGGCTAGAAACGAAACCTTCATGTTCCTGTTATGTAGGCTCTGTTCTTCTAAAAATGGAAGGTATTGGCCATCCAGCTACTTTACCCATTACAAAATGAGCTTTCATGTATTCATGGAACCTTTTATAAAACCATTTTGGTTAGGGAGAATTCAGCTCTGAACTGAAGGTCCACAAGCTCTCTGCTGGCCACTTAAATGCTACTGGAATGCTAAATACTGCACAAATGAGGCAGAACCTCTACAGAAAGGTTAATTGTGCACCCTTCAAGTTGTGGTCCTCTGAGCTTGCTTATAAACATACATTTTTAATAAATTGTTGAGCTGCAGGCTTTTGTTGCAGAGATTGCCTTAGCAAGACAATACACAATACCTGTGCAATAGTTTAAAAGGATTTTTCATTTGAGCTGTGATTTGGTTGATGAAACAAGACATCATTAAATGTCATGTGACAGAAAAATATAATAATTTGTAGGATTTCAACATGCCTAAGAGTGATAAAGGGCTGTAGACACTTTTCTTTTGGCTGTGAGCTCAGCTCAAGGTGAGTTTGAGCTCTTACCATATAAGGATGCTTTCCTGACCTTTTCAGAAATGACTGAATGGTTTTATGGCAAAAGTCAGATGTCTTCTAGAAAATGTACCAAATCTTAACAGTAGGGCCAAAGTGGACTGGTCAAAGAATAGGTCACCAAAACACAGTTCATGTTCTAGGCAGTGAAGGCAAAGTATGCAGGTGTGCTTAATAAACAGAAAAACAGTACTTACACAGTAGTAGTAAGCCTCGAATTTGCCGAAACAAAGTTTTTGTTATAGTCCTCTCCCTTATCCAGAGTTCTGAATAGTATCCTACTATAGTTATCTTGTTTCTTATTTCTCCTACATTTATTACTAGTTCTTCAATTTGTATAATTCTTGTATAATGGAATCAGAACTCATTAGAAACTGCATGCTGAAATCTTAGGGGAAAAATTAGCAATGAACTATGGAGAAAGAGAAAAAAATGCTTGGAATTTCTATGTGACCTGTGTAGCTTGAGAGTCTAGTGGAAAATATGATTGTTAATTTTGTCTCTGACTTGATGGGAGGAAGACTAAAACTTTTTACTATTCTCATAAAAGTCAAAACCTGGTAAGGATTAAAAACTACGGATTGGGATTTGGACTTCATGAAGTATTTAATTTTAAACAATGTTTTGTTGCACAGAAGTAAGAATTATAGAAAAGAAAAAGAAAGTGTTCAGAAACAAAAAAAATTGCAAGATGAACAAATGAGTAGCGCTTGAAAGGAAGTGAAAGAAGACACGGAGTATAGGAAATATGTAAGGTCAAAATGCAGGAGGAGAATTTTTAATGGCAACCTGGAAATACATGAAGAGGTGAGAAGAAAATGGAGAACAGATTGAAAGGGAAGCGCAACCTAAAGGTTTTTGAAAGGAAAAGTAAGATTCAGTAAGGCATTTGGTAAAGACAGAGTTGCTCAAGAAAACAGCAAGCTTGAGAGTTGTAACTGAAAGCACCACTGTCAATTGCAGATAACCAAAGAACTATCAACAATTTGTTGAAAACATACAAGGAATGTAGGCTAAAAAGGACTACCAGTTTAACTGAGTGGGTAATCTCCCTTCTAAATCTCAGAAATTTGTAACTGCTTGCCATTTTAGCTGTCAGAGGTGTGAGAGTTTTTTTGCCTTTAAGTGAGTTTGCTGATTCACCATGCATGTTTGTGTTTTGAACATCTTAAAATAGATAGTTAAGGACAGTGGCTTGAAACACTGTTAACAGAGGACACATGCATTGACTTCAATGTGTAAGAAAATAGAAATTGTTGGATCAACAGTGCAACATGCTTCATATTACCTCCTCTTGCCTGTTTCTTCCTCCCTGAAGCAAACTTGAGCATATTTGGTCTTGTAGAGGATGACAATACTCATGGAAACTAGACATGCTCTGCAGAGCAAAAATATTTATGCCAACAAACAAAAGGTTTGGAAGATGGACACAGGCAAAGGAAACCCTTGACATCCTCTCAGGGATGACATGGCAGTTGCACACTACCAAGTGGTGCTCAAACTGGCCTGGAACAACCAAATTCCCACTAATTTCCGGGGGACTGGGTGTGTTTTTCTTTCATGTAATCACTGTTTAAGGAGGGAAATAAGTGTAGGCATTTTGCATTTTGACAATGGGCATGTTGTATAAGAGGGCAGAGTAAGGAGTAAGTAAGACCCTTGGGTAAAAGGCAATATTTTTTATTAAAAATAAATTAACAGAATACATCTTAATGTTATCTTCACTGTTTTGGGAGATAATCTGAAAATCAAAGGGATTTATGAGACTCATCATCATGAGTGATGACTCTGGCTTGTGTTAGTTTCCTCCATGGTATGGATTTTGGCAAAGTCTATCCCTCCTAGTCTATCCCTCCCACCTAAGGGTGGAAGAGACCCTTATGTAGGTACACAGTGTCTAGTCGCCTTTTCTCATAGCTTCATAACTATGATTGAAACGGCACTCACTCTTGTCACGAGGCTCCACAAACTAATTAAGCTATTGCCACTGGGAGATGAGGGCCATTACCAGGGTTAATCCAGCTCTTTTGCTGTGAGCAACCCTTCCACTTTGTGAGAGCTTCCTCAGGAAGGCACTGGGGGTGTGAAAGACCTTCAGCACCTGTGCCATGGCAAATTAGGAGTTTTTGTGCTTCCTAAGCACTTTGGTAGATGAGCATGCAGGCAGAGTAGCTTCAGGGCTGAGTTTTTGGTTTTTTACCAACAGGTGGAAGCAGAGAACTCTTCAACTTCTCCAGGGTAAAGGCACAGGGTTTACAGACATTTCCCTCCCTTTCCCCATTTTGCTGGCTTTTAACCTAATACTAGCTTCTAGTCTTGACGATTATGCCTCACAGAAATTGAAAATGCAAAACAGGATCATATTAGTTGCAGAAGCAGAGTGAATTACAACCTTTATACATATGCTTACAAGTAGAAAGAGCTCACAGCTAAACCCCAGGTTAATGCAGTTGTTAAAGTACTGTGTCATGACCTAAATTAGTACAAAAAGACAAACTTGTTCAACCAAATCGGCTGTAATGGATATTTTAAAAAATGTTTCATAACCAGGCTTTGTTGTAGTACAGGATCAACGCTTGTGTTTTGGACAGACTGCTGGGGATTTACAATTGTCCACAAAACGAATGATGGCTCTACAAGATTGAAGTAGCAATCCCTAGTCTTGTTTTTCAATTCAGCATTAGATGGAAGTATCATCACTGGGCTTTTTTTCCCCTCTTTATATGGCAGGCATTTCTTTATCTGGGCCTAAGAAAGGGGATATTTGGGGATTTTAATTTTTCTTTTTTTAATCTGTTTTCCTCTTCACACGTGCAGTGGTATTTTTATAGGATTTCCTGCAGTAATCCACTATACATGTGATCTATTTGTTGAAAACATTTATTGTAGATGCTTTCATCTGCATTACTTCTGTTTTCCAAAGATTTAACATCTTGTCAGTTTTCAGGTTCAGTACTTAAAGGGTTTTTAAAGAGATCTTAAATTCTAGAATACCCCTACACCTTCTCACCGTGGTCATATTCAAGGTGTTGATCTCTTCAAAACAATGTTAATGACACTTAAATTCAAACCTGAAAAAATAAGAATGCTTTTTTTTCCCTTACCTGCCTTATACTGGGGATGTGATCTGTCCTCTGATATTTCAGTGTATTGATGTGCATGACTCTACCAAAATTAAATTGATGTGCATGATTAAATTGATGTGCATGACTCTACCAAATCTCTCACAAAATTATCCACATATGTAAAAAAGCTCCTACACACAGAAGAAAACTGTGTCCAAAGCTACTGAACACAAAGACACTATCCATAGCTCACAACATCCCTGGGCTGTAGATCACTGGCAGATGCAAGTGTATACAGGGGCAGTGTCAGCATTTATCTGTCCTGCTGTTCACCATCTGCCCTTGTCCAGTGCTGGAGATTGTGCTGGCAGGGGTGGACTTTTGGTCTGAGCTGCTATGGGTCCTTCTGATCAGACACAATTGTGAAATTGAGAATAGAAATGGTAGATTAATAACTAAATCTTCCTTTACTACATATAGGCAAGCAAATCAGTTCTGTAATGCCTTTTTGCAACTGATATTGAAGGAATTGATTTGATAATGAATGTTTTTTGCTTATTAATTATCCCTGGCTAGAAAAAGAAACTATGTATGCTCAGCAAAGGTTAAAAACTAAATATTTACTTTTGCTTTAGGTTTTATGATCCAGGTAGAGTAGAAGTTATATCTTCTTGGTTAATATTTTCAGCATGTTATAAATCTAACGAAACAAAATCTGAACATAAAAAATGTAACAACATTGTCAATAATTAAGCATGTGCATCACTTTGCTGCTTCTTTTTACTCAAGAAAGTCACATGTTTAAGTTCTTGAAAGATTTGGCAGACTGGATGGTAGATAAAAGATGTATGATGGAAATCTCATATCCATCACAAAGTAAAAGAATCTTGTCCTTATGCTTTCATACTGATATCTAATTATTTTTATTGTTAGGCAGGAGTTACAAAGTGTTTTTTTTTCTAATGTGATCTCTGCATGTTAAATTATGCAAAAATGTGTTCTGAAACCTGATGGACTGATCAAAACAAGAAAGAAACTTTGGGGTTAAGGCTCATAAATTAATTCAATAAAACATTGTGATTTTCCTTGAAGTAATTATATAATGGATGTAACAAGAATGGGAAGTGAAGCTGATTAAATGAAAACTGAATGTTAGACATCACTACATTGATAAACATAGAATGATGCATAATTTTCCCAAGTTTTGCCTATGTTTCAGTTGAATTGCATCTTGCTAAGATTTGAATGTTCTTCTATTCTATTTTTTCCATTATTATTCTTTTCATAGATGTCCATATTACTCAATTATGTGAACAAAATCAGAAGTGCTTAAAAAACAGTGAAACCACTGAACTGTATTCAGCTCAGCTGTAACTAGAGAACTGAGAACCTCAGTCTGCAGACCCTGAGGAAGTCTGATTTGTGATAAAAGAGGAAGGGAGAAGACATCTTTTCATGATCAACAAGATTAAAAAAAACCCCAAAGTGCTTGAAAAACAATGCATGATTCGGAAAGTCAAACTGCACAAAAGCTTGATGTTCAATGCTACTGAAAACATCCTTCTCTCTGAAAGTATTGTTCTAGCGTGTTTTTTGTTTACCTCCAGTTCTGGGAAATGGGATGGAATGGAAATACATGCATCATGATGGAAGAAAAAAGTTGAGGCTTTGTCTAGAACAGCACATGTCAAAACCTGTTATTTCCAGGTCATGAAACTCCTTAATATTCTACCTTTTTCATTCAGAGCTTACCAGCAAACTGAAATGTTTTATTCCGTGAAATGAAAATATCAGAGAAATACATTCCAGAGTGTTGAAACAATTTGGATCAGTTCAGCCTGTACCTTTACTGAAATAGAAATGCACTTGGCCAAGTTTTATGGTTTGGGCATGTCCTGTTTGCCCTCCAGTCAGATAACATCTGCCAGAGCACACCCTGGTGCTTTGCCCCAGAGGAAGGTCTCTGTGCATCTGTAGGCTTGTGGGACAAAACCTGGCTGTGCTGGTTTTGGCTGGGATAGAGTTAATTTTCTTCACAGTAGCTAGCATGGGGCTATGTTTTGGATTTGTCCTTGAAACAGTGTTGATAATACAGAGATGTTTTTGTTATTACTGAGCAGTGCTTACACAGAGTCAAGGCCTTTTCTGCTTCTCACCCCACCCCACCAGCGAGTGGGCTGGGGGTGCACAAGGAGTTGGGAGGGGACACAGCTGGGACAGCTGACCCCAACTGACCAAAGGGATATTCCATACCATATGACGTCATGCTCAGCATATAAAGCTGGGGGAAGAAGAAGGAAAGGGGGGACGTTTGGAGTGGTGGTGTTTGTCTTCCCAAGTCACCATTACACGTGATGGAGCCCTGCTTTCCTGGAGATGGCTGAACACCTGCCTGCCCATGGGACGTAGTGAATGTATTCCTTGTTTTGCTTTGCTTGCATGTGCAGCTTTTGCTTTACCTGTTAAACTGTCTTTATCTCAACCCACGAGTTTTCTCACTTTTACTCTTCCGATTCTCTCCTTCATCCCACCTGGAGGGGAGTGAGCGAGCGGCTGTGTGGGGCTTAGTTGCCGGCTGGGGTTAAACTGCGACACTGGCACTTGTGGTTTAATAGTTAAACAGGTGACAGCAACAGCACGGAGATGTGTTTTTCGTCATGGCAGAATTGCTGTTCAGACAAAATGGTTCTTTAGCAATGCAGGCACATACTATAATTAACAGTAATGACTGCATAGAAAAGGAACCCTTGCCTTTGCCTTTGTTGTGAGAATGGAGTTTGGGGCCTTTCAGCGAAGCTACCATTAAATTTTATGAACTTGCATAGTAATGGCAGTTTAGAAACACCCTTTATGTATTAAGCAACAAACAAATGTGCATTAACAGTTGCTGGCTAAAAAGGCTGGATAAAATAAATGCTATCCTAGTTTTGTAAGTGGGACTGAAATGCACAGTCTTGCCTAAGGCTATACACTGATTCTGTGGTAGAGACAGCTCTTCCAGTCCAGTGCTTTAATTACAGGAACAAATCTTTTCATCAAATGTGGGCTCACCTGAATCTCCTAGGAGGGATGCAAAGGGTTGATAGAAATATAAGATGCATCAACTTTCTGATATTGTCTTTTTCTGGTAGCGGTGTAATCTCTGAAGAGCAGCTTTTTTTCATTTACTTTTGGTCAGTTTTTATGTGCTGCATAGATATAAAATTAAAACCAATTAACTCTTTTATCTGACTAGAGAGAAAAGTCCTGTGGCTGTTATTTTGTTTAGGCCAGAACTTAACTAAAGTTAAGGAATCACCAGCTGCAGTGAATAACCAAGGGAAGCTGCTATTGGTCTCATAAAAATAAAACCTTACTCAGCATTATGCAGTGAGCTTTTTCACTGAATCTATAGGTTATAAAATACTAGTATTTCCTTTCCTAGTCTTTTGTAGAGGGCACTTGTTATATATGTCTCTGTGTGATTCTGATTGTTTTCTTGTTTGTGGATATGTCTTACACTTAAGTCTCCTAAATGCATGTTGCTTGAAACAATATTCAGCTGTGACTGGTATGTTATATGGTATTTTTAAGCCATTTTATTGCTGGGAGACATAGAATTGTTTGGACATTGAACCACCATTATTTGTCTTCAAACATTAGTATTTCAGTGATGAACCAGCCCACATATCATTTTGTGAAGATGCTGAGAAGCACAAGTTCAGTCAGCTAGCTGCTTATGTCCGAGAGAATAACATTCTTTTGGAAGGGTTTGCCATGCGCAGAGTACTGGATTGGACCACTGCATGCTTAATTAAAATTACTAAATCAAGTAAAAAGAAAGTAAATCCAGAAAAATACTTACTCTCTTGCAATTAAAGCATAATATGTTTTATTGGACAAGCATTTACTGAAGACTTAGAAAATGCAATTAAATAATATCAACTGGGAACATTAACAGAGGAAAAGATTCCATAAAGCAGATGGCATAGTTCAGTAACTTATGCATCACTGTGATTATACTTGAAGCACCAGTTGAAGCCAGGGATTGTCTGTATTCCTCAGTTTTACACAGATATTTTTATGTTTGTGATCCTTCCTTGAATACCCACTATTAGGTGTGCATTCTTTGTCAGAAGACCTTGTGGTTGCTCATGGTTTTATAACAATGAATTTGCCAACTTTGTTTACAAAGCAAGACTACCTCTTTGCATACCACGCTCTTAGAGCATACTGTGCTAGCTCTTAGAGCCATGAGATTACACCATTTTTTATATAAGGAAATTGCTTATAATATTTTTTTTTTCCTACAGTCACTTTTCTGTCACAAAGGAGGACAGATTAATATTTGCATAAAGCAGTAAGGTAGCAAAAGATTTGCTATTTTTTAAAGACATGGTAAAAACCTTGATTAGCTGTGCACTGAGAGTTTGCTGGAAGCATGATGAATTCTTCTTGCTTAAAATTGCTCACAAAGGAATCTGACACCATAACTCAGGCTTCTCCTGTGAGTCGATAGGGTGGAGGTAGAGCTTCTGGAGCAGTAATACAGATCTGGACAAAAAAATAAACCTACTTTTACTGTGCATACTTCCACTGAATCAGGGATTGTTTTCTCTCAGCTGCAAGTTATGAGAGGGACCTTTAGTTAGTCATAGGATTGACTGTAGTGGTGGCAGCACAATAAAATGCAACTACATATTACTAGGAGGAAAGGTGCAGGATAAAATCCTTTCATTTTGATTAATTCCATTGAGTAATCAATGAAGTCACCATGAACGGTAGTGTTGCTTTGGGACCATTTTGCAGCATTTCATACTGTGAAAATGGTCCTTTGTCAAAGGTTTTACTGCTGATTTTTTTTTCAGTTACCAAAATTTCCATTTGAATAAGAAATTTTTAAGCACCTAATCAGGCTTTCTTGTGAAAGAAGGAGATGGGAACTAAAGTGTGACTGTCATTCAGAAATAACAAACAAGTAAAGCTGAGGATGTCTGCATTCAGACTTGGTCTTGCATATCTGAGGCTTCAGAACAATTGGATAGATAATGATCTGAGCCTCTTCAGAGCTGCTGAATATAATGAAATGCAGAATCCTTGTAGCTGCTAGTTTTACTTTCAATAAATCAAGTTTATATTTAGAAAGATAGGCCTAAGTATGTAGAACAGAATAAAAGGATTTTTATGTGCCCCAAAGGAGCATACTCCCTCTATGCTGAACAGGCACTAGAGGGAAACCCCACCTTTGGTAGACATCGTGCAGATAGTGAGTTAGTCACTCAACAGAGCTGAGACATTTGTGAAGTTTTGCTTTTTTATATTTCTTGCTCCATATTATATATGTAGATAAGCATGAAAGATTGTCTGAGATCACAGAATCACAGAATCGTATAGGTTGGAAAAGACCTTTAAGATCATCGAGTCCAACCGTAAACCTAACACTACCAAGACCACCACTATACCATGTCCCTAAGTACCTCATCCAAACGTCTTTTAAATACCTCCAGGGATGGCAACTCAACCACTTCCCTTGGCAGCCTGTTCCAATGCTTGATAACCCTTTCAGTGAAGTAAAATTTCCTAATATCCAGTCTAAACCTCCCCTGGCGCAACTTGAGGCCATTTCCTCTCGTCCTATCGCTTGTTACCTGGGAGCAGAGACCGACCTCCAGCTCTCTACAACCTCCTTTCAGGCAGTTGTAGAGAGCAATAAGGTCTCCCCTCAGCCTCCTTTTCTCCAGGCTAAACAACCCCAATTCCCTCAGCCGCTCCTCATCAGACTTGTGCTCTAGACCCTTCACCAGCTTCGTTGCCCTTCTCTGGACACGCTCCAGCACCTCAATGTCTCTCTTGTAGTGAGGGGCCCAAAACTGAATACAGTCTTCGAGGTGCGGCCTCACCAGTGCTGAGTACAGGGGCACGATCACTTCCCTAGTCCTGCTGGCCACACTGTTTTTGATACAAGCCAGGATGCCATTGGCTTTCTTGGCCACCTGGGCACACTGCTGGCTCATATTAAGCCAGCTGCCAACCAACACCCCAGGTCCTTCTCTGCTGGGCAGTTTTCCAGCCACTCTTCCCCAAGCCTGTAGCGTTGCATGGGGTTGCTGTGGCCCAAGTGCAGGACCTTGCACTTAGCCTTGTTGAACCTCATACAATTGGCCTCAGCCTATCGATCCAGCCTGTCCAGGTCCCTCTGTAGAGCCTTCCTCCCCTCAAGCAGATCAATGCTCCTGCACAACTTGGTGTCATCTGCAAACTTACTGAGCATGCACTCGATCCCTTCCTCCAGATCATTGATAAAGATATTAAACAGGACTGGCCCCAACACAGAGCCCTGGGGAACGCTGCTTGTGACCGGCTGCCAACTGGAGTAAACTCCATTCACCACCACTCTTTGGGCCTGGCCATCCAGTCAGTTTTTTACCCACTGAAGAGTACACCCGTCCAAGCCATGAGCAGCCAGTTTCTCCAGGAGAATGCTGTCAGAAACCGTGTCAAAGGCTTTACTGAAGTCCAGGTAGATAACATCTACAGCCTTTCCCTCATCCACTAGGCAGGTCACCTTGTCATAGAAGGAGATCAGATTGGTCAAGCAGGACCTGCCTTTCCTGAACCCATGCTGGCTGGGCTTGATCCCCTGGTTATTCTCTACATGCCGTGTGATGGCACTCAAGATGATCTGCTCCATAACCTTCCCTGGCACTGAGGTCAGGCTGACAGGCCTGTAGTTCCCCAGATCCTCCTTCTGGCCCTTCTTCTAGGTGGGTGTCACATTTGCTAATCTCCAGTCAACTGGGACCTTGCCAGTTAGCCAGGACTGCTGGTAAATGATGGAAAGGGACTTGGTGAGCACTTCTGCCAGTTCCTTCAGTACTCTCGGGTGGATCTCATCAGGCCCCATAGACTTGTGAGTGTCTACAGTGGGGTAGCAGGTTACTAACCATTTCCCCCTGGATTATGGGGGCTCCATTCTGGTCCCCGTCCCTATCTTCCGACTTAGGGGGCTGGGTACCCAGAGAACAATTGGCACTACTATTAAAGACTGAGGCAAAGAAGGCATTAAGTACCTCAGCCTTTTCCTCATCCTTGGTCACTGTGTTCCCTCCCCCGTCTACTAGGGGCTGGAGATTCTCCTTAGCTCTCCTTTTGCTGATAATGTATTTGAAGAAGTATTTTTTGTTGTCTTTTACAGCAGCAGCCAGATTGAGCTCTAGCTCAGCTTTGGCCCTTCTAATTTTCTCCCTGCACAGCCTCGCTACACCTTTGTAGTCCTCCTGAGTTGCCTGCCCCCTCTTCCAAAGGTTGTAGACTCTCCTCTTTCTCCTGAGTTCGAACCAGAGCTCTCTAGTCAGCCAGGCCGGTCTTCTTCCCCGCCAGCTCGTCTTTCGGCACCTGGGGACAGCCCGCTCTTGTGCCTTTAGGACTTCCTCCTTAAAGAATGTCCAGCCTTCCTGGACTCCTTTGCCCATTAGGACTGCCTCCCAGGGGACTCTGTCGACCAGTCTCCTAAACAGGCCAAAGTCTGCCCTCCGGAAGTCTAAGGTGGCAGTTCTGCTGAACCCCCTCGCCGCTTCTCCACGTATCAAGAACTCTATCATTTCATGATCACTCTGCCCAAGACGGCCTCCAACCATCACATGGCTCACAAGTCCTTCTCTGTTCGTGAACAAGAGGTCCAGCGGGGCACCTTCCCTAGTTGGCTCACTCACCAGCTGTGTCAGGACGTTATCTGCCACACGCTCTAGGAACCTCCTACACTGTTTCTTCTCTGCTGTATTGTATTTCCAGCAGACATCTGGCAGGCTGAAGTCCCCCACAAGAACAAGGGCTAGCGATTGTGAGGCTTCTCCCAGCTGCTTACAGAATAGTTCATCAGTCTCCTCATCCTGGTTGGGTGGTCTGTAACAGACTCCCACCACAATATCTGCCTTGTTGGCCTTCCCCCTGATTCTTACCCATAGACACTCCACCCTATCATCACCATCATCGAGCTCTGAACTAACCAGACACTCCCTAACATACAGGGCTACCCCACCCCCTCTCCTGCCTTGCCTATCCCTCCTGAAGAGTTTATAGCCATGAAGAGATGAAGGATAGGTAGATTTATCTCTTTGCTTCCTCAGATTTAGAGTTCATTTCCTTCTGAATTCGACTGGTAATTTTGCTTGGAGTGAAGAAATCTTCCAGAGAAGAGCTCTGCTGGTTCAGGGTCTTTCCTTGCAGTTCCGGGGGGTTTTTTTGATTTTTTTTTTTTGTGTTTTTTTTGTTTGTTTACCAGACTGGCATTTTTAAAATAGAAGTATCATGGGAAAAAACACCTTGTCAGTCTGCTGTGGTCTATGATATAAATAGGTTAACTGTTAGTGTGCATCTGTTCTCTCCCCACCCTTGGCACTTAAAATATTTCTGTATTTATTAATTTATACCTAACACTTGTGACAGAATGTGTATTTGTTATATTACAATGTGGTGTATTATGCTGTGTTAACAGTAGGAAAAAATCATCAACAACACTGAAATGTTTAAATACCTAGTAAAGGGCTTTCTTCCCTTTAAATAGCCATAATACATCTGAGTGTTACATATGATAATTTAACACCTTTCATGCTTCTGAAGCAGTGTTTGTTAGATTGTACTTGTTACCTACGTAAATGCCTGACATTTATTCTAAAATAAGAAATGTGTTTAATTTGCTTTAAGAATGACTTCATTTTATTTTATATATTGTTTATTAAGTGAACTTGTTTTAAAGGGAAAGAGGCATCAGAGCTATCTGTCATCTTTACTCTGGCATGTGTGTTTCTGATGTGTGAGTGTAGTTAATGTCAGTGGAAAGCCAGCCTATCTCCTGAACCATTCAGATGATGTTTTGCAGGGCAGTTGCCATGAATCCATGTAATCTTTCCAGCTTTCACTTCTTCAGTCACTTCCAGTATTTATTATCAGTTCACCCTTAATAGACATACTTCATTATTGTTTCTGCCTCTGTGCCTGTCCTCTCCCTTCACTTCCACACCAGCTTGTACCAGACAGGATATGTATGCTGCCTGTGCATTATGTATATTGTTCCACAAAACACATACATGGGAAAAATTTCAAGAGAAAGCCACAAGTCTTGCAGAGAGGGGTTCACTACAGAGTCCACAATCGTTTCTGGAGCCAGCTGGTCAGGGCAAAGGCAACTGACTACATCAAACAGGAGCATACGGTTCTGTTGTAAAGTTGACTGCAGTATAAGCTTAGGTGTAAGGGACCTGAACTTACATTCCTTTAAGTGCCTGCAGGCCCTGCAGCATGTTGGTTGAGAGGCTTCAGCTGAGCAAAAAGTTTTCTGTTATAAGCTAACCAAAAAGGAATGGGTGCATGTGGTGGGTGCTCTGTCAATTGAGGTGTCCCCTGAAGTTCTCACATCCTCCTTGCATCTGTCCAGAGTTAAATAACTAAGGCATTGCTAGCTATGCCAAGGGTGCAGAAAGAGCAATTAGATACTCTAGTTCTAGTTTCACTTGAAGTTGAAAAATGAGTATTGTCAAGAGGTTTGTTTGCTCTCATAGAACTGGCCATAGTAAAAGACAATTACATTTCCTACAAATGCAAAAGACTGTGTACAAATTTATCCTGCAGCAATTCTTGATTTGTTTCATTATGTAATTTCAGAATGCCTATTTATTGTTCACTCCTGTAAACTACATCATATATTATTGTTCTCTTGATTTTGATGTGTCTTATCTACTGATACTGTTGGAGAATGTCAACCGTATTTGTAAAAAATATCCTTGAGAAGATATCTTTATAGTGCTAATAAACCTATCATGGCAATCTTGCCACTAAACACCCTTAATTTTCTTGCTGAAAATCTTTCTTGAGTCTCTACTATTAACTCTGAGTAGTGGATGTGTTTCTGCAGACTGCACACCTTTTCTAATATACCTCTCCTGGTATCTATGTATGTCCTGGTTTCTCTATGGAAACACCTAGGGAAATAATGCAAAAGCTTGTACAGCTATAATGTGGTGCCTACAGAAGAGATTTGACTCTCCTCTTTGAGAAGTATTAGCAGAGTTAGGAAAATATTCACAAGGGACATGCTGGAGCCAAATGTTTATTGGCAATGTCTAACTTCCATATCAAATCAGTTTGAGCTTAATACACTCTTGGCTGTGCATTGTTTGTGTCAGACTCTTTTTGCCTCACCAAAATTCCATGAACCAATTGCAATTTCCTCAAATGGATTGAGTTTACTAAACATACCTTACACAGCTCTTTAATTTCTCCACCTTCCTATACATTATCAACAGCACATTGCCTGCTATGTTTTATCTAGGCAAGGTATTTGTTATTCTAATTTTGAAATTCAAGCAAACATCATCAGGTTTCCTAAGACCTGTGTCACTTGATTGGAGGAACAGGGAGTGCTGAAAGAACTCAAATTCTAGGAGGATACAAAGGGTGTTGATTTAATTACATCTGAGGATGTGGACATAATTCACATGAACTGGTTTAACATACATGCTGTGGGAGCTGAATAGTATAACTTGAAAAGTAATAAGCAGCAGCAGAAAAGCACTCTGTGTGTGTGTGTGTGCACACATGCGTGCACGTGTTATATTGTTATAAAAATCCTTCCAGTTCAGTGCATATCTTACCTCACTTAATGAACACATGCAAGTCTTCATTTTTTCTTTATAATTCCTTACTATTAGACACTATATTAGCTATACGAGCAGCTTATACATTTGATAAATACTTGTATTGCTAGGTATGAAGCGCTAAGAAATAAGTCAGAAGAAAACTTTTGAAGGTTGTTCAGTACAACTTTCCCTTTTTCTTCTTCAGCCTCCAAATGTGTGATCTGAGCCAAGAACTAACCATGCTTTTCTACCTACCTGAAGCCTTTCTACTTCAGAAAGAAAGACAGAGATCACGCAACTGTACTAGGTACAGCTAGATACAGCTAGCTGTACCAGATACAGTGATGTATTCTTTACCTCTTGGAAGCAGTGCTGTAACAATAAATAACAGCCAGCTTTGTGATCTCTAGGCAAATTGTTAAACTTTTGTCTGGAGCGTCACCCCTCTCAGCAGTGTGTTTCATTCTGCCTTGCTGGCAGCATGTATGCGCATGTGGGTGGTGTGTGTGTATAAAACATAGGAAAATATATGAAGCCTTGGAGGATGACAATGGCCGAGTTGGTTAATACTATGTGGAGAAGACAGATTTCTTAAAGGTGCTCCCTGGTATAAAATGCCTCAATCACCTGTTTTTGCCTCAGGCCATATTGCTGTCCACTGCTACAGTGACCTTGCAGATGATCATCACTTCACACAAACCAGCAATATGGCAACACTGATGGGTCACAACACAGAAATTGCCACCATAACAGTAAGTTAGTAGTTATCTATGAACTATCTATGGAGAAAAAAGATTTGTTGTTACTTCCTTCCTGCCTCACAACAACCAATTCAAATAGCTGTAGTACTTAGTTTCTAAAAGATAAATTGAGGTAAAAGACCCTTATATCGAAGGATGCATACCTTGTATGGCAAAATGCTGAAAATTACATATGATTTATGTAGCTTTGCTATGAATAGCAATATAAACTTCTCATTTTTATATAAAGTCAAGAAATTGTCAGTCATTTTAGAGCCAAACAGAAAATGAAAATCTGGCTGATTTTTATAGTGAATATACATATTTATATGCATTTGTAATCAAGTGTGTATTATGACACAGTATAATATAGGAAGTGCAGAACTGATGTTCCTACAGAAACTGCAGGAACTGCAGTCTCTGTTCTTGTGCCTGACTTTGGGATCCAAATTTCTTAGCAGCAGGCTAATAATGATATATGAGAATTATATTATTTCCAATAACCTTTGAGGTGACAAAAACACATGAAAACACATTTCTACAGAGGTACACATGTACATGTACACACATGCATAGCCTGTGTGATCAGGTCAGCAAAGGACTCACTAGTGGAATGCATGTGCAAAGGAGTAGTTAAGGTTGCTTTAATAACTTGGAATAGATTGCCTTTTTTTTTTTTCTTGTGGTATAAAATGGTTTAATTCCCTTGAAGTCAATGACCACGTAATCCAGAAGATTAATCCTATTTTACATAGAATTATGCAGAAAATGTTCCAGGTAAAACAATTCCTGAATGGCATCATTGGTAGCTCTGTCTCTCAGCAGGTCTTCGGGTATTTTCCATAAGGATACTTTTTGTATCCTGGATGACATATAAATGTAAGAAAGTTCCTGGTCCCAATCTGAAAATGAACAGGAGACAACAGTCCAATAAAGAACAAAGTGTGAGAAAAAGGCAGAGATGAAAAAGGAATTTTTAAAAGATCATATTAAGGCACAATGGTGGTGTAGACACCAGGTCAGACTACAGCTTGCAGCCTTCCTATTTAGTTTGATTTTTATTTTTTCATTATATAATAAGTGATAGTGGTTTCATACCAGTCGATTTTGTCAGTCCTTTTCATGCAGGAGTTTCTCTTGACCACTGTACTAAGCATCATTAACTCTACTGTGGCCCCCCAAATTCTTTTACATAAGGGGTTTTGTAGAAAAGGTGTTTATGGAATGAAAAAAAATATCTGTGAACTAAACCATACTTCATAAATAATAATATTTAAATCTTTCTGCTTTTAGGGAAAACTAATCACTAGTTATACAGAGTTGAACTGGAATATAACAATAGGACACAAAAGCTCTAGGGACAGACTATCCCTACAGAGCTTTTGTAGGTCTATGCAAATCCTTACACAGTCAGAACAGCTACTGAGGATTTTGTATATGACTTCCAAGACACCACCTCCTGTTTCAATCATACCTCACATCTGACTTAAACATCGTCATTGTGACACTCTTCTTCTTATCTCCATAGATTGAGATAGCAGCTGCTCTCAAGTGGGTCAACTCTGAGCAAAAAGTTTTCTGTTTTTAAAAAAGCAATTAAAAATAAATTATTCTGGGTTTTGAGAAGAATGCTTCACTCCTTTGCAGTTGAGATAAAACTTAAATTAAATTACAAAGTGCTTTCTTGACTGCAATATCCTAGATAAAGAAGCTCCCTCAAGAAAGACAAGAAATAAATTCTTTGTATTACATTTTACTTTTCTACAGCTAGAAGCAATCTCTAAAGACTAAAAGTAAAGGTATGGGAAATCATCTCAGAAAAATGAATTTTTTTTCAAATAATCTGTCAAAACATCTACCTTCAAGAGATTACTTTTGCTTTTAAAGCATGTACACTTTCCAGGAATAAGACTGATCAAATCTCCGTTATCCCTGAGCATCCAAGTTGTAGATCAGTTTTGTTGTAAGGAAACATACTTCAGCCATGTATTTGAGCTAGCTTGGATCTGGAAGAGAATTTGCTGGTTTTGTGTGGTGCTATAGCGAATTGACTCAGACTTGTGCGAACTCAGTTGCCTCTTTCTTTTCTATTATGATCTCATTTTACTTCCTGGATAAGATAAAGGAACCTAAAATATAAACAGTATATGACAGTCAGACTAGACCATCCCTTTAGGTTAGCATCTGTTACCCCTGGCTGCAGCTGCTACTTTTAGTGCTTTCACAGTCTCATGAATCATAAACCCTAGTTCTATAAAGGCAATTTCTGTTCTGAGAAGTTGTTAAATTCTATGTCTTTTCCTTATTCCAGTCTTATTCACTTATTCATCTCCTCAGGGACAATATATACCCATAATATACCCCCAGCAAAAAGTCATCAGGAGTGAGAAAGAGTAGAGAGGCAACTCACTTTGCACTGGTGGACTACGTACTGCTGCGATTTCTGACACATCAGAAATTTCTGACACATACTGCATCATCAGAAGATGGGCAGGACTCATAATTCATAGCTATATAATAATCAGCTTCCGAAGAGTCCTAAGTCTTGGAAAAAGCCCTAGAACTGGACTTGTGTTTCAATGTAAGACCACAAGAGGTAGTTTAAAGTTACAAGTTCCATAGTCTACATTATTATTTTTGGCTGAAACTACTGCATGAAAATCTTGCATCCTATTTTTACATCCTACACTTTCATTTTAAGCTTTGAGATGCTGGTAGCTAAATTGTAGCTATTCCATCAATTAGAGATTTTTTTATTCTTTATGAATCATTCTGTTGTAATTCCAACAGATGATCAAAAAAACAGTGTATGATATTTGGGCCTGAAGTATGACCATGGTCCATCTCCCATCCTGAACACTGCATGCAACTTTCTCTGACACTATCTGAAAATCTAATATTCCAACAAACCCAAAGCAAAGCAACAGCATTGAATAAAACTGTGTAATGGCTGTTGTTCAGCAAGACTCTGAAAGGATTAAGAATCTTATTGAAAAAGATATTATTTTGGGACAGGTGTGATAAAGAGATACAGAGTTATTAGTATCATTCAGAAAGAGAACAAGAAATAATTAACTACTGTTGTTTTTGCAATGCAGAAACTAGAAGCCACCAAACAAAATCATCCAGTAAGAGGAACAAAAGAGGAAGATGGTATTCTCATAAGGCATAATTAAAAGGTGAAACTCATTACTATAGGATATTATGGATGACAAAAATACATTAGACAAATTAATGGAAGTCTAACAGATATTATTTAGCACAAAGATGTGAGTTCATCTACTTCAGGGAAACCTGAAGCTGCTGGTAGTTGGAAGCTGGTAGGGTGACTCTGAGAAAGTGTCCCTGAGTGCTTGCCATGCTCTTATATGCTTTCTGAGAGCATCCTAAGCCAGTGATGGATTGCATACTGAGCTAGATAAAATTTTTGTATGATGCAGCATAGCAATTTCTGTGTAAAAGAACACTTATATTTGTAGTGCTACTATGTGGCTAACAAGGAAGAATAAAAAAACTAGCTCTAAATAGAAGATGCCTTAGGGAGAAAGCTAAACATGGTTGAGAAAACAATATGCAGTCAGTTTCTCCATATTTTCCCTATCCCATGTACTGCAGAACTAAGCTTCAGTAAGAAATATGAGATGAAACAACAGTTTCATCTGTTTCCAGAAAACATTTTATAAGCCAGTACCATAACACCATTCAGGTGAATGGCCTTTAGTTTTTCTAATGTTAACTCCTAATTTCAGTGGTACATTGGTAGGAAAAATTAAGAGTGACAGGTGGTTAAGAGTACCTTTCTTCAATGCATGATAGAAGATATCAGTCACTTTATTCATGTATTGACTGGTTGCTCAGGTATTTCTGAATAGCTGAGGTCTCTAGAATACCTCCAGTTGGGTCTTGTAAGTGGTTTGGGTTATTTTGAAGACAAGTACTCAATGGTTTCATAGAACGTTATTCTTTTTTGTCTACTCTTGTTCCCATAGAGTCTTCAAAGTTGATGCCCAGAGCTCTGTCATTTCCATTTGCAGCTCTCTTCTGCTCCCAGGCTGCAATGGGTCAACATTTTATTCTGCTTTGCAATGAGACAAGATTTCTTGGTTTTGGTTGATAAAAGTCTAGTGAAGACATTTAAAAATACACACTTTGGTACACGTAAAACAGAAAATTGTTTTAAACTGATTTGGCGTGATAGGTGTTTCACAATAGCTGTGTTCCAAGATTTTTCTTGAATTCAAGGGTGACTTAATTGCTTTTACCTAGAAGTGCAGTTGTGTGAAAATATGATATTATGTAACTTAAATTCTATATCTACAATGACTGTAGAGAGCAAGGAGAAAAAACTGTTATCAGCCTGTTTTCACTGTATAGTGTACAGCTCACCCCTCAGTGCAAGAGAGCCTTGATATAAAAATGCTTGTATAGCAAATGAATGCTATAAAATGAAAGACGGGCCATGGGAACTCGTTTCAGTATTAAAGCTGTAAAGCTTTAATGTCTTCACATAGGTGGTGGATTGCTCTCCCACACGTAATATTTTTGAGGATTAAAAAATATCCAAGAAGATAAGTAATCTTGAAAGTAAAATGAACAACTGTGGATGGAAAATAGAATATTTCTTTTAATGATCTCTTCCACGTTTCAATAAAAAAATATGCTGATAGCTCTTCTGGGTGATATATTTCAATGCTTTCATTTTATTACGGCTCTTTGCACAAAACAAGGAAGTTCAATAACACTAGACTTTTCATCTCTGCCTAGTGATTTGGAAACATCACCAGAGGTACCTAAAACGTGGATATTTTTCAGAGAGCTTGATAAAGAGTACAGTACATTTAGGCACTGGAGGCAGGGGCAGAATGCAGAAAACCTTTTACCAACAAGTTAGCTCTGTCTTATGATCCCCCTGAAGAAGCTGATATGAAAGGATTATAGCCTACTTTTACTGCAAATTGCTCTTGCAGCTGAAATTAAAAGCATACTTTGCAAAGACTGTGATTCAAATGGTGTGAAACAGATAAGATGCAATATATAAATATATATATAGCACTTCTTCAAAAGTAGTTATCTGTATGTATGTACATATATTAGTAAAATAGAAACTTAGAACCACCTTTTAAGCGTGTTGTTCCCTTTCTACAGTAAGCATCAGTATGTGCATCTGAAGTGTTATAATGTCCCATTCCAGTCCCTTTCAACGTGTGCCTGCAAACTGCTCTACTTAAATTACTGTGAGGAATTAGTTGAAATTCCCTTGGGCAATTGGTTAGTATTTTGTATTTGCAGTGCAGATTTTGGTTAATGCAAGCTCTTCATTTAATGTTTGGGAGGAGGCTGTGAAGAACATGTTGACCAGGTGGAGTTCTCACAGAACAGAGGGCCCATCTCTGGGTCAGAATTTCAGATAATCTTTCCAGAAAGCCAAGTATGAATCTAGCATATCTCAAGAGACAAAATCCTAATGCATAGCTAATAAGCTTTGGAGCCTTTTGCTTTTCAGACGCTTGCCTGGATACAGTCCAGCCCAGGACTGTTTAGATTTTTTTCCCTTCTAAAAGAATGGTTGTAAGTAACTTCAGACATGGTTCAAATTCCCACAGGTACACCTTGCACCATCTGACAGATATAGCAATGGCCAGAATCTGCACTCTTTGTGGGGTCTGAATTACTCATTTCTCATACCTCGTGGTTGAAGTATATAGTGCATGTGGCAGAACAGACACTTTACTACTGCCTTGTAAGGAAACACAGAATAGAGATAATAAGCCAATAAATATATTTTAAAGGCCTAAATAGCAGGTTTTCAAAATTAGAGTTTTGAATATATATGCATATGACATTTATAATATTTAACAGTTTTGTGATGCTTCATTCATATATACCTGTGATATACACATATATGTCATATGCATATATGGTGAAAACTCTAACCTGAAAAACCTGTTTTTTAATGTATATGTAAATATATAAAATATATATTATATACATTTATACTTGTATTTTATGTGTATTTTATATGTATATATTTTAGGTTATCTTATCACCAGAGCTTTGTCCTCTTTATGTGAATAAGCTTACAAGAACCAAAATGATGATATGAATAGCTTCAACATTTACTAAGGCCTTCTGTAGCTTTTTTACTCCTGAAACTATCCAGAAAAACCTACAGTTACTTTTAGTTGCTTTGAAATAGAAAGGTTTTTTAGGCTGTATGACTCACTAAGAGGCATTTTTGCCCAGCTTCACACCCAAAAGCAGATACCACCTTTGCACAAAGATTACATCAGTGGCTACAGTTCCATGGTTTGTTTAGATACATTCGAATACTTTGAGGTATTCAACTGTTGTTTCATACATTTTAGTACCAGAATCACAAAGACATTTATGTTTAATCTACTGAAAAATTTTCCATAAAAGTATGATAATTTCCCTTAGAGCAAAGGATACTTCATATAAATTGCTAGCTAAGAAGTTAATGGATTAGCTCTAACTGACAAAATTCTCCTTTTAAATTGATTAAACTCACCTACTGGCTACAAAAATACCAATTCTTGATCCTGCAATTTCAGTGAAAGTATGAGAGTACTTCAGGCAGAGACCTGGATATAGCAACAGCAACAGGATACTGGCTTGTCTAATCCCTTACCATATTTAAAGCTTAGCTGTAGGTATCTGCTGTAGATCTGCAAAGAAAGCATTTGAAATTACAACAAATCTGAATGGATGCAAAATGGGTTGATCCTGAAAATCTCTGCTTAATCTTTTCTTGGCTTTCATCAACAAATCAGTTCCTGTTATGCAATAAGCCTTCAGAGTTATCAACTAGGATTTCAGCTGGTGACTGCAAACATGCCATATGGGAAAAAATGATTATTTAGCATGCAGTTCTTAGGTTGTACTATATATGTCAGGCTTATGGTTTCCTTTTTTATACTGTACCGACATACAGCATGTGTATTTCTGAGTCTCTGTTTTTCACAATGGGGGGGGTGGGGGTGGGGGGGGCGTGTCTCTTTTTTTTTTTTTTCTCTGTGTCCAGCAGTTTTCCTGTATTCCCCTCTGGAGCACTCCCTTGCATATTTTTATATTTGCTTTTCTTTTCAATGTTCAGAGCAACCTAATACCTGGTATAAAAAAACTAGTACACAATAAAGCTTGAAAAAGTGAAGAAATGATCTTTCAATTAAAAAAAATCACAGACTTGTGCTTTCACTGGACAGTCCAATAGTTATATAAAATATTCGCTAAAAATTTTTCCAAAAGGTTTATACTATTGATTGTGCTGGAATGTTTGAAGATATTTTTCCTACTTGGTAGAATTGCTATTTTTTCCTTCTGCAAATGTAGTATGTGGGCTTGCTTGTTCACATTTTTGGTAACACTGTATTAGATACTTCGTATAAAATAGCAATTCTTAACTGAATTTTGGGCTGTATAGCTAGGCATATGGCTCTTGATTACAGAAATCTGCTACCAGTATGATTCTACTCATTGATTTTGGGGGAATCAGTTCCCTGTTATAGAGCCACTGTCTATCAACACAAATGCATAAAGATGAGCTATATTTTTAAAATAGAAATATAGTAAGTAACAAAAGACTAACAGCACTGTGCTTTCAGTAGGAAAACAGGCATTGAGTAAAAGCATTATGCAAAATCTTTAAAATAAATGTTAATTCTTATTGGATACCCCCAGGAAAGGAGGAATTTTGAAAGAGAGATTTCAGAAGGAATCTGTCTTTATGCCAAGACATATCATATTCAGTAGCCATCTTGATCACCTCCCTAAACTCTGACCCTCCTTGTAAGATTTCTGTCAGCCTGAGATAACAGCAACTTGTTTAGTGATGTAACAGAGGTTGCCTACTGTATACAGGTATAAACAGAAGAACATGGTGTCCGTGTGGATAGATATGCAACCACATCCTTCTGCTGTTGGGGTGTTGGGGTCTTGCAGGCTGATAAATTTCAAACCTTCTTAGATGAAAAAAATTATCATTGAGAAGACTTTCCTGATGGTAGATTATGTAGAAACAAATAAGCAAGTTACATGGAGAGCATACTTAAGAATGATGTAGAAAGTAATTTTATTATTTAAATGAAGACTCTCATCTGAAACAATGGGGTGCAACATTATTATGAACTAGCAGTAAGTTGTCAAGGTATTTGCTTGATATATAGCCGAGTGCATGGTGTGCAAGCTGAGGTATGATCTTTTCTCCTTTGCAAGGTTTTGTGTATTATACTCTGCCCTTAGTTGCTAGTTAGAGCTTTTTGCATTTTGAATAGCCTAGATGACAATTACTGGCCATTGATACGTCTATTCTGGATATTGATATGTCAGAGAAATGTCTGTTCTCTACTGTCAGAAGGCTGTTGAATATATTTCCTGAATATCTTCCACATTGGTTTATGTAATATATATTTATTAAGTACTATGGAAAATATATTTTTTGTTTGAAAATGGTAAAGACTTCAGGGATGACAATGTCCAGGGATTTCTTGAAAAGAATATTAATTTAACCTTACTTAATTTTCCTCTTACTGCAAGTTTCCAGAAGCCTCTCCTGCATACAACCTCTGCTACCTACTTGAACTGTCAAGTCACAACAATGAAAATAACTGTTAGGTTGCCAGTCATATCTTCTTAACAGGTCTTTCACAATATGGTGAGAAAGACTTCTTAAAGTGGGATCTTTATTTTGTAGTAGTCAAACTACCAGCTGTCATTTAAAAATTTAAGTTCTGGACATTAATGTTTGGCAGAAAAGTCGAAAATATGAACTAAGCTCAGATGACAAATTAGAAAAGTTTAAACATTATAATTAAAAATAAACAACAATAAAAATACATATCATCATGTGTGAATGCAGACAAATCTCCTTATTCTTTCCTCCTCTACCCTGTTTTTGCATTGCCTATTTAAATAGGTCCAAGGACTCTTTACTAATGGATTTGGCCAGCAAAGCATGTATGTGCCACTACAATGCAATTATATCTTTTAGTATCTGTATGTATCTCTTTGATCAACCTATTGTAAATATTGTATAAACTATAACTTTTCCTTGCTTTGCTTATAAAGATTTGCATTATTTTTCAGTTAACCACAAATTCTCTCTCTGGACAGTAATAAGATGTGCCATTTTTCCTGTCTTGTTCAATTTCCTGTGTTTTATTGAAAGACACAGATCCTTCTGATGCTTCTCTGTAAATCACAGTTGTATTGTAGTTAATGTCGTATTCTCTTGGAGGTATGAGATGTGTTAATGGAAGTATTCCTCAGCTAAATCAATAAACTCAAAAGAACCTATATGTGGACTATTTTGAGGATTTTCCACATTGCTCTTACTACCTTTGATTTATATTTCCAGGCTGGATTCATTAGAAAGGCAGATGAGTTTAGGTAAGTAGCCCTGTTTTATGTGATTTTTTTTTCTTTTTTTTCTTCTCTTTTTTCTTTTTTCTTTTTTTTTTAAAAAAAGGGAAATGCATGTTTATATATCTCACCATAGTCAAGAAATATTCTTGTGGTCCTTCTGTATGATGAAAACCAGGGAATGAGTTAAAGATTAATTTATAACAGTAAATCATTCAGTTTTCCATTTAGTATCTTTCAAAATGTAGAGATGAGTACATATTCCTAGTTTTGCTAAAAGTGAAATGTATTAATCATAACAAATTACTGGACAGAATTTTATATTGCTTAATGCCTTTACAATTTCTCCATATGGATAGTAAAATAATGCGGAAAAGATCTCCTGTTTGCTTGCTTTCAGAAAAAGATGAGATGCCATCTTTTGCTACACACCTAATAAACTAGAATTCCTCAGTTAAATCTCATCTGATGCTTGAAAAAAAATCTGTGTGATCTCTTAGGTGTGCAGCCAAAGGTATCTTTGATTCTTTCTCTCTTTCCAGTTAGAAATGCTTTCAGGTTCTGTTCTGTTTGATGTCAGGAAAACAGCTGTAACATTTTGTAAAATAATATTCCAAACAAATACACTGTTCTGAAGGGTTTTGCTTGGTTGTGTCTGCATGTGGATGAACTTCTATTTAACACAAAGTTGTTTAGAATTGGTTTGTATCCATAAACTGAACTGCAGTCTTCAGTGTTGATTCTCTCAAGTCAACAGGACCTGACACAAGAGGACCATGAAAAAACCATTAGGACCTCACATAGGTAGCAAGCCAGGTCCTCAAGACTGCTATTTACAGAGGTCTTAACAGTGAGATTTTCTCCAGATCAAATTCCTTATAAAATAATAGTCACTTTTTCAGACTTTCATCACTACTCTGAATTTCCATAGCAGCGGCATGGTTAACTTCTGCTGACATGTATATGAGACAACAGCATGGCCAGTAAAATGTGACCCTGTTCTTGCAAGCCCTTCGACTTGCATTAGTACTGACATAAGATGCTATTAATGTTTTAAAAGTGGCAAATGATCAAAAGACTGCATAAGCAAAAATAACTTTCACTGCTTTTTATCTCACCAAGTGAAATTTTTGAGGACATGGAAGATTTCACTCCAGTTTTCTCAACCTCCCTCACACCCACAAATGTAGGGTCTCTTCATCCAGTCTTTAACAAGTACTAAAAAAAAGGGATATTCCCCAAAGCCTTAGGCAAAGGGCTTCTGTTGATGGAGGGACTGGAATTTAAAATGTCAATTTCTGGACACTGCTGGCCTTTTGGCATGTTGATGTGTCCAAGAGCCAGCCCTTGGACATGAAAACTTCTGATGGATCAAGCTTTTTTCTTGGGGAATATCTCAGAATTTAAGGAAGACAGAAAAGAAAGTAAATTTTGTTTCCAGTATTTATTAAAAATCTAATGCCTAATATTGCATATCTAAGTAATCTGGTATTGGCCACTTTTCTTAATGATCTTTGAAGACTAATATCTGCATTTAATTCTTAATGTATTTTTTAAAGATCATAATATACTTTTTTTTGTTATTTTAAGTATTCTGGCTTAGACCTTCAAAGCAGTATTAATAATGGAAAGAACCCATATTTAAAAATCTGGGTAGATGGTACAAAATCTAGGGATATGACAAGTGTATTCCAGATTAATAGTGCGTGTGCTCTGTGGGAGAGAAATTTAAAGATCTCAGTTGAACAGCAGTTCAGGACAACTGCTAAGCTTTCAGCAAGATACTAGCATGTGAAAATTAAATGCCTTTGTGGGAGCTCTGTATTTTTCATGTGTGTACTGACTGAGCTGTATAGCACTGAGCTGGTGTAGAAGACCACTGATTTTTAATCCTTTTCTTTTCAACCACAACATCTGTAAGACCTTCCTCCTTTATCTTTTTGGTGTTCAAACAAACAAGCAAACAAACAAACAGTTCTGTGCTATAGTAAAAAAAAACAAAAGTTGGTCCTACACAACAGAAATAGTACAGGTTTACTTGCAGTTATTCCTTGAAAACGAATAATGATGATCACCTAAAAAGTTGCTATATAGTGTGTTTGTGATAATAAACTGTTGTGAGAACTGTGAGTAAATTCAGTTTTGTGAGGAAGGAACATTGCATCTTGTTCCTATACAGAAAGCTCTTCCCAAGGAAAGTACATCTGTTGATTGAGAAAGAGTGTATGGTGCAAAGTGGAGCACAGATAAGCTGAATCACTGCCCAGGTGTAGGGAACAACCTAGTCACCTGCCTGTCCTTATACTACAGCAGCTGAAGGCAGTGCTGTGGTGCCTTCCATTACATCCATAAACCCTGCAAGTAAAATCCATGCTTGGGAGAGACCCCAAAAATGCAGACTTCCTTATCACTTGAGTATCCTACAGGAGTGCTTAAAACATAGGATGTCCACAGGCAGCAATGATTAACCTCCACACAAAACCATGAGATTTTTCCAGGGAAGTCTCATTCTGGAATGGTGCGGCAAGCAGTGGCCTCGGTGACCTGTTTTGCTGGTTTTTGGGTGAGCTCTAGATAAGAGTTCTTCAGTGGACTTTGGCTGGATAAAGGAAGAACTATTGAATGGTCTGATTAGCTGTAAACCAAGAAACAAATGAACCAAAAAATTCCTAGACAAGCTTACAAATGCCTGGGTTCTTACTCCTGAGGAAGCACCACTCGGGCCTGCAGGATATGTCATGCAGTATGAACAGATACAAATAGGTATGGGTCAGAACTGGACCAGCATGTGGCTTCCCTGCAGTTACAATAGTTTGAGCGTGCACACCCACAAGTTCATAAAGCAATGACCTTTAAGCCTTGCAAGCTTGAGCTCAGAACCAACCTTAAGCTGAAACACACTGCATGCCACTGTCTGAACCTGCAGCTGGACTCTGCTTCCCATATTGCCTTAAATGAGTAGAAGGTAGATTTGAGCGTGATTTCCAAGTATCTGCCCTGTGTGTTCTTCCTGCTAGATGCCCAGTTCTGTCCTGAGCTCTCTCTGTCATTCCCATGACTGGCAGTCTGATCCTGGGATATCGATCCAAGCTCAGCCTCTCTGGTATCATAAGGTTATTCTGCAGAAGTCTGGAAGAAAACACAAACTCCTGGCATCTGTACTCAGTGACCTCAGAGAGACAATCCCATGCCTACAGTTCCAGCTAGTACATCGTTTCCCCACACGCAGACATACTGAGCCCAAGATCACCATTCATCTTCCTCTGGTAATGCCAGCTGTGTCTCTAATGGGTGAAGAAGCCAGAGCCAGGAGAATATGAAGTTGCAGCAGAAAAGGTCATAGAGCACAAGATTTTGTGTAGTTGTTTGACCTCGGACAGAACAGTCATGAAAGAAAGCCTGTGCAGAGCACAGACCTAATCCACACTACTGTTTAATCATTCTGTTAATATTCTTTTACCCTGCTATTCCTCCTCTTGCTCTTCATTTCTGCCTTCCCAGTGCCTGATCATTTGCTTATGGTGGTGTGTTACTGTCTGGAGGCTTCGCTACCACTGTTGCAGAGGGAGCTCAGAAAGGTAACTTATCACAGCATCAAGGTTTATTACAGATGCTGAAAACAATTTCATTGGTCTATGTAATAACTCAATAGACTCTAAGTTTGTAATATTAGCAAAGCAGATTAGTACATGAAAATTAAAACAGCAACCTCTTAAAATACTTTACAATCTCTCAAGACTCCCCTCCACTGTTCATACTTTATAGATATACAGGGGTAAAAAAGTTCAGAGAGCCGCACAAGTTTATTTGTAAGTCTATTTCAGAATCAGGAGAGATGTTTCTGAACCCTTATCAGTAGCAGCAGAAAATACCATTATTTGAAGGCAAATGACTTTATAATGAAGCCGAAGCCGACTTCTGAGCACCTGATGCTTGCAACCATTGTTTGAGTTACAATAGGAGTAAAGCAGCCCATAATTTAATGCTAAGGGATTCCATCACAAAATGAAAGTAATCCTGAACGAATCTTGAAAGATTAACTGACAGCTTGAATGAGGAAAGATGGTATTTGCAGTCTACAAAAGCTTAAGCTGAAAAAAAAATGTAGTGCGATAGCATTTCAGAATACAAAAATGTTGCTATGGCAACTGTGTCCTCTCCATGGGCTCTTCTTTCTAAGAAATGCTGTATGTGGATGCATGCTACAAAATTGTGTGTATGATACAGAGATCGGAGAGGAATTTTAATCACGATTCACAAGCAAACTTGCTGCAAAAACAATCTTTTGTACAAACATGTGGGTGGTTTTGAACGGTTGCTTAAGCTTCTAATGAAACAGATGTCAGAAAAGATTTCTCCATAAGCTTTTCAGGTACCAGTGTAACAATAAGTGGTTTTCTTTTGTTCTGAAATAATTTTCTTGAAGTATTAAAAATAACTCCTTTGTCTTGGTTCCACAGGGAACTACTACTGGCTGTAAACAAAGTAGAAGGTGACTTGTTATTTTCTGAATAATAGGGAAGCATATGAGTTGATAGGGAGTGTGAGACAAGAAAAAGCTCTGCCTCAAAAACATCTTTAAAGTTGGGTTTTCACATCATCTTGGATTACAAGGTGCAAATCTTGAAACATGTGACTGTCAGAAACATGTAATGACACGGAGAGAAACAACACTAAGCTAAACAGCCTAAGGCAATACAGACTTGTGCCAGCATTTCTGGGTCAGTGTGAGTACACATCTGTTTGCAAACATGGAGAACTCAATAGTATGCCAGGGATTCAGAATGGCAGACTTACTCACAAAAAAAAAAAACAAACCAAAACTAAATGAAATTAAATAAAACCTAACACTTTGCCCTAGATTTCAATTTTTAGAAACAACGTGCTTATTCTAAGTCCCATTTGAAAGACAGAATTCCCTAACTTGGTTCTTTCATGAACTCATTACCAAATTTTTAAAAATGAAGTTGTGTTTTTTTCTTTTCCCTCACCATGTAACACATGCCTAGCCACGCAGCATCACATCTCTTCAGTGTTCTGCCCCAAACAGATGCCGATACTAGATGGTCTGGGAGAGAAGGTGCAAAAATCCATATTTAGGTGTGAGAAAATCTGGATGTTTACTTAGCCTCATGTCTCCAATTTATCTTTCCAAGTTACATAGTGCATTATGAATCACGTGGGGTTTTTTTGTTTCAAACTTTTGCCCTAGGTTTGGATAGTCTTTCTAGCAGTGGTAATATTCTGTTTCTCTCTAAACTTTCCAGAGTTCTTGATCTCTACTCCTTTCTGTGATACATACAAATAAATAAGCAGAAAAAGGAAGCACGAAGACATCAGGGAAGAGAGTGATCCGTTTTGATGTGTCCTTTGATAATAATTGGAAGATCCATCCAAGAGGCACCACTGCCCTGAGATCAGAATGCTTGCGTGCTGCCTCGTTAAACCTGTGTTTTCTCTCAGCCTTTGGGGCGAGGAGGATGGACTGACTTCTGGCTGAACAATGTGACGAGTATTGCATGGCATTATAGAATTTGCAGCATGTGAACTCCAAAGTGCATGAAAAAGGTAAAAAGTAACGTAGTCACATGTATATATATGTATGTGGGTGTCTGTGTATGTGTATATATATATTTCTATACATGTATGTTAGGTTATGTGATAGAGCTCATCTGAACACCCACCAAGGAGCACAGAGAGACAATGGTGGTGGTGGGTCACTCAAACAATACCCTTCTAGGCTACTCCCAGGCCCATTCCAGGAACCATCAGCCCTTTACAAGCCCATCCGCACAAGCCCCAGAGGAGCACTGGGCCACAACAGCAGGTGAGAACCCAAATTACGGACCCCACACCTTTTATGGCCCCTCCCAGGGCTGTCCCAGGAGAACCTCAGCCCCGCCACCCACCATGAAACCCACCACCACCAGTCACTGGGAGCAGCCCCCAGATCACATTTCAGAGTAAGGGGTGGGTTGCTGCCCAGGGATGGGGGACACATCTTGGGATGCACGGGAACAGCATTTTGGGATTGCATAGGGTTTATTATGGGATGTTTAGAGAAGGAGAGGGGAGCAGGATGAGGCCCTTGGTGCTGCCTGTATTTGTGTGAGTGCTCTGGGTGTATGTCTGATCCTTGTGGCTGGATGTGTGTATAGGTATGTATGTGGTGTATACGTGTGTTCTGTGTGCCTCTGCCTGCTGGGAACATGTCTCCAGCCTCGCTGCTGGTTGGTCCTGGTGATGTGGAGCTGAGCAGCCTCGCCTCTCCTAGGCTCTTGGATCCAGCAGGATATAATTTTCCTCTAACAGCATATATATAAAATTCATAAATACACACATACATGCAGGGCAACCTAGTATAAGGATGTGTTAAAGCTAATTGCAGTACAGGGAGCCATTAGTGCTAGATTACACAATGTGCTCTCACCTGCAGCACAGAGGCTGGGTTGTTACACCTAATCATCCTGTATCTCCAAAAGGTATTATCTCACTAGTAACAGAGATACTGCTTCAGACTGTATTAGTAAAATGCTTCTTGGTCATCAGATGATTTCTCAGAGAGAAATTCACAGACACATCTTTGAGAATGAGGAAAACACTGCCAGACCATTAAACTGCTCATAACTTCTCGTGTGAAGGAAAGGCAGGCGGTGGGATGCTGGCTATGTGGGTCATAGGAGAGAGTCCTCTAACTCCAATTATTTCTTTTCATTGGAAATATCAGTCATTTGAAAGAAGTAAGCATCACTGATGTTATGCTTATATTAATTTTATTTATTTTGTGCTGATCCTTCAATTTTGTTGTCAAATGAAAACAGATTTTTTCATGCATGCTGTTTTGGGGGTGTGTGTTAATTTTAGAACTATTTTCAATAGAATATTTTCAAAAAAGTTTTGAGACACTGGGGAAAGAAGGATTTCAACATTTCCAAAAGTAGTGAACATTTTCAAATAAACAGTTCCGGCATAGCTGGATTTTTAATTGGCAGTCATTTCTGTTATATTGAACTTGTTTTACATTTGGAGACAATGGGGCATTTACATATTCAGAATGAGAGAGACAGAGAAGCAAGCAAGCTTCAGGGAGGAACTGAATTACAGGAAAACAAAAGTAGGCAGAAGAGAAGGACGTTGGTCTGGTCTAATTACACAGGATACAACAGGCGGATTAGATGCAAGTGTAGAGAGGAATGACTTGCGAAGATGAAGCAACAATAAAGCAAGGTGTGTAAGGCAGTCATATATGATGTGCTTAATTAACCTATGGTTGGAATAATGTGAAAGCCTTCCAAACAGGGGGGAGGAGTGGAAGAAGGGCAAATGGAGGACCAAGACAGTAAATGAGCATATTTGAGAAAATAAGGGCAGAAGTACTGTTGCTGGTCAATCATGAAGAACCTTTCAAGGTAAAGACAAAAGGTATCTGTGGAAGGATGGAGGAAATATGCTTTGTAATGCATAGCTGTCCCAGATGGACAACATCATGAACACTGAAGATCTGGACCAAAAGATGTTATGGAATAAAATGGTGGGAGCTCTACAGCAGAGACTATGTTAAGCTGATGAGGAGATGCAGCTAGTGGATGAAACTAGATGGGACTACTGTAGGCAAGTAATGGGACAAAGGGTGGAAGAGGCAACAGCTACACCTCTGTGGTCACCAGGAGACTCACCACAGCACCAACCATGTTGACCTGCTGCACCTCCACATCCAGCTCGTGCAGTCTGAGAAGACAGTGGGATGGAGGCAGTATGTGAAAATAAGGCATTATGTTTAGTAGTAGCTGCAAAATGTATGCCTCCAGTGTGACTGTTTTCTACCCATATTTAAAACTTCTGTAGGAAAGTGTACAGTTTGGAATAAGCTTAAGGAAAAAAAATCCACACTTCACACTGAAAGTAGGCTTTTTTGACTTGCTTCACCTTGGCTTTATTTTCAATTTACCCTCCCCTCCCCCCCGCTTTTTAATATATATATTTATGCTGTCTGTGAGCAAATTATTACAATACAGCAGATAAGAAAATGACATGTCACTATACTGCTTTGTATGTGAGAAGAAATCGTTTAAGATCCACTGAAACATAAGTTTTTTATATATATATATATATATATATATATATATATGAAATTTTGATAGCAGCAAAGAATGAATGAAAAGGTATACTTTTATATTTAAACGCGCACATACTGATAAGTTTTCATGAAGCCGGGTACACTAATCTGGTGGTAATGAGGATTACATTTCAGTAAAACCTCAAACACTATTAACCTCTAAGGATAAAAGTATTCTGGAATTCGGTTAAGAATAAATATCTATCCTAGTGTTTGCCTTCTATCTTTTGTGTCAACTCAGTTTCTGTAACAAATGTCTCTTAACTTTAGTCCATTATTAACCTTGCACTATGTTAACTTAATTTGTATGTAATCTTTATTTCCATTGACAATTTGTGGAACAAGTCCAGGTTTTCTCTGTGTTAATTTAGCTTTTGGTTTAGTCCAGCCTCAAAGCAGAATCATAAAAATGGATTGTAAAAGTCTTTAGCCCATGCACTCAAATAATACTGTCTGTTCATGGAAATACTATTATAACGTGAAATTAATAGCAAGGAGAGCTATCACAAATAGTAGTAATGAAAATAAATTTTAATTTGTGATAACTGTTTTGTGATTCAGAGGGTCCATTAGCAGATATATTGTAATTATAGAACAACAACCTTTTTTTAAAAAAAAATAATCTGATTTGCCTTGCAATGGTTTGGATTGTAAATTAGATACTTTCTTGTATGCTTTCTCTTGCATAGTGTTGAATATATTTGAGTTTTATTTCTATTTGGCCTGCATTTTAGTCTTATAGCCAAAACTGGATTCTGACTTTTCTGAAGTTTGAATGTTTTCCTGTCTGAATTTGGTGTGAAATTGGGAATGGGCTATAAAATTAAGGTTAAGATAGGATTTCAGACTATTTTTGCTTTCTATCTTCATTGTCTCTAAGCTCCATATTGAAATGCATTTATAGGGCTTTTTGAATGGCTTCTCTTTGGAAAAAAATATGTTTTCAAGCTTCAATTTTGTGATTGGCCGAATCCACATACGAAGATGTGCATCTCCATGAAGAAGAGTACGGTTCTTAGAACCAGTATACATTTTCAGTCTGGTTTATGCTTCCATGATGATTTTCTTCAGTAGAATATTTAGCAGGTCCACAGGATCATTTATGAGCTTGAAAATATTGACAGGCAAGTCTTTCTACAATCCACATCAGTTTGTAGGAAAAGTATTTTGAGTTGTAAGAGTCTTGTTCTTATGACTCCTTCATTCATTCAAAACACTTGTACCTGGTGGAGATAAACAGAATTTGGATGTTTTTCTACCCTAGCCGGAGTCTGATGTGTCTTAGAAAGGCAACCATGTTGCACTGCATGTAGATGCCCTTTTTAGTTTCTTAGAAAGGAAAAAAAAAGTAATCAAAATTCCTCTGTGAATATCTGCTGAATTACTTGGAAAAGGGCAAGAGAACAACAAACCTAGTGTGGAGTAAGCAATCCACAGGGAAGTCTCTGGGGCTTGCTGCTTCCCCCCACCTCCACTGAGATGGAGCACAGCCATCAGCAGCAGGGTAGCATGGAGTCAGACCTATCCTGAGTTATTTCTGTAGACTTGAAGAACAGCATGGACTAGAACAATAAATTCAGAGCTAAAATTTCTCTGGTGATAACAACTTGCAGGAAAGCAGCTATGGGAGAACAGTAAGAAACTGAAGACCTATAAGGGAGATAAATTATCTGTCTGTAAGTAACTGGATATGTGTTTTCCAGATAAGGTTTAGTCTGAATGACCAGGGGCTGTTTCAGAAGATAAGGGAAGCTAGCAAACGGAAAGCCTTGGCTGATTTGCTGAAAAAGTCATCACATCCTCTATGTGGGTCTATGAATGCAATGAGAATCAAAAATAGGGTTATAGTGAGAGGTGAGTACATGAAGGTGAAGGTAAATACATAGAATCACTGTATCATAAGTTAGAACATCGTTTATCATCAGAGATGATGGCTTAGTAGTCAGGTAGTTCATTTGGCATGCCTAGCATCAGCACAGCAGAAACAAGCCAGAACCACAGACTTGATTCATGGCTGAAGGCAACCGGGTGTGGGCTAGGCTACAGAGTTAGGTAACAGTTTTATGGATTGCCATTTATGGATTGACAATGTGGATTGCCATCATGAAAAGGTAAAACAGGGAGCAATTAATAACTGCAAGGCAAGTGGGAGTTATTTCAATACGGCATTCAAAGTAGTGCCCTTGAACATTTCTTTTCAGAGTCAGAGATGAAAATTGCATTGTACAGCTGCAGCTAACCTGGAAAAAGAGATTGTTACTGAAAGCACCAGTGTAAAACATCTGGCAGACTCAGACTTTGGACTGATGGATTTGTGGAAATTTCTGGATTTATATCATTTCATCACATACTTTTAAAATCTCAAAATATATTGATGTTTTAACACTGCCTTTTTAAACCAACCTCCTAAAAGATGTGTGAAAATAGAAATTCTTATCAACCTACAGTGAATCCCTGTCATTTATGTATGACTGATTGAACTTGGAAACATCGATTCTGGAGGTGAAATTCTGGAGGTGAAGAAGAGATCCCTGGACCAGGCATGCCAATGTGCTCTGTCATGAATTAGGCTCACAGGCCAGACTACATTTATTGGACAAGTGTTGACGGGACTATGCATGCTGGAGGAGGTGGAATGACAATGTCACTTGCAGAAGGAGAACTAGATTTTTCCATACACATAGACTCTCCCCCAGGACCTCTGCAGCTTTGCTTGGCCTATTTGGGTGACCTGGGACCTGCTGTGCATTCTCAGCTGCCCGTACCTGCACATGAAGTATTCATCTTGAGGTACTGTGATAGCTGTGGCAGTCAGACAAAAGCATGAAAGCAAATTATTATGCCCAGCTTTAAAGGCTGTGTAGATTTACTCCTACATAACTGTTAATGTGGCGTAGGATATTCTTATTCTGGCAGTGATGGACTTTCCTAGGTGTGCATGAAGGACAAGCCCCTCTTACAGTTAACATTTTCAGCACCCACTGACAGTGGCTGGGCCCATTTAATAGCTTTCATTCTATACATATATGCAATCCATGATGCTGCTGAGAACTCTGGGTAATACCTCATACCTACACCCCTCCTTAAGCCATAAAAGGCTACAGTCCATAAATGCCTTTGATTTATTTCAGGAGATGTGCAAGTTTCTTGTACCTCTCTGGGGAGGAAAGAGGTGAGGAAGCAACAGGAAAAACTCCTGAAGACATATGCTCTATGGTTTGCAGTGCTCTGCAGGCAAGGTTGGGTTTGCTTCCTGGAGAGAATGGTTTGCTTCCTGGGTTTGCTTCCTGGAGTTTGGTTTGCACACCCATTCTTCCTTGGAGAATGGTTTGCTTCCTGGAGAGCATTCCGTCATGTCTCTTCCTACTCAGTGTCAAGAGGCTCACCACCGCACAGCACAGCTGCACTGCACAGCAGTACACTGTTTTCCCAAACTACAGAAACAAAACCTTTGCTGCAATTCAAGCCCGAAAAAACCAAAACTAAACATGGAAGAGAATCAAGAGAAATGCACCTTTTTGATGCTAATTACTCAATTAAAATATCTTTTAAAATACTTGCTCACAGTGTTACATATAAATTCTCAGGTATTAACTCTAAGTTACTTATGTAATTATTTTATTCTAACAGGCTTGATAAGAAAAGACATTACATTCTGTAGACTTCCCACAGAACAGCTAACTCATGTTAGATCGTTGGCCTGGAGACTTTTTCGTATATCCATTTCAAAATAGAAGGGAGTGTGTATATACCTAAGTAAATATATATGCTTTTTTTTTCCCTGTTTTCCGAAGTGTAAAATTAACCATTCTTACTTTTCTGACTTATATACCATTTCTCCAGTTCTATGATTGCCTGGTTGATGCTCTCCAGCTTACCTCCCTGAGATTTACTCTATTAAATATAGCCTGCAGGTAAACTGGAGTGCCAGTATGGGTCCTTAAAAGGTGATCCTTTAGTGTCTTTAATTAACGAAAGATTGCTTGTTAAGCCATATTGTACTGATGACCTCAAAATGTCAAGAAAGTAAAAAATATTGGAGAACAAGTTGTGCAGGCTACTATGCTGACAAAGGTCATTACTTATGACTTAACTATATGAAATACTGAGGGACAGCATTTATCTGGTATCTGATGGGAAGGCACTGTTCTTAAGGAGTGTATTCATCCTGATTGGGGTATTAAGGCTGGAGACTGAAACAATAAAAGCCTCTGGAATAGAAAAGTTTCTGGAACATGTTAGATAATTGCTGGACAAATGTTAGTATGGGAATTAAAATGTAAATTCAGTTTATTCCATTAACATAGCCTATTGCAAATGCCAGGGGACAACAGGGACTGAGTTATACCAGGTTCTTTTGAAAGCACATCAGAAGATAAATGCTGCTAATGTGGTGTTTTATTAATATTATATCTTACTATTCTGAGAGCAGTTTAAGATAGCTGCATTTAATTTATGCTGGGATTGGTGCTCAGTGAGTTACCCCAGCTCAGCTGAAAGAAAAGAATGTTACCATTGACATACATTTTTATGACTCAGCCCACAACCACACGCTTATTTCTACCCTCACTAACTGGAGCACCTGTTTACAGTGATCAGCATTTAACCAGTGTGGACATGTGGACACTAAAGTGAACAGTCCCTTAATATTTCCTGATTCATTTAGAGACTGGAAGTCTTTTCTTCTTTTTTTTTTTTTTTAAAGCATATATTTAGCCTTTTCTAAAATAAGATAATTCAAATTATTCTTGGATTGTTTGAATCTGCAGAAGATTTAGTCTTTACATATCTCTAAAAATGCCTTTCCCAGAACACTCTCTCTCTCAGTAATCTAATATTTAAACTTTAATTGAAACTAATCTTCTGATTAATTATGTTCTTTCTTTTTTTTACTTGCTTAGGCTTTTCTGCAATTATAGCCCTTATTGTGATTCATTGCACTTCTCGCTTTTTCCTAGCTTTCTATAATTCCTCTATTAGAAGGTCATTTTCTGTGGGGATTATAGGGACAAAATAAATTTTATAGGTGGGTTTTTTAAAGAGGTGTATGTAACTAGACCACCCAGGCTCTTAGTGGGTGCACCTGCATTTGGAGTGGTGCATAGAAGGAAGGACACATCCATGCCATCTTTGTTAGCAATGATGCTCATGCCATTTCTCAGTCCTAGATGTGTGCTGTGGATGTACAGAGCACTAAGTGCATCCACACTGCACATGGCGTGTTCTTACTGGTGTCCCAAGTGCACAGCTCCAGCTTGCTTTCACCCAGAGCAAAACCTCTTGAGACTCACCCCTGGAGCACTGCAGGGCATCCCATAAGACTCAAAGTTCAGACATAAAGAAAATTCACACAGCCCCTCTCCTGCACTGACTTGGTAATATAGATGGATCCAGCTGGGTATCTAGGATCAGAGCCACAGAAGAATTTAGGTGCCTAAACATAACTGGGGCCAATTTTAGGAGCTATTTTCAGGATTAATGAAGACATACAAACCATACGGTGTCACTGACTATGAACGGTTGAAGGCTGGGAGAGTACACAGAGAAGCATCATCTGTGCTGGTTCAGGTCTTCTACTCTTTCCTGGACATCTGCATTTGGCTGATGCTGGGAATTGGATCTTGGCGATCAGTTCCATCAACCTTTGGGCTGATCCAGCATGGCTGCAGCTCTGTTTTGATGAATATTTTCACCTGCATTCAGAATTATGGTCGCTAGAGGAAGAGATAAGTTAGCAAGTAAAGGTGGGTTTTTGTCACAAATAATTAATTAAATATAGTCTGACTGTTTATTTATTGTAAATAGTATGTAGATGTGAAAGCACGATTCAAAACCCACGACTTCATTCCCAGCTGAGTGCCCCAAATGACAGATTTCAGTATTACTCATTCTTGCTTATTTTTCTTTTGGCCTCATGAATTTTAACTTCTGTCTTGTGCTATGCCACAGATTCAACAAGAAGGGGTGGGGATCCCTGTGGGTTTTGACTATCCCAAACCCTGGAAATCACAGTGTTGGAGAGATGGGGTGATGTAGATTTAAATCCCCTCAAACTAAGGAGGCCAAGAACAATTTCCATCTTCTAGCTGATTGCTTTTACAATTTGTTTGTTGGGAAAGAGGCATGTACTACCACCGGCAGTTTTTTTCAGAGGTCTAAGCTTCATTCTGTCTTTCAAAAGATTTCTTTCCTAGCGTTTCAAAAAAAATACAGTTCCCCACACCCCTCACCCATTTTGTTAATCCTAAATGATGGATCTGCAGTGGGTAGAGATGCCTTTGTACAAGCCTGATTGAGATGGCTAAACTCTGGAAAGGATTAGGAGTTCAGCTCTAAATGATAAATTTATTGTTTCTTTGAAAACAAGCATACAGAGGCTTTGTGGGCCAGAGAGGGTCTAATATAGTTGGGATTTCAGTCCTCTATAATAGCTATAGCTCTGTACAACTTGGGGCATGAAGGGGGGGCAGCCTTGTATTTTCTTTTATATTTTGTATTGCAGTTTTGCGAAAGCAATCTTAGAATAGTGCTCAGTCCTAGGGAAGTGAAAAATAGTCAGACGGATGCCTATGCTAAATAGTGCTACTCTTTTGGAATAGCATGACTTTTTATTTAAAACATGCATTATTTTGGGGAAGGAAGGGGTGGGTGGATGACTGAGGAGCTGTAATGGATAGAAGAGCTGTGGCGGGCTTTGGAAGAGATATTGGATACAAGCAACTGTTTTTGGGGAATGGAGATTACTGACCGAAACCGCCACTGAGCTACCTGCAATATGGGAGAACTGCATTTTGTTTTAAAGTGCTGAATCTAAAACTGCTGCAGTTCTTTTTTAACATTTTGCCATGCTGCCCGCTGAATTAGTAGGAGAAAAATCTACCATCTACAGCTCTAATAAGTCACATCTAGGGATGTGATTCTATTTTGCTTTGCAAGCAAAATAACCTCAGTTATCTTGGAAAGTGTGCTGTAGCAAACTTTCTGAGCCCTGCAGGCACCTCCTACCTTTTTTAGTCCATTTGACATTATATGCATTCTGGGATTTACATGTAAGCTTCTGAAATATAACAAGTACAATGTAAAAAAGGTGCGAATTCTTAACTTCTGGAGTTTGATCAGAACAGATCTAAACAACCAAAACATTGACAGTTTATTAGTGAATTAAAAAAAAAACAACACCAGAAAACTGCTGTTTGTTTTTTCCTTTCCTCCTATAAATGCTCATAAAACCTAGTCTCAGCTCAGAGTTTCACAGACAGAATCACTTTTACATTTGTCCAAAATCTTTATTAGGGTTTTGGATGTGCACCCAGAAGTTCCTCTTCCAGTTTTGTCAGAATATAGAGATTTTATGCTTGCTTTTCCTCATGTGTACACTTTGTTCCACTGAAGTCAATGGTCTTAAAGTAATGTTTTAAAAATCAGTGTAAGGGCATGATCCAATAATCTTTGAAGCTGGTGGAAATTTTCTCACATGTTTGGTGATTTTTGGATTGTGACCAAAGTGAGAAGTGCCCTCTCTGTTGGTCTAATCAACTTTCTGCAGGGACTGGGTGCTGGAGCATTTGGAGCCTACTTTAGCATTAGGGACTTTGTGATGGAAAGAAAGGAGGAAAAAGCTTAATGCTTCAGGCCCTAGATCACATGCAGTTCCACTCTGTGTTAAACACTGGATATGTTTTCTAGACTTTGAAAGTTTTGGCAAAAAAGCATAAATTATCAAAGAGTCACCACTACAGCCAGCATGTTTGGAGAACTGTGTTTGCAATTGGTATTAGCCTTTGGTAGTGGCACTGCTGTACACCTCATAACTCTCACAACTGCAAACCCATGCTCCCAGGCATAATTACTGCATGACAGGTATGTCTATATTACTGTCCCCAGTTTCAGATTTTTCTTATTGCTTCCAGAAAGGAGAAAACAAGAGATAATATATCAGGGCAAAGGCTACCCTTTGTAGCATGGTACGCAAATGACTTGCTGAGTGCTTGTTGCATGCACACCCATGAGCAGCAGCTGTCTGTGCCGGGCTCTGGGTCCGCTGAACTGGTCTCAGCTGGGCACTGCATGGTGGCAGTGGTGGCAGTGGTGGCAGTGGTGGGCGCCCACTGCTTGGTGGTTTGGCAGCACCTCATCGCATGTTGGCACCTCTGACTCCCTCTAACTTGTGTCCTGGGGCTCTTCGAAACATTTGTGGCTGTAGTTTTTGGTACCATGGGCTGAATCTGAACAGGTACTGGGTGTGAGATGCTTCCAATGTGCTCATAGGGTTTGATTTATTGAAAAATAAATAGAGTGGAACCTAGTCTTGCTATTGTTCAGCTCTAGGAGCCAAGGGCAACTGTAAGTGTCAGGTTTGTACGTCTCAAAGGCCTCCTTTTGGTTTGGCATTTATTATTCCTGCAAGAGTTGCTGTCTGTTGTTTATGTTGTTTACTCACAAGTTCCTAAGCAATTACTTTCAGTACATTGATCTGGTAAAAAGCAAAGGAGAAAAGTAGTGCAATTACAGCTGTTGTAAACTGTACAGTAGAGAGGCAGAGGAGAATTTTATTTTGCTTTAGATTTCTTCTGTGGACTGAAATTAATGAATGGCATGGAAGATAGGGAAGATCAGCAAGAAATGTTTCTTTCTACTCTGCTTGATGAATGCTTTGGAGAGATACAAAACAGTATTTGGTGAAAAGTTTTTTTTACTGCCTTATGATCAGGCAGTAGTTTTAATACTGCTTTGTTTCTGGCAAACTTGTCTTTCAAATAAATGTCAAACATGGGATTGTGTTTATGTTTCTGCTACTTTCTTTGCATTTTTATAGTTTTAAAAGTCTACAGACATTATCGCCAACTTTTTCATTAAAAAAGCCCTGAAACTAGAAATGTATTACACTTTTAATTTGGCTTCCACCAAGAATGAAAGTTAAAAACATGTTAGTTATGAATTATTAAAAGACATGGTTCATTAACAATTTCAATTTTAAAACTGTCATTTTGGAAATGGTTTGCTTAAATGCATATGAAAATAACAATGATGCTTCTTAGGCACATTAATGACTTGATTTTTTTTTTACTGGATTGTCACAAGAAGATGAGAAATCTATGCGTAATACTTTATTTCATTTTCTTAATTGCCCTTATGTCATTGAAAAATAATTTAAGATAATTAATCTTTTAAAAAAATCACATTCTGATCAGCAAAATAATTAAACATAATGAACCTGTTCAAATGCATGTAGCTGAACTGAACTCTAAATAAATATACAGTACCTCCTTAATATCTTCCTAGTGCAGTTGATATTGAGTATACTGTGACAATAAAGGTGACAGCGCTGTTGTGATGTGCATGTCTGTTATTCTCACCCTGCAAAAGAGATGACCAAGGTCATCCTGTAGGTTTATGCAAAATCTAATTTTGAATAGCATTTTACTACCTGACAACTAATCTCTTCAGAAAACATGTTTGATTTGTCTTCACTGGTTAGTTACTCTGTGTAAATGATTTCTCATTTGCATTTACATGCCCGCACTATATTGGGGGGGGGGGGGTGGGGGGGTGGTAGAGCTCTTGCATCAGCTACTGTGATAGCTCCTTTTGAGCAAATATGCAGTTTATTCAGAATTTCTTGTTGTCTTTAGTCTGCTAGTAGAGCATCTGAAGAGCAATAACAAGTCATTGTAGTTGGTTCCTTCCATAGCTAAGCCTTTGCCTGTGTGGTGGCTTGACTGGTTTGGCTGAGATCAGCCTTCCCGAAATCAGGGACAATTCCACTGCAGTTTGTCAAATGTCTGGCACCATGCATTCATCCTTCTCCTACATGGTGATAGGTCTCTTAGCAAAATCTTGGACAGATCGATGTTACAAACATAGAGAAACCACCATTAAACCTGTAAACCTCCACATCTGACTGTGGGTAAGTGTACTCTGCAGTGAAAGCTGTGACTGCAGCTTCAAGCCAGCTAGCTCAGACGCCAACATGCACATAGCTGGGATCGCATGTAGTGTGGGGTAGGCTGTACATTTGGACAAATGTCTGGCCAGGTCCTACCACCTGCAATGAATTTGATACCACTGCTGCTGAAAGTTAGCTAGCATATAATAGCACAAGGAGCAGTCATCCTTTTGTCCACTGTGGAGACCAAGCCTCAGCAGTACTCACTGTGATGATGTTGACAGACTTTTAAAAAAAAAAAGATAGTATTTCTCTGTTAACTCAAACTGGACATAGGAAGCAGAGCCAATACACTGTTTTTTTTGTGGCAGCTGGAATGAAAGTATTACTCATCTTTATTCCTATCTTCTTTGATGCCTCAAGCCATGAAGCATTACAGTCTCACAAAGCACTCCCAGATTAACCATTCTCAAGCACCAGGAAGATAAAAGATGCACTTGAGTTGGTATTTCTGTTACGCTTATCAAGTGGGGATTCACTAGATATAGTTTACTCATGGGAATCCATAGGACCATTTAGCGCTACAATGAAAAGAGTGAATTAGCCAGAACACTGTTGTCAGCATCTGAGCTTCATAAGGTGGTTGTACCATCTCTTCTACCTATGGCAGACTACTATGTCTTCTTTTTTCCCTGGTTCCCCGTCTGGCCCAACAGCTGTGTAACATTTTTGAGGGTCGTTTTCCACTAGACAAACTTCCAAATTAATAGCCCTTTAGACCATGTCTTGTCTTTTCATCTTTTTTGTTTAGCATAGCACTGATCCGTGCCTGAGGTATTCTTTCATTATAACAATGAAAGACTAATATAACACCTTTGTGAGGTTAAGTGGAATCTAGTGAGTCACTGACTCATATCTCAAAAACATTACTGTGAATTCCAATATCCATCATTAGTTATGAATTGTCATGGTAGAGCACCAAGTCCTGTAGATCTCTCATCATTACCAAACATTTGCAGGGAGAGTTAATAACTTGCATTAAGCCAATGACACAGTTGGGCAAAGAAAGACAAACAGGTAATGGGGCTTATAAACATTGATCCTATTCTGTTGGTAGAACTGTGCAATATTCTGCTATATTCCTGAAGGCTCCTTGGGTTCTTAGATGATGATGACGATGATGATGATGATGATGATGGTGATGATGATGATGATGATGATGATAATAGTAATAATAATAATAATAATAATAACAATAATAATAATAACAACAACAACAGCAATTCAGATCATACTGATTTTATTAGGTGGTTTGAAATAAAGCAGTTGGCTGAAAAGTAAAACTACTGCTTTTAAACTCTTAAAAGAATACATTCTCCAGCACTGATATGTTCATTTCACAAATTATAAATAAAATAAGATTTATTTTTACAGACTGTTCTTTAAATTTTTGCATTAGTCTATTCTTCTTTTCTAGGTGTCTTTTATATATTCGTTACATCTCATAATGTGTCTTCCCTCAATACATGATGTGGTTGAATGCACAGCCAAGATTTTTTAGTACCTGCGAGAATGGGGAAAAACATACTGTCCCAAGATATCCATAACCCCCACACAAGTATTAGGAACCAATATATGAAATTAAATGGACACAGATGCTTCTTTGTTTTTAAATCAAGAATTCATTCTATGAGATTTTGAACCCAGATTATCACTTACAAAAAAGGACTGAGAAATGGTCCTGCCAGACACTGATGATGGATGAGGCTAATGAAGAAAATGACAGTGTGAGCAAACACGCTTTATTTCTTACATGCAGATAGGTAGATACATAGACATGGAGAGCTATTTTGGCTCAGCTGACAAGTGGCATGTCATTAAGCTGTGGTAACTTAGTTACTTTCAATTATTTGCTGATGAAGTTCATTCAGAAGCAGCTTGCTTTGGAGGAAAACAGGACCTGAACAACCTAGTGTCCACAGGAGGCTTCACTTCTCCATGTTGCCCTTATATAGATAGACCCACTGAAATCATTAGCATTGTCTTCATAGGCAAGTTTTGTGGAACTGCAACGAGGGAAAAAAAACACCTTTACAATGCATCTACTTTTATGGATAATTCGTCTGGTAAATTTTCACTGCCTCAAGCCTGCAATGCAGCAATAAAGCCAGCTCATAGGCTAGTTAGGTTGGGTGTTATTGTTCTGTATTATCAGGACAGTAAAGAATGGCCATATATCGTACAAGCAGGTTTGTCTCAGTCATTTTGTGTGTTCACTGTTATTAAAACTTTTCAATACGTATGTGCAAAACTGGGGGACTAGGTTTTTTCTAGTATTTTTGATATGGGCACTTAACAGAATAAGCAACCTTGCATTTTGAGTTTGCTTTTTGAAAAGTGTGAGAACAGCATATAACATCTGCAACTTATTTACCCATGCAGAATTAAAACAGTGAGCAAGCATTGTTCTTTTTATGTACTTAAGAGACTATTACAGGCAGTCCAGAATGTGTGTTTCTAACACCCTGGAGACTATAATAGAGCAACTGATTTTGCTCTTACCAATGCAGTGCGAGAGTTTAAAGCAAAGATATATACATAATCCTCTCATGTATTGCTTTTAAAAATGCCAAATGACACTGCGTTAAATCCTCAAATGTCTTCAGTAATTTTCTTTTAAGGTCACCTTGGAAAACCATTGACATGTGAAGTGAAGTAATTAGTGCCAGTTTTGCTTTTACTAATTACTGTGATCAAAGAATTCATACAAGTAATTTTTAATCAACATTGCCTCATTGTTTGAAACTAACAATCTGATTTGGATAATTTCTCATAGTACTTTATAGAATTCATTGCTTTTTATTGCTATAAGCTAAACTAAGATAAGAGTTAAGACTGATTTTTCAGTTAGGAATACTGTGAATGTTTTGTCTGTTTTGAGCAGAAGTACCATGTTTACTGGTCAGACACCCAGCCACCAGATTGATGAGGGTGATATAAAAAGCTGGGTGAAAGAAGCATACCTCTACGTTACTGCCTCAGAAGCAGTGCTCTGTATTTCTAGGTTTATGTAACATTGATGTAAACTCTACATACTGGGAGAGCAGAGAATCTTTTTGTTAAATACATTCCCTCAGCAACTTCCAAGAACAGGTGCCTATGCGTGGCAATACGACCTGCCTTCTCTGTCCTGATAGCTTCTTTCAATGCAGGCATCCAGGCAGGCATCAGAATATTATTCAAATATCCAAACATTGCCTCAGTATCTCTAAGTTCCTGTTTTAATACTTGAAAATAAATCAAGGTGTTCCAAGTTAATCTAGGTTAATTACATAGACAGTGTACCACAATGCAATTAATGTTTGACTGCACTTACAGGAAAGAAGGGCCTTAAACGTGCTAAAGTACTTTCTGATTCTAACAAGGAATCGGAGAGCAGATCCATAGCATAAACTGACACTGATTCTGTCTGACACAGGGTTTTAAAATACTTTTTTTTTGTTGCAATGCCAATGAAAAACACGAAGTGACACTTTCAGAAAGAGTTTCTCTATTAAAAACCCACATCAGAAAAATCTTTTTGTTTCTAAAAGAAAAAATACATCTGCAAACTGAAAAACTATAACAAAAAGAGCAAATATCTTACTAAATTGCTTTTTAAGTTAACACCACTCCCCAAGGCCTAAGTGATTTGATTGTGATGTGAATTAAAAATTTTCATGACAAATATTTCTTTAGATCAAGAGCTACTTGCATGTATACGTATTTAAACAAAAGCTGATTCACATATTTGAGTTATCAGCATGCACCTCACTTATGGTTATTTCCTTTTTTTCTATGACTACCAGGTTCTGGATTCACCTTAAGTCCAATTTTATTTAATCTGCTCCTAACCAGACATCCTACCTAATTGTGAGCACTCATCCATGCTAGTGGAGGACTTGCTGAAGAAGAAAAATTCACGCAATTCCACAGAAAAACACACATTAACAGAAGATAGCTTATTTAGTAGGAGAGTTTTACAATCTATCAAAAGTCTTGAAGAGACCAGGTTATAAGAGGACAGAGTTTGACCAGGAAAGTGTAAGGTTCTCTCTGAGCTTTGCTGAATTTAGTCAAGACTTAACTGGAAAACTTCTGATTTGGGAGAAAAAAGTATGACATTAGGGATCCTTCATATTAGCAGAATTTATATGGGCCTTGGGATTTTTACAAAGATGTTTCATTTTATAATGCATATGCATTGTAGCCTACTATCTTTTTCCTTATCCAGTTAGTGAGAAAACTTTGACTTGCAAGCATGGTAAAGTATAATTTGGGGAGATAGCTCAGTGATTGTTTTCATACACCACTGATTATAGAATCCCTCCACAGAGAATTTCACACTGCTTTCTGGAGTTAGTCACTTGTGAAGTTGTAATGGCCTGTACCTTAAGGAAATTTAGCTCCTCAAATGCAAATAGTTACATGTAGTTTCAAAGTAGAAACTTATCACTTTCACATCATTTGTTTATAGAATATGTGTGGGACTACTATAGAAGAGAAATGAACCCTATGGTTTTAACTACTATATGTGTAGGCTGGCCCATGGTAGGTTTTACCACTAGTATTAATTGTAAAAACAGTCTACTAAAATAAAATAAAATTGTCTACAAAAATAGCAACAATCTGAAATAGAACATTGCCCCGACTATCGCTTCTGCTTTGAAGACTTCTGAATATTATTTTTGTAGCTTATAGTATAATCTACCAGTGTGTTTAAGGGAGATGTTAACAATGATTAACTTTAGATGTAGGCGAGTTAGGTTTCTTGTGGAGGCAGTGGGGAGAGAGGCTCCTCAGCAGGCGGTTCGCAGCCCTGAGCTTCTTGGATGTAGCCTTTCTGAAGAATTCCCACCTCCCCAGCCCAGCAATAGCAAAATCAGAATTATTCCTCCATCTGGCATATGGTAAGTGTGTACCCATAAAACATCATCTCTTCTCCAGTCTGAGGAGAAGAACTTAACAAAAGCAACTAGGAGGCTGAAGACAGCCTGTGGAGTCCTCAAATATGACCTGTACCCATCCTCAAGTTTGTCACATTTGAAATACGGTCCATGGAGACAATGATGCCACCTGGCAATTTGTGGCATCTGCTGTGGTTTTCTCTCCATCACCTACTGGAGCTGCAAAGTGAGGTTCTATTCTTAAAATTAATCTAGGGGTGGAAGAGCTTAAGTGTTGTGAAAACTGAAAAGATCTGAGAAATATATCTGGTTTAATCTTTGTAGAGTAAATCAGAGCATTCTGATTTACAGAATGTGGGAAGATGCAGTGAGCATTTCTGTAATAAAGTTTCATGCTCCCAAATATAATATGAGAAATATTCCTTCTGCATGAAGACAGTTTCTCAAAAGAAATGGATTTGATTATGCTCCAATAAATAGATCATAAATCCAGAAATGAGAATCCAAAGTGACAGGATTAGTGGAGTGATAATACCAGAATCCGGTTATCATACATTATATAACATAATGGAGTGCAATCTAAATTTTCCAACTTAAAGAAACTAATCTTTCTGTGCAGGTAGCATTGTTGAAAACTTTTTATACCATACCACAATATCTCTTTAACATACTAATCACCCCATCTACATTTGTGTGTATTTCTTATAGTATTTCTATGTTTTTATACCACAATACCCTCAAATATTTTCAAGCAATCTCACAGGAAAAGTTAGAGCTAACTGTAACTTTTGTGCAGAATCAGCTTTAAAATATCCATTACTGTTTGGCAGAAGTTCTTGTTAATATTAATTGCAATGTTATGTTTGCAGTTTTAAATGGTACTTTTTCATCCTAACTAATGTATTTTAATAGCTTGTTTAGCAAGAGATTTTTAGAAAAAAGAGTTGAAAGATAAATGTTTTTCTTGTCCCTAAAAACATTTTACCAATTTTCCAGTTGCAGATCATGATTATAAGTCAAAATCGAAAACATTTTCAATTGGTTGAAAACATTTCAATTTCAAACCAGGAAAGGCCCATAAACTGTCTTTGCCACTCAGCTCTAGTGCAGTGAGCAAGTGAGGCTTCAGGATAAGGCAGCATCATTTTTAAGTCCATACCTGGAGAGGTCAGTAGATCAGAAACAAGGTACTAGTGTGAGCATGTGGATCAGGGGAGCCCTGAGGAGCCAAGTTTAAGGCAAAATCCAGAAAGGTTCACTACCTGTTAAACTAACGTTGACCTCACTACACAGATGTCTTTTCCCTTTGTAGATTAATTACCATCCATAGACTTTTTAAGTAGCTATGTACGTGGAAGCTCTGATTCGAGAAACCTTACCCTGGTGAACAACTTACATAATTGAGTTAAGTCTGAACTTGCTTTTTTACAACAAATAATACCCTAACATATTATTATAACAATATAGAAAACTTCAAATTGACTGCCTTTTCCCCCAGCTTTTTCCCCCAAATGCCAAATACTATGGTGGGGTCTTTTTCTCCTTTACAATATCATCAACCAGTGCCATGAACTGGATGCTAACTGGTTTTCTAACCAGAACACTCAAGATGATTGTGTGGCGACTTCTGCACAGAGTGATGTACGGTGCTCAGGTTTGCTCTGTCATGCATGCAGGCATATTCATTGTATGTATAGAGTGTACGACTGATAAGGCATTTAGCCAGTTATAGAACAGTTGATTTTCTAGTGTTGATAATAAAGATTGTGCCTAACAGACATACAGATACATAGAACAGAGCTATACTAAATTCAGCTAATCCAGACTGCCTCCGTTGAGAATAAAAAAGTCTTTGCAACATTACATTCCATCAGTTTCTCCAAAAGCTTGACAAGAATGTTTAACTGAATAGAAATGCAGCTTTCCTTCCTGTTTCTTGCTCCATGCATTAGATTAGTTTTTATATTTTATGTGGAGACATCAATGCATCTAGATTTACATGTCAGTAAGATGGAAGGTGATAATGGAGCCTGGAGATGGAAATGATAATTTCCCTCAGTGGATGGAAAGCAATTTCAATGGACAGCAGGTTTTGGCAGTAGTCTCTGTAGTTTTAGGTTCTGCTGGTAGCTAAACAAAGAGAACAGCACTATAAGCAGCAACTATAGGGGTTTAGAAGACACCAGAACATTCAGCAGAGCTTGGAACAAAGCATTCTGGTGGAAGAATTAGTGGTTTACGTTGTCTGTAGGATTGGAGAAGGTAGATAAGGGAAGTGTGGGTGGAACAAGAGTTTCTTTCCCAAACTGTCAACCCTGTAAATTTCACATAATGCAAAATTATTCCTGCTTAGGGCTTATCTCAATTACTTTTTTACAGGGACAACATAATTTGAAGGGCCAAGACTCCAGCCTTCAGAGTTAACCTTACTTTCCTGGAGGGCTAGAGCTTAAGATCTGAATTGAACCTTTAAAAGAGCTAGGGATCTTCATATATGGAAGCAAAATGGTGTAACACACTTTCTGGAGTTTAAGGTTAAGCTGCCTACAGAGACATGAAGTGTTTCACTCCAGATTCTTAATTCCAGTTTCTCTCTGTAACTCTACAATAGCATTTATTTGATTTTATGTTTTGACTGTAAATCTTTACAAAGGTGAAGTTTACCAGAAATCTTCTTTGGCATGATTCATTTTCATTTCTGTAAATGACACCCACATAAAATTTTATCCATACTTCTGATACAGTAAGTTCTGATCCAGCAGCCACCACTTTCCTCTTATACAGAATTTGAGACCTTGTAGGATTTCTAGGGACAAACTGAATTACAGGATAGGTTGAAGTTTCCTTTTCCTCAGAAAATAGTTACTATTTCAAACAACAAGTTGTGCACTTGCTTAGCTTTGAACATACAAGTAGTAATAAGGTTGTGAACAAGCTAAATACCTACAGTTACGTATATATTGACCATAATGACAAGGACATTTTTATTCTATTTTGACAGATGTAAATAACAAAAAAATCCTCAAAAAAAAAAATTAAACCAAACAAACTATTCAGGTCTGAATTGTGCTACTCTTATTCATAGCAATTTTGTTTTGACTGCTTGGAGGGAACCATGTGACTCAGCGTGAATAAACATGGCACGGCTAGAAATAAGAGCTGACCTTGAGAGTATTTTAGTCAGCTGTTAGAACTACTTCTTATCTTTTCCCTAAGAAAACAAAAGTTTAAATAAAATAAGCTCCCTAAAAATATAGTTTATTGTGTGTATTCCAAGTGGAATGGAAATGCACCACAAGAATCAGGACTCCTAGGCTTTTAGCCTCAGTACTTAAGAGGATTTAGCCTAACCTCTGCTATGACTGATACAAGTAACATATGCCAGTATGCACATATGCATGTGCAGATATGCATGTGTGATTTAGATGTGTATTTGGAGCCAGAAATGTCTTATCCACCAAAGAGGGCTATTAGATTTTAAAATCAAATTTTAAATTAATTTCAGCCATCACAATTTTATATATTCAGCTTGGAATTATGAACTAAAAAAAGGATGTTGCTGAAAAAGTTACTGTACTGGCTTTATATTAAAAAAAGTACATGTATTCCTCTAATAATGACCATATTAATCCCTTGTGGGGGCATCAATCTTCTCAGCCTGCTTATAGACCTGCAAAAGGCATTCACTGTTACAAAGCCAGGACCCAGTGAGAAAGGAAATTTTTACTGTGGCCCTTGAACCAAAAAGGATTTCTGTTCAGGGATGTTAGGGAAAGAACATCCCCTCTCTCTCTTTTGACCTGAGTGGGTATGTGGGTGGAGGTACCATGTCACCACTGCAACTGGGAGGTGGGCAGAGATGCCCACCTCCATTCTGCTCTACATTAACCACCCCAGCTGCTGAATGGGACAGAGCTAGTGAGAAGCACTCTTGAAATTACAGTTAGGAGAGCTGAAGCTGTCAATAAAAAGACTCCCTGCGCCCCCTTTTCAATAGCTCTGCGAAGTTACTCTGCAAGGCTTATGTCTCCACAGAATATCCATCCTACTGAATCCCAGGATGCAACCTCGACACTCTGCCTAAAGTTTTTGTAGAAGAAATTATTTCCTGTTCCCTCAACCTCTTGTGAATTTCCCTTTGCACTGCTAATTATTGTTACTCCAGTACTTGGTTGCAGACAAATGTGCTGAATATCCCCCAATGCCCAACACAGACCCATGGCTCATGATTCCTTGTACTTCCAGGTCAAAACTTTCTTAGATACCACTAGAAACTGTTTTACAATAGTAGTTGAAAATGCTCTGCTCAAGTGACCGCATGCTCTCTGCCTGTGAATTTTTAAGGAAGGATTTTTAAAGTTCACAGCTTTCAAATTCATCTCTTTAAAAGAAATATTTGTGGGAGGGATCCTGTCCTTCAAATGGTGTCTGTAGCTAATGGATACTGGGACTGGGGATCAAACCTGCAGAAATTCACTGTTCTTTGCCTTCTTTTTCCCAAGTCTTCACTGGTATTCCCACTGGAGATGAGAGCTTCCTAGGGTTTATGGCAGGTGGGGATGTAGGAGGTTTTAAACCACCTACAACTGCACTGAGTGACTGCAACATGGATCTCTGTCTACTCAGGAAGATGACAGAAATTAATCCAAAGAAAGTATGTCTGCAAGTAATATATCGGGGAGATCATGGGTTGTAACTTACAGTTCACCATAAGGGCTACAGACACAAACACAACTTCCTCTCTTTGTATATTATCAAATAATCCCCCTCACTGTTTATTTGCATTGTACCAAAGGATTGGCCAAAACTGCAGAGAAGTTTAAGAAAAAGTACTCTCTTTCCGAGAACTTGAGATGACTGAAAACATGGGCATAATCAACCGGACAAGGAGAGAAAAGAAAATGCAATGTACTGAATAGACCAGTTTAGTTTGTGGCTAACCATTTTCTTTCTTTGTAATTTTGAAATTTCTTCATAGTGACCTACAGTCATTCCACCTTATTAATATTTCTACAGTGGAAAGACTGGAGATTCCAACAAAATCAGAGAAAAAATTCAAGTGAGGTAAGGGGTCATCAGGGTCCACACCCCTGACTGGAATTGACACGGATTTGTAGCCTCGTTGGCAAGTCTCTGTCCTGGGAAGGTGGTATCTCTCATGGTGGCTCCTTAGACATTTTTATGCCTATCAGTCAGTCAATGGGTAAAAAACAGCATACTAGAATCATAGAATCATAGAGTATCTCAAGTTGGAAGGGACCATAAGGATCATCAAGTCGAACTCCCTGCTCCTCGCAGGACAACCTACAACTAAACCATATGACTAAGAGCATCATCCAGATGCCCCTTGAACTCTGACAGGCTTGGTGCCATGACCACTTCCCTGGGGAGCCTGTTCCAGTGACCGACCACCCTCTCACTGAAGGACCTTTTCCTAATGTCCAGTCACAACTTCCCCTGATGCAGCTTCATTCCATTTCCCCGTGTCCTATCGCTGGTCACCAGAGAGAGGAGATCAGCACCTCCCCCTCCACTGCCCCCCTTGAGGAAGCTGTAGACTGCCATGAGGTCACCCCTCAGCCTTCTCTTCTCCAGGCTGAACAAACCAAGTGACATCAGCCACTCCTCCTAAGTCTTGTCCTCGAGACCTTTCACCGTCTTCCTCACCCTCCTCTGGACACACTCAAATAGTTTGATGTCCTTCTTATATCGAGGCGCCCACAACTGCACAGTCCTTGAGGTGGGACCGCACCAGTGCAGTGCAGAGTGGGACAATCACCTCCCTCAACCAGCTGGCTATGCTGCGCTTGATGCACATTTGGCCCTTCTGGCTGCCAGGGCACACTGTTGACTTATATTCAACTTCCCATCCACCCAAACCCCCAGATGTCTTTCTGTCGGGCTGTTCTCCAGCCTCTCGTCCCCCAGTTTGTATGTGTAACCAGGATTACCCCATGCCAGGTGGAGAATCCGGCACTTACTCTTGTTAAATTTCATGTGGTTGGTGATTGCTGAGCTCTCTAGTCTATCCAGCTATCTCTGTATGTGGTCTCTACACTCAAGGGACTCCACAGCTCCTCCTAATTTAGTATCATTGGCAAACTTACTTAATGTACATTTAACTTCTGCACCCAGGTCACTTACAAAACACATTGAAGAGCACTGGCCCTAAAATTGAACCCTGGGGAACCCCACTGGTGACTGGCTACCAGCCTGATGTAACCCCATTTACTCTTTGAGCCCGACCCCTCAGCCCATTGTTCACCCAATGAATTATGGACTTGTCTGGCTGTACGCTGGACATTTTGTCCAGGAGGATACTGTGAGAGACAGTATCAAAAGCTCTGCTAAAATCCAAAAAACCCACATCTGCTGGCTTCCCTTCGTCAGCTAGATGGGTGACTGTAACTTTCTGTGGCTGTGGTGTCAAAGGGAATCCAATACCAATTCACCCACCTGTATGGGATCCTTACCATGTGACTGCAACTGTCACAGTGTCATTTTTACACCCTGTCTCTTTGACTCTTCTGAATAATGTATATAAAATGAGCCTCAAAAGGCTGCTTTTGCACTGCTCAGAATGCAGGCTGATAGCCTCAAATGATGGCTTTTATGGGATTCATCTTTATGACAGAGTCTTAGAGTAACCAGCTAAAACTAGAAGGGCACTGAAGATCAAAGGATGAGAATAGATTAAGACCAAGTCAAAATCGAAGGTCTTTGCATTCACTACTGTTACCTGATGACTTGTCCTGCTCTCTAACTTAGCTGACTGGACCCACCATAGTGGACTGGCTGCTCATCCCCAAAAGAAGTCTTGGCATCAAATCTGAAGTGAAAGAACTCAATAATTAAACTACAGATTAGAACTAAGTACAAACAGTCCCTATCTACTTTTTTCCTTTTAGTTATTGCAAAAAAGGAACAAAAAAAAGCATATTGCACTCCAAGTTTTGTGAATCTGATAATGTAGCAAAACTCTTGTCTTTGGGGACAGACCACTAATGACACTGCAGTGCATTAAAATTCCTCTCTGTTCATTATCATTAAAATCTGTTTTTATAGCCATGCTTTATCTAACCTTATGTGCCCAATAGGATGCTAATTAATTTTGACTAAAATTCTCAGTTAATTAGTATGAAGTGCAATTACATCTGTTATATCATCCAGGTTTCTGTTCTCCTCAGAAAACATTTAATGATGATCATTTGCAGTCTACTTTTTAAATGAATATTATTCAGGTAATTTTTTAAAATGTAGTGAAATGCAAATTTTAAATTCCCTGCAGTTTTCTGGATGAAACAGGTCTTTGTTTTTCCATAATTATTAATACATTAAAACCCAGAATATGATACTTGCAGAATGATCAGTTGGAATTCTATTATTTTTATAATATGGGTGGGCTAAATTATTCCTATTTTTTCTTCTTTTTTCTTCCTGCAGAGAACTTTATCTACATTGACTATATCATTCAATCCAGAGATAGGGCCTCATCTGAAGATTGGACTGAAAATGGTGAGTGAAAAAATCTGCATCCTGACCTCCATTTTCTGATATCCTCTAAAACTTTGAATCGGGTCATTCCATCTACATGTCCCTTTACTACTTTTCAGTGCTCTTCCTTGTAGAAGTATAAGCTTTTTTAAGCAGGTCCTACTTTTGTGCACAGCACGATGGAGCCCTCATATCCTCTGGGGACTTTAAAAGAAAAATATTAGACAAATACTCAGATTAAACTGGAGCCAGAGTGACTGTTAGCATGATATGATCTGTGACTAATCTCCAAAGAGTTTGAATTTTGCATCATCATGCTGCAGGATTGTTAACATTATGTGGGTAGCAGTAGGAGTGAAGACAAACTGAGAGGCTAGCTTCTGTGGTCAATTCTGACAGCTGTGGCAGACAGTGACTAGTATAAATTTTTGTTTTAATGCTTAGCAGATAATTTTATTAAAATATCACCTGTTTATTCCGTATTTTTGCTTAGTGGAGAACACCTCCCTCTTGAGGCAAAAGGAGAAGAGCAATAAGAACAGGATAGGGCAGCCAGATTACTGAGGAAAGGGAGAGCTTGAGGCACATCAGCTCAAGCCAGTTTGGATTTAGTTCAGATATTTCAAAGCCGACTTTTTAAAATGAGGGGTTTTTAAAAATTTGAATGTAAAAAAAACTTTAAAAAAAAAAAATTATTTTCATAACATTTCTACATAGGCAGAGCTTTGTGAAGAAGGTTAGAAGAGGGACACCCTATTTGCCTGCCATTATTTTTCAATAAATGTACAGGCTGGAGAGCAGGAGGCATTCTGACAACAGTTAGGGGTGCCTGAAATAGAGCTAATGTGGAATTTTTGTTGTTGCTTTTTTAACAAACAACTAAATCTGCTGTATGGTATGTGCTGTATTAAAAGGAAAGGTTGCACTTAAGAAAAAAAAAAATAGTTTAGCTGGAAGCAGTGCTATGGCAGGAAACACTGAAAAATTTCTGGCCAAATTTGCCCAAATTCCTGCTGCAGCATCTTCTGTCCTGCCTCATGTTCCCTGAGCTGTCTGTCCTTGTTGTGGCTCTCTGCATCCCTTGCAAGTCACACAGCACCAGAAGCAGCTTTCAGAGACAGATTGTGTTGTAGGAGGGGAAGAAATAACTGTTATGACCATGACCCAAGAAGGAAGGGATATCCTGCCCTCTAATGCCACCAATTCTGACCTTAACCATCAATGTAGATTCAGTCACAAATTGTTCCACTTAAAAAGTGGTGCACACTTCAAAAGAAAATATGTTAAACAGTGGCTGCAAGAGATCTGCAGTCGGTGGCCTGTAATCAGTCTTACTACCAGACTCTCAAAGCTCTCAAATAATTAAAAAATCTTGCTTGCAGCTGCAGCGACAGGGTCGTTCTCCCCTCCTGCTGCTGATGTCCAGTGGTGAAGCTCCATTAGAAAAAAGTGTAAGAAATGGTAACCTAGACCAGTGCCAAAGTCATCATTAACACCGGGACAGCTGTCACACTGGGTGATTTAAAGAGAAATGCTAATGTTGTCCAATCTTTTCTTGTTACTTGTTCACATAATATCAGGATATGGCTTTGTCATGAAGAATTCCTCTCTCCCTCAAGATTACTAGGAATTAAATTGCTTCTATAAGCATGTGGCACGTGCAGCTCGTCTACCTGGTACTCCGCATTATCAAAAGCGTACCAGAAACATTCCAGTTGGTGGTGTTTTCCTTTGAACTCTGGTTCTAGGTTGTTTATGAATTGCAACCTTACTTAATAAATCAATCCACTGGGATGTCAGGCCAAAATCCTAAAAACAAAAGGGCCAAAATTAATTTTTAAAATATTATTTTTTTTAGGCTTTTATGTATAATTATAAGTAATTCCAAATACGTGGAAAATGAATCATCACTAGAAGATTGTTTGGAGTACACTGATTAAATATTTGAGCCTAAGGCTTTGACATTCCTCTCACAAAATGAGAAACACTCTTAGCACTTGTTGAGGCAGGTAACAAGATAGGAATACACAGCACTTTTTGTGGAATATGACTGTTGTAGTGGTACTGGCACAGTAGCAGTTATGTGCCTGTGGGGTCAGGTATGGCCCTGTTCAGAGGGCACAGCAAGCAAAGAGCATGATGTTTGCACGCATCCTCTCTGCTATAGCATACTAACATCCATCTATTCTGCATAAAGCCTGAAAGTCAGGATTAAGTGAGTGTGTTACACCCAAGGGGAACAAAGGTGAACAGAAATTGGGCAAAATCAAGACTGAGTACCCTCTGTACAGCATGGACCAAGCACCCTTACCCACTTTGCTGTATACTACCATGCAATGGGGCAGCTCCTGGCAAAAATGTTTGGATTTTTCTGTAGAAAACAGGTTTTGCCCATCAGATATTTTTTTTTCATTTGGTTCCATTCCTCATATCCCCAACAGTGAGAGAAGCTTCAGACCATTACAGACTATTTTTTTTTTATTACTGCTCACATGCAATGTTTGCCCAGTAAGTGTGAAGGCTGTGGAGAAACAAGGCAGTGCTGCATTTAAGGTTTCCCTTTTCCTTCTTTTATTCCTTCAGAAAAAACGTTTTATAATTTCAAAGAGACATTCCTTAGAGCAAGTATTTTTGCCTAATGGTAGTATGTGATGTTGAGAGGACACTTTCCAACTGCAATATTTACAAAGCTTTTATTTGTAACCTTAATTACAGGTTAAGTGCATTTTTAGTTCCTAAGATGGGTAATAAATATAATGCAATCAAAATGCTGTTTGCAGTGGTTGTTTTCCATTAGTGAAAAATGCTGCATTTCCATTAATTATGAATAGCAATAATAATACATAAACCCAATAATACATGTCATTTAGAAAGCTCTTTTAGGTAAGTGTAGTGCCTGTTTTCTGTTGTTGTTTTAATGTAGAATGTCTCTGGTATGGCTGTTAAAAAATAATCCAGTTCACTTCTGTAAATCAGAATGTAACATTTGTGAGTGTTTTACTGGTTGATGAAAGCAGAAGGTAACGACCCTTGTAGTCACTAACATACATCATGGTGCCGGTTGTTTCCAGCTCTCAGGAGGAATCTGTAGAAATGCAGGTATCTTGGCATAAATCAGAGCAGGTACATAATTACTTTGCTTTATGCTGAGAAAGAAACTCATCCCCTCCCAGCAAGTGTGATGCTCTCAGCAGTACCTACAGGACGTGTAACCCTGATCCCACTGTTGCAAACACTCCTGCATGTCTTTCACTTGCTTGCATCAGCTCATCCCTGTCTTGGGCAGCCACAACTGCTCAGAGGCTTTAAGGCAGCTCTGGATTCTGGCCACTTTGCCATGGGGTGGCAGCAGGACAAACGCTGCCTTCCCATAGTGCCTGCACCCTGAGGACTGCGGGCAGGCTGCACCCCATGGCCCCCCAGTACCCCGTGGTCCCCCCCATTGCTGCATGCCATCCCTCTTGGGCAGTCCTCACAGCACTCCAATCTGCCCCCTCCAAATACATGTCCCAGCACATGCTCCCAGCTCCACAAGCTGTTGCACGTGAAGAAGAGAGGCATTTTAGCAGTACGAAGGTTCTCTACCTAGGGCAGTCCCTGCAAGGAGCTCCTCTGCTCCGTGCCTCAGCAGCCCGGCTGGCTCCACCATGCCTGGGACAGTGCAAAAGGACACAGGAGATTTCCCCAGGTTAAAACCTACACATCTAATAAGCATATTTAGAGAGAGGGGGAAAAATCAGGTGCTGGTATCCCACAAATTACTTTTGAAGCTAGCCCAAGAGAAGCGCTCCTGCAGACAAGGCTGGGAATCCGGCTGCAGGAGGCTGAGCATGCACAGAGAGGTGCAGACTGCTCGGCCTGGTGGTGAAGCAACACAGCAGAAGTGGAAGCCTCTCCCTCTGCAGCTCCCATTGAGGGGTGACCACCTGCTCACCTGCAGCAGCCCCGCTCCAGGTTCTGCAGAGCTGAACCAGGCTGCAGCACTGCCTTGCTGCGCCCTCTCCTCTTCTTCAGCATCTCACAGCCGAGCTGGACCAGGAGCTACCACCCTACCTGCAGTGCCTTTCTCCTTATTCTGCCTTGGAAAGGGGTCACAACTCAGACCAGAAACCATTCTGGATCTAGGGGGGCTTGTGTAAAAGAGACCTGGCCCCTCCTGGCCCCCAGGTGGGGTGCGTGTGGCTCGGGCACATGGGAAAGCTAGTAGGACACATGACCTTTTCTGTCCTCAGGAGTGTCTATGAAGAAATGAAAACCCACCGTTCATTCACAGGAACTGCGTATACAATACCATAGTGTCTCCAAGTACTTCTGCTGCAGCCCTTGCAAGGCAAAGCCCCAATTTGCAGCAATTCATCTCCATATCCACACTTATTCTTCTGCAGCCCATGTCCAGGAGCATCACTGTGACAGAAGCTCCTGGTAGCCTTAATCCATAAACTGCAGCTGATAGCTCCTGGTGATGAGGCAGAAGTTTGGGTTTGGAGCTGGTGGCCTGGCCACTGCAGGAGGAAGGAGAACATGAATAAGAGGAGGAGGGAAGAACGAGTCTATTTGCTGTGTGTTTATGTTGATGATGGCACTCTCCTGCTGCCTCTCTCCTCCTCACCCTGGCATACTAAACTGGACTTTCTCAGAGGTGTCTTCATTTAGATCAAACAGAGACATAGTCTGGTCAGTGATTTCATGTGAGAAGGTATAATGAATAAGGCACATTTACATCCTTCATGACAAAGGGCATGAAGAAATTTGCACAATAATAAAAAACCATAGTGTGAAGCTGTGCATGAAATTTGATTTCCCCGTGTTCGCATTTCTTTTGTGTTTAAGTGCTTCGGGTTTTAGTGTCATGAATATATACAGTGCACTTCAGGAGGAGTTGTCCAAAGTGTTCACTGTGGCCTAACTGTCCTTGCACTGAAGTCAGAGAGGTTAGGTTAGCATTTGATGTTTCTGATTAGCCACATGTTCAAATAGTTTTCTTTTCTGGAAAATTAGTTCCCATATTTATGGAGTTCTGTCTGAGAGTTCAGTAGCTTTGCAGCTCATTAGTGTAACTGTAATCAGTTGAATAACACTGATAAAATTGTTTGAATAAAATAGAAGTGTTTTAAAATAAACTCAGAATTTCAAAGTATGTCTCTAGTAAACTTCCTCACAGGCTCAGACAGTGAGAGACTGTTCCAGGAGCCACAATGTTAGTTACATGCTGAACTGTAAATATGTTTATCTTTTTCCCCCTTGGTTTGATACAAAGGATAAGTTGAGCAAAACAGTGTGAATGAAGGAGCAAAATATCATATTTACTATGGGTGGTGGCACTTGCCAGTCCAGTATTATGGCTCACATGATGCTTCCCTTGTCTCAGGATGAAGCTGTCATTGGTAGTGCCAAGCCTCCAGATTTCCTCTGCCAGTTTTTTATTTCCTCTGTAGTTAGAACCTCTTTTCTCTTTATTGCCACATGCTTTCCCTCCAGAGGAAAGCAGACTAATATACTCTGGCTGGCAGGACAGGGGAGTTGACTATGGATGTAGAGGATCTTCACCTTCTGTGGGTTTTAGCAGTACTTTCATTAACTCTGAAGTATGTCCAGGAATGGATTTTCAGCCAGAAAACACTAGAAAAACCCCAACCAAACAAAAACCCCTCCATAAAAACAAACCCCAACACGGGAAAGGGATTGGTGAAGTGCTAAAAAATTGGTGTGGTAAATAAGCAAATGAAGGTGCTTGGTGAGGAAGGGTTGCAGACCCTTTTGTACCACAGAAGCTCCTTTGCACAGAAACCGCTCAGGAGATACTCCGACAGCCGTGAGCTGTGGGAAAGGGCCAGGTGGAGTGGACAGGAGCTACTAGAAACTGTTTTTCCTTAAGGCATGCTTGTTATTTGTAGTGGATTTTCCCATCAGCAAATAATGGTGCAGAGAGCAGGAGGGATTTCTGCTGTGCAGATGTCCCATCTGAGCCAGGACAGCTGTAGCTCTGAGGGGAGGGAAGGCTGCAGAGCAGCGTGGAGGGACAGCACCCCATTAGCTCTGTTCAGATTAATAGGTTTCTTCCCTGACTTCTGGGAGAATGGTGGCCCCTGGTCCTGCCTCTGTCCTCAGAGCAGTGAATGCTGAAAAGATATGTCAGACTTCGAACGATGATTCCTGACTTCCAACTTCCTTCCACATGGAAATTTGTTTGTTCAAATAGGATGCCTAAAGTTCTCATATGACAGATAAGTGCTTCCTTAGCCTACGTATCTGTGAAATGTGCTCGGTCTGTTGTGATCAGTGTTTAAAAAAGCACACTACTAGATGAAATAACCTGAAAAAACTTAGCTGCAATTTAATGACGTTAGTTTTTCAGAAACAAACAAACAAAAAATCCCACACCTGTTGCTGTGTGGTTTTACTTGTATCCAAAAGCACAAGATTACCATGGCAAATATAGGACTAGATGGTGGCCCACTTCCTTACAGTAAGTGATTTCTTATTCATTTCACTATTTTAGTTAATTCATAAGTGGGAATTTAGTAATTCTGTTCATAGAATACCGAATATGATGGCAGGTGGCAAACTCTAACCCTTGGAACAATTGCTTTTAACTAGTAGAAGAGTTATTTCTATTGTATTTTTCTGAAAGGATTTGTTTGAAGTTGTTCTTCACTATAATTTTCAGCATTGCTCTGCAGTCCCCATTTCATCAGCAAATAAAGGCAGCAGGAATATGGGGATAGAGTTTGTCCTGGAAAACACAAGAAGCAAGAATTAGAAAATCAATGCTTTTAATTTTGAAAACTTCAGCTTTCACCTATGCCTTCAGGGCATTCTCTTTTTTTTTCTCATTTCTTTGCGATTGAAAAAAAGGGACACATGTAGGATGGATTGATTAGGTTCCAGGCCAAGAGGCCTGTATGTGCCAGTAAGTGGAGCACCGAGAAATTAACTTCTGCAGTTAAAAGTTATGTTCAAATTTATGGAGTAATAATTGGGATCCAGGCTTTTCCAAAATTCTGGTAGTCTGAGCTCATGTTCCAGACAGCATCAGAATAATAGCCTGGGACCTGAGACAAGACAAGCCAGAAAATTCTGTAGAAATGTTTTCTTAGGACTTCGTGGTGAAATACCAGAACACATGCCTACATAGGAGATTTTTTTTCTGTTTACTCTTGATTTAGTCATACCCTTCTACTCATGTAAGAAGCTTTTATTCTTTCTTTCATGGTCTGTAGAGCCCGTAATATTTAGGGTGTGTGTCAACTGCTTTTGCTTCTGTTTGACAAGCTGTGCTCCTGGATTTCATCTGGTCTTGTTTCCAGCAGGTACTAATTCATTATCAGAGGGAGGAGTAAGACCTTTTGCAAAGAAGCCTATGCCAGGGTGCAAGCAAGTTGCAAAAGAGGATCCAAAAAGAAAAGGAACCTTCCTGGGCTCTACAGCAGCAGCATGGTCAGCCTTGCCAATGTAGCTGATTCCTCCTAATTCTCCACTGTTTGGAATTAGGTCAAGTGAGCAAAAAGTGGGTATGCTGTGGTGTCACTGCTAATATGTTATTTCCACTTTTCGTTTACACTGTGTGAATGTCTACATGCAAAATGGGAGAATCAGGTCTCTAAATGAAGGCTGTGGCATGGTTAGGACCAGCTCTGAAAGGGTTTCTCAACCTAATACCTTAAAAGTTAGGGGTTTCCTTGTTTGAGGGTTTTTTTCAGTCTAAAGAAAGCAACTGCAATTATATAACAGATTCATCAACAACTGTTTACTGTGTTTTCTACTTTCATAATGTTTACCCTAAAAATGATTACTTCTGCTTGATTAGAAATCTTTGTCCAGGGAAGAATAGCAAGGAAATTGCAGGTCATGAGTAAACTAGGTAAGGGCAGTCAGGTATGGGAAATATCCATAGTCTCTTCTAAAGCAGTCATAAACGTATTGGCAGTATTCATGCTCATTCATTATCAGCTGTCCCCCCTCTCACCACTGAAAAAATATTGAAAAGTTGTGGCTGGCCCTTGGAGAGATCCCCTTAAAAAAATAATTCTATTTTTAACAAAAGCATGTCTTTGTTATTTAAAGGAATCGTCATCCTCTTAGGAGAGCCTTAATCTATTCCATGAATTATCCACTTATCAAAAGAACTTTGGCTTTTATAGTATTTCAAACAGATTGTGAGGCAGTAGGGAGGAAGCCTGTTGTAAACAAAATCTCATGGCTGATGTTTAAAAAGATTATTTTATAGCATATCCCTGAGTGCTACCTCTTTGTAAGATTATTATCTTTCATTTCTCTTTCTCATATGAAATATTAATACTTTACCAAGTATTTTTTCTTTTTTTTTCTCTTTGAATGTTTTCACTGGAAGACTGCAGGCATCAGGGCAGAAAGTTGGAACAAAATGAGTCTGAAATCCATCACTCAGCTTCACGTTGGACTTTGAGGACTTGAATAAAATAAATTCATATTTTTATACCCTCCTTGGTTTTGGAAATGAAGTTGATATTGCAGCCATTGGAAGTTACTGCTAGTATAAATAACCTACCAGGAAAAAAGAGGCTTCTGTGTAATAAAATAAGGAAAGGTGTTGCCTTTCCTTTTATTGCAGATACCAGGGTGTGATTTAGGATGAGAGGTTGCTGCTGCTGACCTATCTGCCTTCTTCCTTTCTGGCCTTGGCAGCTCATTTAATTTCTTTTACTTTGCTTGAGTAGGATTGTACAAGGTTAAGCTCTCTGCTGTTTGTAAGGTGCCGTCATATTTTGATACTGAAATCTAAGTCAAAGTCAGCTAAATAAATGTTGACTCTGAAGGTCTGGAAGTACTTTCACCAGTAGCATTCCTTTTTGCACTTGTGACAAATTTAGGCTTTGCCTTTTTGCCTCTTATGCCTCTTAGGGTTTATAGAATGGATCATTTTAACACTGAGACTGGATAACTTACTGTTAATTACTACAGATTTACAATGCCATTTCATGATTTTGGAACTCATTGAACCTGTTAGAAAACTGTTGGCATTTCTGTTACCAACCCCAACTTAATTTCACCATCTCAGTAATTTATAATTTTCTAACACTGACCTTTCACAGGCAAGTATGTTTTTATTTGGAATGATCACTGGATGATTCAAAAAATGATTAAAATTAATTAAGTTAATTTTTAAGTCTGGGAAAGAGCTCAGTTGGCTGTTGTAGTAAGTTGCAACATATTTTGCCAGCTGCAGCTAAATGGAAAATACAATTGCCATATTATTTGAAAAAGGGCAAATTAATCCAGATCCTTTTTTGTTGTTTCAAATAAGAAACATTTGCAATGACATTTTACATGCTTGACAGATAGCTGTTGGAACCAAGAAGCTTCTATTTTCTAATGTGTTTTCAATTCACATAATTATTATATCTCTCACTGTGGATACATGTCTATTTGTCAGTCTACAAGTTATCTGTTACTACAGTAAAAAATTTGATCTCACAAGCCTGTGAACACTAGGACAGCTGCCACAGGACATGACATGCTTGAGGATAGATTTTACATTCTGTTGCCTTTCTGAATTGTGAGGGATGCAGAACACCTCTGCAGCATTCATTCACATTGCTGCCTTGCTACAGACGGTGCAGATCAAGCAGAAGGTGCCTCCCCTTCCCCCAGCCTCCCAAGATACTAAGGGTTTTGCTGCAGATGTTTTTCGTGTATGCATATAGAGCCACATTTTTTGACAGTGAATCTTGATTTGCACCAGTAAAAATGTGCACAGCATTTTTTCTGTAAGGACTTGAATACCTGCTAGGTAAGCTGTGGAAATAGAACAAGCCTGTTAATTTACTGTGAGTTTCTATGGGAGAGCATTATCTCATGCAAATGGCTATCTGGCTTTCAGGTCTTAATCCCTTCTGATAGTAGAATTAAGGCATGAAGAAGTGCCAGGATGAGCACCTTTATTTGTTTTCCTTTCATTCTCTTTCAGTATTAATCTAGATTTAGTATTTTTCTTCCTCTACAATTTACTCTGTGAAGTTTAATTAATCGAAATTTCAGCTGTATATGAAAGTGCTATTTAACACAAGGGACTTCTTTCTAAGTTTCTGGGTAAGATTTACCAAATACTCCCAGCAGCAGTCAGACAGGCTGCTGTTGTGGAGACAGATCCATCTCTGAGTGGGATGAACGTAGTTTCATCTTTGGATATGTTCCACTTAGATTTTCTGATTCTAAGGATAGTGGGGAAACTAGTGCCAGAAGCATGTAGATGAGTGATTGTTTGGCTCTTGTGCAAGAAGTTCGCTGAATATGGGTAATTGCTTTGTTTTCAGTTTCTGTGTTCTGCAATAGATTAGTTAGAAGAACAGGGTAAGATTATATGGAGCTTATCTAAAAATTCTCTGTACTGCTGTATTGCTTACTCTGCTTTCTGACTATGAAATAGAAAAGGCACAAAGCCTACTGGGGCTTAAATTTTTAGTGATGAAAAACAACCACATCCCTGAAACTGATCTGTTATATATTTGCTAATGCCTTGTCAAAAAGTGAAAATAAACCTAACCTACATACAGGGCTGGTACCTGCATGCTTCCTCTCGGGATATCTAAGCAAGGTTTGAAACTGTTGACACAGAGCTTAGTTCAGTGCCATCGGGGGAATTACACTGGGCAATTACATTCTTGGATAATTGCAGCCTTCAACATAAAAAACTGAAAAGCATATTTGAGATATTTGCATGTTAATCTTGACAACTTCTGTGCTATTTTTTCCAGGCCCATGACTTCTTGTGCAAAATAGGCAGATGTTCATCAGTAGATGAGCCCTTCTTACTTGTTTTTAGTTCTTCAACTTCATTTAATTTAAGTGCTGAACCATAGTTTAGAGTTGCCCACCACTCCCTTTTTTCCTCATCTCTGACTTAATATTGGGCGCTATATGAGAAAAAAACCCCCAGATTGTTGCCCTACTGAGCTTATTTACCAGGTGTATCCAGACAAGGTAGCTCTGAAAGTATCTTTTTGGTATCTGAAGTAATTTCATGGTGATAGTGATGTCATGTTGTTTATAGTATAGAAGGACATTATCCCCAAACATCCCTTTGCAAAAGTCAGAACTCCAGCTGGAGCAAGGACTTGCACAGAATAAAAAAAAAATCTTTTTCTTTCTTTTCCAAGTCCAGAGCAAAGGCTAGACTGTGGTTTTCCTGGGCTGCATGCCCTTTAAAGCCATAAATCACAGTTTGGATGTCTGGGTATTGCAATAAAAATCAGTGGACTTCTTAGGCAAGCCTCCATACATAAAGTATGCTTTTGACACGGAAAGAGGAAGAGTGCAACTCAGGTTAAGTCAAAATGATGAATGGAGTTTACTGCCAATGATATTATAACTTTGATGGAGAGTACAACTATATCAACAAGGACTATTTATGTCCTGCAAGGTAAGCTATGAAAAGCAAGAACATCTCAGCACTAACTGTAATTTTCTTGGCTTTTGGCAATTGAGAGCAGGCTCCACTACATTTAATATCACAATTATATTTATTTTTAAGTGGAGAAGGGTGAGGTAAGCAAAAACCAGTAACAAGAATTTTCGTAGTCTTTTTTTTTTCATGTAGCTGCTATTCTCTAGCAGTCAGCATGTTGTGAATGGTGGATTAGTCTAAAAGCATAGGCTATCACTTGAACTACAGAGAGCAATTGAAAAACAGGATAGCATGATGAGGCCTTTAAAGCCTCTAAAGCCAACTCCAGAAGGTGTGTGGGAAGGTGTGACCAGGAGAAGTACCATCCCTTCCACAGTGGGATAAGACGGCAGGTATGGGCAGAGCCCTCCCCTCTAGTAGATAGCAACACCTCTCTTCCCCTGCAAGTCACTAGACTTCTGATGTAGGAAAGCTGCACAGCTCCCTTGTTGCTACAGTCACCTCCTGTTGTTTTCCTACAACTGCCAAGGTTGGCCAAAGATGAACTAATAAACATACATAACAAACAGCAGTCGCCCTTTCCCACATCGTGCAAAGAATGTAGGTAGAGCTCAATATAGAAAAAAATTTTTTGGAAACACTACTGTTACTCTAAACCTAAAAAACTACTCATGTTTGTATCATACCCATCCTTTATAAAGTAGTGTCATTGTAGAAGACCTTTCACATGACTTCCAACAATTGTCAGTTATGCAGTATGGTTCATATATTATAGGTAAACACAGTATTATTTCACACGTCGATACGAATTGTGTTTTTATGAAGCCTTGATTTCTCATACCAACAATTGAATTCAAAAGGGTTCCCTAGCACTTGCTGAAGCTCTAATCTGGTAGTTTAAACTACATAGGCAATCTCTTATGTTCATCTTCTACTCCACTGAAATTCATGGCACACTGGCTGAGTCCAGCCATTTGCTTAAATCAGTCCCTTGGAGGAAAGGCCTTTGAAGGTTTTCTAAAAAGTCTTAATTCTGAACACAAAAGGCTCAAATGTTTGCAAGCATTCAGTTCTTGTCTGCAACACATAAATAACTTAACAAACATATGCATTTTAAATTAATTACAAAACAGTTTTAAAATCAATGTTATATGTCTGTTTGAGTTTTCTCTTCAAGCGTTAACATGTCCAAATGGTTTGGCTTGAAAATGCATCTTCTCTATTCAGCTCCAGTAATTATTTTAGCGGCAGCAGCCTGCTATGTTGCCAGATTTCAGCTAGCAAAATTAGGGCAATTGCCTGGGGCTATGAATCATCCCTGGGGGATGGTGGATGTCTGTCCAGCTGCTGTAGTTTTGCGTGCATGCTAGAGAGCAAGTTTTGAGAATAAGTTATTTGCAGCAGCATCTTGCTCGCTTTACATGTGAGCATGTAAAGGAGAAGATCGGTAAAATATGGACAGCCCTGCTAAAGTGTGTACAATGCTGCACTCCTAGTGTGCTCCTCGCTTCTGGTTAATGCTGTAAAGCTCATTTAGCTTTTCACTAGAAAAAACCCCAGCATCTGTTCTGTCTTTTTTCCAGCTAATGAAACCAGAGCTTTATGTTAGTTGGACAAGAAAATAATATTTACTCTGAGGTTCTAAAAATCATATCATCTGATCATTTCCAGAAACAGATTTAGTCAGTATCCACTGCAGCAACCTTTTACCGTGTTGGTGTGAGGACACAGATTACCTAAAAATACCCCGCTGAAGTCAATACTGCCCTGCCTAAGAAGCTCACGGTGGATAAAACCTGCTAACTCAGCTTTGTGTACTTCCTGCTTTCCTGGTACACAGCATAATTAATAGGTACAATTCAGGTAGGCCTGATCCTGCAGCACAGCATAAGGTGACTCCTACAGAGCCAGCAAATTATTGAGCAGGCTTTATATAAGTGCTAAATATCAGTTGCTTTTGTATTTTAATGAATGCAAGTCCTACAGAAGGGAAGAACTAACAGTAGGCTGGAATAGGTGTAAGGCAGCAACTTCAATGCACCATGAGTACTTGGCACTTGTTACACTCTCACAGTTTCCCTCATAAACATTTTTCGTGTCATCTCCAGCATTTTTTACCACATACTGTTCTGTAGTGTGGTCTTACAAATTGACCTGAGCCCTATTTGTTTGAAAGGGAAAGGATACTTGCCTCGGTACTGATTTAAAGTGTTGAAAGTCATTTTTGCACAAGCAAACAGGAAAACGAAATGAATTTGTTAACAGGTGCTGTAAATCTGCAGTATGAGCTATTGTTGGGAATCAGAAATAGTTCAGGTCGAGGAGAGTCCTACATCCATGTTGGGATAAGACCTGGGCCACATGCAATGCTCCACTGCTCCTCAAGTGTTCCTGTACCATCATGGGCAAACCTCTGCAGAGGCCCTTCAACATGACCCACGACACTAGCGATGTACCTATGTTCACCTGCATTGCCACCTGGTGCTATGAAATTAGACCCCTACCCTTTTTGTCTTAGGAGTTGCTGCATCCTAAACAGAACCTCGCTGGTACCCCCAAGTACAAATTCTCAAAAACTTGATTCAGACACCTGTTTCAGGATTCGTAGCAGCTGTATCACTTTAAAGCACATTCCAAACCAACTGATGTTTCAACAGCATTTCATTGGGAAATGACAGCATTACTAACTTTGTAGGACCAGCTCCTAATAAACAACTTAAAATCTTCACATAGACCAAGACACACTTGAGCTTCCCCACCCCCTTCTCCTTTTTTTTTTTTTGCATTCACTTTGTTCTGAGCAGGTTTCTATTCCATATGCCCTCCCCTCCAAATGGAGTTTTGCAATCCCTGGCGTAGGGTCTGTAATGCAGCGTGCACTTCCTGATGTAATGAATAGTCCACTAAAGCTGTCAGCAACCATTTTTTTTTTCTGTTCACAAAACAGTATCAGCAAGAAATTAACAAACACTTCTTGAAGTTTTGGCATTGTGAGTTATACCTCATAACGGCAGGGTAAAGAAAACTCATGGTGGGAAAGAAATACCTAAAGACCTGAACTCTTTGTGGATAATATCTCACAAAGGTTTTTGTGAGATACTAAACCAGATTTTCAGAGGAATGCAACTACATTTCATGATATCTAAGGTAACCACATACAGCTGAGACTAAGTACTTAGGGGGAAAAAAAATGCACTTGCAGGGAGAAAAAAGAGATGAAAAAAGGGAATATGAAAGAGAAGAAGATGTAAGGAACAGGGTGCTGACTTTTGAGTGATGAAGTACTGAACAATGATATATCTAATTGGTAGGTCTAATACCAATCTATATCTAATCTTGGTATATCTAATTTTGAGAAGTAGTGGGTGCTTTTCTTAGAAGATGCCTTATTCTACGAATAACTCTATGAACTAGTTTCTATTCTGTGAAAAATTGTATTGTATATTCTGATCTGAATAGCCTGAAATATTTTCAGGGTATTGTATGTGATAGCTGATGTAGAAATACTTGCCAAAGTGAACATTACATCAATTGAAATAATGAAGAACACCCATGTTATCCCACGGTACCCTGATATTTCTACCACCCACCTACTCCTATTTATTTAGTGAGGAGATGAGGATGTACAATAAAATGGATATATGCATGTCTTGAACGCTTCCCTTGAGCGTTTTGGGGTTTTTTTTACAACATTCTTCCACTTTCTTTCCCTGTGTTGTTTGTATCTTCCAGCTGACCATTCCTTCACACCTTTTTACACATTTTTACAGTGTTAGGCAGTAGTGCCCTAATCTATCAGAGCTCATCTTGAAGAACACAGGCCTTTCAGCCCCCCAGACTTCATTTTACTCTGGTTCCCTGTAGTCCATATCCTGTATCTGTGTAAAAAAAACAGGTTAGGACTTTTGCTTTCTTTTCCTCTATCTTTTAGATATTTAATGCAAAATAGAATGACATCTGAGTTCTTTACCGTTCATCTTACTGACCAAATTCAGGAACAAAATTGATTATTCTCACTGTGGGCCTTGATGCGAATCTCACTGTACTTCATGTGATAGTGCATCTTTTTCACACATTTTCTTTTTGCATATATAGCAAACATTTCACACATACAGAAGAAGCACAGTTATCTTTAACAACTGCCTAGCCATAAACTGTTTTCAGTAAGAAACAAGTCTAAATGCAATCAAAAGCTGCAAGAAAAAATTGTTTCTCACTGTTAACATCAGTCTGTTTGTGCGTTCTTCAGAGATGCATAGAAGTTTTCTTTAATTTTTAAGAGATGTGTTAATGCCTATATTTTATGTCCTGGGTTTGAGTCACACACTGTAATGAAAGATATTATGCCTGTTCATTCTTTTGGCTAGCTGGGTGTTAGCTTTCTCCATCCCATTCACCTCATCCACCAATTTTCATTTATGGTTATCAGCATTCCACAACAGTCATGCATTGATATTTTATTTACATATGTCATATGTGTGTTCCTTGCAGCTATTCTACTGCATTTTTACGCTTCTCACCAGGACTGAGCATGCCTCTGTGAGAGCAGAGGTCCACCGGTTGCAGATTAATCTCCACAGTTTACAACTTTAACAGCACGTTACTGAAATTTGTTTTCCTATTTTCTAAAACACTAATAATCTCTAAATACAAAATGTAAAAATGATAACAACAACATTAACCGGCAATTAAACCTTCCAGTAGCCAGTGACTTAGTAGGTGGTATAGAACCATATCTATGAACTATAGAAGAAACTCAATGCACCTAAACTCCTAAATTATATCAATACTAGCAAATTGACCAGTTCTGAGCATATTTATTGACACTGAACTTGGGCAATGAGCTTGCTTACAGTGATAAATTTTGGAGTGACACTGGTGTGCTTTTGGCTTGTGCCCTCTGAAATTCTCCAAAACAACTGCCAGGTGTGGTTCAAGAATTAGCAGTGGAAAAAGGCCACATGATTTGGATGGTATTAGCTGGGAGCAAAGCTGGTCTTTGAGAAGAGACCAGCAGTAGAGTGCAAGCAGAAGCCAATGCAATTCCAGATATATTGGCACCCTTTGGAGACAGAATAGGTTGCAGTGGGAGACAGCAAGTGAAAAGTGAGCAGCGCTGCAGACTTCACTTCACTCTGCTGTTCCTGATCATCATGTGAATGCAGCTGCAGGAAGTCACATAATTTAAAAATAAATTAGTAAGTAAACCAAGAGCCTGAAATCACCATGCCCATACATTTCTAATGTTACACATCCATCTACCTAGTGCCTCATTATTTTTTTAATGAAACAACTAATTATTTCCTAGGAAACACAAAGACCTTTAAAAACCACCATGATTTAGCTAATTACTCCCTCAACACATCCAAGGGAGTAAACAAATTAACCAGCAGTTTTCCCCATTGAAACCTGCAATTTTTCTCTGTTTCTTTGATCGCTGTAATTACCAGAGGGATTAATGCTATTGGTGCTTTCATCCGACTGCTTTAAAACACCCACATGTGGAGCACAAGGTCATTATGGTTATTTATTAGATGCATAGATTAAACTAAATTCATTGTGACTAGCTCGGAAAACACTTTTTTCTTCTTGGGTGCAGGGAGGGGTGAGGAGGGAGCAGTCACAGAGGTGAGAATTTTCTTTCCACAAACTGGTTTTGCCACATCTCTGCAGATCAGATCTTGCTGTATGCATGTACATTTCTGTAAACTATGCATGGATAGGTTTTCTATCCGGAGAGTGGTATAGCTACAAGTACACTGTTGTAGCAAAACAATGTCAAAAAATGCCTTTGTTGTCCCACAGACTTATAACTAGCAACTGTAAAACAGCAGCCTGTAGCACTTGAGTAGATGTGATGTTGTGACATGAAATAGTTTTAGAAGGATGTTTATGCAGTGTTCTCTTCCACAGGCTGAAGGCGGCAGAAGTGTATTTCTTCTGAAAACACAGACTAACTGGGATTCCTTTTCCTCTTCTTTCCCTTTTATGTTCCTGGATGCAATTTAATTATTGTACTTTACGTCACATTCTCTGTGACACATTCTTTTTTGCCTTCAATTTTCCTGGACCTGTTACCTCAGACTTCAGCTATTACATCCCAGTTTTGACATCCTCCGGAAACTGCCAATTGTCAGCCTAGCATTGGAGAGGGGAATAATCAGGGCACTGATTCCACTCAGATTAAATCTAAGAGAACCTTTTTATCAAGATTTCATTGGAAGCAATAGCAGGTCTCTGGGAAACTGATACACCCAGAACCACAAAGGGTGTTAGCTGCCCACATGACCCGCACCGTGCTGGCCCCACCTCACCATGGGCAGGTCATTGATTACACTATGTTATAGATTTTACATCTCTTCAAATGTTGCCAATACCATTCTGGACGTTTGTATAAAACTTCAGAAAAGTGCTGGGTAGCCAGTAGGCTGAATTGCAGATAAGCAACAGTCCAGCAAAGGTAATCTATAAAACAATTCTCTTTTGCTGTACCAAAAATTTAGGATAGATAGTTCTTTTTCCCAGTATCAGGTTTCTCTGAAAAACAGTTGAGGAAAGACTGTGTCCTCCTTACTATTGTGGGAGTTTCCTTACTTTCCCTTTTTGTTTAATACCATTACTTGGAAATAAATGATTCTTGAAGTTGTTCCCATGAAATGAGTAGAAGTCTGCATATGCTATTTTCTGAGGTGACCTTCTTAGTTGAACTTCTCATTTAACTTTCTGTGGATCTATGCTTCTGAGCAGGCATTTTTCAAAACAAGAACAACATGAAAGGTTTTACGATCCTCTTGTTACCCAGGACAAAGAGAAAGGGGTCCTCCTCCTTACAGAGACTTCAGGATTTGCAATGGATACTCCTTTTTTCTCCCTGCATAAGCATGCAGAAGGAAAGGTCCCTAAATACCCAGTAGTCTACATGTTCGCATGTGTGTGTGTGTCTGTGATAAATCCAGTCCACATCATTTTTCTAGTAGTGCAATACCCCTATCTGCAGCACTGGAGATAACGATGTGTGGGGACAGACAATTTCTCTCAAAAATAGAGGTATTTACAAGCTGTTTTGAGACTTAGGTGGCCTCATTGTAGCACTTGGAACTGAAAATAATGTTTGCATGGTCGTATCTGCAATCACAGGACATAGATTGTTGCTTGTTCTGGAAACCAGAGTTTCTAACACCATGTCATCAGAGTCTTCAAGGGCTGTGGCCAGAGGGCTATATGATTTACGTGTTGGCTCCTGACAGACATTTGTGCACAGCTGGAAAAAAAATTGTAAATTACTATACCTTTATAGTCCTGGCCAGCTGGCCATGGTCTTTGGTTTTTTAAAGAAATTGGTATTATCCTTCAACAGGGTTTTATTAGGCTGAAACCAGCCTAGATGATGCATGATGAATCAGAAAAGATGCAGGGAAGGAGCTGGATTTCAAGCTTTCATGCAACCGCTGACAACTGAGGGGACCTAGACACCAGTTTTTCTCCTTAGTGGCTCGAGTGGCCTCCCAGTGTTGGCCTGATGCCACTTTCAGAGCTGCTCATTTTTCTGAAACTGACTTTTTTGTCTGTCCGTAATATTTTTATTTACTCTAGTGTACTGAATCAATTTGAGAAGGAATTTAAGCATGCTTAATAACGATAAACCTTCTTTACAGCAGGCTTATTTATAAAAACATTAAACTCTATGGATATTGCATGCATACAGCTCATTTCAAAATTAGGTCAGTTATTTAAACACCAAATTGCATCCTAGTTGACCGAGCCTTAAATTTTGGCTTAAATTACTAAATATGCATACTAGCTTTCTACTTGTACTGAGCTTGTGCATGAACTTTACCAGGAAATGATCACTATAATTTATATAGAAATGTTCAATCTACCTTTTTAAATTAGAACTAAGCAAAAGTTCTGGAGAGGTAAGTGTAGCCATGATTTGGATGTATTTCCCTTATTGTACAAACTTCCATTTTGCATTAGTCAAAATGAAAATATGGTTTTGGGTGTTGGTTTTTTTTTTTCCTAACAGCCTTTAAAAAATTGACCTTACTTTAGTAAAGATGATAAAAAATATCCAATACACTATTCCATTATAAGCGGAATGTTTTCTGAAGAAATGGTAGTAGCTTCCTGTGACATAAAAATCCCTGGTATTGATAGATGATTTTCACTTGACAGTTGAAGAAAGCCCAGTACATTGTTTATAATAGTAAATTCTTCAGTTATCTTTGGAGTTCAAACGGCTTCAACTTTTCTTCAAATACCATGGAAGTAATCTTGCAATTTTCTACAGAAATCTATTCTGCATTTCAGCCATGAGCTATCCTAGGAAAGGCTTAGTGAGAAATAAGTCTGTTCTAATAGACTGTAACAACGAGCATCTGAGGAGAAGCAGTTTTAGCAAGAGTTCAATTTTTTAGGTCCTTCTGTAGCATCAATTTGATAGTAAGTTTTTAAACAGAAGTGAAGTGCAATTATATCTCCGTTCTCCCTTCACAATATTGGGGTTCTTCTTGAAAAGGTCAAGGAAATAAGTATACAGCTATTTAGACACCTTATTTTATTTCAATGGCAGCTGAAGATTACAAATTTATAAATAATTAGATATCTAATTCCTGCCTACTTCTCACTTTAGAGTGGATATTCACAACGTCTTGCTGTAAGCAGCTAACTTGCATAATCTGAATCACTCTCTTGAGAATTCACTTACTCTACAAGGAGCTTGAATTAAGACCATAAGAACTAGAAGACTTAAAATCAATTTGTGTCACTAGGTGCCTCTCCCATGACTGCTCTATTCTTCCTAGCACTAAAGTCACTGTAGAATAAAGGAATGTGGAAACCCATGTGGTACCATTCTGGGCAAGGTCAGAAACAGGACTTCAGCCTCCTAGGGATTAAATACATCTCTCTGTTATTTACAGTGAAGTTCTCTTTCTCAGACTGCCCAGAGCATCCCAATCCTGATACTTCTGAATGTCTAAGCACCTGCCTTGCTTTTTAACTTTATCAAGTGTTGTCTGTGACAACAGAAGAGCAGACATAAACCAAGCACCACATTGAACATGATAGGAGAACATGCCAATACTTATTCCTCCCGCACCCTTCCATGCCTGGTTCCTCGTTTCTTCAAAAATTTAGTAACGGGAAGGCTCACCCAGGGTGTGGGAGTTGTACAGCTGGCTCACCCTTTAGCCTGAGGGGACTTGAGTGTTGTCTTCCTCTCCAGGGACAAGGGTCTCTATCAACAAGTTAAAGGTTGTTCTTGTGCTGGTATCCCTTCCATGTTGCATATAACTGCTAAATAGCCTGTAGTCAGAAAACAAAAATAGGAGTGAATGTAATTATCTTGCCTAGTGATGAGGGACTGACTCGGAAGAAAGGAGACCTAATTTCCAGCCCCTGCTCCAGTTGTTATTTAAGCATCTTATTTAATGTCTTTTTCATTTGTATTCAAGCAGCTGAGAATAGCTTTTTTTAAATTCTGAGCAGCAAGACCTGTGAGATTTCCAAGCATGAGAATATGCTGTGTTTGAAAACAGCAGAAAATAAACAGAATATATGGATATGAGAAGTAGACTGCACATGCCATTTAGTTCTTCTGTAAGCGTAACCATGTTAGTGCCATATTCCTGCAGAGTGACTTTTCTGTAAGTGTACTATTTTTAAAATAAATTTGTGTAGCAGTTTGTTTTGTTTAGTTTTTAGCAAGGCCCTCCCTGTGTTTTCTTTCAAAAAACTTAATGTGTAAGAGTGGACATTAACAGATGTGGTTTCAAAATACTATATATTAAAAGAAAAATGTTTCTATTTCGAGTGCAAAAACACAATAAATATAATCCTTTCTTATTTGCTTCCTAAGCATGAACTTCAGAATGCGTTACTTCAAAAACATAATCGTATTTTCTAGTAATGCAGTCTCACATCTTTGAAAGGAAGAGGAAAAAGAAAAAAAGAATAAACTTTGTCAGACCAGCATATTGCTGGGTGAAGGCAAGCTGATTGTGCTGGATTGTCAAGCTGAGATAAAAATCACATGACTATCTGTTTGTTTGGGTTTTGTTTGTTGTTTTTTTTTCCAGTGAAATTCATGCCTTTCACTCCGGTTTCTGTTACCTAAGTAATACATTTCAGCATACTGGATGTTTTTAGAGGTGGAATGGTTTTGTGGTCTGAAAGTTATGCTGGGGTTAAAGCGCTAAGAGAGGTTCAATTCCTTGCTCTGAGTTTCTGAGTGATCCTGGACAAATTGCTAGCCTCTAGCCTAATTACCACAGTTCTTGCTTACTAATGTCTCAGCTACAGGAATAAGGAATATACAGGAAATAAGGAATATACTCCTTATTTGGTCATTTATTAATGCAAGGACTATAGAGATTGATGCAGTGTCAAGAGCAATTTTACTGAGCACTGTATGTATGTAAAAAAAGTGAGTTCTCATATTTAAAAATTTCATAAAATTGAACTGATGCTGCTTTTGGGTTGCACTTGGGTTAACAGTATATCTTGTTTTGTTAATGGCTTCTTTACATTTTGCTTGGCGTTATTTTCCGTAACAGGTAATATCCTTGCCTATGTTTCTAAGCAGCACAACAAATATATCTACTTCTTCTTTTTAATTTAAGGACAAATAGAATGAATAATCCCTGCAGAATCCAATTATTTAAAGCTTAGTCAGGGGAATTCAGCCAATGTAGGGAGCTTAAACTGAAAAAGATTGATTTGAATATGCAACTTCAAGAAGCTGATGTTGGTGCTCTATACAAAATGCTGGCTATTAGATATTGCAAGTGGTGACAAAAAGGCCTTTCTCTCTCAAATGAAAGACTGCACCTTTCAGAAGGTAGTGGCTATGTATTACAAAGAAAAGCTTACATTTCTGCTTACAGTGTCATAGTGCATAAGATTTTAGTGATGTCCTCAGGAAGAGGGACAAATAGAAGAAAATGAAGGTGTTTCTAAACAGCTATGTTCAGCTCAGTGGCTATATTCAGCTAATTGGTTCAGCTTCTGTGTTAGAAATTTAGGACCACTAAAGGGCTTCCACTTTGTTACTGGCTGAATCTGTTTATACGTTTTTCTGAGGAACCAGGTTAGAAAGCCTGCACTTCAGCTTATGCTAACAAAAGAAAATAACATTGCTCAAAAGTTGGTTCTGGGGATGCTGCTGTATAGTCTACCCCAAATGACAGCTCCAGGACAACAGCCTAATCCTAGGCCTTAACCATCCAGTGCTATGAGGTTTCAGGGAGGCATTACTTCTTCTGTATAAATAAAAGCAAGTATAAAAATTCAGTGGCATCTGTCTAGCCTCTCACATGGAAGCTGCCACCTTCACACGAAGCTGCCACACGACCCTTTGCTAAATGGCATTTCCATCTTCCTTTCCAGAGGCATCCTGGTAGTCTCCAGGTTGTTCTGTCTCAGCTGTCTTTGGTAAAGAATACTTTTCTTCCTTCCACCTCTTTCAAACATGAACTAATTGCAATTAATTACAGACACATAGTATCTGACTTTGACCTGTGAGAAACCAGTAAGTTTCTAGCCAAATCTCATCACAGACAGCAACTAAAACAGGACTATGAAGGAGGATGCTGAGCCTGCACAGTAAGGACCAGCATCCTACACAGATTCAGACATACAGTTGAAATGCAAAAAATAAAGTTGCTATGGTCTATAGCTGTACATCAGACCTACTTTGGCTTTCAAATATTCTTTTCAGTGTAAAGGTGGAAATTAGAGATTAATATAAGAATTAGTCCTTTCTTTTTTTTATATGAATATGTGAGAAGCATTAAACTGTATTTCTGAGGGACCTATGTTGTTTAAATAGGTTGCACATGGATACATAGTGAACATGCAACCACTCTTGAATCAAAATTTCTCTTTAATACTAGTAGATATTTCACCCATGCTAATTAGCTTTTATTAAATGCTTGCTAACTAGCATATACCTATAATATTTTTTCACTAAATTTAAAACGGTCTTTACACCATCTCTATAAAATTTACTGACTTAAAAAAAAGTACAGATAGAGCATTCAGTATCTCCAAGATCTAAAGCAATTTTTAGACTTAAATTTTAAATGTCTCTAAATTTTAATTAGATTTTATTAATCTGACTATATTACAAATTAATTAAAATGTAATTCTTAAAATATAGAACACTTATAGATTATATAACACTTACAATGATTTTAATTGCACTTCACTGTTGATGGAGATGTTTAGGGCTCTTTTGACAGAAAGATCCCTCTTCTTCCTTGCTATGTGCATAGAAGTGACTGGATGCAAACTTGTGCTTACCATGGATGCCTAAACGATTGGTGAACTGCATACAGGTACATCTGATACAAAAATAATTTAAGACTAAATAATTGTATTTCATTACCTGCTTAGTAAAAAAAAAAATAAAAAGGCATATTTGATGATTAAGGGCATGTCTACATCTACTGAAGTTACGACTGTAACAGACAAGTGTAGAAGTTAGATTTAATTTAACTACGTTGGACAGCATAGTGGTGAAAGGCTTCACAGCTGTGGATTCACCATGACTATGCAACCCTGAAACAGACCCTGGATATGTGTATGGTCAGCTAGCTTATGCTGAGTCCTGTGCATCATGTCTTCACTGCTAGTGTTTGCCCAAAGCACTTAAGTCAAATAACCATGGGAAAAAACAAGGGTATTCTCATTATACTTTCAGAGTTTTGACATAAGCTAAGCTTGTGCTTGAAAAGTCCTTCCAAACATTAAAAAATGTCAGCATGTTCTTTTGAGAAACTTATTTTAAACTTAAAATTCTGCATGTCACTTTTTCCGCTTAAGTCAGTTCCTTCCTTCACAAAACATTCACACTTGCTATGACAAATTTTTTTTTCCAGTTCTGCTTGAATCAATCCTTCCCCTCCTACTTCGTCACATAAGCTTTCTCCTATAGAATTCAAGGCTTCTTTCAGTATCCCCTGTAAAAGGAAATTGATTCCAAAAGGTGATAGAAAAGCCGAGTCTGTAGACTGAAGAATATTCGAGCTTGAGCTGAGAAGCTTCAGTGGATTTATTCTTCAGCTAAGTTCTGCTGAAATGTAACAGTTTTGTGAAAGGACAATGCTGCAGTGTTACCATAATAGTACCTAAGAAGGAGGTGGAAAAATCCCAAGACTGTGAAACAGTGTCAAATCAAATGTTATCAAAATGAAATGTTTCAGCTGCCATAGTTAAATTTTTGCAGAATTTTTCCTTTGAGTAAGTTTGAAATGCTTGTTTCTATTCCAGATGAAATCAGGTTTCAAAATCCAGCTCTGCATTTTCCATACATTCTTCAGGAATATCGAATTCCACTTGCATCTTTAGTTCCTCGGTAAGAAATGCCATAAAAAGCACTTAGTGTAATGAAGGAGAAAACCTGCCACTCCCCAGAAAAGTCCAGAAAGCACTAAGGAACAAAAGTTTCAGTTGCCATCTCTTAGCACAACAGCATGTGTAGGATAAAGTCCTTACTAAATAGAGACATAACTCAAGGAGTTACTAGATGTGACAGAATGGTTGCTGTCTATCTAATGCACAAGACGGAGAGCCAGAAATTCAGATCCAGGTGTCTGGACTCTCTTATGTACATATTGTGTTAGTGGAGTCTTAAGCTTTTTTTTTTTCCCTTGACATTATAAAACAGGCCTAAAAATAGTGAAACCTTACCCTGAGCTGACAGGGAGATTGATTAGATGCTGTGGAAGACTGCATCATGCTAAAGCATATAAAGACACATATGGTGTCTTATCAGTACATATGTGTCCTGTACATTTGGCTGAATTATTGATAATTATAGGTTGACGTCCAGTTCAGCCCTTTTGAGACAGAGATATGTATTCAAGGATGTGATTTAGCATTGCAAGTTGAAGGTTTTCATGGAATGCAGTAGAAATCAGAGAATGAAAGGAGAGGACTAGAGCTGCATGTACCTGCTTCACAGTTTTGTGTTTGTTTATTTACTTATTTACTCAATTTAATTAATTGAATGTGTTTTACATATTTGAAATTTTATTTTGTATTTTATAAATGTAATTATTTTACTTATTTCACAGAAGTAAATGCTGTGGTAAGAAATAGTAAGGATGTAGGGAAAAACATGGTGTCTGAGGGTTCTTATTTTCTTCTACTTTACCCTGTATACAGTATTTCAATAGGTATTCCCTTTCTCTTGCTCGTCTGGTTTTCTCCTGCAATATCTAATGAAATATTTGCCAAGATAATGTGCCATGCTTGTTGTCAAGTGAGTTAGAGAAAATCACTTCACCAGTAGTCAGTTATTTATAGAATTCATATATGTGCCATCTCTGCTTCCTCTCGTGTCCTGCTGGAAAGCTAATTCAGTTGCAGCTACGACAGTCACTAGCAGCCTGTGATGTGCTCCTTCTTTCCTCTTTGTGTTGCACCCTTAATACATGAGGACAGTGTGGTCATGGCTGCCATTCTTTCAGCCATAGTTTTGTTTCAGAGAGGGACAGGAGGAACAGTGGCCATGATCTGACAGAAGTGCCCAGTGCTTTCCTTAAAACTCTGTCTGCTGTCAGCCCTGAGGTATGCAGGCTGAGCATTTATCGGAAAGGAGGGACACCAAAGGTGTTTGGCTTGAGCTATTCCTTACTGCACTGCTTCCATTTATTGATAGTGTGCCAGACTTCTCTCAGGGACTATCTCAGCTCTTCCCTACTGGTTACATATGGTAGCATCTCCTTCTCCACTTACTCCATGTTCTGTGCCACATACTACATCTTTTCCCTTTCATTTTTCCTTTCTTTCATTGTCCTATAAGAGGCTCTGAACACCATATAGCAGCAAAGAGGCAAAGATTAAGTGGAAGAAAGAGAAAGGCTCAGAGGGCTGCTTAGTGACATGTGAAATGCACACATTGTTTATTCATTTCCCTTTAGTTCTGTATACCATAACAGCCATGCATCAGTACATACTATGCTGAAGGTCATTTTGGAATAAAGGGAAAATTAAAAATGTACTTTATGTTGCCATTTTGCATCCTTATTTTGTATTATTTTGTTAAACTCAAAGACCATCTAGCTTTTCATGTTGAATCATTTATTTATGTATTACATAGCTTTACTTAATTTATCACTCATACAAGTAGATGCATTTAGTGCAGTGATTATCAGTAGTTTATATGTGATGTTTGTGAACATAGAGTTACAATTAGCCTCAGTGCAAGTGCAATTAAGGTAGCATCATTTCCTGCCTTAATTTTATGCCAGTACTTTTGCTTGAACAGCCTTAAAAATATGGGCAGATCTTATGTCCCTGAGAATAGGGTTTCTCTGTACTGTGCATATTTTAATTAAATATTCCTGTCCTGATAATGTATAATAGACAAAGTATGTAGTGAAGAGTACGCATTCCCTTTCCAAATGAAGAGTGGAAACTCCTATATTTCCCAATTACTTTTGTATATGATTAATCATACATGAACAACACAAAACCGCTTAATGGAAATTACTCCATTTACTAATCTCAGTGTAACGTTTAGTAAAGACAGCTTCTGTGTTTCAGATAGGAGTATAGAGAGAGTAGCACAAATGAGCTTAGCGAATACCGTCAGGTGTCAGGCTCAGACAAGAATACAGTGGTTACATAGTATGACAGAAGTGGATGATGCATGGAAGTGGTGGTGTACTGCTGTAGGTCACACGTACTGTGACATTTGTGGTTCCACAAGCTGGACCTGAGCTTCACTCCTAAAGCAGGTGATCAAGCATATGACTGCATTCAAATGTCTTTGAAAGATAACGTTCAGAATTAAATTATTTACTGGTTTTAATTATTTACAGGTTAAACAGATTTTTATGGAAAAGAAAAAGATTGTTTTCCATATGTTTCCTTTAAAGACACACATGTCTTTGTGTGTGTATCTACCCTAAGCTTTCTGCACCTTTCTTTTATTTCTTTCAGGAAAACGGGTACATGGATGTCTCTGAAATGTTTGTAATGATCTTTTCCATGGAAAAGAGCATTTGGAAAGTGCTCTGTCATGCTGGTTTGTTTAAAGTTTGAGTGATTTTTGTCTGTGTTTTTGTTTTTTCTTATACACAATGCAAATTTTAAAGAAAGATCAGAGCCACAGCTATGCTTTCATGCATGGCTTTTCACTACTTGGTTAATCCTGAGGCACTGGGGGTTTAATCGGGGGGGGATGGGATTAAACAGGAATGATGAAACAGAAGCTTTCAGTAAAACGTCCAGTTTAAGGTCACTTTATTCTTTTGTCTGGCAATAATCATCCTCAAGTTACAGAGTTGTCGGTGTCCTAAGCTGATGGTAGCAGAATTAAGGGCATACCAGATGTGACAGATTTACGGAAAGTGAAATGATGGATAGACGAGAATAGTCAGTAGGACCAGAGGTGATCTTCTGAACTCCCCCATTATCCTCTGAGATCTCATTCTGTTTCCAGTGTGAAATCTGAGGCATGGTGAGAGGAAGACGACCCTTGTGGGTGACAATCTAGCAAGAGCTTTAGTTCAATTGGTGTGACTGATCTTGTTTCTGAGAGTATGTAATGACTGTATCACAAATAGAAGTGGTGAGGTACACCATCTACTAAAAACTTTTGTTGTCATGATACATATTTTGACAAATTTCATAATATTTGTCATTATTTGATCCTTGTAGTGACTATCTATTTTAATGAGTCAGCAAACAATCTTAGCAAAAGAAAAATCTTGATTTGCATTTTGTGGTTGTCTTATTATAACAATCAATTCAGTAAATGTAGGATAAACAGAACACAAAAAGATTCCTGTAATTTAGGAGACAAGAATGAACAAATTAATGTATGGCTGAAGCTTTATACAAGGTTGGATCTCAAGTAGATCAGAGTCAATGGCAAAACCGGCTTTCATTTTTAAGGAGCACAATTTCGTAAAAGACTGGGAAAGAAAAGACTACCTGGCATTATAGAAATACGATGACATCCTTCATAATGAAAATATGGCAAAGGATTGTGTGATCTCCTCCTCTAAAGAGCAATGAACTTTTCGAGACAGTTTGAATTCCACTCACTTCAATATATTTCAAAGGACAGTACATTACATTTTTGAAAAAAACAGCTATGTTGTCTTTACATTTGGGATTGAACAACTGTACACTGTGTAGTCACTCTGATAATTTAATTCTGCTTCCCTAACTCATGCAAAAATGGTACATCTATAAAGTTGTGAGGATAGTCTCTTAGGAGGGAGGAAGATCTTTGGAAAATAGTTTTCCAAAGAGTCAGATCATCTTCTCCCAAAGAGATACTGACATTTCCTATTATCTGAAATGTATTTTTGTAAAGATTAATATCTATGCACATTTAACCATTACTTACAAAGTTTAAACACTAAATGAGATGTAGCAGCACAATACAATAATGATACAATAGTGATAGTTACAATCTTGTCAATTCAGTCTAATTTCTGATAATTTAGCAACATTGTTGCTGGCATTGAAAATATTGTTTATTCTATTGGTAAAATAGACATACTTGGAAGAAAGGATTGGACTTTTTAAACCTTTTGTGTATATTAGGGAAAACACTGGTTTCTGTGTATGCATGTGAGTGTAACTGTAAACTGCACTTCATTCACTCATTCCTCTTCAGTGAAACGTTAACTGGTCCTATATTGTAGTTCATGACAAGAAGAACAAACTCTTAATAGTCTCCTTTCTTTAATTCCTCTTTTTCAGAGAGACTCTTTAAAAATCTTTTATTGCTACTGATGTTGTTTTACAGCAGCTTGCAAAGTTTTCTTTTTTCCCTCTCATGCTAATGTGTAGTAGAAGTTAAAATTTGTCAAGTCTCCAATTTCAGAGTTTTCATGCAACAGAAGCACACTGTCTATGCCTTTATTTTGTATTCCTCCTAGCAGATGCTAATGCCACAACCAGTGAGTGCTCCAGGTCTGTTCTCTGCAATGGGACCAGATCTAGGTTCATCGACTTTGGAAAGACTCCCACTAACTGAGCGTCACAAATATGTTCAAGGTGTTGCTGGTTATACTTTCAAGATATGCCAAGATCTTACAGCAGTGACAAAATATGTCTAACCATGGTCTTGTAAAACTATATAGGGGTGCCCAGACAGCTAGGATTTCTGAGTTCTCTAGGTGCTTTTATTGAAATAAAGCTAATGGTGAAGAGCCTTTATCTTGCTACGATTTGAGGAGTCCTTGTTACCTTTTAACAAGACACTCCACAGTGTTTGAAAATGCTGCTGGTACCTCTGATCTGTGTTTCAAACAATGGGCAGAGGAGAAGATTCAGTCTTTCATTTGCAATTAGTTTTGGCCACAAGCTGTAAAGCTGACCTCAGGTCATGAGTTTCAAAGGAACAAGCAAGGATGTTTGCACTGACTTTTAGCTAAGTTGATTGTAAAGCAGCAGCACTCAGAGATGAGGTAGGGCACATCTCCCATCTTCTCAAAAGCTCATGGATTCAGCAGAGGTACACAGACCCATAAAAACTGGGTATCATGTAAGAGAAAAGCATAGACTCTTTTATTGGTTTTGTCTGTACAGTTGTTTAGTCTGAAGATGTTTTGAGAAGAGTCTGTTGAGGTACTTCGGTGTTTCTCTACAGAGCCTGGCCAAATTCCAGAATTGAGGATGCTTAAAAAATGAAAATTAATAGGGAATAGAAGTTAACCATACTTTTTCATATCTCAGATATGATTAATTTTGAATTGGAGTCATAGAGTAGGGGAGTTATTCTATCCAAGATTGCCTATCCTTTAACAGACGTGTACCTAGATTTATAGAGCTATACCTTGTAACACTGTTAGAATCTTTAGTATTTCTTTTCTCTTCGTTCCCTTCCTTTCTCTTGTTCTCTAACAGAATACTACCTCCCCATCTGTAGGTCTTTTCTGTATTTTAAAAGCTGTGTCCAGAGATTTCACTCCATCATATAAATTATTACTACATAGATGTGACTCTACCTGACTTCAGTGACATCGCTTCAATGTAAAACTTATGTGAGGAAGAAGAGTCAGATCTCTTTCTTGTGCTAAAGAGAAATCTTCACTATCTCTTACACAGCAAAAGGCACATGCTGCCTCTTTTGTATTCCCAAAGCCCTCTGCATGACCAGACTTTTATAAGATATTTTCTTAACCAGAGCTGTGTTGCACTTAGTAAAAAAATCATAAAGCTGATCTGTATGGAGAATGAACAAAGTTGAGTAGAACTGGTCTTCCAATAATGACTTTGCTGTATGGCTGCTGTGATTTCAATGAATTAATACTGCTTAAATTTGTAGCTGAGGTGTGACTTTATGTGACAGTATTCTCTGACATGGCCTTTTCGGATGTTATGTTCTGGTTTATCCCTTATCATATTTTTGGATCTTAACTGTTCAGGGGAACAGACTAGCACTGTTTAACTCAGAAAGCTTAATTAACTGTGTTAACCCAAAGGCGGCGCTTATGACTTGTTAGAAGTGTTAGATGACAAGGGTATATGCACTGCCACTAAATATAAAAGCTTGAAGAACAGTCTCCTTTCAGAGCACTGCTTTCCATGCAAAAAGGGAGAAGGATTTGCGGGGGAAGAGGAGACAAAAAAGCCTGTTCACATTTCATGTTTTACATTTCACAGTGTTTCTTTGAAGCAGAACTAAGGAAATGTTTCTTTGATCCCACCAACCCAAATAACTTAATGAAAAAAACAAAGCACAACCAGGAAAATGTATAACACCTTGCAGCATCTTCAACCTGATTTATTTAGTGAGGTGGACAAAAAGCTCATTTATTCACAGGGAGAGGATTTGCCTTCAAGATGCTTGGCATTTTCATGCCTACCCTCAAACCATTTATCATTTGAAAATACCATTATGAAATTAGCCCAATAGGCAATGATTTAAATTGGCATTGCCTACATGCAAAAGAGCTCATTTAGTTGCTGAGGGGAATCCTCTCAGTGAGTCAATGTTTTTTTCTCTCTCTTTCTGAATAATGTTACAAATTAGAAATTTCAGTTTGCCTTCAGCTTTTGCAATCATTTCCAGTATACAAGAGGAAAGTGGACACTGTGCCCAGCAGGCGGGCATACGGTGTGGATGCTGTGCTTGCGTTCATGTTGGTGTTGTTCTCTCAACGACTGTTCTCCAAAAGGGACTCTATAAGCATATGTTTAAAGGAAGTCACCAAGCTGAGAAAGATCATTCTGCCAGGAGTCCTGGTGGCAGTTTACCTGGGAAGGCATTTTGGTAACTTGGAATCTGTGAGGCAGTTGTTGGAAGGACAGAAGGTTTTGGAGAAAAGAGGGGTCATGAGATCCCTAGAGGACCTGATATGACCAAATCTAAAAGAGTTCTTAAAGTGATGAAGGAACTGAGGCAAAGGCTGAGATATGGTAGGTTCATATAAAGTAGTTCCCAGGCTGGCAAGCATGAATTAGCTAATGGTAAATTCTGGGGGGAATCCAGAGTCTCATCAGTCCTGAGATTTCACCGTAAGTGAGACAAAGAAACCGTATGCCAAGGAAGCCAAACTGGAGATAATGTTTAGGTTGCAATCAAACTCAATCCAATGTGTGGTTTTGGGCTATAAGCCCAACCGTCCAGTGACAGTCCAGTGTTTGGATATGCTCCCTCTGCTCGTGACCCATTGAAGTTGTTGGACTGGCCTGACAGAGGCGTTTTGTGTGAAGGAGGCATTTTTTGCCCTCTTCCCCTGTTCAGGATGCCTTGCGGCATGCTCTAAGGGGTTCAGCCCTGATCCAGCCTCTCTGCCCCCCTGGGGCTGGGCATGTCAGCTCCTTGCAGAACAACATACTGCTCTGAGTATACGCAGATGCTTTTTTATGCCAGGAGTCCCACTTATCTGGAAATATCCCTTTCCTAAACATTCAGACAGCCATAAACTTACTCCTTTGTCAGAAGGGAGATGTCCAGAAAGTGAGGGGCATGGCATTTGCTGATAAAGCTGAAGTTTGTATTTTGTGGAAATGCTTGTCTTACTTGTAATGCGTGTAAATGCTCACCCATCTCAGTCAGAGGTATTTAATTAGTAAGCTAAAAAAAATCCCCACAAATTCCTCTGAAGTGCTTCTTTCAGTTACTTATAAACAAGATATTTCAAGGAATAGTCAGAGTTGATGGGAAGCCCAACTTCTAAAGGGTTTCTAATTCAGATCGCTGTAATTAAGAAATATAATTTAATATCCACAAATAAAAATCTGATACATGCAGATGTAATTTCTGAGCTTACTCTACAATGACAAATGGACATAGAGTTGAACAGAGTATGCTGAAGTGTGCTAGTGGGTGGTGATTCATAACTAATTGTCTCAGAACAGTTTGTTATCAAATGATTCACTTTTGAAACAAAAATATGCTATAAGAGAATATTTTTTTTCTATTCTTTTTTCTGCTTTGATGCAAAACAGTCGCAGCTTAGCCCAACTCCAAATGCAAATAGAATAGGTATTCCAGGACCAGTGTTGATAGTTTTAATTTCATTTTATTAAAGCCACAAAGAAATTGAAATAAAATGCACATTCCAATACTATAATGCTATACTACTATACTATACAATTAAACTGTATTCAGCTATAAATCAACTGTATCTGGTAACTCATAAGTAAATATTTCTTTAATCACAGTATTTCTTTACTTTCATAAGGTAGTTTTGTACCTATATTAATTGCTACCAACAGTTAGCAAGCATTTCTATCTCAAAAATACACCACCAGAAATTCCATTTTATGGGAAAATTATAATTATATTTTTTTTCTCTTAACTAGACAAAATTGTCAGCACTATGCATTGAATCCTTTTATAACCATCACACTTAGAGTGCTTTTCTTATAGTCATAAAGCATCGGTGCTACTCAAATTAAAATGAAAAGTTGCATGAAAGAACCACAAGTACTCTACCTCAAAGCTAGCATTTCTATGAGGATGCCATATGTCTACACTCTGTTCTTTCTAGAGCAAAAAAATAATCATTAAGGTTTATATAGTATTTTAATCTTGCAGTATAAGGAAGGAAAATAGCTAGAAGGTTTCAGTTAGAATAATCTATTAGCTTGTGAAACTCTTTAAAAATAAAAAAAAAGACTGAAATTAATTAGGTTCGGTCATTATTTTTCATAATTCTGCTCTAAAAGCTTTGCATCTGCTCAGCAGGAGATATTTTATTTATTTTTAATGAATTTTCCTAGGCTTGTATCTCCTAGCATGCAATTTTTAATAGTTCTTTTATAGAAGAGTGTCCAGATTTGCTACATATTCTGAGTTCACTCATGTTTGTAAAGGATAATTAATTGGGATGATTGACACTGAAACAAGGTACTGCAGGATTAGACAGCAGAGGGAAGCATAAGGAGAGAAAGTATTAACTTTTTCTCTTGTTTTAGGTAATTTTCATTGTTTTTATACAAGATTTTTATGTGAATATCTATGCAAAATATTTCAAAAAAATCCTATTTATTGATATTTCTAGTTTTCCTCTTCCACTTTCTTCTTTTCACATTTTTGCCTTTTTTTTTTCTTTTCGGGAAGCTCCAGGTGGCACCAAGTGGGGCATTGTCCCAAGATCTGGGGGAGTCTTGCAACGAGAATGGGTGCCTCCTCGAAAAAGGACACTGTGCACTGCCCCAGCCTGAGCTTTGTACAAACCTTTAGTTTCAGTGGTATGCATTAACTTCAGAATTATGGAGTTTTCTTACTTTGGTTCTTTGTAAAGCTCACTAGGTAGAAACATTTTTTAAGAATTAGTTGCTAAGCTGCAAAAAAACCCCAGTCACCTGATGCAAATGAATAGAGCAGAAAAAGATGTCATCTTGAAAGTGAAAATTATGCCAAAATATTGAGCCCAGTGTTCCCTTTTTATAATGTGTATCCTTATAAAACTGTTGAAATCTAGATGAATTTTTTAGCAAAATGGACATCAGCTACCTAATTCTGAACTGCTAATGAAGTGAAACAGTAAAAATGGGACAGATCTTCTCAAGCTGGCACTGGCTTTGATAGACATCCAGAATACAACAAAATTAATATTTCAGGCAATTATTTAGTATGACTAAGAATTAGTAAAAAAGGTCTTTTGTTTTTTATCAGAGGAGAAAGAGTTTATTAGCTGGTGATCTTGTATCACTATGGTTGCAAGATTTCCCAGCCACTCAAGTTAAAGATAGCAGCTGTTTCACCACTTGGGCTGCTTAAAATGTCATTCCTTGGTATTGCATCCAGTGTAAAGCAGAACAGTAGAAATGCTGTTCCCTTGCAGAGTAGCTAGTACATAAAACATCTCTGTTTCACAGCCTTAATTCCATGTAACAGCAAAGAATAAAGCAGCACTTATTAAAAAAAGAAGAAAGGAAATCATATGTTTAGTTTCACCAACCATCTCCCCCCTCCATAACACATTGAAAGGGTTTTGATGAAGAAATGTAGCCTAGTGCACAAGAACAGGATGTTATTCATTCCAGCTAAAATTGAGCCCTCTGACAGATATCTAATGTATGCAAAATGAATGTGTTCTCGTTCTTATAAAACCTGAAGGCAACATTTAGCTTGAAAAAGGATGTAAAATCAACAGCAAAGAAAAATAAACCTGAAACTAAAGGATTTTATATATGGATAAAATAACACAGAGTATTTGATTCTGCTAGATTTAAATATAGTTGAACTATTCTGTTAATAGAATATGTTTGTTATTCCATCAGTAATTTATTCATTCTTTATCACTTTAGGGACTTATTTCTTTTCATGGCAGCAAGACGTTCGGTGTTCCTAACAGAGTCAGCATAGCAAGTGTACAAAGTGGCATTTATTTGCAGGTCAGGGTAGTGATGTTTTCTCTAGATGGTGAAGCAGGACTATATTATGTCACCACACAAGCTTAGCTGGAGCTATTTGCTTTTTTCAAGTTTAAAGTGGATGGCTTCCTAATGACACATTGTAAGGCTACTCCAGCAGTTCTGCTGTCAAAAGTAGAGCTTTTATGCTCACTGCCTCAGGAGGAATATCTCCATGGCATTTCAGAAAAGCACAACAGCATGAGCAACGATGGACAGAAAAGAACAGGGCAGGTTCTCAGTCATATTAAAAAAAGAAAGTGCTCAGGAGCTGAGGTCATGCTACATAAAGTGGAATGCCATGACATGTGTCAAAGTGATTGTCCTGTCTATTTCTGCTATTCACAAGCTTTGTGTTCATAAACCTTAAGTTCACTTGAGTTCATTAAGTATACCTGGATAAGAATCCCTGGGTAACTTCCACGATACGGTCAGAATAATTTTTCTGTTTCTCGTCTGATATTTTGCATAAATGCCCTGGTGTGGAACAAGGTTCCCTTCAGCTACAAATTGATGCTCACATTGCAATTTTAAATTAGGTTATTTAATACCACAAAAGTATTATGTAGACAGATTTGCTTAAAGATAGTGAATGGAAAGGTTTGCCCTGAGAAGTTCTCTCTTTATTTTTTTTCAGAGGGACAGAATTGTTTTAAAACTTATAAGATTTTGGGCACACAAAATATTTCTTCAGTTTGAAGTCAGACCCGAAAACAGGTTGTTTGGTTTGCATGACCATAAGCTTGACTGATTCTTCCCCCTGTTATGGATTAGACTAATAACAATAAATTTATGTCCTCCTCCTGCTTCTTATAGATAAGCTGCTGTTAATTCTAAGGGGCAGGTCAAAATCCAGTGGGAACTGATACTGTACTCTTCAATTCTTTGGGTTTTTTTCTTCCTTCTGAAAACTTTTTACTTCTATAAAAACAAATAATTGTAAAAGCTAGAAAAATAATAAGGGAAGCTTTAGTTAGAAATGATATCATATCATATTATTCTAATAACCTGCAGTCTTACATCCACCTATTCATTATTTCTTTGGTTTACTTAAATGGAGATTAACAGCACTTCTTTCACACTTCATTACGCTAACTGCTTCCCTCATGGAACGGAAATATCTCTCTACATTTCAGTACACAGTCTCATGAAAAAAATGAAATATTTAAAAATAGTATTTCTTTGCTTATTGGCAGGGGACTTCTATAGTAATTCAGCAGAAGATTGTCTGATTGTTGTATTTGGCTACATCCTTTTCTTTCTCTTTTTTAGCCTGTTCCTACTTTAGAGTTGGCTGGTTTGGACGACTCATTTGTGAAATGCAAAGATTATCATCTTGTTCATTAAGTTGCTATGTTCCCCCTAGCATTGCTGCTTCAGTAAAATCAGTATTGTCTTGCTGGACTGTTGTCTCCAGTAAAAATTTTGTTGGCAAATGTAGACAACACTATGCTAATGCAAACATTGATATATAATTTTCATGGCTGTTGATAGGGACCTTAACACAAAGCCTAAATATTTAGATTCATCTTTTTAGTAGAGGATATGTCTTCATGAGTCCCAGAATTTAATAGGGTGGTTGGTTGGGGGTTTTTTGAGTCAGTATTTTATGATGGTTACCATTTCCAAAAAGTAGTTTAAGAATAGTTAAAATTTGATGCATACATTAACAGTATGTAGTCAAGTGATACTGAGATGTGTACATGACTAGAATCATAGGATTAGCTAAAAAGACACTGTTTCCCTTTGCATGTTATTGTTGGCCTAAATACATGAGATTTGGATATGTCTGTTTTAGGCTTTTAGCATTCAGTTACACAAGGTGCAAGTTCTTAGAGACTAATAACGAATAATTCTGTTAGGTAAGGGCTCTTCTGTTGGAAATGATGGAGTAAGAAACATTCTGACTGTAACAGTCAATCAATGTATGATTGTGAGAGACAGCTGGGGGAAAACATAGATCTTAGTATGTGTAAATCATTGGGTTTTGGTAGATAAAAAGAAATTAAAGCTATTGCATTAAATGCTGGCGAGACTCCTTTTGGTAGGATGTACAGTTCTGACAACCCGTATTTTAGAAAGATGAATTCAAAACAGAAGAAGGGCAAGACAGCTTAGAAATGTGGTAAATAATATTTAGTCTAGAAAATGGAAGATAATTTCAAACCCCCAGAACCCAGAGATTCTGGTGCTGCCTCATAGAAGACCTAAGGGGACAGTTCTTAAATTATTGCTGTTTTCTGGAACATCTGCAGGTTGTGAGAAGCATAGCGTGATTTACATCACTCAAAGTTAGCCCAGAATGGGACTTAAAGACCTTCTTCTAGGCTTGTCTTTCTTTTCCTACCTGTGAGTATCTGTGTGGCACCTGTCATCCAGAACATCTCTATCTAAATAAAGCACTCACTTCTGCAATGCTGGAAGAGTATGTGTTAGTTGGATGCACTACCAAAAAATTTAAATATTTTGTTGCATAATAACACTTAAGAAATCCTTATTTGGAAAAAAGAAAGGAAAGGGGAAAGGGGAAAGGGGAAAGGGGAAAGGGGAAAGGGGAAAGGGGAAAGGGGAAAGGGGAAAGGGGAAAGGGGAAAGGGGAAAGGGGAAAGGGGAAAGGAAAGGGGAAAGGGAAAGGGAAAGGGAAAGGGGAAAGGGGAAAGGGAAAGGGAAAGGGAAAGGGGAAAGGAAAGGAAAGGAAAGGAAAGGAAAGGAAAGGAAAGGAAAGGAAAGGAAAGGAAAGGAAAGGAAAGGAAAGGAAAGGAAAGGAAAGGAAAGGAAAGGAAAGGAAAGGAAAGGAAAGGAAAGGAAAGGAAAGGAAAGGAAAGGAAAGGAAAGGAAAGGAAAGGAAAGGAAAGGAAAGGAAAGGAAAGGAAAGGAAATGAAATTGTTCTTCTGGAGATTAATTGAGAAACTCAGATATTCCTGGTTTGTTTTTTATTTTCTCATGCTGCTTCATTTCAGTTAAGTTAGAAATAGCATAAACATATCATAGGCACAATCTCATTATGTGATATTTTGTTCTGCTGCAGAGACCTAGATAAAATCTTGAAAGACAGTTGCATTCATTAGTAATAAAAAAATTAGTCAAGGTAGCAATGGTCTGACAGATGGTGATGTGAGCAGGGATGTGAATGGAAAGACAGATACTCTTTGGGGAAACAGTCTCAAAATGTGAGAAGTACAAACCAGCTACAACAGTGGCAAAGTTCTAGCCTAATAACAGCATTGAATAGAATTAACTACAAATTTGGAAGGCTCAGCTAGATGAAAGGGCAACATTCTTAGACCTACTTGGTGCTACAGGCAGAGCCACTAAGGGAATTTTCCACAATTAGAAGGACTTACTAAAAAACAATTATTGGGTAAACCCAGGATACTTCTCAGAAATATATTGGGGCAGTTACTGAATAGCAGAAAATTAACCTGCCATTTTTTTTTCTGCTGGCTCCATGGCACTTTTGCATGCAAAGGCTTCCAGCCATGGACCAAGCAGGCTGAAATCTCTGGGACCTTTTGAACTCTTGGTTGTGCCTGGGAGACAAGCCTGGAGAAAAGAAGGCTGAGGGGAGACCTTATCACTCTCTACAACTACCTGAAAGGAGGTTGTAGAGAGGTGGGGGTCGGTCTCTTCTCCCAGGTAACAAGCGATAGGACGAGAGGAAATGGCCTCAAGTTGCACCAGGGGAGGTTTAGACTGGATTTTAGGAAATTTTACTTCACTGAAAGGGTTATCGAGCATTGGAACAGGCTGCCCAGGGAAGCGGTTGAGTTGCCATCCCTGGAGGTATTTAAAAGACGTTTGGATGAGGTGCTTAGGGACATGGTATAGTGGTGGTCTTGGTAGTATTAGGTTTATGGTTGGACTCGATGATCTTAAAGGTCTTTTCCAACCTATACAGTTCTGTGATTCTGTGACTGTAGCAGGAATTCCCTAGCCTCCTCAAAACCCTGCCTGGCTTCCAGGATTTTGGCTTCTGGGGCTACAGGGGGCTATTTGGAAGTCCTGAGTGACCTGTATCCTTCTTGCAGAACCAGAAGACTTGGGTTCCTGGGACAGAGCTTCCTTACTAGGGTATTTCCCTGGACTGGATTCCATAAAACATAAAAAAATGATAATTTTTTGCCAAATTGGATCAAATAAAATTGCAAAATGCTGAAATAAATCCCTTGCAAACTAGAAAACCCACATTTCATCTAATTCTGTCTCTAGAAAGACTATTTTAATGGATGGGTTATCCCACTGTTAGATGAAATTCAATTTCTGTTTTTCTAGTGAGCTGTTACAGATTGCAGATAGCGTAAGTAATGCTCTGTTTAACAATGACAGCCATTAACCCTACAAAATATTCTAACTCAATTATTCTAACAAAATGTGAAATGTATATGCCAACAGCACAGTCTAATTGGGCAAAATCGACCCATGTAAAGAATTTTGTAATTAAACTGAGGGCAATGATAGTCCAGGTTTGAAGTTACAGAGCATTAGGGCAAGATATCCCATTCAGAGCAAATATGGAAAAACCAGCATTCTTTGAAAAGAAAGAAAAAACTTCGTATTGAATCTAATCTTGAAAAAAAATTTCTATATTTTGAGGCATTGGGCTGGGCTCCAAGTGCAATTTAAGAAAGACTAAAAATGATCATATGCTTTGTAAATGTTGTTCTCATCTACATGGTGTGTCTTGCTCTGAATTCTGTGCTGAAAATAAACCATGCAACAGTCAGGAGGTAAAAAAAGTAACACCTACAGGATGTGAGAACACTCTCCTTATGAAACCTCCACATGGACATACAAAAATAATGCACTCTTTGAGGCAACGGGAATGGCGCAAGATATGAATGTCAGAATAACTATTGATATGTTTCAATGAAGAGCGAGACAGTATAGTTCTTTCCAGCATTGAAAAGAGAGGTTTTAAATTCAAAACCCAAATAACCACTTCCATGATTTATAGCCTAAATCCAGTTTGCATGAGCCAGGCCAAGTAATTTGGAAGAGTGCTGTTTCTACCTACACTGAAATAAGTACTCCTTTGTCATACATACCTGGGTGTATTAACCAATGTGGTCCTACTCGGCCCAGTGGGTGAACCTTCATTGCCTTGCAGATGCCTTTGAGAGCACTATATTTCCTGGCTGCTTGGTGTGCCAAGCTATTGGGTCATACTCAAAGCACACAGCTTAGCTGGCATGTTAGAAGGAAATATCAGGGTACCTGAATTTTAATGGTATGCTCTGCCACATGCCCCCCAAAAGTATTGACAAAGAGTCTCTATCCAAAAAGTGTCTGTATTCAAAAAGAACACGGCTGGAAAGAGCCAACCTGGATTTACGAAGGGCAGACTGTGCCTGACCAATTTGACTGTTCTCTCTGGTGAGTTAGCTGAATCCATCAACGGGTGGAGAGCAGCAGATATCATTTACCTTCACTTTAGCCAGGCTTTCAGTATGGTCTCTCATAACATGCTTATAGCCAAGTTAGGGAGGTACAGACTGGATGAGTGGACTACCAGGTGGGTTAAAAATTGGCTAGATTGTCACACTCAAAGGACAGTGCCAACAGTTGGAAGGCCAGTTACTAGTGGCATTCCTTAGGGGCTGATCCTGACATCAATACTGTTTAATATCTTTAACAACTCACATGATGGGATGTAGTTCCTTGGCAAATTCACAAATGAGACTAAGCTGTGGGGAGTGGTTGATAAACTGGAGAGCAGTGCTGCTCAAAGGGACCAACTGAGGTCAAAGGGACCTCAATAATCTGAAGAAATGGGCAGACAGGAATTTCATGAAATTCCACAGACACATGAGGAGTCATGCCCATGGGATGGACAAACTCAATACTCCAGGCTGACTGCTGGAAAGGGACTTTGAAGAAAAAGTTGGAGGGTCATAGTGGACAAGAAGTTGAATACGGGTCAGCAATGTACTTGCAGTAAGGAAGACTAACTGCATACTGGGCTGCATTGACAAAGCGTAGGAAGCAGGTTTAAGGAAGGGATTATTTTCCTCTATTCAGTATTCATAAACCCTCAACTGGACTATTATGCTGAGTTTCAGGTCTCCCAGTACAGACAAGATATTGACAAACTGTAAGATGTCCACCAAGATGGCTGGGGAACTGGAGCACAGGAGTTACTAGGAGAGGCTGAGAGAACTGTATTTGTTCAGTCTTAAGAAGAGAACGTTAAAGGGGTGATCTTCTTACTATCTTTAACTACTGTATGGAAGGGTTTAGAGCCAGACTTGCCAGGAGGCAGCAGAACACAGTGACAGGATGCAAAGTAGCAGGCTCAAGTTGCAGCAAAGGAATTTCTAGTCATATACTAGAGGCAAAATCAAAATTGTCCACTGTGGCTGGCGCCACTGGGGAACTTCTAACCTAAGAGATGTGGAGAATTTGACTGGAAAAGGTTTTGAGCAACATGATATACCTTTGAATTTGTCCTTGCTTTTAGCAGGAGGTGGGACTGGATGATCTCCAGAAGCACCTTCCAACCTATGTTTTCTGTGATTTTGCACCACAACACCCTCAAACCACAATCCTGGTATTACAACCAGTGGCTGCCTGGATAGACTAAACTTTTGATAGCATTGGCATTTCCCCCTCTCCATCCACCATCTCCCTCTCACTGACTTTTGCAGCCCACATAGTGTTACCGCTTGCATGCTGCTGCCTACTTCAGCACTGCAACGGCAACCAGCTGCTCCTACCAGCCAAGATCTAGTTCTCACATACAGACAAGACCATAAATGATGTTATTTCATCCTTTGACAGGTTCCATACACAGCTGAAGACATTACCTGTCCAGTGTATCATCCTTCTCTTCCATTTAGTAGAGGACACCCATTTCTAAGTAGACACTCGTACAAGTATGTGAACTTCCAGCTTAAAAACAAAAAGCCCTGAAAATAGAAGTCTTCATTTACCTGTAAATGGTACCTTGGATTGCAGTTGCAGTTTACTTGCTCTTTTCTCTTAGCCTTAACTAATTTTTCTAGCCTTCTCCCTTTCCTTGAGTGTCAACAGGTACGGAAGGACAGGTTGTGCATGACCCAGACAGCTTGCACAGAATTAGCGTGCTCTGAGGGTGCTGGCTAGTTAAGTCTGTAGGTGCACCTCAGAAACACAGCCCAAAGCAGTCTACCTCGAGGTGTCACATTTTTGGGGAGATAAAATGTTTGTGGTACCAAACTTGTACAGCTGGAACATGGCTGTAATTTCCTTCTATCTTATTCTATAGCCTGGTACAATCAAGGTCAGTGTTCAGCGCACTAGCACAGTTGCTACATAGTCGATAGAAGTCCTGCCTCTGTTACAGATTTTCTGTGTTATTGGGTCCTCTGCTCTTCATAACTGTTTGTGAGGAAGGGTAATAGGACTTCTGTACCCTGTTCATATGCAGTAAAAAGTGCTAAATATGAGAGGGATACTGTAGTAACATGCAGTGTATATGTCTTTGGTATATATGCACTCACTTTTCTGCTAACAGATGCTTACTAAATTATTTTTTTACAAGGATGCCAAGTTCTATTTTAGAGTCTTTATTTTGTCTTCTCAGAATTGAATCAAAAGCCCCATTTTTTTCACTACAGAGTAATTCTCTGATCTCTGTTTTAGACATTTAAAGATAAAGATGACATACAACATGAAAAAATAAAGGTGGGAAATGTGGGAAGAAGATTTAACAACACACACACACACGCAAAATACTGCCCTATAAAGCAGTAGTTTTTATCTGAAAAGCACTATGTTTCTAAAGTGTTTTCTTATCTTGATAGACTGCTTGGATTTTTCTTCAGTTGGTAACTCTAGGACAAAGCTTATGGTCTTGTGGCGAATCAACACTAGAAGTCTACTGACAATATTCAGTACACACTTCCAAATTCTATGTCAAAATCCTTACCTACATTACTGTAGTTTTAAGGCTGTCCCTGGACAGTCAACAGTATGAACAAGTTGTACTGCTACATATGCTAACATATTTTAATCTCAAAGACCTTTAAGAGGAAAAAAATAATCTGAAATATATAAAAAGAAGTGGTTTTTATTAAAGATGTAGCTGACTTATTTGGTTTCAAAAATGAAACCTTATCATCTGTATTAAGCATATATAAATAAGTTATTCTGAAATATGGCAAAAATCTAAACTAAACTGATTAGCATGTGATTTGTCACTGTGGATTTTACAGTAATTTTATAAAAGCAATCTGTGAAATAAGGCAGTAAGTCACCTGTTTCAAGTGTAAGAGGAATTTATTAGGCTGGCCTTGAAACAGTGGTAAAAGCAAAGATCATAAAATTAAAATCTTTTAAGTTTATTTTTCATAACAACTTTTAAACGTATTTATTGGTGCATACAGAATGGTATTATTAATAAAAAATTGTTCTCCTTTTTTTTTTCTTCATTTTACATAAAATCCTGCAGTCTGCAATCATCAATAATCCGGGATTTTACCTACGTTGGATTATCCAACAGGCTAACCGGGTATGGAGATTAATTTTGCTGTTAGATTCTTATGCCTCATTTACAATGACGCTGTTAAGAAGAGCATGAAAATTAGTTAGTATAATTGTGAAAATGGAAATTAAACTTGTCTTTTACTGAACTATTGCTCATGTTTAAGGACTGAAAACTTTTAGTCTGATCCTTTAAGCATAGCAGGAATACTGTACACTTAAGTGAACTTTTGATGAGTTGGTTCATTTTCAGATTTTCAGACACAAATATGTCTGGTTTTACTACAGCAATTAATTTCTAGGATGTCCTTATTCATTCTAATTATCTTGATTATATATAAATTTATTCATTGTAAAATGAACATTTTGCAAGTACTGTCTTAAAGAAATATTTCCTTTGCATTTCTTCACATTGTTAATTTGCTTTTGGTTTTAAAGTTTGTAGTTAATGGAAAACATCATCAAGATGTTAGCAGAAAAGCAACAAACCAGTATAATCCATCTTGAGAAAAAAAGCTGAACTTTTTCTGTGATACTTGAAAAGTGCTGCTAGCAGTTCTCTAACTGCTCAGATAAAGTGAAAAAATTTAGGAAAATTCACAGTAATAACTAAAGGTACTAATCAGGTCCCCTCTCATTGGTGAAAAGATCTTACAGATACCAAGAACAAGTGTATCCAATATTTGTGTTCAACATTTGCTTTTTATATTTGTGCTGAGATTTCTACATGAAATTTCATGTGTGAAGGTATTTCTGAAGTTAATCACAAAACTTTACAACCCTGACAACTTGAGTGTGCAAGTCCTTTGACTGAGGAGCAAGAATTGCACCCTTAGTAATATAATAAGGCAACAGTGAAAGTTACAGATTTTGCACTACAGATCACCATGTTTCATGTAATCTCCACCATCAACTTCAACTGTTTTACTATGTTGTTTATGGCAAAGAAAATATTTTAACTGACTGCCTGCTCTGCCACACAGCAATGGCTGCTGCTACCTTTCAAGAACAGCAGACACCACTATTTTGCCTTGGACATAGGAAACACAGATGCAAATTAAAGGAAAGGTATTAGTAATAATTGTATTCTCTCAGATCACCTCAAACAACTAAAAACAGCTGGGTAAAAATAAATCTGTAAAAATAAACTTAGGTGGGTGATAACAGTTATGTTCACACAGTATATTTCCCAAAGATTTTGGAATAGCTAACTGGATGTCCTTGAGTGTTAATACTGCCTTTCTGTGTGATACAACAGATTTCAGCTTTATTGCATCTTTTTGCTGACATTTAGCATTATGCTTTGCTGGCCACAGCCTTCTGCATATGTCAGATGTTGTCAGCTCTCCACTCGATTTGATGGCATGTAATTGAATAGGACATGACTTGAAGTGGTAGTGTTTTTCAGCCAAAGTTTTTATAAATGTATTTATTCATCTGTCAGTAAAAGGGGTCTTAGAAAATAACTAGATTTAAAGTTTTCACATATTGTGAATACCTTGAGTCTTATTTCTGGTGCAGCTGCCTCTCTTTTCCCCTCCTTTCCTGAAGACATCACTGTCCACAACTCAGGCTGTGTGACGGTTTCCCAGCTGAAGTCTCTATAAAGCCTTTTGAACCAGAGCCATGGCTGCTTCATTGCTCCAGCAAGGACTTGCTGTCCTGGTAATTGCTGCAGGCATCCCTCAACTTCTCACCTTCCTTAGGCTGTGTTCTCAAGATCAACTATATCCCATCGAGGACATCTGGATAGCAATTGGTTCACAGACTTGGTATTTTTCCTCAGTTTTGAAGAGCAGTTTTCCCTTATGTGGAGAAACTGTTAGACCCTCAAGTGAAACCCAGCATGCACTGTGCGATGCCTTGGCTTCCTATTCAATACATCCCCAGGAATCATGAAGGAATTCAGGCAGGAAAAGTGGCTTTATCTCAGGAAAAGTGGCTTTATCTCAGACCGTGAAGGAAATCTGCCAAGTAACTAACATAAAGTAACATCGCTGACTAGTGTAAGCAGGGTGCTAAACAACACAAATACTCACTTCCTTCTTACCAAGGTTGGGGTGGTGTGATACTACGTGTTGTATTCCTAACACAAAATTGGGATTTGTGTGTGAAACTGTGTTAAAACTAATATTTTAAAGGATTTTGATATCGCGTTCTTCCAACAGCAGTGACAGTTGTTAGCAGTGTATATTCTGTCACTGAGAATAATCCCTGAAGACTATATTGCTGACTTGGGTTGTTTACCCCATATACAAATGACATGTTTCCATGTGGTGGGACATGTCAACTACGTGCCATGCTGGGCAGAAAGAAGAATCTAAATTTAGGAAAACTATTTATCTAGTCAGATACAATTACCCCATCTGACCCTGAGTTCCGCAAATCTTCTCAGCTTTGTATTTAAATACGACTTTAGAATATGATCTGTCCATCTATCTTTTAGATAGGCAGAAGAACACTGTGGATGTTAGGAAATAACTGTAACTCTTCTGAAAAGAAATGACACAGAAATGAAACAAAACCTTGACGTAAATATTCTTCTGCTTCTTTAGGTACCAATAATATCCCATATAAAATACATAGCAGGTTGCCCATGTTTCATGTATGTTGAGGGAATGATGGTACAGCTCTTGCTTTCTTCTAAAGTCTTAGACAGTACATTTAAATCTGTGCATAAAAAATTGTCATTCTAAGAGAAACATTACTTTTTCATGGCAAACTGACTTTTAAAGATGCTAGACAATTATATTTAATAGCCCACTAATTAAATATAGGCCACAGAAAATGAATTTTAATAGGAACAAATAACAAGTTTATATACTCTAGCTTTTATCACTCTCTCTAAAGAAAAAAAGAAAACTGTTCACAAAATTGTCAGTCTTTAATCTGCTACATTGTATGCTGCATTGTTTAGTATAGTCTCCAGTGGAGTCGTATACATCTGAAAGTATCACATTATGTGTTTGAATGCACATGTTAATTCAAACATGGAAGATGCGTATAGTGCTGAACCAACTGCATTGCATTTAAGATTTGCACTTCTCAAGTTCACCAAGAATTTTTCTTTAAAGGAGAGAAAAAAGAACTGGTGTAAAAGCAGCGAGTTAAATAAAATCTTTATTTTTCCAGTTGACAGAAATAAAACAGAATTGGAAAAAAAAAGAGAAGATTAATGTCTTCAAATTCCATTGGGATCTTCCCTGGAGGCATAGTTCCCCTTCCCAGAATGTTTTAAAGATGGTAAGGAACAAAATAATAAACAAAAAATACTTTAAGAAAAATATCAACCATCTTGACAGACGATCAACTCTCTAGATAGGGTGTTTTGTTGTTTTTTCTGGGTTGTTTTTTTTTCAATGGATCTATCGTGATTAATCTCCCTTTGAGATTGCTTGCTATAGTAATTGAATTGTCCATATGGCATTAAAGTAATTTATAGAGTACTAAGATTCTTATTCGACCAGAGAAATCTTATTCTATTTCTCATAAAATAAATCTGCCATCATTTTTGCTGGCAAACACGTTTATGTTTCATAAAATGACTAAAGTCAGCCTATTTTTTCTCATATCTGGAAATACAAAAGATAACAAAAAAAATCCTGAAAAGTAATCCTATGCCAGCTACACCGCTTCTCTGTGCAGATGAGGAACTGAAAGATAAAAAATGCAGTGAAACACGATTCTTCCTGCCCACACTGCTGTCGACGTGGCAACCTCTATTGCCACGTGGGGATTTTTCTCCTACATCACAGCAACTATGTCCAAATGCCAGAAAAAGTCCTTAATCAGTCTGAACTGAAATTTCAAGTATATATCCTAATATTTATAACTGGCTGGTATTTTTTTTTAAGTAGGGCTCACAGAAAAGAACAAACAAACCCTAATATTATAATGTCCAAATGTTAATGTTTTGACTTTCTAGAATATGTTTTTATGTCAACTTTTAGACAAAAATTGCTAGGATAAGAGAGAATAGGTTACATTAACCATTATATAGTGGTTGTAGTTTTTCTTGTTGGATCATATATTTTTAGCAGGAGAAGTAAAAGAAATAATATTTAGAGTGTTAATCTTACTTGATAAAACACAAAAACCCATGAGAAAATGGTAGACGATGACTTTTTTCTGCCACATATAACACAATAGTAACAGAGAAACTATAATGCCTGAAGAAAGCAATCTTGTCTGTATTATTTTTTCCCAGAATGTTTAGCCATAAGAATGGGTGAAGAAAGATGGAAAAAAAATAAGAACTGTTATGAGGATCTCCCAGGAAAAACTAGTCTTCTCTTTAGTTGAGTCGAATACTAAAGGGCAAGAACTAAACATGAAAACTGTTTTAAAGAAAAAAGAGCATTACAAATACCAGTCTCAGGGTTGCCTTTCTCTCTTTCTCTGTTTTATCTTTAGCAATGTCTAAACTCTACTGGCAGTTCAACTGAGCATTTTTGAAAGAATAAAAGAAGTTAAAACATCCAGTGCCTATCTTAAGCTGAGTATTTATAATGACACTCCTCTTCATAATGAATCCAAATAGCGTATTCAACATGTAAAGGTAATAACCTTTAACTAAAAATATATATATCCTCAGAAATATTTTCTAAAACATAACCACTGACCACAACACCTGGAGCTAAGGTACTCTTCAGTCAGTACATCACATTGTTTTAAAGTCCGCTAATCCTCCTGGTGGTGTCTTCTGCTGCTTCATACACCTGCTACTCTGTCCTATTGCAACTACGTTGTGTATCATGCATTACCAATGCTGTATGCATTTCACAGCCACCATTTTTCCTGCTAGTGGTAGTATTAGTGTAAGAGTACGCCTGTTGTAAAGCAATGCATTAGAGGGACAGTATAGTTTGTATCTGTGCCGGGATGACGATGACCTATCTTCAGTGACTGTGATGGATCACAGAAGCAACAGAAAATGACACTGGTGAGGACTTCTAGGATGTGTTTGAGAGCCATATCAGCAATGTTATTAGCATTCATGTCTCTCCCATCAGTGGGTGTTTTCCCCAACCTGCCGCCTACAATGCGGGTAAAAGGATACAGATCCTTCAGTCAGTCTCTGTACTCAGTCTCCCTTTGGGTGCTTCCCTGCTCAGACTACTGAAAAATTTGCAGAAGCGGATGTGCAACAGAGTTTATTCTTCTTCACTTACTAGCATAGTTGAAGTGTATTATGGCTCTTACCATATGGCTCTTCTGTACTAGCCCAAACCATTTTTTCATCTATTCAGCATAGATCAGGCTTTCTGGATGTCCTGTTACTCCCATTGTTCTCTGGATCTCTTCAAATGGTCGGCACATTTCTTAATCTGGACCCAAAGCTGGAGGTACTTTGAGGTTTCACTAGTTGGTTAAAGTCTTTTTTTGTCTTTTTTTTTCCTTAGAAATGCATTGTCTTTATTTTGCTGATCTTCCTTCTTTATATTTCACAATCAGTTTCATCCATACTGTCTTCTGCTATCTTAGTCTCCATAATTTCTTCCCTGTTGATTGACAGTAATTACAGATGGTAATACACACTTTGCTGTAATTTTCTCTACTTTCTGCTTTATAAAAAGAAAGAGAATTTGCCACCAACCCTCTCCAAGACTTGCTGGACTGAAACATCCTGCTGTATTCTTTTCTCACCTAGCATTCAGATTGCTAAGGTCTCCCACATTTGCTGTAGGCAATCCCATTATAGTATTTTAAGTTTTAAAAACACCTTTCTCCTTACTCTCCCACCTCATTCTTTAACTGAAAAGGTCTAAAATCACTAGAAGTTACTAAAAAGGAGTCTTGTTTTAATGTAATGTCTGTTTAAAGAAGTTCTTGCATTTATAAATTAATACTCACAGCTAAATTAAAAACAAAACAAAAAACGCATGCATACCAATTACAAAATTCTAACATATGGAAAGGTACCATTGGTCAACATATCTGAAAGCTAATGTGATAAATCTTAGATGTATTGTTTGATTTTAAAATAAAATAGTCAGTTGCAAAGAGAAAACATTTAACAAACTATAAGCTCCAATTTTGTTCTACTTTTTTCCACTAATTGAACCTTTATTTTGCATCCCATCTGCACAAACATCAGAGAAATCTCTGATTATAGGTTTTTAAATTATTATTAAAAAGAAAATGAATGAACATGAATATCAGTAAAAGAGAGATTAGTATACATAAAATCACTACTCCTGTACAGGAAGTATTTACTTTTAAGCAGGATATAATTTTCCAGGATTTTCAAAAACTGAGTAATTGGTGAAGCGAATTCATGCTAGTCAAAAAGCCAATGAAAATAACACGGCTCTTGAAATGTGGACATCTCTTTGCTGTTTGAACTAGTCTGGGATCTTCAACTCAGTCCATATAATAACCAGAAGACATCATGTACCTCCAGCCTTCAAATCCAGATGATTTATAGGTAAAGTTCCCCACTTTTCAAACCCAGTCTCCTCAGCCAGCATTCAGTTCCAGAAGGTTAATTTTAAAATGTCATATTCAGAAGACACCTCTCCACTTTAATTCACATTCCACAAGTTCATAAAATGTCTAAATCTTTTCCCCAAATTTCCATCAAATATGAACAATTTAACTTAAATAAATTTCCACCACTGTTACTTCCTAGGTCAGATTTTGTTCTAGTTTAACCTGTGCAAATCCAGACTAGTGTCACTGATTTGAGGAAGAACAGATGCACCTTCTCTATGTCTCTGATTGACTTGTGAATTCCTGTGTTGTTGATCTCTGTATGTTGGTGTCCTTCCTGCCTGTGTAAATCCATTCATCACATGGTGCATTCTGCCTTTCTTTTGCTGGCGTTTCTTAAAGTACTCAAATATGCTTTTTAAGCAAAACCCTGCCTCATGGTGGTATTCTATATGCGTGCACTTACTGCTTTTAACCTGAGGAGAACGAGCATGACTGCAAGCATTTGGTGCTGGAACCGTGAATGGGACATTCCTTTTGGCATTCACCTAATCCGAGAAGGCAGCAACGGGTTTCAGAAACTCTCTTTGTTTGGTCAGGCACTTTGGGAAGAATGAGGAGCAATATTTTCCTTCCACTCAGCCTGCCAACCTACCTTCTTTCTTATACAAGTCAATGCTCTTTAAAACAAATACTTAAAAAGTAATCTATGAGAATTAGTCTCAAAAAAAAGAATGTTCCTTAGAAATTTGAGCTGTGTAAATAGGGAACAAATACTACTTATCAGCAATCCCTCCAGATTTACACTACACCTTTGTTTTTTTAACAAGGAATTAATTACATATTGATGCAGTCTTCAAGCCATTTCTCTCTCCGTTGGAGAGAAAGCACTAGACTGGGACAGAAAACCTGAATTACATCTGACCATTTGCTGGTTTGTAATCCCTGACCAAGTCTTTGTGTGAGATTTTCCCCACGTGCTAAATAGTACAAAGTTTCTTGTTGGTCTGTTGACATAAAAAAGTCATATAAAAGTATTATGCTGTACATACCTCGTTCAACTATATCAACAGAAATTGCTTATAGCTGATCCTCTTATTATTCAAAAAGAAGAAAATAAAGGGAAGTTCAGAATCTAATTTTCGTTGAAGGTCATTGGTCGCTGTTATTCTCAGAAGGATCACCCATTCAGATTCATTCATTGGCCCTCTTTGAAAGGTGTCTAGATGTGTCAAAAATCACTGGAAACTTTCCCAGTAGATCTGGGAAATTCTACTTTTGCTAGTTGGAAATATGGTATTCCAAAAATCAGACAAGCTGAGCTGTTCCCACTAATTTTTAGGATTTTTATTTCTAATCCTGGCCAAAGTCATAGGATAGGAGAAGTGGAGCAGTACCTATTTATTTATTTATTTCAAAATAGACAGTCTTCATCAAAGACCAAATGAGCTACTGGTCACTCAGTGCACATATCCGGTCAATGAGCAAATCTAAGCCAGAGCCTACTGAACTTAATTCGGTGTATTTTCCCCCTAAATTCTCTCAAGGATTGAACATCTATTCTTTACAATTCAAAGATGCTAATGGGAATATTGTCACTTTTCCCACAGATGGGGGATTAAAACAAAATCAATGGACTCATCATCATACCCTGCAGGTAACTTTACTCTTCAATTACTTGCTCCCTTTCTCACACCATGATGAAATTAAGACCTTTTGTCATTTTAGTCTTGCCCCCAGTAAGCAAAGATGATCATGTCAGTGAAAGCAAAAGTCAATAGTTTTATGTACCGAATTAGTGCTCCTTTCAAGGTTGAGTTGAGAACTCCAAATTTATTTCACAGCAAAGCTGGCTTTAAATTAATGCTCAATAAAGCTTTCATCTAACATGGGCTTTCCTTTTCAAATTTCAAAGATAAAACCAACCACCCTACAGCTTTTCTTTTAAAATGAAAATATCCTGCAAAGAATACATAAATTATGTCATACCTTACAGACTAAACAAAACTTCACATCCAGAGCCAAAAATAATTTTTCTAACCTCTAGGTCAGTGTCTACACTGGTACACATGGTGATGAATCCCATTACCTTAGACCTATGAAAAGGAAGTTGCCTACAGGCTCCAAAACAGCAGTGGGGCGATAGTGTGCGATGGATGTTAGGGTGAAGACAGCAGGCAGAGGCATCTGCTGGCTGGGGTGGGAACGCTCTCCATGCCAGCTCTGGTGCACGTAGCAGTGCCTGGCATGCTCAGTGTGAGCTGCCAGCTAACTGCCTGTGCTTGTGAAGGGGTCTGTGCTGAAGCCTGGCATATGTGACCGACAAGCAACCAAATTCAGAGGAACTGAGGAGGTACTGCAGATTTCTTCTCAAGCAAACACACAGGACTGGGAGTACGGCCCTTCCACACTCCCCCTGTGTCTCCTGTGGGCTTCTCTGTGGTGGCATCATCACTGTGGTGGAGCTGCAGTCTTTATCAACAGTTGAGGGGCTTAGCAAATGAAGTTGGAGGGAGAGAGTTATTTTATTTTGACACTGGAGTATTTTGAAATGAGAGCATGAGACCCAAGAGCGTAAATTCTGATGTGTCCAGAGGGAACAGATTTTCACCCTATGTTGTAAGCTTGTTTTTGAAAAATTGGCAGCTATTTTATAAAAAAGCTTTAAAAGAACATAGAGAAATGAAATTTTCACTTCCTATGTTCCCTAAGTTTCCTGCATCTTCAAGAAGAAAAAAGTTGTTCCAGTTTCATACATAAGGAATTTGGACACATAGGTATTAGTCATTTTGCTGAAGATCAAACAAAGTTTGAGTTAGAAAAAGGAAAACATTTCCTAAAAGTCCCCTTTTGTAACTTACTTACAGGTTTATCTTTCTCTTGGTTTGGTAGCTCCCCATACCAAAAATCAACAATATAACACCATAGAGTCCAAAAAACGGCTGTTTGTTATCACACCAAGTCCATTGTTTCCACACCAAATACAGTGTTCTTGAAAACAAGCTGGAAAACACAGGGACAAATTTATTGCAAACTAAATCAAGAATGGGTTTGGTCTCTGACATTCAAAAAGAATTGAACTTGCCCATACTTCCATGTATTTGAAAGTTAAAATACAAGAAGCTCAAGCTGTTCCTATTCAAGCTTCTGCTTTGTGTTCTAAAATACCCATTTCAGTGACATTTCAAACCGTAAAACATATTTGTGTGGGAAATGGATGACTAATACTGTCTCTACAAATGACTGTTAATTTTTTCTGTTGAACTTCAAATTCTAATTGCCATTGAATGCACTTTAAAAATTCCTTGCTGAAAATAGTCTTAATATGAAAGTTTATTTTCCTAAACTAACTCAAATTAAAAGACCCAGAAGAAGAGCACTAATTTCAAGTTTCTGAGGAAACACAACTGACAGGCTAAAGAAATCACAACAGTAAACAGAATACAGTTATAACTACTAGCTTGCATTTAAAAATACATTATCTCATGCATCTGTATAGTACAGAATAATATGCTTTCTTGACTGCAATGCAACATTGATTTTCTAATTAAATAATCTAACTTCCATAAGAAGTTTAAAATGGTGCTGTGTAACCTACATGACCCAACAATGTTTAGACTATGGTAACTTCTAGAGGCGCAGAGCTGTAGCTAAAAACACAGCCAATGGAGGCCATACGATGAAGTGTATTACCTTCAAGTCACATCCTTTTTTAATCTCCTTGCATCAACACACTAGTGCACAATACACAAATTTCATTTATTTGTACCCCTGGACTAACATACCATATATACCTACACACAACATCAACTCTGCAGATTTCAACCTGGTCTGGACTAGACATACAGTGGGAGAAACAGTGGAGCTGTGGATCCACTGGTTTGATTGGTGAATACTAGAAGTGCCTTTTGGATTCAGGAATTATTTCATTTAAGTAAACACATATTCTTTACCTGTTAATTGTTGCCCAGATATGTTTTTGTTCTTTTTAGTACCTGCTACGTTACTTCTGTGTGAAGCATTTGCGTCTGCATCTGTTGAGGTACCTGCTAAACTGTATTTCCACAAATTTATATCTGGACCATAAACATTAACCAGAAGCTTTCAGTGTTGCCACCTCTGCTATGACCATCACAGCATGGGCAGTGTCTACCAGGGCAGAAGCGATCGCCTGTGCTCCCTGTCCCCATTCCCATCTACTGCACAGGAGGGAACGCCAAGCCCCTCTGAGGGCCCTGGGATCTGCTCTTCCCCCCTTTCTCAGACAAGCCTGCCCATATAGCAGCACCTACTTCTAGAGGAGGGGAGAAAGCACATCAGTGCCTCTGGCCAAGTGGTGCTCTTGCTTTTTTCTCTGCTCTATAAACCGTTTCCAGCAGACAAGGGAGGGCTTTGAATGCAGTAAAGGCAGCCTGGCTGGCTGCTCTTCCCAGGGAGAGGAGAGGCAGGGAAAGCAGCCAAACAGAGGTGCTGCTGCTTCTTTTCCCCACCCTCCCAGTAATAAAATTTTGTGTTTGCATCCATCTGGCTTTGATGGTATTTTCCAGTTCTGCAATCTGGGCACACTTTAATTGCTGTTACATAACTGACAGGATTTTTTTTTCATTATTTTTCACTTGGGAATGATTTAACAGAGTTACTGTATCCCTCTGATTACTGGACTTGTCAAATTATTTTGAACTGTTTGTTAGTAAGTAATTAATCAACTAAAATGGTCCTCTACCATAGTGGGATTACTTGGTGGCTTTTGTAACATAGCATTGAGCTTTGGCTACTAGGTAAGTAAAAGACTGCGAAACAATTAGGTGTTGCTCAAACTTTCCGAATGAGGCCAACCTTAAATTCAGTTTTGAGTTTGAAAAGAAACAGGAGAACAACCATGGACAAATATGGTTTTGGCAGCATAAAAGGAGGGCAGAGTTTAAGATTGTTTCTTTTACCCCAACCTGTTTTTAATGTTCCTATTGACTGCTACTTGCCCTGAGTGATTGTTCTTTGACCTAATGGATTTTATTATTAGAATAATTCCAAGTATATGCAGTTGACTTTTTTCCTCCTTTATTTCATCCTTCCTAAATACTACCACTGAAATCATACATATTCACCTTCCCTCCATGTTCAGCATCCCCAAACAAGCCACTCTCCATAATCCTGCCTCTTTCTTCTAACACAGTCCTTCACCGTTTGTTGGTGTGTGAACATGCTCTTCACAGAGCAATATATAAAGAGATTATTATTTGGACACTTACAGATGTGCTTCTATAAAACTACCTTGCTCTCCCTTGCTGCTATATTAGACTTTGTTGTTACAGTCAGTTTTCAATTTCATTGTAAAAGACAAGCTGTGATCCGTGTGAGGTTTGTGGAAGGAAAGGACCTGGTGTTCGTACTGCAGGGTGGTCATGGCTGTATAAGTCATCCCCTCTCATTGAGGAGAACACCTGCCTTTTCCCACACGGTGGGAAAGAGGACCACACTTGCCCTTCTCCTCCCTGCTGCCTGCTTCTCAGCTTAGGTAACTGCTTAGTCACTTTCCTGCTTTTTGCAGATGCTTTCCGTAGTCACCTATCTGCTTAACCCAGGGAAGGGCTGGATGGTGTTATTGAACACCCATCAGAAATTTCTGCTTTTGAAGAACTGAGACCCCTCCTGGACTAAAGAGGAAAGAAAAAAGAGCTAAAATCCTGTGGCTAGAGAGTGTGTTCTCATACACAGGCCTATAAATTAGCCATCCAGTGTAGAGTTGCTTTTATAAGGAGTTACAGATTTGACTAGACCACTGGGTGAGCAGCAATTGCTCTCCTTGTGTAGCCTACTGTTGTGATGTCCATAACAGCAGTGTTCATTAGTGCAGCTCAGCATAGCCACTGAATATTGATTTTTCCTTTGAAAATACATTTAGGAGTCCTCGCTGATCTCAGAATTTCCTGAGAAATAGTAAGTTCATGCAAAATCTTCTGACATTCCCTTCTCTCCCTCCCCTCCCCCCCCCCCCAATTATATTCCTCCTACCTCTTTATTACAATGATCCAACTGCGCAGGGGACAGGTGGCCCACAGGTGAAATCTGGAATTAAATTCATGTGCTTAAGCATACAGTGCCATTGTATTGTGATTTTAAGAGTGCCTAGCTTTGAATAAATTAGTAAATAGGCCAGCGGTCTGTTTTTAAGGACCAAGCTGACAAGCAGCAGGAACTGAACCAAATAAGGAAGGGAGGTACCAGAAGCAAAGGATCTTTACAACAGCACTGAGCAAAAGCTGCTGCAAAGCAGATATATGTTAGAGTGATTGGCACTTCAGTGCTCTCCCCATCTCTCTCTGCAAGCTAATGAAAAATTATCCTTGTCCTCTTATATATAGAAAAAAAATGTTTGCCATACAACCCTTACGGAAAAGCACCTCTTCTGCTTCTTTATTTCCTGCTTTTTCTAATGGAATGAATACAAACACAATGGCAGCTTCCATGTGACAGGCACTGTCATCCACAGCTTTCAGACCATTAGGATAGAGATATACTTGTAGGATCTATTGTGGGCCATTTCTTAGCATCTGAATGAGGAATAAATACATCTGACTGAACAACAAATGCTACTTTGTGCTTCAGTTCCATTATGATTTTCAATAGGTCCACTATAACTCATTATAAAAAGTAGTGCTCAACCAAGGTAAACTACATGAAACAGAAGAGGCTTAATGCTTTCTCTAAACCCCATATTCCTCTGGTTAATTTAGAGAAGAGTCTTTATCCTTCACAAGGAGCATCCAGGTATATACTTTCAAAGGTGCTCAAGCTCTGCTCTCCCTCTCTTTCCAGTTTTAGTGGAGTTGGACTTTAGACACCATTGACTACATGAAATAAACTTGTGGATTAATTAGAAAATGTACATAGAAAATGGGTGGGACACGCCAGTTAAAGTGCCAGTGAAAATGCCAGTGAACTTAATGTGACAAGCATGTATTCACAACTTTGAATGAGGGTATGTGTTAACAATGAAAATATTTTCCAGTGGGAAACAGGAGTAGTAACCAATGACAAAAAATTTAGAGACAGCCAAATTAATGCTTGTGTGTTTCTGTGGAATATGATAGGGCAAACATCTATAAAACAATTACTGACTATATTGTGCAAACCCCAGGACACTGACTTGGCACATCCACTATTCCACAGTAGGCTGTGCCAGTAAATGATGGTGTATTAGAAGAAAAAAATGAATAATGGGAATTATTAGGAGTTCTGGGATGTCTTTTACTAAAAATAAAAAGCTTTGGACTGCATGTCCTATTACTTCACAGTGATATGAAATTTGCATTCAATACTCAGTATTTCATCACTAGTTCGAATGTCTACCAATGTGCCTAAGTATTCAAGCTTGTTTGTTGATCCCTCCCTCTGTTGAGTATGAATTATTGCTTACATACAGAAATGATTATGTAACTGAACAACTGTTACCACATCTGAATTGCAAGAAGTGTTAAAGTACTATATTTGGCGTTTTTTGCAACAGGTGGTAATACAATATGCAGTAGTAGGAAATTTTGCAAAGACATCATGAATTTAGTGGAAATAAGGAAGAATAGCAGGATCCATGTAGTAAGTTTCAATTTTGCACAAGCACCATGTTTTATCTGTCATTATTTTAAAGTAAATAATAAAATATAGACTAGCTTCCAGAACTGTTTTGCTTTTTGATGGCCAGAAGAAACACCCACTGAGAATCTGTGTTTTATGAAGGGAGATTGCTTTGATAGTGTAGGTGTTTGCCACAGTATAATAAAAGAAAGGTAAACCTTAGATAAGATAATACTGCTCCAATTCTCTCAGGACTTTTCAGGAGTCTGATTTGTACAGCTGAAGACTTCAGGACACTGCCTAACACGTAAGAATCTATTTTGATTTAGAGAATTGCCTTTACAACTTTTAAAAAATACATACTTAATATACCTATGAAACAAACACAATACAGGCATCAACAAGGCTTCTTCCAAACTTGTGTTTCCATTTAAAACTTTATTTTGTATGTTCGGAACATCACCGGAAACATAGAAACTTCTAGGCACAAATGACTTAATATCCAGAGTTTTTGAATAAAATATTTGCTAACGAAATGGCAACAACACATTTTCATGATAACTATATATCTTAATATTTCATATATACATATAAAAGTCATGCATTGTAAAGAGTCATTTTGTCCAGATCATGTTTTCTGGGTGCTAAAATTCACTGTAGATCTTACATGTTTTAAATATGTCATATTTTTTCTGTACATTTTAAAGAGTTTATTATACTGATATCACATTCCCAAAGAAAACACTAAATGTAATAAAGCTGTCTATTTTCTTTATTTACCTTACCTTTTTTCCCTGTATTAAAGAAAAACAACTGTGTAAGTAATAGCAAAACAAATGTTTTAAACCAGCTCACAAGTACATAAGATATGTAAAACCTCGTAGTATAAACTAGGATGACAATGCAAGGGTATCAAATATGTTCTCTTTTGAGTCTGTGGTCCATGAGTAATATTGCTTCTGCACTGGCCTTGCTTTGATACATGCAAGTCCATGCAATAATTCATGGCTTATTATGTAGCAGGTGAGGAATCAACTGGGAATTAAAGGAAATGGTCCTCCAGCCTAACAACCGGCAGCTACTTGTTTTATTTCCACCTTTGCCATACAATTACTCTTTTCTTGCTATGAGGCACATTCAAAAAAAGTTCAGGGCCAAATTTCAGCCGTAATATCCTTGCAGACATAACCTTTTCAGTCTAATTCAGATCCCCTATATTCTACTTCTGCAAGATTCTTTACTATGTAAATAATTCCTCCGGTTAAAGTAATAATGTTAAAAGGATCTTTGTCTTTATATGGCCTTTTTTCTTTGAGTTTCTATCATTATTCCATGGTGGCTGCATAGGCGTGTGCCATGCATGATGACCTTTGGCACCAGCGCATTAGCATCAGCGGGAGACCTCTGTACTGCTGATCTCTGTATGTGACCCATTACTCCTTAAGTGTGATCATTCTTTTGATTTTCCAGTTTCATTAGTGGAATCCAATGCTGTAAAGATGAGTATCTTCAGCCATTTGCTTACAAACAGAGTAGATGTATAAACATGTATACAAGTCTTACTAAATGTAGTGCTTTTAAATGATTTGTATCCGTGATCTGGAAATACTGTTTGATCTATTGACAGACTGACAAAAAAACGATGCACTTAGCTGTATAAGCCATACCAGGTTTCTTTACGTGTTTTAGAAACTATTTAAGAATGTGAAGAGGCAGCCTGACCACACGCAAAGTGAGCACTGGACTGGGACTGAGGAGATCTGCTTTTGTTCCTGGGTCTGCCACAAGCCTGCTGGGTAACCTATGTGCAGCTGCTTCCTCCCTTCGTGCCTCAGTTTCACCACCTGTGAAGTTAAGATAATGATTCTGTCCTTTTTGTAAAGTACTTTGAGATTTATAGAGAAAAAGCATCATGTAAGAGTCAGGAATTTATTGCTAAGGAAGAGCCTTAGCTTTTTTTCATGCTCTCTCCAATTTTCTCTTGTAATGTAATAAAGTAAACACATAAAATTCTGTCTTCTTTGAAATCAGTAGGAGTTTTACACTTGATTTTAATGGTGCCAGAATTTCTTCTGAGTGAATGACAAAAGTTGTGCTCCTTTCTAGACAGTGCTAAAAGCAATTCTTGCTCAAAGAAACGTATACTATCACTCTACCTGTGAAATGTCTGCACGTTTGTTTGGAAGGTGGAAGGTAAACAAGCAATAGCTCTGAGACCAACAAGTTAACAATTTTTAATGCAAATACTGCATTTGAACAGCTCCTAGAAGACATTTATAATGCGACAGCATGCGTACTAATAATACTAGTACTTGACTGCATTTTCCCATAGTATGATTTTGACATAAACATTTACCAAAAATACAGTGGTTTGTTTTTATTATTTCAAAGCAGTTCCTAAGGTGCAAATTGTAGCTTATACAATTTTGATGTGTCCTTTAAAAAATGTATGTGCTTCTTTTATCTTAGATGGTCTTTGTTATCAGTAGGATACATGCTTTACTCATTCATATTACTTTTTAAAAAAGCTTTGGAGAGAGATCCAGAAAAGTTCACATTTTGTACACCTTTTCCCCTTCCAAAGGTTTTGAGAAGAGCGGTTTCCCCTGACAGAGTGGTTTGAACCAGTTTTTTTCTATTCTGAACTTTGTATTGCATCGTAACGCAGTACTGACTGCAACTCTTAATATGCCAAATCCTGTGGTACTTATCCCAGCAAATCTTCTCTTAGAGACTCTTGTGGGCCCTAACTCCACATGTAGGATTTGGTTCTATAAACAGTCACAGCAGTTGAAATCATGAGTTTAAATGGTAAATATAAAACGCTTCAGACAATATAAAGGCAGTAGATCTAGTAGTGCATGAATGCAAAACCATTCTAACTGGAATATTGTAATGTAAAGAAGTTTCACTCAGCTAATCTGGTAATTTGAATAAAAACTTTGTATACTACACCGACCCCTCTCCAAGGGTACCGCCAGTTCAAGAGACTTTCCGTTCATTCGCAAATCACACAGCATGTTCGTTTAACCATCAGCAGCATTTGAACTGAGCCTTTCCCATAGAGGTTTTTGTAGGGGACTCCCCAGCCAGTCCTCCCTGGGGAAGCTTCCTGTTCATGTATGTACACCATTTTGATACAATCTGACATTCTCCACAGGCAAAAAACTGCTCTTATCTTAATATATGAAATATATTCGGGCTAGAAGCACAGGTCATTCTTGAAGCGATGGGTCCAGAAAAGGAGATCATCTCCATCTCTCCTACAGGGGCTGGCTTTTCCTCATCCTTCAGTTCAAACACTGCATCATACTAGAAAGAAATCTCATGCTGGGGGGGTAGAGAGAATATCTGTTCCTATTAACTGTGCTACCCCCACTCTTCCTTTTAGTGTGAAATAGTTAATTTACTTGGCAGATCCAAGACTACCCTATGCACACTGCCCCACCAGTCAGTAATGAAAATTGCACAGAATTGTTTGTCCACAGCATTCTTAAAGGGTGTGATAACGCCACCCAGCATGCATTTATACGTTCTAGGTTTCTTCATGGCCACTTCTTTGTTTTTCTTCTAACATCACACATTGCCTTCTCTTGCAGTTATATGCAAACGTAAATAATATGAAGTTGACTTCTCAAATCTTCCACATTATGCTAAGGATGAAATTTCTTTTCTTCTGTAAACCACAAAATTAGACATATTGGTCCATCTTTCTTTTACTTCCTGATTTTTTTTGCTGATAGCTAGAGTACATGATTTTTAATTGTTGGCTTTTTTCATGGTAACCACAGTAACTCATTTTTTCAAATTCCAAATATCTGTTTTAAAACAGATACTAATAAATAGGGTCTTGTATGGTTGTTTGCTGTCTGTAGGTTTTACATGGGTATTGTCAACAGGTGAGACTGCATGACTGACTTCTGACAGTGCAATTTCACATCACCACACATTTGCCTTTCAGCTTCTCTTTCCTTTTCTGCTGCTTGCTTTTTTTGCCATCAATTTGTAAACTCACAGTCCTGCGTTTCTCTAGGTTTAGCAATTCTTGGAATAACTCTTTCACATTGTGGTTCAGCTTGGCAGAGGTCTCCATGAAGGCACATTTCCACTTCTTAGCCATGGCTTCTCCTTCACTGCTGTCCACCTCTCGATTTTGGTTCTCATCATTTTTGTTCCCCACCAGCATTATTGGAATGCTTTCTATGTCTCCTTTAATCTGACAGATTTGTTCATAGATTGGTTTGAGTTCCTCCAAGGACTGTCGGCTGGTGATAGAGTAAACCAAAATGAAAGCATGTCCTTTAGAAATAGAAAGACGTTGCATGGCTGGAAATTGATGGCTCCCTGTAGTGTCAGTTATCTGCAAAGTGCATATGCTCTTATCACAGCTGATCACCTGCCGATAGGTGTCTTCAATGGTAGGGATGTAGCTCTCTCTGAAAGTGCCCTTCACAAATCTCAGGACCAAAGAACTTTTGCCCACTCCTCCAGCTCCAAACACAACAACCCTGTAATCATTGCTTTGCTCAGGCATGTTTCTCGGTGTGTCTGTTGCTCAGCTAGAGGGAAAAATCTAGGAAAGGAAATGACAAAAACAAGAAGACAGACATTAACACAGATACATGTGGAGAGCGCACTTTGTGATATCTTTCCCAATAAGAGAAATTAACATAATGTAAGTGATAGCATACTAGTTATAATAATTTAAGCAGACTTGCAGTGGGTTACAGAATTATTTATTTCAGTAGTAAATTTAGGATTTGCAGTCCAGCCTGGACTGGTAATAAAAGACCATCTTCGTCACTTCATGACTTATTTTAAATTAATACTGTGAGTTTAAGTATTCTTCCTACTGGACTAATATCCCCAGAAATAAAAAGCTGCATCTGGGAAATGGTATTTCAGCAAGGCCAAGGTCTGAACACATTGTAGAAACTGAATTACTCATCTGTCTCTAAAACAAGCCTCCTCAAATCATTGCTGAAACACACTGGTATATACGTGTATGACAGTCAATTACTCTAAACATGCCATCCCTTCAGTAGTTAGGAAATTTATCTCCACTACAACTGGACAACACTCCTGAGTGATGTCTAAGATGTATTGTAGTTTATTCAGCAATAGCACCAGGTATTCTTTGTTTCCAACTCTTTGGGAGCATGTACCCCACTTTGATGTGTTTTTCCACTTGCATTTCAGGTCAAAGAGTACATTTTGGTAAACTGAGATTGTTCATGTTCAGTCTGCCTTTTCGTTCTAATCTTTATTTCACAGCAGATGATATTTGACTGGAGATGTGTTACACTTATCAGAACAGTTGTGCAGGCATCTTCACAACATTTTAAGAGGCTTATATTGTCAAGATTGGCGAATCCATATGTCAAAGGTCACAAAACTCTGTGATCCCTGAAGTCAGTTCCCCTTGACAAAACCTGGACCACAGTAGGACCTACCTAAACAGTAGGACCACAAATATTGTCATCATTATTAAATAAGAGAAATGGTAAGGCTTTCACAGGGTTGCAAGCTGGAGTTGTTTTAGGATTCATTGAAATAAATGTGAAGATTAATTTGTCCTCCCATCAGTAGCAGCTCATTAGGTACATGGCACGTACAAGTCTCTTTTTATATTTAGTGAGATTTAAGCAAATAAACACTAGAAAATTGAACCCTAAAAGTTGAAAAGAGTCTAGGATATTGCTACTTTTCAGACCAAAACTAGATATATAAAAAGTACATGTGGAACAAACTGCAAAATTTGCTGCACTTGTATTTGTTCTTAAGAAAATGGGCTGATTTAATAGGGAATCTTGTCCAAGTGCCCTAACGGTGCCAGGTTATTGAATTTGCCTGTTGCAATGTTACCTGGGTAGCAGCTAATCCAGAACAACCCAAAGGGATTTCTTACTGAATAAGGAAATCCTTCAAGTTATTTCTTCACTGCAGCAGCAGGAGTGATTGCATTGTGGGGGCTGGGTTTTAAGTTACCCTTTACCTGTCTAGCACAGGGAGAATAGCAGTGATGCTGTAGAGGTATGGATGTCCATGGAGCACCCATGACCTTATCCCAGTTGCCAGCCCACGCTGAATTTTGTGCTTCTGCATCTTTGATGCTGTTGCTGCCTGTGCCAGATAGACTAAAGCTATGGCTACCCCTGCTGCACTAATGTCTTAATTTTGCTGTTCAAGCATACCCTGATTTTGTTATCCTTCTTGTCCAGAGCATCCTACTCTGTCCTAATTCTAATGTCTGAGTAAGCTGAAAACATCTGTCTTTACATAATGTGTTGGATGAAGGAGTTGTACTTCCTCATCTGCCACACCGTAGGCAGAATAACCCATGCAACTGGGGATGCTGATCCTGAGGCAAAGTGGAGAGCTGTGACAGCTCTTCCTACTCGGCCTGGCTTCAGGCAAAAGGCAGCTTCACCCCTTCTATCTGTCCTACGCTGCAGTCACTGTCACTCTCAGAGACCTGTTTAAATATAGGAAAGATTGATAAATAAGGGTGTTCATCCTGAGGCACTGAAGGAAAATTGTTTCTCTCTGACAGCAGAATTCAAGGAATGGAAAGAAGAGTAGTCTCAGAAAACACTGGTGTATGTGTTTATATAAGAGGGAAAACCCTCTGAGGAACAAGGAAAATGGGCGAGCAGCTCACAGTGTTGAGAAAACAAACAAAACCAAAGTAGCTAGTAAGAAATGAGAACAGAGGAAGCTAGCAGGATGCTGTTCCACTAATAAACTTGTATGTAAGAGCTGCAAACATGCAAATACAGAACAGTTGTAGAGCTTAGAGTCATGGGTGACTGCAGAGAATGAGCTGAATAATAATTTTTACTATGTGGTTGTACTCTCTGTGTGGATCTGGTCAGAGATTCTCCTGCAGTGAAAATAATTCTGTGTGACTGCGGTGCACTTGCACCCAATTGCGCATTTGTTAACGCTTTTCATACCGCCCTGTGAGTGTATTGATTTTTCTTTGTCTTAAAATACATTAACTAAAACACACAACAGGACAAAATAAAGTACCACATTGTTTCATCAGCTTTCAATATTCTGGCCAATGTGGGTATGGAAAAATTAACTTGAAAGAAGTCTGACTTCTCAGATGTACAACATCCTCTCTGATTCATACTTTGAGAACCTGTCTGTTTCATAATTTAGAACTGACTTTTTCTGGAGTTTGTGTATAATAAAGCCTAATTTGCTTCCTTTGCTACTTTCAAAAACTACATCAGTAAAAATTTGCTCTCCTCTTCTGAAGTGTCAGGTATAACAAAACTATTCTCACTTAAAAAGGCAAAGCACTTTTCATAACATACATCCATACCCTTCATTTTTTAATTGTTTGGTTGCAAAGATCAGCAAGTGAGTCTCCATATACCTCTGCTGACTTAGCTCTGTTTTCTGCAGATGCTCTGTTAGCACAAGGCTCGAGCTGCTGTAGCTCAGCTGCTGCAGGTGAGCTCGACAGGCTATTCACCGGGACAAAAGGCTGTTTCCAGTTCAAACTCAGCTACAGACCCTTATGTTGCTCTGCATTCTTTCCCTAGCTGCTTCTGACATGCCAGGTAAAAGAACTGAAGGGTTGTTCTGACAGGAGGATACAGTTTAAGGACTGAGTCATTTTGATATAAAACCTGTTATTTCTTTATATACTAATAACAAAAATATGTATTTAAAAATGTTTAAACAAAGTACCTTGCATTACAGATTATGCACTTGATAGTTCAAACTCTTAATGTTCTTCGGGCAACTAATTACATGTGGGTGTGTTAGCATTTACTAAATCGGTATCACTGATCCTGTATTTAGCCACTGGATCTCTATAGTTATCTCCTATCTTTAATTGGTTTTTATGGTCTAACTTTCTATCAATTGTATTTATGACTTGCCTCTTATGTTTGTATTTAAGCCATGAATAACAAATGCAATAATGGGCAAAAGTACAGGGAGGCTGAAAAATAACTGCTGAAAATTAATCTACTGAATACTTACCCTTAGAGTAACATGAGATTAGAATCTCACAGCTGGTGAGCCCTTCCAGTTTGTACTTGAATCTAGGTGTAGAAAAAATTTCTCACTCTCCAGTCTTTCCACAGTTTTGGTTTTGTTGCAAAAGATGTTCCCCATGTTTGCATTGTTAGACTTCCGTGAAATGTCACAGGTTGCAGATTTCTTTGAAATTGTCTGCCTAGATGGTCTCTTTTAGGGTAGCATTCATTTTGTAAAACAGCCTGATACTACCTTTGCTGTCTGGAGTCAGAGGCTTTGATTGCATCTTCACTGATACAGTTCTTGAGGTTTTATGATGTTCTACTGAGATGTCAGTCTGATATGCAATACAGCAGTTGTCAGATGTTGTGTATTAATTTCCTGAAAGCTCTTTTTCCTCAGGTAAAATTATCTCATGTTAGTCACTGATTTTTATTTTTTTTAAAGTCTAAAGAGATGTCTCTGTTTATATTGTCATTGTTATGACGAAAATCCAATAAAGTACAAGCAATGCATTTAGTTCAAAAGCTTATATCAATTTAAATTAACAGTCCATCAGGCTATCCATGATGACACCACTATGCAAAGATACAAGGTGCAAGGTGAAGAATAATACCAAATGTAGTCATAGATAAGATGGATTTCAGCATGGTTGTAAGGATAATGGCCATTTCACCACATCAAAGGTGAAAAAGGTACCCATTACTTATATGACTTACAAGAGGGAAAGAGAGCTCTGCAAGGAGTTTTTTACTTGTCCATTATGTAAATAAACAGGCATTTCTCAGGGAGTATTTTCACCGTATCTGCCAATGAACATGGACTTAAAGAATGGGGATTTTCCTACTACCAGTCTCTTCATCTTTTATTACAAGACTTGCTTTTTCATTCTTTTTCTTTCTTTTTCTTTGGTTGCTTTGCTTTGGTCTTTTCAAATCAATGGAAAGTTGGACATGTTTGAAGCCAAATGATAACAGCTAAAAGAGCTTTTTCTTGCAACATGACGCGGAAAGCACTTTTTTTACTCTCATGCTGAACAAAATGTTCTTTGAAAGTCTGCTTCTTGATGATCAGCTAGTGTAAACTGTGACTTCTTCAGTGCATGAATGCTGTAGCACTTTTGATTTATGTCAGCTCTGGCTTTTACACAGGTGTTGTTCTTGCCATCTTTGTTAACCGAGGAGAATGTTTTCATACTGTTAATGCCTGTGTCATTGATATTTGAGCAAAGCCTTGGCCAGAGATCAGTATTCATTCAAAATACCTCTTCTTTTTGCTTTGATTAGGAGGATGACTGGCCAAGTCACATCAACATGAGTAGCTATGCATGGATTGACAGTATTAATGAGGGTAATTAAAATTATTTGATGCATTTAGAGTAAAACTGCTTCCTGAATTTGCTTTGCCATATCAAAATTTCAGTTTGATAGGTTATTGTGACATCATGCCTTGTTTTCAAAATGTTTATCTATATATTGGTGACTTCCTTGCACTTGAATTTAAGTCTCTCATACTTTTGTTAGCAGATACTATCCAGATATTGTTGGATAATTGGAACATTAGGCTAAATATTATTTGGTCATAATAGTTATAACTTTTCAGATTCCTTTACAAGCCAAAAATGTAGGGAGGTGTGTCAGATATTTTGGATCATACCTTCTCCCTACAAAAAAACCAGGAAGTCTTGAAATGCAAAAAAGTCTTTCATGAAATAGTGTGAAGTGGGATTTGAAGATAGCAATTGACTGTATTTTGCTCAAGGCATTTTTGCAGTCCCAGAGATCATTAAGCCATTTGACCTAAGATTTCTCTGGGTTTTTTCACTGTCTCCAGTGCAGTTTAAACAAAGTATCTTGGTTTATTCCTAAAAAGAATACTTTGCCTACAGCTGTTCCATCTAATGATAACTCTCCAAAAAGCATCTCATTGCTTTAGGAAAGGTGATTATGCTGCTGCTGCTGAAATGCTGATAATTAGTTGAATTAGTTGCTTCCAGAAACTTCTCAGACTTCAGCACCAGTTTTGCTGTTGTTTCATAGTAATAGCTTGGTTTTTGCATTCGTGTAAAAGCTCACGATAGGAGTCCCTCCAAGACCAAAGTTTATGCAATTCATCACTGAATCTTGCCCAGTGATTTCAACCAAGACTGGAGGATGGTGAAGAATGGTATTTCAAAATGATGGCAATACTGCATGATCAGTAAAGATTAAATCTACTTCAAGATTTCCAGCACTGAACGGCCAGGCACTAACGTACTGGTTTACTGAAAGAAAGCTGAGTTCATGTCTTGTAGAGTACTGTTATAATGAAAAGGGAGACGGGCTCTGTTCATGGGACATGTAGGTCCCAGTTCAGCAAAGTCCTTAAGAAAGTGCTTAAATTGTGTCCATCCTTGTCATCTGTTTTTTTAATCTGGGCTTAATTGTGGTCTAATTGAACATTGTTTCTAAAGTCTGCATATATAGCACTCGTGCTATAAAGGCTGTTTACAGTGGAGGAAAGATTAAGAAAATCAGTGATTTTTGGCAGGTCAATGTAGATGTAGCAGTTAGAAATGACATGGGAATTTTTCAATGTAACAAGTCACATTGGCCAAACAGCATTCAACTATTGGACACTGAAAGCAATGTAGTAATCTAACTTTAAGATCTGTGTAGAAGTTACCAAGCGTGGCCAAAAAAAGACCTGAATGAAAAGAGGCTTTTGGAGTTCCAGGTTTATTTTCAGAGTCAATACAAAAATTGGATTGCATAATAGGCCATAGCGGAAAATGAGTTGTTCTCAACTATAGTTTGATAAAAAAGCAATGCCAACTTAATATTTTATACCACCAGCCAGAAGGAAGCAGACCAGACTGAGTTACAGAGAAAATGGCATCTTCTATGGAAACAAAAAATAAATACAGTTACATGTCATAAACCTGCTGTTTTTCTCTGACACACTGTTCTTGTTGTAATATTTACTTGATCTTCTGAGAGTAAGAGACAAAATCAGACGTTCTTATTCAACATATTCGTAGGAAGCACGAATTCAAACTACAAATTCAGTTTGTTTCAACTGAAACAGTTTCCATTTTAGAGCTAGACTCTCTACAATGTTTGAATTGCTTGAATTTGCATAGAAAATTCATCATTTAGAATTTTGTAACTGAAATGAAAGTAGTGGCTCAGTCTGTACAAAACTGGATGGGACTGAGTCAGAGCAGAAAGCCAAAACTGCCCTGCCAGCAAACGCCAGCAAACAGAGTGTGTGCTTTGGGGAAGTTTGGCCTAGGTGATTGTCGCATTTGCTTTCAAATATCTAAAAAAGAAGAAGGGAAGAAAAATAAAAATTCCTCAATTTTTTCAATGTTGGCTAAAGTGTTTCTTGCATTTTGGGACAGATTGTTCCCTGCATTACAAATGTGTATGCTACACTACAGATACAGTCTAGGTATTAAGCCAGGATATCAATTTTAGAAAGTTCTTCCAGAGAGGTTCTGAGAGGTTTTGCAGATTCCCTTCATACCACTGGCTTAACATAGAAGAGTAATAGAAAGGAGAAGAGTCTTTCAGAATGACTTGCTGAAGTTTTGTTCTGTATTTACAGAAGTAGAATATTGTCCTAATAACATCTGTAGGTAAAGGAGGTAGAATCCAGTCCCTGTACTGTTCTGTGGTCACAGATGCTGTGCTCTGCTTTAGCAAATTGTTGTATTTTCATCACACTGTTATTGAAAATCTCATTCCCAAAACAATGCCATTTCAAAATTGTTTGAAGCCCTATAAATTATCATATCAAATGGATCCCTTGGTAAAACAAAAAACCCAGACACGTAGTTGTCATAGCAGAAAAATCTTTACTAGCTCTTGGGCTAAGATACAGCCAGCAGAGATTGTGGCAGAAATAGTTTCACTAGGCAAGAAAGAACTGGAAAAAGAAAGGGGAGAGAATTACATGAGTTTTCTACAGGGGCAATAGGTATCATGGGTTTCTGAAACTAGGTTTAACCAAAGTAGCATTGCTTGTTGAAGAAGAAGGCAGGATGGAAGAATGAACAATGCAGAAAGGTCTGTTGATTCCCTTCTCTGCTGAGGGTTCACGTGCAGAAAATGCAGAAGGTGCTGGACCTGATCCAACAAAGAGCTTTAGAATTAGGAGTACATTTACACCATTTGCTCTGTTGTTGCTCAAGAGTTTTCAGAACTAACCTTTGAGTAACAGGTATGTACTAAGGAACCTTTACCGTAAAACAAGATTCAGCATCATTGAAGATACCTACCACATGAAAAAAACTTCCTTTCATAAAGAAATAGCAATAATACGCTAAGTTTACCCAGGGTGGATGGGTGTCTTACTGGTTGTCACTTCCTGTTTAGTGGATTGGCTAATCTTAAAATTAAAAAAGGAGAATTTCATGACTCAGTTCCTGTTTAAATTCAAGCTTTGCTTTAGGCATGTTAGATACTTTATTGACTTAAATGGAGCTAGTCTCATATTTATCTATCTATTCAAGCATTTTAGTAGACCAGTGTCTTAACCTTTTAAGTGCTTAGGGTCAAAACTCAGTAGGAAACAACTCAGAAGCCTTTGCGTATGTGTAGTTAGGTATTTGTGAACTCTCACATAGAAATAAAAATGTCAAGGTAACAGCACTGTATTCAACTCCCTAAGGGACTGATTTTTTTGAGTTTTCTCCCCAGCTTAACAGAACAAATACTATAGGTTTTGCTCAGTTTTCAATAGATTTAATTTACCTGAGTAAAGATGGAAAGATCAACTTACAATGTTGTATGTTCACCTTTCAACATGTAGGACATTATGCCATTGAGTAGAGCAATAGGGTTATTAACAGGAATTTTTCACTCATATAAATGCAGGATCAGAGACTCAGTCTGACCTTTCAGCCCCTCTGTTTTTAATAGCAGAACATTCTTTTTTGGCAATTAGCTATGACTTTACATGTTGTAGTGAACTTCTGCTTCTCCAGATGCCCACTAGCCAAAATAGGTGACATTTTATTCTGCATCTTATGGAAAAAGGTGTGGCTTTTAGGTTTTCCTGAATGGAGAAAGTTAGAAACATACAAAACACTAAAAAAACCCAAACCAAGAAGGAAAATTTCCTAAATAATAATTTGGCTCTAGAGGCTTTGTATGTTAAATTCCATATATTGCTAGATTCATGATAAAAATCCCAGCATAGGCAACAAGCTAGTTCCATATAAGTGTGTGTATTCACAGAAGAACCATGCGTCTGTGGAAGACTGGTTTCAATTCAGCAGAGGAAACTGTACAAAGACCAGTGTCCCTTTTGCCTTTCCACTGTAGTCCTCAATTCCTTAATGTTCATTTGAGACTATTTGTGCAAGTCTTCTATAGAAGCAGAATTATTAAAAGTTAAGGGTTCTGACTTATTCTTATGAATATAACTCCTATTATTACTTTTCCTTGCTCGGCTGGAAAGGATAGTTAGATTGCATCCTGACCACTGGAACACTTCTGATACTCTTCCACTGCCCAAATAATACCCCATTCAAAACAATGAGGCTTAAGCTGAGAATATCAGTATCTGTCTTGCTGTCCTAGCTGTGCATGGTAAGTCCTCCAAAAACTCTGCCAGCCAATATAATACATTTTGCAACTGGTTCGCTGGGCAATAACTTGTGAATAGTTTAATGCAGTGGGTTTCAGGACCCAGAAGGATCCCTGACAAGTAATTAAGTAATGCAATCCCGTCGTCGATATGCTTCCAGGCACTAGTAAGAAACCTATGCTTCCACTGAAAATTGTCTGCAAATCAGAAAGGGTTGAAAACCAGCAATTAAAGTATAACTGTGGGGTATGATGCAGGAATGACAGCTTTCTGACAGGAGTTTCCAAATGTTCAGAAGAAGCTATTTGCTGCCTATGATGTGCAATTTATCATAAGCTGGTTTGGGGGGGAAATTTTATTTATTTTTCTTTTTACTCTAAAGTGTATTTTCTTTAAGAATTAGTTTGCAAATCTGCATCTCGGGACTTCCACAAAAATGAATACTTTACTTACTGAAATTTTTAAAAAATTTTTAAACAGAAAAGCAATTTCATACTAATCTTCACCACTGCCCCAGCTTTCAGGACGTTCTACTCTGAAGTAAGGAAAGTAGGTTTAGCCTTTAGAGTAGTTTATTCTCAATTCATGTTTCTTTTCCTTGTAGACAAAATTATAAAAACTATATTCTAAAGATTGAAAAATACTTTCTCAGTAACACATGGTAGCATTTTAATGTTTGAGTGAACAAATTGGGAAAACTGTAATGTTTTTTATTTGGGTTTACAGCAATCTTTTAGCTATTGATGGTAGCTAATATTTGATTATTTAAATTACTAACTTTTTCAGAACAGATAAAAGCCGTCAGTCTAGATTTTGGGGGGAGAATATAAAAATAAATAAAAATAAATAAAAGGGTAAGTCTTCTTTTCTTAGCTTCACATTAATTTTAGGTCAGAACTACTGGGCATTTTGGGAAGGAAACATCTGCAGTCCAGGAATGGATTTGCTGCTTTCATATGGCTGCTTTACTACATACATATTTTAAATGAGAATGTTAAAGGGCTGTCATAACTTCATTGACCCTTATTCAGATTCAAATAAAGCCAGTTCCATTACCTTCAGTCTGGGTGAGGGGGATTGCATTTTGCTGCCATGGAATACTGCAGGCCTGCACAGTGAGAGAAATCAGAGACTGATTTTCATCTCAGATACAGAAGTCTAACATTCAACTCAAATTTATTGGCTCGAGAGGAGGTTCTCCTGACCTCAATGTGAGTGGAAAAGTGCATTTGTCACAGACTTGACACACCTGTTTTGACATTTTGCTCTTGTCTTCCTTTGATACTCATTTTAAGAATTACAGAGTAATCAATATTTTGTGGTTGAAAACAAATCAATATTTGTTTTCTCAAAAAGGCAAAATAAAGTATGTTCTGTTTCAATTCATACATACAGTTGCCTTGTCACTTGGTGGGTCTTTTCCACTGCCTTTCCAGCAGTAAGATAAGATAATTTAATGCACATTTTAATTTTAGTGCAACAATAAGTATGCAGTGAAAGTATCTGTTCATTGATACTTAAAAACCTTTGTGTGGGTGGACAGTAAAAAATAACAAAAGGAAAAAATTTTCCAAGATTTTTTTTTTCCTGGTACATGTAAGGAAATTGATCATTTAAAAGATAAAGTAATATTGCTAATATTATGTATTCATGTTTCACAAAACTGCAATTTTTCTTCTTGTATGTAATACTGATAATTTCTCAGTTAGGCGTAGTAATACAAAGTATTAAGGGGAAAGTAACAAACATATGGTATCAGCCCTACATACCAAACCAAATCTCCCACAGTGAATACTGTTTCAGTTTAAGTGTACAAATGGCCTGAGACTCACACGCAGTGTGGGAGCTGGAACATTCAAATGCAGCTTATTATATATTACAAAAAAGTTACTGATGGACACTGCGAATTGACAGCAATCCAATGTAGTACCTAAATCAAAACCATAAAAAGGCCAGAAAAGGATCAGGTTATAAAGAGAAAGAAGTAGAGGAAAAGGGAATATGGAATTGAATGTGGTCATTCTGTAGGAGCATCTTTGAACCAGAATACTGCTTATTGCAGGTTTTTAAAATAAACTAAGTTTGAGGCAATAACACACATTCTGTCACAATGAAAGTGTGAGTCTCTGCTTTTTCACACATGATGGTGGGATCTTTACACGGGCAGGTGTCTTGGTTAGCACAAAAGAAAGTTATCGGTTGATCCTCAAAGGAAACTAGAACCAGCACTAGTAACAACTTCAGAAACAGCATTATCAATTTATATATATTATCCACTATTTTTGTTGGTACTACAGAGACTGCAGTGCTAGTGTAATGTAATCTTGACCACTTGGCCAGAAGAACCCATGCCTCTGAACTCCATCTTCCAGAGAGCTCTGCTCTGCACTGTGAGAAGGGAATATTATTCAGCCGGATGACCATCAGGGCTTATGTGTCTGCTGTTTGGCCATAGGGGTGTAAACAGCAGTGCAGCACAACCTAGGAGAGAAATATGTTTTCATTTGGCTCTGATGTGAGATATGTGGAAAACTGTGTTTCCAAAGACCTTGACCCATTTGCAAAGAGACTTTCTAATGCAGGCAACTTCCAGTGAAAAGTAAGAATGGTATTCAGTACTGAAAGAGATCTTCTGGATTATGAAATCCAATTCTTTGCCATTGCAGGCAACCATTTCACATAATCCCTTCCATCAAGTTCAAACTGAAAGGCATTTAGAGCCTTTTCTTTCTATTACTTCAACGAGAAGGTAATTTCAGAACCTTGCTGCTCTAATGCTTTGAAACCTTCCATCCTAAGTGTATTCACAGCCCATTTATACCCATTTGTTCTTCTCTTTTCCCAGGGGTGAAGATAAATAGCTGTACCTCGCAACAATTCCCCCACTTCCATGGGGCCATTGATTTGCAGCTGTGTATTTGAACCTGTTCCATGTTTGGACAATTCTTCATGCAAGAACCTCAGAAAGGTGGTGTGCAGTGTGAGAGAGAGCATGAAAGCTGGAGGGATACTACATTTCACAGCCCCTGAACAATCGCATGGATGCCATTCTGCCAGAATTAGGCACTACTGCATTTAGTAAGCACAGCTGGACCCCGGGGGCAGCCCCAGAACAAAAGTGAAGTCCACCAGTCAGAAAAGTAAAAGGGGGGTGGCAGGAGATGCCAAAATAGCCCTCTGACCTGCAAACAGTCTACATACAGTAAACTGTGAACCCTGACAAAGGTATAACAGCAATCAGTTGCAACAACTTTGTTTACATGGAAAGGTATGGGGATGCACACATTACGTACCTACACCTGAGTGCATTTATAAATAGGCATATATGTATTCATGTATGACTAGGTACTCATGAAAACAAGACATTCAGAAATTGCTTTAAAAATAAAATACACCAAATCTTGCTGCTCCATTCTGGGCTCACCCAGCTGTGACTGAGTGCTGCAGCATATAGAGCATCCCACATTTCATGGGGAAGATAGCAAGAGAGGAAGTATTATCAACCCTGAATTCACGTCACTCACGGATGCTTGAGAATTGCCTTTCATGATTTATTTTCTTTCATTCAACTGAGAGAGGCACAATCTACTGAACAAATAAAATATTGTCCACCTGTCAGTGGAATGCTGCAAAGTTGTATTTGTTTCAAAGAAAGCAACATCTGGTGCTAATTTATTCAGACTCAAAATTTTTGTATTCTTTCATCACATAAGTTAAAATGGTGCTTTCATTTTTAATAAAATGAATCTCTCCTTAAAGCACTGCAGTGGCAGTGGTATGAACTAGGGCAAAATCCAGCACCTAGAGTTTTAATGAAAGACAGTTTTAAAAAAAAGGTTATGAAGCCATTACTAGCATCCCAGCACACAGAAAAATTATGTTGTTTAACTGGTCAGTATGCATGTGACCAGCTTCTGGCTTCCTTGTCAGCCCCAGCTTATAGCATGCCATGTTCTCCCCATAAGATATACGCTTAGATCAAATCGTGCAGTCGTCAACTCGTGCAAAACTCTATTGACTCCGCTGGAAATTTTGCCTGAGTGAGGACCGTGGATTTTGGCCAAGGGAAATAAAGCCCTCTAATCTCAATGCAAAGCTGTACGCAGAAAAAACCATGTAGACAAGGTGGAAAAACAACGGGAAGAAAAATTTTACCTGTGTAGGAAGAGAAAACTCCAAGTGCTCTTCAGTTTCTGCCTGTCATCGCACCAGCTGTTCACGCTCTCCGCCGGGGTTTCCTCCACCAGAAAGGAGTCCCTCTCTCACCCGGGGGGCTGCACCTCCGGCGCCGGCTGCCTGCCCGGGCGCCCGGCGGCGGCCGCTGCCCGCCGTGTGCTCGGCGGCCCGGCGCTGCGGCGGCCCCGCTCCGCTCCGCTCCGCTCCGCTCCCGCCTTCTGCCCGCTGCCTGCGCCCCGGCGAATGCCTTCGTGGGCTTGATCGCAGCCTCTCGCTTTCGTTCCGCTTTTACGGTGGGCTGACTCCAGCCTCCGCTGGTGCTGCTGCCTAAATGGCGACGGCAAGGCTCATCGAGGCTTTTAACTGCCACCTACTGAATAACCGCGGAATATATACATATGTACACAGCTCTACGTTATGTATATAGTTGTACAGCTTGTGTAAAGCTGTAATTTTCTGGCTTTCCCAGCATATGTAGTGGATTTTTACAATTAGTCTTTAAGCCCTCAAAATATTCTGTAGTTTAGCATTTAAAGCTGTAGTTTACATTAATCTGTGCTCATAATGCACCCTTTCCTTCAGCATCTGAACACGGAACGAGCCTGTGCCTTTAACTTTAAAAAGCTTACAAAGCTTTTGGTTAGGCTAATCCCCAGTGGGCATAAACCAGCACAGCCCTATTCAAATCAATGGACCTGTGCTGATTTATACGAGCTGAGAAATTCATCCCTTAGGTCTAATATTTATTCGCAAAAATACAGCAGATGTCAAGTATGAAAAACATGCCATAAAAATAGCTTTTGTCCGACACAGCCTCTCGAAGTTTCATCATCTGAAACAGATTTTTTTTTTTCCTGACAGCAGTGTAAAATAGGATTCTTGAGTTTTATGGGCAAACATAAATTAAGAAAGTACATTGTTTTTTCCACCTTTAATGGTGATTTTTTTGGTGAAAAATGCAAAGGCAAGATCTAATGTCTCCTTCAGCTGTTTATTTTTAAAGCAACTCCTAGAAATACTCAGAAAGGACTTTTCTTCCAGACTAGAAGTGGCGTCCACTGGCGATGTTTGAACTCCCACTGCAGAAAGGAAGCCTAAGTAAGTACAGGGTTCCTCTGTGAATCCCCAGGGAAGGTGTGGGGAGATGCTACCTTCATAACCCAGTAGCAGGGGTATGTAGCACCATAGTTTCTCTAACCTTGCAACATGTAGCTGTGTTGAGTCCAGAAATAAAAGGGCTCTGTGCTTATCCTGAGGAGCACTGCCCTGTGGAGGACAGGTGGCACCCAGCACCCCAGCACAGCAGCATGGAAAGTGTTCAATTTTTAGGGTTGCTGTGACTGCTGAGAAACACAGGCTGAGCAGCTAGCTGCCAACAGCTGGTATGATTTGTTAAATGCCACTCTCAGTAATGCCACTTTGTTTGACTTGTTTTTATGAAAGATTCATTCATTGTGTTAATGTTTTTGCCAAACACAGAAGTGAAAAGGTTTCTCCTCAACATGTGCATCTTACAGAAGTATAAGTGTATTAGGATACGTGACGACCTGGCCACTATGCCCCAAGGAAGTAACTTGCACTAGCGTGCGGTTCTGGTACAGATTAATCCTGACCCGTGTTTCTACAGGCTCCTGGGCAGCAACCTATGGATCAAACCACGTACTTCTCCCAGCTGCAGGCCTGCTCCTACAGCCTGGCCCTACCTTTGGTTTTGTCACCACTTCTCAGCAATATCTTAATCCCGTGTGCTTGGAGAATTGGTTAATTAGTATCCTGAAACCAAAAAGTCTAGGCATTATAATTACTGCATCACAGAAAAGCTTAATCTATAAAGTTTATAATATTACACAGGGATTTAGCCTGTGCTTGTTCCTGGTCCTGCCCCACGATAGCATGAGTGCAGAATCCAGCCCCACTTGTTCAAGTAGTCTACGAAGTGGTTGTGTAGTTACAAACAATGTAGTTTCTCAGTAATTTTCAAAGGTAACAGATCTCAGTCCTCAGCAAGTGTGTCCTTATGGCAAATGTGTCCTTATGGCGAATGTGCCTTTTAATTTTCTTTAAAATAGTAGAAGTACCTGATGAGCTTTAGAGTTATGACTTGCCATAACTTTTACTCACTCAGTTTACATTACAAGTCTGGGAGACTTTAGTTCTTGAACCCTATTCCAACAGGTAGGATGTTCAAAATTTTAAGAACATACCTTTTCAAAATCCCAACTCTTTCCAAAACTGAATTTACTTCAATTACAAGTATCAGTATAGCCCATTGTAATTCTTTCCTTACTTGTCCAAAGAACTGAAATCTGTCATTTACAGATCGCAGATATGTACCTGCACCGACAGACAGAAGGTCCAGGTCTACAGCTTCCACCTGGGCTCTCTCCCATCGAAATCACTATGAGATTTTTCTGAGCAGAAGCACAGTACTGGATCACCACACTATAATACACTGTAAAGTATACTTGTATGGGATTTCCCTTACTATCTCTGCTGAAAACTAGTGTGGCAGTTCCTACCCTCAGCAATGGTTTTGTAACGCTGCTGCTTTCAATGGGGTTGTTCAGGTGTGCCAGACAAGGCAGACTTCCAAAATCCCAGGTGTGCCTCACCTCATCATAAACACAGATTATTCACACACGGTCCCAGCAGTGGATCCCACAGACCTAAATCCAGGTCAGTCCCACGCAGACCAGCAGTGGCACAGCAGGGTAAAGATTTCCCTGCCCTAAGCTGCAGGGAGGTTGCATTGCACTGAATGCTGATGTTAACATGGGGCAGAGTGGACAGGGTCTGTACACAGTGAGGAATTGCCCTTCTCCCAGGGGCACCAACAACCACCACTCTGCAACTCCAAAACATGTACCAGTATGCCTCACCAGTGTGGCCAAGTGGAAGGGAAAGTGCAGAGGGCAAGGGCACAAAGCCCCATGAGACTAATTCTATTACAAGCTTTCCTCACAAAGAAAAGTCTTAGGCAAGCTACGTGATTGTGAGGTTTCTGTGCTGCATCCTGAGCTAGAGAGGGCATGTAAGGAACAAGAGACCTCCTTAGTTAGCAAAATATGAGCTGCCTAAAGCTTGAATGCACATTTAGCACAAAACTGCACGTGACCTGAAAGTACAGCTTCTGAGTCAAAATTCAATCCATGGCCCATGTACAGCATGGAAAAATCGGAAAATCTTCAGTTTCCCTGTAAAAGTTTAAGATGTAAAACAGTTGCTCACTTGTAAAGATTTTCTCTCTGCAAGGCAGAACGCAATCTTGACAAAGCGCAGCCAACAGAGAGCGAGGACTAAGCTCTGTTTTGTCTTTTCTGGGATGGTTTTCCTCCTCTTAACCTCTGTTTCTCTGGAACACTTTCACTAAATCACACCCTGGCTAAAATACATCCCTCTTCTCTTGCATACTTGGAAAGCTGCTGTCTCAGCTATGCAATGTCTTAAAGAAATCTAGTTCTTCCCTACAACTATCCTTAAAAATGGCTAATAGTTACCATAAATCTATAATAATACCTTGTTATCTTCCCATACTGTATTTCCGAGTTGTGCTCAAAAATGAGCTAATGAGTTGTCTTCATCAGAACTATGTAGGACATTACAAAAGATCTTAGCATATTATTTTTTTCAGAAAGGCTTACTGGAATTTTTGTCCAATAGGAAGAAATTAATCTTAAGGAAAAGTTATTATTAAGAGTGTTTTTCCAGGACAGCTGATGGTCAGCAGTGGATTCGTTATCACCCTGTAATTGGTGCAGTTAATTAGATTCCTACTTTGTGAATATGATATGACTGTAGCTACAGGACAGGCTATCACAAAGGCTGTATTTTGTATTTTTGCACTGCATTTGAATCTTAGGCAATTGCCACCATTTTGTAAATGAAGCATAAAATTTTAATGGTCTTTTTAGTGCCTGCACACTACTTTGAACCTGAAAAGCTCAAAAAAAGTAGATAACTAGCAAGTCACTACTGCACATAATTTTGAAAATATAATAATCACATTATTTACTGTACTTTTACAGTTTGGCTAAGTGCATCATAGCCCATTTACAATGCACTGGAGCATGTGACTATCTCTGGTAGAATTACATCTTATGTATAAAGCAAATGTGATTAAAACTCATATGTAGTGTATCAGGCAGTTAGTGGTCTACACCAATGCCATGAGATGATGGGGCCAAATTCTTCCTGGGTGTAATTGAGGTTCTCATTTATGTTGAAATGACTCCAGACTACCTCTTGATTCGATTGGGGTTAGAAAGATGGATCCTTATCTAATATGTTTTAAAATAAGGCCTCATCTGACAACCAGAGTCGCTCTGTGAAATGTTGTGGAGAAAGCTCAAACTGCAATTCTTCTGGAGAGGGGTATGTTATGCTGTAATATTTTCAGGCCCTGTGGGTAGATAGATGAAATACTGGTATTGCTAACTGTGGTCTTTTAGTTCATCATTTTGCAAGGTAACATTGTATTGCACACAAAAGTTAAAAAGAAAATAAAAAAATAAATTATTGTTGTAATAAAACCCTGCCTAGCTCTTACCTTGCAGTAAAAGAAGGCAGCTACTCCAGCAAAATTGCAAGACGTCACTCCTATAGACTGTAGATGGAGTTGGTAGTTTGGAGAAAATATTGCCAGATCCCACAGAGTACAATTTTCTTCTCCTTTAGATTTCACTGGATTTCAGCCCAGGCTTTTTCACTCAGACCTGCAATATGATGAAGGCAGTTGCCTTTAGACACCCTCTTGACCTGCAATTTCTGTTACTGGCTGTATTATTCTGAACCAAAAGTTTCTAACTTTTTACCTGGTTCCTGGTGAAGGGAAAGGTGCAAGAAGACATTTTTGCCTTACTGTCTGTGTGAGGGTCATAAATCCAGGGCTTGCTTCTGAACGCTTGAGAGCAAGCAGGGGTTTGCTTGCTCTGTTGATTTACAGGGAAAGCAAGACAGAGCTTAATCCTCACTAGTTTCTGGGATGTCAGATACCATAAAGGTGATTGAAGGAGACAGGCTATTAACTCCATTCTCTAATATCTGTCCAGGTACACAGGGGAGAGTGTTATTGTCACTGAAAATTTGTAGCTAACTGCATTTAACCGTTCCTGTGAAATGGGAAGATACTGTAGCACTGCTCAGTATTTAACATGATAATTTCCAAAAAATATACTGATAGCATTTATAATAACCAAAGAAGAACAGAAAAACAAAATTTCTTTGTTGTGAAGAGCAAAAAAGGGTCACGTTTAATTGGCCTTTTTTCCTTTTTCTCCAGAGATACACCTCACTAAATCACGCACAAACACATGCACACACAAAATAGCGATTCAACACCAATGAATTGCATAGAACTGTAAACACAGAAAAAGTGACTATGCTGTGTGACAAATCCATAAACAATACTTAATATTATTAAGAAGACTTTGTGAAATTTCTAAACTGTTAAGAACCCTTTATAGAAAACAGTATTTCTGTCTTCATTAATTTGTATATTGTATAACACAATATACTGGATATAAATTAGTATATTAAGAACAGTCTTTCCATTTGCTGATCAATATTCACCCTAAACCCCGCACTGTGTTTGACCCATAGTCATCCAGGCATACTGAAGGAAACCTCTGTGAAGGAGAAAGGTTAAGAAACTTGTGACTTGATAAATGTAGATGAATGACATTGATCAGAAGAGTCATCCATTGATCTTAACTCTGCTCTTAATGGGTGGCAATGTATTACTGTGCATAAATGTTTTTTGTACATAGCATTTAGAAACCAGTGAAAACAAAGGAGAAGCAGAATTTCAGAACTGGAATTACCCTTTTCTTCAACATTTACATGGGACTGAGAATCAGTAAAGACAGCCCAGCTATTACAAATGTAATTACAGCTCACAGGAGTACAAATGATATTTTAGGCAGTCAAAGACTTAAGCATAATGCCTTAAAAATTCAAACATTATGTGAGCTACTTGCATTGCTCCTGAAAATAAAATTTAAAAAAAGGAAAAAAAAACCCCATAACTATGTAGTCCTTCATTTATTAATGCATCCATTTATCTTGTACCCCTTAAAAGGAGGACAACCGCATTCAGGTTTTACAGCAGCTCTTAGGTGTAAACCATTACAGGGCTCACAAAGACTGAGTGACTGGTGAAAGACTTACAACTACTTTACTGAGTATCATCCAAAAAACCCCTTCATTTACCGTTACCAGACAGAAAGTAAGTCACACTGTGTAAGAAAATATCATTATTTACCATTACAATATTAACCTCATTAATTTTACAACACTGTAAATGTACATAACACATATACATAAATATAAAAATTATAATTTCTTATTATTCATATAAATTATAACAGAAGATGTGGACAGGCTGGATCGATGGGCTGAGGCCAATTGCATGAGGTTCAACAAGGCTCAGTGCTGGGTCCTGCACTTGGGTCACAGCAACCCCATGCAATGCTACAGGCTTGGGGAAGAGTGGCTGGAAGCCTCCTGGCGGGAAAGGACCTGGGGGTGTTGGTTGACAGCCGGCTGAACATGAGCCAGCAGTGTGCCCAGGTGGCCAAGACAGCCAACGGCATCCTGGCTTGTATCAAAAATAGTGTGGCCAGCAGGACTAGGGAAGTGATCATGCCCCTGTACTTGGCACTGGTGAGGCCGCACCTTGAATACTGTGTTCAGGTTTGGGCCCCTCACTAGAAGGTGGGGGCCCATTGAGGTGCTGGAGCGTGTCCAAAGAAGAACAACGAAGCTGGTGAAGGGTCTGGAGCACAAGTCTGATGAGGAGCGGCTGAGGGAACTGGGGTTGTTTACTCTGGAGAAAAGGAGGCTGAGGGGAGACCTTATCGCTCTCTACAAGTACCTGAAAGGAGGTTGTAGTGAGGTGGGGGTTGGTCTCTTCTCCCAAGTAACAAGCCATAGCACAAGAGGGAACTGCCTCAAGTTGTGCCAGGGGAGATTTAGATTGGATATTAGGAAAAATTTCTTCACCAAAAAGGTTATCAAGCATTGGAACAGGCTGCCCAGGGAAGTGGTTGAGTCGCCATCCCTGGAGGTATTTAAAAGACATGTAGATGTGATGTTTAGGGACATGGTTTAGCAGTGGACTTGGCAGTGCTAGGTTAATGGTTGGACTTGATGATGTTAAAGGTCTTTTCCAACCTAAATGATTCTATGATTCTATGATTCCATACAGTCATCATATTACTTTTGCACTTTCAATACCACATAACATCCCCATTTCATGACCTGCTCATTTGTTGAGGAACAACAGAGTCTGAAACTTGCTATTACTTTCTGTGTTTAAGGCTAATTGTTTGAAGTGTTAGCTATAAGTATTCTATATCAAACATTTGGATGACATCAAACATTTCATGAAAGATCTTGCCTTTTTAGTTATAGACAGTGTATTACACCCTTTGCCAATTAGTTTCATTTATGCAGTCACAATTCCCAATTTTCTCTTCAGACCTTATTGTTGCCTATTTGAAATGGAAATTTTCATCATAGGTTGTCTTGACATCACAGATCTAATTGGTACTCAAATCCCTCAATTGCAACAATAATCAGATGTGAGCAGTGAGGGGAAAAGAGCCATCTATCATTTGCTAGATTGCTGTTGAACTTTTTTCCATGTAAAGAGTAGAATCAGGGTAACAATACAGGAAACAATAGACAACTGCTAATTAGACATGCATTCTACTAATCTGAAACTGTTCCTAGAATCAGTGGTTTAATCTCGTGCCTTTGCAGAAATGTCCCAGGACAAGAATGGTGTTTAGCTTATAAGCCCTATAGTGTAGGTGCACAAAATTCTCACATTGTTAGCAATTTTCTGGATTCTGCAGTATACACAGAATATCAGCAGGACTTTTTTCATGCTCTCCTCTTACCCTGGGCTAAGTCTATTATTACCTCTCTCTTCTACCAACTAGATTGGAAGCAGAGAGTTTGTGTAGCAAGAATCCTTTCCACGATTCCCCACATTGATCTTGTATGCAGAGGTGTGCACTGTTGTTATTCACCTCTTTCTTGAGGATGTTCACAGCGCGGAGTAGAGCCATGTATCTGCCAATGGTATCTGCTAAGTTGAGCCCTATGGTCTTTAAGTGCCTGACCACCAACTGGTTTGCTCTCCTAACCCTGTCATGAAATGTTAAATACTACAGCAGTATTTGACACAGTGTACAAACCTTTTGGTATGAATATCAATCAGAATCTACTTCCTGAATAAGACATCTGGTGTGAAGCAAGTTTAAGAACATGTCTGTTTCTTTTTCATTGTCATGTAATACAGTGATAAACTGATGTGCTTCACTTTCCCTTTTCCACTGCATCAGCCCTTTACTCTGTTGATTCAATCCTCTCATCAGCATTTCTGTCATTACAGAGAACTTGTGTGTCTCCAGCAATGTTTTAACAAGCAGTGTTCCATCACCTTGTCAAGAATAGCTGAGGATTTAACATGTTTTTCCCTCTCAGCTGGGAGAAACGCTGCCTTTTACCTGATTAACACTGAAATTCATCTTTACTTGTCAAGGTTAAAGGAGGAGCACTGAATGCCACAGCCACCTGCCTGCATTCCAGCAAGGCTGGCTGAGTCTGCTAAAATCTCCCCAGGGTAACTGGGACATGCAGGCTAGGATGGCAGCTCTGACAACCTTGCACACAAATCAGGGTGTGTTCTCCTCTGCTTCTGTAGGGCAGCTTGCTTAGCTGACATGGTTTCAGAGTGAAAGCTGAGCAGACTACCCCTTCCACACATCCCCTTCCTGGCACTGATGAGGAAGGCTTGTACCAGCAATGGCAGCAGCCTAGTGCCACCTCGTGTTACAAGGATCTGCCTCCTCCCTTCAAAGATATTGGTCGTCGACCAACCAAAGTCAGGCAAAAAGGTTGCATACATTTTCAGATATGAAAACTGAGTAAATAATGGGAATAAGAAAGCCTGTTGATGATATTACTGTCAGATTCCTCCTTGTCACCACTTTGCCAAATTTTCATTGGGGTTTCATGTAAACGATGGGAATATTTCTATCTGCCCTTTAGTTTTTGGCGACTTTTCAGTTCTCTCTATGGTTCTTGCTACATATTCCTCTATTAAATGTCTTAACGTTTTTAAGGCCTTTGCTGGCATCTGTACACTTATTCATATCTGCAGAGCTATATAAAATGTCCTGGCATCAATGACACCTGATCCTTCTCACGAATTGTCCTTGCTTCATGTTCATCCCGTCACTGTGGACTCACCACAGAAGCCAGTAGATCAGACATATTTATCCTCTTTATAAGGACAGCCTCTCTTCCCAATGGCTCTCCCTACCCTTAAAAATACACGATCTTGAATGAAACTTAGCCACACAAAAACATGGAATTGCCACAGTGGAAAAGAACAACACAATAGACTTATTTTCTTTTGTCTGAATTATCATATTAAATAACTTGATCAGGCAAACAAATAAAATCCTTACTTATTTTTCTTTATTAATTATTAATTGGTTTAGAGAATGCAAAGTGAAGGTTGTTTAGCGGACATTACAAAATTCAAAGCCACTTTAGAAAGAATGTTACCCAAGGTATCAAGAACAATCTTCCAAAGGACAGTTTTGGGTAAGCAAAATTTCTTGGCAGAAGTTCTATTCATTTGGAGGAAGAGAGAAGTTATTTACTCTTCTGAACATTATTCCAAGTAACTGAACCTATAGACCTTCAATTTCTAGAATACAGCTCATGCTTGAATAGATTATAGGCAGAATTTTCATATTCTTCACTTACCCTTAAACATGAATAATAAGAGGAGTATTAAACCTTTTCCAAGTACGTGTCAGATCATAACCCAAGGGCAGACAGTTATCACTGTACTTCAGTGGGTGGAACTGAGGCCTGGAGAGGTGAATTCATGCATCCAAACTCATCTAGTCTACCAGTAACAGGGCTAAGAATAGATTCTGCTAAGTCTTAGCAGAGCTTTCTGGTCACTAGCCCCTCCTGCTAGTTCCGGTTCTGTTTAATATCTTTATCAATGATCTGGATGAAGGGATCGAGTGCACCCTGAGTAAGTTTGCAGACGACATCAAGTTGTGCGGGAGTGTTGATCTGCATGAGGGTAGAAAGGCTCTACAGAGGGACCTGGACAGGCTGGATCGATGGGCCGAGGCCAATTGTATGAGGTTCAACAAGGCTCAGTGCAAGGTCCTGCACTTGGGCCACAGCAACCCCATGCAACACTACAGGCTTGGGGAAGAGTGGCTGGAAAGCTGCCTGGCAGAAAAGGACCTGGGAGCGTTGGTTGACGGCCCCTGAATATGAGCCAGCAGTGTGCCCAGGTGGCCAAGAAAGCCAATGGCATCCTGGCTTGTATCAGGAATAGAGTGGCCAGCAGGACTAAGGAAGTGATCATGCCCCTGTACTTGGCACTGGTAAGGCCGCACCTCGAATACTGTGTTCAGGTTTGGGTCCCTCACTACAAGAGAGACATTGAGGTGCTGGAGCGTGTCCAGAGAAGGGCAACGAAGCTGGTGAAGGGTCTGGAGAACAAGTCTGATGAGGAGCGGCTGAGGGAACTGGGGTTGTTTACTCTGGAGAAAAGGAGGCTGAGGGGAGACCTTATCGCTCTCTACAACTGCCTGAAAGGAGGTTGCAGTGAGGTGGGGGTCGGTCTCTTCTCCCAGGTAACAAGCCATAGGACAAGAGGGAAGGACCTCAAGTTGCACCAGGGGAGGTTTAGATTGCATATTAGGAAAAATTTCTTCACCAAAAGGGCTATCAAGCATTGGAACAGGCTGCCCAGGGAAGTGGTTGAGTCGCCATCCCTGGAGGTATTTAAAAGACATGTAGATGTGGTGTTTAGGGACATGATTTAGTGGTGGACTTGGCAGTGCTAGGTTAATGGTTGGACTTGATCTTAAAGGTCTTTTCCAACCTAAATGATTCTGTGATTCTATGATTCCTTATGTTCGCTATGAGAATGTGGCTGTGGGCTTATGGATCAGGGTATTTAAAAGTACTTGAATCATTCGCAGGCATAAGTTTCACCGATTTTCACTGGATTCTGACGATACATCTTCACTGCTGGTCAAGGGGGTAGAAGCAGTCTTACTGTGGCTGCATGGGCAAGGGCAAATTTGCTTGCACGGAATTGTGAGTCCCTTTGGCTAGATGGCTTCCAGAATTACAGCACGTTATGGATAGCACTCTTGCATATCTGTATGCTGCACATCAGTGGGCAATAAAGACACAATCTGAGTCACATGGAAAGATTAACAAAAATGTTTAAATTCACATTTTCATGCCTAGACATCTACACTCCCTTGTGTTTAGTAGCATTAAAATGTATGCATTTTTATGACTCCCCAGATGTGCTTGTTTTCCTTTTTAGGTGATAGATGCAAAACTGTCATTTGAACACTGCAAAATTCCGTCTTTTAGTTCTCTTTATTTGGGTGGCAGCTCTTTGGTGAGGAATTTCCAGTGTTGGGAGAGCACCACTAATGAACTACAGTTAATTATAATGAACTTCTGTAGCCTTGAAATTGAAAGAGACAGTGAGGATGAGGAAGGAGGAAGCTAATGAGGTGAGAAAACATAGATTAAAGATGTGGGGTAGGACTACCATCAGTTGGAGTCCTAGGATATCTACAGGAAAAATGGCCAGGCTTGTTCCAAAGCGAGAGGGAAGCAGTCAAGGCTGTATCAAGGTCTAATGTGTGATAAAAGGTCAAACACAAACAGAAAATATTGAGCTGCCGCCTCCCTTCACTGCTGCGTTAATGCTTTTGGGAAGCCCTGTTACACAAATCCCTGCTTGCTGGGCTGGATAACGCCATTAGTAGCTGTCTGCTCTGAATGAAACTGTGGATCACTGATTGTATATGATGAGGCTTCCCACATGCAATTCATGCTACAGTTCCTGAGTACAAAATGCTGTTTTCCCTCAGTACCAAATATTCCAGCATCAAGAAGGTGAGGTACCTGGATTCATAAACTGTTCATGGGTATCTCAGAGATGCCCACTTATCCCAGCTGGTTGCCTGTTGGTCTGTGATCAAGAAAGAAGAAAAAAAGTGTACGCATCCTGTAGGATATCAGGAATGTGACTGTGATAAAAATGCTCCCTGCTTGAAATATAACAGCCTTTTCAGTGTAATTTGAAGGCCTGCTGTTCATTTGAATTACCCACTGTGTGGGCTGTGTGCTATTACACTGTGCAACATAAAAGGAATATATAGTATTTGCTTTCCGTAAAATAAATAAGGAATGCTAACATAGAATGTTTTCCGAATAGCATAATCATGTTTATTTAAGAAAATTAGTTCTTAAAAAATAAAGAAAAACTTAAAAAAACCTTACCATTTATGCAAGCTAGTTCTACCCTTTTCTCTGCCACTGTTACTGTACCATAGGTTATTAATATGCAACAACATGGCTTTGTTTGGAGCATTACAGGCCTTAGAAGACCTGAACTGTAAATGTGATCATGAGATTCTTTGTGCAGACAACCAGCTAGGCACCTGCTAAATCAAAACTTGAGTCCTCTGAACATTTCTCTTGAGGAAAGGCGGTAGAATTGGATGCAAGAAGGTGTATGACTTTTGTTTATAAGCTCTGGGTCATTTAGAGTATGTCTAAAGAACACAATGTGGACTGTGCAGAGATACCTGAGCCTGTGCCAGATAAGCTAGCTCCAAAATCGAAAACAGCACAACCATCTTGGCTCAGCAGTTCTCTCAAAGTAATTGGCTCTACTGAAAAATGTAGTGTGATGCCTTCAGTGACATGATGATTGTACATCTGGAACCTCTGCTAGTACCTGGATCCTGTGCGGCACAGATGTACGCTGCATGTAGGCATGTCCAAAGAGCCCACAGCCTATACAGTGGCCAAAAGATTAAAGGTTTGCATTGATGGCGGTAAGACTTTAAAGAGCTTTAATTACTGCGCAGCAATGCAATCACTAACACTACCACATTCATGCTGAGGGAATCATTCAGGTATATAATGGTGTACTTAAAAACATAATTTTCCTGAAAAGCCCACCTATCTATTAGACAGTTATGACATGACCATAATAATAATCCTTGTGGGGTCAGATTCTCACTGTTTTTACACTGGGGCTTTGCAGACTTCAGCTGAAGATAGAACTTGGCTAGTAGACTTCTTTTTTTCTACTAACAGCACCTACTGAAGAAATGGGATTTCTCAGAATAAACTGAAATATTATATAGAATATTCTTATGTAGGATAGCAAAACGTGTGCCTTACCTCTTGCTTTTATCAAATATCCCAGGGCTAGCTCAAAGAAGGCTGCTGTTGCTGTCACCCTTTTCAGGGAAGATATTTTTGTAAGAAGTAAGCAGCCTTAAGCCACATACTCAGGGGGTGAAAGCCTAGCTTCACTGAAATTAGACTTCAAGTTGTGCCAGTTTACAGAGCTAAGAATTGGGACCTTTCTGTGTAAGTGGGTTCTAAATAAATGAGCCCTTTCCGTTCTGTAACACTGCTGCAGTCCTAGAACAAGGATGAATGCAGGTATATTCTGCCCAAATCAATTGTGCTGGCATAGACAGAGAGAATACACTTGCATTAACTGCTACCACTTCATCATTCTGTGAGTAACACAATCTCACTAAATCTAGCAAATGTTCTTTCCCTGCTAAATTTGCTGACGTTTCACAGATAAACTTGATCAGTCTAATCCATTGCTGTGTGGACACTGAATGTTTCATTTTATAAAATATTATCAATATAATTCCAGGAAGAACGATGTTGATGCACAGAAATTGGAAATGGGCAAACTGTTTATTGAATCAAATTTTGTATGGAAGCATAATGGATAGAAAAGATTTGCTTAGAGATGGTTTGCTAATCTGTTCCAGTTAACCACGAAGGATTCTCCCAAGGGAAGAGAGCTACCAAAGAAAGCAAGAGCGAGATTAAAAGTATGAAAGATTTCATTGCAATCCTTTACTTATCCCTAAGCAAGAGAGAAGCTGTCTGATCCTTTCCATAGCTTGTATTTCATTGCAAGAGGCCTCTGTGTTGAGATTCATGTGCTTCTTTAAAAAGATCTTGATTTCAGTGAACTTTATAAGTATTACCAACAAACATGACAACCATGGCATTTTCTCTGGGCAGAGGCCAATGCTTCCCATTACCAGAATGTCCCAGGTTGAGCTGCAAAGTCCAGTTCAAGGTTGGAGGTTCATTATGGCAGACCATATAGGTGTGCAATTTGTTACTTCAATTAACCCCAAATTTTATATCTATATGCCTGCTTGGTTTGGGGACTTTGACTAAATGCAGTATCCCAGCTTCTTTTTCTGTTGGTTTTGGGTCTAGTATTATACTTTGCAAAATATCAGCGTGACCTTCTGATCTTCACTCACTAGAAAATAACCTAAAATACAACAGCTGAGTCCCTCACTAAGTCTGTACTGACAAAGGGTTATCTGGATATTGTCAGAGTTCTCCCTTCCTAATGATTTCAGTAATCTTACATGACTGGGTTTTTTTAAAATAAATATTAGCCCAGTAGTGTCAGATTTGGAGACAGTGCCAACGGCCAGGAGGTGCTGGCATTGCTCTTATTCCACACAGCAAGATCTGGAGCTCAGTTCAGGAATGCACTTCTGATTTCTCATCAGCAAGGCACAGGGCTTCCATCCTCACTCTGATGAGGCAGTAACCCTGAAAAAGCATCTCCTGGGCCAGTACAAAGATATATTTTTTTATCTGTCATAACATGACCAAAGTAAGAGGTTACAGTAACCAAACAAAGAGTTTACACTGATCAAAACAAGTTGCAAATTACATTCCAGTCTTTAACCAGCTGGCATCTTTCACCAAGATATTCCGTGTGGTCATGTTGTGGCCTCACATTACTGGTGGTAGGCTACCCTGTGCTCACTACCCTTGCCTTCATTGTTCACTTTTGGATAGGTCTGTGCACCCCACACCCACACGCTCCCCTGACCTCATTAGCATGCATAAGTCTGTAAAAGACATGCACGTTTGACATACAGTTCCCAAAAGTCCTGCATCAATCAGTACTTCAGTGAAGTCTTTACATGATCTAATGTTCTGATGGGGTCTGTAGTGGACATCGTTCCACTACAAAGGAAATAAGCTTCACCACAAATGGCTTGTGCTCTTCAAAGCTGTCTTCAACAGCTGAAAATGAGGATTTAAGACACAGCTTCTACAATTAAATCCACCAAACCTCTTGTACCCTCGGTGGAAGGGTAGCATAAGCTCAACAGATTGAAGGTTTTCCCTCTCAGCCTGTTAGTCTGCTTTCACGATACATATGTCACACCATGAATGGCCTGCATGATCTCTAACATTACGTGAAAATGACATATTTCTTTCCACAACAGGGAAAAGCTGACGGCAGTAACTGACTGAAGCCCTGTTCCCTCCAGGACAGCTGCCTTTGACGTGATGGTCAAGGCTGCCTCACTTTGCTGATTACTTGAATCTTTTAGACAGGTTTCACTCAACAACTTGGTTCAACACAAGTTATTTTCACTTTTCTGTTAAAGGAATTTCCAGAAATTGTCCAGGCATTTATCCAGTGTCCAGGCATTTATCTCAGGAATCAGAAAGAGGAAGCTTCTCAATGAGACTCCCAACGTCTTTTGTTCAGATGCTCTCTTGAAGTTCATCAGGCTGTCTGGAAATTCAGTACAGAAAGCTACACTGAGAGAGGCTACAGTCACCAGAATAGATTCCCCTCTCATCAGACCCCCCCAAAAAGCTGTGAAGGAAGGTTTATACCATGTTTTAGATTACACCTTCTTAGGAGTTCAAAGAGTGAAACTTTGCTGTCTGTTCCATTTTCTGCAGGTCTTCAGCACCTGACTAGCCAATAATAGCAAATCAGGTGTGTCCCCTGCTGCTGCAGCTGTGAAAAAAAATCTATTTAAAAATATCCCACCCTGAAACAGTATAAGCCTGGGGGAGAATATTTTTTTTAAATTGCTAAATTATATGTGGGAAGATATTCACTTTGGTTCTAATTCTCCAAGGAAGGACTAAAAGGGCAATGTGCAAAGCAGTTCAGTTGCAGCTCTGCTGAAACCAGTGGTGTTAAAATGATTTACTCCAGCAATGAAGTTATCCTATAGGATATATCACATAAATAGATTTTTAAAAATATATACCATTATCCAAAGGAGTAATTAGAATCAGAGAGGCAAATTCAGATCATTTTACAATCTATCTTTTAATCAAACTTACAGTATCTATAAGACTATAACTTTAACTTCTGGTGGCTTAAAAAAAAAAGTTTTTAAAAAATTTCCACCTTGTATACACACCAACAAAAACACTGACACTGTCTTAGAAATCTATCAGATAAATGAATGTTTAACCAGGAGCACACTGAAGAAAATTACTTTGAATCAGAAAAGCACAGAAATTCATTGCTGGAAATTACATATTTTTGATATGTCCTTGGACTGTACTATGTGATATAATGGTGTACCAAACAGTTGTCATTATTATAAACATTTATCCACTGCCTCTTGATGACCCTAAAGTGTCTGTTAGTTCAGTAGAAATTCCAGTACTGTGCAAAGTCACAGTAATAATGTACTATGGCAATATGCTGGTGAATGTTTGTGAAAGTTTGAGAAAAGGAATTTGAGTAGACAGTAGAAATGATAAAATAAAAATGTACTAATTAAAATAACTAAGAGATGTTTAAGAAATGTATTTGTGAGGTAGGTTAAATGAGATACAGAAAACACATGAATATTTCCTTCAACCTTTCCCCAAGATGGTATCTCTAGACACCAGGCCACCATACTATCACCAGGACTTGTGCTGTGTTAATGTGCTTTGATTTTGTCAGCAGAGAATTTTTTCTCCTTTTGTTCTGCCTTCTAATTGTTGTGTAAATTAACCTGCAATGTTCTGCAGTAATAACATTCTGACTAATCAGAAACAAAGTTAAGAAAGTGAAAACAGACAGAAGTCCATGTGCAACAAATCACTAGCGCTCTGCTCTGGCTCAGAGTTTCTTGACATTGAGGTGCAGGTATCCACATTGCAGTAATCCATTTGAACCTTATCTCACAAATACCTCCTTCCAAGTCAATAAAACTATACAGGACCTGATTCTGCAAACACTGCTTTCAGCAAATTTCTGTTTGGCACAGCTGAATAGCCTGAGCATAAAGCTCAAGCGTAAGATATCTCATAACAAGTCTATCATGCGTACAGCTAACAGGTGAGAAGAAAGAGGTCCCATTTGCCTGGTGTTTGGAAGGGTAAGGCTGTCTGGTTCGGGTCAAATTCTTTGCAACATGGGATTCTGGGGCTTCAAATGGGACACTGGGGACTTTGCTGCCCAGCTTTTAACCATCACTGGGATGTTTTTATCATCAGGCCCACAAGAGACTAAGTTGGCACTACGGCCTTCTCTTCCCACCACATGGTCACAGAAGAGGTAGACCAAGACCAAATATATGGCTGTAAGACTCCAGTAATATTTTTAATGTTTTTTTTTCAAAATATTCCTTATCTAGTTATTACCTTGTTTCTGTCTTCCATTTTATCTACTACTGAGGGTAATCACTCCTATGCAGGGAAAACACTGTATATGAAAAAGACTTTTTAATCTCCTTGCTGGGCTCACAATTTAGATTTATTTCTCATTCATTTGAACTCAGGATTGGTATCTACCTGGTGAAATCCATGCCATTATGTCAGCTCGCAGAAAATTTGCCTGTCATGGATTAAGAAATAGTGTGACAAGTCCATTGTTGGTGCAGTATATATTCACCTTTGTGTTAAAAATAGTAATGCAGAATACATGATTTATTTTATGGTCCTTTTAGGTATGGCCTGTGTGAAGACTGCAGTCCTGTGTGAAGTCCAATAGATGTGACTTAAGCCAGTATTAGATTACGCTTTAAGCAACGCTGGAAATTTAAACTAAAGTATCCTGTATTTGGTGCTGTTCTGCATTTTCTTGGGTAATGCAGAGCAGAAAAAGGGAAAAGAAGTTAGTGATATAAAAGGGCACAAATAATTTATGGCACATACTACTTACTAATGTCAAAACAGTTGCCCTAAAACTCAGCTTCTGAAATTGGGTGTATATTTTACAAGAAAGACTGTCAGCCCTCTCACTGATTTCTTGTCACTAAGGGGTATTGCCTATATTAATGCAGTCGTTTCGGTTTGGCGGTTGGGGGTTTTTTTGCCTTTTGCATCCTCTCCCCAAAAATAGTTAAATTTAAGCTAATGCTGTATTCATTTGATCTCCCAGTGATCCTTTCACCTTTTGCCCTACTGTCACAATTCTGGCCTTGCAAACCAGGACAAAGCAAAGCCAAGCAAATGAATTAGCTCTGTAATATATGAGAGTGCTATTTTCATTACAGCTATCTTTAAATTGCCTTTTCACATAACGAAGTGTCTTAGAGTGGAGCAAGTTATACCTGCAACCATTTCAGAGCTCTTTTCATTGACAGACTAGCACAAACCGGTTTTCTGTAAATATTCATCACATCTGTTACTGGGTTTGGTGGATAAAGGTTAAACATAAAATATTTCCATGTGAGTCATAAAAATTATTTTTTACAAGAAAATTCTTCATACACTTTGTTTCCATGTGTAAGGATTTTAAGCATATATGAACAGAAATTTGTAGTCAGGAGCCTATTAAATGCAATGAGATGTCTGCATAATAGGAGAAGGAAAGGGGGCTGCCGGACAGGCTAAATTGCTTCAAACATGGTAGATTTTCAGGGTCCAGCTCCCAGAAAGATCAACCTAATGTACTAAACAGGAAGACATGTGATAAAGGTCAATCAGAAGATGGAATAGAAATAGTAAATAAAAACTGTTGTGTCTGCAGCCCTTTGGAAGAAAGAGTACAGGAAGAAAGTTAAAATAATATCTCTGACTCTGATGCTGTAGTAAACGGCATTCTGCCTCTAACAGACTGTTAAAGAAGTGAAGAAAATCAGAGATGACCACAATTTTAACAGATGATACAGAAAAATAATGAAGAAACAGTATAAAAGCTTCCCTGTTTGGTTACTCTGCAGTGAAGCATGCAGGCTAGAATAGCGGGCATCTGATTTTCTATAGCTAGAGTTTCTTCTGCAATTGTCTGAATTAGAGTTTTAGATGACCATAGGTTGTCACCAAGGGGAATTGTACTGTATGTTCCACTGATTTCATTATTTTTCAGAACAGATTTTTTTTTTCATTCATGTATTGTAATGGTTAAACAGCTCAATCCAGTAACAATAATTTCCCCATACCTGTGCAATTTTGTGATTTTAATTAGACTGCATTCTAAAATTATGTATTTCTTCCTCTCTGTGTATATATTTATCTGTACATACTTATATATAAATGCATAAATAAATATATTTTTTTAATATATATACCCTTAAAGCTTGGAAGATGAGAGATTTCATTTAGGTAACAGTATCTATAACAGAAATCAATGTACCTGTCAGATAATTATCCTGTCATATAATTATGTGGTACCATAATGTATGGTACCACAGTCTGTTCAGGTAGTAAATAGAACATATTATGCTCAAAATACTGTACCTAAAAACCGACCTTCTTTGTCTTCATAGCTACTTTGTCAGTTCCTTACCTCCACTTCAAAATTCAGGGCAAACAGAGACATTTAAAGGATCTGGCCAAAATTCCCAATGCCTTGTTTATTCATTAAACACATGTTTCTGCCTGATTTTTTTGAGAATCTCAACTACAATGATCACTGACTCTGTGCTGATTACTGGCAACATCACAGTGCTTGCTCTTATTTGTGTACTGTGCATTTGTGTATTCAATTTCCACAGGCCAACCCCCCAAAAAATCGAACATTTTGAAAGGGTGTTTCATGCAAAGTTTAAAATTTACCCAGAAAATGTAATTAACACAGATCTTGCAGTTTATTTATCCTCTGAGAGGATGGTGACAAAGTAAGAAAATGCAGTGTTAGTCTTTTCCTGCTTCAAGCAGTGCAACACGACTGATGTAATTGAATTTGAAACCAGTGGGCTGCTGCCAACCATGTGCTTCTGAAAACTGATCACATGTGAACACTTTTAGGAACTGAAACACACATAAGCTAACATTTCCTGAAGGTTTGGAAATTTGCTCAGCAAATAAAACCAAAACAAAAAACCTAAAAAAACCCCACCAACTACACTGGAGATGTTTAGGATACATCAGAAAACAGATGTGAGTATTTTTAGGATTAGACGGCACCGGGGACCAGCACCATACTCTTCTTACACCAAACCTAGCTATGAGTACCAAACATCAGAAACCTCTGGAGAAAAATGGGACTTCAGAATTAATGCTGCTGCTGATGATGAAACATTCAACTAGTTGCTTTTCATGGGGTATTTTCATATGAAACAGCTACTACTTCTGTGTCAAAACTCCCCAACATATGGCACTCTCTATGTAAAGTTATATGAATAAATACTAAGTCCATAAACATATTATTGTGTCTTTCAGTGATATTTACATATTTTGGCAGAAAACATTTAAGGTTATTCTCCTTCAGTCAGTCTTGAAAAGTCAGATGGGAGTCAGGAGCTCAAATTGTGCTTTTCAGCTTTCACCTCATCACCTGAGGTTACTGCAGGTGAATACTTGGGTTTCCAGACTTAAAAGTTAAAGTACTGTTAAAGTGCATCAGCCCTGGAGTAAAGTTCATTTCCTTACAATTAACTAAAAATTCTGAGAAACCATGCTTTTTACTCACCTGCAACTGCAGTTACTGAACATATTCCCAGCCTCCTATATAGCACCTAATGGTACCTACCCCCTTTCAGTTGCAGTCTGTATTTGAATCAGAATATTTGTGTGACCAGAGAAAATTGTACATATCCAGCTTCAGTGGGGAAACATGACCAAACACGTGCAACAGGAGTGCTTCAGATTGAGTCAGTTGTTTTGCACGTCTGTTTATAGCCATTCGTGTTGTGTGACTGAGTCAGAGTAAGCATTAGAAATGGTTATAAAAAGAATCAAGGAAACTTTGGATTCTATAATGTATAGATTATAAACATCAATTCATTTAAGTGGCATGAGGGTTAGGATACCTTTCTCACCGCCTATCAACTCAGTTCTGTCACGCTGAGTATAATTAAGCTGGACATATTAATCCTACTGGTATTTTACAGTACAAGAAAAGCATTACTTTCATGGAACATTGAAAATGGTTAACTCTGACAAAATAAAATGAAGCAATTATTTTTATAGATTGATTTACCTTTTATTTCCAAACAGTCCTATCATCTCTTAATGAATCATAGTTCCTATTGACCTGTGATGGAATCTGTAAGTCCTCTATGTAAAAGAGCTTAAGCAGGTGCAAGATGTGTAGTCACATCCTCTCCCCAAATTAAAGAAAAAAGAAAAAAAAAAACCAAGAAACCCACAAAAAAACAGTAAAAAATCCAGATCAAGAAATGAAAAACTATCACTTCTGCAAGAGCTCTCTTTAAGCAAGACATTAAGTTGCCAAGGTGCTACTTATGAATTAGTGACATTTTTGAAAACAGTTTTTTCTTTTTATGCCAAAAGGTCAACTATAACTCAAGATGTAAAAGAAAGAAAACAGTCTGTCTTTTTGTTCTAAGGAAAATATTAAAGAGGAGTCATTAATATATGGTGGAACAAATCCATCCTTGGCTCACCTGTTTCTGAGTCAGCACTAAAGAGGAAAGCCAGACAAAGGGAAACAGCTGAAGTAACAGTTTCTTAACCCGCAAAGGGAAATGAACCAACTTTATTTACTTCCATGTATCAGGAGTGTTTTGCTTGCTGTTGCTGTTATTATTTAATAACTCTGCTACAGTTACATCCAGTGATTCCAGGCCTTATTCTGCCCACGGAAGAGAAGCTGAAGAGTGAATGACGAGTCCTGAGGGTGTGAATTCCTGCCCATTTCCAAGCACACAAGCCCATTACTAATTCTCAACATACTCTTTCTGCACTAAAAAGAAGACCACAGAAAACTGAACTTTCACTTCCACTTCTGATTTCCAGCAGAGAAAGGAAATGATAACAAATCCCTTGCTTCATCTGGGATAAGTAGTTGTGCGGGAAGTGTCTCGTTGACAAAGACACTCTTGTGTCTCTGACCCTGGCTCTGTGGCCATGTCTGTGTCCTTGCAGACTGTGAAAATGCTCCTGTTTCTCTTCCATCTGTTTCTGCCTTAAAACGGTTATGATGACTTCTCAGGACACTATATTCAGTGCTGAAACATTGCATATTAAGACACGTTGGCATCAGTCACCATTATCTTTCTGATAATGACATGACTTGGCCATGGCAAAGAGTGTCTCCACTGACATCCTGGAAGTATTGGTAGGATTATTTTGACAGACATAGATTAAATAATAATTGCAGCTCCTCAACTTTCTTCCCAGCAAATGTTATACTTAAGAGGCAGAGAAGTGATAGTCAGAAGTCCTATTGCTGTCAACAAACCACTTGAGCAAGGTTGTGGTATAAATAATACTAAGCCCTCATTTCCCTAAACCCAAGAATGTCTGCTGCTTCCCCCACCACATTCTTCAGAAGTCTTTTGCATTCTCGCTGTTCCACACTCTCTATTTAAATACTGATGAATGTGTATGTGTCTTTGTTTCTCTGTATGTGCATAAAATAATTTGGGACCTACTCCCTTTTATACCTCGCCTAATGTTTTTGTAGGATCAAAGTTCTCTCTTCTGAAGACCTCTTCTCCGAAGCCTACAAATTTCATAAAATTTATCAGCATTTCCTCCATGAAAGTTAAAATGCATTAGAGGAAAGGCACGGCACTGGCCACAGGTTACTTTAGTCTACGCTTGATCACACAGATTTGTGGCAGAGCCTGGCAGAGGTTGGGGAAATTATTGTTATCATCTGACCCTATCACAGACAGCTGAAGAGTTTTAATGCTGTGCTTGGTTACATACGGTTTTGTTATTGAGTTCTAGAACCACAAAAGGGGCTTTGTTTCTTGAGAACTCGTCTAAGCATTTTCATGAGTTATATATTGCTGAAGTTTCGTGAGCAGTATTTTCCGTGTTGTTTAAGCAAACAGCTCTTCTTCAAGCTAGTCATTGACACACTCTTTTTCTTTTTGCTTGTGACAACATATGAACTAAATCCTCTTTTGGGCTCTGGTATCCTCCACTTTTATCATTTGATTAAGCCATCTTGTTAGCCCTTGGTATAGCAGTTTGGGCACTGATTCTTCACCAGCTGTCTTTCTTGCTTCACATTGGAGCAGCTGATCACAACACGCTTTGACAGACTTCCATGGATGACAATGACAAAATACCTCTAGGATTTTTTATCTCTCTTTTTCTCTTCCCACATTTTTATGCCAGGGCACTGAAAACAGCTGCATTGTATGTCTTTGCTCTCATACCAAGGCAACCTCTGTCCTGGGAAGAGTTCTAAGGATAGAGGCAGAAGCAGAAAGGAGCTTCATGTGTATGTCCATCTTGACTCTTCTCACACCACTGAATCAATAAAACGTACTGGCTTTTGCTATCAGCTACAGCAGGTCCGTGATTCACCTCTGAACTTCTCCCTCAAAAAAAATCTGGCACTAGGTAAAAATCCAGTTTCTAAAGAAAACAGAAATCACATAAAACCACAAAATTACATTATTTTAAAATTGCATTCCTTTTTATATGATGTGCATTGAACAATAAAATGATTTTTCGTGCTCAGTGCTACCAACATTAAAGCTAAAGTTTTAGATTCCAACAACTCCTTTTGCTGGCTCAAAATACCCATGGAAACCAATGCTGGCATACCTATGTTAGGCTTTCTGTCATATCTCTATACCAGATATCTCTCTTGCTTTCTAGAATTTCCACCGTTTCATTTTTTTAAGATTTTCTTTCTTTTAATTTTTTTATTTTCTCCTTTCTCAACTGGAAGGAAAAAAAAAATAGAAACAATTCGAGAGAAAAGTAAAAATTACTTTCTAAATTCAGAAAGAACTCACTGAGAGATTCTGTCACTGCAGTGTGAAACTCTGCCATCTTTCAGTCTTTTTTTGGGGGGGGTTCTGCTACAATACCTTCTAGAAGTCAAGGAAATTGGCATTAATGAAGCAGAGAGTTTGGCTTCTTCCTTTAATATTTTCTTTTTTATTGACAGTTCCTGGCAGCAGATTTGGCCTTTGACAAGAATGCCTTTTCTGACTGATGGCTTCATACAGTAAGGTTTCAAATAACTCTATTAATAAAGTTAGTACTCGGTATGAACTATTTTGCACATGCAATTCTCCTTGAAAATCAAGGCTGTAGTGTCAGGGAGCAGCAAGGGCAGCTGCCCCGCATGGGCAGGGATGCCCCACAGCCAGGGTGATGGGACAGGATGGGCAGTGGCCTCCTTGGCCACTGGGAGAGCAGGGCAGGACTAGTGACGGTAATCGGGGTCAGCTGAGAGGCCAAGTGACGGCTGGGCAAGTCACAGGGTTGAGGCAGGTCTACGGCCAAGCCAAGACGTCAGGTCTGGCAGCCAGCACCAGGAGGGTGGGTGGCCAGGCACGGACATGGTCACAGCTGTGGTGCAGTCATGGCAAGGGCCTGAGCTCCACTGTGGCTCCCAAGCCAAGGCAGGGAGGCTCTACTGAGACATCTCCCAGCTTTTTCTCATGTGGCTTTTTCCCAGGAGCGTGGTGTAAGGGCACACGATAACAGGGCTGGCCTTGAGCACAGGCAGCAAAGGGCTGGAGCAGCAGAGGCAGCAGAGGCTGTTGCTGCACGCAGACTCTCCCTGGCACTTAGTTACTCTTTTCTCCCAGGGAAACTGAGAAAATTCCAAACTATAAAAGGTAGTTTGCATCATATCCCCACCCTCAGTCTTTGATCAGAAGAGGAAATCACGCTGACAGGCAGACAGCCATAACACATGAATTGTTATACAACAATATACAACAATACAACAATACAACATATATAGGAGAGCATTCCAGCACAGGGATGCAGTGTCAAGAATGATGTTATATCACGATTTTGCAGGATGACTACTTCATGCTTCTTTGCTTCTCCACCTAATTGCAAAGTGGATCTTTAGGGCTGTAAGCATCATTGAGATACATGTCTCCAGCAGCCATCAGCTGCTTTGTGGTTCTGAAATAATCATGCAGCTAAGCAAGAGAGACATGAATTTCCTTCATTAGGAAACTCCATAAGGCTTGGCATCGCTATCTTGTTTGTCCATTTAGATTTACATTGACAAGATGAGATTTGTATGCAGTAATTGTCTCAGGCCAACGGTTTAATAATGTTTCTAAATTGCTATCGATAAACACTAATAATTTGTCTATCATTTCATAATGTAGAAATGTGAAAGACATCCCTCATTCATTCATCTTCAATCATCTTGAGTTCCTTCAGGCCCATGCTTTTTACCAAATCAGTAATAATCAAAGCTCTGATGAGTCGTTTCCTCCACAGCTTGAAAGCAATTCTTTTGGCTTATTTGAGAAGCAAGAGTTTGACATTGGTTTCAAATAGAGTAAAAATTAGCTTAATGGTGGCAAATAATAGCACCATGGCTCCTCAGCAGTACAGACAATAGCATTTGGGCCTGTGTACAGGGAACAGTAAAAGAAGAAAGAAGATTCAAAACAGCATCACAGTGCAGGTAAGAATCCAATATAACGTTTTACTTCTTTACAGTGCATTATGTAATGACTGTATGTGCTGTGATTTCTGAGCATATAGTGCTATGTACCGATGTTGAGGTGCAAAATTTCTTCTGCACTGCCACCCCAGTGTGCCATAAAAAACTACTCTGTAGGTTTTGCAGTTTAATCTAGTCTGGGGACCAGCTGAAGACAGCCTCACGGACTACAAGTATGATGTGAGCACAGCTTGGACACTATTGGTAGACTATAACAGGAGAAAATAGTGATTTTAAACTGAAAGTGTAAAGATAAATAGTTCTTTGTTTTATAACAGCCAGACTCTAACAAAATTATATGAGTACCAAGGTAAAATACGATACACAGGCTCCACAATCAAATTACAGTGAAGGAAAGAGACAATAAACAAGAGAGAAATCAGAAGTTTCCAGTGAATGCTGGCAGGGCAAAAAGTCTGTGCAGTTGGTAAAACAACAACAAAATTTATTGATAGACTTCCTTAATGTAAAACTTTTACATTTTATGGGGTTTTTTTGTATTATAACTCAGATGAGCATTTTCTTCTGTCTTGTAGATATTACAGGAGATTTTGGGGTTCAGGAAAATGAGATACTAAAAATATTGATTTGAGCTAAAGACTGTAAAATGATGTACAAAAAATTCCAACCTCCCCCTACCACAACTACTTAAAGCTACGCATGACATCTTCCCTATTCACAGTTTGAGATTCCTGACCTGAAAATCCATCATGGTGCATTGTTAGAGGAGCATGCAACGTGGACAAAACTCACAAAAAGACAAAACAGAATCAAAAGCCAAAATGGAAACAAAAATATACTAGGAAGAAACAAGCAAATACCTTTTAATTTATGACCTACAAAGAATTAGGAACTCAAGTTTTCACACTGTGTGTTAATATCTCTATCATATAAAATCTGGTCATCACTATGTTTTCATACCCCGCTTCACCACATCAAAGGTTAACATCAGTTTCAAAACATTACATGATGTGCTTCCATCTCTCCTCATTATTTAACTATCTTCCATGAGTCGTCACTGGAAAGGAAATGTACACAGAAACAACACAGAGAGGGACCACCAGAGTCTTTCTCAAGTCTTCCCCTTGGCTGACATGCGTTCTCACATTTTCCTCCTGTTCCTATGTTCTCCTTGATGCATAGTTAATTAGCTTTTCCTGTTAACATTATTGCCTTTCCGTGACAGTCTGTGTGCAAGAAACACTGCAGAGGCAAGCTCAAGTCTCTTTCATTCCTTGCAACCCCTTCTACAATGACAGCAGTATAAAATAGGCCTTCAATAAAAAATCCCAATGCCCCAAAAAGTGAAACAAAACCATTCCCTCTGTGTAACTTCCAAGTATGTTTTGCTGAGAGTGCCATAACTGTTTTTTCTTACATTATTCTCCTTTCATACCTTGGGCATGTCTTTCTTTCCTTTTGTTACATTATGCTACACATTTTGTAAGATTTTTGCTATCAACTGTTGTTTTGGGAAATTTAGCAAATCTCAGGGCAGTAAAGGAAATTGTGGTGATCAGCAGGATGGTCAAAAGGTAAAGTCCTAAAACTAACACACTAACACTTGCAAGGCTTGACAGAACACATAGTTTATGGAGGGAAGTTATAAATGTAAATTATTGACAGGATGCTATGCCACACTTTCTGTCACAGTGAACATGTTGCATAGGCAATTCATTTACTGACAGATGGTTTATGAATGTGTTTTCCAAAATATAAATGCACTTTGTGTCTACTGTTGCAAATGAAGACTGCTGAAAGCAAGCTGCAAAGAGCCTTTAACCTAACGCAGCTTTTAAGAATGTTTTATGTGTGTCTAAGAAAGCAAGGTGACTCCTTAATAACAGTGGCAATGACCACTCATTTATTCATTGTTTCCATCCCCTACTGAATTTGAAGAGGCCTCTTGAACTTTGTAGTTATATTTTCAATTAGGACACCAGGGACAGCATCTGCACATAAGGTTTCATGCTCCCAACCTACTCAAAGTAGCACACGTCTGTGCCAGACCAGCTTAACTGAGCTAGCCAGATGCATCTGAAGTAGAACTGTCTACGTCTAACTCTTTCTTTAATAAAAACTTTTTTGTATGTATGTAAAAGCCGTATTTGTGCTCTGTTTTTCAAGAGTCTCAGGCTGTATGTATTCACTCACAAGCTCTCTTATTCATTCACAAGCTCTGCTCCTAGCAGAAAATGATTCAGCAACAGTTACGCTTCCCTCTGTTATAAAAAATAATATTTTAGATGGCAGTTTATATTTTTTAAAAACAAGAATATACAAGACCACACCAAAACTCGCTCAAAAGCCTGTTCCCAACAGTGGCCAAAAGCAAATGACGAGGGAAGACTTTATGAGAAGGGCAAACCTGCTGAATATTTTCCCAGCTGTCAACTACTTGAGTCTGAGGGACCTCCTGATCCGGACATGGTATCTTTGAATAGAAAGATCTTTGTCTTGAAAACCCTTCAGAGGATTTCTCTTTTATAAGCATGGCGATTTGCCTCTTAACCTACCACCAAATCGTTGAAGTCTACAGCAACAGGTAGCAAGGCCTCCTACAGCTTAACTAGACACTGTGTAAAGAACTATGCCTTTAATTTGTTTTGAACCCATCCTCTCAGTTTTAATTGGTGCCCTTACCCAGTCACTCTGTGCAACCTATTCTTTTATAGACCTATATCAAATCTTCTCTGCTTGACTGTTTCCGAGGTGGATGAGGCTTAGTTTTTTCCTCTCTATCTTTATTACTGCTTTCAAAATAGAACCCCTCACTGTAGCAGCTATCATAGTGTAAACAGCTGCATTTAGAGCACAAAATCAATGCAAAGGTAAGGACTCAGCATAACACAGTAAAGTGGCAATAGAGAAGTTTTTTCTACAACAATCATGTGACATGACTATTCTTAGTCAAAGCTTTTTTCCCCTTAAGTGATATAGTAATACATAAACAAAATCATAAGGTCTGCGCTTGCCCCTCTACCTGACCTACCTAATCATGAGAGAGAAAATGTCATAATAAATTTGCCTCAGAATCCACTTTTCATGCCACTTTCTACTTTACATTATGATTTTTTAGCCAGAGATCCCCCTGAACTCCAGCTAAGGAATATAACAAGCAGGATGTTTCTTCTAGTTCTTGCGTGGTGCCCATCACCATTACACCTGGGCAACCAATTCAGGATATAATGCCATCCCCCACACACACACACACCACACCCCACACACTTGCACTCAACAAGCACTGAACAATATTTTCCCTCCATTTATGGCAGAAGAAATGTGACTTACAGTTTTTCCTCCAAATACATGGAAGTTCATGGTCATACTAGACTACTTGTTTACAACAACATCTTTTGTGACTGAGTCTCTGGTTGGTAGATAATTTTCTCAAAAAAAATCCCTCTTGTGGAATGTGAATTTCCTTTCTGATGTGAACAAAACAAAATCTCCAAAGATGTGTTCCATCTGGCAAACGAAAATCAAGAAATGTAACTAAAAAGTAGATCATGTGCTCATACGTAAGCATCCATGTGCAAATATGCCTTAGATAATTTTGATGATGTCAGTATAAAATGATGCAAAACCAAGAGTTTAAGATTCTACAGAAAAGCCTAGAAAAAATGAGAATGAATCCAAAGTATCCAAGAGGAAACATAAGGCACAGCTTCCTCTACAGGCCTTACCAAAATTATATTATAGACCAGATGTGGAACATAAATTATATAATATGATATATAGAGAACATGAAATAAAAATGTCTATCTAGAATGAGTAAATAATTGTGCAAAAAAATGCCTTTTTCTTTTTTGGGGGGGAAAAGTGTAAGTTTGTAAAACTGAAGCAAAATATTTCCTTTCAGATGTATTCAACATGAAATTGTAGTTCTCCACTGTAGTGCATTACTTCATATGGACTATCGTCCAGGCTGTTGGGAACCCTCATTTTCTCCTATGTGTTAGCACTCAGACCAGAATATGTCCCGTATCATATACCTAAAAATATGGATGAGAAAGGCTTTGCACTCTTTGACATGTAGCTGAAGAAGAGAACCTAAAAAACAAGGAGGAACTGAATCCAAAATCATTGTGCTGATACATCAACTGCAGGCTAATGTAGGCAATTAAATTTTTATAGATTACTTAGAAGCCTGGTTTACCAAACATGATTTCTGCTGTTGTGTATACAAAAAGACTGTTGGGCTTATCAAAAGAATACTGGTGCGCTGGGACACTCCACAGAGCCAAAGCTCATGTCGCTGCACAGTACACCAGGAATCAGGATTTCAGGAGGGTAGGAGACAGTGCCATCAAGGAGTCCCTACACACACACTTTGCCAGGTCAAGCTGAGCTTTCCGTCCTGTGTGTTGTCAGCAGCAGGGCCAAAAGCAAGAGGGGTGAGAAGAATATGTCAGAAGTCTCATAACTGGGAAAAGAAGAGGAAAGACTAGAAACTTTAAAAAATGCTGTTGAGCCCTACAGCACCAGGAACAACCTGGAGGCAGTGAGGTGTGGAGTACTGCCAGTTTTCTCTGTTGAGGCTTGTTTACAGTGAGATTGCAAACTACTTGCCTCTCCTTTAATACTGTATTTATGTAGCACTAAGTGAGGAACTGAGCTCTGACACCACTTAATGGTGCTGACTGCAATAGCCCTGTGAACCTGGCATGTGAGCTGTCTCCCAGGCCATGAACCTGGCCTGGCAGAATAGAGGAGAGGGACCAAACAATCTGGTACCTAACACTCATTCCACCATGGATGTAGGCAAACAGCACCTTACTGAGATCTCCGACAATAAAGCATTAGAGGAAATGCTTTTCTTGCAAGACGTCAAATGCAGTAACAAATTCTGTAACCATCCTGAAAATCAAAGGATTTGACATGATTTAAATGACATCAAATGGATACACAGGACACAGAGCCTCTGTGATGCTGCTCAGAAAAGTGCAGACAGATGGAGGAGGAAAAGGAAGGGAGGGCTCTCAATGGACTTCTGTGCATTTTAAGGTGGGTGGGAATTTCCTTACTGATATTCAGTATGACATCTTACTCCTGCTAAAGCTTACTAAGGGCCTGCCCTGCTAAGTTTTGCTCAGTACTGAAATATGATGTGCTAGGAAGCGTTGTTTATTTCAAAAGGATTACTTATTATTTTCCAGACATGATGTCCTACATTATGAAGCTCTGAATACAGCTCTTGATAGCCAATTAATTTAACTTTTGACCAGCCTAGAGTGGTAAAACATGGATTAAGTAAATGGACTGTATTTGCAGTGTTCATACTTTATAGCAATATTGATAACAACTTATTACAATATGCTGTAACTGGGTAAAAATGCTGCAAGTCATATATCTAAGTTTTTCCACAGAAATCTCAGTCCCTGAGCAGTGGCCAGTCCCTGAGCAGTGGCCGCCCCACCAACCTCACCCCTAGTTTTATTGTTAAGCGTGACATCATATGGTATGGAATACCCCTTTGGTCAGCTGGGGTCAGCTGTCCCAGCCATGTCCCCTCCCAGCTCCTTGTGCCACTCGCTGGTGGGGTGGGGTGAGGAGCAGAAAAGGCCTTGACTCTGTGTAAGCACTGCTCAGCAATAACGAAACCCTCCCTATATTATCCACACTGTTTTCGGCACAAATCCAAAACATAGCCCTATACTAGCTACTGTGAAGAAAATTAACTCTATCACAGCCAAAACTAGCACACTCAGTTAAGGCATCTCTGCAAAGATGTTTTGACTAAAGCTGGCTTTAAATCCACAACATTTGCTTGCTGCTGATGTACCTCTCCCTTCTCTTTATCAATTCTTCTGTCTTTTGAGGTCAGTGGTAGTTCACTTACTGATGTTTAACAGCAGACGTTTTTACTCATTATGACTTGTTCTAATTAACAGGGTATTAAAATATACCGATATCTTTCTCTCCAAATATTTTGGAAGACAGTATTCTTGACTGATCTTCCTATTCACGTTAAAAAATAAACAACTAAAAAAAAAGAAGACAGAATAGAGGCTTGTCATGCTGATACTTGCAAAATCTTCTGAATCTACATTTGGTGTTGACACACCTTGCAGCTAAGACATCAAGACAGCAGATGCGGTGCCAAAATAAACTCTGTAAAACCCATCTGACTTTACATATAATTCCATTGACCTTCATTTGGATTGCAAAAAATGTAGCCCAAAGCAGAAGTTAGTCTTTAGTTTCTAGACAATACAAACTAGTTTGGGCGTTGAAGAGATCAATAAGTTTCTTTTTTTAAAATGAGCACGCTTGTCTTCAGAACTATACCAGTATTAAGGAAAATACATTGTACAATATTTAATATCTATGCTTACTTTATAGATAAATTAATAGTGCGATAATCCTTAACTTTAACTAAATATGTAAATGTCCCTAGTCATTTATAAGAATGCATGTAGTCAACAGAACATGTAGATTTATTTAATTATTGGTGAATGTTCCCACACTTCACTGAAAGAAATTCTAACATCTGTTGAGCTCATTAATTCAAGTAAGCTACAGTCTTATCATCTTAATCACAGTCCTTCTCTAACAACAATTAAGGAGGAATCTTTTGGTTATTTGAAAATATAATTTCTGAGTTGTTAGGAACTTAATTTATTTTATCAGAGCAAATATTTATCTGCAGTATGTTATTCCAAGAACAAGCAAATAGTTTGCATCTTTTGTTCCTCTATTTTGGTCTCTTTCCCTAACCATTGTCATAGTTTAAACCCAGTGGCAGCTAAGCCCCACACAGCCGCTCGCTCAGTCCCCTCCTGGTGGGATGGGGGAGAGAATCGGTAGGGTAAAAGTAAGAAAACTCCTGGGTTGAGATAAAGACAGTTTAATAGGTAACGCAAAAGCTGTGCATTCAAGCAAAGCAAAACAAGGAATTCATTCACTACTTCCCATGGGCAGGCAGGTGTTCAGCCATCTCCAGGAAAGCAGGGCTCCATCATGAGTAACGGTTACTTGGGAAGACAAATGCCACCACTCCAAACATCTCCCCCTTTCTTCTTTTTCCCCCAGCTTTATATGCTGAGCATGATGTCATATGGTATGGAATGTCCCTTTGGTCAGTTGGGGTCAGCTGTCCCAGCCGTGTCCCCTCCCAGCTTCTTGTGCACCCCCAGCCCACTCGCTGGTGGGGTGGTGTGAGGAGCAGAAAAGGCCTTGACTCTGTGTAAGCACTGCTCAGCAGTAACGAAAACCTCCCTGTATTATCAACACTGTTTTCAGCACAAATCCAAAACATAGCCCCATACTAGGTACTGTGAAAAAAATTAACTCTATCCCAGACAAAACCAGCACAACCATTTATCCATAAAAATCTAGAAGAAAAAAAAAGTTAGAACATGATTTTAGAAACCTTTGAAACAGAAACCCACATGTCAAAATGTATGTCCAATAACTTTAGTTTGGTAGTCTTACAACAGTGTGATTATGGGTACAAGTTGCTAACCCTATAACTGAGATGGCTCCACATGTAAACATTCATTTAGGCTTTCATTCAGCCAGTTGCAATGAAGAAGGTAGCATCCCACTCGCATAACTTCAGCCATCAGAAGTTAGACATCTAGCTTAAACTGTCTCCACAGTCTAAAGAGAGAAAGAGTGAGATATGCAGAAGGTGAGTTGTTCCATTTACATTAGACACTTACCTTGCTATATAATTAATTATCTTTCAGCACTGTCTTTCTCCTTTGTTGGATTCTACCTGACTGTCCTATACTAAATATACATACCATTTAGATGATATGTATATTTACATATCTCACCTTTTCTGTGTGTTGATATCTCACCTTTTCTGTGTGTTGTGGATTAATATGGATTCTTCATGCAGAGTATGAACTGCATAGTGTAAATTTGCATCCTAACATATCACAAACTATTTTCCTCAAGTAGGCTACCTCCAAGCATGACACACTCATTGTGTCACCCAGGATTGTGTCCCTACAGATTCATCTTCTCACCCAGGCATTTTACTTCAAAAGATTGAGCCATGCATTGTCTCAGTTTAGGCACTTTGCAGGCAATGGAATTCACTCTTGTACATAACAGACGATGTAAATATGTGAGGTGTGGGTGAAACTGGGGAAACTAAATGCCTCATGAATTCATAACAAATGGGTCACCAGAGCATCACCATGCCATCTTCAACCTCATTCAGCATCATATTGTTATCTTCTACCGACGTATCATGGTTTGTGTGAAACGAGGGGGTGTTTTCAGTTTGACTATCAATGGGCAGGTGTCTAAGTGTTTTACTTTTGGTCACATCAGGCACCACTGGTGCCTCCAGAATGGCCGAGAAGTGAATGTTGTTAGGTAACAAAGTAATCCTGTTATTCCTTTCTAAAGTAAGCTGGTTCATCTAGTGTCTTGAATATATTATTGAAACTCTGGGTAGAATTCACATTTAAATCCATGTTGGCCAAAAAAGCCATGCATAAACTGTTATCTTTGGACTACTAAACTGAGTAATTGGGAAGGAACTGAAGCAAAAAATGTCAGTGACATCATGATGATTAGGGAATCAAAAATACCGGCTGTGAGAGCAGCCAGCAAAGGCCGTGCTAGCTTGCTGAGGAAGGCAAACCCATGGGAGACAGTCTGAGTCCTAGAGCCAAAGAGCCACACAGTACAACACTACCCTTGAAATCCTTCTCAGTGAATTTACCTGTGGATTCTCCCAGAATTATTTTAAACTGATTAGTTAGGCCCTTAAGCCCCCTCCTTTTTCTCTAGTTTTAAAAATAGCCATCAAAGTCCATTACCTGTAGCCTTGTCCTTTAATTTCTTATATGAAATATCCTAATGAATAAACTAAGGCAAACTGAAAGCATCAGCTGATACTATGAATAATATCAGACTACAGCTTAACTGTTGAGAAGCTGTACAAGCATAGCTTCATCTTTCAAATCTCCTCTCTTTACAGAGATTCAGCTAAGGACGAAGAAATCTGCAAAAAGTGACATGTTACCACTGTACAGTGGTAGAGATCTTTCCAGCTTATTTTATGCAATTTATAACTTCCTGAATAACAGTTACCAAATAACATTTGGAGAGCATTTTCTAGGTTATACCTTTTTAGTGAAACAAGATTTTGATTTGGACTTCTGAACCCAAGAAGGCCAAAACTTACTCCATGTGCAATCAGAAAACAACTAAGGATTGTGAACATTTGCCTATGGCTGGGGCTAGGAGTTCCCACAGTGCCACAAGCTGCCTGCTGGAAACATAAAGCAAACTAACGTGGATCTCTATTAATCTTAAATTCACTGTAGAAGTAAAATTTAATACATTCCCTTGTACAGACTTGTAGAAACCTAGACCTGGAAGGAACAGTGAGAGGACATGTCAGGCTTCTTGTCCAACACTGGATCGTATGAGGTGTATGCCAGAGACTTGTTTCTGAAGACTTTCAGAGACAGTGATCACACAACCTGCCCACACTCTTTATTCCAGTTACTCACTGCCCTCCTTATTAGAATGATTTTCCTCATTTCTATCCTGGACATCTCTGGTTGCAGCTTAAGCATATTATTTCTTGTCCTAGCTACTTTTCAGAGACAAGGAGAACAGGGTATTTCTTTCCTTTTTCCATAGCCCTTTTGTTACAGAAAGGTCACCATCATGACTTCTGTTCAGTCTTTTCTTCATGTTAACAGCTCCACAGGGCATGGTTCCTGGACCTCTCACCAGTTCTGTGGACTGGACTATCTCTGAATGTCTCTGCTCTAGACAGTTTCCCTGCATGTTTCTGGAAATGCATGTGCCTGCAACTGAAGATAACACTCCAACCACAGCTTTAGTAATGCTGCAGAAGTAACAGAGCAGAAGGAGGATTTCACATGCCTCGCTGGCTGTTCTCCTCCTCATAAATTCCAGTACAATGGTTGGGGTGTTTTGTACTACCATGATACTGTTAATGCACATTGAGCTTGTTATAAAATGTAACCTCTGAATCACTTTCAGCACTGTTATCTCCAGCTGGCTCTTCTCCCCCATTTGTGCCATTGATACTCCTTCCTACATGTAGTTCCTTGTATTTGTTCCTGTTAAATTTTGGGTTAATTTCCCTGAACATTTCTCCAATTTGTTTTCTGTTTTGAATTCTAATACTGCTTTCCAACCTGCAGTGCCTCCCAGTTTCATTTCACTCACAATTTTATTAAGCACTCTTTGTATTCAGGCATAACTGGATAAATACTCTGCGCAGAAAAATGACAATATCATGAGCTCCATGTTCTACTTTGTCATTTGAGTAAAAGTCTGAGCTCTGTGTAACTAAGTACTCAACGACACCTCTCTGAGTGTATGAGGTAAGGACTGTAGAAGTTGTTCCACTGCTGTTAGGGAACTTTGGAGCATCCTATGGCTTTTTATGCTCTTTTTTGTGCAAACTACTTCTTTATCTTAGCTGCGACATTTCAAAGATAAAACAGCAGCAGACAGAGATTTACTGCAGTGCATTGCACTGTTGTGTCACACGGCTCGCTGCCTCAGTGGCATTTTCATGGCAATCTTTTTTTCACACCAGAGCTTAGTTAAGGAATATGTGGTGCAGTGAGAAGGCAGTTTGCTGTTATTGCCTGTTACTGTGACTGAGTAACACTTATGGTGAGGTCATAACGACATTTGGGGAGTCCTCCTCGTCACAGCAGCTGACTTTTCTTCATCAATCCTTGCTTTTTCTAATTTAACAAATATCTGCATAGCTAAATATTATATACTTCCATCTCAGATTGACTGAAGTGTGGATTCAAAAAGTAATTTTAGACCCCAGCGTCTAATTAATGCACTATTTTTGGCATTCTACAGCTAACTTCCTATTAGGTAATCTAGCACTGTCATCCATTAAGAAAGTAAATCAAAAGAAGAGAAAGTGTGGATGGACATGGCAGTAATTACTAGTACTGGACTGGCAGTCCAGGAGAAAGATGCTTTTTAACTGATTGACAGAACAGGCATAGTTTCAGCTTGGTAATACTATTCAAACACTGTGCCTCAGGTAAAACTCAACTCAATTGCTTTTGTTGTCCAGTGTACATAGATCTCAGTGCCCATGACTTGCTGTTTTCTCCAAGACTGCTGGCTGGGCTATCAGTTAAATATCTTTGTGGAGGGAAAGATTTTCATCACGCAGATATTTCATTTTTTTTCAAGTAGACAAAGACTTCTATATAAACTACCAGTCATCAGCCATCCATTTCATCTTACTCATATTTACCTGATGTATATATTGCCTCTCTTCAGTTTGAGCTCCTGGAATGAAACAGTTCAGCTGACCACATGGTTCACAAATTTTCTTGTAGACTCTTAAATTGACAAGGAGAGCTTCCAAGAACATTTCTAAAACAGGAAAGAACATTTGAATAAAAGAAAATCATATTAAATACTTATTTAGCTTTTCCCCTTTCTCACTTTCTAGTCCTGAAATCATCTCTGAATATTTTTAGCTTTTGGGAAGCAGGAATATAAACAAAAAATAGAACAAGGCAAGTGCTGGAGATGGAGTCGTAGCACTATATAGAGCTGAGGTTCATGACCTTTCCAGAAGGCCCTGATGTCAGCTGCTTATAACTTCATCAGACCATGACCTCTAAGAGTGATTTTTTGCACGCTCCGTTGTCTGCGTAAAATTGAATCTTTCATAATTTCACATTTCAACTTTATCAGAAACAGGCTGTCTTTTCCCCTCAAAATGCTAAAATAAAGATATTTTTTGCCTATGTTAAAAATATTTTAAGCCATTCAGTGATGAATTCTAGTACCTCTGTGCAGTGAAACAAGGATTTGATATATGGCATGCAGTATTTTCTGAGAAAGATATTTGTTTTCTTGCCTTAGTCTGGCTAAGTTATGTATAACAGTTGCAAACTTAGGCTCTCAAAACTTAAAAGTTAGGACTGCAGTCACGTGTGTAACCGTAATATACTCCACTGTGTGTATGCTGTACAGTACACAATCACTAATTGTATAAACACAACTAATTTTCCACAAGACCCTTACTGCATTCAGTTCATAACAGGGCTGGCAGTTATTTAACAAGTAACTCGTCAATATTTCATTTTCTCTTAATGCCTGTCTGCAATAAAAATGTGCAGTGCAGTAAGCTATAACCCAGGCTGACAGGGCATCAGCTGTCCTCCCAACCTCCCTGTGCAGGCACTCACAGCCACCCTCCCATTACGGGACAGGGAGATGGGAGGAAGGGCCCTCCTCTCCGAAAGTATGGTAAGCTAACACACAGAAAGACACTCTCAGCTGTAGTGGAGAGTATCCACAGAGGAGGCTCAGTGCAGAATTACTGTCCTTTAAACATCTACATATATATAAGGTATTGCACTCCCTTCATAGGCAAAACGTCATTCATCAAATAATGTCCAGGCCAGCTAAAAATAACACAGGAATCCCATCGGCAGAATTCATCTCTACCCAACCTGATTCACTGCCAGAGCAAGCCTACCCTGTCCATGCCACGAGTCAGGGTTCCGGGAAAAGATGGCTTATGGGCCATGTAATTTCAGAAGACAGATGCAGTCAAGCAGGATGACTTAAAACATGACTTAAATTCGAGCATTTCTTAACTCCGATTATTTAACTTTGTGACCTCAATGGTCTTTTACTGTACTATTTTTATATATGTGTTAATGCATACCAGATATATTTTCTTACATACTGTTTCCTTAGGTAAGGCCTCTTGCCTTTTTTCTTTTTAGTTTTATTTTCATCTTGTTCCTATCCACACACCTAAACATTATTATTTGTTGTGTTTGGTTTTACACCCACAGGGCTGGGGATTTGCCTTCTAAATCTCTGAAATGTCATATACCTCTATGGGGTTATATAAATAATAATAATAAATAGAAAAAATAAATCAGAAGCTTATTTTGTGCACCGACATTATGATGTTTTGCAGAACTTCTGAATGAGATGTTTATTGATTTGGTACAATAAAAAATAGATTTGATACTCTGTCATAACATTTTTCTGTACTTTATTGTATTAATTATAAATTCTTTTCCTTAGTTGGTTTAATGCAGCACATGATGTTACTAAGGAGACAGAAGTTCAAAAGTAGTAACACTTGCAGCATGTATTAATGTAGTGCACAGTTGTTCAAAAACCCATGCTGTCCTTTCACTGACATTTACTCTACTGAAAAAGATGAAAGCCCATTTATTCATGTTACAAGAGTTACAGATATGACAAATGAAGAATATATGTATTGTGGCTATATATACAGAGAGTGAGCAGAAGCAAGAGGACAATGCTGGGAACTCCAATGTCCACATGTGTGTGTGTGGATGTAGGAAGTCATAAAAAGTAAATTAGCTATCCCTAGAGGCATGGACTCTACCACCACCTTATAGCAATATAGATACATACAGATGAACTCCTAGTATGTTCAAAATAATGCTCATTACAGTCTTCTAAGTGTTTAAATATGAATGAGCCAAGATGAGTTAATGGAAACTTAGAAAAAGGCAATTACAACTATATACATGTCATAAACTAAGGCACTTGCAGTTTTAAAAAACATTAACACAGGGTTAGCCTCAAAGTTTAGATTATGAAATCTGTCATAAAAAATGCTGACTCCATGCAATCAAAATCACCGCAAAACTCTGCTGTTTCTTTTAATGCATTTTATGAAGAACCGGGAGGTATCTTTGGGATGCCCCAAATCCTGATGTCCCATTGTCTCTCCTGATCAGTTGCCAGATATCCTCCTGAGATACCCAAGTAGTGGTCTCAGCAAACTCTGTGGCTCCTTAGCTCCACAGGCCAACTAGGACCACCTCTCTCAGTTTGCTGTTGATCCATTTTTCAAGCTTTAAAAGGTGCATGAATTAAGTTGGGAAAGCAATAGCCATTTGGCTGTAACTGCTGCAGCCCATGTAGAGAGAATAATAATTCATTAAGACAAAATAAAGTGGTATTTTCCAAAAAAGTGGGGGAAAAAGTAACGAAAATGTTCTTCTACCTGGATTTTGAAAGGCCTGGAAGTGTGGTCTGCATAAAGGTACAGTTCTCAGGGAGAATACCATATATCTCACAAATGCAATTGAAATACTGCTTCTTTAAAATAGAGTCCAAGGACAGCTGATGGAACATAAATATTTCTCTAACCTGTAATCTTGCAATCACAATCTCCTTCATCCATCAGCATCTCTTTATGAACCTTTTGTTGTCTGGCTGGTGATATTGATAAAAAGAGCAACCACCATGGAGATGCCTTTAATTTCTCTGAAAAACGGCAAGATGGAAGAATAATTGAATACCATCTATGGCAATGGTATCTGTTTATAGTGTTTTTATAAAAACCTGGTGGGATTCAATGATTTCTGGTTTCCATGGTCCATGTCTTCCACCCTTGCAACCACATCATTTAGAGGTCAGATACAGACTTTGCTTTGGCAACCTGGGCTCCACACCGCCGTATGACTTGCAAGAGATGAATCAGACTAGGGACTAGGGACCAAGCATCAGCTCTCCAGGTGATTCAGTGAGACTCCAACACTCCAGCCCAGATCTGAGTGTTATTTGGGTATCCAGACCCACCAGAAGTCTTTTGAATGCATCTGCCTTCAAACTTTTTCTGTTACGTAGCTGTCTCCAGTCTCAAAGTTTGTTTTCAAGATAATAAGATAATAAGTACAGCATTCACACATGGTCCTTCAAGATTTGTGCTTGAAAAATGCTAAATACAGAAAAGTGTTTTTTGCTTAACACCCCATAAGAAATATCCCATTTTGCTACACAGGAGAGGCCGAAGAAATCTGGCCCTTTTAAATAACTCCAAATTTCAAACTGTTTAATTTTTTATGCCTGCTGCATCACACATTTAGAAATTAAAAAAAAAAAAAAAAAGAAAGAAAAGCAGAGATTAAGAACAAAAGAATGAGCTTTCAATAATTAGCATATAGCATGCCTTAGTTCTTTACGACTCACATGCCATTAGAAGTGCTGTGGCTGTGACACATCGGAAAGGACATTATTCACGTATGGTTAAGGTTGCTGGACATACCTGAGTGCTTCTACTTCCACCCCCAGCGAGGGCTGCCTGCAGTACAGTGTCTGACTAAGACCCCCCAGTGCTACTCTTTAAGTATTGTTTTTTCTTTTTGACTCAACCATCATTTATACATTTTAACAATAATCTAGATAAATGTTCCTTTTTCATATAAAGCTTGTTCATTCAGCTTCTCAGCGCACCTTAAGAGTTTTGTTTCAGTATGAACATGGCTAGAAACAACATATATCATAGGCATAAAGGATAATTTTGACAGCATTAATCAAGGTGTCTATTAGACACAGAGAAGTCATTGTTGTATAAAATCAATGTAAATTAGATTAAAATCAAGCTAACTTCTCCTTTTTATTTTAAAGCTATGAGATCCCCCATGGTTTCAGTTCTCAAGAAGTTGTAAATGTTTTTATATGTACACTTGCGTCACCTTTGACAGAAACTTGGTTGAGACAATTTTTCCCATGTTCACATTCTGAAGGGAATATAAAAGATATCTTTCAGCTGTCCCATATTCATGATTCATTCTAAACATTTTTTAATTGTTTTGCCTTCTGGAGCCTCATTTTTAACTTAAAGTGGATGTTGCTCCTGGGCTGTCCCCTAGAGCTCTAAAGGTTTTCTACAGCCACGTGCTGCTTCCATTCTTGCACAGACCAGCTGGACCTTACCTGTACTGTCACACAGGAAAAAAAAACTATTATCATGCTGATTTAATTCTTTCTCATGGCTTTGCATAATTCTAAAGACAAGTGTGTTTTTAAAGGCATGTTTGAGTTCAAACTGATTTAGTTCAAGATAGATCATTAAAGATTGTTTTAAAGATGTTTAAAATACGTATGCATGTGTATACATGTACACATACAGAGAAAAACATGTTAGTAGACCCTACCAAATTTTGGGTTTATTTTGTATCTTCTTCAGTATGGATTAAAGAAAAAGATGAAAACCAGCCTAAAATTTCAGGGTTAGTAACCTCTGATTGTGAAATCCTTCTGCTTTTTGGCAGAAAATCTGTCTTCTTGATGACATGCATTTTTATAGCTGTTAGGACAGTTTCTTTCTGGTAAAATCCTATTGTATGTCCAAAATTAGGAAATTAGTACCAGTATAAATGGCATATTCATTTGAACAGCCCTGCTTCTGCTCCTCCTATAGACTGGAAGCCATGTTAACATTCTTGCAATCCAGTGAGGGAGGGATTCCCAAATCAATTCTACCATGGGAAAGACAGTGGTGTTCAAAGCATTCAGAACAGCTCAGATTATTTTTTTTTTAACTTTGGTGTAGTTTTTATTCAGAGACAGGCTGTGGAAGAGTTAAGTCAGTGCTAAATCAAGTCTCAGAAAACAAAATAAGATGGAAAACTGAAAAGTGTTACTTGTGCAACTTTAAGATATTCCATGGGTTACAATATCTCAGATATATTGCTTCAGCACGAAGGCCCCAGCTACCTTGCAGCAGCAAAAAAAACAGAACTAAATTATACATGAGGACTCTGATACTAAGGAAGTGTTTATTCCAACTGTAAAGGCAGGAAAGTAGGTTATGAGAACAGACAGTTAATATTTTGCATTATAAAAAAAAAATATAATATTTTATAGCCTGATTCATTTACAGTGAATCCTGAGTTAGAGGTGCCCATGCTGTATGGCTGGAAGAATACCTATGACTGGGATGCAAGGTCAGCTCAGATCCAACAGGACTCGTTAGTTCAGGTGCAGTGATGTGGAAATGCATCACACCTCTTCCAGGGCTAGCACTAATCCAGAAATAGTACATCTGCTTTTTGTGCATCCGTCAGAATCTGTGACAATTACAAACTGGCTTCATGAAGAGACAGGCTGGGTGTCTCCACAGTGGGGAGTTCCTACTACTTCTTGCTAGTGGGAACACTCTTTCTGCTTCCTCAGGAAGCAATGTGGGTCCAGCTTAGATTATTAACTCTGAATACTACAGATGACAGCTAATTCATTTTCTAGAAGGGTTTAACAAATTAAGCATAAATGCACAGATGCAGGTTGGAACAGCACTGCATCTAAGCAAATACGAGGTCCTAGATCACAATGCAAGGATAGCGGCTGGCTCTGTAGGAAACAGCTGACAAACGCTACAGACAGAATAAAACTACAGCTGCATCCAAGCTGACTCTTGAAGTCTCTCTCTCTCTCTCATGTCTGCTCCCAGTCCTTGAGATTAGAGAAGGGTTCATTAACAAAGACATGATGTGAGACACCCAACTAATAAAAGTCTCTCTGGAGCATGGATTTGGGAGAAATCCTGTAGAAAAGTCCTATACACTTGGATTATACTGAATTGGCTTCACACTATTTCTAAGTAAATACATATATAATCCTATTTAAGTACTTTGTACTATTTACAGGTTATACTAAGTCCAACCACGTTTCAGCTGAAAATAAAAAATTAAGAGGTTTGTGTGCCACTAGTAGGCTTACACTGGCAACATTTTATTCTATTTCCATTTCTACATACTCTTAAGGATCTATAGTTTTTTGCCCATTTGTCTCTATTCACTGATGTCCTAGGTTCGGCACAGGTGTGGCGGCTTTTATTATCCACATGAATATATAATAGTGTTAGAATGAAATTTTAGATGCTCAAATACCAATGCATATGACCAGGAAGCATGACAACTGATAATACCCCATGTCTCACCCAATGCAGTCCCCCTTAACAGTATGTTTCCATCCACTAGTGCTCTGCTCTTAAGTTCCTAGGATGGCCGCACAGGAATGCCTATCTAAGCACTAATCATTACAGTATACAAGGGGTGGAAAGGTGGATTACCCCATCCATTAACTGATCCCCCAACCAGAGGGAATCCCAAATGGAACAGGACCAAGAAAATGTGCTCTCCATGCTCTAGCCTCTCAGTACACAACCAATGATGAAAAAAAGGCTTCTGTAGATAGTATGACTTTATGCTAGCACAATCCTCGGCTCTGACATACTGGCTTCCAATACCGTTCTTGTTTGCTGATTGAGACAGTCCAAGATGGCTCTCAGGCGGCTACAGATCCAGCATTTTACAGACCGAAATGCTTCTGGAAATGGTGCTGAAGCAGAATCTTCCCCCATAGTTACTCAATCTTCTGACAGTTAAAAGGTGATTACGTATTCTCTCTCTTTTTTTTTTTTTTACCGTTATGCTAGTTCTCATCCAAAGCAGACCTTACCCATTCTTTTGCTAATAAATTCTTCTTAAGGGTTTTGCTCAAGCCTTCTTAAAAATCTGATTATCAACTCCTTGTTACCCACTGCCTTGGTTATTTTCTGTGCTACGATTAGGCAATTATTTTAAAGAAAAATTTACTTTAAAAAAAGCACTGCTTTTTGTCCTATCCTAACTTGCTATTGTATATGCTTTTGCTTCTTTCAGCCATTGTTCTCAAACAATGCACCATTCTTTAATACTGGTTTAAACAGACACATCGTTGCTATAAAAACAAAAGCTAGAACTGATAACCAGCCATGGGTGTGTGGTATATGAAGTCATAAAGACTGGACTGGCCCAAGCCTACATCTTCACTTTAACATAGATAAGTATTTTGTAAAGTCATGTAAGTTCAGAAAACACCTTTTCTCAGCTAATCTACAATCTTAGCCTGCATCGTCCCACATAAATTTAAAAATGTAGATATCATACCTCCTCACATCATGATCTTTCACGTATAATAAATACATCCTGACACTACTCTTAATCACTAGTGAGCAACACTATCAACAGTTTTATAACACATATACATAATGAGTGTGATCCATTTTTTATTTTAAGGTAAAAATAGAGGGCAGAGGTGAGAAACGTGGCTGTTGCATGCAAAATTATGGTATCTAAATTGTTATAGTTACATGCACATAAAATAATACAGATACCATTACATTTAGTGTGAGTTGATAAAGAAAATACCTTGATGGTCCTGAATTTTCTAATTATTACTCTTAACTTCATATAGCAAATAATATTGCTACTGACATTTCTAGTCAAAGCAGTAAATTAGTATATAACCAAAAGAGTCGTAATTTATAGATTCTCACAATGAGCAGGCAGGTCAATTAATTGGCTGCACATCTCCCCCACCTTATCTCTGTGTAATTGTACTCAGTTTTCCCTAGAGATTGCCACTACTGTTTTCCACTTAAATTCAGCTATAAGTAAGTGAAATCCTTACGGAAACACAAATAGCTGGTATTTACAATGTATGAAATATCTTCAGGCCTAGCTCTTATGTAAAATAAGGGTCTTTGCTACTCCTTGGATAACAAAAAGAGGCCACAGAATATGAGATTATGGTCCTCACTTTTTGAAGCTTCTGATCGAGCTCAGTTCTTTCTGACTGTAATACAGGACATTTGCTTTTGTGTCACAACACTGCTTTCAGGCTATTGGCGTTTGATTTTATCTAAATGTTGTTTACCACTATCGTGCTAACACTGAATCACTGCTTCCATCAAAATTAAAATGAAGTATATAATAAATAACTCCCAAATAGCATGTATTTTTGTTCAAACCATGACTGAATTCAATGAACTGTGCAGAAATTTTATATTCCTTAGGCAAAATGAGTCACTTATGCATTCTCCTCTGTGTATAGATGTTGTGTCCCATCTTACTGACACTAATTGTTTCTATCATAGAGACCCTTGACTTTTAGCTGTAGGTATAGTCAAGTATCAAGAATTTGAACCTCAAATGAGATTGTCTGTCTGTGGTGTTGTATATTTTGTTGCTATGTGTTCTACAGAATTTAACATTTAATCAGACAACAAAGCATCAGCTTAGCTTACAGTATTCCCTACTATAGAAACAGAGATGGCATTTTAAAAAATGCTCAGCTTCAGCCTGTAATTACCTCGAGAGTAAGCCTTTGCGCTGGAGCAGAATTCCACCAGTGCAAACTACGTCTACAGAAGTACATCTGCAAATTCCACTACACCAGTAAGCCACAAACCAATCTAAAAATTCCCTCTGGAGAATGAAATAAATAATAATACTTCAGTATGGTCACTTAGCTGAAGAAAGGTCTATTTCAACATACCTACTTGTATTTTCTGTTAACCATCTATTCCCTGTAACAATGAAGACAGATAGTAGGAAGGCAACAGAACAGACACTTCATAACTCCAAATTTCTGAAGTTTGGAGAGGCTTGGTTACACAATTACTTTTTATAAATTATATTGATCCTAGAGTCAGTATAGTAAAGAAATTAGATTTGGGAATATTCTTTTAAATCATTTAATCAACTCTATCATGATTCATGATAGGATAAAAAATAGATTTAAAACAAACCAGTGGTGTAAACTTCATCATTACCAACAGCAATACCCCTCTGTTTCCATGTGTTAGGTCCTGTGAGTTCAAGGGGTCATCCAAATTGCTTTCACGATAGAGAAAAAACTGGCAGATCACATGTGGAACCACTAGAGCAGCTGATGACTGTAACAGTGTCATGGTATGTGAGAAATTATTCAGATTTTTTATATCAGGAAAAATCTGGAGTTTGTCTACAGTAACAGTTAAGTCCAACTTCAGGGCTGAAGTTTTACCAGAAAGAGACACAGCATTTCACCCAGGCTCCATCTGTCTCCTCTTCTACCAGCATTGATTGGCATGGCAAATGGTCATGTTGTTGTAATGCCTCCCACCACAATAGATGTACCCTGGCCTTAAGCAAATTGTCATGCCTCCTGAAAGCAGAGGTCTTTCAAATCATATTGCAATAACGAAAGCATTGAAATTCCCTCAGATGTTCCCAAAAACGTATGGAGGATTACAAAGTTAATTATTGTAGTTATTATACAGCACAACTAGTGGGAGGCTATGGACAAGCTATTGGGTTTTACTGTATGTATTCATATTGGGCAGGACGTTCTGGAAAATTTACTGAATCTTTCCAGAAACCCCACATATACTCTAATCAGATTTTACCAGACAAAAAGAGGAATTATTTAACCTTACCAATTACTGGCCTGCTATAGAGTCAGCCACACATCACAGAAAAGCTTCAGAATGATAAAATATATATTAAGACATGATAATACGTAACATTACATGTAACACATTAAATAATATATTCCACTGTTGTGAGTCCCTTACCAAAAATCAGTATAGCAGAACTCCAGAACACAATTATTTGTATTAAATCTCACATGAAATGAAAGAAAAAGTAAACTGTGGATGGCATAAAAAAATACTTACTGCCCTTACTGGATTTCCCCTCTACTGCTGTTATGGGCTGACCCAGGCCTGCAGCGAAGCACCCATGCAGCCAATTGCTGAATTCCCCCTGCCCAGCAGGACTGAGGACAGAATAGGAAGATCAAAAGCAAGAAAAGTCATGTGCCAAGATAAGGACAGTTTAATAGGTGAAGGAAAGGAAAAAAAAAACCAAAATCCAAGTGATGCATAGGTGGTCACTCACCACCTCCCACAAGCACAGTGATGCCCAGCAAGCCTCTGAGCAGTGGCCACCTTGGAAGACACCCCCACCCCTCCACCCTTCTTCATCTACCCCCAGTTTTGATTGCCAAGTGTGATATGGGATACCCCTTTGGTCAGTTGGGAGCAGCTGTCCCCGCTCTGTCCCTACCCAACTTCTTGTCTACCTCTAGCTTACATGCTGGAGACAGAGGCAGGGTGGGAAACGCAGAAAGCCTCAATGTTGTGCAGTGTCCAGGAATAGCCAAATTATTAGTGTGTTATCAATATTGTTTTAGCCAAAATCCAAGACACAGCACCATATTGGCTCCTATGAAGAAAGTTAATTCCATCCCAGCCAGGTCCAGTACAATTGCTAATGTATAATTTAAAGCCATACAGTATTGATTATTTTTTCCACCAATTTAAGATGAGACTTCTCCTTAAAAAACAGTTAATAGTCCAATAATTATTTTCCAAAAGCTATTTCCTGAAGATTATGCTCTGTTCACCCTTGGATGTTGATAGGAAAAGAACTCTGCCATCAAAACACATCCAAGAATTAGGTTTTCTAAGTTCTTGTTTTTTCTAACATGTAGGCAGTGCCAATAAGAAATGCATCGCCACTACAGCAATTACCAAAATTCTCACTGAAACGAACCAAACCAGAGACCTTTTTAACTGGTATGAAATATGAGAGTTTTGTACTGTGGCGGCTCTATGAACTATAAGGGGCGTATGGTCCATTTTGCAATGAGGAAAAGAGAGCCAGTGTTTCGTCACTGAAAATAACGCCTGTACCCCACATCAGTGTTAACACTGATTTATTATGGAGAAGAAGGAAGTGGACTTTACCCCCCACTAGCACTGCCCATCACGGGACACGATGCCGTGTCATGCAGCACAGTCATAGCTGAAGGAGACCTGCCCGCTCGGGCCTCTGCAGAGGCCTGTCATGCCACTCATCAGCCCTGTATGACCCACAGCAGGCGCAGTTCAGCCCTGGACAGTCCCTGGCAAAGGATAGTTGCCACCTTTTGCCGCGTGGGGTCATTTGCAGTGGGAATTAATTCCCTGTGACACGGGGTGCCGAGGAGGCCTTGAAGAGGGACTTGGCTTCAGCTCAGTGTCTGGGCACACTGGAGTCTCCGCCACACCTGGAGCTGCTACAAAAGTATTTTTGATTGAAATATGGGGGGTTTTGAGTGAAATATAACAGGAAGGGGAGATATGGTGCCATGGTAGTCTCCTGTGTTGCTCCAAAAGGGAAACCCTCTAAGAGTCATTTTCTCACCCAGTACAAGTGCTGGAAGACACCGAACTTCAATATTCACCAAAAGTGTGCATACTCCTTTTCTCCTTAAGGGAAGCCCACATTTGATACACTTTGATCCACCGTCCCAAGCGTGGTGCTGAGCAGCGGCACGTCCATCTTCCAAAGCCAGCCGCCTGCGAGGCGACGCGGCTGCCTCGGGGACCCAAACCGCAGGGTACCAAGGAGACCCACATCACGGGGTCCCAAAAGACAGCCACATCACGCGGCACCAAGGGGACCCACATCACAGGGTCCCGAGCAGCCCCATGCCGCGGCGTCCGAAGGAGACGTACTCTTCCTCGCCCCGGGAGCAGCAATGCCGGAGGGGCCGGGAGGCTGCAGCGGTCCGCGCCACGCCGCCGGGGCCGGGCGCCCTCCCGCCGGGGCTGCCGCCCGAAAGGGGGGCCGGGGGCACGGCGGCTGCGCCCGCTGAGGAGGAGGGAGTGCGCGCCGACACCCCGTTGAGGAAGTGGCCGCGGTTGCGAGAGAAAACGAGGAAGCGGCGGCACCCGCGGCGCTCAGCGCGGGTCCAGCCCCGCTCCCGGCCGTACCCCGAACCGGCCCGGCCCGGCAAGGCTCGGCGGAGCCGCGCGCCCGAGGGCTGCCTCCCTGCCGGCTCTCTCCCGGCGGCGGCGGCGGCGGCGGCGGCGGCGGCGGCGGCGGCAGCGGCGGCAGCGGCAGGAGCCGCCGGTGGCGGGAGGAAGCGGCGGCGCGGGGCCGAGCGACCCGCGGGGAGCGGTGAGTAGCGGCGCTGGGCCGCCAGCATCGGGGCCGCGCCGGCGGCTCGCCCGCCGCCACCGCCCCTTCCCCGCGAGCGCTGCGCTGGGCGGCGCTGGGGCCGGGGCCGGGGCCGGGGCCGGTGGAGCGGGCGGCGCTGCTGCCGGCTCCCGCGGGGTCCGCGGCTGTCGGGGAGTGCGGGGGGACGGGCAGAAGGCAGAGCCGGCCGGCCCCCGGGGTCACGGCAACGCGGGCGGCAGGAGTTGAGGGGAGGGAAGGGCGAGGTGCCGCTGGGAAGCGGGCGCGTCGCGGGGAGCCAGAGCGCAGCGGCCGCACTCGTGTCGGGGCGGGAGCGGCCGGCTGAAAACGGCACCAGCTGGAAAGCGAGCCTGCAACCTTCCTGTGTTACCGTGTTTCTGAAAATAAATGCCACTGGCCCAGCGATTGAGGAACTTAAATCTAGAACTTAAACACAAAAAACCAGATCTAATTGTATCTTCATACGCTATTGTGGTGGTGGGTTTTAACAAAGCAAAGTGTGGGGCTGCTGTCTGAATGGTGCATAATATGTCAAAGATTTGACGCCTGACAAAATGGCTTTAAAAATGTGTCTCTTTCTTACCAAACTTCCCTATTTTGTTTCCAAGAAAACAACTGTAGCGTACTACTAGCAGTGCTGGAAGTAGTTGAATGCTACCAGCCTGATGCCAGAGTCATTGCTCTTCATGTGCTTTGCCAGCATTATTCAGTTTTCTTCTTTAGCACTGTACTGCATAAACTTTGTGTTGTAGTTGCCCAGATTAGTTTGCAGCGATGTTGTTTTGGACAAAGTTGAGCAATACTTTTGTTAGGTGCCACTGACTCCAGTAGAAGAGTGGCAAGTGGCGTCCCAGTCTGGCCAAATTACATGATATGTTGTAAAGTACTTCCATTTTAAAACAAAATTATTCCTTTTAAGGGATTTTTTTTTTTTTAATGTTCTTTTCTGTTAGACTTTTTTCGTGCTCTTTTTATCCACAGAAGCTTGGATCTCCTGAGCCCTCGGGTTGAATCTGCAGCCTAATCCATGGGCACAGCCATCCGGTACAGAGCTAGTATCAGCATGCAAGGCTGTGTATTTTTACAGGCTTGGAGGCCATAAACTGTAGCAGCGTAGAGTACATTGAGGCAGTCCACTTAGAGGAACTGTGACTTCTTTTTTTTTTTTTTTTTTTTTTTTTTCATCCCTCTGTTGAGCATTGAGCGATAAACAGACAAATAAGGAAGTCTGAATGTTCTTTATATTCTGACAGTTATCCTGTGGGGGAGAAAGATTATAGTGTGGTGAAGACAAAATAATTTGAACTAAAGGGTTTGGGATCAGTTAGGATGCTCAAAAATGGCTGAAATAGATAAAAGTAAATAATTGCTTTGGTTTTCACATTCACTTGGAATAACTGCAAAATCCCAAGAGAAATACGGTTGAAGTGTTCCGGTTTTGCTTCTGTTAAAAAATATTAACAGTCTGTCAAAGCAAAGTTGAACTGTGCAGCTCTCTCATTCGCATGTTGTTGTGGTTCTGATACAAGAGCAGAATTTGATCTGAAGTTGCAGGAAGACAAAAACTGAAATTTATTTTTAGAAGCAGCTGGCGGGTTATGTTGAGCACAAAATAACAGTTTTGAAGACTGATGGTAAAATTATAAGCTGGATTTAAGCACCTTTGAAGATGCTGATGACCAAAAAAAAATTATGTAGGGGCATTTCCTCAGTCTCCCATCCTTTCTTTTGGATCTGTTATGCCAGAGGCACTGCAAGTGGGAGAAGACACTTCTGAAATGTATGTTGTGTTCAGAGGGCATGGTCTCATAATTATAATTATTTTTTGCAGATTACACTTCTTTTTTCCTTCCTAATGCTTTTCCAATGTGCAGTATTTAGCAGAAAGCAGTGAGTCTGTTGTCATTGCTCGTTTGAATATCATGAACATAAGAAACTGTGTTTGCATCTGAATCCACTGAAGACACTAGGTAGTTATCTTTTTTCCGGCTTTATAGACTCTTGGATCAGTGCCTCGAGATCTGTTGTGTGCACGTTAGACAGGCTGTGCCAGAATCTGCTTTCAGTTGCATGTGTTTAGTTCCAGAGTAACACAGCTGAAAGGGGGAACTGGTCTGTTTTTATATCATGATTACAAGGAATACAACGCTTACCTTCGAATGTGAGTAATAGTTACAGAAAGATCGTTCCAATCAGCTATTTAAAATTACTTCTTTTTTACTTAAAAGTGAACATGTGCTTAACAGAGTTACTCCACTGGGGCAAGAGTACTTGTATCATTCAAGTGCCTGTTTAAAAGCTGAAGATGGTCTTGCAGGAGTTTGTGAGTTGAGTAGTAAGGTTCAGTCATAAGAATGAAGACTTCTCACCTTGCAAGGATTTGCAGGATCAGCTTCTTAATTTATAATTTAGGGAAAAAAATAGCATTTTGTTACGGGGAAGCAGTTTTGTAATCCACTCGAACAGTAGTTTTGCTTGCATTTGAAAAAAGAAGAAAATCTTGGGGGTAATGGTAACTCACTTTATGTCTCAGCTGGCATTTCTAGAAATGCTTGTCCAGAGAAACATTCCTAATATTTGCACCACTTTTACAGAGAAACTCTGCAGTTTAATTTAAGCCCTTTGATCACTCTTGTGAGAAAAAGAAGCCCTGGTCTTTGCAGGATCATTCCCTATTGTTGTATGCAGTAGAGGGTAGTAACTACACAATTAGTAATATTTATTTTGAGCATAGTAAAAATAATTTTCCTCCTTTAATTTAAGGTTTCAGCAGCAAGGTTACGTAGTTGGTGTTGTCTAGCTTTTAAATTCATGACACAGGGTAATGTGGAGGCATCCAGTTAAGCAGAAGAAAACCTTTTGCCACTGACTTCTGCATTGCTTGTGGGGGTGATGGGGAAACATCAGCATTGCAAGTGCAAGAAGTGTGAAGGAGCCTGTATGTTCCTGCATCAAAAAAAACAATTCCAGGATTTGCTGTAGGAAAGGATAATTGATAAATATTCATAAAGTTTGACACAAAATATCACCTGCCTTGAACAAATAAAATAAAATTTTGTAGTTTGTCTTTACATTCCAAAGTTAAAATTAGGTCATAACTTCCTGTCCCTCTACATACAATGACTAAATGGCCACTTCTTTAAACATGGTTGTTGTAAAAAGGAAAGAAAGGGGAAAAATATTTTTGAACTCGCAGGCATCCTAATGTTCTAAGGGGACTTCAGTGTATGCAAAATGCCGCAAGCCTTCCCTTTGTACCAAGTAACAGAGCAACTAATGAAAAATTAACAAATATTAGAATCTAAATAACCAGTGTACAGGAGTATGACACAGTTAGTTTGTGCAGTTTCACTATCACTCTGTTTGTAACTAGCTGATGTTGGAATGTATTAGTTTGACCAGCTAGGAGTACCCTGTAATTTCTCCAGCTTTGTCCTAATTTGCTTTGGGACAGTATTTTCCAGAACAGGTATGGAATGCCAGGTGTCCTGAATGGACAATAGGTCCAACGGTATATCCAACAACTTCTCTTCCTTTCAAAATGAGAGGAGGCAATGCAAGGAATGTTTCAGCACTGACACTCAGTAGAGGTGCTAAAAGCTTTTGTAAAGAAGTAGGATTTGTGGCACTGTGTTATGTAAATCCAGCCATGTAAATCCATGAGGCAACTCCTAGGCTGGGGATGGAGTTGAAATTGGCAGGAATCACAGCTGTGGTTGGAGGTAGCTAGAGAAAACACAGGCAGGAAGTGTTAGAGTAGAATATGTACCAAGGAAATGGGCACGAAATTGCCTAAATATATTAACATCATAAAGTTAAAAAAACAGAGCCTTTTTTTTTAATACTTAAAAATCCTTATCTTAAGCAACAGATTCAGTAAAATGAGTAAAAGGACTAGGAGTCATCATCAAATTCATCAGCCACAGCCTGCCCCTACCCTTTTGGATAGTCTTTCTCTTATTTTTTTCCCCCGGTTTGGATAAAATAATGAAGTAAGTGAGAAAAGGAAAAAAAACACAAAACTTTAGAGACCACAGCCTCTAAAACATGTAGAAGCCGGTGTACTGTCTCTTAGCTAAAACCTGTGTAACTGAGAGCATCTGTGGGATGCTAGAGCTAAAATGTTAAAATGTGCGCCACTGCTGACCACTGAGTGTGTAGTTCTGCTTTTAAAAATTCTAGTGCTGATATCAAAATTGGCTCTACAAATTTCAGAAGAATTAAGCTCAGTTTAAAAGAATGTCTTAATGTTTTTTTAGAAACTCGGTTTCTTGATTTTTTGTAGGGTTGCCTGAAAAGTTGATTTCTTAATCTAGATTTGAAAACTGAAGTTAGAAACCTGCTATAAAGACAATTTGGCCCCCTCCCCAACCTCTTTTAAAATATGTTACAGGAAAACTTAAACTGAAAAATCCTTGTCATCATTTTCTTTGGAGACAACATAGAAAAGGAAGCTAGTAAGCAACTAAGCAGTTGTTTATGGATAAATTCCTACTCTGGGAAACTCAGCCCAAATTTGATAACTTGAATCAAGAAAACAAGTTCACTCGATGCAAAAAACAAAACTAAGATTTTGGTAAGGTGAAAATCTCCAATATCTGAAATACGGGGAATGTAAGTAAAGGAAGAAGCATCAATGTAGTAATCTTTGACATAAAGTTTTAGATTTTGCTGCAGCATTTCAAAGAATATGTATGAATTGCACAGTATTTTGCTGAAAAGTTAGTAAAGCAAGCAGGTTGTTTAAGTAAGGATTATTTTAGTAAATCAGATAATGGGTTTAGTTATCTTTTGAATCAGTGGACTACCTTGCAAGTTTCTGAGAATGATTACTTATTTAAAATGAGTACCAAGAGGAAGAGAGCTGCTCTGAAGAGTTCTGGTCATGCACTTCCAGAACGCAAGTGGGCATTGCGGGAGGCTTTGAGTGACTATTCCGTCCTCAGTTATCATGTGCAATTGGTAAGAAATCTCATGCTGCCTCAAGTGAGCTGAACGACCGTGTGACAGTCTTCATCCAGTGGATGTAACAAAGATCTGGTCTGCAGGTACTCCTACGCACAGAAGTGCAGGAAAAAATCTGGTAAGGGAAGAGTGAACTCAAACCCACTGGAGCCTGCTTCCTGCAAAGGATGCAGGGCTGTATTCACTTGGAAGCAGTGGTGTGTTGAAGGAGTGATGTTGCTAGCATGAAATCCATTTGCGTCTGATTCCCAAGGGACATGTTTCATCAGAGGCAGCTTTTTGGTATCCTAGTGTAGCAACTATCTGTAGCGACAATTACCATTGGGCCATTTAGCAATGTAACCATTGATGCTGTGCAGAGCACGGCACAACATGAGAAAAGAAGCCTGACTATGAGCTATTTTTTTCCAGCCTGGCAGTTTGTCATGCAAGAACTAGGGAAATATTGCCTGTTGGCGCAGAACGTGCAGGGGCCAGGTGCATCCTCTCTCTGCCCAGAGTGATAAACGGGCCTTGTCAAGAGTATTTCACTGGTCCAGGTGCTTCAGATAGGCTTCCTCTGCGGGACGGGGGGAGAAGGCTCATGCCTCTCTCTGGGCAGCTATTCTGGAACATTCTAATGTTTTATGTGAGAGGTGAGGTTACAGTTAATCCAAATGGTCATTTGCTGGCTTAAAGGGATTCCTGCCCAAGAGACTGTTTGATCCACTCTTTATAGCAATGAGAAGTAAGCTTTAGCTGTGCTGCTTGTTCTGAGGATACAGAGTGGTATGGGGAGAGGACGCAGACTTAAGTCTTTTCTGGGCCGCTGATTCACTGATGCGCTAATTGGTATGAGGAGCTTTTTTGCTATGCAGTCTGCCTTTCTGATGTATGTGTCCTCACAAAAACTAGTCAGGAAGAGCTGGCTCCACTGCTGGAGGATACTATTTTTGGAGAGAAGCTTTCCTTTGATCTGGTTCTTAATTAGAAAACTATTACACAGATTTTAAGAAACTGATCCTTAATGTTGGCAGTCTGGCTGTGTGAGCTGGTATCACATCTTCCTTTCAAAAAAATAAAATAAAAATGCTTGCCCTTTCTTCCATACCTCTGTGGGTGTAAACTTTCTGAGTGTAATTGCCAGCAGGAGATGAGCCAGTGTCAGTTACAGTGCCTCTATAGCAGAACATTAACCTTGCTATATCCTCCTACCAGGAGCTTTTCAAAGAATAAAGTAACATGGCACAGTTTTTATAAACTCTAGAAAGTGGCACTGAGGAGTCTTGATCAGTTTTGTGGAAACCTGCCTATTCTAGGAGTATGAAAAGCAAGTTATTTTTGTTCCTGCAGTAATTTTTCTACTTTATATAAAGCAAGATACTGCAGACTGTTTCAGATGACAGATAACCTTGGTCTGAAAGAGGAACCTGCCTAATTTTGCCACCGTAACTCACAATGAGGCCAGTCCGTTGAGGCATCCATTCAGCAACAGGTTTTAGCGATCCTAGAGAGAGAGCAATACATTTCAGAGAAATTAATGAAGTATGATGGGATCCAAATGTTCTTGGTTTGTTGTTCACTTAACAATACGCAATTGTTAATATTCACGGCTGAGAAACTGAGATCGTTATCTACATTTGTAGCCTGTAGACTGGGAACTAAGTAGCGACAGACAGAGCTGCACAAAGAAGGGGAGTTCATACCCTCATAATAGCTTTGGAAATGTCAGTCTGCGACAACTAAACAACTAGTTAAAAAAAAGTTAAATGAAGATACTTACTGGAACCAAAAAGCAAACATATCTTTTGGGTCTGCCCACTGGTAAAACCAGAGTGATGTTTATCCCAAATTTTGAATTAAACATGTGGCATTTTGTTTTAGTCCTGTGATGGCTTTCAGACTTTGAGACTGCTATAATAATGTTCAATTTCTGCTGCAATATCTTTTATTTTCAAGAAAGAGGTATTAGTTTTCTTCCATCTTCTGTTTGATAGTAGTGACTTCCTTCTAGAACTGATGATGCTTTAGTTCTGAGAGATGTCTTGTTTACCAGAGATTTTGCTAAAAATACCACAAGGATTGAAAAACAAAGTTATGTATGGATTGTACATGTATCCACACTTGGGACCTGATCCTCCTGAATGAAGCCAGTCTTTCTCAGTTCTCATGGTAATAAAAAACCACAGTATCACCAGCTCTGTGCTCAGGGCTGCAGTTTTCTCTTTTTATGTGTGTTGGGAAATTGAGCAGATACTCCAGGTTTTGCCTTCCTGGAAAATGAGGAACATTTTGATTCAACATGGTTGTTGGTACAACGTTCTGGTAGATCTGCTTCTTCTGGCAACTTCTGAGTTGTGAAAAACAATTGACCTTAGTGAACCTTGAAAAAGAGATTTTGGAGTGAAGTGTTTTGGAGTAAAAGTGTAGTGATAGTTTGATGTGTCTTGGTTTTACTGTGCTATCTTGTCCATAACAGTTTTGTCATAGCCGTCTCTGTAAAAAGTCTTCTGTAAAAATAAGAATCTATTCCACCTGGAAACGGGGTATGCTGACATACTTAATGTCACTGTATCTTTGAACCTGAAAATATCCAGGCCATTGGGTAGGCAGTTCCATCTCTTTTTAGTAGTTCTCCTTGCAAGTAGGCTGATAGTATTTTTGTTTTGCTCTTCACATGTTTTCACTGACTTTATGAGTTCATTTCACAGCTCACTCTGTGCAGCCGTAGTAGCCTCTGTGGTACATAGAGGAGTTTTACTTTTTACTGGAAAGGCACTAAACTTGAAACAAAACCAGAGAGGAACTTTATATATTATATAACTCAACTCAGTCATTCCTGAAGTATTCAGAGGTAGTTTTGGGCTCCCTGAGAAAGACTTTTGTAACTGCGCCCCAACCCAGGCTTTTTTTGGTCAGCATTGGGAAGAAACAGTTATCCCTGTGCTCTTCCATAGTCACTGCAGAGCCCACAGCTGGTGTTGGTGAAGGTCTGTCTGTGCCCAAAGAAGTTTGTTCACACCTTGTCGGAGCGGGAAAATGGGAGATTAGAGAAAGGTCTGCCTGGAGTATCTTGAATGCTTTCCTTTGGATGTTAGCTCACCCCCAATGCTTCCACTTTTTGTATGGTGGTTTAATGGGTACCGATCACAGTAAGGTACTTTGCTCGAAAGGGAGCAGGCTTCCATACAAACGATGCCATCTGTTTTAAGGCAGAAACGCTTGCTTTGACAAGGGACATCTTTAGCCAGAGGAAATGGTTGCATTTGTGACAGTGTAAGAGTTCCCTGGAAAAGGAGGCAAGGGAATGAGTAGTAGAGCATGGCAAGGATGTGGAAGGAAGTGTTGATATTTTTGTGTTGGTGGGTTTGTTTTTTTTTCTTTTTCTTTTTCTAAAGGGAAAAGAAAACCCAAACCTTTTTTTTTTCTTTTTTTTTCTGTTTTTCTTAAATATATGTGAAAATCTTAGGGTTTCTACCACCAGGGAAAGAATAATTCTAATTCATAAATGCCTGGCTTTTTTTGTTTTGCCCAGTACCATCCTGAGCTTTTTAAAAGATCAAAGCCAAAAAACCTTTTTAGAGGAAAACTATGACATGTGAAAAGGTTACCAAAGTCAGGAGAGTCCCAAAAGGAAGGTGTTGTGGAAGAGAGACAATAGATTCCTAGCATCAGTGAAGAATATATTTTTAGTCATCAATGCCCCTCTGTGACCTCAGTACAGAAGCTTATATAGGAAACCCCTGAATAACATACGAAAGCTGTGGTGCTTTTTCTAAGCATCTGTTTGCCTTATAATAGGGCAGCAATAGTGTTGCCAAGTCAAGTAGTATTTCCTCAGGAAATATTTCAATAGCTAGAGTGCCTGGAGTAGTCTGATGATATCAGAATGTCAGATGCAATTTAGAATAAATGAGGGCATTTCTGGCATGTTTCAGTGGAGATAAAAACTAATCGTCTTCAGTATAGATAAAAATGACTCTGGAAAGCAAATCCAAAGAAAAATATTTCTAAAATCACAATTTTTTGAAGCGAATAATAATTCTAGGTATGTTTGTGATTTTTTTTCAGTTCTTTCAATGAATAACTCTTTGATACAAGAGGTGAGATAAATGGTGGTTTCCCTAAACCTAGTAGATAAAGCACCAATACCACCTGTTCAGCAGGCAGTTTTTTGTTCTAATGTGGCCAAAATGATGACGATTTACATGAACAAGGGCAAACATTGTTTTCTCTTAAGCTGAGAAAGGTGCTAGCAAGGCCACTAACTTTCATAATCACGAGAACACACAAAACCTGCCACAGATTGGACAATCCCACAGGTCACTGATGGTGATCCTAGATCCAGGCTGTGAACTCCACAGCAGAAAAGTCTTCTGGGCCCAAAGCTACCACATTCCCTATTTGTTCCCAGATAGACTTTAATTAAGCTACAGTTCTGTTAAAGAATACATCTCAGTGTTTAAAAACCCTAGCAGGAACGCTGTAGTTATCCTAAAAGCATTGCAAGAAATCAGAAATAGCTAAAAGAAAGAAAATGCTTCTGAAACTGAACTGCTACAAAGTAAAATATGGAACTTGGCACCCAAAACGGGCATGTCTGATAAAAGTGCTGAGTAGAGAGACCAATGTTGGAGAAATAGTAAAAGTGAAATTTGCTTAAAAACTAACCGATATGCTTTGTGTATGTCAGCATTGCCGAGGAGTGTGTGTGGAACAACAGGAAAGCCTGTGGAGATGAAGGAAGGCATGTTTTAGAGTCTGAAGTGCAGGGAAAAAAATGTTGAAGCATAATGCTTAGATCGTCAGTAAAAGGATGCAGAGCTCAGAGGTGGGCATTTGATTGCATGAGGAAAACTTCTCATGGAGAAGCTGGAGAAAACACATGGAGAAGGAGGCCCAAGCATAAGTGACGGAAAGATTGCTGCAGGCTGTAAGCTGGTTAGAGACGCAGTGGGTGGAGGCTGAGATGGGCGCTGGGGCAGCAGTACACAGTCAGGACACTTCCCTGAGGTAGATCAGCGTACTGGAAGAAAGATGTTGGTGATCCCATGTATGTCACTTTTCCCTTTGAGACAGTACTACGCACGTCTCTTTCAGTATGATGAATGTGACATTGTTTGGAGATGTCACTGTCTACAAAAGTTGTAAAAATCATCGGTGTTACCAGCTGAATTAAGTAAGATTTTAGATTTTTTTCGGTAGCTCAGAAAGTTCACCCTAGTGTCCCAATCAAACTCTAGTTTGTTTGAACGACTTAAGAAAATGGTATTCTCTTTCATTTCCTTCTCTAACGATTTACTTTTAAACATTTACTGTGTTCTTCCTTTATCTCTGCATAATTTTCTCCTAAAAATTCCTCTCCTAAGGTCTGGATAGAAATTAAATCTTCATGTTTATGCAGGGAGGTAAAGAAGACATTTAAAGATAATCTGATGAATCAAATTAAGACCACCATTCAGCTGCCTAGACAGACTGGAAGGTGATTTTAAAGGTGAAGAAAAGAGAATAGAACAATTGTTTAAATGCATTTTATTTGTTAAAATACTATAAAAATGTAAATATCTGCTTTAAATGTGAGGCAATAACAATGGATTTGTAATACCTTGATGGTAATTATGTCAGAATTTACATCAGTTTGGAGTATACCATTAAGATTATACTAAACCCTGAAAGTACCAAAATACTTAATAGACTATGTGAAGTCACCATCAAATGTATATTTCTAATTCTATTCATGCTTAATTCCTTTCAGCTTTTAGGTGTGTTACATAAGGTGGAAATACAGAAAAGAATCTTAGAATGAAAAATCGTGCTGTTCACAGAGGGACACATGTTGATTCCAAGAATCACAATTAAGCAAGAATATTAGAAAAAATGCATACTCACATTGTTCTAATATTTTTTTTTTTTTCTGTGTATGACCAGAGAACTGCTGAAGTTAGAGTCGGGTGCTTAAAATATCATCCTGTGCTAGAACAAATTGTTTCAGTCAGCATATTTTCATCATTCTGCACTGTCTAGTGAGCCTTCCTTATGCCTTTTGCATGCAAAAGATACTTGATCTAACTTTACTTCTTTACTTTTGTACATTGCTCACAGAATACTACTTCGAAAAACAAGGGAAGGGAAAAAAATAATTTTGTTCAAATAAAGAGCTTATTCAGAACACTGTTTCACCACTACATGGCTTTTGATCTTTTGTCACACTTCAGTCCTTTTACTCATTAAATAGCTGGACAAGTAAACTAATCAATCAACTGTCCCTAAGTCTCCTTCCACATTCCTGTTTGGTCTTTGTAGAAAGATTCATACTGCTATTAATGATTTTTTATGTTAGAGTGGAGATCAATACCTCAGTAACAGTATGCTCACTGCTATGCAAGTGTTTCAATAAAACAATTATTCTACCTTTATCCTTGTCTAAATATAAAAGGTGAAAGAGAAGCAAGCTAAGGGTAGCAGTATGGTCAGCACAGATTCTTTCTAACGCTTTCCAGGTGAGTTTTCCTGAGTTTTGCTCCTCTGTAAGAATGTTCCGCTTCCCTGCATGCATGAAATGTGTGAGATACTAAACTCTTGCGTTGTCTGGAGTACCCACTGTCTGCAACATTGATGAGGAAGCTACCTGAGGGGAAGTGGGTACCTAATTTTCCTACGTATTTGCATAATATTTTTTTCTTTCATGTAGGATAACCGTGATATTTGCTTGCATTTGTAGCTCCCTTAAAAGTCAAATTTAATGGCTATGGGGAGAGTTGCACTTCAGACCCTCTTTTACTGTTATGCTCAAGTGCATCTCTCAGGTAACCAGCCGCACTTCCTTCAGCCCTCTCAAGGGTAAAGCCTTACATTCAGCCCTTTGGGGACTTAGTCTCCATCTTACAGCCTCACATTTGTAACTGTGCTTGACAAGCTCAGCATGATTTGTCCCCTAGAGGAATTTAGAGGAGGAGAAAAGTATGAATCCAAATACATTTTCTTCTACTCTATTACTGATCCTAGAAGGGTACTGAACTCACAAAAGGAAGGCAAGATTTTGAAAGTGCAACCAAAGAGAACGTCCATCTCAAACTCAGAAATTATTGCAAAACAGATAAGAAGTTTTTAACCATTATCTAATATTTTGTGTGTATATTTGGCTCCTTGCATGTCCATGGGACACAACATCAGTCCAAACATTTCCTAATGTTGCTACACACTGAATATTCTTCATATGTTAGACATGGTGGAGAAACCTTGCTTGAAATCCATCAACATTAACCTGTTTTGCAAAAGTAAAGCATGCCTTTGTTGTCTGAAACAGTTATAAATAAATCGCTTATGAAATCTAAGAGATCATAAGGATCCTGCTGCTGTTCTTTCAGTGATGATTGAGAAATCCTCTCTCTATTTTATAAACTTTTTATAGCAGGCCTTCTTATTTATTTGAGAGTTGAACTTCTGTGACTTTGATTAAAGTCAAAGTGAATTTTAATTTCAGTAGCCATTGCATCAGGATCTTTTGTAGCCAGGAAATGAGAGTTTCCCCTCCCACTCCAACCCCCACCTCGTTTTTTTTTATTAGCTCTTAATTTCATGCATAAAGTTCTTTATCCTTTTTAGACATGAAGGTCCTAACGTTTTTTTAAGTCTGAAACAAAAGGTACGGAGAAAAGCAACTTCCATGAAATACTTCCATGAAAATAAATTCCCACAGATAAAGAGTGTGGTGGCATTTTTCTGTTTGAATTTTGTTTGCTACGACATTACTGAGGTATTTTGAGCAGATACTGCATTGCAGTACCATTCTTGGCATCATAATCATATGGGATTATTTTGGCCTTTTCTCCAAATTAGCTGTACAGTACTGGTGAAGAGCCAGTGTGGATCATTCATCCATCCATGCATCCAATGTGTCCGTGTCCAGGCTAACATCCCTACCAATATGCCAATGGACACCTCCTGCAGTCTCAGAAATAACATTCTGCAGCTGTGCCCTCCATGTCCCTGCTGGTGAGGACCACAAAGATTCACACAGAACAGAAATTATAGCAATTGTTCTTTTGTTTTAATTGTGGTAGAACATGATTTAAGCTCTTTCCTTACTGAAAACTTAGCAGCAAATCTGTTTTCTTCCACCCTTCCCAAAAGTGAGACTGAAGACTTGGAGCCTGCCTTCAAGGAGCACTTCGCCAGAGGTGGGATGATGTATGTTCATCTCCTAACCAGCAGTATCTGTGGTGCGGAGTGGAGTAAAAAAGAATGACATGGTGACATGGGGTGTCTGAGGGAAACAAGTAAGCAGGAATGAAGGAAACAGGAACTAGAGCATACAAAGCCTCCATATTTGTAACGACTTTCAGATTAATAGAATCATAGAATCCTAGAAACATTTAGGTTGGAAAAGACCCTTAAGATCATCGAGTCCAACGGTAAACCTAACACTACCAAGTCCACCATGAAACCGTGTCCCTAAGCGCCACATCTACACATCTTTTAAGTATCTCCAGGAACGGTGACTCAAGCACTTCCCTGGGCAGCCTGTTCCAATGCTTGACAACCCTTTCAGTGAAGTAAAATTTCCTAATATCCAATCTAAACCTCCCCTGGCGCAACTTGAGGTCATCTCCTCTCATCCTATCACACTTGGGAAGAGACTGACACCAGCCCTGCCGGGGACAGCTGGCTTGTGCCGCTGTCCCTTGCAGCAGAGCCGCTCTCCCCCATGGGTTCCTTGGTGCCCAATGCCATGTCCTGCCCAGAGAGACATGTGAAGTGCTGGAGTTTGTCTGGTGCTATGAGTAGAAAAGCCAAGGAAGCCCCAGAAGGCTGTGGGAGAGGGAAGTCAAGGGCCTCCTGAAGGCTCTCTGGTGGGCAGTTGTTGCAGCCCTGGGGCAGGGCAGAGATGTGGGACCAGGCTGGGATATGCCCCTATCCCCGCACCCCTTTGGAGATGGGCTGCAGGGAGGGAGGGAGGGAGAGCAGGAGGGGAAGCCCCGATCTCCTCCACACCTCCCCAGTGCTCAAGCCAGGATGGGTGAGATGCCTGGGGTGGGCTCTGGCAAGCTGTTGGCAGACTTTGGGGGAAGAGCTGGTACATCCAAGACCCCTGAGTCGCCGTGCTCTCCTCCAGACACCACCATGTTAGCACAGGGTACCTGCAGGAGGTGGTCAGGGAAGACAGAAGAACTTGCTGGGAGTCTTCACCACTGCCAACGTCCCTAGCGTTCTCGCTGCACCCACGGTCCTGGGATGGGCACTGACAGGCCCCGCAGCACTGCGCAGCCGGGCAGGGGGGAGAGGAGCCCTAGAAGGGGCTGCCTTTGCTCAGCGCCCACAGCTGCTGCTCTCTGCCACGCCAAAGCTGGTGGAGCAAGCCAAAGGTGCTGATGGAGCCTGCACACCTTGCATGTGCAGCCCCAGGAGCCCTGGACAAAATGCACGGGCAGAGAAGCACTGAAAAGCAGCAAGGTCAGGGGCTGTCACAGCCCCTCCCCAGCGACATTACAGGGGTGTCGGGGCTGCCCCCGACGGCTGCCCAGCCAGGAGGGCAGACACCCCAAAGGGGAAAGTCTTCTCCGCAGGATGTTTCCCCTTGTTGAACTTCATTAAATTCCTCTCAGCCCAATTCTTCAGCCACTACTTCCTATTTTGTATTGTCTGTGAACTTGCTGAGGGTGCACTCTTCCCACTGTCCACCTCCTTAATGAAGTATTGGCCCCAGTACTGACCCTGAGTTACACCACTATTAACTGGCCTCCAACTGGACCTTGTGGTATTGATTACAATCCTCTGGCCCTGCATTATGTTACTGAAATAATGCATTCTGTTTAAGGAAAGCTGTCTTTGTCTTCATCTGGTATAGTCAAAATTGTAATTTTTCATCGTATTTTATGCAGAATCAATGTTTGGTGGTCACTTACTGAGGACTGCCTTCTTCTGTCTCTTCAGTTACAGCTTTCTTTTGCAATTAATAAACAGAAGATATATTAGTAGATCATTTGGGTTAAGAACATGAATTCTCAGAACTGAGGTATTTAAATGGGAAAGTAGAGGGAAATTTTGTCAAGAAAAATGTGAGAAAGATTAACTTGACCACAGTATGTGATCTTAAACCAGTAACCTTAAACCAGTAAGCTTTCGTTGCAAACCACAAAAGTAATAAATAACATGCTGCACACAGCTCTGTTTTGTAGTGCTGCAGTAGCTCTGCAGCTTTGACATCTCTCTTCTTTGGGAAAGTGGGAGAAGACCAGAAGATCTGCACAACATGTGATTTGTCCTGACTGTGTCCTGTCTAGTTTTCTATACTGTGTGAGCGTTGTTCATGTAACTTGTGTGTTCCTTGCCCTTCCCCCTCTCCCCTCTTCTTCACATATTCACAGAGCAGCATAGGTATTTCTCTGCTGTTTCCTGGCCCAAGCACAAGAGACAGCAGATCAGCTATGGTCTACTGATTGGCCATATCTGAGCTAAGCAGTAGGCACACCAGAGCTCTGCCTGCTGCAGAACTGCCGGGGAAGGTGTCAGCCTGAAGCACCATGTGCCAAAAGGCCCTACGTTAAGACGCCTGTTCCTCAGTTGCAGGTTTGCACTATGGACCCTCCCTTCTTGCATGGTCTTCCATAAAGTCCTCTCTACCTGTGCTCATGTAACTCAGTTGCACGCTTTGGCCAGCTGCAAGCCAAGGTCTATTAACCCCGTTCACATACATCCTGAATTATTTAGTGCTGATTCCACAGACTGCTGCCTGGGTTCCCTGAAATTGTGTCCTTCGTTTAACTGTGAAGGGCACATTTGTACTGCTATATCCTGCACAGCAATAGAAATAGGAACTGAACTTCTGATCCTTTTGTCCACTTCTAGCCAAGGTAATGGAACGTGGGAAAAGAGAGCTGTGGTAACCTGAATAAAACAGATAAGAGTATTCTGTAGGTTAACATTCATGGTTTTCATATTCAGTATATATACATTTTACTTAGTATATATACATTGGAAAAAAATAATACAAGATGTGCAGTGATCTTGTAAATACAAAGAAACAACAGTGTTTTTCCTTTTATATACTTGTAGTGTTGCCTAGTTAGTCTAAAATCTGCATAATACACTACAGATAACAGAGGCTGTCACCTATTTTGTATACTCGAGAGTATTTCAGTATCAGGTTGTCACAACTGAACATAAAAGACAAGGAAATAAAACTTTTGGCAATGAAGTCAGGAAGAAACTTTTCCTAAGGAAAAGTTTAATCTAACACACACAAATGATACAAACATAAGCACATACTGCTAGTTTTATTCAGCGTTTCATGTGTTCTCTGAAAGTAATTTTTCAGATGATGAAGTCATTTTACACATGAACAGGTAATAATACTTAGTGGGATTTTTCTTTTCTTTCTAGACTGAAAGAAGATGTTGAACTGTTCCTAAATGGAGTTCCTTCCTTCTTATGCCCCATAAACTGTAGATGTAACAGTCTGTGGCCAGTACTGATTAAACAGTGATTGGATTGGGGAAGCATTTGGAGGAGAAAGTGTATGAAAAGCTCGTAATGTTGCAGGAAACAATTAATGACTTGGCTGGTGAACTTGCAATTACATAAGTAATTGCAGTTGTGGACCACTTCATCTGACAAAAAAGAGCTTGCAAATACTCTTGCAAGAATACAGGTCTCATTGGTGTCACTTTTATATATTCACTTCCTATCCGCTTAAATGTTATCAGCAGGTAGCTGAGGTATTCCTCCCAGTATCCATTAGATAGTCATTTAAATGTCACTAATATGAATAATAAACCAAATTCAGCTTTTGCATTCGGATGTTTCCTCTCCAATAACTTGAAAGAGACAAAAGTAATTCCAGCACAATACTTAGCTGTCCAGGCAGTGTAAATCTGCTGTGGGGTTTAATGAAAATAAATTTCTCTGCTGACAATGTAGGTTAGAGGCTGGGATAACTCGGGGAAGACAGGACACAAGAAGAACAGTATTCCTGTAGCTAGAGTTCCATAGAGTCCTTGTGCTTATTTGTTTAAAATATATCATATATTAATATTCATAATAATATAAACTCATATACAATTAAGATATATATATAAAATATATGCAATTATTCTTATTGTTAAATTAAGAATAAAAGAATTGAAGCCATTTATGTTATATTCACTATTATTCTTCAGAGATGCTGAACTTGATTCTCTTCTGTGTTTTTGTGGTAGTGTGCCTTGTATTATTTCAATATAAGCTGTTTGAAATGAAAACTGTTCAAAAAGACACAAATATCACTTTTGTTTGTTTGTTTGTTTGTTTGTTTGTTTGTTTTTACCATTAAAAAACCAGGGGTAAATCTCTGTGGAGAGGAATGTTAACTATTTTAATATAGGACTTTTGTCCATATGCTAATATAGGATTTTTGTCCAGTATGTGGGCTGACCCCACATACTGGCATAAGCTACTCTTATAAGCAAAATTATAATGGCGCAAAACTGGAATGAATAACTGTTCTCACGGAATCTTTCTTACCTAGTTATTTCCTTTTATTGGGAAACACCTCAAGGCCAGTACAAAAGGATGGATAGAGGCATTCAGGCAAGTGAAAATGTCAGGACCTCTATATGGCTAGGCAAAAGAGCAGAGAGGGAAAGAGTTAAAGGAAACTTGTGCAGTTATAGGAAACTTTTATATTACTATACAACAGGGGAAAACTTTATATTGGGTTTTAGAAAGACAACTCCTAACAAGATAAAAATATGATCTTTGTCCCAGAATCTTTTAAAAAATGTATTACCGACATGCCACATGTGAACTGCCATGTTACTGGTTTATCCTCTTTTCTTTCAACTGATACTCATGTCTCTGTCTTTGTTTTTCAGATATAGAATACCAAGTTTGCTATTTGGAAAAGCAAAAACATGGCTTCCAACATGGCAAACCCTGCTAACCATTTGCCATATTTCTTTGGCAATATTACACGTGAAGAAGCTGAGGAGTATCTGATGCAAGGAGGAGTGAGTGACGGACTATACTTGCTCCGCCAAAGCCGGAATTACCTGGGGGGCTTTGCCTTATCCTTGGCCCATGGAAGGAAGGTTCATCATTATACAATTGAGAGGGAGCTGAGTGGCTCATATGCTATAGCAGGAGGCAAGTCGCATGCCAGTCCTGCTGAACTCATTAACTATCACTCAGAGGAAGCAGACGGCCTTATCTGTCTACTGAGAAAACCTTTCAACCGACCACCAGGCGTTGAACCCAAAACAGGACCCTTTGAAGATTTAAAAGAGAACCTCATCAGAGAGTATGTCAAACAAACTTGGAATTTGCAGGTAAATCCAGGCTGATTTTGCCATGAAGTGGTCTTTGAGTTAGGACAAAAAGAGATTACAGTGTTTGTTTCCAGCCGTTGCTGCTGCTATGTAGTATTTTTTCATAATGGAATGATAGCTGTTTGAGTTTTGAACAGTGGGGTTTTTTTCCCCCCAATACATGCAGTAACTTGGCCATAAGTGTAGTTTTCCTGAGATTTTACAAAACTTAGGACTTTTATGATGTCTTGGGCTAGCATAGCCTTATCTACCACTGCACTAACTTGAATCATCAGATTTCCATATGCACCAAAAATTAATAGAAGTGGTGAACAAGATACAGAAATGGTTTGTTTGATTGCTTTTGATTCTGAATTTTTATGGATGGATGTGCAGGCAGGCATGGCGACATGGTGACTTGTTTTACATCCCCCCCTCTTAGCTGGCCTTGTTTCTGTGATGCTTATTTAGATTATGTCCAAAACAGAACTTGGTTTCTTATCCAAGAGCACTGCCTATATGTCTTTGGTACTGCATGTGTCAAGCAGGAATGTTCCACACTGAGGAAGACAGGCAGGACTTTTTCCTTAGAATGACTGAAGAAGCCAGTCTTAACATGGAAATACTACTGTAGGAGGCTGCAAGAGGAATATTATTTCACCTTGGGATGCCATGAGTTGCCATTATGAATTCATGGACTTACGCTAGGTTTTTCATCTCTTTTGGTACTAGCAAGTAACCCTGTGTGTTCTGCTCTGTAAAATATGTGGAGCAATGCCCAAATTGGAAAAGCCAGAAACTTATACTACATTTACTACAAGTGCTGAGGCTTCTAGTTTTTTTCTGATGAGTCCAAGCCCAATCTAGAAGGATGTTGATGAACTCAAGTTTAAAACTGATGAAACTAGGGGTTTTTGCCCTCAGATTCTAGGCCAAATTTAGAAGTGATAGGTTGTAGATGGGTTTAGAAGTGTCAGGGTTATACCTAAAATATTAACATAGTTCACTCTAAAATTGGGACTGTCCTGTCTGCTTTTGGGAAATTTGCATTGGTGTCTTCAACATAGACATGCTGCAAAGCGTGTTCAGTTTATTTCAGTAAACTGCCATAGGGTATGTAATATGGAGGTATGTTATGACATCTCAGAGTGACACAAAGTATATTTAGCTATGTCTCATTAGCATAAAAATATGACATAATTTTCAGTTGATATAGTGATATATTAACAGGTTAATTTACTGGTTATTTTTCCTTCTGTTTCTCAGAGGTAAAGGAAGAATCCCAGCTTTCTGATGTTTCGGTTACCATATGTTGGTTTCTGTTTTCATGTCTTTATAGCAGCCAGATCTTTTGTTCACATACAACAAATACGTGCAGATTTTGGATGTCCCAAGAGCCATCCAATACTGGGAGTCTACCTGTCATGTTTTTATTGCAGAAGGCAGTTTGACTGTCCCACTGTGTTTTTACCACTCTCTAGGGGCATGCTCTTGAGCAAGCTATCATTAGTCAAAAGCCTCAGCTGGAGAAGTTGATTGCCACTACAGCCCATGAGAGGATGCCGTGGTTCCACGGGAGGATCTCTCGGGAAGAGTCAGAACACCGTATCCTCATTGGGTCAAGAAACAATGGGAAATTTCTGTGAGTGCTTTTTTCTGTGGTATTGCTGTTTGCCACCAGTGTTACTACACAGTTCCCTTGAGTGAATCTCAGATGAGAGTATGCCCTAAAAGGTGGCTCATTCACTGTGACAGAGCCCAGTCCAGCATGATATACATGACATAATCATTCCTGTACTAAGCAAGTGTCTCCAAGATTAGGTTTCCACTTAACTAAAGATGGGAAAGTACAGCAAAAGCGTGGGTCATTGTTTTTTAATCAAATACTAGGTGTAATTCTAAAGGGAGCATCAGAGAAACTCAATACCAAGAAAAATTCATTGAACTTTGTTTTATAACTGATAAGCAGTACTAAGTGGCTGTGGTAGCTTAACCTTGGCCCACCAAGCTGCTGTCACACTACCCCTCACCAACAGAAGAGGGGAAGAAAACAGGATGGTAAAGCTCGTGAGTCAAGGTGAAGACAGGGAGATCATGTACCACTTAACTCTCACGGGCAAAACAGACTCCACTTGGGGAAAAGTAATTTAATTTATTGTCAATTAAAATTGAGTTGGACAGTAAGAAACAAAGACAAAAAAGTAGAAAAACCACCTTCCTCTCACAGCCCCACACTCCCAGTTTTCACAGGCTCAACTTCACTCCTTCACACTAACCCCTCTCCCCACAAAGCAGCGCGGCGGAGGATGGGTGGGGGACAGGGGCTGCGGTCAGTCTGGAACAGCTTCTGTCTGCCGCTCCTTCCTCCTCACACTGTTCCCTGATGCAAGGTAGGCTCTCCACAGGAAATATTCTTCAGGAAATATCCAGCTTCTTGGAGGGCTGCAGTGTGGATACCTGCTCCACCGCGGCCTCTCCACGGGCTGCAGGGGACTCTGCTCCGGCGCCTGGAGCGCCTACTCCCCGCCTCCTCCTCTGCCCTTGGTGTTTGCGCTGCTGCTTCTGGTTTGTGTTTGTTTTTTTCTCTCTGCCACCACCTACCAGGCGTTTTTCTGCCCTTTCTTAAGGATGTTTTCATGGAGGCGAAGGCCCCACATACACGGCTGAGGGGCTTGGTGGTGCCCTGCAGGGTTGTCCATTGGGGCCAGCTGGAACCAGTTGTGACCGGCCCAGGGCAGCCCCTGGCCTCCTCACAGAGCCCCTGCAGCCCCACTGCCAAAGCCTGGCCACCTGCGCCCCATACACTGACTTACCAAAGCGGTAAATATACAGACAAACTGCCTATGTTAACCATTGGGATCTATAACTGTCAGTTTTCCCGGGGGCAGTGGTGGTGCTTTGTTTTGCAGTTAAGCAACAGAAGGAATTGCCTTTACCTTGATAACGCCATTTTGTATCTGCTGCTGTTTGCGTTTACTCGACCTCATGATCTTTTGTTTTCTGAGTGTAAATGTGTCATTTAGTATAGTGACTAACAGCCATCACCTTGTGAGGATTAGAGCCAGTCAAAATCTTATAACAAAAAAGTTTTTATTTTGGAAAATCCTCAGTTGAAAAAAATCAATGTTTCACTGAGCAATTTTTCATGAACAATTTTTCGTTTTCCCCCCACTCCCCAATGGAAGTATTTATATAATGACAGAAAATGAAGCTTAAAGGTCATGGCCAAGGAAGGATCACTTAGAGCTGTATAATTCCTGAGAGAACTTTCATCGCCCACCTACATAGTCTCCTTCAGCACTCAACTACCTTTGATTTTTTTAAAGCTAGTCCAAAGTAAAACCGCAGGAGTGAGTGCAGGATGGATATGCTTCTTCAGTACCAACTCTTTCACCTTACTGATTTGCTGTAATTGTGCCACACTCATTGCTCATGTAGATGCAACCTTCATATGTTTCCATGTTTCAATCTTAATTGTCGTGAACCAGTAACTCCTCTAAATCTTTATTTCCAGTAGAGTTAATTCCTCTTGCCTACGAATACTTTGAGTGTACTGACATCCCATTTCTTGAAATCTCTTTCCTTCCCTCAGTCGTTGAATTTTTTCTGTTTCATGGTCACTCTCACCCAAGTCGCCATCTTGTCTTTACGTTTTCAGCCTTGTACTCCCTGTTTCTTGGGATCACACCTAAAGGGTCATTTTCTCGGTTGCTTTTGTTGCCATCTGTAACAAAAAATTGTTACAAAAGTTTGTGGAGCCAAAGACTTCCCTTATCACAGATTCATCTTTTCTGAATGCTTCTTCCTATAGCACAGGAGAAGTTTAATCGGTTTGATGAACGTAGTCACTGTTGTAGATTACCAGCACAGCATTACCATACCACCTCTCCTTTTCATTGCCCTGTGACTTTGCTAGTTTTTTTCTTACTTTTTAGATACAAGGGCAGGTGCATATGTAATCTGAAACAAAGCAGCAATCCTTTCTTTTAATGACCTGTTTTTTCTAAAAAATTATTACTTTCTGTATTAACATCTTACCAAATCAATGTTATATCAGCTGAGGCATAATGTTGATCATGTATTAAAACTTGCAGCTTTTCCGGTATACCTCTTGCACACGTTGGTTTCTATGTGGTCAATGTGCTTCTCTTTGGGGAAAAAAAAAGGAAGCTAATTTTTATTCAAAGAGATGGATCCCTTAGCTAACATTTCTTAACGACAAGGATGGACTTTGGAGTGAGGGAGTGTAATTTTTTAGCAGACTTGACATTTTTACTCACTATAATAGGCCCTGGTCTCTTTTCAATCTTCTGTAAGCATTCCTACAGCTTTAGATAGAAATACTTCCCCGGCATTTTCCTGTTTCCCTTAGAGATGGCCTAGGAGGCATTTCTGGTGCTGTTTGCAGTGACATGCTCGATGAGCTGTGGAGGGAGCAGTCAGGCCTTCTCCTGTGGGACTGGTTATGTCAGTGGGTGCATAGTTCTGCTGGAACTCAGGTGGCTGTTTTCACATCACGTAGATAAACCCATAGAGGGGAAAATGCTAACTTTAAGGCTCTGTTTAAACCATGAGAAGTGCCACTGGAGCTTAAATAATATGAAAATGTAACTGGTAGTATGTTGAGCTTCGGTCCCTCTTATTAAGGACAACACTGTTTACTTCTGCACCTGTAGAGTGCTTTCTGATGCATTAATTGTTCTTGCACGGACTGCCTATCTGGCAGGTTTAGAGCTCAGTAACCACTTAGCTGCTGTTTACTCTTATGCTCCCAGGGAAGAAACAGGGTGAGATCTTCATCTGCCCTATAATTCAGCAACCAGAGCAGCAAGAGAAATAATGTGTTGTTCATTTGTATCAGAAACCAGTTATTTTTCTTCTAGCTCTCAGATTGGTAGACCTAGAGGCTACATTGCAAATAACAAAAGAACTATCTAATTCAGAGAGGTTTTCTATTTTCTGCAGTGGTTTGCCTAACATGGGCTTGCTCAGCAGGTGTTGAGAAATAAACCGCTCATTTCTTAGCTAACTGAAACAGTAGCAGCAAAATTGTGGAGTGCTGGAGAGGTGCGTTGTTTTACATTTCAGGCATGGACATCCCATACTTTTTCCTTACCCAGCAGCAGCATGTGTCAGTCTTCTGTACATATATGGACTGAAGACTGTGAATTTGTGCTTGTCAATGTAGCTGCTCAGGGACTGTTTTTCTCACATTGGTTGGGACACTCAAGCCTGGTAGCTGACTGAAAGGTAAAACTTGGAAACATTCATTGTCTAAGAGAAGTTTGCTTGTTGAGGTAGGAATTGGAGCCTGGGAACATAGAGGGAAGCTAGATTTTCAATGAGAAGAGGTACTCTGAGGCTATTCAACCAGTCCACAAGTAGGTGCTGGTATATGACAAAAATAATCTTGTTTATTGTAGAAAAAATAATAAATCTTAGGAGGATGGATATTCTGTATATTCTTTTACAAGGGTCTCTAAAACGTCATTGTACCAGAAATCTGCTAACTCTCTGACCTACCTACCTTGAAACAAAATCCAGTACAGCAGTCTCTGTGAATACACATCTAACACCTAGATTTTTTTAGCGCTGCTTTGCAGCACTACAAGATTATCAAATCTAGAGGGTTTTTTATTTAATAAATATGGAAATAGTTGAAAAGCTTCCTGATTGCAGTTCAAAATGTCGTGAATAGCATCATGTATCTAACACTGCGACTCATCCAAGCTGCTGGAAAAGTTCTGAGCTAACTGTGCGTGTTTTACTAGGGTCTTTTTAAAGCTTTTGTCATGACTGAAAAGTCAGTGAAATAAGTATGTATGTGGATGCTATAGAGTTTGTTTTCAAAGACAAATATAGAAACAATGTCATGAAATTACATGAAATAGGAAGCAGTGCCCACCTCTTCTGGGAAGAACACTCATGAAAGACTGCCACGCTAGCCACAAAATTTGGAGAAAAAACTATAGCAGTGGAATAGAAGGAAAATATGATATCTCTAAAATGACCTGAAGAGCAACTGAAAATAGGGAATTTTATTTAAGTCTCAATCCCCTGTTAGCTTCATTTACACTACTTTGCATGCTGTGTAGGATGAAGGTTCTTACCAGAGTTCTGGTTTTTCATTGGACTTCACTTGGTAGAGGGCATAATTGTAGAATATGATGATCAATATTGTCTAGGTGATCATAGATAATACTATTAATATCATTAATACTGTTATTAATATTGTAATAATATTTATATTAATAATATATAATATTATTGGTAATATTCTCAATATTATCTATGCAACTGCATGCATGTATGGAACAGTTTAAAAATAAACTAATAATTTGCTAACAATGACAGACTAGCAGTATAAGAAATGTTAGTTTTCTCTGCAGTTTCACAGAGGAAACAACTCCAGTAAGTGTAAGTGTAGGTCTTGGCACCTCTTATTTTGTCATCGGTAGTGGCCACTTCAGTTATATGAACATGTGGTCTTCTGTATGTGTTAAGAACCACAAATTCTGAGGGTGAAGGGAGATAAACAATATTCATAAATACTGTTAAACTTAAAAACTCAACATTAAGGAAATTGTGAGTGAAGGCATTGCATAATTAGCAGTTTAGTCTCTATAAACTTTTTATATGGCTTCATAGCCATATGTAGTTCACATAAAATGTGAGCAGTTGTGTTAAAGGGAAGTAAAAATAATTTTAGTATCATAAGAACGTCTTCAACATGCAACGAGATATACTAAAGAAGACAAAACTATTTTAGACTGTTAGAATGACTCACAGCACTACTCATCATGGCATCTCATGACATCTAGACACTAAACTGTCTCATATATGTCACAATAGTTAACATTAGTAACATGCATTCAAAATAACAAGGTTTGAAGTGCAGTTGTCCGTAAGAGTTTTCTTGTCTTTGACCAAAAATTTGTGTTTCTGGTACATGTAGCAGTCTATATTTACATTAATCTTATTGTCTTCCTCTAGGAATTTACCACTACTGGAGTACATACTGAGCTAGGTGATTTATAGGACCTTGTAGAGTATTCTTTAAATAAATCTGTCAGTATTATGTTTGTATCCATAAATGGAACTGGACATTGCTGACACCAGACAAGGTGAAAACAATCCTACTAAACATGACTTTAATTCAGGAATATTAATTAATGATGAAGTTTCTCTTCAAAAGGCCAAGCAGTTGCTAGGCTTCGATGACCATAAAAATTTTCCAATGTAAATGATAAAATACAGACAGTGAACCATGTTTCTGGTGGTGCTGTATTCCCCTCCACAGCAGCCTGGATGATGCCCACAGCTCTTTGGGAGAGCTGTTTACTGATCTTCAGTTAGGTACATAGTTAGGTGCCACTTGCAGACCACTGCAGCAGGGCTATGGCTTCTCAAGGCTAGCTCTATGCTGTGTGCTTCAGCAGCAGAGTTGGTCAGAGGTGTGAAGAAAAGATGCGATCCCTGACTGAGATAGCTTTCCTGAGAAGATCCGCTGTTGCAGGTGCAGTTATACCGCAAAGCTATTTGTTAGGGTTTTGGTGGAGCATAGTGTATTTCGCTGTCAGGGCAATGCCAGCAAAATAGACTACAGTGATGCAATCCTTCTCACAAAGGTGTTTCGTCACTGTGCAGCACACCACAATAGACTTATCAGGAGACAAAGTTTTAGGTTCCATTGTAGATCGTAATAGTGTGTGGTTGAGCTAGCTCCTAAATTCTGTAGTGTGCTGACATTTCTGAAACAGCTTTGAATATGCTAACTAAATAAGGGAGAAGAAATTATGTAAAGGAAGACTGCAGTCAATCCATTTTTTCCTTTGTATGATCCTTTTACAGATGGCACCAAGTTAATTCCTTATTGCCCTCAAACTTGGAACATGTGCAGTGGACTGTAGATATTTGAAGTGATAATGAATAGCCATGTTGTTAATAACAAGAGAGATTGTCATAAGGGCAGACAAGCAGGGAATGGCAGGAGCTTGACCAGCAGTGGGAAATGTCAGTATCTCTGGCATCAAGGAAGCTGTTATCGCTAGGAAGGCAAAGTAAGACCGAGAACAAACTTTAACATGCCCTTGGATTCAGGAGTGAGAATAATTTCACACCATTCCTAAAGCAAGCATTTTGCTAGTTTATTTCCTTCATTATTTTCCACCATAGAATGCTGTGACTTCTGTTTTTCTACACAGTCAATGAGGCATGTTGTAATAGCAATTTATTTTTTTACCCTCAGGGTTTTTTTCCTTTAGAAAGAAAGGGATCATTTGGCTTTTCACTTGGAAGCAGAAAAAAATGGAACATTGTTCTTTTTGCTTCCAAGCAAAAATAGAGACTTTACTAAAAGAGAGAATGGATAGCTATTTACAGTCTGTAATGATACTCCAAATAGTTATTGGTTGCTATTTGGGTTACATTCACAAAAAGATAAAAAATATTGAAACATAGATAACATGAAAATTAAAATAAATAACTAAACCTTCTTTGCATTGCATCACGTAACAATTTGAGCTTCTCAGTTCCTTCTAAAATTACTGTTTTAAAATGTATGTCGCAGAAAATCTAGATACCTTGGTGCTTCTCTAATGTATCTGTGAATTCAGATTTGCTCTCAGTTAAATTGTTCATGTTTCTGATTAATCTCAGTGGATGAAAGGACAATATTGTTTATTTACAGGTGTTTATTATCTTTATGTTTTTCTTCTGTAGATCTGCAATTCTCTGCAATGGCATGAAATGGAAGACTAGGTGATATTTCACTGCTGACTTCCTTCCTTGCCAAAATGCTTTTTTAAAAAAATATAGCTTCTTAAAATGAAGATTTTTTTGTTATCGGTTTGTATTGAAGAGCAGTAAATGTTGTGTGTAATTTCAGAGCACAATAATGCAGATAATGCATTTGGAATTTTGGATTTTTTTCTCAACATTCTGAAAATTGTTACTTTTCGTAGAAGGAAAGTTACTTATATGAAGAGAACCCCAAATCTGATGTGATGACCATGACTACTACAGGCAGCACCATCAAGAAGATGTGAAAACCTTGATTTCCATTTGAAGAGGTTTTGGTTTATAACCTTTAAGTTTGAGTAGCCTTTTTCTTTGATTCCATTTTTTATGGTAACTGTAAGTACAGGATACTGTGTACCCAGCTGGAGTTCTGGAGACTTAGCCTAACCTAGACAGCCATTATTACAGTCTACAAAACCAAAATGAAATTGTGAAACATGGCCTGTGACAATCATTGTCACCAGAGGCAGTGAAAGTTTTTGGTTTGGACTGTGATGGTAAGTTCTGTGAGAGCACTTTTTGGACCAGTAAGGGATCTGGTTGCCAAAACTAAGACTTAGGCCATCATTTGGCTGTTGCTTCAATGCTCTTGATACTTCCACTCTTCAGACATGTTTTGGAAGGTAGCAGTACCTCCTGTTGTTGTGTTTTGTAGGGATCCAAATTGTGCTGGAGTTGACTGGCTACAGTTTAAAAAAACACCTGGACCATAGACCCAGGAGAACGAGTCTCCCTTTGGACCCTGGCCAACCATAGGTGTCAGAATAGTTTTTTGCATGTGCAGTGATAGAGTTGTCTAACAGAAGTTGCCGTGACTGTGAGCTGCAGATGTCTTCAGAGTTACGTAGCTGTTGGGCTGGGGGAAGGAAGAGCTCAGAAATGCAACTACGACCTCAGAAACCTGAACTCTGCCTAAATCCTGCACTGGATAGTAATAGGTCTGTTTGGATCTGTGCCATGGTCCTTAGAAATCAGGACTCTCTTCTCCCATTAATGCCTGTGCTCTCAAGAAATGTTTATGATACCTCTTGTGATAGTAACAACTCTTGCAAATGAGAGCCGGTTTCAGTAGAGCTAATTGTATTGGAGCCACCATTTCCTCACGTGAAACATGAAGGACATTTATTACTGGGAAACAATCTAATTGCATTTTTATAATCTTACTTGTGCTGTATTCTGAACAGAAGTCTGAATGCAATGAAATGCCATTCACTTGTGTTTTAGAAACAATGCCCTCTTATTTTGAAAATATTTTTCCAAGCCTTATTTGCTAAGAGCAAGTCAGAGGAAGACAAAGTAGAAGTCCTTCTTCATTTTAGCAGAACCTGTTGCTCTCCACTGGTCAGTCAGCACAGGAAATCAGCATGCTGAGAAAATACCTGCATGTCATGAAAAACCACAATGTGTTTCAAGTTGCTTTAGAGACACTGGGCAAGTTACTTTGGTTTCAGAAAAAAACCTGACCCTACTTCCCTTTTCCTTTAGCCAGTGTCCTGTTCACATCTTAGGCAACAAGAATCACTCTGCTTGAAAAAATAGTGGCATGACTAGTTCAGAGAAAAAACGGTTTTAGTTCAGCCTTGAGTGAGTCAGCTGAGGAGCAGAATTTAATGCTTGCCTCTGCAATCTTCTGAGATGTGATAGTAAGTACTAGTGTTGCACCAGCAGAGCTTCCCAACATCTTAGTGAGCATATCCTGCTATATTTCTTTTCAGGGCTCTTGAAAAATTCTAGGGAGAGTGAGTAGATTTCTGTGCACACTGAAAGAAGAAATATTTCACTGTTGCTAAATCTGGGGTTTTGGTAGGAAAAACACATTATAGCACGAAATTTTAATCTAGCTCTATTGCTGTCTCGCTGTCAGCAGCAAGTGAACATGGGCAACTCAAACTAAAAGAAAAAGCCTGCTTTCTAAACTCAGAAACGCTATGCCAACTATGATGGAGCTGGTAGCAAATTCCTGTCTACTCTGAGTCCAGTCACCAGAAGACACTGGTCTCAGTGTGAGCTAGCCTTGAGTGCACGTAAAACAACTCTGTAACACTTTACAGGCATCTCAGATGTTACTTGCAGATCTCCTGAAGGAAGGAGATCATCCTGGCTACCTGTGAATTTTAGACAATGTTTTTGTATTACATTCCGTCATCTCTCCCTAGTGAAGTTTAGACCAGATATATAGCCCAACACCATGTGAAATTTTGTGTGAATTTTATGTGAAATCTGCAACAAAGCATTAATATCTTTACAGAAATTAGAAGAATTGATGATTACAGAAATGTATGATTTACTTTAAATTCCCAGCCAAACAACAAGCTGTTTCAGTGCACAAAGACTTTCCCTTTATTTGTATTTCACATTATATTCTTTTAGTATTTTATCTTCTGCCTGTACTGTCATCTCTTTATTTCAAAATAAAAGATAGAGAAATCTTGCTTTAATGAAGGCACTTATCTGCTGTTTTTAATTTTAGGTCAGCTGTACAGGAGATTGAAGTGTAGCTGCTTGTACATGCTGGATCCTGGCCTCAGACTTCCATGGGCTTTGTAGGCCTACAGTGCACAAACCTTCAAATGCTTCCTTGCTCAGACAGCACTTTGTGCACTGCACAGTGTTCTGTAGCTGCCTAGCAAAGAGCTCCACATCGTGGATTCTCTGTTGTCGTCTGTTGCCTTTTGGGGGGAAGAAAAAAGAAACTTTAGCGAATTCCATTTGAAAACAAATGACACTAAGAATTAAATGAAAGGCTTAACAAAATGTCTTCAGAAGTTGCAGTGCTGATTTTGCTTTTTTTTTAATTCAAAAGCTTAAAGGAAAGTGTGATTTAAAAAAAATTTCAACCCAGATGCTCATTCCTAGTAAAACATAACCCTGAAATCTCTCTTATTCCTACAGCATCCGAGAAAGGGACAGCAATGGTTCTTATGCCCTGTGTCTGCTGAATGATGGAAAAGTACTGCATTACCGTATTGACAGAGATAAGACAGGAAAGCTCTCCATACCGGATGGAAAAAGATTTGACACCCTCTGGCAGGTCTGTTAAATTTGAATCGCTTGGATATCTGTCATCATGTTTCCATATAACCGACTAAGGCAGCTTGTTTTACTTTGCTGTGCAACAACAGTCTTTCGCTAAACTGCAGGATGCTTTGGCAGGTTATTTGTCATATGTTTCCAACTTTATGTGGTTTCTATACATGAAGAAAATATATGTTAATGTAGAAAGCTATGTAAGCGTAGAGAGTTTAATAATTTTTAAATGTGATGTTGCAGCTTGGCCGAGTTCAAAATTGCTGTAATTATTGTTCAGTTAGCTGAACATTCTCTAGAATGGAAGACCGTTTGCATTTGCAAGTGACCATATTCAATAATAGCTATGCTAGGTATAGTCTTTTGCTAATGTCCTTTATGGCAGCAATAAACAGAATTCTAGGAAGCACAAAGGGGATGGTTTAGGATGCTGTACACATACTGCATTCTTTAGCTTTGAAATTCTCTACCTTCAAGGCTGAAAAAGCATAGTTTGATGAGGGTTACCACCAAAATATGTCTGAACCCTGGTAAAAATTAAGCAATTATGGAATGCATAGTTGACTATGCCATAGTTGATAATAAAACTGAATACTGGAGAAATGACTGTGTAAATTGAAAATGCTAAGGGAATTGAAACCCCTGCAGAAATCTCGTATGTCCTCTTGCTTAAAATTCTATTAAAATAAATAAAGTGAGTCACAAATCTAAAATATGAGTCTTTACTGGCATATATTAATTTTTAGCCTTTCCTGTAAATGTCCTGCCTATATCTTTCCTGGAGTCACTGGAGATTTAAAAGCAGCTGTGCTATCTTACAAGTTTTTTCAATATGTCTGCAACTCTTTCACTCACAGACTCCCTCCTTTCTACCCAAATGCACCAAAGCCAAAACAGCAGTAATGAACCTGTAATAAAATGGCATGGAGAGGACAATCCAGGAACACAAATGGCCACAACTATTGGTGCTATACATTTATTAACTGCTTACATCCTATTGCAACTTTGAGGTCCAAAGAAAGCATTGCGTATTAGGACAACTCCTGCACTGTAGTTATACCCATCTTGAAAAAAACAATTAAAAAAAAAGAGCAGGAACTCAGAGGTATAAAAAGAAGTGATTTGCTCAGAGTCACAAAGCCGGTTAGTAGCAGAACCAGGTGTGGAATGCTGAGTCATACAAATCCAGTTCCTGGATCAGGTTCCAGATTCATCCACGAGGTTACTTCAGAAACATGCACCCCTGCTAAAGAGAAGTAAAGATGAGGTAAGAACATGTGCAGTAAAGATCTGCTGTATGCCCAGTTCATTTGCTGTAATATATACCAGTTATTGTACATATGCACACAATTTTAGAGAAACAGTACATTTAATTATACCTCCCTTACCTTTTAACATCTTTTTCTCTCCTTCTCTCTTCCCCCGCCCCCCCTCTCATTCTGGTAGTTAGTTGAGCATTATTCATACAAACCAGATGGATTATTAAGGGTTCTTACCATTCCCTGTCCGCAACTTGGCTCAGAAAATGGTGAGTTATTCCTATTATTTTGTTACGTATAAGTAGCCATTCTAATGATGACAAACGTGTGCATTTTGTCCACTTGCCATGTAGGTGCATGCAGATTACAGTAGATTAAAGTTGGATAAAAAAGAATTTAAATGTTAAATTTCCAATTTTTCAAATGAGTTAAGATCTGCCAGACCATGCAGGATGGAGGCAGATCCTATAGCTTAAGGGAGGCTACAAACTCCAATTATTGCTGGCTCTAAATTAGTGTCAGATGCAAACTGTGTTTTGCTGCTCAAAGTGGCAGTGTGTGTTACTTGGCCCACACACACTAACAAGGTGGTCGTCCCAGCACTCCTCCAATGGTCCTTACTCCAAGCTGAGGCCAGCACGTCAGCAGCACTGCTATAGACATTCCGGTTGGGTGCAGTGAGAGGTGCACCCAACAGGTGAGTTGCTGGTAGATGAGGAGTTACTTCCCATGTTGGGGAGAGCAGGGCAGAACAAGGGATTGGGTGCACCTGATGCTGAAAATGGGGGTCAGAGAGGCATTCCTTCATAACTTGGGGGAAGGGAGGGGAAGGAGTGGGGGGGAGTGTCCTGAGGTCCAGTATGCTCTTTGGCCTGTTTCTCCTTTAATGTCACATTAAATACCGATGAGACCTTGTCCTCCCTCTTGCCCTGACTGCCAGGGGAAAAAAGATGCTTCTGCCTGATCCTTGTGCTATTCCAGAAGTGGTGTTCTCTCTCTAAGGCCTTCTTCTGTCATTCTGACTGGATACCAGTGCCATGGTGAGAGGATATGCCTGTACTTTTTCCACTCCTTTGAATTATTTAGGCACTGCACATACTTTTGTCTCTGTGGCAGCAAGTACTAGAGTCTGCTGCACATTAGAGACAAAAGCAAAGAAGATGGGCCAGGAGAAACACTGTAACTTGATTTAAAGACTAGAAAGTTGGTCCCCTATGTAAAATTTTGTGTTCTTACAGTACATTTCTCACCTTGCTCAGTATCCTTCTACGTTTGATTCTTTTACAGATAATGTTGTTTTTAACACTCGTTCTCCTCTTCCTGGAACCCCTTCTAAGGTAAGAGTAGGTGGTGATATAGCAGTAGCATTCATCTGAGAAGGCTTACAGTCACATACTGCTCTAGGAATCCTAATGCTTGGATATTATTGCAGCAGTGAATTTGTTTTTCTAGGGATATAAGCAGTAAGTTGAAAAGAATAAGCTTAATATATTCCAGCATGGTTATTGCTTTCATCAGGGTTTTGCATGAGCTATTCATCATTTAATTTTGTGAATTTCTTTTATACATATAATGTATGTGAAAATCGGTATTTTTCATATGCAAAATGCCTCATTGATGGTCATGTTCTGTAATGACTGTATCAACACTAGGAGGAGAGATACTGCTTTGTTTACATTGTCCATTTTGAGAATCTTATGACTGAAGCAGAAATGGAGGTTCAATTTATTTTCATATTTGGTGTGTGCAGTTAACATCAGACTTTACACAAGGGTTTGATTCCTTGTGCAGTGAAATTAAGGAAACTTCCATCAACTCCATGAAGAGTGAGTAAGCCCACCTGTGATTATAATTGCCTAAGTTCTTAGAGTCCATTGAATATAGGAGCCACCTGAGGTGTGATACATAACACCATCTCATTCAGCTGTAGTTGATCTCATCTGAAATAGGGAGTTTAATTTAGTTGTTTCACCGCTCCCTGGAGAGCGTAATCATCTAGGTCATTATCTTAATGCAGTCCCACATTATAGAAAAAAATATTTTTGTTCAAACAGGCAATTACATTTATTTCAGTACTGTTGAGTCCCTGTGGGTCCGGGAACAACCATTCTCATACCGTCACTTTCTGAAAATCAGGTGCCCTTTTAAATTATTGGAAATTACACAACGAAAATCAGTGCCATTTTTTTTTTTAATGTTGTCCTGAGGTTTGGATCTATGCTATTTACAAGGACAACTGTGAAGTTTAAGCACATGAGACCACATGTATATCATGTGGTATACACGCAGTTATAATGGTAGAGCAAGCACATTCAGTGTGGGAATACTACGTAGGTTTTAGATTATCCATAGAAAATTTTGCAGTTTAAGTGTAAATGAAAGTAAAATCAAGAGATCTTACTTTAGGTATTTAACTTATAGAAGAAGTAGTAACAAAAAACCCATATATCTGACTAAGTTGACTGATGTTTAGGACTGTGCAATGGAAGTAAATGGGCCAACCTCTTCTCTTTTCATCAGTGCGTTGCAGTAATACTGTCTCAGTTGTTTGTGATGCTTTACAGGTGAAAGACTGAGTCATGCTAACAGGGTATGATTAACCTTGCCTAACATTAATGAAGTCAAATGAAGAGCCAGTCATTCAGCAAGTCACAAAGGCTCGCTTTTGAGGAATTTTGAAGCAAGAGAGAGACTCATACCCGTCCCCATGTCACTTCAGCTTAAATGTGGTGGAATGACTTTCTGCCAATATGTGCCTATGTCTTTCCACTCAGAAGGCGCCTAGGTGATTAGTTACTAGGTGATTAGTCAAGACTATATGCCTTGCTTTTAGGTAGCCATAGTTAGGTGAGATTAATTCCACCCTTGAACACGTACTTCTCTAGCAAGTAGCTGACTTAAATACACTTGGTCACTTGCACATTTTACATACAATCATTAATGTTTTCAGGATTGATCAGTAGTAGTTACATTTAAGACTCATCATGATGGATAGAAGGAAAAGCACCAAAGATATGAGTGAGATGTGTTGAGTGCATATTTTGCAATTATTCTCTTAAAATATTGTTTAACGCTACAATATGTTTGACATTCTGAACTTCTTAAAAGTGAAATCTGAATTTCGTGTTTTCTTTAGGAGTTTTATAAAACAAGCCTGCTAAGTTACTTTCCTGTAGTATAAACATAAAAATAGAAAGTGGAAAATTTTAAATTAATATTACTATTTATGGAGCTCAAATCTTCAGTTAATATAACCAGGTTCTTATATATTAATATCTTTCTGCAAAAGCAGTAACTCACTAATGACCACTCATGTAGCTTTTTTTATACACAGAGCCTGAAGTACAATGAGTTCAAGTTGCAAAAACAAAAATGTATCCTGAAAAGAGCAAATACAATCACAAAGTCTTATGCAGAGGATGTGCAATCTATCTTCACATCATTTACATCATCGTACACTGTTGGTGTGTAAGGGCTTGGAGTAAAATTTACATCAGGGAAGGGATTTGTGTAGTATTTGCTAATGCTCCAAGAACAAACTTAGAGTAACAAAATGTTACTGTTTGTTGTCCCCTTTTTTGTAATCTGGACAGCTCCTTTTTAGTGATACTAATATGCTTCCTCTGCAAAAGGAAGGACTTTCTGCTGAAAGTCTGTATTGGAGATAATTTCTCCATGCAGAATATGGAGGCTTACTCCTTCTTACTTCTCTCAGGATATGTATGGACTAGGACTTTTCTTGCCTTTCACCAGAGCCTCCATAACTAGATTTAAGGTGATTTTGATCCTCTTTGAGTTCGTAAATTACTTTTTTCTCACTGCACATCATCCCAATATGTATTTAAACCCACAGAGAAGCTTTTGATAGGAGCCTAAAATCAGTTGTTGACATTACAGTGCAGCTGCCAACTTCTGGCCACTTCCCAAATTTTCCACTTCTTTCAGTATTTTATTTGTTTAGCCATAGTTTATCAGATAGTAATAGTAGACCTAAACCTTATGAGTACAGCCTAACTTTAGACTAGTACTGTTGCACTCCCTGATTAAGTATTCCTCTTAGCATGCATTTTTATGTCTAATACAAACATTTGAGTTAAGCAGTATTACCATCAAGGCAGTACAGGTGGCTGCTTGGTCAAGTGCTGGGAGCTACTCGTGTCGGAAAAATATAATGAACCGTGCTCACCATGTGCAAAAGAGCACTTAATCTCTTCAATAATTTATCTGTTGCAAAACTATAACTAAGAAGTGCTTCAGGTCTCATTTATTCCCAATATGGAAAGAGAATTTTGTGAGGTAAAAGAAAATAACGGATTCAGTAAGCAGACAGCTCTGAAGACTGTCAAGCATCAAAAAAGTTTCTGTTCTTCCAGTGGAACAGGGACTGTATTGCTATCCTTGGTGTTTTAAAATAAAAGATAACTTTTTTATGTGAAATCAAACATTTTTTTTAAAAGAAAGCTAGGAAAAATGCCAATCCTATCCATTAGAAAACCTATCTTTTCAGGGAAAAAAAAATGTCCAAATGGGTTATTTAAAACTTCAGAACATCTAACTGAAAGTCTGTTCAAAGGCTGTTTAAAGTGGCTTAGAATGTGTCTCAGATTATTATTTCAACCTCAGCATAGCCTAAATGCTTGGTCAATAAGTACTGCATCGCGGTTTTAATTAGGCAGGTATGATATCTTAGTGACCTCTAGAAATGCTAATTAGTCAAATTTAATGAAATTAATGTATTATTGTAAAATATATTTGCATTTCTTTTAAAAGTATCTTTATACAGAACATAAGTGCACATGTAAAATCTAAAGCCTGTTCATTTTTGTTTGGAATTAATATCAGTTTGTGTGCTTTTTGCTTCAATAACCACATTGTTTGTTGTAAGACCAAGGTGTGCCTTAAATCTTGCTTGATATGTTAGTCATATTTCAAGACACTGAAGTTATCAACTGATTTACATTGCTAAATATGTTGGGAGTGGCTAAAGTTCAGTAACAGAGGCAGGAGAAACACACTGTGTAAAAGATCTGGGGAAAGGGCAATGTGCTTGAATTTAAAAACTGCCTTAAGGTATATCTACAGATTCAAGATGGTTTGAGACTAATATAGTTGAAAGAAAATTTAGTACTACGATTTCCTGTACTACATTTTTTTGATGCATCATATGTGTACTTGCAGGCACACACAAGAGAAAGGTTGGGAGTGTTTTGTTCTTGTATACTACATCTGTTTTGTAAAATACCTTTAGCTATTTTCCTGACACATTTACTGTTCCTCTTTGACATTGTGGTTTCTAGAGTTGGGCAGGAGGTGGAATTATCTCAAGACTCAAATCGTACACCTTTCCAAAGGCTGGCAGCAAAAAGGTGCCTCATATAGTCTTTTTAGGTTTTTGACTGAGTTAAAAGGACTTACACTTCACTAATTTCACTCTCCCCCCCCCGCCCCTTTTGGCTTGCTGTTACTAAGTGTGAGTCTTGGCTACTAACAATCAGATTGTGAAGATTTTGTAAGCTTTCTGCTTCTTTCCTAATCATCTGTGTAATTATGGCCTTGATTTTATAACTAAAACGATGGTTTTAAAGAAGCTTTTAAAATTGAGGGACTATTTTTAAGTAATTTCTGATATCCCAAAATACTAGTGTGTATCTCAACATTTCTGCAAATAAAATGTGATAAAATACTTTTCAAAAAACAGTCACTTGTAGCAGAACAAAATGATATTTCTACTCTGAACTATCATTCCTAATCAGAAAATTGGCTTGCTTACACAATGCTATTGCTGAGCACATTTAGGGAACAATTTGTTAAGAACAACCACAAAATATATTATTACAGAACCTGTGTGCACAAATCTTGTTATGCATTGGCATTAATTGCATTTAGGCAAGTCTAAGATGTCACAAGACCAAGCAGAATGGGAAAGGTGGTAAGATGTCAGGGAATCAAGAGGAGCCCAGCCCTGTACTAATGAAAATGCTGCTGCATGGCCAGAAAATTATGCTGTCCAGTAATTGGTGTAGTTGTGAAGCATGTAGTTATGAGCTTTGTTTGCATGCTGAGAATAACATGTGTGTCCCTGTTCCACCCATGAGTCTCTCTTTTTGTTTATTTATTTATATATTTCCAGTTGCTCTTCAACAAAAATGAGCAGGCATAAAAAGCCCTAGAGGTACACTGCTGTTTAGAGTGAAAAACTGTTTGACTTATACTGTATTTGATAATCCTGGTAAATAACGATTACTCTCTTTTTATAACTTCAGTTCACTTTTATACTGAAGTACCAATAGCTGTTGCCATCTGTATACCCTTACAGCACCCACTTCTCATTTTTAATGTGCTGTCATCTTGTACAAATACATACACAGTGTCAGGACATGTTCTAAAGGCATCTGAAAAAATTGCCGTACTATCACACGTTAGACGAGAAATATTTTAGTTTTGTTCAGAAAAGTGAGTGTGGGGTCTGAATTCTCTAGACATGGCTTTGGTCACTGTGCTGTCTGTTCCCCTGGTAAAACCTGTGCTTCTCTCTGGTTGCTTTCTGCAGTCAAATACCTATTTCCTGCTTTCTGGGGAACATACACAGAATACAGACTGAAGCATATTGACGGAGAAAGACCAATCATTTAAGAAAATAATTTCAGAAATCTGATTTTATCACCATTTACATGTACTTAACAGTGAATACTCAAACCCACAAATTTCATCATACTGCCAAATTTTAGACTCTAAACAAAAATCCTGCTCTGAACATTTACCATCCATTAACCCCAACATGCAGAGTTTACTTTAGACCTGATTAATTAGGCAGTTACTTCTCTTATGTCAAAAACTTCCAGACAGTAACACAGAAAATTTATGCTGTTATATTTATTCAGTCTTGGAAACTATGGAGTTTTTAGAATTTCACAAACTGGTTATTTGGATATAATTTTAGCACTCAGATCAAAATTTTTCAGGATGTTTTGCTCACTAATATAAAATTGGCAATTTAGATGACAATTTAAGTGAGCTCGTGCCCCCTAGTGGCGACTAAGATGTCTTAGCCAAAGCTCATTGAGGATTTGGCTAATAAGGTCTTTGTCAGGCAGTATTTTGCTATTCAATTTGATTTAGCAAAATAAGATGACTTTATAGTCTTACCTATACGTTTGTGTTTTTGCAAATCAGAGTTATTAACCTGAAAAGAAATCGCATTTGCTGTACTGATTGCCTTGTAAGTATATTTTTTGCTATAAAATGATGATCTTTACTATAAAAATCAGACTTACAGTAGTTAGAGCCATTTCATTCATATTTTAAAGCAAGCAGTAAGTGGGTCTTGTTCTCATTACATCAACTAGATGCTATCAAACCTGCTTAGGGGTTATCCTTCTAAGGCCTTATCCATGCATAGAAAGTGGTCTTCCTTTTACTAGAAAGATATCTTTGAGTCAGTGCAAACTCTCTGCCTCCTGCTTTCCTCTCATTGTGGATGTGGCTATATTACTATAAAAGTGCCACACTAGCATAGCCAGTCCCTAATATGGGGAAGAATGGCATGTTTAGATTAGCTTAACTATGGGTACCTGAGAAGTTCAACCAACAAAAATTAAACCCTAGCAGAAGAAAAAAAATATGTTGGTGTGAAAACAGGACAGGGTCACAATGGCTTTCTAGTATGAGAGCAGAAAATTACAGCCTGCCCCATAGTCTGCAAGTGTACATACCACAAGGTGTCACGTAGTATGTGCCATTTTTAATGGGCTCCTCTAGTGGACTCTTTTCTTGTATTCCTTTTTACTGGATGAGCAAATCCATGGTCATTTTGCCCATTCTCTGGTTCTTGTAAAAATACAAGGAGTAATCTCCTACCCTATACCTTGGTTGTATTAAGACAAAGATCCCTTTGTCAGAAAAAGATCTGCGGAATTAAACTTGCTCTTTTTAAAGTGTAGGGCAGAAAGGACTCTGGATTTAAACGACAGTTAAATAAAAAGGAAATTTTATTGTATTATTACCCAGACCACTGTATATGCAATGACACATACATCGTGCACAATTTCTAGTCAGCCTCGCTTGGCTTCAAGAGAAAAATTCCAACCTTTCTGCTAGAAAATCGTATTCAAAGGCATCCAGCATGCTTCATGCCACGAATACATAACTGGCAGAACTGAAGAAAAGTGTTTGAGGTTTTCTGAGTGCTGCACAATATTCCCAAGTTACTAATATGAGCTGAAAAGGTGCCTGTGAAACATCAAATTGCAGTTCAACCAGAAATATTAATGAAAAAGGCATTGTTAAGCTGTTAAATCAAACTGCAACAATGGGGAATATCATTCCACATGTACATATATATTAGTTAACTAAGCTAACACTAATGATATGTAAGACATTATCACTCATCTTAAACATGAGCAGCTCTCTGAGAAAGAGAACGTGCTTTGTTAGATTTGGTGTCACTGTGTTATTTCCAGTTCACAGCTGCAGAGTTCTATTCACAAGCACAGGAGTGATGCACTCTTTTTTTTTAATGTAGTTCCTGAACAAGAGCATCCAGTCCTTTCTGATTCTTTTATTTTGTCCTTGAATTGCAAAGAGCAGAAATGTCTCTCTACGTCCCATTTGAGGAGTCAGCTATGTCATGACCAGAGGTATATTTTTACCAGCTGCTCTGCACTAGTGAAGGGATTCTTGAGGTGTCTGAATTTGGTGTACATGAGTTCTGTTTGGCCAGTCCAAAGGATGCCAGTTCATACACCAAGACCTAGGATCAGGGATATTTAGCTATCTTTCTAGTCTGCAACTAATACTAATCACATGAGACTTATGCCCTCCAAGTTTTTTAAAATTTGTGGGGTTATCCAGTACTGGGCTGAGTACTTCCTAAGTGTTTCTGCCCTGTTGTTCAACAGCAATCGGATGAAGCTCACTTATCAGACCTGTACAAGGTGTTGCAGTGCAATTGGTAATTTCCATCATTATGATTCAGCCTGCAGGGTTATATTGCCATCAAAAAGCATCACTGCTTCAAACAGTAAGTTCAAGTCCATTTGAAATCTTGAGCTTATAATTTTCAAAGGCCTTTCCCAAAGTGCTTGTATCTTATTTCTCTTAAGCTTGGGTTATGATGAGGAAAAGTGTTACACGGTCTTTTTCTCGTCTAAAAATGAGGAAGATCTGCTGAAGTTGTACCCTTCTGTGGGCTGAATTCATATTCCTTGTTATGTAACAGCAACTACACAAATTCTGTCCAACACTCGACTGTTTGTGGAAATAAAGAAAACAGAGCTGCCATGCTTCATTGGTTAGCTTGGAGCTACAGCTACACCCGTGTGACTTTATCTAATTGTGACTACAGAAAAGGTTTCAGTGTTTGAAGTGAGGAGTGTGCTGTGGGACATTTCAAGGCTTGGTTCTGATATTCCCATTACACTTTTTGGTGCACAATTGAGGTACTCCCCACAGTGAACAGAGGACAATCGGTAGCCCTGTCAATGCTTTCAAGAAGCAAAGGAGTCCCAGAGCGATGCAGTCGCTTCTAGATGTCATTTTCTGAACATTTCGCATTTCTATCAGAAAGATTATTTTAAGGGTAAAATACGCAAAAGGTATCCTTTGAAACTGTGATTCTGTCATTCCTGAGTATTTCAGAACTTTCCTTCAGTATCCTGGAAACTGCCACTGAAGACCCAGCATCTCAGACCCATTCTTAGGTAGTCACCATATTTTTATCCTTTTTTTCCCACTCTACTTTTGGACTCCTTGGCCAAGAAGTGTTAGCCAGAGGCTTCCATAAAATCCATACAATGTGGCAATTTGCACTTGCTTCCTTTGTGCTTGTCTCTGTCTCACAACAGGTATTAATGTCAGTCCATATTGCTTTGTATCCACTCAGTTAATTGATTCCAATTACCTTTTGGAATGTAAAAATGATCTCCCCTTTAAAGTATAAATATAGTTAACGTAGGAAGCAAGAATACATCCAGGAAGCTATCCAGTGAAACTATTGTCAATTCTTAGTAGTAATACTGAATGGGTCATAGTAACTAGCAATAAGATAAAAAACCCTAAGAAGTCTTGATGTGTTCGGAAGCAATGTGGAATATATGAAATGCACAAACTAAAATCACTGTGGTCTCAGTAAGCATAATTCCATCTGATTTCTTTTTGCTTTTCAAAAGCTGATTAATATTTTTGACTGAATATAAGCATTTCCCTGTACATCCTGACATAGAGTAGGGAAAGACTGTCCTAAGTATTCACAGTGAAACTGACAGCCCATCACTTGAGAGGTTTAGGACTGAGTTCCAATCTTAGTAGGGTTTTTTTATTTAGTGAATGGCCTGTGTGAAATAGAGTGATATAGGTTTTGGAAGTACAGTTCTTGCAGACCTGGCAAGTTGTACGAGGCTAGAAAAACAGAACTAGAGCTGGGCATCTTAGAATCATACAATCATAGAATCATTTAGGTTGGAAAATACCTTTAAAATCATCAAGTCCAACCATTAACCTAGCACTGCCAAGTCCACCACTATACCATGTCCCTAAGCACCACATCTACATGTCTTTCAAATATCTCCAGGGATGGTGACTCAACCACTTCCCTGAGCAGCCTGTTCCAATGCTTGACAACCCTTTCAGTGAAGAAATTTTTCCTAATATCCAGTCTAAACCTCCCCTGGTGCAACTTGAGGCCCTTTCCTCTTGTCCTGTGGCTTGTTACTTGGGAGAAGAGACCAGCACCCACCTTACTACAGCCTCCTTTCAGGCAGTTGTAAAGAGTGATAAGGTCTCCCCTCAGCCTCCTTTTCTCCAGGCTAAACAACCCCAATTCCCTCAGCCGCTCCTCATGAGCCTTGTGCTCTAGACCCTTCACCAGCTTCGTTGCTTTTCTTTGGACACGCTCCAGCACCTCAATGTCTCTCTTGTAGTGAGGGGCCCAAAACTGAACACAGTCTTCGAGGTGCGGCCTCACCAGTGCCGAATACAGGGGCACGATCACTTCCCTAGTCCTGCTGGCCACTCTATTTCTGATACAAGCCAGGATGTCATTTGATTTCTTGGCCACCTGGGCACACTGCTGCCTCATATTCAGGTGGCTGTCAACCAACACTCCCAGGTCCTTCTCTGCCAGGCAGCTTTCCAGCCACTCTTCCCCAAGCCTGTAGCGTTGCATGGGGTTGTTGTGGCCCAAGTGCAGGACCTTGCACTTAGCCTTGTTGAACCTCATACAATTGGCCTTGGCTCATCGATCCAGCCTGTCCAGATCCCTCTGTAGAGCCTTCCTCCCTGCAAGCTGATCAACACTCCCACCTATATCTTCTTTTATCTCCTGCATATCTTGTTTTATACCATTCATTTGCCTCCTTCTTGAGATTGGCAGGTCAGTTTGGTCCCTTACCTATCTCACAACCGTCTCAGGGCTCTTGTGGCTTGCCCTGACAGCAAATGACCTCTCAACACTGTTCCACAAGACTGAGTGATTCAAGTCAGGAACATTACTCTTACCATCCCTGATGCCACCATGCTCATCCCACTAGGCCAGAATCTTGCCAAGTGTTGGCTTCCTACTCAGGGTTTGCTGTAAAATCTATGTAGTGAAACCTTTTCTGCTTCGTCGAACTGGTTAGATCACTTCATTGTTATTTAAAGGTCTGTACCACACAGGTCAGGCATTTTCCCTACAAAATGCAGTTTCCAAGTGATAAAACTTCTGTTACACCCAATAATTCACTCCTGGACATTTCTCAAGCTCTGTTTCTCTTTACTTGAAAACCACAACTGTTTCAGGCAGGAACTTATGCCACTGAAAGCTTCAGTTATTAAAAAGAAAAATTATATACTCAAATATTTGCAAAATAGCCCTATCCAGTGTTTTGCAAGTACAATATATCTTTGTTTCCTATTGGGGCTGAGCAAACTCATGCTGATGTTTGAATTTCTGGTTTTAAAACACTCTCTTAGGAGGGTGAGGTCACTCATGAGTAAAATTTCTACATTGAGAAAGAAAAGGGACTAAACTGCAGAAATAAGTTCTGTAGTTCCCTGTTCCTGACAGGTCACAGGCAGAAGAGAGCAGATTATAAGTTTCTCTCATCTATACTTTATTGTGCCAGACTCATCCTTCAGCCAAGGAGCTCCAGAACACACTGTGTTTCTGCTGGGGTGGTTTGTGTGCTCCATAGTATTCCTCTGACAAAGAGTAAAGCAGAGGGATTGTATTTGAACCAGATGTTCAAGTACAGTAAGAATTAGGTCATTTTCTCCCTCCTCAGAGCAAACAGACTGGCCTAGTATCTGGTCCATGACATTACACAAGCCTATTAAAATAATTACTTTTTACCCCAGTTTCTTCCAAGTGGAGTCACTCTATAACATCCACAAGAGAAAAAGGGACGTATTTTTTGTTTTCATTTGTGCTAGGAATCTCTTTATGGCCTAGATATGGAGAGAGATAACTTGGAGAGGGAGGAAGGACAGATTAAAGAGAAATCCTTATGGCTACTTGTGTTACAAGGCAGATTTGAAAAGAGCATGTAAACGTAATACCTGCAGAATAAGATTTGTGCATGACCCAGTCCAGTTGATTCTCTCAGATCAAATGCTCTGAATATTTGCAATAACTTTTTATGCTTTAGCAGTGTATGTTTCATTTAGCCTGCATATTTACTCAAGCAATAACCTCCAGATTGAAATAAACTTTGTTAGATCCCTTTCTTACTTTCTGATTCTCACCTATGTGTCTCTTGCAATCACTATGCCATAATCCTCGGGGAAAAAATGCTTTTAACTTAGCTATTCATTGTTAAACATAAAAACTCTATTTGTGTGCTACAGCTTCAGCCAACTATTGGCCACCCACCTGATGAAGCACCTTTTAATCCTTACGTGCTGCAAAGGAAGAGGGGTCTTACAGGAGCAGAAAAAGGTAGGCAGAGTAATTTATGTCATTAATACAATTTCCTTCTTTATGCCAGAGATCTCTCCTCAACCCATATTTCTTTTGTCTTGCATGTTTTCACACCATGGCATGTATTGGTATAGCCACCAGCATAGCTCAAGCCTGGTAGCTGAAACTGCCAGATGTCACCATCTGTAATAAAAGTAATTTAGCAGAAACCCCTTTTTCCACGCTGAAGTGAAAGATTATTACTTCCATGACTCTAAAAGCTGCATCCTTGCACTTCATAAAAAACAATGTGCCCTGTTGCATCCACAGTGCCAAGCTGGTGCTCAGGTTTTCTCTAAAAGGCAATTGAAGACAGCTGCCTAAGAATGAAATACATATAAGGCAGCATTCTGAGTGAAGAATTGTCCGAGGTAACTAATGGGAAGTACTAAGGAGAAGGGCCAGCCTTTAACCCTCCTTCTGCAAGGAACCTCCTGGTTTCACATTACACAGAAGCTCAATAGGTCACTCTCTTTTGGGGTGTTCTAAAGTGCCTGTAGCTGGACTGCATGTGGTTTCTTTATAATGCCCTCATAAGTCAAACACACTGATGATCCTGAACATAGAAAGGGTGCATATAGTAGCTGTGACAGCAAAAATGTCTCACATAACGTCCAATTTTTTCACTGATTGAACTGCAGGTGATCAGAGAGAGGCCTTACCCATGGATACTGAGGTCTATGAAAGTCCATATGCTGATCCAGATGAAATGAAACCAAAAAATGTCACTCTTGACAGAAAATTGTTAACCTTGGAGGAAGGAGAACTGGGGTCTGGCAACTTTGGTACTGTAAAGAAAGGGTTCTATAAGATGAAAAAGTAAGTATTTCCTTCAGTTTTCATGGAGTCTAATATGTAAAGCTCTAGCCTTTATTTTTCGGAGCAGCAGTATCTTTGCATGTCATTTGGGGTGACAGACTGTACCTAAGCAATTTGGGCTAACATTCACTGGTTTCTCTCTTTGTACGTACACTCATACACTCATTTTCTATACACTCTTTTTCTTTTCCCCTGTTTGCAGACACCTCTTTGCCTGCAGCGTAGTCACCTCCCAGCCATTATTTTTGTTTGTGAAGTGGGGAAGTGCCCCTTATGATTATTTTCTCTCCTGTCAGGGATAGTAGAGTGGGAAGTCTGCTGCCTTCCTCTATAGTTTGTATGGGCAGTCACGCTACTCAGTATTTCCCATCTGCACAACCTCTCTTTGAGAAATAGTATAGAGTGCTGTGGACATCGTACCTCTAGCAAAGAGATTTTCACCTAAAATAAGTATGATAAATACCTGTCTCATGAAGCTGGAATGTTGTTTTTCAGGAAGGCAGAACATGTTGTGACCTCTTTTATCATGTAATTGCAGTAGGAACAGACCCTGTTTACACTGGCAGAAGTGGAAGCACCTTGACTGTTCATGCATTTCCATAGTAAAATGTTGTCAGTATGTTGTTTAAGTGCATGGGCTGATTATGTATACACTTTCGCCAGTTGAAGTTGGAGGCATTTCTTTAACCAAGGTTTTCAGAGCCAGGAGGGATTTTTCTTTTTTCAGTACAGTCTGAGGAGATTTGAAGGGCTCTGGTCCCAGCTTGTGTATTTGCTAATCATGTTTCACACTTGAGCTCTGTCAATCTCATCAGTCACTCTTTCACTTAGTTGTATGAGCTGAAGGTTGGAGGAGTAGGCTTTGTTTCTCAGGATTTCAGAGCACTGCCTTGGGGTCTTGCAATGCTGCATGTTCTAGTCTCACCCCCAAAACACCTCAGTGCTTAGAAAGGCCTTTATAGGTTTTCTTGCCAGAAAAGCTTTATGGCATTCTTGCCAGAATGGGTAAGAAAATTTTGTCTGGTACATTTGTTTTCAGGCTTGTTAAGACATTTTTATGACTATTTATAATTTTCTCAGGTTCCTTCCATTCTCTCTCTTTTGCTTAGCTGTCTTCTGAGCATTTGATAGAGAGATGTTCCTGTTACAGTCGGGTTTTTTCCCCTCTGAATGTCAATTCTGTCTTTTGTCACAGTTTGTACTATGTGCACAGAAACATCAGAAGAAGATTGTGTGCATTTGCACACAGATTTTTCAGCAACTAATCCCAGAACTGGATTCTTTTTTGTAGGGGTGCCAAGCCAGTGGCTGTAAAAATTCTTAAGAATGAGAGTAATGATCCAGCCATAAAGGATGAATTACTCAGAGAAGCAAATGTAATGCAGCAACTGGATAACCCATATATTGTTCGAATGATAGGCATATGTGAAGCTGAGGCCTGGATGTTAGTAATGGAAATGGCTGAACTTGGGCCATTGAACAAATTTTTACAAAAAAATAGGTATGTAAGCTTTGATTTGTTTCATAGGATTTATCCAAAGGGGGAAAAGGATACAAGTCCTTTTTTTTTTTTTCCTTTAAGGGCAATTTTAAATTGACATGTTGTTAATGTAATAATTAATGATTATAGTTACTCTTCACTGGGACATGATTATCTTGTACATGTCTCCTAACTGTCAAATATTTCTGGTAAAATAGTGGATTTTGAATAAATGAAAGAATTTTCACATGTCCTTCAATTGCTCATTTACTGATATGATCACAGATCATCTTGCTAGGACATTCTTATGCTGCCTGTTCTAATTAAAGCTTAGCTAAACATAACTGGATCAGGTTCCTAGTATGATGTAGGGAAGTTCATAGTAAAGATTTATATTTGAACTCCATGAAAAGTCATGAAAATGAACTCCTGACCTCTTAAAAATTCAATTATGATTTTCAGACATGTCACGGAGAAGAATATAACAGAGCTGGTACATCAGGTTTCCATGGGGATGAAATACCTGGAGGAGAATAACTTTGTTCATAGGGATCTGGCTGCAAGGAACGTGCTATTAGTCACCCAACATTATGCCAAAATTAGTGACTTTGGACTTTCTAAAGCTCTTAGTGCTGATGAAAATTATTATAAGGTAAGGTTTGCACAAGACCTGAAAGCTGTATAGTAGCATAGATTAATAAACTTCTTTTCAGTTGAAGTGCAGTTGTTTTTAAAAGTTGAAAATTAGAAATAATATGCATCATCCATTATTTTACAGCCTGATAGTAGGTCACTGATTTTCAAAATGTGTAATCAACATTAAGAGATGCGTAGGGAGGAAAAAGCTAGTCCCTTCTTTTATTTGCTTACTTCATTCATTTACTTTTGGTAAACTTGTCATTAGAAGGTTGAAATTTATGGTGGAAATGAGATACCTCCTTATATAAAAGGGGGAGAATGTCTTTGTTGCAGATAGGAACTTTTGGGCACTTATGGTTTTCACCATGTCCAAGGAAAATTTAGGGTAGCACACTGTATTATTGAAATTTTTTAAAGAATACCATTGGTAAATAATAATTTGTTCTAAGCAGAATTTTTTTAGCTTGGTTTTAAATTCATTGAATCTCTGTACAGCTAAAGAGACTGAAATAACTGCCACATTTAGTAAGGTAAAAACATCCATGGGAGACAAAAGCTCTAATCGTGTCTGCATCTTTTTTTCTGATATATTGCTCTTGCAGTTCAAATTATTTCTTCCTTCTGCCTATTCCCTTTCATCAGCTGTTTAAAACTAATAAGCCAGACCATGAAATGCTGCAGAAGAGGATCAAGCACATACTCCCTTCTGATGACCTTCCTATTGGAATAGTAACTACTGCCAGAAAAGGCAGTAATATCTTGAATCAGTGTCACTAGCCTAGCCAGAGCTGCTTGTCAGAGGTTTGAGAATTGGTATCAAAGGCCCATTCCCTTTACAACTCCACAAAATGCAGTGGCGTTCTTTCACTAGATCTAGAACTGTGCTGGGATAGCTTGACACTTGCACTGTCATAACACAGTGTTATGGCATAATTTAATCAAACTGCAGTTTGCCACAAGGCAGTTGCTGTGCTTTGAATGGATCTTCTCATTATTACTACAAGTAATAATGCGACTCAGTGTAGCTGGGTGTGTATCTTTTACCCTCTGTGGAGAGTCTAGATGAAAAATCTTACTTTTAAAGAGCAACTTTAAATTAAATGCCACTAAAAACATGACTCCAGGTCATTTAGCTAAGCTTTGCTTTACCATAGATTTCATTTCAGTGCATTATTTTGAAAGTGGAAGATTAGGAACAATTTTGTAATTGAAGGAGCAGCTACCCATTCTCTCTAATGCCAACTGTATCATCGGAAGTGTTATAGTACTTAGTACAAATGTGTGCAGATCTAAGTTAACTTGGCTTATATGAATTCTGATGTTGTTTACTACTTACCACTGTCTCTAGCCTGCTTTTTTTCCTTTCCATTATGACTTATTTTAGGCACAAAGTCATGGAAAATGGCCAGTCAAGTGGTATGCTCCAGAATGCATGAATTTCTACAAATTTTCTAGCAAAAGTGATGTCTGGAGCTTTGGGGTTTTAATGTGGGAAGCTTTCTCTTATGGGCAAAAACCATATAAGGTGAGTATTTCTATCTGGCAATTTTTTTCCTGTAAAAAATCAGAGCAGATTTGAACCAATGCCTTTTCTTACCTAAAAAGGGTTATTGCAGGCCAAAGCAGGCCTTAGCGCCCCATCTGTTGCAACAAATGAGCCAAAGGATAGCCCCAAAATCAATTCCAGGTCTCTATTTATTTTATACTAGCACGTGTGCTGTAATCATTTGCAACTTGGATGACTGTTCTGGTCACCCTGTTCCAGGGAATGAAAGGTGGTGAAGTTGCACAGATGATTGAAAGAGGAGAACGAATGGAACGTCCTGAAGTCTGTCCAACAGAAGTCTATGATCTAATGAAATTGTGTTGGACATACAAGTGAGTGTGATGTGATGCTCTCTCTTTTAATAGAATTATATTTTAATCTACTTATTTAATAGCCGGGGGGGGGGGGGAGGGGGCAGCGGCGGTATTTCAAAATCCATTGTTTCAGCTGGTGTTTAGTTTACAACCAACCTCCAAACTAAGGAGCCAGTTGCACTTTCAAGTGAAAATTATTTGAGTTATTGGGTCTACTACAAGAAGCTGATTTTGCACAGCTGATTTTGCTGGAACACTTATATACAAAAAACAGGGCATCATAAAAAACAAGTCATTCCACAAAAAGGTCAGTCTGATGTATTTTGAAAAGAAAGTTTGAAATTAAGCAAATATTTTTGTTTCATTTTGGATTGTATTTTGTTTATTTTTCATTTCCAAGACTACTTCTTTACTGAAATTTCAAAGTCATATTGCCAGATTATTCATTCCATTCCTCAATAATTAATTGTTTTACCTATTTTTCTCTTCTCTCATTTCTGAATATACTCAGATTGGATCCCACATTGACTTCCTATTAGTGAGGGCAAAACAACTTTTCGGATCATACCTAATATGTCAGAAACATTTTTCTGATCAATAACAATTCAGAAGTTAGAATTATGAAATATAGAGAAGAAAAAAAAGCCTATCTGATATTCTTTTTTAATTAGTATATTGCAAAAATTTATTAAAAATTTTTATGATTTACCATTTTAAACTATTTTGCTTAAGTTGCTTTTAGCTGTAGGAAGGCCTCCATGAAGTACCCAAAGTCTACTGTAATGTCACTTATTCTTCCAGTTAACCATCTGGAGAATATGTGTGTCCAACAAAGGTCTCTGGATTCCATTTAAGGAGCTGTGGTACTTCACTTTTAGGTACCTTGCTTCTTTGTTAGTTTTATTACACCTAGTACTCTAGAAAGAATGTAGAGCCATAAAATAATTTCTGCCTTTTGGTTTGACTCAAAGAATGCCGTAACAGTTCTAGAGTGAAAGGGATAATTTTTTGTTATGATTAATAAGCATATCATAAAGCATGCTGCTTTTTATTTGTTTGTACTTAAATATCTTTAATAATGGAAAGAAAAAAGAAAAAAATTTAAAAAGAAGGCTCAAGTCAGGCAGTATAACAATCTCAATATGTAATGTATTATTGTGAGGGCTTGTTGTCAGTTTAATTGTGTTCTCCCAAATCAATGAACAGTTGCAGATATAGAGGAAAGAAACACAGTACAGCCACATAGTGTATGCGTAGGCTCCTCTTAGTGGTGCTAAGCTACTCTGTATGACTGTAGTACCCATTATAAAGCAGATATTGCACTGTAAATATTCTTTTTTCTAGATTATTACTGAAGTAAAATTAAGTAGAAAATGAAATGGAGCTGATTTACCATTTCTTTCTTGTAGTACCTTTGCCAACCACAAATAACAGGCATGATAGTAAATCCACCAACTGGATGCTCCATAGTGACATTTGCCACTTGGTATTCATTTGTAGCATCATTTTGGTAGCCTTAAAATGTGAGCAGCTTTAAATGAGCTATCACTGAGGTAAAGTCCCAAGTGTTACAGGGCCCACGCACCTTTACAGCTTTCTCCTTCCTACACAATGATACTTGTCATCTTTCCACAGTGTTGATGACCGACCAGGATTTGTTGCGGTCGAGCTGAGATTACGTAACTACTATTACGACATTTCCCACTAACAGCGTGAAGAACAGCAGCTTCCTTGCCTCCAGCCAGCACCCTCTGAGAAGCAGTTCAGTTTCTGAAACCAAGCGACTTTGATTTTTATACTGCCGCTTTCACCCTGCAAAGCTCAGAGCTAAGCCGTGTGTCTGTAGGGTTGCCTTTTTTTGCTTTCTGCGCAATATTCAGCCCTGAAATAGAGTGTTGAAAGTGGAGAGGCCCCAAAGCGAGCCACAAGGACGTCAGAGCAGATGCTTATACTTTTGCTACATTCCATTTCATTTTATTTACAGCCTTATTGGCATTACATTTTGCGGCCATGTAAAACCTATTTAATGTCTTTCAGCCCTCTTCCTCTCTTGTATTTGAATGCGGATTGGGATTTAGATTCTTGTTATTAATATTCTTAGCCTCAAATGCATTAAGAGTTGTTCCAGCCTTCCCCCTCCCCAAGGAAGAATAGCATAAACATTTCTCACTGTGAAGGAAATTCACTGTGAAAGTGTGTCAGTCGCTTTGACTGACAGCATGTTTTATATTACCCCCAAGCCCCTTTAAAACCAAATTGTATTCTTCTCAGTAGTAATGTAGGCAGAGGGCAACTGGGAGATGTGAATTTCTAACGTCATCATCTCCTTTAAATGTGACCAACTTCTCTTGTTCCTCATCTCATGTGGAAGCCTAGCTGTCCCTCAGGGAGTTATTTTTTCCTGGTGAAACCTGGGAACTCAGGGGCTTGCTCTCATCTCGGAACAAAACATATCAGCACCTAAGACAATGATTCTGGGTTTTAACATAAACTCCATCACTGCATTCCTGAAAGAGAGCTGTACAGTGAAAGGTGACGGAGCAGCACCTTTCTTTCTCTGTGCTGTTTCAGCCTTCTCCAGAGGTATCTTTTCCATGCATCTCTTTGGGTATACCAAAGCTCCTTGCATTGTGTTTTGAGCAGCAATCATTTCTGTCTTTTTTCAAACCTTTCTTGAAAAGTATTTGTGAGAATTCACCACACCTTATCGCCTCTAAAGCTAAATTTCACCCCTAGCTCAAATATTTTAAAACAGGCATATGGACATCGAGTTCACTTTTGTCTGCCCCTAAATGTTAGTATTTGTCCAGTTGTTAATCCCTGTGAGCATCTCAGGAAAAGGTATTTGTTTTATCACTCTTTTGTAATGCACCATGCATCTCCATTAATGTGCAAGTGTAGCAATTGTAATAACAAACAATGTAATCAACTTCTGATTCTGTTTTTACCCTTATGCTGTGTTTGTCCAATGTCATTTTAAATATTACAGATATCTATATTTCTATCACTTATTCCTCACAAGCAGCTACTTTACTGGCATTTACATCTCAGGAGTCTACATACATTGCATCTACTAGATATAGAGATTTTAGAAGAATATAAAGAATAAGATTTAGAGTTAGATATATTTATTGCATATGGCTGGTTAGAACATACATGTTTAATTGTTGTGTGAACAGGGTATTCTTAGAGATGCACCAATATTTTTTTCTCTAGCAAAGCAACTGTGTGGGCAATTACAGTGAGAAAGTGTGAAATGATTTTCATAAAAGAGCTGACTATAAACAAGTGTAGGAGTTACTGTAATTTTTTTTTTCTTTTTACTAAGTTTATGGTCTATTTTTCAAAAAATACCTGGTGATTTTTGGTAGTTTAATCTTGGGTGTCTAGTGCAAGACACTTCAGAAAGCACATGCTACTGAAAGATACTGAGTGCAATAGACCATGTTTCAAATGTGACCAAACGTGACTTATATTGAAGATTATGTATTTTTCGTTTTGTTTTTAAGAAACATTTTTCTACAAGAACAGCTTGTCTAGAAGTTAGCCATAGTTATATGAAGGTGTTTTGTCGCTTTAATCCTGTTGCAGAGAAATTGTTAGCTCTACATGTACAATTAGTACATTCATGGGGATATTAGTTATAAACAAATTGCACAAATCTCTACTAGCCAGTGAGTGACAGTACTCAATTTCCCTGAGAGAGATATACATATATCTCTTTAAAAGTGTTATCTGATGCAACAAAACTGGAGGAATATTTCTTTCCCTCTGTTCTGAGTGAATGTCACTTTCTGGTGTTACTCGATTATTGTTAACTTCACTATTATGTAATAAAAGTTTACAATGAGAATATAAAGTATTGTGAAATAAATGGATTAGGTTTTAAAACTGAAATTAAATACACTGTTTTACAAAATATGTTGTTTTAACAAGAATCCTTTAATATTTAAGTGCTTTCTAAAAAATGCTGACGCTGTGCAGAGCGTGTATATTTACTGAATTACTGTGATTTTTGTGGAAGATTGAGATTCACCTATTGACACTGAAAGGTGCCTGACACAAGAGATAAGCCCACTGAAGCCTGGGCTGCTTTTGGAGCTATTCAGGACTAGCAGGAAAATCTCCCAAAATATGCATTTATTACGCCTAAGCCTTTCCAAGATACTGCTTTTCAACAATACTGTGCTGGATCTGGAAGGTTAGAGGTGTCAGGAGTCGGTGCAGCATATCAGCTATCCAGGGATTTCTGCATTACAGGTAGCAGCTATGGAGGATTTAAGTCACATCATCATACCACATGGAGCTTCCCTCAAAGGTGCAGGAAACTGTTCTAGGTATTCTGAAGTAACAATAGAGAGGTCTTAGTCTTTCATTTAGCTTTTGCTGCAAGCTCAAGTCCTCAGGAAAGCAAAGGCTGGATGGGACCGAATGTGAATCTGAATAATAAACAACAAAGGCCGAAAGGTCGGCAACTCTTCAAGCAGGTACTTACCTTTGGGGGGGATCAGTCAGTGTCTGACTTACTTACTTACACTGTACTGCTCTGGTTGTTTTCCTGCCTAGCAAATCTGGCCTAATTGTTCCACCTTCCCACTTGTGAGGCTGCGCTGTCAACTGATACGAAGGGGCTTTTGTCTTTTGCCTGGCTGGATTCGGTTGTCTTTATTTTTAGATTGGCTCGTATCAGAAATGCCATTTGGCAGTGTAGCCCCACAAGTAATTGTCACAGCAGAGTTAAGGGGTAGCAAACTGCAGGATGGAGGAATGGAGGCTGGTGTGAGTAGCTTGGAGAAGAAGGAGCACATGAGAACATGTTAAACGGGTATTCAGTGAAGGAAAACACAGTGTAATCACAGCTTTGGTTAGGGCTCAAATCTACAAAATCATGGAGTTTTTTCGGAGCACAGAAGGCCATGCACCTTTCCCCATAAAGACCCACCCAAACTTAAAAACCCCGTCACAATCTCCACCTGCTTCAAACACTGTGCGAAAAGGGGACTTATAATCAGATGATGAAAAACACCCACAATTTTCACGCCTGAAATCGTCACAGTCAGAACCGCAGGTTTGATAAGAGCGCATCTGAGAGCGGCCAGTGCAGCCGGGCTGTGGGCTGAGGCAGCTGTCTGGCCTGGCCCTGCCAGGAGGTGGCAATACTTGAACGCCCTTGGACTAATGCACTTGTCTGAGCATTTCTGGCACTCTCCCTTCCGCCCCGGCTGTTGCTCTGCCTGTGCGGTACGGAGGAACATGTTTGTCCGCTTGCTGCTTGCTGTGAAGCAAAGTTCCATGTGAGGACAAATCGTGAATGATTTATATCGTGAATGGTTAGCTGTGGGTGATTAACGAAGACTTCTGAGACTCTGTGTCCCTTGTCTTTTAAGTGATACCAGCAGTGGGGTTTGTAGGCACAGATACAGAATATGTCCCACACGTGCATAGAAGGGAGAGAGAGTGGCATCTGGGTTGAATAGCACAGAGGGACATTGAGCTGGCAATTGTAATTACCAGCTCTAAGTTTAGTGAGGACAGAAAGCTTGTAAGTCATGCAGAAAAAGAAGAAGAAAAAAAAGAGAAAAAAATGCACCATCTGATTCTTGACAGTGAAGAAAAACAGCAGTGAAGAAAAACAATATCGGACTTAAAGTGATCCCAGACTCAGATGGAAAAGAGCCACTTCAAGAGCCAGTATCACCATTCCCCAGCAGTATGTCCCAGTGCCACACGCCGTGGTGCGATGTGACACAGTGGCGCAACCACATTTGGGCCCCGGCTCTCCCTGCCGGGGCAGCTTGCGGGCCCGGTGGTAGCAGGGAGGGGTTGTAGGGCTGATGGGCAAGAGCCAACAGCCGAATGCCTCCTGCAGTAACCACGGGCAGCTGGGGGCTGAGACCCAAACACCTTTACTGGGGCAGCCACATAACCTGCAAAGGTTTGCATCTGGAAAAGGAGGGGAGGAATGAGGATGGAGCATGCGCCGACTATCAGAAAGACAGTGTAGGGAAAGAAATTGTCTCCTATTAGATCGATTAATGGTGCTGGAAAAAATAGGCAAGCTTATGGCGTACACATCTTCCTTCAGGCTTGTATTAAACCATGGAATCCTGTGAAACAACAGTCAGAGTGATGTAGCGCAAACCCAACTGAAAACAACAGTCCTCCAACTACCCAGAGCTCTTTGAAGCCACGCTAGCACTGTGCATCAATCTCCAAATGCGTATTTTTTCTTTTCTGTCATATATGTGTTAACTGAGGTGAATACTCACTGGGTTCCTTGGCATATAATTAACTCTGCACCAAGTATAACCACTGCTTCCCTGAGGCAGTGGAGATGTGCACATTTCTTGACAACCAGAGAAGCAGAGGAAACAAGAGGCAGCTGGAGAAGGCATTACACTGCTGTCCATTAAAATTCATAACTTCAAATGTAAACAGCATCCAGATGACCCGTCCAGTATAAATGTGCATAGATCATTAACTCCCCACATCTGTCTACCATTGTAAATGCCTTAAACTGTCAAGGTAAGAGCCTGTTAGGTCCAGTCCTTGCTTAACGTAGCGAAGTGCTCATGGAGGAGTCCCACTGCCATGTGGGTGCAGCTACAGCTGCCCGCCTGGCACGCCCTGCACGACAGCGGGTCGATAAGCTGAGTGCCGGGCTCCCCATGCCTCTGTCGTGTTAGAAATACAACCTGAAACAACAACAACAAAAAATAGAAACAACTTTTCAAAGAAGGGTTGAATACCACAGAAAATTGTGTGAGCCATCAGCCCACACTGTTGCGCAAGCATTACTTCGCATGGATACTCGCTTGTCTGTCGTGCTGCATTGCCACCAGCCAGTGGCTCCATTGACATCAACATCTGTTCTTTCTTCTTCCTGCTTTGTTAAAGTGAAATTGTGCCGGTTTCAGCAACAGCAAGAGTGCCAAGACTGTAAATGCATGCCTGACCAGCAGAACAGGTAGCAGAGGCCTTTTATAGCTGTCTCTTGCACAGTTTGAAGACTTTGCTTTAAAAGCATTACACGCACATGTGCACACATGCACATGTAGTTTCTCATCAATTTTTCCTACCTGTGTTCTATAACGCCCTGTCCTACTGCCTCAGTTCTTACTACACAGCCACTGTAGTCCTATCTCCAGATCTTGTTCTAATTTGTGTGCAGATTTCATCGATGTTATCAAGTGATTCCTATCTGACTGGTGTATCAGGTCCCACCTCCCATACCCTGAAGCAATGACCAGCTGGCAAAGAATTGCTAATGTTGGTCTTGAGTTGTATTTCTAGAAGATAGCAAGGAAACTGCATGGAAGGGAACAGCTGGGCAGGGGCAGGGTTACATTAAGAGACGCACCAGAGAAACGAGCTCACTGAGCTTGCCAAAAGGCAGGACTTAGGGGTATTTTTTCCACTCTACTTTGGAGAGCTTGTAAATTGGCTGTTTGGCTTGGTTTGATGTTTCTTTTTCCCAACAGATGTGTAATTTGGAGCCAATGCTTCCCTATTTTTCCACAGTAATGACACATCTTAGCCATAGCTGGGTATAAACACCTAGATTATAAATGTCGCTTTGTTTCAGCAAGATTTCCACTGTTGCCAGTAAATTCCCCAAACTGGGCCGTTTATACATGTGCAGCTACATTTCTCTTCTAGCAGCTTCCACGGGCCTCGTTCTTCTGACTACTATGCAAACACGTGTGTGAATGACAGCAGGAGCACCGGCAGCCAGCCATCTCCGAAAGCCCTCACGCTCCCTCTGACGGTCAGAGGACAGCGCAGAGAAGTGATGCACCATAAACGTCAGCCACTGCCGAGAGGACGGCTCCGAACCTCTTTCTCCCAGTATGGCTGGTTTTCTGGAGAATACGGCCTCTTTAAGAGAGCAAATACAAAATGGTACAGATATTTAGTATCAGATGGGAATGGTGTAACAAGACACCCCCTAGTCCTGGACCCCCCCAGGGCCTTGCGCTGGGGAGCCACCTCAATTTTTGCAGGCTCCCAATGCACTAGAGCATAAACTTTATTATTATTGTGCAAATGTGTTGTTGACATTGTCATTGATACATACATGTCTTTGAGTATTTTAAAATGTTATATCCACTGGTATTACTGCTTCACCAGGGGCATGCAGTAATCAGGTACTATTTTTAAACTCTTCAGTCAACCATGACTTCCTTTTTATCTGTCCTCTCTGTAGCTGCTGTAGGGAGTGAGCATGGCATTCCTCATCTTTTTGTGGTTTCTACTTATAAGGAATAAGCAGGACAAGTAGTGATTCTTGTTGGTGCTGGAGTACTACACAAGTTAGATTACAGGATGAAGTACAGATTGAATCATGTCTCAGAAATTTACCCTCCAGTGTCACATTGTACCCGAGTTAATGCAAACCAGAACTCACGCTACACAAGCACAAGTACAAAGCTCTCCATTTGTTCCCAAAGCTCCCACAGCTTTTTCCATGCCAGCTATATATATATATATAAAAAAACAAAAACAAAGACAAAAAACCTAATAATACAACACATTCCTGTGTTTGTTTGCAGAACTGTATGTGGGCAATTTTTTGAGTCATTTAATTACAAGGAAGCTGAGGCCTGAACAAAGAAATACACTCAAGGTTTGCTTGGTTATTGAGGGCAGTCCTTGTCTTCCTTTCCCCCAAAATGAAAAGGTCCCTAGATGTTTGAAGTGCAGCTAGAAGGAATGGAGACATCAGATGGCACACCAAACCTGGACACTGATACACCTGTGAGACTACTGGTACCTACATCTTTTGCTTGAAAAACTGCATTATTTGGTGGTAGTACGCTGCTGGGCCTATGAAGCTGGTATGCCTTTCTGCTTGGCCACCAGGCATCAGCAGGACCCTGCTGATTACGACCCATCATGCATTACCAAGCGTTTGGGGGTGAGAGGGTGTGGAAAATACTGGAAGAACCTAAAACGTGTATCTTTGATTACCCTGTAACATGCACCAGCTATGCTCCCCACATAGTGCTATGTTGTGGGGAAGAAATCAATCAGCCCTTCATCCTGGGAAGACCGGGGGACTATGACTTATACACCAAAGCACAGAAAACAGTTAAAGAGCTGTGTCCAGGTCCGGGGCACCATCATACAGTCCTGCAGCCTCTCAGCCATGTTTTTGTAGCAGCATCTCAAGAACAACAGGATGAGTAGAGCCACTTCAGGAACTAATAAGAAAAAGTGTCAGGACTAGGAATCATAGGTCTGAAATATTAGTATTTGTTGCAATTACCTGCTGACAGTATTTAAATAAGGAATGCTATGTCACCAAAAGCAGAGCTATGTAAGAATGTTCTGTCATTGTTTTATTGAGTGCATTAGCTTTTTTTTTGTACAACATCCTGTTATCTCTCAATTTACAGGTACTTTGCTTAAACTGTTGTACAGGACATGATGTACCAAGACAGCATTGCTGAGAACAGCCATCTTGAGTATGTGTTTTAAAGATCTGAGTTATACAAAAAATTAAAAAGCAGGCATAAGGCCTATTTTTTTTTACATATGTGCTGGTGCTATTCTTTCCTTTTACTATATCGTGTTCCTACTGTCTTGGGCAAAGAAGCAGTCTTGAGTCTGAATTTCACAGTTTATTTTGTTGCCAACTAACATAAACTTTAAATTGTCAATTCTGGTATTGAGAAATAAAGACAAGCAATTAAAAAAACACTTAGGGGAAATACATCAGCTTCCCCCCAGGCACCTCTTCTGCCCCCTTCCTGGTGTCTTATCCCCTCAGTGCCTTCAAGGAGGCCATGAACGGCACAGGAGATTGGGGTCAGCCTTTGTGGTTCCTCTTCTTTTGCTGGTCATTGTTTCCCACTGCACTGCTCTGGTGTGGCCTTCTCCACCAGCCACAGTCCCTCTAGAGTCATGCTTCCCTCAGTGTCTTCTGTGTGCCTGCCCCTGCTCAAGGGGTTTCTTTGCTCCAGCACTTGCTGGTGGCATCTCTTTGCTCCAGCCCTGCTCAAGCTGTGGGCCAGCACAGGGTGGTCTGTGACCTCCTCCTCCCAGGTCACCCCTGCAGACCCCAGCTACCAAGACCCTGCCAATTATGCCCAAAACACCTGCTCACTTTTCTGTAGGACTTTCTGCCACATATCCCAGAGCCACCAAACCAGTTTACACACAGGAGTTACCTAGGGGCACAATGGATCGTTTTTGAAGTAGCTTAGAAGGTGATCAGTACCTAAGGACAGCATAAGAGAGAGCAAGTCAGTGAGTGAGATTTGTTAATTCCTAGATTCACCACCTGCTATGTTATCTGGGGTTAGGGCAGCAAGGACAGCATTCAGGAGTGCTATGGGGCAAAGAGCAATGTGCTCTGAGCAAGTGTTGTGCCTTGAGCACCCATGTCATGGCCCATGCTGAGGGCTTGTAGGACTCACCCATGTCATGGCCCATGATGAGGGCTTGTAGGACTGGAATAGCACGGCTAAATAGTTCTCCATGATATCAGGGGAAACTGTCCCAAAGGTGCTGTTTCAGTTATCCCTAAAAGCTCATTTATGCTAAATCCAGGAAGCTGAAAGTGCTCAGCAGGGAAGGCAGCCCCAGTGGGCTGAGAGCTGGCCACACACCCAAGGAGCCCCTCACAGCCCTCTGCTGCCCAGCAGTCTGTCCTGGATGGCTGCCCACACTGGGCACCCCAGAACTGGCCACACAGCCACAGATCCAGCAGCAAAGACAAGGGACACACTAGTCCTACCAGCCTGCTGAAATGCCAGGGGGAAAAAACAAGCGCACATGTGATTTTAGGTCTTGTCAGCGCTAGAGATCTCATAAGCAACCACAGCAGTGGGGCTGGGAGGCAAAGGGGGAAAGACAGAGCAGTTGGGGAAAGGATTTGGGTGCAGGCAGAGCTTGCAAACCATCCTCCCAAGTGCAGAGGGCCTGCTATGCTCCACACAGGCCTTCCCTCATTCCTGATCCCGCACACCACAGCTCTTTATTTGCTTTCCTCAAGCTCAGAAACTCTTTCCCAGCTACCAGCATCCTGAAGCCTGGGGTAGTAGTAATGAGTGACCATGCCAAGTGCTAGGAATGGGTGAGAGGGTTTAACCTGGGGAAAGGAGAAAGCAAAAAGTGGCAACTGATGTTATTGGTACCCCTTCCCTCTCCACAGTGTGGTACATGTTGCATCCTATGCCCTGTGAGAGTGCTTTTCAACATGTGGTGAGGCACCACTGGTGGGCTGTCTGTCACCAGAAACCATCGACTCAAATGTAACCCAGCGTAGCTATACAAAAACATGCACACACTACTCCCCAAGGCAAAAATCACAGCAGAAAGTATAGTGTGTTGGGAGGCGAGAATAAAAATAATGGGTGACTATTCAGAGACTAACCTACTGTTCACTTGATTGGAAATGCAAAGCAGTATGATGGCAGTGGACTAGATGGCACATAGCCTTCCTCCAGAAGGCTAGCTTGTGCATGGATTTAACCCCACCACACAGCAATCAAAGCATGGTCAGATGGGGAACCTGCACCACTCTTTGGAGTCATCCAGTGCCATGCATTCCCACCCTGTCGAATTTGGGGTGCAGAGACACAGAAGGCTGGTTGCATGAGATGTTTATTTGCCTCTCCTCTCATGTTGTAGGGGAAAAGCCCTTGTTTCTTTAAGCAGTTTCAGTCCTAGTGCATCTGGTCGTATGTGCCAGCTCCCTTGTAGGCTCCAACGTAGCCACTGTTTTCTGCCAGATCCTGGCGGCCAGCAAGACCCTTCCCTTTGCCGCTCTCATCAAAACGCTCTTTGTGGCTGCCGGTGTATTTGCTAGTGTCCGTCAGCCTCTCGACCCCACCAACCTTGGTGGCTTTCTGCAAGAAAGGAGGCCAGTAAGAGGCAGACAGCATTAGGAAACAGTTCATGAACAAGCTCTTCCCTACCTGCAAGGACAGCAAGCGTCCCTACAGCAGGGACGAATGGTCCTGTGGAAGCTCAAGGTGCACAGCAAGTGAGGAAACTCATACTCACCGTGGCGCCCGCACTGCCAGGCTCCTTCCCCTCAATGAGTCCATACACGGCCTGCAGCGCTTCCTCTGGTGATTTGCCCTTGAAGCGCTTGCCACAGAGCTCCTTCATGGCCTGCTGGAACTCAGCAAAAGTGATGGTGCGGGCACCCTTGGTCCTATGGTGAGGGGAGACCAAGAGGAAAGTTACCTCGCCGCTGGGTAGCCACAGGATGGGAAACCCCCAGGGCTGCCCCTCGCACAAGAGCCTGACTGCCTCCTGCCGTTCCTTCCTCCCGCCAGGCTGTGCTGCCCACCGTGCCTCCCTGCGACACTTACTTGACTTTGTTGAACACAATGTCAATGTCAGTGCTGGTCACGGCTTTCCCATCCATCACCCCACACTCTTTGCACATCTTGGAGAAGTTTTTCCCCGTCATGTCGTTGCCACTGGCAGATGTGTCACCATATATTGCAAATTTACGGAAAGCATTTTCTACCTCCGACATCTTGCTGCTGTGGAGAAAAGAAGTTGGCGGGGAAGGAGCTGGGGACCATCTGCAGCTGCTGGACACACACTCATGTCCCACACACCTCGTCTCCAGCAAAGCAAGGGGCACCACCCACAGGTATCTCTCCACCATAGGACAACCATGACGACCACACAGGTATTGATACAGAACACCTGGGATCTAGGCAGGATCGGGGCAGGGACGGGCTGGGACCCAAGCCAAGGCAAAGGAGGGGTGGAGGTGGGCCTCTGGGGTGAATTAATGACTGCTGCATGTGAAGGAACGAGGCATCCAAAGTTTCTGAAGCTTTTTGAAATACAAGTTTCCATTAGACTGTCTCAATAATAAATGCCTGCATTTGTAAGCTGATTTATGCTTTGCTTGTTATTTGATGATAAAGAGTCCAGATTTGTCTTCTAGGCCCCAGATAAGTGCCTAAATCTCACAGACCTTCTTGCAACTAGTCACCAAGGAGTTGTCCCCATCTTTCCCCATCACACTTCATCCCCTGAATTGCTCCGTGCATTAGGTTGTCCTCCTCCCGACACCAGTAAATTTTCCACTACCGATCAACTTAGACCACTGCAACCAGGTATCAGGGGTCTCTGAGAACATAAAAGCCATTGCTCGGATTGTAAATCAGTCCACCATGACTTGAGCAGCTGATTCCTGCGGCTTGTGAGACACCCTTGAACCCTTTTGAAATGCCCAGCCTCTCCTACAGCCTTGTGCTTCACCCAGGGGCTGTGGGTCTCAACGTTGTTTGCAGGCTGCCATTTAATGTAAATCTTGTGTGGGTCTGCACCTCTCTAGAGCAAAAATAGGCAGGCTTGTACTAGGGAGGCTGCATGCTGCGAGCAGGGGGCTCCGGGTGTCCTTATGGGGGCCCTCCCAGCACCCTTCCCTCCCTCCCTGGGAGGCATGGACTCAACTCACCTGCGTGAGCTGGTGGTGGTGATGATGATGGCGATGGCTCCGGCACTTTCCCCACTGCCCTGGGAGGCAGTGGACACTCAGAGCCACCCCTCGTGCCTTGCTGGCGGATTGTTACCTCAGCACCCGTGTCACAGTCTTTGGAAGGCCCACCACAGGGTGGGGAGTGGGGGGGGGTAAGGGGGAGAATAGGAGGGGACAACCCTGTGCCACCAGAGATGTGGTGGTCCAAACCCCTTGCAGCCCACTGGACCTTCAGCCCACTGTGGGATGAAAAAACAAATACCGCACACTCTTCAGCTAACATAGGCATCGCGCACTGGAGATGTCGTCTGTACGGGGACATGTACTCCAAAGGAAAGGGGCGTTTATCCCTATAACCAGTAAATGCAGCCAGTCCTTGCTCCTCCTTCCTCAAGGAGCTGATCTGCTGCCAGCATGCTTGTGCCCTGGCTAGGGGATGTGCCTGGACACCTTTGGGGGTCACCAGGAAATCAGAAAACCCCAAGAAGGGGGGTGGAGTGGGAAGGGGGGGACATAAAGCACACATCACTTGTGAAAAAACTTTGAGAAACAGTCTTCCACTGATAAGCTAACAAACTTAAAGTAGCTGGAAATTGCATCTGGGAAGTTCAGGTCAGCAATAAGGCTCAGCTTGCACCCTGGCAGTTGTACCATGTTTGTATGGGCACTGTGATAGCACACTGTTAAAAAAGTTATTTTATCTTTGTGGTCCATGTAAGATTAAATTAATGCGCCTTCATTGGTTGATTTATTTATTTTCCTCAAGCTGTGCTTAGCAACATGGAACCATGTATAAATACGTCTTATTTCAGAAATATTTTGTTCTCACCACTAATTAACAGGCATGTACTTTCCAGTCTTGCTGTTGGTCGCAGCAAGCCCACAGCAGCGGCATGAGCTTGGCCAAGCTCTACCCATTCCAGGAGGAAAACCTTGCAGATACTGCTGCATGCTCACTGCTCCTGCACTTCTGCGTGGCCTTCGGTCTTCCTGTGGGACTGACCATAATTCTTCACCAATTACATTGCCACCCAGAGAAACTTGTTTGCCCCTTGGCAGGTCTTGGGCGGAGGGCACTGGACAAGTGTCAGCTTTGAGAGGCTTCTGTGGGGGGGTGGTCCAGGCAAGGGTGAAATGGCAAAAAAGCAGCCAGTGCCACCTCCCGCTGCTGCTGGGTTACACAGTCTGGCATCCTGCCCCGCTGGGGTGACAACAACGTCTCAGCCCTGGCACAGCCATGCAGCGCACCGGTTCTGCAGTACCACTTGCTGCTGATGAGCCACGGGCAGGGGGCTCACCAGCCCCCTGATGCCAGTGTAAACCTCAGGCAAACAATTGGTAGCAGTCCTGGTTTTGCCTTTTAGACAAGTGTTCATCACCCCAATGGATTGTTTCCTCTTTCCTTGTTGCAGGCGGCCTGTTTTGGGGCTGCCCTAGCAGGAATGCCAGTCTCACTGCCTGTGCAAGGAAAGCAGGGAAGAAATGAGGCACTAGCTGTCATCACAGGAATGATGATGTGCAGGGCAGATGTGCTTGGTTTTGGTGGGCATTTTTCTTATATTCTGGAAAGGTGTCTCTTTTCTGTGGCAGAGTATTTTTGGAACTGAGCTTATTTTCCCCCTTTTAGTTACAGCATATGAGTGGGTTTTAAACTGAAAAATGTATACCTAGCTTTAGGAGATTAGGTGAAGCTGAAGGACCCAGAAAGAAGGCAATACTCTTCTAGAGTGAGTAGCCAAGTACCCATAAATTTCAAGGTCAGAAGTTCACCTCTTTTTTTTTGGCCTGTAACTCCAAACCACTTCAGATCCGTTCTGTGATGCCAACAGCTTGTTTCTGCTCCTCACAGCCTGCATGTGACAATGAATAAACCAAAAGGTCGCTTCTCTTAAAGCTCTCGGGGCAATGCTCCCCAGCCATAAACTCACCAAAGCCATAAACAAAACCAGCTCAAAAGAGCCAAGTTTCCAAAACTGCAGAGATTGCCAGGGAAGGTGGGGATCCTGTGGATCTGGATGGCCTGAAAGGGTGGTCCCATCCAACCCCCGTCTGACCCAAAGGACAAAGCCCCCTCTCCATCTATGCACCTCACAGGTAGAGTCAGCATGCAAGAAGCTCACCAGAGGTCACCAATGTTTAACAAAAAAGAGAACTATGTTATTTCCATCCTTGTGCACACACAGACACACACAGACACATACACACAGAGACATGCATGGTCAGGGATTCTTATTAGCCAACATGCCTTATTAAAAAAAAAGGCAAATGGCCACATTGCTGTTCTTCTGCCTTGTCTATACTCGTACTTCTCTAGCAGATATCTGTTCCTGTTGTCACCCTCAAATTTTATTAACAGCAATTTTTCCTGTATTTTCAGCTCCCTGATATAAACATGAAAAGGCATTGGGCCTAACACCAAAAGCCACAGATTCCCCCCACAGACGCCTCTAAGGAAAAGCATCTCCTGTGATCTGTCAGTTCGCTGTCGCTAAATTCATTTAACCTGGAGGACAGGGCTTTAAAGAGCCACTCTCTAGAATGATAGCACATAACTGACAGATCATACAGCAAAATTGTTTTAATGTGTTCCAGATGTATTGCCTCAGTGAAGTTAATGCAGAGATTAATCTGAATCACTGTGCCTATGGTCTTCGCTCTTCAATTCTCTCATGGCTACATGCCAGATTTTTTCTGCTTTCAACTGCAAGGCTTTCGACAAAGTCAAGCCAAGGGAGTATACAATTTGGTCCCAAGTAACTAGTTAAATATTTGAAGCTGTTGCCAGCCTTTTATGAGCTCAGTTTAAATTTACATTTAGGGAGGTTTGAAGCGTCTTAGATAAGACAGACGCTGAAGAAATAGAGGAGGATCATCAGAAAAGAAAAAAAAAGCAGTATCCTATTGAAATAATATATATAACATATATAAATAGACACGCACACACACTATTCCCCTGTTTCCAAAGCAAATGCACCATTAACAAGAAATTAGGAAATTCTCAAATTATGAAAGGATATGCTAAACTGCTTAAATCTTAAATCTTCAGTTGTAGGGAAGTGATTTATTCTGTATCAGTAGAATGCTTAGCTGCAAAACAGACCAGAATTCAGTGTTCTGTTCAAATACTTACATAAATCTGCAGGAAAGTTAGACGACAGCTTTGATACCATCTTCATGGAATCAGCATTATTTATTTAAGGAAAAACAGTATTTTGAAGAGACTAAAAAGGACAAAAAAAGAAGTTGGGTCATCTGCAATACTGAAGCAGTCCAAACTAGCTCTGCAGAATAGCAGAAATCCAGGAGAAAAGATTAATGTCTGAAACTCTTTTGTAGGCAAGAAGAATATTAACTTCTGCTGTTATGAATAAATGAATTCTAAATTATTCTTTGTCTGCTAGATTTTATGAACTATTTATTACCATAATCACATAAACCTCCTTTTTTTCACATAAAGCTATGTATAGCTTTAAGACTTCCCTTTCAGTGCCATGATCAGAGAAACTGTTTGAATGAAGACATTAAAGCAGTGAGATTCCAATTATCGTATGAAACACTCTAAATCTGTCAAAACGAGCTGCTAGGATTACTGCTAGACCCAGAAAACCCCAAACGATGGAGGATGAAGGTGAATCAAAACTCAGATGTGGAGCTGTACCCATCCTACAAGCCCCCCCCCGTTTGATCCCAGAGCATGTCCTTTTGCAGCCAAATTGTCCCTTACCTGGTCTCTGAGTAGATGAAGAACAAAGTTTTATTTAAAATGAGAGTCAAGGAGGAGAATGTAATACATAGCATAGGTTTGAAAGGCAGCGACTTTAGCTGTCTTGCTGAACGAATATAATCTGTCTGATGCAGATGTATGGGGAAAGAGGAGAAAAGAGAGCAGCGTGTTGGTGCCTGAGCTTAAAAGAGAAGTTTTACAGGATAGCTGAAAGAACAAGAATCTTGCACTGAGAAATTTGAAGCTTCTTGTCAGAAATTAAGAGAAAGCTAAAGAGACCGGACATGCAGCTGTTCTGTGTAAAAATATTTTATGGGATTTCTTTTCAATATCTTCAGTTCTTCAGTGCATCTTTTATTTATGTCAGACACGCACACACACATACACAATCAGGAAACCTTTTACGGACATGTAGATCAAACTGTTGTTCAAAGGAGTAAGTTAGGACAAGTTTAATAATCCTGCACTGAAGTGACCTTCCGTATGCCTCAGTCTAGCCCATGTGAACTCAAGGGTCTCGTCCTTTACTTGAAAACCAACATGTGGAAAACTATGTTTCTGCATTGTCCTGGGGTCTCTGGTGAGCTGCAGACCCGACAGTGAGCCCACAGAAGTAAACCAAGAATTTATCTACCTTTACCCCTGTGCTGAACCACTGACCTTACTGAGCATATCTGTCTAGTAAAAATGGATAATTACAAAAAAACAGATTCCCTTTTTATCATGGAAATCACCTGCCTCTCATTTCAGAGCCTGAGCACAGGAAGAGTTGATGATTTCTTCTGTGACCTGCGGTCAGTCTGAATCTGCATCTGTCCAGGAAATAGGTGCTTTAGGGGAACACTCATGGGATGGTCCTTCTGATGGGAATTTGTCTATGGTGGGTGACATTTTGCAGTTGTTGCAATGGGAGAGCCTGAGCCAGGCCCTCTGCATGGCAGGCTGCGCTGGTGCACGAGGAGCTGAGGTGTCCCCCAGCAGTGATGGGACAGATGATGGAGGACAGGCACCGAAGCCCACAGCACTGATGCCTGGGAAACATGCGGGAAAATACATACTGCACACACAGCCAGGGCAGGTTGCCACAGTGGCTGCTGACCCCTGCCTCCCTTGGCTGCCCCAGATGCAACACTGCAGCTCCTGTGGCCACTTTGGCCACAGCAAGGCTGAGGAGGAGGCAAACTGAGCCCAAAAGCTGGGCTGTGCAGAGCAGTCACGCAGGGAGGAAGGGTGATTACGGTAAGCATGAAGCAGCATCAGACTGCAATTTCTTTCATGCTTCACATCCATTATTATCTCCTTAAGAGAAACCCCACATGCACTCTACCATCTTTATGTGTTTAGAGTGGGCTGAGGCAGAAATGAAACAATAACCAATTTTCACTACCCTCCCTTAAAATTCTGAGCACTCAAACATTCTTAGTGCTAGTGCTAGTACTAGTCTGCCTAGTCGTCACACTGCAGGCCGGACAGCTCATGGAGGCACTAAGCAAGATCATGCTCAGTGCTTTGTAGAGACATCTGGTAAATCTAACCTGTGTCACCACTGTCCTTCAGAGTTTTGTTCAGTTCCTTATATTACACAAATGTTATCCTACAGTTTAACTTCAATGTCCTCCTCAAGCTGTGTGTAGGAGGACATGGTCTGAAAAAGGTACATAAACAGATAAACTGAACGTTAAGCCAGTTCTCTTAACAAGTTTCAGCCACAGCTTTCTTCTCTCCTTGGGTGCCTTTTGGATCACAGTGTTGGCTGGAACTGATTTTAGCCGGAGAACTGAAGTTTTGCTCCCCAAGCACCATTCCCACACAAGGGCTCCGGCAGAGACCTCTCTCTTCATTATTGGACTTCACGTGCCTCATTCCTTTGCTTTTTTCTTTAGACAGTAAAATCAGTGTGAAATCTTCTGATGGTCTAGATTCACCTCATGATCTTGACCTCTATGAAGAAGTTTGTTGCTTTAGTTTGAGCAGTTTTACACAATGGTCACTTATTTTCATGAAAATTTGTGAACATGTTTTTTCCCACAATTGACACATTATTTCAAGAATCATCTCAGTCACAAAAACAAAAAAAAGGAAAAGGCATTTTAAAGACATCAACCACAGAGGAAAATCAAATGCTAAGCCTAGTCAATGTATTCTGATCAGAGCACAGAAGTTAATTTTAAGGACACTACAGCTGTATTTTGAAGCTATTGTTTGTTATAAGAATATTGGCAGAATAACCATCCTCTCTCAAATTAATTAATCTAGGACAAATAAGTGTTCCCCTTGGCCAGAAGTCCTGCTTTCCTATTACACTGGGGTTTCTTGGCATAAGTGAGAGCAGACTATGGCCCATGGCATCATGTGAAAATGCTGGAGTACTAAGTAGGTATGCCACTTTGCTGAACCTCTCCCAAGACTTACAAAAAAAATCTTAGAGAAATGCCTTTACAAAAGTCTAGCTAACTCATTAGGAAATATGGCATTTAATAATTGCATTATTAAAAGTGATTACTAACATATTAAAAAAGGTCATTTTCATATATATTGGAAATGTCATATTCATATATATATCATTTCTATATGATAATGCGAGTCATATTTATTGCCAGCGTAACATCTACTGATTCCACTGAAGCTATATTAGGAACTAATTTTGGTCCTGAAGTCTGTTTTCCTATTCTGTATTAGCTACATTATATTATCTCCCTCCAGAGCCAAAATTGCATTTACCTCAAACTTGATTTGATGCAATTATCTAGGAATAAATGATCTTGTTTTGGCTTGTTTCAACAAGTTGAGCCATTTGCACGCTACTCCAACAGCATCCTTCTGCCTGCAGAAGTCTCTCGGTAGTTCTTCAACTCTGATCTAGAAGCCTGTCTGAAAAGGTACAGATCCTTTGTGTGTACTTACTGTATAAACGCAGTTGTTGCTGCTTATTTTTTTGCATAACTTGTCAAAGCATTCTGTAGGGGGGAGGTACAAGAAATACTAAGTTAAAGCATTTTTTAGGGCTAATATACTTGCACACAAAAAGCAAGTGTATCGTATGCTTTTTTTAAAAAAAAAAATGTCAGATCACATTTTAGATTCTTGTGAGAAACATACCTCTAGCTATCTATTGTAACTTAAGCTCCTAAATTGCTTCGATCCTTATAGTAAGGTATTTGCAATCCATCAGTTGTGTGCTGTCATTCAGACCAAAGAAAACTCAGATGCTGGCATGCATCAAGTACAAATAGGACAAGCAGACTTCCTCATCACTTACCACTTAGCTCCTTTATGAACAAATTCAATGAGCTTCTTGAGATACTCTCATTTATACCATAGCTGATGTTGGCCCATCATTTTCCTGTGATAGCTCAAGTCTTCTGTTCTTTTCCAGCCAGCTGCACAGGCCTGTTTCAACCAGAGGATTCTATTTCAAGCTTTTAAAAGTTAGTTTCAAGCAAAAGAAGAAAAAAATACTAATAACTAATTACCAGCATTTTTTTTGTGCCTTATTTTATCAAACAGCAATATTCTTCAATATCAGTCCATAAATGCCATGGCTTAACTAATATTTAAAAGCACATACTTGACCTTATTTACTGAGATACTATGCAATACAACGGCCAATTTCACAAACTGCAGTCTTAGTATTACACTGTCCTTGCACTATACTTTTACCTTCTCTTCTACCTCGCCTTCCATAAAAGCAAAGAAATCACTTATACAGCCTACCCCAGCTAAAAGCACTGAGCACAACCAGACTTAAACAACACAAGAGGATTTGCATTATGTTTTAGAGCTTCCTGCTTGATTGCTTAGTTTTTCTGCCTCCTGCTTAGTAAATAAAGTTGTTGTGTTAACAGCAGGTTGTAAAGTCCCAGAGCAAATGTAAGGATAGTCTAGAACAGTAGACTTTTAAAGCCACAGACCTGTTCCTATTCTGATCTATCAATGAAAAAAATAAAATAGGGGTTATGTTTTTATCACCACTACGGAAACTGACAATCAATTTCAAATCACACTGCAGCTTGCAGAGGAAGAGGCTGTCTTTTCTTCACTGTCAGGCAATGGTTCAGACTTCAAACATCTCAGTGAAGGCAAAGAGTAAAGACAGGTAACTGGGCACCCTCCCCTTTAAACGCCTCCACAGGGAAGCACTGTGTTGGTTAACAGGCAGATACACACTTCTGTTGCCTTTCTGAGTGGCTAGTGTTGACAAGAAGAGAGTTTTGGTTTTGACTGGACTCGCACCTTCCAGGCATATCAAAAGCAGAGATGAATTTGGTGGATGTGTTGGGCACAGCCCTGCACTCTGTCCCGGGGCAGAGGGTGCTCCTTAAAGAGCATCATAAGGAGACGAGAAACCAACCGGGCCTTCTCATTTTTCTGGTTATGGTCTGACAGGTGTTCCCAAAAACTGCACTGTCTAGCGTCAACTCAGGCATCCAACAAATCTAGAAATGGCATAAGAAAGGTAGTGGCTATCTACAGCCCTGTGCACACACTTGAATCCACCTGCTCTTGCTCACTAAATATTTCAGTGGCCAGCTCCTGGGAGCTGAGCTGTCTTTTTGCTGCATGTTTACAGCATCTTGAAAAATGCAGATCAGATCCAAGTTAGGACCTTTAGGTACTGCTGCAATAAAACTGATCAATAGTACTGACATCCTAGCAGTCAAGGACTCACCTAGCTAGACCAGGACCTGGCAACGGCCCTCTGTACCACTTTAACCTGGAGGGAGGCTAGCAAGAACATTTATTTAGTACTAGATATTGCTGCTCCATGGCACAGACAAATCCCACTCCACCTGGCATCTCTGATTTTCACATCAGTGCTGGGTGGCCAGTGCTGGACACAGTCCAGTGGGGTTGCTGTTTTCCTGTGCTTTCTGTGCTTCCACGCTCTTGCAGCAAGCTGAGAAATGACAGCCCTCACTCTGTCCTCAGAGTGTGAAGTGGCGAAACTCACCACTACGAGATTCTTTGTGTAACAGAAATACGAAGAGATTCAAAAAGCAATTAGGAAAAGCCAGGGAGGGAATGTTCTTGAAAGGGCCACTGAAGATAGAGAGGCAACAACCTCCAGCATGGCAAGTCTCTGAGCCTGACTGATAGCCAGGGAGCTTTATACTGGAGGATGCTCTAGGAGCATGTGCTTGTTCTGGTCTAAGCACACGCCAGAGACAGGACATGTGAGCAGATTAACTTTTCTTCTGATCCTCTACGGTTATTTTTGTACTGACAGTCAATTTAGTTTTCTTGCTTTCCAGACCTAGGGAGACATTAACATATTATATTTTCTCCCAGTTCCTATTCTTCCACTTTTGGCCTACAGTGCCTCTCCTAGAAAATGGAAAAATCTGCCGTGGTTGGAGATTCTTCTAAAACAAATAAACAACAAAAAAAACCAGCCAGCACACCACAAAATACTCCTTCTTTTAGGCTGGGAAGGTTATAAAAGCCATGAGCTGCTGCAGATGGGAGCCAGAGCAGTTCACACTTGCAATTACACTGAAGAGGATTACCAGAGTCCTGGACACCAGAAACTGATAGAGAACAGCTCATGAAAAGCAGGAGCATGCAAGTGCTCATTTTCCACCATTTTACAGCTTGTAAAATAACTTACATTTGACTTAAGCAACAGTGACATTTTCCAGCCTGCGTCAGAAGAGCTGACACCTGTTTTGCACACTCTGCATTACTCAAGCAGTGCAAGCCGATGGAGGCAGAGACTTGGGGCAGCACATGTGGCTGCAACACATTTGAACTTCCCAAGGGGGATTAACTTAGTTCACTCTGCCTGCAAGTCAGGCAGCGCAGGCTTTGTCACACACAGTGGCCCAGGAGAAGTACTGAGGCTGCTGGGCTGTGCTGGCATCACTTCGCTGATGGCACTAGCAGGTTATTGCTTCTCTGGGTGTGGTGCCCGGCCCACTTTCACAGCTCAGATTGACAGTACACATCCCATAAAACCAGGAGGAAGGACAAGGCGGGCAGAGCCAGTTTTCAGCCAGGTCTGAAACCCACTGAACAAAACAGAAGGCCTCTTCTGGCTAAGAACATTTTGTTTTCAAAAGCAGCATTCTTGCATGATTTCACTGACCAATCCACATGGGACTATTTTGTGGAATCAGGATAATTTGCGGCATGATTTTTATGGTACGATTTTCTGAAAAATATATGTATGCACTGGCCAGTAGTGGTTACCAGCTTCAAATTCTGCACCAGCACAGCTCTGCTCCCAGCAAGGCTGGGAAAGGCCAGGGGTGGGAAGTGCACAACGCTGTAAAGAGAAAGTGGCGTTAAGAAGACCAAGAGCAGTCCCAACACTAACGACGCTCCTGAGCATGCGGGCTCCTCACCATCTCATGTTGTGCAATGCAAAACACTGTGCTTCCTTCACAGTTCTCCTCTGGGGCCAGGTCCCCAGCAGGTGTAAATCGGCTTCCCGGTGCAGCGGTCACTGGTCTCTTGGGTGTAGGTCCTTATTTTCCTGGAGGCACAGCAACACTCCTGAAATGTGTCAGAAGCCTTAAGCCCTGCTGCATTCCCTCTCCCGTCCCTCCTGGCAGCAAAGCTAGGTGCCAGCAGTCGGTTAGGAAAACACGTGTCAGTTTTTAAAAGCACGACTGTAAAAGGGAAGGGAAAACTCCCCCATATCTCTTCTCTTTCTCATTCTCGCACAGAGGCACCTTGCTGCCCCATGGAGGGAGAAGGCTCGATGGACACAAGCCACAGCCCCGGCGGGATGTTTCCAACTGCCCAGAGAAGCGGAACAGTCCCATCACTGTCAGGCCAGAGCCAACGCACAATATTTTACGCAACTATTTTTGTGGTGGGATTGAATGGCTTGGTATCTGGGACATCTGCCGGAAGCAAGACGCCCTTTGTGGGAGTCTACACAACTCAGCTGGCCTCACGCTGTCGGTTGCTGAAGCCACAGCCTGGGACTGCTTTTCAGGTCTGGTTAAGGGCAGAAAAAAAAAAAAAAACCCAGCTTGCTTCAAACTGATATCAATCATGCTCGGCATTACCATGTTGGGTGCACCTTGTGCAAAAACCAAGAACCTGCGACATACCCCTGCATGCCTTTCTGCTTCCCCAAATCCTATTTTTGAGTGAGGAGCCAGAGTGAACGCTTGGTTGTGGCAGGACCTCACCACCTGCCACCTCTAATTATAGGGGAGTCCTGGTCTGTATCAGCACAAAAACAACCCACACACACACACACACATTCGCGCTGACTCTCTGTGAATACAACGGTTCAACCGCCAATTTCGGGCACTGGTTCCTTCATGGCAACAAGATATAAATATAGACCTTGATGGCCCAAAAGTATCTTTTTTTTCCCCCCTTTCACTTTAACCCTTGTATTATTTCCATAGCTGATTCTTAAGGTCAATTTTGTGATATGAAATGAAATACTGAGGGCCACCAGCTGTCTTAAACCCAGGTACCCATACCATTAAATCAGTATCCGTCAGCATCAGTGGGTGCTCCAGGCACAAAGGGTGGGCAGTCAAGTAGTAGAAGGTTTTTTAAACTGACCCACTCAACCTTTGCTGAGAGAATAAAAGCCTTGTCACGGTCTAATCACTCTCCTGCTTGCAGCAAAGACACTTGTCACTTGTGCCTGCAGTGAGATAAAACACACAGATGTTTTGTACTCAGAAGTAATGCTGTTTGAGGCTATGAGAAAGTAGTGTGGGGTCAAGATTTCTAAGTCCTCCTGAGGCCTTCTTCCTTTATCTGTGGTAAATATTCAAAACAAAGTCAGGGGACTACCCGCGTAAGAGCTGCAGCACCCAGCCCTGGCCTGTAGGTTTACTTACTCGTGAGCATATTCTCATATATGTATGCATCTACACATTAATCCTTTACCAGCAGTCCTGGCTAACCGGGGAGGTCTCAGTTGACTGGAGACTAGCAAATGTGACACCCACCTAGAAGAAGGGCCAGACGGAGGATCTGGGGAACTACAGGCCTGACAGCCTGACCTCAGTGCCAGGGGAGGTTATGGAGCAGATCATCCTGAGTGCCATCACGTGGCATGTACAGGACAACCAGGTGATCAGGCCCAGTCAGCATGGGTTCAGGAAAGGCAGGTCCTGCTTGACTAAGCTGATCTCCTTCTATGACAAGGTGACCTGCCTAGTGGATGAGGGGAAGGCTGTGGATGTTGTCTATCTAGACTTCAGTAAAGCCTTTGACACGGTTTCCCACAGCATTCTCCTGGAGAAACTGGCTGCTCATGGCTTGGACGGGTGTACTCTTTGCTGGGTAAAGAACTGGCTGGATGGCCGGGCCCAAAGAGTGGTGGTGAATGGAGTTTACTCCAGTTGGCAGCTGGTGGTGTTCACAAGGGGTGTTCCCCAGGACTCTGTGTTGGGGCCAGTTCTGTTTAATATCTTTATCAATGATCTGGACGAAGGGATCGAGTGCACCCTCAGTAAGTTTTCAGATGACACCAAGTTGGGCGGGAGCATTGATCTGCTGAAGGCAGCAAGGCTCTACAGAGGGACCTGGACAGGCTGGATCAATGGGTCAAGGCCAATTGTATGAGGTTCAACAAGGCTCAGTGCAAGGTCCTGCACTTGGGCCACAACAACCCCATGCAATGCTACAGGCTTGGGGAAGAGTGGCTGGAAAGCTGCCTGGCAGAAAAGGACCTGGGGGTGCTAGTCGACAGCCGGCTGAATATGAGCCAGTAGTGTGCCCAGGTGGCCAAGAAGGCCGATAGCATCCTGGCTTGTATCAGAAATAGAGTGGCCAGCAGGAGTAGGGCAGTGATCATGCCCCTGTACTCGGCACTGGTGAGGCCGCACCTCGAATACTGTGTTCAGTTTTGGGCCCCTCACTACAAGAGAGACATTGAGGTGCTGGAGCGTGTCCAGAGAAGGGCAACGAAGCTGGTGAAGGGTCTAGAGCACAAGTCTGATGAGGAGCGGCTGAGGGAACTGGGGTTGTTTAGCCTGGAGAAAAGGAGGCTGAGGGGAGACCTTATCGCTCTCTACAAGTACCTGAAAGGAGGTTGCAGTTAGGTGGGGGTTGGTCTCTTTTCCCAAGTAACAAGCCATAGGACAAGAAGGAACAGCCTCAAGTTGTGCAAGGGGAGGTTTAGATTGGATATTAGGAAAAATTTCTTCACCAAAAAGGTTGTCAAGCATTGGAGCAGGCTACCCAGGGAAGTAGTTGAGTCACCATCCCTGGAGGTATTTGAAAGACATGTAGATGTGGTGTTTAGGGACATGATTTAGTGGTGGACTTGGCAGTGCTAGGTTAATGGTTGGACTGGATGATCTTAAGGGTCTTTTCCAACCTAAATGATTCTATGATTCTATGATTAAAGAGAGAATAACCCTCAAATTCTACTCTGGAGGTTTTGTAAAATTCTTCAGGAAAAGGCATCTTAATGTCTCCATGCAAAACAATTTTTTTGGAGAATGGGTCTTACCTTTTTAACATCCCAGGGGAACACAGTTTTGGCTTCATGACTCAACAGAAGCTTGGCTTCAAGCAACACGATTGAAGGGCAGAGTGAAATGTGTGGTTTACCTACCGTGGAAAGAAGCACTCTTCCATCTTTTCCCTCGCTCATCTGCCGAGTGAGGATTTGCATAGTCTGCAAATCAGCCAGGCTGAGGGTTGAAGACCACCCAGATGATCCTATGGTTAATACCCTTCCTATGATCCAACCAGTATACTTTGTGGCTGAAGAGATGGCTCACTGGCCTCTGAGTGGCCTCTGAGGACCTTCACCTCAAGCGTACCACGTTTTTCTTTGGCAGGACAGTAGCATGAGATCGGTTTGTTCTTTGCCAAACTCCAAATCCAAAACTGCATTCTTTGTTCCAAACTACGGTTTACTGAAGTGTGGTTTAACAAGGTCATATGCTATTTCAGATATGTAACAACCAAAATGTAGTTGGAAAATCAAAGAAAATGAAAAACAGCTTATTACACTCAAATACCCAACAATTATATGTGAGTCCTCCATACTATGCAGTTAAGAAAATACGAGAGGGCAGGCAAACCTCAAGGAAACATAAATCACAGCGGAAGGAGAGGGGAGGATGGCAAGAATCTGGAAGAGACTTCAAGAGGCTATCCACTCTTTATCTTAGGGCAAAATCACTATCTCTGTCACTCCCTACAAATGCTTGTCTTATCTTAGACAAGATAAGACAAACATCAAACACTAGTAATGGGGATTCCACAGCCTCTCCAGCCAATGTCGAAGTGCTTCACTAGCTCTGCTTTTAATGCCTTGCCTAAGTCTTTTTTCCCTTACTTTGAGTCTGTTTCTTCATGTCATATCCACCAGGGACAAGAAAATGAGTAGGAATCAATTTAGAGAAATTACACTGTGTTTTGAAGAAGGGATAGCAAATGTTTTTTTCTTTACAAGTTCATCATAAGTTGTTCTGGCCTACAACTATGGATTTTTTTTCTTCTCTTTTTCTTTTTTTAGGGCCAAATTCATCTCCACGTGCACACTGCTGGCAAAATGATCTGCTGCAGAAAAACCACCAGTAACAGTAAATCCCTGCAAAGATGTGGAGATGGGCAGGAATACAGAAATCTTTCCTGAACCTATTTAATAGTGTCCCTGTTAGAGGTCTGAATCAGCAAGACCTGGAGACCTGCTGGGGTCTTCAGTCCTGACACCTAGAAAGGTAGGAGCAAATTTGATATTCTTACCTGTAAGAATATATGCTGAAGTTTTTAGGTGTATTCTGATTTGGCCAGATAGTTCCTCTCAGGTGATCTGAGTTTTACCACTGATGTAATTTGAGAGCTTTTAATAATTGGTAAAAAATAGAGTCTTTCTGAGTGCAGGCTGGAGCACCATTGCATTGCATTGCCAGAAAGAAACCAGTTCTGGCATGCAGCACACGGTTTGCAAAAGTAATGTTTTTGAGAGTGGTGTCCTGTTCCCATGGAAGGACATTAGTCAGTGTGGATGGCCACAGTCAGCTTGTCCCACATTACCCACACAAACATGCATCTGCAGAAGCCAAAGAGCAGATCCACTGCAGGGAATGAGCTGTCATAGCTGACTGACTTCCGTTGGGTAGCAGTGATTTCCATAAATTAAGAACCTTGTCCCCAGACATCTACATGCTTGGTTTCCTTCTGTGTTTACAGAAATACTCTCCACTGGCTACACATTAAAGGGAAAGTCCACCCTCCATATGTGTGCTCATCTCAGCTCCTTTTGGATGTGTTCATGCACATATTATGGTTGTGAAAGCAGGCCTTCAGCTCAGTATTATTATAAACACTTCAGTACTTGCTAGTTACAGAACAGCCAGATTTTTAGAAATTGAATGAAAAAACCTATGCTTTACAATCATGTTTGTTAGTTCTGCATTGAAAATAACATATTTAAGACAGCACTAGTGCAATTTATGTGGGACAGTTATTACAAGTAAATATTCAGCGTGCCATAAGTTTTGCCACAGAAATGGGTTTGATAACATAGGTGGGCAGAACCTTTTCAGACTTCAATACTTACATTGCATATCCAACAAACAGTAATAATGCTTATAAAAAGGTTTGGCATTTGTCTCTTACTGAGATTCTACTCACAAGATTTAAACTATGGCATAAAGATAAGACTGCAAGCTGGTCCAATTATGGGGAAGAAAAAAATCATACCCAGACATAAACTGATTACAGTGGCTCAAATGGAAATAAGTCAGGTAAACTGTTTTAAGTCTCTTCTGAAAAGACAAATAACTTTTTATTCAGGTATCTCCAGTGAGAGAGCAAACAAAAGTACTTCTGTCAGCAAGGCAGTAACAAGAAGAATTTCAGCATCAGAATTTTCAGATTTTGGTGAGAAAGGGCATGGGAAACTCCAAGTAGATGTAGTCTGTGTGCAAACCTGAATGCTTCAGATTTTGTAGATCAACATTCTGCCTGTCACAAACATTCAGGCTGATGCTGCAAGGCCCAGAGCAGCTGGGCACTCTGCTTGCCAAAGCCTCCTGACAGAAATTGTCTCACACCACCTAACTCTACTAACGGCATGAAAGTTTGATGGGGCAGGACACAGTCTGCTACAAACTCTTGATCTACAGAAACACAGAAGCACATGTACAGCTTTCCATTCATGATCAGATCATGTGCAGTGCCAGGTCTGTTCTCTTACACAACCCATCTTGAGTCTGAGTTTTGCAAGAACTGACTTTTCATCTTTTGATTTTGTAAATGCAACACATCCATCACCTGCATTGCACAATATTTTCCCTGGACTGAAAGAGGAAAAAACAGAGACGTAATAGGCCATTTTTCAGAAGAGTATGTGTCTTCCTTTCTCTTCTCTATGACTTAATGCTATTACTTTCCAAAAGAATAGGGGCACATATCCAACATCTCACAGCCCTGAGAGACTTTCCTAAGCAAACTGCTCCACTTTATTGTTCTTCAGCATCTCTGCATAGCTGGAGCAGAACGTGGCCTCGAGTCTCTTACTCATCTCCCATCTCTGTGTGTGATCATAGGCATTCTTCATCAGCGTTGAAAGGTACTGTCAGCACAGCTATGATTTCTTTTTCATTCCCTGCCTGACACGCTTACAATGGCAAAAGCTTTAGATGCAAGATCCATTTGGCAAAAAAGTTGCAATTGCCAACACAGCCAAAAGGAACTACTTTACACAAAAAATTCCCCTGTTGTTTTAACAGAGGTCTCTTGGAAACCTGTGCTAGCAAACCCTCTCCAGTGTGGGCAAGATCTCATCTTCATTTTTCCTTCCTTTCATTACAGGGCCCCTGTATGACCATTCGAAGCAGCTAGAAGCTCATATACAACCTCACAGTTACATGGCCTCATGCTTACATGCTTCAGTGGCATGGGGCAGCACGTGCCCAGGAAGCTCTGCTCCCCCACCCTGTGCTACCAGAACCCAGACAGGGCTTGGCAGCTCAAGGGAGGAACACCCTGAAAACCTCAGTGGGACTTCCCAGCATTGGCGAATCCCTGGGAAGCTCTGCCAGCCTCCCAGTCACTCTGAGCAACAGGCTGTAGCAAGCCAGATGTAATAGTGTATTTATTACGTTAACATGGAAGGTTTAATAAATGTGTTATAAGGAAGGAGGCACAACAAAATAAAAGGCATGTATTTAGCTCAAAAGGGCTTCTTTCTCTGCTACATTCAGCCAGTAGTTCCAAAGCCAGTCTAACCTTTGGGACAACTATCACAGCTCTGAACGATAACAAAGATAAAGACTTTCTTTATATTGCTCTTTTCCTTGGTGGTTTTACATGCCTGTACACGCATCTCTAAGGATTTTCTGTAACCCCCAGCTCCAATAACCGATTCAACCAGGATGTCAGCTTGTGTCTGTCTGCCTTACTAATGAAATCCCATCTATCATCAGCTCAGCAGCTGGTGGGAAAATGGCTTTTGAAATACATTTTCACAAAGGGCAGGTGTAGAGGGGTGGCTGAAAGCCACATTAACTTCGAGTTCATGTAAGTCTATGTGCATAACGTCTCTGACAAGAACTATTTCTTTATAAACCCATAGAGAGAATAAAGAATGCAGCCCATTAGTACTATGCAGTAGAGTTTAAATATAGGGCAAGCAAGTAAGTTTTGACAAATACTATCCTTGGGAAGGTGATCTCCAGACATAATCTGCTTAGTGGAAATGGGGAACAACCAGTAAGTACCCTTCCAGGGCAACATCTTCTTTTACTCCCTGAAATCATCAGGACTTCCTCCCAGGAAACCAGAACAAGGCATTTTCTGCCCTGTGGATATTCTGTGCTGTTCTCTCTGCCTGGGTCTTAGTCATTATTCCTACTCAAAAGTCAGCAAAATGAGCTGTTGCCATGTAACCATAAACTTGAGTGGTCTTGTATCAAATTACCCATAATTTGCTATTGGGGTTATCAGCTATTTTCCAGATGTAATCAGGACTCTCTTCTAAAGTAATGAAATTAATTAGGTTCACCAATAATGTGAGAAGTTTTCTAATTAACCTGCTCCGTAGCACAACAGAACACCTTTCTCGTTCTGTCCCGGTAACTCCTGCCCAATAGGACTTCAGCAGTATCCTGAGCTGATACACCTGGGGAGAGACATCAAGCACCTTATTATAATTAGTATTTTATGACACTTAAATTGGAGATCTCTGACTAATGGCATTAACTGCCATGAGCTACGCATTATGAAGAGCTAGAGGAAAGCTAAATTTTGGCCCAGGGAATATTGTTTACTTCTGCTGAGCTTCAGGGGGACGGGGAGGCCTTGCTTATCAGGAAGAGAAATCAGAAAAGTAGCCACCTAATTTCTTGACATTTGTCAATTTACAAAACACACTTGGATGCTGCTCCTTTGTATAAGTCAGAAATAAAAAACAAATGTGCAAGACAGTTTAGGAAAAGCCAGCTAAGAGTGCCTTAGTGCTGGATGCAGGTGGCTTGTGCCACCATCTCTCCCTGTCCATCAGGCTTTCTCCCAAGTGAATCACCACCTTTTTTTGATCCAATCTCTGGTTTGGAAATCCTTACTTCAAGTCTCTTCAAGGAGAAGGAGGGGCCCGGAATGGGGAACACAGGCATATCCCCCCTGCTGTGAAGCTGTTTTGAAATGTGAAGGAACCATCAGCCTCTGTCTCTTGGTTTGAAAGATGGGAGAGGTTAAGAGCCTGGCAGATGCCCAAGTGTGGCTGCTACACAGCTGCTCCAGGTACATCTGCCATGCCAACTTCATCCAGTCATCAGCACCCAGGTGTATGGATTCAGATTAACACACTTCGCATTACAGGAAAATCTGATGTTATTTTTGTCCTCACTGGTCTTTGCATTCAGCCAGATGTGGCTATGGGGTATAGGACTCCTTCCAAGCCCCTTGCAGAAGACCTTGCTTACCTTAAGCCCTGTATGGAAAGCCCTGTAAGTCCTGTCAGACCCCAGGTACCAACTGTCCTTGGGTTGTGTCAGCTTGAATGTAAGCAAAACCCGGCCTTAACACCATATCCTGACCAGATTAAACTTGCCCAAGCTTAAAGCATCTCCAACCTCTAAGCAGGGGCAGCTCCTGGAGGCTTTGATCTAACAGCTGCACAAGTCCCCATGTTAACATGAGAATGAAGGCAGGGAGCTTTCTCCACCACAGGTATCACCCAAAAGATTTCTATGCCATGAGTCATTAGCACTGTAGCTGTAACCATAACTCTGAAATAAACTCGTTTTCTAAAATATTGTGACAGCAAGTTCCCCCCCACCTTACAAATTCTCCCCCCCACCACCACCTTACCTGTAAGGCTAGCTTTTAAGAAATACTGTTAATACTTCACTATAAACAGAGGTACAATTTTTCAAGCAAATAATGGCAGTTTGCCCTGTGGCTGAATAAAAAAAATAATGTTACTTGTCTAGTGAACAGCCTGGAAAGAACCAGTGTCTGACATGTAAAGATGAAAAAATATTGTGTAAGATGCAGCTGTTCATTCAACCCCTCATAAAGTTTAATGATACTGTGTAGGGTGTGGCTGCTAATGTAAACTGTAAATAATTCATTGGATGTAATTTATGGGAAGGGACCTTCCAAAGGTCTTGTGTATTTTTCTCCCCCAGTCAGTCACACTGTCTTAGACCAGAACAGCTGTGCAGAGGCTTGGGGTTTACTCGGCTGAGCAAGTTAGGCCCAGCAAGAGCAATACTCCTGAACTGAGCTAGTGATTCTCAGGAGTTTTAAGGATGGGGTTATTGGTGCATTGCAATGCATGACACCTTTTTGTGTCAGTAAGTCCTTTTAATTTTTATTTTTTTCCCCTTCCCTTTCACTTTGGAGAAAAGTGCTGGAAGTCCCGCCAATTTTTGCAGTGCCTTGGCCAGCTGCTCTGCACACCCACATGCAGCAGTGACATCCTCCATCCATCCACCCATTCGCAGTGGCAGACAAAGCCAAGCTCCGGCCCCACTGATGGCATGGATGGCCCTGACGCCGCACTGTGGTTGGTGTGCGGTTGCTCCAATTTAGAATTCCTCCTCACAGTTATTTACAAATACCTTTTTCTCTCTCAAATCTTCTGTTTGTGGCTATACTTGCCCTCCATCCCCAACACGAGAAACTGCGTGCTGGTTTTAGTTCTCCTTCCTGCCGTGGTATTTGTAACTGACGGCAATTAACGCCTTTCTGGAGCACACTTTATTAATATTCCTGTAACTGTAAATACCACCCAGCATGCACACAGGGCAGCTCTCGCCTCATCATTGCCTTTGGGCGTGTTAGGGTTTGCATTTTGTGGTCAGAGCAGAAACAGAAGGTGGGATTAGCTGTCAGTGCTACCATGGTTAGCCTAAACCTTCCCTGTGGTCACCGTTAAAGCCCCATTCCTAAAACTGGAGGTTGTAACAGGAAAAAGAGGTATATGTCAAACAGAAGTGGATATTTTAAATTCCTCCCCTCTCCAAAGCAATATGGCTTTAAGATTTACCTTTTTTCCCCCTTTTTTAACTAACAGAAATAATACATAGCAGAAGTCAGCACACCTGGATTATTTATATCCAAGACCACCTTTGCCTTGTGGGGAGACACCTCATTTTTCCTTGGTGCCTCAGCCTCCCCATAACAGCTGTTCAGTTTTCTCAAAGACTTGCATAGGAAAGTGCTCTCTGTGTGTTAAAACACTATGGTAAAGACTCTTGGGTCGTGTTCACTGGACAGCGAGCTGAGCAGGCTCATCTCACAGATGGTGCTGCTGATCCCCCTTGACCTTAGTTACCCTCCTCCAGCTTCAGTCCTAAGCCTGAGCCCCTTTCCTTTCACAGGAGGCCTCATGTCATATGTAGGTTTTATTTCTCAAGTGTTTTCATGATCAAAGTCTCAAGCATACCAAGGGAAAAAGCAACATTTTGAAAGCAAAAATACTGATTTTTAAGCTTCCTGCCTGCAAATAATGCACAGATTTATTTTTTCCTTTCAAAACAATAGCAGATGGATATTTCACCCATTTTCAACCTGGTGAAGCTCCCCCTCCCCCCCAAAAAGCCCCTTTTCATCTCGATCTGAGGTCCACCAACCAGACCTGCTCTGACAATTTTGGCAGGGCTGTGCCAGGTCTTCCCTGAAGGATGAGCTGCACATCCCACCTGCCTCTGAGCTGGCTTGTTTACAGGGTACAAGTCCCTGCAGTGCCCTCCTTCCTCCCCTGCTACATCCTCCTGCTCCACTGGTCTCATTCCCTGCCTCTGCCTGGAAAGTGGCTGCTCAGAGCCTGCGGGCTGGGGGCCCAGCCGAGATGGCCAGCTACTCAGCCTGTGCCAGCACCTCTGCAGAGGGAGTGCAGGAGGGAGCTGGGGGGTAACCCCATTTACCCAACAAGTATGGTCGCTCAGGAGCTGCGGACAGTGGAATAAGAAAAAGAAATGATAACAATATATGTCTACTGAAAGTAACATAAGGAGGAGCCCAGCTGGAGGATTGGGTGTGGAGAGGAAGGTTGGGAACTGCCAGCAAGAAACAGAGGGAACCTGCAGAGAGGCAGGAGAGTAAGGACTTTTCCATTTGCTGTTATGGGCATCCTCAATGCTTTTCTGTCTGTGTACGTCTTTATTTCTAAATCTAGAATTGTGGAATAAATAGTAATAGACTACTCTTGTTGGTTTACATGTAACTGTTTAAACTTTATCGTTGATGTATGCAGGAGGTATGTAAAAACAAGCTGGAGGTATATGTACGTAATCTCATATGATGAGACTCAAACCATCAGATCGTCCCCAAAATTTAAATGGTTTTAGGTATATCAACACTGCTGAGCTATGTCACGGACTGAATATTTCCACTGGAGGAAAATTTAATCCTTTTAATTAGTTAGGGAGCATATCGAGAGAGCTTCAACTACAAATTCCTGGCATCGCAGCTTGTATGAAATCTTTATTCACGCCCAAGCTCAGAGAAAGCAATAATAATTTGAACTGATATTACTCTGCTATATTATAATAGTTGAACATACCGCATGTGGTACTGATATTACTGACAGAAAATAACTAGTGCAAGCCCAGTTGTTGCACTCCTTAACAGGCACCCTTCCTATGCTTTTCAGCAGCTTTAAGACTGACACTCAGCTTACCTGAAGCACTAACAAAGCTCAGACTGGATTACATTTTGCATAAAGGTTACAAAGCATAACGTGAATTTCACCCAGAGAGGGAGTACTGAACCTGCGGTGAGGAGAGGAAGAAAATGAAGAGCTGGAGAAGGAGGGACACTTACCGCCTTCAGACAAAGAAGAGTTTGCAAGGAGAAACGAATGTTCTCTGTATGCCTGTCCAGAAAGCTACCAGTCTTCCTGCAGCACAGGGTTGATATGAGGATTGGAAGCAACAGCCAAATCCAGAGAATGAGCCTAGAACTGGGAGTCTGTCACAGTGCATAGCTCACTTACCACGAGCAACACCAGCCTCACTGGGGTTAGGTAATACGTATGAGAAGCAGTAGCAAGCATTGCCCTTGTCTTGTTTCCTTCAGAGATAGCTCTGTTCCTCCCTTCACTAGTATGGGGTTGCTTCTTTGCCAGCATGGCTATCTCCTGAAACGCTGGCGCTTGCTGGGGCAGGAAGCTCAGTGAAGAATAGCAAGAGCTAACTCCAGCACCCCATGGGGCTGAGGAGGCAGCAAAAATCAGAGCACCAGCAGAGAAAAAAGGCTGGGAGGTACAACATTTATGAAGAAAAAACAGTCTAATTACAAGTGTAGACAAGGGACTAATTGCAAAAGCTAAACAATTAGACATGTATAAATTAATATTTAATTCATACTACTAGTGATACTGATTAGCAACGCCTCTAAGAACTAAATATTTAGAAATAGACTCTTATTCACATAGAGAAATATCTTTCTGCATGGGCAGCCCAATTAATTATTACCAATGCAATTAGCTCCGTAGTTCAGATTTGACTCCAATGGCCAAGGACTAAGAGTAATTGCTACCTAGGCTGGATGTCAGCTGCAGACAGTCATCCACCAAACTGTTGTAATAAGCTCAAAGTCTCTAGCGGACCCAGAAATGAAGGAAAAAGAGGGTACTTTTTTCAAACAAATGCAGAAATCTAGCTTCCACTTCAGGATGCCTGTGAGACATCCTGGGAGTGTGACCCTTACTGTGTGCCCCCTGCATGGAGCCCAGCGGGGCTCCCTCACCAGGAGGCCATGCAGTAGGGAAGGAGCTGGGTGTGAGGTTTGAGTTACTGCCTGCTTGGCCATCAGCTTAACCCTTGTTATCAGTGGCCAAGCAAAACTCTTAGCTCTGTGAGGTGCCTTTGACTTTAGCGCTGTTTCCAACCAGGGGCAATACCGCAGTTACAAAGCACGAATGCAGACCAGGGCTGCCTCTACTCACAGCTTTGCGCTGCCCTTGTTCTTGTACTTACATGAGGAATGGTAGCACTGCGTAGAAATGTGTCTACAGTGCATGTGGAGACTCCCTAGTCTGGTTGTCTACGCTGCTTAAAACACACACACACAACACCCACACACACACATTCACAAAGTCCTTATTTTTCCCAAGTACTGTATTCAAATTAAATATTCATCTCCCTTAAAAAGCAATTAAATTTTACCACCTAGTAATTTGCAAATCTAAACAGCAAATGTAGAAAAATAATTAGCATAGTAAGAAATCAGTTATTTCTCTGATAAGCTCATAAACCCTTTTAATTAAAATCACAATATTTTTAATTGCTAAAGGGAATATTTTGTTTATAATAGCAAACATTTCTAAGTTTTAATTTAAGTTCCAATCTAATATTGTGATAATTGAGAAATGGCCTCTAGGGGGCAACAGTATCCACCAAACAAAATAATGTGCATCTCCACTCTACCAAAGGATTTTCTTGCACAGAAAATGTATCTTCTTGGGATACGGGAAAGGTAAGTTAGCCTATACAAACTCTGACAAGTCTCTTGTGAGCACACACTGGGGGAAACAATTGCCATTCATTTAAAACCACACTTATTTAAAGAGTTATTAATCTAGACACAAGAGTATACTTCCAGTAACTGTATGCATGCAAACTAAAATATAATTTCTAACCAAACATATAAAAAGATGTAATACGCTTTTTAAGCTTTCAGACACGCTATTTTGAAAACACCTGAAATACCTTGGAATTGCTGTATTGTGTCACTCCCTGTCAACAGCAACCTAATGATGTGTAAGGGATCTATAAAAGTTAGGGGCTGACAAAGCCGGTGGCCTGACAGAGGTCAGGCTGCCACCACTCCGTGTTCCCTGGTCCAGCCAATAGCAAGGCTGAGCATAGGCATATGCCCACACGGCACATACAGGCACGCTCAGTCCTCGTGCAAACACAAATGCTATCAGCGGCCTCGTCCTGTTCCCTCGCTGGCTGGTCAGGATGATGGTCTCTTAGTGGTAAATATATACAAACATATGCACCATACGGATACCTCCAGTAGTTGGCTCCTGGAGCAGCCCAGGGGAGATGGGACAGGGGCTAGGGTCTCTCATGGGGTTGTTGGGGCTCCCCACCCTTCCAGCGGCACACTGGGCTCCTCTGTCAGGCTGAGGAGCCACACATAACCATATAATCAATCACATAACCTACTAACGAGCACATCCAAGTTGTACATGGTGGGTGGTAAGAAGCATGTGTCTCAGTGCTAGGCCACTAGCACTCATCAACCAGAAGAAATATTTTAAAGAAACCATTGGGTTTCTGCCTTGGGTACCTTTGAAACTGCGATATCCTGGGGACATTGATCACAAGGCGTTACTATCAGGCAGCTACCAGTAAGTACCAGTAAGTAGCTGCCTGATAGTAACTTTGTAAAACATTGTTGTCCCTACTTCCAGTAATTGTCAATACTGAAATCCACCTTTGCTACTAGAGAAAAAAAGCTATTCATTATTCATTGTTTATTGTGCCATTATGTTTAAAAACCTAGTCAAGATCATGTTGCCTAACTTTCTAGGAAAGGAAGTATCCCAGAGACCCTATAGTCCAAAACTCCAAGGACACACATGGGACTGAAGGAGAGGAAAGATAACGAATTATACAAGTGTGGTCACTCTAAATTGATCCCATTTCGACATATAAATGCAGGTACTCACCTTGTGAAGGAGTATGAGATATGAATTTAATAGCTGGGGAAAAAAAAAAAAACACAGCTAAAGGAAGAAGAATATGGTCATATCTCCAGGTGCTGTTTCTTAAAAATTAAAGGAAAAGAAAATTAAAGCAGAAGAACACTGAAGATGGGAGGAAATCACAGCAGTGGAGAACTTGGCATTCAAGGAGACAGAACTCCCTTCTTCCTTCTGGACACTGTCACCAAAGATCTGGACTGAGGTAGAAGGTAGGAGAAGAGTCAGTTTAGTGGAGGAATGTGGTCAGATACTGTCACTTGTCTTTTGATTTTCCAAGATGCTTGAGTAATGTTGTGATCCAAAAGGCTCATTTGCTACTTGAGTGTAACATTGTCCACTTGGCGATCTCTTGTTTCTGTTTGACTTTTCTCTTCAATGTCTACATGGCAGTCGGAATATAACCTTAAATTAAACTTTGTCATGTTTAACTTGGTAGTTTTATCCTGGATTTGAGATCCTGGTGGAATATTTTCCTTCATTTTGATCATAAAGAAGGAACTATATTTTGAAACACATTTTACGTTCCATTCATTGTGTTGCTCTTGTAGTTTACCTTGTCCAGGCTTGACTAAGCGTTGATCAATCGTCCATTGAGCACATGACTCAGAGAGCATAAAGCACAATGAAAGCTGTGTTTCTCTGACTGCAGAAGATTTTAATAAAAGGAAACTGCTCTTTGAAAAATGCCAACTTTTTTCACCCTACAGTCAAAGGGAGGTCCAATCAACCTTAGAGCAAAAAGAAGACAAAATAACTATCTTCCTACATGCAAACTAGTATTTCAGAGTCCATTCCAAATGCCTTTAACTGAAATACTTCAAAAGACATTGGATTAAGCATCCATTAGCATGGTGTTAGTAAAGCTGTCCTCAACCAAATAAACATCGTATGTAATGTTTCATTGTTGCTATTAGTTAAAAATGGAAAACTTTTAATTGTTGGAGGAGGGAAACTCTGTGTCACAATTATTTTAAAATATTTTTACATTTTAACATAATACTGTGTAATAAAAAACATATACTACTTGGTTTTGTAAAAACCAAAAGAGATGACAAAGACAAAGATGTATAGAAGTATAATTACATTAAGAAGAACTTGGAAGAATAGAGTTACAATATAATATATACCTGTTTTACTTAATTAAATAAAAACTAAAGTAACCATAGTTTGTTCCAGGACCAAAAACATACTGGCCATTTCATTTTCAGAGGTATTCTGTGGCTTTCTACTCTGCTAAATTGTGCCCAGTGATCTGCTTTTTGGTTCATTTACTTGTTCACACATAAAGTTTCTTGTAGCAAGTTGTGATGAGTGCAAGATTTCATATTAAAAAAAAAGGGGGGGACTTACTTGGGCATCAGCTACTAATGAACTGGTTTGTATAATTTCTGACTTTTTGTAGCCAGATATTAAGATATATTAAAATAGTCCTTCATACATTGGATGAGAAAACCCACATCATTAAAAGTCTAAGAAACAAAGGAAAACTAAACCATTAGTAAAACCAAACGTCAAAAGCCAGCTAAGCTGAGTAGAAACGTGAAGAAATGCTGGTAGGTAACACAGAAAACCAAACACCTGAAGCTGTGTGCATTAAGGAAGAATGTATCTGGGATCAGCTACAGCTGTGAGGTTGCTCTCTTATACCTATTTAATAGCTGAAAAGGGGAAGCTGAGAACATCTTTTGCTACGGATAAGTGATTGGGAGTGTGGGACTGCCTTGCAGGGCATGTCTGCACATATCACACATCAGTTGTCATGACAGCACGAACTCTCCTTGCATCAAAGTAGAGCATTACTGTGCGTTTTCCACCTGATGCTCACCAATGCAACATGTCCAATCAACTGTGCAACTTAAGTGATTCTCCACTGAGGCTATTAAAGTGGAAGATTTACTGGAAGTTCAGACCCTGTGCAAAGCTCTTCCTCAGCAGAGCCTCCCCATTCATGTTTATTAATTATACCGGGTCCCAAAGCTCTTATTTCCTTATTATTTCCTTATTTAGTAAACTAGTATTGTTGGCTAATAGAAGAATAGCTATCTGATCGTTTCCTTTTGGAAATGATTAGTCCGGTTTTTTGGGTGTGTCCTTTTTTGCATAAAATCTGGAGCATCTGAAATTGTTTCTTAGCAACCCATTTCCTTCTATTCAGCTCCCCAAAGAGTCCTTCTAAAGCTGTAGTAAGGTTGGCCATTTCAGAGAAGAAGCTATTATTTTTCCTCTTGTATGAATGGTGAGATCGTGCCCAGATACCACAGCCTGTAAGGAATATTCTCCAGTATATTAAAAACTGTCCTTGAAACAATGAAATACTTTTAAACTGAGATAATAGGTGAATTACTGGCAAGAATACTGATAACTGTATCTATTGTGCTTGGCAAGGACACAAGAGAAAAAGGACAGCTAATTCCTTATTGTTCTGTGTAGAAGGTTAATTTTGTCTAAACCAAAGCTTAGACATTTATCTGAGTCTACAAAGGTACTTCTCACCTTGCTCATATACTTGTAGCACCTTGCCTTACCTACCCACACACAGAGGGCAGTTATCTACCAGGGTAGTTAACAGGGTAGTTATCTACCATACCACACAGTGGTGCTTAGAAAGCCCTGCATACTGGTAAATACCAAATCAATAGCATGTATGTTACATGTTGTGAGACCATATGATTTGGCCAGCACTTTATCTTTATACTGACTCATGGATAGTGGCAAAAGCCTTGTGGGGGTGGTTACAGCAATGGATACAGAGCAACTGGGTTATTCCTGCCTCGGGCAAAGGCAAACCCATTTGTGAGACTGCTTTTGCTCAAGGACCTCAGATGAGAATGTGCTGGTTTTGTCTGGGATAGAGTTAATTTTCTTCACAGTAGCTAGTATGGGGCTATGTTTTGGATTTGTGCTTGAAACAGTGTTGATAATACAGAGATGTTTTCGTTATTGCTGAGCAGTGCTTACACAGAGTCAAGGCCTTTTCTGCTCCTCACCCCACCCCACCAGCGAGTGGGCTGGGGGTGCACAAAAAGCTGGGAGGGGACACGGCTGGGACAGCTGACCCCAACTGACCAAAGGGATATTCCATACCATATGACGTCATGCTCAGTATATATAGCTAGGGGAAGAAGAAGGAAAGGGGGGACGTTTGGAGTGGTGGTGTTTGTCTTCCCAAGTCACCATTACACGTGATGGAGCTCTGCTTTCCTGGAGATGGCTGAACACCTGCCTGCCCATGGGAAGTAGTGAATGTATTCCTTGTTTTGCTTTGCTTGCGTTTGCAGCTTTTGCGTTACCTATTAAACTGTCTTTATCTCAACCCAGGAGTTTTCTTACTTTTACCCTTCCGATTCTCTCCCCCATCCCACCAGGGGGGAGTGAGCGAGCGGCTGTGTGGGGCTTAGTTGCTGGCTGGGGTTAAACATGACACCTCCTTTGGATACCGTCAGTCCCACAAAATATACATCACCCATACAAAAAGTGAAAGTCCTTCCAAATAGGTCAAGGCCACTACATTGAATCCTGTTTCTGTACTTTCCAGTTCCACCCTTCATCATGCAAAGAAGAGTTACACGCTGTTTCAAAAGGGAGGTTTTTCACAGCATGCTCAGACAGTGGTAAACCTGACTCTTTTAAGTTAATTTATAGTGAAATAGTAAAACAGAGCAGAACAGAGAGTGCTACAATGGAAAATTTGTGCCAGCAGAAGTCTGTTCACCCATTAACTCCTGTGGAAAGGCCCTGAGACACATAATGGGCTGCTGATTAAACAGAGCGAGTCTGCTGCTTGCTCACTGCCCAGAGTCCCCAAAATGTATGGTACTCCTTTTTGTTCCCTGGCACTCTTCCGAATTTAATGGGTGCCATGTGCCACAGCACTGATCAGTTTATCTATATATAAATATATTACAGTAAAAAATGTTAAAATTCTGCATACAGGCTTCAGCACATTTTGGGACCTAAAATATTTCTGTCATCTCCAAGTAAGTACATTACCAGAACCCTGCAATAAACAGTCTCTTTGGCTAGGTGCTTGTCCTAGTCTACTTCCCTTCTGCTGTTTCACCAGTACAAAAGGCAGTTCACATTGACGAGGAGAGGTAACTGGTTTGCCACCCACCACAGGAAAAATCTCCTTCATACTCTTTGTGTAGCTGCTTTAGACCCAGTCTCTGGCTGCAGTGTGGAAATTCAGGCAATGAACTCCAGCGTGACAAGGGGCAGTTATTATTGCATGCAACATAAAATGGCTTTTTGGCCTCTCTCTTTTGCCCCAGGTTCCAGCATAGAGAAACGTGACTGGAGTTTTGGCACAGTTGGGCATCTATTGCTTGAATCATCTGAATTTCAACAAGTTGAAAGACTAAAGATATACTAATATAAATCCTCCTTCTTTAATCACACTTGTGTATGAACTGAAAATCTGAAGGTGCATCAGAACATTTAATCTACAGAGAAGCTGGGATGAAACCAGCTTGGAGGACATTTGTCAACGCTTAGCTTGTTTTGTTTGTTGAAACTCTGCTGTTCATACACACCCAGTCGCAGCCTTGCCCCCACTGCTTCTATTGATAAGGCTGGCATTGGGATCAATAGTGGCAAAAGAAGGGCCAAAATGGTGATGTTAATTGCCAAATCTGTAACTTATGTCACCTGTTAGGAAATCCTGTGACAGATACCAGCCCTGCTAAAGGAAGATCAGGTGTATCTATCTATCATCTGACATAACGCAGCACAGCCACAAATAGTGCAGTGCCAACGTCAAGCAGCGCCAGTCACTCGGAGGAAACACCAAATGGAATAGACAGATGAACTGGATGGATAACCAGGGTTATGTCTGTATTTCTGCCCCTACCACAGACGTTTCACCTTTATCAGATCTCCAGAGGTTGCTGTTGCACTTCAATGCAATATTAATTGTAACGCCTCTCACTCTAGCAGAATTTGCTGTCTCTGTGATGTCCCTCTCAAAGTTACAAGACTTTGTGGTGCAACGTGTTTCTCCCATTTAAGACCTGGGCTTTCATATACAGCAGGAGGACACTTGGTGGCACTCATTCAACATCATTTTTACTTCCATACCACAGATTCCGTGCGTTAACCTAAACCTGTGAAAAATTCCCCTTAATAAGATTACCTCATGAACTCTGTCACTAAGACCAACTCCTGCAGTCACTAGTCCGTTTTGACTTAATCGTTAATGAAGTAAAAAATAATTAATTTTGTGTAAAAGAAAACTGAAGATCAGTTTATGATAGTAAACTGATCACTAAATTAGAACTGAGATGGTTTTGCCTACCAATTATTCTGCAAAATCTTCACTTTTCTGCTTGGATGGATACATAAAATTTACTCCCTGTGTAATGTGCAAATTCTTTGTCCCTGCACATCACTGCAACTTGCACACAACTGTTTGAAAACAAACAAAAAAAGAAATAAACCCTGACTGAACCATCTGGTAACCAAGATAGCTACCGAGAAAGAGACAACTGCAAAGGAGGTAGAGAGTTGCACTTGGCTGTACCCAGTAGTCCTTCTAATTTATACTTCTGGGTGACTGCCATCTGCAACCCAATATTCATACTGTGTTTTGGGAAAGACACATGGGAAGCAGCAGCACCCTGACCCATTTAGATGAACAAATACCTATAAACCCTCTATAAAAATCCTTCTTTTCCAGGAATTACCCCAGTATCTCATGGACAATACCCTAAAGTCCTGCCAAGGACCACGGCCTTATCACTGACGCCTGGCAGTTATTCCTATCAAAGCTGCTGAAAGATCTGACAGTCAGTAGGGGATTTGTTTATTACCCTCAACAGCAAGACGCTATTACATTAGCTAAGGATAATCCAACACCATTAGATAGCCCAAAGCTTGACTGAAGGTGCCTCCTTTGCAGGCGGGGGAACATCAAGCCCAGACATCCCTGCAACTCTCCACTTACCGCACTCAAAATAAAACTTCTGCGAAACACAGGTTACAAATAGGTCAGTAGCCACTAGCAGCCAAAACATCTTCAGTGGGAAATGTCTTAAAGCAATGGAGCACAGCCAAGCACACAAGACAGCCCATCCTCTCAAAAGACAGAAGCACCTGCCTTCCTCTAAGGCCCTTCCCCACCATCCTTCAACAACACAACGACCAAAAGACTGACCCACAGCTGTGGGGTTACTCCAGGGTCACAGTGCCCACAGAACTTGATTACTCCATGGACGCCCATTGGCCCCGAACCTACGAAATCCGTGCTGCCAGGAAAATCCTTTCCCAGCAGTTTTGCTTTTGTTCCAAGTTTTACCAGCTGCACCAGGGAAGCTTTAACTTCCTCGGACAAAGTGCTCATTTCATTATTTGCATGTACTTGCATGCACTTCGTTTGTATACTCAGTGGTGTTTATACACTTGAGAAAATGCTTTGCTGACAAGTTCTGTACAGTTTTCCAATAATCCAATAATCTTTATTAAAACCCAGCATGCACTTTTCAAACCAAGCAAAGATTATTGTACTCTAAGAAGTGTGCACCCAAGCCAAATTTTTAATTTCAGAAAAATTTACTTCTGACCTGGTTAAGGAGAGTTTTATATTTAAAAATGAGAGAGCATTGTCTTCTCCCTTTCCAAACTTTTATGCAACTAAAGGGCTTTTCCTCTAACATTCTTCTAAAAAGAGCAAGAAAGACCCCACTGTTTTAGCAGAAACACAGGAAGGCAAAGTGCGATCCAAGAGTGAGTTACAATTAATCCGCTGAAAATCATACTGAGCACTATTTCACCATGCTAAGCACACGGCCTGCTACAAAGCACTTCCATGTGCCCTTCACACCAAGCCAGCATTCAGCATGGGCTGTGCCGGGCGCAGTTTGTCACCGTGAAGGCACAGCCTTTCCCAGACAAAGCGCCGGAGCAGGAGCGTGAGTCACGAAGGGCAGAGCCTTTCCCAATCGCTTTGATGACCTGTCCCCTTGCAGGAAGGTGGGGCTGCATTGTATAGGAATGCCATCAGCACCATTTCTGTGCATACAAGGAATTTTAGTTACCTCGTATTTTATTATGGATATTATTTGCTTTGTTAAAGATTAATTACTGGGAGACAGTGGCCGGGTCGGACACCAATCCCGGGGAAGCTTAGGGCGATAACCCCATAAACAGAAAGCGTGCTTCAGATCAAGGCAACCGGTATAACGGCCATAACCTCTCCAAGAGGTGGTGCTCCGGGGACAGGTTGGTTTATGGCCCATCCCGACCGGCCGGCGCCCCGCTCCGCGGCCGCCGCCTTCCCCCCGCGCCTCTCCCTGCGCGGGCGCGCAGCGGGCGCCCACCTCGGGGGACCAGCGCAGGGCGCTGCTGCCGCTGCCGCGCTCCGAAGGGTTAAAAGCCTCGGAGCCCCGTGCGTGGGAGGGGTCCGGGCGGTGTGGGGAGAAAGGCAGAAAAAGTAGGTCAGCTGCGCCCAGCGGCGTGGCGGGACGGGACGGGACGGGACGGGACGGGGCGGGGCGGGGCGGGGCGGGGACAGCGGGGTGTCCCTCGCCGGCGGCGGCAGGCGGTCCGCCCCGGCTCCGGGCGTCTGCTCCCAGCCGTAGCAGGTACTCTCGGAGTGTCTGCAAGCTGATAGCTCTCCCGCCCGGTGCAGATTTGTATTTTCGTAAATACTCGGACACATTCAAGGAATTTCGGAGGGTGAGGGGGGAGGGAAAGGCGCTTAAAATTAAAAGTGAAGCATAATTTGAAACTCTACCTACACCACGGCTTTAATAATCAGCTTGTGACGTGCTTGGCACTAAACACTGTTTATGTCCACAATTAATGCAGTTAATACTAGGTTAGTAACTGTGGCAGGCAGCCACGTGCGTCGCCCGGCACATGGGTGCCTTCTCCTCACCGGAGAGGCACGCTTTCCTCTTCAGTGCGCACAGCCAGGCCAGCTCGAACACATCTGGAACCAGTTTAACTGGGGCCTCCCTCCAATGCGGTGCTCAGCGTTGCCAGTGTATTCTTCCAGTCAAAATGCTGTAAAAAGGGGAGAAGGAATTAGGACAAAAATGGGAGTGGGAGATGATGAAAAGAATGGGATCGCAAGGCTCTTCCCAAACGAAGCCACCCTGCCACAGCAGGTTTCATAGCCTGCCTGAACCCAGCATCAGGAAGCCCCTAACTGGGCCTCTATAACCAGTTTGGCCAGTTCTTGTTTCTCCTCTCTCTCCATGCAGTTGGACATCTCAGCGTGCATCATCCACCTGCAGCTGCTGCTCAGCGTCTGTTGTCCCCAGCTGGCGAGGGACAGTGGCAATGCTGTTCTCGATAGAATGTGGTTCACCTAAGGGGTGCTGCATTGCAGACCTACCAGGCATAAGCATGCAAGGCCAAGTAACTCATGGATGTTTTCTGAAAAAAGCTTTCTTAAGACAAAACACCATGTTGCAATGGGAAGACGAGCATCTCAAGACCTGGTTGCAAAACCTCATTTGTACTTTTGGGGCAGGAGGTGAATTTTGAAACTGCATTTTTACAAAGTTCAAAAGCTCTAGCAAGACTTCTGCAGGCAAGTTCAAGGCTTCCTTGGGAAATCAAGCTTCTTCAAACATTGCGCCTGCGTCTAGGCATATGCCTATGTACCTGCTCACTAATGCACCAGGCACGCTGATGTCATAACATGCCCTGTTTTTCTTCTGTGGACACTTACAGCTTCAATGAGAGCATAATAAATGTGCAAATCAGTCATGCATTATGTAACGTCACTATCATCTGTCACGTGTTTTTTCACTTATCCTTTCCCGAAGGAGAGGAGCATTTGTTTTGAGATTTTACACGCCCCTGAACATTTATGCCGGAAATGTCAAGGTCAAAGAAAGGTGCTCTTCACTTGCAGTAGGAGCTGGTGCAATCTGAGATAAGCTCTCAGAGGAAAGGAAGCCTACTTCACAGTCATGGCTTGGCCATCGAAAAAAAATGCCTTTTGCACAGATACACGTCATCCTTCATCTGGAAGGCTACCTCGTGCCAGAAGAACATCCCTGTCAACCCTCATCCTTTAACCCAATTCTTCAGATAGTCTGAGTTGATCTGTCATATCAATTCCCGCTTCCCTTGGCATGGTTACATTAGAGGCAAACTCTATATCTTATTTCTGTTCAAGGCCAGTCCACAAAATACTAGAGGATTAGCTTCTTCAATAATATTTTAATCGAAATGATTAGTATTCTCTTACTTTGCACTGGCCAAATAGGCAAATTGAGTTTCTTTGGTTTTTTTTAATTAAGTTACAAATTCATTAAAGGGAATGAACACTTCATAGGGTACAAAAGACCGCCTGTGTCTGCTGGTACTTTTCTCCACATTTCTTTAATTGCATTCTGGGTCACCCATTACTGCTTTTTCACCTGCTGCAAGCTATAAGCAAGAGGGTAGCAAATACATTGCAACGCACACTTGAAAGGGTGTTATTCTTTCCTGTTTCAATCCACAAGCCTCCAAAATGCACAAAAACAGAATAAGTGGCTTTTTACAAAAAAAGGAAATCAATCACTGATTTCCACTGAAAATGACCTTCAGCTGAGACACTTTTCATTTTGATGTGCTTAAATACCACAGAATTAACACTGCATATGGATGACAAAAGGGTCACACACTCACGAGCAATTAAAAAAATAATCATCTAGCAATGGAAAAATGCAGGTGTATGGAAAAGGATTGTGTCCAAACAATGCAAGGATTATGAGGAAAGAAACCTCTACACCTATTAAAGGGAAATGGCATCCTACCCAGGGTGCAGTCATTGGGTATATTAGAGTGATATTTTTATTTCCTAAATGATGAAGAAGGGGGATTAGGTGGAGCTCCTGTCCATTGTTCAGTAAAGCTGCCCACCTTTTTTCCATCATCACAAACTCGTATTTAGGGAGGCAGGATAGTGTAGAAGGACAGACCCTGCCTCTTCCTGCTGTTGAGCTCCTTGCTATACTATTCAGCAAGGGAGATTTCCCACTGTTTAAAATGTCTTTTCTAACCATTTGCCCTTCAAGGAGAATCAGAGTGTTTCAGCGTGATGCTTAGCCTCACTGTCCCTGATTCCTTGGGGCAAGGATGGGCTGACCAAAGCCAATGGAGATATACATTAGTTAGTAGGTTTATAAGTAGTTTTCCTTGGACTCACTGCTATTCATTATACAACATTTTAAGACTTTAAAGATGGAAATGCACAAAGCTGAGAATGGATGTGGAATACATATGGTTTTATCATTCAAATCATCGAGTGTCAATTATCGTCACTATACTAACAAGGTCAGTCATCCATGTTCTTCTACTTGCAGCTGGAGGGCACTGATTGCAGATGTAGTTCACTCAGATGACTCCTTGTGGGAAGAAATACGTGGGAAGCCCTGGTTTCAAGACGGTGGTGAAGATTATGGAAATCATTACAATCAATTGGCAGAGAGGTCTTTTTAATTTATAATGAAACCTAAGAGTAAGTTTGATGCATTTATATGTTCATAGGGGGCATTTCTCTCTGCTCAAGTGGATGCAGCATGCTTCATTTCTTAGCAGTGTGTTCAGGAAGAATCAATGAATGGGAGAGTGAGCTGAAGGACACCTACGTAATCATCAGCGGTGAAATGTGGAAGGCGAACAATGCCACCACTCAGAGCCAGATTACCAGAACCATGGCGTGCCTCACAGCAAGCACTGCCTGTGGAGGTCGGTGAAGAGTCAAACCATATCTTACCAGCAGAAAGAGGGAGAAAGGGAGAATTTTAGTCCCTTTCTACTTCTTCTCCCTCCTTTTCCTCAGATAAGCAGGAGTTACGAGAGCTAAGGATCATTATAAGATAGTCTCTGACTCACAATATAGAATAATTGCCCCATTAGCTACAGTTGTGTTAACTGGGTTCTGCTACACATCATGTGGGGCAGGGCCGACTAAAATGTGTACCTTCAGTCATTCGTTGACTAACACAGTCTTTGTGGCCAGCTCATGCACGTTCCACTGCAAATGCTTTTGATAACACTGTTATAAAGGCTTGTGAATGTCAGTGTAGGAGGGCAAAATATTTTGAGCTGCTCAGCTTAGCTTTATAAATATTTTTGGAAGCCACCAATGTGAAATGCTCCATTCACATTCAGCACTGAAAAAAATAATGGCTTCTTCTAAAACAAAGACACATCTGTCAGTGCAGTAGACTATATGAATTTACGCAATCTGCAGCACAGAAAAAGTACTTTCTCAAACAAATTAAGTCGAAGCAGGCAGAGAAAGAACAGCATGAAGCTCTCTATGCAATGTCAACAATAATTAACAGAGCACTTTATAGTCTGCCAGTGCTTCCCGTGAGTAAGGTACTCTCAGACATTTGGTATGAGCAGGCTGCCCTCCTGTTCCTCTGCTCCTGGAACCCAAAGCCGCAAGTGTTAGCTTTTAGCGGCTAGCCTCTCATTAACTTTTTAAAGGTTGCATGCCACCCAATATTTCCCCTTAGAAGGACAGAGGGCAAGAAGACACTGTCGCAACTGCTGTAGGGATTCATGAGGTTTGCTTTGCCATGTCATACTGGGAAATTTGGGGGATTTGCTTCTTTCTCAGGTGCATCAAAATAAAAAAACAACACATTGCACCACACACAAAGCCTGTTAATCTCTTTATTCCCAAGTTTCCCTGTTGATAACTTGGGAAAAGGCAGCTTCCTTGTTTCCCTCACAGATGCATGCAACATTTGGAAGTCTTCTTCAACTCCTACTGATTCTCCGGGGACGCAGACTGCAGACATTTTGCAGCAGGGAGTCTATTCTCTTAGGCTGCCTGTGTACAAAATGCAGAACTGATGTGAGCCTACTTTCGCATACAGCATTGTATTGCTCCAGTACTTCTGATTTAATCATGTTGCCTTTGCATGTACTTATGGATTAAATTTCCAGTATTGCCACAGAACGGGACACTCCTGCCATCTTTCTCTCTTTATAGATGGCAAAACTTCAGCCTTGTCTAGAGCAGAGGGATTTCCACAAGTTTTTTCCTTCTAGACCGATTGTGACCGATTTCTTCCACATATAAGAGTGCTCACATGGTTGTCAGGGAGACAACTGTTGGCACAACTTTGGCCTGGTATTTGGAGGGCTTGGCCAGTCAATTGCTTTTCAGCGGATTGTGCATTCGTGCAGATGCAGCATGCTGGCAGACTGACAGACCTGACTTTCTCATTTGCCAGTTTAAGCTCACGAGCATGCACTACCTCCAAACTACAGCTGCGAGAGATAGCCAGCATACCTCAGCTAGTGTTATTTGAACTAGTTTGAGCAGCAGCATAGTAAAAATCTGGTGACCAAAAGTCAAGTGCAGCCAACGTGAGACACAGGGCTTATTTGAGAGGTTGGCTTGCACTGTGTATATTGCTGCTAGTAGCTCAGCTGGTTGTTTAAACTAATCCAGGCCAAGATAAAATGCTGTAATAATGCTTCTCTGATGCCGGCGTCCTTCGTACAGTACAGCCCTGAGCCCAGAAATTCCCATCAGCGTACAGTCTGTGCCATTGCCTGCATCTCCTCTGCAAACCTCAGCACTTTCTTCCTTCCCCTCCTGCAAGCTGTGACCAAACCTAAATCAAAACCAGCCATCACGTCCCCTGCATTGGTGTAAAGGTTGAAAACAAGGATAACGAACTTTGCACTGGCTGAGGCTAATTAGTGTGCAGTCATTTATGATTAAGCCATGCAAAACATTTGCTAGTAGTGCAAGAGCCAAACTCTATAGTACACAGCAAAGGCCCAAGGCACAGGGAAGTTAAGTGACTTGCCCAGTTTGACACAGCAATTCAGTGACAGAAGTAGAAATAGGCTGCTCAGTTCTCTCAGAACAGGTCTAATCTCTAGATCATACTTTGATCTCCCTTTAGCACCAGAAAATAAAAACCTCTCTGTTCATGCTATAAGTCATTACAGAAATTACATGCAAGTTACAGACTCACCATTATCACATCGCTGCAAGATCAAACAAAAAAGAGTGCAGTAGGAGAGGAAAAGAAGGGTTACTTTGTGTCATTTACTTCAACAGTCTGCTCAACAAAGCCAAAGAGGAAAAACTTTTTTTTTTAGACAGATGCCTTTTCCAACACATCAAACACTTCTCATGGGCGTATGTCAGAGACATTTTACTACAAAGGCTTTGTCCTTTGCATTCACGACAGCCCGGATGTTTATCAGGATTTTCCATTCCCTAAATTCAAGATCAAATTGGGATCTGCATTAAGATAGCAGCTGAAGTACATCAACAAAGTCCAAAATACAAAATCATTAATGAAAAGAAAGCATCAAGTCAACATGTTCCTTTGCTAAGGCTGTGGTGGTGGGAGTTTCTGTCGTCTCAAAAGGAATCTCTGGAGAAGGAAACCGCCTATTTTGCAATGTGCTCGCTTTGGAGGAAGCCAATATGAGGAAACAATTGGCTTTCCCCATGGATTTTACTGCTAGTAAATGTTTAAGTCCTCCGTGCAAAGCACGTGGCCCCTATATCACGAAGACAACACTGTACTATTTACTACATAACATCACATGCGTATATTGTGCTCTCCGCATGCCCGCAGCAATGCTCCAATTTGTTTATTCATAGGTGTAGTTTGTAATTCCCTAAATTATCAAGCACAACAAAGAACATTACACACAGAGACAAACTCCATTTAACGTTGCTACACACTCTTCCACTCTCAGGCCAAGACTCCACAGCATCTTGCATTTCCACTCTCCTCCTCCCGCCCTCTGGTATGCATAGTCTCACCCCCCCGAAATACTACAAGGGCCTTCCAAAAACTCTTGTATCCTTCCTGGGCGAGGTGTTCTGCTTTCTAGGAACAAACCAGGTCCATGGCTGCTGTGTTAAGACAGTACTCCCAGCCTCTCTGCAGGCCACAGGGGATGGTAGAGGATGGCACATGCCACCCCAGCAGGCTGATCTGCTCCACTCCCTGCGAATGGCCAGGCCTGAAGGTTTTCCAGTCTCCAAAACCCATCAGCAACAGTAGAAGCACCAAACACCTGTACCAAAACCCAGCACCTCCACTCTTTTCACTTAGGCTGACAGTGAGCTCCCACAAGATATTCTGTCCTCTGAGACCACTGTAGATTTACGTGAGAGGAAATCTCATTGTGAGCCAGAAGGACAGCGTGCTCCTACGCTTACAGCAGAAAAAGAGGCTAGGCAGAAAGAGCAGAGATGCCTGAGGCCCCTTTCTTTGCTTCTGTTTGGAATATCAAAAACCTCACAATTCTCCTCTATGCCAGTTCTGTCGTAGATTGGAGTAACTGTTTTCCAGTTCTAGTGGGTGATCCTGGTTTCTCAAGAAGGTAAGCCAGCAGGTATTCCTACACTTACTGTCTGGCTTCTACCACCACTGCCACTGTGTAGTCTCGTACAGCATTTTCCAAGTATCAGCACATCAGTTCATGCATTGTCCTTGCTTCCACCACCAAAGAACGAACAGACTCATCCATCGGGCTCCAGCAAATGTGTGTAGCTGTATCCGCAAATAACAGGATAACAAACAGTCACGTTTGTTACTGGTAGCAGTAACTCCTTCCCCAGTGAGTTTGAACAGCCTCCCCCTGCAGGTTAAATCGAATGGCTTTAGTTCTCCCTCAAAGATGCCGGTGGATGGATGTGCCACCCCAAAACTTGCACCTCTCAGATCATATACTGCTGACATGAAAATGGCAGCTAAGCTTCTGGCAGCTCTTCCAGTTCAAAACAAGCTGGGGAAAAGCAGCATGTAATTTTATGGCAACAACAGTGGAACTATGAAACTATTGAGTCTCTACAGCTATTCCCACCTGTTCTTAGAGCAATGTATGTATTGGATGTATATCCACCCATGAGTCTGATGTTAACTCAAACTATAAGAAAAAACTCAAACCAAAGCAAACCAAACCCCCGACTTTCCTGCATAGGAAAAAGAGTGTAAAAGAGCAGGTGGGAATTTCACCTGTTTTCACATGACACTTAAGTTGGGCCTAAGCCCCTTCCATAGAAGGGAATTAAAAAAGGGCAGATGTGTCAGCAGCAGCACCACCCCAGGGCTGATACTGACCAGAGATATTGTAATATATGAAGATGGAGCAAGATGAGGGTGAGTCAGCAGGAGATGTTTGTCTTCTATGCAGTGTCCTAAAATTTGGCTCTCTGTTACAGGAAATTACACTAATATTGAATCACTGTTCTGTACACATCATCGTTCTGTACAGAAGTTTTCCATGGTGAGGAAGTCGTTGTTAGGTTTTACAATTTTATGCTACACTTATATTTCAAAACATGTCCCAGAGCATCCAGCTGACCCTACGCAGGAAAGTATTTGAAGTATATGTGGCTTCTATTCTCTTCAGTAAAAACTCTGACCAAGACACTCCAGGGATACATGCAACAACCCTTCCATATTCTACCTGGAAAAGGCAAAATAGTTTGTGACTGTTCTCTAACAAAACATTACAGAAAAGAAGATGAAAAGAACTGGAAAGAATCAGTGGAACCCTCATAAAATGGAGATTTATCTCATGACAAATGCACTAAGATTGCCTGGAACTTTTCTGAGATATTTTTAATTTTTTCCACATAATTTTTTTGTTAGTGGACATATTTTCAGAAGGAATATTCTCATTTCAAAATGCTTACATTATGATTAGAATTGCTAAGCTTGCTCTGCTCCAGAAACTTAAAAAAAGTCCTGGCAAATTACTGTTAAAAAAGTTCCCATTATTTTAGATGTTGAGGGGGAGTTAATCCAAACTCATCTGTAGCAAAACATGTTTAAAATTTATTTCTTTTAATGGCTATTAAATGTTGAAACTGCAGTACAGGAGATATGCTGATAATAGAAAAATCCTCCCTTTTGCAAATAACAACAGTAATGAGGCATTATTGCACAAGGGGAAAAAAAAGATAAGCATTTCATCCTGGATATTCTTCCCCTTGGACAATATGGCCTTTGGCAAACTGTGATGTTACCCAGGTCTTTAAATAGTGAATTTTCCAAACAAAAGGTTGTGAAAAAAGATTTGAAGAAAATATGTTTATAATTAACAATGGAGCTTGGAAGAAGCCCAACAATGAAAGCAATTCTTGTTTTCTAACCTGGAGAACAAGCTTTCTATAAACACTCGCAGTGAAGGAGATTACCACAGTAATGAAGCAATGCAATGAAGTGAAACAGGGTACACATACTATACTTGAAAAGGTTTCAGACTTTCAGCTATTCTCAGCCAAGACGCAAGCTATCTAGCGCAGATAGATTTGGGATGTAACATCAGTGGAGAAGAACTGGAGTGGAGTCTGTGGAGACAGCCTCACTGTTATATCAATATAGCTCCTTGCTCCCAAAACGATCCTGCTTCCTTCCATTGCTACTCCTGGGTGGAAACACTTCTACTATCTTTCCAGTACCCCGAAAGTCAGCACTGCATAGAATGAGGTAGCTGAATTGCAGTTGTTCTTTTTAGCGTGTGCCGTTTTTACACATTCACTGCTAGTTCTCTGATTGAGCTCGCTATGGGGAAAAAAAAAAGGTGGTTTGTGTTTTGCAAAAGCCAAACCAAAGCTGTTTCAGTTCCAGGTCCCATTTTTTCTGAACCCTGAAAGTTAAAGCCTGGGTGGTTTGGATAAGTGTTTCTAATTCTAGCATACCCCTATTTAAAATAAGAGGGAGGGTTTGTTTTTAAAAAGCTAAAACTAGGATGGTCTGGAACGAAGTCTCTGAAGACATTTAGGGAGGATTCAGATAAACAATTCCATTCCTCCCCCCACCCCCTATATCTCTCATGAATTTTTATCCTATCCCTTCCTTGCTTTCTATCTCTCAGATATTGTTTGCTTCCCCTCAATTTCCAATGGAGCTTGAAATTAGATTTCTTTTACTTCCTTGTTCACAAACAAAGCTCTGAACTGCACATCTTGGCGTAAGTTAACTCCCAGACTGAGTCACTGAGGTGCCTTCCAGCTCTGTACCTGAACTGGTTGAAACCATGCAACAGAAATCACCATGTACACCTTTTTCCATCTCATACCATCGTTATTTGATTTTTGGAAGGAAAATTCTGATTTTAGTTGGACAGAAATAGAACCATCTAATTGTAATGGTTTTAGTCTCAATTTATGACAGCAGAAATTGGCCGACAGTGTGACCCAAGATAGAAACAGTATTCATTGTCACAATTTATAACTTCATCAAGAGTTAACTTGGGAACTGCAAGCTGGCAGCAATAATTCATACATAACTGCAAACTGTGTTTTCATCATTTCTGTTGATACTGGCAACATGCTTGTTTTGGCTTTCTGCATGTTGCAGTCATTAGTATAATATAGTATAGCCACTCAGATATATTTAGGGGAAGGTCATTTTTATTCAACTGATTATGTACTGGGAAGTTAAATAAACAAGCAAGTTAAAGACATCAGCAATCCCACTCCTTGATCCATGCCAAAGTGAATTGTAAAAGCTGGTCGGTTCAATTAGAGGAAAAGTCAAGCAGTGATTATGTCAGTTGGAGGAAAGAGGACATTACATTTCCTTTTACTTGAGGATTACCTGGAACGCTACTCCTTGCTAAATACATCCATAAAGCTGGAGGTGTTCAAAGACAAGCTAGAACATGCTCGGTAACTATGACATTAGGAAGATTACTCATCCTGTTCATAACAATGAAAATTTCCTATTGAGATTTCACCGAGCAGAAAGTACAGAATCATGACTATTTATTTACAGCTGCTTGGAGTGCCTTTCCAAGGCTTGAAAGGACACTTGCCCATGAAAATGGTACTTGGGGGGAAGTAAATGTCCATGTTTTTCATTTTGCAAGTTTGTAACCGTAAAAGTTACAAAACAAGTCACTTTTGAGAAGTACTCATCTTTTACGCTCATTAGATTGCAATCCAGCGATGACTGAACATGATATTTAAACAGTAGTGTTTTTGCCAATGAGTTACATGATCAACACGAACTGCTAATGTTTTCTATTCTAAACCTTCTCAAAATGTCAAGTGTTCTTGTCAGCTGAGTGGAAGTGGCATAAAAGTAACTTTTGAAGTTGCTGTTGATGAGATACCCTTGGGGAACTTAGTATATATACTGAAATCATATTCACAATATGCTCTAATCTCCCCTGCTGCAAAAGGATTAGGCTCTTAAGTCTCATTTCCATTAATGGCAATGTAGCACAGCCTGGGTCTTCCTTCCAAAAAAGACACTGGGCATTCTTAAATAATACAAGTCTTGTTTCCTGAATTTTCTCAAGCTGTAAGAAAATAAAAACATAAAATAAACGAAGGAAATTGCTTTTGAAAACCTAGGTCTGCTAACTAACTCTGTTACAACCCTCATAATTGCAGCACTGCTAATTTTTATTACTTTTTTTACACAACAAATCACCAAAACAGCAAAGAACTTCATAGTTGTCTGAGTCATACTGGCTGTAACAGACACACTGTTTCTTCAGTGCCAGTTTCTTCTGTGAGCTAAAACATCAGAAAAAGGTAAGAAAGGCAGTGCATTACCTGAGGTCCTTGTGGGAGTCCTGGGTTCATTCCCTGCTTGCCCATGGTTATCATGTGTGATCACGGACAAGTCATACAGATCTATTTCCAACAATGTAGAGGCAAAACTTTGACATGCCTGCCCAGAGGTCTTGCTCAGGTGCCTCCAGAGCTCTGTTGGCACTTGCCGGGCACAGTTGCCCCTCATTGATTTTAGCCTACTGCCCCAGGAAAGACCAGGGCCTTCCAGGCTTTTGCCCCAAAACAGTGCTGATGGTGGCTGTTGCACTATTTACAGCAAAAGCCACAAACTAGTTTGCTTCTAAAGTTTCAATGAAGTAAGATCACCACTGACACTGTATTTCCAGCGCCATGGGTCTTACATGTTGAGGCATGTCAAGATAAGGTATTTTTTGGAGTCTCTTTCTTGACTAACGAACACGTTTTTTTCCTGAAAGTATTTTCCAAAAGTCTAGTTAGGTGGATCTTTATGGACTACTAGCAAAGGGACTGCACACTTGTGATCAATGTTTGGTACTTTCGTCACGCATACATGAGATCTTTTCCTCAAAAAGTGCCAAAAAATGCCCAAAAGTCTCTGTTCACTTGTTGAAAGGCAAAACTGGTATTTTATGCTGTTCTTCTATGCACAAATGTCTGATTGCAGGAACAAATAGTAGTATTTTGGACAGGGACAACTCAGTTTTAGCACTGTCAATCCAGAGTAACTACAGTTGCACGTAATTTGGCACAAAAAGTGATTATGAAGATGAGCTTTTATACATGGCACTTCATGGATAAAGTTCAAATAAGCATAAAAATCAGAAAGCACGGCAGAATTTGGTATGTGTTTGTTTTATTATATCTGATTTTTGTATCCACATTTTTTCACTTGACTTGTAGCAAACAGTAAGGATATTGGTTCCATTAAATAAATATTTCAGAATTTGAGTGCTTTCAAATTGCTAACTGCTCATTTGTGATCATTTAGCAACACTCAGTGGTAATGTCTTTATAACAAGTAATCTATGTCTAAACTGGTTTTCACACTGCTGAAAAGTAAAAGTTCAAGGATGCTGGAAGAACAAGTAGGCCTCCAAAAACATTTCAGGGTCGTTTCACGTGTTTGATCACATCTGCTCTTGTAACTATGTTATGCCTTGCTGGATTTAAAAGCCTGTTTTCACGCAGGTAATATCATACTTTACAGCACTGTAGCCTCATTTACGTTCCATTCACAAACATAGCAAGTGGGCTGAAAAACACACAGGGATACTCAGCAACTAGGTTAACCCACATCCAGAGATATCCCAAATGTGGGTTAAGTACAGGTAGAAGAGTACAGCTGCCACATCCAGGTCAATGAGATGCATCTGGGTTCCCAGCCCATCCTTGCCTCAGCTGGCTTACTCTGTAAACCAGGCAACTGGGCCAGTTGGTGATGCTGCTTAGCAGCTCACCCTGCAAGCAGGGCACTTTCACTCCTATCAGCCCTAACTACTTAATGCAATCTTGACAGTAGTAAAGCCTGGAATTTTGCAATAGTGACTCACTACCATGAAGTATGAAATTAATCTTTAGACTATCACGTAAGGTAGGAGCTTTCTTCATTGGTAACAAGGATCACAAAACCCTCAATGAAGTACAGAGCCATAAATACAGCAAAAAACATCCCACCAGTATGAATTTTCAACTGAAACATCAGAAGCCAGGCGACTGGCTAGAAGCAAGAGGCTCCTGATGATCGTACAAAATAATAATAACTTTAATGCTCATAATTTTCAGGTGATTTATTTCTTCACACACACCCACAATGAAGGAAGGCAAAACAATTCTGTCAGTGCTGCATGGGGACTACGAGGCAGCAAAAATATGGGATCTGCCCAGGGCCAGCATGAGGAGTCTGGAATGCCTGGCTGCCAGCCCCATTCTCAAAATACATCGCTCCTTTCTATAGGCAGCAGCTGGCTGTTTGTTCTCTGACACTTATAGAGCATCTAAGATTATTTCCATTGAAAATCATAATCTGTCCAGTCCAGTGGGAACAAAATTGGGTCATAAATGTTTAAGCTGGTCTGGTTTCACTGACGACTCCTGGTAAGCTTATGGTTACACACAACACTAATTATCAGGTTCAATTTGGGAAGCTGACTGGCACACCGGAAAGGCCGGGGCAATAGCACAAGAGCTGTGGGTTCAGCTCTTTGTTCTGCCACAAGAGTGGCTGATCTTCTGGCTAGGGCAATTCCTGTAGCCTGAAACGCAGCGAAGGGTTGCACACATGCTGTCAATCCTCCCATGCCATCGCTAGAGGTATGTACCTCATGCGAGGAAAAGGCAAGCATTTCCCCAGCCCATGACTGATGCGTGCACCAGAGACATGTGAAAGCGCAAGATCTTGGGAATAAAGGCTTCCTCTAGGATGTATGGGCATCCCTCTACATCTCAGTTGTGTGATGGTCTTGTCTGTCCCATGAGAAAGAGGGCATTGTAGAGTCCTAGGGGAAGTGGCAAAGAAGGGGGCGTAGACAGGAGGAATTGTCCCAGCAAGCAGGATCCAGATTTGAAGCCCCAGGTAGGATGTCCTTGTTATGGTCTGGTCTTTTCGTGAGACTTTGGGCAAAACATAAGCATTTACATTTTTCCACAGCAAAGCTACTGAAAATAAATTATTTTTTTTTACTGGGATGTTCACCAAAATTTGATCATTTTAAAGCAGCAGAACAGCAATGAAGCTGGTTGACAGTATCTTGTGATTGCAAGACAGACCCTCACTGCTTCTGACTTCCAGAAGGTTCCTTCCTGAGCAGGACACAGGAGCCACGAGCCACTGACAATCTTATATCAAGAACAGTAGCATTTAAAAGATCACCCCCATTGCTATTGAAGAAATTTGTTCCTATTACTGGGCGTTTTTTTGAGCAGAGGTGGGCAGAGTGAAAACAGATGTCATTCCGATTACTTATTACAAATGTTATTTCTTTCTCCTTTCTTTCTCTCTTTTCATACCAGATCTGGCCCTTTCTGTATGTCCATAGGGCATAGTGAAATGCCTATACTGCCTCGGTATCGGCATTTCACTGGGGCAATCTTGAGTTGCAGGCTAGCCACTTTGGACACCCTTACTGTCACTGAAGAAATACAGGTACCATGAAAAGATAATTAAGCCCACCTAAGAATCCAAAAGTGTGTCAAACAGCTAACACTGGGTCTTGTAATGACCTACAATTAGCATATAAAGCCCAAGGCATCTGCACGTTGACAACATGGTTTAATCCAGTAATAAAGTAGGCTAAAATGACTATTATAGCTAATAGTATTTTTAACAGAAGTGAAACTATAGAAAGAAGCTACACAAACATATTGATTTCAGCTATGCCTCCCTGACAAGTCCGTATATATTTTGTTATTTATGGCCAATTTTTCCAAAAAGAACCCAAGGCTCACAAATGTAGAAATCCCTGGTTGTATGAAATGGATGGTTGTGCATCAAAATGAGGGATTTGCGTGTTTAACTGCCAATATTTGTATCCTTGTACCCAGTTTGCATATGCAAAGGCGAAGATTGTTATATTAATCAGTGCATAAATGAAAGGAGGAGAGATAAATGACCTGGTTTGCAGAGGTGCTGAGCACATGAAGTTCCCATTTATTTTAGCTGCGGTGACAAAATAGGCCCTAAGTGACTGACCCAAGCTCACACAATGCATGATTGTCAGTGCCAGGAAGAAAACCCAGAAATCCTTCCAGTCTAATCCTCCCAGTCTAAATCCTCTCCAGTCTAAACTCTAGACACAGTCTCTCCCAGGGAAAAAAAAAAAAAAAAGCTTTACAACAGCCTGACCACTCTCTTATTCCTACCTTAGCTCGCTAAGAGAATTAAAAAAAAAAGGCCCATGAAAAACTCCTGCCTGATCTTTAATGACTAGCAAATAATGCCAAGTAGGGCAAGTAAATATGTGTGAAGCATTGCTCACACACCCAGCAACTTGCATGTGTGTCACAGATGGTTTTAGTGAAGAGCCAAAAAGAGAAAGAGAGAAAGGAAAAGGAAAACAAGTTACAGTCCAGATAAAGAGTAAGATGGAAAGAGAGACAAAGACATTTTCTAGTATTAAAAAAAAATCCCTTAAAAATGCTACAAAAACTAATGACAAAAAACCATAGAACCATTCCTTATCCTTGATAACGTGTAGGCTAATCTCTACATAAATAGAAATAACAGCCCTTTGAAATGGCAATGATTTGCTTGGAAAACATTCATTAAAAACGTCCTGCAATTATTGACTCTATCATTATTTCTTGGCAGCAGCTGAGTCTCACTGCATCTTGTGTTGTTTTTCCAGTGAAAAGCAAAGCATTGTTTGGAAAAAAAAAAACCAAAACACCAAAAAAACCCACAAGGACATTGTATTTGAAATATGTGCTTGGTGACATGGAGCTGATTGCCCAAAGGAATCAGGATACGTATATTTGTATTATTGTACACGTGAGTAGCTTGAATCATGTACTGCTCGCTCTCTTTGTTTGGATTATGCAGCTTGGCTGGGCAGCCATCCAAAAGATTCACATTAAATTCTAGCTATATTCAGCACAAAAGTCATCTAGCATCAGAGGATCAAAGTTACATCAACCAACAAGCACTAAGGAATTGATAAGCCACTAAAATTAGGTCATCTCCTAGCAGCTGCTTTTGATGGATGAAGTAGAATTTAGCCTCAGGTTTTCTATTTAAAGATCTGTTACAGCATCTTTTCCTGCAGCTACAAGGAGAACACAACAAAGTATAATGCTTCTGATTAAATGTTTAATCATTACTCTTTACTCTTCTGATTGTTTCTGCCATGGCACAGATTTACTGCGCACACTATTTGCAGCTTTCCTAGCCCTTTTTAAACTGACATTAAAATAGTCAAGATTTTTAATTCCTAAGTTGTAAAACCTAGAGATGAATTTAAAAAAATGTGGATAAAAATCTTGCAAAGCTGTTTGCTTACCGTACTTAGAGAGATAGACTGTCACTTACTGGAACTGGAAATTAATCTCTATGCAATTATCCCACTACTGCGTCCACTGGAAGAATCACCGCATCACTAGGTACTGTATAAATACAAAGGTACATATCCATGCATAAGTACACATGGGGCTATAGAAATTTTTATGTATTTATGATTTTGTTTGTGGCTACTTTTTGGGAAATTATCTAATTAATCTAATTAACACATACTTTTAAAGGTGCTTGCTAGTGCACTAGGCTATCTTAGGTCATTAGTGACTGGCATTATGATTGGTAGACAGAGTACAATATATGCCCTAACAAGATGTGATTGTGGTCAGGGTAACACAAGTGGTGCCATCATTAGCACCTTTAGAAGAGAGCTCAAAAGGAAATAAACAAAAAACCCCAAATTAGTTTCATATGCATAGAACCTGCCCTTGACCTGTTCAGAATATGAGCACGGTCTGCTGTTGTGTCATCATCTGCGTAAATGAAACTAATGCAGCACTTTGTTGTCAGGGTTTTCAATATGACATCTCTCATGTCTGTTAAAATCGGTAAAATCTAATTTAAATAATATTGAGAAACACGGGAGGGGAAAAGAAAGAACATCTGCCCAATGGAAAAGATGAAGTCAACAGTCTTCTGGCTTTTCAGGTCAAAAAATGATGGGGGAGAAATAAGGAAAAACGTAGTACATGACAATGTCACATGAGACACATAACGTTCTACAAATGATGGACACGTGTATGCCGCTCTATAGCAGTCATACTCTGTGCTCCCTTGTGCCAGCCTAGTAGGTGGGCTGTTGCTGGGTAAGTTTTGTAAGGGGTGGAAACTCCCTGTACATTTCCATTCCAAATTTGGTGTGCCCAGTCTTTATTACTTGAGAAAGCAGCATTATGCACTGCAGTTCAAAGTCTAGATCTAGCTTTTTCCAGCTATGCACCTCTTTTTCAATAAAAAACCTAAACTGGGGCAGGGGGGAAGAGTATGTAATATGTCTGGAGTAGGCAACACATCTGAAACTTTTTCTTTTCAAGGAAGAATCTTTATGAGCAGAATGTAAATGAGTTTAATTTATCAGTGGTGCTTAGTACTGCTTGGATCTCAAGCTAATCAGCTTTCTCTTTTGCTCAGGGCCTCAGAGAAAAAGCCAGCCAGGGAGCCAGCTTGTAGGTGCCTATCTGGCTCATGGAGTAGGACATCTGGTGAGATGGGGATGCTTTGATGCCACATAAATTTCTGACAACCTCAGCTGAAGGCTGTCTGTCATAACATCTGCTGTCTTATTGTGCTATGACCACGCTTTTTTCCTATGCATTGAGCATATCTGATATTACACCATGTAAATCTTGGGATTTCAGTTTTGACTGGCCTAACAAGAAGTGGGAGAAAAGTGCCCTTTCTGCCCTCTAGCTGCTCTCCTTGGCTCATCTTAGCATTAATATCCTTTCTCTTCATTTGTTTACTAACAGAGTTACCTCATCAGCTACTAATAACTGTGTGCTCAAGGCAAAACTGGCCAAAGACGCCAGAACATAAAAAGAGTTTACTTACTTTGTGACATTGTATCTCTACATCGATCTAAGGAAATAAACACAAGGCCCTCTATTGTTAAACAAAATACGTGAACCCTTTTTCAGTGGAGTAAGACCACATATTTTCACTAGGTCCACAAGGTTCGTTTAACTGAGAACAGAAAAGAATAACAGCATTTGCAAGAGAAATTGTATTATCCTGGTGACTTTTTCTGGCTGCAGCTCTGATTTAAAGTTAAACCTATTACTGAATATTTCCTTCTTTACAGATATGCTTATTCTTGACAGTGGTGAACACTCACAAATGAGAGTGGGAGTTTCGTATACATATTATACTGAGCCTGATACTCATCTCAAAACAATGCAACATTCCTTAATCCATGACCACAAACTAAACCTCGATTGTTCAAGAACTGATCTGAGGCACTTTTAAAAAATCCAATTGGCCAATTTATTATTTGATAATTTGAAGAATTACTTTTTTTCTGCCTTGTTTTTGCAAAATTTTTAGTTTCAGAAATGTCTTTCTTTTCCCCTCTTTTTTCTTATGGTCATTTGATGCAACAAATTGTGTGATGATCAGAATCTGGGGATAATCTAACAAAGGAAGAATATCTGCCCTTCTCTTTTGTGCTGCTACCAGCTTTATCAAATGTCAATATCCTTGAAAAGTTAAATGGGGTGAAAAAAAAAATCATATTAAAAAAAGAATTCAGTGCAGTCATTTATCCTTTTATTCCAGTTAGTGATTAAAAGGGGGAAGGGAAATAACCTTTCCCCTTCCCTCCCCATATTTAGGACATTTGTTTGGCATATCTACAGTTTCTAGTTTTGATAAAACGCGGTGTTTGTAAATATGATAGTTATCATTTTTATTTTGATAAATCATATTTTGTTACTAAATAAAGTGAGGAATAATTGGAAACAGATCAAATAACATTGTTATGAGCTCTAGTCCTATTCACCAGGTACGAAAGCACTAGTAGTTGTATATCACTTTGCTTGCCCACACATGGTTGCTATGCATTTTGTTCCAAAACACAAATGCACAAACCTACTGATGAGAGTCAGTAAGAAGAGGAAAACTGTGGTTACTCGGCTGCTTAGATGAGAGGACCTGCTTCTTTTAGGCCTACTTGTCTATGTCAGAAGAGTTGTACCATCCTATCCATGTCTTCTTGGAAGGGCAATGTGTCCTATTTCCACTTAAAGGTTGAGGGTTTGGCAAGGAATGTTCTGATCTTCTAAGAGTGAACAAATGTTGTACAAGATCTCGTTACAGAGATCCCTGCTTGCTAGCCTGAAAATCTTCAGCAGACAGTCACTGTTTCTTGGGTGTGCTTACAAACCGAGAGGAGCTTGTTACTTATGCAGCTTGTTACTTATGCACGTATAAGCGTGTACTTATACACTGTCCAGATATAAAAATCAGCTACAAGAGGGAAAAAGTGTTTATAGAAGAAAGGGCCATTATACACTGCCACATTTTGATGGGTCACTAATCTAAGCAAGCCATAGCAAAGATTAACGTAGGCTGACAGTACGAGGTTTGGTTTGTGGTCATGCGCTCCGAGGAATCAGCCGTGCCAGCTGTCTTTCAGAAAGTGCTGTCGTTGTTTTCCATACCCATGAACCGCACTGGAGAAGAAAACTGTGAAAAGAATAGTAAGACTCACAAAATCAAGCCCTTGAACATGAGCAAATTAAGCAGCAGGCTTAAGGTTTTCCACTGCCTCTTAATTAAGCCCTCCCCGCACCCCACCCCACCCCCACCTCCCCCCCGGCTCCCCAAGCTCAGTTCCTGTGGCTGCATTCAGTTACACATCTCATACCCGCAGGCGGGTACATAATATAAAACGTGGTCAGACATTCTTCTACTGGAACCTTGCCTTATTCCAGTGAATGGGCAGTTACTCGATACTTATGTTTATCCTACTCATTCAGCATACGATCTCAGGTGTCATTTGCTGCATGCCTTTCAAACCCTATAAGCAAAAGAGAATTTTCTTTTTCTTGGGCTTTTATCTGGCTTTTACATCATAATATGTTCCCATTGTTTTCTGTTTGGATTTTTTCTTTAAATAAACCTGAATACATTTACTAAAAGTGAGATGTCATTATTACCATTTTTAGATGCACAAGAAGCCGTGTTTCTGTGAGAATAAAGTAAAATTTATCCACACTCTAAGCTAATTTGGGGGGCCAGTTTGAGATGCCAACTACAATTCTCAGTACTTGATAGCACTCTATATTTGCTGAATATGGTTCTCACTGCCATCAGTTTCTGCTGTGAGGGTTTAGCATTTCTGCAAATCAGATCAACACTTCTAAACATGGATATTCCTAAATCAAGAACCTACTGCGCTTCCCCACCCATCCAGGATCCTTCTCTTCACCTGCTATTTCTCACCCTCTCAGTGGCTGTATTGCACCAAAGCTGCCATCTTCCTCCTCCTACCAGGGCAGTAAGATTTGGATTGTGGGAAGGACAGCATCTCTACTTTTGGGTCTAGTTTTCAGCTCCAGATAACTGCTGAGGGCAGCAATTTCAGGGGAAATTAGCAATGGAAAGTCCCTCCTTCGCAGTTTGTGTATGTGTGTGCACATGTGTGTAGCAGAGGTGACTGAGGTAGAAAACTATCATTGTCCCTCGTCTTTACCTAGTATCTTGATTTCTTCTCCCTCTGATCTCATCTTCTTTTCTGTCCTGCAACTTGTTGCTGAAGGTATAGAGCTCACCTTGGTGTGCTCCACCCTCTTTAACTTTTCTCCCACTACTTCTGCAGAGGTTTGGGCTGGGGTTGCCTAGCTAGGGCCAAGACCCATAATTGTGAGTGGTTTAGAAAGGTATAGTGAGACTAATGTGAATGAAACCAAGAAAAAAGAAAAATGTTCATTGAATAAAAAGGAAAAAATAATCACTGTCAGGAGTTTATTAAGATCTGGACCAGACATCCAAGTGCAATGGTGGAAGACCCACATTTGCGACCCTTGAAAATAAAGTGGACAAAACATCCATTTTGCGTGTGCTCCCAGGGGATGATTTGAACACATCGTACCAGACCTTTTCCAGCTAAGATTTCTAGGATTAAAACTTACTCTTGTAATGCTGCCAGCAGCCTGTATACGCTTTGCCTAGCTGCAGTGGTCAAGAAAGGTACATTCACAGCTATATCAAGGCCTTTCCCACTTACTTGCAATAGCAGTAATGAGTACACAAAATATTTTACATCGCTTTTCCTTCCCATATATAGCAATTATTCTGTCATTCATCAAATGTACAGAAATTCCTTTTCATATGTAAATACACCATTTGCTTCACAGCTCTAGCCAAACAGTTGTGCAGTTCTTTGTCAAGAAGATAATATATTTAATCATGGAGTGCCTTGTTTCCATTGTATTGAACAGGTGTTGTTTAATGGCACAGCCATTGTAACATTATATTCATTTATTAATGTGAGTGTAACGAACATATTGTAGAGACATGAATGTGCTGGTCTCATGGTTAGGGTTAGTGGTTTCTTATGATGTGGTATGTGTAGGATAGTGGCTTAGATTCAGACTACAGAGAAGCAGGAGTTCATTATAGCAGATCCAAGTGATGTGGCTGGTTTTGGCCCTTGTTCACTTTTGAAAAGCAGAGAATACATGAAAGACTTCATTGAAAATGTGCAAGTTATTCAGTGTGGTTAATTCTATGTTGGCTTCACTCCCACTTTCTTTCAAGACTGTGTATGTGACCATGCTTTCTGAAACAGCAAAACCAATCTGCAATAGATTCATGTTGCTTTTGGATATATGCGCAATCCCTAGTACCCTATTTCATTAAGTGATCTGTCTTCAAATATGACCGAGGAATTCAGTAGGTGATCAGCTAAAACTATGAAACAGTGCTTGCTTGGTTAGTGTAGCTATGGAAGCTCTGTCCCTTCATTTACTCATTTTTACACGCACTGCCACATTTCGAAGAGTTACTGCTCTGAGTGTTCCCTACCTAGAACTGCAGCTCAGCCAGCTGGCAAGGTAGCTACAGTTGCACAGGCAAATCAGGTGAGTAAGTGGAATAACTTAAGCACCTGATTTTTCTTATTGCATGAAATCACCCATTTAGCATCAGCCCTCAGGGGGCCAGAATTCACAAATGGAGGTAAATGCCTGCAGTGCCCATTTGCTTTATGGAACTCAAGTGCCTACTTCAGTTTGTTTGGACACATGTCTAATCTTTTTTTTGAAGTGCTTTATGCTAACTGTGATGCCCTATATCATCATTATGCAGTGCATCAGAAGTATTTTTTTTTCCTCCCTTTTGGAAACGTTGCCTTTAAATTTCATAGTATGTACTTAAGTGATTGTATTAGAGAAAAGATTAACAAAGGCAACTAAATCTTCACCTCTGTACTGTACCTTCTGTTATATGACATAGCTTTTGTATTGTCTGGCAATTAAATAATCTTAATCTTGTTAATCTCTATTTCACTTCCATCCATAATGCTAACTGGCCCTTTCACAGCACTTTCTATCAGTCAGCCACACACACTTTTCTAGTAAAGCAAATGACAGCATCCCATTAGTGATTTTCATTGCTGCTTTCTGGACTCTGTCAGTTCCCAATGTTTTCCTTCTAGGAAGGTAGCTAGGAAATAAAATAAAGTGTTAATATTATTAAAACATTTTCTGCACTCTTCTCTTGACTCTTCTTTAAATTTTTACAAGAGATTGAGCAAATGCCCTCATGAAGTTGCCCAGCTTTTCTTCGTGCTTAGACTGAAAAACACATCAGCCTCCTTTTCTTCTTACTAACACCAGCTTTGCAATCTTTGAACTCCAGTTTCAGCTGAATTACTTCACAGTTACAACTGAGTAAAGAGGAGGAGAAACTGATTCATTATCTGCTTTCCAATTTTCTTCCGTGGGGCTTGGGATCAAGGCAGGGAGCGTTCAATTCCAGCAGGAGAGGAAATAACTTCTGCATTCATGGTCAGTCACAACTTGGGCAGAGCGCAAAGGCCCCGTGCACGACGATCCCTCAGCCCTGCGAGCTCAGCCTGGATAATCCTGCTTTGACCTGCCATGGCTGTAGAGGACAGGCAAAAAATTTGGACCCCTACTTGAGCCACTTTGCTGATTTGCCGTCTCCTGTTATGTCAGCTGCTACCATCATGCCTTTGCTCTCAAACCAGGCTCTATTCCACACCCCAAACCTCTCACTGTGTTTTATTCTCTTACCTCAGGCAACAGCGTCGGTCTTCTTGTCCCTCTCATTTCACTCTCTCTTCCCTGGAGACCTGATTTCTTCTGTGAAAACTGGTTTTACTGAGCTGCCTCCCAAACCTACTGCAGGTTAAGGAGAGAGCAGGGGACTCGTCATCCAAGGACACCCTGGTTCGTACTGTGCTGTAACAGTGACATCTAGCACAGACGCCCATACAGCATTAGAGGTTCCTCTCTCGGCCGAGGTCTGTCTGGACACCATACAAGCACATCCTGAAATACAGCCTCTTCCCAAAGCAATTTATCTGTCTAACAAGCAGGACTGACAATAGATTTGTTTGGTGTGGGGGTGGGGGCAATTTGCCTACTGTTACAAAACAAGACTGAGAAAACTGGGAGCAAAAGCATCTTTTGGCTTCCTGACACAATACTGTATCTGACAAGCCACATCAGGCTGTTTTATTTAGCTAGTTTTTAACTGAATTTATTATTAACCAGAATAAATTTTATAACCAGACGGGAACAGTAGCCAGCAGCCAGCTGTGGCAGACCACACACCCTTCCTAGCAGCCCGGCAGCTGCTCTTCCCTCGGTGGATGCAGACCACAGCTCTGAGGATCAGATGATCGATTACACAGGTTGTGTTATCATCTCTTGTCTTTGTTAATACCTCAGCTTTGTCACCCACCACCAGAGACCTCAGGACAGGTTTTGAAGTATGCCTGTCACATAAATCAGATTAAAAAAATCACCCTCTCCGGGGTGAAACTGGCAGCACAGCCAGGTTTACCTACAGGATCAGTCTGCAATCTGGACTTCAAAAGGAGAGACATCAGGGACAGCTAAATCCATGCATAGCCCTGAGTGGACTTTGCTCAGACATCTTTGCTACACAGACTTGAAGGCTAAAATATGACAGCTTTTTACTTCAACTGGAGCTGGAGTGGGGAAAAGTAGTTCTCCCGTCTCTCCCATGGTAAAGATAGTGTAAAACTTTTGACAGAATCCTCAAAACTAGCTGTCCTGTGAAATACAAATATAAGGCATAGCAGGGGGGCTTTTTATTACACGCCAGTTACAGACACATGAGACATCACACTCAATATTAATTTTTTACAGATTGACCTTCCACCCACATCAGGAGATTACACCATTACCTGCAGCAAGAGCTTTTCTTACTTGATGGAAAAATATTCTGATGTTGGCCATGAGAAAGACTATTTCACTACATATGGAAACGAAAAGAAGGTATTCTTAAATGAACAAAAAGAAATCCCTGATCGATAGAAAAAGGCAAACAAATTCTGTTCACAGCTCTGCATCTGTCAGTGATACTAGCCAACTTACCCTGAATTGTCAGCAATGTAGCTAAGAGCAAACTTTGACCAGTAACTATGGTGCATTTTATCTTACTATAAACAGAATTGCTAACATGCAAACTGATACCCAATCACAGCTGCATGAAAATAGCAGAGCGGCTAGGTAGGGAAGACAGGTGATAGGAGGTTTTCCAGAAATAATTGCCCCTAAACAATAGAGGTTCTCTGTGTAAAAGCTTTCTAATGGGAAGATCAATATCTTTCAACTATTATTTCAATAACACTATTCTTCATTAATAGAATAAACCTATTAATATTGTCCTGCATCACTTAGGTGATAATAAAGGCAATACACCATTTTAAGATGAAATCCTCTGTCTCCAAATTCATGTTTTTCACCCTGAAAGGAATAATGTTATTAAAAAGAATCACTACAGCCTTTCCTTTAGGAAACTTTGAACTTTTTTTCTTTCAAAGATTTATGAAGACTAAAGAAAGCTCAAGCATCTCTGTAGTGAAACTAGAGCCCATACAGCTGAGGAAGATGCAGTGATCTGTGACAGTGTAATTCCCTCTTTCTAAAAATTTGACTGTGCCTGAAGTGATGGGACATATATGGGTACAACACAGCTGTTGTACGGTCTCAGGCAAAGTGCAAGGGAGAGTTAAGTCATATGGGTGCTAAAATGATGTCACTAAACATAGCTATCATTAAATTATTTTTAAAGTTTTAACACGGAAACATGATCGTACTAGTCAACGGTTACTGGACACACCAGCTGGGAGGATCCACTAGCAGCATAGTTCAAGACATAGACATTCAACACATTGCATATGAACCTTAAAATAAGCAGAAAGAGGGGCAGGATTCCAGAATTATTTTTAAAAACAATTTCATAACAACCCTCTCTACCATGCCAGCTACTCAGTGCTCCAGGACACTCCCTGATAACTGCTGTGGTGTCGCTATCATGATCTCATCTTGAATTCTCATTATATAATGAGCTAAAGAAAAAAAAAATCATGTCATCAGGGTGCAAAAAAACTTGTATTCTAGACAGAAAGAGCACTCACAATTTCTAGATAGGAGCTGCTGTGTTTTCCTCCATCAACTTCCTAAAGATCTACTTGCTAAGAAAACCATGGGATTTACTCTTTCTGCTTATTTTGTTTGCCTGTTGACAGCTGCCGGGTGGCATACAGGCTAGAACGGGCCAGAATGGAGCAAACAGCAAAGCAAGATTTTCTATGGCAGCACCACACCTGGCACTTTTAGCAAGGAAACTCGGAGCAGAGGGTGTGCTGTGCCAACACGTAGGATGAGCATTGGTAAGTGACAGGACTCCAGAAACAGGACTCCAGAGCAGAAGTGTTTGTTTGCAACATCTACCATTACCTGGAGCTACTACGATGTTGTATTGTGAGAAGAGTACTTAAGAAATAAAGCTCACTTTCTTTTTTAAAGTGATACTAATCAGGTTTTGTTTACCCATCCTCACTCTACAGACTTCTAGCTAATGAGCTATTATGTTCCTCAAGTTATGCAACACTCCCATAAGATCTTTCAGATTACAAATGGATTTTTTCCAGGCATCATATTGCCATGTGGCCCCAAATTATCAACTGACCTGCATTAATCCAGAACTTCTGAAAAGTCATTACGCAACATAGCAACAGAGCTACAGGAGCAGAGGTTAGTCATTACCATGCCCCTAACTGAAGTGGCAGCACTAAAATCACATTAGGGAAGAATTTCAAAAGGCTACACCTACTGTGTCTAAGTAAAGAACGTAGATGAAGTGTTAATTGAAAGTCAGAGAAGTAGCAAGTTATGAAAATAAGATTAGAAGAAGAGTTACAGAGGAAAGAGAGACTCAGCTGATTAGAGAGAATTTATTCATAAGACCAACTGCTGTAATCTGGAAAAAAACTCCAGAAGCAGCCAATTTGATATTACCATATTTATGTTAAATTCAAAACTGTGAGAGACAATTACTGAAGATGCTAAATCCATACACTGGGAAACTCACCAGGGGATGCTGACCATGCCTGACATTTAGGATAAAATGCCATGAGGTTGCACTGTTCCTTTTACTTGCACTCTGTACTCCTCCATTATTGCCTGCTGGTGATATGCTCAGAAGGAAACCTGAGCTGCCCTGAACAGTAATGAAGTGCCATTGTATTATAATGGCATGCTTAACTTATATGTTTCAATGTTATTTTTGGTAGCCGTGTGATAAAAATCAAAAACTCTGTGTGTGTGTGCGCAAGCACATTACATTCAAGTCACATGAGCAGCAGGCATAATTCTGTCCCAGAAATAAATGTACTATCAAGGCTTAAGTTTTCTAAAAGTGTTTTTCCGCATCTGATGCTCATTTGGGCAAAGAGAAATCATCTTGTCTTACTGGAAGATGCAGCAGCAATTTGCAGTAGTACGCCTGCCCCCCCGCAGCCTTTAGCACTTTCCCAGTGCCGCAGCACTCCTATATACAAACTAACCATGGTACTGGGAGCAATTCTTACTCCTTGCCTCCCCCTTCCTCTACCCCAGCACCCACATTAGTCTATGATGGAGCATCTGGCCTCAACACAGTGCTTCAGTGGTGCAGCAGGACTGAAGCAGTGCTCTGTACCATAAGGGCAATGTCATTCCTAATGCAAATGTAAACCCATCTGCACTAATGCTGAGAAGCCCAAACCACCGATAAGCTTCCTCCCAGGCGGTGTAGCATCTGATGAGAAGACATGGAGTGCCTCCGAGGATTACTCCTCCCCATAGTCTCCGAGCATCCTTCAGGTGATGGACAGGTCAGGAAAGAAGAGCAGTATGAAACAGCAATGACTATCAGCTGCAAAATCTAAGGCAGGTGAGTGGGGCAGGATACTACAGACAAACCCAAGCTAACTTCAAACAAGCTAATTCAGGTACCAGGAGCACTTTTGTCTGCACCACCTGGAGCTCTCTGCAGGCTACTTTGCTGCTTTGTAATCCTCCTTCAGAAATGTCCCCTCATTTCTGGCAGAAAAGCAGAACAACCAGTGGCATTTGGAAGCTGTTTTCCTTGTCATGGCAACACATACAACAACCTTTGTGGATGTCAAGAAATTGCTGAGCTTGAACAGGCAATGCTCTGTTCTTGCAGTACTAGCAGATGCAGACTTAAAGGACCCAAAGAGCAGCCCAAAAGGCAGGAGTGGGGAGCACTGCTGAACTTCAGGGCCTTGAGGAAGGAGAACTTTTGGGGTGGCTAGGACACATGGTGGGTAAAGGTTTACACAGAAAGAAGCTGTGTAAGCTGCTGGCCACACTTGGCCAGCAGGACTAGGGAAGTGATCGTGCCCCTGTACTCAGCACTGGTGAGGCCGCACCTCGAATACTGTGTTCAGTTTGGGGCCCCTCACTACAAGAGAGACATTGAGGTGCTGGAGCGTGTCCAGAGAAGGGCAACGAAGCTGGTGAAGGGTCTAGAGCACAAGGCTCATGAGGAGCGGCTGAGGGAACTGGGGTTGTTTAGCCTGGAGAAAAGGAGGCTGAGGGGAGACCTTATCGCTCTTTACAACTGCCTGAAAGGAGGTTGTAGAGAGGTGGGGGTCGGTCTCTGCTCCCAGGTAACAAGTGATAGGATGAGAGGAAACAGCCTCAAGTTGTGCCAGGGGAGGTTTAGACTGGATATTAGGAAAAATTTCTTCACCGAAAGGGTTGTCAAGCATTGGAACAGGCTGCCCAGGGAAGCGGTTGAGTCACCATCCCTGGAGGTATTTAAAAGACGTTTGGATGTGGTGCTTAGGGACATGGTTTAGTGGTGGACTTGGCAGTGTTAGGCTTATGGTTGTACTTGATGATCTTAAGGGTCTTTTCCAACCTAAACGATTCTATGATTCTATGATTCTAAGCTACCTAAACATGCGTGTATGCTGTACCTGGTTGCTGCTGAGTCATTTGGTGCCTTTGAGCAAGTCAAATCTCTGTGAAGAAAGTGTCTTGGTTTCTTCCCTTTGAAAGCAGAATAATGTTTACTTAGCGGAGTAAACCTCAGAAACACCAAAAGCCTGCCCTGTGCTTTGAAGATCACACATATCATTTTACCACAGAGTCATTCCCTTTTCTTCTGCTGCTGTTTTCCATATGAAAAAGAAATTATTCTGTGAACACTGAAATGAAAGGTTACTTACGGAGGTCAAGTCTTTGTCCCATCAGCTTTCATTCCCCAGTCACCTCTGCCGAAACCCGTCTCCTCAGTCCCCGCTGTATGCCTGGTGCGTGCATGTTTGGTATGCACAGAACAGTGTGTGCTGTGCTAAGGACCCCCATGCTGACTGCTTAGCTGACACCTATGCTTTACCTGCCTTCTCCTCCGCAGAGGCACTGCCTCTGCCTCTCTTCCTCTAGACAGAAAGCAGTGTTCACAAATCTAGTCAAAACGTAATTATCTGTAATCCCTCTTCAAACCCAGCTGAAGACTGAACAAGCTCAGAAGCTGCTCGTGAGGGGGACTAGCAGACAGACTGATGACAAAGAAAGATTGCATAAGCCTCGTTTTCTTATGAAACCAAGCTACAGTAGAATTAGGAGATTCAACATGATGTTCTGCAAAGATTATAATTCATCCACCTTATACAACTTATTATAGAGCAACATTATTCATTTTACACAGGAACACAAAATATTACACAGGAAAAAGAAGGGCTGATCGCTCATTATAGTTGGTCCAGGGCTCATGAACCTCACTATGGATCTTGCAAGCAAACAAAAAATTTTAACAATAGCATTGCAGGATTTTTTTTAGAGTTAAAACCTACAGAAAGTTGAATAAACAGACTCAGGATTTGGGTTTATCCTCAAATCACTATTAAGCTAAGCTGCACTATTTTAACTCACTAAAATACTAATTAATCACAGACACCTACTTTTATGTTACAGGAATACTGGTCACCCTTCTAAATTTCAGTAGATACAGCACAGTCTTCCTTACAAACATTCACGTCTATACACCTAAATGTAGTTCCCACAGCTGAGCTCCATTCTGCAGCTGTTTTGCAGTGGTGTACATGCTTTACATTTTGGTAGTATGCACACTTCAGTTTATACATGTGTAAGCTTTCTGTTTAATGTAAGTTGCTCATTCCATTTGTGGTTGCCATCAAAGTACTTAACCTCATTTAAAACCGCAATTTTACATAGAACTGAAGAGTTACCTCCACTATATTGAAGCCTATGCCTTTCTGATGACCTGCATCCAGCCATTTTGAGTCAACAAACATGTCTTTTCCCTGACCCTTTTGAGCTTTTGTTCAAAAGTTTGAAGGCTGCTTACTGACAAGTGATTTGTTTCCATTAGAGCATGCCTCATTCCAGCCATCCGTGACCATTTTGTACTTAGGGCTTTATAACCAGCACGTCTCAACATTCCTAAAATCCCAGAGAGGATCTGAAAATAGAATAAGAAATGAGCATTTAAATTAAAAGCAACAGCCCTTGCATGAAGCTGCCAGGTTTTTATGGTAGATAGTGTCTTTTTGCCCACCCCCACTCTCTCTACTCCCCCTTCTTCACAGGGTTGTAAGCCACATTTTCCATAATATTTTGCAATGCCACCTAGGGTTACATTCACTCTATTTATAGGGGCCTGTTTTAAAGTGAAACAGGTGTCAGATTGAATGAGGCTGTTGTCAGCATACATGTTCTCTTGGGGAGGGGATGGGACGTTTACTACTTTTTGTACTTGGGGGATTTACAGTTTGATCGCTAATCTCTCTCTGCAGGGCTCAGTGGGAGGAGGGGGAAGAGCAGAAGAACAGTGGAAGGAAAGGTTAGCTTTCTGCTGAAGCTATGCAATGCTGCCTCTCCCCCAGCTCCATGCAACCAGACCTTTTCTTTTTCCATGTGCTGAAACTGATCTGTTTGTGAAAGGGGGCAGACAGCCTGTTCTGAGGAACGAAACACTTCCAATGGCTGTGAAACAGGCAGAGCTCAGCTGAGGTGGGGGGAACTGAAGACTTCCATCCCACCCACATCCTACCCACCCCTTTCCATCCATCGCACCAGAGACCACTTCTGGGGAACAAAGATCGGCGTAATGCCTCCATGCCTCTTGATTTTATACCACCTTTGCTGTTATTATCTCCTAAATAATAGATAATGCATTATGCATTAGATAATAGATAATGCATAGATAATGCATTAACGTCGCATTCAGGACCTCTGTGAGGAGGCAAGATACGGACCGCTGTGCTAAGTGAAGTAGCAATAAGCACCAGCATAAAGAGTCCCTGACCCACTGAGCTCAGAGTCAGACCAAGAAGGCAATGAGTATGTGAACAGATGAAGGTTGTGGGGGTGGAATGGGAAGATGAGGTAACACTTAAAGAGAATTTAGTGAAAAGTAGAAGTCACAGCTTGTTGCTTGCCTTCACTTTGCCTTGCAGGTTCGCCACGCTTATTGCCTAGGTAGCGATTCGTAAGAATGAAATAGAGGCCACTAAGACATTTTACACAGACCAGTAACAGTTCATGAATGGTTGCGACTATTAATCACTACCTATATCAAAATAAACTTCTTAATACACTGAACTAACACTCCAGTACGCGCCAGACATACTACAGTGGCAAGCAAAAGAGTTGCTGCTTGTCCAGGAACACATCCAAACTACAAAAGTTGACTTGACAAACAGAGGGAGGACAAAGGTATTGTGATAAAAGTCAGACAGCTGATGAGAGGAAGGAGAATGGAACAAAAGAAATCGTGACTGCAGCTGTCTTTTCTTGCTGAGGATGTTTAATGCAGAGGTAAGTGTCTTTTTGGCACAGTAGAGAAAGCAGGTCTTTGGGAAGCACTGGAATTAGAAGCTCACAAATGGCATCAACGTGTAGGGAGAAGTTGGAAGAGATGCACAGGGTCAATGCCAAAGGCATGGTGTGCACCATGAAGACTGGAAGCAGAGCTGTGAGGGTGAAGACAGAGTTGTGGGGAAAGACAATAAGAGAGACAATTTGATAAGTAAGGTGTTCCTAGAAGGGATAAAAGTTTGAATGTGACACTGGCAACAATGATTTAGAGGTGTCTTGGACTCATCTGGCATCATCAGCATACCAGTCTGGCTATATGATGTATATTGGTTTAAGAATTCACAGGTATCCCATCAGGGATGAGAACCTACCAACTTCCACAACACCTGAAAATGGGAGGATCTTTCAAGAGATAAAATAATAATTAAAGAATAATCAGGAAGAGAGGAATATTTGAGGTGGGTTAGGCCACCATACTGATTTCCATTGGAAGAAAGTAATCTGTAGTTCTTGGAAAGATATAAGCCACATGAAACTGTCATATTTATCCAAGGAACAAGGCGTTAAGGCAAATGGATTTACATGTGCAAAAATCCCAGTTCAGCATGTGTTTGTGGATTTACTGTGATTCGTCAGACATTCATGTTAATTGGCTATACAAATAACAACTTACATTTTAAATTTAGTATTTGTACTTGGAGTTATCACTACTGTATAACTCATCGTGGTATTTGCGGTTTCATTTGTGCACATATTTATGAACACTTGGGTTTTAAATATCACTAAAAATCACAAAAATATGAAAAAATAATCACAAAAATATGGAAATCCCACTGCACAGAAACGCAGTGGACATCTTGCAGAATTATTTAGTTTTGTTTTATTAAGCAAGGAAACAAACTCTGAAAATAATAACTAAAAAATGTCACATAACTTCATGGAAAATGGGGTTGGGAGAAGACACACAAATATTTAAGTACAAAAGGTTACATTTTCAGAAGTGCTCACCAGCTCCCATTCCTGAAAATGAACACCAGACCCACTGGATGCTGAGTGCTGTCAAAAATCTAACCACTTCACTGAAGAGCCTAACTGGGAGCTGAACTGTCTTTGTAATCTGATCCCATTTGGGAGATGTGGCATACCAAATTCTTTGGAAAGAACTAGATCTTATCATTGCTGTTCCTGAACTAATAAAACACAGTTGAAAGAGTGCTTTGTGCAATATAAATAATTTTGATAACAAATTTACATGCTGCAAAAACAAACACGCAAAAAAACCCCCTGAAGATACGAAGGTTTTTTAGCAGGTTGTCCTTACATTTGGTAGCGGACTTCAAAATAGGCAGCTGGGTAAATCCCCATCTGCTTAGAAACTCTGGGCACAACTTCACTGGACCTCCAGGGCTTCTGTTTCCCCTTATGCACAAGAGCATAGAGATAGAGCTAGAGACTATTACAACAGACATGGCTCTGTTGGCTGCTGCACTGTCTTCCAAAGGATGGTGCAACCGTCTCTTCCATTTTGCCATCCCTGAAGTTGTCCTTCTTCCTCGTGGCAGGATTCAGGTGTCTACAATATATATATGCGTGTAGGTATACATACATATGCATATACAAAAGTTCAGAGTTTGCAGACAGGTTATCTGCAGGGGATTACAAAGCAGTTGCTTCCAGTGGGGAAGCCTGCATTAGACCGCTCTCTGGATAGCTCTTGGGTCTTGAATTCAGCTATAACTATGAAAATGCTTTCAATGCAAGTCCCCTGCATCACTCCAACATTTGTCAGATCTCATGCCTCTAAGCAAATGCCCATAGCTTGGATTACAGGAAACAGAGATGACAATAGCTGTAGTCTTTCTTGCCATTTTTAGGTCCCTATCCCTAATATTCTTGGCAACTGATCACCCACTCCAAAATGATCACTATCTCTATCAATCTAATTAAATCTGCTACCTGCTAGCTATAGTTCTTTGTTTTGTTCTGCTCTCCTATAGATTCAGTTCATTTTGAATTTTTTATCAGATCACAGTTCTTACAATTATTTCTGCAAAATGTCCTTCCTGTCTTCAGCACCACAATCTGCATTATATTTTCAGTGTGTGACAGGCCTTGATTCTTGAGGGTCACCAAACTGCATTTGCAAAGTCCTTGTTGGCTACAGCAGAAGTCAGTACACCACTCTCGGTGCTGTACAAGTAACAAAATACTAAAAGCATCCACTGTGCAGCAGGAACTTCACGTTCACCTTTCAAAGGATTTGCCACCCTTATGGAGTTAATTTACATTAACATAAATATTCCATTAGTAGAAATGTTTATAGCATACTTCACTCTCAAGAGGCATTCTGCAACATGATTCTTCAACCACTTATGTTTGACTAATGTGTATCACATTTGAATAATATAAAAAGACAACTGAGTTAAGTGATTGAATGCCTGGAGAAAACCAATGTTAATTTCCACTAAAAGCAAAGCACATTCCCTTAATTTTGCAGCTTAATTACTGCAGTATTTGGCTCACAAATAAAAAATGGTTCAAGAAAATGTCTCCAATAATAGGGTGCTGAAGCTTATTTTTCCCCTCCCATGTACCTCTGAAAAAGATTTTTCATACACATTATTTCAAGCCTGTTCCTGTGACCCAGACCAGGGCTGGTAATGTTGAATACTTGCTTCCTGATATGTTGTTAATGTAATCTGATACGCTTGCAGGAGCTTGGCATGGGGTGGCTTCTACATCCCAGGCTAAATTAGTGCAAAAATCGACCCAAAGAATATGCCTGGGGTAAAACAATGCTCTTGTCCTCGATTCCTTCTGATAGGAAATTCTCCATGGCACTCTGGAATTTTTCAGAAGAAGCTTTATAAGCAAACTTTAGAAATGAGGTGATACTCATGCTATCTATTCTGCTACTGAGCTAACTTGTTGCCCATATGCTTTTAGTAAGTAGTGGTGACTTGCTGAGGCTACTTGGTTAAGATGAAGGATATACTGTGTTTCATACACATTTCAGCTCACTGATATCCAAAATAGATTGAGTCAGTTTTCCTGCCGTATAGAAGGCAATCTTTAAAAAATTCCATTAAAATGAACAGGAGGCAAAGGCAAGTCAGTAACTAAAGAACATATTAAAATGTAAAGCTTAACAAGCCTTCTAGTTTATGCATAGAAAACATATCACTGACAGAGTTCAGACAAGCTCAGAACAAACTCGTGGCCATGAGCAAGATCGCTCCTTTGACTTCATCAGGAAGAGGGCAATTTACTTTATCTGGAATACAGCAGTGTCCTGATGTCTTACATTATTCCTCAGTGGAGTAGTGACCCAGATTTCTACTCCAGACAGCTGGAAACATCTCATAAGGGTCACTTAAAGTGTAATTATTCCTACTTTATCATGGTCATAGAAAGTTAACTTGCTTTGTGCTGAACTCCTGTGAAATTTCTAAAACCCAATTGCTAAAAATTTAGCTCTAGTGAGTGGTGCTCAAGCAGTCAGATGAGGATGCAACAGAAAAACAGAGAAAGATTGATCTGAGCCTTGTGAAGCTTTTGTTCTTTCCTTTAATGCCCTGCCTGTTAGTTACTTATTCCTTTCTTTCTGTAAGTAGTAAAATCTTTGATTCTGCACTAAATTATGTGAAAAAATCTGCAAAATGGCAATAGCAGGAAGAGAAACTTTCATTTCAACTCGAGGTTCAATGACTTTTAAGAACATAGGGTATATTTCCCTGAATAAACCATATGATCTCTTATGTGCTCAGTCCATCGCATTTCTCTAGACTCTTATCTTTGTGTCTGGAGTGCACACAAGTGTACCATTACAGGACCATCCTTTTATGCAAGTGGACATTCACCTTCTAGTAAGACTTTTAAAATTCCTGATACACTTACAGTATGTAGTACATTGCGGTGGCTGGCTTGTATTATTGACTTCTGTGGCCAATATCTGCAATAGACTTCTGCAGCATGGGAATAAAAATGGGCACAAGGATAATGCCCATTAGGGACAGAGGACTGATAAGAAACAGAAGGCTTCAAGGGCTGTCTCGAGGATCAGCAAATTTAAGTCATCATATTTGAAGCACAAGAATGAATGTTAAAAAATCTGCTGTGTGATTTCATTGTTAAGAGCCTCCATTTCTCACATCCCACATTTGAGGTCATGATTAATACAAAGGGTGTAGGCAACTTAAGTTATTTGCCCGCTCATACAAGGGGCCATTTGACCTAATCAAACAGTGGTGAGAATAACTACTATGCCCATGCAGATATTGTTCACAACTGTGTGCAAAGAGAAAACACCTCCTTAAGGGGATTAAATGTGAAGAGTTACTTTCAATTGTAGTTTTTGTGTGTGTCAGTAGGAAATTTTTCTTATTAGTACACAGTTTCACAAGTTCAGAGATCTTTCTTGTCTCCAGATTTCATGCCAATTATTATCTGCTGAGTGAATGAGGTCCCTTATTGTCAACAGCTGCTGGAGGAAACAGTTATATCTATGTGACTCCTACTCAGTATTTTTGTCTCTGGGTATGTTAATTGCATTTAGAGCCCAAACCAGTAGAGCTACTCTTCTGCACATCAATCCAGCAAGGAATCTAAGTGTATGCCTCATTTTACACATGCAAGTACATTCATGAAAATTGCTCATATTTTTGAAGCTAGACAGGTACTACAATTCCTTATGTGAATCCAATTTCTTAATGATGAATTAAAGTCTTATTCTCATGTCTAACGTCCATTTGAGTACACTACCACAGACAATTAAAAACAGTACCTGAATGTTTCACGGCACTTCTGCAGACCCCAGATACTGCTAATCTGCTAATTGGGCAGTAGATGAACACTACCTTATCTTGCAACTGCAAACATCCATTCTGCATCGGACAGAAAACACAGTGATTACGACAGTCGTCAAAATGTTGCCACAAGAATGAACAAGGAAGAGGATGGACAATGCTACCTGCATAAAACATAGGATGCCGCCGAAATCACATGAAAATTGTGATGTACTTTAACGGAAATAAAAATTGGGTTACAGAAAGGAAGAGGCCCTGAATCTGATTTGGTAAAACACAGGTCTGTAGAGCAGAGTGGAGTGATTTCTGAGTGTGCATGGAAGTAATCGGTATGAAACTGTTGTGAGAAACTTTCCATGCTGGGAGGGATTTGCAGCATGGCCAGAGAGGATGTACAATCAGATCAGAGAACATGATGATACAGCAGAGAGCTGGAGAGAAATGAAGTGGCAAGCCCCAGAACAGCCACGGGGGCAAGAAGACCTGTGTGCACATCTCTGCACCATGAACCACATTCCCCCTTTCTGGGAAAACCAACAGTGAGTTCCCTGCCACAGTTACATAGCACCATCCATCAGATGTCAAGGAAAACACATCTGAAACATATAAACGTAAAACAAAACAGCAATTCTAGCACTTAAACTATACTGACACTTAATACCTGTAATTGCATTCAAAACAATAAACTCCAAGCAGCTGGACGTTCACAGTACATTTGATCACACAGAGTTATGAAGTAGTGCCAAAAAAAATGAGGCCTTCCAGAGGACTTCTTTGTAAGTGTGCCTGATGGAGGATGCTTGCCACCTGTGTCTGATAGCTATGTGAAGGATTTAAGCCCCAAATTTCTTCCAACAATGCACAGAGGTACTCTGCTCTAAAAGCTCCACTCTTCCCTAGATGGTAGGAAGCAATGTGATAAAGTAGAAGGTACAGGATGCTGAAAGGACTACACACATTTGAAACCCCTATATAAATATATACATATATATAATCAACATTATCACGTGGAGTCACCCACAGCTCTGCCCACGAAGGGGAAAGGATAGAGCTACCTGGCCTTACCCTTATACCTTCATATACCAACATAAACTTTGCCACTGAAGAACCAGAGCCTTAAGAAGAATCACCAAAATGCCTTCCTGGAGAACAGCTTCTATGAGGAGACATCACTGAGAAGCAGCTATCTGTCTAATAGGCACATTTCTTTTTTGTTTTACAGGGAAAATACATTCTTAGCACTCACAGTAGTACTTTTTCAAAGAAAGGTTATATAAAGCGATACAACACACACACAGACACAGGCAAAAAAGAAATGTGAATGACTCACTGCACTTATGCAAACTAAGTTGCGTAAGCCTGTTTTTCTCAGCTCTTAAAAAAAACAAAACAGCACATACACAACCCTAAAAAATGAGCTGAAATTCTCAGTTATGAAAGTTAAAATTGTTGAATAAAAGCAGAACTCCCTCAGCTTCTCAGTGTCCTTCACGCCCACATCTGGTGTAGTGTTTACCAATGGATAAAAATAGAAAGCTGAAACTTAATAGACCCTAACATTTATCACAGTATTTAAGAATCAAAACAGAAAACATCAGAGAAGTGGAATTCACTTCAGACAAAATAACCCTGAAAATAGAGAGATCAACAGCTATGTTTTGAAGGAAATTTAGTTAATCCTCACTGAAATACTACCCTCCAGGTACTTAGCAAGGGCAGGCTAGAAAGAAAATCATCAACTGTACTTCTTCAATTCAACAGGTAGGTAACTATAATAATGCAACCTGTGAAGAATTTAATCTTTTAAAAAAATCTTGCAGAACTTCCTCTAAACTGTTACATTCATGACATATTAGTTGTTGGCAGATGACATCATAGGAGTTGGTTTCTTTAGACATGCACAAAATCCATCTTTCTTGCTAAAGGGCAGGGGCATTTTCTTATCTGCCAGAGCCAGCAGTCAACAGCATGCATGCTAGAGGTGGGACATGAGCAGAAGGGCAACTCCATACATCACCATTCGGGGGGTCGAGAACCATTATCTGTCCCAGGCACAAGGCATCACTGATCAGCCCATCAGCAATATCTGTTCGACTTTGGATTTGGAAAAGACATCAACAGTTTGGCACACTAACCTTGAGAACTGCCAAACCATGCCTTCGAACAGATAGGCCACAAAATTTAGATAAATTAAGCCCTGAATTAAGGAAGGTGTAACACAAAATGAACCTTCTCATGTATTCTCAGAAGTGTGATCCACAATAATTTAAGAGAGCGTTTGCAAATAATCCCTCTTTTAATTGCAGTAGCAGCATCACTTTGGTGAATTATTCAAATCTACTGCTGATGAGATAATACCAGGCCAGAAAATTACATGAGTCAGCTAACCTACTCTCACAGGATCCTGTTCTCCCTCTCATTCACAGCACACAGGCACAGAGCACACACGCGGCATGCAATTGATTAGCGATTGGATCCTACGAGACCCTGAATGTCAGGTCCAGGGCACTGCTCACAGGCTGCAGCGCTCAGGAAAGCGAAGGCGGCAGACCCGAGTGTATCGCTGCCCGTGCCTACGTCTCCGACGCCGAGCACAGCGGCAACGCCAGGGCAGCCAGGAGGACCTGGCCACGATGGGCGTGGAGCAGGGCAGCAGAGAAAGCTGCACTGCTGAAGGACAGCAAAGAGGGAAACAGAGGAGGGAGGCTGGGGGATGGCTCAGAAGGAACCTGCGGCGGGGCAACAAGCAATTTGAAAGGTAAGGCTGTTTTACAGACCACACCAAGAAGGCACTAGAACAGTACATCTTGTATGTAAGAAGAAAACCCTGAGCATATTTTCAGTTAGAGGCTGCAACTTTATCTCGGGATTCTGGCACCTTTATTCCAGCTTTGTGACTGCAGAAGGAGCCCCCGATGGCATTCTAGTCTCACAATTCAAAGACCTGCTTGTTTTGTTTTACATGATACACGGGACATGAGTCTTGGTCCTGTGCCTGCTGCCTGTTACTTATTCAACATGACGGACACACAGAAAACAGCACAGAGTATATTTAGAGGAAATAAAAGCCTAGACTTTAAGGCCACAAGCCACAGCTCAATGGTTCTGTAAGATATCTTTAGAAAAATACCATTTTCTGCATTGTGGTAAATTAGCATTTTCTATTTGAATAAAATATTGATTTTTGAGCTACAGAGTTGGTGCTACAGATGATTAAAAAAAAAATTCTTGCTCTCTGTCACCAGAGCAATCAAAGCGGCACTCATTTTCAGAGAGCTCATGGATAACCAGACTTCAGTTTTAAACTGTTGCCAGTACATCAGCTTTGAAGTATAGGTTTAGAGTGCACCAGTAACCCAACAATCTGCCTGCAGTCCTGCCTCAGACACAGAGACGGACAGCATTCAGGAACCAGTTCTGCTCTGGCAGACAGCCCAAGGCAGAATCAGCACTCCCACCACCTTGAAGTTAATCTCAGTTAACACTAATGATGCTTGGTAGAGCTACATTCATGGACTCCAACTTTTCCTAAGATGTGTCTGGTATTAGGGTGAAAAGTCCTTCAAAACTGAAAACTAGCCTAGGTTTGGTTTCGGAGAAGGCCTGCAGGTATCACACAGAGTCAGCTGCTGCATGGCTTTCCTCTCCACTTCAGGACACTTTGGGTCAGTGCAGGAGACAGGGTTGAGCTGGGGGACAGTACACCACGCTAGACAGCAGCAACACCGAGACAAGGTCTTTGCTAAAGATCTATCGGTAAAACACTTATGAAACAGAAATTTCAGTAACAAACACTGCAAAATGTTCCATTCTGAGAAACCCAATGAAGTACAGTTCATACTGCTGACTGCTTTGACATGCTTTAGAAGCAAGTTGCTGCAGGTACCAGAACATTTAGCACCACAACACAGAGCTTTGCGTGGGTCATTTGTGCTGCACTGTGCCACACAGACCGGGTCCAGAAGTGATATAACCTTGTCAGCTAAAACAAACAAACAAAAAATCTGTGCATTAGTGAAACTTAAGTGCATAAACACAGATAAATTCAGTCTGACTGGTATGAGCAGTACTATGGTTGAGAAAGACACAGGAGGAGCTGAAAGAAACCGTGTGACACAAATCTGAGACCTATCCTTTAATCTTAACTCTATCAACTCTGTCCTGTTAGAAGTCATATAAATTAACTTCAAGATCTGAAGATGCTTTCTTATTCTGAAGAATAAAATAAAGCAGAAGACAGTCCCAGTCCTGCCAAGTTTTATGTGGGTAGTTAACTTTATTTCCACAGTTAGTCAAGTCACATAAAGTAAAATCATCTATAAGTTTTCACATAATGTGAACTTTTCCTTGTCAGCCTTTTCAGAGGAGGAATCGTTTTGAATGACTAATACAAACCAGTATATTGTATATGTACAAGTAGTACTATTCCAGTATATTTGGATTTCCATTCGACTTTTGTCATTCAGTAGAGCCCCAAACAAACAAACCAGTTTATTTCCTGCATTCTGTCCTTCAAACAACATGACAGAGGACAAAGACAAAACACCCTGTAAGACAGGGCAAAATTCAGTTTTTCAAGAATTCATTTTACTGAAAGCTGCCAAAAATATCCACTTGGGTTTCACAGCCTCATCCTGACCAATGACAAGGAGCTCTGCATTCCACTGGAGATGGAGAAGATTACATGCTGGTACTCCATAGTGCTTACACTGATAAATTAACTTTATTTTTAGGAAGTACAGACTCTACTTTCAGAAAGCACCACCACCACACCCAGCTTCTATTTTAAGGGACAGGCAAGAATCTACGAATTAAAGCCAGATTAGTTATGCCACTGATTCAAGGCGAAGGTAGGGATTTTTTCTCTGTTTCTCTGTTCTTCACCGATTCTCCACAACCTCCTGATCCTCCTTCCCTCTGAGCAGGAGGCTAAAGAACAAGAGTATCACTTTATTCATTGCGAGACTACGTGAGTGCAAAAAAGCAACGATGACTGAAAAAGGAAACTGACAATGACTCCAAAATTTTGTGTTACATATTCACAGCGGACAAAAGCGTGCTTCCTCTGAAAATGACAGTCCAGCTGCCAGATTATGCACTGGGGTTTTGCTGAGGCTGTAATTTATAGACTGACATAGTAGTTACAAGTGCTAAACGTTGACTGGTTGGCTGAAGTCAGAAAACAGATAGATACCCTAGCCCTGCGAAAAGCCAGTCTGACTGAGTGAAGCCAGATAGCCACAATTTGGTAACTCACACATACAAGGTTTGTGACCAAGATCCTGTGTGCTGACCATATGAAACACACTGCTGCTCTAATCCAGCCGGATTAGGTAAATCAGTTCCTGGCCAAAAAGCATCACTGCCGGGCACCCTTCTCCAGCAGACAAGCCCAAGAGGATAATGATGGGAATTAAACCATTCTTTCAGCCCCAGGGGCAGGGCTGGGCTGTGCCACACTGGCAGAGCTGCTCAGGAAAGCTGGAATGACTGCTGTGCTGCCAGCCTTGGCATTGAGGGAAGATGCTAGGCTCAGTGATTACACTAGACAAGTCACACGTGATGTCCAAATTCACTTCCTGGTCCTGAGGAGACAGCTGAAAAGCCAGATACAGAGGCTGTTTTCTTTCCATAAAGATTGTCTAAAATATGCTTCGGGTATGAAGGTATGATGAGCATACTGGTTTATATGTGACAATATTAATTACATATTAATGAATATGTTAGTGTCTATATTTAATAGAAACATACTAAAGATACATAAATATATGTAGTATGTTCATGTGTATTTCACAGAATTACACATCATGCCTTCCTGGAACCACCACTTCAGCTACGCACACAGTTATTGCTCACCTGAAGAGTACTTCTGCCAGTTCTTCTAAATTTACTTTGAAAATATTAGTTCTAAATTTAAGGTGTATTGCATTTTTAATATAAATTATGCCATTCCAGACATTAAAGCCACCAATATCTGCTAAAACTACCAAACACTGTGTTCCACACAATATTTACTGTTTAAACAGACCCTTTATCTAATGGGGAAGAGGTATAAACGAGGCCCAAGTGCTCTGCGCAGGATACTCTTCTTCAGAGTATTGCTAACAGCTCAAGAAATGCTGTGCCACCTGGAGTTGCTTTTGGTGGGGAGAGGTTGCATGCTGACCGGAACACCGGTGACAACAGAGAGCCGATCTGTAGTTTAATAAATCTTTTCCATGAAACAGTGTTTGCTTTGCTTGGACTCCCAAGAATGAGAATTTGTTAATTTTAGCATACAACATGAGCACAGATGGGTGTACTTTTTGCTGTGCTAGCCTAAACCAGTAATAGAAATCTAGTAGCATACAGCTACAAACTGGCACATGAACAATTTGACCCATTTTGTAATCTTTGGATTCAACTTTAGCTGTGAGTTCATTATAATTTCAATATAAAATGACTTGGAGAACAAGAGAACGGCAACAGTCTGTGCAATTTTCTACTTTACATACTTATTAAATAGACATAGGCATATGTGTATTGCTTCTGCAGATAGCTAGTATATGCATTTACATGACAATTTTTAGTACATACACCTCTTTTATTCTCATTTTCAAGGATGAAAACTCTGATAATATAAATTGTTGGTAGCAGAAGGTGTCATCTATTCGACTATTGAAATAAGTGACAAGTGCAGCCCTACAAGTCAATTCAAAGAATACTGTAAGAGAAGCCTACTCAGAGAAATGGTAATGCAGGGGGGATGTGCTGGCACAACATTTGTGCTGTAAAAGCAAGACCTCTCTCAGCTGATGCATCTCTAACTCCCTTCGGTTACTCACAAATTAAGTCCAGCTAATTGTCAGCTGCAATTGCAAGCAAGTTCTTTACAAAAACTTCTCTATTAGTAGCTATGCATAACCTGACCAACCTTGGAGCTCTGCTTTCCTTCCTACCTGCAGAGGTATGCTTGTGTTTAGGGGAAGAGAAGATGTGGTACACCAGGCCTGAAAAACAAACAGGTCAGGCATGATATACCAACTTACCCTTTTGATCCACCACAGCCAAATGAAAATATGTCCTGCATGGTTAGACAGCTGGAAGCCCCTGTCTTCTGAGGGATCAGTCATATTTTGTCTTACACGTAGCTGAGATACAGAGGCACCTGGAAGGGACTGCAGGAGCAAGAAGGTTGTGTGGGGACTCACAAGCTAGCAACGACTGCGGGAGATGGATCAGAGACATGGGAAATATTTGGATGGTGTTAGCTGCTACACAATTTAAGTCTGTCAAAATCATGGAGACATTTCAGTTGTGCACTTCTATAGTAACATATCTTCTAATGTATTTCACAAGAAGCCTGTCTTATGTGGAAACAGGTGGATGAGCACAAGCACAGACTATTCCCCAGCACTGCCCTGCAAAAGCAGTATTTACTGCTTTTCTTTGCATTAGAAAGCCTCAAGATGACATACAGGAATTAAGTCCTGTCATCCCTCTGGGGTGAAGTATTAGCCTTCTTTGCATATGCAACACAACAGCAAGCTCAGAAGCATCTTGTGTATCCTGATTGCTAGTGTCACTTGCTAAGCTCTAGGCCACATCTACGTACCATAAAGACCCCTTTCTCAACAGACATAGTTCAGCTGGAGGAGAAAGATGGCAGCAGAGCACACATTTGCTTCCAAGTCCCCTTACTACACCTGCCCAAGAAGGGATTTCCTGTCCTGTGAGGGGAATTCCTCTGACTAATACCAAAGTTTCCACTCCATCAAGCTAACACCCCCGTTCTGGCTCAGAAGGCGAGAATTTAGGACAGTGGAACCATGAGAAAGACATTGGGGACAGTCTCCCCTCATCCATCGCCCAGAGCCTGCTTTGCCCTCTGAGAACACTCCCTCCTGGTCGTGCTCCACGAGAGGGAGGGAAGGTGCTGTGGTCCCGGGTACTACTTGTAGGGATTTTTTTGTTTGTTTCACTGTATTAATCTAGAATTCTGGAGCGATGAATAAAAAGCCCTAAAATGCACTTCGAAAAACTATATTTCACAGCAGATGCATGTTTTAACTTAAAAGTCTTGAGGACCCATTGCCACAATGTGCTGCATCTCCCACTGTTACACCAGACATAATCGTCGCCTTCTAGCAGAGTTCCATGCACTTTGCAGGTAGCCTTTTTTATCTCATATTTCATCACCTATTAGGATACTGAGAAATAAGCCCTATTCTATAAAAGAATTAGGCCTAAGTATGTATCAAACCCAGTATTTTGCAAATCCTAAACTCAAGCAAATTCTGACTGTCAGAGACAAAAGAAGAACTATGCACCCACATTACAATCCTCGGAACAAAAAAACACTCAGCCCTTGCCTGTCCATGAAGGCATCTGAACCCTTACAGGATTGTGTTGAATGTTGCACTCCAGAATACCAAAAGTTTCTTGGTCTAGCTGGTTAGACACCTCGTTTAGGCCCAGGCCCCAGTCTTAAAACACAGAAACCACGTGTTTCTCCTATCTGCCCTTGAAGGGGCTAAGTCTAATACATGTATGTCAGTGTACTCCACTCATTGGGCCAGGCTGATGTAAAAAATAATAGCCACCACTTTCTTTTTCAGCATAGCTGGAGCTGATACGGGTTTTACCCTGGATGTGGGGCAATCAGCAGTCACCACCTCTTTTCTTGAAGAGGTGTAACTCTTCATTTCACAGGAAAGCATCCTGGGTGCCTCAGCCTAGAGGGGTGAATCTTCAAAACTGCTGGAATTGCACTACTGACCAGCAAATTACTGACGTGGACGTGGGGCACTTATGAACACACGTAGAAAAGAGTGAGCCTCCACGGGCAGGAAACTGAGGCACCCACCTGAGGGTGGGGAGACCTCCATTTTGGTCACCAGATGGAAGTACGGAAGCAATCGTATGAGCAGGAATAAGAACCCGGGTCTTTTTCTTACCAGTGATGAAAAACAAAACAAAACAAAACAGAACTTTACACACTGAAAAAAATCTCTAACGCAGAAGGGCTAGGCAGTAGCCCAGCAATTGTACTATTGCCTCGCAGCAAGAAACAAATGTGGATTTGAACAGAGGAGACAGATAACTGAATTAATTTGTCTCAGAAGTCAGCAATCCACTTGCTGTCTAGAGAATGCAGAAGTTTAACGCCAGTGTCTGGATTCCATTCAGAGACCCAAACATCTGCTGTCTACCAAAGCCGTCTTCTGGATGTGACCTGTTCTCTGACCAGGCCTATGACAGTCTTTCACACAGCTGCTTCCTCTTCAAAAGAGCCGCTTTCCCCTCAAGTTAAGTGGTCCACATCACCCCAGTAAGCTCATTATAATCAACCGTGCTGGTATTTTCTGCTTAGCTTCTGACATTCTTGTCTGTTGAAACTCCTCTGACCTTGGGGCTGTATCCCACGGATCCTGCTTTAATCCACCCTTACATTTTTCCATAATGAGGCTCATATACCCCTATACACCATATACAAACACACACACAGACAATGTTTTAAATAATTAGTAATTTTCCCTTAAGGGTAAAAATGTTCTGTAATAGTATTTCTTTTTGTTATGAAATAATGTAAACGATCTTGGTGTGGTAATATTTTGTAATACGGCTGTGTTATGCAATTAAGACTGTAGGGTTCAGATGGATTACATGCACCTGGAGATACTGACACATGCTGGAGACCTGGAGCTGTTGAAAAGCATTTACATGTCCCTATGCATGTATATACATATGCACATAAATACACAAACAAAATGACATACTTATCATCTGCCTACATCCTTTTACAAAAAAATACTAGATAAGATAAGGCCTGTGTAGTTTAATTTCTGCTCATTTCCTGTTCTCTTCAAATGAAGATCCCTTTGTAAACCTTAAAAAAGAAAATTTGTGCCTCTTTTTAGGGAGGTAGATCTGATCTCCTGCCTCCTCTTCTGCTAAGACATGTAAACCCTGTTGACTTCAGCTAGTGTGTGTCTGGGTCAGTGCAACTCAATATCCTCAACTTTGATTTTGATTCTCTTCCTCAGCTTTCAATGTAGTTTTGATGAGGAAAATGTAGAAACTTGCCAAATGTTCGTGTTTGCAAAGGAAATCCTACTGCCAAGAACATAAGAACTTATTTGTTTAGTGACTTTTTTCCTTCTCTTCCTTTCAGGTCATCATTGGGTTAAGGTGATGTGAATGACATAACATTCGCATGAAAAACAGCTTCTCACTTCATCTTCCTCTTTCTTTAATGCCAACAAAGACAGTGGCTGACTTTGCATAACCAAGAGTTTATCTCAAAATCACCGTGGACCATGTGGTTGTGCCTAGAGATGTTAAGCATCAGTGGAGTTAAACATCAGACTGCTGGCTGCCTCAGCACAAGCATCACAGTAAATTGCATGCCTGTCCTGGCAGGAGCAGGCATTTTTTCACACTTTCCATTGTCCCACAGAGTCTTTCATCTCAGGATTGTGGGATAGCAAAATTGTGTAGGAAAGGTAGGCTTTTAATACTCACCAAAAAGTTGGTGTGAGAAGGGAAGTAATCTGTTATTGCAGGGAAAAGACAACAGAAAGATCAATGTTTGGGGGATAAGGAAGATGACAAGAAGGTTCAGGATCAGTCTTACTTAGAAGATGATACTGGGATAATGGGAATTTTGGTCAAAAAAAGTCAAGCCTGTGCAAGGCTAAAAGGTAAAGGAGGATAAGGGTTTTCTTGAAACAAAATTTTATTAGTTCACCACTCTAAAAACTTTAAAGTGTTTCAGAAATTAGACTGTTTCCATGTGGTTTCCTTTTTTCCCCTCCAACTCACAGTCTGTCCCACCCAGTCCTGGGGTGCTGTACAGGGCCAGATCCAGGACAGGCTACAGAGCAGTTCCACCGCATGAACAAACACAGAGACGTGGCTGGCACTGATCAGTGCACAGTTATACATCTGAAACACGGAATGACAAACTGGCAGCAAAGTATCTATATGTGTACCATACCAGATATGACCATTCCTTGAAGTGGTCTGTAGTCTACAGCACTTCCATGAGCCTGGCACACTTTACCCATATCACGCACATAAAATCTACCTGTCCTCGTAGCAAGCAACATCAGGCTCCTGTAGGAAAGATCTCACACTACATTGTACACTCAGTGCTGGTCATCATGAGGTGGATCTGACAGCTACAGCTGCAGGTCTAGGCACAGAGTTCAGGGTCTTTGGCACTCAGGAGGCAGGTGTACTCTTCAGTACGCTACAACAGAAGTTTGTTTCTCAGAAAACTGAGTTTCCTCTCCCACCTTTCCTTTACGTGACAGTTTGCATGCTCTAGAGCTCGTCTCCAGGCATACTTCAGTCAGTTTGGTTTCAAGCCCAAGTGATTCTACCTCGCAGCACAACGGCTGCCAACATTACTGACAATGTACTTATAGAGAGACAGTTTTTCAAACTGAGGATTGCAAGTGAAGTTCAGAGGGTTTGATGGAAGGTCTGCTCTGGAGCATATGCTTAACTCTCTGATAAGAAGTGCCACACCCCTTGCTGTAAGCGTGTATCTTACATGTGAATTGAAAAGACCAAACTGCAGAGCCTAAGTTACCTCTAGAGTCAATGGAAAGGGGTTGACGCTGCCAGCAGGCATGATTTAGCACACTTAAATCTATCTGGGCACCTCCAGATAGAAAATGAGTATTCACTCCACTTAATTAGTAAAATAAAGTCCTGATTTGGGGAATTATTGATCTTGTCAATCTCCAACAAACAATGAGGATTCTCGATACTTCACAGGATTTGACCCTAAGGAGCTGTACCTCAGATACACAAATATTGCCAGATAAAATATTTTGCACTGAGATCATTAACATGAAATCCCTACCTTAGAGATATGTTTTTGGTTCAGCTTTCTGCATCCATCATTCTAGGATATGTTGACATGCTATAGAGATAACAAATACCACCTTCATTTACCTGAACCCTTACATTTAGTCCTTATGCCAACAATTATGCCAAAATGATCTAATACTGAAAATACTTCTGAAAATACTGTACTGTCAGTCTGTTGTTATGTCAATCACCTGTAGGCGTACAGGGAATCCAAAAGACTTTTTCCTTTCTCATTCAGTAATTCTGTCAAACCACACTTTTAATCCAAGAAATTATTTTTAAGCAAACATAAGAACCCTATTTGACTAAGATGCATTACCAGTGCTTTTTTTCCCACATGAATAACTCTCACTCTCATTTTCATTTTCATAATTACAGAAAATGGTCTGGTTTTTAACGTCTGTTCCAGCAGAGCTGAAGATGTTGATTTCAGACTCATTCAGACTTTAAAGTCTAATTCATGCAGTTGATCCACAACATTAACCGGAGTGCAGGTCTCATCAATTTGATAAAGTGTCTTTATAACAACAGATGGTAATTTGTTGATACTTAAAGCTTTAAATGGACTCCGTTACAAAACCACTTAAAATGCTTTCTTTAAAAAAAAAAAAAAACCAACAAAAAACCCCCACACACAAGTGTTCAGATACTTTAACCCAAAGAAATTGCTGACAGAATTGTTTTCAGCTCAGCAGAGTAAAGAGCTGACAACATATTTCTGCTGGATATGGTAACTTGGGTCTATTTTTAGGACTTTTTCTTTTTTTTTTTAAAGTACACCAAAATAGCAGTGGGCTTAAAAATCACCATCTGCTTCTAGCAACGAAATAATTCTCTGAAGAATAGATAATAGGCATAAAAAACCCACCCCCAACTCTCACATTCTCCACAGAAAGTCACAATTATGTATTTCTTGAAAGCACTGTTTATTTCATAAAACAATACTGCAGGGTCGTAACACCCCTGTAAGTGTTCAATATACCTATTTATCAGTTATTAATTCACCAGTGTAAACTGTTTACATTTCAGTTGAGAATGACTGACTGGCAAGTGCTATTGCTATTGCTTTTATGACTTAGAATAGCCTAAAGCTGCTGACATTTAGAGCACAATGCAGGCTCTCCCCGTTTCTTACTTTAACTTGGATATAGTTATGGTGGGAAAGAATTAGGATATGTAGGGAATGATTTATTTTTTTTTAAATGCCCATTACAGGTATTCTGCAATTAGGATTTGCAAATGCATGTAAAGAAATCTGAGGTGGTTTGCATCCAGCTAGTTTGGATACTGATAACAATGAATCGCTATGTCAGTTCAAGATGGCCCAGGACCTGGACACTTGCTCGTTGGCTGAAGCCTGCCACTGCAGTTTCTCAATCCTCAGTGGAGTTTATGCCTCTGACAGCTAGAACACTGACTGCACAACAAGATAAAACTTGGCCCCGCAGATATCCCCTATGCTCTACCCATGCATCAACAGCCTTAGGAAAAAAAGTGGTATTATTACTATCAGTCAGTCCTCACCCTCGTATCTTTTGAACACTTAGACAATATAAATTGCACTTGAAAGAGGTAGAGGAGGATGATCCATTAGTTTTCTATAGATGGCTTGATGGAAGACAAAGGCTCAAGCTAGCATCCTCTTCCCACCTCCCTCCTAGAGAAAAACTTGCGTAACTCAGTCATCACACATTCTCTTCGAGGGCTCCAGCCACAAACAGCACGTACCCATGGTCAGATGGCACACACACCCTCTCCTCAGCAGGGGATGTCGTGGGCCATAGGAGCAGGGATTGCATGGAAGGATGGCCAGGTGGCGGCAAAGGCCGAAGAGGGGGAGAAACAGGTTTCCCTAGTATGAGTGCTGGTGGGACTGTGTTCGCTAGTTCTGTCATCTCAGTAAAGATGACAAATTTTGAATTGTAGTAAGTTCAGTTTAAAACATTGCAAGGTTTTGAACCGCAGAACAGCAGTTATCTTTTTGGTATAATTTTCAAGAAAGGCACCGTGGGGTTTTTTTTTCCCCATGATACTCCATGAAAAAATAATGCCTTTTTCAGACATTAAGATCAAATCTTCTAGATAGAAAATAAGATAAACCACAGGAAGATGCTTCAAACAACATGTAAGATGACTTATAAACAACCAATTTTACAAAACAAAGAAGCTTTGAAGGTAGTAGTATTTAACAAACATAATTTCTAACAAATTTGTCATCATGGTATTTAATTAAAATCAAAGGTCACAACAGCAGCAGTTCAAAACAGGAGATGCCCATAATTCATACTTATACTTGGTGGATCAGAAATTTTGTGAAAATTAATTGTCTAATATTTAAAAGACCTGCTAGTGACTACTGCAGTATTTAGGCTGACTTTCACATTTTGACAAAAAGAGAGCAGAAAGGTCATGGAGAAACATAGGCCTTTTGGTCTATCCTGTTCTGGCAAGGACAGGGCTTCTTCATAGTAGTGTGCAAGAATCACCTACCTCTAGTAAACAATTATGAAATAATTTATTCATGAGGGAAATTCACTCTTTTTTTCTGAGTCAGTAGCCAATAACTAGCCCAAGAAAGGGGGGAAAAAAGTAATTAAGGGAAGTGGTAAGTTTGACAACTCTAGTGTTCTCTTGACCTTATCAAAGGGGACCCTCTTCACTGAAGAACAGTTGCAGAAAAAAAGAAAGAACAGACTATGAATAGCCAAGATTCCTACTGATCTCACAGGGAATTACACATTTATTTGGAAGGCATTAAAGGAATAAGGTTACAGACTTAAGACCTGATCCAAATTCCATTATGTAAATGGAAAAAGAAAATTTTGCTGTCTTAAAAGGAAACTGAATTTAGCTTTTAGTTCCCAGTTAATGGGATACGAGTAGAGAACTGCAGGGGAAGTGATCAAGGAGCGATGCCATTTTGGGGTGGGATTTTTTTTTTTTCATATTAAATATTTATCTAGGCTGTGATTTACTCAGATTTATCGTCATAAGACTCTCTACCCTACTGACTACATGTATCTAAAGTGACATGCAGATCCAATGGAAAGGCAAGTTGCAACTGACTTAATATCATCCTTAATGAATGAATGGAAATGGGGCATATCACAGATTCTAAATGCGTAATGAGTGTCTAAAGGGTGAGCAAAGAGCACTATGTAACCTGCACATGATCCATTGGTTATTCCAGGCAATATATTCCTTTCTTCACAATAACGTACGGTTACTGCTGTTACTAAGGCTATTGCTTGGTTTGAAACAAACACTTCATAAATTCCTCTCTCTTTTACAGCCTGGAGGCTTTTGTGATTTGTTTGATCCCACCAAAGTTGCTTTTGTTAGTGCATGGAATCACCTAAACAGGCCCCAGTCTGCAAAATGATCTCACAAACAGGTCCTCCCACCGCTGCTAAGAGCAATGCTTAGGTCAACTGGGCTTGTACCGTGCACACATGTCCTAGCACCTGAACTCAACCCCAGGATAAAGGATTAACCTTTTGTGCTGCAAAGTTCTGAAAACTCTCAGCTTTTACTGGACCCAGAATGAGTTCCAGGCACTCAGCAACTGAGTTTGCACAGCAGGACCTTCATAGCAGCATATAACAGACATGAGATTTTTGTTTCCTCTCTCAAGTTATGGATACACATAGGGGACTACAAATAATGTGAATTTCAAGAGAGGAACAGATCCATTTCGATCTCCCAGTTTTATTTAAAATTAATAAATTCAGGCCATGTATAAACTACCTAGTCATATCCTGTAAAGGTTTAAACAGTGAAACCACAAGGGAAAATAAACTAACATCTCTTCCCTTTTTATCTTAAAAGTGTCTGAAATGAATTGGTTGCTAAAGAAACCTGATATAATTGTGACAGAGTGTTTTGAAACCCTTAGTGGAGTTCATCTGAAACCTCAGCATAACAAGTGGCCTCTTATCTGCGTACTATTCCAGGAAGAAATGCATGGCATTTCATCATCACAGCTGAAAGACTAGCTGGCTCTGCACGTAGGCTAAGTGAGAATAAGAGCCCTCAGCTATAATGAGGGCACGCCGGTAGCTAATGCTTAGTCAGAGGCCGTTTCCTTTAGCCTTTGCTACTGCTTGTAGGAGTTGGAATGCAGGAAAAGGCAAAAATTAAAGAGAACATACTGAAGACAATGTTTACCTTCTCTAGTTGTTCTCAATGAAGATTATTTTTGAAGAAATGGCACACATGCATTAACATGGTGACATCCTAAACCATCCCCCCTATTATGACTTTAAGTAGCTTTATTTAATGTCACTGTTTGTTCATGAGCAGGATTACTTGCAGGAGAGAGAATCATAAAACGCAGATGTCATTTTTTTTAGTCTGACATTTAAAGGCAAATTAGTAAGCAGAAGTTTAATATAGATATTTCCTTGTGAAAACTGATCTTGAATTTCCAAACAGGCAAACCAACTTTCTCCTTAACAAAGCTGTTGAAACACAGATAACTGGTAGCAATTGACATTACTTCAAAACTAAGGATGATTTATCATATGTGGAGGAATACGGTGAGGAACATTTCTTTTTATAGACTTTTCCTCTTTTGTACATCCTTAAGATGATAACATCTGTGATGCACTGTCATCATGCTTTTTAACATAAGAATCTGCAAAATTTGAATATGGAATGATCAATCAACAGAATATAAAAATGTTAAATGTGAATGTGTAGCAATGGTCAGACTGCAAGTTTGCAAGCTGCTTCATTCAGGACCACATTTTGCTTTCTTACTCTGCCTGCAGAAAAATCAGCAATTATTGGGAATTTACTCTGCTATAGCCATGCTGATTTAAGTACACAACTGCATGCACTATAATACTGAACACACTGGACTGAGTCATTTTACACACATGCAGTTGCTGGTCTAAATAAGGGCTAGATTTGACTTGTTCTGTTTAACTCACTGGCTGAACACTGAAAATAGTTGGCACAGATTTTTCTCAGGAAATTCAAACTTACACAAGCAGAGGAAAAACATTGCGAATGAGATGCTGCTGTGTGCAAAAATTCATCTTGGGTAAAACTTTAAACCCTAAAAATAAATCTTGTTTTCAGTTCTCACAAATAGGCTTTTCTATTCAACTCTGAAGGTTTAAAGCAGTTGTTAATCATGTACTGTACACAGTACTAAGCAGGAAAGTGTTCAGTTATTTCTGAAACACGTTATTTTGATGCTATATTTGAATCTTCCATATTTATGTGATGAGAGTTATGTCACAAAGTTAATCATTCCCAGGATGCTAGCATTCAGGGTAATGAAAAACTTCTTGTGCAAGCAGTCATTAATCAGTGAGTATAACATTGCATAATGCTTTCTGAAGCATGTGTTATGTGATCAGAGTACAAGGCTGCATAATACAGCAAAGTGTTTATGCCATATGCTGACCTTTTCTAAAGCAGAAATGGAGCCATGTGATGCGCCGCTCCTGCCAGCAGTTGCTTATTGCTAATAATTAAGTTTGATGATATGAAGAAACACAAACTCGTATTGCTTTAGAGTTCTAAAAGGAAGAAGCTTTGAAGTTTTTGGCACTGTAAAGCACAAAGATGGCCAACTTGGCTTGGACACACTACTGTTGTCCATTACAGGCACCGCCCATCAAAACTGGAATCAAGTGCCCTGCTCAAGTGGTTACTGGCATTTGTGTAAACGAAAACATGTGCATCGTTACAGGACTGCTGTATTATCCAGAAGAGCATAAAGGTCACAGGAACAAAGCAGCCAAAAGCATGCTTGGTACCTCAAATCTCAGAACATCACAATAACATTTGATGTTCTTGTGCAATAGTGCTAGTAAGCAGCTATTACTTAATCTCCTACCAGTATTACACAAAAGTATACTTGTGAAATACTTCAGATAAATATGCTGTAATTATATGAAATATAAAAACATGTATAGGACAAAATGTTTTTATAACTCTGAACACACATACCTGTGGAGATGTGGTTTTAATGAGCTATTTTAACTATGGAAACAATGCTTTAAAAGCTTCTATGAACAACCTTAAAACTATGTGCTGGAAGCAGAGTGGACATATGGACATACATTTTATATATTAGGCATATACACACAAAGCGTGATCAAAAGTTTGCCCTGTACGCAGCTACTTTGTGCTCCTCTGTTGGCAGAATCGGGCTGCAGAGCTGGAATAACCAGCTTCATACAATTGCTTTAGCACAGCCAACCATCCTGGTAGCGTAGCTATGCCACTGCTGCTCCTACACCACCTCCTCCCTGACTTGCTAGGGTTTCCTTCTACCTCACTGATGACAGCCTGACTACTTGGGGAGCTGGTACAGAAAGGGGTAGCCAGGCTCCCTAAGTACTACCACCTGTTAACAGCAACTCGGTTCCATGATGGGATCTATAATATGTCACCAGTGGCTAACATGATTTCTGATATCCCATGCCTACTTTAAGGAAGTCTTTTCAAGCTTAACTAACAATCCTAAGGAGTAAAGCAGCCTAGAAATGCAATCACAAACACACACAACTAAGACTACATCTATGCAGGGACTTAGGTGCCAGAGTCCAAAATTTAGATTCTTAAAATTCCTGCTGAGATTTTGCTTCAGGAAATCAGAGTCTTGATGATATTAGGCAATGGCAATCAGACCGTGCTGTATCGAAGGCCTTTCAGGATTTATGAATTAAACCGTCCACACCTAAGGAATCTGACTCAGTAGGGCGTCTTCACACTTGGCAGACAGGACTCCACACAATACAAAGGAGATGCTGGGGACGAGAGGAAAGCAAGCAGGATTCTCGTCCTTGCTACAGCATCTATTAGAAAAAACAGTGTGATACTTGCTATATGAGGACTGCAAGACAGGCCTTCCCTCTCTAAACTAATAGGCAAATGGTCATTATCTCTACATCTCAATAAATTAACTTGTAGAATCCATAATTAAAGTAGAAAAGTTTCATCAGGAGTGACTGACAGCACCCAGTGACCAGGTCACTTCAGGTCAACTAAGTGAAAGGAGAGAGCAGAAACTGAGTTGCTCTGGTGTTTCATGAGTCCTTCAACTACTGAGCAATTAGATAGATTGAAGGGCTGCAGCATATCCTCTTCACTTTTTCAAAAAAGGACAGATTTCGGCTAAGATTTGGAAAAAAGGGTAGGAATCCAAAATGAAGAAAGGAATTCCATTCCACACAAGGGGAAAAAAAACATGTCCAGGTGTTCATTTACAAACTGGTAACTTAGGCAGAACCCTTCTCATTATGCCATTTTTGTGGCTCCTACCTCCTTTCATATGTTGTATGGATAGTCTAGGAATCATGTTTGGATGTTATGATCTCTGCTAGTCATTACGGTATAGAACTCAGGTGTTGTAACCAACCAATATAGAAAAATCCACTTTGTGGAGCTGCTCATGAAGATATTAGAAATGACTGTGCTGAAGTGGACTGTGACTTAAACACACAGCCTGAGCACCCCCTACAAACCATCTCTTCTCGCCATCCTTCCTAGACCCACTGCTTCTTAGAAGCGTGCTCCCTGGCTCTCTCCACTACTTGGAAGAGGAGGTTGGCCAAAGAATGACAACTATAGGACAACATGAACCACAGATTAAACCCTGAATGGTCACTAGCTGGGGATACTTACATATATTTACAAAAATAGTTTGGCTACAGACCAGCTTTGAAGACAATAGTCCCACCAGTATAGACTTATTACACAAAAGATGCAGAGTCAAACTCTTTCCACACAAGCATACAGACGTATTATTAACATTTGTATGTAATGAAAACACAACCTTCACAACTCATATCCTTACAATTAAAATTTTAAACTTCGTCTAAGCTGCATGAAAGAGACATTTTTTAAGAATTTGTACAACTGGCATCAGATTTTTTAACATGCTAGAAAGAACTGAGCCAAAGATGATATCACAAAGTCCCTTATGCTTAAGGGAAAATGTTAAATCAATTAGCAGTTGCTAGAATAAAGAAGCAACAATTTGATGTATAAGTTCCTTAAAAAAAATAACAAACTTTTCATGTTCTTCTGAAAGTGGTTATATTATGCAACAAGAAAACTGCAACATATTCTCATCTCTTTAATGTTACAAAAGCTTTATTAGCATATGCTTCAGAAATTATAATCAAAGAGTAGTAGTCACTAGCCAGAACTTTGAAGAGTTTATAAACATACATGTACAGACTATGCCTTAGAGGGTTAATGTACTATTTTGAACTCAAGTATTGCAATAGGACTTAGCTTTGACACAGAACGTTCACACCCTCTGTAATAAATTCTTTTAACATACTTCATATTTCTTCCCATGTGAATGAGTGTCCTTGGAAGAATTATCTACTAGATAAAATTTGAAGATGAAATCTAAGCCTAGACTTATTTAAGGGGGGTGGAGACTGATCTTATAATCTACGACAGTTGTTGATTAATGAGCTGCTCATGATTGCTGTAGGCCTGTTCAAACTGCAGAAGCAAATTATACTATAGGACTGGGAAGAATGTGTTATCTGGATGCCACACCTTGGTTGAAGCTTAGAACTCACTTTGACTTTTGCTACGTTTATTCCAGCCTTGAACTACCAGATGTGCACAACCAGCTATACGGTAACATCCGTGCGTCCCCTCACTACTTGACTGCTGCTTCTTGGCAGAATTTCTGTGTTACAGAACTTCCACACTGTAAGTATGGCCACTTGTAGCAGTCACGGTACATGCTGTGTGGGGTTCAAGGTTTTTGCTGGTAGTGGTCTTGCGCAAACAAATTCAAAATTTCATGGAGTAGAACAGTACTATCACATCCTGAGGGGGTTTGGTCTCGTCTGACAGCCTGAAGAATTTTATTTATGTGCACGCATATGCATACGCACGCATATGCATACGCACATACACATACATATGCATGCGTATGACATGTCAGTATACACACATATATATTATAATGCATAACGAATACATTGCATAAACACAGTACATTCTGCATAACTAAAGAAACTTCTATTCAACTCTGTTCCACAGTTGAAACTGAACATGATTTAAATCTATAATAAAAAAGGTATGTTACTTAATCTTTGGTGACAACACGATCATTTCTGATTACATCTTTCAAAAACCTTTTAGGAAAATTTTTAAAACTTTCCTAACTTTGCTTATAACATATCAATGTTCTTAAAATGAAAACAACCCATACAAATTCTTAAAAGTGTTCCCTGCACCCTGGTGTCCAAGCTCCAGACTCGGAGAAAACAAAAGTCAATGGAAAAAAAAGGCATAAACAGAAAAACTAGTCTTTGTAATCCCTCAAAATACACAAGAGGAATTTCATTACCTTTAGCTGAACACACCTCTCCTTTTGGTTTATCTGTTTGCAATTATTCTCCTTTTTCTCATTTTTGGAGATAGTTGTCTTTCTAAAAGTGTGCAGAAAAAGAACATCTTAAAATAACCACATCATCACGATCATTATCACACCTTGCGTACACTGACTGTATCAGCCTCATTAGACAATGAAGCCCTATGGCTTTTCAGCAATGTCATTAGGTGCAAGAACAAGCCTAAAATCCCACAAATGAGACATGAAAGCACATCTTGTTCAATGTACACCACACAAAATACCAATGGTTTTCAATTATATTTTTTTAAATTGTAAATAAATCATCTCTCTTATCTCAATATACACCTTTTCAGGAATTCGCTTGCATGGAAAAGCAATGAAACAAAAATTAAGTTGGGGATAAATTAAGATGTTTCAATTACTCTTTTCACTTTGCATCGATGAGTTTGTTTTGGTTATGTGAAGTGACACTAGTACCAAACCCCTTACTTTACTCCCTGAGTCTCCCAAAACCAGATTCCAAGTAGCATGATATTCTGCCCTCTCCTGTGTTGGAGAAATCGATTATTTTTTGTTCCGTTCAACAAATCTGACTATGGTTAAATGCATCAAAGAGCAATGACTGCGGAAAAATGAAACAGCAAATGATACATCCTGATGTTTACTATTCTGAATGGCGCTGGTTAAAAGCAGTTCTAGAAAAGCACTGATATGAACCTTGGTGTAGGACTATGAGTAATTGCACATAGACTGACAGAATTTCAACAACCATTTGGTACAAATGGCTCTGCAAATCTCATAGAAATGTTCCATAGAACAACATCTTTCGAGTGCTCTTAACTGTACCATTACACAACCTTAGAATAAATAAAACACCATATTTCTTCATAGCAGGTAAGATACTCAAAAACACTGAACTGACTTAAGCCATTCAGATCATTCTGAAAACTTTATCCAGAAATTTAGTAAAACTAGTAAGAATGTGAGTTACTTCAACTGAAGAGAAAACACAAATTCTTTCATAGATTAAAAGCTAAAATGATATGTGTTATATAAAGTTACACAATTTCTGCATGAAACTGAGAATTTCTAGGCAATTTAGTAAGTTGAACTTGCGTTTACACCATTGAGAGGTAATCAGCTGAAGGTAATGGACCTACCTGTATTATAACTTTTCAATATCCAACTCAGCAGATAAGTGCAGAAGAACTCACTATCCACTTGAGCTCAGCAGGAGCAGGAAAAAAAGCTGCTTATGCCTAAGGACCACGAGATAACCTTTCAGGAAACCAGTGGGCACCAGGGCTCACTCATCCCTGAGGTATTGTGGAGAAAAGCATGGCTTTACCAGGAACTGAAAGAGCTGAGCCTAAGCATTTGAAGGAGATCATAACTTTTGTAAGGAAAATTCAGGCTTTAAAAGAGCATTTCTGTTACAAATCACCCTCTTGCGGAGGCAGAATTCTAATATTGCTATTAATCACGAGCACTGCAGCCATCACAACACATCACTTAATAACAGACAGTAAGTGATTAACATATCTTTTGCTAAAATATTGTTCCTTTAGAACTATTTCAACATCACTAGAAAGTACCTTTAAAAATTGTCCTACTGGTACTCACTTTGTAATAATATTCAAACTGTTGACTTCAAAGAAGGGACTCAAATTGCTACAGTATGACAGTATCTTCTCCTGAGAAAAGGAATGGAGAGACCACTGTGACAGCAAAATTATTTTCCGAGATCAAAACTATTAAAGGCACGAATCTACACAGTCTTATGCCACAGCATTTAAAGTTATTAGATTTTTTTAAATAGACATTCACAGAAGCTCCTTAATCAGTGCTTGTTAGAAAAACAGAGGCAGCTCAATAGGCAGACTGTATATCAAAGTTATGAAACAGAAACCCATCAGCATAGACTTAATGTTTTTTCTCCTATTAACATAATTATTTCCTACTCAGTAAAAATGAAAATGACATGTTAGCATTTCAAAAACACAGGAAAATGACCCTCTAGGCTTTACATGACTATCAAAACAAGCACCGGTACTTTATTTGCAAATTATTGTGCATGAAACGATCGACTCAGCAAGTTTACCAGTCAACAAAGTGTGTGCTCTACCAGTTATAATCAATTTACATGTAATGATATGTCTAAATATGAATTTAAATGAGTTCTTGTCATTTCATGTTGATCAGCTGCTTTATCATCATAGATATGGACAGTGACCATAGTAAATGTTGCAGAAACAGCAGAGCATGCACAAGTTTCGTGAGCCAACGGTAACCAAACACAAAGAAATTTGTTTTCATATAAAAAAGACAGCCTCTGACTGCTAAGCCATGTTTATTTTCCAGTCAAGTTAACAAAAATACTTTCTAAGAGGTTATTTCCAAGCATTTGCTATATATGCCGTGTCCACAGCAAATATACAGTATGAATCACAACAGTTTTCTCACCTCGTAACCTAATGGATTTCTCTTTCAATGTATGAAAAGAACCCTGAGGCTGCCACAGAATAAAGAACATTTCAATATCATCCCTGTTGTATATAAATATACATTATTAGGACCTGCAAAAGGAGTATTCTGGAGATTAAGAGAATTCTAGTTTCTTTAACAGCGCATTAGTTGCATCCCTGCACAACAATCTTTAATACAATCATCAAAAATTTAAAATAACTGGGGCAAGTGAAATAAAGTTCCTTCACAGCAGACAGTGCTGATCAGATGGTATGTTGGAAGAATGCAAGACAAAGCCAGGTTTAACATACAAGAATGCATAATTAAAGGCTGGCCTTGAAAATGTCTTCATTTAATACAATTAAATGAATATAATGGCAATGACTTCATCAAAAGGATGCCATTATGTGCTAAAGTTAATTTAATTTTACTTAGAATAGTGTAAGTCAGATAAATAAAGCTTAACATTTTCCAAACAATAATCCTTTTCATTTCCCTTAGCTTTATTAATAACATACATATTCAGGTAGAATACTCAAATATAATTTTTACTGATATACAGAATCATTTTAATGCATATTTGGTACAATTTCTTATTTTTGGTGTTCAGCAGTCGCTTTTGTTTTGATAAAATGATACAGCAGATTTATACTTAACATCACATATAGGTTTTGTCTATATAAAGAATTTACAGAGCTTTTTCAATTGTGGAATGGTACGTTTCATATATATGAAATTTTAAAAATGCTGCATGAACCTGTGACCTTGCCAATACACAGATCAACCTTCAGAAACTGTAATGAGCATGAGTTGACACACATTTCTATCTGGGCCCAGTACAAGTATGGACACATTCAAAATGTTGTAACATCAGTATGATTTGCTTTTACTTTGGTGGTTGTGATATTCCAGGTGCGGATGCAAAGTGCACCTTAATGGTCCTCATAGCAGTAGTTTTATCCCACTGTATTTTAAAGGCATCAGCTTCTTTTATTCTCCCTTGTAGCGAGGAGGTCTCTTCTCCTTAAATGCAAGAAGACCTTCAATTCTATCTTTTGTTGGAATAGTCTGCAATGAGCAGAGTAACAATTCATTATTGACACAAAAAACAATACCAAGAAAAATATTTTCATACAAATCCTAGTTCTTCAATGCATCCAACATGCAACATGTAATACAACAGAAAAATGAAAACTAGAATGTCTAGTCAGATACAGGAAAGTACCAGACACTTCAAAGGCACAATATAACACTGAGAAACAATTTGGGAGAAGGAGGAGTATCTTTTCTCCAAACAGACGACTGTGAGAAACTCTTTAGGGTTTGTTTTTGAATTTTTGAAAAACTTTTTTTTTTTTTTGGGGGGGGGGGAGTAGGTTATTAATCAGATGACCATATGTTTTAAATAAGCATCTAATGCTGATGCTTCTATTTCCATAATCAAAAACTTGTCTCAAAGTCCAAGAACATACAAACTCAACTACATCATTCCCATGTTTCGCTGGCAAAGAGGTTTGTCTCGATTTTCTGTTGGTTAACACATATGCCATTAGTGGCACATGTTAGTGAAACGCCCTTCATGTTATTTCATGACAAACCAAAACAAAGCAAAAGCAAGGCAGTTCTTGGACTAGATGTATGGCAGTGTGTGACTGGCTAGGTATATGGCTGGTAGCGCTTCACTCCTTTCACCCTAACAGTGTTGGCAGGGAGATGTTTTTGTTCTAAACTACACCTCCTTCCTTAAATTCCTTACAAAACCAGAGTAAGTAGAAATACAGTGCCAAAATATTTGTAGAAGAAATCATAGAGCAATTTCTAGTTGAATTTCTGCATGTTTCGTAACAGGCACCAACAAAGCCTGTTTTCTGGGTTTTTTCATGTAATCATAGTTACATACCTGAGCATAACAAGCTTCTTCAATTGCTAAACCTGTTACTAAGTCGACCTGAGGAAAAGAATACAATGTTTTTTAAAAGCATATTTTTGTGTATTTATTATATAGTATTTCCTGACAGCTAACTTAAATACTGTGTCTCCATATGCCACGTACTAAAACACTTCTGCAAAGTTCTTCTACGCTACTTTAACATAGAAATGCTACACTGCCATGTGGTGAGAGTGGTTAGTATTTCTGTAACAGCTTCCTTATTTGGCAATACAATTAGCATGTAATACACTGTCAAAACAATGTATGTTCTTCACGACAAATCATCTGGACTAAAACCCATTAGCTATTTGCACATTTGTAATCATTTCGTTTACTACAGGGGAAAAGATTTAATGTACTGCACGATCATTTAAAAACTGTTCTGAAACAAGTTTATCTTCAAAATGTCATATAAGAACATGATGCCATGCCACAAAATAAACATAAATTCAAGTTTAAAGGGATTTAAAATAAAAAAAAGAGGCCAATAGCCATCCCGCATCATCACCTAGTTTTAATAATAATTTTTTCTTTGTGAGCTGGTGAACAGCTGAAAAGGCTGAATTTTCCTCTCACTACTTCTCTGCCTGTCTTATGCATCAGCTGCTGCAGAACTTACCAGCTCTCCACGTCGCCACTGAAAGGACTGTGGCTATGCACCACAAGCAATTTGTCAAGGGGAGATAAGCTATAGGATAGATTACCAAAGGAAGCTGTGAAATCTCTGCCATGGAAGGTTTGGAACAACAGTTCGCATGAACATTTGGCTTGATTGGTTTTGATACAGTAGATCTTGTCTTGGGGCCTCAAGATTGAACTAGATGATCATTCAGAGTCCTCCTAACTCTATTGTCCCTAATTCTATAAACATCATGATTTTGACCTTTCAGTCCACTATACCTGGTAGCTAGATAATTTAGCCTGTAGCATTTTGAACCTTGGGTACCACTGAAATAAATCTTGAATTCCATCACTACTTGCTGTGGAAACCTAACAAGCATACTCTTTGCACAACAGCATCTGAGTTTTGTTCTCAGGCCAAAACTTACTGGTGGTACGCTTTGCTGAACTCAATTATATCCCTGGTTGCTTTTGAGACTTTAAGAAAAAAAGGACCATTCTTAAATTAGTCTTCTTGGATTCAGATGTTGCATGCGGTGTGATCCTCTTTCCCTTGTCCCAGGTTGAGCTATAAGGCGTCCTGGTGCAGAGTTTATGCATGTGCTTAACTTTAAATATGAATAGTCCTGCTGAGTTCAGCAAGATGATTCACAAGCCTAAAGTAAAACACATGTCCAGACATGTTCAGGGCTGGATTTTAACGAGCTTTAGAGCTAGGTCAACAGTGTTCAAGAAGGAGTGGCAATCAGAATCAAATATGAAATCAAACTCCAGACGTAACTTTAACACTAACCTCTATTAAACTATTAAAAATAAATAACATGTCTTTTGGCCTTTAACTTTATTAGTTACTAAACACTGAGAGCATTGACAGACTTGACAGAGTATGACTTTGACGTTTTTTTCTGCCCAGCATTTGAAATACAACTTGTTCATAGTAGTTTCTGTTTACTTTCTAGTGTTAATAATTAGCAGAGTGCATTACTTCTGGATAGACATGAGGTTACTAAGCCTCGTTACAGAAATCAGCATCAACTCTAGTCTCAGGAGTCTGAGACATAAAAAAATTGCATTTCAAAAAATTTTAACCAGACAGATTTTGAAAGACTATACCGTGATAAACTAAAAACAGTTCTAGAAAAAAAATCACCACAGTAGACCTGTTGCCAGCCTGACTTCTGCTTACTCTTATGGAAAGTACAGATTCTTACCTCCATTCCCTGATTGATGGCCAGTTTTGCAACTCTCATTGCTACTGGTCCCTAAAATGGAAGAAAAAGCTTATTTACTTATTATCAAAATCTACAGGATTATACAGTGAAGAGTTGGCACATCCATGTTCTTATATTGGGACCTTCTAGACTTTGGACTTTTATTAAATTTGTAGTAAATAGATCAAATATCCTAAATTACATCACTTGAGTAGACATTTGCTTCCAAACTGATAGTTTCAATATTGAGAAAAAGTGAAAGTATACTGTTTTCAAAAGAACCTAATTAAAGCAGTGTGTTTGGTTTATGTTTCAAAGGTGCTGAGCATGTCCGCTTTTGTCAAGCTTGCTCAATTCCCTTCAAAACAAGGCTCAGAACAGCCACCTTAAGAGACATCATTACAGGCCTTCGCAAGGTCAGTCTTACGTCCCTATTATCACACAATGGAGACACGTGAAAAGATGTGGTAATGAAATAAAATGAACGGATGCAGCTTCAAACCTAAAATACGCTACTGCAAAGCCTGTACTGGTCAAGTGATGACACTCTTCTGAGAGTGACTGAGGTCCCCAGCGAGCAGAGGGACTTCCACCCTCCTCCTCTAATGTGCCACAGGACAGCTAGACATCTTTGGGAATCGCCTCAGTCCTGTGCCTATCCATCAGCATCAGCTCCTGGATGTTCAGACATTGCTTTAGAGAAGTGTCCTGCTGCTTTGGAAAAAGCCAAATGCTTTTGAGCTGGTTCCAATGCAAAGTTGTAACTATAAATTAACCTTCCAGAATCACTGTATGTTAAAATTTTTACTCCTATGACGGTGTTCAAGACACAAGTAACCAATGTTAAATGCCATATTTAATCTCTAACATTTTCCATTTTGAATGAAAAATTTTAGCTGTTACACTTGTGGTCCAATAAAGTGGTTTACTAATTATTTTCTTCTTCTGCCTCCTATGAATTTGCTAGCTGGGACCCTTCACTTGAAAAGCAGGTTTATCACAAGCTCCAAACTCACATTCCTACTCTCAACAGACAGCTTGCAGTCTATGGCAATAGGGGAACAGGTAGCAATCAGCTAACACGAAGACTACTGTAAGGGTCATACTTAAACTTCTTACTAAAATTTTCAAATTCAGCAAATCCCATTTCAATTCTTTTATGAAAGACAGAGACAGGATGTCACTTAGAATGAATGATAATAAGAGCATATTTCTTTCATCAAGCTTATACACAAAGGACAGAAAGCAAACTTTCCACTAGTAAATGGGTTTTGCTTTAATACTGAAATTACATTCAGCTTCACGTTTTAAAAATAAGAGTTACACTAAGATACATCCACTTTCATATGGACCTTTTTGCCTCTCTTCTGAAGTATTCAACAGCAACAGAATAACCTATTGAGATAATTGCTTTACTAAAAAAAACCCCCTTACACTATTTTTTTGTTTAAAACTTGAAAGTCAAAATACGCAATACACAGACCATATCATGACGATACAAGGATTGACAGAGTTTTTTGCTTCACTATGAAATAATTACCAAATAACACCACTCAATACACGAGACAGAGAACTGATTGCTCTCCACATAACTAGAATGGCTTTTTAATACATAACTTTATTACAGTTTTTCTTAATACGGCTAGTTCTTTTTCAGTTTTAATGTTTGGTAAAAACTCAAAACTAAAATCAAAATAATTTGTTTTACCTGAGGTAAAAATTCTCTTGCCAGAGCTAATGCTCTTCTGTATGCAGCATCCCCTGCTTCATTCTGTTCTACCACATGGCTAATCAATCCTATTGATTTTGCTTCCTCACCATCTACAATACGTGCAGAGAAGATTAGTTCTTTTGCCAAAGACACTCCAATTGTGCGAGGTAATCTCTGTGTCCCCCCTAAAGTTTGGAAAAAGAGAAGATGCAAGTATTAGTTTCCCATCCATTTATACCAGAAATGTAGATGCCTTGTTCAGTTCAAATATTTACGTTTTTTATTCTATAAACGATTATATGAACCTACAGAAATTAAACTATCAAAGACATTCCTAAATGCCTTCTTCAGTTTTGAAACTACATCTAAAACGAAATCAGTTGCTCTGTTTCTTAGTAAGACATGTAAATAACTGAAAAGAGGAAATATTAATAGTGATTCTGTTCGATTACAGACAAGTAACCTTATTCGTATCAGCCAAAAACTGAAGAAAAACTACTTGCCAGTAATTACCATATGCAAAAACTCTGCTTCTTTTTAACAGTCTGTATATTTTATGATATTAGTCACCACAATATGAACAATGTTGAAGAACTATACTCAAAAAGAAGATATACTCTAACAAGACTGTAGTCCATGCTAAAACCTGCATATGTTAGGGTCAATAAAGATTTGTATGTAAACTAAACTGAAACCACTAGACAAGTTATTTAGAAAGTCATGGTTTTGTCTCTTCTTACTTCCATTTTATTGTTGAAATCTTAAAGCTTGATTACAAAAACTAGGGAAGGACAATGGCAGGTGTGGATCAGCAGAGAAAGGCACCTAACTTTAGTTAGCTATTCTTACTACGTTAAAAACTTATTTGGCAGATCAGCATTTTCAGAAGGTCAATAAGCAGTAACTGCATTAACCAGACATGTGAAGATTGCTTAGTTGGACTAACAATTAACTTTCCAGAACTGACAAACAACGAGAATGTGGGAATAATCATTATCAAAACTGAAGAAGTAGACTCAAATCACAGAAGCAGTTGTTTGTATGAATTAGAACAGTGGAAATGGCCTCATCCAGGAGAAAGGATTTTGAAAATATACAAGGTCTACCATTTTGACATGGATCTGAAACAAATATTCAATTTATATAGACAGTCTGTAAGTAAAAATTTCTTTCCAAATAGCTATTTCTGCAAGAGCATGCTAATATATTCAAATGTAAATATATGTATATATGCAAGAGGAATATTTATAGGAGGTGTTCAAAGGGAAGCTGTACAACACTGGATAAATGTGTGTTCAACTAACATATAATAGATTAATTTCCACTAGATAACGGTGGACTAAGGTAGTATTTTACTGAAGCCTTTCAGTTCTCTCACTAATGTTTCCTGAAAATACTTTAAATACATCTCTGAGACAAATAAACTGACTGGAAACAAACAAAAGGTTTTTGGATTCAATGATTCAGCTTTCAGCTATTGTTTTTTATTAATCACAAGCTTCAGTTCTACTGTATTCCTTTTCATAAAATGCCTTTGAACACATTACATCATACAAAAATGCAGAAGGTTTGGGGGATTTCTGCCTTATGCCTTTCTAGAATATTATAAAATCATGATCTATAACAAAAACTGAGATATATTTTCCGGGCTGAAACTGGAGGAATTGAAAAAAAGGCTTACAAACATAACAGTTAAAATAACATTTGTAGAACAACATTAGTAAATACAAATAATGTGATATTCTCTATGGTTCTACCACTCTGAGAGGATTTTAGCAAGACTGTCCTAATGGTCAAGGGCAACAGACAACAGCAAGAGGAACTCCTGTTCAATAAATTCTGCTAATTCTGCTAGTTGTACAGCTAGCCAGTGATAGTGCTAAGGGCAAAATTTTGCTAACAACATAATTTAGAGAAAGCCCCAACTCTAGGGCATTGTTATGAAAGGTGGGGAGGGGGTGGAGCAACTAAAACAAAACTCCTTGTAAAGTACCACAAACCCTGAAGCCTAAGCCTTCCTATTAGCCTTGGCTGCCTCACTGGTGAGATTCACAGAGAATGACTAAAGCTGTAGCTATTAACCTTTATATCAGAACTACATGCCATAAAAATGTGAGCTGTGTTTTCAAGAAGCCTGCTGCTTCTGATACTGAGCTATACCACCATTACCACAAACAAACATTTACTGGCTTTTTTGTTTTAAATACTGAAAATGTCTTTTAATTTCTCACCCAAAGAAGGTGTCACACACTAATCAACATCTATCCCTATACACATTTTAACTGTGCATCAGAGCATAGCAAATGTCTACCCTGATTCTCTTTAATAGTTTAGTCATAAATTATCCATTTCACCATAGTAATGGAATCTAGAAAAGCATCAGGTTTGGCTTTTGATTAAAGAAAACTATTTGTCCAAATCATAAGACCTGAAACCATATGAAGCTGAATTTACTGATTCCATCTTCTGCTTCTTCCTTGCTTGCTATGCCTCATATTTTTTTCTATTTAATTATCTCCCCTTCCTTTACTGTTTTATCTCTTCTATTACTGCTTTTACCAGGAAATGTTGAAAACAAAATTTAGTTGAGCAACAATATTTCATAACTTTGACCAAACAATGGATATGTTTAAGCATGAAACAGTGTTTATAGATGAAAAGAAGTATTCTTGCCAGTGTCTTACACAATAATGATTAAAGAGCAAAAAAAGCAGACTATAGTCTATGTTGTTTGGCTGCCTCCTACACTGCAAAGCCATTAAGCAGAGGAGCATATTCTTTGATTAATATTCACAGAACAGAAGCCAACAGTTCAGTGCATCAATCATATATATTCAGTAGTAGGAATAAGATATATGCACACACAAAAGCAGTAAGACCCAATTAATCAAATGCAAACAACACACCAAAATACGTCCAACACACCAAAGTTACATCCATTTATGAAGAAAAGACAGCAAGTACGCTGCAGATAGATGTTCTGTTTTGGTAATACACAAAGAACATATAATGCCTGCCAACTACAATCAGAGCTAAAGGAAGTAACACCCAGTCTTCAAAGACATTACTTAACCAAGGCATTTAATCTAAATGTAGAGCAGAATTTGATGGAAGAATACTTGTTTCATCTTCACAAATTTAATGACATGTTATTTCAAGGACTAGTGATCTGGTATTACTCACTGTGTTGATAAAAGTATTTGACATACAGTTGCAATGTAAATGCGTTCTTATCTGGTATATATTCAATGTTGTAATAATTGTAAACAGCAGTTTTAGATGACACTAGTTCATGTGAAAAGACACAGTAAATACAAGACTGCTACGTTCTGGTACAAAAATTGTTAAACAGTATTTTTTTTCTTTAACAAATAGTTGATTTTGTATGAATATTTATTTACTGTCAGTAATTCATCAATTACAAAATATGTACACAACTGGTTTGGATTAAGGGAATTACGTGATAAATTCCCAAGAGTATATCCAACAAGATGAAGCAACTAGCTTACTGGAAATAGATTCATCATTCTGGCAGAGAATATCTACAGTCAGTAGTTTCTCATAGCTGAAGGCTCTGTCAAAACATATTGGAAAAAATCCTGTTCTGACAAAAAATCCAAACTTTAATTCAGTAATAATGCTGTTTATTAAGTCAAGTAAAAATGAGTCTTTCTGTCCTATCCTTTCTATCATGAGCTTTGTTTGATTCATGTTAAATTGATTTAACTGACAGGTTTCTAGATTTCTTCTTTTAAAGACTGCTGTGCACTTCTAATGTTGTATTAACAATCAATGGTGAAACCAAAGTCTGTCAAGCCACAAACTTTCTAATTATTCAAGTCAAATACATCCTTGTGATTCTTTTGCAGAAAGCTGTAAGGAGTAGATTTTTCTCCTCTCCATTGAAACTCAGAAATATAGAATGCAGAAACCTGCTGTTTGTAACACCAAATCCTTTACAATATGAGCCCATAAATAAACTAACATGGATAAAATGATTATTTTAATGTAATACTTTTCAGTCACCTAAGTCATATTTTAAGAGTCTGTGTAACAAACATATTTTTCACTTTTAAAGTACCTGCCATCCATTGCTAAGTTAAGTGATTTTCAAAGTATTAAACACTCTAAAAGCCTAAACACTCTACCAAGACAATATTTAACACCAAGTTTCCAACAGATTATTTCCCAGATTAGGCCTTGATCCTGCAAAGTTGTACATGTTTTAGCTAACTTAAATTCATGTGTAAATCTTTATGGGCTCAGACATCCCAAATCCTTTCACAGAAGAAAACATGAAGAGCCCTTCACGGGCACAAACTGGATAACCAGATAACCAACTAACAACTGAAAACACATTAGACCAGGAAAGACATCAACAAAGATGCAAGTGACGGGGTGAAAACAGGATGGAGAAGAAACGAAACACATCATCATCTCTACAAGGGGAATAAAGCACTGAGCTGACGAAGAGCAGGTGGTAGGCGAGGCCACTCTCATCTCTGGCCATGTAAGTTGTTGTTTGGAAGAAGACTGGAGACCTGAGCAGAGCCTGAGACAGTGGCCTGAGGCTGACTCAGAGGTTGCTCCGGGGTCTGTGATGACTGAGAAGAGAAGTTATTTGAGTGAGATTTCATAGCAGGCTGCCAAAAGGGCTCATGGAAGCCTGGCTTGCCAGGCAAGCTGAAGAAAGCCCTGCAGGAACGTCAGACACAACCCTACCTGAGGTCGAAGAGGCAGGATGACCTGCTACCTACGCCAGCATGGCAGTGGCAAACCCCAGCTCCAAAACTGCCAACTTAATTTGCAAATCAGTCCTTAATTTTCACAATCTGTTTTATTCATCTGCATCTGTGGATTGATTTATTTAAAAACCTATCTGAAAAACGCCTAGAATATACCAAACCACCATGCGTGGGTGCCTTGAAGGTGGCAGCCTGAATCAGAAGAATGTAGTACTTGGCTTGAAGATATATGAACACGTACGATGCATGAGAGAAACTGTAAATACACCTTCAGAATTCACTAGCAGTTAAATAATCACAGCTTTTGTACATAAAGATGAAATCGTCGGGTAATTTAGAAAAACTAATTTATTTTCAAAATAAGTAATCCCCTTGTAGATTGAGAAAGATAGAAGATGGTTTCTCAGCAGACAGCTGCATACGTGAAATGAATGGAACCAAAAGGATCCATCTGGAAACTGATTTTTATAAAATGGACTCCACTTCAAAAGGGATTCTGCATCTGGTGTAAGGAGCTTATTCCACATTTCCCTCACAAGCATGTTACAACCAACTGCATGGACTCCACTGTCAGACTAAACACCTCTTGGCAAGCACAGATCTGCATTACCACCTGTGGACTCCCAGGACTCACGTTATTAGCAATGCACATACTGACAACCTGCCTTATTTTTTTTTTAACTGAAATTGAGGAAGAAAAGAGAAATGCCTACGGCCTTTAATCTACTTATTAACTTTTACTTAAAGGTATATAAATGAAACAAGCAGGAGCACACACAGATATTCAGTAAGGCCACATGCCTTCCTATTACTCCAGATAGGAACTCGGTCTTATTGTCATTTGGGAATGCAATGACAGAAAGTGAACTTAAACAAAATTAAAAAGTACATACACATTAAAACATAACTCATCTTGCTGCAGATAGAAATTAATGGCCCAAGAGAAGGCATTTTCCAGTTTCAAAATTACACCCACACATTTATGAAGTCATTACTCAGCTGTAACAACAGGTAGGAGGTTTAGACCAGTGCTGCTCTGTATGATCATACTTTACAAATCATGTGGGCTTTATGAGTAATATTAGGTAAAAACTTTTACTTAACTTGTATTTTAAATAAATAATTTTATAGTCCCATGTTCTTACAGTTTGGATTGACTATGACAGCTAAAATTCGATTCACATGAAAGTCAGGACAAAAAAAAACAGACATAAGAAAAATTATCACCATTACTTAGGGCAAGTGAAACACAGAAAAATTAATTACCAGAGTAGTATCCTATTTTTATTTACATTTTGAATGAGATCACAGTCCCAAATTGGGACAATTACTTTAGTTTTTAATGGACAGAATTTAAATAAAGAAACAACAAGCAAAGCAACTATTAAATCTGAAGTCTTCACTGCTTATGAGCAAGTGACTTGAATGTTTTCCTCACTTCAGTGCTCTCCTTATGGAAATCTAGCATTTTATTCTTCCACACAGCAAAGAAACCCATCACTCTGCTAACCCCCCAAACCAATTCCTATTCCTAACCCTATTCTTTCTCCCATCCTGACTACTATCAAATTAATCTGCTTTCAACTGTTCCAAAGTAATGGGTTTTTGAGAATTTACCTCTGAAATTATTCATCCCTGAAATTCTCTGACTTGAGCAGCACTAAAGAAAGGAGAATCGGCTAACAGAATGGGAGCCCAGGGAAAACAGCACAGCCAACGAGACTGTAGGAGGACACAACCCTGCCTGGTTCAGCTGTCACATCCCAGGAAGGCAGAGTGCTCTCTCTGCTGATAAATATATCTAAAATGAACTCGTACATATAAAACGTATTTTTCATCTTGAGTAGGATGTCCTCCCAGATGAGGCAGCCATACACTACAGCGACACTGCACCCAACCTAGTCCGTAGGCTATAACAGAATGTCTATAACATTTTACAGTGCTTTGAAAACACAGACTCTACCAAAAACCTGACCAAATCGTTCAAAGCTGGTATGCATTAATCTAACAATCTGCAAGGCAAAAAGCAAACTCTTCAGTAAATCAGAACTTAATTCTGAGATACTGTCTGATATTCAGAAATACTCCTAACTTTTTCAGCTTGATCTGTCAGATTTTGTAGCGCTATCTAGGAGTGCCAGAACGCCATTCTGTTCTTTTTACTTCCCAAACTGATCCTTCTATTTCTTATTTTACAGTAATAGTTGATATGTGAAGAAATAATCACCTATGTTATTAAAAATTCTGTAAGTCACATGAATAATTGAAATGTTATTTTTATTTGTGCATGTTAATTTGTATTCTGAACATTATTTGCTATTCCTTGTAAGTGTATTACCTATCTGCAAGAACAATTAAAAGTTATATTAGAAATGAACAATTAAAATAAATTCATCACGAGTGTAAATACAAACATGCATTCAGTCTATGTTATAGGATATTCTCCATGTGCTAATTTTGATATTTGCATGCCTAGCTTAAAACAATGAAAGATTCAGTTTTTTCAGAGACACAAGCAGCCTTAGAGACTTCAGCTTCAGGTTTTCATGCTCAATACCTCCAAACTGGCTATCAAAATACTAAAATCAGTGAACTGACACCTAAGAAACTGCAGTTTAAGGGATCTGAACATACCAGGTTAGAAGCCTATGACATGGGCTGGGAGATAAGCTACTTTTGCAAAGCCAGGATTATCCTTTACAGGCTCTATAGAAAACTTCTATGATCACTATACAAACATGATTCAGTCACTACTCAGCTATACTGAGAGCAGCAGATACCCGCCAGACCAGGAGGATAAACCAAAAGACCAGGTATTCAAAGACTGAAAGATGACAAATTCAACTTAAACAAAAGCAATAGGAAGAAGATCCATTAAAAATTTTCACTTTAATATGCATATAATTTTGCGTAAAGGTATATAACAACTTTAAATGTAAATCGGATAGATTTTCTACCAGGGCAGTTCCTGTGCAACAGTGGACCTACCCCAGTAAGTGCAAACTAGTACTTTAACATTTTTTTGTTTGGGATTAGTTAGATGTTTTTCGTTAACAGAAAACTATAGCTCTTCCATCACCTTCTGGTCAATTTGTAATTCCTCAAAAAAACCCAAAAGCCAATAACTGACAGGAAATCAACAAAGAAAGAGATTAAATAAGTGATTATTCCCAGGCTGTAGCTGTCGGACTGTTACAACACTAAGGAAAGGAATTATATTAAGAAAACACCTTTTATATTCCTCTCACGTGCTGCTGTGACATAGCAATACAAAAGAGAAGTCATTGTTTATAGCATGCAATGCAAAATGGCTGTATGCAATGGCAAGTCTTTCCCTATAGATGGAGAAGCTAGTGCTAATTAGATTCTTCTGTCACCTAATGACGCACAGATGAGTTGGCTTTCATGGACCTTTACAGTTTTAAGGATCAAAGAAATTAGATATTAACTTTATTTTCCTTATATCCTACATCCAAATTTCAGGAAGAGACACATTTGGGGCTATATATTCAGGAGGTAATGAGGAAATGAATCTGTATCAGCAGCAAGAGCTAGGATAGTAGTTGAAAATGCTGCACTTATTAAAAAAAATTATCTTTTAATTAACGTAAGCCGTTAAGAATAGTTTATAACAAACACTAAGGATCAACAATATAGGGAGCACCACACACTTCTCACTAGCTGGCCTCATCCTGCTCTTCAGGCAGGACCATTCTGATGTGAGCAGACCTAGCTGCTGAACCCTCTGTACTTCTACGTGCAGCTACAGCCTGGCTGCTGCTCCTAGTTCTAGATCTCTCAAGGCACACCTACATGCAGATCCTTTGACCTTTCTCTGGCAGCAATACACCTGCTTGATTAAAGAGCCAGTGCTAGAGCTCTCCCAAATCCACAGCAGTTTAGGAACATTTTAGTGGAGCCTGGAGACTTCAAAAGCTCTATTTCTGTGTAAGTCCTTCAGAGAATACATGGCATATGTGTAAAAAACTAAAATAAAGAATTTATTTAGTAAATGACACTTTACCCTTGAAATCCAAAGAGAATCTTCAGAAAAATGGAATCTTTAGAAAAAGAGCAGACATGCTGAATGAAACTCCTTGTAGACCCATTTGCCTGCAAGGCTAGGAATTTGATGAGCAAGCATAAACCCACATCACCTTCTTGGCCTCAGTCTCTTCTTTGTTTCTTTCTCAGAAAAAAATGTTATTTTTTAACAAAATTCCCATCTCTCTCTCTTTTTAAGCCTGAGATGTGTTTCATCCTAAGAAGTGGCAGCCCTCTTCTCCAGCCAGCCTCGGCTGTAACATCTATTCTTCTTGCAAGTGGACCACCGAAATAGCTCAGAAACTGAAAGCCTTTATCACACCTCCGTTGTTAACCCTAACCAAACAGGGCTGTATCTTACCATGCATGTATAATTTAAGGCCACAGAGAAAGCTGTAGGTGTTCTGTGGAGATATCCAATGGAATACCAAAAGCAGGATAAACTTGCAATGTATTAGCATGGCCGTTACTCTTTTTATGTTATAAAACCTAAATATGATTTGAAACAGTCTACATTGCTGTCTCAGTCTCTCTCATCTGGTTGCTTGTTCATGTACCTCTATTTCCTTGGGGTTTTTTAAGAGCCTAAAACACCATTTCTGGTGAAAAAAAAAATTGTATTTAATCTGAAACAAAACATTTTGGTTTTACCACTTGATTTTGATTGATAAATTAGTTCAGGCACTGAACTGAACCTTCTTTTTTTTAATAGTCCTACCTACCCCTGAAAATGTCTTATTAAAGAAAATAATTTACCCTTCTTCTCCAGTCTGCTACTTGTACTCAAGCCATGTACTATTTCATACCAGTGAGAATTTGTGGCAAAGAAACCCCTGGTTGTTTGAACGGATAAAAATAAAATACGATCAATAAAAATGAGACTATTAATGTGATGGCCATTTTATGTGCTACTCGCACCGTACATGTGGAGCATCACTGAGCAGCAGCAATTTTAATTGTTTTGCAGTGATAATCCCCCAGCCCCGGTAACACGTACATCCTCCCCTTACTGGTTCATAACGGGACAGAGGGCTAGGTGCACACCTGTGAGCTCAAGCTGGTAGGTTCAAATCCTACAGACAACCTCCCCCTGCTTATTAGACTAAACACAGTCGTGATTCCCCAGAATATTCTGCATTAGATCATTTTAGCTCCCTAAATATGAGAGCAATGGTGGCTTCATGCAAACATGCTGGATGGGAAAGAGACAACTACTTCCTCCCCAAAGAATAAAGAAACATTTTCTGCAAGTATAAACTACATATAGTTGATATTCAAGGCACACATAAAGAAAGATGGGGTATGGGGAGAAAGAACTCTTTTAAGGAAAAACCACTGGGAAATTGAGTGTAAAGAGTAAGCCTGCAGTTGCAGGGAGCTGGAACAGATCACTGTAATTGGAAGCAGAGTTTCCAGTGACCCTGTGCAAAGCTCCTGAATTTCTTCTTTTTGTGTCAAGATCATCATTGTATTTCCTAGAAATGGGACAAATGAGGGCTTCATTTAGCTTGGTTCTTTTCTAGAAACACCCAAAAAAATTCTTAGGACCATCCAAATTCTGTTTGGAACACTAAATATGTTTTACCATTCTGTGTAATCAAGAAAGCCAAGAAACTTTTATGAGGACCTCACAGTCCCAAGCTGAAAGGAGAATTTAACTCCATTCATAATGAACTAACAAATAGCCATTCCTTCTGGCAGGTATTAATGATATTAGCATATTGAGCTAGAAGGTCAAAATTAAACTAACTTCCTTCATCCTCTTTTAGTTTGGATAATTTCAATTTCAGCAGAGTCATTCATATTTCTTGATGCCCACATGCAAAATAATGTTAAAAAAATGCATCAAGGTAGGCCTCAGAGACTGACTTCTGGTTTTTGGGGGTTTTTTTTGCTTAAAACACTCATGTCTATGTCAAGTACATTGCACCCTGTATTCCTATTTTCTTTACAGTTTCACAAAACTTACACAATAAGTATTAGCTGTCAAGAGAAAACTCAGATTATCTCAGTCATCTGATTAACACTGGTTTCGCAAATCTCAAATTCATATTAAAAAATAAAGACCATTAATACAGAGTTGTTAGTATAAAGCTACAAAGGATTAATAGCTTTGGGGGCATTTTTTCCTATAAGATTGTTTTCAGTTGTGTCTGAGAATCAGGGGGAAAAAAGTCATTCTCGGTCATAAACTGAAAATACATGATGAAAAATGGAGGTAAAGAAGGAAGGACAGGAATCTATCATTTCTGAAATACAGAGATTTGTAATAGTTGGCTCAAATAAGTCTCCAGAGCCAGAGATGTTCTGCAAAATAATTAAGGAAACAGTACTTCATAAATCATTTTGTCCAACTTGTTTTGTGGTGAACTAACTTATGCAGCTGTTCTTTTAAGGCAGACTACACAATTGCCATTTCATTTGTTGAATCTTCCAGAAATTGAAACAAAATACCAGACATCAGTGAATTCATTATGAGTTTGGAAGTGTTTTTTCTTTCTTACATAATACAGTCATAAATGAATATTAAATGGAAATAATTCGACACTGTACTGTTATCCAGTAATGATGGACCTCAAAATAGGTAAACTATTCAATTAAAAACTGAGTTACAATATTCATACCCATATGAAGGATGTATTTTTAATTTGCTTCAAATTTAATGTTGACCATCAGTAGAAAGGACTTAGTTTTTTGTATTACCTTGGCCTGATACATAGATCCAACTTACTTCAGGGTTTTCAACCCTGTGGCAGCTGAAAATGGGGCTACAGTAAATTAGAAAGCTGTGGCCAGCTTCAATTTCAGAGTAGTGTTGGATGTTTCATTCATCCTTTACACTATCTTTATTGAGAGTTCAGGAGTTGCGTTAGTTGTGCTTTCCAAGAAAGCCATCAGTGTTCTATAGTGCCATGATGGCAACCATACAATAGAATTAAAATACTAAAGTTTGCCTTTTATACATTACCGTATAAATGATCCATGACTGTATTTTACATTAGTATCCTAAATTCAGTTACAGAACCTCTGGAAGAAATAAGTCTGATTATCTTTTTGACATAATGAATTGGTTCGCTTATTCTTTTTAGTAGAAACAAAAGACTAATATTTTTTATCTTCTGTGCCTCAAAACCCTTGAATAATTAAATTTAATTATTTAGTAGAAACAAAAACTAAGTCTAATATTTTTGATCTTCTATGCCTCAAAACTCTCGAGTAATAATATTTCTTAAACAAAGAATTGTTTAAGAAACAAGAAACTTGTAATATTCTAACTGAGTAGTTGGGGGAGGTTGCTGTTTTAATTTATTTATTGACACAAAAAAGGTAAAAACTTGTATGCGCTAACAAAAGCATTCCTTCCACCTGTTTCCTCCTCCTTAGTAACAGCTAATACTCTTATAGCTTCCCACGTGCAAGGACAGGGATTTTTTTTGATCAAACATTAACATTTTCAAATTCAAACCAATGCTCTAACAGTACGAAATAGGTTCAGTATTTTCAGTTAGCTCTAACACATCACATGCATATCTGAGAACAAGAGAAGTGAGATACATCAGAAACTGTTTTGCAACTTCTGTGGTCATTATCAACTCTGGTAACCACTACGTAACAGGCTAAATTGGCTTTTCTAATAGCAGAGGGGTGGAACCTAAGATGATATATTACAGCAGATGTGGAAGTTTCTATATTTACAAACCTGATTACACCTGTTACAATTTACAAACTACACAGGAAAAGTATCTCAGTGTATCACAACCAGACTAATGTGATTTTGTTTAAAAAAAGAAAAAAAGGAAAAGGTAGAGATTAGTATTTTTGTTATCCACTTAACATTTTCTCTAAAAATGAAGGACAATCAGGAGATGAAGGAAGCTGTTGTTTGCTGGATTTTTACTTTGATATTTAAGCTATTTATACTCTTTCACTTCATAGGACTTTTGGAAAAAATATACTTTTTAACATCACCACAGCATGGGTGTCTCATAGGTAGTACTGAAATTTATTTCCGTAACACTCCTGCAAGATAAAGTATTATCACCCTCATGCACTTTTATATGGAAAAATGAATAATCATGTTCCCAGAATAAGGCTGAAAAATGTACAGGAAATAGGGAATGATGTTCATTATACAATGGGGAAACAAAACATACAAAATGTATATACAAAATGCAGCTAATTAAAGAAGAACCATCTATTCTACGAAGGAGGGTATCCATGAAAAAATGTGATGATGCAATTTATCATGTTTCTAATACGTATGTACAGAGGAAACAATTTCAGTCATGGGGCATTATAGTGACAGTCAAACTTGTTACAGTTTTTCTGATAATCATTGGAAAATGTAATTCATCAGTAACTGAAGTATTCAGTATAAACATACTTGTTTTCATTGCATGGAACACAGGTGGGTTTCCTCTGAAAGCAGCTCTGTTTCCTGTCGGTTAACGTGCATAGCTCATTTAAGTCCACCAGACTCTTCAGTCTGAGGAAGCTTAGCCATGAGGAGTGTCCAGTCCCACAGACTGCAGGATTAGCAAGCTTATAGCTCTGTGGTAGACTGACCAAGCAAAACACGTTAGGTCTAAGACTTAAGAAGCACTAGGCTACCTGGCCAGTTGGCTAAAGCATACCAAGCGTGGCCAAAGTGGATGCCCAAGGCCATTAGCCAGAGGAAAAAGCTGTCCAAGGAGCCTGGCAGCTCTTCAAGGTTCTCCCAACAGAGGCCCCAGGATCCCTGGCTGCTAGATCAGAAGCTCCAAAGCCCCATTTAAAATTATTCTTAGGCTTTAGATGTGGAGTGGGAAACCTATGTAAGAGGTAGGGAGGTTGGGTAAACAGCTGGCCAAGAGCCTAGAAGCCCATAGACTTCATACAACTGATATCTTTTAATTTTTCTTCATTTGCTTCTTACTAATTCCTGCCTTGGCTTTATGTGTCAGAAAACTTCCTATTCTTTTTAGCTATACCAGCTACCATTAAGTTCTTAGGTTTGTCAGATGCCTTTATTGTTCACCACAAAACAAAATGGATTCAGTATATTATATACAGCTTTGTTCCCTCCTGAAATTATTGTCCATTTTGTCTCCCCAATCTGATTTCATTACGAGATTAAGCTTCCCTTGTAGGTTCAGCAGTTTAAGTTGAAGGTTAATAACTTTCCTGAGTTCTGATGATTTATAAGAAACAGGCTGAGGCAGCATTTCACACCATATTGCTCAAACTCCAGAAGTCAATATGAAACCTGTATATGGGGATCAGGTAACACTAAGAGAGTCTGCAAAAAAGTAGATGTTAATTATCTCATGGCAGGAGGAGAAATGGCTAAATGCTACTTGGTTCAATTTTCTAGTACCCCCTGCAGGTTAATACAAAGGAGTAGCATTTGGCTTCAAAGTGAATGGCATATATATCCTGCCTAATTAAAATGAAAATAAGACCAAAGGTCTTTTATGTTGTTATTAATATTTAATAAAATATTTCTAAGCTTCTGTGTGAAGAGAATACCAAAGGGAGTCCTGACTGTATTTCACCCATCTCCTCAGTTTCAGGAAATGATAATATCTTGTTCACATTCCCATAGTACCTACTATTATTGTTGGGGATTATACTTAGTAGTCTTCCTTGTTTTCACGCTTCCTCACATCCATACCAGGTTATCCTGACCACTCACACTCCTCTGGTCAAGAAGATAAAATGGACTGTTAATCTAATTTAGCTAGTTCAAGTACAAAGTAATCTTTTTAATGTAAATTAGGGATTCAAAAACAAATACCGAATTTTGTGACTTCTCTGCATTACGGTGTTATATTTTTCGTTTTCTATTGCATCATCTAACGATCTTGTGCTTTACATTATTGTGTAATCAGTTTTCATTTCACATCCATATTAATTACCTTTGTATGATATAGTAGGGTAAGCAGATTATCCCAGGCCTACTTTTTCTTAAATCAAATGCTAAAAAAGTTAAAATTAATCTAGAAATTAATCATTAATTTAAAGAATCTTAGCAATATGATGCATTTATATTTCTATTTACAGGCAGTGCTGGTAGGATCACCTTTATTAATATCACATAAAATTTCCCAATATAAAGTGTTATTTTTAATTGAGTATAATCGCTCAAGTTTTTCAAGTGCTCTTCCCTTTGTAAGTATTGCCCAGCAAGCAGTTCATATTGACACACTATTCATGTGTTTTTTTTAAAATTCAGCCAAAACAGGTCAGCTGTACCTAAGAATGAAACTTGTGGAAAAATGTGTTTTGCTCATATTAAAAAAGAAAAGAAAAAAAAAAGGCCTTATTTTGAGCCTCTCTAACATCTCTGCTTTGGAATACAGACTTAAATTTGGGTTGACATTGGTAGCAATGTCTGCGGAACATGTCATTTACAATCCACACAACATATTTGGGCAAGCTTCAGTCTTTTAAAAAATCCCCAGAATACAGGCCCATGAAATGAAAGAATATACAGAATAATGCTTAAAGAGATGGCTTAAAACTTTGCAAGCTGTACTGTGCAGTTTTGTGCAAGACTGCATATAACGGCTAATTTTTGAGTGCTTCACTTTTCAATCACGTTCTTCCAAAATACATTTTACGTATGTCTGTATAATCTCCTAGGTGTTGTCCCAGCTCCTTTTATTGAGGATCCATATAAGGAACCATATAAGGTATATGTTTTGAGGAACCATATAAGGTATATTACCTTCAGCTGCAAGGTGCTGGATTTCTCTGCTGCTAAAAGATAACAGTAAAATTTTCCTACAGTAACATTGAATACCATGTAGAGTGCAGCGCATGCTGCAGTTGGGACTGCTGATGACAGAAGAGTAATGTGATTTGCAGGATGCTTGTACAGGAGCATTCTGAAATATTAGACTGATTTATATTGAAGTAAGAAAGTTCAATTTCAAAATGAATTAAAATAAATAAAGTTAAGTCCATTTTAACTTAGAACTATTTGTGTCCACACAGGAATTAACACAGCTTAAGTAATACTTTAAACAAATAAATTTTAAAATGATCCCCCTCCTCCACCATAGATAAGCCGTTAAAAAACACTGGCTCCATTCCCAACTCTGTAAGGGACTGTGTTTTAGTGGGCACAGTCATTTCTGGTATGGCCCCGTCCAAACATCATTTTTATGTACCATCTGTCCATTTGGACACTCAAACTGTGCCCTGCCTTTTTTCCCATTTGCTTGTTGACTGGTCAGCCCCAGTCCCCTCCCCAGCATTTTGGCTCTTCAGCAGGCTTTTCTCACTTCCTCCTTAGCTACTGGTTCCTTAACACCTTCAGTTCCTTTCAGTTCCAGGATCACCTACCAATTTTTTCTACCTAAAAAACTAATGCAACTCCTTCCAAATCCCCATTTCTTCCCCAGTTCAGCTTCCTTTCGAAGTCCAGTTTCCTGCTAAACAAGTCTTGAGTTGTGTCTTCCTTCCTCACGCTCCCTATGAGCCGTGAATCTCCACAAGGTGCTGGGGTGCTCCGCAGCCATACGCTGTGATGTGCTGGGCACTGCAGCAGGGCCGCAAGAGCACAGGAAAAGGCCTACGATTTCTGCCCTGGAGCCTGACTTCAGCCTCTCAATACAAGGAAAATACTGCCCCAGCCTGAACAAAACCAAAATAATGTCATTAGAAAGCTCCATAAAAATCTATAAACAGCATGTGGAAGACTCAACAACCTTTTTGCCTCAGTCTTCACTGGCAACCTCTCCTCCCACACCTCTCGAGTGGATGGACCTCAAGGCAGGGACTGGGGGAGCAAAGTCTCTCCTACTGTAAGAGAAGATCAGGTTCGTGACCACCTGAGGAACCTCTGGCCCTGCAGAGAAGGACTTGGGGGTACTAGTGGATGAAAATAAGTCTACGGGACCTGACGAGATGCATCCCAGAGTCCTGAAGGAACTGGCTGATGTAGCTGCCAAGCCACTCTCCATGATATTTGAAAAGTCATAGCAGTCAGGTGAAGTCCCTGGTAACTGGAAAAAGGGAAACATTGCACCCATTTTTAAAAAGGCTAGAAAGGAGGACCCTGGGAACCACCGAGCTGTCAGCCTCACCTCTGCGCTTGGGAATCATGGAACAGATCCTCCTAGAAGCTATGCTAAGGAGACAGGGAGGTGATTCAAAACAGCAGCATGGCTTCACCAAGGGCAAGTCTTGCCTGACCAACCTAGTGGCCTCTATGATGAAGTGACTACATCAGTGGACAAGAGAAGAGCTACGGATTTTTGTAAGGCCTTTCACATGGTCCCCCACAACATCCTTCTCTTTAAATTGGAGAGAGATGGATTGAATGGATGGACTGTTCAGTGGACAGGGAATTGGCTGGATGGTCACATCTAGAGGGTACTGGTCAATGGCTCAATGTCCAGATGGAGATCAGTGACACACGGTTTCCCTCAGGGGTCCATATTGGGACCAGTATTGGTACTGTTTAGTATCTTCATCAACGACATAGACAGTGGGATAGAGTGCACCCTCGGCAAGCTGGGAGACAACACCAAGCTGAGCGGTGCAGCTGACATGCCTGAGGGATGGGATGCCATCCAGAGGGACCTAGACAAGCTGGAGAAGTGGGCCCATGTGAACCGTAGGAGGTTCAACAAGGCCAAGTGCAAGGTCCTGCACCTGGGTCGGGGCAATCCCCTGTATCAATACAGGCTGGGGGATGAAGGGATTGAGAGCAGCCCTGTAGAGCAGGACTTGCGGGTACTGATGGATGAAAAGCTGGACATGAGGCCACAATGTGAGCTCGCAGCCCAAAAAGCCCATCATGTCCTGGGCTGCATCAAAAGAAGCATGGCCAGCAGGTCAAGGGAGGTGATTCTGCCCCTCTACTCTGCCCTGGTAAGACCCCACCTGGAGTATTGCGTCCAGCTCCGGAGTCCTCAGCACAGGAAAGACACGGAGCTGTTGGTGCGGGTCCAGAGAAGGGCCGCAAAAATGATCACAGCCATGGAATGCCTATTCTATGAGGAAAGGCTGACGAGTTGTTCAGCCTGGAGAAAAGAAGGCTCTGGGGAGACCTTATTGTGGCTTTTCAATACTTACAGGGGCTTATACAAAAGATGGGGACAAACTTTTTAGTAGGGCCTGTAGCAATAGGACAAGGGCTAATGGTTTTAAACTGAAAGAGGGTAGATTTAGACTGGATATAAGGAAGAAATTTTTTACAGTGAGGGTGGTGAGACACTGGAACAGGTTGCCCAGAGAAGTTGTTGATGCCCCATCACTGGAAGTGTTCAAGGTCAGGTTGGATGTGGCACTGAGCAATCTGATCTAGTTGAAGATGTCCCTGCTCATTGCAGGAGGGTTGGACTAGATAACCTTTAAAGGTCCCTTCCAAGCCAAACTATTCTATGATTCCAAGGATAATGCTTAGTCAACTTTTGGATACCAAAAGATATCTCCTTAAACATAGGGTCCTCTGTAAAGTCCTGCAACCCTCCCAGACCACGAAGTTGGTGGGTTGGTTGTTTCTTTTTTTTTAAATAGCCTACATTTCCACTTAAATTCCCACTAAAATTACCCTGAGCAAGTCACTTAGCATTAAAAATTTCAGCCCAAATGACTGGAACTTGTCAGTTGTATAAACCCATCCCGAGACCCTGGACTAAGGAATTCTTACACAATGTGCATCTTCTTGGGAAGCCTCAGAAAAACAAGAGCCTTCACAAGCAAATAGCTGCACTATGCACTGAATGAAGATAGTCCTATATACATATGTACGTATGTATAGAACCTCACAGCACTGGATCTCTGCGTTTACTTAATAGAAATACTAATCATCACAAGTTTTCCCATAATGTTATTTACATCTTTCCAGGGCTGAACCTATAACAGCCTGCATTACATACGCTACTTAGGAATACCACTTCATGTGTTTAAAAGTGTGAAAGTGATTGAAGACAAGATTACTAATGCAGTACAGTTTTCTTCTTTAATACTATTCAATAGATGTTATAAACATGGCACACAGGTAGGTTCAGATGAACAGAAGGGGTAGAAACAGACAAAGACCTAAAAGCACATCTTTCATTAAGAATAAAAAGCAGTTACCTAGCAGTTCAATAGGCAACATGAAATCTGCCTCATTGCAGAGGACCTGCTGCAGGGATTCTTTTCCCATTAAACTGCACTTAAGCCCTTAAGCCATTTTTAAGTACCATATTAAATGAAGCCCCAGATACATGTGGGCCTGGCAGATTTTAAATGCTAAAATCTGTGACAATCTTGGTCAGATGACTCATACATGTACGGTTTTGCACATGTGCAGCAAAGCCAGTGCCTCAGAATTGGTGCACTTTCACAGCAGAGTTAGTTTGGTCATGTCAAATGAATCCAGCGCAGCTGGTGCTGGATTGAATATTCATGTGGAATTTAGCCACATGTAGTCAGTACCCACTTTTCTAGAAGTTGAACAACCTGAGCTATCAAGCCTCTGAAAACTATTCAGATGCCAGAAAAACACAGGAAAAGCCATGCTCTATATGCTTTTGTGTAAGGTCAGGTTCTACATCCTGTAATAGACAACATTATCTACAGAAAATACCTGTTAACCCTATCTGTACTGCAATGAAAGCCACTCCAGAGCTTCAAGCAATGCCAGAACACTCACACCATCATTTGTGCTGAAGTGAAGCTCACTCCAGCTGAATTTCACTATGCCTGTTAGTCAAAGACATATTCTGAACAGCCCACTGTCTTGCCTGGGCTCTATTTTTTTTTTCCTCAAATCAGCTTACACATGCTGACCTGTAAGGCCACAGAGACAGAAAACACAGAGACACAAAACACAACACAAAAGAAATCTGATATAAACAAAATCAAAAGAGGATGTTTCAAAGTGAAGATCTTTACACTTACATCATTGATTACTGCATTGTATGAACTGCAATGCAAGTTTACCTTGAAAAACCACACTTTCTGCTGGAGTTTATTTTACTTAACTAAAACCTATTTGAAATGTTAGAACATAAACCCCAAACTACATAAAAGAAATACAATGTTTACATTAAATGGTGTGTGAAATATGATCATATAGTTTTCCTTCTAACTCAGAATAGCTCCCAAATGTTTTTATTCTTAAATAGATAGTAATCACATTACTTTTTTAAACAATAACCAGTAAACCCATGCCCTCATCTCTTATATCTTGCATCTCAAGACAGATAGCAAAAAAGAGACTTTATTTCAATGAAACCACAACAATGAAATCTAGATGAAATGAACTGAGAGCTTATTAACTCAGAGTGTTCTGCTGAAACTTAGCAATTCTTCTCAGCATTTTATTCTGGTTTATTGGTTATTGCTTTTTTTAAATTATTATTTCATTTTTTTTCCATGGGTTTTTTTTTATCTTCTTATTTGCTGCATGTTATGAGGTGGCAGGATATTATTTTGAACAAGTCCTGCCTGAAGACTTTTTTTAGGCTTACTACCTAAATTCTTAAAACACTCTATCAGATTGCTGCTTCCTTCTGGAACTTTTTAATTAAACTGCTAAGTTTTATTTGTATTGATCACAGATTCATAAGATCATTTCATATTTATTTTTAGTTAAAAACAAAAAAAGTGCTTAGGCAGAAGCCCTAACCTACAAACGCTTAGTTCGTAATGGAAGCTCTATTAAATATTTTAAAGAATGGCATTGATTCCCAGTACATGGGCTTACACTGATTAAAAGCCTCTACAGTGACGTTACCAACCTCATTATCTGGAAGAAATTGTGTCATCATTCCAATACTACCTGGTGTTTTCAAGGGTATAGGAAATAAGCAGTAAATATTTACTTGTACTACATTTTGATGTAAAACCTTAAAACTTATTTCTAAATCTACTGCAGATTTTTTTATTAATATAGATAATTTTCTCAATGTATATTGGAACAAAAGATATTCAAGCTTATTTCTCAAAAATAAAATCTGACAAGTAATCAGTCCATAACATGCTTGATCATGTTTAAGATTTTGGGTGGGAAAAGTAACCAAGGCCTCTTCTCCTTCAGGAAAAGAAATTGCAGAATGGGAAAATTCTGGAGGATAGAAATGACACAGAAGGCTCTGAATGACATTAACTTGTAGCTGAAAAGCTTCCCAAGCAATCTCATGTCCTCCTCTGAATATCTTAAAGCATCCAGAGGGAGGCAAACTCCACTCAAACTGTTGTGTTTTTCCTTCCTTATATAGTGGTCATCTATCATACTGTTACCCATGGTATTGCTTCTTGCAATAATCTGCCTTCTTTCTCATAGAGGAGAAACTGAACCACACCATTCTCTCTTCATCACACACAGCGCTGCAACCAGAACCAGTGTCATGGCCTAACACCTCAACTCAAATATAATTATTTCATTATATCACTTTAATACTTTCAGATAAAGTTAGAATGAGTAATAACTATTTCTTTAATTCATTAAAAGTTAACAGAAGTTTATTTAACTTGCAGTGTACTTTTCAAAATGTATTTTGAAACACCATCACAACCTAAACATTAGAAAATCGACTTTGTTTTCTAACTGTATGAGGTTGTATTTCCAAACTTAGAAAACCACAGCTGCAACAAACATACATACACATTATGCATATACATATATTTAAGTAACCTTAACATAGCATTAACGATTAGGTTTGTACAGAGCTCTTTCTGGCTTTCTGACGTTCGTTGTGCCACGAGGAAATGATCGTTTTTGTTGTTATTCATACACAAACAATGGCTTATGTTTAAAGCAAATTAGTGAACATTACATAGAGAAATGTAGCATCATGTTTGTACTTGTTAAGGGCTATTATCCCTTGAATCTGCAAATTACATTAGTGTATGACATGAGATGTAAGAGATGTATGGATCTCAATCTCAAGGAAATCAGTTGGTACCTTATATTCAAAACAATTACTTGCCTTAGCAATTTGCTGAATTTAAGTTTTACATTACAACAATAAAGACCAACTTTTCGTCATGTCCTCTTCCACCAGGGGTCTTATTCAAAGAATACCAACAGCCTGCTTCAAAATGTGAACTTTATAGATAACAAATAACATAAAAGTCCTCAAATGGAAAATAAGGAAATTCGAACTGGAAAACTTAAAATATGTCAACAAATCCTGACTGTAGTAGGCAATTCCTTTTCCTGAGCAGAGCAGTCCCTTAGAGAGTTTCCTCAAAAACCTTAATGTAGAAATGTTCGCACTTTAACATATATAGATTTGTGTCCATCTAAGTGTTTCACTTTCATTTCTGAAGCTGAGATGTAACGATACGCTCCAAAACTTTGCACTCTGATTCAAGACAAAAATAACATATGTTAACGTCATACTTAAATATATCAAGCCACTAGTACAATCTTGCCATATATTTATATTAAAAACATGTATCTACTGGTTATGATGACCTTTCATGCTTAAATTCTGTGTCATAGAATTTGTCAGCACTGGGGGCTTTCCAGTTATTTTATTACTGAAGTGAATGGAAACGGAAACTTAAAAGGGCAAGCTCAAGATAACTTTGGGCATAGTGATACATGTTAACAGGAGATACTAAATATCTTCCAGAAGGAGTCATACAAAGTGCGTTTTCCTTTTCAGTACAATCTGCAGTAACACAGTTTGATGATAAAATGTCATCCATCTGCATGCTTCTAAACGCTCCAATACCCTCCTGCATGTCAAACACCTTCTCTTCAAACTTTTAGCTTCTGTTGACACTTCATTAGAGAACATTTTAAAAATTCCTCTGTTTTGAAATACATGCATTTTGAAACACAGAGTCTCTGGAACACTTTTCACAATTCTCTCTTGATTTTGGATATCAAGTTTATCTTGCATCTTCTAAGTCTAGTTTCATACACCCAAGTAACAAAGAAGTTCCCAATGACAATTCAGTGAGCACCCTGGAGCCTTCCTAGTCTCCTATCAAGTCATATATTGATGACAGGGCTGAACTAAGGACTTTAAGGCCTCCAAAAGCCATTCCTCTGCAAAGCCTTGGCATACAATTTTTAGGCTTGTCATAGCTGAGGTGCCAAATTCATCCAAAGTGCCTGCTGCAGAGCTAAGAAATCTTACAGGCTCTACTATGAATTTAAGAATCATGTACACATGAAGAGGAAAAGTCTTAGTCAAGCAGCTAGGACACCTAAACAAATAATGGTGGGTATTAGCTCTCACCAGGAAAAAAAAAAAAAAAAGGGAAAAAAAAGGAAAAAAAAAAAGAAGGAAAAAAAGAAGGAAAAAACCCCATCTCTAGACCTCTTTGATGATGTGCTACATTTCAATCCAATTCTGCTTAGGAATTCACTACTTTTACTCACGGCAGCCTTGTATGTTATTGCTCATCTTAGAGCTCACCGCTGGTTGCACGAGAGGGAGTCCCTTAGAGGCACAGCGTAGGTCAGGATGCTTGAACCACACAACTGAGAGCCTGTTTGGGATGATGTGTGGGTCAGGAGTCTTAACGATCCAGAACCCAGAGTTGTGCTGGGAAGTCTAAAAGCTTGATGCACCTGATCCAGTACTGGTTTTCAGTTCTCTGATAAACTTGCTGCAGTTTTTCCATTCCCATAGATAACTTCTGAAATCCTAATTTTAATTCTGAAACATCATGACTGTCCCCACAATCAACCAACTTTGAAAGTCTTTCACTGAAGAAATACTCTTCTGACTTGTGCTACTTAAGAAATCAGTTTTCCTACTAGCTAGTTATACAGCACTTTCTACTTTTGGTAATGCTATCTCACAGTATACTGAATTAGGTAATTTTAACTAAAATATGTCAAACTCATTGAAGAACTTGCAACAATTTATATTATATAACTGCAATGAGTTCTTTTAAATACCAACAGTATAAATTTCATCAGAGATACTCCACATAACTCTAAGATTTATAATAGACATACTGCACATATTCATCTACTACATATGTAAAAGTAGTTTCTACAGAAAATCAAAAACTGAGAGGACGTTTTAGATAGCTGTATATTATTTGCATCCTCTACCTGTCCAAGATTTTTCTCCTGGTCTTTACAATCTTTGGTGCAGTGTATTTTATATCTCTGAATGTGACCTCTAAAATTATTCTTGTAACTCACAGATGAAACTGAATTAAAAATGGATAGGTTTTCGAAAGCGTCAGGACTGCCAATGCTGAAACACCAACTGGAAATTCATAGGGGCAGATGTCAGCATTTTATCATTCATTTACCTCCTGATTGAGAAGTCACTGACAGGGGAACTGAACAGTAAAATTTTGGCCACCAGTCTCTTTGTTATTCCATCTCTGAAGTTAACTTGCCAAAAAGAGATTGTTGCAGTACTTCAGAAAAATCTAGTGAAAGAGGCTTTTGACTGGCACACCAATAATTACATTTTAGGTTCAACCAGAAGCCGCAGAATGATAACAGCATGCTGAGGTTGGTTTTTTTTTTCTTGTTACATGTCCAATGCAATTTGCTATGATAATTACACTGTGACTATGTTTTGTTCCTTTACCACCTAAAGATCATGGGGAAGGGATTTCAGTAATTAGTCTAACACACATATGCTTTAACTAGTTTACAGAAAGAATGTATATTTTAAAAGCCTCAAAACATAATGCAGTTGCTTTTAATAAAAAATAAAATATTTGTCAATTTGGGCTGATTATAAGGGTAAGGATAGTAATTAAAACATGAACTACCTGAACTGCAGCTACAACACAAAAGTTGTTTCACTTTTTCCTACAGACTTCTCAACATGTAGTACCATCCAACAAGTTACTAAAACCATCATACCCTGAACCACAACTTGAGTCATCATACATGTCTTAAGTTCCATCCCTGAAGAGCAAAGCTAAAATTTCACTTTGTTCATTGTGAAGTCATCAGAGTCTAAAACTCATTTTACTTCATCACATAAAGCCTGAAACTGTCACTGAACATCCTACATGTCTGTAAACTATTACATAACATAATTTGAAAGCTAATATCTGTGCCTTCTAAACTGCTTTACACCAAGAGAGCAATTTTTCTTCTCAAACAAGTCATCATTTCATAAGACAATATTAGGAAAAGAGTTCTTTTTAGGAAGGGTATGATTAAATGGCTTTGGATGCAGTTAAACTCCTCATTTAAAAACCACTGGAGTTGCCTAATTTAAGACACTGGCAAAAAAAAAGCTCTGTACTTTTTCACACACCATACAAAATGAAAAATACAGGATTATTGTACATGATAAGTGCTGCAAACACAATAACATTATGAGAGAATTTTGATCAGCCCATTAAACTGGTTAGTGAGGCCTGAACTGTGTTAAACACATATCCATTACATCTACAGACTGCTGTAATTAAGCTTTCTGCGTTTTATTGCCATAAAATAACTCTTCATGAACAGTGCAACATCTTATAAACTTTCAATGAAATAAAATTAAATATACATTTTCTAATAAAGCCACTATAACAAGGATATTAACTGGAACCTTTATAATTCTCTGAATTGCTGTTAAAAATAAATTTACTCATCACAGGATGATTGACTGATTTAAAAAAAAAAAAAAGAAATTAGCTATAAGCCAGGTATTCAGAGCTGCCTATTTTTAATGGAATGTCTCAAATCCTAAAAAAAGAAAAGAGAAGGAAAACTGCTTAAATACACACTTGAAACACTTGAATGCCACTCATACTGTTTGAATAATGAGACTTGCCTTAACAATTGCCTTTGTGCATTTTATGAACAGACTAAACAGAAATAATCACTCTAAAACCAGAAAAAGATTAATCTCATTTTACTGTACACTATTCTATATAAATTGATAATTATTGTAAGGTTTTGGACTGCACTCTAGCTCTAGTATTTTAAAACATAACAGGTAAAACATATTTCTAGTATCACATTACTGCTTGAGATAGCAGGAGCTGCAATTATGGAACATACTCAATTACTCATGAGCAGAGACTTCAGGTTATTGAACTATTTGCTTAAAGTCAGGTATTTCTCCAACTGAAAGCAGATGAAATTCCAGCGGTAGTCATTGCAGAAAAAAACTAGGCATGCAGAAAGCCTAATGATAAACTCCCTCTGCAAATACAAAGGCACTAAATACAACATCTCAAAGGAAAATGAGAAAAAAAACCCAGAATGTTAGAAAGTGTATGTAAGGTAGAAGTGGGGACAGGCTACTTAAGAGGAATACAGGAACATCACCTGCATGAGCACAAATGGAAGTAGGAGCTAGAGTTGGAGAGGAACAAGAAGAGCTTCTTTAAGTATGTTGGCACCAAAAATTGACCAAGTAAGTGTGTGAGTCCCTGGTGAATAAGACATGGGACCAAGCAACAAATTACATGGAAAAAGTATGACAAAGGACATAGAAAGGCTGAACTATTATTCAATGCCTTCTTTGCCTTGCTCTTCATTGTCAAGGTCTGTTCTCAGGCCCACCAGGGTTCCTGCGCTTCATGGCAGTGGCTGTGGGACTGAAGTACTGCCCACAGCAGAGGATGACTGGGTCAGGGACCAGATGAGCAAACTGGACATTGGCAAGTCTCAAAGGACAAGATGGGATGAATCTGAGGGTGCTAAAGAAGTTAGCTAATGTAACTGTGATACAGGTCTCTTCTTTGGAAGGTCACAGCAATCAAGTAAAGTACCTGATATGAATACTAGAAAAAAGCAAATGTTATACCCCTCTTCAAGAAAGAGGATCCAGGGAACTACAAGCCACCCAGCCTAACCTAAGTCTATGAGAAGACTACAGTGCAAATCTTCCTGGAAGTCATTTGTATGCACATGAGAGGCAGTGCCCGACCAACCTGATGGTGAGATGGTTGACTCAATAGATGAGGGGAGAGCAAAGACAGTAATTTACCACAGATTTAGGAAGGTTTTGAGAGTCTACCTGCGCTGGTTTTAACTGGGATAGAGTTAATTTTTTCCATATTAGCTTGTACGGGGCTACATTTTGGATTTGTGCTAAAAACAGTGTTGATAATATACGGATGTTTTAGTTATTGCTGAGCAGTGCTTACACAGAGTCAAGGCCTTTTCTGCTTCTCACCCCACCCCACCAGCGAGTGGGCTAGGGGTGCACAAGGAGTTGGGAGGGGACACGGCTGGGACAGCTGACCCCAGCTGACCAAAGGGACATTCCATACTATATGGCATCATGCTCAGCATATAAAGCTGGGGGAAGAAGAAGGAAGGGGGAGATGTTCGGAGTGGTGGCATTTGTCTTCCCAAATCACCGTTATGCGTGATAGAGCCCTGCTCTCCTGGAGACGGCTGAACACCTGCCTGCCAATGGGAAGGACTGAATGAATGCCTTGTTTTGCTTTGCTTGCGTTTGCAGCTTTTGCATTACCTATTAAACTGTCTTTATCTCAACCCCCGAGTTTTCTTACTTTTACTCTTCCAATTCTCTCCCCCATCCCACCAGGGCGTTGTGAGCAAGAGGCTGTGTGGGGCTTAGTTGCTGGCTGGGTTTAAACCACAACACTACCACAGTGTCCTTGTTGTTATCTTCAACTAGTTAAAGGGTAGTTATAGAAAAGACAGAGGCCAACTCATCTTGGAGATGCACAGCAAAAGACTCGGAAGCAAAAGACAAGTTGCAGCAAGTGAAATTGTAACAAAATAGAAGGAAACAATCTTCACAAGGAGGGTGGTCAAACCACAGAACGGGTTGGTCAGAGAGGCTGAGGAATAACTAACCTTGAAGACATACAAAACTTGGCAGGACAAGGCCCTGAGCAACCTGACCTAACTTCAACAGGGGATTGGAGCACATGACCTCAAAAGCGCCTGTCCAACCTAAGTTATTCTATCATTCTAGAATACACAAGGGAAGTTCATCTTGTATGATACTAGCTTTAGTCAATCAGAGCAGTAGAGCTGTTCCAGTAAGAGAGATTATTGCTTCTGTTTAAACACCAGTGACGTTGCTTCTACAACTGATCCCTGGACTCAGAATCAGATTCCCTGAGTCTGCTTTGGTCAAAATCAGCCTGGATGGCTTAAATTGTAGGTCTTTGCTAGCCATTTTATTTTGACTAAAATAAAGAAAAGTTTGCAGAAGCTGTTCCGCAAGATCTAAATGACTGATGACTTCTGGCAGGAGGGCAAGACAGGCAGCTGAGGGTAGGACAGTGAGCAGTAATCTCTCCTCTCAGCACAGCTGCTTTTAATATGCTGAAACCCTTCCAAGTAACTATTTAAATTGTTTAACCAACCACATCAGGAAAAAGTGCATCACAGCTAAGTCACCAGAACTTGCATTCAAAAAAGCAACTGTTCTTTGTCAGGTAACACAGAGACTCAAATTAGCTAGTGTGAGTGAGGTAAGGAACAAGGACTGAGAGAGAAGAAAATCAAGAAAATACATAAGTTTTGTCAGCACTTCCACTTCCCTTACTGCTCAGAGAATCCACAGTTGCAGACACTGGTAATGATGTAATCGTCATTTTTAAAAAATGGCACTTAGATCATGCGAACATCACTTAACTGTCAGGTCACTGTTACATTAGAATCTACAGACCCCTCTGTGCAAAATCAACTCAGTGGTACAAGTACTGAACAAAGCCTGTAACAAAGAAGGGGCTTAAGGGGAGGAAAGATCAGACAAATTCATGGAAGGAAAATCCACCGAGAGTTATTAAAAATATATGAACTACATCCAGCTCAGAAAATCCCTAATCAAAAAAACAGAGACTGGGAAAGTAATAAAGTGAGGTATCACTTATATACCTTTGCCCTGTGGGAGACAAGACACCGGGCTAGACAGACCTTTGGGGTAGGCAATACAAGCTCTTTGGTTCTAAAGCCTCACTTGCTCAAATAAGCACTACCTGTAAGGTGGAGAATCATGTGTGGAAAACTATAGCCTCTATTCACCCTTGTACTTGAAAGTTTAAATTTGAGCTAATAGACTTCAACCAATTCTTAAACTGGTCTGTGGTCCAATCAACTGTTGAGGAATTTTAGACTGTGTGAACATTGGGAGATGAAATAATTAACAAACTCACGAAAGTTCAGCCTATCTCGGATTCAATAACAATGCATTTTTTATTTTGTTTGGTGTAAAATTTTCTTCTTCTTTCAATACAGAGAAAACAAGACCAGCCTATAAAATTGTGAACCTAAGACTGTGCCAGGAGCAAAAGAGTTCTAATAACACCTCCATCTGTGGCTTAAGGGAATCATTAAGGGATCAGAGAGAAAAACAAGGAGGCCATGAAATGGTTTGTCCAATCATCTCAACCAGTGGAAAGTATACATGAGAGATCCACACTTCAAGCTGCATTTACTCAATCAAGTGTACTCTTACTTCCTCTACGAGCTTCCTACAATTCCTTTGCCAGTTAAAAAACTTATTTCCATAGTGTATCCCCACTCAACTTCATTTGCAGCATCAATGAACTATTCTTCAAATCAAATAATGTTTGTCATAAAGATCAGAAGCAAAGTGTGAGAATATTGAAGAAATGTTTATTTTTTTCTCCACCTAGAATATGTTGGGAATGCCAATAGCAGTCTTTGTTAGTCCTGCTGAAAGATACGATGGGTTTAGATTATGGTGTATACAATTAGCCTTCACACCTTTGTTGATCAGAGTATAAGGATGAAACTTCAGCAAAGACTTCATTCTTTAAATGTCAAAGACAGTGCCTCTACTCTGTGTTTCTGATCTTGGCATCCCTCTCTGCATCTTTTGTTGACTCCACTCTGCTTCTATTCAGTAAAAATATCAGTGTAATGCTTTTAGTTTTTCGTTTCATCCTGTCCACGAAATCTCATTCAGTACTGAAAGATTGAATCTGGTCTTTGAATTATAGCTGTAATGCCAGCCTCCACCATTCCCTTCTCATGTTGTGAAATAAGCACCTTTGTGCCTTCTTCCCAGATACACCTCACGCTCAAAAGCAGTCTTCTGGAGACATTCACTATCCTCTTCAAATCTGGCCTTAAATTTTCCTTTACTCTGATGCCTAATGAAAACTGAAGAGACTACATCATGGGTATACTAAAACCATTACCTGTCACACTAAATAATGTGGTCTCATGGTTTCCTTATATTTTGAAACCATATATTGCATCTTTTCTACATTTATACTTACATTTATATTGTAAGTATTTTCCGCCAGGGACAATCACTTTGCTCCTGTTTGCACCTGGCCTTAAACAACAGGCTCCTCGTCCATAACCAGAGTATTTATGTGCCACAACAGTATAAATTAATGATACCAAATATTTTTAGAAGGGCCTTTTTGTTATTACAGATTCTAGCTCCATTACTTAGTTCTATTCTTAGTATGTTAGCTTTGCAGTTATCACAAGAAAGCCTGTCTTTTTTTAAAATGTAAAAACAATTGGAAAATTCCTTTAAATCACTTCTTTAAGTATCACAGAGATAAAGTAGGACATACAAATAATTTGGGTTTGGGGTGGTTTGGAGGTTTTTTTTGAAAATCACGTTCAAAATTGGCGTGAGTTAATGAACTTTAAAGTAAATGGCAAATTAACAGACTGCCTTCCATTACATCATTGCAGACCAATTGTCCAGGTACAAATATGTAATTTTTCTCCAACATGTAATGTAACAGCCTAATTCTACTGCATTAGCTTCATGGTATGCATAATATAATACCCAAACACTGATTCATATGACTATAAAACAAGAGACTGATATGGACCACAGTCAAACCAGTTTTTATTCCACTGAGACAATGTGATTCATATCATAGACATTTTCTAAATGTCCGAGAAACCATTCCACATGAACTCCTCCAGAAAAGAAGGATTAAAGTATGATACAAACCCTTAACTGGCCAGAAAGCTTGACATACAGAGGAATGTTACGGTCAAAGAAGAAATAGGGCTCTAACACAAAAGGTATTTAGTAGAAATCTAAATGGAAGTCCTGAAATGACCACCTTATTTGTACACTTAAGTGCTGAAGTAGTTTCCTAAGAGATGTATTATTTTGATAAATTATATTGGTATGATACATTGTAATTTCACAGTTTATTTATTAATTTATCTGTTTTCCAGCCACAATTCATTTTACTTCTGTATTTCTGTTTAAATTCTACATTTCATGGTGCAAAACAAAACCAATTTGGCTATTTCTACGCTACTCCATCTTTCATAAAAACTTCTAGTCATCCTAAGGAGCATCAGATGTTCAAAATTAACATGTCATCCCATTATAACCTAAAAATTGCTCATTGCTTTGTGTAACCCACACAGTGGATGGAAGACTGCCGGAATGGCTGGACCCTGCAAGGAGACACCAAACTCAAAAGAAGAAAGGTTCCTTTCACATTCATCTCTTCACATTTGTGTGCCCATGGCTTTTGATAATATAGTCTGACCTTTTCTGCAGACAAAACTCATGCTACCGTTGAGTAATGTTGTGTATAAGTGAATGTAAAACTAATTGCAACATTTAAAATATGTTAATATATAGGTATTTTCTCTCTGATTTATATGAATTCTTAATTATTTATATTATAATAACAGTTAATCCTTCTCAGTTTTCTAATGCTTGACAATTGCAAACAACCCAACACAATCCATGCCCATGGTGGTTTTTTTCCTGATCTCTCCTACAGCTCTTTAATTCTGGGTTAATAAGCCTATATACACAAAATTAAATGTACCTGGAAGGATATCCCAGCATGGTGTTTAATCACATCTTCATACTGCTTTAGCACATGCAATGCTGAAGATTATCTCACTACTATATGAGAAGTTTCTCTTACCAACTACAGTCTGTGTTTTCTCTTCTCATTCTGCCACAGTCACTAAAAGAGCTTTGCCTTTTTTTGAATGTGAAGATAAAAAGAAACTGGGCTTAAAGTAAGAGCTATTTGGATTACACAGTCACATTGGCTGTGTTCCACTGATGACCACAACACTGACAATGTTTCATTTTTCAGAAGCTTTACAGTAATTTTTCAGCTCCTCCATTTCAATAAACAAGATTTCACCTGTTAGATCTTCTGGAATATGAGAAAACACTTTCTGTTGTTTCTGAGATGACTATAAATCCCTTTATGCTTCTTCACTGATGCTCTTCAAGAGTTCATATGTTACCTTTTCAATGTGATAACTGTTGTGAGATAACTGTGATGCTACCTGTTGAGACCAGTCAACTGTTTCTCCTTCATATCCTCAAACATTGAATAAAACTTCTCAATCCTGAAGTTAATGTGAAATAGTAACATCACCAGCTTAACAGTAGTGATCAGCAGCATGAACATTTATTACAGCTCAAATGAAAACTAACAACCCACATGCCATACCTATGGGAAATACCACTACTAACATCCTGCATGCAATGAGAGCAAATACTTTTACTATAATTGGTAGTCCTAAAAAAACGGAAAAGGAAAAAAGATAAAGGATGCTTAACAAACATCAGTAACACTTTTGCATCTATTTTTGTTTTGAAATTGTAACAGGTAAACATTTAAAGAAACACAAATATCACCCAGCACTAGTCAAAACACAGACACTTCACAAATCTTTTAGAATGTTTAATTGTCAAGAATTGGAAAAAAGTATTATTTCAACTTCTTCATTGTCAAACAGAAGCTGGTTCTGGTGGCTACAGGTCTTTGTTCACTAAATTCTACTTTCTTTCTTAGCAACCAGGTAACTTACCTTTCATGTAACTTACTGTTTTCCAAAATACTTAATAAGAATTTTAGTGTTTTTTCAAAACATAGTTTCAAAAACTGTTTCTAAAATAAAAAATTCAAGTTGGAATTATGTTAAATTCATCCAGAAAAATACAAGTTAAAAAATAAAATAGAAAAACAAAATCACTCTTAAAGCACCTAGTGAATTACCGTTCACCTAAAAACACAAGTGTATGCTTGCACGCACATGTATACAACACTCTGCACAAGCTGAAAATGGAAGTTATTGTAAAGCATTAATTCTTACATTTACAATTAATAAAAATGTTTTGGGTATAGTACCAATCCCTTCAACCTCATCCTTTTTTCACACTTAGAATTAGATGAGCTGTTGCAGAATACCAAGTCCAATGGAGTACAGCAAGATCTAATTTTACCCAGAGGCATTATAAATTCAAACTTTTACATATCAAAGAAAAATATCTAAGATTTTGCAACATACTCCAGTTATCTGTCCTTCAAAGTGAATATTATCTCTAACTAAATCACGATATATTACATTTTCTTTTCTGCACAAAACACCTTTATACAGTTCAAGTAATTCCCTCTCTCCTGTGCTTTCACTAAGCATTCACTGAACTACTGTTAATCGTCTCTACTTAAAAGTAATTCAAAAGAGCAAGTACAGTAAGCAACAGTCTGTAGAAAGAGCCGTGCATCTTAGGACATGACCCTAAGTTAGGGAACAGCTGAAGTTACAGTAGACATAAGTATCAAACCATTAAAATTATTGAGATTCACCATACTATTATGTGTTTTATTTACTAAGTAATCTCATAAGTCTAAATTTGGTTGGATCCATTAAAATATTCACAACAACAACTATGGTATCAGCTTCTATGAATTTAACCTAGGTTACACAGTTCATTAAAATCTCAGTTCCAGGTAAATGGTAGAGCCCTTAGTTGCATGAAATTAAATTCTAATTATTTGGAATCATTGATATTTGCCTACCATTGCAGGGCAAGTTTAAGCAATCAAAGTTTCAGTGATACCAAGCACAGACAAACAATATGGACTTTATATTAGACATATTTATCCTTGGTTATCTTATCTGCGAAGTTCTATTGATAAATTATAATTAAGCTTAAGATGTCTGCTAAGACGACTGAATCTATTTATTATCTATTTTGTATGTATTTTGTATGTCTATATGCAATCTGTTATCTATTTTTTATATATTGTAAACATGAACTTGAGCTAGAATAATTAGATAAGCAGAGGGCTTCTAACAAGCTTCTACATTTTCCCCAAGGTGTAGGATTTTCAAACTCATGTACTATTTCATTGGTTAATTTCTGCTTCTATACTGTTAAACTACAGATATGATGGCAGAGCATTATGAATAGCCTTTGCAACAACACTGCATTAAGTTTACTGACTGTATCAAGCCAGATTCCACCTAGTTTCACATTCAACATCCCATTTCCCCACAAAAGATACACAGAGGAGAGTGTGATACGTTACTGAATCAATCTGGATTTTCCTTAACCACACATTGTAAAAGATCAACTTACTTAAGTAGAGAGGTTTGTATCTTTTTCAAGTCATTCGAGTCTTTAATACAATAAATCAGTCATTAAAAAAAAAAAAATCTTCCTAACACCTTAAGAAAATTATTTTGTAGAAATGAGTACCTTGCTTAATTCTGATTTGTGTTTAAAAGTAGTAAATTTTAAGGTTTTACTTTTTGACTTAGTTATTGTATTAAATCAGCCACATACTTGATTGGGAGGCAAATAAATGTGCGAACCAGCCCTTTTCACCATTAAAAGAGCTTAGTAAATGACAGTGAAAGACAACATAGAGATTATTGCCAGACTGACCATGAAAATAACTGACAAACAAGTGCTCAAAATATTTGACTCATCATAGGACATAATGAAAAGCAGAATAAGGCATGTTATTTTTATTTTTTTGTGTACAGAAATAAAACTTAGCAAGCCAATGTTCAAAAGACAGAATCACAAGCAACTTCTGACAAAGAATGTCAATGATTACTAAAAATGAAAATATCAGTCATATGGAGGTGTGTTCTATTTAGATGAAGTGATATTCAAATGTAGTTAGTTCTTGGAAAACATTTTCCTCCTACACACATTCTTAAAGCTGACTTTTTCACTATGGAAATTATTAGTACTATTACACCTCTTCCATATTTCTACATTGCCACCCCACTGATTGATGTAATTTACTCTAATCAGACACTCAGAAATCAATGAGCTACACTGTGGATAGTTTATGTCCCAATATCCCACTTCTGCAGTACTGCAGATTAGTCTGGAGTTATTTTATATTTGCAAAATAGGCAAAAATATCCCTATTTATACTATACTTCATGCATTTCTGAAGATTGGAAATAAATCAACAACATCTTTTATGCAAAACACATTTTCAAATTCTTTAACAGTACAGCTCACTTTTCATAACCTATAATTATTTCAAAAAATAACTATGTCACTATACTTTGCTAAAGCTGGCTTCTCATGGCTGAAATCCTTCAAAGATACTACGTTCACCTACTTAAATCTCTAAATATCAGAAAAGTACCAGGAAGGAAAATCAACATCATCTCAACTTTTCCCCAGAAATTACTCCAATTTTAGTGGGCATCACTATTTTGCAGACGAAAGGGACAGTAAAGACCATGTATACAGCAGAGGAAACTGCCAGACCTCTCTTTCAGTAAAAGTCAAAAGTCATGTTTGGTCATGTAGAGTCAGCCAACCAAACTCTACACTTGGCCTGTACTTGATGATTCTATTATCTAATCTACTAAAAATATTATCATTAGTGTCAAACTTTACAACCTATTGAGCTGTGCACTAAAGATTCCCTGTAAAGCATTATCTACATTTACCCCTTCAGAAACCTGTAATCTGATAAAGATGCTCCAGGAATACTAGAAATGCTTATTATAATAATAAACATTCATTTCTCCCTGTGAGAAAAACCCACATAACCAAACAGAGAAATGATGATCTATGATTTCGCAAATGCACTTCCCTTAAGCTAAGTGCTTACTGATGTGTTTATGTAAATCCCTAACAGTAACACTGTCCCTGACAGAATTAGTCTATGTGCATATAAATAAGAGAATACAATTCCTTTAAGCAAAGAAAATTTGACATGTGCATTAGGTTTTTTTCATATCTGTATACTTAGGCATTCTGGATGGACTTCACTTATAATTGTTCAGCCAATGCAGAACCTTACCTCTGTCAACGGCTGCTTCAGAGAATAATGAAAACTCTGCAACAGGTAAACTGCACCTTCTACAAGAATAAACAAACTCAAAAAGCCTCCAAATTTTTTCCTGAATCTCCAAACAAAGCAATTCTCTCAATATTATTTTCAAAATATAACCTTTTAGTCAAGATCGTTCCATATATTTTTTGTATCTGTAGAGACACTAGCAATATGATAAGACTGCTGAAAGCAAGATTCCTATGCAGTGTTTGGTCTTATTTAGGAACAAAACCTAGAACAAACAACTCAAGTGACCCAGCAAAACCGGGAACAAACATCCCAATGCAACTCAGTCACTGACGTCAGACATGCTAGAGTACATGAATGCTCAGCTCAGATAAACACTTCCTCACCCACATACAAAAGCTATGACTCTAGAAAGACCACCAACCTCAGAATGCTTCTTAGTGTTACATAAGTCTCTCTACAGTTTGGTAATACACTTTGAAATTAACTACTGGAACAATTTGATCCTTAAATGTATATCCTCACACACTCCTACAACAGAACTGGACATGGTTCTAGGGCATCTCCCTGTTCATTTTACGTCTTGTCTTGCCAGCTCTGGGCCAAGAATCACTGTACATTGAGAATTTCTTGCTCTCTAAATGTGACTTTTCACAATAATCCCATTTTCAATAAGAAATAGCCATTTTTAAGATAATCTCAGAACACATTTTGCTTTTAGAGCACGGAAAAAAATCTGCAACTGAACAGGCAAATTCATCTTAACCTTAACCATAGCAGTACTATCATTTCACTATTATTCTACACTTATTTGTAAGGATAACGCCACTTTCCCTTCTGTTAGTCAAGTTGGCTTCCTGAAGTGACAGCCTAAGGCAAACTCCTTTTGGCACCAACCCAGTAACTGCACACTTACCTTACATACCTTATGCTTGGTTAAGCAGGATTACAACAAAAGTTCTGAACCAAGCCTATTACTATCAATAAAAGAATATGAAAGTGAGTTTACTATCCACACCACACAAAGCAAGAAGAAAGAAGGTAGAAATCATAAAACACCCTTGTTTAAAAGACTAAACCACCTTTCTTTAAACTACTACTCATACATGTAATGAAACTTGTGAAGCAGACGTTTTGTCAGAGGTGATAATCTCAAGTCCTATGAGATCAGGAAACAAGAGAATGAAAAAGATAACAAATTAGAAAAATAGCATGAGACTGCAATAATATTTTGTTCTACAAACAGTGTTTTCAGGAAAGTCAACGATTTTTCCACTGACCCATCGTACTTCACCTGCTGTAATTTTGTTGGTTTACTTTGAAAGTACTACTTCCTTTTTCTATGCAGGGGGCAAGAGGGAAGGAAAGAAAAACAAACCAGATTTAGACTCACATACGCATTTAACACATTTCTTTATGTTGTGCTAGTACTTGTGCTTACAACATGCAAGCTCACTTTACTCTGATTCTCAGAAGTAAAAAAAGAGAACATGGTTTTCACTGTCTTATGATACTTCATCCAACTGCCAAAATCACAGAATCACTGAATGACTGAAGTTGGAAGGGACCTCTAGAGATCATCTTGTCCAACATCCCTGCTCAAGAAGGGTCACCTAGAAAAGGCTGTCCAGGACCATGTCCAGATCAAGGAATTCTGAAGACCAGATTTTTCTTATGCAGTAGCTGGCTCCTGGATGACAGGATGATCTAATAGACATCTACACAAACCTCCTAAAATGTACGTCACCTGACAAATCTGAAATGGATAAAAGTCTAACAATTATTTTATTCTGCCCACCAGAAAGAGAAATGTCTCTTCAACTGTGAAACATAGCTTTCACTGATTTTTCTTTCTTTCTTCTTGTTTTTAAACAAATACATATTTTCCTGGGGGAAGATACCGGGGGAGGGGGGGGGGGGAGTGTTGGGGTGTTTGTTTTAAAAGGAAACTATAGAGAATTTTTGTGACTATCACTGGTTCCATTATCTATAATCATCTCTTCTCTAGGAGTAGAAAAGCATATAAAATGTTGTCTTTGCAGACATTGAAGCATACCAAACTAAATTTAGGTTTCCAATAGGAAAGGCATTGTAAAGATAAATGTATAGTAAAGGCCAAAGTAAAGAGTAGAGTCATCTCACCAAGAACAAAAGAAAACAGTCTTGCCTAGAGACATTACATATGTACCGCAGGGAATTCAAGAGAATAAGAAAATCTGTAGTTACAATATGTTAACATTCCATACTCTAATTTAGGACACATCTTCTACAGAACATGGAAAGAATTCACTTGGGTTTTAACTTATTTTAAAATGGAGAAGTGTCATGAGCTCAGAACAGACAACTTATCAGCCTTTTCCACTATTTAGACCTTCGACACTTCCAAGACTACAGTAAGTACTTCGTAATTCACAGGGGCTTATTTTTTCCCATATGAACAATGAGCAAGGACAATAATAGTTGCTTCCTACGCTGCATGTACTATTATTTTTGTACTCCCAATGTTACTTTCTTCCTCTCTATTTCTCACTTCAAAATTGAAGAAAGTAAACTTTTTTATGGTCACAATGCTATGCTCTGGGTGACCTCCTATTCTGTTGAAGATATGATATCCAGAAAGACAGCTGGCACTTCTAAGTGTTCAGCATGAAGACTTTTGATCACCTGCAGCAGTTATAAAGCTGGCTAGGCATAACATCCTTATGAACAACTAAAATAGCAAAATTCAGTCACTCTATTTCTGCCTCTAATAGCAAATCTTGGAAAAGCAGTGAGAAACCTTTCACTACTATGGGTTCAGTCCCGTAGGAACTGACAGACCAATATATCTGGGTTAAAACTGTCTATTAATTCCCTCAGTTGAAAGAAATTTAACGTACAAGCTATATATTGCCTTGCTCATTGTCAAACTCATGGTAATTAGTACATGAATCTAGTGTCAAACTTCAGGAATTTCAATAAAGGATCAATAGTTACCAGCTACCAGCAGAATTATTATAGCAAAGAGCATTTGCTCTTCAATTATCATATTTCTCTTCCATACTGACAGCAGTCAATTCTGTATCAACTTTTTTCTTCTGACTTCTTTTTTATTAGATAAAATGAAAACTGAAATGGAAAGCAAAGTTAATACTCAAAAAGTAAGAATAAAAATATGAACATTTATTCTGATTTTATGACTTATGACTTATAAAAGAGTTGCTCTAACCTTTTACATGAGCTTTCATATATCAAAATTCAATGGAAATTACTGGCTAAGCCCACACAACTTACACTTACTAAATTTTATTTCTGAAGTGCACTTTTTTCTCTCAGATTTTCTTTGCCATTTTATGATGGCTATGTACAGAGCTATGTTGTACCTGTGTACATTTGAGTTGCATTACAGTGTTTCATATTGTTAGGACAGTCGGTGAAGTTTTAGTATTGCCTACACAAATGGCCACACAATCATTTGCTATATTTGTTCACTGTTGTTACATCTGCATGAGTTTGTTACCAGCACAAATTACATGCATGTCATTGTAAATTGCCTGTCCCTTCTAAGTAAAAAAAAAACCAACACAAAAAAAAACCCCCAAACAAAAAAAAAACCCAACCTGGTTCAAAACAAAATAAAAACAACCAAACAAAAAAAGCAGACAGATCCATCTGAAAGAACGTAAAAACAGCAACTTGTACTATGCTCTTACGTTCTGTACTTTATAAAAAATTGCCCTTAAAACCTTCTGTGCTTGAAGCCTTATAACACTGACATTATGCATGGGATTCAACTTACTACAGCTAGGTATCAAAAGCATCTTGGACATCACTGTGTATCTACCACTCCTGCACTCAAAGCGAGAACACAGAAGTAACCAGAGCTCCAGCCAGACACTCCAGGGCACAGGACACCACGGTTAGGGAACTGAATCCTACGTGCTGTCTTCTGCTTGCAAGATCAGCCTTCTAGGAACTGTCTTAAGAGAAAGGTTGGCTCCTGCTTCAAGATATGACAACTCAGAAATGCTTGTGTCCTTGTGCTACTGTGTGCCTCTGTTTTGATGATTACAATGAATACCTAGTGCCTGGATGCCTGAATTCAGAATTGTCCTACCACTTCACAAGGTACTCAGAAAGAAGCTGGAGTTAAAGCTTGCCTATGTTTGAATCCAGATGTGGTAGCGCTCTAAGACTCTTCCAGAAAGAGGGTCGTAGAAAATGTACAGAAAATATCAGCTTTATAGTTAAAGTAGCTACCCTTCACTGATCTTTCCTGAGAGGACAACAACTTTTCCCACGTTTATTGCTACACTGAGGCTTCCACTACAAGAAAAATGGTGGGGAAGTCTGTACTGTAAGATGAATTTACTACAAAAATTCTTCATCTGACTTAGCTAATACCCACCTAGCAACTCAGTCATTCATATATGCTAGAAGAAGTGACTTGACAGACGTTTTAATTTTTCCTTCTGTTTAGCAGACATGAGAATTCAGTGAAATTTCAGCTGTATGTGAGATTAAGGCACCTGAGAATGGCTTGATGATTTTGGAGGCAAGACTTATAAAAACAAAGTCCTACAGTGTACAGTGAAAATTCCACATATAAAATGTTCAAAGCTATGAACACTTTCAAGATTTTTAATTGGTTATCGTTCACCTACTTTCTACAAGACCTACTTTTATTCCAGCTCTGCTGGGAGGAGTATCACCTGCTGACCCTTTACAAGAAAACAGAGAGCCAAGAGAGATATTTTCCAAAGAACTTTCTCCAGTAAAAACAAGGGAAAAAAGTGACTTAGTGACAGAAGAGGAAAACTGCACTTAGCTTATGTTCTTGGTAAGTGCAAACCTTTGGCAAAAGTGACATAGAAATTCGTTTGAAACAGTCAGTAAAGCAGATGTTAAGCTCAGCAAAATGAAAAAAACTGCCACAGTAATGCCAAAAAACCAGTGAACCCCTAGAACACTGAAATTTTCAAGAACAACATTCACATGAAAGTTTAGATTATTAAACTGCTCTATTTTATGCTTCCTACAATATAGGTGAACTAGTGATTCATGCTGAGGGATTTTCCAAACATGTCAGTTTCAATGTCCCAAAAAAACTATGTGTTTAGAAAGCCACCAAACGTGAACACGTTTCTTTATTTCATGCTGAAACATAAAAAGGGGACAAAAAAACCCCCAAAACAAAAAAGAACCAACTATCTGAATCATGATCACACTATGTACTAATAACAGAATAGCATAAGAACACTATAAAATATTAATTGGATTTCCTTAAAACTAACTTAGAAATGAATACAACTAATAAGACTTCAATAGCACATTTTAAAGAAAAACACTCATGTGCCCAAAACACTAGAAGATGTATCAAAATCATTTTCATTTGGTTTGCCTGGCATGAAAAACCAAGTAAGTATGTTCCACTTCTATGTAATTTACTAGATCAGAATGTTGTTCCACATTGTTCATTCCCAGTTTTGGTTTTCTGTTTTATCACATATTAGAAAATGAATCACCAGGAATTTACTTTGTTTTTATTCTCTTTTTTATTACAAAGACTTTGGGGGACAGTCAGCAGATGTACTGAACAGAGAATAGCTTAATTTACTGTGTCACTTGAAAGAATTTGAAAACAAAGGAGACATCAAAAGATGCAATGGGCCAAGTCATCAAAATTCGCTAGCATTCCATACACTGAAAGACTGGATATTATGCAAAGCAGCCAGACCTTTTCTTGTTCCATACAGGGGAATCACATAGCTAGCAGTCTGATAAGATAAATATCAATAAACAAACGAGTCTGCAAGACCTACTGCCCTTTATACAAGTCTCCATTAGAAAATACTGGGTTTAGCAAGAGTCAATGAGAAAGCTGCTATTTTCTGTCCTATTTTGCCTTTTTTTGATTCAAAAAATGCATTTTCCCATTACATTTTAAACCAAAAAGCTAACAAGCTTTAGAACTGAATTTCATAAATTCTCTTCTAGCACTAAAGAGGTGTAGGATGATACTTCTCTGAACATCACAACTTCACCCCAAAATAGTGTTTGGCCCCTCTAAAGAGTTCAGATACAGTGTATAAGGCTGGAACTTTCAAAAATATTCAGTTTCAACCTACAAGTTACCACTAAAAAGATTTCTAGTGTTTTTCCACCCTGAAATACTGGAAAAAATTTAAGCAAGACTCTCAAAAAATCAGATTAGAAATAAATGTAGCCATTCACTTGCACTGATTTTCTGAACCATTATGAAGAAGGGACATGCTTTCAACTACCACTGCTCAGCCATGAATGTCCAGGCCACAAGTTCTCTTCTAAAACTAAAGCTTCAAGAAAAACACTATCATGATCATGAAACCTGAGACCCAAAATAGTGGCAATTCTTTCCATGATTGCAATGGCAGTGGTAGTAGCTCAGCACTGAGCTCTGCTGAAAGTTCCATCAGAAATTTTAGTATCTCTAATAATCACATGAAATACCCTAACTCAGAAGCTCCTGAACTGTATTAAATTAGACCCCCAAAAAATCCAAAACCACCAAACCCTTTCTCATTATTAAGCTTTAATCCGTGACAAAATATCACTTTCATACAAGCCTAGAAAAGCCTTTTCCCATATATAACCAAGAGTAGGGTTTACTACATGCAGTGATGGTGCCCGATACTTTAATTGGAGCCAGCTTACTGCTATAGGCAAAATTTAATTTTTTTAGACACTGGATTAAGGGCCAGGATGCTGTGCAGCTTGTACCATGGGGAACAGTAAATGAGGAAAAGAGGAAATATTCAGATATAAAGAAAGGTAAAAGGCTCAGAGCTAGGATGTAGAACAGTGGAGGAATCCCTTTAGAGCTAGGTTTGCTGCTTCTCTACAGCAGAAACAGAAACACTGAAAATAGCAGCAGCATTGCTAGGAACAGCCAGCTGTGACACTACGCAGTAAGAACTGTTTTCTGACCCCTGAACCCTTCTCCCTCAATGGCAGCAGCAAGCTTGACTCTCCAGGGCTCTGGCACATGCGAAGTAGAAAAGGGCTAACAGCTATTTTGCTATCCAGAGCAATTTACTGCCCTGAGCGAAGGCCTGCCGTGCCTGTGGCAAAAGACAATCAGACAATCCTGATTTCAACAAAAACGTTGGGGCGGGGGGTGAGGGGCTGTGTGTGTGAAAATAAACCTGGAACACCAGTAAATCTGAATTACTAGTTCTCCTTTTTTAAAAAAAGTACAACAGTAATACCATAATGTGCTTTTTCAAACAATTATATATCATCTACGTATGCTGAATTCCTATACTTTTTCAAAGGTAACCAGAATGTTTCTCATATATTACAGTATAATGTGGTGCAAAACAACCACTTCAACTCCGTTATCTCTCTCCAATATTTATTAATTACAAGTATTTTCCTTTTGATTAAGTTGCTGGTTTGTTTTCATTAACAGTCAGACTCTTCTACATGAACAAAACCAAAAAATGTTACATTAAACAGAAATGCTGTAACTAATCACCTAGTACGGTGACCATGACTATTTCCAGACACTTCCTCTGCCTCTGTAAGCCAGTGACAGATTGCAGTTATTAACAGGTCAGTGAATAAATTAATTCCAGGGCACTGGAAATCATGTTCATGAAATGAAAAGTGGCCTTGCTGACATTGCATCACTATTTCTAGACAGGGTGCTCGAACACCAAATAAATCTCACAACTTGGATGAGGGCCAAAAACTAGTGACCTAGTTTCATTAGGGTGGGAAAAGACTAGCAATTGGTCCTATGAGAGCAGATAACCAAAATAAATTCACACAAAAACATACCGTAGAGAATTTTCTTTAAATCGGACATTTTCCAATCTAACAGGTCACTGAAAATCCTCTCTTCCCCCAAAATGCCACAGTCTGAGATCATTTAAAGTTTAAAATTAAAATGCACTTACATTACTCACGCTGACATTCCTATATAACATTCTGATTAAACAAAATAAATATTATCTTCTTTCCATCTCATTATCTCTTTCCATCTCATTCATAATAATTTAATACTGTTTTAAATCAAAATAGCTTTTGCATTTTCAGTGAAAAATGTAACACTTCAGGCTTAAACAAAGAGTTTTTACTAATAAAAGTAAGTCTATTTTTAAACATTCAGCACACAGTAATCTGCTCAGTAATCTTCCTTGATTAAAAATTCCTTGGCTTCTCTTCAAAAAACACACTGAGTATGGATGAGCTTAACAGCTGTCGACATAATTTTTAGGAACTTACCAAGCATTGTTGCATCTATACTAGCCCCCATTTATACACTCCAGCTGGTACTATAGAGCCCCACTCCCAATTCTTCGCCCCCGGTAACATCTATATTGAGATGGAGACGTATTGAAGAGGGGAATCTTAATAACAATACACAGTAGAAGGTATTTCATCTTCTTCTTTTCTTCTTTCCAAAACCTGTTGCTTCCTGTAAATTGCTTTCCATTCACTAAATGAGCAAAGTGCCAAAGGTAAACCAAAATACTATAAGAAAACTATTCTTGCACTGCTAAAAATCCCACAACATTGTTTTATAAGCCAGACTTGAACATAAGTAATGCAATGCATTAATTTCACCCAGCAATCCCTGCTTACACAAGTTCTTACTAACACATGCCAATGACTAAACTGTAACTCTTCTCTGTGTGCTATGCGTGGTAAGGGTCACTTGTGCAATGACTTACACAAAAGGTCTAGAACTTAAAAGACACAAATATACTGCTTATTTAATCTCCTCAGAATTTGGGGGTTTCTTTTTTCCTCCAGATTCCCTCTGGATTCATTACTACTGAAACAAATGCTAAAGGATTATCATAGTTTTTGTAGTCTTTAGTGTGGCAAACACTGATGTCAATGGAAATTTTGACCAAGTAATGACATAAAGACTTGTAACTAAGTTTTGGAAGGACATACCCATCATTTAAAGTTCAAAAATGCTGTGGGAGTATCTGGGAAAAAACAAACAGAACAAAAAACTAGACACATGGATATGTTTCTAAAACCCATACTGATTATTTTCTTCATAATAAAGCATTTCTTTAAGAGAATCAATAAAGAATTTTTATCATCTTATTTCTTTCTCCTCATGTATTAAAAACTTCTTAAGTCCTCACGTTTATACCTCCAACATGACTTGTTTCTCTGTCAGTAACCTCCTGATGAGCACGCATATCTTTTCTCCTCTTTCTCTCTTGCACCTTCTGTCTCTGCTTTTTTGCACAATCTCTTTGTACAGATCTAAGGTTTCTTGCAGACTCCATCCCAAATATATGTACAGACCGTGGCAGTATCATAGCTAGGTTCTGTCAAACTGTAGACTTAAAAAAAAATAAAGGGCAGGGAGGGGGGGATACGCCACAACAGCCGAGTCACTTAAAACCACATAAGAAGTGGCTTATGAGCCATTTGATTCCTGTGTATGAATGTTGCTTTTGTCACCTGTGAGAATCATGCAGGTCTTCTCCACATACTTTTTATCTCAGCTTCTGCAATGGAAAATAGATTTGGTCATCACTTCTAAAGAACTACTGAAAACTACCAAGTGATATGTAATATGATCAGCTACATACATTAGCATCCAATGTCTCAACTTCATCATCTTGTATTAAATTGTGTCTATCACTATGTTGACTAACAAGCTTCTTAACACTACAAGGAATATTTTCATCACCCTTTTTACACATCTTATTTAGGGACAAACCAAGAATTAAAATAAGGAGCTTATGTTTCCTGGGCTGTCAATGCAGAGAGACAGGAGTGATGCACAGCAATTAAGACTTCCAAAATTACCCATATGGTATGAATAATCTTCTTCACTCCTTTTATTTCGCTATCTTCCACTGCCCTGGTATGTTTTTCATACACATATACTGATAGCTGGTAATGATACATTTCTGCTTGATTCTGTCACTAAAAGATAAAATTTGGTTTTTCCCTCACCACCTCAAGAAATTAGAAAATAAATTCCCAAGACAGATTGACTGGCTCATGCATTTTTGTCTTAATTTATCACTGATTCTTTAAGGTTAGTAATTTTCTGTATTAGACTCTTACTTCCACCTGCCTATTTCCTCTGCCTTTCCTAACACTCCCTAAAGAGTTCATTCTCCTTACCACTTGTGTTACCATAGAGATAGGAAGAGTAGAGAAAAAGTTGTATTAGTTTGCCAAATAGAGAGCGTAAGTGAAGCTACAGGAAGAAAGGACACTCTTGAGTCAATACTTAATCTCTGACAATGAGCTGAAGTAGCAATGAGTCTCCTAAAGAGGAATGTGGAAAGGTAATCAGACAAGAAGGTGGAGAACCTTAAAATTCAGAGGTACTGACTATGGAAGAAGCTTAGCCTAGAACTCTGAAGCTCAGTATTTCTGTTTTAGCTCCGAGTCCACTAGAAGAGGTAAGACAAGTCAGTAGATACTGAGTTTAATTTGTCTAATACTTATTTCCAAAATGCAATTTTTTTTAACTTCCAAAAAAACCTTCAGTAAACCAATTTTTAAAAGAAAATTTTATGCAACTGTATTTTCCATATCCAGGAAATTTTTATTCTCCTTATGCCCCACCTTTCCCCAGAAACATCAGTAATTATTACCTAGTCTTTTGTTTTCACATAAGCTTAAAAACAAGAAGGTGAAAGAAAATAATACAAAAATTTTATACAAGAAAATAATACAAAAAATTCCAATTGCAAAGTGTGCAATTGGCAGTTTTTATTATGACTTTGAGTAGACAAGAAAGCTTGAGATAGACACCAGGTGCCAGTTTCAGGACATGTTTGGGGATGAAAAGGGTGGTCTTTTACAAAGTAAAAAAGCCTAAGTACATTAGGCTTCATACAACTTTTAAAATTAATTCCAAACTTTGTGCAAGGGGAAAATAATTTCATCAAAGGCATTCATGAACTCTGATGGATCCTTATGAGCAAATAGAAAGCTCATTTACCTGATTAGTTGCAAGTGCGTATACAGACGATTTTCAATTTTAACTGGCTTTGGAAAAATAAAGGGTTCTTTACCTAGCAGGATTTTAGATTGTTCTTTTCTCCATTTACTTTATTCTCTCCATGTCCTTTTCACTTGACTACCCCAAGTGAATATATCCTACTTTGCACCCATGCTATGAAACCTACTGTGAATTCCATTCATATTGTTACAGTCTACCTAAATTGTAGTTTCTATTCAGTGTCATACTATTCTATATATGGTGAGAAAAATCCAATTGCAAAAGCAAAGTTCAGGTTTGCTTTCTTTTCAAAGCTTCACTCCTTAGTTACCAATGGCACAGAAATGGTCTGGGGAAGATACAATGTGGTAGTACAACCCACGCTCACTGAAACAGTACCTGAACGAGGCTTAAATCTACATGATTTAAGGATGCAAGAAACCAAACGGTTTGTTACATTTTTTCATTTTTCTGTCTGTCATTCAAAAATGAGCAATCCATCAACCTCACAAAACAATTTTCAAACTGATGAAAGTAAATGTACTTATATGCCTATAAGAATGAGGAAAACAACTGATAACATTGCTCTGGTTGTAAGAATGAATTTTAATAAAAACAGTACTCCAAAATTCAATCTTGATATAAAGAACAATGTTTTTATACCCTCAAGACATGACAAAAGTCTAAAGAACATTCAATCACTGTTGCTAAGGTTGGATTTCTCCATAGGTATATTATACTAACCTCAGGTCTTCCATGCTTTGCTTTCCAAGACCAAGAAAATTCCCTTTCTCTCCTCTTACACTTCCTCTGATGCTCCACTTGGCTTCTGGGGCTTTCTTTTGTCCTTGTTTTATTTCCTCCTTCTTCTGCAGAATCTAAGGACTAACTTTAACTAGACACAGTATGTTGAGGATGCAGTGCTGCTCCTTATGATACTGAAGTTTCTCAAACATCTGATTGTTAATTCTGATTTGTAAACAAGACATATCCAACTTTAGACCAGAAAGAAATGTTCTGCAATCTCTGCTAGGAGAAACAACTAGAACGTCAGAAGTGGTCAATTTCTTACACTGAACTTGACATTTTACATCACATTCTATACAACTGCAGTCACTTGGGACACTGATGACAGCCTTGGATACCTCCATTTTCTGTAGAAAGTACAAGTTGTGTTTTTAATATGGTTTTGGAAAGTGTTCTAGGGCTAGCATGCAAAGGGAAAAGCACAGATTGTTCTGTGGATCACTCTGCAAAGATAAGTAAGTACTGTATGCTTCATATAGATATAGCAGATAGTTCTGAATGACATGCAGTTCTCCTATCATCTTCTTTTCTGCTTTACATTGCCACTACTTGCAAACTACCCTGTTTATACAGAGAGACTGTAAATAAAATTTGCAAAACATTAGTTTTGTGTATAAAGCTTTTGCAGTGTTAGTATTGCATGACATTTTGAAGTTTTGCCTCAACATCATCAGTATTACAACTGATCATAAAGCCAGGGAGAAAATGAGTCATTTGATGAAAATCAGCTTATTTTTATTTAAGGAAAGGAAAACGTACGAAGCACAATTCTCCCTAACTTACAGAAGCAGAACCAATTTACCTCCCCCTAGTAACATTCTATATATTGTGTTTAATTACTTTGAGAAAAGAGTGGATGTTCAACCATCTGTTTTCTACACTATTAGCAATTTTTTACTTCAGGCCATTTATTTAACACAACACATAAAATACACATTACAAAATATTAAAATGCAAATAAAGCTATCTAGACTTCAGATGACTGAAGAAAAAGTAGATAAATATTCTTAGAGTAACTAATTTAGGGATTTTACTGTATCAAATCATAATAGGATTGTAAATGCTGAGCAGTCACTGTTAGACCTCAGTAAAAAAAAATTAGAAGTTTTTCTTAATTGTAAGGGAAGAAGAAGAAGAAGAAAGTGCATCTTCTTGGTTGTTCCATAGTAAATAAATTTTTAAGAACAATATTGATGAAATGCTTAAGATGTTCATTCAGCTTCTTATTTAAAACTGTCTTCTACCAGTAATTCATTTGGAAACATTACAATATTAAAAATCTGACACAAGACTGGGATAAGGAAACAGGAGAAGTAAGAGAAGTCACAAGAGAGTTTATGGACTAACTGGAAAAAAAAAAAAGAAACAAAATCAAAGCTAACTGTTTCATTTTTGATTTTTTTCCCAATGAGTTAGTCAGTTGTCACAGGACTAAGAGTTGAACCTTAAAAAGCTAAGAGGACTCAACTGGAGTCCTCATGTAATGAAAAAAAATTGTACATGTAAGAACTAGGGAGACTTTATGGAAAAAGTAAAGGAGAAGACTGGAAAAAGTAAAGGAGAAGACAAGAGTAGGCTAGTGAGGGCAGGAATAAAGATGAGATGGAGAGGTATAGGATTACTCAGGTAAGATGTGTAAAGTTATACAAAATAAGCAGGTGGTTCTTTCTGAATACCTCTGTAGTGATGTACTATCAAGTAGCTCCTACATACAGACAAATTACACTAAATGTGCAGAAGCCTTTAAGTCCTACCTCAGATACTACCACAAAAGGCAATACTTCAATTTTTTCAGTATTTGTCAAATGCAATTTTCCTATTACTGTTGGAACTAAAGTATAGAAATCTAAAGAATATGCTAACAACATATTGCAAGGTGCGCTAGATTTCAACTTGAATGTCTGACATTTTATTTAACCTTTACACTTGGCTGAATTGTACAACTACTGCTATTAGCAAGATCACATTCTGTATGAGTTTTTCACATCTGGAAATTCCCTCTCTCATCCAAAATAGAATATTTTTTTCAGCTTTAAAACAAATCCTGTAACAGAGACCTTCATGTTGTTTTTAAAAGCGAATTATGAATACTTTAAGAGATACTGAAAAAACACAATGATCACCTAAATCCAGTTTTCATTCGTACGCTCATTTTCTTCCTATGCAAAGAAAACAAATTTTTCAGTGTATTCCTCTGTCATCTTTTATAATCTTATAATCTACAAGTACTATAACTTCCCCAAACACATTTTGAAGTTTAGAAAAAACTGTCAATACAATACTGTTACCAAAGTGGAAAGAGAACACAGAAATGCTGCCATTAAATCTCTCCCTTGCTATAAAGGCAAAAAACAGTCCAGTCGGCTATGTAACAAAGCTTCAGTTTCACCTTTGGAAAAAAGGGTTCAAAGTAACTTGAAGATGCAGAAAGAAGATACAGCTTATTTACAAGGACAACTTAAAGATTTAACAGAGACTGGGTTTGTTTCTGTTTTTTTTAAAGCCTTCTTGGTAGAATATGCTTTTAAACTGAGTGCTGTCAAGGAAAGCATGATCCCAGGGATTATGTACTGGGTTTTCATTTTACTTTTAAACAGTGGAAAACAGCTCTGTAATGAAGTAGTGGGGTTTTTGGGAGGAGCAGGAAAGAACAAAGGCAAAATTCATTTTGATGACTTGAATGAAGCCTTGCTAATTAAAATGTCTTCATAAACAAAACAAGAAAAAGGAGTTACAGCTCTAAGTATGCAGGCTAGTAGCTACCATTTTAATCTAGCTGGGTCAAATTATCTGCTGCCACAAGTGTATTAATTTCAGTGAAGTTCCATTATTTTATTTTGTCTTTTTTGTGGAAACATAATTGTTGATGTACACCAATACCTCATCTTTACACATGAAACTTTCATGGGAAAAAACTGCATAAAGAAAACCCAAATTACTTTTTATATATACACCTCTCTCTCCTACTTCTTATCACAGAATACTTCCCCTTGTCCAACCAATCATATCTCATTCTATTAACAGAGTAAGAAAGTTTACGTATGTTGTTTACAAGCATTTTTATCTTCTCATAACAGATCTATTACTGAGTTGTATATAAATAAGATACTAACAAATAAAAGCAGATCTGACAGCAAAGCATCATCTATCAGTTGCAGACCTAGTATGGCATCCATTGTGAAAGTCCAGAGATAAACAACAGAAATAAATCATGGGTGGAGATAGCTTTAAAAAGTTACAAAGCAGAAAAAGAAAGGACTTCAGATACAAATGCTCCAAAAGACAGTTTTCAGCTAAGGAGAAACTTGTCACTGAGAAACACTTCCTTTGCAAGTTGAGACACACCAGAAACTACATTCAATTAATGAAAGAAGTTTGCTTTCTTTTTACTTCAGTTTGGGAAATAACAACAAAGAGAAGGAACATGATTCTTGCATAAAAAAAGACTCTTCCTACATTATGCTGAGTTCTGTAGCAGACTACAGCATTACACAGAAAATGGGCTGTTTAAACAGCTTTTTGCCTAAGCAATCCAAAAAATCAACTCCTTTTAGCAATGAACAGCTTTGAGAAAAGCCACTCTGGCTGATAACAAGCACCTCCTTAAGCCACAGAGCTAATAAAGTCTGGTTTCCCATGAAATCTTGTCTCATACGACCTCATTGCTGTCCAGTAAGAAGAGTATTCCAACTGAAACATTTTCCACAGCTAGGACATCCACAATGCCTCCCTCCTGTGCCCATTCTTTCACACCCAAGAATAGGTTAGTTCATGCTGAAACTTTTCACCTGAGGACAAAAAAATTTTCCCTTCATCTCGCCACTTACTTTTAATAAAATTCTAGGGACTGTCTTTTTTTGCAATCACTGCCCTGTAGTCAAATTAGACCACAACTGGCCAACAGACCCCAAGTTCATAGGGAAGAAAAGTGAGGAAGAGAGGGGATGAACACAGAAATAGTCTGATATATATGCCTGTTGTGGTGGCATAAGACCACTTGAACAATTAATAGTGACCAGCAGACCTTCTTTGGAAAACAAAAATCACCAATATTCATTCTCAGGTAACTACCCCAGCACTGAGTTACCAAGCCATCTTCTCCCTGTTACACAGTTCCTCTACTTCTCTGAATCTTGACCTCCTTACTAGACGGTGGAATGTACTGAAGCAGAAAAATGGAAAGATTTTTCTACTTTCCCTAGCTCACAGTCTGGCAGCTAAGGCTTTTTTCATAGTGGGGAGAACTGGATTTAAATTTCCAAAGGCAGAAGAATCAATCCTTCTCCCTCACGACCTGAGCAGCTGGTCTGTGCACAAAGCTATTGTATGAAAGGAGGCACTGCTGTCACCCCACTTGGTCTTGCTCTGCTGTTTGCGATGGATGAATTTTCTGAGGAGACTCAACCTGCTACCACAGATAAGGCATGCTCTACAAAGCCTACTTGGTTGAGACCCTCAGCAGACTTAGAAGGAGTAATTCATTTTGGTACATTAACTGGGATTCAACTAACTGCTGCTCAACCTTAGCCTTTAGAAGGTTGCAGTACTTCTGTGCACATTCAAACGTAAAATTTCTTGCACCTGGGAAATTTATGTAAAAACTGGTTGGTCACTAGACAGCAGCTGACTGGGTCTTTTGATGATCGCATTTCAAAATAGGATGGAATAAAACATAACATACAACAAGGTCCAGAACATCATGGCTGATCTGCCCTGAATCTATATTTTAGTACTAGTAACATTCTTCTAACATACCTTTTTGAGTGTAACTTCCTGGGGTTTTAAAAAAAGCAAACAAAATAAAAAAGTTTTTCATACAGCCTCAAACACCCACGTCAATTATCACCCAAGTTAAAATCTTTACATCTGTCACATAGTTGTGGCAGCTGATGGAGCAGAATAAAAATGGTAGTAGCTTGTCATGCTGTAGGGACCTACTTTGAAGAAACTTTGTGAGCGTGTTTCTAGATGGCAGCAGAAACCTATCGAGGCCTCTTAATGGCTACAGCTCTCTTTTCAGCTCCACTGCCCGGTCCTGCTTTGGCTCAGAGCAGCTTGAAGTAAGCACCATAAGAAAATATTCCATTAACCCATGAAGCCTATGGTTCAAGTGGGCATATCTGGCTTCTCTATCTAAATGACACATGCAAAATTCCTCCACTCATTCTTCACTTTCTGATTACACAAAGCATGATCAGTTACTATTTGGATGACAGGAGCCAAAAAGGGCTGAAACACTGTCATTGTTCAACAGGACTGGTGCAAGTACAGCCTGATCAGGAAAAAGTTGTGATAAGTTTAAATACACTCAGCAAAAATAGTCCTCAAAAAGGCTCATTAAGAATAGGGAAAAAATTCACCACTGAACATACCCCAAAACATTTCAAGTTTAAAAGGCATTGTAACATGGTGAAATCTGTCATATTTTCAAGGAGCTGAAGACATATGCCCAAATCATTATTTTAGGATGGGGAAAAAAAAAAAAAATTTTCAAACCTCAGTCTTGAACAGCAATAAAACATTCTGAATGAAAATCATAGTAAGACAGTCACCTAGCATTTTGAAGTGAAAGCATTAGAAGTTTGAAACATCTATGATTATCTGAAGTCAAGGAAACAAGAGACAACTTAAGTTAAATAGTGAGAATACATGGAGAACTTGACCTGAATTTCTTGAACTGGAGAATATGTCTCCAGTACTGTCCTGCAGAATTCCTTAGGAGAGGGTGGAGTGGGAGGACAAAGTGGAAAAAATTGCCAACAAAGATAAACAACATCATTTTCTGACTTTTTCTTCAGTAGGACTTATTGTCAAGGCACATTATTTCACAACACCACCACCAGAAAGAAATATATGCTTAAAATCATCTACATTATTATCTTTATCCACTGCTAAAAAGAGACCGGTCATCATAACTCAGTTTTCCTTATGTAAAATGTAGATCTGACCACAGAGAAAAAGAGATGGGAAGAAAGTATTGACTGAAATCACAACTGAACAATAACCATAATAATAAAGCACTTGAAATTGTACAATAATTGTCTAGACTAGTGATAGGATGGGACAGTTTCTTACACAAAGTTCACACTAGTGCTCTTATTATGGTAGTTTTTACTGTCCTCTCTACATGAGCTGCAATGGTATCCATTAAAATTGGATACAGTGCTTTCAAAATAGGTTCCACCCATTAGAAAGAAAACAGGGGCAAAGAAAGGGTATAAAGTTTCCCAGAACTTCTAGAAATGAAGGCCAAAGCTAGCTGCGGGTCACAGGGATGCACTTGTTTTCAAGTTATTGCCCTTTCCCCAGAAAGGCAGGTATCTTAATTCAAGTGACAATGATTTATCCATAAAATAAAAACTAAAGGTTTCATAACACAAAGATCTCCTTGAACGTTATTCATTATATAACTTCCATTCACCTTGAATCCAGGAAAAGCCAGTCAACTGGCCTTCTGAATAAAAAACAGGTTTTTGACCCCAAAAATCTCAAAAAATATTGATAAGACAAAAGATCTATTCACAGCTATACTTTCAGTTTTTAAACTCTTTACAACCAATTTACAAGCAGCATGAAAACAGAATTTGAATCCTGAAGTACCAGACATTATGTAAAAGTAGATCATTCTTTAAATTATGATTTTTGTACACTGATAGCTAACTCTATCTTTTTTCCTAGTCTGATCTTTAGCAAAATTATTCAGCCTTCAGATCAAGACATCAAATGTCATTTACAGAATCACTCAATACTGTCTCAGTTAATGAAGACTTTGATTAAAAACATAATATAGAAGTGCCACTCCCCAAAAATTAGAAATACACTTTTTAATTAATTTTTGGTAAGTAATACGAGCAATAAGCTTTAAAACATGCCATGATCCTCAATAGAAATATAAGAATAAGTAGAAATTCATAAACAACAATCCAAAATCAAGTATCAAGAGCATGTGTTATTTAGTTATCCATGGTTAACAAAAGCAAAACATTCATACCTGCACCTGGAATGATTGCCAACTTTGTTTCAACTAGGCCCATTTTAGCAGAAGAGGCTAAAAAACAGAATGTAAATGAGTTCTTACTATAATCTATAGGAAAAAATCTTTGCAAAATATGTAATAATGACCTACAAGATTGTTAATTTATTGTATTTCCTTCATAAAGAACAATAAATCACTTTAAAAGCATTTGTTTATGAAGATCTTGAAATAGATTCAACTGATCTGCCTTTAGTAAAAGATCCAACTACTCCCATCAAGGCAAGTTCTGTACCTTATTAATTTTCACATACTAAGTAAGCAATTACAGTAAGTAACAGAGACTTATTTGCAAAATGTAAAATACTAAAAGAAAAAGACTGTTATTATTTAACATCTTAAAATGGGATAGAATTCTATATCTGATTATTATGAATTCTCCAATGGTCAAACAGCTTTATATACCCTAAGTTACTGGCAACTGCTCAGGACCAAGTTTCCATTTACTTTCCAACAAATGGCTTTACAGTTCTGACAGCTGGATAGGTCAAGGTTCCTCTTTTCAAGTGCTGTTGTCACTTTTCTTTTATAACAGCTTAACTGCTTGTGTAATAATATTCTCACTAACAACTTTTGCTTTTTCCCTGCGACCTGTTTAGATAAAATCAAATCTCCATCTAGAACACTTCAAATACAACTATCAAAACAACTACATAAGCCTTCTGGCAATACTGATAAAATGAAGGTCATAAGAATAAAATAAAACATGAAACAAAAACAATCCAGCTACCAGTGGTAAGTTATTTGAAACCAAACATTAGCTAGTACTTAGACAGGTTTCTGCTAAATCCCTTTAAAATAATTGGTTATAAACAACATCAAAAAGAAAATAAGTTTTATAAGATTGTTGCCAAAGCAAGGATTATTCAAGCCATCTGCAACACTAATAAACCTATGTTCTATAAACAGGATTCAGACCTACCTGCCACTCTTATATCACAGGCTAACGCAAGTTCTAGGCCACCACCTAATGCAGTTCCATCTATTGCAGCAATAGTAGGTACAGGCAGATTAGCTGAAAAAGAAAGTACCAATTAACACTGGCCTCATAAAGAACATCTCTGAAACACCATTTCATTACATTTTCTTCAAAGTACAGTCAAGTTTTCTTCAAAGTACAGTCAAGCTATGGTAAAAAAATTTCATAAAACAAAGTGGGTCTAAAAATTGATTGCTCAGCAATACTTTGGCAAAAAAATTGACCCTCCCTTTAATCACTCTGTGGCTGAATAGGTTTGCAAGCCTTTTTCTCTAGCTTCTGCTCACTTTTGACAAAAATCTGCATAGCAAACTCCAGAAGCATACATAGCAGAGCTAGGCAAACGATAAAACAGGAATACTTGAAAAAGGCACACACACAAACAGTCCCAGCTGAAATACAGATGTCTTATCATAATAATCTGTGACACTAGCATAGCTGGAAGCTCTCTGTCTTAATATTCCCAGTTGTGGTGTGGCCACCACTATCGCCCCTTTTCTCCGGTAAAGCAGCAGCTAACAGCTTAATGGAATGTGGGAAAGTTTTCAGTCTGATAAAGAGATGCACATGCTGCCAGTACACATGACAGGTAGCAGGGCTCCAGAGGCCTGTGTGACCATGACATGGTTTGTACTTAATTTATCATCCGTGTTCTGTCACAGGGAAGTCATTTAAACATTCAGCTTAAAGTACTGCTCTCCACCTCCAACAAGTTTAAGTTCTTGTCTTCCCTCTTCAACACAAACTCAAAGAAGTTTGATGAAAAATGTATTTTTTACTTTGGAAATAAGCGTGTATATTACAGCTTTAATTATATTTAACATAACATTTACCACAAGATATCAATAATTTTAAACTATACTCAAACAATATTTGAGGAGTACATTTTTGCTACTAAAGTTTCAAAGATACTCAAAAGCAATTCATTAGCTGAACACTTGGGTGTACAGCTTGTTGAAATGTTAAACTAGCTCTTGACAGCAATAGTTTTTTTCTGCAGATGTTAAAAAAATATTTTCTTTGTTTTAATGTTTCAGCCACTTGAATTCAATAACCAGTTCATTCAGTCTTAGTTGGAAATTGAAAAAGAAAAAAAACCCGCTGCCAAAATATAAATTAAAATGAGGTGTGAGAGAATGTTCTCTCCTTTTAAAATTTAGAAGGATAGTATACCCCAAAATTATTAATTTAATGTATTAATTATAAATCATACTTCCTTTCTTTAGTGAACTAGTTAGTTCTAAATTTAGAAGTTGTGCTACCTAGCTTACCTTCTTCCTTTCTGACAGATACAGTTCAGATAACTTTTAAAAAAAAAAAACAATTAAATTTTAATGTATATCAGCATGAATAAATCTGCATACAAAGAGGTTGTCTCTCACTGGGTAAGAAAACAAAATATCAAATTAAATGAAAGGTTATTTTTAGCTGCAAATTGACATCCTTTTAACAACTAATGAAAATCCAATTGTCTTTAAGAAAAGAACAAAAATTTACCAATGCTTTTCAAGATTATAACAGATGCTTTAAATCAAAGTCCCTTGGTTGCTGGTTTAGGTCATGATTAAAAGTGATTATCTGAATTGATTCCACTGCCAAAAGAGACTACTGATTACTGTCTACAACATCAAGCTCTTGCAGTCACTTAAAAGAGCCCAAGGTATCCACTATATTTGCCATCTACCACAGAAGGCATAGGAGACAGAGGAATAGGAGTAAAATCTGCTCTTTCTCTATTTACTTTTCCTTAGTTACACGGGAAGGCAAGAAGAGAAGGCAACTCTCATTTCCAGCAGGGCTAGGTTGCTGACTGAAACTCAAAAGCCCGTCACCATAACCAATTTGCCAAACAGTCTTGGAAACCAAGTTCAAGGCTGATAGAGCTAGTATTTCTCTTAAAGGAATCTGCCTTCGCCATAGGTAAATGAAAAATAATTTGCCTGAACGCAAAGGCCTGGTCATTAGTAACTGTAGTTTCCAGCAGTTACTGCCTGCCTGTATGTTCCACTTCTCAGAGACTATCAAACAGTATCTGAAGCACTATTTACACAATTTTTGCAGTAATCCAAGGCAGACTACTTTCTCTATAAGTAGATTTAGCTACGGTACAATTCAGATAGACTATTACACATGGAAATTAAATTTCTGAAAGAGTATTATAAAACAGCTTGGTTTCAAGAATCACAGCCAGCATTCCTATTAAGAAATACTAAAATTCATAATTCAAAGGGAGAAAAAGCAGTTTGATACCATGTTAGAATCATCACTTCCCAAGGATATTAATTTTAAAGGATCACCTGACGTGGAAGTTTACAATGAATGAAAGGCAAAATACAAATTCTTTACAATAGCTCTGTGCATACCTATCAAAAGAATTGAAGAAATTAATCCTTTTAACATGTTCCTGTGAAGCATCAGAAAAAGCAATACAGAAATAAACCAGCAATTGCTCTGGATTGTAAACTGAGTTTCTAAGACACTAGAACTTATTAACAAGGGTAAAGCTTCTTGGAATATTATACTTTGTAGCACAAGAGCCACTTGTTCATGTTTATTTGCATGATTTTAATACACAACTGCCAAAACTGTTCAGCTCATAACAGAGATGATGTTTGACAAATCATGCCCTGTAGACTTAACTGAGTTGTAGGCACTCAAATTTTAAGAACACTAAGTTACATAAATAGACAGGTCAACCTCCACAATGATTCTACATGGCAAGGCTCATTTGCTATGAGTGATAGAAAAGAACTATTTAAAGCTTTGCCAAGAAGCCCAGTGATTTATTCTCTAACATTGCACATTTTTGTCACACTGTAAATAACAGATAAAAAACTTCAGGAAATTGTTGTACTACTAATCATTAGTGCTAGATTCTAGATCTGATATGGGTTTATCAATGTGCAATCATGAGTTTCATAGTAAAGTCCACAAAAGGAATTAGAAATATATATACAACAAAATAATTAAACTAAATTAGAGTGTACAACACAAAGACAAGAGTATACCATGTATATACTCAGATTAATGTTGTTAAAAGTAGTTTAAAAAAGACTAAGTAATAAGCAGCATTAAACTGTAGTCAGAGAATTGCACTGAAATACTGTAGTACATCAAAGTGTGGAATATGAAGGACACTAAATAATAAGCCAGTTCATACAAATGAATTCATAAAGGATTACTTCACACATCTATTGTATTGTAAAACATGCTGCATATTCTGTATATACTCTTCCATTCTGCATATAAAACAAGTGTTCCAAGCAAAAGCTGATATTCATGTCCTAATATAACATCAATGCTTAATGATATTACAGATAAGGAAGATTCTAAGTGCAGTAAAGAAAAAGAAGGGCCCATTTCAGGATATGTTAGTCCTAAATCAGCAACAGAGACAGATATAAGACAAAAACATATTTCTATATTTGAGATCACAGGAGTAGAAACAGTTTGGACTAGCTGAAGAGACGAACATGAACAAGCAGATCAAAATAATTATTATATGTTAAGTTACTTGAGGAATAATCTGTTAGGACAGAAGGCGATACAACCTGTATAAAAGAATGTTTATTGGCCATTTAAGATGTGATACAGGTGGAGTGACCAACAGGTAAACTGAAGAACTAAGAAATAAATGGCATGCGAAAACCTTCAATAAGAGAAACTAAACATAACAACATGATACAGCTAGTTAAGTCCAATAAACCATAAAAAGCTCAAACAAAAGTTAGAAAAGATGATATACAGCAATACAAAGAAATGGGCCTGTTTCCTACTCTGTAGTAACTGTGGATCTTCAGCTCAGCTTCAGGAATGCATTGCTGGTAAATATATATGTTACATGTAGTTTTAGATCAGACTGACCAGCAGCATCTTGTAGTCTTGGGATGCCTCCTGTTTTCCTGTGACTCTCCATTACTGAAAGACAGAGTAAGCTTAACTCTCCCACAATTTTGTCACCAGTACAGAATGTCACGGGAGGAGGACTTTGCATTTAAGCACATAAAAACACATGTAATGTGTGGGAAGCAATCTCAAAGAATTACAACTGTTTTGAAGCAGGTAGCTTTTATTTCATCTTTAAGTGACTTTCCACATCATGTCCACTGCTGGTGACTAACAAGGGATTTCCTTTCTGCTTAAAGATGATTATATGATGAATGAAAGACCAGCATATGAATACAGGCACCAGGTCTGGAGGATCTGACCAAGAAATAGTTTCTCAGATGTGTGTCACAGCCCACACAGCTGATTCATATATTGCGGACACTAACATTCCCCAAATAGAAAGTAGAGGTTGCCTGGATGCTATTGATCTGAATCGTATGTGACTATTTAGTCCCCTGACTAATTCATTTAAAAAGTTCTTATAAAATTACAGATATGTAAGATAATATCTGAGAGGAAACTGAATTACACTTGATACTTTCTTAGTAACTATCAAGCAGCCTTTTTCTGTTCCTGCACAACCTCATTTCTCACTATTGACAGACAATGAAATTTCTGCAGATATTGAGGAAGACAGAAGGAAGAAGTATGAGGAATGAATAAATAAATACAGTAAAAACAAAATGGCAACCATTTATACATGAAAGTAGTCTTGCCTTTATGAAACATTACATACAGTAGATTTTACATACCAGGCAATAAAAACATTCTTTAGACAGTGTCCAAGGGCTCAAAGGAAGACCTATCACTATTACTAGTCCCTTACTGAGAGTTCCTGAAATGGGCAGAAGAATAATAATACAGTTATCCAGAATTCCAGACTTTGTGATTTGTGTTCCTAGTCAACCTACATCAACTTGCCCAGATCGATTAACTTAAAATACATGACACCCAGAAAAAAGAGTTACTGATTTAGAATGTATCAAATGCAAAGAGACCGACCTTGTAAGAGTGGCTTCCTTGCTTGCTAAATAAATTTATACCTATAATACTAATTTTCTGTTAGCAACTGTGCCACATATTCATACAAAAAGAAGAAACATTCTCGAGCTAGGCACAAAATTTTGAGATCTAGGCTGTTCACGTGCCAATGAGCTTTCTATGAGAACGATACATTTGTGGCTTGACAGCAGTTTCAAACAATCAACCTGAAGAACACCTGTAGTATTCCTTCCTATAGCTAGGATATAGGAGCCATCATTAAAGAATTGAAGTCCAGCAGACTTGGAATTCAGTTTGTCTTAAAGTAAAAGGTCTGCACAGTTACCGCAGCAACAGTTTCAGTTCATGATTCCCATGAATCAGAAAAGAAAACTCCACGGAAGCCCATTCAATCCCTAACAATGCACAAATTATATATGGTCCCTTAGGTATAATTAACTTCTATTTTTTAAGTACTCTTTTACAGACTAGGACAAGTATTTTCAATTCAACTAACCACAGCAGTCAGAATTTGGTATTTAGGAACATTCAAATGAAGCCCTACTTTAAAGCATGCCTTTTCAAGCATTTGATATAAAACACTAAAATGAAAGAAAGTCACCTTAACTCCCCTCACTATTCCTCTGTTGTCCTCCTATACCTGGACAATGTTGAAAAAAGTCCTTATTGTTCACGTCTCTTCTTACTTCAGTGACCTCTGGCAATCAGTCTTCAGAAAGAACAGTTATTCAGATGTAAATCAGAAGCTGGTGACTACCTCTAGCACCTACTGAACCAGATTCATAAGCCTGACTTGTCTTTAATTATCAACAGCCAATGGTCTAAGAATTGTTTCCCAGTACTGACTAAAAAGTAGTGAGAGTACTCTATTTCTCTCAAAAACTGTGAGCCTCCAACTAAGACAGAAGTAGCAAGAGAATTCAAATTTACAGGAGAGCACAAGTGAGTTCCCATAGAATGGAGAAATATTGTCCAAGCTATTTTTTCCACACGTGCATTTCTGATTATTTGACAAATAATGTTGATTAGTGCACAGCTTACTAGGACAAGCAACTTCAGGGAGCACTTCTAGCAGCTCATTTTTCCTTTTGAATAACAGATTTCATAAAACATAAAGCAAGGAGGATGAATTGTCCAAAAATATCCTGCACACAGTGAATATTACATGGATTACCGGAGGAAAGTATGCTATAAATTGAGGGATATATAAAAAGTTCCACAATTCATTATCTAACTCAAGCAGATTAAGAAAGCATGGCAAATATCTGCCTACATATGTCTGCAGCATGTGAGAAACCTTTAAATCACAGAATGATTGAGGTTGGAAGAGACCTCTGGAGGTCACCCTGTCAAACCCCCCTGCTCAAGCAGTGTCACCTGGAGCAAGCTGCTCAAGCTTATGTCCAGATGGCTTTTGAAGATCTCCAAGGAGGAAGACTCCACAGCCTCCTTGAGTTACCTGTGCCAGTGCTTGGTCACACCCACAGTAAGCGTCCTCCTGAGGTTGAGGAGGAACCTCCTGTGTCCCAGTTTGTGCCCACTGCCTCTGGTCCTGTCACTGGACACCACTAGAGATAGCCCAGCTTCATCTTCTTAACACCCTTTAGAGGGCAGATGCATTCTAAAGAGGAAAACTAAACTATAGCTGAGGCTGTGTTAATTTTTGTCAAGATTGTACAGCAGTGCCAGGGATCAAAGCAATAAATCAGCAATGCAAAGCCACCTCCTTCCCTAATCTTCAGATCTATAAGGAAGGACAATCAGCTCATCCTAATATTCAGGTCCTCCATTTCTGCACCTTTTTTTATAACAGTTTTTAGAAACTTATTATTATGGGGAAAAAAGCATCTTAGCAATTGTGGAAGCAATGCTGTCATATAAATAGCTAATAAACATCCTGGTAGAGAAGTTTAATGTCGCGTTCATTGCCTCTATAATGGTACAAAGTTTAGCATTGTGTTTTTTAATTAAAAACAATCCAATGCAATCTGACAAAGCCCATAATTTCAGCTCTGCAAGGACAGTACTGTCTATTTAGGAAACACACAATACTTAGTTAAACGGTATCTTAAATTAATTCAATGTTAAGAGAAGCAGTAAATCTACTACTGGAAAACAACCAAGAGCTCAGCAACGCATTCAGAATGCTAGCAGCCTTGGACTGTATTAGTTATGCTCTACACTGAACTGAACAGGCAACAACATAACACAGAAGAGAAATACTGTGCCAAAATCTCTCTTTCACAGTGTCAGCAGCATAGGGAGACCATGATGCCTAAGGATGGCTGCTAAGCATGGCACTGCTAGCTCAAACTTGATAGCTACCTGTGATATTTCATTCAGCTTCCCAGTGAATGCTTTTTCAAGTTACAGCCTATATCTGCTCTTCCCTAAGAGAGAAACCCACAGTTCTTCTCACTGGATTTCCAGACTAGAGCACTCCATCTTTGCTGCCCAGATTTACCTGCAGCAAACAGAGATGGATTTGGTCAATGTTACACAAGCAGTCACTTCTCAGAGTAGTAATCGTCTAAGTGTTCATTACTAAACCAAGACTTTTAATGTTAACCAAAGCTCCACAGAAGCCCCAGAAACTCAAATAGTAAAATAAGGCACTGCACTAACCTCTTAAATGATCATTCTTGCCTGTTTTTGAGACTTTACAATGGGAAGGTGGGGTAGCAGTTCACAGACCAGAAACCAAGTGAAACTTATATAATCCTGATCCCACTCTTGGGACTTTCGAGATCAAGTTTTGACAGCTTGCATCCAAAACCAAACTGTAGCATATAATGTGGCACAACCTAAGAATTTCCAAGGATGCATGACCTTCAGTAGTCAAAGAAGGAACTTTTTGGAGAAGAGACTGTTCCCCTGAAGGACGAACAAGAGCACTCTTTTAGGTAAATTAAAAGTTTGGTGATGACTGAGAGAAGCCAGAACGACAGAAAATTGCTAAGGAGGGGGGAAAAAAAAAATCTGTCAATATAGAGTTGTATCTGGTTTGAATAAAATAAAAAGCACACAATAAAAATACAAATGCAAGTAACTGACCACAAGGTGCTTTCGTTCAGGATGATCTCATTCAAATTGGACTATGTCAAAACTAACCACATCTGTGAAAATTATGTCTAAACAAAGTTACTAAATATCACTACTTATTAAAGTTATATCACAACTTATGCATCAAACCTAATCAGATACCTTAAAGAAAGCACTGTAAGGTTTGTTAGACTGGAACATGTCCAACAGGAAACAAGTAAAATTGGTATTTTATTAAAAATTTCTTCCTTAGCTTAGTTCACATCTAGGTTCCATCAGGCCACAAGGAAGGTGTTTTGCCGGCAAATGTGACATAAAAATCAAGCCTGACCACACTTTAACTTTGATTTTAAAAAGTAACCAAGAAAGTCAGTCTCTAATTTTTTTTTCCCCATTTGTGGGATTTAGGTACTTAGGCCTATGTTCTTTGGAAGAGCTTTGCTAATCAATTACGCTTCTCACTTGTTAGAGGTTGGGGCCAAACATCACCCTGAGTAATTAAAAATATTTGCCGAGTTCAAATTCCTTCTGCAGCTTCACTTTTCCTTTCTGTTAAACAAGGTGTTTTTCTGCAGGAGGGTGGTTATTGCATTCAGCTCCATATGCAGCCTCAGTTTGTTTTGCCACTGAAATCCCAACAGATAACATATATACAATGGTACTTATCACAGCCCAGACTTCACAGCCAGTATAAAGAACAACATGGACTTAATAGGAGTCATACCATAAAATATATGCTGAAGATCTGCCCCACAATGATGGCTTTTTTCCTTTTCTCCCAAAGCGTCAAAAACCAAGGTTTCTGGGAGTCAGTAACATTTGATTTCATTTAGTCAGGCCTACTTTGCTGTGCATGGTTGCAAGAGATCTTTAAATACTTTTGTCTGCTAGTTTTTTGAGCATAAAGCCAACCTGACATCAGTAGCGAAGAGCCTCAAGGCAGAATATAGTAATGGACAAGTAGTCTTATAATTCCCACTATTAAAAAAAAACACACCCCCTCCCCCCCAAAAAAAAACCCAAAACAAACAACCCCCCACAATTCTGGTATAATTTTAGCAAAAGCAACCATTGCTAAAAATAGAGGCTGTGCTGATTTTTTTCCCCTCAACTTAAAGCTCTAAGAACTGCAACTAATGGCTCAGTACAATTTTTGCAGCTCTTTTTTTAAGTGCTTATTTTTATACCAAGTGATATTTACTGCAGTCTTAATACTTCACCCAAATTTAGCAAGAAGTTATAAATTAATCCCATAAAAACAAGTGCAGTATGGTTTTAATTTCCAGAAAATTCTCTTCTGTAGCTGTATTCCAAAATGATACTACAGCTTTTTACAAAACCACTAGCGTAAGGATTTTAAATGTAATGAAATTGACAGGAACTAAAGAAAGCCAAAGCATGTCAATTCTAAAAAGCTAAGTGTATCCAGTTGTTCAAGAGGTAATTAACCTTTTGTGTATTTTGTCTACAAAGATAACTTAATGGCCTTCTTTCTGAAAATATTGTTAAAAAGAAGCATCTCCTTACTAGGTCACACATCTGAACACAAACGCAATTATCAAAACATGACCTATTTCTGGAAAGCAAAAAGTAGAACACATTTTAAATGAGATTACAGCATTAAACTTGGATAGAAAAAGAACAAAGTGGGAGATTGGAAATATTGTTCCCTATCTATATAGCATTCTGTAGTGGCAAACAATAATTTGAAGATCGTTTCCCCTCTTTAACCATTTCACAACATTCTGGTTGTTGCTGGGCAAGGAAAATATTATTTTCAATATACAGATTCATTGCAGTAATCAAATGCAAATACAATGTCCCACTAGTTCTACAAAAATTACATTCTGCAATGCCAGATCACTTCTTCAGAAGAAAAAAAAAGAAGAACCGAGAACCTCTGAGTTGCTACAAAATTAATGGTCACTTCTATTCATAAGGGCATCACACAACATGACACCTTGTGCACCCATCTAATCTAATCTCATTTATAAAATCCACTTCTTTATATTCTCTACCAGTTCCTGATGTAGGGAACCACACTTTAAATTGCTCTGCAAAGACCCTTCAGAAAAATGTTAGATCCATCCTATAAATACATCTACTGTTGGCATAATGTGTTCAAAACCAACAATGCCTCAAATATATATATAGTGGGAACACATCATATGACTGAAAAATAAAAGCTACTTATATAGTATGCATGTCCAAACATACATGATAAGAAAATTGACCAATAACATTAGAAGTGATATCTCAATATTATTCCCTAATCCTGTAAAAAAGCCTTTAAAAAAATGAACTGGGAGACAGCCAAATATCATGTAACCATTAAAGAAACTTCTAGTGACCATTTTGTTTAGTGTTTTAAAGCAGAAAAGGCAAAATAGAGGGAGGGAGGGAGTAAGGAGTGAGGGAAGGAGGGAGGCAGAAGGGGGAGAAAGAGGGGAAGAAGGGGGAGGGGAGAGACACACTCACCCAACCCAAGCAAAAGTTTTGTTACAGTATTGGGTAAGAGCTGTGTTCAAAACCTTTCTCTTTTCCAAGCTGCAGCATGTCTAATTGCTGTTACTACATCCCCTCACAAACCTTCCTATCTAGGTACTTCAGTGACCTAGATTCTCAAATATTAATTCCACTTACTCACAATTTCATGCTTCTTTCTTGAGAAAAGAGACTAGAGATCAATGAATGAAAGCACTCATACCAGTTTCCTAAACTTCAAGTAATTCACCGTTAGCATAATGATCCTTTTAAACCTTTTAGATAACACTGAAAATTTGCTTACATATTCAGTAGTTAAACACTCTCACAGGAACCTTAATGAAGTTGAAGACAATCAAACATTTGTCTTAAAGTCTTTTCAACTCTGAAGCAAAACAAAGCATCAAATCACTGTGTACATTCTGCAGTCACTCAGTGCAGAATGCTGAATCCAAACACTTCTTTAGACTTTAGGAATTTTCTCACTTTAAAAATTAAAAAAAATATATTTCTTGATCTTAAGGAAGATCTTAAAACCAGTCGCCCCTATTTAAACATTGATAGCAGCTCAGAAAGTATTTCCAGTAACTTCAGTCCAAGAAAGGCCTGAAGTCTAAGGAAGCCTCCCAAAAATCTTACAAAGTAACTAAATGGAAAAACTTGTTGCCTCTTGTGTGGCATTCCAATAAGAGGCCAAATGCCAGCATGAAATACAGTATCAACTACAGGAAATTAATGATCTATTCACTTCTACATATTTTACTGATTTTATTTAAAGAGCCTTGAGGATCTGCTCCACTTCAAAGGCAAGATATTAATTCAAGGACAGGAGTATCTCCATGAAGTACCTAATCAAAGACTCATTCTTTAGTAGTCTGTCATTTACCTGCAAAAACATACCAGTTTCCATTCATAACATTCTGCCAAACCAAGATCTGACCCAAATGTTATTAAGGAAATGCATCTAAAAACATTCTCTGAGAAACAATTTATTCCTCAGACTTTTGTGCCAAAATGTCAAGTGACAAAATATGTTGCATATATAAATCAAATGTATAAAATTAATTGCTTCAAACTTGGTACACTTGACTTCTCTTTTTGACAAAGCATATAGGCAATGCCCTTTTGAAAAACAATTATATTAAAACTGATCAGCAGACATGTTTAAACGTAATGATTTGATGGTGAATTCATAATGTAAAATTTACAGAGAAATTACTATCCTTAAAAACTGGTACGAGTCAATTAAAATCCTGAATTATTAACAGGTTTCACTGTATCAGAACAAGTGCATATTAAAAAAAATTTTAGTAGCTAACTTTCTATCAACAGCTGATGTTTAACATGTTTCTAAAATGTCTTAAAGACTATATTAATTATACCAACCACAAGAATGCAATAGTAAAAATTAAATTCTGAAGTACTTGGATGTCACAGAACAATCAATACTTTAGGAAAACAGCAGGGCAAAATCACCTCTATTTCAGCTGAGATTTAGCTTTTTCTAGCATTCTAAAAAGAAGTCCAACTTGATTAGGAACATTTTAAAGAAGTAATGCACCGTGATTCACATTTATCAATATAAATAGTTGTGGAAATCCCACTACCTGTCAAGAATTAACCATGCATGTTTACATCATTCCTGTGATCTAACCCTTCTCAGGTTACAGTTAAAATAACATTGTTCAAGGGAGAGGTTACATACCCATTTCATTAATAGTTGCTCTTGCTTTTGAGACAAAAGAACTAACTTCACTTGAGTGCATTTTTGCTCTTTCTTTAAGGTCAGCACCTGTAAATGAGATTTCACATACATGTTAGCAAGCCGTATACAGTACTGTAAATACATTTGCAAAGTAAAATATTACTGTATTCAAAAAAAATTTAAGTCTACTTTGAGACAAGGACAGTTCAAACTGATCACATTCATTTTCCACAGATTTCAAGGAAAACATGGACTGTTTATCAAGGAAAAACAAAACAAAACAAACAAAAAAATCGAATTACCACCACCAGATTTTCACTAAGTATATTCTTCTCAGTGACATTTCTTCTTCTCATATTAAGATAGTTTTATGAACAATAGCATTTATGCTAATATTTCATCTGACATATACTTTTATTTTCCCAACTGTGTCACAAAGTCTGATAAATATGCATTTTTCATATTGTGCTCGTTATTCTTTTATTGGTAGATCATAAAATATCTAGAGTGCATGTTTTTACATTAACAGACTACATTTATCGCAATGAAAAATTCTACAGTGGATCTAGTACCATTTTTCAACTCAGTCTACTGAAATGTATTTTTGAATAAGTTATATACCGTATTTTTTGTTCTTCCAAAAAGTGCTAAAACTTGAAAATTTTAATCTATTTCTTCAGGAATATAGGAAAATAATTCTGTTTAAAAAGTGCCCTGTAACTAGAGATGGTTACAAAAATGTGTTTTTAAAAATTCACTGATACGCAAAAATGACATTTTCTCTCATTGATGTGTAAAGAAAAAGAGAAACAGACAGTAATAACAATAATAGCTATATACAGAGTAGGACAGGAAGTCCATCTTTCTTACAGAGGAAGAATACATGAAAAAGACAAAATCTGCATATACACATTTATTCGCCAGAGAAGTGCAACATTTCCACTGGAACTTAGGTTCATTTTTACCAAATGGAAAAAATATGCACTATTAAGTCAGTCTCTTGGCGTATGTCTGAAAAGGCTAAACAAGGCATATAACCAACACAAAAAACAGTTCTATGTTTCTCTACCCTGAGAATCAAAATACTATCCATTCAGGAAAATGCATCAGACTCAGATTAAGTTAAGATTGTAATTCTGAATTTTAAAGTAAGCAGTCATAGGCTGCCCCTTTTACCTTTCTGGGCTTAATACACGCTAGACCCTCTTGACCCTCTTCATCAAATATAGTTTTAGACATACTTTTGTTGACAGCATTAGTTGAAATTCACAACTCTAGTCTAGGTCTGTGAAAATCAGTATCTCAGTCTGACATTTTCTGATAGACATCCAGCTGCTGTTTTAAGGTAACGTGCCTAATAAAGCAGCTCTGCATCTCCCCTTCTACTTCCATCATAACAAAGCTCCTCATTTCACTAAGACTTTTGTTCTCCTTCTATGCACGTCAATATAAAAACAATGAAGCATCAGTCCTGACTGCATTTGTATGTTTCCCACTAAATAATGCCAAGTTTAATTTACACTACCAGACACCTTGCCAAAAGCTTCCAAACAATCTTCTAGGATATGCCCAACTGAAGACAGTATGACAGGCCAGTTGAGCAGGCAGTATAAAACAGGAATTACTGTGATCAAGTATGCACTGCAGCAAAATTGCAATTGCTAGCTCAGTAATTCATTATCAATGCATACAGAAATCTTGCCAGGAACCTGAAAAGCAAACAAAATTTGCATCCATAAATCTGTGTGGAACTCTAAATCATATAAAACTGCAAGCAACTTTCACAAATGCATTTATGTACAGGGTTCTGTAGCTAAAAGGAGCTTTATAAAACTTGATGGCAAAACCTGCTTTAAAAGTTATATATCAGCAAGTGTGCAAATGAAAAAAATATCACTTCTCTGATAGCATTTAATGTCTGGGTCTAGCTTCTACAACTCTCCCCAAATCATTGCCTACACAAGAACAACAAGAAACTATGTGCTTTATCAACAAGAAAACTGTATGGCTGTGCAATCTGACTCAAAACTTCCACACACTGAAATCCTGCTCAATGGGCATACCTTTGAAAAGTATATAAAGAAAACTTCAAAAGAGAGGCACTGAACCTAAAAAATACCTCTAGTATTACTGTTAAGAAAATCTACTATTAAGGTAAGACTAAGGCAATTTTTATATTTTGATTTATTCAGACTCATTAAAAAATGGACTCAACCCAAAAAAACCCAACCCTTCTAAAACAAAACATGCACAAACTGCAGACTTCTTCCTTCATTTAGAATAAACATTTCCTTGAAGATATTTAGAGAAATCTATTAAGTTTTCAACAGAAACTTTTGTAAGAGTGGATTAAAAGGTAGCTGCCAATTTAAAATTAATGATTTTGAGTACTGTAAAGAATTTTCTAGTACAATAGCTGATCTTAGTGACTTAACCAACTTCTGTAACCTTACATTTCCCTTTTTAAGTATTTCCCCCTCATAACTGTCAAGGAAATGGAAAAAGTTCTTTTCCTACCCTTTCCTATTTTAGACCTCCAAAGCATAGTAATAGTAACTGAAGCTTTTTCAGAAAGAAGACTTTTAGGCAGAAAGCATTCACTGCACTCCAACAGAACGCGCGCCTTGGCATCCTCTGGTTCACAAGAGATGGAACTGCCACTGATTTAATACTTTTGTTCCTGTTATAAGATTCAACCACTAGATCAAAGAATTCTTGAAGAACTCCTTGACCCATACGGCAGAGAACTATTCACATGTTTCTTCGAAATCTGTTCTCACGTCAGAAGTAGGAAAGGTTAAGTTTCTGAAGACAGCCATGAAGGAGAGTGCAGATTCAACCAGAGACTTCTGCTCTCTCAGTTATTGAAATCAAAGATCCCTCCTCTCATCCCAAGTTTACCACTTTAAAGTATCTGAAAATAGTATTTGCTCAACTGCTGAGAGCAACAAAGTAGCTAACGTTTTCAAACCACAAAAACTCTCACAGAACGAACCCCTGCAACTTTCCCATGGGCCACAGCTGAAATCTGCGGACACATTTGGCCTATCTGCTTTCCCACCTCCACTCCCAACAGACTCTGGGGGCTGTACCATGGGTCTGTGACTCTACACCAGACTGAACGCAGGGCTCTCTAAGCCCTTCTACCCAAAGATGTAAGAAAGGGGAAACCTGCGCTACCAGTGAGCTGAGGCAAACTAACTGCTGGCGATTCAATTGTACACTCTAATTACGTCCTCACATCCATCCAGTTCGTACTGAAGCATGAACCATTGTTTTCTCTGTATGACGCTTTCTGGCACCTCAATGCTTTGTCCCACTGATTGCATCTCATCCGCTCAGAAACGTAGCAAAAGCTAGTCAAAACTAACTGTGATTCTAGGGGTCACGCTCCCCAATTCTCACCTCTCTGCTCCCAGCACTTTACAAACTCCCTTTCAAAGACTATGCAGTGCTGTTTTCAGATTACTAGCTGTTAGTACAGGACAAAAGAGAAGTGCAACAGTGAAAGACTACATTGACAGTGCAATCAGCCATCTCCTCCTACAGCTCCATTAGGATTAAGACAGGTACTCTCCACCTGTGAAGAATCTCTTCTTGAATCAACTTAATTCACAGAAGCATCGCTGACAAATTTACGAAGCAAACCGGTAGGAGAGAACTTCTGTGCAGACTTCCAGTGAACAGTCCAGTTTGCAAAATACAAGTACAAACAGCGGTCTTTTGGAGGTCTACTGAGCAGCAATTACATAAACTGGTATTCGCAGATCAACGCTTGGAACTACTGTGAGGAAGATGCATGCTGTTTTAAATACTACCTACACTTCTACTGAGGTTTGTCAATCCAGAAGAAAATATCTGTTTGATTTTGATCCGTCACTTTCTTATCTCCCCTCTCCAATACTGGAAGAACATAGAAAGTCTATTTTTTACCTTACTTCCTGTAAGTATAAAAACCCTGATGTAATCAATTAACTCTCTTTGCCTGTTTTTAAACATTTGGCTACTCAATGGTTGCCTGTTGTACACTGTCAGCCTAGAGAGTTTTTGCAGCACGTGCCTGACTTGCGTTTCACAATGACGCCAGAGAAAACGTTTATTTGAGAAAGCCAAGGGCAGTCCAGCAAGATAGGCATATTGCTGTTACTCACCAGAATTTTTCCACCTACACTTCTATATGACAAGGATGGCTATTTAACTTAGAGAACACACCAAAAGAAACCAAGTTTTACAGCAATTACTCTGACCCCATGCCTCTTGCCTTATTTGGATATTTTCACACACTTTCTAAACAGAATTTATATACTGTTGAAAAGCTGTGTGTTGTATTTGAAAAATCTGTTCCAACATCTTTGTATAAGACTCACTTTCCAAATACCATAAATGTCTAGAAATTTTCTTGTACAGTACTGTTCTATACTATGCTTTAACACGTACTTTCAAACACACCCCAAAAGCTGTAAACTAAAAAGGCATAAAATTTAATGCTTTATACATCACACTTAAAATTTTAACTTTACTCAATAAATATTTTTATTAAAAAATAAGTCTTTTAGAAATCTGGCACACCAAAATTAAACAGTGAAGTTATCCTACCAAGTGTCAAAAGGTGCCCAAAGTGCCTTTTCTCTGAGAAGAGGAAAGGAAGTGACACATGCACAGGCATTTGAGGTAGAGTAAATTATTAATTCTTACCGTAGCAATGTTATTTTGAGCTTGCCCTTTGATCTTGCTAAACACAGATCAACCAATTCTGTCAGCCCCCAAAATTTCAATAAGGAAGTGACATCCAAGAGTATCAGAATATACTCGCTTGCATACCCTGTCCAATTCCTCTGTATCTTGCTGGCAAGAACTAGGAACACTGAAAACTGCAAAGCTCAGAGGCACCAAGTATAATATGTTTAATAACCCAATGAAACAGGTTACGGAATTTATGAAGGAAACTTACAATGCTTTCAACTAGGAGTACAAAACAGGCACTACCTCACCAATTAAAAGGTTAAGAACTGCTATGTACCCACAGCTTATTCCCACACAAAGTAATTAAGCAGACTGTGAATTAATACCCCTCCTTTTCCACACAGAAAAATAGACACTTAAGATACTAAACTAAAATACTGAAGCAAATGGCCAACTTTGACATATGTTACACGTTAATTTATAACTACTACAAAAAACCCCACCCATTAGGGTACATGTAAATATCTTTCCTCAAAGGCAGATGTGTGCATCTTCTAGAGAAGCCATTGCAAGAAATCCAAGTTTAGCTCAAATCATTAGCAGAACCCAATCAGCTTTTATGAGGTTAGGAATACCCCAAAAGGGAGTTGTACACACATATTTGAGGACAACACTAGAGCCAACTTAAGTTCAAACTCAGAAAGATTTACCAACAATTTTTTCTCCAAATTTCCAATAATTTTAGAAATAAAGCTTTAGCTTTTACAACCTGAAATCTATTCAGGACAACTTAATTCCCAATTTTGAACAGAAACTGCAATACCTCATGAAACAAAGATATTTATTTAGAGATAGTGTTAAGTCTAAGGTGAGCAAAACTTTGTTTAAATAGAATTAGTGTTTGTTAAATATATACACCACAGTAATAAATAAGTTCTATTATTCTACCAACAGATACTTACTTCAAGTTAATATCCTTACAAAGTCTTTCAAAAAACCACAAAAGCATAATTTAAATTTGATTATAATAATGTCACCATGTAATAATGATTTTTATTTTGCCTTCAACCACCATTTTTCTGTGTGTAAAGTTATACGCTTGACAAATCACAGTACAAAACAAAGTCAACCACTACTGAAATCTCTTGCCTGTGTGAAAGAAAAAACGTTTTATGCTTTGCAGACAAAATAGGCATGCATTCCAGTAAGAATTCCATTGCACATCCAAGCCCAGCCACCCAGGATACTCTGATCATCAATCACTACACCCATTAGAGCTACTACTGATTGTATTCTTGAATAAAAACGAGTCCAGCCTGAACAATTAAGAACAGACAGAATGCTTCATAAATTTTAATTAACTGTTCTGGACCATCTTTCACAAAGTAACAAAAAAGATTATCACCTATTTGGTAGAATAACAGAAAAGTCTAGACTGGAAGAAATCTCTGGAGATCACCTGGTCCAACCTGCCATCAAATGCACAGCCCTAGATTAGGTTATCCAGGGTCCTTTCAAGTCTTTAATACTGCAAGCAAGGGAGATTCCACCACTTCTCTGGGAAAACCATTCCTATGTTTAATTCTTAATTAAGCATCTCACAATGAAGAATTTATTTATTTTATGTGGATGGAATTCTCCTAAAGCAACTTGTGCACACTGCTTCTTCTTCTGCCACTGTACACATCCTTGCAAACAGAGTACTTTTCTCTGTATCTACTGGGCACAGGAAGACCCGTTATTTCTACCCCCTCAGCAATCTCCAACCCTCTAATCACCTTCTGCTGGGCTACTGAGTGGAGTAAGCACATGCCTTGATCTGCTGATGGTTCCCTTCCTGATGCAGTCCAGGACAGCGTTTGCCTTCTTTACTGCCACGGTACACTGCCAGCTCGCTGTCCCCCAGAACCTCCAGGTCATTTGCAGCAGAGCGATACTGCAGCCAGTCAGTCCCCAGCCTGTTCTGCCACTTAAGATTATTCCATTCCAGGTGCAGGACTTCATATTTATCTTTGTTAAATCTCATGCAATTCTTGTTGGCCCAATTTTCCAGCCTGTCAAGGTCTCTCTGAATGGTGTCTCCTCCTTCCCACATACCTACCTCTCCTTCCACTTTGAAGTCATCTGCAAACTCAGTGAGGTTTCAATCCTACCATTAGAACATTTACAAAGATATTGAATAGTACTACTAGACCCAGCATTGACCCTCAAGGAACTCCACTTGTGACCAGCTGACAGTTTGACTTTAAGCCATTACATTACATGATCCTTTAATCTTGGCAGGTGAGTCACTTTTCACAGTCTGTATGTCCAGACTGGACCTTACCAACTTGTCTACAGGGATCCTAGGGGAGAAAATGTCAAATGCCTTGCTAAAGTCAAGGTAGATAGCATCCATAACTCTTCTCTCATCCACTGAGCAAGCGGTTTCATCACAGAAGGCAATCAGGTTGGTCAAGCACAATTTACCCTTGGTAAATCTGAGCTGGGTTTTCCCAGCCACTTTCTTGTCTTTCATGTGCCTGGAAACAACTTCCACAAACACTTGTTCCATAATTTCCCCAAAGACTGAAGTGAGACTGACTGGTCTGTAGTTTCCCAAATTTCCTTTTTGCAGATGGGTGTAGTATCTGCTCTTTTCTGGTCGCTTAGGTCTTCAATGACCTTTCAGATATGATAGATGGTGGCTCTGCAGTGCACCAACTCAGATACATCCCATCAGATCCTTTTCATCTGTATGTGTCCAGCTGGTACAGATGGACCTTAACTCAGTCCTCCTCTACAGTCAGTGGTTTGCTGTTTACTTTGTTGTCGCTTCTTGGCACAGAGACTTGGGAGCTGACCTTTCCTACGCAGACCAAGGCAAAAAGAAAATGGAGTACTTCTGCCTTTTCTGTGTCATTCATAACCAAGCTGCCAGTCCTATGCAGCAGTGGACCTACATATTCCTTGAACTTCTGCTTGGTACTAACATACCTATAGGAGTTTTTCTTGTTATTTTTGCCACCTTTTGCTAGTTTGAGCTCAACCTGAGCTTCTTCCATCCTAAACATATCTTTGCATACCTGAGCAATATTTCTCTATTACTCTTTGGGAGTCTGTCCCATTTTCTAAGGATAAGGTGAATAAACAGCTCCTCCAAAAATATATAACGGATATTTGACATATTAAAAGACAGGAAGAAAGCTTTTTTTTTTTCTTTTTAGAATAAAAAGGAATATTCAAATCAAAATGTTTAAAAGCTACAGAATGCACAAAATAAACTTATAATGTACTGAATACACACCAGTGTATTCCTAAATATTTTCAAGATTTTATGTACAAATTGATTATATCAATAGTTATAATTCAGTTACTAATTCAGAACATTAAGAAATTAAACATCATTTCATCAGGAATCATGGTTTTTAGTTGTGAGGTAAGAGAGATCTAAAAGTTATGGATAAAGGGAAAAAATATTACTGAAATATCTACTAAACAAAGAACTGCTAGCAATTTGCTTCTGAGGATCAGCTTCTTTTATGAGTACTACTGAAAAGAAAGATCTTACTCAGAAAGCAGTACAACTTACTGTCTGCCTTTTCTGTTCTCTGAGATTTCATATTTTAAACTTTAAATCAAACATGTGCATGTAACAGGTAAAATTTAAATTAAAAGATCATTTCCTCCAAGATTAATCTCTAAGAGAACAATGTATTGTTGGCAAGACATGGTTTTGCATAACCCTTCTTTTTGTTTTCTTATTCCTTAAGGATAGATAAAAATCTAAGATTCACATTAACTTAGCCTATGCTGTAGAGTACCTCAAAAGTCTTCAACGAGGAAGGAATCTCATGACATTTAGTCTTGGTCTCTACACAGTTTTATCCAAACTCTCATATCTTCTTATACTTAAATTTTTCCTTGACATTTATTTTTTAATTTGAAATTAAACAGACACGATCACCACTTTTACATGGCAAGTATGATTTGATCTCTACATTTTACTGCATTTCATACTGGGATTTAAAAAAGAAGAAAAAAAAATTCGCACTTTAGCAATTTAAACAAATTAGGTAGGAAACAAAAACCACAATGGTAAAGAAGTCAGTAACATATCACAAAATATTAAGCAAGTGCTGAAAATCTTCTCATATGAAAGGGAATGGAGAACTCCAAAGGTTGTAAGTATTCAGAACTCAATTTTTCAGACACGCAAAATTCTTAGAAAGTCAGCATACTATAAAGATCAGAATGATTTGAAATGAATATAAGTAAGGGTACATATGTTCATGATCATTAGGAAGAAATTTTAATATGTAATGTATAAGGAACAAAAAAAGTAAAACCAGTACATTACCATGGGACCCAGACTTAAGAGTGAATTAATATACTTAAAAGCTGGCTCTGAAGCCCCAAAGAGCTATAAACAAACAGTCACTGGCTAAAAACACAGATCTTAGAGGGTTATCTCTCAGTCTTTAGTACTGATACACAAACATATTAAGGAGGTTATGATACATTTTCCGTAATTGCCTGTTAAATAATATTTTGTCTAAGAAACTAGTTCACAACATGGTTATCACAAGGTTTTTAAAGCAGCAGACTTCATAATTCACCTTTCGTATCTTAAGAGTAACCACCTACTTTCACTAGTAATCATTTGCTTTATTGACAGCAACCACGAATCCTGTTGCACACTGGGATAGACACAAATTTTTGCACGCACCACCTGAACTGAGTACAAAGAAAAATGCATTTACATGTAACTTCAATAAAAAACAAGGTGCATTCTGAATTTCAAAATAATATGAGAAGGATGCTGGCTACAGTCATTGTAGTCAAGGGAAAAACAGTTAGCATGAAGGATGCTATGTATGTTTCCTACATAAGGAAGTAATTTAAATGAATAAAATTATTTATTTTTTATGCAGGACTTCATATTCCAGAAGTTCTGTGAATGTGGATATATGAGTTTTAAGTCAAAACTGATATTGATGTTCTTCCATATAAGATTTGCTGTCATAATTTACTAGCATGACCTGGGTATCTGCACTTTTTGCATATATCCGCTCTGTGTCACAGGAAAGTTCCTGAGAATCATCCAACTGTGAAGAACAAACAAAATGTCTCCAAGTCCTGTATATTTGAACCTTTGGCAGGATGCCAGTCCTGAGCATTCCCTCTGGTAAGATGGCAGTCTTGTAGGTCCACTGCTATAGGTTATCTCATCTCTTGCTATAATTTACACCCAGATCAGCATATTTCAAGCACCAGCTGCTAAATCAGTTCCCATAAACGGGATATTTCAGAAAATACAACTTTTGGGTTTTTTTTTTTTTACTTTTTTTTTTTCCCCTTTAAGCTTTTGAATCCCAAGCTTTTCTTAAAAGCCAAGGTGCTAATTCAGACAGGTTTCCTCCTCAAATCCAGGAGGAATGAACACAAATGACCCTAACTTTATACACAAAAGTTCTACAATCCCTTTTCAATGCCTATGCAAATTCAGACCAGATATAGATTAAAGTCAGCTGGCTCTTTTTCCATCCTGTCTGTCCAGCTTTAAATTTAGAAGCATACAACAATATTCCTCCTGTTAACCTTTTCTGCCACAAAAAAGGCAGCTTATACCTCACATGCCTTTCCTGAATTCATCTTCACTTGCAGAGGGGAAAAAAAAGAATCATTATAAGGATCCTAATCTCCCCTCTTAAAAAACAAAGCAAATTTTTTCCCAAACACCAACCAGTTTTCTTTGTGATGCTTCCATCATCCAACAACTGCCTCAGTCACTCCCTAGTATCCTCTTACACAGCCAAAACATTGTGTAACTATCACAATAGGGCTTCCTGTAGTTTCCTCCATGGCACATGAAAGAGACCAGTACTGGTGAAAAGATAGAAGAACAGGACAGCTACTTGTTTCCAAACAGTAAGTTAAGACAATATTAACTTTGATTCTGTGCTATGCCTCACTTCTAGTGACCCCTGTCAGGCTAACAAATTAGGACTAGCAGAAGACAAGCATGGAGGCTGCATCATCCTTACTCTCACATAGGTATAGAATCAGTGGAGAAGACAGTGGTGGCAGTGAAAGTCACCTAGTAAGTGGCTAGGAACCACAAATATAGACCTCTAGAGTAATCAAATCAGGATAAACCTGTTTGTCCCAATCTGCAAATAATCCCTCATACAACAGTCCAGCTACTTAAACGTGGCAAGACCATGAGTTTACACCTCACATCATGGTGATAAATATCAGCATTTAATAAAAAGCAATGTATGTTGCAATTATTATTCAATACAGAGCTTTTTTTTTAACCAAAAAAAAAAAGTAAAGCTACTTCCTACACCACTTGTATTTCTATGTTATTTCCACAATAAGCATTACAGAAGTACTTCTTTAATCCAGTCATTCTGGTAGTCTGAACACCCAACTTCCTCAAACCACTTTTCATTTTCAAATTCAACCTCCCCTAAGAGGACTTCTACATCATGCCTATACCATGATGTGCACTTTCTGGTAATGAAACATAACTGAATTCTTACACAGAATAACATAGTTCAAATTAGACAACCATAAAATCTGCATGTTTTTACCCTACTGTTTAGCTCCAAACTAATGGTGGAATCATTAATTGTGATTTCTATTTATTCTACACCTTCCATAAGAAAATCTTCTGAAGAGATCAGCACCAGAGTTCTTGGCTTTTAAACAAGGAACTAAAAGTGATTTACTCAATAGAATAAAAACGTATTTTTATTTTAACACCACTACTACTGAAAAAAATTGCATCAATGTAGCACTGCATCTCATTTGTATCAACTGCAATAGCTTTGCAGTGAGTCTGCTAATATCTAATCCCTATAATGACAAGTGACACACAGGTCTATCTTCTGATTAATAAGCAGGGATTCCTAAAACTTGCTAGCGGTGAGATTCTTCATCTTTCTTCTTTAACCTTAAATGAATAGTGATATTCAGATTGAACATTCTTAGTAAATAGTATTAAGCCTTTCAACTCAAAGAAATATGAACACACCTGAAACTTTGAGCAACCTGCTGTTTGTTCCACTTTGATTTCTAGTAAATTAAGTAATCAGAACAAAACAGACATCTTTCACTGCACTATTACAGATGACTGACTCAAATCTTTTGCATATACCATATATCTGACCACTGTACATATGGTTTTTTTTATGTTAAAAGGAATTGATACTGCTGGGTTTATCTATTTTGATTAGTAGTAATTACAAAAATAGTTAACTAACAGCACACACAGTTTTATGAGCTGTAAATAGAAAAGGAGGAAGTGTGTTATGTGAAAGTCAGAATCTCTTCTAAAGAAATCCTGAAGTCGGTATTCAGGCATAAATCCTATTACAGAAAGGAGGCGTTCTTCCTGAGAAAACCACAATTTGAACTGTTAAATCACCTGAATGTAGATGAAGGCATGGCTGAAAACCTGCTTCTTTTTCATGACCCTCCATCCCATCCCTTGATTTGACAGGCATCACCCAGTATCTCTTTAGCTTCTTTAGCTGCCTTTCCCCGCCCCCCCCCCCCCCCCCCCCCAATGATCAGTATTAGTCATATTGGTATATTAGCTGGAAACTTCCAGCAGGTCAAGATTCAATGACACTGGATTCTGTGCAGCTATGCAGCAGGTGATACTTTCAGTGGAACAGTTAAAGAAGCAGGTAAACAATACATGTAGTATACAAAAATAAACACACCTTGTGAAGAATATCTGTAACAATAAGACTTGTTGCCTCCCAATGACAAGATGATCGTTCTCTGCATACAGCAGACCACAAACAAACTTGAGGATAGATTTGAAGTAATGGCCTTAGAAAGATTAGACGAGGTGACTACTGAGTTTGACTAGGAACCTTTCCAAGCTACTGCAGAAGAACAAGGACTTTTGTGGGAAAACTCAAACAGGAGAAGAAAAGCCTTCAAAGCTAAAGATATGGAGCTCAGCTTTGGCCACTTTAAGTCTATTCAGAAAGCTTAAATCTTGAACTCAAAAAAAAAAAAAAGCATTAAAATGGCTGGCATTCCTGCATAAACATCTCTGGCTCATACTAATACTGGGCCAGCACTCCAGGCCAAAGTTTTGCCATTCCACACAGCACTGTGTGAAAGTAACGACTAGTAAGCATTTGAGCCATGAGCAGGAGCATCTCTTAATTATGCTTTGTTCACACAAAAGTCAGACAGGAAAACAGCAGCTGCAATTCTATTTCTCATAAAGCACCAAGTTAAGCAGCTCACAAGTAGTACTTCCCCTTACTCCCAGTGTCCCCAAAGGCTTCAAACTGACTCAGAAAAATAAATGAAAATGCTTTCAAATAGCAAAATTTACCATCCATTGAAGATATTTTCAGCACCAATGTTGCAAACTCAATTCTATTTTCTAATGACTTGTTATTTTAAAATACTTCAGAGATATTTGATCTCTTCTATTTTTAAAAGACCATCCAATAGACTTGTCAGCAAACTACTTCAGTGAAAGAAAGTAAAGGAAAGGAGATCCAACACTGGAATATTACCTGCCATCTGGAGGGGCTTAACAAATTATACAGATTGGTGGTATTTGAGCCCAGAGCTCAATCATTTAAAAACTGTGTCCATCCACATGTCAGTAAGTTCCAGCTGGTAACAGGAATTCCACAAAGAAATGTTAAAATATCAACAAGAGACTACTTTAGACCTGAATTCCTTATATCCTACAAAACCCTGCTGCTTCACTATTAACTTAAACTACTGACATTAAGTTGGAAAACACTGAGGGACATTGTAGACAACTGCGTATCTGCACCTCTTTATCATTAAATACCTTTTTGGGGACTGTATTTTGTCTAAAACAGGCAGGATCTGACTAGAAGTCACAGCATTTCTTTTACTTATCTTTTAAATTTATTTTGGTGTAAGACAATAAAAGAATTGCCTGATCTGTATAAACAGAAGCACAAGTATATTTCTATTTATTAAAACATACATATGGGATCAGCACTTAAATAGGAAAAAAGTGAATATTTTTAAAAGGAGAAAATTATCTACAGAGAAATTTCAGAATTTCTTCATTTTTATGTTACCTATATTACTTTTACAAAGGAAAACATTTTGAAACGTACAAGACAAATGTTCACTGAGTGCATATAAAAAAACTAAACTACATACAAGATTCAGACCATTTTCACTATGGCCAGGTCTCCACCTTTTCCTGCATCACTGCATGAACATATTATAACCGTGAATATATAAGCAACTACGCTTCATTTATGTGGATGCAGTTATTTTGTTCTTCTCTAGCTTTCAAGAGCTGCATATTCACTCTAGATGCTGCAAAAAAATACCTTTTACTGTAGTGAACTTACAACAAAGGTGTCCTTAAAGGAAACCAGTGTAAGCGGCAGGAAAAGACAAGAGAAGATAAAGTAAAAATTGTTAATTATTGGAAGTGTTTCTTCATATTTGTGGCAATTAGCACACATATACATAGTTGCATTGTGTGTTATTCTATGCCATTTATAGAAGGAAGCAGATACAAAACTAACTGTTGTAAATTGTCTTAAGATGAAAATGCCATAGACTCAGATACTTCTAAATACCTCTGCTACATGATCATTTTATTCTTTTCAAGAGCAAGTGGAAAATAATTCTTTACCATGCAATAACTATTTTTGCCATGTGTTGCGCACATGTATTCTATTTCCAGCACACATTACCACCAAGCACATGAGATCAGATTATTTTTGCCAGCAGGTTTTCTTAGCTAAGGATATAAATGGCAAAGCAGGCTCAGTTCTCTCACCAATAAAGAAACCAGGTGCCATAGGCAGTTAATACACCAGGGTAAAGGGTTAGTTAGCTCATACAGTGCACTGTGACAACCTACCTCAGAGAACTGTGAAGAAAACCAGCAGCCCTTCTTCGCAAATAAAGATGTGAAATACCCACAGAGGTGACATGAGTATTTCAAATGCAGGTGACTACTCAATTTGGCTTAATAGTTATCAAAGAGATCTGGACCTTAGACACCACAGTGGAAAGTCAAAAGTTTAGAGGTATGTAATACAAGTTAAAAAGAATTAAGTTCCTCATCTAAGCACAATGCATTTACCAGTGATGTCCTGGGTAGCAGAGGCCTAGCCAAAAGTTACCCTTATTGATCTAGTATTAACAGGGCTAATCAATAATCTGTATCTTTCTGTGTGATCTTAAAGTGATCTTCACCTGGTTTTAGCCACTTTAAAACCACACAGTTTTTAACCATTTTATATGGAGCTTAGACAAGTGACTGTAACTTCTGACAAAAAATGGATCCATATGCATGCCCTGAAACTGTAGCACAAGCTCTAGCCAACATCTGAAACTAAGGTTGCAGCTTTCGAGAAGGTGTAGGACAGGCTATGACAGACACGAAATTTACACATAATAAAAACTAGATTGCTTTCTTTTAACCAGGATTTGAAGATGATGAAAAGAGTGAGAATTACATGAACTAAAATAGCCACCCTCCTTCATAATCCTGTTAAAATGATATCATGTTGCAGTCAACCAAATTGCTCAACACCCCTACTGACTTGTTATCATCACCAAACCATGACCAACTTGATATTACTAAAAGACAGAATTCTGTCTAGTAAAGTCCTCTGTGTTTTCTGTGCAAAAAATAAAATTCCAGTTCAAAATATGTAAAGCTGTCTTGGGAATCTAAAATGTATTTATTACAGAGACATACAAGCAGCTTGGAAAGATAGATGAAGTTCCTGAATTGTCTTAATGCAAGTTAGGATACTAACCCAGCTTTTAAGATATTTGAAAAAAATAAATTAAATGCCTTCACTCTTACATACAGAGAACTTTTTCTCCATCCCAAGATTTCAAATGAAATAATTAAAGCAAAAGCACATTGCTGACGCAGGCCTATAAAGAAAGACAGCCAAACAATATTCTGTAATTTAGGAATATATCTCAAACTGGTAATCTAATACCTAATACTCTAAAGGCGCTCCAATTCCAGACTCCAGTAAGAAACGGCAACTGTCCACAGGTAAAGCAGTGAGAATAACAATCGCCATAAGGCATCTCAAAGTCTGCGCAAACTGCCAACCACAAAGGGCTAGAAGTACAGAAAGACTCTTTTTCCAAAACTTGTGTTTCTACCTGAATAGCGCTAATGATACTTTTGGATTAAAAACAGCTAAAGACCACCTCCCTAAGTACTGAGTTCTTAGAGTTCACCACTGCACTCTGAAAATAGAATGGGAAAAAATAATAACCCTCTAGGGCTGCAACACCTGTTGGAACAGGCTTAAAGTGACTTCAAGCATCCCATTAGCAAAGTCAAAAAGGAGTATGGTAATATTAGAGTAATGTTGGTATTCATTACCATACAAGCACATTTTTGGAGCTACCATACTTAATGACTCAAGATTTCATTGCTGTTGTCATACAAAACTATAGTTTTGTACTGAGTTTGACCCTGGCTGGCAGGTAAGCCCCCACCCAGCTGCCTGCTCACCAGCAGGATGGAGAAAACGAAACGGAACAGCAAAAGCAAGGGGAAAAATAAAAAACCTCGTGGGTTGAAATAAAGGCAGTTTACTAAGTAGAGAGGAAAAAAAAAGAAAACAAATTATGCAAAAGCAATCATCCACCACCAGCAGACTGGTGCCTCGCCAGTCCTGAGCAAGGTCTACTTTGAAAAAACTTCTCCCCAGTTTTACTGCTGAGCACAACATCATACATTACGGAGTATGCCCTTGCTCAACTCAAGTCAGCTGTGCCAGCTGTGTCCCCTCCCAGCCTCTTGCCCACCCTCAGCCGACTTGCTGGGAGAGTGAGAAGCAGAGGGGGCCTTGATGCTGTGCAAGGACTGTTCGGTGACAGCTAAAACACTGGTGTCTTATCAACACGGTTTTGGTCACCAATCTAAAACACAGCACCATGAGGGCTGCTATAAAGAAAATTAACTCCATCTCAGCCATGCCCAGTACAAGTTTTTAAGATAAGACCACTAGTACTCAAAGCATTTGTTAGCACATAGGTCAACCACAGGTGAAACAATCCAAATACTTCAAAATACCTACAGAGAACTACAGAAAGCTGATACATACAAGGATATCGGAGGACCCACCTGAACTGCCCTGTTGCTTCAAAGAGCCTAAAGACACCAGTGAAGACTGCATAGGTATTCCTGTAGCTTTAGGTACAAAATCAACAGTTATCTAGCTCTAATACACCTGCAGAAATCTACACAGCCTATAGCTTGCTTAAACACGACAGATTATGCCATATTAAGGATTCTCCTGAACAGGAGAATCTCAAGCATACCAAGACAACTTTGGTCACTTCCACAGAAACAAAGACTGTTCAGATACAGCATCCTCTCCACCAGTCTACCCTACCAAATCAAAGACTTCAGCAGCACTGAATCTTGCAGTCCTCAGACTTCGACACACACAAAGAGACACCAGAACTGGTCTCGTGATGGTTACATAAGTTTCCAGTTAAATCTTTTTTATCATAGTCAAGTTCATCTGCGCATGTCTGGGTTACACACATAGGTAATTATAAAAATTTCTTACATGGTGTCATGTACACCAATAATCATCTAATTACAAGCTTCAATGATATAGAACAGAAAAGGAAAAAAAAAAAAAATTGATGCATTTAAGTGAGTAGCTGTACACAAAGTTCAACACAACTCCTAAGCAATCCTAAGCAGTGCCAGAAGGAGTATATTCCAAAAGTCAAATCCAACTGTAACAAGCATATGAAATGCAGGAAGTTGTCTACACAGGTAACCTAGAAAAAGTAGGTTTGTATAAACCCGATAAAAATACTATACAAGACATTTTTAAAACCAAAATTAAATGCATTGCAGTTGCAGTAGATACATAATATAGCTATTGAAGATGCATTTCCAATCCATACAAGCTCCACTAAGCCAGTTACATCACCAAAGACATCTGTTGATCAAGCCTTAGAGAAGCATATTAAAAAAGATTACAAATACAGAGCAAAACTATTTCTGATTATTCTCTAAATATTGAAATAAAAATCTGGATATATTTTATATCCAGAAAGCAGAGTCTCTTGTAAGAGGAACTGGGAAAACAAATTGTCTGACCACCTAAGGATATCCACTGCAGCACATAGTTATCCCAATATAAAATGTTTTGCTTCCATCTGGTATCTTTTCCATTTTAATTTAGTCTATTCTGGTAAAATCCACTCCAGAAAAGACTTCACTATTTGAAAATTCATTATAGCACATCAAGTAAGGTCTGCATGCACATATCACTATTCTAGGTATTCAATAAGTGAGGTGCCTTTCACTGCTTCATAATCATCTTGACAAGATTGTAACTTTCATTTAAATTCTGGGACACACTTGAAGATGCTTCTCCACAGCTCCTGCTTGTGTCAAGTTTGCATACCAAGTCACTACAAATTTCTACTCAGGAGACTTCTGTATCATTTCTGTAAGCATCCAAAAGATCTTGAGCATTGTGTCAGTTTCAAACATTTCACAAAACTGCAGAAGTTCTCCAGCTGTTCAGGATCCTATTTAATTTGCTTATTTGCAAGCTATATGGTTATATTTATTCTCATTAATGAAATGACATTCAGTCATTTGGTTATAAAAGTCTTAGCTCTAAAGTTAGGCTCAAACCCTCTATTTTTCATTAAAAAAAACAAGCTGCACTTCCAAAATTTTCACTCAACTTAGTGTAAACTAGATGTAGGAAGGGAACTCAAAAAGGCCAAGTGTATCCTTCAGACGTTTGTCTCCCTAGGTTTTCTGTACAGCTATTCAAAAGAGAGGACACCCTGGAGAACAATTCTGACTCCCATACGCAGACTCCAAACAAATAAATTCTCTTTTCACCAGTATATTTATGCTTTGTGACTACTCCTCCAGAATGTAGTAACAAATATTTTGTACCTATTATTTCAATTTAATAATTTTAGGCACTCAATTTGATCAATTTTTCCCACGCTTTTACAAGAAATTTTTAAGGGCTTTGGGAAAGTCATTCCTGTTTCCCATTACCCTCCTCTGGTTAAACTAAAGAACTAATCAAATTCCACTCACTCAGAAATACATCTTTTACACAGAATTTAATATTTTTAGGTGGTTTTCACTGAAAAAAAAAAATATTTCCAGAAAATATCACATTTATTGTGTGCATTTGTTCTAACAGATTAAAAGCCGAAGACATTTCTTTAAACTATGTAAATAGAATAATCTAAAAAATTAGGGGTTTTTTATCAGCAATTAAAACTTACCACAACCTCACTATGTTCTCCAATAGTCAAAGATACACACTTTAATTTTGCTTTTATACTTTCCAGCACACATAAGCCAGCTGAATGACATCAAGTATACTATAGCCCTCTGTTGCTCAAAATTAGTTCTAAAGACAGATATCCATCATGTAAAATAACCCCATACTTCAAATAACTGAAGTAAGTGTTGATTTGTAGTTCCATGTCATTGTATTACTGAATCCAGCCTTAGCTAAGAGCTCTGTCTTACACTAGTAAATCACTAGCTTGATCATTCCTATTAAGTCACTGTCCACAAAAACATTGATTCTGCTTGGAAAGAATCACCACATAACTAGAGGACAAGGACGAATTCAGACAGATTTTTTTTTTAGGTAAATCTTAAGTAATAGCATGGATCTCAAGTCTAAGATGGCTTCAATTCTAATGAGGAAGGAGAAAGAAGGATGCTTATATTACTGGAATAAATGAACCTTTTACACTTCCATTTTTGAATCAGGCGTCACAAGCCACACAAGAGAAGGAATGGTCAGATGTTCTGTTTCATCAGCTTTAAAAGGCAAATCTCAAAATTACATCAATCAAGGAAAAATACTGCTAAAAAAATGGCTCTCTAGCTGGCTTTCATAATTTATCTTTCACTAATGGCCTGATCTTAAATTTGTTATTCACCAGCTTTGTGCTCACAAATCACAGTGAGCTACGGTCTACAGCTCATTCAAGACCAAAAAAGGAAGAAAAATTGCATGGAAATATCCACAACTAGCATCCCAGCTGAATACAACCAATTACCAGAAGCTTTTTTTTAAGTTTTATGCTGTGGCAATATTAGCTATGAATAAAGTTGTCTGTACTTCCACTAGAGACTATGAAAAACGTTGATACAGGAGAAAAGTACACTGTGGTTGAAAGTACTTTCAATTCAAATAGTCTTCAATTAGTGGAAGAATGGAGTCTCTCTTAGACAGAAATACAATGTTTTTATAAATTGCTCCTGGCACTAAAGGAGTAACTAAACTAAAGTTGTCATTAGAGAACTTAAAAACTAGAGGAGAAAGACACACAGTATTCCACAGACAAGTGTTTAGAGCACACAATGTACGAAGAGAGAGACATCTAAACAGATGTCCTGCACAAGCCTGATGAAAAGATTCTTGCATCTCAAGTAAGGGGTGGAGGAAAGAACGCAGAAGCTACAGATTTAGTCTCTTTTGTTGAAGTTAATCCACTTCAGCTTCTGTACAGTACTAATTACACAGTACTGGTCAGTACTCACTCAACTGCAGAGAAAGCTTCCTGACTACTTCTATGCAGCACATTTTTATGCAAGTTCCTCTAAGACTTTATATAAAAAGTACATCCTCAATTTCATAGTTCCTCAAGAATAAAGGTCTTGCCTCAGTCTTATTTTGGAAAATCTGTAACAACTTTGGCTGGCTGCCAGGTGCCCACCAAGCCGCTCTCTCACTTCCCCTCCTCAGTAGGATGGGGGAGAAAACACAATTAAAAACTCATGGGTCAAGATAAGGACAGGGAGATCATTCACTAGTTACCATAATGGGCAAAACAGTCTCGACTTAGGAAAGGTAAATTTAATTTATTGCCAATTAAAAATAGAGTTGGATAGTGTGAAACAAAAAAAGCTTTAAAACATCTTCCTCCCACCCTCCCTTCTTTCCTGGCTCAACTTCACTACTAACTCTTCTACTTCCTTCCCTGCTGCTGAGCAGTGCAGGGGGGATGGAGAATGGGGGTTGCAGTAAGACCATAACACTTTGTCTCTGCCACTTCTTCCTCCTCACACTTTTCCCCTTGTCTAGCATAGGGTCCCTCCCACAGGATACAGTCCTTCATGAACTGCTCTAATGTGGGTCCTTCTCATGGGCCGCAGTTCTTCAAGAACTGCTTCGGCATGGGTCCCTTCTACAGGGTGCAGTCCTTCAGAAACAGACTGCTCCACTGTGGGTCCCCTGTGGGCCTCACCTGCCAGAAAACCTGCTCCTGCATAGGCTACTCTCCACAGGCCACAGCTCTTGCCAGGAACCTGCTCCTGAGAGTGCTCTTCATGGGCTGCAGCTTCCTTCAGGGCATGTCCACCTGCTCCAACATGGGGTTCCCCACAGGCTGCAGTGTGGATACCTGCTCCAGAGTGATCCTCCACGGGCTGCAGGGGGACAACCTGCTTTGCCATGGTCTTCTCCATAGGCTGCATGAGAATCTCTGCTCTGGCGCTTGGAGCACCTTCTCCCCTTCCTTCTTAGTGACCTTGGTGTCTGCAGGGCTGTTTCTCTCACGTTTTTTCTCACTCCTCTCTCTCACAGCTGCTGCACATGGTTTTTTACCCTTTCTTAAATATGTTATCACAGAGGTGCCACCAGCATCGCTGACAGGCTCAGCTTTGGGCAGCCATGCGTCCGTTTTGGAACTGACTGGAGCTCGCTGTGTCCAACACAGGGACAGCTCCTGGTTTCTTCTCACAGAGACCACCCCCATGTTACCAAAACCTTGCCGTGTAAACCCAATACACTGGTTTAAAAACCTCTATTCTCAACTACAAAATAACTTTAAGAAAGCTGAATATACAAAAAAGAAAAAAAAAAACAAAACCAAACTTTCCTATCGTCTTCTCAAGTCAGGCATTGTAATCACCAATGAGAAGGCAGACAAGTGATTCTCAGCTGAAACTTTCATACCTGATTGGAGCTGATTTAAAGACTGCACTGTTGTTGACAGTCCTACCCAACTTCCTGCCCAATTCCTTGTGCCTGCCTCCTCAACAGGAATGGAACACTCTTTTGGAGATAAAGAAAACGAACATGGTTATAGTCTCATATTCTTATTGAAAAGCTTCCTGGAAACCTCCCATTTGTATTTTTTCTGCAGCTAGAAGTTGTATGTATATTTATCTATTTTTGCAGCATAAACTAAACATGCAGCTATTTACACTCTGCCACCATTGCATTAACTAGAAGCAATTTTATTTGCTAATTTCCCAGTACCTTGTTCTACAACTAGCCAGGAGGTTAAGGTAAACATGGACAGAATAACAGGCATCAAATAACATGCTGAACTCATCTGAACTAGATTCCAATACTAGAATCATGTAAGTGTTAATTAGGAAAGCTCTGCTGTATGTAAGGCCAAGAACAAACTTTTGTTTAAGATAAACTTTTCTAGGTCTCAAAAATCCACAGTCATTCCAATTTCTTCTGAAATTCAGTAAGTCTCCTCAGGGTAGAAGATAGAGGAGCATTTGGAGTTATCTGACGGAGGTACTTCCAAAAGAAAGACATTTAAACCAGTTTTTCTTATCGGGATTTTTTCCTGTATAGACTAGGGGATCAAACCATAATCCTAACTGCACTCTTTATCGGGTTGGTTGTTCAACATGTGCTCTAGAAAATCATGACAGCTATTAGAAACAAAATTAAGAAGTAATTTTGTTTCTAAACATCAGAAACAAAATTAAGAAGTAAAATAACCCATGTCAGTCAAATGCAAGCTATAGATTCCAAACTCAACAGATTACTATGTGCACACTCACAAGACATAGCTGTCACACGGCTGACCAACCTGCCGGTTTTCATGTAACTCATGTTGCTCTAGGGGAAATGCAACTGTCATTGAGCCTAGCAGTCTACAAGCAGCTGGCATCAGTTTGAATGTGAACCTTGGTGAAAGTCTGGAATGAAAAAAAGAGGAAAGAACTTAGCTACAGTCTATGTCTGAAGGCATTTATTTTGGGGAATTAAATGTATATACAGCAACAAAAATATTCAGAAGACACTAAAATATTTTCATGTATGACCTGAATCCTCAGAAAGGAACTGTGGAGTAATACATGAACTCTCCTCTCTTTTCCTGTGCAGGAGCTGGAATCTGAAGAACCAAAATATGCTCTGGGAAAATATATCCTCTCTCCTTGCTTGCATAACACATACTGGGAGAGAAAAAGGAGACTACATCCACAATAATACTTCCCTACTACTCTTGCTAGTTCTACAAAAATAAGAGTAGGTCAAGTATTTAAGAGCTATTATGGAACTCCTTTCCTCCTTTTTTCAATTCAATCCACATCAAAACCTCATAAATGAAGAAGTCTTCAAGGATCTGCTCTACCAGGTTTGTCTGCTTCATGAACTTCTGCCGGAATAACCACACCAGCTGGAAATGGCAGCCGGGAACCACACACCATACAGCCAATTCAGCTGTGCTGGAAACAAAATTCTGATATAGACAAGTTACGCCAACAGGAAAAGCATTTCTGTTGGCTTTACTCACACCACAGACCAAATTGATGAATTTTTGCTGGCAGAAAGACTACTTCTGCTTTTCCAAGAGGGGGCTTTATTGGCCAAGCTGCAGTGACTTTTAGGTCAAAGCGGTTTGAAGAGCTCCAATATCCAAATTTTTTAAATTGTCTTGAAAGCCATTTACAACAAAAAGAAGTTAACTACTCATATTCTGATATGTCTCAAAGATTTCTGAAATAAGGTCTCTAAAGAACAACATTTTTTCAAATCTGTCAACTAAAAATTGCACCAAAGCTCTCTTTCTTTGTGTGCACACATATACAAAGCAAATAACTCATCAATCTCACAACCTCTGTTTCAATTACTACAGTTCACTTTGGAGAAGCAATACTGAAGAACCTGTTCTTAACAATTATAGTTAACATAGTCACCAAAAAAATCTCAAGAAGTTAGAGTTTATTTCCCCTGGAAGCTCTCTTTCTAATTCTTCCATGCAAAAAGAAATCTGTAAGTGGTCTGTTCCTCTAGGGAATCACAGTATTTCATTCTCCTCCCATATGAGATGGCAGAATTTTTCTGCATATCAACAGAGGGTGGATGGATGCATGGAAACTGACAACTCATATGTGGACTTTTAGGAAAGAAACAATCTCTGATTGGACTGGAACAGTCAGTTAAGCAACTGACCTGGTTGGTCAGGCACCAGAGGAAGGAAAATAAAACAGTAACTACTCTGACCTGTAAAACAGTAGCATGGGGTTTTATTTATTAGTGTGAGCTGTAAACTGAACCAACGGACTATGGGCCAGTAAGTTACTGCCTGAGACAAACACATGAAGAATACATTTTTTTAAAACACATACAAGTGCTTTCTTGACAGGACATGACAAGAGGGCTTAAGGAACATGACAGTCCTAAGGGAAACAATGGTACAAGGAACAGCAAGTGGAAAGGGGGAAAGAAAAGAATATAAAAGGAATCTATTTCTTTAATTACTGTAACCATCAACAAATAAAACTGTTTAAAAAGTAAAGAACATTACCTGATCTCAAATATCCGTAGTTTGTAATTGCAAAATATAACATAAACCCCATTTCTTGTCACCAAACACACAGACAGGAGTGGGAGAGAGGGGGGAAAAAAAAAACAAAAGGAGAACATTTGGAATCACGCAGCATGCTTCAGCTTGCCAAAACAACATTTCCAAATGCAAAATTCTGTAACTAAAAGCTCTATAAATATTATTTTGCCTTTTATTCAAAGCTTTAGGAAACTGAATAACAAAAGCTTTAAGATGCAGTATTAGGTTGTTCAACTCTTCAGACCACAAACATTATCAAACACTACCTGAAAACCAAAAAAAACACTCTTGGGGAATGGATTTTATTTTAACTTCTTTCAGACCTCACATAGTTAAGATCAGAAGAAGCTGCAAGATTGTCTCCCAGAATATGCTGCCACTCCAAAATAAGTGGCAACTAAGTGCAATAAGTTTGCAACAACTTGTGGATAGTCCTTCCTCCCTTCCTCACAGTACCGTATCTCCCAACAGTGCTATGCACACACTTACACTTCCAGAAATTTTTTGAAGATGAAAAATGCTGGAAATCTGCTCACAAAACTACCTGAGCAATATCACTAATATACATGTTAAAATTACATTAATAATGAAAAATGAAGCTATTCAAACTGCCCACATAAATGTAATTCAGCCCCTTGTGTGAACACAGCATAGCTCTTAATTACTTGATTGCAGACTTTTTACCCATGGGACATGTGCCTTATCCCATGCACAGACTGTGTCATCCTTGAGGATGGAACACGGCCAGGAAATAAAAAGACTCCTCCACAGACTCACCTGCCTTGGCAGCAGAACTGGGCAGGCACACAGCATAGGCTTACATAGGCCAGGACCGGTCATACATGTTCACTGCAGAAAGGCCAATATTTTATTTATTTGGTTTTAGAGAGAGAAAGAAAGGGGCCAAGAAGTGACTCAGAGCCAGAGCACTTCTGATGGAAGCACAAGAAGGCTTCACAGACATAATGCCTCCTTAACCCCAGCCAAGCTCTTCTTTGACTTCCAGGTGTTCCTTTTGATCAGTGCTAGAGCATTAATGAGGAACTTTTTGCACCCATGGATGTATAGAGCGTAAGAAGGAAGATACAAAGAAAACAGTAGTAAAAGATTCAAAGCGAATCTTTATGCAGAAATGAAAGGAGAAGATTGCTGCCACAACCCTATATTCTTTTATACAATTCCTTTTTTTTTTCCCCCTCCCATTTCAATGTGTGAAAATTCCCTAATTTGGAATCACTCAAATCCACATCAGCCATCAACAGAGTTTAAAACTTTCAATCACCCACACTGTCATTTTGTGAAAAACAGTTGGATGTCATGTTTTGTGGACTAGCCCTTAGAAGGAAACAAGACACTTGACTTGTGGCTTTCATAGATTTTTGATGATAGCTGAGGAATGGAAAGATTTAAGGATCTTGGATTTCATTCCACACATAAAAGGGAATTACATTCTAAGACAAAGTTTTTCAATCTGTTGTCAGTAAAACGTCAGATGGTGGTCCAAAAAATCATCATAAAAAAATGTATTTTTAAAAACATACATTCCCATAATGAATGAATTTCCCATAAAGAAAATATAATTGAGGAAATACAAAAAATAAAACAAACATTCAAAGTTTAGCCTGATTGAATTGCACTATAAAGCTTAAGAAAATGTGACGACATTTCACAAGAGGATCCTTGCATTTTTTTAAGGAAATTAAGTGTTCCTGAAACAACACATTGTCCTTTAACATTTAAGTTTGAAAACGCTTTCTTCTGTTCTACTGAATTTCCTGAGTAAGTCCTCTCCAGAAAATGCCTTGTTACATCCAGTATGTTCCTCCCTTCATCCCACTTCCCTAAGCCATTACCTGTTTTCTCCTCATCCCCCTATGCTTTCCCTAGTTTCATTCTCTTCACAGACACTCCTTAAATTCATCTATAGGAGCAACCCATCCAGCCACGGAGCTGTTTCTGCCTATTTTCATTGACAAACTCTGCCTCAGGTCTTCTGGTTCACCCTGAATTTCAGTTACCACTGTTGCAACATCCTTTATTTCACTGGTTCAGCTGCAGGAGTTTCCTTTCTTAGCACCCTCCTTTTACCTGTCACTTTTTTAAAAAATTACAGACACCTGGTCCACACCCTATCCCTACTCCCTGGTTTAAGATCTGGATATAGCTATCCAGCCCTAGTCTTTCACACTCCTCTTTTCAGGGCTAATTTTCCTTCCCAATGTCCACACATAAACATCCTTGCACCTTGTCTACAGTCAGCTGTGTATACATACTCTAATTCGCTTTTTTTAGCCAGACAAACAGGCAACAATGCCTACTTTAAATCTTAATACCAAAACAGCTCCACAAAGTTAACCAACAAAGAATACTGGAGAAGTACCTAGAGCTCATAAATACAGTATTAATAGCATACCCGAGATCCTCTCCGCCAAAATCAGTATTTCTGCTCTCATATATCCTATATAACACTACCATAAAATTCCTTAATGTTAAATAAAAAAATTAGTAAAAAAAGAAAAAAAGAAAAAACAGTTGATAATAAATAAATCTCAACTAATGGCCACCTTTTTATATTAATTACATAACATCTAACTTGAAAGCCCATTTGCATGTGTTGCTCTGATGCAGCATTCTTCATCAGTTTAAAAACCACAGCTTTTAAACTTTTCTTCTCCTGAAGATTGTTGTTAGTTACTGATCTTTAAAACAAGATACAACTTTTAAGTTAAATACATTGATTAATACACACATATTTAACCTTTTGATATGTATTTGTAAATGCTGAATTGATTACTCCCTTTTTTCAAGAGAATTCTTTTCACAAGTCTTAGAAGTGGCAAAATGTATCTGGATGAAAACAGAGACTTACTAAAAGGAACAAAAAAGAATTTTAAACTCAACTAAAAGTACTCAGCTATGTTACATACGTAAAAATTGGAAAAACTATTTTGCATTTAAAAATGAATTAATTATGTTCTGCGTGGCTATCAAGCTTAATGATTGCATGAGTGATAAGAAAATAAAGATTTCAGAACTGATCTCTTTCCTGACAGTTCTATTCGTATATTAGAAAGAAGAAACTGACTGACTTCTGTTTTCACTTTCAAACAGATTTAAATTAAATTTGAATAAAGTAAGAACTGGATGTGACATCTGAAAATAAGGAGACTATTCACTTGATATCACAAAAGACACAGTTGCTTCAATTGATTTTGACATGTTGACAAATTCTGTTTCCCAGTGTTTGATAGTTGAGAGCTTTTGTTTTCCTGAGTACTTTGGCAGGACACATGTACTGCTTGATATGTGAGTTGGGCTGTGTGCTTTTTGTTTTGTTTTGGTTTAATTTGATAATACATTCAGTCTGCAGTAACAGTCACGTTCATAATGAATTTTAATTTTAGTATGTTTCTTTAATTAGAAGCTAATTTTAATGTGTTTAAAATATGGTTTTGATACAGCTTTCTACACAGCCTCCCTATATGGCCTCTAGCATTACTTGGTCCTCATTCTGAAGTACAGGCAAGACTTTCTAGGAGCTCAATTAAATAATTTTCCACCACCCTGAATAACCTATTACATATTTTGAAATACTTTATGACACAGAAAGAATAAAACCGATATCCGGTTCTTGTTAGCAATTGAGGAAAATCATACTAAAAAGTTTTGTTTGCTACTGAGATGAATATATACAAAAGACATGTTTCCTTGGAATCTGGGCTTTTTGTGCAATATTAGATACAGATTTCCAGCTTCTCAGGAAAATTAAGTTTGCATACCAGCACAGAATATCCCTGGGACTTCACTCCGGAATATAACAGTTCGTACTTTCTTATCAGATTTCAAAGCATCCACAGCTTTTGACATCTACAGAGAAAAGGAGGAAGGGGAATAACCAAACACTTTTTAAAGTACTTCATTCCAGTACTTCACTTTTATACTAAAAACTATTCTTTTCACTTACCATTTTTAAAAGATTTTTGTTAAGTGCATTCTTGGCATGAGATCTGTTTAATCCAAGCACCACAATTCCTGGAGGGGAAGAAAAATTGTATCATCGTTACAACGTAGTAAAATATATATTATCTATGTAAATTATTATTTTGAAATTATAGAAAAAGCATCTTTGAGGACTGTAAAAAAAATGCTAGTGTAATCACTTAACTACTGAGTTTTTGAAAGAAAACAAACTGACTTACATTTTCCAATGTTAAACATTTCAAAGTTCAACAGAAATGACATTTATTTTAAGAATGAAAATATGGCCCTAACACCTTCACATGGAAATAGTGCTTACAAAGGCTGAATGTATAAATACACAATTGCACACACAAATTCCATGTTTGTGTGTGAAGTGCAGACATGCAATCAGGAAAGATACTTAACTGTAAAGCATATGTTTCCATATTTAGACAGCCTGCCTTCAGAGACTGCTTAAAGCAAGACATGGTACCACAGCTAAGACTAGCAACTCTGATACAGCTAAAAGGAATTCACAAACACAGAAAGAATGCTATCAACAGGAAACCTAAAGTTTTGTTTAAAAAGAAAGAAATCATATAAAAATTCTCCCCCAAGACACAAAAACTGCACTCAATGCTTGGCACACAGCTCCAATCACATATTCACAGCTTCTTTAGTCCAGTTAGAGATCAGTTGTCCCACTGACTGATTACATGCGCATTGGTTTGAATGTTGCAGCAGAAACACCATTTATTTGCCCTTATTTCACCCCCCTCAGCTTAACAGGCATGATTATCAAACAGGAAAATTCTGAAAAGTTTATCTTGGTAATGTCTGAGTTTACCAAGCCTATAGCAATCTTTTACACAATTAGTTCCTGAACACACTAGAATTCCCTGAATTCTAAACACCAGCACACAGTCCTATTAAATTGATCCTGGTAAGGTCTTATCAATCAGGACTTTTTTTTTCACTTGGAGAATGCAGGGGTAAGGGGAGAAAGACAAAGGACTAGGACAGGGACCAGGAATGAAAGACAAAAAGGGAGCTCTCTATCTCAGACAAAAATGCCTACAGTATTGCCATCAGTCTACAAAATGAAAAAAGAAATCCCAGGAACTCAGTATTTGCCTGGGTATTTATTACTTCACCACTCAGCTTTGCACGTATAATCTATACGTAATCTGGCTCTTGCAGTCTCCACAGGGTGCCTGTCTTGTCATCTTAGTGCATAATCCTTCTTTTATTTCAGGGAAACCTGTCCTCCTAAAGGACTGACCTATCAGTGCTTAAGCCTGCTCCCCTTCCTCTTCTTTCTCCTGCATGTATGTGCACATGCATGCACACAAGATGAGATTAAAGAGAGCTCCTGCTCCTTCTGCAGCTACCAATTTAAAACCAAAGTCCTCCATTCACCAGCTACCACTCTCAAGATTCAAACAAAAATGGTCAAACCCAAGTAGGAGAGCATACATGCCTCTTGCTTGCTCCCAAGGTACAAACCATTGCTATGTACAAATACCTCCTAAAAAGGGAGAGGAGCCTGGCTAACCCAAATGATCTTCACTCCCTCGCTCTGTAAACCTAAATCTCCACCTGTTCATCCCCAAGGTTGGAGGTATTCATCTAGGATCTCCTGCAAGGGTCCTTATTCAGCACTTACACAGGAATCTGTTTATGTTGTGCTGACCAAATGGGACAACGTTCAAGTGGTGCTTCTGACTGTAGCACTTTTCTTCTACTGTCACAACTTATGCTTCATGAGGATTACTCCAAATTCAAATACTCCACATGTTCAATTAGGCAAAAGCAGCACCACACGTTAAAGCAACAAAAAGACACTTGATCTGGCTTTGATTTTAAACTCTAAGGCACACTGCAAATCCGATGTTTGAATAAACTAGAAATGCTATCATCCCAAACTGTTCTTCAGTTAGGAAATAAAGACCTTTCCAGAAGCATGTCTTTTTCAACAGCAACGACGCTTTTTAATTACACTTGTAGTTTTCTTCTTCCCATCAGAGCCCAAAGACTTCTGCTCCACCACCAATATTAGTGTATTCAGAAGGAAGTTCCAATTAACATTAAAGCAGATCTAATATTTTTTCCTACGAAGGGATGATCCTTGAAGACAAATCATACAAGTTGATTCTTCTTAGCAGTGTCATATCAAGTCATAAATCTACCACTTCTGGCTCCCTCTCCAGAAAAATAAGATGACACCCACACAGCTGTTCTATTTCTTAAATAGGAAAAGAAGATGAAGCAAGAACTGCAACAGGAAAAGCATAAATGGTTTACAAAAGAAAACTACATATTGCAGTGAGGTATACAAAAAGACATTCCTTGAATTCTTGTTTGAGTCAGTTTTGTTCTAATATGCCATTACTATAGTACCTGGGCATCCTTAAAACAAATTCTTAGGTTTTTTAATACTGCAGTAAGATTTGGGAAGTTTTCCCAATGTATTAATCAGTGACGGAACTACAGACAGATTAAGTACCTGCTCAAAGTCACAAAACAGAAATTGAAAAATAGACTTCCTGATTTCCAGCTGAGAATTTAATCCTTCTCCCTTCCCCAGCCCACCCCAAGAATCTCCTGGCAAAAACTGTTGAAGGTAAGTCCTCCCTGTTTTGCGCATTCAACAAGATTTAAACCCCTGGTCACAGGGGTATATCAATTTTAGATGCGATAAATTTCCCTAACCAGGGCAAAAAGGAACAATCAGGCTCCATATAACACTGCAGAGCCCCACCAACCCAATTATAAAGAAAAGAAAAAGAAAAAAGAAAAATGTTCAGACAATACTGCCATATAGGTAACCATTCTGACAAATATTGTTAGTCATACAGAAAACCTTATTATTTTTATGTATTTCAAAATACGTGTTACAGCATCATCTGAAGCACTTAATCACGGTTCATTCTTCCTAAAGCACCCACATATAGGTGTGCTTTCCAAAATCTTTAAAAAAAAAAAGAATTGTTTGAAAAATCTATTTGTAAAAGAAAAAAAAAATTTAAAAGTCATCATCACATTCATCAACAAATATCAGCATAAATTATAATAATAATTAAATTCCAGTATCTGCATGGTGTCAAAGTGGCAGATTTTCATAGTTTTTCCTGGGAGTCATCTCCACATTATTTCAGAACACTCTTCAGCAAATAATGTGCATCTATTACAAATTACATCGACATATTAAAAACTAACCTTCACCCTATTAGCTAGGCTCTCCAAGGGACTAGGATGACTCCCAATACTATTTAATATAAGCAGTCATATCCCTGTGTACTACTTGCCTCGCCAACCAGCAGAGGAAAAGCATATGCAAACATAAAATATGTTCCCTGCTTATAAGTTACCTTTGTCAAAAGAGAAAGCTGCCTGTGATATAAGTCTTAATGTTTAAGAGAAAACTATATGAAAGTCATATATAATAAAAATAAAAAGTGTCTTTTAGTGAGATAGATACATACATATATGAAAGATAGCTTCAAAATACCTGTAAATTCCCAGAAACATCCTCATTTCATAGTACATGCTACATTGGGGATTTGCATATAAGTAGTTCATATTGAAAGGTTCTTGTATTTTAAGAGTGATAGCAAAAATATATGACGCTATCATTACTTAAAACTGCTGAGAGAAAAAAATCATATTTCTTTCTGTACTGTACAAAACAGGGTGGACCAATTTAAGTGAAGTGATTAGATCATGGTTTAACTACAGTTTATATCAGCACACAGGAAATGTTACTTTAAATCATTATTTTTATCTGCTTTATCTTGTACTTTTTAGTTTTCAAAAAATATTCATCCTCAGTGTTTGGTAGAAACTCATTTAAACGCTTACTTACAAATAAATCCTGTCTTTACACTCATATTAGTAATTTTGTCCGAGTTAGAAAGATTGACTACATCTGTATAAAAAGTACTTTTGGAAACATATTTATTTGTATTAAGTATACACACTCACACAAATGATCTATCCAAATGTACCTTTTAATAACTAAAAAAAAATAATCTGAATTATGCACTGAAAAATGGAGGGAGGATCAGAGAGAGCTAAGTCATTCTTAAGCTTGTCTCGCTTAACTACTCAGATAAACCAAGGTAGACAAGTTTATTTAGATGTTTATTATTCTAGAATAGTTTCTTAAGCAAAACAAGAATCTATGGTGAGTGTATCATGCACAATTCTGGTGGTTTCCACTAATCGCCTTATCAAGAAGTATTTAAGTGCAAAATCATACAGATGTGTACGAGGCAGTATTTTTAAAAACACCAAAACACTTTTCAAAATCCCATATCTGCATCTTTTTTACCCCTAAACACCACTTAAACATCCTCCCTGCACTTCTTAAATTAGTAGATCTCATCTGCTCAGCCCGGCTTTATTTAAAGAGAGCAAAAGAAAGGAAAGCTTTTCCAATTTATCAGCTACCTATCAGTTTCCAGCCTCTGAAGAAACAACTTCAGCTGAGACCATATTTGTTCTGCCCATTGTTATGTACGTTAAAATTCTGATTAGGACAAAAAGCTGTCTTAGATACTCTAACTGAACTAAAAGTAGCCGGAAAACATAAACACACAGAGTTGTTCTACTGTAACATCTCAATTTTACAAATACTTATATCACATTCCAGCAAGTGACACTGCAACACTCGGGTCATGACTAGAGAGATATTTCTCCTAATTCCATCTATAACTTAAAGAGCAAAGCCCTAAGTTCATTAAAATTTGTAATGGGATCACTAATGCAACCTGGCTAAGAGTTCTGAAATGTCAATAGTTGTAAAATATTTCAGCCCTAGTGATAATCAGATAGTATCTCAAATAAAGTAAAAGATATGTGTTTAATTAAAAAATACTAATGCACTGACATTCACTATACTCATTGAAAAGTGATACTAAAAGCTTCACGAGTTGCAACATGTTCAGAATACACAGGCATTTTACAATCACATTCTTCAAAAATCTCACATCTTTTGTATTCTAGTTCAGTTCAAATTTGGAAGGTGGAAAGTCTTGAATTAAAATTTCAGTAACTAGCCCTTTCAAATACAGTCTCATTTCAGGTTATGCTTAACAACATCCCAAAAACTGTGGTACACGAATCACATGAAAGTGTTACAAAGCAGGACAATTTGCTACTTTTCCTGCAGGGAAAGATTTTTCTAGAGCTACAGGATATATACTGCCAGTTTTCCCTGCTCCCCAGCATCCTCAGCTGTAAAAGCCCCTGGACAATACATCCTTCTCCAAGTAGCATGGAAAGACTACACATGGACAAGAGCATAATCACAGCATAAACAAGCATGTGTGTGCCGTAAAAGGTAGTCAGAGGGACGGGATCTGTCCCTGTGTGTAGGCAAGACGTATGCAATGAAAGAATATGATGAGGCAACGGCACTGGGGTCCCACTTGGGAAGGTCTAGAACATGAATTGGTGGAAAAAAGGAACAGTAGGTTGGAGAAGAGCAAGAAAGACCACAGGGGCTTATACGGAGTTCGTGTCCTAATGCAGCAGGGGTATTACGTGCTGTAAACAGAAAAAGATACATGAACTTGACACAAAAGGCAAGGAAAAGGGTGTGCAGTAGCAGCACAGGGAGGAAGCAGAGACATGTTTCTTTTGCAGAAATGTGGTCTGCTCTTTGCGCTGCTGAAGGAGCTGCTATGAAGCTTATGTGTCCTTCTGGCTTTACTTCTAGACCCTTGTTCTCACCCTTTGTTAACTAACAGTATTTGTTTCTATTTCCTTCTGAAAGGCAAAGCCAAAGAAACCCCTTCTCCTGAAAAGAATTCATGAACTAAAAATACACTGATTGAATCCTTCCTTATGATAGCCACAGTTGATGTAACACTCCAAATGCTATCTCCACGTTTTGTGGCATTTTTAATGCCACATTTAACAAAGATGTATATTCTGAAAAGGAAAGAAAAAACAACTTCAAAAAGACTTCTTCAACAGAAAAAATAAAAACAGGTGGGCTACTGACACGCAAAACTTTAGCTAGCTCTGCACCTTTTCTTCAAAAACCTCCTTCAATTCTCTGCACAGTCAAACTTACAGTATCTGCATCAAAAACACTCAGCAATGAACTTAGGATAGACACACAGTACAAAACACCTTCATAGCATTACAAAAGCAATGATTCCTAGCTGATTCTACAGCTGGAACACAGTACCTAATTCTATTGCTTGTTGTGTAATAGCAGAAATAAGAATCATGATCTTAGTGTTTTCTACCACTTGTTAAGTGGTAGAAAAGCACAAAACAAACAAGCAAAAACACTCCTCTAACATTTTACAACTCGTCTTTGCTCCTGCCTTGCCTCTTCCTCAATTTAAAATAACCTTAAAAAAAATAAAATAGATGTTTAAAACTAATTCCATGTTCCACAGTTGGTTGAGAAAACAGGACTAAAGAAGTCAAGTCTTAAAGGAACTGGAAAGAGTTGGGAATAGAACAATCACTAAGACAGAAGCAGATTTCAGGATCAGATTACATCATCAACTTTACTGACCCTTAACAGTGACAGAAAAACCTGCCTTCAGATGAAAGGAGAACCTCACTTTTCCTTTGAAAAAGAATCATCTTCTAAGCCTCATGCTAAAATTCGAAGTTTTAAAGTTACTTCTCTGTGTATGTATACAAATCTATATATATGCATACTCAATTTGCAGGCATTTGCCTGAATTTGCAGCAAGTCTGAAATAACTGAGTTAACATGCTGAAAGATGTAAATTGAATTGTGCATCTCAACATTTGGTTATTCCAAGACATACTATCCACATAAAGAGACTCCTGCACTGCAGATAAATGGAGGTCCACACTATGGGCCTCTCCATAAAAGTAAGTATAACAGCATGGCTCTAAAAATAAATCCTCAGGAACGGAGTTTGCACTTACTGTTTCTCCACTATTCTTAGCCCTGCTGCACCCAAACGGGAAGGAAGCGACCAACACCAAAGGAGGTGAATGAAACACCTCCAAAGGAGGAACACCTCCAAAATCTGGTGCGCACCAAACCAGAAGAGGAAGTACAAAGCATCCATGTTATGATGCACTGGCTCCAGATCACTCTGGAGCATGGCTTTTCTTTCTTTGTTTAACCAGGTGGGTTAAAACAAGGATCGTGGTATAGCTGAGCAGAACAAGGTCAGCAGCAGTTGACAGCACTAAAAGCAAGGAGGAGGGCAAGATGGTTACTAGGAAAACAGCGTGAGATGAGCAAGAGTGCTGAAGACACACTTTCCAGAACAGAAAACGTCGATACAACTTCTGTGTCCTTGTCTGCCCCTGCACACAAGCACATAACAGGTGTGGGAAGCAGCACGACTGTAGCAGTTGCTGCTAAACTTCATTTTCTCCCATTAAAGTGGCCAAGAGATGCCAACTCAGAAGGGTGCACCTCCGACATACAGTAGACACAGTGCAGTACTCTGAAAAAGAAAAGCCAAGAGAGACCACGCTGACGCAGTTCTGCAGCTGCCACGCCGGCAGTTCCCAGCACCCTGCGACGAAGCCGCCGGCCGAGGTGCCGAGGAGGAGGAGCCTCCGCTCTCCTCCCGCCCCTCGCCACCGGGCAGCTCCCCCCGAGGCCTCCCCCTCCCTGCCCCGCCGCGGCGGCGGCGCGCAGGGGTGACCCCGGCCCGGGCGTTGCCGGAGCCGGGGCAGCGGGGGAGGCCCGCCCCGCCGCCCCCTTCCCCTCGTTACCTCTGTGCTCGTCATCCAGGTACCGGACTCGCAGCTCCTCCTCTTCCTTCGCCTCGGAACCGTAGCTCCTCCCGGCCGAGGGGAGAGCGGCGGCGGCGCCTCCCCGCACCGGCGCCCGGCGGCCGGGCCGGCCGAGGGAGGAGGTCGCGGCGGCCGCGGCTGCCAGCCTGACTCGGCCTTGCAGGAGGCCCAGGCCGCCCAGCGCCGCCGCCATGCTGCTGCCTGCGCCGCCAGCGCCGCCTCAGCCTCTCGCGACCGCCGGCCCCGGTCCCGCCGCCCACGTGACCGGCTGCGGCACGCACGGGGCGCCGCCGGCCCCCTCCCCCCGCCGCCGAGGCGCGAGGCCGCTGCGCGCTGCCCGCGCGCTCCGCGGCCGCCCGGCAGCCGTTGGGGCGTCGCGGCCGCAGGCCGGGCCGCGGGGGCAGCGCTGGGCCGGGCCGGGCCTGGGCGGGCGGCACCGGCGGCGGCGGCGTCGAGCGGGCCGGCCCCGGCTCTGGCTGGTGTCGGTGATGAGGAAAGACTCGGCAGCCAGAAGGGACCCGAGGTCTTTCACACGCAGCCTTAATACCGTGCTGCGGGGAAAAGTTTTGCATCGGTAAAAATTGCTCTTCGGTACTGTTGAGAGTTGCTGATAGTGGTGGAAGTTACGCAGCACGCTTTTTTGTGGTGAACTTGCCTAGAGCCCATCTTCAAGGCAACGTGCTCAGGCTTTGCTGCGCCGTGTGAGGGGGTGCCAGAATGAATGCACGTGAACTCTTCCGCTCTTGCTGCTGTCCAAGTGTCAGAGCCGTGCCCAGGCCCAGCGGTGGCCTCAGCGCTGCCCGAAGCAGCTACGGTCAATAACACACCGGGTAGCGCCTGATTCTGCGCACTGAGATAGGAGGCTGCTTGCATTGGTTTCCCCTCTCACTCTACACCCACCTTCCTCTTTTTGGGCACTCAGAATTACCGTTGCTTTGCAAAAGTAAGGTTCAAATTAATACGACTTGGTATTCAGAGCTGCGTTTAGTTGTGTAAGCAACACCACTGTGGTATCTGCTTGCCCTCCATGCATGCTGACAGGCCCACCGGCATGAAGCAAGTCAAAGGATGTAAGCGGTAAGGGTTGGAGGTAGGAGATAGCTGCCAACTTCAGTTGCAAATTCACGTGTTACAAGACCACTATGACCTGTTTCAAAAGGATGGTAGAATTTCACCGATCCACATGTCAATACCATAACATTTAGTTGGGCAGAGTGTATGTATATATTAGATATAAATAAAGAAGTTCACTTGACTCCTTACACAGGACTTGGGAAAGATTGCTACAGCTGCAATTAATCCAGGACAGTAATGAAGCTCCTAAAGCTGTGAAGTTTGTCTTCTTCAAGTTTATTTACTTCGAAGAATTAGGCCTTGATAATTGAAAACATGCCTTTGTGCCACCCCCTGTCGTTTTCAAAACTCAGTGGTACTTAATCAGAGGGGTAAGGCTGTATTGCTTCTGAGCAGAGGCTCAGATGAAGCCATTTTGGTCATCATTTGGGAAAACTAGCTACTGCATTCCTCTCCTTCATGTGGTTGCTCAGCAGCCCCTCCACTGCCTTCTTTCTGGAGAAATGAAAGTCTAAAAATAATGTTCTGTTTGTTCTTGTAGAGCACCATGAAGGGCAAATGTGGGGGGGAGGAACAGGCAGACTATCGCCTTGCATTTATTATGTTTTACTATTTAAACAGGACTATAGCGTGTGATTAACACCCTGTTCCAGTAGTGCCCGCAGTATGCTAAAGACTTTTCCAGCAGAAAGGAATAAAGAATACCTGTCCTGGAAATTTTGTTCACAGTCGAAGAACATTTTATTTTATGAGAATGAATTTTGAAAGATCATACCCAGTTATGTCAATAGAAACAGAGAGCACTATTCTAAAAGATACAGGATAAGGTAAAAAGACATTAAAAGCAGAACTAGATTTACTGCAGTACCATAATGTTGCCTTGAAGCTGAAGGCACACATGTTGTCCCTGTACAGCTGTCATTTGCAATGGTTCCCAGACTCAAGGACTAGCGAACGCTTTTCTGAGCAGAGGTCAGCATATGGAATCAAGCCCAATAGCCTCATATCTGTTGTACAAACACCTGCAATCATGGTTAAAGCTGAAAGAATTTTAGAAGTACAATTTTCTTTTACACCGTCATTGTCTGATTTTACTTTCTTAGCATAAGAAGTGAAAACAAATTTTGATTTCTATTCACTTTTGTTGTGGTTTCCCACATCTACATTGCTAAGACATGTTTACACCTAGATAAAAAGTTTTATTTCTGATCACCTTTTTAGTGTTTTTTGAAAACAGAATAGTTGTGAAGGGTGGTAATACAGCTATCATTGTAACATAACAAAGTTAAAGCTGTTGAAGATTTTTTGCAGTCTACAGAGTAAATGTTTTTTAAAAATAGAAATTTAAAATTTTTGGCAACAAGAGACATAAAGATGCCTGCTATAGTGGGTCATTCTGTTCTTTGAACAGTGTCTCTCTGTATTAATGCTTAAAACTGCATGATACTCATATAACTGTGTTTTATTTTGGTAATTTAATACTACAGCACCTTTTGTAATACTGTATATTCAGTTCCTCCCATTGCACTGACATTCAAGTATGAATCAGGACTCTTGGATGAAAGCAAAGTTTTCCATATTCTCTTGTTCCCTGTTTTTCGTACTGTGGTTTAGTTCTAACAACACAGCTTTAAAGTCAAAGTACTACATGGAAAGCACATTTAGTTACAGAGGGAAAGTATATTGACATGCAGATTATTATTTAAATGTATATCCTAATAAGCAAAAAAAAATAGAGCAACTGGAACAAAACTGTTAAGTAACTACCTAAATAACATACAACATTGCCTGGTAACCTGATTGCTGCTGCACACAGAAATCCAAATATTGATACTTGGTGATGGGTAAAATAAATTGATTTAGCACAACTGTATAAATCTTGACTCAGCCTCCCTTATGCCCAGAGAAGCAATGTTAGTGTGAATGAAAACAGAACCAGTGTAGATGGAGAATAGCTCAGCAATTCTCTGCACTTAGCTGTTACTTTTAATATGGTCACTCAATCATAATCTAATCCAAGGGAAAAAACCTTGAAGGTTCTTCACCCTAATTAATTTTACATTTGGAATTACCCTGGAAAGCCTGTTCACATCAGGCTGCAGGTTCTCACAGTGTACAGGACTGAGACTGAAAAGGGAAATGTGTAGCCCCATGTTTAGCTTTGCTCTTGGCTTTTGTTCGAAAATATAGTCTGAAGGAAGGGGCATTTGAGGCTTGGGGGGGGGGGTGTTTTTTCTTTTTCTGTGTTTTTTCTTTTTCTGTGTTTTTGATGCAGTACTGTTGCAACTTAGGCAGCACAGTGTGTAGGTGCAGAAATTGGGAGACTGCCTACATGGTTAGTGGAGAGAAGTTTTTTCAGAACATTATTCGGCATGCTTCAGTGCAGGGCACCTGCCATGATTCACTTTCTAGAGGAACAATCTCACTCTTTAATTTAAGTATAATGAAGGAGTGTGGCCTCTAAACTTAAGGTCTAAATTAGGTACCTAAAATCAGGGAGTGTGAAAGTACTTGTGGATGTTCAGTTAGGCATCTAGTATTATTGAAAATACTAATAAAACATTTGAAATGAGACAGAAGAATAATTGCATGTGTAGTTATACTGATTTGCGAGTTTACAGGTAACAATGAAAATGTGCAGACAGTATGTACATTGAAGTGGGAATAAGGATGAGGAAGAATCTCACCTAGTTCTGAGTTGCTTAAATTTTCTTACACTGTGCATGTAGATGAGCTGTAACAAATAGTTTCATTTTCCCTAGATGAGCACATCAGTGGCAGTGTATAACTAAAGTGAAAAGGGACCACGTTTTAGGGCAAAAATGGAAGACCCAGTTTTGGCTTTTCAAGCTACATCACTTGTCTTTCTTGCAAGTTGGAAATTAATTGTCTCTGTAAAGTGACTGTTGATATTTGAGAGTGAGATCCATTAGCTACTAGTTCTCTAAGCTGGTTTATAAAGGTTGTTTCAATTTCACACCACCTGCCAGGAGCTTTTGTATCTTCTAATTTTCACATATTTGCTTTTTATTAATGGCAGAATTTTACTGATTATTATGTTATGCAGTTAGCACGCTTGCATTTCCAAGCTTGATTTTTAACTTTTTTAAAGCCTTTTTTATCCTTTAACACTAATACTGCTGAAGAAAGGTCCCTCGTTGTTATGTATTATTAATAAGCATGTAGCACACGCAGCATGTTCCCTCTCTGGCTCCATGCCTATTCAATATGTTTTGCAGGCAGCTGTTTCCTTAGATTGTCTATTTTCTTTCTGCTCAGTGCAGCTTTGAGATTATAATGCTAAGATACATGATGTTTTTACAGCTTACCTTTTCTTTTCAGAAATTATTCTTACTAAACTCAGTCTATTTGGATATGCTTACAAGTTTGCTTACATGGCACTTGTTACCTGGTTCCAACACGTATTGTTCAAAAATGTACCTATGTGTCACTTGTGCGTCAGAGCACAGGACAGATTTTGTCTTTGCATTCATGTCAACCCCATTTATTTGTGCTTATACTCTTGCATCTTCAAAATGGAGACAACCGCATTGGATTGATTTAGTGGACAAGCTCCTGGCATATGTGAGCCAATTACACAAGGGACTTCTTAAAATCCTACTTCCCAAACACGGAAGGTAGAAACAACCAAATTGTCTGCCCGTTCTCTGCAGATCACAAACAAGGCAGAATGCTAAAACAATTACAGGAACATAAACATGCTGAGCAAGGCCTCTTGCATGGGTAAATTGGCAGTAGTTGCCACAGAGCTACAATCACGTAATATTGGAAGATCATAGCCTAAGGAGGGCCTTAGGTACTTATAACAGGAATCGGGCAGATATTTAGTAAAGAAAATACATAGAATGTTTTTTTTCTGGGCAGGGCACACAGTTTATACCAAAAGGGCATGAAGTAAAGGTATTTATTTCTATGGGGCTAGATTTAAGCAAAGATAGTAGAAATAAAGAATTGACCAACAGTGGAGATTCCTAAAAATTTAGATATTTGTATCTAATTACAACTCCAGGTCTTTCAATGCTGCTATGTCTCCTTTTGCCAAAGCTTTTAAAAAACTTTCTTGTGTCTTTAAAGTAGCCCAGCAGAACAGACATTCACCAACTCAGTTAAACAACTATGCATTCAGGCAAATGCAACCAAACTGCAACATCATGGAATACTTTTCTTACAGTGAATGTACCCTGTTCAGCTGTTTATAAATATTGTCAAAATCATTTATTTTCTTCATGATCAGTTTTCTAGACAAGCCCTTGTATAAAGCAATACTCCCCTCCCATCTTTGTATTCTTTTGAAGAACTCTGGAGCAAATTATTGTTAACTGTATCTTAGAGGATCTTTGCTTTCACAACTGAGAAGGCAAGCTCTCATAGGGGTGTCAGTGAAAGCTGCACAAGAAGCACAGAAACCAGGTACAACACTACTAATGTAATTGGCATTTGATTTAAGATAGTTGATATGAAATGCTAGTAGAAAATGGATTTCGCAATTTTATCAGGGTGCCTTTATGGGTGGTAAAAAGCTATCTGGGCTGCTGCTAAGGAGGCAGTAAAACAATCCTGTCAGATCTGTGCTGTCTAGAATAACGCAATAGAACTAGGTATTAGCCCAGAGAAGGAAGCATTTTGGAACAAAGAATTACTAACTTAATAAAAACAATATCTAAATGCAGAGAGTGGGGTTTCCATCCAAACAAGCATTTGGTGAAATAAAGGGGCAATTCATCTGAATAACATTTTGTTTAAAAATTTTTGAACTAAAGTAATAAAGGACTTTTCAGTAGAACTCTCAATGAAACAAATTAAAATTACTGTCATCATTAGAATCAGGAGATGAAAAATATTTAATGCTTCTGTCCTGATGTAATGTGATTTCTAGTGGAAAGAACTTACCAAGAAACTCTGCACCGTTTAAAGGCAATACATTTGTCATGAAATCCAGGTCCCTACTAGGACCTAAGAGAACCGTGGTCTTTTATGCTCAAGTTATAAAATGTTATAGAAAAATCAACAGCACTTCATAGACTGTTTTTGTCAGATGTCATTCTTTATTACTGTTCATGAGCAAGCCAGGATTTAAGATGTATATTACATTTCTAAATGGCATAATTACATTTCCCTTCTGTTTGGCTAATTTCTTTTTTTTTTTCTTTTTTTTTTTTTAACGTGGTTTATGTCTAAACACAATAACTGAGCTTATGGTGGATAATATGTGAAGTTTAAGATATTTTCTACCTTTTTGCTAAAAGCTGCAGCATTTCTGAATAAAATCAATTGCATAGTTACTGCTTGAAAAATATGACACATTACGCACAAATCACTCTGAAGATAAATTTTAAGCTGTTATGATGTAAAACGTATTTATGTTCATTGCTTTTCCTTTTTAGTCTTTTATGATTAACAGTATGTCATGCAGAGATCTACTGAATATATTTCATTCTTTCTAAGAAATGCCTCACATTCATTTTCACACTATATGGGGAAAACACTGGGGGCTTTTTTGATCTTCTATTCAGTTTCATTAGACTAGGTTATCTTTTACATTCTAACCGTAACTGTAGTTTCCTGCATTCTTTACTCTCTACATAGTGATGCAATTAAGACAGTCTGATAAGCTGAATAAGCATTTTCAGTGAAAGCTTATTCTGTCACATATAAGAACTCTTCTAATGTAAAAGAATCTGAATGACCTAATGACCCGAATTTCCAGGACAGAGCAAAAGGTTACATAATCACAGTCTTTATATCTCACATGTATACGAGAACAGATGAATTGGGATCTACACAAGCTAGGGACTCTATGTTTTGTCAAAATGGTTTAATCATAACTGTTTTTCTATTTAAACACCCCAGTGTAAGTCATTTGTCTGTATAAGAAAGCAAGAGCCTTAAGATCAAGCACAACAAACCTAGCAATTGGTATGTGAAAATAAAAGAAAAATATATACTTAGTGGCTAGTATTCTACGTGCCTAGGCACAGACTGAATACAGAGTTATTCACCAATGCCAGTAAACAGCCATTTCCAACACAGCAGTTTTCAGATTTCTGACTTCTTAACATTCTATAAAGACATGGTTTTGTAGGTCCTCAAAATTATGATCTCATCTAGGAATCAGTTTTTGCAATTTGTGAAAATTAAGCATCAATTAAATAAAAATTATCTACAATAATTAACCTGTCTTCAGAGTCATAGTTAACATTTTCTTTCTGGATAGTATCTTTTTGTGTATGTCACTTTATGTCTGGAAGGTGAAACTATATTCCAGTTACCTTATGTCCTGTGAGGTGTGTTTTATCTGCTAAGCAGAACACAATATACTGTGTCTTCTCAGCCCTGGCAGCAGCTGGCAAAAAAAGGGTTTATGTATCTAAGCACCTCAGTAAAATGGAAGACTTAAAAAAACCTAAACCAGATTTCCAAGACTAAGCCAGAATGTTAGGCTAATATTGCCCATAGTCTTCTACTTCAGAAGTGGCCCATAACTTTCAGAAATTTTGTAGCTTTTGTGCTGTTTCAACAGTATACCTGAAAAAAAGTTAAGAATATGGTTTCCTTCTTCATCGAAGTCTTTCAGACATGCCATTCTCCTGTGTTATATGCAGTCTAACAATAGGTGGAAGAAATAAAAATGAACAAGAATGGGATGTTTCCATGTTCTGAAACAGTATTTTAAAACTGCTTATTGAAAGAAATTCCCAAGGTGTTCAGAAGAGCTAGTAAACTGTGAACGCTGGAATACACATTTAATACAATTAGGTATATTGGGGCAGTTCTTGGTGTTATTCTTAATCCATGTATTAATCAGACTCTAAATGTGACCTCAAGATTGATATGTCTTGCAACAGAGATATGGAGTATCCTTGGCACCTTTCTCCTTCGTCATCCTGCACCCTCTGCTAGTGAAGCTTGAAGGAGGTATGCCATACTTCTTTGGATTCATGCATCTTGGGCAGACTAAAATTGACAATCCTTCCAGTAGCCAGTGCACAGAAACATAGAATACCATAGCTTCTTTAACTATAGATTAAAGCTTTTGTAGTTTTCTTTGTAGTTTTGATACCACCACGGCATCTGGATCCTCAGTGACCGTGTGAACCCTGTCAGTATAGCTTCAGTTGAGCTAAGCAGTATAGGATGAGGTGGGAACAAGGTGGAACCTCTGAGGAGATATCACTTCTTACCAGGGTCTGCTTTGACCCTGAAATCAGATTTTTAGTAAAATTTCCAATGCAACCAGTAGCCCTTTAGCCTGGAAAATGCAGAGTAGGAATTTGACCCAACAGAAATCCACATCCGTGCATATGTCTGCACCATACTCAAGACACTTCATAATAACAGAATTCAGCTAAACAGAATGTCATTTACAGAAAACAGGAATTTTTTTTTTATTACATAAATTAGATTGTGCTGGACTAAAAATATTTTTTTAAATAAGTGTTTTTGTGACCTTTAATATGTTAAACCTATGGCATTTCTTAACATAAACTTACTAAGGCAAATTAATGTACAGCCATATTTCCCAACGGTTGCCTGTATTCGTTTTTCAGAGTTCAAACTGAAATGTTTTAAACATGATTTTTCAGAGGTGATGAGAGCCTACTATCTCTGCCGAGCTTATTTACAACTGCAAGTAGTCGTGAAAACCCACTGTGTCTTACATTAGATACGTAAGAACAAGACTAATGAATATGTCTGAAACTTTTGGCAGCATCTGAGTGCCACAGATGTTACATCAAATATTGTGAACATCTGAAATAAATAACCACAATGTATGGACCATCACGCAGAACTGTAATGTTAAAAAGTGGAAATATATTCAGCATTTATATTCCTTTCTCCACCCTTTTAACAGAACACCATTGTGCTCTAATAAAATCTTGCTTGCTCATAGTCTTGTTTTCCTTTTACTCGATCCTGTGTTGAATTCATCATAATCCTATGTTTAAAGCGTCAGTGTGTTGCCATGGAAATAACTGATGTCACAAATTCAGTTAGAACTTCATGACAGGATCAAATATAAAAATAAAATTGGACTAGACAAGAAGAAAATCATTGTTCAAATAGCAAAGCTTAGGTAACAAGCTAAAAGGAAAAAGTACACAGGGATATACAAAGAGTAAGGCAATTTATTATTTAAGCCTGTTGGAGGAAAATCCTTTAAAATTTTCTCTTTCAAATACAGAGTGATGTTTTTAGAGTTATATGTAAAAAACATACACAAGTGTATCATAAAACCAAGCTTTCTAAACTTTTACACCTTGAACTATCACATATACCAAAAGAGAATTACACAAAATAGCTATAATAGTGAACAAGAAGTCAAGATAGGCGGGTTTTCTTAATGAAAAGGACAGGAAAATAGTTTACAGTACATATATTCTTTATTTATTACTGGAAAAATTAATTGAAGTACCATTTAAAGATTTATTCAAATTAATTTTGGCATGTTCACGAAGTGACATTTCTCTGAGATCAGATTTTGCATCTTTTTAGTCATTTTTACAGTATCTAAGACTTCAATTTCATGGGCTGGCTGAAAACTTCTTACTGGCGGTATTATGTGGTCTGTCAGACTCGTCAGATACAGTATGTCTTGGAGAAAAAATGCACTTACAAGATGCTCAATGGCACCGAGTGAGCTAGTTTTCCATTCCTGGTATAGAATGTAACCAGCTGTTACACTGCTATTAATAGAAAACTAGCAACAAAGGTAAGAAACAGATTAATGATAACAATTTGAAGACAGAGCAATTTTTGGAAAAAGAAGATGTAAAGACGTGCTGCAACCTTCCAAATACATTTGTAAAAATCCCAGAAAGTGACAAAGCAATTTCTTTCATAATTATAGCACTAAGGAGCCTTATGAATAGGATAAAAATTTAAAAATACATTGTTTTCCTCAGTATTTCCCTATTTGGCTAGCTTAGATTGTTTGCTGCTTACATTGCTTTTTGGATATCCCACTCTTAAGTGTCCACCTTTTGTCATGGACATGCAGGTTCCAAAAGCCTATAGAACCCAGCAGAGCAACTAGTCCTAAAAGTTGGGGGTTGAAATGCTCTGTATCATGACACCCAGCTCACTTTTTTAAGAATTTAGCAGTAAAGTTCACTTTTTATGCCTGAGAAAACTGACAAATATACTGTTTGTACAGAGTAACAGAGGCCACAGTGCTTCCATTACAGATGCATCATACAGGTGTTCCTCATAAAAGATGCAGGTAGCAGCTGTAGACCCTTTCTATTTTGTCCCCTTTCTATTAGAGGGACAAATATGCCCAGATCTTGCCTAAACTAGCTGGAATGCGCAACTAGGCCTGAATAGGTGGAGAACCACCATTTACATATGACCTGGGAGATCTAAGAAAAAGGAGTAGATATCCTTTTGTCTTCTGTTCTATCTTCTGAGTTAGATTACTGTACAAGACAAATCTATAAACCACTTCTTGTTATTCATTTTGTGCAGTATTTGAATACTTGCCCTGTATCAGCAACAGCAGCAAATTTAACACCCCAGTGCAAAACCCATTGGAATCAATGGGGAGGTCACACTGACTTCAAAAAAGAAGTTAATTGAGCCAAGATGTTAAAAGAAAAAACTTGTTGTGTAAAAAAAAAAAAAAAAAAAAAAACAAAAAAACTTGGCAATGTTACCAAGTTGGGCACTCTGACGTAGCTTATAGCTAACATGTTCCATCTTCATAATAAGGAAGAGTTTATGCTACCTAAGGTTAGCTTATTAGTATCTAATTGGAAGCCTGGCATAAACTTCTTTCAGTCAGCACTTCATTAAATTTACAAGCATTCCCACACACACTTGTATGTGGGATGCAGAATAGATTAGAGATGTTTAACTACTTGGAGGCTGACTTTGGCACAGAGCTATTCATCCAGACCCATTGGTTTTTTCCCTATGTGAGGGGCAAAAGCAGAAAACTATTTGATATTATAGTCAGATGCCACCTACATTTGCCTACCTGCCCACATCATAAAACAGTTTACAATTGTAATAAAAGTGGTCATTCAGACTAAGTTTTGCCGTGCTGAATGCCTGCCTCAGGCTTTGGCTAAGTTTAAATCAGAATGGCCCCGTCATTTCTAAGATTGTCCTTGGAGGAAATTAATTGTCTTGAAAGATATGCCAGCTAGCCTTATGTGTCATCTCCATGTCTTGTTACAGAGAACTACACTTTGCCAGTGACATCACTGGAATGCCAAGGATGTGCCTTTTGCTAACTTTTCACATTTCTGTCAAAAGTCATGCAAAATGGCTAAGTTGCAGTATTTCCATCTTGGAGGGCCTACAGTTTAGAAATGAGCTATATTAAAAGACAGGTATGTTCTGGATAAAAGTGGTGCCATGTGGTAATATTGAAGCAGTGTCATAGCAGGAGTGAAATCCATGCAAATATCTGTTAATTTTTTTTCTACTCTGTTTGAAACCACTTTTAAAGTTACATTGTTTATATAGTGACTATAAGAACCACAACAAAGTACTGTCTTTATACATTGCTACTTTTTTTCCCCTCAGTGGAGCAATGAACTGCTCTAAAGTAACAAGATCTTCATATAGCTGTGCAAGATTCTCAAAAATAATATGAATAACTTTGTATGACCTGTTAGCATGAGTTCAGGTCATGTCCTCACATGGAAAGTTTGCAAGACCTTAAAGGTAAATGTGAAAAAAGCTTTTGCTTTTAGGTGGCAGAGCTATCCATATGAGAGACATCAGGGATGGAGGGAAGAGAATTAGGAAACTCACTCAGACTCTCAGTTTGTGTTGTCCAAACCCACCTGATAAAAGTTTTCAAGCAATAAGGTGCAAGATCAATTAATTCTTTGCAATGCTGGGCTTGTCAGTCATAAATGACTTGTAAAATTTCTCAGGGAATTTGTAGGTGACCTTGTTGTCTCCCTTAGTCTGCCTCTCTAAGAAAACCTCGTGTACAGGAATCATAGGTAACAGGGTTTCCATGAGGTCAAATGGAAAGAAGTAAATGCCGTCTGATCTCAAAAACTCCAATACCCCTGCAAGGCTGTTATTACTTTTTCATCCTCTCGCAGGAAAATTCCAAAAGAGATTGTAAGACCTGCAATTTTCCCTTCTAATAAGTGCTAAAAATACACTAAAGGACTTTTTGTATAATTAAACTTTCACCTCTGACCTACATATTTATTTTTCTCTTCTTAATGACAAATTACACAAGCAAAATGACATGCATTTGCTAATGCTTTTTTCCCTTAAATGGTTTCCTAGCATGCTCAGATTCAATTCCCTAGTTATGCCTTAACATTGCTGGGTATATTTTTTGTTATGCTATAATGCTACTGAATTATTTTGTTTTATACACTGAGGGGTTTCCAGAGATTTCCAAAGAAAGTAACTCCTTTTACAAGACTTGGCAGACGAACAACAAAACAATTTCAGTTAAAAAAAGCTATCTTTTAACTGACTAAATAGAAAATATGTATTCAGTTTTTATGTACCTTGGAAATTTTTACTACAGAACACTGTAAATTTATTAATTTGGGGTTTTAAAGTAAAGCAGACAACTGAAATTGGATTATTGTTGGACAATTTATACAAGATAATATTTTTATTAATTCAGCTCTATGACAAAGTAGTAGAAGACCTCCACTGTGTCTTCAGATCAAATTAACTTTGCAAGTATTGAATAGGTTTCAAGATAAACACAGTAAAATCCTGGTACCACTGAACTCAATGGCTATATTCCTTTTAACTACATTAGGGTCAGGATTTCACTTTATTTTATCCTGAAAAAAACATTTCCTTAGTTTTTTGTGTATCATTTTAATCCAAATTCTGAATATTTCTTCTGCCTCCTCTGCCTTTCTGCTAAATTAGGTGTATTTTCTCAAAACCATGTTACAAGAAAGACACAATGCAATTCCAACCCCTGCATTTCAAAGTGACTATGGATTTTAGCTGGTTTAATCTCAGTACACAAAAAGGTCTTATTTTAAGAAAATTTCAGTTCCTCACTCTGAGAAAGTCATGCTCCTTAAAAGGTAAGGTAACTGAAAAGGGATGACAGATGTAGAAGTGGCAAGGAAAGTAAAGATATTGCATCTAGGCAGATCTATGTTTATGGTAGTACACGGTACAGTTAGAAAGAGAAAACTTGTATTTAAACTGGATCAGGAAAAACAATTGATTCATGTCAATGAGAACAAGTAAGGGAATTAGTACAGTATTAACTGAAAATCCAATAATTTGACAATTTTTAGACTAGCCTGGAAAAGTAGTGAAGAATATTTTCTTTTGCGTTGATGGTAGATGTGACAACTGGATTTTTCCAACCGTAGTATCTGTGATTCATTGTCTGAAATCAAAGTAAGGAAAAGGCTCAGAAAAAATTAATGTCTAGTCAAAGGAATTACAAATTCCTTTTCTTAAGGATTACATTTTCCAAAAGTAATTCATACATTTTTTACTACTACAGCCTAGCTAATAAGTTTCAAATACATCTTTGTTGGGCTGTACAGCTTTTTCACATTATAAACACGATATGTCACAGTTTTCTCTTTATCTGCATTTTTGAACTAAATCAAGTTCCTAGTTAGATCTGTATGCAAATTTTATCCAATGAGCTAAAGCTTTTTCAAGACAGAATTGGGTCTTCTTACCAGTGTAATTCTTATTGCTATGCAATAAAATAATAGTAGTAATAATTTGACATTTCAAAAAGGAATTGATGAGGTGATAAAGTGTTTAATTAGGTAGGAATTGGATACAGGTCAAGATGTGATAGCAACTCTAAAAGATAATGAAAATAATTTATAAGTGAAATAATCCCTTCAAAAAGTGTGATTATAATAGACACATATTTCTTAAATAGAACCATAATTCAAAACACTCAGGGAGCAGAGATAGCTAAACCACTACTTGACATTTTCATGTATTATTAGAGAACAGTAAGTTTTCAATAGTGGCTGAAGTCAGATCCAGAGCAAATCATAATGGCTATATATGCATTTTTACATGTTATAAAAAGAAAACATGTCATCCAATTATATTAAACCTCACTTTGTAAGGTTTTATTTCTAATGATAGTGATAAGCTGCAATAAATAAAAGATTTGATGAAATGGAGATGGGGAGAAGAGTAAAACACTAACATCTAATGAAAGCCAGACTGGAAATAATACAACCATCTTGCCCTCTCTTAGTAAGGACTGGGAGTATGATTCCTTATTCTACATACCACTGACTCCCACAGCATCTCCACTACTACATATATTTTACTCATATGGGTTAGTTTTAGGTAGTCCTGTGAGGAGCAGGGAGTTGGACTCAATCATCCTTATGGGTCCCTTCCAACTTGAGAACTTACTATTGCTGGCAATGGTAAAGCCACATACAGCTGAGCCTGTGTTCCCAAGTAGGGACACACATGGTTTGTATAGCTATAGATAAGCGCATGTATTACTTGACAATTATCTAAACATTGATTCTTTGATTGTACTTATAAGACAGCAATCCGGTCAGCACTATTCCCAAGTACATTGCAAATATTGGTTATTTTTTATACATAATTATTTCTGAGGCAGAGAAGGTTTGTTAAGAAGGTAAGCAACTAAGGCCAAGACAGATTACAGAACTGCACAAAGGTAGGGCTAAAGGAGCTTCCAGGAATAGACCTATTTATCCCCTTTCCCAAAAAAATAACATCCTGACAGATCCTTATCTAAGGTCCTCTTAAAATTTTCCAGCAATGGAGACTTCACAGCCTTCACAAGTGATCTGGACCAGTGCTTCTCAACCCTTTCCGTGAGTTTTCCTCAATGTCCAGTTCTAATTTTTCTTGCTGTTGTTGAAGCCTGTTACTTCTCATCTTATCCCTCTTGAACAGATAATAAATAATTACCTTATTCTTTGCAGCAACATTTTATGTACGTGAAGATTTTTATCTGTATTATTCCTTAGTCTTTTCTTTTTTTAGGTTAATTAACCTCAATTTTCTCAGTCTTTCTTGTAGGTCCTGCATTTGATGAGCTCTTACTCATGGCTCTATTCTGGATTCTCTGCTGTTGGTTGGATTTTGCTTCATGTTCTTCTTGAAGGTAGCGTCCAAAACTGAAAACACCCAAAGCCTTAACAATGCAGAATTTCTATCTGCATCTTGTAAACTGTTCTCCTGTTTATATGTCCCAATATGCTTTTTTCCAACAGCATGATCTTGTTAACTCATGATCAACTGGTAATCCATTACAAGTCACAGGTCACCCCCATGGAGGCCTGTTGTGAGACAGTTGCTGCTCATCGTGCAATTGTGCAATTGAACATTCTTGTCTGAATATAGTATCTGGCATTTACTGTTGAATATCATCTGTTCACTTGCATATCCTTTCTCCAATTTTGGCAACATCATTTTGAATCTTAAACCTGTCTTCCACTTACAGACAGTCTCTTTCAGCTCCAAATTTTCTGCAAATTTTATAAACACATTATTACAGTTTCATAGTTTTAATGGAAATATTTAACAGATGAAACTAGGCATGGGCTACTACAAAATCCCACTTGGTCTAGCTTTTGTTTAGCGATGAAAAACTGTCAACTCCCCCCGAGGTATTGTCATACTACTGCTTTTGCATCCCCATTTTATCAATTTCATCTTGGTCACACTTCCCTAGCGGTCACGCTCTCCCTGTCATGTGAGACAGAAGACCCTTACAGTAGTCAAGACACATACCTATTTATTGTTGTTTATGGTTTATTTATTGTTCCCTGCCCCACGGCCTGTTCCCCTGTGGTAGAGTAAGATAGCTTAATGTGTTCATGATGAACTCCTGTTTGTTCTCATCTGTCTCCTTACTAACTTTCAAGTGTTTACGAATAGATTGATCCATAATTTTTCAGTTTACCCCCCATTTTTGAAAGAAGCAATATATTTCTCTTTGTCCCAGAGCATCACCCCATTTCTAAAGAACAGCTACTGCAATATCTCAGACAGCTTTGGATGACTGTTTAAACAAGAATCTCACAAATACTTACTTTGGATTTGTAAGAATCCAACATTGAAATTCTTTGGTCTCTGCCAATTTGAAAGCATCCAGCTCACTGAAGTATTCTTATGCTGTCCTGTACAGGTATTGTCTTGGCCACATGCTTGCATTAACTTTGTTAGAGAATGCTAATCCAAAAATATTAAACGTTTAATTTTTGTCTGCATTTTGTCTATCATGAGTTCCTCCTTTCTGTGCTGTAGCAGAGCAGCAATTCCCTCTCAGTCTTGTAGTGCTGATGTGCATCTATGCTTCTCGTTCCTGTTGATGTATCATCTGGCTCATTTTCTACCTCAGACTTTCATATATGCTTACATAACTGAACCTAGTTTCCACCTTCTGTATGTTTTGCTTATGCTTGGTGCCAGTGAAACTCCTCATTAAGCAAATTGCTCCCTTCCTGCATTCCCTATCTCCTACTTTATGTCCTTAGTATCACTTCTTTGACAGTTCTCCCAAACCTTCTACTTCTTTGACTTTTCTTCCTGATTTCTGCATTTTTTCAGCCTGCTGATTTCATTTTACGTCACTCCAGCTCTTTTTAAAAGTGATCAGCTCTTATGTCGTGGTCACTCTGATCCACTTTGCTTTGCACTTTCAACATTCTCAAACTCATTGGTTAGAATCCAACTTTAAAGACTCTTTCACTATTTGCATACTTCGCTGCCTGCGTCAAAACATTATTACTAACTCATTCCAAGAACTTGTTGAGCAGTCTGCATACTGTCCTGTGTCTTCCCCAAAGTCCCACCAAACCTCTGCAGAATTTATCTGAAGTTACCTGTTAACCACAGAACATCTTTCTCCTGCGAAAACCCAAGTAAAGATAATAATGCATTCCTTCATCTAACATGTACCACCACCCTCCATGCAGTTTATTTGGAGGGTTAGAAGTAGAAATATTCTTCCCATGTTTGGAACTATTTTTGCCTCTTCCATACTATCAGCCCTTCAAGCCGGACGGTAAGGAAACGTAAGAGAGCTTTTGCCGCGCCTAAAAGGCGTGGAGGTTGTTTGGGCTTGCTTCCTTCCTGTGACATTTTGGATATAAAAGGGAGAGTCCAGTGCAAAGTTTACCAAACAAAACCCTTAGATCTCAGTGCATATCATGGCCTTGGTAACAGCAGCATGAGACAGAATATTTGGTACATTGTACATTCGTAGGTCTGATCCACATGCTTTAATAATGGTGTAGGAAACTAGACCAGTTGGTTTTCCTAACAGCTGGAATATGCCTTACTTTGTAATTTACACAATGAAAATAATGAGATGGTAGACCCTATGATTATTTTCTTAACTATACATCATATTTTATTCAGTAAGGCATGACTTTAACCTGGGGTCTGAAAGACTAATCAGTGAGCAAAACCCTCTAATTAAAATGTACTCTTATTTATAATGTACTCTTACTGTTCCCTAAATCTTTAGCTGGTGATTGAAATGCTTTTTTGATAATAATATATGCTATTTTATCTAGTTTTCTTTTTCTCTAGAAACATCTGTGAAACAGAAGGGATGAGACTTTCTCTTAAAAATTGTGGGAACACATAAAATATACAGTACACTTCCTGTTATAGAAGGCTATTTATTAGTCTAAATACTTCTGCAATATTTGGCAAATGATCAAAACTAGTTTCTCCTGATGTGTTTACAATGTTCTAAATTAAAAGCAAAGCCCATTTTCAAGTGACATTTGTCATACAAACTGAAATGTTTCTCTCATGCTGCATGTGGTTGTACTTTCTGCTTGACAGGATAAGCTCCAAATGTTGAGTACAAAGTTTGTAACAAAGTTCTTGTGAGAATTAGACTTGCCATATACCAATTCTTCTTACAAGAAGAACCAAAGGAGTCTTTCCCCCAGTGTAGGATTTTTTTTCTATGACTGTATGTTTACTTAACTTTCTGACTGATGCTGTACTTAGTCAGCTACACTGAGAGAAATTCTTGTGATTTCTTTGCATATTCTGTTGCTCTTTACCCCATTTTAATGTTCTTTCCCATAACCTTTGAGTGGTAAAATGGTCACAGACAAGAACAGAAGAGCTCCCATTTCTCTAGTGAATGCTTCAGAAATGTACTAAGGCATAAATTTAGCAGAAGTTTTGAACAGACACTGTCTTCTTCATCAAACTGTGAAAACATAGCTTGGAGTGCTACAGAAATGCACTTTCAGTGTTACAGAAATTACTCAGCACCATATGCAAAACATTTTCTTTCCAAGCCAGGTTCAAAACCTGTTATACAAACCTGTTTATTAATTATCATTATTGTTTCCTAAGGGGTTTTGACAAGTTTTGGGAGAAAAGTGGTCAGTTCATAATAGCAGCTTTTGAGTGTATTTCACCATTACATATGTATTCAAAACCCATGCAGCACTTAACATGTTGCACAGGAAAAATGTGCTTGAGTCATGTTTCATGTTATAAATAGACAGACAGGCAAACACATACACTGTATCATTTCCAAGAAAAACACTTCATATTCCAGTAACCTGTCCCTCTTTTCATATCTCAGATTTAGTAATCTTTTTACTGACTTGCAGAGTGCCCTTGGACTTTTAGTCATCCTTGAATTTAAATAAAAATTATTGGCATCTGTAGTTTTATTTCTTTTCCCGTTTACCTAAGTGCTTTAATAACCATGAATGGTCCTGACTGAAATTCCAATGATAGACTCTGCTGCAGATCAGGAAAAGCACCATTTGCCATATGCGGGCAACTGCCCTGTGGATATTTTAGGACTGTAGCTTCAGCTGAATCAGGGATACTTAGAAAGAGAGTGAGTAAAAAAGTGTGTGTATGCAGTCTTCAAAAAAAAAAAAAAATTGTCTTGTGCCCCAGCCCTTGAGTACCACTCTAAGGAGTACCTCTCTAAGGAGCACATTTTGCTTCCTGTTCTAAAGGATACAAGTGGCAACAAAAAGGGGTTTTTTTCCTAGGAAGTAACTACAACATAATTAAGTACAGTTTTTGGAGCCAAGCATTTTCACAGATGGTGCCGAAAATATTTAACAGAGTTGAGGCAGACAATCCAAGAAAATAATGCTGAAAGCTAGTTATTACACCACGTTCTGAAAAGAAAGACTTGTATAATAAATAACAAATATGGCCCAAGCTATCAAGCCACAGTTAGATGATGAAGAATACACTGTTGGTGCTTTGCCTTTTTACATTCTCCCCATTGGCAGCACCCCTATTACATTGAACAAAAAGATTCTACCATAACAAAATGAGATCCTTGTTGAAGGCTGGATCCCATTTCCTTCATCTGGTGTAAATATCGAGTAATACAATGTTGCCAGAAAATTTATGCCAAATTAAAGCCACAGTAAAATAGTAGAATTGAGATTATCTCACTACACAGGAGTCAGGAAAAAATTTAGATGGAAAGCATTCTGTATATACAAGAACACACCATAATATTCAAATTGATATTGAGAGAGATAGTCTGGAGGGCAGGAGTAAACAAGGAGGTCAAGTTTCTTTAGGCTCAACTCTAAATATTTTAAGTTTTTAAATTTAATTAGGATTACTCATTTATGCTTAGATACCCATAAATGCTTTTTGAGGAGATGCAGATAAACACAATAAAGATGCAAGTAACTGAAGAAAGAAACATTTCAAACTGAGCAAGGATGCTGAAGACAAGAGAACTGGTCGTGGCTAATTTGAGATTTTACTCAAGCATTGCTCATGGGACTGAACTAATGACCCTGTGATTTCCTTATTTTAGGAGATAGCTTCAGCAACTTATGGAAAATGTGAGCATCTGGAATCTGAACTAACTGCAACGGATGGGAAAATGAAACAGCTTCAACTAGATCGCTACTGGTATTGAGGGAAGCTTCTGAGATCTGCCCATGGGAATCGACAGGAGGGAAAAAACATCTTAGTCAACGATTGGGGGACATGCAGTAATGACTTTTGAGCAGCAGCAGTTTATTTTAGGCCATCATTACCCTGATACACCCCAATGCTCTTTTAGGAAAAAAGTCTGCTTCCAGACACATTATAAAGACGTGGTGTAGAAAGAGGAGACTCTGGCATGGAGTCTCTCTGTAATCTCTTAAGGCCACACATGAACAGAAAGAGAGTATCTTCCTTGAGGAGCATTATTGCATGAGTTTTATGTGAGCAGGATTATCAGAAGAAAAATAAACATTAACAAACACTGCAGACTCGCATGAAAGCAAGGTAGTGAGTGAAAGCATCAGATCAGCAAGTGTCACATGGACAGATTGTAACAGATAGTAATAAAATGGTTCCAGGACGCTCTTGGGCTTTTCTCACTACTCAAATTCATTATACCACATCCTACTTATAATCTTCTGAGAGCCAGCTGACTTTTTGTACAATCTGACACGCTACTTAAGTATGATCACATCGAGCATGATCAAGATACATAAAAGTGAGGAGTTTGTAGCATTTTTTTTAAGGTACAGAAGCCAGTTTCCTTCTCAACCATAATCCTGTACTTGTTAAGAAGATGAGAGACTTCTGACAAAACAGAGTGGTTTATAAACAGTGCTGACTGCAGCTGAGTTATTGTTCCCTCTGCATGTCATCTACAGGCCACACTTTCATTTTTTCCGTACCTGAAGAGACTAGTGCATAGATATTACATAAACCACATACCAGGGAACTAGTATACACATAGAAAGTTCCATAATGGACTCTCAGATACAAGGCATTATTTTCAATTTCCATATATCTCTCACTGTATTGCTAGGATTTACAGTGAAATTTGTTGTTGGTCTAGAAATTGATGTAGATTAATGCATAAACCAAAAGACTGTACCTCCCTTCCATACCTGTTAACACTAGCACTGATGAGATTTTCTATAGCCAATTAGGAGAAATCTCTGGATTGGTAGCCCTTGTCCTAATGGGAGATTTCAACTTCCCAGACATCAGCTGGGAATACCAAACTGCTGTGACAAGCAAGTCTGGGAAATACCTGGAACTGGCTAAAAGATAATTTCTTGTCACAAGTACTCAGTGAGTCAACTAGGAAAGGTGCCCTCCTAGACTTGTTATTTGTGAATACAGAAGGACTCATGGGAGAGAGAGTGATGGTAGGTGGCTGTCTTAGCCACAGTGATCAGTTCTTTAAAATTTTTGGTGTAATGAGAAAAAAGTTCACGAGAGTTGCTACCCTGTATTTCAAGAGAGCAAACGTTAAGCTACTCAGGGAGCTACTTTGCAGTGTCCCCTTGGAATCTCCTTTAGAAAGCTTAGGCGTCCACAAGTGCTGGTCAGTTTTGAAGAACTGCTGTCTAAAAGGTGGTTCCTCAGGTCATCCCATTGTGTTGCAAGTCAAGCAAGAATGGCAGAAGAGCAGCTTGGCTGAACAGGGAACTCTTCTTGGAGCTCAGGAGGAAAAAGAGAATGGATGAGCTCTAGAAGCAAGGTCAGGCTTTGCAGGAAGATTGCAGAGCTGCAATTTGCATATACAGGGAGAAGACACGAAAGGCCAAAGCTCAGAGTTAATACTGGCCAGTGTTGTGCCCAACAACAAGAAAGGATTTTTAAAGTATGTTAATAGCAAGAGGACATTCAAGGAAAATATAGGACCCATACTTGTTGAAGATGGTCCCCTGGCAAACAGGGGTGCAGAAGAAGCAGAGGCATTCAGTGCCTTATTTTTGCTTTAGTCTTTAATACTAATGATAGACCTTGGGCTTCCCAGTCCTCTGAGTTGAAGGACCAAGACTGTGGGAACAGTGACTTCTCATTTATGGACATGGAAGTTGTAAGGGGCCAGCTGTATCAGTTGAATGTTCATAAGTCCATGCGACCTGGTGGGATTCATTCTGGAGTACTGCAGGAGCTGGTGGATGTGATGGCAGGACCCCTCTCAATCATCTACCAGAGGTCTTGGGAGTTTGGGGAGGTCCCTGCTGACTGGAAGCTAGCCAACGTTATTCCAATTTACAAGAAGGGCGTGAGGGAAGACCCAGGAAACTACAGACCTGGTAGTGTAACCTCAATACCTGGAAAAATTATGGAGATCCTACTGGGTGCTATTGAAAGGCATTTCAAGGACAATGCCATCATCAAGCACAGGCAGCATGGGTTCACAAAGGGAAAGCCCTGTCCCACTAATCTGAGATCCTTCTATGATAAGGTCACCCACCTAGTGGGTGAAGGGAAGGTGGTGGGTGTGGCTTTTCTGGATCTTAGTAAGGCTTTTGATACCGTCCCTCACAGCATCCTTCCGGACAAGCTGTCCAACTGTGAGATGAGCAGGTGCACACCATGCTGAGTGAAGAACTGGCTTTTTAATATTAGGAATCATTTCTTTACTGAGAAGGTGGTCAAACACTGGAACAGCCTCCCTAGGGAGGTGGTCGATGCCCCATGCCTGCCAGTGCCTTAAGAGAACTTGGACAATGCCCTTCATAACAGGCTTTAACTTTTGGTCATCCCTGGACTGATCAGGCGGTTGGACTAGATGATTGCTGTAGGTCCCTTCCAACTGAACTATTCTATCCTATCCTAAATAACTGTTTGTGAAAGCAGCTGAACCAAGTGAAACCAGAAAGTCAAAACCTTCTGGAAGCTGTTGCACCTTTGGAAACCGTTGCTGTGTTTCCCACTGGCAAGTCTTGCTCTTCCAGGACTTGAGCGAGCATCCCTTGACGGGCTTGTGACAGTTGTGCTCTGGGCTGTGGCCACTCAGGTCTTGAAGACCTCCAGGCGGTTCAGGCATCCCACCTCCTCTCTGGGAAAACCACTCCAGGGCTTCATGATCCTCACAGGGATTTTGTTTTTTCTTCCTTATCTCCAGCCTGAGCCTCCCTAGCATCAGGAGATGCCACCGTCTCTCACCCTCCCACCAGGCCATGCTGGGAAGAGCCTGTCCCCATCCCGTTGATGCCTTCCCCACAGGCACCGGGGTGGGCTGTGAGGTGCCCCGACACCTTCCCTGCTCCATGCTCAACCAGCCCCAGCCCCACAGACCCTCCTTGCCTCCCCTGAGCCCCTCTACTTTGTCAGCCTCCCTTCTGTCCAGGACCCCAAACGGGACGTAGTGCCCAGATGAGGCCCAATGGGTGCTGAGCAGAGAGGATCACTCAGGCTAGGGGAGAAAGAGAGGAGAAGACCCACCAGAGTGAGCCAAGTGCTGCCTGTGACCCCCGTGGCAGGAAGCAGGGGAGCCCAGAGGGCTGGCCAGCAGGGCTGGCTGTGGGGAGAGCCTGTGGGACTTTGTCCTGCAGCCTCCCAGGGAGGCACGAGGCGTTATCCAATGAACCCTCTGGCTGCGTGTGCCTGGAGACGTCTGCCCCAGCCGGAGCCACCTGACGGGGCCCTGGGAAGACACGGCCGAGGCCTCGGTGACTGGCGTGAAACACCCGTGCCGAGCACAAGAGATGGGGGGATGGAGTGGGCAGTGACGTTGCAGGAACCCGACATGTGTGCTGGGGCTGCAGTGCTGCCGGGGCGAGCGACATGGGCGAGGATGGCCCGTTGTGATGTCCCCAAGTGATGGACAGTGACATTGCCAAACAATGGGTGCTGTTGTCACGAAGTCCCTGAGTGGTGGCTTCTGTTGTCACGGAGGGATGGACTGAGACATCCCGAGCAATGGACGGTGATGTCACCTAGTGACGGACTGTGATGTCCCCGAGCAATGGGTTGTGACCACGCATCCCTCACTGCTTATATTGGGGCATGAATCCCACCCAGTCGGCTTGTGGCCACACTCCAGCTGAGTGAGGTCGCGAGGTTTGGAGTGTTGAGCGAGGCCTTGGTGCTGGTGTCGTGCTCGGGGAGTTGTTCCTTGCAGCTCTCAGTGCCTGACCCCAGAGCCATTGAAGGATTTTCCCCAGCCCTGCCACCTTCAGGCAGCCGGGGCACCCAGGAGGCACGCTCACAGCAGCAGAGGTGAGCTGGGAGGGGACACCTCACCCTGGGGAGCTGGGAGGGCTTCCTTCTTGAGGGACCTGGGCACTTCTGCCACCCCTCCCCAGGCCAGCCAGTGACTGCGGCCTCTCTTCCTTTTCTAGCGCGACACCCGCTGCTGCAGCGCCGGTGAGAGGGAGCGGCTCCACATCCCCAGCTCCCCACAGCCCACCGCAGCGCGTGGAGAGCATGGCCTCGGAGCTGGACGACCGCTGTCCCATCTGCCTGGGCAACTGGGAGGAGGCCAGCTTTGCGATGCCATGCCTCCATCAGTTCTGCTATCCATGCATCCTGCGGTGGGCTGAGAGCAAGCCCGAGTGCCCCCTCTGCAAGAGGAGGATCCTCTCCATCTTGCACTCGGTGCGGGCAGACGATGACTACAGGGAGCACGTCATCACACCATCCCTGCCACCATCAGTCGTCCGCCAGGCGGGAGGAGCTCCCAGACACCCAGCTGCCCACAACCTCCATCGCCCTGGAGCACCCCAACCGTGGGCTGCAGAAGGGGTGCTCAGGCGTCCTGTGGGTGGCTTCCAGCCCCCGAACTGGCTGAACCTCTTCCAGAACAGCCCAACGCTCCTCCAGACCCTGCAGTGCTGGGTCCATCAGGAGATGGAGGAGACCTTTGGCAGCAGGGTGTTGGAGGCAGCCATGGTGGAGTACACCGTCACAGGCATCCTGAACAACCATGGGATGGATTCAGAGGTGCCGGGCCGGATGCTGGGGGTTTCCCTCCAAAACCACACAGCGATGTTCATGCCACAGCGTGCAAGTGTCGCTGTGCAATGGCACCACAGAGAGGCCCATCATCTGCTGGCCCGTGCTGCTGGGGGGCAGGAGGGCAGCCCCATGGGTGCCCCTGGCCCCACTGCCTCCCGAGGAAGGTCTCTCGCCCCCAGCCCAGCCCCCTCTGGTTATCCCGTGAGATCCAGCATGGATGAGCTCCCTGGCACCTCATCCGCTGCCGTTGGTGGGGGTCCCAGCAGCCACCCCTCTGCTCCTGTCGCCAGCCCTGTGGAGCAAGAAGAGCCCCAGGAGGAGCCAGGGGAGGCTGTGCCCAGGCAGGAGGAGCCAGGGGAGGCTGTGCCCAGGCCCTCAACTCCCAGCCGGGGCAGTGAACACTCCCCTGGGGGGCCACGGCGACCCCCAAAGAGGAGGACCAGCAGCCCCAAGGCCTCTCCAGCCAAGAAGAGGCCAGCACCACGTTGGTGACCCTGGAGGGTGCCTCAGGGGATGGCCAAACCCGGACTGGGCCATCAGCTGGGGCATGCGCCAGCACTCAAGGGCTCCCAGCCTCCCAAATCCAATTATGCAAATAAAATAAATGCATGAAAACTACAGAAAAAGTCTCAGTGTTACTAACAGCACAGGTGGCATTGCTATCCTCACTGTCTTTTGCTTTTTTGCTGGGAGGGGTGGGATGTTAATGCTGAGGGGTCCTTCTCCATGTGCCAGGTGCTATTTCATTGTTCCGCCTGAAGGCAAGTGCTGCCCAGCTCCAGGCCTGCATCTCTGCAGCTGGTCCCGGGGCAGATGTTTCCAGCCGGGGGGTCTCCAGGGCCAGCCCGTGCCCCACCGCTCAGCACCCCAGGCCTGGCCTCCTCCTCACCGCACCCTCTGCCCCCACGTCCCGGGGCTCTGCTCTCCTACCAGCCTGCACTGCCCGGCGCAGCCTCGCTACGGCAGCGCCCAAATCCCTCCTCCTGCGCGGAGTCACGACTTGCTGCTGCTCTCTGCATCAACCTCGGGTCGCACCCTGCCAGGGCAGCAGCCCCCAGAAGTTCAACGAGGGGAAGCGCAAAGTCCTGCGCCTGGGGAGGGACAACACCGGGCGCCAGCTCCTGTGGTGGGATGCCCGGCTGGAAAGCAGCCCGGGAAAGGTGACCATGCTGCTGTGCTCACGCACAGGCTTTCTTTCCACTCTTCCAGATCCAGCCTTGGCCCTGGCATCTTTTCTCCTCTGCTTGGAAAGGACCCATCTTTGGCAGAGTCTCGGCAGATGGATGCCAAGCATCTGAGGACACTGGGTTAGTCTAGTTTGGGGAGAAGGAGGCTGAGGGGCAACCTCATTGCTCTCTACGGCTTCCTGAGGAGGGGAAGGGGAGGGGGAGGTGCTGATCTCTTGTCCCTGGGATCCAGTGACAGGGCGCATGGGAATGGTTCAAACCTGCGCCGGGGAGGTTCAGACTAGATATTGGGAAACCTTTCTTTACCAAGAGAGTGGTCAGACACTGGAACAGGCTTCAGAGAGAGGTGGTCGATGCCCCATGCCTGTCAGTGCCTTAAAAAGAGCATTTGGACAATGCCTGCCATAACAGGCTTTAACTTTTGGTCAGCCCTGGAGTGGTCAGGCAGTTGCAGTAGATGATTGTTGTAGGTCCCTGCCAACTGGAACTATTCTATTCTACCACCTTTCAATGCCATCAAATCAGCATTGCTTGCCTCTCTCCCATTTTTGTGTTTTTCACTGCCATAAACATTATCTGATGAAAGAAGCTGAAAATCTTCTTTTTTAAAGTAATCTCATTATTCTCACAGAAAATGAGAAAATATAAATGATTCCTGCCAGTCCCAGACAATATTTATAGGCCATGTATGTTGTCTAACTGTTACTGTCTCTTGCCCAATACAGTTTCGCTTACATAAATATTTTTGACATTTGCTTGTTCACATTTTCAGCTAGCAGGCTGGACATGTGAAAAACGTGTGTCACCAAGACTTTTTGAGAATGGGAACTAAATACTTGGTGCACGTATCTTGGCTATTGATGTGTACAGTGTGGACTTATAGTTTAATGTGTACTTTTAATTTTTGGATCAGCCCCTGAGAGTTTATTATCTCACTTTTGTTCTCTAAACTCCCCCTAGTATTTCTAAATCCTGAAAGGCAATGAGACCCAGCAAAAGGAACACTGTGTTCTGCTACAATGGCTCTCATTGCATTCTATCATCTTTTCAGCTATTTTACAGGATACAGTATTGTGCTTTGGTATTTTCTGATTGTTAAAGAGACCATTAATATCCTGGCTTTCAGGGCTGCATAGCACAAATCCCATGCAAATCAATGCAATATGTCCTCAGTATATTTATATACAAAACTTAAGAGAATTTTTAGAGGTCCAAATTGTTAGCAAGAAACATGTTTAGTATCATGCCTCAGAAATGTAGACATAGTGGATGCCAACTCTGGCACATACAGATAGCAGGGCAGACTGATCTTTTTACATATGTAAGTTATTAACATAGGTGCCCATTCAGGCATTTGCACATGCAAGAATGTGAATAGCATGGAAAAGTGTAATAACTGCCTGACATTTTAAGCTGTGCATCCATTTGTAGGGGAAACAAGGGATGGTGGAGGAAAAATTGACCATGTTATCTGGATGTCAGTAGTATTAGATGGCCATTTAGCTTCCCCAGAACCTTTGGACTGATGCAGGCTTTCTCAGATCAGATCTCTCAGATGCAGTACAAGCAGGAAGGATGCTTGCGTGCAGGAGATTAAGACCCTCATAAAATCGTGGCAGAGTTGCAGGCCCTGCATTTGGTCTTCCCAAGCACTTCTGTTTGTAATCCTGTGGAGCTCCATAGTATTTATGGAATACTATGGAAGGAGGAGGAATTACCATAACTCTAGTCACAGCCGTTGGGATTGGCACACAAGTAATAGCTGGGCAAATCATAAAAAGCATAGGTGCATTCCTGCTATTTTTTGGAGTCTTCTGATGCTTTCTCTTTCAAGCGAATAAACACTATGCCTCTACTCTGAGCTTTTGCTCATAATTCACCGAGTACTTTTGGAGCTGTCATTGAATAAATAATAGCTGAATATCTGGCTGCCTTCTCTTTCATACGTGAGCAAGTTCCCTATAACTCCAGTGATATGAATAAAGTGACTCATATATCACTGTTGTGTCACAAGGGAGTTAGCCTTAGAGACAGGAAAATCAGTAGGAGTCCATGCCTTGAGTGAATTGTAAAGATTATGCCTTGGTAATGTTACTCATCTTGAGTAAGTCAGTCCCTTACTGCACACATAAAAAGTCTGCTTCATTAAGGAAAGTAGAATCTAACACTGAGTTAAAAGCCTTAGGATTTGGCCTAGTATTTTTAACTTTTTATTTGGCACTGTAACGGAACAGTATGTGCTACTTGTTCTAATGCAATAAATACCAAAAATTGTTTTGTTGTATTCTTGTAGTTACCCAGCTCGTATTGTGCAATAAACTGTAAAAGTATTTTTAAAACAATATGGTGTTAATAAAGGCCATATTAATTGGACTCTCTGTGAGTTTTCTTTTAAATTCATTGTACACTGCCTATTTTCAACACCGTATTTATGTACCAGCAAGTAGAAAAGATTTTTAGAAGCTGGTATTTTAATAAAACTTCAGAAATGTTTATGGTGCATTCTTACACTTCTGATAAGTTCTACAAAAAAACCATGGTTTTAGTCTCATAAACTGCTCACATAGACATAAGGAAAACATCCGCAATAATAAGAGAAGATTAACCAGGAATTGCCAGTTACCCATGTAGTATTCATGAACAAGGGGATATTTGGCTGTACAGAATATTAATAAAATTTAAACATATCCCACACGATATGTAAGTTTTACTGAAGGCAGAAAGTTGAGGGGATTCAGAAAATCATAATGTATGGGCTCGGTATGTGTACGGGCCTATCCACATTCAATCTTTGTACCTACCAAAATATAGGTGTTGGTAGAACATGAGGATATATTACTGTGTTTATACCTAATTAAGTTAGGCAGATTTAACAGAGGACCTGTTACTACACTTCTCAGTGTTGATTAGCCACCAGCTGATGTCACTAGGAAAAAACTTACCTTGCTAATCAACAGTTATTTGTCATGGACTTTTCTTAAAACTTTCCATCAAGCCATCTTCATACTCTCGATTGTCATAGGCAAGGTCCGGGACTAGCCAAACTAATCTAGCATGGTGATTTCTGTGTTCCCATGAACAATGACAATTTATGTTGATAAGTCTCTGGAGTTCCCACTTTCTGCATGTGGTCTTCCTTAACATTCTCATTGGAAGGCACACTCTACATTTTTCAGTTACTTTCTAGTCATCCATGTTCCTTCACATGAGAAAGATTCCACTTTCGGCATGTTTTATGTTGATCACTGAGCTTAGAAGAGTTTTTATAACTCAGAGGATGTGATACCAGTTTGTATCCACTTGGGTAAAGCCCATTTTGTGCTCAAACCGACCTTCCGATCTCCACTGGAGAGACTAGTAGGCCAGCCAAGGATAATCTTTTCGTGGAGGCTGGTTCGGTTTTCTACAGTACAGGGAAGGCAGGCTGGAAGGGCACAGCTCTCTGATTCCCCAGCTCCTCCAGTCATACACATACCTGACCACGTACCAGCCAAAGGTTGGAGCCGGTGAGCGGAGTCCCACTGCGTTCTCCTCCCCACCCCCCCCACCCCCCCACCCCGTCAGCGTGACTCTCCACCTTTCCCAGTACCATGTCCTGAGGGAAGGCAGCCTAAAGATGGGTGAGGGCCTCTGGGTGAGGAGGCCACCTACACCACCTTTACTGCAGTTGAGTTTCATCTGGCCAGTTTGCAACTATAGCCAAGAATGGGGCTTTGTGTGTACCACCCACGCTCCTGCATTTTGTAACTTTACAACGGCTGTGGAAGATACTCCAAATATTAGCTGCAGAAGTAGTAACTTCAGCACAGGAAGATTTGTCATCAACTGCAGCTAACACCTCTGTGTTAGACTAGGACAATGAACGTAATAGAAAATCATGTTGTAATTAGATCTGGTTTTGAACAAAAGACAAATTATTTATTTCTTTCTTCAAATGAAGCATAACACTAAGGTATAAAGGGAGTATAAATAACATCTGATTGTGCTCCTAAGCTCCATGCTATAACTTTCTTGCAATGACATCCTTCAACAAATTAACTACATCATTACTGTTAAGTATTAATTGCACAAAACAGATACACAAAATATATAATGAGCTAGAAAGAGGACAACATTCTTCCATTATGACAAACAACTGTAACAAGAAATGGAAAAAAACCCAATAGATCTAGGCTTACACAGATGGCAACACTGAGAGTTTTAAGTCCTCTCCTTGAACACATTACATGTGATAAATAATATGCAAAATATTTAAAGAATTTTATTGTTGCTTACAGAAGATACTTAGCAAGCAAAGAGACAGTAGCAATCACTGCCTCATGTCTCATATCCCCATCATTCAATGCAAATTTTTACATTTCATGCAATAATCCTGAGCTTATTTTCAGTAACATTGAAATGTCATCTATATTAATTACCAAATACATACAGAGCCCAGCTATGGGGTCTATTGTATTATTAAGGCATGAAAAAAGAATAACAGTTTATTAACTCTGAATGCCACAAATACAGCACAGCAGTTTGAAGGCTCAAAAAAGCTCAGAAAGTACCAGTGGTTTCTGTGCCAAGGTCCTCCCAGAAGATGACTGTGAATCATCAGCTCCTGAAAAGGTACAGAATCAAATCCTGGCCTTGCTGACATCAGGGAGTTTTGCCATTGCCTTGACTGCTGGACCAAGCTTCAGAGCTAGCAGGAGTGACTCAGACTCCTCTTCATATCCCCAAAAAACTGACAAACTTCCTCTCACTCAAGTCAAGTATGAATTTAAAAAACAATACCTACATATTGTTTTCGTAATTAGTATTTTAAGTCTATGGAAAGGTTCCATTCATTATACGGTATGGCAATTAATAAAAAGCCTTTTCAGAAAAAGCTTGTTTGTTAGTCTGATTTATTAGTACGTTAAAAGAAGGGGAAGTATCATGAAAAGAACCTCTGCCAAGTCTATGCTCTATTTATAAATTACTTTTAATTTTAAAATGAAAGACTTTGGTAAGCCAAACCAAGGATATGTGATGCAATTCTAGTCTCCATGGTTCAATGGCTCTTCTCAAAGACAAAGAGCACTGCAGCCCTGTCCAGTCAGCAAGTGAAGAACTCATCATCTGCATAAATTGTAAGGGGCTACTAGTACCTGGATGGTGAAGTTCTTCACATAGTTTCTGTTTCAGATTTAAGAAGTTCTTGCAAAATGCCCTGTGGTGAGCCAGGGTATTCCAGTTCAGTTAACTAAGCCATTGAAACCAAGGCCAAATTGGTGGTAAGACTTACTTCATACTTACAATTGCATTATGTCCCACACCGGGAACTAAAACAGCAGATGACCTCCTCTAACTCTGCTGCTGCTATTGCCTGCCCCTTATGTAGATATTTGCCTAGTTGAGCTCAGAGTTTACAGACCCAGTAGCCTTATCCTTCATCTACAGGTGGCCCACGATCTGCCGTGGGAAGAACCATGGTATGCAAGAGGGACAAACTCTTCCATGAGCCTTTGTGCATACTTCTTTCCGTGCCTGCACCCCTTGCACACACAAGCCACCCCTTGACAAAGATGGTGTTGTCCAATTCTGTCACTGCAAGGCTCTGAAAACTTCACAGATGCACAAATCCAACTTAACTAATTTCATCTAAAACACCAAGTTATAATATTGAAAAAATGGTTTGTCACAATAAATGATTCAGGAAACTCATTACTGTCTCATTTGAGATAGGAGGAGAAAAAAGGTTCTTGATATTAGTTACTGGGTTAGAATTTGCGTGGTTTTTGGTTAACTTTGACTAATAAAGGCGGCTAAGGCTATAAATTGGTACTGTTTCATTTATAAATATTCACTTTATTTCTATTCTCTTCTAAAAAAAGTGTTAAGGAAAAAGGTGGCCAGAAGGATTACACATGTTGTAAATTGTAATTTGGTTGTTAGGCTGTAAAAACCAAACACATAAGTGAAGTTGAGCACAGTGTAAGAAAAAGCCAGTTTTTAATTAACAACTTATTTACAAGTTCATAAAATCAACTGAACTGGAGTAGATGTTCTGTGTTTGTCACCAATATTTTATTTTTACTGGTAACTTGCGCGCTTTATAGTAGAAGAACAAAAAGAAAATAAAGTTCACTATGTACAGCCTTTGTATAGGCTACTTGACTATACACAAGGCATAGTGATCATAACACAACCTAGTCTTCATAATAATTTGTGCACAAAAAGACACCAATCAGACATTATGTGAACATTACAGTGAAATGACATCACAAGTCCAGTGAAAACTCAGCATAATACAAAACACATTGATCTACTGCAAATGACATCCTTTAAAACAATAAGCCTTTGTTCAGTAGTAACTTAACCAGAGTCTGATGCAGAGATTTGTTGTGTAGTTATAAGTCTTTTAAGTGAAGCAACCTCTGCAGATAAGTTTGCTATGCCCTGCTTCAAATACAGGTTCTCTGACTCAGAGACATTGTAGATATTGTCTTTTATTTCAACAACTCCAGTTTTGCAACCACTCTGAATTTTTACATTGAGTTCCTTCTGATGCCAGAGTTCTGGTTTAAGTGACCAGTCTTGGATGTTAGTCACTTGAACCGAGAAAGGAGTGTGAGAAGAATGCACCAAGTTTTGTGCACCATGTTTTTCAAGCTCAAAATGTCTTTTTGAGGACATGTCAATGGGTGATGACAATTTCTGTGTTGCGTCATAGTCATTATCCATTGCTTCCACTTTAACTTGCATGGCTTTGGCTTTTATTCGAAGCTTGTGAGGCAAAGCTGAAGAATTCACTTCTGGAACTTTAACTGTTGCATGAACATTTTTATGTTCAACTGGGGAATGGATTGGACCCTTAGGAACCTGCTGTTCATCTTCTCCATCAGATGACTTTCCAACTACACCATCATCAGTTTCTGACGTTCTGGGGGAGTTACTGGAGGACCTATTAACTTGCAAGAGAGGAGGAGAATGTGAGTACACGTTAAAGGTAGCTCCCATGTAGTTTGGATATATGGATGCTTTATATGAACCTCTGTCATCTCTTGGCTCTCTCTCTAATTCCATGGGCTCCTGTTTTATAATCTGGAACTTATTTTCAGGACTTCTGCAGTTGCTTTGTATACGACTCGGTTGAGTATGCTCTACGGATGATATTTCAGACACATCGGACATTGAGCTTTGAGGAGAATGTTTAATGACAGAAATACAACTGCTACCAACTATAGATGGTTCATGTTCATCTACAAATGAGTTAATATTTGATTTGGAACTCTGATAGTCTTGGAAATACACAGTTGTTGAGCTACTGAGTTTCTGTATCTCTTGGGCATAGGCGGCAGAACTGATTAAACCAAACTTTAGCTTCAACGAAAGCAGCTCCGCCTTCAAAGTGGCATTCTCCTCTCCCAGTGCAATTAGTTTGTTCTCTAAGACAAGGTCATTCAGTCGTCGTTTTTCACGAGATCTTTTGGCAGCTTCATTATTTTTTCGCCTTTTCTCCCAATACATAGCATCTTTCTTTTCATCTGGAATGAATTCTCGCTTTCTCCGGCAAGCTGAAGATTTGCTTTTTCCACTACTTGCTTCAGTAAGTAGTATATCTTCATTTGTAGACAATTCTTCAGACACTTCTGCTAAAGTAGACTTAAGTACCATGATTTTGTCCACATTGCTACTTGTGTCAACAGGTCCGTGTTCCTTTTTAAGGGTCTGCATTTTTCTCAGCTGCATCAGAAACAGTTTGTAGTAGATCTACAGTGAGCAACAGAGCAAGCTATTTCCCCTGTACTTCTCACTCCACAACTTGATAAATACAGTAATTTTAAATCCACACACATTCTTCCTTTTTTTTCATATTCTCAGAAGTGTCTAGAACCAATTTTCTTGGCAGAGGCAATGGGAATCTTCTTAAAAACCTGGAGTGAATAGAGAATTTGATTACTATTTAGGAATTGCTGGTTCAGGACATGCAAAAGTAGCTTTGATAAAAAGCTTAGACTAGCATTTAGTTCATTAAACCTGCTGTAATATGAAGACCGCTGAACACTGAAACAACTGATATTCTAAGCTTTATGATACCTAGGTAGCAGATTTGCTTCCAAAACAAATACAGTATGATCCAAGGAAAAATCAAGTTAAAAATATTTGAGTTTTGATCCTACAGTAATGTTGTCACAGAACTTTCCATGATATCACTGACCAACCTAAACCTCCAACACCTAACACTGCAGGACACCAGGCATGTTGATGAGCAGCACTGGAAAGTATCTTGTTCTTCCACATTAAAGCATCTCTTCTGAAAACAGCTGTGGTATGTGACTTAGAAATGCTGTATATTTGGATCCTTCATGGATTAAAAATAACATAAGCTGATTTAGAGAAGCTGGAGTGCTTTCTATTGTCTTAAAATAACAGCACTATCCATTAAAGCTATTAAAGATTTAATTATTGTTTTTGCATCCTATAAAAAATATATACATATATATCTACATACAAATGTTTATACACACACATGGAATTTTAAAATGCCTTTTTGATCAATTATATCAATTCAAACTAGTAAATGCACACACATAATTTGGGCAAATACCTAACTATTAAATAATATTGACAGGAAAAAAAAATGTATTATGTAATTTTTTTCTTGTCTCCTACAAAGAAAACTTTAAAATCAGTATTGAAAAATACATTAGAGAAATAACATTTAATTAATAATTTACATTTGAAAAATAGTCTTATTACATCAAAGTAAAGTTTAATACCATTGAGGCATATGCACCTTTAGAAAACAGCGTTTGCATTAACGTGGAAGTTTAGACCTGAAAGTCTTACCATTAACAAAGGAAAACTAGCTTAACCTTTAGCTTCAGACATTTTAATCACTAAATTTGAACTTAGCATTTAAATTGGCCTTTGTTTTATTTAGTCCCTCTCAATGCAAAAATACTTTATTCTCATAAGATCATTTGGTCTTGATCTGAGATATAGCTTCTCCGTATCTCATTTTCCACAATCAGTCATGTTCCTGGTAAAATAAATGTAGTATGCCAAGTGCTTTTATAGAACTGACTATCGAGTCAGCAATGATTCTTGCCTGTGTAACAAAAAAAAAAATCAGCCACTTCAGATTAATGTCACTGTTTATTGGGAATGTTTTTACAATGACTAATGAAACTAATTTTAACATTATCAGTTGGGAAAGTTATAAAAGAATTAATGAATTGTATTCTGCCAGTTTCTCTTGTCCTTTCCAGAAGGCAAAGAGGAGTGAGTGATGTAATAACAATTAAGCAGGGTCATAAAGACTCAGGTTTCAAGCTGGGTTCTGTTCCATCAAACCATGCCAACTCTTCTGTCATGAAAAATTAACACATTTAATAGAACAGCTAAGTAGAATTTCCTAAAACCCGTGGTTAATTACTGACATGTAACTATTTGTCTTCGATAATACAGCCTTAATGGAAAATAGAGTTAGAAGCCAGCCACACCAAAGACAGCATCTAACTTTTTAGTGCAAAAGCAGCACCACAAATTGCCATGTTTGTAAAGGAGAAATGTATCTCTAATATACAAGCAATTACATAGTTAGATCCTGATCCAAAACTCAAAGTGGAGTCAAAGGGAGTTTTCTGTCAAGTTAAATAGGAGCTGGATCAGGTTTAAAAACAAAAATAAGCCCCACAACAAAGCATCAAGTTTGTCCAAACATTCAGTGTAATTTGATTTGCTGAAGAAGCTGTATAGCCATTCTGTCCATTTCACTGCTACATGTAATCAGTGGTTTAATTAATATGCATACCATTTAAAATCTAGTGCAACCCAATACTTAAAAAAAATCATTGTTGCACACACAGAATTTAAAAATAAAAAAAAAAGACAAAGCCACCTGAATTTTTGTGGCATTTGTAGAATATTCAGTCTCTGTAACATGACTTACGTTAAAAGAAGAAAAATACTGGGATTTTATTTCATTATCCTGTAGCATTGGGAATGCACAGCTATTGATCCATAATTGTCTTCATATACTACAATCACTGTATTCACTTGTATTATTAACAACTTCTGTGTTTCTGAGGAAACGCATACACCTTCTATGGCACACAGCAGGAAGCAGTATAACATGTACTGAATACCTATGAAATCATCACTTGTCTTTTAGTATGCATCTCAGCCAACTCTCACTGAAGTCAAAAGGGTTCAAAAAAGGGTTCAAAACAACTTTTGTGAAATTTCAGAGCCTTACCAATACAGAGGTCTTACTGAATTTAGCACTGCTAGAGAGCTACACTCAAACCCAAATAAAAATATTTGTTCTCTTAGAAAAGGGATACCAATATGCATACATCATGATTTTCTACATATTTATCTGCCATATACCCTGGAACATCTACACTTACTCGAAACAGTAGCAACAGCAAGGAAGTACTTATAAACATAGGATTTGCGCATATTTTAGAAGAAAGAAACTATACCTACACAGATTTAATACAACTTTTTTCCTGTTATATTTCAATCTTCCATTTCCACACGATACAGAAGCAATATGTTTAGTCTTGAACAAGACTGTTTCAGGATAGGAACTATAGCTTTGTGTCTATCTGTATGGTCTCCAGCTCAAAGTGATCCCACTTTGGTGTTTGTCCAACACTGTGATCTAGGAAAAATACTAATGATTATAATAATGATAAGAAGAAGCAGCAGCAAAAAGTTGTTGATTTGGGTTTTTTTTCCTAAAGGAATGTAGACTAATGGCATAGTCCATCAGTATGACCATCTGTGTATCAGTAAAAATTCAACTGGGGGTCCAAACATAATCTCCTGCAGCCTAACACTGGCACTGAGCTGCACTTAACAACCCAACAGCCTGCAGAGTTCATGTCCCTTGTTCCACGGGACTTCTGCAGTTTGGGCCATTCCAGTGCACAAACTGCTCACTGTAGCACTGATAACTCCTGTTTTGGCCAGTTTCCCTCCTGTACACATTGTTCCTGGCACAAATAGACAGAACGTAAGTAGCATGCTTAGCTACATGTATTAGCTACAGCAAATATTAAGTGTGTATCAAAACAACCGTGTTTTTGCATGCAGTATTCAACTTTGTCCTCTGCCAGAGTCCATCAGTAAAGCTGTCAAGATAGACGTGTAACCCACTGACATAGTCTTAGTGGATTGCTATTTATGTAGTCAGTTCTAATGCCATTACTTCAGTGAACTAACAAAACAACAACAGATCTTTAGCTCTTTCCACATCTTCCTTGAAGACTTTTATCATGGTAACTGGAATTGCTGCTTTACAAACAGGAGTCAAAGCCCTTGTTTATTAATACTTCTCCATGTGGATTAGCCCAATGCTGAGTCTGTAAACAAATTAAATTCCATCTGATGATAATGGCAAAATGCCTTCAATGAAACCAGCCATTTCACTTCACTTGCATTTTATAATTCCACTGGAAAACATCAGTATTTACACATAAATTAATGAACTGTAATGATTCCTCTGACTATATTTCAAATTCCAATATTTTCCCTTATGATTAATTTTTCAATTGCTTTATCACTCCCTCATAAAGTGTTATAAAACCAACATTTAATACTGCCTTACATTAGTCACTGTTAAAGATTTTTTTTTTTTTAGGTTGGTTGATGTTAATGGCATTGAGTGCCAATTCAACAATGTAATAACACTCGACCCTATTAACTTAATTACAGACCCAGTCTTGCTCCCACAGCAATTTTGCCATTGGCTTCAATAGAAGCAGGGTACAATCCCAGATCCAAGTATTAATGAGACTGTTGTATAGAACTCATGCTATTGAAGCAAGAAATCATGTATGCACAAATCATGAAAAAGTTAATTTATCCATGGACTTCAAAAAATACTTAAGTGATCTGATTGTGTCAAAATAGTACATTAAGGAGCTGATCCTGGGGATTTGTGTATTCACACTGTAATAATTGAAATGTTTCAAAAGGTTGAAGGACAGGGCCACAATCTTTCCTCTCTCTCTCCTGTGTAATTTAATTACATAAGTCATTTCTGCTTTAGAGAATATGTACATGGGGAGGCCCATGTGCATGTTTCCCCATAGAGTAACTGTGTATTATTATTTGTATTTAGCAAAGTAATTCATGCTATCTCCAGCATAATTTTTCAAACATATCCTAGAATGACATAACTAATTGTTTAATTCTCTTGCTCCAACATTCTGTTAGTGATTCTATGAAACTAAATGAAATCCCATATCTAGCAGTTGGGTGCTCAAACACAATGCACTTCTGTATCAGCATGTGTCCAAAAAATTTCTCTCAGTCCTTCAAAAATGTAAGAAAATAACGGCCAAGTACAACTTCTTGTTTTAAAAAAGAACCACGCTCTATCACCATCACCACTATATGACAAACCATAGAAAAACAATAAAAGCTCTTACTGATATGTGATTGCGCATATTCTTAGCTGTTGTCGTCCATGTTTTGCACAGGTATCAGTAATTATATTACTGCTATTATAGTCTGTCACAGGTTATCTATTTTGAAAATCTGTCTACATACCAGAAGAGCTGGTGTAGAACCTGCTCATAGGTACCAAAATGACCAGTTTGCATTGCAAACTTCGAAAAACTTAATAATATAGTTTGCACTTTATCTTCAAAGTGTTCTAAAAACAGTTGCTATCTGTCTCGAGACTTTTATGTGGTACAGAAAAAAAAATCATCCTCATTGCACACGGGACAGGAGGCTGAGCTTAAGCTTAGATGGTGAATACACAGCCTGCCTAAACACTGCTGAAATACTTTGGACCCACTCTACCTCTACTGCTTTTCACAGACAAAAATTATGCCATGAAATTCTGCACCTCTCAGGTCTGTCATAATTCAGAAATCCTCTCCAACAGAGGATGTGGCCCCATTCCAACCTCCACTGAAATCCTTCAACATACTTTTTCTTGCCTTTTATCTATCACCGTTAGTAAAATTATGTTCCTGTTGAAGAAAAGCTTTAATGCTGGCTCCACTGGAAGAGTGAGATTATGCCTAGGATACATTTGCAGGCAAGAGGGTCTACACAAGGTAGATCAAATGAAGTTCAAACCTTCTGGAAAAAAACTAGGTGACTGCATTTTATGCTATGATGGACAGGTTATTCATGGTCACAAAGGGGAAAAGCATTTACAATACAAATGTTACCACAGTTGCACTCAAAGACCATGAATCCATTACAACAGCATGGAGCAATGCAGAACTCTTGATCCTGTACATAGTTCCCTTTTCTTACAACTTCACAGGCATCTTAAGTGCTTACAGTTTCAGGATCAATGTGTAATTAGGTCAGTGGAACACTGATGATGATAGCTTTGTACAAGATGACCCATTTTTGCTAAAACGTTGATCATCTTATTGAAAGAAAAAAATGGGAGATGTCTACACAATATAGTCCACTGGGAACACCAAAAATCATTTATTACAACACTTTTCAATCAAATATAAAAGAAATGAATAAGATCGTCAATGGAACTTGGAACACTATTGCACCTTCATATGACCCACCTCCAAGCTGTACCCAGAAAGTTGATGTCATATGTAATTTTTACAAAAGGCTTTCATTGTTAGGAAAATTACTTAAGTTACTGTTTATCTTAATAACTACAAATTAACTCATTAAAGTACAGCCTGCTTCCCAAAGGTAAATTACACAAATTATGCAAATAAAATTATTATTTGGAGAGCACGAAACATATGTCAAAGGTAGCTGTTGCTCAAAAAGGTCAGCCAAGGTTAATAGGTGCAAATTTGACCTATATTTTCTTCCATTTCCTTAGGAAGACAGTATGATTCTATCAGATCTGTTCAATTTTTCCAAAACAAGCTGTTTACTGCTCTGATTTAAGGAGGAGGGAAACAAAATCTAAGAATATTACTCAAAGCGCCAGGAAAAACTTTAAAACTGAGAAGCAAAGGAAATGTATATATAACTTGCATAAATATTTAATTACATATATATATCTAGTATGTATATATAAATCATGCCATTTAAAATATCACATCACTTTCCAGTATTTTTAATTAAACCCCAATAGAAACAATAGTACTGTAACTTCAGTAACCATGACAGTATGCTTCTCCTCATTTCAATAGCTACTTGACAGCAGGAAAAACTAGACCACAAAAAGCTATAACCTAATAGTAACAGTGTTCTGGAAATACGACCTCTGCCTTCCCCTAGTTAAGAACTATAAAAAAAACCCAAAATCAAATGTGAATTATTCTGACAACAAATGGCTTTCTATTATTGAACTGTGTTCTTAAAATGCCAAGCATGGACCAGACCTTCAGCTGACCTAAATTTATATAGCGCTATTTAAAGGCAGCAGAATTATGTCAATTAATCCCAGCTGATGCTCTAAACATGCATCTTGTTATATAACAACTAAAGTACAAATATGTAAAACAAACACCGCCTGTAAAATGTTCGTATCTACCACTTACTGCGAACAGAACAGAGAAACAGCAATCTTTAGAGCTCAAATTCTGTGAGATGGTCCAGGCAGGAAGACCACTGCCCATGCTGAGCACCATTTTCTGTATTGGGTTGCATTCCACTTGCAAGAGGAGGTCTTGCAGCACTGGCACTTATACTGCTAACTGCTGTGCAGCCACCTCTGTGGCAAAAACTGGTTAAGTATGCAAATACTTCAGGACAGACTGAAAATTACACCAAGATGGAGCAACTCAAGAAATGGAAAAAACCCTATCTTAAATAAGGCATTATTTCTGATAGAAGATAGATTTGTGTAATATCTGTAACCAGATTCAGCCTCATAGTATGCAAATTTGGACATGGATCAATTCAACATGTGAATTAGGAAAAAAACAGGATATCTAAGGAGGCCTTAATAATAATTCATTTCAGATCTACCTTTTAATACAAGAAGTTTTTAAGAATGTTGCTTCTATCATATTTTGAGTCAAGTCCAAGTGTGCCCTTTCTTACACAATCTTATTTTTGACAGTCATGCTTAGCATCCATATTAGACAGTTACATATACCTTGTTTAAAAAAAAAATCAGGTTTTTTAAAAATTATTTTCAAACACTGTAAAATACTGTAACACAGAAATAACTGTCATTTTCTTTCAGAATAGACTGCAGGAATTGGCCATCTATTTGCATTTTTTTTCTATTACATATCCTAAGCACATTTATATCTCATAACTGGCTGTAATGATCATGGCAAGGTCACCTAGAAGAGTCAATTAAGCTGATGAGTCAGATACATTGCTTAACAGTGTGTAATAAGACTCAAACAGAGGATTTTATTGTTCATATTATTGCATCATAGTGATGTTATAACAGCAGCGAGATCACTGTCTGGAAAAAACTATTGCATAAGGATAGTTTGCATAACTATTTGTTAAAATAAGTCAATTTAAAATGAGCTAAAGGTTTATTTTATCTATGAGTTTTATTTCAAGATAAAGGATTGAAAAAAAGCAGCATTGTACTGATATCTTTCACAGACTCTGTTTAGACTTTCTTGCAGTAAAAAGAATGTCTGTATGTTCTACAAATTTCGGCCAAAGCATGGCAAATACTGTTCGTTCTTAGGATGAGATAAGCTCTGAGGAGGTCATGTAAGTTCATATTGCTCATGGGAAGACTAAGCTTTTTGACACCTTTCAGATCAGTTCCTTTAAAAAAAAAAAAAAACAAACCAAAAAACAACACAGCAGAAACTTGAGGCTTTGAAGTCAAATCCAGGAAGCTGCGTATTTTAAAAGCTAGTTAAGAGCCCTTTGGAGAATAAGATGAGTTGAAAATATAAAGTAAATAAAAATGGAAAGTAGAGGCAGATCATTCTAAAGAGTGTTAGCGCTTCAACAGTCAAAGACATCTGTAACGTGAGAACTTTTATAACAATAAGTGTTAGTGCCAATGACATTAAGGATCTTTATTCAGTAATCCTTGAACTCTTTGGTTTAAATCAGGTCTTTGAGCCAAAACCCAAATCCTTACTCATTCAAGTTTCCCATCAAAGTCAACATTTTGATTGAATAAGGACTGTAAAAGTGATGCACATAGCAACATTTTAAACGAGGCTCTGGATTGAATTAATTACTGAGGAGGGCAAAGATGACTCAAAGTAGGTTACATACACAGGAGCGCACACAATGAAACTGAATGCAATCATTCAAGTTACAAGAAAAAAAAAAAAAAAAGGGGTTGTTTTTAACACAACAGTAACTCCAAGACAGCTTCATGATCAAAGCTGCACTTGACCCCAACAATCAAGTAGCAGAAAAGTTTTTGCACGTTATCAATATCACATTTTTAAAATACTTTGCTGCTGCTACCACCTATGGCAGGTATACCGAACATAAAGACAGTGGCTGGGGTACTCAGTTTGGACTTTTGGTCCAAAAACTTGGACTTTTGGAGGTTTTGGTCACAAGCACAGCGATGTTGGTTTCGCCTACTTAGAGGACCGACCGCTTTAGTCACACACAAAAATCACCTCACCTTGAAAACCAAGTTATCACCAGCAACTTTCAAGCTATGCTCCCGTCGAGGACAGAGCACAAGCTGACCCCAAAGTACGGGACATCCAGCCACGGCTTTTGCCACTGCAACGCCGAAGTGACTTGGCAAAATAACAGAATTGGGCAATGGCCATTTTTTTTTGTCGTTGTTGTTGTTGTTCGTTACGTAAGGAGAAAGCTGAAAATACTCGGGTCGCGGGAGTGGGGGGTGTGCTAGGCTATCTCGTGCCTACCTGCGAGCCGTACCCCTCCCGCGGGGCGGGGAGGCAGGCGGCAGCGCGGGGAGGGCCCCTTTGTCTGGCGCTCCCTGCCTGCAGGCGACGGTGGGACAAGGGGGGAGGCGGGCGGGGGGCTGGGGTGGGGACGCTCCGCGGGGCCGAGCTGCGGGGAGGCGGCGGACGCCGCCTCCCCGCAGCTCGGCCCCGCACCGCGCCCGCCACAAAGGCTGCCCGGCTCGGCCCGGCGGCCCCCTACGTGACCGGCGGCTCATGGCGCCCGGCCCGCTCCCCTCAGCACGGCCCCGCGCTATCAGCCCGCCGCCCCCCACCCACCCGCCCGCCGTCGCCGCCGCCCCAGCCCAGAACAAAGGGCTGAGGGGGAGCGCCAGCGCCCCCAGCCCTCGCTCGCCCGCCGCCGCGCGGCCGCCGCGCCCCAACGGCCACCAACGGCTCCCAACGGCCGCTGGGGAGACGGCGACCCCCGCGCGCGGCGCGGCGCAAGCCTGAGGGGAAGGCGGCCGCGGGATCGGGCTCCGCGTACCGGCTCCGCTCCCCGCCGGGTCTGTCACACTGACCTACTTGCCGTGCTGGCGGCTGTCCCCGGTGCCCGGCTCCGCTGCCCCCGGGAGCCGGCAGCACCTGGTCCCCCGCCCGCCGCGGCCCGTCAGGGCACGGGCGGGACGGCTCTACCTCTCCCCTCCGGCGCGGCTGACATCTCCTAAACGCCTTCCTCCCTTAAACTAGACGTTCCCTGGGTTTTTTTTCCCTCCTTTTTTTTTTTTTTAAAAAAAACCCAGCAAGTGAAAGCCCGTACCGGAGAGATGGCTCAGCGTCTGGGCGAAACGCCTTCCTAAAAATACAGCCTTATCAAAACGTCTCTGAAGGCGTGGAGTTAAAAATCCGAGCAAATGGCCTCGAACGTCTACGCGCACAGCTCTGGAGAAAAGACCAGAAATAGCACATGAAGCCACAATTGCTAAAATGCGATGGGGCTAAATATAGACCAACACAAATCCCGTTTTAAGGCACCCGGCACGCAGCCGGCGAGCGCGCCTTGCCTCCCCACTTACCCAGTTGTCTACTTCCCTTATTAGACGCACTTTAACAAAATCTGTTACAGTTACGGGTTTGGGGGGCTTTTTTCAGGGCGAGATTGTCCTAGTTTCTTTGTAGCGAGATTATAAAATCGCATAATTAGCTCCCTCTTCCCAGCCCGGCTGCCAGCAAATTCTGTGGTTACATAATGCAACATTTCCAGGAACTATTATGCGATGGGTCCCGCAGCGCCTGAAAAACAGCGACAAAAGTGACGAAAGGGGCTGAGGCAAGCGCAGCCCCGCACGGCGCGGGGACAGGGGCCGGGCCGCTGCCATTAATCCCGCTTGCCCGCGGGCAACATCCCCCCGCGCCGCCTGAAGAGGGGGGGTCTCGCCGGCAGGCTCCGGCGGCACGCAACTCCCGGTGGTTTTGGGGCCGAGGCGCGGCTGGCGCCCGGGACCCAGCCCTCCGCTCCCCGGCGGCCGCCGCGGCTGCCCGCTCCCCGGCGGCACATTATGCAACGCGGGAGAGCGGCTCCGGCGGCGCTGCCCCGGTCTCGCTGTGGGGAGAAGCGGGGGGCAGTGCGGCACGCCGGGAATGAGCACACCCCGCCAGGGAAAGCCTTCGGCGGACATCTCCCAGGCTGCCTCCCGCGCCGCCACCCCTCCGCCGAGCCGCCCGCCAGCGCGCAGAGCCGGCCCGCCCGACGGACCCCTCCCCGCCCGGCGGCAGCCGGAGCCGGCGGGGCTCGCGTTATGTAACAGCCGCCCCCAGCCGAGGCGAGGCGCGGCGGGCGCCGCAGCCCGGGCGGACACCCTTAACTTCAGACCCGCGCACCGCTCCGCGCACGTACGCGCGCCTTCCTACCTGCAGCGCACCGCGGGGCGCCGAGCATCCCCCGCCCTGCGCCGCGCCGGGCCGGGCCGCGGGCGAGAAGAGGCCAGGCCAGGCGAGGCGAGGCGAGAACAGGCGGGCGGTGGCGTGATGGGGTGCCGTGCCGTGCCGCGCCGCGCCGCGCTGTGCAGGCAGCAGCGGAGCGGCCGGGCGGGAGCGTGCGGCGGCGGCGGCGGCGCGGAGGGATGTGTGTTAGTAGGTCAGGGCTGCGCGGCGCGGGGCTCATAGCCCGCATGCCAGCCGCGCCGCGCCGTGACTGGCGGCGGCGCCGCCCCAATCGGCGCAGGGCGCTGCCGGAGGACGGCCAATGGGAACGGCCGGGGGCGGGGCGGGGCGGGGCGCGGGGCGGTGTGTGGTACAGTAGGTCTGTGTGCTGGCGATTGCATAACCGACGGCGGGGCGGGGGGCGGCGCGGGGGGGGGAGGGGGGAGAGCGGCGCGAGGGGCGCCGGCACTTACGTAACCGCCGCGGCGCCCCGCGGCAGCGCGCGGGGGGGCGCTCGCCACGCGCAGCCTCCGCAGGGGCGCAGCGCCGCGGGACCGCACCCCCTCCCCGGCAACGGCGGGGGCTGAGCGCCGGCGCTGCCGAGGGAAGCGGAGCGCGGCGAGGCTCTCGCGGCCGGACCGCTGCCTCCGTGCGTGGCGTCATCAGACTGTATCTGCATGGCGTGTAAAAAGCAAACCCTCGGCCCCGGCGGGAGCGTTGTCGTCTCGGAGCAGTTGCACAAGCCCCGGGAGCCGTGCTCCTGAGGCACGTACCTGCCACCTAGCCACGCATACGGGTAATCCGCCGGTGGATCGCGCTTCGGCGGCGACTCCCGGAACACAGTAATGACCGCCGTAAAAGGGAGGAGGAAGATAGCGGGGGGAAGGAGCCCGCTGACGGCGGCCGGGCCCCGCGCTGGGCGTGCTCCCTGCCGGTACGCCGCTTGGCGCTTCGTGCCGCGGGCTGCGAGGCTTGCCCGGCGCGGCGCGGCCGCTGCTGGCCTCCACTGATCGTCACGGGTGAAGGACTTTGACAGTATTTCTTCCGCCGGCTTCGTCCCTGCCTTCATCCCTGAGGCGGCAGCGCTGAAATGCTGCTCAAAGGCGGGGACGCGTTTTGGAGAAACTCGCCCACGCTGCCCCTTCGCCCCCTCGGGGCGATCCCCCCCCGCCCCGGCGCCGAGGGCCGCTGCCGGCGGTCCCACCTCTCCCGCACCTCCAAGCGCTACTTCTCTCCGCAGGGCATTGCGAAGAGCGGAGATTCACTGGTGCTGGTTTGACCCCTGTTTAACCTCCGTTTTAGAAAATGACACATGGCCAGCAAGAAATCCAATTCTCCTCTCGGAATGTGTTTGAATGTACACACGTTTGATTAAGCGTGCGATATGTATCTTCCTCATTTTTTTCCTCGCAGAAGGTTTGTCACTCCCTCTCTTTTTCCCTTCACAAGTAAAATTTATGGAGACAACAGAAAATTGTCTTTATTAAATCCTAGTTCCAGAACATAAATGATTCCTGACTTCCTTCTGTTAAACACTCTTACCAAAATAGCACAGTCCTCACTAACATAGCCCTGTTATATTACTCTGTCATCCCGTATTTATATGTCAACAGAGATAGCCCTCTGGAGCAAAGCAAACCTAACAGAAAGCAAATTCAGACACCAGAAGAGTTCAGTGAATACTTTTCAGTTTATCTCAGCCCTCAATCTTTTATCATGCTTACCCATACCATCCCTCCACAATAAATCTAAGTGCCTTGAATTCATTTCTATGTATCTCCCTAGATTATTTATTATGCAAGTCGAATAACGTCTACTCGCACTGATTTTTCCCCCCTTCCCTCCCTGTTCCTCCATATATAGCATATGGAGCCTCGTTAATGGTAACAGACTATGGAGCCCACCATGACTAGAAAGAGGACTCAAAAGCAGCCCAAGTCCAAGAGATCGACCATTGCCTTCATCTGGGGGCTGCACGGTCAATTTTTTTGCCGTGCTTCCGCTTGCCAGTGGATGCACATACATACGAAGACAGTCGGCATGCTACTGGAAATGTCAGGCGTGAGCTCCAGCAATGAGCTTGAAGACCTGCTTGCTCATAAATATTGGTGGTCTACTTAAGGTCTTAGGCACACTGGAGAACCCATGCGAAGAAACTTGTGCAGCACACAATATGTCCCGTACCATGCGTACTGTACTACCACAATGCACTGAGAATCCCCAGGACTGTCAAAAACTAAAGCAAATCCCAAAACTTCCAGCGATTTTTTAAATGGAAAGGCACATGCCATTTTCACCATGGAAAATATTTGTGATGAATCCTGGGCATATACTTTTAACTTTAAATCTCGTATCTAGAAAAAATAAATGCAGTAACTCAAATCTGCCTTCATAACTTAGATTCTTGAAATATAGCAAGAAGTCTCCAAGGCAATAATATCCTTCCTACGTGGGTGGACAGTCCTGGAAATAATATTCCAGATGGAGTTTGGTCGCCTATTTGCTTATATGTTTGTCACTAATTATAATCAGCCATAAAACCAGACCTGATCTTTCTCCCAGATTCGTAACAAAGATAATTTCTATATTTCACGTTACTTCTACTCTGTGGACGTCAGGAGAGTCAAAACCTTCTACAGCAAAATCTATTCTTACTCTCCAATCCTTACAGTGGGTGCTTAGTAAATCCAAGGATAAGTTGAGATAGAGGGCTGAATGCTGATGTGGCTCAAGGAGCATATTCATCATTTTTCCTCCTCTCCTGAGGTACAGAAAAAAATAGCACGGATGAAAGCCATAGCTAGCATTCTGCACAAAGGGAGTCCAAGGCTTTCGGGAAAACTCTAAAAAGAGAATCTTTCTATGATTATCCACCTCTGCTGATTTTCCTACTGGAGGGATGAAGTAGGTCATGAAGATCTTTAGATAAATTCTCAGCTGACTCTAGCATGGTAGGATTTAAACTTGCTTTTGGATGGCATGATATTAACTTCAACTCCTTTAGATTCGTCTGTATTTATTACTGCATGACTTAAACGCTCTTAACGCTACCTCTGATTTTGGCTTAATGAGTATTGCTGAGCCTACACTGAGTCATAGTACTACATAGAGGGTCTAGAAAAGGGGCATTTGAGAAGTAATTGCCAAAAATATAACAGAAAGTAATGTCTGTCATCTCTAACATTGGTTGACCCCTTTGCATTCACTTGTGTCCATGCCTTTTGGGCTTTCTGTAAGATAAGCTTTAAGTATGACCCAGCCTGAAATTCAGAATCAGTTGAAATCGACAGTAAAAGTCCCAGTGCCTCCAAAGAGGAAAGGCTTTAATTCCTCACCTTTATTACAGTCCACATACAGTACAACATAATAATTGAAATAACATATAGTTTGAGGCAAAATAAGAATAAAATACTTTTTAAGATTATGATCTATTAAACATACTGTAATGATTTTTATAGATGTGTGTGTATATATATGTACACACACACACACACACACACACACACTGGAATTAACTGAAGATATGGCGACTTCTGCTATAATCCTTGGTTTCCTTGCATTACATTCTTTGTATCTGTAGGAGGTTTACTACATAGCAATGCAATCACAGAAAACTATATTCACCACTGGTTTTGTATATTTAATGTGATCACTGCTCAAAAATGTTTAATACTAACCAAGTCCTCCAGGGCTTCCTGCTCAAGATGAGTAGTAGTGAAAGTTCCATAAAATAGATGATATTGTGATTTTATAAAGATCAAAGCCAGAAATAAAATACATTAAAGAAAAAGGCAAGTCATTTGACTACAGTTCAAAGTATTAATCAAAATATTTCCATGCATCTGGGAACATTTGTGGAAACTGTACTGGAAAAATATTTGTGCTGTAATGTACTCTTGCTAAAAGCAAACCCAAGAGAAATAGATGTTCACATTGTAACTTAGGCAGACATAAGTGAGGCAATGTTTACTGGAGCTGTTAAATGTGAAGAAACACCAAAAATTGCACAATAAGTGCATGGACTAAATAAAGAAAATTTACATGATACTTTTGCACTGCAACAGCCAACTTAAGATTGATGGGTCATTCATAACCTTCACATGACATGAAATGCAAAAGCAAACTCAATGACTATGAATGGCTTCCACATTCTCAAGCAGAGCTACAATGTAAAACACAAAAGTAAGAAGGTTATGATGTTCAAATATTTTAGATGAGACTAAAAGCAAACAAAATTGTCCTGTTTCTTGGGACACAGATAGCAATTCTGCCTGCAGGGCCACTAGCACATTACTCTACTTGGATTTAGAGACAATCTAGAGAACAGCAGTATCTTCAGGACTGAAGGAAGTATCTGATTTTACCTGAATATTTTAAACACAAAGAGGAGAAGTCTTTCCAAAAAGGTTCTTTTAATTAATGAACACATATGCTGCTAATGCATATAATGCTGCTGTTACTGAAACTCTGAGGTAGTGCTGCCAATACTGTGGAAAGTAAAAACATGTATCGCCATTCATTTTCAAGATTAAACTAAAAAAAAAATCACTGGAAAGCCCTCAAGAATGTGAAAATGTGCCATTTTATGAAGTGTATAGTATGTATATAGAAAGCGGGAAATGCTATGAATATCCCTGAAAAAAAAAAAAAAAAGGATGAGTCCTAGCTTCCCTCTACGTATGACTGAGCAGCAGACATGATGAGTAGGAAATCTGGAGCGCATCACATAAAAGTACTGGAGAAAGCAGCAGGCACCCTGCAGTGACTGAGAAGGCAAGGCACACCTTACACCCACGCACGTTTGAAAGGAAGGGGGAGATGACACACAGGTAGGGAGGTCAGCAATTTCTCATGGCCAACAGCACAGGAGGGAGACAAGTGACGTTGCAGTGCCACTGGGAACAGCTGTTTTCAGCCTGTGGTGAAACGAGCTCACCAGGCAGCACGCTAAGTTCCAGCTTCACGGCACCTTGCTCAGAGGTTGCCAAGGACCAGGGAGGTTTGAAATGTGTAGTTACTCAGAGCTGCCTCGCTGCTGACATCTGAATCATTGCAATTAAATGGATAGGCCAATAATTTGCAGGATTTCGGATGTGAAGTGATGATTTCTTGAGAAGAAGTAAGACCATCTCTACTAGAGAGGGCCCGAAAGTCCCTCATGTCCAGAGGCTCTCCTAGTCTACAGCGACTGAAGCAATTGCTGACAGGTTCTAGTCTAAAGCCCCTGCAAATGAAGCTTTCTGACACAGAAGCAAAAAAACCCACCACCAAGCAAACAAACAACCCCCCCCCACATTTTCCCTTTAAGACAGTTTTCTGTCCACATGGATATGAGCAATCTTATCTCCAAAACAAAATAAAATCGTCTTGCATAAAAGTTACCCAAATGACAGAGTTAACACAAGCCTGATTCAGTTAGTCATCTAAATGAGATTACTCAAAAATGATGATACAAGTCAAAAACTTCACCGCCTGGTCTCCAGCAGAGCCAAGACAAGGGAAAATCAAAACTCTTAGGCAGAGTTTTTTAGATATGACCTAACCCTATTCACCACTACTTTTCCAGTCATCTACTTTTCTGCTTCATTTGTCACACTCCAAGGTGAGAGATGTGTAAAGAAACCAGTGGGATGTTTTTTTGCAGTCATTTCTTATATACATTTGAGACTTGGTCTTGCCATTTAATCTTTGTTCACATTAGTCATCCCACTGACTCTGATGATTTACATTTGTGAGTAATCCTTACTTACGTGACAGCACTAAATCTATAAGAAATGTACCTCACTTGATTTTCACAAAACTGTTTGGAAGTCTAATATGCTTGACCACTGAAGGCAGACAGACACTGAGGACAGACATTTTTCTATGACGTTGTGTTTTGAGGAATGATGCTGAGAGCAAGCACTGCATGATGGATTTTTACAGCCACCATAACAACTAAGAATAGTAAAATACGTATTAAAATACTGAGCAGTTGGCTCTCCTATGACAGTAATTATCAGTGAGTCATTTGTTGAAGCCACTATGCTTTGCAAAATAGTTGGAAATGTGTTCTATTGAAGTGAAAATTGAGTAGTAAACTTAAAGACATCAAGAGCTATAAAAAGTTTGTCACACAGCAATGATTAGCAGAAAGACAAGAAGAAGCCTTTGTTCTGTGCAGGGGATGTCTGTGCTACTGTTTTACGGTTATTGTAGGTTAAAGCTGTGCAAGCACTGGGCAGGCTAATTATAGCCTTGTGAGAGAATGGAGAATGGAGTCGTAGACCCTCACACTCAAGGACTGTAGAGAGTCTGGAAAACACCCTTAGCAGGGGTCACTGAAAAGCATACTCCTGGTTGTTCAACAGCCATTGTTGCTCGGACTGCATCATTTAAAGTCAGGCAGATTACTTAGTTCAAACTTTTGCTCCTGGAACTCTCTGCTCAGCTACTCGGTAACCTTGGAGGACTAGAAATAGCATTGCCATCATTCCTTTTCACCCTTAACATGCTCAGAAGACTAAAGTTTTTCCTTCTGTACATGAAGCAGGGAGGTGTCCTTCTTGCAGATGAGTCCAACTGGGACCTAGAGATGTGAGAAACTGGGACTCTTCTACTCAAGTCCAGAGCAGGGCTTTGTCTGATAGATATTTGGAAAAATCTCTACCAGCCACCGCTGCTATAAACCCCTGTTGCACTGGTGGCTTCCTAACTATTGGACATCAGAATTCTAAAATTGGCATGCAGGAGGATCTAATATGCAGGAAAACAGTTAAAAAATCACCAGAGCAGACACAAAGAGCAAAAGTGACCTTGCATTTTATAGCATAGCCATCAGGACATTCACCATGGGAGAAGGGTATCTGTGTTTCACTACTTACTTCAAGGACAGTTCATGCATTGAGAGGGCTGGACCCAACCCTGAAGAACATCCTGTGTTATCTGGGATAAATAGATAGCCATCATGGATTTGTGCAAACATGTTGTATTCATTCTGCCCTGAACCACCTTGATTCCCTCATTGAGTACCACATGCAAAAAACTACTTATTAGCTAGCTCAAAATTAGTTCTTTAAAAATAAGTATGATGGAGACTTACACAATAATGTGTACATAGTTTTCTTCATTGTGTTTCATGCAAGAAACAGATGGCAAATGCAAAAAAGATCTGAATGTAGTAAGAGGGTGAGGTTGGAGAATATGTAGTCCAATGAAGCCAGTAAGACTCAGCAGCCTGTAAATAATGCTGTTTCAGAGGTATCTTATCTGTTAATGCCTGTGCCTTTCCTTTAGATAGGAGATGGAAGTCTAGTCTGTTAATCTATTTCAACTACCATACTCTTGTTCTTCATGCATAAACACCAATCCCTCAACAATATTCAGTACAGATCTCTTAAGTTAGAACAGGTAGACATGGATAAAATCTATTGTGAAATTAAACTGGAACTAGAGAAAAGGAAATCCTGATTTAGTGTTCTATATACCTATGCGGTGGCAACACTTAAAGAGTTACAAGTATCTTCTCTCCAGAAAAATTAATTCATTTATGACTTCAGAGCTGCTGCTAACACAAGTCATAGCAACACAGGAAAACATTAAGCTTGACTGTAATCCTGTTTTTACATTTAGCTGTCTGAAGCACAGGGCAAAGGTTTGAAATAATGCAGTAAGTTGAGTAATTGTTTAAAAAGCCTGCAGTGTTAGTGGCAAGCTAGCTTTACATAGTATCGCTAGCCATCCAGTATTCCAGTGAAATATTATGTTAGACCAACTACAGAAATTATTTGAATTAACTCTAAAAGCTGCGCTGTGGCAGGCCAAGAAGGAATGGGGCAACAAACTAAAGAGATGGAGGTTTTTTCCCTGCCATCCCATTATTATCGCCTGCACATAGCACACACCCTTGCAAGCCACCCAACCTCCCTTTGGAACATGGTGGAATCTGTTTTTTATGTCTGCTAGTGATGACACATGCTATAGGAAAATTTTCTCGAGATTTGTTAAGTTAGCTTCTGTGGTGCCTTTCCTCACGTTCAAACAGAGAAAGAGACACCAGATAGGGAGAAAGACATTGCTGAGGAGAGTTGGTGTTTGCCCAGGGGCAAAACCTGATGTAGCTGCATGGGTTTGTGTTTGAGGTGTGAAACACGAGCTGTGAACTTCTTACCAAGCAGTGAGAGAACCATGGTCCAGAATTAGGTCAAGGGGACCAGGCTTGCACTGCTGGTGATGAGGAGTACAAAATGAACTGGAAAATAAATATTCTTTCAAATGTCCCCAGAAAAAATCTGAGGAAAATAAGGGTTGAATGAAGCAAGACTTCCTGAGGGTATTTAACAGAGAGTAAACATGGAAAGAGTAAGAGATTGTTTCTTTTTCTAGGCCTAATCCCAAATGCTCTTCATGCAATTGGTGAAAATAAGCCCAGAATTTGTCTCCATAGTCCCTGTAAGTTCTAAGGACAAGGCTATGTTTTTAATTTGATTTTACTTGTGTTTGGCTCAAAACATGTGTGAGAAGAATGTTATTTCCTTGGTACAAATAGTCTTCTCAAACATGAGCCTTTTCCCTTTTAAACTGAATATATGTCTAGAAGGCACAAAACACACCATCTTAAGCTATATGAGCTTGGGAAGACAGTTTTGATACAAAAGTCAGCTAAGTGGTAGTTGATGCAGCTGTAGTCCTGCCTAATGTCCCTAAGCTAAACTCTGCTTGGGCTAATTAGCCATAAACGGATGTCGTCACTTCTCAGAAGAATAAGCATGGACAATTCCTTCCAGACTGACATATTATTCTCTAACAGAAAGCTGGTTTAGTTTTCTGTCAGCAGTTCTCATGGAGCTGAGCTGGTGTCAGTTCCAGTGATCAGTAACAGGAATGAAGTAAAATGGTCAAGAACACTTTTCATCCAAATCCCCAATCTGCCATTTTTGTTTATTGTTCCTCTGATAGTATTCTTAGAATAAAATCTGTTCCCTCATAGAACAGAAAGAAAGCAATAAAACCTACTAAAAAGAAAAGTTAAAGAAATGTTTAGCGAGACCATTTTCTCAGCCACAGGTGCTCAGCCCTCATTCCTACCCCAGGCCATGGATGACCTGCTCGCACAATTTGTGAACTGTTTTCCTGGGGAAAACTTGGGATCAAGCAGGCAGCAGGCAATGGGGAGCTGAGTAATCTGAGACATGACAGAAGCCCACTACTACCCACCAGCTTTTGTGGAGATCCTTCATGTCCTCTCCCATTACATGACAAGAGCACATCCTTTGAAGGATGAAGGAGACAGTAAGAGGCCCCAAAGTTGCAAATAAAGGTAGACTACCACTTCCAGAATGCCTCACCCAATATATGTCCTATTCCCTTTTAGTTCCTGAGTTGTTCTTGAGAAAAAAAGAAGACTGGTAGGGACAGGTTGGTTGAATTGCCACTAACACTTGGGATGTTTCTTGCAGCAATCGCAGACCTGTGCAGCATAGCAGGTGCATGGTGAGTCATCTGCTGCTTGGAAGAACTTGGTCTACTGTCCACATGCAATGCAGCCACGCTGCAGTACACATCAGTAAGCTGGGCTTGGTACAAGCCCACCATATGACAAAAAAGGGGCTCTGCTGCTCTGTCCTCCTCAGCACAGAAAGAAGTTAAACTGAGCCTAGAGGAAAAAAAGGTTGAAACACTTCTTTGCATACACAGACACTTCGATTGATAGGAGCCTTCAGGTAATTGAGCCAATTGAGTGCTCCCCTCCTCAATGGGTGTTGGATCCAGAAATGGAACTCCCCCAAAATAGGGTCAGTTGCAGGACTAACCAGGGCAAAAGGAAATGGATATTTTGCTGTCCTTGCAGCTTTACTCCTCCTCTCCCCTCATCTACTGCTCCCGTTACAGAATTCCCAGGCAAGCATCTTTCTTGCCCTTCTCAGGGCAGGCAACCGTGGTCTCGCCTGCCTTTAAGGCTGATAACCAGTCTAGTTTTGTGATGGACAGCCTGCAAGCCCAGGGTCCCCCAGCGCCGAGGCAGTTTGTTCAACAGGCTGCCCTAGCACTGGGAAGTCTGAAGGCCTGTCATTTTGTCTCCCCAGCAGACTGCTGGGCAGACTGCTAAGGAGCTGGGTTGGCAAGCTGGCATGAAACCGGGCAGGCTTTTGACTGAAACCTGCCTGGCAGGCGAGTTTGGAAATGTGCCTGTGTTTTGTCAGAAGATTTGTTAAAACAGACACATTCCCACAGAATGTTCTGATTTTGATTAATCAGCGTTTCAGGGTGGGTATCATGTTCCCCTGGAACATTTCTGACCATCTTTGCTGACAATAAGCTGCACATTTACAGCACACCCCATCGCAATGATCCTTCAGTGCTTCCCACTCAAAATGCTCACGCCGACAAGAGCCTGAGTGCTACCCTGCAGGAATGCTAAGCTCCACCGTGCCCGTTATGAATAAGGGCAGGGTACGACATGGACAAAGAATCCAGGCCTGGGCCGTTTGATATTAGAGAAATACTTTGCAGGCAGACAGAGCGAAAAAGCCCTTCCCATGCATTAAAGCACCTCACATATATTCATAATTACGCGTTGCGTTGCTCAAGTTAGCTCATCTCACATAAACCTGCTCTCAGTTTGCAATTTAATATTATGAATTACGGGCACTAGAACTGCTGAATTAGGAAAATAAGGGCATGGAAAACATTATGCAGGTTAAAGAAAAGAAACTCCTATCATTCTCTGCTTTGCTTTCTCTATCCTTGCTTCTCATTACTGCCTTCCCCCCCCTGCCCCTCCATGTGTCTGGTATACATTCTAAAAGCCAATGTTATATGTTTTCATCCTTGTCTTTTTGAGAATAACAACAAGGTTCTGCTTGCTCTGACAAACTGAACTTATTCTCAGGCCCTGTATTTCAAAGCAGGATTTGACACACAGGAAACCCAGAAGAGAATAAGCCTGTCACACTTGTTTTTCTTTTTGGTTTAACCGATTCATTTATTTTCTTTTAAGATATTGTAGGGCTTGTAATGATTCTCCTGTGCTTTCTTGCATCTGTGACTCATGAGGTAGGCTGGGTCTAAGAGACGGGCCAAGCCACAAAGTTCACATACAGGTTCTTGTTTTTCCAAGGTCTGAGGAAGTTCAGATTTGAGGGTTTGGGTTTGGACCATCTCAGGAATGTACAAGGATTCAGTTCCTAGCTAAGTAATTTGACACATTTCTTTCTCCTTTCCCTTCCACTCTTACCACTTTGGATTTTATTTCACTAATTGTGTTAGCCATGATTGGAAAAATTAACGAAAAAGTCATCATTGTTACATTGTCTTTCTGCTGGGGGGTGGAAGGGAGAAGGAAAAGAACTCTTCCACTGGATGATCATAATAATATTTCCCACACTTGCAGTCATCTATGGCTAACTAGTTACTGGTATTGCTACTTAGTAGTAGTATCTGAGTGTCTCACAGGCTACGGCAGTGGCAATGACAAAATCCCTAACAGACTGCAGGACCAAGGATTTTCAGGCTCTTCTTTTTCAGGTCAGATATCTCTTGTTGGGGAGTGAGGAAGCTGTTAGAGTTTGGCAATTAAAAGATATATCTGAAAGGAAACATTTATGACAAAAAGGCTGTCTCAATGTAGAGAGTTGTTCTTGTTTCTGAAAACTGTCTCAAGGCTTTCTCATTTTCCCTACTGAGGTAACTTAACAGAGGACATTTTGTTCCTAGTTCTCAAGTGCTTATCTTGGACTTTGAGATCAGTATTGTCCAGTGGCACACAGCTATATCAGTGCATGGGCTGATTTTGATACTACTGTGAGACACAGTGGAAGCAGATAGCCCTACACCAGAATTGCTCCAGTGCTTTCTGTCCAACAAGGCTGGGAGAGCTGCAAGTGTACCTTTTTCCTCTTGAATCACCCTTCATTTTGAAGTTCTACAGAGATCCGTATCATGTCACAATATCCATGTGAGTATCACGGGCTTAGTGCCCACCTGTAGATCTTTGACTAATTTAAACATGACCACATGTAGACCATCAACCTGCTTACAGGAAATCAGGCTTTGGATAAAGGCCAGCTGGTGTGAGCTGAGATCAGGTAGGAGAGCTACTCTGAAAAGGTTCATCTGAAAAGCACACAGGTCTCTTAATCAAAACAGTGAGACACCCTGGCATTTGCATACCATGCAAGGACCTCCAAATGCCCTCTTCTAAGTTCAGTGTGCTAAAAAAAGTCATCTCTCTCTGCTTGTGAGGAACCTGTCTATCAGGAGATTCATACTGTGGTCATTTCTAGGATGGATGACTGTAATGCAGAAGATAGTTTTTGGGCTCTAACACTTATCACGGCTGCCTGCCCTCTCTCTGACTCAGGCCAGCATAATCAAATTAATCTAGCATTCAAGTTCTTTCTATGGTTTCCACTCAGCTTTTAATGCCAATTTAAGCATTTTGTTAATTTGTGGATCAAGCTTCAACTTAATCAAAGACTGATTTTTGATGTAGGGCTAATTTTACTCTGGTCCTCTCTAGTTTTTGTTGTTTTATGCAGCAAAAGATTAGAATCCTAACTCACCGTGAAATGTGCAAGTGCTGCTAGCTCTTCACCTTTTTTATTTCATTTTCTGCATGTTGCTATGTAATACCCTCTGCAATCCTTTCTTTCAAAAATCACACATCTGCATGTACAGTTTTGAAATATGTAATGCATTTATTCAGGCATATTTGCTTTTTCACAAGTTGGTGGAAAAAAACATTTTATGGCAATATAAAGCCTGGGCCTAGTGCATGAGAACGGAAATAGCAATAACTGGAAGTTTAAGAGGGAAGAAGTGGAGCTGTCTGGAATCAACATCTTGAAACACACCTTGGATGTTAAAATCAAGAGAGTAGTTCATCCTAATAACTCAAATAAAACAGGCTTAGTTTAGGAAAGGGCTAAAGACCACGCTATGTTTGCCATTTATCATTAATAGAGAAGTACCAACTAGTTTTTATTGGCTAGAGGCAGCATCAGTGAGTTGTCTAGGGAGATGAGGAACTATGAAGAGTATGAAGACTGCTGTCTCTAGTAAGTGCACAATGTAGATCTGCAGATTGTGACCCAAACAGAAACATAGCCTCTTTGAAGTAAAAGATCACACTATGGACTATTATGGTACATTGATGGCTCACATCAGCAAAAGAATCTAATGGGAAAAGGAGGCAGGAACTCCTCCATACAAATACATGGCCAAGAGGTAATCTTAAAAAAAAAAAAAAAAAAGGTAGAGGAAGTAGCAAATTGATGGTAGTAAAACAAGGAAACAGGCATAGGAGGAGCATGAGTAAACAGAGGTTGTGGAGATCAGTAAAGATGCCAGAAGGAAACTGGATGCACAGATTAACGGGACTAAATGAGACTGACTAATGCCACTACTTTGGGCAAGTTACAGAAGACAGAGAACTTGACCGTGAGAACCAGTCCAGTGTTTGGAATACAGGAAGAGCCTGGAGTAAAAATATCAAAGACGTGGTATAGGAGAACCACATGCCACCAACTGGTGGGCAAGCAAGCACTGAGGGTGCTTACTGTACAACCTGACCTCAGATGATGGGACACTATAATCTAGTTTTCAGTTAAATTTTCTCGGTATGGAACTGGGATATTCTTTCCATGTTCACTTTTCACAGCTGTGCTTCATGACTCAAATTCACTCAGTTTATTCCAATCATAAATCTTGCCCATATCATTCTGTAATTTGAAAAGAATTAGCCATAGGTATTCTGAAAAAAAAATGTTTTAGTAATAAACCATATCACTGGATGTAGAAATATCATTTGTTGTATTATTCTATTTCAATTTACAGATTAACAGCAACATAAAAGGGTTTTTTTCCTCCCCTTCTGTTCCATCTCCTTCCTTCTTTCTCTATTTGCCACAAATAAAAATAAATCTATTTTAATCAATAAAAAACAAATGTTTGTCACACAACAGTTTTCTGCAACAAACTAAACAAACTATCAATGTCAACACTTGTGCCCTGACTGACTCTACCAACCAAGCCAATATTTAACCGACTGTTCATATGGAGTCTTTTTTATGAGCCTTATGCTATATAGAGTGCAGCAGCAAGAAAGAAAGAGGGTTTTAGGTTCCTCTTTTCAGAATTTGGTGGCTCAGGAGTACACATTAGAGAAAACTTCATTATTACAGCAGGTACGAATTTTTTGACAAGCGTATGCCCTGGTACCCCAGTGACTGACTCATCACCTGTTATCCAGGAGCATGCCCTGATAGTCTTCAGTGCACAACCACCCTCTGAGTGTGGCAGAATAGCTCTAATACTTGTCAGTAATTTTTGTTTAATTCCTGGCCTCTACAGAGCAACAGCCACACCTCCCCAGCAGAATAAACGAGATCAGGCTCCTCTGTATAGCAGCATATGTCAAGGTTTAACTCCAAGGACACCTCATGGCTAAAGAACAAAAATAAACTTTTTGAGATTTGCACACCTCTCTGTAGGTTATGGTTGAACAAACCCCATGAAAGCTAACTTCATGTAGATCAGATGGGGTTTTAGCTGCCCTCTGTGTGGCTACCTGTGACCGTCACATCTGTATAATAGTGCCAGTTTTCATACTTTGACTGCTAACAGGGATTTATGCAGTGAACACCGCATCAGCACAGTGTGTTTTCTACTCCTCTGAACTATGCTAGATGCAAGCTGCAGTGCTCTGTGCAACTGTTCGAAATGGTCACACTCTGCACATAGGACCAGACCTCACCGAGCCAAACATGTTGTGTGTTCAGTGCTGACTGTGGGCTGAGCTGGTAGGTGTTTCACATCGGAGCAGAGCGAGCTCCAGTTTCCCATTGTGAAGCACCAAGGCTTTTATTATGGGCTCATTAGAGCAGATGCTCTGTGGGTTGGGCAGCCATAAACTAGTTCTTGATTACTGTTACCTCGCTGCTGGTTAAGTTGTCGGTGTTCTTACTGCAGGCTGACCTTTGGAGCTGAACCAATTTGGTGTTTGTACTTTCTTCTTCAGAAGCAAGTTTCCGTCTTTCTGTTTCTGATATCCCTCACCACAAATTCAACACCTACTCATCTTTTCGTTGTGTCTGAAGGTGATCTGTCTATGGTTATTGTCATGGCTCACCAGCAGGGCTTTCAGGGAAAGGGACTGTTAGAGACACGAAACTTGTCCAGTTATCATATAAACATCTGTATGCTGCTCCAGATCAGAGGGAGTCACTAGTATCCAGCTTCCTAGCAGGTTCACAGCAAACTTTGCAACGGCTGGAAGCTGTGATTCACTCCTTGACTTCAGGAGTGAAGCAGATTAGCCTCCAACTTACAGCTAGAAAAACCTCCATAGCACCTGAGACCAGCAAAACTGGCAGCTTCTTTGTCTGACATATTTCTACGTCCTGTCTGTTTGTACAATACACGCATAGCTCTGAATAACATGGGTTTAAGCTTCTGAATTTAAAATAATTATTTGCTTTCTAGACTAATATCAGGTGGGTATTTCCATTTCTGGACTCTTATTTAAGTATCTGATCATCACCCATGCACGGATGCCAACAGTTTCTATTTCCTTTTGCAAAATGCTCAAACAAATCTGGGCATTACCAGCTGTATGTATTTGATGCTGATGCTGCAGTAACATGTGCTATACACAATTGGACATTACTGGGCAAAAGTCTCCAAGAAACAGGTTCCTTTTTGTCAAGGACAGGCATATGTTTCCTAAAATCATACAGGATTCCCTTTCAAAGTGACTTGCTGCTGTTTTGGAGCAGGTATCAGAGCGCAGACAAAACTCAGCATTGTCCTGGGCACAATTTTATGAGGATGCCCATGCTGTTTGACATGTGCAAGGAGAGCTAGCCAGAAGATATTCATTTTCTGAAGCCTGAGCTCCATACAGAGCCTGAGTGGTGTGCAGGGCTGGGGTCAGATGACTTCCTTCCCAGTGCCACGCTGTGGCTGGGATGTGGCACGTCAGGCGCCCAGTGAGATGGGATGCCACCAAGCAGCAACCTCATCACGGTTTTGTTTTTTAATAGTGCATGTCCCAGGTGGTATTAAGCACTGCAAGGAGATGCTCAGCTAGGAAAAGCCAGCACATGGTCCTTACCACTGGGCTGGAGCTACTGAATCCTGAAGGGTCACTTACGCCACTGTCCTCATTTTGCTACTTCATCAGCTTGCTCAGCTCCTTCACTCATCCAGTCATCTTTTTTCCTGACCCTCAGCTAAGTATTTGAAGAATAAGGATCATTACACTGGTTTTACATTATAAACTTTATTTTACATTGCAGTAGTTCTGGGTTTGATAGAAATTTAAATAAAGAGGCTAGCTAGATTGGTGAAAAACTGAAGAGCAGTAACATGATAAGAGAAAAAGAGGGAAGAAGGTGGAGTCACGAAACTCCATGGTGGATGGTGGAAAGAGATCTCTACATCTAGCTGCACAGGCGACATGCTCTGCCCAAAACATGCCTGGCTTAGACCATATATATGCTTTTATACATATACAAACTCCACTGGTTCTATTCACCATTTGGCCTGCAGCAAACTTGCAGAGTAGTTGATACAGATACAGAGGAGCTTTGAATGCACACAGCCTGCTTAAGTTGAGCGTATTTTCTGCAAACCTAATCACCATGCCAGTGAGCAATATTCTAGAGCCAGTTTCAGTGGGAGGACACCGATGTAACGGCATGCATGATTCAGGAACCCCCTGCAATGATAAACTGCCATTTTTATACACCACTCTGACAACTGTAGTTGGGGAAAACACCATAAGATGACAGAGGTGAGGCTTGAAATTTCAAAAAGGATTGTAGAAAGTTTTGTTTTGTGATAGCACAATATCACAGCGTACACAGTATCACAGCGTGTTCTCCCATCTCCACAACAAGGAACGTGTTAGTAATTTTGACCTTCACACCACAAACTGCTTAATATTTCTAGATGTCTGTGTTTCTTAAACATAGATATATTGCTGATCGTGATTTCTTGTGAACCATGTGTTATTAGTATTAGTGCTGCAGCTAGATTAGATGCGCAGAGCTGTTGAAGCTGTTTAAGATAGTGACAGCATAGCAAGTAACTCCTACTCTCCTCCTTAGACCAAACAAAAGCTTCAAGCAGTCTTGCAAGTTCTCTAGTTTTAAAGACACACATGAAGTGCAGCCCTCAGAAACGTCTTCAAAATAGAGATAAATATAAAGGAATAAATTGGATTTTCCTTTACCATTTTCTGTGTTCAAAAAAATGAAATTGCCATAATACAAACAGCAGGGGGAAAATAAGCAGTGAAAGAAAATCACCATTAAAGTACTAATCGTGAAGCTGACAAATGTATTTTCATAGTATTATCTGAGTTCCAAAGATAGCTCTGAAAAAGGAGGTCAGCCTGGAATTGGGGCATTAAAAAATGTTGGTTAAAGACAGGAAAGGTCACGACTGTTTGCACAGTGCTCTAGTTTCTCCATTTAAAAAAAATACAGTTATGGAGAGATGATGATTCAGTGCTGGAGGAAAAAAAACAATGTATGTGATTGGTGAACACACTCGCCCCATCTATGAAATCATCTACATGCGTGGCTAGATGAACATCTGCTGCATAAAGTCAGCACTGGTTTCAGTATGCCACAAAACAATTTGGCTTTTGCTTATTTTCTGAGGAACGGTACAGGAAGAATGTCTGCTATACCCGAGTAGCTGATAATGTAGCATTTAATAATGACACCAGTGAGCAAGCAATGCTAATAAAATTCAGTATCTTTGTCTCAAATGTGTTGTTAATCCAACATGATTCAGAAATGGATGAACGGGGGTGGGAAAGTAATCAAGCATGCTTGTTTACGCTATTTCCTCTATTCTTTATCAAGAAAACTAAATGCCAGCATGTGATCAGCTCTGACTCCAGCACACAGTGCATTTGCAACGACTGCTTTAATGGACTGCTCGAACTGATGGCAGAATGAGAAAGATCATCCGATAAATTCAGCATATACATACAATATAAACCTGGCCTGTATTTATCAGTGATTAAGTATGACAGGGAGTAGTAGCTTATCCAGGAAATTCCATATGCTACGTGGGCCAGATCCTCAGCTGGTATAAACCAGTTTAGCACCAGTGAAGTACGAGCAGTACAGTAGGGACGACTGTAGCTGCCAAGTTTGATGCTGCACCATGTGTGATATTCTATGCCAATTATTTAACAAGCTTATTAGGTATTTACATCTAATTTGCATAAAACCAACTTCCTTTTTGAAAGCCTGCACTACTGCTGTGGGGTGGAAAGCAGCCCTGATGAACAAAACCCCCTCAGCTTGACTACTGAGTAGTCACCAGTGGAGGTTTTCATAGCCACTCACGTTTCTGAAGTCCCTTCCCTGTGACCGACAGACCTATACTGCGTCCTCTAGTAACTAAAAATGACGGCAAGGAACTTGTGTCTAGGGGCTGCAACTGACAGTCCTTGCTTCTTCCATCCTTCTCACTGTCCCCAGCCCCAAAATCCTGTGCCTTATAGCAGCCACAAAACATCAATTACATGTGAGCAGGTTTAACTCTACAGATCCAGCTGAGATTTATGCTGGTAAACTACAGCCAAAAGATTAACATCAACAATGCTCCCAGGCACTTAGTCTACTACTAGAGTGCTAGTAACCTTCATGAGAGAGGTATCAGGGCTTCTTGGGAAGGTTCCTCTGTGCAAGTGATGGCTGAGATTCAGGAGCCACCACTCTGCAGGCACACCTTATTTCAGTCACTCTACCCCACCCAGTTCCTAAAAAGTCAGGTCTCGTCAACCCAAATATCAACAGCAGTAGACTGCCTGTGCAAATTCACTTCTCTAATGTGATATTTACATAACAGGAGTGTATGTTAGGATGCTGACATTTAAACATTTTTTTCTTTGACATGGCTTTGGAATGATAACCTAGGAGAGCGTTGCACAGTCCTCCTGTATTCTGCCAGCAGAGGAAGTGGTGGAGAAAGTCATTCTGTTATCTGCTGGAGAGCAGCCCTCCGAGTGCAACACCCTTTGGGAGTGCAAATGTTGGGTTTCAGGATTTCCTGGGTTCTTTTCTTGCTTTGGGAGTAGATTATAATTTAGCAGCCAGAGATGCTTTTGGGTTTGGGTTGACTGCAGGAAACTAAATTCAGAAGAATTCTTTTCAATCCATAGATCTTATCACTTGAGATAAAACATCATGCGCATTAAAATGGAGACTTATAACCCACTATGCATCATCTAACCAGGGCAAGGATAAAGACCTATCCTGCATCATGAGCTTGGCTCCTTACTCTGAGGTGCAGCATGGCAAAGTAGGGAAGAATGAAGCCTACAATGCTTGAGAAATAACTCTGTAATCTGACTGTAAAACAGATGAACAGTTGCTGATTTCCTGATTTGGAGCAGGACCCATTGGTTAGCAAGATCATGAAATGCCCAGGAACACAAGAGGTTGTCTTTAAAAGCCGTAGTTTCTTGACCTGTGTCTCTTTACACTTTCTCCTCAGAAAGTTACAGAAAGTATGGGAAGGGCCCTCTGTCAGCAAAAAGTGAGTGGCTGAGTACCACTTGCAGAAGAGCTAAGACAGACTAGTAAAACGTGAAGGACATAGAGGGCCCACAACTCCTAGCAGGTTTGGTGAGGGACCAGGCTTTGATATACTCCTCAGTGAGCAAGGGCATCACAATCTGACCTAGATTGTCTGGGAGGATACCAGAATGGCGATAACATCCCAGTACAAACGGTTACAACCAGCATGAACTGAATGTCATACAACACGTTCCCTGGAATAACAAACTAAAATAAGATGAATGCAGCAGAGATTTTCTTCAGCTGGTGCTGAGACTGTCTGCTACCTCGGTTTCTCCCTTTGGAGCTCTCTAGAAGTATCCCACAAAGCCTAGGTCTCAGGCAGTGTTCCTCCTTGTCACCTCATTTAATCCCTTTTCCTTTGCTGCGTTAATTTTCCCTGTGTCCCTTCTTCTGGCTCTTCGTTCATTCAAAAGGCCAATATCAACACATTTTAGCACTTGCTGTGCAAATACATGCTCAAGGTGTGCTCAGTGTGGTATTAGCAATTCCAGCTCCAGCGCTGCCATTAGCTCTCTCAGTGCAGACATCAAATTGCAATACATAATCTTAATGCAAAGCTGTCAACCAGTTACTTCATTATACTGTGTAGTATTCCCAGGCCAAGACTATATTAACACTAGAGTTAAGACAGAGAGCATAGATTAAAAAAGTAGACAAAATAAGCATTACAAGAATATTGCAATTATCCCCAAAACAAATATCAGAAACCCTTAAGATTCAAAGTTCAATCTATACTAATAGAAATTCACAGTAAGGTCATCAAAACAACCTCAACTGAGACAAGTAGTGACAGCCTGCAATAAACAAGCAAGTTAGCCTTATAACATCAACAGCTACAGTAGCATGAAATATTTCTACAGGTTTAAAGTAATTCTTTCTTCCTCATATGCTCTCTTTATAGTGAACTTGTATATGAACAGTAAATACACGTACTTTTGTTTAGCAGTGTATGTGGTATGGCTTTGTCCTAAAATAGAGTGGAAAACACAGGAAAAATGGTTGGTATGTTGGACATACAAGCAGCTTTGAACAAAAGCCATATGTCTTAATGCTAAGAGTCTCCAAAAAAGTTTAGTCTTAGCTATGATATAAATCAGATCACCTGCTTTTATGAAGTATATTTTGTCTTGCATTCACAGACTTCATGACGATAAAATAACACACATCCTTAGCGTGTAATTACATGTTCAACTGCCTACACTGTAAATAGTGTGCCCTTTAAAAACAGTTACTGGCATATAACTAATTAATGAAATTATTCAGGGTTATTGCCCACATACCAGCAATATTCGTTACAGAACAGTTTGCATTCAGGTTTCACCAGTTTGCAGCCCCGCTGCCCTGCCACATTATTTTCCATCATAATGCTTTTATCTGGTTTAAGAAAACCGCATTTTAAGGAAAAAAAGTTATGGTACAAAATAAGGCTGGAAATAAACAACACTGAGGGCAAAATCCAGTCTTGGCGTCACGAAGCCGTGTGCAGCTACAAGGGAAAAGCCTGTAGTCCATCAGGCTACAGGCAGATAGGGTGAGAGCAGCTGCCTGGGGAGGAGGGGGACCAGGGGGCACACATGCTTGGCAACATGCTTTGAGAAGTTGCATATGATCTCCCTTCTGGGTCCTGTTGGGAAAAGAAACATCAGCTGAAAGGAACCAGGAGCTTCCCCTATAACCTGGCACTCGGGGGAGACCTTGGCTGGAAAAGGACCCCGTTCCTGTGTGTGTTGCTCTGCCTTTCCTCTCTCTTTCTGAGTTCAGACTGGCAAATTTTTATCCCTTAACACCCAAGCCCCAGCAATGTGAGCTGAGGTTATGCCGTTGGCCCTAGAACTGAATTTCCTTTGTTTGCATCGGTTTAAGCAAATTCCTCTTAATCACTTAATGTAATTTAAACATACAGTTGTGGGCCACATGGGTGTAAACAGGTAGGTACAGACCAGAAGCGCTCGCAGAACTGCCTTTGCTTACACTGAAGGCTGAATTTGGTCCAGTATTTTTGCACAGAAAGGCAATGTGTAATGTTACTGCAACACATTTTCTCTGGCACTGTCTCGCTGCTGTTGGCACAGACACAACTCTTTGATATTGAGTAGGTGAGTGATTTTTCTTGCCAGCTTTCTATCTGTAACTTTGACTCCCAGTAATATTTACTAGCTGCCGTCAGTATGGCAGCTTTTAAGTTTCATTTCAGTCGTAGGCCAGCCATTAAAACAAAGCTAGAGGCGGTGCCTGTCCAGACAAGTCATGATATTCTGTGGTAATGCACTTCTGCGTCATCTCACAATGACAGTATGTGCCATGAGGAAGAAAAGGAAGGGGGAGTAGGCTTATGTCTGTATTTAGCAGAAAGCACAAACACGCATTTCTCTCTTCATGCCTGTGAACAAAATCCATCCACAGCTCCCCAGAAAAGAACAGACTGCAACACTGTAAAGCAGTCAATAAAATTAGTTATTGCAGAAGTTAGTTATTGCATTAGTTATTGCATTAGTTATTGGGAAAGCTGGTTTTTGGGATGGGAAAGGAAAAAGGTGAACAGTGATGAAATACCAAATTTTACCTCCTACATCTTAAATATTTTAAGACATTAAAGGAGGATAGTTTCATACCAACAACTACCCATGAGCCACAGGAACCAACTTGTACTTTAACTGCAGCTTGTCAACTGCAAGGTATTTTCTATCAAAACATCAACAAATGTGATTCAGCCTGTAGGGCTGACTGTACAAATCCTATGTAATTTATTGCCTCTCTTCTTCTCTATGCTGACGTATTAGTCTACTGATTTACAATAGAGTACTGCAAATACGATATCTCCTTGAGTGCCTAATAATAGACATAATATCTAATAATATTAGAAATAATATTCTAATCAAAACATGGGAGCTGAATTAGAAAGGTGCAGTGTTTCCCACCTGTGGAGAAGAGTGTGCCTCACCAACTGGAAAGGGCTGGTGCAGGAGAAACAGGGAGGATATTTGGCTCCACAGGTACATGTGCTTTGCTCGATGTGCATTTTCACACCACAGCCAGCTGAATGCAACCTGGAGATTTGTTCAAAGGAGCTCCTGCTCCTTGTCCTCCCTCCCCCATTTGTTCGTTTGCTCCTGCTCATATCCCATCTCACTCTCAGGAGTTGCAGGGCTGGCCAGTGAGCAGCTCGGACAGATGGTGGCTTAGCCCCTGCGTTGGTTCAGTGAACTGATCCAATGCACCCTTTGGCAGAAAGATCACTGGATCCGATGTACTTCTTATGCCTGCGTGTGTGCCAGAGCTGCAGCCATCTCCGGCTCCACCTCAGGGACCTGACAGATGAAGTGCCTTGCAATCCTCTTCCACCCCAGGTAGCTGCACGACGCAGCTGGCTCCTTACAAAGTGCTTTGAAGATACAAGGAGCAGCAGAATTACTACTGAGTATGTGAGTATGAAAAGTAACTTTCACCTTCTCAGAAGTAGCACAAAGGCACCTAGGCTCACCTGCCAGCTAGATGCCAAAGGAGGACAGTGCCGAGCCCGGCCTGAAAGGCAGTGGCAAGGCACGCTGAGGAGCCATGGGACAGTTGCAGTCACCCCGAACCTCACCTAAAGCCAAAGAGCTGACTTGCATCTGTGGGGTTGACAATCAAGCAGCTATTCCCAGCCCCTGCTAAATTAAGTTAAACAAAGACAGCTAATTTTGTAATTTAAAGTGACGGTGTTGACGTTACACCCAGTGCGGCTTTTCTTTGAATGCTGCCCGTCAGCCTGCCCTACTTTCTGAAGGTTGTGGGGATGCTGTAATGAAAGCGATGCAAATATTTCATAATACTAGCACATCTTCATAAAGGCACTAGTTCTGAAAATTGCCAATCATCACTCGGGGCTTGTTATTGCGAGCAGCACTCGGGGCTTGCAGCCCGAGGAATGCCGCTGCTCCTTCTGCTCCTTTGCACGACTTGTTTGTCCTGTATCGTCCACGTCCAGAACGTTCTTCACAGGTCAGATTGTAATCTTGGGTGAATTGTAAGCAGCACCATGTACCTGGAAATGTCTGCGGAGATACATGATTATGCATGCTGTGTGCCCAAGATTAGAGCTTGGCCCAGCACCAGGAGTTAGGAAACCAGACCCTACCCAGGAGTTAAGAAACTTGCTTACATTTGTTGTGTACTATTTTAAACATAAGAACAAAGAGGAAAACACTCTGCACTGATCCTTGCCGATGTGGAAAGTCAGACTAAGACACCTGTTTATGTTTCACAATGTTGAGGAATATCTATTACTTGAGGACAACAGTTGCACTGAGACTGTTGTGCAATAGGGATTTACAAGAACGTCTGCAAACTTACCCTCTTAGGTACTAAATGAACTTAAGCCTCCTCATGTTTACTACACAAAGTTCATTTTAGCACTAAAATAGTTCGTGGCACTGTTTGTCCCATACTTGCTTCACACCCTTCAGCAAGCAGCACGCCACATGGGGCTGGAGGCTGATCCCTGCTGACACAAAGGGGACGGTCTTCGAGCCAAGAGCGGGATGTCTTTCCACAAGATTTTTCCACCTTTTTTTTTTTCTTCTTCTTCTTTTCCAAAGGGAACAGAATAAAGCCAATAAAGCCTCAGAGTTTCCAGGAATACTGTTTAAATGGGGCAAACACTTTGAAGCATCCCCTCTCTCACGTCAGAGGCTCAGGGGGGCTCTGGGGGTGGCATCTGGTGGTCCCGGGTCGCTCAGAGGCAGCCGATGGGGTGCAGGGAGGTGGCTTGGGAGCGGGCGGCTCTGAGTGCAGTCCCCGCAGCCTGGCAGGGCCACTGCCTCTGCATCACAGAAAGCAGCTGTGCACCCACAGCCCCGGCATGGGCACCTTGCTGAGGCACCTTAAAAGGTAGATGGGGTGAACCCCAGCCCGCCGGAGGGAGTTTCCCAGGATGCAAACAGCAGTCAGGGCCTCCACTTGGGTCAGCAGTGAGCGCAAGCCAGATGCCTGGCTTTGAAAGGTTTCTGGGCAAAGCGACATCAAGCCCTTGTAAAACTAGGTGCCGGAGTTGGGCTCTTACAGCAACAATTAGTTGCTTACATAAGTGACCTGATTTTGCAAATGCGCTGAACATCCGACAGTTCCCATGGACTCCAATTAGGGCTGCTGGCTGCTCAGCAGTTTTGGAAATCAGACCATTTCTTTGGATGCCTAAATATGGGCTTGGGGACGCTGGCTCTAGCCACTCCAACTTACAGATTCTGGTCATGCTGTTCCTGCAGCAGAGACAAACCCAAATTAAGGTGAGCAGAGTTAGAAGTCATTTTAGAAAAGGAACCTGACTGCACTTTGAAAATCTGTCTGGTCTGCTGAAATTATTAAGAAATGAAATAGAAATTCGTGTATTATTTATTGATAATCTTCTACAAGATAAAACAAGAGTGCACACGTATTTCATCCTTTGGTATTTGCCATTCTGCTTGCACTTGGAGAGAAGCTGCAGAACACCATAAACTGATTTTGAAAAACTGTCCATTTAGTATACGTCCCAGTTGCCCATCACAAAACACAACGTACTTTACCATGGGGAAAGACTTGGACTTCCTTTCATAGCAAAGAAAAGAGAACAGTGATAAATAAAAGGACTAGCAGTCAGTGGTCAGTGTTGAAACTTGTTCTCGCGTTGTTCTGCAAGACTTCCTTCCCTCTGCCCCCTCCTTCTTGCCCTCCACGGGGAGAAATGCTTGGGGTGACAGGGAGCAACAGGCTTCATAAACATTCTAACAGTTAGAAAAAATTTTGCATTACCCTTCAAACTTCAGCTGATCCGAAGGAAGCTCTTGTTTGCCATCGATAACAATTAATAGTCATCTAACAGTCAGGTTAGCCAGGAGTGAAAGTGTGCAGCACAATCTGAGTTTCCTCAGGTTCCTCCTAGCACTGGTGTGTGTTAGACAAGCTCTGAAGTTTATTAGAGATATTTGTATCTCTGTTCTTTTAGCAAACCTTTTCTAAATACCTCTTGACTTTCCAGCCACTCTGCCAGCTCTCTTACCACTGTCTGTTTAATGTGCCTCCATGCTACGCTGGAAATGTGAAAATGAGGTAGTGAGCCAATGCAAGTTGTCTGAACAGTGACAGAAAAGTGCTCTTGCTAGAGTACTTGGCTTAAGCTTCTGTATTTGGGCCCCCAAAATAGGCATGCTTGGCAGGTTTGATGTCAAATGAATTACTAATACTGGCTTTCAGCAAATTTCCTGTAAGGCTTTTACACTGATTTATTCTCCTGGCAAGATTTTTCTAAGTTCTGAAAACATATTTAGATATTATCACTAACTTATGTAACACTTACAGAGAGCATGGCAAGTAGCATGGAAAGGGAGCTAATTTTCATTTGTATAGTTGATAGAATCACGTAACTATATGTTTGCCCATGGCCTGTTTGCATGCTGATTCCTGTCTCTGTAATTTTAATGTAATTATGTAGAATCTTCACCATGACTCACATAGGAAACTTCAAAGACAATGAAGTTCATTCATTTGTGTGCTATGTATTTCCCAAATTTAAACAGGAAAGTTATCATCACAGCATCCCCCAAGGGGAGCCCAAGTGATAACAGTTGCCTTCGCTTTCCCTGTAAGTACTGCTCAGAGTATTAAGTAACTTTCTCATGGACATTCCAGAGAGGGTAATGTGTAACCTACGCCTTCACAGAAGGCAAAGAAATCCCTGCTTGCCTCCTATAATAGATCTCTGCTGAATAAAGACAATTCATTCTTAAACATATTTACTTTGAGGTGACAGGGGCGTTTCATAGCCTGTAATAGCAGTTTCATATAAATATCCGTTTGCTCAGGAGAGCTTTCCCTGCGGTACTGGAGGTAATGCTGCTTGTAACATTATTTCTCTCTCTCTTCTGTTTTCGTTCCCCCTAAATGTCTAAACACCAATTCCCCATCTTCTGATGGGTGTTTCTTCTAAATAAATAGAAGAAGGAATAGTACTCTGGGGTTGGCTGGCATAAAGCTGTGTTCTCTGAGAAAAACCCTGTTGTTCAGGTTTTTGATCCTCTGGATGAAGGGGCCTGGGCATACTGCAGAAGACTTAGCCGTATGGGCTGCCCAGGAGCTCCACTGCAAGAGGTTCAAAGGAAACTCTGGTTGTGTGCTCTGGAAAAAGGAAAGATTTTTTTTGCAGTGCTGAGTGGATCTTACTATTCAGAATAGGAGAATTTCTTTCTTTTTTTCTTTTGGCCCCTGTCCCATCAGCGCACTGAAGAGTTACATCTAGAATTTGATTTATTGTTCTTCATTACTGATGAGAAGGGGAATTTTTATTTTTTAATCAGAAAAAAAGAGAGAAAGCCCACCTTCACAAGACATCAAGAAATCGGGTTGCAGATCGAGAAGATACCAGCGGCGCTACACATATGCCTATGACTCATTGGTGATGGGGTGTTCTCAGACAGGTGGCAAACTTTAGAAACTGAGCTGCTGACACCTGAATTTACAGGGCACCTTCACTCCCTGAACTACCTTCACCTCTTTCTCATGTGTCCCTGCCTCCACCCTGAATCCCACTGCAGTTCTGTTGGTTCAAAGAAGGTCACAGCTGGTGCAAATTTACAGCAAACGGGAAATATAGAGGCATTGGGGGTAAGTATGGGCTATGCTTGTGTACGAGAAAGATCTTATCTCAGCTTTGATTGGAGGCCTTGAAAACATATTAATGGTAAAGTTATTGCTTCTCCAACTCCTGCACAGATCAATGTACTTAACTTTAATAAACATATTAATTAAGAATAATTCCAGTTACTGACTGTTTAGAAATAACAAGGTCAACCAAACTCATGCCAATAAAATCTTTCTGTCAAACGTTTGGCATATATTTTCTCTGCTGATTATACATATATTACCCACAGAAAGCCCACCTTGATACTGTTCTTCTGAAAGATGACAAAGTTAAGCATTCAGAATTTAGGAAATCCCAGCATTAAGGCTCCCTGCACAACCTCAATTCAACCTCTGTCATACATATGTATTGTTATCCTGTACGGTGACACAGTCACATAGAGGCTTCTTCTCACAAGACCTCTGCCTCATTCAGTTACTTAGGAAGGACAGTGCACTGTCGGTGTTTAGTATTTTATTCTTTCGTTGTTAATACACTGTTGCCTAATGTGTTATTCATCGAACACTATTCAAGCCTGCTCTGAAAAAAATAATATAAAATTTCCTCAAGGGCTTTTCTGTGGTGCTTACCATAATAGTGCTGGAGTGATACACAAATGTTAATGAATCATTTCACAGATTGAGAAGAGAGGCAGAGATATTCAAAGTTGGTAAGCAATTTCAAATGTCTGCAACCTGTTTCTTATGATTATTTAGCATTGTATTTTCAAAGCTCAGCTTCCACTGACTACAGCTGCAGCTGTGAGCATTCAGCATTTCTGCAACATGGTCCTACAGACACAAGTCAGAAAACCAGGAAACATGGGGAAATAAAATAGGGGCCAGGCCTGGGAAGTCACCTGGAAGTCACCTAGTTAGGGTTCCCTCCTGGAAAAAGTCAGGTTTACAAAACTGGTCTGAACCAGCCCTAAATTGAATCTCTCATCATAAAGATTCTAGTCTGGGCTTGAGAAAAGTTTTCTCAAAACTGGAATGTGTATATGAGTGTCTTGATTTTGATAGATTGGCATTTTGTGACAAAAACATTGTATAGAAAAATTCCCGAACAGCTTCAGTTGCAGCAAAGACACACCAGGAAACCAAATTAAGGTTGCCCCAGCAACGTTCATTTTTTTGTATTTCTTAGCTTTTTGAGTGCTTTAGAGTACATCCTTAATAATAATCTTTTACCATTGTGTGTGTGCAATTTAGTTCCATATCAGTGAATGCAGATGCGTTGATATTTACATTTACGCATAGACATAGATGTGCTTGGATACAGTACTACATAGACTGTCAGTATTCTTACTTTCATTCATGTACTATGATTAAGCAAGATAGAAATAATAAATAAACAAGCAGATAATCTGCTACTTCTGACATGATTTTTTTTAAACAATGACATGAAATTGCCTCAAGGTTTAGCTTACACTGCAGGATCTGGTCATTGGTGATTTTCACAGCTATAAGCAAGTATATAAAGACAATAAATAGATTTCCAAAATATTTCTGTATTCATTGTTGTTGCTGTATTATTTACATCTCTAGACAGGTTTCTAACTCATTCAGGAAGGATATTATGTGGGGGGTTAGGAGATGGGGAGGACTTTGTAATGGGAATAGGCTATACTTTTACCATAGATGTTATTCAGAAAGAATTTTAATAAACCCACCAATTGTATTACATCAGTGCATCCTCTTAAATCCCATGGAGATTTTCCTAAACAGAGCTAAGCCATTTGCCTCAAACATCTTATCTATTTCTGTCACTACACAAATCCCCTAAATATTTCAGTCACTGCAAGGCCAACTGAAATGGTAAATTACTTTGTATACTAAAGGGAAAACTGTTGAATAGCGCTAGGTTCAGATCCTGCTGAAAATGAGGCTGCTGGGATTGAAGACAACTGCAGGAAAAATCAGAATTATAAGCAGTATCATCCCCATCCAACAATTACACTGTTGCCTATTGGTAACATTCCTTTATACTTCTCCTTGCTTTTCTTTTGTCTGATGAGACATTCTGCTATTTTCCTAAGCACATGTTGAAAGAGAACTGACAAAGAATGGCCTCACCTATTATTCTTTGTAATGGAAGTGTTTGCAGACAGGTCACCAGAGGCTACTGCAGCTTTTGGAAAAGCTGACGATAATACAATGAAAGCATTTCTGAAACCTAAGGCTGCCAGTACTGTACTTTTACTTCTCCATTTTACAGTGTCAAATGCTTTTCTTAGTGCCCCTTTGCTAATTCTGGAAGCAAGGACTTTTATTAGACGGATGGTTTAACCTGGGAATAAAGCTAGCGGCACCAGGGGACAAACCCAAGTGGCTCAGATAAGGTTCAAATTCACTCACAAACTTATTCATAAAATTCTACAATGAAGGACAAATCCAAAGAACAATTAGTTTCTGCCACTACATGAATTATCTTTCTAACAAAACCACCAGAGCGTTAGCTCTGATACCAGGAACTGACAATTCATAACGATGACATCAGCCTACAAAGGGAAAGCAGAAATAAATGCATAGAAAGGATTGTTATCCTCCCTTATTCTCTAGGATTATTATTTGTAGTTTGTGGTACCGCCATGCTTGTGACACACACATTCAGTTGTAAGCTTTGCCACTGGCTTTTTTTTAAGACATCCTTATTGGGAAAAGACATAAGGATTCTATTTTCAGCAAAAATCCTGCATTTTGTGGCTTTTCCACAACCTTTGTAGGCGATTCTGAAGTTTAAGGGCAAGTCAGGAAGCAAATGACATCTTTACTAATGAAGAGCAGGCTCCAGAACACATACCTGTAATTCTCATGTACTTTTAGAGCACCTATGGTTGCATATTGTTAAATACAGAAGGGACAAGTCAGCCACAAAAGGCTGATTGATCTTTCCAAATTTGACCTTTTTTACACTAGTAAACAGCTTGCTGGCAACCCCGGTGTAAAACAGGGTCTGCTCTCAAATCATGCAGGACACCTTCAGGAAAAGGCTGGGCATCCACTTTGCTGTATGCCAGCAAATACACATCATTAGTGCAATCCCATCCCAAGGCCTCGGAGGAGGTTCCGATGCTCTCGACTCTTCCAAAATCAAAACCTCCTCGATACCACGCTAGTTCTGGCATGGACGTCTCTTGCCCCCAGACACCTTCGGGACAACTCCAAGTCACAGTGGCACCTGTATCACATTAAACATCTCCTGCTCCCCTTCTCATTTCTCTACCCTGCCCCTTGCCCCACCAGCGCTGGCCCCTGAACTGCCCTGCTCCTCAATAACATAGGGAATTTGGGGTCTTCCCCTCATGTCAGGGAGGCATCTCCTCTCGACCGAAGCAGCCCTGCACCCTGCTTGCTGCAATGCCCCTCCTCAGGACAAATGCATGCCTCAGGGCTGTTCTGCTTGCTGCCCTTCTGACAAAATTGCTCACTGTTCGCCGATGACTGGCCTCGAGACCTTGGCGTGTTGCTATCCTGCTGTCAAACACACTCCACTGCCACTCCTGTATTTGTTTTCATTGATGTCTAGTACTTTAAAGCATTGAGTCTGCCCAGATATGATTGGATGTCAAGTGGGATGATGGTGTGGCAGTGCTGTCACAGAGGAAAATTAACAGCATATTTCTATTTTGGCAGAATCCAGTTGCTCATCTGAGACTGGAATCTCATTGAGTTGCAACTTGTACTGTTTGCACCTTAAGAGCAAGCAGTGTGGACAAGATGCCTGGTTGAACACACATGTCTGCTTAGCATCTAGATTTTAAGATACAGCTACGGCTGCACTAGCAGAAATGCATGTTTTCCTGTGAACCGACTGTGGTGCGTGGATTCAGAAAATTCCCTGCTGGGCTTTTTAAAGAAGCTGTCTTATTTACATGCCTCCAAGAAGGAAGTTCAAAAAATTAAAAATAGCTCTCTCATACAATAATGACATGATAACACCATTTTTTTTTCCTGTTCTGAATCAAAACTTGTGCTCAGGAGGAAGGCGAAGAGAGCCTTCATCTCTTTTTTTTTGGAACTCTGTTGAAGGCTGACACCAAAATGTAGTTACATGGGTTGGGCACATTTTTCTCCTGAAAGAGGTCAGAGGGGTGAAATCCCAATATCCTCTGCCTTCCCTGTGGAAAGAGGCCACAGCATATTTCTGCTGAGCAGCACTCTGAATGTTTATACTTTCCTTGGGAAATTTCTTTCTTTTTCTTCTTTAAACAATTTACAACATTTTCTGGAAAGCAAGAGCAGCAGCAGTATGTTCAGACCAATTTAAAAAACCAGAGGTTCGCACACACCTCTGGATAAAAGTGTTCCAATTGACAGTTTTGAACCAAAGTCAAAGAGGGAGGTCTAACCCCAAGGTTGGTTTCGTTTGGTTTATAATTGTTTGGAAAGCAGTGGCAGCCCCTCCTCATGTGGAACCTGAGTAAAAGATGAGGATATACATGTATAATATAATCTGTGTCCACCTGCACGCACGCACACACACACTGTGTTTTACAGATGTGTGGCTCCAACTGCAGCATCCCAGGTCCAGCACACAAGGACTGCTCCTGGTCTGTGCAGGTTGAGAGGAGAGAAGGCAGGTTTGGTGTTGCAATGAGCGCAGAGTCTCCCGGTGGGCAAGGGCTGCCCGGTGACCTCCATTCTCCTTCTGGCATGACCGGACTCTGCAGCCTTCCTGATGTGGGGCCCTTTCTCAATGCTGTAGCCGAGCCACAAGCCTGGCAAGCAATACTTGGAACTATTAGAAAAGGCAAGAGTGTTATTGCCAGGTACTGCTCAAAGCCATTTCAATCCACTATAGAAAACATCGGTGTTTGTTTGAAAGAAAAAGCACACTGTACCTGTATGTAAAGAGCTAATTGAAGTCAGCAATAAAAGAAGGATTAGCTGATCTGTGAAGTATTTACTGAACTCCCCCAGCTACAGTATACAGGTTCCTTGAATTTAATATCTTAATTGCATCCACAGTTTCTTTGGGCACAAAATGAGAATGCAAGACTGCCGTATCCCCTGGTGTGCAGGCTGCCGTCAGCTCTGAGTCAGTGCCTTCCATCTCTTCATCTAACCCTTGTAGTACAGAACAGTTCTTAGATGTGGGAGAAATGAAGAACGATGTGATTAATACTTGAAGCTGTTCACTAGTTTCCATCCTCTTGGCAGAGGCTGTAGCAGCAACGATCAGATTGGTGCCAGCCTTCCTATATTGTGGTTTGCGCAATCAAAATCCCCAAAGGTTTGGTGCAAGCTACAAAAATCCTGGAAGGCTCCATTTGGACCATTGATTTCTGATGTTGCCAGTTTCTGATGTTGCCTTTGGCTAATCTGTTTCACAATGAAAGCATTCGGTTTTGGTTTTATTTTCAATAGGATCATCAGGAGTTAATACAACTGTTCTCTCAATATGGGCTGTACAAACACTAGAACCAAAACTCAACCTGAATAGTTTTCATTCCAGTGCCACCTTCTAGTCAAAGATTTCAAACCACTTTGCAAAGCACTAATGAAATAGCCAAGACTCACAATACTCCTTTGAGCTCAATAGGATTCACTCTTAATTTTTCTGATGCTTCCTTTCCTCATGAAGAAGACGAGACACCACAGTTACAAGTAATTTGCCCAGATTTTGCAGCCCAGGACAGTGGAATGTTGTCTTTGAAGAAACATTGCCTAAAATGGCAATAGAGCCCTATGCTCCAGATACCATAACTCACACTCACTTGTCCATGAATTAATTTTAACTTATTCCTGATAATTATCACTTGCACACAAGTTCTAAACTACAGACTTATAGAACTAGGTATGACTCCATCTCAAATTATCCATGCTGGGTTCCTCTCTGCTTCAGAATAAAGTCCATACTGTTATTTTTAGACAACAAGCAACAACGTGCTTCAAGTATTCTATCACCACCCATTAAAAATGGCTCTTCAACTATTTGATTAGTGACTGATGAATGTGAAAAAAAAAACCCAGAGCAAAACTCTTCAGCAACATCAAAAAATAATGAAAGCAAGTCTCTCATCCAATTCACAGAGAGATTTCTTCAGAAAAATAATAAAGCAGACTTGACAGTTTACAAAGAAACAATTGCAGTTAAGAATTCTAAAATACAACTACAACAACAAAACAGCACAATAACCAAGTTGGCTGATATTGAGGCCATCAGAGAAAACTTATACATTGCACAAAACTTATACTTTTTCCACCAAGAGAAATACCTCTCTGCATCACTCTTGATGGGGAAAATCCCTCCCAAGTTAGATGTAGCAGCTTAGACAGGAGACAGAAATTCTGCATCAGGAAATTAGCCAGATAATTAAGTATTTGTCAACAGGAGAAGAAGCTACAGGCACAGATGGATTCCCAACTGAGATTTTTAAGCTTTTGGAAGTAATATCTTCTAAGCTGTTTAGAATCTTTAATGATGTTTTTAAGTAAAGGGCAGTTAAAACTGAATGAATCTGATGGAAATATTGTCACCTTTAATGAAGACAAACCAGTTAGTCTGTTGCCATTTGCCATGCCATTTCAATATCAAAAATACCTTCAAATAATTTGGCAAACAGATTGGAAAACTGCATAATACTCCTGATTAGCAGAGATCAGGTTGGTTTCAGTACTGGCAGGTGAATAACATCTGGCAGCTTGTGGATTGAGTTAGTGAAGGAATGAAAGTGACATCATTAAATGCCATAAAAGTTTTTGTTACAGTCAATGGGGATAATTATTATAAGCATGACAGATAATGGAGGAGGAGCAGATCTGAACAGCTAGAGCAGTGAGATCAGGCCAACCATTTTGCATGAAGGAAGAATTTGTACACTTTGGAAGGAATGTGTAGGCAACAGTGACCTCTCCCTTCCACCTCTGCTTTTCAATCTACTAGGAAAGGACAAGTATAGCAGATCCAGATAGCGATAAATGAGGAAACAACAATAATTAGCTAAGCCAGAGGAATGGCTAACTGCACCAATGCAAGCATAAGAGGTAGGTTAAATTAAAGTTTTGAAAAAACTACCAACAGATATCTACTGATAGCTGACAGAAAGGTTAACAGTGAAGAATAAGCAAGCTGCCTTTTTTAGAGTACTAGAAAAGGACATGAGTATGTCCATAACCCTAACACCTGACATGGTTAAACTGCTCCAAATTGTTTTAGGTCGATGTTATCCAAGATACAAAACCACACTGGTGACTAACTGAGTGACTATCTGTCAAGTACGTCTTGGCTGGATGCAGTCAGTATTGTCTCCATGACCATATCTTTTGCCTACTTATATTCCCAAATATTTTAAAGAGACAAAAATAATTCTTAGAAGTGCAGAATTGGTGAAAGAAAACACCAAACATTTGCTAAGATACAAAGGACTCTTTGATTACCTTGCTTTAACAAGCAAGAGAATCCACCTGTGGGATTTTCAAGATGACCCTAGAATCTGTCAGAGGCAGCCAGGTAGGCAATAATGCTAAGATACCAACTTCTACTTACCTCAGACACATCTCTGCAGGTGACATGAGTGATACAGTTCACTGCTAAGATTACACAACACATACCATTACAGAGACCCCAACTTCAGTTCTCCTGAACTCCTACTAGGGCAGATACAGATAGTGCACCTTTGCTATTCTGGTACAGAAAGTCCTAAAATATTTCATGTAAAACAGACAGTATTAACTGGCATTTTCAGAGGAGCTCAATGGAGTTAATTGTCCAGATCCCATGAACTTTTCTGCCTAACTCCAATAAGCTCTAAAAATTCCAGCAATTTGTACAGAGAGATGAAAATTACTTTGTTTTCCTGGCTTCATTTTAAATGAAGCTTTTCATCAAGTTTTCATCGCATTTCAAACCCTTCAGTTGAAATTCCCCTCCAAGTTTAAGAACTTTACAGTCATTCTTTCAGCATTTAATTTTCAACAAATTTTACCATTAAAACACAAACACTGTATTAGCTACAGCTCAGTCCTTTCCTAAAGAAAAGTATCAGCACCAATACCCAGGATATACAGGCATTTTTATCAAAAACAAGGAAAGAAAAGTCTTAGAGTAAAATCTTCTACCTTGTTTTTTTGGTTGTGGTTTGGAGTTTTTTGGTTTTTTGGTTTTTTTTAAATATTGGGGATCAAGATGTATGAGACAAACACAGAAGGACTGTAAACCCAACTGTTCCTTTTTACTTTGACCACAGGGTCCAACAACCTCTTCAACAACTCCCAGTTCCCAAATGACACTAAGCCTTCTTTTTCTCTGTAAGTTAGAAAAAGCAAGCCTCCGAAGCACAAGAAAATTAACTGAAGGGAGGAAAGTCTTTGGACTTTGAGGTATTACAAAAGCATTTATATAAATTTAATTTGAAAAAATTGTTATTTCAAACCTCCGAGAAAGGGTAGAATTTGCAGACCACATGCAGAGGCAAAGAGTTGATAATTAATTCTATGGTCCAAGGGCATAATTTCAAAACACAGCAGTGAACTTAATAAGCCTGATACAGAAGACAAGAGTTAATTATATGAGTAAGCAGGGGAAAGGCTTCTGATAAGGAAATTCCCATTGTGTTTTGGTCCCCTAAATTAAAGGAGGGTGGCTTTCTCATCAAGATTTTTTCCTAGCAGTAAAAGAAAATCATTAAAAGTTATTAATTCAGAAGTACCACAACAATTTCTTCTTTAAAGATAATTTACAGAGATGTATCACTGGGTACTGGAGAGAGTGTGAGCTGAAAGGTAACTTAATGCAGATATGGTAGACTCAACCAGAACATATGGACATCAACTGGATGTTTAAAATGATGTACTATTGGATAAGAGGTGAAATTACCACTTCCTGCATTAGTACTATAACAAGACTTATGAGTATATGCCATAAAATGAAATGGCTTTAGCACCAAAACGTAATAAGCCTAATTTTATTAATTCTGGTCCGTTATCATGCATGTTTAAAACCTGGATACATAGATGGCAACTTCAAAGCTTTCTTCTATAGAAGAAAAAAGATCAGAGCCATACAGACTTCCTCGAGTATTTTGATGAGACAGTAGCAAGTGGAGTTTTGTTGTGGGCGTATGGAATTAGTCTGCATTAACAGAAGAAGTATGTGCAGTACACTCAGAAGCAACTTATCTTGCCACTGGAAAAGCAGTGCACATAAATGTGGAATATCATGATGACATCCACACTACCCAAACCTCTAAGCAAGTACTAAGACATAGATTGAGTTGTCTCAAAAAGAGTAGAGCCGAGGTAGTAAACCAGCACTATTTTTGAGTATCCTACACTCAACTGAAAATAGGCTGCCAAGAAGATATCAACCACCCAAGCAAAATCTTAGGATCCAATACACATTACAAAAAAATAATTTTCTTTAATGGCACAAGCAGTAACATTTTGTTCTTTTGCTTCTGTCTTACGATTTTATTAAAGAAAGTTGAAGATATAAGAAAGACACAGGAAAAAGAAAAAAAGGGGTCAAATACTGAACAGACATCCATTTAAAAAATCCATTGGTCTTGTAAGACAGTTCCTGCTTTTTCCTCTGTGATACACAGCTTTGTCTTCCAAATAAGATTATTTGTATTTGTTTTACTTCTGCCTGCCAATTTAGAGTGCACTCAAAGAATTCCAGCACATTCATCAGACATAATGTTTATTTCAGGCATCTCTGCAGCTTGTATTTGCTCCACTAAAATATTTCTAAGTGCTCATAACCCTCATCTTACTCAATGTTTTCACCCTCTTCAGCTCAAAAAATATTTTAAAATGTGGTAGAAGACAACATGAAAAGCAGAAGCAAATCAGAAGGAGTTTTTCTGACAAAGTCATTCGGTCATCCATACAGCCTAGCGTATCACTAGGGGAAGTTCAGAAATGGAGTAAATTCCTAGTAAATGTCCCTGTAATTCACAGATCAAGATTTTCATTTAACTTGTGATTAAACCAGGATTCACAAGCCTCCTTTTGCATAGATCACAGATTTCCTTTTGCACTTGAGAGTGATGTACAAGGATTTTTTATAGCTTTTTCTTATTTGTAGGTTCCAGTAGGAAGAGTGGGCTGGAAAGATAGGAGCATAACAGGCATGGCTGCATACAGGCAGCAAACACTTCAGCCATGCAGGTTTGTTGCCTGTATGCCAGAAATGCTCAAAGCCAGTCATAAACTTTGCAGACCGCAATACAAACCACACCAGCTACTCTTTAAAACTTTTAAATAAGCACTGTGATGCTTTGCCACTGTAGCCCTTAGAGCACAAGAAGAGGCCGTGGAATTATTCACTAAGCACTCTCATTATCCTAATTCATCCCTCTCCTTAAACTTTCCCTTTTCCATGCTAACACTGCTCAGCTTACAATGATAAACACTCTGTATCATGCTGCTCAGTGCTACCTTGCACCTCCTTGAGCCCTAGCCCCAGTCCTCTGCACACACCTGCATGCCCCAGCTGCTTTTGGGATTTCAGGTTCGGTTTCATCAGGTGATTCCCAATGGTTCGGACAACTCCTTCATCTTGTGGCTGACTCCACAGACCAAGGCTATTTGGCTCATTTTATTTTCTCTGGCTTGCTACCAGTTTGTCTAAGAAGCTCCAACAAATGTAGGCACATTTGATAGTGGTCTTGTCTTATCAAGAAAGCTAGCACACAAAGTTGTTTTACTTCATCTGGTAAATACTGCCTAGAGATTAGGAAATTATTTGACAAAGCCAGTCCTCTCCTCTCCTCTCCTCTCCTCTCCTCTCCTCTCCTCTCCTCTCCTCTCCTCTCCTCTCCTCTCCTCTCCTCTCCTCTCCTCTCCTCTCCTCTCCTCTCCTCTCCTCTCCTCTCCTCTCCTCCCCTTTATCCCCTGCCCTGCCCTGCCCCTTTTTTCTGCAGTGGATTCTGTCCTGGTGGGCACTGCCTCCTTGCTTCCATAAGATGTCCAGCAGAAACACATGAAACGCTGTTTTAGTATTCCAAGGGTAAGTTGCTTCTCCTGTGTGTAAGAGCACTGCCTGACAAGTAAGTCTCTAAATAGCAAAAATCAAGCTGTTTGCCCTGGAGGGATCTGAAGGCCAAGCATCTCTGTTCTCTTGGGTTCTTGTTGTCTCTTCCCAAGCAGCTGAAATCAGTCTTGATAACACACATAGGCAGCAGGGGATCTGTTTTTTTCCAGGCCAGAAACATTCCCAGGAAGATTTGATTCATGGACAGAGGTTTCCAGCAGATGATTTGAGCTCTGCATTTTCTCTCCATGATCGTAAATGCCCGAAGGACCTTGGCTCACAAGCTGGAGGTCAACACACCTTTCCTCCCCGTTCCAGCACACCAATGACGCTGACAGCCACGACACCCTGCAAAGACTGTCCCCTCCCATCCCCAATTCCTCAACTTGAATGGCAGCTGAGCAGGGAGGAGATAGATACATGTCCAGATGGACAATGAAATCCCCATAGCCTGCAGTCTGCATTTGGGTTCCTTACTAAAAAGAGAGCCTCACACAGAAAAGATGGAGATGTATCCAGAAAAACAAGCAAGGACTCTAAAAGAACACCTCATTTCACATGATGCCTATGTTTTTTTCAACTTCTTTTGTTTCCTTACAGCCTCTCGCACTTAAACACACAGCATCTGGGATGTGAAGAAGCTTGGACCTAAATTTGAGGTACTTGTAGAGTGTCTTCACTATCAAGGTTGTAAAGAAATTCAGTGGGGAAACAGACAGTAACCAACCTTGAAGAGAAATTCTTCTTAGCCTCTATGCTATTCACCACCTTTCATATTTGCTTGTAATACCCCAGAATCTATCACTAGTTGTCATAGCTACCAAGGGGGCAGATATTCAAAGTGCATGCCAACATCCATCTAACAGAAAGATAGAGCAAGTCTTAAGTCTTTTCACCAGGAGTTAATGATGCAACCAATTTGGGCATCACAAGGCACACAAACATTAAAAATATAATAATTTAAAGAAAATAAGTTATGACAGGGCAATTTAAAAAATGTGCTTACAATCACCCATCCAACCCAAAGCAAACAAAAACAATCATTTCACAAAACTGAAGTGTGTGCCACAAGAATGTACTGCTGGCTGGTGTTCTCGAAAGAATTCTATTGTTCAAAGTATCTGACATTGCCAAAAGATACAATAATTTTATTACATTGGCTTAATGCACAGTAAACTTCCCTGTGTACCATAAAATGGAAGAAAAACTGCAGGATTTTGAAAAGAAGCAAAGTCTGCAAACTGAAACATCTCAGCTGCATGCTGTGGCCATGAATCAGTCCAAAGGAAATATTAAATATAGAAATAAATTACCCGTTTTTATCAAAGGCCCAACACCTAGCTGTTTGTTTCTGCAATTAATTAACTACAGACCATTATAACAGCAGAAGTTTGGAGGTGTGTGCTTAAGGTAATTGCAAAAGTCATGTAAATTTAGGCAGCTAGTCAGTGGAAAAAAGGAAGACATGATTAATCAAAAGGATTAGATAGAAAATTTCTTTATATATAATTGTAAGGAGCAACTGTGCTTTAATTGTAGCATTGAGGGAATATGTCTTTCAAATGCTAAATTATTCATCGTGTTAGATACTTGAATGATCTTTTCTTAAATCTTCATGTAGGAGGTAAAAATTCTACAGACAATACGTAAGGGAAGATACCAGAGGAAAATTTATATGAAAAATTTAAAAGTCTCTCATCTGCCTAGACTGATAAATAGTAAATATGAAAAGGGGAAAAAAATGAAAAGAAGAAGAAGAAGAAAAAAAAAACCACTCTTAAGGGAGAACCATGATTTGAGAAGCCTGTTTCTTAGAACAACAAATAGTGAGTCATCATAATAGAGAAAGAATTAGTCATTCTTTGCAGTGCTACAGTACATCCTCTGCATGAGTTATGCAGAAGATATGCAGAATATGGACTAGACTCAAAATCAGGACATAAATGGCTGATTTTTAACAAAGGTTCAGAGAACAATCAACCAAAGGCTGAAATCCCGCGCATTATAGCTTTCTGTATAATGCAGCATCAAGCTGTCAACAGAATACAAACTGGATTCAGGCAGGCAGCTCAGAGATGTGGTTAATCGCAGAGCCTAATCCTGACATCTCACACAGGCAAAATTACCCTGGATTATACCAAGAGATCTTGCCAGAATGAGGATGACAAGAACAGGATTAGGCATTCCTTGCAGAAACCAGTTGACTAACAGTTAACATAATCTATCAGGATAACACCAGTTATCTGGCTTCCTGACACTATTTTTATAGGCAAATGGGGCAAGAATGGGCCAAATCATCAAATCTTTTTATGTGGGAAGTAGTCCAAATTAAAATATATAAACCAGAATATTTTATTCTACACCAAAATATCGTCACATGTGAAGTTATGCAAATATCTTTACTTTGGGAATAAATACTCCAGCTTTATTCTTGAATAACTTATTGTGGAACGCTTACCAATGAAAGAAGATATTTTTTTAAATCCACTTTTAAAGGCAACTGAATTAAACTTGAATGAGGCATTCTTATTATTCGCTTGCATAAATTCTTAGATATTGTATTTTAAATTTACATTTTTCTTGAATTCTAGTTAACTTTAAATGCAAATAGAAATGGTGTAATTTTGCTTTTTAGCTTAACCTGCTTCCAAAGCATACTGAATTAAAAAAACCGCTTTTAATGGAGGATCAGTATGTCTATATAGAGATACATGGGATAGTTATAAGGCAGTATATCATTACAATAATATATTTCTTAATTTCCACATGTGGACAAGACTTTGGTATCCAGAGACTGGCAATGCTACCTACATTAGTTCTGTAAATAAGGATATTTGTACTCGTTTATAATAACAGTATCATAAAAGTATGCCAACAAAACACAGGATCAAAAGAAGAACAAAACATTCAAAAGAAGGAATGAGAGAAGCAATTCACTGCTCTGTTAGTGAACAAAAACAGGTTTGTCTGGCTGTGGAACACACGTTACATCTTGCACTGCAGGCATGAGCTCAGTAAAATGCAATTAAAGAATTAGAGAACATTTGTGGATCCATAATGGACAAAGGACACCCCAGAGCCCCCAGTCTTCTCAGTGGAAGAAAGACGGTTGCCTTGCAGGAACGTGTTGAAAGCCTCTTGCCTTGCTGCACTTTTACTGCTTCTGAAAGGCCCAGATTATTTCTTCTCATCACTCTCTGTTAATGTGCCAGTGTTTTCTGTTTGTTTCCACTAGAACTAACACAGTCAACAAACTAAAATGCAGCTGACTCAGTCTGACCAGGAGTGCTTTTTCTAAATTACATTTATATTTATGACATGCTCAGGTTTATGCTGTGCTCGGTATCTGTTCCAAAATATTTCAGTTGTTAAAGAAGAGCCAAGTTAGCCAAAAGAACAGTTTATCTACATAAAGAAGTGATACCTAGAAATCCTGCCAAGTGAGAAAAAGGTCAGCTATTTCAGCAAGCAGCGAAGTTAACAAGTAGCCCTCCCTCCCCCAAGCCTGTTCAGATCTATCATGTGTGAAATGCAAGTCTGAGGAGGGACAAACTAGCACTACCCTCGTCTTGTTTAACCTGACCATTTCACAGCTGACTTTTTCTGTTTTTTTAATGAGGGCTCTTTGTGTGGTGGGCACATTTTATTCTTATTTCCCGAGGTGTTTCATATTCTAACTTAGCTTTTTCTACAAAGCAAAATGGTTTGAATATAAGGGGGTGAAGTGCCCTAAAAAACAGTGTTTATTTGAATGAATTTATAATCACACAATTTTAAAGAAGAGTTACAGCTGGATCCGCTGGAGAACTGCCATTCCTACATCGGGATTTAGGCAGAACACCCGAGACACCGCTGTTTTGGGGCTTCATCTCTGAACCTCCCGAGCTCAGGTGCCAGCGAAGCCTGGAGCTGCCCAGCGCCTCATCTGATTCCCACATTCCCAGGTACCTACCCCAGCAACACTGTGGATGGCCAGAACCACCCATCTTTTCGGTGCCAAACTTAGCTGCTGAACAAAGTGACAAGGATTCAAGAACAAGCTGTGTTTCTGCCTGAGCCCTCTGGGAGATGCACATTACAGTGGGCACTCTTAGAGCTCACCTAACCTTTGGCAACAAGTCACATTACAGTATCCTCTTACAGTATTTCTCTTGTTCCTAATGCTTCTTGTATTTCTTGTTTTGCGGGAGAAAAACTCACACAGGAAGGGTGGGGATTGCTTCCAGCCAGCTTCACAGCTAGCCTGGTGCTGACAGCACTTTCCTAGGAGAGAGATAGGAGATAAAGGTTTTTGACAGCCTCAGGCTGAGGAGGGCAAGTAACTCCTCTCTCCTGTTTCCTAGGTGAACACTCCAACCACTCAGCTATTTTGCTTAAGGCAAGCCCAGCTACCATCTTCCTCCTCCTCCAACCCAGTTTTGAGTCCTTTCTAAACAGTCACTTGTCTCTCGACACCAGGGACAGCCCCAAACACCAAATCTGAGGGAACAGAAGAACTAGGTGCTTGAGTAGCATGCCTTTGCTCCCTGCATGGACAGGATTTCCAGTATCTTGCTTTTTGCGAACTTTCCTGATAGTTCTAGGAAACAACTTGTTCAGCAGTAAGGCTGTGATTTTGTCCCTGTGGCTCTTCCAAATGCCTGCTTCTCAGCACACACCATGTAAAGAGCTTATATGCTTTATGTAAGGTCATGGGTTGTTTTACCCAGGTCACCCAAGCTCCACTGCCGGGTGGATAAGAAGGTCACCGTCCCATGTCTCTTCCCTCTCCACCCATTTGCCTGGCTGCCACTGTGCATTTTTCCAAACCATGCCATGCAATTGAAGTTGTGCATCCTTCTCCATTAGAACTGAGCTTGTGTCAACCTCCAGGTTGCTCAGCTAAAATAAGAGGTGCTACAGGAGCTATCCTCGAGGCATTTGTGGTCCTTTTTTTGGATCTCATAATTAGGAAAGTTCAAAATATGTTCCTGAGTTCAAAGCCAAAAACGACATACAGAAAGAATCCTTTACAAATTAAACTTCTCCTCAGCCTGAATTTGATAATAGCACGCAACTAAAAACACCGCCCCCAAAACAGTGATTAGGCCAAATTGCAGTGATTTGATAGACTTCAGTGGACTTAATACTGGTAAATACTGGTTCAGGTTTTCCCCTAAACAGCATGAAAATATTAGTTAGAGCACTTTGTTGGAAACTAGCTAAACTTTTTGTGTGTGTGCATGAAATAGGAAACATTAATAAGATTTTGAGATATTGGAGAATTAGATTAAATTAAATCCCTCATAGAAATGTTAGCGCCTGCTATGATCAGGGTTGTGTTCCAGATTCAGTATCAAATTCAGTACTATATACTCACTCCCAAAAGAGGATGGCTGATAACTGAAATCAAAGTAATAATAAAGGAGCTATTCACTTGCTAGCTGATTGGGACTCCAAATTCTCATCAAATCAGGAGCAAATACAAAAAGTGAATCTGATCACTTCTATTTTAAGGTTTTTTTGATTTGTATTCAACATGCAGATAGGGAAAGATGTTGTTTTCTTTTTCAAAAACATGACTCGATTTTGTTGATTGTTGAAAATTAGCTTCATGAATATTTCAGTAAGGAAAAAGCATTTCATGAAGTATTCACCGACTTCACAGAGCTAATACACAATTGACTTAAAATAACTTATGTTTACAAGGCTGTATTACATGGAAAAAGAGCAACTTGGTTGGTCCAAAGCTGGGTATTATTCATCCCAGATATCAAAGCAAAAGATCTCCGAGCCTTTTGGAGGCATTCAGAGTGAAAAATATTGCAAATGGCATTCCTTACCAGGCTATGTTTTTTTAAGAGTAATGGGGCTGGGTCAGGCCCAGAACTTCTGAACTGAGTGCCTCTGTTTTGCCTCCTGAGTCCATTTCAGCATTTCAGTGAAAGGACTAGATAAATTCAGATAAAATGCTGAGAATTTTTATGAATTTAACAATATTGAAAATAAAAATCACATTAATATTTCTGATGATGCATAGCTTGCAGCAAGATTTCCTTGGGCAATCACAACTTTGTGATTGAGAACCAGAACAAATTTGGCTACCAACTATGATAAGTAAGTACAAACATTCCTGTTTGACAAATTGGCTGAAATCCCATTTACTAAAAACTGTCACCATCTTTATGTTGATTTGCCAAACACAAGGTTACAAAAATTCTGTTGGGTGGGTTTGAGTTCATACATCAAATCTAGAAGGCAAACAGATTTCAAACACAAAGTGCTCTTGTCATGTACTTACTGCTATTTTGAAGACACATTTAATAAATGTCATCAGTAACATATGTTTGCTAGGCTTTTTACAAAAGCAAGCCACCATCAAATCTACTGGGGAATTCATGCTATAATGGGATTGCTTTGAGCCTTGTTAGAAAAGGTAAGACTCAAAACCAATAACTTAATCCAATGTATAGTTTCTTAATAACAAATCTAATACTCCCCATTTATACTCTGCATTTTCTGAGTGGTAATAAACACAGTTTCTATGAACATCAACAATAGTGTTTTTAACTGCCATGCTTACCAGTTTAATGTTTTGGCTTGTTACCTCTTAGATTTCATAGAAAGGAGGATGTCCAAGAAGCATTTTGCTTAGTTACAGTACACCATGGAAGGTCAGGGAAGACTCCAGAGATCTGAGTAACTAGTGTAGAAGTAGTATTTAGTCTTGTGTTTTTGGAATTGTGCTGTTGAAACTAAATATAAATATACATAATTACATTTTTATAATGTAAATCATATTACCCAAAAGTGTGGCCATCTCAGGAAACCAGCTGATCTTACAATTTTTGCCATCTTTTAGAAAAGATCTGTCTAGAAAGATATTCCACTGCTGTAGATAAGTACAAGTATGCTGGTTCTCACCAGAATCTGCACTAGCTTGAGTGGATAGCAGAAAAAAATCTGTTGGATGTACAACCCAAACTCCCTGGATAAACAAATTCAGCCTAAAATCAAGAATTATTTTAGTTCTAAGACATGAGTTCTAGGACAACCTTAAGCTATAGATAAATGTCCGTTCTTAATTAGAAGGTTATATTGATATCTATATTGTATATGTATGTCACATTTGTGTGATACTTACAAAGACACATTAAAATGAAGGCCAACTGATCAATTTCTAATGTTTCATATGGTGTTTCTGCAGTGGTTGCTTTGCCCAATGGAGTCTGATTCTGCAACTTTTTTTATGAAGAGTATATCCTACAGACATTTACACACTTTCTAAGCAAACTTGTTACCCTCGTTGGTTTAATCTGCTGAAGTTTTAAATGCTTTCCATATTGGAGTCCTGCAAAGGCCTACTGATTGATTATTGTTGGTGTGGCTGCCAATTAATATATTTAAATTCTTATATTTCTGAGATTATATCGTGTCAAAATTTTTCAATTTTCATCTTTGACTAAAGCATATGATTTTTTTCTTTTTCTAATTGAATTTGAGAATGATTTTGGAGAAATATCATTATTCCCAGTGCATATTGGGCAGAATGACAAACATAAACAATTCAGTGCTCAGATATACTTCACAACTGGCATTAAATTGTGTAACATGAGCTCAGCTGGACCCAAAACCAGAGACAAGTAATTATCTCCCTCCTTCCCCCACTACTCCCCCAAAATGAGGGAAAGTTCATGCAATCAGCAGTGACAATATACAACGGAGTCCCAGGTATACAAGCATGCTACCTGAGAAGATCAGACCACTGCTATGTGTCAGCATAGATTTGCAATTAATGCTAACGTGAAGTTTTTTTGTACCAAAAGAATGCAATTAAACACTGAAACAGTGTTGATTTGAGATACCATTGACTAGTTTGTGTCACAGAACTCCTTAATGAAAATCAGTTTCTTTCATAGCGAGCCCTAAATGTTATCAATCAAGACCCAGTTGCCTATGGATGTGGACACCCTTTGAAATAATATGCTATCAGGATAAATAAGGACACTTCCATTTCTCAGCATCAATGGAAAAGCGCTCAAAGCTTTTGGCTGCCTGTTTATGAATTTTAATGAGGCCTGGATTTGTCTCAGAAGGAGGCAGCCTTAGTTTTCAAAGTGATTCAGACAAGTCAGTACAATATTAGAAAACAGTACAAAAGCATGAGCGATAACATAATAAAGTACTTTGATGAAGCTATGTTGGGGAGGGGAAGCCGGCTTACATAAAATTACCCCCACTGCTTCTCCTCTTAAACTACAAAATTACCAGCTTCGGATCTCAGTTTCCAATATCATTTTCACCTTTTGTTGCTAAATAGTTTGTGGTATGGAATGAACAGTAAAAATAGAGGCTGATTGTTATATTTTAGTCTCAGACGGAGGATCATTTGACACTTCTCAGCCATCAGACAATTACAGGGCAGACTCAAGTTAATTTTGGCTTTAGAAAATGTTTGCTTACTTAAATTACTTTAGCGGGGTATTTAAACACAAAATATGATTTATCTTTAGCAGAACTTAATCCATTAGGAAGGCCTTCGAGGTTCCCAGTCTAACCTCTACTCTTCAAGTCCCCCAGACACATGCGCACATCTATGTACCACAGCAGCCCTGCAAAGCCTTTGTCCCAACTACGGCCATGAATGGAGGGAAAAGCTGCCCTGGCTGGGCCCAGGATTCTCTTCCAGCCTCTTTCCTCACTGTATTTCTTACATTTCCTATATTTCCTAGCTGTGGGCAGGCCTATGCATTGCTTTCTTATCTGCAAAATGGAGAACATCACTGCCCACTGTTGCAATACCAGCATGAGGCCCTTTTCTGCAGCATCCTTGATTTCTTCCACAAGCCAGCCTTCAGAGCTCTGTGAAAACCTGGGCTCTGCTGGCGTGGACTCAGGAAGAAACTGTAGGTGGAAAAAAAGTCAATATTTGCCAAAGAAAAAGGGCCAGCTCCCGCATGAGGTTTCCATGGCCTAGTAAGTCATGTGGAGTGAGAAAGGTCGTGAACACTGGGTTCGCTGAGGTCTGGTTGCTTTAGGTGAATGCCGTGGTGGCTACCAATGCTTAGAGCAAAAAGCCAGCTCCCAGGTGGTTGCCCTCTGTGCACTGGGTGAACTACCAAAGACTCGGGAGCTGGGAGTAGGATGGGTATCTCTCCGGTTGCTGTAAGAAAAATTCAGCCCAGGACCCCCAAGAGCTGGGAAAATCAACTGATTTCTCCCACTCCCCCAGCTCCATCATCTCATTTCTCAGCACGAGCGGCTCCCCTCCGTGCTGCCATGTCCCTGCCTCTCCTGATGGAAAAAAGTGGGGTGGGAAGGTCCCTCATTCAGCATCCCTTCTGCAGTTCTTCCTGCTGGAAAGATGGCAATTCTGTAAGATCTAGCAGGTGAGCAGAAATGACATGACAATTCCTGTCTTGATGATAGGGAGCAGAGTATGGGGTTGTTAAGAATCTCTCAGAGAAGACCTTAATTTGCTCTCTCATCAGAGTTACTTAGGACTTGCTGTACTTACCTTCAGGATCTCCACTTTGCTTTCTGAAGGCAGACCCTTAAATGTAACAGCAGATGGAAATCTCAGGCTTGTTGGGAGCCTATGTGAATTTTCATGTTCAATTTCTCTCAGTTCCTCCTTTAACCTTACTGCCAGGAACTTCTAAAAACACTTGCCATTCTGCAGAAATGAATTAGAACCACGTAAACTCGATGCTGCTGTTCTTCTCATCTTCTTTTCATGTCATTATGCTTATTTCCTTCCACCTCCTTATTTTATTCTCATCTTTACCTACTGGGTTGTTTTCTTCTCCAACCTTATTCTATGTTCTCATATTCCTTGTTCATGCCTCTTTCTTATGCAGCTGTTCAAAAACATATCTGTTCTTGTAATTTCTTTTAGCTGTCATGTTCATTCTGTTTCTTCTTCCTTCAAACTGCTTACTTATACTGAGGTCCAGCTTTCGAATTCTTTTTAATTCCCCTGCACTTATGCTCAGTGCCACCACCCCCAGCTGATCTTTTTCATCTTTTTTTAAATTTCCTTCATCTCTCCCATACTTCTGCTTGTTGTGAAAGATAGAGGAGACAGCATTCTTAGCATGGCAAAGACATAAACAGAACAACTGTGCATTTGAAAAAAATCCGTTCGTTACAGCCAGGAATTGCAAACTCTAAGCCAAGTTAAGTATTGTCATAGTATCCTTCAAAAAAGGTTGGAAGTAGGTGGGAAAAATTCGGTTCACTCCTGAACTCATCACTGGTTACTACTGTATGAGAGCACATGATATGTTATATTCATCACACTCAGTTAATGAGATAAGTTGATAGAATAAAGCACATTTAGGAAGTTGTAAATTCATGCAATATATAAAATGCTTTATTCTGGCATTCAAACACTGCCACACCCAGAGAAAAAGTTTTTCTGCCTTGCAATACGTTAACCATTAGCCCAATACCAGAGTAGTTGTTAGCTGACACTGTTTACTGTCTGGGCAGGTGATAGCCACACCTATCCATAAGGACAGTCATTAACATTTTCCTGGAAGGGGCATAAAATAGTTTGGAAGTCTGAAACTTTTACCTGATTAAGGGCTAGGGCATTGTTACAGGCCCATAGCATACATTTGGATCATTACCAAAAAAGAATGATCTCCCAAATCCCTCTGCCATCTGTAAATGGAAAATAGATATGTAAGGACTGACCCCAGAACCACAGACTAAGTCATGCAGGTGTGAAGCATCATAACCAGCTATCGGCTGGACGATATAGAGTAAAAAGACACTTTTGGATCTAGTCTAGTAGGTAGGTAGATTTTATTCTCTTTTCATTGCTGCTTTTCATTGCTCACTTGCCTCTGTAACCATTGGCATCTTGTGACCTACATTTGGATTCTGTCAGAGAAATTACTTTATATGCTTTTAACTTAGCTTTTCTTAGAGCAGTTATAGAGTAAATGGCAAATGTGAAGGTCTTTGTAGGCTTTGCAACAGTGAGTCTTTAAACACATAGTAGTTCATCAGTTTTTCAGACAGTCCATAACCCTAGCACGTTGCTTCAGGATATCTAAAGAGTAAGCCTAAATTTATTGAATTTGCGTTCAGACTGTAGATAATAGCCACATCTCTTCCATATTCTTAATTCCTATTACTTTGTGCATTGTCCTGGTGCCTGGAAGTCACAGTCATGGGTTGGTGTCCCCTACATGCTGGCTTGGGAAGCACCCTGTAAGATAACGATCAGTGCCTCTGTAAAGCAAGTATAAGTGTCCTGACCCCAGCCTCCCAGTGACACTTTTTGTTGTCCAGGAATGTATACTGCAAAGCCTCATCTGCCAACAAGAGCATATATATTAGGCCAGAAGTTCCCCTCCCTAAATGGGTCAGACTGTGGAAATTATCTACCTAAGCCACATGAAAAGGATGCAAGCCAGGGGACAATTAAGAGAATTTCTGTTTATATGAGAGCCTTTTGCTGAGGATTACCAATCTCCTGACAAAAGGGCTGCTTAAGAATGCAATAAAGATTATGAAACCAGATAAGAGCGTACAAAGACTTTAAACAGGGTTGTAAAGATAGGAGTATTTATTAAAAACCACGTCCTCATGCATCTCAGGGCACCCCATCCAAGGAGAACAATCAAAACATTTAACAAGTGTGTGAATTTGGAGCTCAAGTACTCTCTCAGAGGTCTGGTGCTATCTTAACATCAAAGTGGCATTTATTGCCCAGTAGATGAACAAAACATTTTATATCCAAAATGGCAAATCAGTTCATAGAAATGCTCATGAGATGCAATGCCTTTTTTGCTAAGAAGGAAACAGAGAGTGTAGAATTTATGTAATGATATGACCTTCCATGCCCAAGCCATGGATAGCATTTGTGGCACCTGGGATTAAAGGTTAGGCACTCCTGGGTCCCAGTCCCACAATAAGGTTTGGAAACTTGTTTCCACTCACCGTAGAGTAGGCAGTGACAATAAGCCTTTGCCAGAAAGAAGTGCTTGAATATCAAAACAACTGTCAAGCTTTAACCTCATCAGGTGGGAATGAACTTCAAAACAGGAAAGCATAAAGCAGTACAAGCCCTAAAGCCACATTCTGTGTCTTGAGATGGAAGTTATGAAACACGGAAATCCTGTGTCAGCAGATCTCAGATCATGGCAGGTATGCAGGGAATAAAGAGATTATCAAAACTGGGATGAGCTAAACCCATGACGTACAACCCTGCAAATGATCTGCTGTTCAACAGATGCCAGCACAGAGCTTTCAACACTGGGGACAGATGTTTGAAATACTTAATGGGAACAAGAAGCCCTGCCTCTGCACATTGAAGCTGCTCCTGGAGCATTCGCAAGCGCTTGGCCAGGCAAGTACGGGGGCAGTTTGATTTTCTGCTCCCAGAATTATGACTTCCTGCATAGGCTGTTAGAGACCCTGCTGCTGATCTAGGTAAAATGCTCAGGTTTCGTGTTTTGAAATAACAACTGCATGAGATTTGTTTGTTTTTCATACATACAAACACAGCAATTCTAAACATTGCAGGTAAAAGGGAATAAGAATATTTGTTAATAGAGGATGTGAATTCACAGAGTACTAGGTACCCATAAATCCAGTCTTATAGTGTATTAGAAGAAAATAAAGTGTTTAGTCAAGTGATCTATATCTTAATAAAAATACAGTGATTCATATTTCCAGCCACTGCAAACAAATAATCTTAAAAACATCCTTTTAGGTTTTGGGGAATGGTACTCTCGTCATCATCCCATTATACTGATGAGAAAATCAAGACCGCAGCTTCTTGCAAGAGAAATTCGTCATAATTTACATCTGATCTCTGGCACAGAGAGAAATCCTGTATGAGCCCCTTTCCAGCTGTAACTCAAATTAGCTTTACTCCTGCTTTGGGTGTACATGATACTTTCAGGACCTCAAACTGGGAGTAGGACTATTTGAGCTAAAGCTCAAATGATCAGCTAACATAAATAAGCATACCTTCTTCTGTTTGACTAGAACAATGAAAATACAAGCAAGTATATGATCCTCCTTTTTTATTTTATGGGAATCTGAAAATATTCAGCACTTCAGGCCTTCTCTTTCTTAATATCATTAGGAGAACTTGTTTCAATGGATAACAACATCAAAATAGTAAACTTAACTTTACTGGCCTATATAGTCTGTCTTTACTGCCAACTGATTTGTTTTTCTTTGTTATACCCATTGCTGAGATTTTTTTTTAAGGATTAATTTTTCTACAGATACACATAATTATTCCAGATAAAGTTCTGGGTTGAGGTTTTGTTCTTTGCATCATAAATTCTGACCCCACAGATTTTTTCTCTTAATTTGGAAAGCCTTACAGCCTGAAATTGGAAACCCAAAGACCATACAAGCATTGCCCTTCTCTCTAGATTAGATATTGAACTGTTTGTTTAGCTACCCGGTGGACACTTTAGTTTATGCTACAGATGCTTGTAGGAGAAACCAGGAAAAATATTTTCCTTTTCAGAAGATTGCTACTCTGTACTTATGAAAGCTGAACTCTCCATCAAAGGAATCTTTGGTCGCCTGTTCCCCATCATGATGAGTCCCAAATGAAAAGGGCGCAGCATGAAAGGAAAATGGACAGATTGATATTCTCCATAGCTGTATACTGAACTTCACCTACAGAAAGGCTGTAACAGTAGTTAGGAAGAGTGAACACCATTAGGTCTTTCGGGGGTTTGTCTTAAAAAAAAAAGGGCTAGACGAAAAGTGCTGGATTTTTCGTACAGAACTTTCTATGGCCTGTCTAGTTTAAAATGTCACTGAAGCTACAAGCTGCCTTGGATATTCACAGGAAAGTCCAGAAAACTCTCCTCTGGATATTTGAAGAGAAGTGCCTGGGGGTCTTGGAATTTATTTAAAGATTATAATATCTGCACAATGAAAATAATTTTTCAAGCTTTCAAAGGTTTTTTCTAGCTCCCCACATTTCTCCAGACTTGTGTTTCCAAACTACAGTCATCATTCTTTCCCCACCCCTTAAAAATTGATCTATTAGCCTGCTTCACATTCTTTATTCCCCATTACAGAAAAAATAAATAGTTTTTCCTGCCTGAAACATTCATTTTCACAGCAAGCCACTCCTCCCCCCTGTCCAACACTGCAATATTTAAATCTGATAAACATGGTGAAGAATCTTAGATTTTGTGGGATCCCAAGGCATTAGGGAATAAGCAAGTGCTCTTCTTGTATTTTACAGCAGTGCTAATAAAATACGTAATTGCCAGAAGAGATTTTTTTTCGTCTTTGTAATCAAAGGCAATTGAACATTATTTACTGTGTGGTCAGTATGAGCCTGAATAATATGAATTATAATCACAAAAGAGCTTTTAGGTGAGTGGGAAATAACAGCCAGGTTTTTTTTCCCCTTAAAAAAACAACAACCAAACCCAGGAACACAACAAACATAATGCCATTTTAGTGCATTTCTGGGAATACTTAATTAGACCTACACAGCACAAGGCAATATTAAAGCTCCATAACAAATTTATACCTTTTAAAAATTCACTGGGATTCAAATCCAAACAAAGGCTGCTAAGTGACAGAGAAAAAACGGAATTACTGCTGTATGCTAGGATACTGACTATAACAAATAATCACACCATTCTCTGTCGTCAGTTCCACAGAGGTCCCAGTAGAAATGATTTCTCTTGTGCTCCAAAAGAGAAAAACAAAAATAAAAATATCCCCAAATCTGTTCCCTCTATACAGGTGTTACATAATTCCTAAATGGAGTGATGGTCAGACAGTTAAGAGGACCACAACCCATACTGCAAAAGATCAGTTCTTAGAACTAAATTCTCAATTTTTTTAAATATGGGACTGTCATACAGGATACGAATGGCAAATAACATGCTGAAGTGCACACTGAAACTGTTAACAAACAAAATTTTTAAGAGCTCCATGAGCTTTTCCACTACACAGCTTCATCAGCAGCAATACACCTTCTACAGACACCTTTCATTTTCCTAATCATTATTCCATTTTGTTTCAGTGCAGAAACGCACTCAAATTCATCCAGCTTCATGTGGAGACAGTCTAACATTTGTATTACAAAGTAAGCTGACCTGCAAGAAATTTGGTTCCAATCAATTAGATCTACAGTTTGGCTTCCGGTTTTTTTCTACATGATAGTATTATTATGTAGAAACATTTTTCTCCTTCTGCTCATCCACACTCTTAAAAATTATGTCCAGGCTCTTCCTTTACAGCTCAGCCACTGACAGATCTTTCTCTCAGCCCTTGACAAATGCCGCAACACATCTTCCACATTCATTCACAGCCTTTTCTTCTGACCTGCCCATTTTTCTCTCCAACTGCTCTTCACATCTGCTGCAGCTTTCCTTCCCCCCATACATCAGCCTAAGCAGTTCTTGCCTCTCTGGGTCACCCACGGTCCATCCTCTCCCCATCCCTTCCTGGGGCTGACTCCTGCCTCCATGCAGCCAGCTACACCAGCCATCGGTTTTCCAGCCACTGCCATCCAGCTTTTCCAGGCACTGCCCTGAGACATGGAAGGAGTGCCCAGGGAAGGGGCAGCAGCCACCTCCTTTGTGAGGATGCTTTGTGAAATAAATATTCAGGATGGTTGTGCCCCTGCCATGCTGGTCAGTATTGTCTTATCAGTACCTTCTTCTCCAGAGATTGTTGACTTTCAAGGAAGACTTAGTGTTTGACGTTGCAATACCCTGCAAAATGACCTCTGTGTTGCATTGGTGCAGTGACTTTTGGCTGATGGATGTCCCCAGCCCCTTGGGACCAGTGATGTTGGCATTACTGTATTAACAAAGAACCCAGAGCAGGGGTAGCAGCAAGCTGCAGAGTTCAGATCTGACTTTTTTAAAATTCCAGCTTTTGATTTCCTTTGGCCTTACTAAGTTTTTAGCTTTAAATAAAGCTTTTTTTTAAACCTGATGACATTACAGGGCCATGAGAGAGAACTTATGAAAGTTGCTATTGGCATGTTACATGGTATACAAAGTACTCTAAGCGTGGTATTTGCACAGGTCTTCTGCAGTGACTGGATGACCAAAGATATGACATACAGTCTATGTTTATAAAATGTCACATAACCAAAAATTTTGTTCAAGGAGTTACATGGTGGAATCATGAGACAGGTTTAATATAAAACAAAAAACATGACTTTGATTAGTACTTAGAAGTGAAAGCTACCCCTAGGCAACCTCTTTGACACGCAGGCATCAGGAGAGCAGAACAGAATCTCGTTAGAGGGAGACTAGGCAATGAAGGTGCTAAATGAGAAAAAGCATCTTTACAGACCCTTAGCATCTGGCGCTTACTAGAAACCCAGTAAATGTCTCAATCAGCATACCTCCACAGACAAACAGCATTTCATAGTCCAATGTTAATTATCCTTTCCTTTATATTAAATTCTACCTCAGTGACCTAGCTGTTCTTCAAAGGAAATGTGAATACGGAAAGGTTTTGCATTCCTGCTAGCATTCATATTTCATACACAGACTAAAGTCTGAACACATTTTTAAAAATTCAAATATAACTAAGATGTGGCAAAGCAGATCATACATATTAAAGTGCAGTGTGGATTGCATATACTAAAGTCCCTGTATCTATCTAGGCACATAGCTAGAAACCAGCCTCTTGTCAGAGATGCTTCTACTAAGCACATGCATCCTTGGTGGTTTAATATTTCGTGGTGTAGGTTTTCACCCTTTAGGTTTTGGTGTGTGAATTGCATTTTCAAAATAAATGTTTGTGGATTAGTTTCGGTCTGCAGACTACAATTTAGTGCATGGTTGAAAATGAGACAGACTCAAATCTAATTTACACTATAAAATGCAGCTGGATGTACTGAAGTACAGCTGGGATGCACAGGCATGGAGTTCATTGATGGTTACAAACATTCTGAACTATCTGAGCATTTCCAAAAGCAGTGAGTATAACACATATTAACTTTTCCTTTATGAAATCACATTTTATTTTTTCAACATTCCATGTTGAAGAATGAAAGCTAGAAAAATATCTTTTAAAATGCAGTCTGTTTTGCGTTGCCCAGCAAAACATTTCTTCCCTTTTCTAAACAATTCAAGTTGAATAGAAATGATCAACCTGATTGGATTTACTTTTTTATACACACCATATATCAAGGCAATCCTGAGCTGAATTTTATGTTCCATAATCCTGTCCAGAAATGTTTTTATCATGAAACAATGATTACCCCCTTGAAATTCAAATCTATAACAGATAATTGACACATTAACTCTAGAATGGTAAGAGGATATGTGGAACTATTTTCAGCTGCTATCAATTGTACGTGACTGTGCTTCTGAAGCACTTAGCACACATGGATTGCTGATACATTTTCTGAAGAGGATAGGTTTTGTAGAATGATTATTTCTGTAAAGAGATATATCATAGATTTTTGCCTTCACTTTCCATAATGCACACAGTAATGTCTGGGAAAGTTAAACACATTGTAAAGAAAGCAGACCATACAAAATAAATTGAAACTGTATTTTAATCCCATTTTACACCAGCAGTGACATTGCTTTATATATCAAGAACACAGGATGCACAAATATTTTCTCATTTGGCTCCTGAGTTGAAGATGACATGACTGGAAAAATTGCTTATACAACTAAAATTTCATCTGAATAGTTGTGTGTGTGATTCATGCCATTCTATTCAAAGTATAATTTTAGTCTACCTTCACTTGCCCTTGAAAAGCTTTTCAAGAGAATCTTGAGAAAGTCTAAAATGGAGGGAAAAGATAGGAGGTAGAAAAATATGATCATCTGTGTCCTCACTGTATTTAAAGATGCACCAAAATAGCGTATTGAGGTTATAGGCTGTATCCAGTAAGAGATGGGCTACAGTGTAATTTAGCAAGAAATTAGGTGTCTAAATGGTGATCCTGAGAGCCTTTGCTGTCCAACTCCATTATGTCTTCCTTAATGGCTTTGAGGGTACATCTGCAAAGCACCGAGCTTGTTGTTATAGCGAGTGACAGTGCCCTGGTGCAGGATGCGACCTGGCCACAGCAGCAGGGGCCATGCTTAGCATGGCCCCAGGCTTGGTGTCTCTTCTCCCAGCAGTGACCAGCCCTCTGCTGCTTATAGCACCGCCAGGCTGTGTAGTCCTGGTCTGGATTTGAGCTAGGCCCCAAAATCCTCCCCATAAAGGAGACCAAGGCTCATTTTTCTCATGGACTGAAATAGTGGATGTACCCCCAAAAGAATATGCTAAAACACATAGAGTCAGCCAGCCCCAGAGCACAGTCATGAAAGGAAGAGAGTTTTTATGGTGTGATGAGAGATAGCCCCATCCTTCAGTGCAGCTGTACCATGTCTCCTCTAGGGCACCCACCTGACACCACCAGTCAGAAGACCAAGGAGGTACCTATCATGTCACTAGCTCGTCAAATTCCCTTGCACATGTAGGCACACCTCTTGTCAGTTGAGCCAGTGGCCATTTCAACATTTTTCCTTGTCATCTTGTTTTATTAGGGAAGGGAAAGTTGCATATTTCCAGCTTCTATGTTGAAAACTAAGGCCTCATCCTAAGCAGTGTAAACTTATCACCTGGTCATCTTTATGCTTAAATAATCACTGAGTAAACTATTGTGGAGAGCTGTACCCATACTCTGGGTTACAGCCTGCCTACCTTTCACATAGCATCAGTCTACTTTGCAAGGAAAGGAGTTGTTGGTGCTTGTACACATGCTCTAGATGGTGTATCTACATTAAAACAGATCTTTTGCTAGCAAAAGATGTTTTTAAGGCTATTACTCTGCAAAGTACGTATTAGAGATTTCATATACATTCAACATATTATTGCAGATCAGTTTTGTGAACTTTCTTTGTTGAGCCATTGAAATCTGTGTGATGTGGTTTGATATTTACAAAACTCACACCTTTGATTTTGCAAAAATGCTTACGAAGTCTGTAGCATGTGCACGTAGAGCATATGGAACCCAAAACACCCTTGTTATATTCCCTAAAGCAAATGTTTCTGTTGAGATGCTCCACCAGAACTCTCCTACAGGCTTTTCTACATACATCTTTTGAGCCTTGGCTCCTCTGCTGATGCCCCTTAAGCAGAAAGGTAGATATGCTGTTAATGTTAGTGGCAGATTTGTATGGTGAGCCTTCCTGTGTGTAATAGGGTAGGATTGCCTACTCTGCTCCGTTGATGTCTTTAGCAGGGGATTATCATCTTCTAGATATCATTACCTTTTACCTTGTTGCCTTAGCCATGGGATCCCATTCATGAACAGGTTGCAAACAGACTTTTCAAAATGTGGCATGTTTTCAAATCCTGGATATTTAAAATATTTGCAGTATGGAAAAAAGTTACATCATATACCTAAATCTGCTCTCTCAAAGTCAATTCTGAACAAACCAAACTTTACTAGAATATGTGGGTGACCAGCCTGTGACCTTGAGCTTCCAGTTCCTCTTCAAATAGATATACAGGTAAGGAAAAATGCTCCCAAAACCTTAAAAATAAGTATATGAAGTAGAAAGTACCTATTCTAAACCATTCTATGGATTAAAAGAGGTCCATTTAGAAAGAAAATGTCTTCTCATCCATCCATGCAAATATTAAGCTGCTGTGAATATCCCTATATTAAAAGCATAATAGGTTCATCATTTTAGGAGATCATTTGAAATCCCACTTCTTAGTAGACTCAGAATATTTTTTGCTTTGGGTTTTTTTTTACATTTCTCCACATTTCTTCTTTTTTCCATGCCTCATCATGATTTTTAGACCATCAGGCAAGGACATTTGGCCTTTAAGCTCTTTAAGCAATAGAAAGAATAAAGTCCAGCTTGCCATGACTAGCTAAACTTTGCACCTATTACAGACTCTTCTTCCATACTGCTCTTCTGAGTCTCTTCTAACAGACCAGAGACAGGGCATATCATAACCGCTCATCTGGAGCTAAGTATATGCTTACGGTACCAGCCAGTCTACACATGCACGTTGATTGACTGGATCACTTCTGCCAAACACAGTGTATCTTTGCAGAGAAAACTCATCTATTACAGTGACTCAAGCCTCCCTTCTTCCCACCCCCCCTCCCCTCCTGTTTAGACACTGATTTCAACAGACATTACAAGAAAACATCTCTGAGACTTCTATTCCTCCAAAGTTGGTAAAAAGTGGCCAACAGATTCAAAGTTCTTAAGCAAAAAGGAAGACAGACAGACAAGTAGAGATTGCATAACCATAATTTCCTCAGGAAACCATGTTAAAAACAGATTCCTGAGTCCTTAGATGTAATAATTACAGTCATTACCACATAATACACATTTCCATTAGCATTAACTCACTGAATACAGATAACCTTCGGAATTTAAAGTGGATAACGCCCTTTTTTGGTCATTTAAAAAAGAATTAAATCTGAGGCAATTAAGCATCATTAAAGTAAATGATTCACAGAGACCCAGTTTTCAAATCTGAATGCCTAAGCTAGCAAGATTTCTACATTTAGGTGTTGAACTAATATGCTAGATGATACTTTTCACATACCCAAGTATGAAATTTCTGCTGGAAATTTCAAAAGCCAGATATAGTTTTGGTCTCCTTACTTTACACAAAAAAGTTTGAATGGCAAACTTGTAACACATCTGTATCGGTTTTTCTTACTACACAGATTCTCAACTTGAGGGTCTTACATTTGTCCAGGTAGGAATAACTATACTGCCTGCCTATGATGAGGCACCTAACAGATCAGACAGAGCATAGCATAATTTTTATATGATCACAAGCAGTGGAGATGTATTGAATAATTATTCCCTGTTCAAAAACTGATGAACATCATATGAAGCTAGCAGGTGGCAATTTCAAAGCAAACAGGAGAAGATACTTCTTCATATAACATGTATGAGTCCAGTGGTTGAATTTCTTGCCACAGGAGGTTGAAGACGCTATCGGACAAACTGACAAAGGGACACAAAAACACCAGTGATCTTCAAACCACAAATCACTGGAAGCCAAAGGATTATTCTGCAAAAGTATCTCTTTATACTTTGGGCATCTCCTGCTGGCCACCATTTCTTCTCTTTCTTTGTTTTGTGGAGCAACAAGATTTTATTCAGGCAAGTGTCTGTACAGTATCATATATCTATCAAGCATCCTGAACCCCTACACACAGCAGCAAAGCCCCCTCCCTGCTCTCACGCCCTATGGTCGAGGACCAGGAGACCGCACCCAGGTTGTTACTCCTCATTACAGCATGGAAAACATTCAGACCATTGCTGTTGTCCAAATGTCAAATTTTAGCAAGCAAGCAGAGCTGGGGGAAAAAGGACATTTAGGCTCAAAACAATTCTTACATTCTTTCAAGCCGAGTTTTCAGCCTATGAAAGAGAGGCCCCAGTCTTCCTGCCATACTGGGACCTGGTACATAAAAAGCTGAGAACAAATTGCAGTATATTTCAACACCACTTTTAATTAGCTGTTTTATAAGAAAGGAATATTTTATCTTGTTATTTATTTTCATACTAATTGTTTTTGTATAATTTCTGTTGCTCTTCAGCAGTCTTGCCTCATAGGTGTTATGTATACTTCCTTTTAAGAATTAGCATGCTTGTAATTGCCAAACACACAGTGGTCAGAAGGCATCAAAAGCATTTTTTCATCAGAACATATTTCATTCCTTAAATATGGCTTCACACAGCCCTTTCATACTAATGCTTTATAAATTAATCATCAGGAACGGATGCCAAGTAGGTTATACATTTTCTTGGTGAAGGGGAAATGCAAAAGGCCAACCTCCTATTTGCTCTAAAACAGAGGTCTCCTGTTTATATCTTGTTGCTTATTTAATAGAAAAAGTTATATTTATACTTTCAAGAGAACCCCCGTGCTGCTCCTATGTACCTAATATGAGACACTTTCCCAAATTAAATACACTTAGGTCATCCTTGTTTTGAAGCATGCTAGTTAAGAGTGCATTTATAAATATGAAGAAAGTCCTATGCACATTGTTTGCACAAAGTAAATTATGTTTAGGCAAATCAAGGTAGCATAATACAACGCACTTCACAGGAAGAACCAGGGAACATTTTTCAGATGAACTGCACTGAAAAATGCCATTTGAGATTGATGATGAGTGTGCAAATGACCTCAAGCATAAGAAATACCAAATACAATGAGTTTTGAAAGTTTTAAAGTGAATGCAATATTTCAGTGTTTTTATCTTGAAACAAAGCTTTTAAAATTTCAATTTATTTAGTTTTAAATGAAATTTCAGGTTAAAGAGAAGATTTCAGTTGAGTAAGAATTAATTTTATTTTATTGTCCAGACACAGAATTGACACATTCATTATCTGCAGAGTTCTGCTTGTAGGTAAAGTCAAAAGGCGACATTTGCATAAAACTACTTAGAACTTACTTCATTAAAACCTGAATATTACCAAGATAAACTTCTAAGGCCACACTTACATAAAATTACTTAGAATTTATTGCTTAAAGGTCTAAATCTTATCTAAGGTTCACTGATTTACCTAACAGTTGGTCTATATGATAAGTACACCTAGGAAGGTACTTGTCGAAAAATGTATGCAACTTCATGACTTCCTCAAATCTCTCTCATTTTGGTGATTCATACATGCATGAAATTCAGAACATATGAAATAATTTAAAACTTTATCTAATAAAAGTTACTCTCAAGTCTACACCAGACCAAACACAATTAATTTCTTGTATCTCTACATTTGGAAAGGCAGCTTTTATACATTGTGAAATAAAAACAATATCAAGCGAATATCAGAATTGTGAGAAGGTCACACGAAGAATTGCAAATTAAAACACAAAGCCTTTAAGATCACTAAATTCCCTTTTTCAAGAAAGAAACAATACCTGTTTGCTGCCAAAGTTTTAAAGACCAAATTGTGGAACCAGGCAGGTCCCCCAGTCAGACTGGGATGGTGAGAAACTCTTCTGCCAACACAGAGAAAGCACTTTCTCCAGTTTATTCAATTAATTCAGTCCAATGCATGAAACTACTGATATCCTGAATGAGATATAAAAAAAACCCAACACCAAAACCTATAACTTTTTCTGTTCCTATGAAACTGGACCAAAGAACTTGAGATCTACCAGCTGTAGAATGACTTGGTGATGAGAAACATCCTTTCATTTCCATTTCTGTAGATGCTTTCTTGCTTGACTAGATACATCGTTTTAGTGTCTAAAACTTATTTTAACTTTAGAAAATGGATTACATATCCAACACATTTATGATACTATTACTGGTTAATAGAAATACTTTTTAAATACCATTTGTGTTCATTTTAATTGAACTCCAGCTCTATTCAAAAGCAATTTGACAACAACCATAAAGAAACGAATAATCACCAAGTAAGTTAGAATTGCACTGTTGACTATTTTTAACATAATACAACACAAACTGCTTAAATAAACATGCCCAGGTATATTATAGGCTTTTTGTTAGCCTTACATATAAATCTCAATGCTAAGTTAATTAATTTGCTGATAAAAATGTTTTGGTTCTTACCAAACAACAACAATTTAATGTTCTTTAAGAAACTAAAATTACTATTACAAAAAAATAAAACCATTTATATCAAGTTTGCTTGCTTGTTGATTGAAGACAATTTACCTGGAAAAAAAAATGCCTTGGACTACCTTAAGGTCTTGTGAGATGATCTTTTTCTTTCTGCAAAGGAAGATACTAATTTTCAGAGAAGCCAGGACCACGCAGATTTGTTGTTCTGTAGGTGCAACAAAATTATGTTGAATCTCCTGTGTCAGACTGGCCTAAAATAGGGCTGTTATTTGGTAGGTTTGCTGATAACTGACTCTTTATAGATGAATCATAACATGATGCTGGAGACTTGGCAATTACATCAATGACTCTGCACCATGCATTGCACATAACCTGCATACTAAGGGAGAAGAGTACAGGTAGGAAGGAATGCTTTTTCCAGTGGTTGAAACTCACCTCGTCTCTCATTATATCCATTGTGTGCATAGTCTGACTCGCTTAGAAGACAGATGTAAAACCAGCAGCATCCTACAATCCACGTTACTTGCTGTTACTGCTTGAGTTCCCATGAAATGCTAAACATCCTGAGACTTGCAGCTGAAAAAAACTCCAGAAAAAAATATTTTGAGACAGATTTGGAGTTGTGGCAGTGCTCACAAGATATTTAAAAGATTCAAGCCAAAGTTTCGATTGTGTGAGAAAATGCAAGTGAAGTACCTAAGCAAAATTGGCCTGATTTTCAGAAACACTCAGAAGTTTGAGCTCCCATTTAGTTCACCTCTAAGATTATACAAAATAGTCTGTTTGTATAATCTAGAGCCTTGAAAGAAAGGTCTTCTGTGAGCTCTCATAGAAGAGTCTTGGCAGATAAATATGAGTAACACAAAAGACATTGTCTTTCTTTCCTGAAAGTAAGTGCCATAAGCCAATAGGTTTCCCAAACACATTGTTATAAGCACTTTGTTCTCAGAGGATGAAAGTATCTACAACACTTTTACTGTTCTTTTTTCTTTAAAGTGTATTTCTATTTGGTGGCTTTCATCCAAGTTGTTCCAAATTGCTTTCTGAAGAGATGAGGAATACTTGATAGAAATAGGAATAGCAAATACTACACAGAAAAGACAACAATGTCTGGGAACAGACAAAAGAAGTCTAATCTGTTCCAAAGTGGAATTTTGTCTTCTTTCTAGCTAAAAGAGAGAAATGTCCTGCTTCAATGTGCTTTGCCTAAAAAGGACCCAACGTTTCTAGGTGTGCAATTATCTGCCTGAAACACACACTATAGAAGTACATATATATATATATAAACATGCACACACATGTAAACACACACACACATATATATGCACAGTATATTAGTGTATATATATCTGCTTCCCGCTGACTATAGTTTATTGTTTACTGCTTTGAAATTTTTTATTTTCATTCTTACTTCCACATTGCCGTTTAAGAAACAGAAGTCACAAGTCTTTGCAGTGCAGAGTCTGCTGCAGACTCTGAAACTCAAGAGTTTGTTTCCTCTTGCCATCATTAAAAGACCTGTCATTAATTAAAGGGCTAGGGAATTATGACAATGTCTAGTGACTACACAGACCCTAGATACGAGTTCATTTCCCCACCTTCAAACGCTCTCCCCTTGGACCCTTTCCTATAAAGGGGAACTGCAGATTGCAAATGGAAGTGCGCAATGTCTCACCAAGGTAAGATCATGTGTAAACACAAGAGATGGGCCTGGGAGGGAGAGGCATTAGTTTTTGTCCCCTCCTCCCCTGACATTGCATGACTCCGCAGGGCTCTGGGAGCGGCAGAGGAGCTACCGTGCAGACAGTGCTCAGGGTGCCAAGGCTGTGGCATGGGTGCCAGAGATTATGGGCTAATGTGCCTGTAAAACCTCTTCCCACACAATGCCTGGGGCTATGGGTTTACCTCTGTTGTGATGTGACTTGGAGATTAAAGACAGAGTCATCTGGGCAGAAAACAGGTCAGCCCACAACTTGCCACCACCACAATTAAGGTTCCCTTCTTATAGGATGGGCCAACACTCAAACCGGAGCTGTTCCCAAAGATCTAATCTTCATTTTACCAGCTGATAAAACTAAAAGAGAAGAGCTAAGTAACTTGCCTAACAGATCTTAAATGCGCTTTAATACAAATAGCCCATGAATATTTAACTATTGATTGGTACCTTTCCTGCAGCAGATGGAGAAAAATTCAGCTCAAAATAGACTTTAGGTTAGAGCTGCCCACTGGTCCACAGGAGACGGATGTCAGTCTCTGGGTCACACCAGGCAGGGGAGGAACTTGATCCTGGGTGGAGCAGGTCTCAGTACTGCTGTCCTTTACAGCGGAAAGTGAAAGAGCACAAGGGAATTTGTTTTTGTGGCAACGCAGAGGGGAAAGGCCTGCGGAGAGCAACCCTTGCTTTGCTCCGTCCTACCAAGGACATTGTCATCAGTGCAAGCACTACCACCCCGTGCTTCCTCCCTGCCAGCTCTGCTCTCAGACCTTGGAATATCATACGTGTAACTGATTTAATATTAATCCGTATTGGAACACAGTAGAATGTTACAGTCTTATTTACTTTTCAGAAACCCTTAATAAGGGCAGATAGAGACTGGATGACAGGTTAATGTTCAGAACTGCCTTGAGCCCAGGATATACTGTATCCAGCCAAAACAACACCCAGCTTGCATGATCTACAGCTGTGAAATACAGATGGAATTAATACAGCTAGGATGTGCTTATTCATATAGTCACTTCAGAAGAAAATACTTCTAATGGAATGAATCCTGAGTACTAGATAAGACGAATAAGTTTTCCCCAATGACTACTTTCAATCTTTGTTTACAAGATCAAAAAAATTCTGAGACTCAATTATTTATCTACCCATTATTTATTCATTCACCTAGTAGTATCTCAGTAAACTAGCATGTGGTTTGGCTTCTCATTTGTCCCCTAAGGATTCTGGCCAAACACTCCTGCACAAAGGAAAGCCAGGGAGTATTTTCATTTGAAAACACAAAGAAAGCAGCCATATCTTTTCAAATCTCTTTCATTACAGCTTTAACTGGTGATGGACATATTCCAGACAGTCTGGTTCAAGCTTGGTTAAAGTCTTCAAATGTTTGGAGACTTGTGAAGTACCCTCGCACTTTATTGTGCCCTGAAAGCAGCTCCCAGAAAACCTCCTTATCTCTGGAATACACTGAGAAGGTGTATTTGATTACACATGCCAAATACAGATGAGAAGAAATTAATGTGGGCTTTTACACACACACGCACACACACACAACCCCTGCCACTGTAAACCAAACTAGTTTATTTGAGGATATTGTTATTCTCAGAAAGTGTAACTCGCAACTCCTGCAGGCTCGCTTGGTCTGGCTCTGAGTTCCCCTTTCTTGCTTTTTGTCTGAGAGTCACAGCTCCTACCTTAACTATGCAAAACCTGCTGCTTTCACTTCACATCCTTTCCCTGAAGGGAAAAAAAAAGTCACAGCAAACAAAGTGTCAGGTTTTGTATCTCATCATTGTCAAAAAAGGCAAAATCTGTGGGGAAGGAAGGATTTGGACAAAATTTGGTCAGGTTCTGGTAAAGAAAAGTGTTCAGAACGTGGTAAAATCCTTCCATAAACCTGGGCCCAATCTTCACCATGGAAGTATCTCACATCTCTAGTCTTAACCACACCATCTTGCAAACCATTTATAGCTAGAGTTCAGCATGAATGCACCAAAGCTCAGCCACCACAGTGGCTATCTATTAAAGTAAACAAAGAGGGGAAAAACAAACAACCCCCACGTCTTCAAACGAAAAGAGCCAGAAGCCAATGGCTGGAGGAAACCAGCTCTCTGTGTAATAAATGTGGCGGGGAGGGTCTGAGGGGCAGCAACATACCTTCTTTACTAAAGAAGAGAGAAGCTAAGAGGCAGGAAGATTTAAGGGAACTGAGGTAGCGTAGCAAAAAACAATTTGGTGGAAAAATGAGATTTGGGGTGGGACTGAGTTGTACTCAAACACTCACTCGGGTAATCCATATTTTAAACACCGTAGGTATATTCTGAGGAGAACTACGGTTGACTAAGACTATATTATCTGGATATCTAGAACCTCTGAAGTGCTAGAAAACTGCATCAGTAGCTGTAGTCTGTAATAAATTTTATCTATTAAACGGAATATGAAAATCATGATTAAAAAGGTTATAAACTGGGTTTAAAAATGGAAGCCTTCACAATACTGAAATATAGAGCAAGACGGCATACTGTATGATAAAGCAGTTTAACTATGACTCTGTAGAGTATGACCAAAAAAATTGTTTTTTTCAAGTCATCATCCTCACAAGAGGAGACAATAAATATTGTGGGAAAGCACACAGAGAGGGTTGTTTTTATTTATAGCAAGACAAATTAATCCATCTCCATTTATTGTGACCACTGTCACTTCACTTCCCAATCCCAAGGATTATTTATAAAGTTCTTTGAGATCCCAGGAGGTAGGGTAAGGCATCCAAGTCCAAAGTACTACAATATTATAACACTGCATTGAGAACGGAGTTCACCCCAACTATCATTTAAATCAAAATGAGGCACTGAGTGCCATTCTTGTGGCAAGAAGATTTTGCCTTGGCTTTTTGTCCAGGGCTGATATTCACTTTACTGTATATTTATCATAACAAAAGGACTATGTTTAAAGAATTCAAAGAATTTCAGGTTTTGTAATAAAGCAAAACCTCTAATGACTCTGTAATTAATATACTGTAATTCAGGAATACAAAAGATCTAGAGATTTCAATAAACTGAAACACTTCACTGCATTTGCTTTGGTTCAGATATGTCCTGCATTTACTTTCTCAGTAATCCTCTTTAGACAGGCAATTTACCTAAAACTAGCATAACTGAGCATATTTGTAATAATGCATGTGGTAATGTGTCTCACTAAAACAGTCGTATACAACCTAAATTTTCTCATGTCAAAAAAAAGGACAATAAATGAATTATGGAACTTCAACACTCTAAGCCTTTATACCATACTCATCCACCTCACAATATGACATCATAGTGGTCAAACGTAAGCCATGACAAAATTAATTCCTAGAGAGACAGACACACTTTTGCTGTAAGCTGACTTACTTCTGTAAGAACCTCTGTCAGTCCTAGTATTATCAATGATGTCAATGACACTTAGATGGCTCAGTATGCAAAACACTTTTAAAACTGGAATATCTGGCTTCTGGAAAAACAAAAAAAATCTTATTCCTCCCACTCCACCTATGTTCTCATGCTTGCACTACACCTAGCCCTGCAAAGCAAGCTGATAAAAACATCTGTCGTGCCATTGCCCAGTCTTGCTAGAGTTGCTCGGCAGTGGAACTAAACAAACCACCATAAAGCACAAGAACTCTAAAGCACAAACCGTGAACAACATCTTACGGGCTCATGTCCCAGTCAGGCTCTGCAATCAGACCAGCAATACCAGCAGGACTGGGAAGGAAGGAAATAACTCACTACTGGATCTCATCTAGGCATAAGACAAAAAGGTGGCTGGTTTCTTCCTTTGCCAGTGTAGCCATTTTAAATAGGAAGAACAACAGCAATAAAAATATTAATGTTTTAATGTTATCTGTAAGAGCAGAAAGTCCTTTTACAAGCTGGAAAATGCAGAGGTGGACACCAACGTGCCAGGTACTGGTGGCTGCAAATAGCCCAGTGATGATACATCTCTAAAGACAAGCCTCAGACAGGCTACTTCACTTCAGAAAGATTGGAGAAAGCTTGATCAAAACCCCCTGTTATTTCTCATGGATGCCCTTTGGGCCATGCTTACATATTTACGTGTTGTAAACTGTAGTCTTATCGTATTCACTATTACTTATTCAGACAATTCCTATTTGACAAGATAGACTGTAACATTTCATGGTATACAGTTATGAAGGTATCTTTCTGTGGAACTTGCAAAAAAATCGGATTGAAACTGCCACTGCCTATCCTTTTCCTTTTTTTTTTTTTCCTCCATAAGCTCATAATGCTTAATATTTCAGTGGACTCCACCAGGGATTTATTATAAATTTTAGTATCTTAGCCACATGAAGAGGGATTGGGTTGAGAGGGTTTTTTTCAACATTGTTTTCCAGTTGAGCATTAAGTGCCCATTGTAGCACTAAGTCCCTCACGGTGTAACAGATGTCTTTGTAATTTAATTCATGTGAGTTCCATGAATATCTAGGTGTATTAGTTAAAAACAATTCAGCTACAGTAATACTGTTCTGTGTCCCCTAGTCAACAAATAAGAAGAAGTGCCCCCCTTGCCACACGCTTATCTCTCAGTTATTAATGCACAATAACAAATTCCAAACTCTCAGCTGGGAACATTATATTGTAATTGCTTAGTAGGCTATTAGGGCATACCTGTCTGTCAGAATCAAAGTACAGACAACAGTGCTGTTATGGGAACAGACTGATTGATTTCTTGTGCCATCTCGTGGAAAAAATTTTAATTGCAAGACAATCTTAAACTGTCACACGGTTCTGTATAAGCTGAAATGTCAGGAAAGTGGTTCAAGCCAGCTTTGCTTCCTACATGAAAAATCTGTTGCCTGTAAAGTAGCTACCTGGTTTGTTATCATCTTATAGTCAAACATTTTTGATCAGTCGACCTAAACTCAGTGGCTTATCTTTCTGTATGCCTTGTGGATTGTGCAGTCTCCATCATAAAGCTCTGATTTATTTTCCTTGCTACAAACTATTTTTAGCTCTTCCTTCATGTTCAGATTTATACAGAAAGATAATATGCTTCTTTTAAAATTCATTGTACAACAGAAGTATTTATTGTCACCTGGACTGCTGGTTGGAAATGATTCTTTTTTTCAGTACTTTTTTGAAAATCACAAACTAGTTGTTCCAACAATAAATATTCACTGATTGCTTAATTAAACTTATTAAAATGCAAATTAAAATCCCAATCCAATGACAATAATTAAAAAAGAACACATTACCAAAATGATGAAAAATCAGACTTAACTTTTTGCATTATCCAATATAATGTCAATTAAGGATAATTGGAAAATGAGCAAGCACAAAAAAAAGTCTGGAAACAGCTTTTGCCACAGAAACTTAAATAGAACTGTGTTACCTCACACAGTGCTCAGAAGAAGACCACAGAGTAGTATTTTGCAAGGGGTTTAGGTCATCTTTGTGTTCTAAGTCCACTTGCAGTCCATCAGAATTTGAAACACAAGATAAATCTTCTTTCTGTCCTCTCCCCTCCAGCCATATGATATACCATCCATAGGAAACCTAAACACTTATCTAAATCCCATATCTTTAATCTATAGACACTTGCTAAACTACATTCACAGAAGAACATAGATGATAAAGGAAGAAACCCCAGCGAGACCGTGGTGGAATAACAGTAATGCTTGAGGGTTTAACCATGCATCTCTTTTTAGCATTAATGTGAGTCAATAAAGTTAATCTCTATATTCCACTTTGAAACTACATGTGTGCTGGTTTGAATTATTTCCTTTTATTTATGGTTATCCTTTGATAATGCTTCAGTATATGAATACTACCGAACAAGATGACAGCGGAGCTCAGCACCATTTACTCACTGTAAAATGAATTAGAATTGCCTGGGCGCAGTCTAATCCAGCAAACATTTCAGGATCTGCTCCATCCCGCCCTCTCCTCCCAGTCTCTCATCTCAGGAGTCACATGCCCTTTTGCTATATTTCTGCTTCTTGCTAGAGCAGATGTTGCTCTCTTACGCTGCTGCATGATGTATTTCAATTGGTCAAGAATCCTCCATGGACAATGTCAAGTCCAACAAATCGAGTGATTATTTAAATAAAAGACACTTGACATGGCAAGCTACTGTGCTAACATATTGCTGCACTGACTTCCTTCAAATTGTACTATTTATATTCCTCTGACCTATTAAATGCCCCTCCTGCTTCACTGTTGCTGCAATACCTTCGTGCTATAAAGCATGCTGAACCTGTCAGGGGGACATCAGTACTTGTGGAGGAGAGAGGTTATTCTTTTGGCTATGTCAAGATATCATTACACGTGGGTCAATCACAACACGAAGAGACATAGAAGTTGTGGAAAAACTACAGCTCCACACAGCCCTTTGCTACAGCTCTGAGCCCTGAATCAGTGGCATGGAGTCCTTGCCTGTCCTTTTTGGACACTCTTCTTAACCCACTGCTGTGAGTGGGCTCAGACAAGAAACAAGATGCAGCCCCGGCCCCTGTATTACACTGGTCTCCAGCATGCGGTACAGTAAGAGACTCTATACAGGCTTAAGTTCCTGGCTGGCTGCCCTCACTAGCTTTGCTGTGTGCCCTTGTTTCCAGAGGCTTTGCAACCTCAATAGCAAGGTTGCAAATAGCAAGGTGCTGAATTACGATCTCTCTGTACAGGCCTAGTCCATGTCATGCTGAGGTGAGAGCTGCCATGAGCCAATTTTACTCTGACACCATATTTTGCTTCTTAATGTGGGACACAGCTTATATACTGTTCTTCATGATGTAAATCTACGGGAAGATTTGCTCCAGTACCATCTTTCACATCATTACCAAAACTAGACCTGTTGTAAGTGGTTATTGTTGACAGTTTTTTAATAGGAGCAGAACCGAACTCACATTTCAGTCACATACAAATTAACGAAACTATAAAATTAAAGTGCTGACAAAGTACAAATGATTATGCTCTCTTCCTTTCAAAATGTGTAATGTAGTAATTCTGTAACAAGAATTCACGTAAGTGCACTTTCCCATTTGTTTTTTGCTGCTACTGTGTATCTGCTGCAAATAGCATTGTTTTCTGGTCAAAACCTTCCACTCCGTATTGAATTACAGTAGTATAAACTGATGTCAAAATTTTATCCTGGATATCTCCTCGATCACTTCCCTACTCCTGCTGGCCACACTATTCCTGATACAAGCCAGGATACTGTTGGCCTTCTTGGCCACCTGGGCACACTGCTGGCTCATATCCAGGCGGCTGTCAACCAACACCCCCAGGTCCTTTTCTGCCAGGCAGCTTTCCAGCCACTCTTCCCCAAGCCTGTAGCGTTGCATGGGGTTGTTGTGACCCAAGTGCAGGACCCGACACTTGGCCTTGTTGAATCCCATACAATTGACCTCGGCCCATTGATCCAGCCTGTCCAGACCCCTCTGCAGAGCCTTCCTCCCCTCAAGAAGATCGTGGTGAGGCCGCACCTCAAATACTGTGTTCAGTTTTGGGCCCCTCAGTACAAGAAGGACATTGAGTTGCTGGAGCATGTCCAGAGAAGGGCAACGAAGCTGGTGAAGGGTCTGGAGCACAAGTCTGATGAGGAGTGGCTGAGGGAACTGGGGTTGTTTAGTCTGGAGAAGTGGAGGCTCAGGGGAGACCTTATCACTCTCTACAACTACCTGAAAGGAGGTTGTACAGAGGTGGGGGTCAGTCTCTGCTCCCAAGTAACAAGCGATAGGACAAGAGGAAATGGCCTCAAGTTGCACCAGGGGAGGTTTAGATTGGATAGCAGGAAAAATTTCTTTACTGAAAGGGTGGTCAAGCATTGGAACAGGCTGCCCAGAGAGGTGGTAGAGTCACCATCCCTGAAGGAGTTCAAAAAATGTGTAGATGTGACACTTCAGGACATGGTTTAGTAGGCATGGAGGTGTTGGGTTGATGGTTGGACTAGATGAACCTCGAGGTCTTTTCCAACCTTAATGATTCTATGATTCTATGATTCTAAGTAACTTTCCTGCCTTGTCTCAGGCCCAGACCCCAGATCTGTACATGCTGAGGATCCCTATGACACCTCTTCTGCTTCAGCATCGCTTCCAGACCCCAGATCCATTCTCTCGACGTTGTGGACTTGGACAGCTTATAGATTGGGTAAGACAGATGAACATCTGGAGTTTCTTGTGTGGCCAGCATGCGAAAACACTAACTACTGAAAATTACAAGATTTGAACAAATGAAGTTTAGGCAAAGGAACTTCTATCTTGTTTTTGAGACTTCAACATCCTGTTGAATCTTGTTTTCCAGGTTATCTTTGAAGGATAAAGTACTGATACATCTTCCTGCCTCCAGGTGTGGGGTTTCAGAATTCTGCCAGATATTATGTGTGAGACCTGGTAATGCTGTAGCTCCTGCAACCCATTAAAAATTAAATCTAAGTACCCTTGTCATAGAGAAGTCAATAAAGATTTCTGAGGTCAGCCCGAGTCATAGGACAATTTGGTAGCTATGTTAATGAGCCATATTCAAGGAACTGAAGTACATAACCAGCAGTAATACCGATTCTGCAAGACAAATTAGATGGTTAATAACATGTAAACAGACCCACAGTTTTCATATTATGTCATTAGTAATAGCTGTGCAACTCTGATGCCGTCAGAGGGAACGTACATACAGACCTAAATGGAAATTGCCAAACTGTCTTGTTGATAGGGAAGAAAGGGAGGAGTGCTGGGTCGCACCCTCCCAGCTGTGTTGGCTCTGCAAGGTTAACAGTAGTGGAAGGTAGTATGAACTTAATTTTGCCATTGGAAAACCTGCCATTTTTGCATATTCACATTTCACAGTATAGCTAATGCTTAACGTTTCTCTACCCTCTTACTTGCTGTCAGGCATTTTCTTTTCAATACATTCCTGCACTGCTTCTTGACTTGCTTTGTTTCTCCTAATTAATCTCCTTGTACATAAAGCAGCGGTGGTGTGCAAAGTGTTATCGCTCGCATCAGAGAGAATATGGAGCTGACTTTAGTTTCTCTAGTCCTTCTACAAGGAACCACAACTCACTTTGGTCCTTTGTATCTAAGCTGTGTGTGTAAAGCAGAGGGTATGACCATCTATGCCCCCATGGGTATGACGTTGGCCACAACGCTGTTATCTGTTGCAGTGGAAACGGCGTCAGCTTCAATGTTAAAGATTTTTGTTAATATAAGTCTATTCACTGACAGGACAGCAATGCATATTTACGAAGTGTTTTGGTGATTCTTTCTCAGATAGTTATAAATGATTTCTATGATGAGAGCTTTTTCACTTGATGAATAGCAGATGTTTGTCACTACTTTACTGTTTAATTTTTAAATTAATTTGAAGTATAATTCTCCGACTATAAAGTGCTCTGAGACTACTAAGAAATTAATCACATTAAATGAACTTCATTACAAATCATCATCTTTACATGACACTCAAAAGTATGCACTGGAAGAAATTAACGCATCAAAGCAGGATTCTAAATGTTTCATTTAAACAGAAAATGCATTTCAGAATTAATTAAAATGAGAAAACACTAGGTAAGTATTGAAATTGTTTGTGTGGAACTCCTACACCAGAGTTATATAAAAACCAAGCTTACACTTAGTAAGAGCATACAAATTTGTAAGCCCCGTGAAATTTTACACTTATGCATTAGTTTCAGCTTCATGTTACTAAAAAATTTAAAAGAGGGTTACAAATCTGAACAGTGACCTGCAGTCTTATACCACAGATGAACTTTCACTAATTACGTTTAAGAACAAGAAAAGCCAGTAATGCAGGAAGGAAAGCAAAGAGAATCTTTGCATTACACTTTCTACATGACACCTTCATATTGAAAAGAACAACACCAAACACACAAAACATAAATATTAAACTTAGTTCCAAATAGCCATTAAATTACACTTCTTGGAAAAAAAAAGTAGAAAATTAAAAGAGACACTGTCAGATAAAATATGGACTACATATTAGAAGCTGCATTTTGTAAACACAGTTTTGTCTCCTGGCAAAATCCAATCCTTTGGAATGAGAAAGGAAAAGAAACAAACTAGCTCTGAGCTAATATGGAAGCTTCCAATTTTCTATAAACATATGGATATTTGCAAGTCTTTAGCGTAATGACAGTAACCAAAGGCAACAGGTTGAATATCCAATCTATTCAGCTGAGGCAGCCATGAAGAATATTTCTACTGAAACAGAAAACTACAAATTAAGAAAACATAACTTTTTAGACTGGCATTCAAATAAAGTTTTAAATTATTTCAAAACAAAGTACAGAGAGTTTGAACTCCGGTAGGAGGCTTCTTGCGTTAGTCTTTCTGGTAAACGCTCAACCATTTAGAGGTACTATCTATTTACCCCAGCGGCCTACATTAAACTATGGAGACCACTGTTATGATTAGTTTAGGAACTCATCTCTGCTCTACTCATCCGTTTTTTCTAGCACCTGCTACTTTTTTACAGCACAGAATAAAAATGGAAAATATAAATCTGAAAGGTTAAGTTTGTCAAAATTTTTCAAAAATTTGTCAAAACCACAAACAAGTGCTGAAAATGAAATGCTACAGTGAAATGTTGGAAACCAACACAACTTAAATTTTAGACATCACCCCTTCAGAATTATTATAAAGAAACAGATATACAATATGCAGATTCAGAGCTGTAATTGCAAATATAGTATTAGAGCATTTTTTACATGGAGCTTCAGTGTTTTATTAATAAAAAGGTTTGTTAAGGTTAGCCATGTGGAAAAGAGTGCTACTTTCTGCACATCTACTGAACAAATAGAAAAGAGAATTCAAAATAAAAATTACTCAGAGCCATACTAACTACATTTAAACTTAATATGCAAGCTAATTCTTAGACTTCAATAAGGTTTTAGCAAAGAGTTTAAAATTTTCATCCAGATGGTTTTTGAAATTTCAGGGAAGTCTTAAAATTATTGACAAAGGCTTTCTATAGCAACACCAATGAGCTTTCTCGGTTGGAGTGGACTCACTAATGTATCCTCATTCTAAAAAGGTATAGGGAAGGGGAGAGTTTATTCTTCTACACACTTATTTTGCTACACATGAGCAGACATTTCATGGTCAACAACTGAGAGAACGAAATACTAATGTACAGAGTCCAAACAGCACAGTCTTAAATAGTTTGGTTTTGTTAGCTGGTTTACGTTTACTCGACGAGGCAAAGGTCTACAAAATGGGTATTTTAGGACCCCAGACCAAAAACCAAAAAAGGCAATATAGTTGCCCCTGACCCTACACACCAGGAAAAAAAAAAAAAAGAAAAGAAGAAGAAAAAAGAAGTGTGGTAGAGGGACTGCCTTTATTTTGCTCCAAAATAAATATTTACTTGCTTTTTCAAAGGAGAGAGGGAGGAGGGAAGGAAAACACTGGAGCGTAAAAGAAAAGAAAGTTTGTTAAGTTCCTACATTTGTCCTTCCCTAGAGAATTATCTCATTTAAATGCAAGACCCAGTCATGGAAAATGGGAAAAATAAAAGCTTTGTGACTGTAGGCATGAAAAATACTTATACTTGCAGTAAACAGTGATGAGTCAATACCTACATATTTGGAAGATTGGTTTGGTATAATATATAAACATAGGTACTTATTAAAGCCTGAATCTCTGGAAGTTGACAAGCACCACACCTTTACTGTTTCTGACCGTGATAATCCTGAAAGGCAACGTTTCTGTGCAACAGTTAAGTGTCACTAAGGTCATTATGTGGTGTTTAATTATTAAATTGGAAAAATGGAGCATCACACACTTATGTTTGATGTAAATGTATTTCAACAACATAGTTATGAGTGACCTTTCCTAAAACTAAAATGCATGTGAATATATAAGAAGGAGCAGCATATCCCACTTATTCCACACTATTTCAGCAGCAAGACAGATCTAAACCAAGATGTACAAGTGAATCTGACAATGCTGTAAGTGCACTACAATTTAAAAATAATAAAAACTACAGATGTAAGCTGTGTAGGCATATAGCTATTGTTTTCTCTGTATATTCCTTTGGATTATGTTTTCATTGTCTTCTAGTTATATTTGCCATCTGTACTGAAACTGCTTAACAGAATGGTCCTTTGTCACTAAAGAAAAAATGTATCATCAAGATGCAGAAATACAAATTCTTTACTTAAACAGAAGTAAATGGTAAAAACAATGCCTTATAAATAAATCTACTGGAGATGCAAGAAAAACTGTAGAAGAAACATCGAGCATAATGGATGATATGTGGCTTACAAAATATGTGCATAGCTGCAAATGAAATTTATGGGAGTAGGAATAAAGGCGAACATATACCAAAGTGCCATCTGCAATAACAGGAGCACTGTCACTAGCATGAGAGACAAGGTGCAAAGGTGGAAGCTTGGAAGACTGGTGTCTTGGTAAATCAAAATTACTGCTCAAATAAATGTATTACCCACGTACAGAGCTTCGTTTTACAGGAGATTAACTAGGCAGTAAACGACCAACTCAATTACCTAGTTTTCCATAAGGTTGTCAACACAAGATGTTTTGTTGCATAACAAAGGATTCCAAATAAACTCATAGCTACAGTGCCATCACGGGTAACACATTTTAATACTCTGCTATTGGCAATGCTACGCTCATACAACACTTTAACCAAATCAATAAAAACCTTTGAGAAAGTGTGAAATGAAGCATATGGGCAAATCTGTCTGACTATCACAACTCCCTGGGATATTCCAAAAAGCATCTGCCTCATTCAGTGCCCTTCAATTTATTAAACCCTAGAGGTTTCAAGTGGCCTTTTTAAAGATTGTGAAATTAATTGACAACATATAAATATAGTTTTTTTAAGCAACAGTGCCTAGTTTCAGGATTACTCGTAATAGACTCATACTTCTGAGAAAAATGTATGAACTTTGGCCTATTAGAAAATTTATTGAGGGCCTACTGGTAAATCAAGGCATGCTGATGAACAATTGTATTAGTGGTTTTATCCTGTTATTGAACACAGTACAGCACAAGTTTATTAGTTCTCAGTGATATGAAAGCACATACACAAACTGAATTACAAAAGTACAACAATGAAACACCTTATTATGTATCTCTCCTGTCCCATCTGACACTTGCGAAAAGAGCTGGCATATTTCTTAGAAGTCTTTCTGTGATTTATGATTTCTGTAATCGCATTTTCATTATTTCTACGGTTACTTAACACTGTCCTATGGCAAGTACGCTTGCAAAAAGCTACCTATTGCAGACAATAACAATATTCAAAACACCTCTGTATTTCCACAGAAAACAGTTTCAGTGAAACTTTTCCCTTGTTCCCTCAGCTGCACCTCCATGTTTCAGAAGTAATTATTTAAAGACAGCCATACCCCTACCTCATTTGATAGGCAAAATGCCTACCCTCTCCACCTAGAAATCACAGGTCAAAGCTACACTTACGGTTGAAATACATGTTGTTCACATCCCCTAGTGATTCCAGCAGAAAAATAAAATGTTGTTAAAAAGGCTGTCACTGTCTCTAACTCATCTCCACACATCCCCGTTTCCCCCAGTCTGCTTATGCGACCAACAGTCTGTGCTGCCACCTATGGCACGATAAGCCAATAGATAAGCCACAAAGTCCAAGGGAGCATGGCCATTGCCTTTAATGAGACATAGTTTCTGCACTGGCAGCAATATTCAGTAATACATATTCAGTAATACTCCAAGGTAATGGAGAAAATTAATTTTTTAAACACGACTCTTAGGACATTGTACTCTCTCATTACAGCTCTCATTTTTGAGGTCTATGTTCAGCATTAGTCACGATAGTCCCAAGAATTATTTTTGTGCCTTATGTTAAACATATACTTATAAGTCTTACCAGATCTGGGCTTATACAGAAAAGAATAGCAAAGAGTAAATGTCAAACATAAAAAGGAATCTCCTTCTTCCATATCCTTTTTCTTGTAAAGTGAGACCTACACATGGGTTTGGTGGTGCGGTAAGGTTAACTCATTAAATAGAAAACCCCACTCTCTTGAAAGAGTCTTCTATCACATCCTTTAGCGTTATTTTATTTCTGATATGCCAACTTTTTTCCTGTTTAGCATAAACTGGAAATCTCATTTCTGTTACCTAACAAGACTTTTATACAGCCTGGACAACTGCAGGCCTGAAATGTAAGGTGTCTTAACAATTGTGGGCCCTTAGGAAAGATGTATTTTGAAGCACTGCTGTTCAAATCCCTTTTTTTTTACTATGATAAGTGAAAGTCAAGACAAAGAAGAGACCAAGGTCAGAGACTAAGAGCAAGCCAGTTTTACACTGACTTTTTTATTTGATTTTCACCACCAGCTGGAACTTGAATTATAATAAAGTGAATCAGCCTAGTTTCCCTCTACTATGTTCTATTCTAAAGGAAAGTCAGCTTTCAGAAGTGGAAGATTTTCAAATTATATCTAGATTGACCAGAAATTCCAAACCTTGTGACAGTCAAGATTAACTCCAAAGAACTGGTGATATCCCCGAGTTCAGCAAAACCAGCACAGGTATGGCAGAGCTTATCAGCTCGGTTCACTGTTGCTTCTCACTTGCTCTTTCAAATGGGGCTGGGATCTCCTTGCGAGGATGGGACCATGGCATAAGCAAAACAACGTAATAGAAAATAAAAATACGCTTGAGGTTGGTTCTTAAATGAGCTGGGTGAATTTGTACCTTCTAATCAACATCAGTGCAGAAAACTACACTGGAAAGAGAGGTTATGATACATAAAAGCAAAAGACCAAGTTAATAATTTACAATTTTCTTCATTTATTTGTAATGCCAGGTAAAATGTCACCTTGCTTCCCAAAACACAAGAAATTCTTTGCCAGTAGCTCACTGGATTCCATCCCTGAAAGAGTGGGACTTACTTCACTCTTCTCCTTGAACCTTTTCTTGGGACATTGCTTTATTTTAAAATAAATTTTAAAAAGCATTATTTTTAAAATAATGCTTTTTAGTACTGAAAGAGCACCCTTAGTTTTTTCAGCACTTTTTAGTGCTGAAAGTGCACCCTTTGCCAAAACAGCATCATACTTGACTGTGTTATGTGAGAAGGAGGTTCAGTTTGTTTAATACAGCTTCTAAAACACTGGGAAGTATTGGCCCGTTTTGCAAGTATGTATTCATTCAATAGTCTGCTCAGCCTCTGTGAGAGTACAAAGGTACATACTGTGTGTACAGCAGGAATCTAAACAAATAAGAATTTAAAGTATGTGCAATTCACTTCAAGGTCAAGTTTAAAATTATTCTGGCTTTAGTGGAATTTCTGTGAAAACCTCTTGAAGAATCAGGTCTAGCACTTCCTCAGAACAATGCAAACTAAGGACTTTCTTAGGAAAATATCACACCTTAGTTATTTTGACATGGCATTGCACTGTTTAGCAGAAATATAAAATCTTGACTTGCAACACAGTATTCACAGGAAAACCACTCAGGGAGAAATACTAGGTGAAAGTATGTACACAAGAACACACATTGATAACACTGTCTTGAAAAACTGCAAGTGAAAGCAAAGCAACTAGACAAATGTGGAAGTTACACTACCAAATTGCTATACTAAGGACTAGTATAATAAACCTGGTGTATTAAACCCACATAAAGAACATATAAATTGATTTTTATAAAATATCAGTTAAACTAAAACCCACACTGGACTTGCATAAAATGCCTTCTGGGACTCCAAAAAGCTTCTTCTCCCCTCACCATGGTGCGTCTCCCCGTTTTCAGGGGCCAGCCACAAGCAGAAGTGCTGGAGCAGTGAGAGGAGGTCTGCGGGTCTGCGCTTCCGTCCTGGAGAGAGGAAGCACTAGCAACCCCGCCTGAAAGCCTGTTTTCATTAACTTGCTGACAGACCAGATTCCTGACAAGACGACAATGAGTGCCTTCTTATTGTTGGTGCTTTTTCTGGAGAGGGCCAGGTGAAATCTCACCAGCTTTCAAGATGGGGGCTGTACCCTCCACCCCCCATGACATCTTGCTGGTCCTGGGCAGCTGTTAGCGTCCACCACCGCCTTCCCTAGAGCCACGCAGAGCTGCTGCAGCGGCCTTGATGTGCTCAGTGCCCTGGGACAGACCCCAAGTATCCACCTCTTGGAAGAAGGGAAGAAAGACCCCAGGGCCGGGGGCCAGTAGGGAAGGGACCAGGCTGGCCACAGGGGACTCAGCTGGGATGCGGCCCCAGCCTTGCCCCCAGGCTCCCTGGCCCTCAGACTCCCACTGCGATGTTGACTGCTTTCAAAAAATGCTGCCATGGGGCAGAGCAAAATCTTGCTCTGACTCCACTCCTTCCCTTGCTCAGGCACACTCTGACAGATCTGCACCTCGGGCTAGAGGTGGACCCCTTCCAAAGCGGCAAGATCCCAGCTCTTCATCCCCCTTCCCCCAAAAGCCCCTCATATGTTAGCATGCTTAAAAGTGCATGAACAAAGTAGGTATATTAACGCCCACTTATTAAAAGCATATTATTGCAAATATGTACGCTGATTTCCAAGCAAAGCCACAAAGAAAAAAAAAAGAGGTTTTCATGCAGGTTATTTTGGCAAATATTTTTCCCAAGGGCATAGGCTAGCGAACAAAATGATTACAAGAAATTACAGTACGTACCATGAATACTTTTTGGTATGCACAGAACAATTTAAGGTGTTATAATGTCACACTGCCACGTTTAAAAAAAAGGAAAAAAATCACAGCCTTTTTAAGTTATTCAGAAAAGAATACAATGTTTGCTCTGTGTTATAGAAGCTATTAAAAAAAAAAAGATTTTTAAACCATCTTTAATAACACTGTGATTACAAGCTGGGGAGTGTTTATCTAAAAGAACAAGATGAACGTTTCTGATGGCCTTAATCCAAAACCCTTTGAAGCTGAAGAGTTTTTCCCAATGACTTCAATGGGCTTTGGTTCAGTCCTCAAGACCATTAGTCATTACAAGATGCACCTACCCATTTCAGACCAATGTCTCCCACAGAAGTGCTACATCTGCACACAGTACGTCCGTAGTCAGATAGCCTGCACCAAGCCCAAGAACCCCGCAGCCAGTTAATACAATAATTTTCTGGGGAGCAGAAGAAGCCTTTTTGTAATGCCTTCATGCTGTATCTAGCATGAAGCATAACCTACCATCAGGCTGCTAAGCTTGTCTGCAGTACGAATTCCCTTGTGCCTCACAAGTTTCCTCTCACAATACCTGTATGAAGCACCAGCAATTTTGTTGTTTACAGGAGAAACAACAACGTAAACCTAAATAACTTACTCAGGGTCCCACACGGTGCCAGTGACAGAGGGGGGCACTCAGTCCAGAATAACCCCACCCCTCCGACAAACACAATTAGGAAAAACACTCAGCCTAACTAGGCCCATAGTTTTGAGTCTACTTAGGGCAGTTTAGAAGACTACCACCTTCAGCAGTTCAGCACCGGCTTTCAGCATGAGGCTCCTGCCCGATAAGGGATCCCAATCCCCTGACCTCCTCCAGCGCCAAGTCAGTGGCTTAGCACCTCCAGCACGGAGTCAGCCAAAATGACTGGCTCGAGGCTGAGGCGGGTAAGGAGGTCTCGCACCGCTCCCTGCTGTGGCTTTTGCCGGGTGTCCCAGAGCCAGGAGGAGGCCCGAGCTTAGAGCACCCCGCCTGCTTCGGAAGTGAATCTTGCACTGGTTTGGGTAGATTTGCTTCTTTCAATATGGGGTAGCTCTTTCCACAAAAGCAGCCTTAACAGACGCCAACAGCAGAGGACTGTTAAGAGTTGAACTGCTTACATCAGATACCTGGATAACAGAATGGGTAAAGAAATTACAAAAATATTCACAAATTATAAGCAAAGACATTGCAAAATGTTGATGAAAAGCCAGCACTTATGTTTTATAGGATGCAAAATTGCAGGCCACAGCAAAGTCAGCAGTGAACTTGCGCTGAAAACCAAAGACCTTGCTTCCATACACCCTTTCATTTGGGAATGTTTGGGTTTGCAAGTTAGTGAACACCAAAATCCTCACACTTTTACCACTGCATGCTTTTCAACATGTCAAGACTGAGTTTGTTCATAAACATATCTCTTTATAAATATATAAACTGTGTCTTTTAGTCTGTCGTTAGAGAACAGTATTTCAAGTAGAGGAAATGCATTAGTGAATGTTGTGGTTGTCCTCTGAGAAATACCTGATGGAGGGCAAGGGCAAGGAATACATCAAAGGAACAAGGAACAGAGGAAGCAAAGACAGCATGAAATACCTTCGCTTCATAAACAAATTCTTTATTCCCAGTTCTCTCAGTATTAACAGTGTATAATTTGAAATGCTTCCTCACTAATCTGTACCAAAATGATCACTTAACTGAGCTGGGAACAGAAAGATACACTGAGGAGGCACACGTTTGGTGTGGAAACAAGACAGTGGGAAAAACTGGAACACAACATCCCCTCCTTGGTATGAAAAGCACATGGCTATTAGCTCTTTTACAAGATATCTCTCCCAACATTTCAGGTTACATCTCAGATATATATTTAATTTAAATCTGATATGAAAGTAATTAAATGGTAAACCACATCAAGTTATGAAAAAAAGTATTCATAGGATTAACAGCAGAGCAAGACAAAGATCTTTACCATAGCTGTAAAACCTCAGACTCCTTGTGGGAATAATCAGCCTCAGCTGAAATCATATTACATCTAAATTAAATTAATGCTATGCACCTGAAATGTTTCTGTTTTTAAATGACTTAGAGACAGTCCTATGTGGTCAATTATTTCTTTAGTTTGCCACCTATTTTCCTACCCACCATCCCATCTGTTAATTACAATGTCTTTAGTGGTTCTGAAAGGAATTCCTTTCATTTGTTAATGGTGGTGTATATCAAATAGTTACCTCTAAAGCAGACTAAGAATTAGAGTTGGATTTCTTCCTAAGATTGTTAAAACTGATTGTTATGAATCAAAATTACAACAGGTCCCAACACCTCCTGTGACTACTTTAGTAGTTTGAAAAGAAATTTGCAAGAAGACTATGTGGAGGGTGGTTCCTACAAAAAGTATCTTCTTCAGTAACAAATATAAAATGTGTGGCAACAAAAGCACTTTCTGTAAATCTCCATTATGATTATTTATTACTTGGTGTATGGAAACAAACGTTCAATTAAATGAATGTGGTAATTTTAATCTAATTTTTTCTCCCTAATTCCACCACTTTTAAATTTAACAAGAGAACCTACAGAACAGATGGGTTATTTCCAGTTTTAGACACAGGTCTTAAAAAGGACAGTTAAACCATCAGGTACACTGTAATTGAGATAAAGTAAAGTTCCTCTTTCAGATCAATAGAAATGAGAAGTAGCTACATCGGATTCTGCGTTCCCTCAGTATCGCATTATTTTAAATTCCGACCCTCCTGGAGATTTACAGCCCTGTGAACCCCATACTATTTCCAGCTCCTGCCATAACCTCAGTTATATTACTTCCCCCTGCTTGTGCAATCTTGCAGTATTCAGCTAAGATTTAGAGCAATGTTTTTTCATTTCAAGCAACTGGATGGGGCCTGGGTTGGGGAGAGCACCGAGACCCTCAGCTCAGGTGTCAGAGGGAGAGCGGGAGCGTAACTCTGACAGTGACAAGCCCCTCTGCAAGTCCTACCCGGGAGCAGTGCCCCATGGGTGCTGCTAGGGGATTCCTCGTGCCAGGCTCGCCCTGTGAGTCTTCTGCTGGCACAGCCCTGAGTACTGTGACCAGCTGGAAGCAGTGCCAGGGAAGGACTTCACTTCACACTAGGAGGAACTGGGTTTGGGTTTGGAGCTGCAAAAGACCTCACAAAGCCCTGGAGCATCTGCAGAGAGGGCAAAGGGAAAAATGCCCCCTAATGAACTGCAATTATCTGAATATGCATTGCCCCTTGCTGTTTCATGTTTGTATGCACGTGTGTGTACGTGTATGTGTATGTGCATGCACACACACACACATTTCATTTGACCCTGAACACAGAGCTATTGCCTTATATACCAGGATTTTTTTTTTCCAAAAACAGGTATGCATGCACACGTGCACATGCAGGGGTTGCCTTCTACTTGAGGTCACAAAGTAAGCTGAGGGCCCAGCCTTCCGCAGCGGGAACCCAGTGTTAGGAGCCCCCACCATATATCTATCAAAGAGGAGCAGTGGCTATAGAGTACAGACACTACAACTCTTCAACATCAAACACAGGGCAAGACAGGCATGTTAGGTACAAAATGTTTTTACAGCATTGTTCTGGAAAGGAAACTCTGCCAGACCAACTCTCCTACATGATATCACAGTAGATACAGTACGTTTTGGGCTAGGGAAAGGTCTGCCTGACCAGGATATCATGGACTTGGTTTATCTCGCCAGCTGAGCACATTTAGTATTGCTTGATAGTCCCTAGATTGCTCAGACCTCATATTGCTGATTGAAGGAGCTAACAACTTGTCATATCTGCAAGCTGGGAAAAACTGAAAGATTACACAAGGTCATTTTTGAAAAAATGAGAACAAAATTCAGTTTTCTAATACAACGGAACTGAACTTCGTTCACTGAGCCATGTCATTGTTCATGCTGTATGCTACCACTCTTCTAATCTTCTAATACCCCTTTCCCAGTGTCTGAGAAAATCCTCAAAACTTGATTCCTGCCATTGCACTCACATTTTGTAGATTTATTTATAGAACAGTAACATACATTGTTCCTTACAATATGAATTTAGTCCCTTTCCTCAAATAGAGGATAGTTTTGCCAGTGGATTTTTTCTTCATATTTTGAGTAACTGAAATGCTGTCTTTCAGACCAGTTTGCGGTAGAGGTTGCCTGCCTAGAAACAGAGAGTTACTGTCTACGCAGGGTCAAACTATGACTTAAAAACAGTAAAGCGTGGCTTTATTTGAAGATACAACTGTGCTTGTAGCTGTGTGTTTCATCCTTACATTTGTTTTGGCAAACACCTCAAGGTCTGACATCTTTTGAGAGTGCTCCAACTCAACAAGTGTCCCTGAGCTCTCTCCCCAAAAGCATCAGAACTCTTCCCTTCATGCCCACTCAGCTGAAGTCAGATGATTTCTCTGAACACAGAAGCAAGTGACATCTAATGAACTCCTTAGATGAGTTCCAAGATGAGTGAGTGAGAAACAAATTCAAATTCATATCTCTAATAAAAGTTTGAGGTACTGTTACTGTGAAGTAATTTCCCTTTGACTTACTATGCTGTCCGTAGCCATGGCAGATACAGAAAACAAAGGATTCATATCTCCACAGGGAGCATGTCCTTCTGGATCAGCCTTCAGGGAAATCATTAGACGAAACTGAGAGTAGTGACATTTAGATGAAGGTGAAAGAATGAAGCTGCCTGTCAAAGCTTGTAATAATAAAGCCTATTTGTACAGTTCGCACTGTGGGTGAATCCTCTATCTTACACAGTTGTTTATATTGCACTGTTTAGAGAGTTTTGTCTTCCCTAAAGTCCCAATGGGTAAACCAGATGAAAACAACCTGCAATAACCCAGATCTTGGGCAATCTCAGAACAGGATTCAGACTGGTGATCTTGCCAGGCTGCACTAGCATGGTGGAGGAGGTGTGCACATCCACAGTCACTTAGTTTCCCCACTCAGACTACAAACCATCCCCGATCTTCCCTGCCCGATGATTGCAAGTTCATTCCCCATCTACCCCATATTCTTTTGCAAACACTTGTTTTCAGGCACAGGCAGATGCCCGATTGACCAAGGCACTGTTGGATTCTGTAAGACCTTTGGTTCTTTATGCTCTGGGACACATGAACACTAAGAAAGTCCTGTCATCAGTCAAGACTTTGCCATGGCACTTGTGACTCTGCTACACCCAAAGCCCTCCTGCCTCATGTTTCAGCTTCTCCCTCCTTGCCTCTTCCTCACCAGGACTCATGAATACGGGCAGTGCAGACCTTCAGGCTTGCCCAGTCTGGGCTGATCTCCCTCCCTGCCAGGGACCTGCTCGGCACAGGGGTGCTTTGCCCTGCCCTGAGGTGAATTTCAGGAGCACTTTCGTGCTCTGCAGGCATAGGCTACACAAAAAAGAAGGGGCTGATGCCACCAAGGTTCCTTCCACCTCTTTCTCCAGCTGCCCCTTCTTCACAACAGTCTGAGCCAAGAACAGACACCTGCACCATATGAGAAAGCTGAGCTTGAGTGAGGACAGCTAAACCAGTTGGGATGGGTGAGGAGAGGGAATGCACCAGGTCCAGTGTCATATACCACTGGAGATGGGGAAGAGGCTGTCTCTGTCAGCCACAGCCTCCTGCCTCATCAGTGAACTGCTGTGGACACTACCAATGCTCTATCCACTTTTCCCAAGGGCAGTCCCTGTCTTCTTAGGAAGATCATACTGGCTGAAGCAGAGTAGGGAACTACCAAGAGGCAAGAGAAAATTTTTGAAACATCCCACAGCCTTCTCAAAAACACCTTGCCCTCACCTGGCCATCCAGACATATATTTGTTGCCTAGAAAAGTTGTTCTGCCACCAGGACAAACTCCAGCTTTGCTATCCCTAGCAGGAAGAACTAACTGCATGCCCTAGTGAGCAGCATTGTGCTGGCTTTGCTGGGCCCCAGTCCCAACCCTTCCCTCCCCTATTCCCACCTCACCACCTTGTCCCATCCACTTACCACCAGATCCCTTCCCTGCTCTTCCTTGGCCTTGCTTCCAAATCTTGAGGAGGAAAGGCAGATCCTGACTCTGGCTGGGTCTTTGCAGCAGACATCATGGGGGAAGTAGCCTGGGGAGTTGCAGAGCAACAAGTTACTGCCAATCCATATGACTTAAGAGTAGCCAGTAACATGTTGGTAGTGGTAACCACTTGTGCAGAGGTGCTCACCTGAGCCACAGACAAGGTGTTTGCATGCCATCATGGCTCCAATCGTGGCAGCTCAGGGAAGTGCGTCCACATCAACAGACGGGAGAAAACCCCTCTGCAGTACTGTGTGTATCACCAAGGCTGGCCTAGACAATTGTATACTGCTCCTCTACTGTCACTTTGAGAGCGCATCCACATCTTAGTGGGGATAGGAAAGTCAGTATAGGAGTCTGTCCTATTTTTTCTGACTATAGTGATTTATATGCTTGAATTTATGAGGCTTCAAGAAGGGAATTAGGAGTTTCCCAAACTGCACCCAAAGCACCCGAAGTTGTAATGCTCTTCGACTGTCAGAAATGGGCTGAACTTCAGACAGTGCTGTACAGAAGCTTCCATTGACTGCCACTCATTCATTCGCTCACTGACAGATCTGTGGTGTAACTGGAACACTTACTCTCCATTTTTCAGGCAGTAAGTTAGCAAAGGAAGCCAATGTAGTTGATTAATGAAGTTCATTAATATGAGAACATGAAACCTAGAAGAAACAAAGAACTTAAAGTAAATAAACATCACATTTTTTTATTTATTTATCCTTTATTTAGTAATAGCACCCAAAGCTGCATTATATTAACACAAGTAATAAAGCTTTCATATTTTATTCCTACCAGTGCATTTCCAAATCCAGGTGAAATGCTGGAAATAAGTAATGCTGCCATACCATGAACACAGGGTGTAGATCACAATGATACATGACTTATAAGTGAATCCCACTGTAATAAAATAAAAAGTTGTAGTTTAGGTATGAAACCTGTAACCTAAGGAACTGTGGCCATTTCTATTTCCACAAAGTACCATAACAAAACAGCGGCTGTAGGAACTATAAAGATAACATACTTAATCATACTTTTTGCATCACTTTATTGAATACTCCATGTTGGATGTACAACTTATAGCGATAGTGTGTGTTGGCTACAATGCTACAATGAGAATGTGTATTGCTTGTATTACAGAAAGGGTCATGAAATGTATGGACCTGTCTGCATGTTTAACAAAATGAAACAGCAATACAATAAAACTGCACCACATGTGAATATTGTAAATGGTTAAGTTACAAAGTCATTCATTCAAAAAATCCAAATATTTCAATGAAAAAAAGTATATAAAATGTAGTAAAACATAAATTACATTTAAAGGTCTGTACATGATTCATCCTGCAAATAGAAGCACAAAACCAGCACTTTGTACAGTATTGCTTATTTTGGTCTTCTAAAGTTCAAAGATTCATTTTCATTAAAGAGGCAGGAAAAAACATGGTTTCACATGCAATCCAGCAGTAATTGTGGTAAATCAAGTAAATCTATAACCCCGCACAAACCCCAACACTTTTACAATGTAGGAACGTACATGTGGAGCCCTTTTCTATACTTGATAACCAATATGCAATTAAAGTTGGATTGTTAAGTTAGTGCACACCTACAATATCCCCTACAATATCCCCATTTTTGGTTAACAGTGTATTAAGGCTGCTTGCTGCTGAAAATACACAGCAGAGAAGGAACACTTTCATCCACAAATGCAGTCAGACGATCTCATTGGGAAGCTTCTGTCACAGTCATTCATTGGGAATGATGAAAGAAAGCCATCCTCTCTCCTCTCATGTTATTCCACAGGATGTTGTGGATGCTATAAGTTTATGTGGGTTCAAAATCATTTGGATAAATTCAAAGTAGAAAATTCCATCGAGGACTATTAAACAGAAAAAAATTCCACTTCTGGCTTGGGAAGTCCCTAAGCCACAAATTGCTGGAGGCTGGGGAAATACCCTGGGGAAATTCTACAAGGGAAATTGCCCTTGCAGTTTCCCTGGGCAGACATTATCGATGGCCTTTCGAGACATGCTACTGGGCTGGACAGATGCATGGTCTGACTCAGCACAGCCAACCTTATGTTCAGTTTCCCTACTTTTCTGGTTGTCGTAGTACAAACACGGATCAGTATTCTCAACTTGTTATTTTTTCAGACTCAAAAAGCAAACAACAATCTCATGACCATTATATCAAAGAGATAAATACTATAAACTAAGCTGTCCATCACATCCAGGGCACTTCTTTATGCTCAGAGCAATTCTGCAACCATAGTTGGATTCCTTTTTGTGTTATTGGTTTAAGCATAATTCACTAACATTACACTCACATATCACGATATACATGATGTGTAATGCTACTCCGCAATACGTTGCACAGCAACAGTACATAACTGAAAAGCAGCTTCCCTCAAGAACTGTAGGACAGTAAAAAAGATTAAACCCAGCAATTCTATACCATCATAGTTGCAAAATCTGGTGATGGCAACGGTCAGTAAACCCGGTATATCATTACTGCTGCACTTTACATGGGTGTAGGTTTTTTAGTTTTGTTTCTTTTAGCCAGATCAAAATCACTGCTATCAAGCCTAAGGATCTACAGTCTCCATGTGTGGAAGTGATGTGAACTTCTTAGTAATGAGGCCAAATTCCTTAGGCTTCTGACTGAATTTCTGCTTCGTCCATCTGAAGTGTGTCATTATCGCCCAGCAATTCTGTTTCAGGCACAGAGCCCTCCTCTTCCTCCTCCTCCTGGACAGGATTCTGGGCAATGTCTTCCGTTCCATTGTGCGTGTCATCTGTGCCCTCTGAGAGCAGAGCAGCCCTGTCGGCCACCGAAGCATTGGAAGGTGCCGTTGTTACGTAGCCTGTGCTGGTGGATCCACTCCCACTGTGGTGGGAGCCTGGTTTGGGAATGATCTGGGGAGGCATTTGCTGAGGAGCCATTTGCATTGGAATTTGGACGGGGTAAAAATTTGGCAAGTAAGCGCCATAGGCAGGCATTGGCTGGTAACCGTTGACTGGAATGTAGAGCTGAGGAGGTGGGACCATCGGTCTCATCTGCCCTTTCATTTGTATGAACTGTGGTTGAGGGAAAGCTGGAGTTTTCTGCTTTGGTCCAATGTACCTAGCATTGCTGACGTTGCTAACAGGGCTTGTGCTGAGAGAACTTGTTTGCGTGGTGTTGCTTGCCCCAGAGGTTTGCGCTGAGCTGTTGTAATTAGAAAGGTTTCCCCATGTTCTTAGTCTGTTGTGTATATCTTTAAATCTTGGTCTTCTGTTGGGAAATTCATTCCAACACTCCAACATCAAAGTGTATATCCATGTGGGGCAGTCATCAGGACATGGCAAAACCTGTCGGTTCCTGATCATCTCAATGACATCCTGGTTAGAATAACCACAGTAAGGCTGCAGGCCATAGCTGAAAACTTCCCACAACACAACTCCGTATGACCATATATCCGAATCAATAGAAAACTTGCCATACATAATAGCCTCAGGGGACATCCACCGGATAGGAAGAAGGGAATTTCCCATCAGTTTGTAGTAATCAGCAGCATAAACTTCCCTGAAAAGGCCTAAATCAGATATTTTCACATTCAGTTTATCAAACACCAGTATATTTCTAGTGGCCAAGTCCTTGTGGACAACATGGTGGCTTGAAAGATACTCCATTCCTGCAGCTATCTGAGTCACGATGTGGAAAAAGTCTGCTGGTTCCAGAGTGGATTTTACTGTCTTGTCATCGTCAGTGCTGCCAACATCTGAATGGGGAGATCTCATCACCAAGAACTCATGGAGGTCACTGTGGGAACAATAACTAAAAATCATGCTTATGGGTTGTTCCTTCGTCACTATTCCCAGCAAACAAACAATGTTTGGGTGCTGTAATCGTGATCTCATCATTGCCTCATGTTTGAATTCTTCCCGAAGAGCCAGTTCTGCTTTGTCTTTAAGTGTCTTAATAGCAACAGCTTGTGTCTGTTCACCTGGTGCTGTACCAAAAAGATGCCCCTTGTAGACTTTTCCAAATCTTTCCTCTCCTAGTTCCTCCATAAATCGCACAGTGGACAGATTGATTTCTTTAAGTTTAGCCTGAAACAAAGTAAAGACAGTAAGTCAGTAAAGAATCACAATATTTTCTAAACAACAGAATCTCTTATTAAAGAAAAGTTTCCAGTGGTTAGATACTCCAAATGGAAGATAAATTAGGCCAAAATGACTTTTCAGCTTTTTGTATATTCACAACAGTATATTGATTTTACAGTTAACCTTGAAATGAGTTATACTATTATCAGAAGTGTAAATTGAATTATGCTGCAAGATGATGAATATAATTATTTTTACAAAGGAGCAACCATACTTCCTGCAAGCTAAATGAATAACGGGTTCAGAGTAAATCTGGCAAACGATGCTGTCTATTAACTGCAGCTGCACTTGCGCTACAGATCTGCCCAGAGGTGCCCACTGGAGATCTGTCAGAAAACCTGTGGGCACTGGCTGAGGAGGTCGCAACCTCAGGGTGAACTGAAACATTCCTTCCAGCAGAAGGAGGAAAAAAACATCTCTCTTTTGGTTCTGCAGTAGCAGATATGCCCTTTCTCCTCCATTGCACTACAGGATCGGCCCCTGCCTGTGGGAAGCAGTACACAGTAGACCCGCTGAGAAAGCTCCTGCTAGCTCTGATGAAGAGGGGTCTGGAAGAGGAGCAGAAGGAAGAAGGAATTTCTCTCTGGTACAGGAAGGTGGCAAAGCCAAGACAGAAATTCCCAAAGCCTCCCTCCTGCAGCTGGCAGGAAAAGCAAGGCAGTTTGTGACAGTGATCTAATGGGTCCATCTTGACCAGCATGGGCTGGAGGAGTCCCCAACCGAGCCAGGTGCAGCTGGCACAGCTTCACACACAGGGCACCACAGCAGGAAGGACCAGGGCAGGCTGGAAAGAGGCTTTAACAGGTGACGTGGGAACAAGCTCTGATTTTAGTGGCCAACAGACTGTGGACTGGACCAGACAGTTTCCAGCACAGCCCAGACTCAGCCATTAAACCTACCCCTTATCACACAAAATCAATGCAATTTGTTACAACTGGTAATATCCCACAAATATTCTAGTTTCCTGAACAGATACTGCCAATTGTTCCAAATTGAGCATTGTTTTTTAGAGCTTGCGTCTTGTAAATGCTATGATTAAAAATTCAACAGTAGCTCTGAACAGGATTTTAGCACAGAGATCAGTTAGTTGACACAGAAAATCGTATGCAGGAGCTGAGACCTGTAGAGAGAAGTTCAAAGCCATTTTTGTTTCACTGTCCTTTGTGATACACAGCCTTAGAAACATGTTGCAACCCAGCTCAGCTCCCTGCTCGGTGGTGGTTCAGAATACCAGTAGGCTGAGCTGACAGGTTACACAAGAAACCCCACCATGCATTCTGCTTTAAACAAGCAAACTGACCGTATATTTACCAGGAGCAAAAACGAGCTGCAGGCTGAAGACTGGATCAGAAATAACAACATTTCCAGTCACTGAGACAACAGCCAGAATGGGGATTGACAGGTAAGGGCAAATATCATAAAATACTTTGTCCTGAAAGCAGTTGCCCGAGGCCAGGATTTCTAGATACAGCTGGTGAGTGCAAGACCTGGTTTTCATTGAAGTAGATGGCCAGCACAGTATGAAAATTAGGTCCCTTACAACACAGCTCAATTTGAACACCAACAACTTGAGACACTGAAAATCACAACACTTTGGAAATATGTGGCCTAAGCAAATTCTGAAAAAAATACCTGTTTGTGTTGATTAATGAGTGGCATTTCCATGTCCTGGCTAGGAGATGCCATCAGCTGGCGGCGCTGTGGTGTAGCAGCAGATGCCTTCTGCTTGTTTCTGCACATACAGACCAGGAAGAAAAGGCAGGCGATAACCAGAGGGATGGCTATGCTGGGAACCAGGATGTAGAGGATTCCCATTTTACTGTTGTCACGTGGACCTGTCAGGCACAAAAATGTTCATTGTTTACAATAAATATTTTTAAGGCATTTGATAGTAAAGCAAAAAAAAAACCCCAAACCCCACCTCCCCCCAAAAAACAAAAAAACCCCTACAGTATGATTATTAACACTATATTTTAAACAAAAAGTAAACTCCTATAGCTCGAAAACAGAAGTCACATTACCCTCTCCCCCTTCTCCATAATTTTCCATTAAATATTTCAAGGAATTTTGAATGGACATAGCAACTAGCAGTATGAAGATGAACTAGGAGCCCCACATTTAGTGTGTTGACTGTAACAGTATGTGGTTTATTTCACTCTATTTTTGAGGCTTCTCGTTGTGGAAACTACGGAACATAGACCAGAGTACCGTTGCATTATCTTGCTCAGGGGATAAAAAACAAGTGAGTAGTCTTCACCACAGTATATGAAACAGTGAACTTAATGTGATAAAACACAGCACAACATTTCAGTCTGGCCTTCTCACCCAACTTCAGCCATTTCATCAGCACTTTGACCACTTTTTACCTCCACTGGTACTACTTCTGCCCAGAATAAAATAAATCTCACTTCTCACTGGCAGAGATATTATTTGTTCTGTACTTAATAGAATTAAAGTGCTTTTACATTACAGCAAGACAGACATGAAAAAGCCATCAATACGCTTAATAAGACTGTTCTGGAACCTTCCTAAAAATGCTTTTTTCTTGATACTTAGAGACTCTAGGAAAGCATAGTGATGTCCAAAATGTTCATTGGAACTGCCTGGGATGTCTTCTGCAATCCGTGGTTTTGCTATTCATGGCTACTGCTTTTACCACAACCACATCCCAGTGTTATCTTTATACCATGTTACATGCAATGTAGAAATTTATTACAAATGTCAAATCATGTTACCGTAAAAAAGTGAAATAACTAAGAAACTTCGTATCAATTTTGAGTGCTCTTAAATATCCATGCAATCTGTAACAAAACCACTTTTATGGCTTCCATGGTACATCTGTTGCTGCAGGAAACATGCTTTTCTTCCAAATGAAGCACAATATTAAGTTGCTTTGTCATGTCTGAAGACTGTTACCACTGTAACAGCTCTAGAGTGAATGCTGTACCAATACAGGGAAGGGAAGTGAGTGTGACAGTATTAAGCTGTGAGAGCTGTGCTTTTTATTTTTGCTATCAGTTGTGCAGTACAGAGCCACTAGCAGATAGTGTAGGACTTTTCTGATAAGATCATCTGTTTTATGACATCTCTGCTTCTGCACTTCACACGGTTTCCTTCCAGCCAAGCATGGTGCTATATCTCCCTCTACAGGATCTCAAAATCCTTGCTGCTTGCAAGATGCCATACAGAGCGAAAGCAATATACCATTGAGTAGTGTGAGCAAACAAAACACATACAAATGATAAGTACATCGAGTCTGGCATTTGACAAGTTAAAATACAACCTGCAGCAGTATCATTAATTATTATTTCAGCTTAAGCACCCAACACATAATTAAAAAGTGTCACAATATCTCAGTTATCTCCAGAAAATACTAAATGCCTACAACACAAAACAAGGGTGCCGCATTACAGCAAGTGAAACATTTGAAAGCATAACTCTCTTTAAGTGAACTGTACTTGTAAAAATAGGGGACATTCAAAATCACACAGGATTCAGGACAGTAGTAGGGGAAAAAAGAAAGAGAATACATACTACAAGAAGGTATGTCACACAGTTCCATGCGTACGTTTTTATTCTTTGTAAAACACCAGGGCCCATCCATCTGACCTCCAGGATTTCGGCAATATGCATGTCCTCCACCTAGCTCTGGAAACTGTGTGCTTGTCAGATCATGGCTGTGGGGACTCTGGGAGTCCCAGAGTTGGCAAGTGTGGCCAGACTTGGTAACACTGACCGTCCCTCTGTAGTCTGCTCCAGAACCATTGTAGCACTGATGATCTGCAACACAGGGTTTGACAAAACGTTGCAAATAACAAAACAATCAAGGGCCAGCAAGACCAAAAGGGTGCATAGACCATGTATGCAAAAAGTATTTGAATTTAGGTACTTCAGGATTTAAATGAAAGCTGTGGGTTTTGAAATTTCAGTTCTGCGAGTATCTGTACTCTTACACCCAGCTATTTCTGGATTCTGCCCAGGAGCGTGTCAGCCCTATGGCTATACACACCACTATTTGGTAACTGTGAATGCAAGCTGATACTAAGGAGCATGTATGGACATTTAGGTACAGGACAAGGTAAGTTAAACTAAATTAGAGATAAGAGTTTCACTTCAGGAAAGGTCTTCAGATGCCAACAGTGTAAACTTCCCGCAACTTTTATTTCTCATAATCTTCCTGTCTTCCTCACACTGCTTACTTCCTAGAGAAATTTGTGCTGCATTTTCTAACACCTCTTGCCAATTTTTTCTTCTTTTCTTCTTTAGAAAGAAGGGATTCAGGCTTTTCTTCTCTTTAGATACATCGCTTTCATATCTGCTGAACTCCTATCTTTATTCTCTCTCTGTTTTGCTGCTATCCTCTTTTCATACACTTTGAGTGCTTGTCTCCCATATGTATCACTTGAACTGAATAATGCATTTTTCTGCGTGTTTGCAACATTACCATCTCAATTTTTCCCAGACCCCCTCCCCAGCCCTCAGGAATCCAGCTCTCTCAAAGCCCTTTCTCCAAACCCCCAGGGTACTCACACTGTAGTTGTTCCACCGGAGGAGCACCTCTGGCTCTGAGGATCACCAATGACTTTTGCCAGACTTTTTGTTGTTTTTATTCTCATTCCTTTTGCCTGATACCTCTTCCCTGGCTGATTTGTCTCTGTCATCATTTTCTCAGTTATTTCTGCTTCTTAGCTACGCTACGTTATTGCCTTACTAGCACACAGCTAGTCTTCCATGCCCACTGTTATGTCATGACCCCTGCTCCTAACTGTGCATTCAGACAATGGATATTCAGAATAATCTTATCACACTTTGAACTTTAAACATCTTCAGTCTCTTGGAGCTTCCTTGTTGAACATTGTAGGGAGTGGTGATTAACTGCTAGGAAATGGAGTAGGCAGAAAAATTGTCAGAACATAATTACTGACAACGGAACAGCCCTTCTACTCCTGGATGCAAATATAAATTCACAGAAGCGAGATCAATGTTTTCACCCCTCCTGTGTGGGTGAAGAAAGAAAATTACACTCCATGCTCAATTTACAGAATTAATATTCTTGTGGATATCCACATAGGAAGAATGAACATTAAATGTTTAATTTTTTAACAGATTTTTCCAGTGAAGATTCCACAGCCTATTTGAGGTTTATTGATAGGTAAACAGAACTCACAAATGGCTCTATGGGGGGACTCATCCAGAAAGGCAAGGACTGAGCCAGAGATGGGGCAGGCATGTGGGAAGGGAAGCCTGCAACGCACTGCTGCCCCTCGCAAATCTGAGTCAAATCAGTTGTGTGAACACAGAGTTTTATAGCCCAGGGTGGTTAATATAACCCTTTTCAGCATCCTTTAAACTTCCTCACCATCCTAACTATACCTTACAACAGTGCAAGATTATGGTCAGTATTAACAGGACAAACAGTAGTAGCATCCAGTATAAGAGTACTTCACAAAAAAAAAGACTGATAAAATATTGTCTCTCAGACCCAACCTGAGGAAGCAACAAACCCTACTTTTTCCCAGTGATGAAACACACAGACTTACATCGGCTGAGTCTCTCCACAGGGATCCCAATCCTTATGCAGTTGGCAGCTTCCAAGGTGTCAGGTCGTGGGAGATCCTCACACTTAGGCAACTGTAGCTGCATCAAGATGAGGGGGTTTGACCTAGCGATGTTGTACTCCTGCCTACAGAGATCATTCTCCAGAACTTCACATTCATCCCGGCACAGCTCCCGTGGCTTAGGGGTCCGAGAGCGCTCGTCACACAGGGGAAACACAAAGTGGCAGAAGGATGGTATAGCGAACTGTGAGCACTGATCGGACAAATGCGTGGAAGTGCCAATCATGGTAAATGCAGCTGGAAAGGAACAGAAATACTGCTTAAGTAATAATTAATTAAAAAAAGAAACAATATAAATTTCATGTCATTTGCCTTTTGCAACTTTCATCTTTTCTTGAGGGTCTGAAAGCCTACTGAGCAGCAGGGAAATGAGGTAATTTCTGCTGTAAAGGAGAGTTGACAAATGCAGAAAGCGAACCCAGCATCTCAGTGTCCCTCTGACATCTGCACAGAGCTTGTAGGACCTCAGTTCTTAGGAAGTTACCCAAGTGACTAGCATTGAGCAAACTGATGGTGCTTGACTAATTTTAACTTGAAAGGATAAAGACAGAAGGCAAGATACACCTGCCTGGATGCTGACACATGTACTTCCAAAGTTCCTAATTAGGTAAAATCTGAATGAGGATCACCTAGCTTCTTCCTCCTGTAGACATTTTGATCAATAAACAAGACAAGTGTTTTTCAAGTCTGCACAGACAAAAGGAAGTCTCCCATTGGTATTTGGGGAGATATTGATATTAATAGATATGAGAAGCCTAACAGGCAGCAGTTTCAGGAAAATTAATGTAATCAATCTTAGCACACTGATCACATTAAGATGAATGTCATCATGAATTAGGAACTTAATCCTCCCCTTCAGCTCTCAGGAGCTACACACTAACATTTATCTGAGAGTTTTCTTGCACGTTGCAAAGAAAAGACAAATGTCCATGTGCATCAGGTATGTGAGGACAAATCAAGCCTTAAATGTAGGAACTTTCATTTCCACACTGGAAAGCATCATTTGTGAGTAAGACTTGCTAGACTGCATGTTCCACCAACGCACACTGCAAAAAGAGAGGAAATGAGCAGTTCAAGTCATTCAGCAGTCTATTTACAACCTACAAATCAATTCTTTCCCTCTTGTCCAGCTCTCTCCTTTCAACCATCTACTTCCTTCTGCCACCTGCTGTCACAGTCTCCTGTCTCTTCCTAAACACCACATGTAGCAAGCAGTCCCATCTCCAGCCTTTTGTACTGTTTACAACTTTGCTTATTTTAATACAGGAATATAACCGTTTATCAGTCATGTAGGGAACACTGCATGCAAGCACAATATCGGGCCTCAAATGACAGCTGTGACATGTGCTTGTCCCAATGACTGACAGGGAAAAAATAAACCTGGAGGAGTGAAGCAGTCACTGTTGGCTATTTGAAACACCACGCTAATTTTTGTGAAAGCGTTACAGAATTTAGATCGGCATGAGCAAAGAGTGCACAATTCACAATCATGTCCTTATTTTGACGGGAGGTGCAAGAGCCAGCAGGACTGTGTGGTGGTATCTAAGGGGTGTATTTTTTTTTTTATTAAACAGATATTAAACAGCACAGCAAAGCCATTGCTAGCCACAGTTATCCACAGGTCAGGGATCAGGCCCATGCACTCTTTATTGTTGGCCTTCCAATCTCTCAAGTCATGTCTCAAGTTTTTTTGCCAGAAACGTCCTTCTGTTTTTAACAGAAGGCTGCAATTCTCACCTAACCACATGGCCAGCACTGAACAGCTCCAGGGGCCGTAGAGACAAAGGGAATGTATTTCACACATCAGCACAGCAGGGAAATGAAAATCCAGAATGAAAATTCCCCATAGACGCTGCCTGTAACCTTGTTAAGTGTTCTCGGTGTCGGGCGGTAGGTGTCACCGTTTCCCACGCACAGCCTCCCCTGAACGCCCTACAGCTCTCCGCACAAAGACCTTCCACCAAAAACTGCGCTTAGGAAGTATGGACAAAAGTGTAAGCAAAATCTCAGCAGCAGTTATACAGCAGATTTTTTTTTTTTAATCTGACAAGTTACCGCAATTTCAAAAATACCCTGTCATTTGGACAGAGAACACCCAGTCTTGCAATACTTGTTTTACATACAAGAAGACTCTAAGAACCAAGTATGCTGTGAATTCCTCAGGGTTATTTTGCATAAGGCATTTGGTACGTCCTTCAGATGTATATAGTTTGAAAATGCTATATTATAATGGATTATCATTACCACCTAGCTAGGCACTGGGCAGCTCTACAAAGTAGTTCACAGAGTTTTCCTAAAAAAGAATGGTTCCATCAGTACTTCTCTTCAACTCCAGGACAGATGGTCCCAGCCCCCAGCCTCCAGAATCTAACCGATAATCAGTGGTATTAGGGATCCAGCAGCCAGGTCATGAACGTCCATGTTGTATATTCCAGAAACGAGTATAACCTGATCAATAAACATTTTCTGGACGATATCAGTTTTTTGTTTGGGGTTTTTTTTAAAGGACATTATGAATCTAATTCACAGAGTTACAAATTTAACCATTTCAGATAGCTGAACATTTCCATATTGCTGAAAAACATCCAGACAGGATAGAGATTATGTCATAGAAAAAAATGGTATCAATAGTATGTATTAATTAATGACCTAATGGTGAAAGAGGCCGGAATTACAACAGAGTACAGGAGAAAGGAGGGAGGGGAATGAGTTGTAACAGCACAAGGAAAGGTCAGCACCTGGATTTTGCCAGTCCCAGAATCTGATCACCATCTCAAGAACAGAAAAAAGCCTGACCTGGATTGCTGGCTTGACAATGAGCTGTTAAGGTAATATCTTCAAGGAGATAGAGCTGACAGGTGAACTCAAACTCTTTTTGGCAACTAGTTATGTTAAAATTGCAGATTCAATTAATTAGCCATATCTGGGCAGATGCAAATAAGCTCCTGCTGGACTGAGTTAGTTTGCCATATATTATGATAAACAGTTTGCTCTATCCCATGGATTCATTTGCTTGTTCTACTTGTGTATATCAGAGTCACAGCTGCTAATGTCAGCTAACTGAGGTCCAGTGAAGAAAACCCATGTTGACGTACAGCCCATTGAAAGTCATTAAGGTTTTGGATGCATGTTTGTGACTGTACCAAAATGATGATCAGAGAAAGAATCAGCAGGGGCAGAGCACAGGAAGGTCGACTCTTGTTTTATATAAATCAATGTGAAATGCAGACTCTGCAGGATTATGCAATAGGGGAGGAAACCCAAGAGAAAAGCCACCATACATTTTTCAAGAAAATAAAAAACCAGTAATGTTTTACTACATCACAAATTGATTTTTTAAAAAAATCTTCTATTTGAATCCATCATGCAAAAAGCTCCAGTATAAACTACAAGCTGTTAAAAAGTCAATACTCTGGCATTTTACTTAAGGACATGGAAAAAGCTTCTACACATGACAGCAGATATTCATCTTCCTTGTTCCAAATTTTGCTTACTGCACAAGTGGGAAACTGGCTCACGTCCTCTAAACCTTAACATAAGGATGTCTTAGTCATTGACCGATAAAACTGAAAAGGATGATAGCACTATTTATACCTGAATTGGATACTTTCATGAATGGTTTTGCCCTGCTACGGAGATGTATGAACTTACCAGTAATTCGGTTTTCAATTTCCCCTTGCATCTGGAGGGAGTCCACATAAATGGTCCTGTTTCCAATGATTCGTGCACACGCAATTCCCCTGTATGGCTGACAGAACCCGTCTTCATGGTAATCTTCTCTGCAAAAAACAGGTTAGGATTTTATAAGCAGAAGTCTAGCTGTCCCCAGTGAATTTTTACAGGATACGTTCTTATAAAAGGAGAAAACCCCAGAAGACCGTAAATCTGAAATTGTTCCATTCCCCAGGTGCAGCTTTCTCCTCCGATTCTTTCTACACTACCTTAGAAATATTAATGAGGCACCCTGTAAATAGCTCATTAGAGAAAGAAATAAACCAAAACCCAAGATTAATTTAAAAATCGTATGCTAATAGTAATGGGATTTGACAGATGAATCTATTAAAAAGTTGTTAGACTGAGACAGCAACATAGATCTTGTGACAAGTCCCCGTGCATTTTTGGCAATCCCAGTACAATTAGGCAAACAGTTGGTTTTCTTCTCCCACCCCTCTCTCCCTTTCTTCATTTCCTGTAGCGAGCAGCAGAAGAGATCTTGCCAAGCTTTAATTAAAACATGGAATAATTTTGACCTCTGAATTAAGTAAACAGAATAAAAAGCAATCAAGGTTTTAACCTATTTTCCTCTTCTCTCTAGTCAGAGTCAATGCCAAATTCCTCTTCCACCGTGTATTTTAATACATTTAATTCAATGAGGTTTGGGGCCAAATTTTACTCCCTTACATCAACATAAATGTTTTGGCATAAAAGCACTAGTCGAAAGGCTCCGTGGTTCAACACAACATCCCCAAAGCCCCAGTAAATAATCAGAGCTGATCTGTAGATCATAACTGTCTGAGCTCTGAAAAGGGGCTTCAGAGTCAGAGCGCTCTCAGAGTTAATATCCAGTATGCTGTGTGTTTCCTCTGGCAGGGCACAGCCTCTGTGCTAGGATTCACTAGCCTGATAGATACACATCATGTCATTCACTGCATGATGGACCAAAAAAGGCATAAAACATAATCTAGAAAACCATGACTCAAGACTAATCCTAGGACACCCAAAAGCTTAATCTGCTTTTATAACTAAACAGTCAGCTCAGAAGTCTGAGGTACCTCTCCCGAACCAGCTATTTTTGAAGTATTATTTTGATACTCATCTGCACTTTGTACTTTATTACCTTTGGGTATCAATACCTGTTTTGGTCACCCATGTTTCCACTTTTACAAACACCTTCACCCTTCCTTAGCATGCCGCATGAGCAGGACAAAACTGTCAGTGAATACATGTAAAACCACATTAACTCCAGCTGGGCCAAATCAGCACGAAAAGCTGCTGCCTGACAACAGCTAGCCACGATGAGCACATCACCCAACACCTACACAGTGACGAGTGCAGGTCATTATTTCCAATATCTTATTCTGTCTTAGGAACCTCTTTTCATTTTCCCTCTGCTGTGTCTCCCTGATAAAGCTCACCTCCTCAGGGAAATGTTACCACTATTTCTTAAAGTATAAACTCTTTGGCAGTGGAAGGTTGGGCAGGACTTTCCATACAGTGTAGCCAAAAGCTGGAACCATCGATCACCGCTCGAGCAGCATCTCTCCCTTTCCTCCCAGAAAGGCAATGACTTAACAGGACCTGATCCATCACACAGCTGCTAGATAAACCATGGTGATATGAAATGTCTCATGCAGTTGTTGTCCAGAACTGGCCTTTATTTTCTATCACAGTAAGACTGTTAAATATTCATAAAGTAACATTTTTTCTACAAACTCTGAAACAAGTTCTGTGTCCACAAATAAATTTAAGTTTTTTATTATGGTGGATGAAGTAAAGGAGGAGTCTTTCAGGATCAATTAATTCCTGCAGTGAAATTTTTTCACTCTTATAACAAAACCTCTAATTTTGCAACAGTTGCATCATGCCTGAAGGGACAAAAATATCAAAGCATTTTGTCTGTGCCTATTTTATGATCCTTGACCACCTCAGTAGGAAGTCAGCAATTCCCATACGGAGCTGAATGAATATGAAACCCCTGTTTGACCTCCTTCTCAAGAGTAAATTCATACCCCTATCCTGCAGAACAAAGTCTGCAATGTATCTAACTGAAACTGTACCTCACACTTCAACTCTCAGTGCAGGGCTCTCTTGCGAGCACACACACACACACACAAGATCTATAAAAAACAGCACTCCAAACAGCATGGGTTTGGTGACAAAAGCAGTGTAATCTCTTACTTAGCTCAGTTTATTTATTTCTGTCAAGAACTTCTAAATACAGCTTAGATACTATATATACACACATATGCTCCCCTCTCCCATGTTGTAGTCAACTGCTGATTAAACTAAACTGGATATGACCATTACCATGGATGCAAGCAAAAGTAAACAGTAACCTGATGTCAGATACTCTGACAGAAGCTAGGCTGTTATTCTACATGCATCTTTGTCAGGTCAGGCAACTCAGTGAATACAGTTTGACTAGTACTAGTGATTGAGGGGACAAAATTACATTAGTCTTCTTAGGAAAATAGTTGATTTCAACAAAGCTGCAGAAGTGGCAGCACTTAGAGTCTCCTTACAGATAAATCTTTCCCTTGGCTAAATGTAGACTCAGCACATGGCAAAACATCCACAGCAAAAAGTAAGCTGGGGGTGGGGTGAATCTGATAAAACAGCGCAGGAGCGGCATCATGCTCTGTTCAAACAGGAGTCTTTGGAACCACATGTGGCTTTGATTCGTGCTCCAAACCATATGCCAGCAATTCAGTTGCTGATCAGAGCAAGAGTTAAAAGCTGCTGAAAATAGGCAGAAATACTGACTCTTCAATTTCCTGCTGCTTGAGCTGTAAAGTCTGCTCTGATCAAGAACCCTGGTAAAAGCAGAAATCTGACTCCACAAGAGGAATCCAGAAGAGTTAAATTTGTTCCACTTGCAGAAATCTTACAAGCTAACTACCATAGGTACTTTTCTACCTTTGTTCTTTATCGTTTATTTCTGAATGTTTCAAGATGGTATTACCTTTTCTCACTAGTGATTTTCTTCCATTTTTATATAACTATTTTCTTTACAAAACAGAGTCAGGAACATCGTAAGTGTTGACCTTCTTTTTTTCTTTGCTGGAGGGCAGTCTCAAAGACAGCACACCTGGAACATGAATTTTCTGAGCACTCAATTAGAGTGGAGGTAAGGTATAGTCTCCTACTGAGAGAACTCTCCTCCCAACTACTTGTCAGATATTTGACCAGAGTTTGGATTTTAAAATAAAATTGTAAAGAATCTGACTAAACAGACCCTCTATTCCTAAAAGCCCAACTTCCATTTCTTAGGATGAATGGCATTTGTTTTCCAGGCCCATAAGGTGATCTTCTGCCAGAACAATAAAGTTAAGAACTAGCCTTTCTAATATAAAGCTAAAGCAGGAGAATGTTTTATTTCGGGCACGCAAAAATAAAACCAAAACACTGATACTATTTTTATGTACAACATGAGGTGTCTTTAAGATTGACCAGGCTTACCAGGTCTGGAAACGTCTTGAAGAACCAAGCACTGATAAGACATTTACAAGTTCCTTATCACACATGCACTGCACCGCCTGATTAAACACAGTCTGCCTTCAGATTTGTGGGCAGAAGAAGTCTGTATGAAATGGAGAATTAACCAAGCGAGCAATGTAGAAGAAGAAAGATGCAGGTTCAGTGGTATGGCGCCAGTTGAGTCTCCTCCCACTGACAGAAACTGTAACTTCCAGGGACATCTGGGTCTATAAAGGAAGCACTGGAAGAACCAGGTGCCTCTGAATAGCGATAAAACCCAGCATGCATGAATAGGAATCTCTCTAGATGGAGGTCATGCAAGACTTCCATAAGGTAGATATCTCCTCTAGAAGTACCTGGAGAGATTTCTAGGCATACTGCATGTGCTGTAAAAACATACTGAACATCGCCACCCCCACCCTCACATTAAGCATTACTTTAATTTCACATATGACACAGAAAGAACACCGAACAAAAGACCACAAAAGAAAACACCTAGGAAACAAAGAGGCTTTTCTTAACAGCAAATCCAAAATGCTGAAAGAATACATATGGGCACAACACACTGTATGATACCTACGTAACACAATCTATTGTATGCAACTGTCACAGCTGAACAGTCCAGAGGGCATATGAAACAAAAAAGTCCCACTAAATACAAGGCAACCGTGGAAACTCTGTTCAATACTAAAATCACCTTGTGAAGCGCCTAAGTCTGGTGAGAGCTTTCAGTGTGTATATTGTGCCCCTGAAAACACAGTGAGTGCAGACCTAGTGGCTTTGCTGAAAAACAGAGAAAACACATGAAGGCACAGCAATCTTTAGCAAGGGTTCCTGAAGGGAATTCTGAAAGCAGAGTTGAGATGTACTCAATATTTATTTGCTAGTAAGATACCTTTTTTCTGATTGCATCCCACAAACTTAACTTACAAAGACAGCAGAAACCTGTAAGCTAAGTCTATTTTCCTGAAAATAAAAGACACAACACTGTGCAGCAGCCATAAAAAGAAACTCCGAAATTCTCCAGAAAACTCAGAAAGAAAAACTGTTTTGATTGAATACAGTAAAAAACCCAACTAATTTAATAATACCCTACCAACCTACCCTTGTAATAAAATGAACAAAAATGTTATTTAAAATTATAATTTGAGAACAATTTATTTTAATATATTCAAATAATAAATTTAGACGTTATTTGGAGGGACACATCCTCAGCTTACACTTTACCAACGTAAGCAATATAAGCCAATTCATAGAATATAACAGGATATTCCAGAGGTTAGCTTTTAAAAAGATAGTAGAAACTTTTTTACAGCAGTTTCCACATGCAAACTGAGTGCAGTTAAAATTTCTTATAAATTTTCCCACAACAAATAACAAACCTGAAGTTTTGACCCTCTTTCATATTGTCCAGGGATTAAACAGCTTTTAGTTAAAAATTCTTAAATACTAAGAGAGAATATTAGGACTCCCCCTCATATTCCATTACAAGTGGAGTGGCAAAGCAAGTTAAAACGTACGGAAAACCACAGTTAAGACAGTGACAGATGAAGGAAAGAGCAAATTATTTATGTCAGCTATTTGCTATGGGTAGAGAAATACAACATTTGGTATATGGTCACTCGTCTTGTGGGAAAGTCTCAGAGTTTTTGCTAGCTTGAAAACTGAGGGCAGAAGCTGTGTAAAGAGGACGATTATAATTGACAGTAAGATCAGAGGGAAAAGGACAGGCATCATATTTCAGATTATGAGTTTACTTAGCCTGGTGTGTAGCTACTTCATAAACATAAAGCACACAAGTTCAATGACCTGCAATACAAAGAATTAAAGGAATAAAGGGTTTATGTTTAATCAAAGAGAGGCAAATCACTCTGACTTGTGGGAAGAGCATTATATCAGGAATTGCTATTTTTAATATACATACGTATTCATGATTTGTTTATACTGTATCTCAAAATCAGGACCTCTTATAATCTGGGACTACAGCCCTTGTAATTTGTTACCCTTACTCTTGACATGTATCATATCATAGTGCTGGGGAGCGAACTCAGCTCACAAGGGGATCACTTTTCGATGTCTAAAATGAGTTCACGTCTCCAAATATTCACTCCCTCCCACTGAAACAGGTCACAGAGAAGATCTGCAATAAGAGAAACATACTACCCTTGTCATATGCTGTATCACATCTATAAAATTTGCCTCTTGTCAAAAACATAGTGAATTTATATTAATGTTACTACAGAAGAATACTTCTGTATTCTTTCCCGTCAGGTTTGTACATCTACCTTTCAGGGAAAATATCAAATTTTATTTTAAATAAATAAATAAAGGTGAAACAAGAATTTTAATTCTTGTTTCACCATGAATTAAAATTTGCCAAGAGTGTTGTCTTTTAAAGTAATAGTTACAATAGTTTATAAAATTGCTCCTTCTCATAGGCCTCCTGTTGTGCACAGGAGATCAGTGGAAGTTTTAGTACAGACATTCAAGGCAACAGGACTGGGGTATAAATATATGATAGAGGAAAAGAATGGGATTTTTCAAAACCGGTATTGCCTAAACTATTACTATTCATCCATTGAGAAGGGCTGGGCTAATGCCAGGTGCTCCTGACATCACCCATAACTTCTGCTCATACAGGGCAGAAATTCAGTAACACGCACAAATGGGTTAGAGGTTTTAGTGAAGTTTCCAAAACACAGGTGTAGAGGAAAACCTCAAAAAAAAACCCCAAACACCAAAACCCAACCCACAAACCATAAAACACCAAAAAACCCACACCTGCACACCTGCGCCCTGCCTGCTGAGGCCAAGAAGCAAAAGGATGGCAGGGACAACGTCACTGCTGCATCAGGCCCCTGCTGGGATGGAGGCACCCTGCACCCACATCATGGGAGGACGGTGCAGGCTTCCTGCCCTACCTGTTTCCATGCTCTGAACAAACAGTTTCATTGTCTGACCAAAGGTTTATCTGCAAATAACCCACCTTTCTGGCACATAAATTGTTTGTTTGCACATCTTCACCCGTGTCTAAATATCAGCACTCCTGGGATATCAGAAAATACTTATTGAAGTAGTTAACACCTCAGAGATACTTCACTAAAATACAAGAGGGACGTAAAAACTTTTCCCATACACTAAAGGAATGTAATAAATAGTATCAGAAAAGAAGGGGTGTCTAGTGTTAAAAAGTAAAAAACTAACAGGCAGGGGAATTTGTATAAATAGTCATAGCTCAGTTGAAGTCAATGGACCTACGACAATTTACACTCACCAGGGATATGGCCCGTGAATTTTGCTACCAGATGCCCACTGAGTGTAACAACAGACCCCAAAAGCAAGATTCTCTTACATCTAGCATACAACTTAGATAAAGACACAGATAAAAACAAATAGCATTTATTTTTGTGCTTTTTATCTGAAAAATAGCACATAACAAAATCCCTAAAAAAATGTACTTAAAGTCACATTTACTGAACAGAGCAATTGTGCTGTGTTTGATTTGAATGTTTATCTGCTAGTTCCTAAAAAAGTACATTGTGAACTGGAATTCCAGATTCAATGTCCAAGATCAGTAAAAAATAACAGTTGGTCTTTATTCTACTGATTCTACTAAATGATGAATTTGTTAATGTTAATCATAGGATTTGAGACACCATTTTAAGCCAGGCAACAGATAAAGCAATTCATTGAAAAGTCACTAGTAAAAACACAGTGGCAAATGGACTTAGTGTTTGTGACAAACTAGAGAAAAGTAAGTTGTTTGTCAAACAGCAGCTTGTAAGCAACAACCTTATTTTTAGCCTATGGCAATTATTTCCACAACGGATTATAAAATCAGTATTTTTAAACACAAAACTCAAGCTCCAAAGTCTGTCTCTAAAACATAGTCCAAATAATGTTTTAAACATATATCCCAATGTTATCATGAAAGAAGGATGCTTTTAATGCAAGGTATTTAAAAAGCATTTAAACGCAAGAAAGAGGGAGGATATCCTCAGGGTTTAAGTATATGCCTTCATTGAATCATGAACCAAATTATTCTCCTCACTAGGCATCGCCTTAAGTGGGTGTCAGCACTCCTAGCTGAGCTGTGTCCTTGCTAAAAGATACCACATTCAATTATTTAAGTGGATAAAATCAACAGAAAATGGTATTGCCTTCCTTTCTTCCACAGAATTATCCTCCATCACTCCTATAACAAGAAAAACACACAGCCCTCACTAGCAAAGATGTAGGAAAGAACAGAACATATAAAACTGTGGCAGCATGCTCATTAGCTAACACTACATGCTGCTGTGGTCTGGTGGTATCACAAGCATTCACATATTTATTACTGCTTTACATATTTAGAAAAGGTTTCAGTGTACCAAAACTTGTTGCTGTTCAGTAATCATATACAGAAGTATAGACATGGGTGGCAGGATGGCTCTTACTACAGCAACCTGGGTAAAGCAGTCAAAGAAGCAAAGCTAAACAAGGACATCTACATCCTGAATTTCTGCAAGGAAGAGAGGATTGTCCCCGGAGGTATAACCAGCCATAATCCTCTGATTACCACATGTAACTTCAAATAGATGATATAATTTTACTTCTGCCTACAACTCTCTCTTTCAATTTACCCAAATGACATTTTTATAAATTCTCCCTCTGCTTTCAAAGGTGTCAGCATGTTGCGATGAAATCTTGAAATCAGATGAGTCGTCTGGCAATCCAAGGAAGGCTGCAGGTCTGTTTTTCTGAGTGTCAGATATTTTTAACAGAAACATCTCCATTACAACCAGGGTTACTGAAGAATTGGGGAAAAAAAAAAAAAAACCACTTCAGAAAACTAATTTCAACATACGGGAACACGGACCTGGCCATGCAGCATTCCACCTTCTCACTCACCAAAGAAATCATTATAAGTCTCCCTCCCCACCCTTTTTTTTTTTTTTAAGGCAAGCTATCCCTCTCAGTGTGTTACAACTGTCTAATAAATTGTCTCCCTCTGACATCCCCAAGGAAAAACAGCAGGGCTAATGAGCTCTCTGAATAGCCTCTAACAGGCAGCTCCCTATTTCCCCCACTGCCAGAGGAAAGCAAAATTCTTCTTTGCTTTTATCCTTCCTCCTCCTGCCATGCCACCCTGAGTAAGTACACACAGGTCAGCTCCAAAAAGGTCTTGGAAGAGTCCAGCAGCCGAGAACATCATTATAATTGCTGCCATATCCTGGCAGCAATAAAACTGGTAGAGGGCATCCCAAGGAGGGCTTTGGCAACAGGGCTGCCAGTGCCTTGGGGTCAGCGCAGGGGATGGAGGGCTCCACCCGGGCTGCTGTGCTATGCCGAAGGAGGGATGTGACTAAGAGGGCAGAGCTAAGAGGCCATGTCGGCCGCCCAGGGGGATGGGAAAGCCATTGAGGGGAGAAAGAAGGAGCAAAGGGCAGCTTTGATGGCTGTGATGCCATAGGACTGAGGGAGGGAGAGAGGGATATCGGGCCTCACCAAGGGGGCTGGTCTGGGGATAGGGGTCCCTTCTCACGCCTGGGTGGGTGAGAGAAGGGCAGCCCACCTCCCACCAGGCTGCTCCGACCTTGCCTAGCGCAACCCTCACCCCACTCCATAAAAGCCACAAGGGATATGATATAATAAATTCTTTTTTTAAAAAAATCCTTAAAGTTTTCAGGTAGATATTCATGCATTGTGATTTACCTACACAGGCAGATTTTATGCAAAAACAGAAATTTTGTATTATTGTTCAGTTCATTAAAATCCATTGATGGAATTTTATACGTATGCCAGGAAGACAGGTAGGACGTAGAAAGTCTTGAGAGAAAAGAAGACTAAGAAACCATGGTCAAAAATAGCCATTTATATAAATCCAAAGAGAAGCAGGGGTTACAAGAAAGGCAAAGGAATAATTTAAAACAAAAAACAAAATCCCATGGAAGTGCCTCAAGCTTTCCGTTTTAGGTTTTTTTTCTTGACTGATGGGAAATACAAGTTATCTGTAAAGTGCTTCCTAGCTTATTAGTAGAGGTTAAAAAGTTAAGACATTTTTGTAAAAAAAATGGTTCAAAACCATTATTAATTAAAAATTGTTTCAGAATTAAAAATGTTTTAACTGACCATACCATTAAAAATGTGATCACATATGAAAGTACTGGTATAATTTTTTTCTTCGGTCTTCGTCTTTTTTTTTAACATAACAAAGGTGGCTTTTCTATTTCAGCTAACACAGAGATTATACATCTGATAGCAGAGAGCTTTGTAAAACAGCCGGAAATTATCATAGCATCAGCTATAAACTGGTTACATAATTATATGTGCATGCAAGTGTTCATATTCAATGTCTTTCACAGAACATTTTTATTAAAACTACAGAAATATCAGCTATTTATAGCCATATAATACTGAAGTGTCAGTTTCACTAATTTTTCCAGTCTTAAGGAAAAATTAGCATATTCCATTTATCAGAAAACCCCAGCATCAACTAAATTATTTCTTTAAAAACATCTAAGCAACAATATGAAATACTTGTTAGCTTCTCTTTTACTTTTTATGGATACAATATGAACTACTTATTCTAGGCAATGTTGAGAAAGCTACAGTTTGTGAATACTTCCCAATGTTAGAGGCTCTTTTCATAGCTGCTCTTAATTTTGTAGAGCTTACTTGAGCTGAAATTTTCCACAGACCAAAGCTAATTTTTTTTGTTTTTACTTCAGAAGAAATGGTTCAGGTGTTTCAAAAAATGAGGTGTTTCAAAAAAATCACCATTTTTCTCTTTAGGAAAAAAAAAATTAGAACCCAAACCAAAACCACTATCAGGAAAAGGAGCAGCCATTTGGTTGTGATGCTATCGTGTTCCCTTGCTGTTGAGCAGACACCTGAGACTTGCTGGAACATACCTTTTGCTGTTCCCATGAAACACTACCCAAATTTGTCCAGCCTTTACGTCATTTCCATCTTCATGTGCTCAGCCCAACCTACGAGAATGTAGCTGATACATTCTCCAAATACCCCATCTACAGCAAGCTTTGCAGACATGTGTGAGAATATAAAACTGCTTGGCACCCTTGTCAAGGCTAGCGCCTAAGGTTAATTGAGGCAATGGTATGAGGAGTTTGCTGAAGGCCGAGGGCAGGGGCTATGGAAATGGGAGGAAGAGGCAGGTCGGGGATGCATAAAGGGGCTACCACCAGGAGAGCACATGGTCTGCCAAAATCTGGAGCAAAACCTAATATTTTTTGTGTGTCACCATTTCTTTCTGTCAATAGATGAGTAAGTATGTGTCTCCTCTTCTGGGCTGGTCTGTACTGAAGACAGCAGTCTATTATTAGCGCTATCCGCTTGTCTGCTGGCTCCAGCAACCGAGGTCTGGGTGGTATGGCTGAGGAATCCAGAACTCATGAAATAATTCTGAAGTGTCATCATAATTCCACATAATAGGATTGTTGATTTTTTCCAAATTAGGAAAATTAGCTTTTTCTGCACAGGAAATTCTATGCCAGTTTCAATCAAAGACCCTGCAGTTCTCAAGAATTAAAAATAAACAGACACTCTTCTACTTCAGCCACTGGAAGAGGGTAGAAATGAACAACCTTTGGCTCTGCAGCTACCCTTTGTTGGGGCTGGGGGCACAGCACCCTGAATCACCCAAAACTGCTGGAAGGCCTGGGTATCCATCCAGCCCGCATGTAATCCCAAATGATAATTTCCCTTTACTTTTCTTCCTTTGGACTTAAAACCACTTACTGAATGTTTATCAGACCTCATTTCCAAAGACTCCTCTCTTCTTTTTTTCCCTATGTATAACCAATTAGTGGCTGAATGTCACATTTCTTCATTTAAATCTTCCCACAATATAATAGTGGATACTGCATTGTATCTCAGGCAAAACAAAATAGCTCACATTCCCAAGTGAGAGTTATAATTTATTTTCAGATGCCACACACATGATGCTACACAAACATTATTAGCTTGATAGGCTGTGAGTAGCAATTGTACCAGCATCACAGATCCATAAATTAATCTAATCAGGCTTAACATTAATAAACTCTTCATGAATCAAAACATGTAGAAAACACAATTAGAAAATCAAATGCTTCTCCAAGTTTAGCATTTCAGCATTCAGTTCTTAATGCTGGAAAACTAAGATCCTGTATATGGATGTATCTGTCAGTCTGAATGACAGAGAATTTAAAAGTACAGTGATCACCCATTGCACATTCTTGTTGGAGTGCCCAAGCCTTGGAACTATTGATTTTGTAATACATTTTTGCTTTTCTCTCTTCTCCTCAATCTAATGCTGAAATAAAAAACACGCAGTTAAACTTTGTCACTCACTGAGGTTGTCTTTTCTGCATTAATTACCAAACGCAGCATGAACACGCTACCTTGCAGCTACCAACAATATGTGGGGAATATCACCACAGCAGCTCAGAGCCAAAAAGCAGCTACAGTTTTAGCTTTGTTAACACAGCGCACTCACAAGCATGCCTTTGCTCGAAGTTTCAGACTCCTGTGTAATTTAGCAGATCTTACAGTTAAGAACATGTTTTTATGTAACATGTAACATTTTACGGTTGGACATGATGATCTTAAGTGTCTTTTCCTACCTAAATGATTCTATAATTTTATGTAATAAACTCTGATCTATTACAGAAGAAAGTAAAAAGACAATCTGCACTCCTCCTGAAAATTTGCTCCTGTGTGAAACAATTTTTTTTTATACTGCTTGCTGCTGAGACAGACTCTTCTTACTTTGGAGGAAAGACAGACTCTTTCTATTTTGGGGATTGAGGTAACATTGCATGTGTTCCTTGGGAAGTATATGGTGCAGTCGGTGAAGAACTGGCTGAATGGCAGGGTTCAAGGGGTTGTAGTGAATGGGGCTACATCTGGTTGGTGGCCAGTGACCAGCGGTGTCCCTCAGGGCTCAATTCCAGGGCCAGTTCTGTTCAATACTTTTATCAATGACCTGGAGGCAGGAGTTGAATGCACCATTAGTAAGCTTGCTGATGATACTAAACTGGGAGGTGCTGTTGACTCTCTTGAGGGACAAAAGGCCTTGCAAAGGGATGTACATAAATTGGAGCACTGGGCAATCATCAATGGCATTATATTTAGCAACAAATGACAGCTTCTGCACCTGGGACAGAGGAACGCCAGACATAAGTATAAATTGTGAGAGGAAGGACTGGAGAGCAGCCCTGCAGAAAGGGATCTGGGGGTGCTGTTTGATGCTAAGAGCATTATGTGTCAGCAGTGTACCCTGGCAGCCAAGAAGGCAAACCACATCTTGGGGTGCATCAAACACAGCATAACCAGCTGGTCAAAAGAGGTGATTATCCGTCTGTATTTAGCATTGGTGCGGCCTCACCTTGAGTACTGTGTGCAGTTCTGGGCCCCACAGTTTAAGAAGGATGTTAAGGTAATTGAATGCATCCAGAGGAGGGCAACAAAGCTGGTGACAGGGCTGGAAAGCATGTCCTATGAGGAGCAGCTGAGGACACTGGGTTAGTCTAGTTTGGAGAGAAGGAGGCTGAGGGGCGACCTCATTGCTCTCTACAGCTTCCTGAGGAGGGAAAGTGGAGAGGGAGCTGCTGATCTCTTCTCCCTGGGATCCAGTGACAGGACACATGGAAGTGGTTCAAAGCTGCGCCAGGGAAGGTTCAGACTAGATACTAGGAACAACTTTTTTACCAAGAGTGTGGTCCAACACTGGAACAGGCTCCCTAGAGAGGTGGTCGATGCCCCATGCCTGTCAGTGCCTTAAAAAGAGCATTTGGACAATGCCTGCCATAACAGGCTTTAACTTTTGGTCAGCCCTGGAGTGGTCAGGCACTTGGACAAGATGATCATTGTAGGTACCTTCCAAGTAAAATTATTCTATTCCATCCTATCCTATCCTATCCTATCCTATCCTATCCTATCCTATCCTATCCTATCGTAAACAAATGTTTGCGAAAGCAGCTGAACCAAGTGAAGCCAGAAAGTCAAAACCTTCTGGAAGCTGTTGCACCTTTGGAAACCTTTGCTGTATTTCCCACTGGCAATGCTTTCTCTTGCAGGACTTCAGTGAGCATCCCTTCATGGGCTTGTGACAGTTGTGCTCTGGGCTGTGGCCACTCAGGTCTTGAGTGGCCTTGAGGCCTTGAAGACCTTCAGGCTCAGGGATCCCACAACCTCTTTGGGCAACCCACTCCAGGGCTTCATGATCCTCACAGGGATTTTGGTTTTTCTTCCTTATCTCCAGCCTGAGCCTCCCTAGCATCAGGAGATGCCACCGTCTCTCACCCTCCCACCAGGCCGTGCTGGGAAGAGCCTGTCCCCATCCCCTTGATGCCTTCCCCACAGGCACCGGGGTGGGCTGTGAGGTGCCCCGACACCTTCCCTGCTCCATGCTCAACCAGCCCCAGCCCCACAGACCCTCCTTGCCTTCCCTGAGCCCCTCTGTTTTGTCAGCCTCCCTCCTGTCCAGGACCCCAAACGGGACATAGTGCCCAGATGAGGCCCGATGGGTGCTGAGCAGAGAGGATCACTCAGGCTAGGGGAGAAAGAGAGGAGAAGACCCACCAGAGTGAGCCAAGTGCTGCCTGTGACCCCCGTGGCAGGAAGCAGGGGAGCCCAGAGGGCTGGCCAGCAGGGCTGGGCTGTGGGGAGAGCCTGCGGGACTTTGTCCTGCAGCCTCCCAGGGAGGCACGAGGCGTTATCCAATGAACCCTCTGGCCGCGTGTGCCTGGAGACGTCTGCCCCAGCCGGAGCCACCTGACGGGGCCCTGGGAAGACACGGCCGAGGCCTCGGTGACTGGCGTGAAACACCCATGCCGAGCACAAGACAAGAGATGGGGTGATGGAGTGGGCAGTGGCGTTGCAGGAACCCCAGATGCATGTGCTGGGGCTGCAGTGCTGCCAGGGCGAGCGACATGGGCGAGGATGGCCTGTAGTGACATCCCCAAGCAATAGATTGTGACGTCACCAAGTGATGGGTTCTGATATTACCGAGGGACAGACTGAGAAATCTCCAAGCGATGGACTGTAATGTCACCTAGCGACGGATTGTGACCATGCGTCCCTTGCTGCTTATATTCAGGTGCCGAGACCCACCCAGTCGGCTTGTGGCCACACTCCAGCTGAGCGAGGTCGCGAGGTTTGGAGTGTTGAGCGAGGCCTTGGTGCTGGTGTCGTGCTCGGGGAGTTGTTCCTTGCAGCTCTCAGTGCCTGACCCCAGAGCCATCGAAGGATTTTCCCCAGCCCTGCCAGGTTCAGGCAGCCGGGGCACCCAGGAGGCGCGCTCGCAGCAGCAGAGGTGAGCTGGGAGGGGACACCTCACCCTGGGGAGCTGGGAGGGCTCCCTTCTTGAGGGACCTGGGCACTTCTGCCAGCCCTCCCCAGGCCAGCCAGTGACTGTGGCCTCTCTTCCTTTTCTAGCGTGACACCCGCTGCTGCAGCGCCGGTGAGAGGGAGCGGCTCCACATCCCCAGCTCCCCACAGCCCACTGCAGCGCGTGGAGAGCATGGCCTCGGAGCTGGACGACCGCTGTCCCATCTGCCTGGACAGCTGGGAGGAGGCCAGCTTTGCGATGCCATGCCTCCACCAGTTCTGCTATCCATGCATCCTGCGGTGGGCTGAGAGCAAGCCCGAGTGCCCCCTCTGCAAGAGGAGGATCCTCTCCATCTTGCACTCGGTGCGGGCGGACAATGACTACAGGGAGCACGTCATCACACCATCCCTGCCACCATCAGTCCGCCAGGCGGGAGGAGCTCCCAGACACCCAGCTGCCCACGACCTCCACCACCCTGGAGCACCCCAACCATGGGCTGCAGAAGGGGTGCTCAGGCGTCCTGTGGGTGGCTTCCAGCCTCCGAACTGGTTGAACTTCTTCCAGAACAGCCCAACGCTCCTCCAGACCCTGCAGTCCTGGGTCCATCAGGAGATGGAGGAGACCTTTGGCAGCAGGGTGTTGGAGGCAGCCATGGTGGAGGACACCGTCACAGGCATCCTGAACAACCATGGGATAGATTCAGAGGTGCCGGGCCGGATGCTGGGGGTCTCCCTCCAAAACCGCACAGCGATGTTCATGCAACAGCGTGCACGTGTCGCTGTGCAACGGCACCGCAGAGAGGCCCACCGTCTGCTGGGCCGGCAGGATGCCCGTGCTGCCAGGGGGCGGGAGGACAGCCCCATGTGTGCCCCTGGCCCCGCTGCCTCCCGAGGAGGGTCTCTCACCCCCAGCCCAGCCCCCTCCGGCAGCCCTGTGAGATCCAGCATGGATGAGCTCCCTGGCACCTCATCCGCTGCCGTTGGTGGGGGTCCCAGCAGCCACCCCTCTGCTCCTGTCGCCAGCCCTGTGGAGCAAGAAGAGCCCCAGGAGGAGCCAGGGGAGGCTGTGCCCAGGCAGGAGGAGCCAGGGGAGGCTGTGCCCAGTCTCTCCACTCCCAGCCGGGGCAGTGAACGCTTCCCTGGGGGGCCACGGCGACCCCCAAAGAGGAGGACCGGCAGCCCCAAGGCCTCTCCAGCCAAGAAGAGGCCAGCACCACGTTGGTGACCCTGGAGGGTGCCTCAGGGGATGGCCAAACCCGGACTGGGCCATCAGCTGGGGCATGCGCCAGCACTCAAGGGCTCCCAGCCCCCCAAAACCAATTATGCAAATAAAATAAATGCATGAAAACTACAGAAAAAGTCTCAGTGTTACTAACAGCACAGGTGGTGGTGCTATCCTCACTGTCTTTTGCTTTTTTGCCGGGAGGGGTGGGATGTTAATGCTGAGGGGTCCTCCTACACATGCCAGGTACTGTTTCGTTGTTCCCCCCATCTCTGCAGCTGGTCCTGGGGCAGATGTTTCCAGCCGGGGGGTCTCCAGGGCCAGCCCTTGCCCCACCGCTCAGCACCCCAGGCCTGACCTCCTCCTCACCGCACCCTCTGCCCCCACGTCCCGGGGCTCTGCTCTCCTACCAGCCTGCACTGCCCGGCGCAGCCTCGCTACGGCAGCGCCCAAATCCCTCCTCCTGCGCGGAGTCATGGCTTGGTTCTGCTGTCTGCATCAACCTAGGGTCGTAGCCCACCAAGGCAGGAGCCCCAGGAAGTTCAACAAGGGGAAGCACAAGGTCCTGCACCTGGGGAGGGACAACGCAGCACATGGGGTGGGCTGCGCAGCTGGAAAGCAGCCCGGGAAAGGTGACCATGCTGCTGTGCTCACACACAGGCTGTCTTCTCGCTCTTCCAGATCCAGCCTTGGCGCTGGCATTTCTTCTCCTCTGCTTGGAAAGGACCCGTCTTTAGCAGATGCTCGGCAGATGGATGCCAAGTGGCTGAGGACTCTGGGTTTGTCTCGTTTGGAGAAAAGGAGGCTGAGGGGCGACCTCCTTGCTCTCTACGGCTTCCTGAGGAGGGGAAGGGGAGGGGGAGGTGCTGATCTCTTGTCCCTGGGATCCAGTGACAGGGCGCATGGGAATGGTTCAAACCTGCGCCGGGGAGGTTCAGACTAGATATTGGGAAACCTTTCTTTACCAAGAGAGTGGTCAGACACTGGAACAGGCTTCAGAGAGAGGTGGTCGATGCCCCATGCCTGTCAGTGCCTTAAAAAGAGCATTTGGACAATGCCTGCCATAACAGGCTTTAACCTGAAGTTAACCTCGAGTTAACACTTCAGGTCAGCCCTAAAGTGGTCAGACAGTTGGACTAGATGATCTTTGTAGGTCCCTTCCAACTGGAACTATTCTTTTCTGTTTCCTTACCCCTCTACTCATTGTTTTGCAATCTGGAACTACTTTATTGGCATTAGGCAGGTGAAAAAATGGAGTTTTTTCAAGGTAGTTTTGCAAAACTGAGTCAGATGAAAGTATCAGGATTTCTATATGCAGGTCAGGCTGCTGAGAGTGTCCCACTGAACTAAACAGATTGATTTTCCAACTTGAAGGAAAGCATGGCAAGGCAGGGGTAAGCATGCTTTCTGGCCTGCAAATTGAACTATTAGAAAAACTTGGGGGGTGGGTGAAGCATGTGTATGTGTGTGCACACATACGTATAAAAACAAAGTTTATGTGATATATCAAATATTGTTTGTGCCCCACCTAAAGTAATCCTTTGCCTCTTCTGTGTTACTATCAGACTGAAAAAAAAGAGAAATGGGACATTTATGATTGACCTTTTTGAGGAGCATGAGAGAGACTGCTGATGAGACATGCTGCTTGCAACCTTATTTTTAGAGTAGTATTACCTCAAATACTTCAGATTCTAGACTTAGCAGAGCAGTATCAATTTAAAAGAGCAGGTGTCCTTAGTACATTTTCTTTCTCCTTTTTTTAAAACAATGCCTTCTATCATTCTTAATGTTATTTAGTTTTGAATGGAAATGTTCAGGTTTTATCAGTTTGTACCATGTGTTTCACCTTTTCTCAAGTACACTAAATAAATTAGCTGCATCTATAGTTTGTTTGGCTCTTTTAAACTGAAACGGAGAACAAAATAATACAAAAGTAAGGAAAAATTAACCGTAAAGCCATAAAAATTGAAAGGATGATTTATGGTGTGGTGTTACAACATTATCTCATTTTGTTAAATTACCTACTTTTCATTAGAATAGTGTTCCTTTATCTTTGTGCCTAACTACACCGTTCACCCTTTACTTGTATGCACTTACAGGCTATTCAGCGTCCTAAGGAACTCTAATTAAACTCAATGTGGCATCAAATGCTGACAGGAAGTCTCAGGGACATATAACTGTCCTTTTGTAGGACATACAATAAATACTTTGAAAGCCATTTAAGCTACTGAACGGAGGAGAGAAGGGGAGGGAGAGAAGGAGGAAGTAAAATCAAAACAAACTAAAGATTGCTGTTTATATCAGGGATGTCCAACAGCTGCAGTAGCTACTTGCCAAAAGCCCAAGGGCCACCACTACTTTGAATATCAATTTACATATATCCTTAAACAGATTAACAAATGTCTTATTTCACTTGCAACTTCTTCAGTAGTTTAACAAAAATTGTTTCTCTGAGCTGCCCAAACCTAAGCACCTGCTCCTGATCTGGAATTTGCTGGAAGAGGGCACGTTGGGGTCACATATTTACAAAGTCAGAGCTGCATTTGGCTCTTCACCGTACACTGCACATGTCAGAGTTGCACCTTACAGCTTGCCTGATATGATAGCCTCCTGGCTATCAAAAACATAACCACCACTCTGCAGAGTAAGAAGCAGGCTATCCCAGCACACGGGCTGCGAATAAATTCTCCCCTACAGAAACTATCAACTTCCTTTAATATCCACCTACAAGGTAAATTTCTAAATTTTGGAAAGCAGAACTCTTAGGAAAGAAAGTGTTTGTGTGCTTTGGTGTACTGCATGCTGTAGTCCCATATATAAATGCAAAGTGGTAAGCATTACATTCATTACACTGCTTGATCCAACCCATTTAAAAGTATCTTGACAGTACTGCTAATAACAAGTGGGAAGGTGTTTCCTCACATTTAACCCTAAGTTAGCTGAACTGTAAGAGTAGACAGAAGTGTAACTAATCGCTTCTTCTTCCTAAGGTATTTGGAAACCTTGCCCAACAGCAGGCAAGTCCCATAGGGCTGCTTTCTTGTCTTTGCAACCAGGCTCTCTCAGTAAAGCAGTGCAAAGTAGCTGCATTACACCATAAGTCTCAGGGGCATTTGATTTATACAGTAGTACAAATAAGGTAAAGCTTTCCTGGAGGTCTATTTTTAATCTCTTTTGCATATGTTTGGCTTCCCTTTGGTTTTGGGGGGTTTCTGAAAAATATGGATTAGTTAGCATAACAGATCGAAACAAACTGTCACCCTTTTTTCTGTATTCCCTGTCAGCTTCTTTCCTTTATTCTTCTCTTCCTTTGGAGGAAAGGAAAAAACTACCACTTGCAATAGTTTCCCCAGATAACAAATTGCAGGAATACAGATACTTGTGTCTACTCCAAGATGCTATGCATATTAGTTAAATACACATCTGGCTTTTAAAATTAGTCAATTTTGTAAGCACATATTGAATTTCTGCTTCTATCACTAGATAATATAAAATGCATTAGATCTTTCGTCATTTATTTACTAGTGATTAGAAAAGATTTAAGTGCAAGATTAAAGCTAAAGAAATAATGTAGTGTGGGAAGAAGCTGGGATCTGGTGTGGTGCAAAGCAACCCAAACCACTACTTCCACTGCTCTTTAACGCTGCCTTGAATTACACATATTCTGGGTTTTTCATGAGAAAAATTATATTTTTTGAAACACAAAAGTAAGATTAGGATAAAAATTTCACAGTTTCCATTACAAGATAGAGGGTCAGCTTCTTCTGAGTGTACTCTACAGCTCTGGACAGACCAGAGTATAATTTTTATTTACATATTATTTATGACAGGGTATACTTATGAGCCCTACTAGGCTGTATCCTAAACAGCTAGAGTAAAAACAATCACTGTACCAAAAAATTATAATCTAAAATAGATAAGAGAGAAGAGTATGTAAAATTGTTTAGTGCACCCTTGGTTTCGGTTCCCTCCTTCCTCTACAAATTTCCTGTCTTGGCCTGAGCAACTGTCAAAGGACATTTAAACCAATGGACCCAGAAGCAGACCTGAGATTGTGGATCCAAATTCCCTGAAAGGAGCCCCAACCCCACACCAGGGTAAAATACAGCCTCCCTCCCAACCTTGAAAGAAAAAAGGAAACTGACACACAGGGGCTAGGAGAGAATTGCAGCATGGCCCAGCCAGATCCCCAGATTGGATTGTCAGGTAGCCAGGAAATCTGCCAAGGCAAACAGATGTTGTTTAATGTGGACCAGCCCGAGATAATCTGTGCCTCAGTTCCTCATTCGTAAAATAGGAATAATGTTCCATGCTTTATGGGCAGAGAATGTACCCTAAAAATTTTGAAGTGATCTGATCCCATAAGAGAGGAAGGCAAAAAATTCCAAGATCGACCATCTCCACTTGATGTACAAAACATGGAGAGACAAAGGTTAAACAACTTGCTGCCATCACACATGGAGACAGAAGCATAGCCAGAAATTGAATCCAGACCTCTAAAATTACAGTCCAGTGTTTTAATCACAAAATCCTTCTTTTTCCTTGATTAAAACAGGAAACCAGAACACAAAGTATGTGCTTATTCTGTAACTTCAACATGTTACCACAAATATCTTAGAAAAATATATATACTTCAAAGACGGCAATCTCAGCCGTATTTTTTGATGAAACAAAAGGCGTGCATGTTGTTCTGGAGGAGGCCCATCGTTGAACACCTGGTCCTCACGGGCCTGAATAAACACTGTAACTTCTGAGTTGAGACAACTTGTATTGGTAATAAAAACGTCTGTTTATGTGAATTTTAAGATAATCTTGTATAATTTACAAGATTAAAAATGTTGTTCTCAGTGGCTGAACTGCACTGAGACTAAAGATTATTTGCCATGCGACGTGAGGAAAGGAGGAAGACATGAGCGGTGCTGCTGTGTGACGGTAAAGATAGTATTCTTCTTTTTTAATGTGATGTTGGGTACCTTTGGTTTGTCAGACAGATCCAGTTTACAAAACTATTTGCCCGCACAGCTACTGCCTTTTACCTGGAAGACCCCAGCCATGGGCAGGGAGGTGGCCTCAGGGTGAAGTGCTCTGATGACCCACTCCTTTCCACCCTCTTTCCCAAGGCCCCATATTCCCTTTTCCAACTTACAATGGCATGGAGATTTGTCACATGATGAAAACATACTTCCCCCCATCATAAAGTTATGTAAGTGCCCATCACATCATACAGAAGGTCCCCTTTGGGGTCATAGAAGAGCTTTGGCTATATGATAAAAGCCATGGGATATGCAGACCCACAGAGAATAAATTGCCCACCCCAGCCTCAGGGTTCCTCACCAGAGTTTTAACTCAGATGTGTTACTAGTTTTTAAAGACATTCTGTTTTCCATTGTGTGAAAGAACTGTTTTTTTCTCAACTTCAATTGCTTCATCACTTTTTTTCAATGGACTGAATCGTAAAATTTTTACTGTTGTCCCAAACTACCTGAAGAAAATAAGGCATGAGAGCATGCAAATTTATTCTGAATGACTAATACCTCAAAAATTCCTCCCCAAAGTAATGACAATTTCTACTTCATGAAGGTGTTTCCTCCCACCTATTTCTCCTTCTAAGGGTCCAGCATACAGGCATCAGTGACTGCAAACTCAGAACTTATCATAGTCAGAGTTTGATAAAACAGGGACTTCTCAAGGTTTCTTAGAAAGCCTGGTTCCCCTGCACAGGGCTCTGGAAGGAGACATTCACCTCCTGGCATCCTGAGCAGCCTGCAGAAAGGTCATGTGGGGAAAAGTGCAGCACTGGCAACAGAGCCAGTTCTGTTCACCTACACTTGGCAAAGGCTGAGTTTATAGCTACTTCTTTCGACCTGTACTCTGTTGTGCCTTCCTCACTTCTGCTAAAGCCTCATCAGATTTTCCACAGAGCCAAAAAACTGTCAGATATCTTCCACCCCAAGTTTCCTTCAAGGTGGCACCACTACAGTCACAGCCTTAATGAGAAATCTAAACAGCTTCAAAACAGGAATTTGCCCAATGGGTAAAATTCAATCTAACCGTTCAATTCAAGAGAAAAACACATTAGACTAGAGAACATGTAGACGTTTAGAATGATGTTATCTTGTAAGAGCAACATCTCTTGAAGGGAAGGCAACTGTTTCTGCCCTCCTACTTTTAGACTCCAAGAGATTAACATCCGTTGCTTAATTTTAAATCATGCTAAAAAAACATTCTCCGGTATTTGCTACCCGTTTATTTTATTTCCACACACTTATACCTTTCTGAACAGACAGGATGTCTCTCTTTAGAAGGCCAAAAGCTAATAATGTTAATGATACAAAAGGTAATAGCATGATGCAGTGAGAGAAAGGATTCAACCTGCTGGCTTGTCCTCTAGTAGAGCAGTCCTCTAGTAGCACAGTCCTTTTGGCAGCAAAGGCTGGTCAGAGACTAGTTTTCTGACTGTGTTTTGATTTTATTTCCTTTGTAAATTAATTTGTACTAGCTATTAATACTTTCAATAATTTTAATACTTTTGAGAAATAATTTGGATAGCTTGAATTCTTCCATATCTACAGAAAAATCCCTAGAAATTTTTACAGATACGGACCTCCACAGAAAATAAAGATCTCTCCACCCTCTCAAAAAAATCCACACCAGTTTAAGAGTATGTATTTGGCTGAAAATTTTTACTTTTATATTTTTATGGAAATGTCTCAACTTCACTACCTGAAGGTCAGGGCCCTTTTTTGCACTGGCAAGTCTGACTGCATAATGCACATTTGATCTCTGGCAATCTTTAGTTGTAGATAATTTCTAGAAATCCACAGCAGAACACATGGACTGCATAAAAATACCTTGCTAGATGGTATCTACATAGGTAATATTTTTTATCCCTTAATAATTCATTAGGTATAGTTTTAAACCAAGTTACAATGGTTTTAGGTTTCAGCACTTCCACTGAAGCATGTCTTTTTGGAAGCGTTAATGCCAGGAGAAACAGCTCTCGGGTGGCTCAACACGAGACTGTGCTGTGCAGCCAGCAAACAGAAAGAGTCCTTTGTTCCATGCAGGCTCCTTCCAAGCAGTTAGGTATTTCTTTTGCCTTTTCCCCTTTCCTCTTTTCTGGCTTACAAATTGACCTGCACAATTTTATACAAAATATTCAGTAAAAAAAACATAATAAGTTCCTGAAAAGAAAAAAATAATACTGCCAAATCACAGCATTTTATTTGAAGGACTAGGCAGGAAGCATGGAGCAGAGGAACATGGGAACAATCGTGAGGCATAAGAAGAGAAAAAAAAAAAAGACAGTATCAAAAGGAAGGATAGGAACTTTGGAAAGGCAGACAAAACCTGGTTAAGTAGGAAAGAGAAAAAAATTAAAACAGGAGCAGGCATGCAATGAGGCAAAAATCTGTAATCCCTGAAAGTTCCTGGACCTCACATGATAAGTCCCTCACGACTTCTCACTAGACCTTTGACCTGAACTTGTTTTTCTCAAGTTTCAGCTTTCTCTTCAATCTAGTGGATATTAAAAAAAAAAATAAAAATCTACCAGCAGCACACCCTTCACTTCACCTTTTAATGGCAGGTCCAAAACAATGATGGCATACTACTGCTTCCAGGTCCACCACCGATACGATTGGTACAAGACCAATTTAGAGGTGTCATAGTCAAAGTAACAGGAATTTTTTTTTTGTTATTTCTTTCATTATTTTAACTTAGAGGTCAAAACCAGCAAAGGTTGAATAGTCAAGCGTTCAAAACCTAGGCAAAACCAGAATGAAACATGGCTCGGGAACCTTAATTCACTTCCACTTGGGGGGGGACGTAATTAAGAAATATGTGTCACATAGTACTTTTTTTTCACTTTATCAGTTGGAATTTCTTTATTTATATTGATATTTCTAAAATATTAATAAGTTAATGCTCAGTGCAGGAGAAGATTTTGGGACATATTAGAGAAACCAAAAGATATAAGATTAATTATTTGCTCAGTAACAAAAAGTGAATCAATGTAAAACTTCGTTCCCAGCTTTTCACCTTGTGCTCAGAGCTTGCTACTTTTCAGTTGCATTTGAGAACTGTTCTTTGAACTTCAGTTCAGTGCTTCACTATGCATATTTCAGTTTGCTGTCTCTTGCACCAGTCTCTGCCTTCTGATCTCATAAATATCAGACAGCTTCCTTCACTATTTTTCTCTTTTGTAGAACAGGTGCATAACAGTTTTCTGAAGTGCTATGAGATCTGAAGTAGTATTTCAGTGGTTACAAAAATTATTACATTTTTTTGGATTCTGTTATGAACAGCTGTTTTTAATCTTCAATAGTTAGCAATCAATTTTAAGAAAAATATGAAAATTAGTTAAATCCCTATAATATTGAAATGCTTTGAATTCATTTACACTTTCTGTGTATATAAAATACAAGAATGTGTACAGCGTGGTATTATTTTTATATATGTAAGACAACTGAGTGAGGTACATGCAAGATGGATGGATTAGTGTTCAGCCCACTGCAGTTACTTAAAGTGTTTCCACTCAAGCCACTTGGAGTTCAGAGATCACAAACACTGATCAATAATGTACTTCTGAAAAGCATCCACATGTCTTTACAAATTTGCTTTTGCTCTTATTTTTAATTTGTCCACCACCAACACTAATTTTATGCCATTAACGCATAAAATGGCCTCAGACTGCATTCCTCACTACATTAATTGATCAACTGCAGAATCTATTTCAATAAATTATACAATACGCAGTATTTAAATTAAAATTAACACATAAAGCACAACGGTGAAACAGAACTGATCTATTTTCATCCTTATGACTGGATCAGCAAGTGAGCCCAGGCAGCTAACAAAGATCACCAAAACACCACCAAAGTCAAAATTACACTAACAAACAGAGATTTTACCTAGCTACTCAAAGACAAGATTCTAGTCTTGTTTTATCTGACTTTTCAAGTTATATTATTATAACATGAGTAAATTTATAACCACAGCAACCTAAGCATTTTACCCATTCATTTTTAACCATTCTTCCAGCCCATACTTGCCCTGTAAACAATTACTGTTCAAACATCAGGACTTTGTGGTATTTTGCTTGTCCAAAATATGAAATAAGCAAGCAGAAATTGCTTAAGAAAATTAAATCAAACCAAAACCCACTGCTAAAACACAGTAGTGTAACACAATGCTATCCCTGTCTGAAAAAGCTTCAACTATTCTGTGAGTTTTTGATCAAATTAGATATTTTTAGCAAGCACAGTGTGGTTGCAGGCAGTGTTTACTGAGTTTATGAACTAAATTCTTACAGAACAAAACTGGTCAGAGTGCATTAAGTAATTTTCCAAAAAGTACTTACTGAAGATTGTGATTTGGGCTGTTTGTTGGACCTGTAGACATAAAAAAAACAAACATTGCTGGCAAGTTTGGCTCAAGGACAGCAGCATAAAAAAATTCAATAGCAATCTAAAGGAAACTGTCTCTTTAAGGAAGGTTTGTCTCAAGATTCAAACAAACCCCTCTGTGTTCCTGCACATAATTATATACTACTATTTTCAAAGCCACAAATAAAAATCACATGAATTCTCTGTCTGCTCAGGCAGCAACTTCAGTGGGCTTAATTTTTGTTAGAAAATATCTCCCACCATGAAAACACAGGCTGTTAAAAAGACAATGTGTTATCTTGACACATCACTTACCTCTTAATAAGCCCCACCTGAGCCTTATTATCAGAGTTTATGGTATGACAAGGGCATGCTCTTAACCTTTGTCACAGCGGGAACAAGGTCCAATACCCAGCACTTAATGAATCACTACAAACTGAACTGTGGAGTTAACTATTTTCACTACAAAATTAGTGTTAAGAAATTTCTTAAAAAAGAAATGTTACGAAAATGTCTCCAGAACTTTTTTCCCCATTGTTTCAGAAGCAAACTAAATAAAAGGTTGCCTTCCAGGCTGGATGATTAAGTCTCCAAAATGCAATATAAGTACTTCCTGAAAGGTGTGGTGTACCTTCAGCTGTCAAAGGGCAGAATTTGAGGCCAGGCTTCACACAGCAGTACAGATAGATATTTCACAAGGATGGGCCCAGCACTATGAACATCATGTAGAAAACTGCTTATCATTCTTCTTTTCAGGTTTTTTTTACAGACTGAGTTCAGTAGTAGAGTGAAAACTCCAGGCAATGAAACCTTTTTGTACTTTATACTGGCACTTCTTTAAAATTTTTTCTTCACTACGTATTTACAGACCTTTCCATCTGTATTTACTTTCTTTTATTACCAGTAAATGGGTATCGAGTTCAACCAAGAAGTTCTGCGCTGGGGGAGAGGCCCCAGGCAATGGCTTTATTTCCTTTCGTGTTGAGAATTCTTCTTAAAACATCAAATTCATTTCTCATTATGCTATTGTGAAAACTAATACCTAGTCTATAAAGCAGTCTGAGTAATTATAAAAGCCAGGAACTCACCGAGCCTTACGAACAACACTCCCGTTGCAGTTATCGTCTTCATCCCATTCGAAGCCACGCACTGGTAGTATCCCGTGTCCGTAGTATCCAGATCCTGGATTCTCAGACGTGAACCATAATCTGTTTTTCTGATGATGATCCGTCTTGGCTCCTGAACCACTGGAGCATCATTTTTTAGCCATCTGACATTTGGAGATGGATTTCCTGCTACCTTGCAGTGGAGGATTGCTGTTTGCCCCTGGACTACAGTGATATTGTTTACTGGTTCCAAAAAGGTCAGGAAGTAACCTAAGAGGGTAAAAGGTCAGAAAAGATCAAACTTCACTTGGGTTGCGATAAAAGACTGCCCAAAGGCACATTTTTAAGACAGGATCTTGGAAATGGTTTCAGTTTTCTTTCAAGCATATACTCCAAAAAAATGCAATTCAACTGTCCTAGGGACACCACAGCATCACATTCCAATTTGTCTTCCATGATTGACTTCATGTTTGTCTGCAGGCAGGTATGCAGATTAGAAGATCAAGCATGAATTAATACCATTCCAATCGTAACTCCCTTTCTGGACAGCTATTCTGAAGCAATAATGACTTTTTCTGGTTAGTTGCTACATCTCTTGGGAAATGGTTAGTGCTGTAACAGAAAAACACACCCTTATTCCATAAAAGAGTAATCCCAGTTGCAACCATGTTAGCATATCATTATAATTTTACCACTTAATCTTCTTATTTGGTCATATATTTGTCTTCAAAATAACAAAAACTGGAAAAGTTACTTTCAGATATTAATTTGACTTGTCAGATACTCATCTGACAAGCAAATCTTAAGATAGGCCTGATTTGGATAGGTTTATCTTACAATTGAATTTTAAGGATGATAAGTCTTACATTCAATTTAAAGAAAGGATGTCTCAATTGCAGAAATAACCTGTGATACAGAGGGCACTTTTAAATCGATTATAGGCTGCCATTTTTTACATCAAGTCCTAAAATAGTGCTAAATTGGACAAAGAAAGGTCTGTATGTATATTGAGTAATCAGGTTTCATGGCTTTAGTTTTATAAATGGAAACTAAAAGCACCAATTTGTGGTTTGTTGAAAGCAAAGGGCTTGTCAAGAACCATGTAAGCTGTACTGGTGACCTCAAGTGATTAAAAAAAAGAAATAATTGATGGAAGAACACTGTAAAAACTTGACAATCAAAACTTCTGTAGGTTATTATTTTTAAATTTAATTTGGTGTTAGGAGTCCTGCAACTGACACACATCACACATTGAAAGCTTGAAAGCATGTAATTCCACTGAAATAATAATGTGATTGTCAAAACAAGTAGGAAAAGTATCTAGCTGTCATGCTCATAGGTTTGTTTTGATGAATTTATACCATCTAGACATAGAGCATCAGGAATATTTCATATTACATTACATTTTTATGTCAGCTAGATCCGAGTATCAAATAACTTTGGTGAATGTCCACATGTGCCATTTCCTATCAGTTACATTATTTTGTAGTTGTTTAATTAGGAAATAGCATATTACTGTGCAGGAATCTGACACCAGTAATGCAATGGTCAACATTCGCAGTCTAATTGCTGAAATACCTTAAGAAAATTGATGCTCTGCTTTGATTTATGTTTGACATGACCATGAAAATAAGTTCCTCTCTAATGGCTAGGTATAGCACTGGACAGGGGAGCAGTAGAAACATCAGAATATAATCAATTTGCAAGCCATATTTTGCTGGAAACCTGGGTTTTCCCGAATATTACATTGTTCTCTACCATTGGCCTTTCAAAAGAAACCCTCCTTTAATGAATAATATGAGAATACAATGTAGGCAAGTATGAATTTAGTATGTCACTAAATGGAAAATTAAGTAAATTCAAATATATATAATCTCCACATGACATTGATAACTTACAGGAAAATCATTTTGTCATCCTTTTTCCTCATAAAATAATTTATTCTGTATGTAATTTTACATTAGTTTTCCCTATTGTTAGCCTACAAATCTTTAGTACACTTTAAGACACACAGTAACAGAACACAAAAAAAAAATTTCTTTTCAAACACCTGATTAAAAAGGGAGAAAAAGTATATTAATGCTTTCTGCAATGTCATGCCACAACAATATCATTTGTTGTGGTGTCCAGTTACATTTCATAGCTGCAGAATTAGAATAACTAGCATGACATTCTGGCAAGGAACAGAAAAACAGCATACCTTGTTGACATAGGGAACAGAAGCAATTGATTAAAACTATTACTTGGGCCAACATTTTACATATATAAGCATTTCTAGCAGCAAGAAAGAAAGCACAATCAATCCTACCACAAGTTCGAAAAGGAATTTCCATGGCTATTTCACTCTTAGCTCATTATTTAGAGAGTACCACAACTTATTTTGCCACTTTTTCATAATCTGTATGTAGTTTATTCTCATCAGCACCATCAAGGCAGAGTACAGAGTCAGGAAGAGAAGTAAGTTTGCATTTATTTGAAATATGTTCAAAAAAGAGTTGTCATACTCAATAATACCACTCAAGTCAGAAGAATTAATTTATGAAAAGAAGTGGAAAAGCTGAAAAATTCTTAAAATTCTAGCAAAACAACTGGGGCATTGAGGAAGTGCAAGGACATCTGGTCATTGCTGTTAGTGTTGAGCTGTTGGGTGGAAGAGGAGTGGAACCACAACGTGGGGCCGTGAAAGCACCAACCCAAGGAACAGTTCTGGCAAGATACAGATTGGATGTGTGGTCTGCAAGACAGGTAGGAAATTGGCTCACAGGCCACACTCAGAGGGAGGTGATCAATGGTTTTTACTCAGGCTGGCAGCCTATCACAAGTGGGGTCCTCCAGGGATTGATACTGGGCCCCACACTGTTCAACATCTTCACAAATGTCTTGGTAGATGAGATTGAAAGCCCCCTCACCAAGTTTGCTGATAAGGCTAAACTGGGTGGTGATGTGGGCAGAAGGGAGAGCCATCTTAGAGAAAGACCTGGACAGGCTGAAAGAGGGGGCAAGCAAGAACTATATGGAGTTTAACACGGACATGTCCAAAGTCCTGCACCTGGGTCAGAATAACCAATGAGCCTGGTACAGGCTAGGATCTGTGTGGCTGAGGAGCAGCCTTGCTGAAAGGGAGCTGGGGGTCCTGGTGGACAACAAGCTCAGCATCAGTCAGCGGAGCGCTGCTGTGGGAACAAAGGCAAATTGAACCCTGGGCTGTGTCCACAGGGGCATTACTAGCAGAGATAGAGACTTGTTCATCCCAATCTACTCAGTGCTTGTCAGGCCACACCTGGAGTATTGTGTCCAGTTCTGGTCCCAAAATTCAAAAATTACACTGAAAGACTGGAAAGTGTCCAAAGGAGGGCCACAAAGATGACCAGAAGGCTAGAGAGCCTGCCCCATGAGGAAAGACTTGGAGTCAGGTGTCTTCTCTCTGGAGAAGAGAAGGCTCGGGGGGACCTCATCACAGTTTTCCAGTACTTAAAAGGCATCTACAAAGAGGACAGAGACTCTCTCTTTACAAGGAGCCACATGGAGAAGACAAGGGGCAATGGGTGCAAGTTGCATCAGGAGAGGTTTCATCTTAAAAGAAGAAAGAATTTTTTTGCAGTGAGAACAATCATTCACTGGAAAACGACATCCCCAGAGATGTGGTGGGGTCCCCATCACTGGAAGTTTTCAAGATGCGATCAGACAGGGTGCTAGATGATCTTGTCTAGGCCCCCTTTCAGTTGGACCAGATGATCTTTTGAGGTCCCTCCCAACCTGGGCTGTTCTGTGGTTCTATGTGTCTATGATTCAGCAATCATGGGGGTGGCCTGAATGTGTTCACACAAGGGAGGCGAAGGAAACGGTTTAAGGTCTTTTTTGAGAAATCGGGCCACTTCCATCATGGAGCCACCACAGAGGTACAGTCATCTGGCTCAGAGATGCTCCTGATTCCTAAGAAGTGAAAGAGGTGGAGAAGATGCTTTCTATAAAGGTGGGGCCAATTCAAGCACTGTAAGTTGACAGCCAGGGAGTGTGGTTCTTCTACCTCTTCAATATACTTTTTGTTCTTAACACAGAAGTATATGAAAGGTCCACATCGTTCTTGTGCCATTGGTCAGCTTTTGTGCCATTGGTCAGCTTATAGCTTGCTCAAACACTTACCACTATTTCACTTTTCCTGATTTAAAATGAGCTGGGTTGAGTCTTCACTTCAGGTTAGTCATGGATATTACATTCAAATAAATTTGGATGAAAACAGATACTAAATTTACTTATTAGGACTTAAATGTTATTAACTCAAGATTAAATCCATGTTAGACCTTTCTGTTTTACCAATTAAACCAGAGTTACTGTAGGAAGTAATTTGCTTCCATAGCTTTTAAGCAATCCAAAATATTTCATATGAATTTATGAATCAGATCCTATTAATAGCTAGAACAAAACTATTACCACCAAAAGCAATGCCAAAGATTTATGGATTAATTCAGACGCAGTGTGATTAGATATACTTCCCATGAAGTCAGTGTAACTGAATCAATTTCCTCCAGGTCAGAATTTGGCCTTACCTCATTACTTCTCCTGCCAATTTTACAGGCATTTTCTGCAGTGTTTTATATTACCCTGTTATTACAAATCAAGTAATAAATATTTTAACGTACTGAACTTTGAAGCACTTGTTTTCTTCAAATTTCTTCAGAGCAGCTTAGGAGCAGTAGGGCAACTCACTACCTATCCACTGTCTCTGTCCATACTCTGAACTGCACACTCTCTATTTGCTAGTTTCATTTCCTCTTTGAGAAATGATGCTGAAGTCTGGTGTTTATATACTTACTGAATCTGAAGTAATTGTATGACAGAGTGGGCAGCCATTTGTTGTGCTGCTCTGTTATTTGGTGTCCACTTTAGATAACCCATTATTGCAAATCTTTCCAAGTGGAAAATTTAACCAACCACGTTCTTAAGAATGTTTTCTGTATTTAATTTCTGTAGTGATAATCAGCAGTTACTTTTTGTGATGTATGTCATACCACAAACACTGTGTGGATGCCAGTTTGATGCAGTGGTTTGGGGAAAATACAAACTGTTTCCCAGGAGAAATTGGGACCTGAACAACATGCAAAGCAAATTTTTTCCAATGTAGTTCTCTTTCTCTCTCAATAAATATTCATTTGGACAGGTATGGAGGAGAATGAAATATGAAGGCACTAGAACTTGTATTTAACTTGTGTCCAAATACTTTGTGTTATGCATTAGTCAACTAGAATTTTTTAAAACTTGAACAGATTTGTTAATCTGTTTTAGTACTGACAAACCTTTGAAACAAAGAATAAATACTCTCTATAAAATAATTTGGGCTTGCTATGGATAAACAGCGTTACTAAACCTATAAATGTCACATTATAAACAATTATATTTCATTTGGGATATGGATACCAAATAGAATTTTTTAAAAATCTGGGTATAATGACCAGCAATTTTCTGTGTTACACAAATACTATTGTTATATACTATTTTCTATACTCTGGCTTGGTTCCAAGGGTCATTGAAATGAAGGAAAATGCTTCCTTTGCCTTCAGTGGTCTTTGGCTTGGCTTAAAGTACTTCAAAGGGAAAAGCTATCTGGTGGATATTTCTGCATTTGCTGTAGGCAAAGATGCTTTAAATTAAATTTCTCTTTTATTATGGTTTCTAACCAAGTGTACAACCAATATTAATATTTATTTTGCTTGAACAGATTAAAAAATGTTCTGTCAAGAAGCTATGAGAGGATAATGCAGCTTAATCTATATATTATGTTATACTATCATACTCTGTGTACCCTATGAATAAAGTAGCTTAGGGAAATGACTGACATGAATTCTGGCAAAACTCTTTCACATTTTGAAATGCCTTTGTTGGGTTGCCAGTACTTCATCTTTTTAAATGGGATAAATTTGATATAAATATATCAAACAGAATCCCACAGCAAATAAAAATTAAGATGACAGGTCTATTTTGCATGTTTTGGCAAGAATATAAAAATAAACTTTTCCCGCATGTGTCAAATCATTGTCAAGATATGCACAAGAATAGATACTAAGCTAAAAACATAAAGGGTGCAACTATCACTGAGACCTCACATGCATATTATTTTTGTTAGGTTTATTTATATTATTCTGGCACTTAGATGTCCAAGTTATTGGCTCAAACCATATGTGCTATGCTTGGCATAAACACAATACAAAATGATTGCTCCGCATCTGTTATTTTAAGATCTTAGCTGTGATTTTGAAGTTCATTCTAAAAAAATATTTTAAACGTCTTCTGTTACTTTAGATCAAGTTAATTATGGCTTAGCTGTTTTCAATTTGAGTTTTGGTTTCTATTCTTTTTTTGTTGTTTTTGCTCCTTTTTCCCTATATGATTTTAAAAATAATTATGCATTCATAATTTTCAAACCAGCTTCGTGATGGACTCCATGAATAGCAATTAATAAAGATTTGCAACTCTTTTTATCTCAGAACTTCTAAATCATTTAGAACCCCTGAGATGGGTTTAGAACCCATATGTCTCATGAGATGGGAAGATATCATCAACCTTGTTTTCTAAACACAGAAACTAAAGTAAGGGCAGTTCAAGTGACTTCCCAAATTCACACACGGACTGAGTGGTAATATGTATGATACTATACTGAGTTTCACATCTCTCTGTGTTCCTGAGATAATGAGGATATGAGTTAATGAAATAATCATCCATTTTTGTGGAACAGTTGATTCCCTTTTCTTTCTGCATTGCACAAGGGAAACAAACACTGAATGTCCAATTTCTGAGAAGAAGAAAGGAAAATTTGAGCCATAAATTGCTAGATACCTGAAGATACAACAATCTCTTCAGAACAAGTAGTAATAACTACATATATGTTTTATCACTTTTTAGAATACATGTTTCTCAATAAGATATATATATGTATTTAAATAATTTTAGATCCAACAGTCAAAAAAGCCCATAAACCCATCTGTTCAGTATTACAGGATACATCACAACTTACAGCAGTGTTGGCTTTAGATATTCAAAATTTAAAATCAGCTGTTTTAAAAAAAAAAGCACATACTTTTTGTCCACATAACTGCATACAATTTAGAGCATTTTCAGATTCATGGCATAAAACTTTCCAGTGTTCAAAACCACTGAAAATATGTATATTATGATTTGTTTAAAAAGCAATGTGGGGTTTTTTTTCCCTCAGCCCTTTGCTTTTCTTTTTTTTCTCCCTCCCCACCCTTTTTCATTTTTGTCTTCAAGTAACTCTTTGTTCATTTTCTTAGATATAAATAAAGGACATGGTCTCTCTCACCACAACTCTTTCAAATGACAACTTTCTGCGATGGCATTTTAAGACTAATACCATCTTATATCCAATATAAAAGGTTTTTTTGGAAAACATTTTGAGTAATTAACATAATGATAGTTCCATTAGAAGCGAATTCATAATTTCCTATAATAAGACATAATTTTTCACCTGGGAAACATACTTTAGCTTATGGAATGACTGATTATTAACAAGGAATGACTTGACGAAGACAATGCTGTTCCCAAATTTACTGTGTTATGAATACAGTAATAAGCATAAAGTGTTAACAGAATTGACAGGTAATGTATAAAGAATATCAAAGAGTTGCAGAGTGTTCTCAGCTTATGAAAGAATTGAACACTATCGCAAGAGAAAACAAATATGAAAGTTGCTGAAATTCAAAGCATTTCTTTCTAGAGGTGTGCACAGCAACACTGCTGTAAGTACAAGAGTTTCGGGGACGTGGATCACACCATCACACCTTAGCGGGCGGTGGGAGCCCAGTGAAGTGACTCTTTCCACAAGTAAATCAGGACTGGAATTACACTGAGAAACACCATCCTAATAGGGAGGGGAGAGAGAAGTCTAAGACTCATGATTTCTTGCACAGTCCATTTTCCTAAATACAAAGCAGTCTTTCCAGTTCTTCACCCCTCTGCTTTATTTAACCACAATATGAAGATGAGCGATCTACAATATATTGGAGTCAGGTTAGGAAATGGAAAGGATGTTGGCAGCTCTCCCAAAAGACACATGAGCGGTTAAGGAAACTACACTGTTATATACTGCCACATAATGTTTTCAGACTAATTGATACCTTTACAGCCTAATTTAATCCCATTATTTGCACCCCATCTTCCATACTATTTGTGATCTCAATGTACAAAAATGTAGTCAGAAGCATGTAAAATAAAGTGATTTGGATCACATGCACTTCAAATGTACTTTGGAACATATTATAGCCAATTCAGAAGCGAAGCAGAATTAGCATTGAAATACTGCCACAGTGTGCACATTGTCCCCCACACCGAAATCAGTGGTCTTAAGCTCTTATTAGCAGAAGGAAACCTATTTTTGAGCAGTATTTTCTCATACTTGAAGGATTGAAGATCTTACCTAGCCCAGGAATCCAATTCTACAGGGCGGAATGGTTTTGTTTTCTTGTTTTCTGAACTCCCAGATAAGACTGTGAAGAAGCAGGTACAACCTGTTGTAATCTATTGCCCATTTAGGAGCAGATCTTCGGGGAGCACAGCAGTGTAGTTAGCATGCAGACTGTTCTTTGGGTCACCAGTCACGTAAGTAAAAAGCTACCACTTTTAGAATACATACGAATGATTCCTGACAGGTTACCTTATGTCAATTCAAAGCAACCGGGATAGTCCAGTCATAACTTGGATTTGTCATATAGGTACCTCTTGAACCACAAAAAGTTCCCAGAGACTTGCGCAGAAACCACAGTTAAGGTCAGAGGCTTGAGGCATCACATCTCCTTGAGCAACCCAACTCACTCAATGTCTCAGCTATTGCAGGTTGCCCTTACTCATGCATTTCTTTAACTATTAAAGTGTATTGCTCTAACATTCCCACTACCAGACATTATTTATGATGTAAGATTTTACTGGCAGCTCATCTATGCATGAAGAGTTCATATTTTACCCTTTAATATCTTCCCCAGGCTTGTTTTAAGAGTACAAGATCGCAAGCAGTGAGCCCCTCCCTGATGATGCACCAACGGTGCTCATTACCAAAGAAAAACTTGTTTTTGGCTTGTGCCACAACTCTTGCATTTATTTGTGATTAACAGATATGTTCTTTTTCTTCTCTGGGCTTCAGAAAGGAAAGCTCCCTGTTGGCCTTGTCCTGGCTGACCCTCTGCTGCTGTGAGAGAGCGAGGGAACTTTGCTTCTTCCCCAGCATCACCTCCTTCCTCGGCATCACTGGCAGAAAAAGCTGGCCTAGTGTGGGAAGGTGGGCAGGGAGCAGCGCAAGACCCAGCAAGCAGCGAACCTGGGTGTTTCTGGAGCTTAAACAGTTCTGCCTCTCGAGCAGGGGAAAGAGACTTTTTAGGAACCAGGGAGAGTTTGTTAGAGTGTTTGTTGCAAAACAGAAAGCCACCTAGAGACGCTCGATTGAAATCGAGATTGGGGAAAGGATCATCTTTGCAAAGACAACATTTGTGTTCAAATCCTTTTGTTTTTATTCCAGACCAGACCTAAGTTCTTCTACAGCAATTGCTCACTGTTCTGCTCTGGTTTGCAGCGAAACGTTGCTCAGAGGCAGTGCTCTTCTGGTTGTTCAGGTGCTCACTTAAAGGAAACAGGGGAAGATAAATTCTCCCCAGATTCCTAGCCGAGTTATGGTCCTATCCTATCAACTATCAGAAAGCTGGCTTCACTTGTAGGAAAAGACTTGCAACTTTTTTAACTTGCAAGTGCACATTGTTAATAATACCTTGCTTAACCTGGTTACTTCTTTGGAGACAGAACTATTTTTCAGGAATTCTGGAGGATTTAGAGGAGAAGGTGACCTATACACTTAGTACTTTTAAAGGGGCTTTAACTTTGGGCATTATTAAAAGCTATTTACTACTATTTTCCTGCCTGTTTTGGGTCTATTCTAATATCAGAAAAAAATAGAGGTCATAAACAAATCAGAATAACTAAACATTTCTCAAGGAAGGAAAGAAGGTCGATGTGATGGAAGAAGCTGAAGGACCCTTTCTATTGGTCTCAATGGTATTCACAAACATTGAAGTAGAACTGTCCAATGATTTTTTGAAACAAAAAGTGCTACCTCACTATGATAGAGAAACACATAGGTTAACATTCCAACCAAAGAAACAAAAAATTTCAACCAAGGGATTTTTGCTTATTTGGAGAATTTTGTAGCCACAAAAATAAAAGGAGAGCAAAATGAGGCCATTTCCAGACCAGGCATGCTGGAAACTAACAACTGATCCTATACCAATGAGTCATATAGGAACAAGGGTCTCTTTTTTTTTTCTGAAGGAAATACAAAATCCTTATGATGTAGAAATGTTTGAGACGTGATTAATTACTTCCTTAGACAGGTATTGCCTGTGGCCCTGCAAAAAAAGGAAATAACTGCAACTCCTTTCTCAGCAAGAATTTAACCAAGTAAGGTCCCATGAAAAAAACATTTTCTTTTATGTTTGTACCCTTAAAAGCTCAGACATAACAAAAGAGTAAAGTGGGACCAACTTGCCAAGTAAACAAGCCTGTCAGATGCAGTTAAAGATTAAACATGGACCTTTTCCCATCAAAAGCAGTGGGTACGTGAGTGTGTGGAGTGGATAAAACAACTGTAGTATACAGTGCCGCTGACAGGAATGACTGTTACTGAAATTTATTCCCATAATGGAGGACAAAGTTTAATCCTCTAAAACAATTTGGGAGCTTCAAGAAGTGGAAAAGGGTTGAGAAGAGGAGTACAAGTCTTCCTCCCAAATGGGAGGGACACAGTCCCACACTGATGATCAGTAGGAATGTGGTTAGAGATATGCTAATATAAACATGTCTTCTTTTATCCAATTAAGGATAGAAATTAACAGAAGATTCTGAAAAAAAGCTTCTAATAAGCATAGTCTAGGTAAGAAATCTAACTAGCATTCAGGTGAAGCACAATAAAGATTACATGAAATCTATGAGAACAGAGACTATATTCCAAGGTACCCTCAAAATTTATGTTCCTCTGAAAGACAAGCTCCAAGAACATCTGACCAGCACCTCAGAGCTTCGTAGGCTTCAACACATGCACATCTTGCTGAGAATGCTAATAAGAAAGCAGAAAGCAGGCTGAGCTCTTCATGCTAACAAGATTATCTGACATTTCTTCTAAGCATAAGGGTTGACTTTCCTACAGCAGTGCATCCATACAAAGAAAAAAGCCTGTACTACAAGTGAGAAAACATGTTTCTTCAGGTAGAACACTGAAAATTACCTGCTTTATGAAGTTGCACCAAACTGTATTTGGAATCACAATTTGCAGTAAATATGTGCATTTTCAGATCCATGAATAGCATTTGGATCTATAGTTTAAGTGATAAAGTATCATAAAAATTTATGCTAACAAGTTACTAGAAAATCTGCTATTATAGTCTGTTTTTTTAAAAAATCACTAATGCTCAGAGCTACTTAAAAAGTAAGTATTCTTGTGTTACTATGGGCTAGATTTAATTACCTCAAACCAAAGATATTTAGAGATACCAATACTTAAGATTTACCTATAGATGCCAAGTGTGGCACTGTACAAAATTAAATCATTTTCATGGCACCAACGTGACAGAAAATATGCTAGAAAGGTAATAATAGCCCTCTGTGTTTGGCTCAAACATCTAATCCCTCAGTGTGGGGGGACTGAACATGCTTAAAAATTAATTTTTATAGACTCCTGTAAGCTTGCTATCCCTGTTTAGAATCAGAAGTATTAAGTCACACAAGGCTGCCTTTCTTATAGACTTGTATTCACAGGTAAATCAAGTGGACATGTAATAACAGGATTTTGCTTGTCCTTTCTAAAGTACGCTTATATTTGGGTGGGGGGAAGAAAAAGTAACTAAAATTAATTTTACCTTTAGGTGTTGCAATTGGTCTCTCAAGTCCATCTGCGTGACCTAAGGGGTCATTTGAATCTGGAATTTCCATTTCACCTAGGAAAAAGAAAGATTTTGTTGAATTGAGGTTCTAAGTTAATCTTTCTCTCAAACAGCACTACAACAGTGAGTTCAGCAAACTCATTCAGTCCAGATCCTGATTCCAGAGTAGCACACAGGAAACACCTACTAACAAGGTCAGGATTTGTCCATCGCAGATTAGAAAACCTTACAGTAATTTATCTTGTGGACTTACTTTGTGCTTGGCAAATATGGACAGCATTAAAAACTACTTTTCAGTTCTTACCAGACTAAAATTCACACAGTTTTACCAAGAACACAAACATTTCCTGAAAGCAGTGCTGGCCCAGCAAATTAAGCAGTACCCGAGCTTTACTGACAATCTCAGTTACAAAATGGCATAAATCTGCTTTTGAAGTTACATTACAGTAATTCAGATTCTATTTCTGGATGTCAGACTCATCATCTCTGCTTATTTTCTTATCCTATTCTCAGCCACGTCCCTAAAAGACATTGCCCAGAAATGAAAATATAATAACCATTAGCCAGGTATTCCAAAGGGTGATGAAATGGACGGACATCTTTCTGTGTGCCCTCCTTGTTTGTGTGTAACATATATCAGAACAAGCTAGAAACAATGTTTAGCCAGCAGCTGATGCAGACAGCAGACAATACTTCCATGTTCCTTTGCTCTTCCAGGTGTTACAAAACCCTGACCATTATAAAACGGGGGTTCACCTGTCCACTCTCCCTTTTGAAAATATGATACTGTGAGGAACAGAGTTAAACTTAAAATCAGATAAAGCTATAGAGGTGTTTTTACTAAAACAACTTCTCAAATGACATCCCCTACATTTTTGTATTTCCTAATTTACATTTAGTCATCCAAATTCCTTATCAACTCCGCATATCACCGAGAGAGCATGCAAATCTAAGGTCATCAGGATCTAAAGTGAAAGATCTGGTTTTTGTTGTAGATTTGTTAGGGGTGTACATGGTAATGTCTTGGGTAAAATGAAACTAGGGAAAAGGCTCTCCCTCTTCCTTTTGTCTGCATTCCCTTTCCTTCAGACTAAACCCTACAACAACACTCTGACTGCAAGTCACAGTGGTGAAACACAAGTAACCCCATCCCTATCTTCCACTACGTTATGAAAGAAGAAAAGAATCAACACTGTCGTTTTTTATTTTTTCTTTATGCTTTTTCCCATTATTTGAGAACAGACGATTTAGCTAACTTGCCTTTAAATTTAGCAGGTGAAACACAGAAATCAGAGACATCCTCTACACCTCAGGCTGGGTCTGAAAGTATTTATTTCATCACAGTACTTCCTCCTTGTCACTACTTCATCTCTCCCTTCGTCTCCCGCTGCTTGAGGTTCCTAGCCTGGCAGTACTACTGATTCCACTTGAGTTGTGTGCTCACTCCCAGACAACCCAGTTACAGTAATGGTGAAGACAGTGCTGTACCCCTGGTAAGACACTCTTTCACATTGGAACAGCTAAGGCTAAGGCCCAAGCCTTAGGTGTTCCAATTTGAAAGAGAGTGTCTTACCAGGGGCGCAGCACTGTCTTCTGGGAGTGCTGGGAGCGGCCATCATCTTCTGCCACTCCCAGCACTGGCCAATGTCTTCATCTTCAGACTGTCTTCATAGATAGTCATCATCTGCAGAGTGGCGGGAGAAATGGAAATGGGTGGCCAAGGTGGGGGCATCTTCAGTTGCCATTGTAAATCCTGCCCCACTGTGTCTTCACACCCCTGAGGGCATGGTGCAGACTCAGTGCCTGACTTTATACTGTACAGAAGTTTTGTTGATTTGTTTGATTCAGTGTGAACTGATGAATGCATGATAGGGATATTTCTGTCAAATTTCAGCAGAGATACATCACATCTCATTTTTACCAAGGGGCAGGAAGTCAAGTTCACTTCTATTTCCTTGTTTCTGTTTGACCTCCTCTATATTGCACAAGGACTTTAGAACGGGACAGCAACATTTACTGGTCACAAGGAAGATAAATCCAAGATGAGACCTTGGAGTAAAAAGAAGAGTAGAAAAAGCAGCTGTTCTTTTAGTCCACAAGCACCTGCACTTGGCTTATTCTGGTGATCGTAATCCACCAGTATTCACAGGATGAAACATTATTTGTAGAAGCCCATTCTTAGGGACATTTGGTTGCTTAACACTTAGATCTCCAGACTCCAAACTGCCCTAGATCTGAGTGGCACTTTTGGTTTAATACCACGTGCTCAACTTGTTTCCATTTCTTCAGTCATTTAGTGGGATTCACAACAGGAAAAAACACTGGAAGCTCAGATAAATGGGCACAGAAATGTCTTCCTCTCTCTTCCCTCCTTCCCAGACCTCTCTCTCTTAATTTCTTAAAGTTTTTCAAAACAAAGATGGAAAGAAACAAAACCATTTGCTGATTTGAAAATGTTTCAATAATAGTTTTGTGTGATTCACTCTTGTGCCATTAATCTCCAGATGAGCTTTACCAGAGAACAATTACAAACCATAGACACCACCTACCAGCAAAGTCTCCATAACTAAGCAAAGTTAAAATTGAAAATCCTTTGTGTACGTTGTAAATTACAAATATAAAACAGATCTGTCACTTAAACTTGCTTTTATGAAAGAAACATGTATATTTTCTGTAATCTGCAAAATTCCACTTCAATCGCATTTATAATGAATTCCAAGCTTTAACTCTAAAGTTTTGTACCACAACTTGAAACACCAAAAAGTTATTACCAATATGAAATATTAAGTTTTTTACACCATAAATGCTTCTGGATCAGATGACCAACAAGTCACCACAACCAAATAAAACCTTTTCCTCTTGAGTTAAACAGAATTAAAAAATCCTGCAGTCAAGAACTTCAAGGAAAAAGCTGTGTATTCCTGTTGAATATTATTCTCAGTACTTTCTGATTTTGCATTAACAAATTAGTACATTTTTCCTGCTAGGAGTAAATCCATGGTGTTTTCCTCAACAGATAAGAATTCTTGTTTTCATCTTTTCTTTAATTCCCCTCACTGTAGTGCAGATGCACCCCTGATCATGTGCCATCACCAACTCTCTGCAGTCTTATTCTTGTTTGAAGACCCCTACACATATGTGCTCCTGTCCACATCTGATTTTTAACTTATGTCCCTTTTCTGACTTTGTTTATTCAGTATTTCAGTAAGGGTATCCCATTTTGCTTTTCTTCTTCCTACTTTCTCTGTCTTTTCCTGGCAGCATTTTTATGTGTTGTTCCACTGCCTGAAGGGGAGAAAAATCCACAAAGCAAGTTTAGGTGTCCAACTTTCACTGTCAGTCTTGATCAGTGAGCTACTGCTAGAAAAGATACAATTGTTCATTAAACTGATTATAGATGCAACAAAGATATTAGATAGTCACATCTTTTTTCATAGTCACAGTGTTGTCATATAATGCTAAGAAAAAAGGTAGACTTGCAAAACACAAAACTGGCAGAACAACAGCAACCCACAAAACAGTTGTTATTAAAAACTGTAAGAAGAGAAATGCCTGATATTTGAACCTTACATGTGATATTATCAAGTCACACTGGCAAGAAGTATGCCAACTAGCATGCTACTACATAAATATGTAGCTATCTGAAGACTAATCAAGCACCACAGTGTCTAGAAAATGTCTCAATGAACATACCCACATTGGTGTATGAGGAATCCCCACAACAGGCTGGACAACTGTGCAGGTATGTACAGAAAACAACTGCACAGACTTGTACAGTCCAAGCCTGAAAGAGCTCCTGGCAAAGGGCTTTGGGTGGCCCAGATGTTCCTGGAATGGAGAAGACAAAAAAGAAATGGCTAAAGTGTATACAGGCTATCAAACTCTCCTATTCAAGGCTACTAAAGAAAGTGAAGCAGACAGGGAATGGGAGTACAGACAGACCTGACTGAGAATAATGGAGACAAATGGAAAGAGATGCACATGGGGAGAGCTTATTCTTAATACAAGATTTATTCAGAACTGACCAGGACTACTGAGGACCAAGATCTTGGGCTCAGAATAGTTAGTTCCATCGAAATTGAGCTCAGTTCTCAGAAGCAGTAAGAAAAGCAAAACCAGCCAGGATTGGATACTTCTAGGAAAGGAATAAAGAGTAAAACTGAAAGCATCATTATGCTGCTGTGTAAATCTATGGCTTGCTCTCATACATTGAACATTGCATGTTGTTGAGGTCCTCTCATCTCAAAGAGGGTACAGAAGAGTTGGAAGAGTTTCAGAAAAGAGTAGTGAGGATAATTAAAGTTATAAACCAGGTTTTGTACAGCTGCTAGGATTTGTCACTCTGGGAAGGAGATGGCTGAGGTCAGTGACAGTAAGGTCTATGGAGTCATGAGAGTCTTAGAGAGGATGGGCCAATATCTTGGTGGAAGAATTGGCAGCATGAGGGAAAAGCAGCTAAAAGCAATTTCAAAACAAAGCTAGAACAAGGTAAAGTTTACCCAAACAAGATGTAGTTAGGCTGTGGGCAGAGTTCACATGGGCTACAGGTGAGACTGGGCAAGTTCGTGGAGAAAAATCCATTCAGACCTAACTAATTCATAGAAATCCTATGTGGGCGAGGAAGTCCCTGAGCTCAAAATGGCTGGAGGCTAGGTAAATACCCAGCATAAAGTAGTAGTACTATGTATGCCAGACCTCCTCTTACACTTTTACTTCAGCATCTCCTTTTGCTGCCATCAGAGCCAAGACACAATGTTGCATAGATCTCTCATCTGCTTTAGTACAGTTACTCTCACATTTTTCACTTGCATACATTCTCTGCTCAGACATTAAATGTATCACGGCTTATTTCTTAACACCCACTTCTTCAATTTACATTTGCAGTGATAGTGTCAGGTAGAAAAGATCACCAGTGTCTGTCTTCCTTGCACATTGCATGAACAGACGAGACCAACATAACCAGAACTCAGCCTGAATGCCAATTGCCAGTATGGGACAATGTATGTGCCAGATGTGCCACGTGTCAGATCCCCAGGAACACCCCTCTTTTCAGGGACCACACAGTCAAGTAAAATGCAGATGCTGTAAACAGTACCTCTTTTAAACTGCTCAGCCATGCAAAAAGGATTTCTTAACTTTTCAGGGCAATAAAGGAAGCTATTTCAATGTAAGGAAAATCCCAACTCCAAAAGAGAAACCATATTTAAAGTCAGTGTTCCATATTTCTGATGTACAAAATGCATTCTGTTCCTTTGACTTACTATAGCAAACTGCAGCAGGAAAACAGGCAGTATAGAAAATCCTCTTCCAAACTGAATATAAATAATTATTGCTTCTTTTGCCACTTCCCTTCTCCTGAAAATATGAGGAAGATTTGCTTACTGACAAGGTCCAGAGCAGGTAGCCCCACTGCTCCACTGGCAGGCACCAATGACCAACAAAGTACACAAGCAAACTTGTGTGTTTTTCAAGCAAACTATATTATTGAGACAGGAATGCCTGTTCATGCATTCAAAACCTAAATTCCCCAACTGATCGCAATGCCAACTCACAGGGCATATACCATTCATCATAAAAGAGCTAAATTTTTCCCTCTGAAATGGTTATGAGTTCACAGATCATTCATTACTTGAGAGGTAATTGCAATAAACAGATTCCAAAATGCTCATGGCCATAATCAGACATCAAAACAATACATTAATCTTCATCAAAAAGCCAGTCACAAGGAGGCAGTTATCATAATTGATACCAGGGACAAACCAAGGCCTCAGCCTCACACAGGAAGAAAATAACGAAGTCAGGTATTTTCAACCAGAGTGGGCCTGATTAATTTAGACCAGTTAAGGGCTGGCTGATGCAATGCTCTGCAATGTTAATAACTGTCTTTCAGTTCTTGCAGAGCACAGATGAGATCTTAAAAGATGGGAAATTGCACAAATAGTTCCTATTATTTATTAAAAAGGGTAAAGAGGAGTGCCAGAGAATTATAGACCCATCAGCTTAACTTCAATTCCTGGAAAAATAAAGGAACCAAGAGGTTATTTTTAAGAATTTACAATAAAGCAGAGAGATGAGTAATAACCAACATAGAAGCCAACATTGACTTGGCTTACATGAACTAGAACTGAACATAAGTCAACAATATCAAGCTATTGCAAACAAGGCAAACATCATACTGGGACACATAAACAGTAATAAACCTTCCAGCCTACTCAACACTAGTAAGGCCCTGGAGTGCTTTCTCCAGTTTTTTATATTCCATTTCAAGATGGGTGTGGGTCAAACTGAAATACTACAACTAGTGCCATGAGGATGGTCTACAAAACATGACCAACAAAAAGAAAAAATGGATGACTACTACGCCTGCTTAGTCTGAAGGCTAGGCATGGTCTGAGAGCTGGCATTCTTCAAACACATCGGTCTCAGTGAATGAAATTTTCCAGGGTGGCAGATTAGGCAAGCATCTATTGCATATGATACTGCACAGATACAGCTAATGCTTCTGCTCCCAGGATGAAACAGGACCTCTTAAGATCTTTTCCAGTCTCATGATTCTATGAAGAAAACAACCATCCTTCTACCATTGTATGTTAAATGCCAATGCTTACAAATAAATCCTTCAACACTAACAATTGCACACAGCTACAATTAGGGAAACTGCAGATTTTTGTTCAGCTATTCCTTCCACTCACCAATAATCCTGTTTCTGGAGCTGAAACTATTTTCAGATTTAAACAGCAATATGCAACCTTTGCTTCCTGCGCCTGTAACCTTTGACTCAGGTTCTAACTTTCTTCCAATAACATAAAACTCCCAAACTCCCTCTCTTCAGCCTAATACCCTCTAATATTATGTTCTTTTCTTCATAAAACTTTGTTGACCTTCTGTCAATTACTAACCTCTGGAGCTCCCAAACAAAGGGCCCACTGTACCCTTTGATTCAGCTGCCAATCTGATTACTTTGGCTGGGGGAGGCAGGCTGCTTGGGTTGCTGAATCAGGGCCTTTCATTGAAATTTCTCTTTTCCAACATCTGCAGCCCCTGGCAACCAATTGCAGAGTGGGCTTGGCAGACCTGTAAAGGGTGGTGAATAGTCCACAAAAGATGCAGTTTGTAGCATAAAATCAGTGCGCCCCTTTCATAGTGATGGCAGATTAGAACCTCCACAGCACACGTTGCTTAACTGCTGCAGCTTCACATAAAAATAGCTGAAGGTGGGGGAAATAACCTGCACTTTTTGTTGCAGTTGCTGTACTCGGACAACTGTGAAGTCTAAAAAACAGACACTTCGTAGCTTGCTGTTAGCTTAGCTTGCTGTTAGCTTGCAAACCATACTATTCACAGGATAGTATGTTAACTAGTTAATTTAAATTTATTCTTTAGCCATCCAAAATTCTTTAAAGTTACTTTCAGCTAAATTCATAGTTATAAAAAGCTCTCACTATGAGACCATTAGAAAGGGAGTAAGCTTTTCTAAGCCTGCTCTGTTATAACATCAAAATAACATTAAATAAGTATATTTAAAGTAAAACCAACACCAGCCTGCAAGTCACAGAACCTTCAGAAAGCTGGTAGAAAACACAGACAAGAAACCTTTTACAAGAGCCAGGGTTGAGTTATACAGAATAAATTCCCACAATTTATAAGCATTCCTTATTGAAGCAAATCTCTTGTCCCATTAGTGTGAATTTTCCCCTCCTTAGATTTTTTTTCTGTTTTACCTAATAGCTATATTGAAATAGTTTCATTTCAGTAAGTATCAGCAAAAACACTCTGTTGCAAAATGTAGGAATTACACTAGGGGACAAAGGCAGATCTGAGGTTTACGATCTGTAGCAATGAAAAGAGCTTCATTATTTGTTTTGGACAGAAAATTTATCATTGATTTAAAATAAAATTCAAAACAAACACAAATTTTAAACCACCTTCATTCTGCACAGTGAGTCCTCATTTTTCAAACACATCTTAACAGAGGTTCAAAACCCTATACTTTGACATCCTTTGTCAGTTAAATACATAAAAAGGGAATCTGCATATTGCATTAATCTGTTACTGTGAATGTTTATGTTCACAGACTGATCCAAGATAGACTAGTTGTCTGTTTTGGAAACCTAGTAGTCAAGTGCATGATGAAAAAGCTGCTTTACAAATTTCAGAAGGTTCCTGCAGGAACTTCCTCATTTAATAAAACAATCCTTATTAACCTACCAACAAACCACTCTAAAACACAGTAAAAGAAATCAGCTGGCCATCATCACAAAACTGCAGAGAAGGAATGATTCTTGATTTCTACATAGAGCTGCAATGAACCTCCAAAACAGAAAAAAGTATACTGAAGATGCAGTTTATCTTCTTAGTCATCAACCAGGTGCCCCACCAAGTACTATGAAGTCAGTGTGAAAAGAACAAAATCAGGTAAGTCATTTAAAATATTATTACCAGGGATTCAAACACAGACTTCAATAGGTACTTTGATTTATTTTAATGCCTCATACTGTTAATGCATATTTTACATTAACCACACAGCTGCATTTTCAATTGCACTGTCAATCTTTACAATTTCATTATACAACCCTCATCATTGAGCTTAGCTATTCAATAACTTAGATTCTTCCTCCTGCAACTTATATTTGCCACTTAAAATGAGAGTTCAGAAATGTTAGTGAGACAAACCAAAGATAAAGATTTATTCAGATTTCATTCACAGAGGAACCTTCATTAACAGCTGTTGCAACATTACAGTAAAACAAACAGCACCCATGGAAAAGAAGATGCTCATTTTAAGTCACCATTTTCAGTGCACAACCAAGTTCTGAAGATTATAAGCTTTGGATTACAAATTATTCTATTAATTCACAGCCAAAACATTCTTTTGATAAAGTTAAATAAAGTCCAGCTCCTCTCATTTTACAACACAGAGTGAAGATCATTAAACAGGAACCCAGCCTGCACGAAGGAATATCCAAATCCTATTTCCAACTCTTAGGACTTCCTACAAAGTCCTGGCCAAGTCACCTTAGGCCAGATTGCTAAAAGCATTTGATGCCAAAAGATGCAGACAGATGTCTACTGGGATTTTCAAAAGCACGTGGGCAACCAAATCTTATGTCTGCAGTAAATATCCCTTAATCTTTTGTACCTCAGTTGCCCAGAGGCTGGGAGGGGGAAAGGTTAGCTCCCTGATGTGGTTCCCAGTGCAGCTGCATGAGTGTTTGAGTCAGGACAAGGAAGGGAGCAGCATGGAAGCAAGAAGCTGGGTCAGAGAAAAGGTGGGAGAGAGTTTTTTGATGACTGTGGTGATTTATGCCACTTTCAACTGATCACGGAATTCCGGACTTAAACCTTATTCCTGCACACTGCGGCAAAGAAAGCTTACAGTCACTGCAGAGCGCTCACTTTGGTCCTGGTGAAGAAAGGCAAAAATTAAAGCACTATTTGGAAACAAATGAAGATGTAATTATGCCAATAAAACTGTTCTGAATGTTTAATAAATAAGAATGAACTCCACGGTATTTAGAGAGTAAAATACTTGAGGCTTTTTAAACCACAAATGCATTTCAATGTCATTTCTAATTCAGCAACAATGGAACTAAGTCTACTAGGCATCACAAACATAGCTTTTCTGTACAACTGTATGTTGAGCAGTCCACGTCAATATACCAAGGAGCATATAAAAGCCTTGAACCATGGAAAAAACACAAGTCTTTCTGGATTTCATAACAAATGGTCTTTGTTGGTAACACATTATGGAAAAAAAAAAAAAAGTAAAGCAATTGTGAGTACATTCCAAAGCACTTCACCACCTCAGCTGTAAAATCACAGTTTAAACACAACCAATAGAGGCTCTGAACACACCTGCAGTAGCTCAAAGAACACCAAGCAACATGATAATTATCCATGGCATTATTACATGATTGATTATTTTACTGCTTCTGGCTGTGAAAACAAAATAGTCTCAACCAAAAGGTTGAAAATAATCATGATTTATGAGTATAACACTCTATCAACTGGGATAAACAATGATTTTCACAGTGCTCTTTTTTTCTGAAAAATAATTTAGAATCCAAAAATGACAGTCCTGTTTGCAGCCTTAGGCTGAAATCTTTAAGAATCCAATTCAGAAAAACACTCCTAGTCAGACAGACACTTAAAAATGGGCTTATTTTGTCAAGTACATTCTTAAATGCTTTCCTATATTTGAAACAAAAAAAAACCATTAATCTCCCTCTGTCTAGGTGGTAATATAAAAACAGCACAGATCACAACTGAGTGTAACAGAATATAATAGAAGCTGCTATTACCTATCCTAATGGTTATTCTGACTGGGTTGACAACTACAGGCAGTGGAACTAATGTAAGTGTAAAAAAACCTTCCTACAGTTTGCTTAGTTTTCACTCTCTAATTGTATTTCAAAAGCAGGAATTGCAGCATCAGCCTTGGAAGGCAGGGTGGTTACAGCCAGCCACTCTGCTCTCCAGAAAATAGTGAGAGTAAATAGCACATTCACGTTAATCACAGCAATTTTTGAATGATAAAAGTACTTATGGGTAAGTATTATAACCATCTTCCTGACAGAAAAGGTACAGTGGAGACCAATGAATAATTAATTCTCAAACCCCAGTGCCTGATACTAAACACTAATTTGAGAAACCTGGGCACCCAGGCTGGAGGCCTGAGTTATCAATATTCTAAGAAACCAAGGATGGCAAATGGGCCAATGACAGGGCAATATTCATCCTTAAATAAAATCATTAGATAGATGCTCATGTTCTTTCCTATCACCAAGCATCACAATTTTTTAAAAGACGCAAGTAGGTAGGAAAGTATGCTTCTGGCTATCTGGAACTCTACCTACCCACTTCAGATTTGTCTCCACTAAGTCATATTAGAACATGATTTTACAAAGTTACACTGCTACTATGTAACACCAAATACTGTGTTCAAAGAGAAGCAGCTGCTCGTTAGTCAAAATTATTTCTTACTATAGGCTTTGCTCATGACCAGTTGGCATAAAGTTAAATACAACAGATTCAATTCTTAGAGAGGGCAAATTTCTTTTTAACGCAGAGTATCTTGGTTTCTAGATCAAGCACTTAAAATTCTTAATTTTCTACTGGAAGTCCTCTTTATAATGAGTACTTAGTTATGGTCTATATACACAAAAAAAGAGTAATTCCTCTCCCCCCCTAACAGTTCAGCTTGTACTGATGGCCGTTCAGCTTGTACTGATGTTCAGCTTGTACTGATGGAGCAAGTTCAGCTTTTACTGATGGAGCAAGTATGGACAGAGCAAGTCAGTGTTCAGGCAGTGTGGCCAGGCAAGTTAGAAGTGAGCACTCCCAGCGCTTGTGACCAGATCAAATATTGTTGGGGGCTAAACATCATTGTGTGAGTGTATGTGTGCATGCGCGTGTGCACATTTGCCTGTGTGTGTAGAAACTGCAGAACAAAGATAAGAAAGGATGCCAGGATGTAAAGGAAACTAACACCTGATCTATATTTTAGCAGTTGAAACATGCAAACTAGTTATTCTAACTGAAAGTTTAAAAGAGTTGCTATTGATTTTAGTAGGTTTTTCTACATTTTCACAGTTATTTATATGGAGTTATTTATCTAAATAACATTAATAATAAAGTTTAAATATATTTATATTTCTTCATTTGAGAGCGAATATCTAAACCAGACAATATTTCTGCTAATGAGCTGCTTGTCCGTTCTAGATAGGAAAAATCTTTTTCTTCCTACTGCAGAATCTGTTTGACTTCTTGGATTACAACTGAATGTGTACAGTGAAGTCATAATGGTTGTCTGCTCTGAAAGAAACTCCCATTTATGTTTCCCCTGTTGTTTAAACTACCTTCGCTGCTACAGGGGAAAAAAATAGCTCAGATGCATAAGTGGACTTTGATACAGTTGCTCTTTGTTATTTGTCTTTAATTAACAGATCCAAGCAAACGCTTTTCTGCATGAAAAGAGATGGGATATTATTTGCTTATACTCTTCTCAAAAACAATAATAAAAAAGAGTAGAGCCCTGAGGTGGAAAACAGAGTGAGCAGAGTGCTTCCAGATGTGGATACATGCCGTTTTCAGTGGGTGGACAGTGCAAGAACTAAATGAAAACCTGGTCACAGTCCCACTGACACTAGCTAACAGGGCCATTTCCAAATGACATAATGATGCGTGGAGACCCTTTCTGCCACTCCTGCATGCAAAGCAAGGAGCAGCTTCCCTAAAGCTGGGCATGCACTCGCTAGCAGGCAGGCTCAAAGCAGTTGGCTGTTTCCACCCAACTGCTATGTATTTCCCCAAGCCAGGCAGGGATTTCCTGAGCTCCCACTATCATTCCTCATTATCCAGTTTAATGATTGTAACTGATGCTAATCACAAGATCAGCCTTAAAGCCTTAACCATTTTATTACAATTTTATTTCAGCAGCAACATTCAAGGCTGCCACACTGCCATTTTAATGAGTCCTGAAAGCAATACTTGCATAAAGTGCAGTGCATCTTCCCACTGAAGAGCTCTGAATCTTGCATGTATAAACTCCTATTTTGCAAACTACAAACTTCCCACCTTATTGTTACTTTGATGGCAGGACTAACAGTTTTTTGTTCATCACATAGGTCAGTTTTGCTTCTACATCATCAAAAATACTGTGGCTGTAAAACACCTGTTTTCATGACATATAAGCGAGAAATAACACACACCACCTAATTTTAGATTGCAAGGCTAACTCATGGCACTGAGCCATGACCTCAAATTCTTAATTATATTTTGAAGAAATCTTGCCTGAAAGTCACATACAACCAGAGCTGAGATTTCATAGACATATTTTCAGAAAAGCACTCACTTGAAGTGATAGCCTCTTATTTTTAACAAATGCAACAAAAAGCTCACATCTGTGAGTAAACTATTGCAGTCATAATCATAGATGGGAGTGGAACAAGCTGTGTGGAACCAGCAGCATTTACTGCTGGAGAATTGGTTGGTTCCACCCCTGAAGTGCGAAGTGCATAAAAGCCGACAGCTACTCCCAGCAACGGCCAAACATGCTGGTCTTCATTCCTAACACTTCTGAGCCATTATGCAGGTCCCTCAGCTTTGGGATTGAACAAGATTGTGTTTCAAGGAAGAAGAATGTTCTTCGCAGTGAGAATTAAAATTGGGACATACTCTTATTCCGTTTTCATGCATTTTATTATGTTTCAACATTTCAAAATATACATAGCAGGTATTCTGCTCAGATCCAAATGTTACTTTTATATTTGATACATTCCCTTGCAACCACTGTTTACTTAATCAAAGTGGACAGCTGTGGTTTTCATTATCCTTAAGCAAATATTTGCACAGGTATTACTTACTTGTGTTATACATTACTATAAAGTTTTGCAAGCAAAAGCCAACCATGCCAATCTAAATGTCCTCACATATGAACTTTTTGTAACGAGTGGGAGCAATTGCCGAATAAATTGTTTCAAGTGTATAAGCAGTTTCCTTCCTTCATGTTAGTTATGGACAGCTTTAAAACTGCATTAACTCCGAAGTATAAAAAAGACTGGTAACTCTAATAAGCAGGAGAGGATGCTAGAACCAGAATACATCTGTATACACAGCAGTCAAAGCAGCCATTATAGCAGAGAATAACATTAAGAAATTACATGATTATAGATACTTGTAGGAACCTAAGACTTTTGTTGATAATGAAGTGTCAGTGGAAGTGTCCCATGTTGTGTGATGCACGTGGAAGCAACACATAGATAGTTGGCATGTACTGCACAATGGAAAGACAGAAAACTGTTGAGCTTAATGGGTAACTTTTTAACTGCAAATGCTCTTGTTTGTTCTCAATACTGGATATATTCTAAAATACTGAGTTTCCTCTGGTATTAAAATAGAAGTAGAATCAAATCTTTCCATCCTTGCTTGCACATGTAGTCAAACCACTTTCTCTGCACTATGTGAATTTCCCAGGTCTGGCTGGTACAGAGCCCGTCAGATAATTACCAGCTCGTTCTGCGCTACTGCGCAGGCTGTGATCTGCAGTATTTGGCACAGCAGCTGATTCAGAGGGAGAACTGCCAGAAACGGAGAAGACGGCAGTTTGAGCTCAGCACGCACAGATCAGGGGCTCAGTCAAGATTGAAAGGAGCCAAGCTGCTGACTGACAGCAGCATGCCCAGTCAAGCAGGGTGGAAGAGGGAAACTCACAACAGTACAAGACACTTGGCTGGCAAAATGACTTCAAAGCAGAGTGCGTTTCTTCTCACTCAGCTGACCATTTTGCTGCACACACAAGTCAACATTAATATGAGGCCAACAGTTTGTTTCCCATCAAAAGCATAGATTTCCTGTTATGAAATAAGCCCAGTTGCTTGAGTTTAACCTGACAAAGCTCCGCAGCCATAGAAATAGTTATCTGATGGTTGCCTGGGGGCTCAGCCTCATTTATAGTTGTCATGGTTTAGCCCCAGTAGGCAACCAAGCACCACACTGCCTCTTGCTCACCCTCCCCACCCCGATGGGATGGGGGAGAGAATCTGAAGAGCAAAAGTAAGAAAACTCATGGGTTGGGATAAGAACAGTATAATAATTGAAATAAAACAAAACAACAACAACAATAATAAATTGTAATGAAAAGGAAAACAACGACAGAGAGAGAGGGGAACAAAATCCAAGGAAAAAATCAAGTGATGCAACCGCTCACCACCCACCAACCGATGCCCAGCCAGTCCCTGAGAAGCAATCGCTGCCCCCTCAGCCAACTCCCCCCAGCTTATATACAAGCATTATGTCATATGGTATGGAATAGCCCTTTGGCAAGTCTGGCTGTGCCCCCTCCCAGCTTCTTGTGCACCTGGCAGAGCACGGGAAGCTGAAAAGTCCTTGACTAGTGTAGACACCACTTAGCAACAGCCGAAACGTCAGCGTGTTATCACATTATTCTCATACTAAATCAAAAACACAGCACTATACCAGCTACTAGAAATAAAATTAACTCTATCCCAGACGAAACCAGGACAATAGTAAATAACATTTACATGACAAAAGATTACCATAAAAATTAGCAACCACTAGCTATCTTTGCCAGCAGTCACAGAGATGCCTTCATTAAAGTGGTCAGAGGTGATCTATCATGGTACTGAAGACCAGGAAAGTTTATTACATCTGCCACCAGTTTCATGAAAACGGAGCTTTTTCTTCTCTAGTACTATCATGCATTAATTTCTCAGCACTTACCTTTTTAAAATGTTTGCTATTTACAACTTTTTTTTTTGTGAGCATCCAGCTGTTTCCTCCTCATTCTTTAGAGGTATGTGAGAATCTACATCTTCCCATACCAAAATTCATCTACAGCCAAATCTTTAAATCTTGGCAGAGTACCTGCATTAGGTAGCAGTTACTGTGTTGGGATGGGAGGTTATTTTTCCTGGTATGTATGCATGTTCCCATACTTTGGGAAAACACTTAGGGAATTCTGTTCAAAGCACCAAGTGAGATGCTAACCACAACCTAACCATTAGCTGTCTGCTGTGGCACTGAAGAAATGTATCTTTGAAAAGACTGGAGTGGTTATTTGCATGCGCTGCACTTTCTATCGCTAGACGTGAAATTAAGAATACACTGGGAAAAAGCTTCTCTGGATCTTCCACTACATCTACTATTTACTGCCTCTTAGGTTTTCTACAAAGCAGCCAACATGAAAGAGACTTGGTGATTTACAGTCCAGCTCTATGAATGTAGATAAGATCTGGTCAATGATCTAAAACAAAACAAAGAACTCTGTTTTACTCTTGGAATGGCTTCTCAAATATTTAAAACCACTATGACCCAGAAAGCCAACCGATTGATATATTGCCCTCGACCTTGTCATTCTTGGCTAGTTTGTTTTTCTCTGCTCTGTCTCTGTATTGTGTCTTGTATATATTAATCTGAAATACCTAACCTCACTCATTTGATAAAGTAAGCACTGTACAGATAATAGGTTATTAAGTGCTCTGCTCAGTTACTTGGCTGTCCATGAGTATCTCCTGACTATGCAATACGGCAGAGACATCACTTTTGCTGGTATGACTTTTCAGAAGAAAAATATCATTAGAAAAGCCTATTAAGATGCCTCCTAAGATAATAAAAGTAATACCTGAAACATATTCTAAGAATATTTATTTTCATTTTGTTTATTAAGTGAAATTAGGTATTATTTGCATTTTCTACTTGGAAAAAAATGAGCAGTAAATTACTTTATTCCTCAAAAAAGAAAATTCTCTGTATGTTTATAAACATATCTATCTCCAGTAAAACCAAAAGCCAGTCAAACTGCTAATGCAGCAAATCTTAGTTATAACACAAGGTAAATGAACTCCATTTTCTCCTTATACTTGCCTCACTAACACAACATATACCAGTCTTTGTAACAGAGAGAAGCAGTGGTAAACTTGAGCACGCAAACATAACATGTCAATCTAAATATAATAAATAAACAGAAAAAAAAATTATGCATGTAGAGGAAACAAACTAGGCTGCACTACAGATACATATTTCTCCCTCCTATTTTTCTCCTCTTCTGCACAAAAATAAGTACACAAAAAATCCAAGCCCTCCCTCCAAAACCTGTAAAAGGACCTAGATTTCACAGCTCAGGCAGAAATTGAAAGATAAGTCAGAACTGAGTATCTGGCACTGCAATTCTTGCATGCTCACAACTGCCAATGGGAGTTTGAGAAAAGAATAATAACAGATGAAGCCCTTAATTGGCATAAATCCATTTCCAGTAAAACTTCTACAAAACGGTAAAAGTAGAATTAAATGATAATGATGAAGAAGGAGATTCATAGACTGCAAAAGTCAGCTTTGAGGAACACATATCCTTTCCACAGCACAGCAACTCAACCTTTAGTAGTCACAGGACTGAATTCCCTTACTGTAATCCACCCTTCTATCCATCACTTTCCATGAGACAAAGGCTACCGCAAACTTTCAGTCACTTGGTTTGGCAGGATTTCATGAAACTACTTCATAAACAGAAGAGGCAACATATATACTGTATTATGTTACTGTAACAAGGCTTTTAAGCAGATTTGAAGTGACCTTATTGGCCTGAGTCATAAAATGGTAATTCGTAGTGGACTTACAATTCATGGTAAAATTTGACTTGAGCAACAACCACTTGCCGCTTTAGTTAGTACAAAAGGCTATATCAACTTCTGATTTATTGTATTCTGATTGCTATACTTTTAATTTTTTTTTTTAAAAGAGATTTATAACAATGCTATTAATAGAGTTTTGGTACAATGACAACAAGCAAGTCAACAACCAAACACTTTCACATGCAGTTTGCTTTTCAAATAAAGAATCTGACTCTCAACACCAACCTCAAAGTGCTAGCATATCAACTACAACTATTACTTCAGCTAGGTTAGTATAAGATCCAATTATGTCAGTTCACTGCAAAAGTGTGCCTAATGAGATATATTGAGCAATATCATTTATTGCAGGACACAAGTATGATTGAATTTCTGTAGTTTTCCCACATTCCAGTGACCAAGCATTCAAAAGAAGCTGCTTAGGTGCAGTAATGCTTAACACGGAATAATAAAGTAAGGTGAAGCTTTTATGTTAAGCTGACATTTTCCTCCACAGACTTTCTAGCTAAGATTTGCAAGAGAAAGAGCGCAGGGAGACTTAGCACAGGTCGGCAAACAGCAGCAGGAACAAAGGCTGTAATTACTACTCATCCCACTTCAGTCAACTAGGATATAAAAAAGGCTGATCAAAATTTAGACTTGCTTGGAGGTTGTCTGGAGACTAAATTATAATTCAGTACCAATAGGAAGGAAATTATTCAATTCAGCATTACCTCAGCCTTTTTCATAGTATTAAACACTGCAATTTTCTGAGAGTTTCTGATATTTTAGTTGTGGGAAATCTTTTCAAGAGTAAAAGTTACGCATAACCAATTTGAAGATGATTACACGACTCAAGGATAGAAACAAATAGGCTTGTGTCAAAAATTCATGTGTTAATTCTTGACTATACCCTGTGTAATGGGCCTACAGAAGCATGTCTTTAGGATGGGAGAATAAAATGTTTTGTTAGTTGTACAAGTAAGAAGCCCTTTGAAATCCAAAGTAGTTTAAAAAATTCACATCCACCTAGAAAAAGATGTATTAGGAAAAAAAAGGTTTCCTTCAGATTTCAAAGTTTTCAAAAATAAGACAATTTAAGAAAAGCGCTTGTATTTATATTGCCTCTCAAATACTATAGGCCAGAAGTGATTAAGACATAAATGTTTACAAATCCCAAGCATTTGAAAACGTGTTTTTTATTAGGTTAGCAGAAAGCAGTTGCTACACCTAAGAGAGTGTTCAGCTTTTTGTTAGTAAATTTTTTTTTCTTTTCCTTATGGGGAGAAGAGGGGCATTGATCAGAGTCCATCCATTCACCTTAAGCTGCAGCTTGTCAGGAAACCTAGTGTAGTAATTCTTGTCTCCGCCATTCTTTCACCTTTAAGTCTTGATTTCAATACAGAGACAAAAATGCTTTACCTCCTGTTTGTACCTGTGATTCCCTAGCTACGGCTGAGGTCATCAGACATTATTTTATTATACATAGAAATAATTAAGAAATTGTGGTAGTGAAAATAATTTCCCAGATCAGCTCCTTAGAAGGTGCCATACAAACACACACATTGGTCAACATTTTTGAGTAAGCTGGGGGAGTGTATGAGCCACAATGTACAATGCAAAAAACCACACTCTTTGCAACCTGAGTTGCAAGTGCAGCCTGAATCCCAAAGGCAGTACAGAAGAAAGCCTGAAGCAACAGAGCCGCTGCCCTTTCCTGCATGAGCTGCAACAGGGCAGCAACACTGTGGACATACCTCTTGGTACCTTCCAGCCCTGCTGCCTGGAGCTGCAATTCCCCTGCAGAAAGCTTCCCAATGGCATATGTAAGGGCGATAAACTGTACCAGCAAGTTCTGTCTCTTCTGTGTGTACTGTAAGGCTTGCTGCTCTTGGAAATGAAGAATCAAAGGGGGTACCACCATCACATTGACCTCTACTTATGCAAAGCACATCTGAAGTCGCTACTTACGCTTCAGAAGCACTTTCAAAATCCCTGACACCACTAGAATTAAATCTAGTTCTATTAATAGACGCATTAATAAACCTAATGTTTTCTTCCCACTTGCAATTCCCCATTTAGCTGTTCTTTTCCTACAAGGGTGAATGCTTAGGTGGCCATCCTTCCCTCAACAAACATGGGTGGAAAGTCTATTCAGAAACAGCAGAGTTGCTTGCTGTGACACATGTCACTGTTGTATTGCAATAAATAAAGTGAAGGTTCAGCAGCCTAATCAAAGCAGGTCATTAAAAAAAAAAAAAAAAGCACATTTATGGAGGAAAAAAAACAACCCTTGTGAACTAACAGAGATTCTCACTGTGAGCGTTCCAAAACAGGCAGCAAAGAAGAGCACCCTGCCTTAATTCTGTACCTTCACTCAGTAATGTAGCACAGCACGTGGGTAGTTTATGATTGCTTGTGTAGTCATATTCTCAGAGTAACTGACAGTATAGACTACAGTGTTTCTGTAAATATTCTGGACAAGAGCCATAAAATATGAACGATTCTCTGTTTATTTAAAAAATTCCCTGGACCAAGAATACCTTTCACCTTGGTATGCTCATGGTCAGTCTGCTCTCTCTCTCTTTCCATCCATCTTTCCCTCTTTTCCTCCTCCTTCTCTCTCCCCTTTTCCCCCACCCCAAGGAAAGCTCTTAATTTTCCTCATGTTTTCACTTTACCAATTTAAGCCAAAGGACTTGCACTAACCCTAGTGAAAATATTTAAATTTGATGGCTTAAAGTTAGGTCTTAAAAAGTTATGTTCTCACCAAAATTGACCAAATTTCTGAGGTGTTGGTTAAGCCATTTTCCACTATGGTTCACTGACGTTACAGGTGTATGGTTACTTTAGGGTAGAGGGGTGAACTGAGCTGGCTCCATTTACATCCTTAGACATGGGGACTTAAAGGCTCAGATCCAAAGATCTTACATCTCTTCAACTAGCTAAGCATAAGAAAGAACAAACTTTTTAGATTATAATCTAATTAGAAGCACATTTCTGACTCAACTAGCTTTTAGTATTAAATTAACTTTAAATCTTAACATGTGAAGAAATAAATTTCAATTAATATCTTTTGCCCTCCTATTCTTCATCTTTCTTAGTTTTATCCAGGGAAAAGATGTTTACGACCAGACTTCTCTAAAATGTTGACTCATCAGTCATCATGCAGTAGAGCACTGGGCTCTGTTTACAGCACTGCAAAGCTTAATGCATTTTGTGGAATTTTTCCTGCCAGATGTTGCCCTATTCAAAATTTGTACACAGCAAAAGAAACATAACAGTGAAGTCCTGCCTTTTGGCAAAATGACAAAATAGACATACATTAAATGTCGGCTTTCCAGAGTTTACATCACTCACACCCCTCAGTCTACAAGGGCCTACAAATTACAGCTGTCGAAGTTTTTGCATAACCTAAACTTTCAGCTCTAGAGAACCCTTACTTGTCTACATTTATTTATATTCTTCGTAATGGAGTGGTTCATTATTTATACTAGCTGTTTAAACAGTAACCGGGTTGTTTTAGGAATTGTGCATTTGTGCAGAGATGGGCTGTGTATTTCATGTATCTGAAGAAAATCAAGATTCATCAACCAAAGTAAGTTGACTTAAATGTGTACAATCATAAGAGTAAAATATTTTTCCCTAAAATATTTTGCAATAGTTTTTGCAAGCAAACAATGTATATCAAGTTACTTCTCACATCTACTAGTCATGTTGCTTGACTGTTAAGATTTAACATTGTTAAATCTATAAACAGACATTGCTACATTTTCAAGTCTCCTTTCATTTTTAAAAATGTGTAACTTTGCTCATGTGTAAACAACAGCTCTGGAGACATGTGTTACGGAAGAGTTATTACCTACATACTAAATAATCTCCTAACTGAACTTAAAACCAAGACTGGCGCTCTGCAGACCTTCAAAAATAGAAATGCGTGAACCTTTTCAAATAGGGAGTCTTTTGATCTTGGAGATTCACAGTGTCCACAGACGTAGCAGGAACTCTTGCATCTCTTATCTCCAGCATTTTGAATTCATGTTTCCTTTCAAAATGGACTGCATCAACAGAACTGACCATTTGCAGGCAATTGGAAACCTGGACTGTGTACGAATGACAGATACTCTGTATTATCCTGCAAAGAAAATGTTAACATAGGTAGAAGTATGTTGTACGTGTATAAATATGCATACAGTAAATATTAATTAGGATTTTTTTTCTCTCTCCAGTCTCATTTCTCCAGTATCTTTTAAGCATGTACCTTTTAGGAAATATTGAACAACATAGAAATTCAAGTAATTTTCTGAAAACTAGTTCAGAAAGTTAATAAAACAGCATTCTGGATCCCACATCTCAGACCTTAAAAGCCACTTAAGAAAGAAGTTAAGGGTTTCATGCCAGAACACTGGTAGTGGCCATGTACCCAGCACAAAGGTGAGTGTTTATGACTTCAGTGAGATGGGATTTCCATTTCCTTTAATGAGCCAAGACATCAGACCTGCACTCTTAACTAACACTTACACAGAAGCCGCCCCTGGGACAATACGTCTGTTTCTGCGGAAGCAAAGGAAAATAGGTGTGGAGAAGGGGTGGGGGGAGATGGGGATGGGGACTTGGAGAAAGACCTGTGTAACTAGACCAAGACAGTGATGGTAACTGTGGTGTGGCTGATCTTTGGGCCAGAACAGAGAGGAAGAAAGCACAACTCAAGTTTTGCATTGGGAGTCACTGGTGACTCCCGTATTGCCCAGCTCTGGGTAGCACTGCATGCATTTTTGTTCCAAAGACTGAGCCCATCAGCAGCCCTGGTCACCGCAAAATACTGATTTCCAATTTGCTGTCTCTGGAACAATGGTTCTTGTTCACAGAGCACAGTGATTTTTTTCAGAGCTCTTTCGATTTTGAGTTTGATGGGATGGCAGAAACATGCGTTACCCTGGCTTCCCTGTCACAACATTTAATACTGTCAAAGACAGTAAAACCAAGGTGCCAACTATACTAGAAATGATACGCAGTATTTACAGGCACCTTGTTTACTCCTATCATTCACTGTTTCTTCGTTAAGTAAACAGACACACTTCAGACCTACACCACGTGGGCCACAAAGTTAAAACTCTGCCTTACCACAGCTGAGAGACAGGCTGTGGTGTTTAGCCCAAAGCTCTCAAAGCATGCAAATCTCCTGATTGAAGAGTGGAGATTGGCGGGTGAGTGAAGAAGGGCATATTTGCCAGCTGTAAGGTCCACATCTGGCAGATCAGCCACGCCCCTTGCCGAGCACCATGTGTTGCAACTTTGCTGTGGCAAACCAAACAACAAAAGGGGAGAACTTCCATATAGAAATGAATAAAAAGAAAGGGAGGAAGGCAAAAGGTAGGCAAGGCACCTTGGGAAGTCTGGAGAAGTCTTCAGAAGGGAATGGGGAGTTTGGATATGGGGGGACTGCAGGACTCTAGGAGAAAAGCTTAGATGTAGTGGTGTATGTGTAGAGGGAAAAGAGGTCCCAGTGGGGAAAAACAGGAAGCCAGCTGGTAAATGAAGTTGTCAGCAGAACACCTACCCACTTGTCTAGTACAACCATAAACTCCTTTAACCATACCACCTAAGCATCCAGTTTTGGCTTGCATAGCCTCACTACTCTAACCTCACTCTCACAGATCAGAGAAGTGAAGGTTAAAAGTAAGCCAAGTCTTGGAAAGGTCTTTAGGAGATCTATTAAAAAAGAGTTAAAGAGGAATATAATCTGTGGCATTTGAAATATAACTTGGTGGTCCCAATTAGAAAGCCCTTGATGGATAAGATATACAACATCAAGTGCACAACTACTTTGCTCAAGGATATTCATAATTTGAAGTGGTACATTGTTTTATTTTTAATCCCAGGCTGAAAAGATTGTGTCTGCATTAGCACTAGCATTGAGTTTATTTTTAGAAGAATATACTAATAGCTTAATTTACAGGCAAGAATGAGAGATGTTTGGGTAAAATACTTTTTAACTACACAAGTAATTAAATGTTCGATGGCTAATCCTCTTCCTGGAGCTTTTCAATTTCTTAATTAATATCTGGGAAAAGCTATTAGCTGCAGCTCATTTGTTGCAGCTGTAAAGTGCTGTAAAGTGCCAGACCAAGTCATTTCATTAACTACTGTTTTTGAAAGAACAGCTTGCTATCTAATTCTATAAAGTCATTCAACCTCCTGGTAGCACATGTGAGGAAACATAAGCCAACCCAAAGCTTCCCCAGTCACTGTTTCTGAGAGCAGACTGACAGCAACAGAACCAAAAACAGGGAAAGGGAAAAGTGCACACAGTTTATATCTGATCTCTTAGCTTTTGTCATAAGGAAATGTGGTCCGCACGTACAACAAACCACGCTCTAGTCAAAATGCTTGTGTAGGTATCTGCCACAGCTTCAAGCAGGATTTTAGCTGTAATCTGCAAGTTCGTAAGACCTAGGCAACCCAGTTGTTCCACAATCAGAATAATGGAGCTTCTGTTGTTACGGAAAATGAAAACATAACTTTGGATAAAACAGCCATACAGGTAGCCATGATTGTTTATCATCTTGCTTATACCATGCAACCAAAGTGCCAGCAAAGAGTAAGGAGAGCCAAAAAGATTTTAAGGAAGCAGAAATTTTAAATGTCTTTGATTCTTAGCAGCCTATACTTACCAGTTAACATTCTGAGGTATCAAGTAGATGCAAGAGTTGTGACTGATGTAAGAAACAGGATATTAAATACAGGCATTTACTCTTCTTAAATCAACCAGTCCAGATCTCTAATGCTACACATGCTAGTTTATGTGTGAAAAAGTACTACAGACCCTCATCATTCATTATAAAAATGATACAGTCCAAACAGTTATTTTCTTTTGAAAAACAGCTTTAAAATAAGTAAGCAGTACATTTTAACCTTGTAGCAACATGCCTTAAAGCATCTTCTTTCATTAATATGGCTTATCATTTTACAAAAATATAAACTATGGCTATTTGTATTCTACACAAAGCTAGAATGTAGGACTTGAAACAGAACACTCAACATTTAAGGTAAAATATGTACATTTCAATTCCAAATGAGGCACTAAATCAGCCAAAACTTGCTTCTGACAGACTAGTGATGAATTATAGGATTTTCAGTAATCCTCCAATAAACAAAGTGAACACTGTTCTTCATGCAGAAACTGCTGGTTAAATCACACACGACATAGATCTGGTATTCTTGCTGGAAAATATGACATTACCTCGATTGTCAGGGAGCCTTCTAGAAACACTCAATTTTCCAGCTTGCCTCTATGTAAGCACACAGTTTAAAAGAAAAATTATGTGATAGAAGTCATAAACATACAAAAATCCTACCTAGCAATGCAGATCTTGAAAGAGTTTTCTATGCTCCGGATCAAGGGAGAAAAATACTTTCAAAAATTTACTGTGAAGGAAGCAAGAAGGATTACATGAAGCTGGAATTATTTTGCAAAAGAAAATGAAGTCTCTGTCATCCGTCTCCAACAGGCTGTAAAGATGCCTAACACTAAAGTTGGTTTGTCACCTGTAAGAGGTAGAGTTCTGCATGGTATTTGGAACAAACCTACCTCGCAATGGTAAGCTCCCTATATGTTTGGCAGGGAAACCGTACCACCTGCACTATATGGCAAAATTTTTTTATTTGTGTACAAGGCCGAGATCGCATATTCCTTGATGAAACATGTCTGTTTCAAACAAGCTTGTGGGGCAAAAATGGGGCGTGTGTACTGCTCTGTGCTTTAAAGTGAACGTTTGCCACAGCAGAAGTTGTTCATAGAATAATTTCAACTAAAACATCTATTCTAACTCTTGGACAAAACAACTAACTTGTATAAATGGCAGATTAACAGAATGAAATTACATCACCCCCCATCTGTCTGCTTTTGAAGTGACAAGCAAAACTGTGTTTAGTGAAGTGGGAAAATGCATCAACCCTTTCTATCAAATTTCCTTTCTTCAGAGAGCCAGCTTCTCAGATCTCCATAGGGATTTAGGCAGGGTGGATAAAAATGAAGGAACTTTAAAAATAGCTGGCTTTTGGATCTTGCTTTATTTAAAGACATTTTTCTTTTCAAATTCCCCATTTGTATTTAAATAAAAACATTATTATATCCTGTGCAAAGTAGTAATCTAGTAAACAATTAATTAAAGCTACAAAAATACTCAGTAGTATTTAAAGTGTTTAAGAAAAATCAAATCTCTGAAGAAGGAGAAACCAAAGACAAAGCAACTGGAGCTAGAATAAGCTGAAATGTTAAACCAGCTTTTGACAGAAACAGACTATTCCGCAGGTGCATAGTGAATATTTGCTTCATTCCAAATTTCAACTACTTCATTCAAAACTGAAAAACCAACTGGGATTTTAAAAGCCAGGAAACCTTATTTTCTTCTTACAATCCATGAATAAAAATGAGGTGAGAGGCTGAGATCCAGTTTTAAAATCTTGAAGCCCATGGTAACGAGAAACAATCAGTTCAATTCACTACTATAGATAAAACTGTATTTACTAAATCAATGTTTCAAATTAAAAACATATTTTTGGAAAGTTATTTTCTCTTCCATATGCATGTTAAAGAGATTTTATTTTACTATTTTTTTCCAAGGCTTGTTTTATGCACAAACAACACAACCATGGGTAATAAATGCTCACACTAACATTGCTTAAATTTTGTGAAAATGAGAAAACATAATAAATGTATATTAAACTACACTGCTGCTAAAGTGCATTGCCCCATTAGAAAAAAGGGATATCAGTAACTTACTTATGAACTTTTAAACTGTTTTAATTATCAAAGACAACCAACCTTTCCCTAACAACAACAACAACAAAATTAAAAGAAGATTGAAAGCAACAATTTTCCTATTTTCCAATTTAAATTATAGTCAGAAGAACTTAAGTTACTTTAAATTTTTCTACCCCTCTCTTCTTTACCTAGAACCTGGAGGAAAATGGAGATCAGTTACAGTTCTTGGAAACAACTTAGCCCCTCAGCTAAACACATTTCAGGTTTCTTTCACAGCAGCAGGAAAGAGTCCTGATGCAGAGCTGAGATTACTTCTGTTGAGAAAGAGCACAAAATTTCATGTTCTTCTTTTGATAAAATCAAGGTGCTAAAAATATAAGCTCTTAAAAATAGGGTGGTACGGAGCTGACAGTGGGATTTGTTGGTTGGCACCACCCCTCCCCATTATCTGAACGTTAAAAAAAATTTAAAAGCTCATTTCTGGTTTAAGACAAATTTCCTCCCTTTCTCATGGCATAGGAGCAGTATTTTCCCTTTGCCTTTAAACAGCAAAGTATGGTCTCTGTGGGGGAGGATAGAGGGAACTCCCCCAAAATTAAAATGCATCCTTAAAAAGGACAAGGGAGGCACTAGCCTACCCCATCTGAGACCACAGAATGCTATTGCTTTAAAGTCTTGGGGTGGGAGCATAATAACCACTCTGATATATAACAACACCTCCATAATTACTGAGATTGTAGAGTGAAAAGACTTCATCAAGTTGCTTTCAATTAAGTAATCTGATGTCACAAATTCATCTTCAGTTTCCTGTCAGAGAGAAATGAGCAGGGAGTTGAAAGGGCCCATTTAGGCTACAAGGAGGTGTTTTCTGCAGCAGTCAAGCTGCACAGATGAAGTCAGACCACGTCAAATCCCTAGTATGGGTGAGGTGCCTAGGACAGCTGGCAGTCAGATTCAAAGAGTTTGATATTAAACAATGTTAACAAACATGTTGAGGACAATTGGGTGCAAAATAAAGATATAAACTAATGTTGGGTTTGGGTTGTGGTTTTTTTTTTTTTTTCTTCATTTGAACACCTAGCAAACTGCTACAGTTGTGTTCACCAACAGAAGCAGAACTAGCTTAGCCAGCTTCGTAATTGCCTAAAAACTCATACCAGCGGCTCAGTCAATTTGATGCATCCCTGATCCCAGTCTTAAGGTCTGTATTCTAACCAGGCAGTTCCATCACTTAAGCAAAATATAAATAGTTTAAGAATGGAAATGGCAGGTTGTGATACAACTTTGGCCTTCTGGAGCAAAACCACAGTACTAAGGTTACTATTTTTTTCCCATTTACTTAGCCAATTTAATCAAGCTTTCCTTCCCCAAGACTGATTTCCTTGCTAATATTGTTTGGCATTAAATCTGAACATATTTTTCTGTTGTACTGTTTATTGGCATATATTTAACAAGAGGTTTTCCTCACACTTTTGATCTTAGCACTGCAAATAGCATGTGATATTATACAGTTTCTTTAAAGTCTCACCAGTTCCACTGAACACCTTCAATATCTTTTTAAGATAAAGTTATTGATATTCAAATGAAGAAAATTCATTCAGACAGCTACCTGGTAATGCAGAAGAATAAACACTAAGTTTTTTATTGCAGATGTACCATATAGATGTATTGTTGAGCCATACATATAGATATATATCATATATAACTGCTTATGACAATCATATATGCCTAAGTTTTAAGAACTCTTTTATTTATCAGAAAAAAACAAACATCTTACAAAACTTGATTTGCTCACAAACCAGAATGAGTTACCTAAAAGTTTATGAAGCTTATCTACTTTAGCTATGCTGATATAATGCTTAAGTTGCCTGAGCTCTGATACCAGTTTAGGCAGTAAAAATCCTACAAAATGGATAAAACTGCTGTTACAAAGATGTACTTCCTCAGGTACAGGTGGCCCCACAGACATTCTGGTTGTCAGTGGGCAGTCACCTCTGTTCTCCAGCTATTTGCTCACAGGATCAGCAAAAGAGGAAACTGAGGACATAGGAGACTGTATTGAAGACAAATGCAGTATGACAGCAGTAAAAATTCATTCTTTTGAGCAGCATTTCAGCTTTCCAAGCCATTTCCTCCCAGCATCACCACGAGGCCCAAGCACACACTCAAAGCAGCTCTGACCACTCCCAGCATGAGGCATTTTGCAGACACTGCACGACATCAGGCATTAACCTCCACTATGGCAGGAGATAGGTCAGTGGTAGAACCTGAACTTGGGACATAGGGTGAATGAATGGAAGAATATAGCAAAGACCTGAGTGATGCTCTCTATGGACTCTGCCTGCTCACCTGGCCCCCTGAGCTTGCTTTCCACTTAGAACCAACTTTCCCTTCATCTTCTTCTACAGGGACCCAATGGTCTATGCACTGGCCCTCCACACACTCAAGGCTGAGCAGATGGAACATCTAAGTCAGAAAACACTCGCTTACTAGAGTTCATACAGCAAGAACTTTAGGCAATATAAAAGCCTCACCCTCTCATTCATGTTCAGTACCATGCAAGGTGGCTACCTGCACCATGGGGTTTCAGAGGTTGGCAGGAATGTGTGAGAGTGAGTCAGAAACCTGGTCAGCCTGCTGACGAAGTAGGTTGTCCAGTCTTTCCTGGGAACACCTCAATGATCACAGCACTGAGAAGTCAGTGGTAGGTGAAATGATATCTGACCTGAAACCGTATGACCCAACATGGCTACAACTGGTTGGAGTACTGGCATGTACAAGTCAACAAACAACAGAAGTTTTCTTTCCTGGTATCCAGAGAGAGATTCTTTTTCTCCAGTATCCAGCAGAGAACAACATAAATGGTTTTCAGTTAGACCATAAAAAGGAGACAAGGAGCAAAAGTACCTGGGAACATGGATCTTGCAACACCTGAAAGCAGATGGGAAGGGCAAAGTCACCTCCAGCTGGGTACAAGTGAAACAGCCCTACACACTCAGTTCAGAAATATAGCTGAATGTTTGTTAAACACAAACCAGAAGTAATAGCAGGTTCTGGCATTAGGCCAATACTATGTAGCTCAGATATAGCAGCTAAAGACAGCTTATGGTTGTTATGTGGCCTGCATTTGAGGCAATAAGCATTCTTCCACCTTCCCCAGATAAAACAAATCAGGCCATTCTTGAGCTAAAATAAAAACGTCTGTGACATGTTCGACTAATGAAGTGTTTAATCATATCTTTTTTTAAACATATTACTTTCTTGCACAGTCATCACTACACATGGCTTAAATTGACAGCTGTGGACAGTGTCCACAACTGATGTCATGCTGCTCTAACAGTCAGCGAACCATCACACCTCAGTTGTCAATGTTTTCCCAAGCATGTAAGTACTAAGCATATAAACCCTGAAGCATTGTAATTATGCAGCAGCAACAATATAATTATAATTGTATTGACCAAACAGGGACAGTTCTGGGAAAGAAAAGGAATGACAAAGAAGCATCAGTAAGTAACAAAATAGTAAATACAGGATTCAGCATCTTAAGTGCAACACACAGTATCTATCTTCTTCTGTCATTCAAGCAGAACATGAAATAGCAATCCAGAAGACCTCACTAGAACTGATTTTAAATACATATTAAATATGTTGAGCTGTGGGTATTTCGGAGTATCTGGTTAAGCAGAAATGCCTTCTCTTTTTCTATATAAAAAAGAATAATCTTAAGAGACAAAAGTGAAAACTTGACCCTGGGTAAATGCTGCAAAAGCTAAAGGCTGGATTTTAAAAATAAATTAGCACCCCTAAACTCTCTTTCACAGAACATTCTTTTCACAGCTGCCAAGCATTAGGTATACAGGAATCTTACCATAAGGCCTTCATTTCCATTGTAAAAATGTATGTATGTGTGTGTGTATAATGCAACAATTATAAGAGCAAAGCAAAAACTTTAGGAAATTAGTTCAATCAAACTCGTACAAGAGACTATTTACTAAGGGTACAATTTAGGTTCATAGTGCCTACATGCAATAAACCTACTGTGAAATAATTAATTTTCTGAAACAAATACAAAATTTATACTGCCTATGTCTGAGATCTGCTCAAGAGAGGTAGTTTAGATAGACCGGGTTAAGAACTCATGCACTGCCTCTGCTTCTGCATTCACAGATGGTGGCTGGAGGACCTAATGATGCTATGTAATATGGATTTATTGGCTCAGACTGATGCTAGACCAAGTTTCTCAGAGGTTTTATAGTCAGCAGTGTCACTGGTCTCTATCTCATTTATATTTTTGACTTATGTTTCTAGGATTTGAACAAAGTTTTGTCCAAATTATTGAACCCTCTCTCTTCAGCATAGATATCTGGTAGTTACAACTTTTGTAACCTTTAACACTTACCACCTCAAGAAATCTCCATCAATAGAGAAAAGTGTCTTGGTGGTTAAAATGTGTTTTCACCGATATTCAACAATTTTAGAAGATTTATTAGAGATCTTTTGAAAATATGTCATAGTTTAATAGATAAATATATTCTGAAATGTATCAATCTAGCTAAACAAGAACATCATTATTAAATGTTTATTCTGTTATTTTATATTTTTAATGAGAATTTTCAGCACATTTTTGCTCATCTGTTCTAAAGACCTACCAAAACATTATGAATCTTGCGCTACACTACCTCTGTGAGCTGAAGGCAAACAAATCAGTTAACTCTTATGCTCCTAAGCAAACATATCCAGAGAACCCCTCTCAAACATACATTAGAAATGTTCTTCAGAAGTCAAAGGCAGGTCCCTAGAGTCACATGAGGAAAGACAGACTTGTCATGCCATTAATCCAGCTCTTTCTCCTTACCTCATTAGTTATGTCTCAGAAACAGTAATTTAATTAAACTTGCAGTGCCCATCAACAATAGTTATGGACTTAGGTGGAAAAGGGACCTTGAGTTAAAGAAAAATTAATGGAAAGCATGGATCTTCATATTGAGGACTTTCCGTTCTGTTCCACGAACCTGTTAGCAGAATTACCTGAAACAAACAAAACCTAGGGCACTACACAGCAAGTAGGTGAGGACTTTAGCTGAGTGACTAAGGAGACAGTGCTTTAAGAAAAGCCTTCTGGGAAAGAGGACTTTTTAGCTCAGCTGGTGACCCAGGCACCCCAGAGACACCTACTGTTCCCCTGCATTCAGATGGGGGATATTTGATAAGAGGAGCTCAGTTCCTGCAGTGAAGAGCAGCATTCTGCAGGGACCAAATGTAGGGACCAAAAAGAAATCCTTTTGGATGAACCAAGTGAGGCCATGGCCAGCTCAGGCTTACCTCCTTCTTAGCAGCTGCATAGTCCATAGTATGGACTGCTGGCAAAAGGTAGCCAGGTTCCAGGCATCAGAAATAAGAGATACCAGAGTCACCTCTTGGATAAAGAACAGTGGTTAAAGACCATCGTGTAGGTGGAAATACTTGTGCAAGGGCTAGGAAGACACTGGGCTTAAGAAAACAGAGGTAGAGACCGCAGATGCAGATGATCACCCCTCTTAATTAGTGAATCCCCAGCTGGTAGGTTACAGGGATGCCTCATGCCTACCCACTGCATATGCTCTGCTCTTAAAATACGTGTATATACAAAGTTGCAACCTCATTTTTCAGTTCCCTGTTAAGTGTCTCTGCCCTTATGCAATTACTGAAATCCAGAACACGTTTGTAATGCAGGCATGAGGCACCTCTTCACAAAATGTCACTCGGAGACACAGAAAAGTTCTTTTAGACCTTACACCCAAAATGAAGACAGTAAGGGAGAGGATAGCTATCTAATGCATCTACTTCTCACTAGCTTTATGGTCTGTTCTGCTTTCCCTCAGGCAGTGAAAAACTATGCAATGTATGCTTTTCTTCTCTCATTTCTCTTGTTTCCCACACTAAATAAAAATAAAAAATAAAGGTGGTGAGAGAAAGGCAGAAAAAGATAAAACTAGTAAAAGGTACCCAAAACACAGTAGTCCCCCAAGAAAACAACCATCTCACAATAAACCTGGACATCTACCGGCTGAAGGGTTAACAAATTTGTTTCTAGCCTTACTTTCCTTGAACAGATGTTCCACACAACATTAAATAGGGGCTAGAAAGAGGGGGGAGGCAGAGAATGAACTTTGGTGCAATATGGAATTTTTAAAGGCATTTCCTTCTCCCTAAGAGCCAAAAGCTGTGATCACTTAAGTCTTTGCTTTTTTAAATACATATTCATTTTGTAGCTTTTGCCAAACTAAATGAATCCAGTCTTTGAAAACCTTTTTAAAAAAAAAATCATAATTTTCCCAGTCATACTTGAAGTCTGAGTTTTTCCAAGAATGTCAGCAAAAATGTATATTAATTCCTCCCTTTGCAATGAATTCTTCTTAACTGTTTAGATGTGTGCGACAACAGTAAGTTAGTGTTACAGTGTTACAGACTTTAAATTTTCAATTCTAAATAAATTCATTTTACTCCATAGTTAGGAAAACAAGCACTCATTTCTTCTGGAATGAGGTTTCTGTATTCTCTATTCTGTTTGTGTTTGGTTGGGGTTTTTTGCTGTTGGGTTGTTTTTTGTTTTGGTTTGTTTGTTTTTAATTTGCCAAAGGTAGTATTAAGTAATGATAATACAGCTGTTGACCCTGAAATTCAAATACTGCTTAGCAGCATAGAATAATATTATCAAATTTTATAAAATACTTTCTAAAACTGCATTTGGGAATATTTTTCTTAATTAATAACTTCAAGTTAATCATGTTTCCAAAGAACATTCTGACTATGCAGATGTTTGATATACCTTACATTTCCTTTATGTGAAGTCCTGACTGGAAGCATAAATGATTCAGTAACACGGACTCTCAAATAAAATATTTCTTTCACTCCTGAAGAGCTATAAAATATTTTTTAAAAATCAGAATGTGTTAAAAATGTTTTAAAAAAACCAAATATGTTTAAAATGTTTAAAAATCAGAATGTTGTTACTTCCTAAATGACAGTGTAGCTCAGAAGGCCTTGCTATAAGAAAGGGAGAAATTTCTAATCCATTGCAATAGTTATACATCTGCTGAGTTATATGAACTACAAAAGTTAGAAGGAAAAAGAAAAATTAATTTCACAATAATTGTGAAAGCTGTTGTTATTTCTAAATGTCCAGACTAATCTATTTCTGTTTTTTCTATATTCTACATATGTACATTACACATGGATAGCACTTTTCCCACTCTGCTTTCTCATCTCCAACTTAATGCCTCTTACATTTAAGAAAAATAATCTTGAAAAACATTAGCCAGTTTTAACAGGCACAAAGGCAGGCAGGTGGAAAAAGAGAACAACAGATGAATACTGATAAATTATGGATGATGCGATAAAAAAATTCTTGCTGGGTAGGGCCCCACATTTATGTGCATGTTGACAGTGTTCACTGTAGAAACGACCTTTAGTAAACCATCAATAGTAGTCAACTGGACTGCAATGTGGAAAAAAACAGCTAACTCAGCTAAATACTCTGAAAGAAAACGACAACCTTAGGTGTTCAAAACAACCAAAATTAAAGTAGCGTTAGAGGATTCCCATTCAGTATTAGCGAGGATCCTCACGTAGGTGAGGATTCCCAATGCAGACGACACTTACGTGAAGAAGAGGAAACCAGCGCAACACTTTGTGGTTCTAACATAGGAAAGGTACCCATCCTGGAGGACAAATGAGAATTTCTCTTTTGCAACTGTGTAATGCAATTCCCAATCTTTTTCAGACAGTTTTTTTTTTGCTCAAGCCAATTCTAAAACATTAATGGAATGAAAATTATTGTTTATTATTTTCTCCTATTGATTGCCATAATTCAACAGATTATGCTTTCATCTGCTTTAACCAATATTTTCTATGTGTTGAGAAATTCAGTTGTCCTGAGCTTCTGTTCCAACAAATGCAGTATTTTGTCTCTTTTACAAGCTCAAATAGTAAAGATCATTTATTTCTCCTTCTCTGCTATATGCCTGATTTGTTTAGTCACTGTACATCCAATACCAAAAGTAAAAATAAACAGAAAGAAAATTTATCATATTGTATTATTTCGTATTATTTACGATTCTCAGTAAATTGAGAGTAAATAATGTCTTTTTGAAGGCTACATAGTCCAGCACACCAGTAAAAGCTCTGAAGGTCTGTTACACTACAGCAACTTCCAGCATTCTTTTAATGCAAACTTTTATCAGAAACAAAGGCATTGAAGTCAGTGAGGAACTCCCTGGTAATAAATAGTAAATAATAACAAATAATATTAATAATTAACAACAACAATAATAAAATAAATTAAAAATAACCAATACTGACTTGGCAATATACAGGACACTAGAGTTCCTAATACTATAGTGCTACTTCAAACACTACAAGAAAAATACATACAACACACAGATTAGGCATACAGTGAATAAATTAAGTTCTCAATCTCAGATACTTATATGCATTAAAAAGATGTACTTTCCAGAGCTTTTGAAAGATAAGCAGTAATTCAGACCATACTCTACAAACGGACACCACTTGACTGTAGTAGAAGTACCAAGCCTGAAGTCATGACAGAACTCGACCCATACACACAACAAGGAAACTTTAACGTCCAGCTCTTAGGAAAGCTGGAAGTACAAAGCCAGAACTTCTGGGAGCTCTCGTAAGAGCTACAGAGACAGTTGCGTTCCCTTCTTTTCAAGCTCTTGCATGCCATTTTTCTTTCAGTACCTCAGACCTGTGGGAAATGTGGCCTCTGCTGCATCATGTGCATCAAACACATGATCAAAATAACAGCAAGAAGAGAAGGAAGAAGCAAAACACAAGCTGAATCATAGACGACTCATATTTCTGACTGAAAGCATACACACACATCTTCAGCAAAACAGGAGACATACCACCTGCCTTTTAAATGTAAGAAAATTCAGTAATAGCCCAAATAGTCCAGATTTTTCAGCAGGGATAAAATAAAATGGCCCTCACTAAAACAACAGCTCGAATCTCTCTCTCAAAACCCTTCCTGCTGTTAAGCATGTGAAAGTAACTTTGTACTTTCTGGTGATGACAGAGGTAGCTGAACAATTGCCAAATACCATTAAGAGTTGTTTCAAAATCTCCAAGCCTCCTGAGATTTCAGAAGTAGTTCTGTAGACACCAAAAGACTATGAAGCTTCAGTGCTGCTCATGACAGCACGCCAAATTCTGGGCACTTGATTAAAAAAACCTAATTGGTAATAATCTGTGATATGTTCCCAAAAATGAATGAAAATAGTCCTCAGAATGTGTTGAACATCACTAAAAATGGAAGTCACAGTTCACTTTTCAACAGTGATGTTGCAAAGGAACTGTAATTATACATCTTTATTGTACTAGCCACTTTACATAAAAAAAAAAATCCAGTCCTTGCACAGTGAATAAACTATTATTTACAGGAAAATAACTAGAAACTTGACAGTCTTTTTAAATTCTTTTTTTATTCTTCTTCTTCTTTCCATGTTCTGTTTATACTAAACATGTCCCTTCTGGAGGAGAACGGTTCACCAGGAAAGAGAAAATGAACTGTGTGTTCAATGCTTTAAGGCTATGATGTCAGGGCCCTGCTGTGCAGAGATCAAGATTTGTATTACAACCATTACTTATTCTTGCTAAGCATCAAGTAACACTGGAAAGATAACAGAAAGACAGAAGATTTTCAAATTCTTCTCAAGTTTCCGAACGCAGACAGTGCACTGACAGATGATAGAAACTAAAAGTTAACTTGTCCTTTTTAATTCTTAGCAAGGTAACTGTTTTTTCAAAATCTGTTCCCTTCAGCATAAGCTATTTTCATTGAAATATTTTGGGGTTGCTCACTGCCTGCAGAGCAGCTGTACTTTGTCACAGTTTGATGAAGCAGACCTGCTTTGACAGGGAACAGGGTTACTAAGGGCTGTCATTCATATATATGCTGAACCAGAGCAGGAGATCAGTCACTTTCTGAGCCCATGCCCTGCTCTTTATAAATATTCCCATGTGTTTGCAATTAGTTACTGGGCTAACTATTCTGGCAGCAAAGGTTATTGAAGGCTGTTTTCCAGACGTGGTTTTTTTGGGTTTTGTTTGTTTGTTTGTTTTTTTCCCCCTCTGCACTACTAAGACTGAATCTTAGCACGTTTAATAACACAGCCAAACAGTAGGCTCCCATACATATATGTCAAAAAACACCTTAAATGGAAGAGTTTATCTGCCTTCCTTTGCAAAAATTGGATGTGCTTTAGATCTAGAGGGCCACAGAATTCAATTGTGTAGCTTTTAGCAACCTATGACAAGCAACAGAAGATTTCTGAAATCTGGTTTTAGCTGCTGTAGAGTTTAGAGTGCACTGAATATGGGGAAGGATTTGACCCCTGCTGATCTGAAATTTAATTGCGCTAATTGTTTAATTAAGAAACTAAGTTAGTTAAGTATTCCCCTCCTTGCATCTCAAGAAATACATTCATTTGTGCATGATAGAGGTGCAACCTACATCTTACTGGAGTAAATCATCATGTGCTGTGATATACCACACATACATCAAAATACCACATTTCTGTTTGTTCTTTTACATCAGACGGTAACTTAGCTATCAACCTAACTGCCTATATCTCACAATTACAAGTAGCTGGTTTTATGAACAACAGTGGAATAATTGTACATAGCAAATATCCTCAACCAGATACAGCATTAAGGATTATTCATAATATACCACTACAACACAAGGGAATATGCTGGATTCAGGACTAGCACTGAATAAAGAAATATAACATGATTAAATAACTTTGTAAACAATGCTTGCATTTCAGTAGGCTGTCTCTATTGTTCAGTGAAATTAAAATTGTAGTGCTTACTTTAAAATCCCTGGATATGAAAGGTGAAAATAAACAAAGTGCAGAGTAAAGTGCTAGAGTCTAAGAGAAAGGTTTTATGGGATTACTAATTTACTAAACAAACCACCCTTTATGGCTTATGTGGCTCATGAACTTACAAGTAAAGTAAGCATTGAAGTTGTAGCATAAAATGCAGGTTCTGCTATCTAATCTGACCAGGTGACTCTGATATCCTCATAGTACTGTCCTGCGATGGCCAAGATCATCCAAAGAGAACAAGAATAAACCTAACTTCTACTGCTAACGTAAGCCACTGTTTCTTGTCCAAGTCATCCTATTGTTAGTCTGCCTGTTCACCGCATTACAGAGAAAGGCAACTGAGTCAATACTAAGCATCAGATGCACAGTCAATAGTAGCAGCAGTTAACTCATGCTATTTTCTCTGTTACAAGAACAATATAATACACAATAAAACCTGCCATTTTAATTTGTTATGGAAATTGGAGGGAATTTAAAATATACAAGACCAGGAAAACTTGTGCTTGTAGAGCTCTCGAAGTCAGGACAAGTCCAACATATTTCACCTTTAATCCTTCTACATACAAGCTCATACAGCAATATGTAATCATAAAGAGGATGAAATGGATTGTTCTTGTACGGCACCATTGATATGTATGCCTTTTAAAGAAGAAGATCAGGAAAGAATACAGTCAAAAGACTTGACTCCGCAAAGGGCTTTCACATTGACTTACAATCAGTAGGATTATTCACGTGACTGAATGCAACTCATGTTATGAATTAGGCTTTAATTAAGAAAATGTCAGGATTAGCTAACACACAAAAAGGATTAGAAAAAGGCTGGACGAAAGTGAGGCATCTAAAATTATGCAGTCTTCAAGGAAGGCAGCATACCATGTTGGTACTTTAAAAAGTCTGTTTAAAGGGAAAATTATTAGATGATTCTCAAATTCCATAGCTACACATAAACCATAACCAATTACACTCAAACCATATCTCCATATTATATATTTAATACGGATGGGTTAAAAAGCAAGCCTAACATCTAGTCCTCTTCAGTGCCTGAGAGGAAATAACAGTTTGATCCAAAAACCAAATGCAACCTAATTTTTCCAGTAATGAGTCAAATACAGACATAACCTTACAAGATAATTTGATTTCATGATACTTTTACCATTTGGGAATGAAATGGTCTGATAGCAGATTCCAGGAATTCAGCATAATTAAAACCAGGCACAATCAGAACCAGGATTTGGGCATGAGCCCAAATTATAGGTGAAATTTCATTCAGATTTGCCCTTCAAGTTCACTTCCAATATTCGTACTATTAAATACATGAGAGGAACAGACCTGAATAGAAACATAAGGACATTAAATGAAATCATACTTTTTAACAGTATTTACTGTTGCAAATGAAAAACAAACAAACAAAAAGCTTTGATTACATAATGAAGGAAAACAAAAGAGAACCAAAATGAGATCCTCATGCACACTGCTTGAAAAGATCAGTGAAAGTCTGTCAGTTATTTACAGTCCTAGAGTACCAAGACTGACAAGTATTTATACTCTACAGAGGGGTGAAAATCTGTATTGCTGGTTCAGTACAGGATTATACTTTCCTGTGTCCACTCTATTATGAACAACAGAAAGGCTACAAATCATTTCACCATTGTCCAGGAAACTAGTTGAAAATTCCTGTCTCAAAATTTTCCGATCACCAGCATCTCTGTTTACACAAGGAGGTTCCCTTTATAAGCAGATAGTGTAGCTTAACGTTGTTATAACACACTGACCTCCAATGTCAGTTGCTTTCCAGTGTTTACAAGCCTCAAGCCTCACTGGAATCCAGCACAGTATGTCATTCACAGTTGACCATAGTGAAGGAATGCTTGCAATATGAAGGAAGAAGCAAGCAGATAAAAAGTAGCAGGCGTGGCCAATAATATGATTGCACAGCATACTCTGCATTTATTTTGAATTTCCCATCCAAAATTCATTTGTGGTCTTCAACAGCATTTGCCACCTACGATTCACAGTTGCTAAGAGATGTAAATATGTAACAGATCAGTCATTCATCTCTCTGCCAATGGAGAATTACTGCATACAGTATGTTTTCTAGTATTTATCCAGCTCAGTTTTATGATTTCCAAGAAATGGAACCTCCCTTGAGAAACTATTCCTGACAGTGACAGAAACCTTCTGACGGTACAATGCATTACATTGACAGTAAAAAAAAAAGCTTGCTTGAGTTTACTGTTGTTCTTTATTATTTTACCATACCCTTTACTATCAGTGATGCTTACCCCATGTAAGTATTTCTGTTCTTGCACCTTCCTATGCCATCCTCACTTCCTCAAAATGCTCACACCTAGCCGATCCTCTTCATGCATTTGCACACATATAGACAAGGTCTGATTTTCTTCTTGCTTTTCTTCAAGGTTCTTTCAATTCATTAATATCTTTCTATTAATGGCAAATTCATATCCGCAACAACATAGCAAAATATTTTCCCACCTCACAGAAAAGACTGCTTCGCACAAAACTGTTTCTATGCAGTCTGCTTGCCAGCCCAGCCCTTCTCAAGCACATTCAGAGACCCTTCCTTCAGAAGCCACACTGTCTTAAACAGACTTTACCTCCCCTGTCCTGATCCCTTTTTCTCAGTACGTCTATGGTAGCAGTGTATCTGTTTATCCAGTCATGCTGTGATTTGGATCAAGCAACTAACCAGGCTAAAAACAACCCAGCAAAAGAGAAAAAGAAAAGGTTATTTTTAACCAAATCAGTTTTCCAATCCGGTTCACTACATGGGTGCACACCCTGTTGTACCAGTTGATTGGCGGTATCTCTGGAGACTGGAATAAGCAGCAGAAAGCAATGGCTGCAGTGCAGAGTAGCACTGCCAGAAAAAGCATATGGCCATGAAACTATACGGTCTTCCTGTGAAGAACATCTTGCCAGAGAGTGCCTGAAACTGCACTTCATCACCGGCCCAGAGAGTCCTGCGTTGTGATGAAGTGCAAAGAAACACTCATTGGTGTAAGTGAGATACAGGCGAAATCAGGTGAGAGGGTCTATTTTTAATCTGTATTCCAAATAAAGCAATGTATATATTTAAAAGTAGAACAAGGCAGGATATTTTCACCACCAGTGAAGTTAGTGTAAGGATTTCTACCCTTCCTCTCCACAGAACATTTTTCTGTCAGTTCAGCTATGCTCATGCAAGCAGGATCACTGACACGATGGCTTAGAAACATCCCAGCCTTTAGAAAAGAGGTTCTTATTTAAAATCTCATCTTTTAATAACTATGATCTTCAAAATAAAACAAAACCTTTGAAAAAAAAAAAATTTTGCATGGATTCATTAAAATAGGGATATATTTATGTTAATGGGGACCCAGGTGTCTATGGATTGAGTTGGATACAGAAAATCTCTGACAGAGATTATCTTTTCCAGTGACTAGACACCAAAACTATAATAAATCACACTGGTTTTGTTAACTTTTTGTTAAGAAAACAGGACCTCAGCTGAGAAAAGCCTGAGAACCTACAGCTCTTCGCTTTTCTCTCATCACTGTAAGGTTAAAAATGTAACCTGAAGAAACACAAAATGCAAATTTACTGTCAGAAGGAAACGTCACTTACATATGTTCTCTTTTGGGATGTGACCAGTTGCCATTACCCTCTCTACTTCATGTCCTCCTCCAGTGGGAAGGCAGCTATCCCGTTCACACTGCCCACCCCAGCCTCTCGTTCCTTATGCTGGACTTCTCTCTTCCCTTTCACAGCTCTCTAGCCACTATATTCCCCCTGTATGTCACCCTTTTTTGGTCTCTTTCTGCTTTGCTATCACTCTTTGCAATACGTTGTTCTGGATTCTCATAGACTCTCGGCTACAGTGCCCTAATGTGAATTCTTTCTCACTGTCTGTGGCCCTTTCTCCACAGCCTTACAAAGGAAGGTCAACGCTCAGAGGCTACTTAACCATCCTAATTCACATGGTAAGTGAGCACAGACTGTCCTTCACACTTCTTCTCCCCAGAAAACAGAACCAAAACGTTAAGTATCATCTTTATGTAGAAAGCTGAATATTTTTTACTCCATAATATGCAAGTTAGCAATTTTATTGGTAAGAGAATTTTATTGGTGAGCATTCTTTCACTTAGAGACAATTTCCTCTCTCCACTTCAGATCCTCAAAAGGTAGTGACTGATTTTTACTTTTGCTACCGTAAGTATTTATATTAATTCCATTGCTGTGACACCTCATTTTACCTTCTGCAGATGAGAACAGTACCAAACTTCCACTGTGATTCAGGGAACTTTATTACATACTCACACGAGAAGACCTAACTTCCTTAACAGGATCTTTGAAAATATATACTACTCAGGAAAAGAACTTCAAGCAATTCCAAAGTAGGCAATTAAAAGTAAATTTGAAGAAAAACCGATTTTAAATCTTGCAGTGGGATCAAAAGCCTTGCTTTGGTCAGACATCCAATCCAGGGATATCTAAAGCAGAGATACAATGAATGTTCAAAGATAAATGACAACACTACATGAACTGGCAGCCTGTAGAAAAAATAGATGATCAACTTGATGAAATACATATGAAAGACTGATGAAAAGTCCATAACTAAAGAACTACATTTTGCACCAACTGAAACAATCTTCAGTTTTGATCCAAGCACAGCACATAGCAATAGCTTACCCTCCAGGTAATAAAGGCATGAAACATCCTCACCCAGCCAAAGATGAAAGAATATTATGGAAAGAGCTTTGTTATTATTCAGTACGAAGTAGACTATGTCATAAAAATATGCCTGTGCTTGTTGCAACACCTTTTCTGTATTATATGGAAAGTAAACACTATGAACCTAATGCTGTGCAGATGAATCATCCAGTAAAGATCTAGTATATCATACTGCTGACAATTTTGGACAAATAAGGCTGCAAAGGCTTCATTGCTGGTCCTGCAGAGGTAGCTTCACCACTTTCTTTTGTGCTCCTTGTTCTATGTTTTAAAGATGCTCTTAAGAAAAACTTAAAGATCTCATTGTATGCGGCTCCTTACCTGTGCATCACACTTCTGCCTCCTCTAGGATAGTATTTGCCTTAACACAGTAAGTAAAAATTCACTTTGCAGTGTCGGCAGGGTTACCTACACACCAGGCACCTTCCTTCCTTTCTCTAAAGGACAGGGTGAAAGGAAAACAGCAATTCAAGAAATAGCAGACTGAGTCATCAAAGCACTATCTCAAAAGACAAAACAAAGGCAGTGCAACAGAGCAACAAAAGCCTTACTATGACCAAATTTATTCTGGCAATCATTACTGCTCCCCTTCCTTTTCTGAACAGGAGGAATGACAGAGAGGCCTTGCAATTATCCTTGCTATATAGACTTGGATAGTATAGGAAGGGAAGTTGCATTTCTTCTATGATTTGGATTTACCTTCCTGTTTACAGGAAGCCAGCCATGAAAAGCTAGGTGCAATGTAAAGATAAGCAGAACAAGAGGCCCAGCTCCACTCGAAAATCTGGGGAAACAGTCTTCTCTGAGTATGGCTGGCATGACTGACAAGAGGAGTCTTACACTGAGCAACGGGGAAAAGGTTGAGATACATCCATAATTTCTATACCTAATACACAAGAGAAGGTAAATCAGGCAGATAAGAGTACAGCAATAGGTAAATAAAAATCAGTAAGCAGAGGATGGAAAGCAAGGGGAAAGTCCTAATATGAATGAGAAAAGCAATCAGGTATGCAGAAGAAGTAATTGATAGGACTGTGCCTTATACAGCTAGGATTTAGAGTGTAAACAATCAGAAGCAACCAAAATGTGACCCAGGCATTCCCAGGCCAGGAATTCATTAATGGGCAAGGCTTCAGAACAGATTTTTAAGGAAAGAATAATTAATATGCAGATGAATTGCAAACAAAACAAATTCTAACATAGGATCTATAATAATGCTATCAGTTTTCTATCAATATCTATCAGATATTGATAGAAAAATCAGATATCTATCAATATCCTTCTCTAATAACAGCACTGATTTTATAGACAAAGTTTTCTAGCCTAGCTTAAGTAAAGCATTTGATATATGGAAATTTATACACAGCATCAGATGAATGATGAGGTACTATAAGAGCAAGCTGAAAAAGAGATGGTAATAAGTACCGACAAAATTAGTTTAAGACTGGCAGGAGATCATTAGGGAGGTCCCACACAGACTGGTGCTTGGACCAATCTTGCTTAATATTTTTACTGGTAATGCTGGAACAAATATCAGAAGTTTGATGATGAAATCACTTAATCACAATGCACAGTGATGGCACTGTAAAATGCCTAAGAATGACCTTGAGGTCTGGATCAGAAAAGTGGAATTAATCAATATCAAAATAATGAGATAATGGAGTTAGGGACATAAAATTATATAGTATACCAGGAGCTCATCATTTAATTGAGGTGAAGATGGGTCTGAATGCACTAGTAAAACACATATGTGAAACAGGAAAATAAAATCCTTAAACATATCAGGTGAGACATTGCAACACTGCAGAACACCTAGCACTGTTATATATCTTATACAGAACCTTGAATTAATATCACATACATTAAAGAATGAAACAGAAAATAGAATAGATGCAGAAAAAGGAATTGAGAGACAGTACTTACAGAATACATGGAAACACGATTTGCTTGTTTCCCACAGCAAAAGGAAATCAAAGAGAATTCATGTCTGCTTTCCATGGAAAGTTCAAGGAGAGTAAGCTCAGGATGAAAAATAACTGCTTGCACAAAAATAAACAGATATAAACAAGCAGTAGATAAACTTATGCTCAAAACTGAAGATTCCTACCTGTTAAAGCAATCAAGTCCTGGAACAGCCTTTCCAATGAGAGTAGCAGAGGCAAGAAAACATTAGCTGTTTTTCATACAGACTTTGATAAGTTTAAGAAAGGGGCTATATGGCACAGTGCCTTCAACAGCAGAAAACTGCTCAGTGATGCAGGAGGTTCCTTATAGTCCTAGGAAACCTGCTTTTTTCCCCTTGGGTTCAACAGCTCATAAAGAATTTGGACTTCCACCCTTTCCCTTCCAGCTGATCCCTGTTACAACTTATTGGCTGTGAAAAAGGAGTCCCTGAGACAGTACAGAATATGACCACCAAGAGCCACAGTGATTAATGCCAGAATGGGGAGGAAATAAGAAGCCAGCAATGTGCTTCGCACTTCATCCTGCAGATGTGGACTGACCAAGCAGGATATACCCCAGATGGGTCTTGCCTGACCGAGAAGGTGACAGGCCTGTCACCCCAGCCACAGGGTTCTGGTTTGAGTAAGTTTCTCATGAGACTCTGGAAAAAATGCTGGTCCAAAAACAGCACCAGAGGAAAACAGCTGGGGACAGAGGGGAAGGTGACTGCCCCTTTTAGCAGCAGCAGCAACGTTACATCAACTTAACTGCAACATCAAATCTAAACATGTGCTGAATGTGGGCTAATTCAGTGCAAGACCAGCTCGGGTGGGTCTGCTCGGTGCTTATAGCACTGGAGCTCTGGGGAGTGTCATCCAGAGACATCCAAACACTGCTCTGAAAAGTCACAGTTCAGTCCAGCTGAGTTTATTAGCTGATCCCAGCACTCCTGGTGCATATCTACCTGCAGTGAAGACACACCTGAAGATGAAAATCCTTGGGCTGGGTGTGACGACTTTTGGCCATGGAGGTGAAGAGGCTAAAGATGAAGAGCTAGACCCTGTGAATCTCGAACACCACTTTTTTCTCAGCTAGGCCACAGCAACATAAAACCACTGCTCTAGAGCACATAGATCATAGCTTTTTGTGTTGTAATAAAAGCTGTATACAGCCCCTTTTTCTTTCTAAAAGCATGCAGCTTACCTTTCAGATACATGCATCGCATAGTTCTTAAACCCATCTACCAAAGCAGCAGTGGGCTTCTGAAATGGAATTACTCTTCTGTTTTTCTACTTTTTTAACACATTGTTTTGGCAAGAGGCAATTTCTGAATTGAAAAGAAAGTGATTTCAAAATCAAATAAAACATTTCTCCCCAGCCCCATACTTCATAAAGGCACAAACCTTTAGATGCAGCACACGGGTTTACCTAAAATTTCCATTTCTCTTTACTCCCACAAGGCCCAAGATAAACAGTACCCTAATAAAAGTTGATAGCGTGGGCTCTGTTCAAGTGAAACCACTTTATAACTTGACCAAGTGTGTTCTCTGCCAGGAAATGATTGCTTTTCCAGTTCCACCCAAGAATGTTGCTCTGCCTTATGTCTGCTGGCAACAACTTCTCTGTTTATGGTTGGGCTAAAAAAGAAGGATTCAAAGGCTAAGTTTAGGCCTCAGATAATGGTGCTAGGATTAAGATTTGGTCCTAGATTTTACCATAGCTATCATAGTGGTTTGTGAGGATGAGCAGACAAACAAGGAAGGTATTATGACACATTACATAGTTTACTAAGCTTCTGGTTTTCTTGCCCTTATACTTATTCACTACATCTCCATTCAAATCAAAATCAGGTCTACAATAATGAAACCACAAGCAGTCATGATTTATTTAACTTCCTATAGCATGTTAACACTATGACGTACTCTCCTGTCAAAGTCACTGTATCCTCAGAGATTTCTTGTAAGAAAAATCCTTGTACCTTACTGCAGAAGATCCTTCCTGATCAATGCAATGCAAAACCAGCACTGTAAATGGTAAATGTCTTGCAATGTACCACAGCACTACCCTTTAATGAAGAGAAGGAAATTGGTCCCTCCCAAAAGAGACAGACATTCAAGCTACTTAAGAGGTACTGCTGCAGGACACCTTGCAGCACTCTTGCCAGGGAGACTTGTGGTGGAACATGCTGCCAGTATTCCCTGTATCTCTTAACACAGAGAGTGAAAACTAAAATTAAACTATCCCCTTATCCTGCACCCAAAAACAAAGCACCTCAACATTAAGTTACATACTGAAATTAATGGGAATTTCCCAGGATTGAGGAATTATGAAGAAAATCTAGTATACATCACAGTGTTATAGATAATGAGTTACACTTCACTGCCTGAAACTTTCTGTAATCATCGAACAGCCTAGAATATCAACTGAATTGTGCTACACAGTCACACTCCACTTATCATTCTGCCCGTACATTGACTTCTTCACTTGAAGAAAAATTACTTTTTTTTTCAGAATAAAATCTTCTTGCAGGCAAAACTGTCTAGAGTTGGGGAATTTTACTTCAGTTAATTTATTGCCATGCAACACAAACCTTTGATCATTGATTTGAGCACTGAGAAAAAGGACACAAACTATTAAGCAAACAATTACATAAAGAAATATCCTCTTCCTTCCCCAGTCTCAATTTACCTAATTTTCACCACAGATTAAACTCAATCCATTCACACAGCTCTGGCGAAGTGACAGGCGATACAGGAGGTTGAAGAGGTGCACATAACGGATTTTGTCTGCTACCCTGTGCTTAGGATTTCTGCTCCCATATGCTTCATAGCTTGTTGCAGCTTCACATGATGGTTTCTACCTTTCTGTTCCTTGGTGCTCCTGTCCCAGCATGGGCCACCTGTGGGCTGCAGTCCCTCAGTGGTGTTCCTGGCCTGGCCTGGGTTGCCTGTGGGCTGGGGTCTTTTGGGGCTGTCCCACTGCGGTGTGGTCCACGCATGGGCCCCACAGGAGTGGTCCTGCACCACTGGTGCCCCTCTTACTTGCAGCCTATAACATACATGTGTGCAACGTACTACCCCCGCCCCCGCAAAGCACATCTTTAACACTAGGTTACAGGAGTTAACATCATAACGGTCTGGACACATTTTCATTAGAGACCTTTTGGAGCAGAATCATTTCAGGAGGAAATGCCAGAACAGTTGCAAGAACAGTGATGGATGAAAGAAACAGTCATCAGCAATGCAGCTATGGAAAATTTAGATGGATATGTCTTAGCAAGAAGCACAGAGGAGGGGGAAAACACCTTAACTGAACTTCTACAAAGAAAAGCAAGATGTGAACATCTGAATTGAAATGTCCCTATTACTAGGCTATCAGAAAAACAATTTTATCACTGAGCCTCTTATATATGAGGCTCAGTTGTTAAAATAACTCCGTGGTAGCACGGCTTACCTTCACAGCCTGAGCAAAAAAGCCAAGCATAATTACAGACCTTTCAACAGTTTCCAATAGCTTCAGCAGGGAAAGCAGAACAGATGAGCTTTCCATCCCCACAGCTCTTCAGGTCACGCTTTTGACTACTCACAGATGAAGCAGATGTCCAAGACTATCCCTGGAAAGAAACACTTCCTACAATTTAATACAGCTGCAGAAAGACATGTGAAACCATGCCTCATTAACAATTTATCCAGAACTGAGAACACTATTAGAAGTAGTCCAGAGTTGTATTAAATCAAAAAGGACCTGAATACCATTGTGCCAAATCTGTATCGTTATAGAATTGACCTGGTTTATAACAACTATGTTTATAATGACATAGCACTAGAATAAAAACTAGATTCTTGAAGTATTAACACAAAGAACATAACAGACATTTGGGAGATGAATGTCTAACACACAACTCAAATGAACATCAGCCTTATTAAATTGATACTTGGAGGCCTTCATTTAGCTTAAACAGTTTACTTCCAAGTCCTTCTGCATTACTCAACTTGGTAATGCAGACTACCCCTGGGAAGCCACCCTCATATAGGCTTAGGAGAAGGACTTTTTTTAAATCAGGGTCTCCTTGGACACACTTCTGCCAGTATCTTGTCTCAGTTGTCACTAGAATTTTTTTATTGTTTGCAACATAAAGCTTTTTATTGCAAATGAAGAACAGGGAAAAGTTAACTTTGGGTAAAAAAAAACTATTTGTAGAATGAAGAAATATTATGGTCTTAACCTAAGGAGCTCAGGATTTAATACCAGACAATAGACAGACTACACAAATATCTTCAGAGAAAGGAAGACGTAGAGACCTAAAGGAAGCACAACTGTCAGAGGAATTAATACATCAACTGTATTTTACTAGAGGGCTTTACACACAGAATAACTGGGCAAAATGAAATGTGACTCTCTCAAGCACAGGGACAAAAATATAGCAAAAAGCATACTTGTGGGGGAAAGAAAAACAGCAGAGTAGTAATATAATACTGGCATTTTAGAGACATGAAGATAGAGGCAGAAGAAATAATATATCTGGTGTATGAAGGGCTTCTAAGGTAAACAGATTATTCAATCTAATTTTTTTTAAAAAGCCACTTAATGGACTCAAGAAAAGCTGGAAACTATATAATCTTAAAATTCTACACCTTATAAAGAGAGAATGCAGCAATATCTCTGGAATGGGATGCAGAGGAGGACCAGGAAAGATTTAAAGCCAAAACTGAAGAGAGGGGGAAGAGAAGGAGGAAGAGAAAGAGGGCTGTGAAGAGAAATCACAAGGATTTAAGAAGGAAAAATGAAGCCTTATTTTAGACAGTTGAAAAGGGCAGCAGGTTAGCCATAACAGATATCAGAAACTCTGTTCTGGAAACAGAAGCGACCTGATCGCATGACCATACTAACAATACTAATAAACAGAAATATTTAGAAAACAGGTACATTTCTTAACCAGAAAAATAAGTGAAAGTTTCAAGAGTATTTAAACGGAGCCTTGGGAGACATAAGGATTTTTAGTTTAATTTTTTTAAAAGCTATTGACATTAATATGACTATGTTAGTTGTTGAAAAAGTGGGCATTATTGCTCCAGATCTACTCACACTTGAGTCGTAGGCAACTTCAGTAAAGTCAGACTCAGTACAAAAACCTGGGGTTATAGACATCCTACATTTTTGATCTCAACTTCTTACTGATATATTGTTAGAGCCTGCTGGTTGTTGCAGTCAAGCACCGCATGCTCATCTATACAGCTCTGATATCTGCAGCTAGCAACCATATAAGGATTTTGCTGCCTGTACACCTAAAAGACTTCTCAAAAGTGGATGGAACAATAATTTCTGTAAGAGAATGAATTCCTGTAACAGCATATATATACTGTATTAACGCCTATATAGCACATGGGAGTCATCACGTTCACATATTACTCCCAGTTGAAGGATGCGCAGCTTCCTCAGGTGTATCGTTCTATGAAAGAGGATTATTTCTCTGATTGATGGGTATAGAAATATTGCCAAGGTAAGATTTTGTGCTCGGTGCAAGCAATATCCTGATGATGCTCAGGTCTATATTTCAGCCACCAACACAGTATCTGCTATAAACAAACAGCCTATATCACAGAGGCCATAAACATTAGCCTAAGAGCAGCTACTCAAAGCCCAGGAAGGAAAGCAGAAAAAAACGGCTTGGAAGAAGAAAACATCCATTAAATTTGCTGAGGTATTACTTGTGCATTTGAGAAGTGCTGCAGCGTGTCCAAAGAAGAGCAATGAAGCTGGTAAAGTGTCTGGAGAACCAGTCTTATGAGGAGCGGCTGAGGGAACTGGGATGGCTTAGTCTGGAGAAAAGGAGTCTCAGGGAGACCTTATCGCTCTCTACAACTACCTAAAAGGAGGTTGTAGCTAAGTGGGTGTCGGTCTCTTCTCCCAAGTAACAAGTGATAGGATGAGAGAAAACGGCCCCAGGTTGCGCCAGGGGAGGTTTAGATTGGATATTAGGAAAAAATTCTTCACCAAAAGTGTTATCAAGCATTGGAACAGGCTGCCCAGGAAAGTGGTGGAGTCACCATCCCTGGAGGTATTTGAAAGACATGTAGATGTGGTGCTTAGGGACATGGTTTAGTGGTGGACTTGGCACTATTAAGTTAATGGTTGGACTTGATCTTAAAGGTCTTTTCCAACACAAATGATTCTATGATTAAGCTCTTGTTACATCTTGCTATACAACACACACAGACTTTACCAAGGACAAAGGTAGATTTTTTATTCCTTTTCTGCTAGAAAATAAAAAATATCCTTTGTTCTGAAATGAAGAAACTTCCTCTGAAATCAATGTATTGTTCATTTCTAGAATGGATTATTTAATTCTGCTTGTCTGAGGATAAACGCCAGTTCCACCAGGGATCTGAAACTCTTTCTTTCCAAGAACATAAAAAAATTCTTAATCTGGGACCAAGAAAATTATTTTTCGAAAGAAAAGCATGGGACTCAGATAAAAATTTCAGTCACAGTATAGTTTCAGAAAAAACTCATATTCATAGGACTTTTTATTGTGGTGACATGACAGGAACTGATGGTAAGAATTATTTTTAAAACTTGACTTGCTATTAAGAGCTTATTATAACTTCCAGTGCATCCTCCATAATGAAGCCTTTCTCCTGTAATATCTGTTCACAATGCAAAGCTAATAAAATCAATTGTTTGCAGGATTGGGACCTAAATTCTTCCAATAATTTTTTGTACTCTTAATTACATTCATGTTTACATCCTTGTATCACAAGGGTGTTCAGAACCTAGTAGTAAGACAAGAAACAACAGCAAAAGAGAAAGAATGCACACAAAATGGTCATATATGCATAGCATAACAATAGCTGCTAAATTTAACTGTATATTGATAACTTCCATCTGTACCAGTGAAAATTAAAAACACAAGCAATCCAGAACGAAGTAACTGTGCCTCTGGCAAAAGTGTTCAAGCCACCCATAACAGAGCAGAAAGTATTCAAGAAGGGTTGCCTTTTGAATTAAATCTATTTTTTAAAAAACAGCTTTTTGCTTGAAGAAAAATGTAGAATTCTTAATAGAAAATTCCCTTCATCCTCCTCCTGGGGATTTCATGATGTGAGCATACCTTGGATATTTTTAAAGCGCCTCTTCATTCTACCTCTCCTCACTAACTAAAGTAGGCAAACAAAATACCTAAAACTAAGATGGAAGCTGCTACCTCTTTCTGTCATCTTCTTGTCATCAGTCTGTGACTCCCAGGTTTTGCACAGGTTCAGCAATGGTGCAGAGCTGTACAGTATGAACAGGAGACTCACCAGGTATGGTGGCACTCCTGCCACAATAATAGACCATGGCTGATGCACAGTCTACAGTGAGCGATGAGCTTCTCTTCTTTGAGAGGCAATTATCATCTGTAAATCACCACAAAGAACTGAAGAAACATTCCAATTCCCCTTTCTCATCTAAAATAGATTGCTGCACTAGACAGAACTGGGGGAATGAAGCAACAGCATTCAGGATCTTCAGGATACAGGGACTTATTCTTCTGCTTAGCTTGCAAAGAAGGCAAGAAAAGGTAAGGCTCACTGCTCTGCACTCTTCATTTGCACCTGTGAAGGAGCAAATGGAAACATTTTTGGACTTGCATTCAAGGTAGAAATATTTAACTTTTAAATTGCACGGTCCTCTGGAAAGGTAAAGTATATTTTTCTGTAGCACAAGAAAAATTAAGTTATTTAATTATAACTGTTAAAATGTTACAGGGGAATGCTTTGGCTGACATAGCTAATTTCACTGTACACTGTTCTTTTTTTTTCAATGTAAATTGTAAAACTGTTGTCTGAATCTGTCTATGTGGTGATGAACACTCTTGATTACAGTCTCTCATCAGCAAGGATTTAAGTATGACTCTTCTAAACCTTAACAGAAAAGTGCTTGTGATTTTCCCCACAGCTCAGGGGACATTGTAATTCAATGGTTTAGTTTTTAGGGTGATCAAAGACATGCCTGTGAAATAACACAGCACAGTGACCAGTATAAAAATCACACAAGCCAGCACGGCATCCACTCACACTGGTGGTAGGGGAAAGCAGCTGGAAGACTTCCACTGCCCACGGTCGTCAGGGCTGCCTGGGGTGTTTCTGTATGGCACCACGTGAGGTTGTGATTGCAGGCATGTAATCACAGCCGTGCCCCCTCACACTGGTGAAGAACATAAAAACTCTTGTTCTGAGCTCAAGCTATCCCTGAAAGCCAAGCCGGAAGATGGATTTTGTTCCTTAATACCCACCAAATATTTATTGACTACCTGGTAATAAATAAAAGCTGGATCAAACATTAAAGGCAGTGGGGTTATACAGATGTAGTTGTAGCATAATACACCATTCTCAATAGCACATGAAATGTAAAGCCTATGCCTCAATCTAAATCCAGGCCTAACTTGCAGAGCTGGTAGATGTTTGTGTGTGTGCATGTGCACATGCATGTATAGTGGGGTGTGCACATGTGTTTTGGCGGGGGGTGTTTCTGAATGGATGTAGGTGTGCATATAGGGTGGGTTTGTGTGTAGGAGGATATGTGCATGGGGGCATAAATAAGTGGGTATTTGCAGATATGTGTGTGCAAGTATGTGTGGGTATACGGGCACATGGGTATAGGCGTGTACATTACTAACTCTGTGCAGGTGCATGTGTGTAGGGATGTATAGGTGCATGTGTGTGTAGGTGCATATGTGTGAAAGTATATGCGGGTTTGTACGAGTGTGTGATGGGGTTTGTGTACAGTTGTGCACGTGCGCATAGGAGTATGTGTAGGTACATGTGTGTGGAGTGTATAGGGGGTGTGTGCACAGAGGCCTGTGTTTCTGTGTCTGACGAGAGGTGTGTAGTGCAGTATGTAGGAAATATGTGTGTGTGTATAGGTGTGGGGTGTCATAGGGAGGTGTGAAGATGTGTGCGCAGGTGAGGAAGTATAGGGGTGTTTATGCAGGGGTTTGTTTGTGCTGATGGGTGTCCGCAGGTAAGAGTGCAGGGGTGCGTATGTGTGTGTGTGTGTACACACGCATGCACACACAACATAATCCAAGCATACGTAACATAGTCTTTAATAGAATGTAGATTTTCAATACAGAAGTCCATTTTCAAATAAGCACTTTTGACAGAACTTAATACTGACTTACACTTAAAGTTAATTTAGAGTTTGCTGTGATTTCTGTGACATTTAGTTTACCACAGTCTGAAGAATTAAATATGTATTTGGAGAAGCAGTGGGTATACAGGCTGAGTATTCACAGATTACCCATTGACATTGATTTATTTAATTTCACAACGAAATTGTGAGCAGCCAATTTCTTTGAGAGACTTCATAGCCCTGGTGTCTCTAGTTCAGTGTCTTGCATTAGCCTTGGATTTATCTACAAAGGGGATCCTCTACATTTTCCAGCACCCATGTAATTTATAATTCAGCATTTTATAATGTATTACCATGTTCAAGGGAGAACTGTCTTCTGAGAAGCTATTATGTTGTGCATTCTAGTTCAATTTATTAGACTGCCATCTATCATGTAACTGAGACCTTGCCATAAAATACATTAAACTAAGACAAAGTTTCCATAAGTATTCTCTTTAATATATAGTAAAAGAAATATCTGGATTTGAATTCACTTGATGTTACAATTAAACCTCATTTCTAGGCTTTAAACATATCATACTAAAAAAAAAAAATCACCCATCCAAAGCCTTCTCTGTTCAGGAAGAAGCTACAATATTTCAGTACAGAAGGCAAACAAGAATGTGGAAGCAGGACTTTTAGCAAAAGACATTACCTGTGTACTGAAGAAAAAGAGACAGAGAAAGACAACATTGAAGGCAGCACTGCTCCCAAGGCCAGTATCTTTCAAGGGGAAGAAAATCAGAGCATCTGAAACTGGACATATGTTTCTAAAAATATGGCTGTAAGACCTTCAGCATGGTATGAGAGGTGAGCATAGGAACTATGCTGTAACTCTCAGCAGCTAGTTCTACTTGCATCACTTTGGGAGCTATCAAAACATATACGCATCTTAACCAAACAGCGCAAGGAATTATTGACCTGAGCGTCAAGGCAGAAAATTTACCCTATCTTGCCTTATCCCCTAAATGTTTTCAGTTGTCAGGCAGTTCCTGTTAAGTAATAAGGACGTGGACAGGATGTTTACCACGGAGCACCTGTAGCCACTTCGACTAGGGTTACTCCATAGCATTACCTCAAGGAGCTCCAGGCACAAAAAGATCTACTCTTCCAGAAGTATGATGCTGTGAAACCTCCACACTATACAAGCTCCAACAGCTCTCTAATAAAGACACAGGAATGGGACACTCTTTTATTACGTGTCCCATCTAGACAAGATACTAACTAGCCAGACTTCTCTTCCCATGTTGCTGATTTTCTCACTATTGAGCAGTGGCAAGTATTGCAAAGTAAATACTGCTCACATATTATACTTTGCCTTATATTGAGGATCATGGATCTGACATCCTGACTTTGAGCAAATGCTTACTCAAGATTATTTTTCTTAACTGACATCCAACATTCATAAGGGTTTGTTTGATGATGAACAAGGAAACGAAGCAATGAAATCACCATAACACAATTTTGGTGAAAAAAAAAACCAAACAGACGGACAAGAAGATAAGAACATTCCAGACCTTCTTAATCAACAATAAAGAAAGGGCAGAAGAGCATCACTTCTCCCTTTCACAAATGTTGTGTTTCCCTAGACAAGCATTGTTTGTGAGGTGGGTCCCCAAGTTTGAGGGGAAAGAAGAGGTAACTTCAACAGGAATACAAAGAGCCACTCTTTCTTCTTGCCAGAATGCCCTTCTCCCTGAGCCCATGAATGAACAGTTATGATCAGTGTTAATAGATGAATTATTCACAGTGAAGAGTAACAGATTTACCACTATAAAAACAGTATCACTAGATAATGCTGCAGCTTCTTTCACATGGAAGGCAGGTAGTAATTGCATACCCACAGAATTTTTTTCATCAGAAAGTGAAACTAAGGGTCAAGTTAGACCTGCAAGACATAAATCTTTAAACGACAACATAAACTGCTATCTTTTTGAAAGTCCTTATTCCATCAAATTTTACATCCAGACATTGTTGAGAAGAATTCTTTTTTTCCTCATAATTCTCGTACACACCATGCAGCTCCTGACATGCTCTACCTTTGCTGTGGAAGAACCTAAAACATGTTAGGTGCTTTTCAGTCACAAAGGAAGACTACAAATTCTTGTGCTGAGGACTATAACTAAGAATTATTGCTGAACTCACCTGAAACCCATGCAATTATCACCACTGAGGCACTGCTCAGGTACACGCTAATAAGAAAGGCCAGGCTCTGTCAAACCAAGGATCCACCTCTTTGAGTACCCAGACTCCCATAGTGGTCTATGGCAGTTATCTTGAAAAGAGTATTAAAAAATAAAGGGGAGTTTATAATGGTGTCTCCAGTATATTCTCACACCTTTTAGCTGCCTGCAGCTGAAGGGCTTCCTGAGCTAAAGGTGGTTTCTTGGTGTTTAATAGCTTCTGGAAATTCTAATGACACCTTAATGTGCAGACCTGGGACAAGATGTACAACTTATTCGACTTAACATGTTTGAGAGAAAATTGATAACAAAGACATGAAAACGTACAACTGGCCACACCGCATCAGATCAAAGGACCATTTAGCCCAGTGCCCTGTCTCTAAGAATAGCCAAAACCAGATTCATATATGACACTTCCTGTTCATAGTATTCCAGATTCAAACTGTTTTCAGGCTCAGGAAGTTCCGGAGGTGGATGTATGGTCAGTAACCCTCAATAGATTTTGCTTCCATGACCTTGACCAAAGCTCCCCTTGAAACTACATTTTGGCAACCAACATCCCCAACATCCTTTGGCAACTGGTTCCACAACTCTCTTGCCAGATGCATGAATACTCATCTCCTGCTTGGTAGGAGCTGATTCCTAACAGTTTTATTTGATGCCTCTTAGATATTCTGAGCCTGGAATGAACTATACTATTTCATATGTTTCTTTAAAAAGTGAAATGTGGACACGAAGAGTATCTTTCAGGCAGAAAAATTTAAATTAACAAAGTGGATATGTGGTCAATGCCATTTTGATACTATAATTACAGAAACCATACCTGTAAGTTGTTTTTGCAAATGAAATATTCACAAATATCATGTTCTCAAACAAAAGAGGTGTAAAAAAGAACAAGATCACACCACTTTTGCTAGATGTTCTACAACAGCACTTCATTAAAACTAGAGAGAAGGTGAGGTGTCTTTGTGTGCTCTGAAGTGTAAACTAGATTAACTTCTGTTTCAGCAGAGAGGAAAACCTCTATAAACCTCTATATATAAAATAACTAAATCCTGGGCAAAGTGTCAAAAAATACATTAAAATACAAATACAGAAACACACACTGTACAGGATCCTCAGGATATCCATACTTCTCAAGACCAAGGCATACCTCAAAGCCCATAATGATTCAAATATGGAACAATAGCACTTAAAACTTTAATGCAATAAAATATCAAGTAATTTTTTTTTTTTGGGGGGGGGGGGGGAGAAACAAAACTCCCTCCCTTTTGGACTGATTCCTGGCGCCATTGGTTGAGCAAGGAACCACAAGCATAGCATATTTACAGCAATCTTTCCAGATTGCACTGCAAGAGCCAAGAACCTTTTCTGTAAACTGAGGCCTCAATCCACCCCACACAGTTCATGTTGCAGCTATGTGCATTTAATAAAGCTTCACATTCACATTTTATTTTTCTTGTTACATTGTTTATATTACTCTGCATTAATTTCCTCTTTGTAAAATCCCCTAAACTGCTCATAAAACTGCCTTAAAAAGAAGTAAAATGATCCAGCTTGGAGATCAAGGAAGAGAAATGGGGCCATTTTTCACTAGAGATGTAAAGAACAGAAAAGAAAAATAATGTATCACTGTGCTGTACAAGGCCTGCCAGTAGATACAATTCTGGACTCTTGCATCCCAGGATTTTTCCCAAAACAGTACAGGGTGGTGTTTGAGAGAAGGCACCTGTAGTCATATTTTAAAAGATATTTCTGAGCATAGAAATACAGGTATGCATGATCCTCATGAAAGTTTAGCAGGAACAGGGAAATCATATACAACCAAATTTCGATAAACCTCACAGGTTTGAAAATCAAGTCAGACATCCTGAGTTGCCTTGGTAGCAATGAAGATGTATCCCTACACAAGCAGACACGAAGACAGAATCACTCACATGAAAAATGAGGTAAGGTATAAATAAGTAACATGTTGAAAAAGAACTGCCACAATCCAAAAATCAAGAGGAAAACATCTTAAAACTTAGATTTTTCATAAAGGAATATACAGGCAACAGACATGACTGTGTTCAAACAGCTATTCCCTATTTTCATAAATCTTCTCTAGTTTAAAAAAAAGGAAAGGAAAGGAAAGGAAAGGAAAGGAAAGGAAAGGAAAGGAAAGGAAAGGAAAGGAAAGGAAAGGAAAGGAAAGGAAAGGAAAGGAAAGGAAAGGAAAGGAAAGGAAAGGAAAGGAAAGGAAAGGAAAGGAAAGGAAAGGAAAGGAAAGGAAAGGAAAGGAAAGGAAAGGAAAGGAAAGGAAAGGAAAGGAAAGGAAAGGAAAGGAAAGGAAAGGAAAGGAAAGGAAAGGAAAGGAAAGGAAAGGAAAGGAAAGGAAAGGAAAGGAAAGGAAAGGAAAGGAAAGGAAAGGAAAGGAAAGGAAAGGAAAGGAAAGGAAAGGAAAGGAAAGGAAAGGAAAGGAAAGGAAAGGAAAGGAAAGGAAAGGAAAGGAAAGGAAAGGAAAGGAAAGGAAAGAAAAGAAAAAAGAAAAAGCTTAGGCTAGTGACAAGCCCACTTGGCATGAGCTACTATAAATATTGCAAAGTTTCCATTTCTTTCTCTTTAAAAAAAGCACAAATATAGTTCTTTTATGTTCCCATTTAAGTAATCACTTCCAGGTTCCATACAGACCCATCCCCATGAGTAAGACTTAAAGTCTGCTATTACAAGCAGAAAGGATAAAACTGCCCTTTGGCAGAAGTATTATTTTTGCGTAGTTAGACTTTTGGATTTCTACCAATTCCCTTGTTGGCTTCCATTCTTCCACCCATCCCTACTTGCATACATACCGGATCTTTAACTTGCACTGCCAAACAACCTCCCTCCAAAGAGTACATTAGGGGAGAGGAAAAAGAGCAGTAAAAAAAATAAATAAATTTTGCTTTCCAATGTTGTGTAACAAACAAGCCACAAAAGGACTTTGAGTCAGCAGAAAACAGTAGGCGAATTACTGTTTATCCCCTAGAAACGTTCTATCTTCTGCCCAGAAGGGAAGCTGGAACACCCACTGGAGTTCTACCTACGCTGCTCTGGCTTCACTGGTTCTCCTTGGTTGGCAAGTCACCATATGCGTTTGATGGGAACGTTTAAAATCATACCCCAGAAAGCTGTTAATCAGAATATGGTTATTGAAAACTTGTCATAGAAAACAAATCATTCAATATGAACCACAGCAGATAGTCAAAAGCCAATAATCACCAAAATAAATTACTATTAAAACTCTAGCATTTGCCTCCATGCTGACTCACACTAAACTATGCCATTGGATTCTTAAACCATAATTGTTTTGCAGGAAACTAAGATAACATTAAAAAAAAATTGACTGGAGTTCACTCTAGATTTGTAGCTGGTAATTTCAAAACTAATGATGTTGCACACCTCCACTTTTGAATAATCAATGGGACACATCCTAAGGAGGCCTGAGTTTTGGCAGAGAGCACTCAGCAGCTTCATGAAACTGCGTTCCTTTGAAGTGCCCCTAGTTGAATATCGAAAATAACTAGATTTTTTCAGTCAAAAAATTTTCTGAGGGTTGTAGGAGAGACAACAGGGAGAATAATAGGGCAACATGCCAAACATCTGAGATGTCTATACAGAAATGTCAGAAGTAGGGAGAATAAACAGGAAGAACTGTCAAGTCTTTAGAATCAACCAAAATTACCACTGAATCCACATCACAAAGACTGGGGATAAATCGCAGGGCTGGAATTGGTGTGGAGGAGTGCGAAGAACTTGCTGATGAAATAGAGCAGGATGAAAAAAAGAGAGAAGGTCTTACATTGTAAATCAAGAACACATAAACTGCTTTGAATTTCAGGAATAGTTGAGAAGCAGACTTTCAAATATCTCTGAGCAAATATAAAATGTGAAAAGGGCAAGGACAATCACGTCTTATTGCAGACCTGCTATAGATCACTTGATCAGAGGGAAAAATGCATAATGTTTTTTCCCCTAAGTAACTAGTAGAGGCATCCAGAATAAACGAGTTGGTAATAATGGGGACTTCATCAAGAAATCCATGGGCAAGGAGGAAAAAAGACTAAAAGGAATATACAGACAGTCCAACAAGATTTTTGAGAATATTTCTTAGGAGGGGTTGATTTATATTTAGCTCCTAAGTAAAGGAAAGATGAGTCAAGAAACAGAAGCCAAATTAGTGGTCACAAAATGACAAATTCTTTATTCTGTGGAAAAAAAGAAACAAGATTGACAGATCAAAAAAACCACTGATACAATAAGGAATGTTGTATTCAGAAAGGGATACAATAACATGCTAAGGATACTGGTAAGCAGAGTGCCTGGGGATTAAAATCTTGAGTAAAAAGAAGTGAAGAGAGAATTTGTCCCAACACAGAAGAAACAAGAAGCACAGCAAGGGACCACTGCAGCTGTGTAAGGGCCTCTTTATAATCAGAAAATATAAAAGCAATTTTTAAAAAAATCTAGAAATAAGGAGCTGTGATGAATGATTAGTCATAGTATAGAGGAATTACAGAAACACATGTGGGTAAAATCAGAAAGGCCAAAGCATGCAATGAGTTATAGTCAGCATGGATACAAAAGACAGTAAAAACATGTTCTCTATAAACCATATGTTTAAAGAAAATATCACAAGTAAGGTCCGTATTTAACTGGGAAAGAAAACAAACAAAAGAAGAAAGAGGCAGAAGTTGTTTTCTCAAACTTGTTTTTAAAAACTGATTCATTGTGACTTGTGTTTTTAACAAAGGAATACAAGCATAAGCTTGAATAGAGGTAGAACAAGCAAATGCTATATAAATTGGAGTTATTATTCAGGTCATCATCAGGGTCTGATCTGCCATCCTCTGTCCCACCAAATTCCTCCCACCAGACTCTTTCTCAAGGGCCCATCATATGTGGGCAGTGTCCCCAAGTTCCAACTTCATACAATGGATATGCCGTCTCAAGGCAGGACCACTTGTGTGCATGCAAGGTTAGATGACCAGCAGCTGTGTGTCTGCAGGGTTATGCGACTGTCAGAATTGGGGAGACACATCTGAATGGCAGTCACGCAATATATCTTGACTAGCTACAGCTTCTGACCTTCTCTTCAAAATAGGGAACTGGAACATAGGCAAAAAGATCAGCTAGGTGGACTCTCAACTAACTGGAAAACTGTCTGCCTGCAAAGTAATTCTCCGCTGTCAAACCAGATGAGAAGCTCCAGTAGGATTTCACAGGTCTACCGTCTTGGATTTTATTCTATAAAATATTTTAATTCGTAACCTGAATGGTAGACTAGAGCCTGAGTATCAAACCTGTGAGTAACTCCCACGCAGGAGGTATCATAAGCATCCTGAGGAATGGGTTCAGAGTCCAAAATCACACTCACAAACAGGAGGAAGGGTCTAGGGTCTAACATAAAAAAAGATGAACTTTAAAAATGTCTGATATAGACAAAATTTGGTAACATTTAAAAACTACAACAGTACAAAATGAGGAAAAAGTATTCGGGTTGCAATACCGCAGAAAAACTTCTGGCTGCTGCAGACAATAAAAAAAGTAGACTGTGGATGCTTAAGACTTAAAACTCAAGGAAATCTTCCTGGAGCTATTATACTGAGACACCAGAGAGGATTATTTTGCTCTACTAGGTGTTGATAAGGACTGGAAATAATTATTCAGCTGATTAAGTGCCAAAGTCCTTGTCCAACTTGGGGCACCACTGAAAAAACTGTGATCAACAGATAGCTCCAAAAGCAACAGGAAACATGAGTCATAAAGAAAAATTGCACAACCAGGTTTAAGCGTAAAAAGACATAGGTAAGCATTTGTCCAATGTATAAAAGGTTGTTATAAAGAGGACAGAGAGCATCTGTTTTAATTTCTAGTACGTTAAGAAGAAGGAGAAATCACCTTAATTTGCAGCCCAGAGGATTTGGTTTAGAAACCAGGAGAGCATATATTATTTTCAGGATACATAAGCAAAGGAACACACAATGTATTCACTGGAGATTTTAAGGAGCAGGATAAACATCTGTCAGGGCTGGTTTGAAGTACACATAGCCCGCTTTAGAGCATGAGCTTGAACAGCAACACCTCTTGTTTGTTTTAAACTTAAATTTTTCCCTAAACCTTTAATTGCTTCATTGTGTTTTTCATCCTACAACTGAAATATCTGCAAGGAACTGACACTTTTTTTCACTTTAAAAGGAGGTGTTTAAGCTCCTAATATTTTAAAAGTTCCTTCCTAGAAAATTCCTAGATAATTATTATACCAACGTCCTCTTCCCAGGTACAGCCTTGATAATAGAAATGAAATAGATACCAACATTTGTCTTGAAATTGGTGGAAGAGGAAGGAGAAAACACATAGGTAAAAGTTGCTGGACACAAAGTAGCCATCTCATGGGCAAAGGAAAAGGCAAAATGAAGATAACTCACAGAGCAGGGGTGAGCTATGGCTAATTCAAGGGACCCGTGGTACCGGCAGCTCTGAGGTTCCATTCCCCAGGTGGTGGAGGAAAGCACTCACCCAGATTAAGCTTTCATTCAAAGGACACAAGCAAAGCAATGAGTAAAAGCTTCTTTGTGCAGCCTAAGCAGACATGAAGCACTTTAAAACAACAGAACGAGTAAGAAGAACCTGGAATTCATCCTTTTCATGTTTGAAGCCAATAACCTTCTTCTAAAGCCCTTCCTGATTTAACATGCTTGAATTTGGCTTTAACAGCTGTTAAAGAGGTGCTGTCAAGAGGTGTCTTTTCCAATAAGCAATACTCTGTTGTCTCTTCCACTCCCTCTCCCTACCTAAAAGAGCAAAACTAATATGCAATTGTCGCCTCTAGACCCCCACTGAGCCTAGATTAGGCCTGAAGTCATACTGGCAGGAGATGAAAGTAAATTCTGATCACAGTCCAGAGATTGATTTAATCTGGGAGAAGGGAGAGGAGATAAGTGGGCGTGTTAATTCCTGAACTTAGTTTTTTCCGTTCATCTTTGCACTGGAAAAGAGGTGAAGCTGGAAATCTTTTAAAGATGGGTGAATATACTGAAAAACAGGCTTAAGCACATGAGCCAACTTTCAGAAAAAAACATTCAGTCTTAAATGGCAGGCTTGCATACACTGGAGAAAAGTGAAAACACCACTAAGTCTCTTTGTATTAGAAAATGTAGAGGTGGAATATTAGTGTGTCCAATATTTAGCAGAAGAATTTTTCCACCAACAAATACAAATGATTGACCAAGATAATGCAACTGACAGTAGTAAAACAGAAATATAATAAGCGTGGTTTTGTTCTATATAAGTGGTTATAAATTTGCAACATTAAATGAGTTATATAATTAAATAGCCAAATATTAACATCTAAAGATACTTAATCTGCTCTTACATTAATTAGAGTCACACCGGTGTTTTGGTTCCCTCTGCAAAAAATCTTAAATAACTTGAATAAATTAACTTTGACTATAGCAAAAGTTCTGTGGTCATTACACAGGCATTATCCTAAAATAAAGTTAGACCTGAGTCTGTTTCAATTCTCTCCTATCATCCTGTTAACAGAAGTGCTCTGACGCCAGTACTATTCTATCAAAACTGTTTTGTAGATCAGATTCCTCCACAATGTAGTTTAATACTTTGATGTTTTCCATACTAACAACAAAATATATCATCAATTGCCCAAAAAAAAGCTCCAGAAGGTAAATCAATTCATTTCAGTGTTTCTGCACTGAAACTAGCTTTAATAATTTTAGACGAAAATTACCTAATCCCAACTAAACCTCCACTAAAAATGTACTATGCTGCTACTTAACCTTAGGAAGCTTCTTCTAAGTGATCCAAACATAAAGAAATCCATACACTCTTTGTGCTCCCACAGCATGCTTTCTGCACTCTAATTGATCGTTGGGTGGTCCAGCCACATGATAGCATATTCCACAACTGTCTGGAAGGTGGACAGCCAGAACAGGGAGGACGTGACCTGACCCCTACCATTCACTATTTTTTATACAATTTAAGTCTCTTGGTTGCTGACATACCTTTTGTAATGTTTTCCAATAGTTTTTTTTGGAAACAATTGAGATTTCTAAAGAGGGCATAGATCTCAATCTGAAAACACTTCATTGAAGCATATATATTTCTAAGAAATGCAGGTTGAAACACAAACCTTGCATGAATCTGAGGATAGGAAACTTTTTTCCCCCTGAAAACTTTTTATTATTCTCAGATGATGAGCTACCCACCCTTCATCCACTTTAAATTTAGTGCCAGTAGGAGAATTTCAGTATAGATCTCATTTATCATTACTGTTCACCAGGGCAGGAGGGGCATATATGTGTGTGTGTGTGTGTTACATGGAAATAATCATTATGTTTTTCTTTGTTTCAAGCTATTGGCTTTTAGCCCAAATTTTCTTCCCACCTAATTTGTCAAAGCCTGTAACTATCTCACTGCCATGAGCACTTAATAAATATTAGAATAATTACTTTCTGCAGTGTGGGTAACCCTGAAATGATGACACACTCTTTTCCCTCCCTCAAGATGAATCCATTACTTACCTGATCATTTTATCTGTGTACAGCTGATAGCATCATGTAGTTCCAGTTCCAAACCACAGAGTTCCTGCTAGACAGTGTGTAAGTGTAATCGCCTTCTTCATAAAGAAGTTAACTCTGCAGACTGGCTATGCATTGCAAAAAAGTAGAACAAGTTGGTTTTTTTTAAAGTTGTCTCTACATTTACTACCCATACATTTTCAGCTTTCTCGTCTTCTGATGTTGTGAAGATGAAAAAGGTTACTAAGCATTTCCACTACAGTAGTTATGCTATAAAAGAATGATGCCAATATAAGAACATAGACAAGCAATCCAACTTTAAAAACCCACATTCTTCAGCCAAACTCTGTCTAATCCTAAAACCATGTACAGTCACGTTACCGCTGTTGTTAGGCAGCAACGCTGCTGCGCACAGTCATCAGTGCTGAAGTTGCGCCTCACCTCTCCCACTCAGGTTTGTCTTGCCTTGTATTCTGTAGCCCCTCCAAGATGAGCAGGGGCTGAAGCCACCTATGTCTCACCAGACGTGATCCCCCTCTCTGCAGCAAAGAGCCAGAGAACTGAAGAAGACATTGGACAGGTTTTCCACTCCTTGTGGTGAACAGCTGAAATGTGGGTTTATGCTGAACTGTGGAATCCCACAGCCCATAGGAGAGAAAGCACATCCCAAAGAGCCTAGCAGAACATCTCGGGGAAGAAGACAACTCTTGCCCCTTCGTTCACAAGGGAATCAGTCTACCTGGGAATGGGAGCCAGTGAACAAGGGAGACAGGAGGAGGAAAAGAGGGATTAAGACTTACTTTCCTCCTCTTACTTCCACCTCCTTCCAGAAACTCACTCAACTCGGGGCAAAAGGTTTAATAGGATAGCAATATTTTTCATGCATATTATTAAAAGTCCAAATGGTATTTCCAGTTACTAATTTTGTCCTCATTTCCATGTCAACTAATCCTGAACTGTAGGGGAAAGAAGCCAGATATCTTCCTACCCACCCCAGAACAGAACCAAGCTCCCTCTTTTTCTTTCTCTTTTTTTTAAAAGAGATTCCTGCACTTCCGCAGATAGATGAGCCAAAGATAAGCCAGAAGAGGTTTTTTCTCCCCAAATTGACTTATTTTATCGTCTCTGATCATGACAGTGACTGAGAAAACACATTCAAAAAGAAACCCTGAACCCTTAATTCAAACATGTAAAGATAAACATCACCAGCCGGATATTATATTTCATTGCTGAAGGACTACTACCAGTTATATCCCAATATGAGCAGAGTAACCCTCTATGGGTCAGAGTTCCTTTGATGTCAATGGAAACCTTCTTTTCAATTAATTCATAAGAAGGGAAGCGCACATACATCCATTGCAACTCCCGAGCTAAAATCTCACTATAGTACATAAAGTCTCTGCTAAATGCAGAACACATGAGCTTTAAAATAAAGTTATTTATATCATGGAATCTTTCAGTCAAATTGGGAACTAACGTTGACTTATCACCTGTCACTCTCCATTAATGATACTTGAGTATGGATATTAAAATTGTGCATATGCTGGGAGGGAAAAAAAAAAAAAAAAAAAAACAACAAAGAAAAGAAAGTATCTTTTAATGATAGAACTCTTACAAAAATCTAATGACACTTCTGATCTGTAAATTTTGAAAGAGCAAGTTAACAAGAACAACAAGAAATCAATGGACCACCTTTAAAAAAAAAAGCTGGAACTTAAGAACAGGTTTGCTTAAGTCTTCCCATTTTTATACTAATTATGGTTCCACTCTGAGCAGCTTCATAAGAGCCATCACTGCATTCCAGGGTTATTGCCTCAATGATTTCCAAAGCAAAGTGCTCAGTTTACATTCCAGCTCTGCAAATATGACCTGGAACCCAAACATCAAGCTGAGATACTTGCTCCTTGTATAAAAAGCAAGAATAAAGATGAGCAAAATTCTGCCATATGTGACACTTCAGAAAATCTATCATCTCCATCAACATAGCAGAGATTGCATTGCTGCCTTGTCAGTAAACCAGGTGAAGCATGAACCATAAGGAAAGAAGATAAAATCAGCTCACATGGATGACAGAATTACAAGTTTCGTATGTTATCACTATAATTGTGTATGTTTTAGTGTGGTAGATGTCTTCTAGCTTTAGCTGAAACATCACCATCTCCATCCAGCTCTTCACTGAAGCTCACCAGTGTAAGTCTCTTATTTCATAGCTCAGCTGGAGCCACTGATGATTACAGATTGCTTGTAGGACACTGTGCAAAGCCAGACAGGTTTGCTCAAACTGATTTCACCAGCAATATATGCTAAACTGGCTGACTTCAGACAAAACAGGTAGGCAATGTTGACATGTTCAGTTCCCTGAATTTCCCTGGCAGAAGGTGGCTGCAGATAAAGCATATGCTGCAGATACATAAATTCTTTCTCAATGTGAAATACATAGCAAACACTGTGCTTAATAAAGAAAATTTCCATCTCCCTTGCTGCCATATACAATTAAAAAAAAAAAAAACAGGTCTTGACACCTGTGAAATTTCTGCCTTTTATACTATTCCAGGCTGATGGCTTGGAAACTGATGTGCAACCTACATCTGCTTGGTAATCAGTGCAAATACCAAACAAAAGGGGTCAACTGAAAACAAAACAAAACAAAACAAACAAACAAACAAACAAATTTGCTGTTTTCCAATTGCCATTTTCCTGCCCTGATAACACTTCTATATTAGTGAGAATAAGAAGAAATAATAAATAAAATATATCACTTTTTAAAAAATTATTAGCCAGCAGATTTTTCCCAATCTAAAACCAGTATGGTAGCACCGGTCAATATTGCATCTTTTTTTTTTCTCTTGCTACCTAGCTAACCAGATGGCTAAACAGAGAGTTCTCTGTCTAAGCAGAAAGACACTTAAAGAGCTTTCCTGACACATGAAAGACAAGAAGATGAGACTGTCCCCTTCCATGGTCAGAAGAGATGGTTGTCTCTCCCTCAGTCATCTCTGATGTTAGATTTTCGAGAGATGAGATGGCAGCTGAGCAACAGCAGTTAAATCCTTGCATGTACAAGCAGATCAGTCCATCTTACCTCCAAACAAGATTCAGCCATATAACTTCTCAGGAACAATTAGAATTTAAGACAGTAATAATTTGCTACTATTGTGACATGAAGAAAAGACCAGATGTATCAAGAGTCCTTCCTCTGAAGCTGAAGATACAGCTTCAGAAATACTGAAGAAAATATTATACAATATGTCTCACCCATGCTTTTTGGACAAACTCTTCTGATCTGGTCATGAATCATGAACCAGAATGTCCCTCTGTTATAGGTGTACCAAACATCTATGACAGAGTACAAAGGGGAACAACCAAGAGAAAAGCATCAACAGGGGTCCTCACAATTGGACTTGTACTACTTCTACTTCAAACACTTAAAAATGAAAGCCCACATCAAAATCCAGACTGGCACATTCATGAGTAGAAACACAGCTTATTATTTATTAAAGTAACTTTAAGGTAATGTTTACAATATGCTCTCAGATGTCATCTGTAATTTCTGATGATAAATTAGTTCATATTATGTTGAGAAACATTGTGTAATTGTCATCACAGCATTAGCAGTTGATAAAGCCCTGATATAGACTAATAATCCTCTATGGCCTGGGCCAGAATGCTTCTCTCTCTAACACTGGATGTAAATATATATAAAGAGAGAAAAATGTATATCAGATGTATTTATTTGTATTTATATTTTCATGTACTATAAGTAAAAAGAATGTGGCCAAAGCTGCATACAAAAAGACTTTAGAATCTGTAATTTATTCAGATCTTCTCTGATTTGATACTTGAAAACAGTTTTTCTTGGGTGGAACTAGAAACTTACTTCAAACTTAATAGAACAGCAGGACACAAGATTTTTTAAGTTACTGTAACAAATCATGATCAACCACAAAAGTTCTATTATAGATTGCCAGATTAAAAGTGAATATACTATTTTGCCAGAAGGACTGAATAATCCAACAGTGACTGGCTTACATTTTCTTTTCATTTTTTAATGTTCTTTTATAAATTTCTATCCGGTGTGTTACTGCCTGAAAGTAACTTCAAATAGGTGAAAGCTGACGGCAACAGTGGAGTTTTCTCTGCCAGAAGTATACATTAAAAAAAAAAAATTGCAAGCACACTATGCTATTTAAAATGAGACTCTAAGGCACCACAAGAAGAAACCCTTTATAAATCAAGGGCACACTGTATACAGTAATTCACTTACAGTACTGAAGAGAGATGTTGTTAAAATCTACTAATCCATTTTTGGCATGAACTGCAAACGGGCGAGATAGTTTACAAATACAGGTTATAAGCACTGTTGCTAAAGCTGCCATTCCTGTGATCTCAGGCAAACTCTGAAGCATGTTGCTTCCTTTCTGAAAAGCTTAAATATGTGGCCTCCCCACACACACCCTTAGCTCTGGACAGTTGAATCATTCTCACAGCAGATAAATCTTTCTGACTGCTGATTATTCTGACGGGGGGAAAAAAGGCACCGTGTGTGACAGGGTCCCTTTTGTTCCATCACAGGCACAACAATCTGTTTTCCATTGAACAGAGTTTTTGCTTCTCCCTCCACAACATTTTTCTTTAATTATGATAAAAGACAGTAACTTAATCAGGCATAAATCCTGTTCAAGTGAACATAAGAAAATAAAGGGGTTAACTTTGGAGGGGAAAAGTTAGACATGTGACCTCTCAATTACAACTCTAGATAACATACCACTGCATATACCATCTACTGACAAGTGAAAAATTGTTCATTCCTCAGATTTGCACTAGTATCACTAGAAAAATCAATTAAACAAACCCACAATCATGTTTATTTTGATTAACTTGTTTTGCCTAGAATGTAACTATTCAGTTATAAAATTATCTTGACTTTTACTCCAATAGCATACTATACACACAGCTGCTCCCAGAGAAGAACATTTCCTTTGCAATATGCTACTTATTTCAGAAACGCTGGAGACCAGCACCTCAATTTGCCAAATAAGCTGGGAAAAAATTAAGAGGTTGGGACTGATACCAGGAGGGAAAGATACTACCTTCATATTTGGGGTAGCTGACACATGTAATACAGGCAAGATGTATATGAAGACTAGGATCAGCATCCTCGGAGTACAATCAGTATTCTCATTCATTGCCAAGTCTGAGAACTGGCACAGCAAATTGGAGTTTTAACTCAGTTTAGTTGTTGGAACCAAAACTCACCTTGACCAGCTAAAGTACAGCAGAACTGGTCACTATTCACACAGAAACAACCATCGGTTACTTTTTAAGCTGTGAATAGGCTGCCTGTATTTCAACCCACTCCAATGAAGCACATTCAAGCAGGAGACCACCTCCACCCATCTTCTCAAGGAGCTGAATATGCCAATATCCCAAATGACTCACCTCTTAGAAAACTGGAAATGGTGGGAGAAGAGGGAGAACATGGTCTCAGCGGAGCAAACTGAGAGGATGCACCAGCAGACTTGCATGCAAGGGAGTCTAGAGGTAGGGACAGGCGGGCAGGAGTTATGAGAAAGTCATGGAGAGACCCCAGTATGACAGACTAGGGAGTTAAGATATCTCTGGGATGGAGGCATGAGGTGTTGTTAGACATGGCAGGGAAAAAGCAAGGGAAAGAAATTTGAGGGGTGAAATTTGGGAGTCACTGCAAACATGGATAGGGGGTGCAGAATGTATTCTAACTGAACAGGAATGGAATCTTACTGAGCAGAAAAGGCCAGAGGCAGTTCACTGGCTGTGAGGACAAGTGAAACAGCATGAGTCATGTCCATATACCTGCAATCTCTCCTCTCACCCGCAAAGAAGCTGGCCGTGTCAAAGCTAACCCTGGGAACACACCTTGCCACATGCCCCCCCCCCCCCCCCCCCCATTATACTCTTGCACTGCCAGAGTTAGAGCTACAGGCTAGAACTATGGCAGAAAGCATGCTCCTCAATAAACCAGAGGCAACTGCAGGCTGGCATACAAGCTTCAACCTAGATCCTATTTTGTTTATGGCAAGGACATAGCCCAAGCTGCTGAAGTGAAAAGATGATGGACAGTGGGGAAAGACAACAGTGACAAAAAAATCACCATTAAAGACAACCTAGGGGAGCCATAGGGAGTGTCCTAAATACAGAGGAATGGGAGGATCACACACAAAGACTTTGGTCGGCAGAACAGATGGATTGCATAGGTTCATGCAACAAGGACGGTGTGAAGACCCTGCAAAGTATGCAACTGCACCATTCCTCCCATAAGAAGAAGTAGCTGCCACTACCAATGACAAGGTCCATCAGTCGTCACACTGAGCTTCCCCATTGAGTCTCTCCAGTCATGTCTGGTTTGTAGTTAATATTTTCATTGCAAAACTACCACCAAGATAGTAGTTGTTAAGACTACGATGTCACTACATGAAAAAGATAGGTTTGATTAATTAAAGACATTTCTTTGGTTGCTTAAGTTAAAGACATTTCTTAAAGCTGAATAAAATGTTGAATTTTCAAACTACAGATGTCAAAAGGAAAAGAACTCCCTTGGGGTTTGGGTTTTTTTTGGCCAGTCTGGAGTGCATTATTTGAGGCAGTGTGGAACTGCCTCTGGCTATACTTATAGAGTAGACTTTAAATGAAAACTGATGTTGGTCTGCATAACATTTTGTGCACCTGGGGAAAATATTTATCCAAGAAACAGCCAGATCTGTGGCCACCAAACATGTTGAAGACTCACTTGCATTATGTTCAATGGAATCTTTGAAAGTACCAGCAGACACTTACTGTATTTAAGCTAGCTTCTTCTCTTTAAAATTTATGAACAAAACTTAGCAAAAGAAATATCATATTGAATTGGCAACTAGGATATTCCCACAACATGGTCAGATTTGCTACACACTCACTCTCTATAGTATGTGTTTTCAATATGATTTTTACAGTGACAATTTAGGTTTACATGCATCACACTTGTAATTAGTTTCCCCCATTAGGCATTTAATAACTTTAAAATGTAAACATATACTTAGGATTTTAATATCTTTAATATAAATCTACCCTTTTAAAAAGTCATATACAGACTTAGTCATGCACACCAGTGTTTTTTTTCCAGAACAAGCATTCATGATACGCCATACCAGCTTTGCAGTAATTCAACAGCCAAATGCTGGACTTTTAGGGGGTATGACGCTGTACAGAATCAAGAGTGGAACCAGCAATGCTTCCTTATCAGGAAAGCAGACATTTTAAAGTACCAACATTCTTTGTTTATATGGAAAGCTTAATATATAAACAAACATACATTCCTATGCTGCCATGCAGTCTTAACGTCTCCCTGTTCATATTAGTGTGCTCCTGCATCTAACTACTAGATTATTTGAGACACTGGGGAAGTTTTAGTTAATGCAAACTAAATCTGAACCATTTAAGTATAGATCACTGTCTATTTTTCTTTCCTGGAATAAAATAATATATGACATCCACTTCAAATACATCCAGAGCTAAATTACAGTTTAGGCTGTCCCTCCCCCCACGTTAAAAGAGCTCTCTTTGTAAAAGAACTCTACTGAAGAATGTCTCTGTTACAGAAGTACATTTAGGTACCTTCCTAATCCTGAGATAATTAAAATCTGCTAAAGTAGTAACGTACTAAGTGTGTAAAGACTTTATTGAAGAAATGCTCTCTACATTCTGAATGGCATCTACAAAGTTTCCACTGACATACACAGGCATTTTTCCTAACCAAGTAAAAGTATTCCTTCTCAACAAGAGTAAAAGCGGAATTGTTGATGGAACCGCAATTTACACACTGGAGCACAGCTGCCTCAAGCCATGTCAAAAAGCATCCTCAGCACATCATCAGCGCTGCCCTGCTCTTTAGCCACACGCTCCTTGGAGTAATTGCTTTTTGAAAGAGCTCAGACTATAAATTACCTCTGACAAATTGACTTTCATTTTGTCTTCTAACGTAAGAAGACCAGAGATGCCACTTAAAATTACATTAAAGAGATTATTTCTTGTCCCCCAGTGACCACACTGCCTGGACTATGCCAAATCCAGTATACAAGCCATCCTTTACTACTTCTGACCTGCGATTTATTTTACATCCATAACGAACCCAAGCTGAGGCAGAGGAAAATTACAATGGCCACCTGGAAAGGTGGGCTAACAATGACTCTACTGCAAAAACCACCACAAAAGCCCATGAAAAACATGCTAAAATTGCAGGGGACAAATTTGAAGATAAAAATCCTAATTATTTCTGAGGAAACTTGATGCAGAAGCAGGTCTGTTCTGATGTCATCTTAATGGGAATATAATTTTCCAGCACATGTAATGTTAGGAATTAAAAAAACTTTATCACTTTACTACCTAAAATCTGTTTACAACCTAATACACTGTTAACCGAAACACATCTTTAGTCCCAGAAATTACACTGCATAATGAAAATATAAAATTCTAAGCAAGCACATTCTTGCAAATTTCAGTTCTAATTTACAAAAATTTGTAAGCACTATTAAATTTATAAACATCCTTTCAGACCAATGCATCTCAAAGTATTTTATCCATTTATATATAGCCACAGCTGTTTTTAGAAGCCCAAACTAAGCCAAATGAGGAACACTAAATCCTGGTGCATTTTTTTTTAAGGTGACTTAGTTTGACAATGCTTCACCAATTAGTATTTTTCCAGATGAGGGAGGTGCAGAGCTAGACATCACAGTTGGAAATAAAACTGGTTTTTACACCTCCATTCAGTGAATTTGCATTACTGGATAACTAGTGTAGCAGATTAAGTAAAATCTGATAGACAAAAGAAATATTAGTGGTTGTCCCCATATTTGATTTTCCAAATAACGGGATGAAGATCACATAATTACTTTTACTGCTGAGCAGGATTCCTTGGGTCTTTTTCTTCATTTATTATGTCATAGAACACACTATATTCAGGACATGCTCAGTCCAAAATACAAAGTACCAGCTTTTAGAGATAACTCCTGCTCTTTAATCTCTCTTTAATTTCAGAGTTTGTCAGTAGGGGACCAAAAAAAAAAAAAAAAAAAAAAAAAAAAACGAGTATGTTGGCTACTTACATAAAAATGATATGACACAGTCCAAAAGTGCAAAGTTAGAACTAGTGAGAAGGAGATGCTAGTGAACAATCTTTGATAGCTCACTAGGCTAAAAAAGTATTAGCAGACTGACAGAGCAGAGACATGGAAAACTCAGACTCCACCCTCTCTTACCACCACCCATGGAGCAGAAGCTATTACACCCATATGATACGATTATGCCTTTTATGGGAATGCTGTAGAAAGCATTTAGCTTTCTTAGAAAGCCAGCAGAAAGAATGAGAACTGCAAAGTGAGAGTGGCCAGGATCTTCACTTCTTCACCACCTTACCTTACCTGTCAATTTTGCTTAAAGGCTAGATACCAGATAGGCAGCTAAGCCAGTGGCATAATAGTCAACAAGTTTATTCAGCCACTTTCTGAGACTTTTCAGTGATCAAATTTATCAGGTATCAGGTGTTTGTACCTGAAACATCACTACACCAAAGCCAAATGCATAAAAATTATTGTTTACAACAGACAGATGAAATACTGGATTTACAGCAAAAAGGAGCAATGGCTAAAACTGGCAAGTCCAAACCAATAGTTGCTGAGGATTCATTCTCAAGAATAGTCAGGAAGGAAATGCTCTTGGACATCCCTAATGTTTTTAATTATCCCAACCTACTTCATACATATTACTGTAACTGTTTCTGAAACATCAGCTAAGATCCATCCAATATTAGCAGCCTGTTCAGTTATTTCTTAATATAAATTCCTGTCTGCTGCCTTTTCAATTCCTTGCTTAATTGAGGAAGAAACAATAAAAATTACAGTAACATTTAAATCTGGTACTACCCTTACTTGTTGAGAAATTGTGAGAAATTGTTGGATTAGAAGCAAGCAAAGCTTTCTTTTTTCTTTTATTTTTTTTTCTTTTATTTTATTTTTTTTTTTTTTTTTACTGCCTTAACAATCCATTTGGCAGAAGAAAGAAGCCTTGATTGTTGGCAGTGAGGAACACACTCAGAAATCTGTGGCTGGACCAAAAAAGTCACTTGTAGTGCAATAATGGAAAACATAAACCCATCATTCAAAAAGCAACCAAAAAAGAAAAACAGGCCCCGCTTTCTTGAAACAGTGAATCACATATATCTTCTGTCCTGGAAATTCTTTACATCAATTAAAAAATGAAGACTTACCAATATCCCATCCAAGCCTGGAAAATGTGGTGGGTTTGGTGTTTTTTTTCTTCGAGTTATGTGCCTTCATTTTAAAGTGCATTGCCTGTTCCTTCTCCCTCCATCTTCTGCTTGCAAAATGACACCCTTATGGTTGAAAAGATAATATCCCAAAAAACAAATGCAATATTTTCATCCCAAGTTCACAACTGGGATAATACAGTATTAGGACTCTGAGTAAGTTTACAACTGCTGTCTGCAACCCCACAGGCAGTAAAACTACCATGAACCAAGTCAATTTCTTATAGCTTATAAAAGCTGCAAAGAAGTGTGAAATCAGGCGCTCAAGTTATTATCTAAGGAGAAACACCCAAAAGATACAGGCTGGGAGCAGTAAGTTTTTTTCTGTGCGATCTCATCAATATCCTACATGAGTCAGATACATGTGGGGAGCCGTACAATTTCCCTTTCACCCCGATGGATACACAGTTTCTCCCCCAAAACCTGCAGCCAGAAGTAGTGTTTTCAATTTTGCTAGGAAACCAACATCCAACAGAAGCGCCCGCACCCATGGAATAGAAAGTGAAGAGGCTGATAGGAGAGAGAAAAACGAATCCACCATCCCTCACAACCAGCCTCCCAAAATGTTTTCCATACCTTCAGACACATAAGGGTAATTCCTGATCAAACTCAACCCATTCAGCTTTTCAGAACTGCAATTCAAGGTTTCTCTCAAACTGCATATAAAGAAAATGGCTGCATATGATGAAAATGGGTTTGAAGTATATGCTGTATGTCCCAGCTCTTTGGAGCCCTTAGTACTTCAAGACTGAGCTGCTCTTCTGGGGGGATGGGGGGGGGGGAAACCACCCCCCACACAAAAAAACCTGCCACAAACCACACACCACAAACAAAAAAAACCCATTACATGATTCTCACTAGATGCAGGAATGTTCAACTCCACAGCAATCAAATCAGATAAACAAGCTTTTGGTATTTATAGTTCATAGCCCACAGATATTCAGAAAGAAATGTTCCTATAAAAAAGAAGGGGAGTAGGGGGTGGAGGGGTGGGAAATGAAATAAATAGTCACCCCAGTGTAAGAACTGGAAGCCAACTAATCTGATCTAGTGGTTTTTTTGAAAAGTCATCAATTCATACTGGGGTGTAAATTTATTAATTCTTTAATAAGAAAAGCATCACATACACATCTTCAGACATGAATATACTTCCATTTTCATCCTCTGTTACGAAAGCAGACCCCATGTACCATAAATTCAGCAGGCTTAAACAGAATGTACATCAGGCGAACTAAATAAAAAACTGAAGAGAAGATAAAAGAAAGGTTCGGTATAAAGCATTCCTTTAAACATATGTTCAAGGTGTTATTTAAAAGTGACAGAATCACAAGGGCCTCATTGTTCCTTCAACTGACTTCATGCCACCATTTCTAAAACATTATTCTGTGATTTCTTCAGCGCTGCTTCTGCTCGGCTTCCCAACTTCAGCTGTCTGACTGACTTAGGCAGTCAGTATGACTATATGTATACTCAGAGTTAAGGCTAGTGCTAGAATCTTTATTAACATTTTCAGTTTCTCTGTGTGTAGGTGTGTCACTAAGTGACTTTAACTTTTCTTTTTTTTTTGAATGGCATTGTATTTTTCTACCATACCCATGTGATGGCTTTTCCCCCCACACACACTTGTCTGTGTATTTTCTTTTCCCTGAAAGTATTGTCATATCTTTCTTTACCATGTGATTTTTGGGTCTCTTTTAGAAGCCCAAACTAAGCCAAATGAGGAACACTAAATCTTGGTGTATTTTTCTTTAATCTTCCAATCATCTTTTTTATGGTCAGTTCAATATGATTAGAAGTATTTTATTATATACTGCAATATATCTGTATCATGTTGGCATGTCTTCCTAAATATGAACACTGTGGAGGTAAAAATATGCTTATGATATTCCATGTGTACATGGAAAAATGTGGTAGGTACACATAGTTAGAAGAAAACAGTTTGATATTTTGAAAACTAGAATCTGCAAAATGAAGGAAAATAAAAATATTCCAAAACTGCAAACACTCTCTCTGTGCAAAATCTTATTCAAGCTTTTAGAATGACAGAATTTCTACTTTAAAAGAAAGAAGCTAGAACTTCATGAAAATAAGCAATTTCTGTCAAGTACTTAAAACCAACACATCTTAACTCGTCTCACTCCACTGAAAATAAAATTCTTGTGCAAGCAAAGACTGTATGAAAAAAACAACACACACTGTTTTTCTAAAATGTGTTCAAAATCAGGTTGGTAGTTTTATTTTAGAAAAGATCTTAATGTATCATGATTTTTATATCATGATTTTTGTGAGTTCATAGGATCTCAGTTTAAATAAATGTTTTCAACATCTTCTAAAAATATCGTACACATGGAAGATAGTAAGTCCATTTTTACCTCCACCTCAGAAAGCATTTAAAACAAAGACACAACATTACAAACACTTGCATACTATCAAGTCTCCAGACCAGACTTCAACTCCTATATCCCAAGAACACAGAGTTGTTCACTTTTCAGTTGATACTGGTAATTGCAGGCAAGCTGCAGGAGGTTTATAAATCCATTTTCCCAGGCCCAGTTAACTTTCTGAAATAGCCTGCGAAGTGTAATAGAGTTTTCCAGGAATGCACCTTCTAACTCCATTTCCTGTTGTATTTAAAATCCTGCCAAAGGAACATTTCAAAGCAGAACGCAGGATGTAAGTGTATGGTGGAAAGTTCATTGAAGGCTTCCAAAATCACAAAAGTAGACATGCTAATTTAAAAATGAGATGTGAAATTGTTTATTGAAGAAATAGGGACTACGACATTCCAGTGGGTCTAAGAAATAATGCTAACAGTGTTGCAGCCCCTGCAGACTTGGTTTTAATTTTACATAAAAGGTTGCTGGAATTGTCTTCCCATCACTTTGCTCCCTCTAATATCTGGAGTAAAACAGGTTTTGAAGACAACTTGTTTAAATGCTGCTCGCTGCAGGCTTCAGACAGAAGGAGATTTTGAGCCTTCCCTGCGAACGGGGACGCGACCCAGCCCTCGGTGGAGCCAACAGGGAGCTCTGCCATTGACCCGAGCAGGAGCAGAGCCCTGCGCTGGCCTCCTGCTGGTCCAGCACCCAGCGTAGGGCAACCTCACCAGCTGTACTTTTTGGCTGGCCCCGTACCTCGCTTCCCCCCGTGAACTGTATCAACAGCACTGCAGCACGTCAGCCTGCCTTGTTCGTTTGGCCCATTACATAAGTGACTTGAAGAACAACTAAAAACTCTGTATTTCAGTGGCATCACCTGACAAATAATCTGAAAAAGGTATCTATCTGAGGTGCCTACAAGGTATTTGCAGGGAGAAGGTGTTAGCAGTTCTCCTCTAACAGCAGTTGCCATTCTTGGACATGCCGTAACCGCTATGCATGAAAAGAGAACAAAAGCTTTTGGCCACACAGCACCACTGAGCAGTAACTGTGCCTGGTGCACAGTTGTCAGCAACAGCTTCTGAAACTGACAGCATCTTCTCCCAACCTGGCAACGTAGATGCAGAGCTCAAAATGATTGACGCTGTGATCCTGCGACATGCCAGAGACCCCCTCCCTCATAAAATGAACGAACGTGTGCATTTAGACAGCTAGGAAAATAAAATCCTGCCTTCTCCCTTGCTTTACCAATACCATTTCCTTCTGAAACCTGCAAACTTGCAGGGAGAAGCAACATCAACAGGTTGTATTTGGAAAACTGTTTTCCAAGTCATTGTGAGCGGAAACTTGCATTTGGATCTTAGATTCACTGAGCAACTTCTGGAAGGAAAAACCAATATGCAGCAAATGAGTGAATGCAAGAAGCTGTTCTGCTACAGACGCACAGACACAGAGGAAAGAGTCTTCAAAGTACACAAAAATAGAAGGAAAAATGACATGGGCTGACATGAACATATGACTAACTTCTGCAAGCACCAAACTTGACAGAACTGAGTACATTGGCTATCTTAGCCACCAAGGTAACGTTCCAAATGCATTTAAGCGGTACTGATCTTTTTTTTTCTTGTTTTGGTGTTGTCCATAGTATTCTTATTTACTCAGAAATACACGCTTTTCCTAGGACTTTTAACTATGCTTCCCTATTTGGCAAAAAAGACCTGCAGAGACTTAAAGACATTATTCTGGACTTACGGTAGAGTTTTGCTGCAACCCTTCTGAATGACTGGCACCAAATGTGGCCTTTTTTGTAGTGAATAAAAATGCTTTAATTTTTTGTGGGGTTTTTGTGTTTTTGTTTTGTTTTGTTTTTTACATCAGCCGTTTCCTGTATTTAAGGAACAAATTTTAAAAGAAGGACAAATTTTCTGGAAAAATGTCTCTGGGATGGTTCAGGAATTGAATGCAGATGTCAAATCAGAAGTAACACCTCTATTGTAATCACAGGTCAGTGCTAGTTCTCCTAATTTTCCTAGGAAAATATGTTTTGAATAATACTAGTCATGACTCCTTTTAAAGAGCAATTTATTTCTGACAGCTGCTTTCGTTTTACATACAGAAATATTAAAGTCTGTGATTATTACTGAGAACGTATAATTACAAAAAACTTAACACTTACTTTCAGATGGTCCCCAGATTTCCCCCACCCATCCCCATCATTTCCACTACCATGTTATTTTCATGTAAGAGGCAAAGAAATACTACACCATATTATTTTAAGATAGTTTGAATTTAAATTATACTAGCTGGAAAGCATATATCTTTTAAAAAAAATGTTATTTTAATCCCTCTGCAATTCTATTTTTCTTTAGACTTAGAATTGATTAAAACAAAACAACTTTCTGTCCAAACCTGCATTCTCTTCATGATTTTCCCATCCTTCCATTATCATCCTAAAATACTGTACTCTTACAATATGGAATTCTTTAATCAGTCCTGACATGCATCTACTTTTTACTTGGCCCAGCCCCAGCAAACATAGTCGTGCTCTACTACACATCATTTCTCTCCATAACCTCTCTTTTCCTTTGGGTAACATACTTCATTTCAAAACATACCTTCTGCTACAAAGCAAGAGTCCAGGCTTCTGTAAGGGTTAAATTAGAGGTTGAATAATTGATGCACAAGCAGAAATCTGGTTTAGTTCACAAACACTGCTCTCATTCAATCTGAATTTTGGCCAAACCAGCTGCAAAACTAAGTTTTATTCTGCCTAATCAATTGGCATAGCCTGCTATTGAAATCTTCATTGTTTTTTAGAGGACCTAAATTTGAGAGTATGTTCCAGGATCAACGATTCTTCAGGTTCATCAACTCTTATGTAGTATTTAACAAAAATTATTACAAAATAAATAGGTAAAACATCAAGTCTAAATATTACTTCTGCTACAACTCTCACCGTTTGGGAACTCAGCCCAACACCACCAGTATGATGGTAGGGAACAGAGCGATAATTTTCCAGTACCACACCACTGGCAAAGCAAAAGATACACATATATTTTTCTAATAATGCTAATAATAATGTGCAGAGGCACATCCTTTCAGAGAGCAAGCCTTCTGCCACCAAAAAAAAAAAAAAAATCCCCTTTTCAGAGAATATGAATACTTAAAACTATATATAGCTTTCCTAGGCCAATGGGTTTGATCCAAAATCCATTAAAAAGAGTTACTCTGCCTCTCACTTCAGATGAAGTGCCAGTAGCCTTAGCAACATATTAAATTACGTGCAATTTTGGGACTCTGTTTTTCATCCACCATGCTGAAACTCTAAAGATGAAACTTTAACTTCATGTTACAGCTCTCTTTTCTTGAGGAGAATATCGACTACACATCTGTTTTGTATACAGAGTTCTCAGAAGTAACAGAAATGTCTCCTTCAGCCACCTCCTTCTCTCTTTCTGGAAAGCTGTTCCACTGCAGGAGAGGAATCATCCACTAGTTCTAATTTAATCATATTGTGCTGTTTCATACTCAGTTTAGACATGGTCATGTTGGTAAACATACATCACGGTACCTAGAAGAATCAGAGGAAGACTTGAAGGAAGAGATTTTGAAAGTATCTGATCAAAGTCAGAACAGCCTAAGACAACTGCCTTGGTGGCAGGAGCAGCAGGAGAAAAAAAACAACAACAACAACAACAACCACCAACCAACCACAAAGGAATTAAGCTTATGACTTCTTTATGAACTTGTTTAGGAACAGAATACAACATGATCCCACAAAAGCACTCCACTTTGGAGCACATAAACAACCCACCTTCAGCAGGTCACATGCTGGCAGCTCAAGAAGAAAAGAACCGCACACAGGGTTGCTTGGGACTGAGGAGTTTTACAGAGCATTGTAAAATGTAATGGATGCTCCCAGACATGAATACAAAAATCTGCTATTAATCCTTTCTTTCTCTGCACCAGAATGTCTTTATGGTTATACTGGGCATCAAATTTACACAGGAGTTCTGATTTTTACAAACAATACATCCATAATTTTATTTCTGCATAACAGTAATAAAATATATATATATATATTTGAAGTATTCATAGGGTCTTGATCCACCTGGAAGCGATGCTCATGAAGTAGTTTTGTGTTTACAAAAAAAGTGGCATCAAACAGTCTACTCAAGCTAACACTTACACAACACTTTCCTCCTGTGCTGCAGAGCTGGGGGAAGAAATTTAATAATTCCCTTAAGAATTCGTAGAAATCAATAAATTAGATGTTCTCATACAACTGTATTTTGAGTTGTGTTTTTCCAACAAAAAATATGCGAATCACAGGGGAAAACTAAACCCTTTTTCCAAGGCTCCAGAGTCCCGAGTCCTTAAAGCATGCGGCTAACGTGCTTAAGGCTGTATGTTGCTACTGCAGCAAAAGACTAACGCACGTTAGCCACAGGAACGAGCATGCATGCACATTTTATGAATAATGCAACAAACAGACAGGTAAAACTGACACCACAAGCTGTTGAGAGGTGTGGCAGAAACCCCCTCCAGGCAAGAGGGGCTGGAAGGAGGAACTCCGGAGTTTGAGCTGCACGTACCCTTTCCGTGGGACTTCATTCTCCTCGAGACAGGCTAGCAACCCCACGCCTCTTTGTCAAGCTGGTACTTCATTTGCACATTAGACACAGTAGCTAGCTGAACAAACAAAGCCATGTTGAGTCAGCATGTCAGGCAGCCTGGTCAGACTAGGACACATTCATTACCTCGGGCTTGTTTTTTTCAACCAAGTAAGATTTGCACAAGAATAGAAGACAGGGCTCGCCATTCTTTACAAGGGCAGCACTACTTGTAACATTTCCCAAGATAAAGTAACTCCCGTATTTGTCAAGCCAAACTTCAGTTTGCTGCCTAATGGAAATCTCTTTTGATCACAGCCTTTCCAACAGTAACTGACACATTATGGGTTCTCGTTAAGAAAATGAAAAGAATGGTAAGTGCTTTTTGCCTTGAGAAGTCAATAAAAACAGTCTTATCGTCAATATTGTTAAACAACTGTAAATACTTAGGAACCTAAGAAAAAAGGGATTCTTTTTTTCCATTCAATTATATAAACAGATCAACGCACACTTCAATTCTTTTGTTTAGGAAAATCTTTAATACTTTGTTTGTTTTGTTGTAAGAGATAACACTTTTCCATTCAGGTTAAAGATAAACCGTATGGCTCTTGTTCAGATAAATTATCAAAATTCCAAGTCTGACCTTAATCAGTAGAACCAGCCAAAGGACTTAGATGTATAATTTTCTTGTGCCAATTTGTTAATTTTTGCTACAGGGTTTATATGAAAGCAAATGTCAATAGAGGCAAGAATAAAAGCTCCCTTGTACTTGCTCTGAACTACATGAAACTTGCTAAAAATTCTGATTAACACACTCTCAAAACAGAACAAGAACACTTTTAATGCATCAAAATGCAAAATATACAAGAAACTTCAGTTTACAATAGAGTAGATTGTTATAATGGATAAAAACACAGAAAAGCTACCTACATTAAGTAAAAAAAGTTTTGCTGTTCTGTTAAACAGCTTTTGTACTATGGGCAGTAATGCAATAAGCAGGTTATATGCACCTAAGCAGGTTTTCCCTGCAACATATTTAAATGCCAGGAGGAGAGTCTGGCCTCTGGCAGTCAGCGTGAATCATCACCAACTCCAAACATCTCTCTTGAAGATAAAACATTGCTTCCACATTTTGACATCAAGCTTGTTCTTTGTTTTGTAGCCACCACAACTGAAACAAAAAGAAGACTGAAACGTGCTCATACTGTGCTTAAATGAATATGCACCTGATAAATTAATGACAACGCTAGTTATTCCAGACGGAATGTTGCAACGACTGTCACAAAGATTTTGCACAGTTCAAGACTTCCTTTCCTCTTAAGAGAGAAAATAAATTCATATTGCAGTATTATTTTCAAACACTGCCAAGTGACACTGTGGGGACTGAGATTTTTTAAAAAAACATTTCGGAATATTAAGTGTCAAGTTTATCATTAAAATGTCAGCAAAATGTATTGGGCTGTGTTTGAAAATTGGAATGGCTAGCAAGCTCACAGTCAGTAGTCCATCACTCACACAAATACACACGTTTGCCACAACAAACCTGGTGACTTTTCTATGTTTTGACCCTAAGCCCATTTATACTTCTACTGCAGAATGACGAAGGCTGAATATGCCTTTCAAACAGCTCCCATGGGCCACGTGTTATCATCAACTTTAGTGTTATCTAGTAACACAGGAAATCCTCATGTGCTGTTGCCATGCACACCATTGGGGCAAGAGATTTCCCTCCTAGTTGGGTGCAGACACTGCAGTAAGATACTCAGGCACTGCAGGACATAATGCAGGGGCAACCCGTGAGGTGCTCAGCTTCAAGTGTGAAGGTTTTGAAAGCAAGGTGATGCTCACCATCTGAAGGTTTAGGCAGACCTTCAGAAGATCCCAGAGGAGTCCCATGACACATCTGTGCATTAAGTTTACTTGACAAATAGCCACCTACATGCTCTTTTTCCACTTCCAAGTGATCCTTAGGAAAAAAAAACAGGCTTTATTTAGACCTAATCTTAGAGAAACACTAATCCATTTCATTCCTTCATGACCATATCAGCACGTGCTGCCTCATTAACCTCACCAATAGCATTCTAACCAAGAGATTATGGAAGAATTTCATGCTTCAAAAGCATCTAGCTCAGTATATGTACTACTCAAACCAAAATAATATTCATGGAAACAGTAAAAGAAAAGTCTGATAAACTTCTGGTAGCTGAGCTCTCAGAAGGCAAGCAGTGCTAAATGTTTTCCTCTGAGGCTTTCTTTAGAAGGTAAGATACTGAGCTGTCATATCTACACCTAAACACTCCCATGTTCCTAAAGCTTCGACAACAAAACTAGTAACTGATCAGTAACAATTAAAAAAAAAAAAAATTCCATCTCCAGATCACAGGTGATCTCTCAGCAGAGCAAGCAATACAACTAGTTCAATGCAAGTAAAACTCAGCCTGAAAAAACAATCAGATGGTGTCACAGTAATCTGAGAACACCAGGAAATGCCAGAGTTGTCAGGCCACCACCTTCTCAATAACATTTTCCCCAAATTAGAAACTGGATACACTAGGTCACTAGTTGGCAAAACTCCCAGCCTCAAATGATGGCCTGTCAAACAAGAGAGAAGGGCACTTCCATCTCCTGCACTACTAACAGGAGGGCTGACAGTCTCTGGAGAGCAGCATCAGTGCTTCACCACAGGAAAATGACAGGGACATACTTTTATTTTCTGTAGAGTACTGCATTCCCCAGCAAACCAATTTCTTCAGAATTCATGAAATGAGTTTGCTCTTCAAAAGGCTCCACTTTAAGGCAGTGGGTAACTTGATCTATTGCTATGTAATGTACTTCACTGAAATAATGAATTGCAACTGGAAGTTCATTAGGAGTGAAGCAGCCTTATTATCGAGGTGATAAAAACCTCACAGTAACTCTGTTGCTAAATATCTTTTAAGTGTTGAACCTTTAATAATAACTGGGATGGGGAAAGGTGGTGGAAGATGGAGCATTAATAAATGGTCAATAAAGCTTTTTGTAATAGACTTTCATGGAACAAGAAAAACAGCTGTTTCTAAATCAGGCTACAATGTCAAGAATTCCTTTGCTCACTTACTTCCCTCTCCTTCCCAACCTTGAAGATGGCCCACTGCTACAAGAGCTCCATCCACGCATGTCATGATAAACATAGTGCCACAGTCAAACGTGGACATCCTATATGCCTTTATTTTAACCAGTCCTTTATTTTATCCCGATCCTAAGATGTTTACGTGGCTCCCTGTGGCAGCATAAATGCCCCAACCTCTCTAAGGAAGCTGATTCACAAGAGGGAGATGTGATCTCTCTTCTGCATCATGGGGAACGAAAGCTCTGCAGAACTCCTCATGCCTGTGAGCACCCTCAGTCTCCAGAGCACAGAACTTGATGCACATCTTCATTTCTTCCCTGCCCGAGAGCCTAAGAATCCTTCCAAAAGGAAACAAAGTACATAGGACCAGTGCATACCCAGTCTCGCCCTGACATGGAATCAAAACACCCTGGGATGTACATCGGGAAAGCAGAATGAGCAGGCACGCCCTGAAGTGCATCTGTCTGCAACGTACAACAGGTCATCATCGAAGACATCAATGCAAAAGAAAAAGGCATCAAAGTAATTGGCACTGCTGAAAATTCAGATAACCTTAACTAGGCTATGGCCCATTTTTACTTACGGAAACTGAGATGTCAAATTTAACTTAAGGTGAGGCTGTAAAACCTTTTGGAACAGAGATTCTCCTGAAATGCCATTTTATGAAGGCACACTGTGCCAGTATACTTCAAGTTAAACATTTACTAGACACTTGAGAGAAACAAAACACTAATATAACTAGGGGAAAAGAATCTCTTAGATTCTCTACCAAGGTCATATATATGGAATAAAAGTCAATCGAACCATTGTTCTGAAAAGCAGAAGTATAAAAATCAGAAGAAAAAATCAGAAGAAAAAAAGATAAAAAAGACCAAGATCCTAACTCACTTTTCAAAATGAAACAAAATAAACAAAAACAACCCACTCCTATTCTTAAAGAAGGACTGGTTGTAGAAATCTATCAGGACAAATCAACTTGAAAACCTCTTTTTGGAAAGATTTACTAGGAATTTTTTCCCAACCAAGCTGAAATTATCACCCTCAGTACAGCAGAAAATGGTAGGAAATAATGTGTAGTACAAATAGCATTTTAAAAATTCCATTAGCTATGTAGGGGTTTTTTTGCTTCTGGATGAAAATATGGTAGCTACTAGAGACTGCACTTAAAACAGCATTCAGAAAATTACAGGATAGATTTATGTGAAAGCATGCATGGCTAATTCTTTTTAATATTACTAACGTGCCAAAAACTCACGACTTAGACAAAAAGTAAAATAAAATACTTACTTATTCAAATGGCAAAATAATTTGTACTAAGTCCCAGTGACATTTACAGGAATGGCATATGCTCAGGTGTAGTTTTTGGCATCTATAGATCTGTGTTTTGGGATAAATAACTTCACTGAAGTGCAACTGGAAGCCAAGCATTTATCTTGCACAAGCTGATTCAGGAAACAGGAGCACTAGTCTGGCCAGCTTAAGAGTTGGCTTTTGATGAGGGAAACCAGGCTGCTGGAGGAAGGGGAGGGGGCAAAAGTAGATGGGACTACATCAAAATGTCAACAGACTGACCAACTCTGCTAGGCAAAATGGAGACTGTACGTATACATTGACTTTCTGCCTTAAGATCACCTATCTGTCACCACAGGAACAGCAGTGGGGCAAGGAAATACACCTTCCTATCTAAACCTGCAACATGTACAGCACCAAGAATTGTTATCAGGGAAGAAAATATTAAGCCGTGCTTGAGAATTTAGCTCATGAATATCACCATATCTGACAAGGGGGTGGGGAAAACAGCCAGCTCCTCCTCCGAGAGGAGAGGAGAGGAGAGGAGAGGAGAGGAGAGGAGAGGAGAGGAGAGGAGAGGAGAGGAGAGGAGCAAGGCTTGCAAGCACAAAATAAGAGTTTGTGTCATGGTGTTGAAACACGGACCTGAAGATGAGGTAAGGGGGTGCCCAGAAGACATCTGCTAGGACAACCAGGCCAACAGGTTGGTGCAGTCCTTGAAGCAGCAGAAGTCAGTGCAGTGCCTCACAGACCACCTGGACCCACCACGGCTGACTGGCCCCACCAGGGGAATTACCTGCCCGTACAGGCATGGACAGAGCAGGCATGGTCAGCCGCAGGGCTGTGCATGCCACCCACACCCCGCACCACACAGGAGCCAGACGCCACCATCACCTTTTCGAGGAAGGGTACGATTTGGCCTGAAGGTGTCGAGGAATTGCTGTGAGGACAGCAAGCCAAACACAGCCAAAACTGGGATGGACACCTTCAGCTCTCCTTTCTCTCTTCGCATGGCAGCTTGCTGTTGTCAGTACGGGACCACCTACTACCACAGTAGGTGCCATTCTCCTGCTGCTTCTCCAGCAGCTACTCCTGGGCAACACCCACAGCATGGGGCAGAGGAAAATCATCTCACAACCTTCCTCTTCAACCATTCTGGTTGACATAACACACACATCAGTCCAGACAAAAAAAAGGCATAAATCAGAAATAACCTGAACACCAGCTAAAGCAAAGTATTTAAAACATACAGAAAGACTAAAGGACAAGTATCCAGGTTATGCAGGCAAACAATCCTCCAAGATTTAAAACGTTGTCAAGAATTTGCGCCTTCACACAACATGACCAAACTTTTCACCCAGTATTTTCCAAGCGTCATGACAAAACAGAGCTAAACTCAAGCAGCATCAGTCTAGGTTATCATCACTAAATCAAGCATAAATAAGGCCAGTTAATAGACCACAAGCTTCATCGCAGCACTTAATTTCCATCTCAGCAAAGGTTGAGCAATTTTGGATTTCTAAAACATCTCTTGCCACTCTCCAGTAATTGAATGCGTTGTGGAGGCCAGCAGAGAAACACAGAGAGCCATCCAGGAGACCTCAGAGCCATAAAATAATTTTACTTTTGAATTGTGCTTAAATAATATTTCAGTGTGAAGAAACAGACATCTTTACTGTGCGCTACATTCCTGCCATTCCAACCTGTCCACAGGTTCCTGTTCATGTTCTTTTTCCTCTGTATACAGAAAGCCTTCTTTCTCAAAAGACACATTGCACAGGGAAATTTCAGAGCAAGCTACATTTTCAGATGACATGCTTGAAAGTTTAAGTTATTGAAAAAATACTACCCTTTAAGAAAGAAAAAAAGAGCAGGAGAGAGACGTAGACCAGATGGTGTGGGAGGCAAATCAAAACAGCACAAGGGTTATTAAATTGCATCCACTTGGAACTCTTAACTGGCCAAGAATCAGCAAGACAGATTTCCAAGTGAGTCTGAATATTCAGGGCTAAAATCCTGGGCCTAAATCTAGCTGCAAAAACAATATCAAAAGAGTGACACTGTAAACATACCAGGAAAAAAAAAAGATAATTTATTTAGTGTTTAATTTATATGCTTGCCACAGTTACAACAGTATATTGGAACTGAGCCATCTTCTGATGGGAGAATATGAATGCTGACTTCTATGCAGAATAGACTCCTCTACCAAAAATATTCTTGTACATGATGTGTCATGATGAGATAAAAAGTCATTAAAAATACTTTAAAATTTTGAAAGAACATATTTTTTCCAATGAAAGCTGAAGATAGTCTGCAATTCTGAAAATGGAGTCACTTAAATTTAATAAGCCATTTTAAACAACAAAGTTAGAAAATTCTGGCCAAACTGCACAGCATGCAGGCGTAAATATTCCCCAAATTTGCAAAATGCAACATGAATTACAACAGCTCATATTTACTGGAATGCAAAGAACTAGTTTTTCCCTTTTATTCTTACACTCTGAACTGCACAACTTTAAACACTGTCCACTGATAACAGAAAAAGGGGAGAAAAAAAGCTCTTATGAAAGGTTGAGGACTAGAGTAATACACCTAAAACCATTATTGAATTTGTCAGCCTTTCAAAGAAACAGATGGGCTAGGAGGACACTCGCCTAAATTATATTAGGCAAATACAATGGCAGCTCCTGCAGGTCTAGGGCAATCAGGAGGAACAGTGGTTTAAACAGAAGAGTTCTTGAGGCTAGACAACACCTTAACAGGCAACGTATCCTTTTGTGATTTCTTTTATTTGCATTGAATACTTTAACTACATTTCAGAAAAAGCTGTTAAAGGGAAAGGGCTTAGGTCAGGTATTATCAGTAATTACAGCTATATAACCTCATCTTCAAAGCATTAAACAATGAGGATGCTCAACTCCCCACTGACTCAGAGTATCGTTGCTATTATGCATAGAGAGAAACTGAAGTGTTGATGGCAACCTCAGGCTGTCAAGTCAGTCCACATTAAATCAAGCATTACAGGCAGAAGTTTGACTCATACTTTTTTGAATTCAAAATTAGGATTCTTTAAAGGTCAGAAAAAAGGAAAGATTAAAGACAGTGTAAAGCAGAACTGCCGAAAGAAACAAATAATGCTTTAGTGAAATCTGTTTTTTCTTTGGGTGTTTAACTTTAAAGGCAGAGTAGTCATAGAGGAAGATCTCCAAGGCTGAGAGGAAAGCTGTAAGATCCCAGGGCCCTAAAAACAAAAGACAGGTGAGAAACCATGTATATTTTCAGTATTTCAGTTATTTTCTTCTAACAATCCAAGAAGCTGGGGAAAAAGGCAAGGTTAAGAGACTGTCTTAGAATTCAGGTTTTCTTTAAGCCTCCAGAAATCACGTGTTATTTCTGCTGTCAGTCATAACTGTGGATGGGTACTTGGTAAGAAAGGGTGTCTAGGAAAGGGTATCTCTGAAATAAAGCTCAAAAGAATATTTAATATTTAATATTGTTAGCCCTGTTCTGAGTCGGGCCTGGATCCTATGAGGAACTGAGGTCCCTTCCAATCCTAATTATCCCAGATTGCACATATTTCCACTTCATATTTGTCTGTTCAGTGTCTAGCCTAACTAATGCTCTGTTGTTTTAACTTTTTGTCATTCCTTTCACTATTAGATTTGGTCATCAGTTCACCTCGCAACTGATCATCTGCCCCTTCAGGTTGGCCACCACGGTAAATCTAGCCCATCAAGAACCACCCCACATGTGGCTGTTGGCCAGGCTCCGCATTTGAGTGCTCCAGTGCTCTCAGAAATAATTCCCTCAGTAAAATACAGAGATAAACCTGAACATAAGCAAACTGCTGTAAATTAAAGCAGACTCAAGACAGAAACTTCCTGTGATAATTGCTCCAGTAAGATAAAAAGCAAAACCAAGATCTAGCTTTAAATTCCGTCTCCACAAGCCTCAAACTGATGAGTGAACCTGAGAGCAAGAGGTAGAGGACAATACACTACTAAACTATGCCAGAAAAATAGCCATTTAGGCAAATGAAAGCTATCAAACTTCAGAGCAGCCTGCACTTCATTGTATTCATGTGCAAATCTACACATTCATTAGCATATCTACCAGGATAGCATGAATTAGGGCACAAAGATGAATTTTTAAATTATCTTTCATTTTAACCAATTTGCTTTTAGCGTCAAAAAGAATCTCTATGCTGTTAGCAGACTAAAATACCCCACCTTTCTCATTTACACTTAGGAAAAAACCAAAGCAAATAATGAATGGTTATAAACTGTAATCAAGTAATCCAAATAATAGCACTCAGGCATCCCTTAACTAAATGTTAATAGCCAAAAACCAGGTATTTTGAAATCCAGTAAGAAGCAATTGCAAAGACATACTGTGCTGGTTTTGGCTGGGATAGAGTTAATTTTCTTCACAGTAGCTAGTATGGGGATATGTTTTGGATTTGTGCTGGAAACAGTGGTGACAATACAGGGAGGTTTCCATTATTGCTGAGCAGTGCTTACACAGAGTCAAGGCCTTTTCTGCTTCTCACCCCACCCCACCAGCGAGTGGGCTGGGGCTGCACAAGAAGCTGGGAGAGGACACGGCTGGGACAGCTGACCGCAACTGACCAAAGGGATATTCCATATCATATGGCATCATGCGGAGCATATAAAGCTGGGGAAGAAGAAGGAAGGGGGGGACATTAGGAATAATGGCGTTTGTCTTCCCAAGTAACCATTAAGTGTGATGGAGCCCTGCTCTCCTGGAGATGGCTGAACACCTGCCTGCCCATGGGAATGACTGAATGAATGCCTTGTTTTGCTTTGCTTGTGTGTGCAGCTTTTACTTTACCTATTAAACTGTCTTTATCTCGACCCAGAGTTTTCTTACTTTTACTCTTCCAATTCTCTCCTCCATCCCACCTGGAGGGGAGTGAGCAAGCAGCTGTGTGGGGCTTAGTTGCCGTCTGGGGTTAAACCACGACACACACAAAAGTCCAAGATTAAATCAGTTCCTGTATCTTGATCTGTGGCCAGAGGAATGTTGTTATTTACAACATCTATATTGCTTCAAGGGGAGGCCAGTTGGCTTGAACACAGACTTTCTAATCTAAAACATCTTCAGGAACTAGAAACATCATCTGTCAAGTTTAAAAGCCCCTAAATTTAATCTTTGTTTGAATGTTTATTAACATCCTCAGTGTGACTTCATTGACTGTAATAGAATCATGCCAACTTACAACAGCTGAAAACAGGCATTACACTTTTTGTAGTATTATCCTGTACCCAGCATCAGCCTCTACATTCCGCAGTCATATAAACAGAATAAAGGATGAGAGGAAAAAAAGAACTGCAGACAAGATGCCCTGGTAGTGTATGGCACTCCTTCAGTAGTCAGCAGTGTGCAAAATCCCACTTGGAGAAAAGGAACTGTCCTGCCACTTCCTTTAAAGATGTGCATGTTTCTTGGTATGCACTTTCTCCTGTAAATTAAAAAAAAATTACACGCACTTACTGTGAGCAAGGTCTTTCTTCAAGGCAAGCGAATATCTTCACAGCCACCCTACACATCTATGAGAGCTACTTCTCTAAACTCCTGGTGCAGGTGCTGCTTCCTTTCGACAGCAGGATGAGTGTCTGGAAGACATTTTAGCCTTCTGGTCCCCACAAAGCTCTCCACCACTCAGTCTCCTCTTTCAGAACAAATCCCTGCTCCTATGCCCATAAAACTTTCAACTTCTTCCCAAGCCTGAAAGTCTGTCCTCCACAGAAAGACCTTAAAAGCTTGCTATTTACTGAGTGAATGATGGCATACAGAAATAATTACCAATGGGAATCAAGTAGATCAAGTACTTTGACTTCATCTTTGTGAGGATGGAAGCTGGAATTGCCTTTTAAAAAAAATTGCCTTGCCAAATTTGCTTTTTCCTGTTCCCCAAGTTATTTCAAGTAACTATCTCAGGAACTTTCTAATCACGAGATACATCGATTTGAAAAATACTCATTTTCTCCAAACATTTCTCTACAACTGTAAGTTACAATGGTTCCATGATTAAATTATTCTCCAACTGTACATTTTCCTATTTTCTAATAAATCCTTTTTAACAAGAGAAGATCTTAGACTCAGCCATTTTAGAACAATTGTTAAGTTTCCTTCCAGTTATGACATGCCTGTTTCTCTTCTATGCTTTCTGTTTTAACCTGCAAACAGACTTTTATATGTCTCTTACAATTCTGGTTGGTATTAACTTGTTCATGACACTGCTCTAGAAATGCTGTAAGGTTTTGCCATTTATGCTGTGTTGTCTGTCCTCTTTTTTTAACCAGTAATCATTAAGAATAAACAATGGCAGTAGGCCAAAGCTACTTAAATGCAGTAGGGTACATTTATGACAAGATATTTAAATGCAGTAAGAAGAGCTCAAATGTCCTATTTCCTTGGATAAAAATGTAAGCAAGCTAGTTGCTTTACTTCTACTTGAATCCAAATCAACAATAGGAATTTCTGATATAGGGTTTTTATTTTAGCATTTTGATCTGTTATGTTTTCTTCTTAGAATTTTACCAAGTTCTCCATTAAACATCATATTATGTAGATGCACAATCATGCTTGGTGCCACATGTTCATGGACACGCCATACAGAAACTCTTGCTCACACAAAAATATCTCTGCTCTCAGCACACTCCACATACCTTCCTTCTGCCACAGTTTCCTCATTTATAAGATAAATAAGACCATCTCACTTTCTCATGGAATTTGAAAATTAATTAGCATTTACAAAATTCTTTCACTTTGCAACAGGAGTTTCAGGAGGTGTTAGTGACTCTACAAAACAAGGTACCACTAACACCTACAACTGTGTCAGTGAATTGCAAGGTCCTGCTCTGTTTTAGATGTTGAACACTAATGGTTGCAGAAGTAACACAGAAATTCGTATCTGGCAAGTGAAATGCCTTTCAGTTCCAATTTTATACAATTATACTATAATCATGTAGGTCTGACTTTTTTTTTTAATACATCTTCTATTGAGGTGAAAAAAAATATTGGATGTTCACTGAGAGAATCTGGTTTCTCACAAAGTTAAAACCTCATTATTACCTTCATCGAAGAGGTATAAATGCTAAGTTAATTAATAAAATTTCACTATCTGTCTTATACAAGACAGACTGCCTCCAGAACAGCACTGCTCCTCATGTGATTCAGAATGCCATTCGATGAGACAGGTGAATGTCTGTCCCCACCTATTCCAGTCTTACACAGCACTGCTTTATTAATTGCTAGACTCCTACACAGACAGAGGCCTCTAATGTGTCATACAATCTGTATACGTGCATGAACTTTGCAAGCCACTGGCACAACTGTTTTATTTATTTATTTATTTATTTATTTATTTATTATTTGTGGCAGTAATTATGAGAGAGACATTTAGGAAAGTGTTAACTATATAACTGGTTTACAAGCAAAATAAAATGCAAAATGTGTTTATGAAACCAGGTCTTTTTAAGTTCATCTCAGCAGATGGCTGCTGGGGGGGAAATGGCAGAACAGTCTACAGATTTTTACAAAAATAGTTTTGTAGGGTCTTAGTTCTGAACAACTCATGGTTCACACACCCCCTTCACTGTCCAGCCTCGTGGAGATACATGCAAGCTTGACTTTAGATGGGTAGGGTTCACTCATATTGTTTGCCAGATCAATGAAACTGTACAGTGAACTAGAAACCATATTAATGCAAAAACAGACATTAGAGTCAGGAAAACAAATCTTCCTGAAGATTTCTTTTCAGTCAGAGCTATAATGATATAAGTGAAAATATAAAATAAGAATGGAGACCAAAGCAACTATTCTGCACTACACAAAGGTCTGCCTGCCTAGGCCAAGACAGAAACAGGGACTTCATAGAAATGGATGTTCAGGTAACTGAAGTTCAGGTAAAATGAAGCCTCTGAGAATCCAGTAAAAATCATTTCTGCAAAGCTGAGCTGGCACTCTAGAGCTAATTAAACATGGCCAATGAATTAGTGACATAGTTCACTAATTACTTACTTATCATGTAAGTGCTAGTCTATTATTTATCACAAAATTCAATACATCACAAATCATGCCTGATGAAGTCTTCTGATACACAATCGAGGAGAGAAAGGGTTTACATACAAATTCGTTAGTACATGCGAGAGAGAGAGAGACAAACCACTACTGGTACATAGATGCAACTGAAATCCCAAACAATGCTGTTTTCAAAACTTGTGATGGTGGAGCAGTGGTTCATACAGAATTCCTTTAAAAATAACTATTTGCATTGCATGTTTGGGGGACACCTAGAATACGAAGGCTTCTACTGCTTGGGTCTTAACTCCTACAGCTGTAATCATGTTAAACACCAATAAAAACTATGCAAAAATGAGGGAAATGTCTGCTGATAACACTGTTGTTACATGACAGACAACACACTCCCAAGCTAATGTCACAAATGCCAGCTTCAAATACTTACGAGGATTTAACACAGTATTTGGTAAGTCAGTCAAATGAGTCTTGAGTACTGAAAAAATGAGCTCAGGAAAAGGTTCGTAGTCTTCAGCTATATTTTACAGTTTGCACATAGAATAAAAGTATGAATTTAACTTGGTTTCTAAATCCAAAATGTTCCTCCCTTAGATAGCTACTTGCAATATTAATCTATCTGAAATGCTTTTCCTCTAGTAGAGGTCAAATTACGTAAGTTTTGAGCAGTTCCAGATACTCTACTTATTTAGAGGGTTACTAAAAGATTAAAATCGTTGCATTTAACTTCAACATATAATTTGAAGCTGAACTACTTTATTTGCTAGTTAAATAGCATTTTGCCCCACTCTAGAGACTAAATTCACCACAGAGCAGAGAATTCTTACCACTTCATAAATATCTTGTTAGCAGCTAAACTATGACCTAGGTAAGACACTTCATCACGAAACAGAACATTAAATCAACTAAACTCATTTTTGTTAAAGCAGCAAAACAAACTGTAGCCTTTTCAGAAGGGAGGGGAACCCTGATGGTGGAGAGAATGGTGACTAATAGTATAAATTAAAGTATTGGCTTTTTTCTCTTGGGACTCAGGAAGGATCTTTTCCAAATTATGGTTTTAAAATAAAGACATTTGGAGGTCTCAAGGCTTGGTCCCTTTTGGACATTTATCAAAATCCCTAAATCACCACATATTTTAGAAAAACTTGGCAGTCTCTGCACAGAAAAGCCCAGGACTGACCTAACTGACTCAGAATTACCAGAGAGAGTCATTTCATCAGTTCAAAGGAGGAAAAAAAAAAGGGGGAGGAAAGAAAAAAAACCAAACACAATAGGAAAAACAGCACAGAGAAAAAAACAGATAAACCCCACAAAGGAGTTGCATACCTCAGACATGCGCAAAGATAAAGGAGGTCATCATTTTCAGTATTTCATAACTACAGTTTTCACTTGAAGAAAAAAAGCATGTGTATTTTTCCTAAATAAGCAGAGTCTACTGTTGTTTCTACACTATTATGGCTCTCAAAGTGACAGGACCTGTAGATGGTAAAATTGGCAATGACTTCCTTCATGTCTCTATCCACTGTGAGTGTTTCAAATTAGGCAAGGTATTTGAAATATCCAACCATGGCAGCAGACGCAACTTCGCCTCCCTTCTTTTTCTTAAGTAAAACTTGCTGTACAACCCATGGTGAAAGATATGGCCATTGCTTACATTGTACCTCCTGAAGAAGAAATAAGAGACCACAGCATAAGGCAGGGCTTTCCCAAGCACAGCACGGTGCTGTGTTCAGTACCTGTACCACCAGCCATGTTGGCAGCAGCAGAAGTTTCTAATTCCCTGCCAGTCTGTGCTAACGAGCACGTTAGCCTCCCCTATACTTGCTATCACACATTCTCACAACCCTAACCCCATTTCAACACCCCACAGACATTTATTTTCTTAATAAACTGGATCACAGTCCAGTTCCTCTGCTCAGACAAGCCAACCCACCCGAGCCTGCTCCCACCTCGTTGGAGCTGTGCTCCCAATCTCACCCTTTCCTGGCTTTACTCTTCCATCCCATGCAAAAAAGTACAGATGCCGATACCAGCAGTTTCTTAGGCAACATCAGTTACGAAGGAGCACGCTAATGGCTCAGCTAGTCACAGAAAACCATTTGTTTGGAGGTATTTTTCCTACCTGCTTTTCAGGCATTTTTTTTCCAGACAGCTAGGAACAGCCATTGTAGATCACTTTGAAATACTTCCTACCATTGGTAGGCAACCACAGCATATTTGTGAATTCCTAAGATTGAAAGTGCTAGGTAATGGGCAAAGAATTAGTCAGAAATTAAAAAAAAAAAAGGGAAAAAGAAAGAAAAGAAAAAAAACAAGTGTCAGAACAAAATGTGCTGTAAGGAAAAAAATAAAATCTTAGGAACAGAAAAGTAAAATGAAGGAAGAGGGCAGGATGATGGGAGTTACAGGAACTGAGGACAACCCTGCAGAGACAATGACAAGGGCTTATATTTCTTCTGACATTATTTCTATAATTCTAAGCCCGTAACTTATTTCAGATAAATATTAATGGTTAAAATTGAAATTATATCATATGCTCCCAAATGTACGGTAGTTTTAGTTAATTGCCTTGGTCTTGCAACATGCAACTACTCACACAATATGGGATTTTAAAGAGCAAAAGAAGCAGGAAAATATTAACCAGTATGAGATTAAAGGATACTATTTTAATCCATTAAATTGATGCAGACATGATGTTAAGAGAGAAAGAGAAACTATCGTTTGCAAAAAGTTTTCTATGAACTTTGTCTAAACTCAGAAAAAAAAATAACTGAATCTTTGAAAATAGTAAAGCCTGAACGCTGCCTTTCAAATTGATGAATCTCATTCTCTGGTACAGTATGACAACATACCTTACCAGAGTTACAGAAAGTTAAGTTACAGAAAGGCAAGTTATTTAAGAAGAAACCACAGAAGCAGAGCCTTAGACATGTCACAAGAGCTTCTGCTGAGGGAAGTTTAGCTCCCAAGAACCGTAGTATGACAGCTCCTATCCTGCACTGAATGATAGCATGAAGCTGAGGCGCAAGAGAGATATGAAGGTGATAATTAGCTTGGGGGAGAACTGACCCACGTGACATTCTCATAGGTGAAATATGAAATAATTATATAGAGGCAAATGCCAACTCATTGGGAAACCATAATGAGAGTTAACTCTAAGTGGTTAACTGATACGATGGAGTTTCACAAGTTTCAGTGCTATGGATACCTCCCTTACTGAACTCCACAGGCAAACCCAAGGTGTTAGGTGTTGCCAATACTCTGATCTTGGCAAATGAAATAAAATGTCAGCAAAAAATGGTATGGAGCGGATGGGAAAAAAGATGCACAATTGAGTGAAGACAGGCAGAAGGTTTTGTGCTTAAACCATTGCACTGGTACCAAATGGGGACTTGGCAACAATTCTGCGTCAAAGATCTGGAGGAGATCAGAACTTGAGCAATGCCATCCTGCCACAAAACAGTCAGACATCACTCTGGGAAATAAAAACAGCATCATCTGGTAAATATAGGAAATAATCCTCTTCCTTTAGCTGGTGCTGGTGCAGCCTGAGCTGGAATATGCCAGTTTTGGTTAGCACACTTCAAGAAAGATGTTCTGGAGCAAGTCCAGTGGAAAGGAATGAGCACGACCATGAGATTCAGAAAACATGATGTAAGAGAAAAGGCTGAGAAAACAGGAGGGGGAAAGGGGTGTCCATGGAGAGATGTCCACAAGGAAACAATTTTTGAAAAGTGTTTGCTTCAAAGTTTGAGGAGCTGTTTCAGAAGTCACAAAAAAAATAGAGCACAACTACAAGGGGCAGAGGAATAAACTGTAAGAGGAAGTAATGCACTTAAATTACAACCAAGCATAAGTAAGCCCTAAGCCTGCGTGCTTGCCTGTGGAAGTCACTGAACCTCTGTTCCCGTCACTTCTTGAGAATAGGTTATGCCAGCTACAGGTGATTCTGCCTTGAAGAACAGATAATCTGACCTCTCAAGGTCCTTTTCAATCCTTTTTTTCCCCAATCATACTGTGGTTACAGAAGACCTTGAGCTTCCCAGAAAATATAACAGACGTAAAGACACTTGAAGAATTTATACGGAGCCTAACAGTACTGAGGTTTTATTTTTCTCTGTTTATTTCTAGAAATGATAAATCACATGCCAATGGCCAGCACAAAGATGACATTTCAAGTATTTCACTGATTGCTAAAGACTTGCGTGCAGAAATAAGTTACTACATCTAGTTTACTCTGTGGTTTCACACTGAACTAGTACTTTCTAATAACTACCTTTGCGGGCACAGTAAGTGTTCAGTAAATGCGAGGTAACATTTTGCATTTTTTGTAATTTTGAAAATGCGCTGTAAATCGACACCTTTGCTTTTTGCAGTCCTTTCCTGTGTAAACACATCTTCCCCAAGTTCCAGACTCAAAACTGCTCCTAGCTTTAAATTTTGCCTTTGGATTACAAGCCAGGATAACTTCTGAAATCTGCCCTTCCTAACTCTACATGCTCTTGTCTTTGACTGGCACCATCCTCTTCAAAGCATTTGCTACACTTGATATGTTCTTAAATAACACATTGACAAAAATATGCATATTTTTCTCAAGAGCAACATTATCCAAAAGCTCTCTAGACATAAAACTTGAAAGAAATGTGTTTTTCTTTTTTTCTTTTTGCTTTGAAAACCACAGTATCATGAACTTTGTAACAGATTCTCTGTTACCTCTGTTAGGGAACAGATTTCTGAATCCTATTTCTACCTCGACGCAGAGAGAACAAGATAAATGTGAGACCAGCTTTAGAAAAACAGGTTGAATCACTATCTACAATTTCAGATATTAATATCCAAATTCACTGAGTTTGCAAAACCAAGCATAAAGAACAGACTCACCCTCTCAAGATATTTATTAACTACTGCTTCTGGTCTGGCTGGAAATACTTTGAAAAAAAAACCAATTTGTTGCATTAAATTGCTTCCAGGCAGAGCTAGGAAGCATAGTTATTTTTAAAATTAAAACAACAGCAGATATATTTTCCTCATGTAGGTTTGGTTCAGATCCTGTTCAAGCTTGTAATTTTATCTACAGAATACCACTTTCCCCTTTGCAAGGGATTCTGGTCTATCATGAAAGGAGTCATCATTAACCACCACTATAACTACAATTTTTAAAATAATTTTTAATGTTTAAGCTCACCCTTCAGCTATTGAGTTCCTAGGGTACCACAAACGATTTTTATTTCCCATTCCCCAGTAAAGGAATTTCTTATATGAACATAATTCTCTGGTTTCTCTGTCATAGACTCCTCCCCTTTTCTTCTTTTCAACTTTATGAAAAAAATGTTTCATGTCTGTTCTAAAGAAGCATGATTTGTATTTCTCAACAGAAAGTTGTAAGATTTAAAAGAGTAATTATGGCTAAATGCTACACGATCCTTGTTATTTTCAACTTAGAATATTCAAATATTCAAATAGCACACTGAAAGCTTTGATAGATCTTCAGAACCTTTGCAAAACTCTCCTTTTGTCCATTTCATTGTTTATTGTACCAAAAAAATCTCCCTTGTTTTATTAACACATTTAATTTCAAAAGATTGTTCATTCTTACCTAGTACAATGCAATACAAAACTCAGTGGAATCCTAAAATTCAGCTTAAGCAACAACTGCTGGAGATTCAAATGCTTAAACACAAAGAGACATGACAAAGAGTATTTGTGGTGAGAATAACTACCTGACAACTAGTTAAACACTTGTTTGCAGACTAGGCTTTCGAGGCAGGTGAGATTTTTCTTATTTAAACTGCACAGGTTCGGCTCGGCTCTGCAGAATCTAAATCTTAGACAGCCATCAGTTATGACGATATTGTGAAAGTGTTTCCAAAATTTCTAGCCCACACAATTATGTTAATGTTTCTGCATATCACATTTTCTATCTCCGAGAGCATAGTTCCATGGCAATTTAAGCTACTCTGTGCTAGGGCTGCCATGTGCTCCCCCTCCAGCCACCCACCCTGCCTCTTGCCCATGCCAGAGCTGGTGCTCCTGGGAACAGGAGGTAAGCCAATTCAAGCAGCCTAGCCAGCACTGGGTTGGATTTTGCAGGGTTAGTTTTTGTCTAGTCAGCTCTCTGATAGACAGTTTGGGTAGTTTTGCATTACCTGACAATTACACCTCAGGGTAAGCACACCTCAACGCAACTTTTTGTAAAGAAAAATGCTTCTCTAATATATCAGCAAAATGTGAAAACCAACACACCTTTAGAATCAGAACAGAATTGCTACTGCCTGAAATAAAAGAGTATAAGATATTATATTTGGGTTATCTACCTAAAATCTGTTCGCATAGCCTTCATTTGCCTTTTTAAGCTTTTGGGTTTTTTTAAGAAGACAAAGTTTCCTATATACAGAAACATCACTGCCACGTTATTAGCTCTAGTATTCTTGGGTTTTTTTCTGTAACACAATTCTGCCATGTCACTTTTCTAAACTAGAAACAACTACAGTAAAACCATTTGTTACCTTATCTCCCAGAATATGCACTCTCTCATTTTAAATACTATGAAATCTTGGCATTATCTTTATGCTTTACTTTGTATAACTTCTTGCTAAAACTTTACTATGATCAAGTATGCCGCAAATTTTATACAATGTTGGAGTCTCTTAAGCTTTCAAGCAGTTTTGTTTATTATTGGTTCATACAAGAGACTCACAGAACCTATTTTAAAGTAACTCAGCTGTTATAAACCTGGGCTGTCAAGAAATCCCATTCTTTTTTTCCCCCCCTCCTTTTTCTCATTTCAGATCTTGCTCTATTCAGCAAAACTTTTGATACACTCATAAGAGTAGTTTCTCCTGCAAATCCAGACAAATCTGATGATCATTTCTAGAACTATCCTTCTTGGCTTCTTCCTTTCAGAGATGTCTTATTCTTCTAGTATCAGACCTTCATTTGTTCTACATCCAAAAGAACAAATCACTGAGGTCCCACAACACCTTTATCTGATCTAAAGTGGCACTGCTGTGACTCAGACCTCCTGTCCCTCAGTGTGCAGCCCCTTCTGCCAGCACTGGTGATCCCACAGACAACTAGTTTTATCGTAGCGCTCTCACATGGACTTACGCTACCACTAACAGATTATTATTTCTTTATATACCTGTACCTTACTGGAAATCCAGACATTGAACAGGGTTAGTCAATGACGTATTAAACTGTATTAAACAGCTTGCAATATGAGACAAATTTAAGACAGAGTATACAGAGAAACAGACAACAGTGACCAGCATGATAGCACACAATTAGCCCAAACTTTAAATGAGGGATTTCTAGCGACACCACAACAAGGAAGGATAACGATTAGTTTTGCAGGTATTTATGGGAAGCTTCTACGAAGCATGAAGGAAGAAACTAGGAAAGTGTGTGACAGAGACCGACACTGTGAGCGACACAGAGATTCATTAATTCTGCTGTTGGAAGATGCTACTACTGCTACTATTCCCATCCTCCTCCCACCTGCTCAGCAAAACTGTCTTGCCAAAGGCTACCAGCTCTAAGCGAGCTAGTGAAATAGGCGACCTCCCTGCTAAATCCCAGCTTGGTAACAACACTGCAGAAGTTAGAGCCTCCTCTGGACTATTGGCAGAGCTGCTCATGTGAGAGACCTCTGATTCATCAAACTCAAAATCAACTGAGTTAGCTTAGACCAAGTGAACTGCAGGATTTTGCTGATGTTGCCTGAAACAGGTTGCTGAATGTCCACCCACTACTCTGACAGGAAAGTTGGAAGGTGGTAACATCCCACAGGAAGGAAATTATGAAGAGCTGGGGAGGGGGAAGGAGGTAACTTCTTTTAACAGTACTTTTAGATATGGATGATGCCTGGCCATGTCCAAGAAAAAAAGTACAACAGTTACATCCTGTTAAGGGCCTTAGAAGTGAAAGATTAATGTCTTACAAACAGAAATGTACGTAAGGACTAATTTTAAGATTTTGCTGTGAAACGCAGCTCAAATGCCCGAGCTGTGCTCTGACTTAACCTGCTCCTAAGATTTTTCTGTGCTGGTTATCTCTGCCCCTGAACTTTGTTCTCAAAAAAAAAAAATCTTTTGTGTCTCCTTCACATCCAAGTTCAAGGTATGAGATCTATCTAATCTGTTGTAGACAGGGAGGAAAGAAAGCTCCTCCACTTGTGCAGGCGCCTGCCAGTCTCATTAGTTTGCATTGGGTAGAGTTCTGTGATTCCTCTTTTACACTTACATATGATTAACTTATTTTTCTTTACAGTTCATATGATATAGAAGAGCAGCATGTTTCTGACTAGTAGAAATCAAGCTTATTATTTGCAACCATAGTCTTTATACTTTTTTTTCCTAAAGAAACAGGGATAAAATTCTTCCTGTCTTTTGCTGTATGTTATCTGCCCTCTGTCTACTCCATAATTGAATATGTGACTGCATTATTACTTTGGTAAGGAATTAGTCCTTTGGTAGTTTGATTTATGATTCAACTAGACAGTTGTGTATGTTGTTTTGAAAGTAAGACTTCACAATTTTAAGAGAAGTCTTAACAGAATTTATCCTCTCTTTATACAACCAGTCATGTCATTCTACTCACATACACAATTCCATGGAAAAAATAATGTTAAGTCATTAAACTACCAAAAGCAAGGAAAATCATTTATAGAAGCCACTTCATCTTGAAATAATACTTACCAGATGAACTGTTAAATGAATGGCCTAGGGCAGTGTTGATGAGGACAAGGGGCAATAACCTGGAGTTACAGAATTAAATGTTTATGCTGCTCATATAAAAGGAAGTGTCCAAACAGAGCAATTCAAAGACAGAAATCTAAGTTCAGTAGAGGTTTCATAAACATGACAATACACACGGGGATTTTTCTTTCAATAAAGGATATCAAACGTGTTTGTTGTTTCTCTTTACAAGTTCACATCACCTGAAGTGTAAGTATCAAATCTAAAAGGTACTTAGATGCATGTCTCCCATGTGAAATTGATGGAGAGCTCAATGACAAAATACCTGTGGGGACCCAGTCTAATTTCCTGATTGAAGTGCTCACACTTTAACACTAGCACTGGCCAAACTGGGGTCTGGAACAGTTCCCCACTGACTTCACTTTGCTGTTCCTGCAAGCAATACCCTCACAAAACATCTTCCTGTTGCTCCAGCAAAATCAATATCGTGGAAAAAGAAAAGGTCTTATCTCTTTCCGTCGTGCTAATTCTCTGTTCACCTCTGCCCACCATAGTCTTTCACTCCTGCAAAATCCTTTTTCTCTGTGATTACTTTCCAGCAGAGTCAGCTTACTGATTTAACTAAATAAACAAAGAGCTTCAGGTGCCCATGAAACTGCACCAATGCAACCACACAACCTTTAGGGGATGTCAGTTGTCTCTGCTCTGGACTCAGAGGAAACAGGTACATAAGGCCATGTTCATTCTTCAAATACGTTCTACTGAATCAGTAGTATCGTGATATTCTTCCTCTTTCATCAGCTATTGTATACCACACTTCTTCACCATCACAGATAGGCATGCATTGAGACAGTTTATACAGCAAAACCAGGAAGCATCAATATAAATGAAGACTAATTCAATCAGCAGACAGCAGTATAGCCCCTTTGTTTCATGAAGCAGTGCACACTATCGGTACAATACATGTGCACAACAGCTCATGCAGGCACACACAAGCTAATTTTAAACCAGCTCAGAAGCATGGAACTGTCTCTAGGATACCCACACTGCTTCTTCAACAGGCTTTGCCAACTGCTCAAGACCACTGCTAACCACCCTGTCAGCTAGCTAAGCCTAAAGTAGGTGAAATACATCTACTTATGCCCATCACAATAACAGTGCACCATTACTGAAATGCATTTCTACTGATTTCTTGTTTTCACTGAAATTACAATGCAGATTTGTTTGTGTTCTTAAATGAAAGCTTCTGTCCACTGCCAGTTAAAAGACAAAGTCATACTCTATAGCTAAGGGATCACCCTGACTTTTTGAAAAGCATCTTTTACTGCCACCAGAAAAGTCACATACAGCCATTTTTAGTTTCAAAAAAGATCACCAGCCAGCATCACTTGGAAAAGAAAGTGGAATCCTTTCCCAAACTAGCTGAGGAGGACAAACAGATGTAAGGACAAAAAGGTTGGTCATGAGTCAAGTCTGTGGAGAACATCAGAAAAACTATCTAGCAGGATGTTTGCAAACGAATATTGGTGCATGGCAAAGGCTTGGAAAAAGTAAATGCCAAAAGCTGGTAAGGGACATTTCACTCCAAACTCCTTACACATTTAGACAAAACCAAGAGGAAAGACAATCATTTAAATTAAATTGTTGTTTGTCCCGAATGGTTACTAGCAGTGCTACAGCAGTCTGCAGCATGAGTAACAATTAAAAGCAGGATTAACAAACAATGCATCTTCTTTCAGTGCAGCAAAATCCTGTCGTTCCTTTTCTTTGAAGCTTTAACTACTTTGTAGTCACTGGATTAGAAGACTTGAGGACTTGCATACTTTCCAGACATGCTGAGCCTAATGACAACTTCCTTTACAAAGCAACAGCCTCACAATGAATAAACAAATAGCAAGCCATCCTTTGCACACAGAACACAGTGACAGATGCTATAAATTAGATGGAATACTGTAAGTAGCATTTCTTCCCTCTGAGCAACCGCACGGTGCAACACAGAACATCTATATAAAGATTTATGTATAAAAAACAAAGGAAGTTTGCTTAACATTTTTTCTTTGCCTGCAATGTTCAAAATAATACAAAGAAGCTCTTTTAAAATAAATTCTCTCAGTCAAAAGTATGATTAAAAACTTCAGATGCTGACTGGTTCTAGCCGACATTTTTATTGAATATAAAATGTGAATTTAAGACTCTGAAGATAAGCCATGAAGAGGACACTGCAAGTCTTCTATATAGAAGATTCTCATAGTTACCAAACAAAACTCAGTATTTATTAACATTCTTTCCTTTTACATTTCATTCTCATTGGCCAGTGGGCTAAGACTGTCAGTTTTCTAATTAGTGGTCAAACATATTTCCATGCCAATGACAGTTCTGAAAGCTATTCACACCTTACACAAAGTGCAGGGAGTTTACAAAAAAAGATCAGCTTTCCTGCAAACAACTGGAAGCTCACTAAACAGGATTAATTTGCCTCGTCTGTCAACCGGTCCTTTTCTTCCTGCATCTTGCATTTCTATGCTGTTTACAGCAGAAAAGAGATTAAGGAGAAAACTGCAATTCCATTGCAAATGCTTAACATAATCAAGACACTCAAGGGGAAAAAAACATTCAGTGGCAACCCTTGACCCAAGGATAAACTTCACCACTAAACTATTTAACGAATTAATTAACGCTAGGAAAGGTTTGATTAAGGTTCGACCTAAAAATAGTTAATGTAGTCAATGTAATTTATTAAAAGCTATGTGAAGATTTCTTGTACTCAAAGCTGTATCGACTTTTACCAGGTGACCTATGTACAATTTCCAGAGCTTAATCTCATTTATTAAAGTCAGGAAGGAGCTAAATCTCATGCAACTTTAAAGATTCAAGCATTTCACAACTTTTTGTAGTTAGGCAAAGGCGTTCAGAAGTAATCTGTACTTGTATTAATTTCTCCACTAACATTGTACTCGAAGAAATTAGGGTTTTTTTCTTTATAAAATTAGGTAGAAGTTTACAAACTTCAGGGCTTGCAAAACCATAGCACAGTTACCATCATGTTTTCATTCCCAGACATTCTGTTGGGACCAATTTTTTTTTTTTTTTAAAGACGATGTCCTGCATACTTCGCAAGTCATGCGGGTATTAACTTCAGGTTGATCAAGCGTCCTTTCCTATTTAATGGTAAGGAGGCAAAAGTTTGTAAGGCGAGTACGTTGTGCATCACCAGTTTCAAGAAACGACCATCCATCCTAGTTTCTATTGCCTCTCACTTGGTCATTGTAAAGTGAACACTGAAAAGGCTGAAATAACGTTTTCATAAATAAACGTTTAAATGAAAGGTAGATTAACAAAGACTCTATTTACCATTAAGCAAATCTAATTAAACAGACGAATACCGCTTAACAATAGAAGTACACAAGTATTTATTGCTGTGATTATGGGCTCTCAACCACTGTGCTGCACGTTCAGTCAAGAAAATGGAGTCTCAGACTTCATGCCTATCGAAGTACAGCGAATCCACGCTTCCCACAGGTGGTTGAGACGATTATCGCAAGCCCGTTTACAGGGTAGCAATAAAAAAAAAAAAAAAAGAATCCCCAAACCCGGTTTTAGTGGTCGTTCGTGATTTTATGCTGCCTCCGAGCAGGCTGAAACGTTCTCACGGAACTTGCAATGCCTCCGACGACATGTGCCGGCGGAGAGAGCGGTACCGACGCCCACAAAAGACGACGGAGATGCGCTGCCACGCTCGCACCCCCAGCCGCCCCAGCGCTTTTTTGGCCCATTCTGCCCCGCTCCCGGCGCGGTGCCCAGGAGCCCGCACTCCCCCGGGAAGCCCCCTCTGGGCGGGAGCAGAAAGGGTGGCGGTGGCAGATGCACAAGCGTGGGTGTTCACGGGCTGCGGGCGGGCCAGGGAAGGGCGGCAAGGGAAGGGAGAGAAGCAGCTCCCCGGGCACCCTGCACGCCTCCCCCCCGCTGCGTCCAAAAAAACCAGATTCAGCTGCTGGGGGAAAGCAGTGGGGACGGGACAGAAAGCCCGGCATCTCCTTTTACATCCCGCAGAGGACGACTGCCGTCCTCCCCGCGGCCCCGGGAGGAGGCGCAGCCCCCAGCCTCCCCCCCCGGCCCGGCCGATCCCCGGAGCCCGGGACCCCGCAGCAGGGGCAGGGCGGCGGGGCAGGCCGCGCAATTTGTCAGCGGGCCCCCTTCAAAGGGAGCAATAAAGGCACTAGGAAAAATAAACGCGACGGGAACCGACCCCAAATCCGCGAGCTGTAACACGCTCGCCTCCCGCTCCCCCCCCCCGGAAAAGCCCCAGACCTCTAGCTTTCTGCTGACCCTCTCCCTTCGCGGTAACGCAACAAATGGCAAGACCCGGGACCCCGGAGCTCAATAACAGGAAATATAGGCATCTGTCACCTCCCGGGGAGAGGTAAATGATTAGCGAAAGCAACAAAGGGAAGAAAAGCCCTTTCAAACGTGCAATTGATTAACAAGTACCCTCTAATCTGCAGCATCACTGTTTTTCCTTAAAGACATCATCGGTCTCCTCCTGCATTTCGGTGCCATTAAGGTAAAGGCAGGGGGAAGGCGCTGCTCGCCCGCCGAGCTCCCGCGCTGCCCGGCGGGGACAGCACGGGAAGGGTCACAAACCCGGCATGGAAATGGTGCCGCCTGTCATCTCCCCCTTCAGTGCCTGGGCAAAGCGCCCCGGGAAGGAGTTTGTGAGCAAGGTTTATCTGCTGCAGAGGGGGAGAGGGCAATTTTCCACAGAATGGTTCCACGAAAGATCAAAGAGCTGAATCCGGCAGCTCCTACCTCCCCGGTGCATTTCACATCCCAGGGAAAACGAAAACGTTAAACCTCCCCTTTTCTGCTCTGAAAGCACCACACATCTTAGGCGTGCGGGGGGGGGCGGGGGGGGGGGGAGAAGTTTATGCGGCTTCTTTTACAGGAACTGTAACTCTTACACCATCGCGGGTCTCCAACCCCACACGCTCCCTAAGGTCCCTATAAATCACGGCGCTCGCCTCGGAGATGCCGGACAAACTGGCAACTGTTCAGCAGCCGCACTGCCGCTGCCACGGCGCAAGGTCAGCTGTTAATAAGGGCAGTTTATTCAGCCTTAAAAACAATCGCGGAGCTCGCTGAACCGAGTCCTAGTGTTTCCTGAGTCCAAAGGCTGACCTCCTCAGCCCCCGAGGGTCGGCCAGGTACACAGAGGAAATGGGACCCTCTAAAGCTCACATGCACGCAGAAAGAGACCCCGCCGAGCCTCCATCAGCTGCAAGCGCGGCGGCTGCCCCCTCGCCCACTCAACCTTAATCCCCCCCTTCCTCCTGGTTCCCGCTGAGATTCTGGCAACACTCAACGGCCCAAATAATAACACATTATTATAACCACTCCGAGGGGAGGGCTGGAGGGCGGGCGGAGTGAAGGAGGAGGCTCCACTCCACTCCACTCATTGCTATCCACCCTCGGCAACGACAAAACCCCCAACTTTTCCTTTGTTTTCTCCTTCTTTCCCCCTCCCCCCAGTCGCCACCAACCAGCCTCGGTGCGCTGAACCGGCCGAGGGAGGCACGGAGCGCCCGCCGACAGCGCCGGGCCGGGACGCCGGGATGCGCTCGGCGAAAAAGTTGTAGCCAGCCTTCCGCGGCGCAGGAACCGCTGCCTCCCGCCAACCCCCGCCCCCTCGTAAAGAACCGCAACATCAGGTTTCCATTTTGCCAAGCAGAACCGAAAAAAAAAAGAAAGAAATGAAGGAGGGAAGAAGAAAGAAAGAAAGAAAGACAGAAAGAAAGAAAGAAAGACAGAAAGAAAGACAGAAAGAAAGAAAGAAAGAAAGAAAGAAAGAAAGAAAGAAAGAAAGAAAGAAAGAAAGAAAGAAAGAAAGAAAGAAAGAAAGAAAGAAAGAAAAAGAAAAAGTACCCAACACCAACCACCAGCCGGGGATGCGGGCGGCTCCGCCGGTCCCGAGCGGACAGGCGCCGCTCCCCTAGAAAGACGCGCGGCTCCCCCTGCCTCCCCTCTCCCGCACGCCCCGTCCCGAAAAGCGGCCGCATACCCCCGCCAGCCGGGGGTCCCGCTCCTTACCTGCCGCGCGGAGGCGGAGGAGCGAGGCGGCCGCCAGCAGGGCCAGGAGGCGACCCGCCGCCCCCCGCCGCCCCGCCGCCGCCGGGACCATTGCTGCCCGGCCGACCGCCGCGGCAGAGCGCCCGCGGGGTAGCAGCGCCCGCGGGCGGAGCGGGGTGCCGCTGCCGCTGCCGCTGCCGCGGGGGCTCGGCGCTGCCGCAAACTTCTCCTCGGCACCGCCGCCCCGGCCCTGCGCTCCCGCTAACGGACTGTCCCCGACTGGGGGCGGAGGAAGCCGCGCTCCTTTCCCCTCCTCCTCCTCCTCCTCCTCCTCCTCCTCCTCCTCCTCCTCCGTCCCCAGCATCCCAACGTCACCCGGGACAAGCCCGGCACAGGGGAGGGGAGAGGCGCGGAGGGGCGGACAGCCCAAGGACAGTCCCTGCGCTGCGGCACCCTCTGCCGGGGGCAGCCCCCGCCGCCGGCCCCGGCGCGGCCGAGCCCGCACCCTCCTTTCCCTCCGCACAGGGGCAGGGGGGCCTGGCGACCCCCAGGAGCTTGGGCTTGGGCCCCCTCGGAAGGGCGAGCCCTGTCCCCAGAAGCCTCGGGAGCCTTCAAGCTTCCTCAGAAAAATCCCCAATAAAACAAAAATAAGCGGGCGGGGGGTACAGCGGCTAAAACCACTCCTGCTTCTCTCCTTTGCCTCCTTCCTCCTCGCTGCACCATTGACGCCTTTTTGCACCCACACAGCGCTAAGCGATTGAAAAGTTACTCCTGTCCTCAAAACGTCCGGGGGCGTCCGCCCCGCCGCACGTACTCCGAGAGGCAAGGGCCACCGCGACCGGGATCTACGCACTCTACCGGTTCTCTCTTGTTAGGGTGTCAAAAGTAAATTTTACTTTCTGTCTTTAACAGGCAGAAAGTTATTCTGCTCCCAGTAAAGCTTCAAAACATTCCAAAGTTATTCACTAGCAGAAATAAGGGCATTCTGAGCACAATTTAAATATGCTTTTCAAAATTCTTTTTAGTTTATATTTTTTGCAGGTCAAAGGAATCAGTACTCTAAGATAATGTGGAACTGTGAGCAGGCATCTGTTAACTATGTCATATAAATTCCAAGAACACAGTAACACCTGAATATTTGCTATAATTTTAAAGTCATAATTCAACAACAAATTTAATCAGATGTCTTCTCTATAAATACAACATTCCTATTGTTTTAGACTTCATTTCTAAAGATTTGACGCTGAGTAGTCCTGAATACATACAAATCCCTTTAAGTTCTTCCCCAAATCAAGCTCTAAATTTACAACTGTTTCAGTGAAATTCATTTTCCATCAAATTTACTTCTTATTGCAAACAAAGGCAAACACTACAACATATTCTTTCTTCCTGCTTTTGCACCCTGTTTCTTTCCTCTCAGGTCTCTAGTTCCATCTTGAAAATTCTTCTGGCACCTAAGGATGACAAAAGGAGGTCCTGATCCCTCTTTGGCAGGAATGTAGGACTGACTGAATTCCGTCCCCTGCCATCACAACAACACATTTTATAATCCCTTTCATAAACATACAAAACCTAATGTAAAAGTAGTGAGGATTTTTTTTATAAGCTCCACTTTTTAGATTAAAGGCTGCTCCAGACCTTGCCGCTTTGATGGTTAGAAACCTGCTCCTAATTTCAAGCCTATACGTATTCATGACCAGTTTATATTCCTTATCTCTTGTGCCACTCTTATCCTTTCACATAAATAGCTTCCCACTTCCTCTCTCTAGGGTATAAAATGACCAGAATCACACCTCAACCTTTATTTTGTTACACTAAAAAAGCCTAAAGTTTTAAATTTCCTCTGAAGTGATCAGTTCTGCATTCCCTGATCACCCTAATCCTTTTTCCTGCCACTCTGCCTACCACCCATCCCCCCATATTTTTGGCAGTCTGATTTAATCTTTCTGAAGATGGGTGGCTCGAGCTTGGCATAGTATTGGAGATGCTTTCTCTACCAGAGCACTTCTAATTTCCTTTCTGTGCCAAAAAGACTAACTGATACATCCTGATGATTACAGCACCTTTCCAGTTACAGATATTCTATGATGTGTTAGAAAATCTACATTCTCTCTTTCTTTATTGTTTCCAGTGTATACCTAACAGCAGAGAACTGCATCAAAATTTTACATGTCTGGCCTCGCAAACCCTCCCCCCCTTTTTTGTACCTCAAGTCATCAAGACCAGTTCTTTCTGTAAGATACCCTGCTCCATCTTTTGTCAAGAATACCTCTTGGCTCTGCATCAGCAAAAAATTTTGGCTGCACATGGATAACGTGTCCTACGGCTTTTGTGAATACATTAAATCTATATTAAATATCAGAGATCAATAGTGAAAAGCATCCCTCCACCTAACAGTTTGCAATTCAAAATGTCTCATTTTCCTCTCTTCTGCCAGCTCATCATCCACCTTACAGTCCATCGAGGAATGCCCATAAGCTCCATCTTAACCCATAACTTTAATATGGAGGTATTTGAAATATTCAACTCAAGTCCAGACAAATGAGGTCTAGTGTGTCCTTTGTTTTGAAAATCACTGAAAGGAAGCTATCAAGGTCACCTCACATGATATCACTTTAGTAAGTAAGTTCTATTCTATTAACTTCCATGATGTTATTTTTTCTTCCAAACTCTGTTCCAGAGCTTTGTAAATTCCTGAGGCCAAGCTAACAGAACTGTAGGTATCTGGATTACTTTTTCTCACTCTTCATAAATATCATCTACAGAGCTGAAAAAAGCCTTGATCTCTGGGGAAATGGGCAAGATCACATAGCCACATAACATGATACAGGAAGCATAGGCACCACATGAACTGAGGATAAGAAAAAGACTATATACTCTTCTGCTCCTCTCCAAAATAAAGCTGTTACTTGCCACTGGCTATAAGTAGCTTCCCAGTTACACGATACTGCACCTCCTTCAGTAGATTACATGGGAGGAGTGGGGAAAGAAAAGAAAAAAATATTTAAATAGCCCTGCAGCTGAATGTATTCCTTCTCCTTTCCCCCATTTTTATTTTATTCCACAGTTCTGGCAATATCTGCTCTTTGGTTGTGATGATAAGCACACTTCTTATTAGGTGATGGGATTAGTTTTCTAATGCAGGGCAATAGATGAACTCAGTGCCAAGAATTATGCCCAAGAAACTATAGCAGAGACAGTACTGTGACTTTTACAACAAAGTTTAATTGGTTAAAACCTGTAGCAGTTACCTGCCTAAAACCTTACAAACTCTGAGTCTATGTTCCTCGGAGTTTATGATTGTTCAGCTGAGTTTCTTACCTTCCAAACATAATACGGGATAAAACTGCTTGCATAAATTAGCCTACATTTTGCATAATCTTCCCAAGAAATAATATTTTGCTTTTTTTCTCTGATGCTCTCAAAAAATCTCACAAAATAACTAGGCTATGGATCCAAATAATTTTTGCATTTGGGAATAAATTAGCATTTGATAGAAACTTCAGTTGCGAGCTATTTTTCTGATTTAGCAGGGGAAACTGGTTACATTATGAAGGCTAAATGACTGAACCAAGTTAGCTGTTGAGAATTTAAGTCTCCTTCGTAGCCACAAGTGATTTTGTCACTGACCACAAAAACTGCCATTTCATATTTCACATTTGCAGGGAGAATCACTTGGCAGGACTGAGGCAAAGTCACTACAGTGAAGAAACCACAGTACAAATTCTCGTTCTATACAGTAGAAAAATATGTACAGCAGGCAAAGAAGCATGGACAACTGCACATTTCTTCTGAGTTGGTTCACCCTACTCGTGTAAGCCATTAGAGTGCTCACTTGTGTTTTGCAGCATATGGTCCCAAACTGTTTTGTCACTATTTGACAAAGAAAAAGCTGTGCGTGTATTTGTTTGCATGACCATATGGTACGTGCCTGATAGGAGTAGTTGAGAGCAACGGGCAAAGCTGGAATCCAGCCTGAACTTGCTTGGAAATCCCTGACAGAATTTGGATGGATTCCCTTTGTCATGTGTACCTGCATTCATAATAAATATAACAAAAGTAACTTTAAAGAAAATGTAAGATCAGATGTGGTTCAAACTTCAAGGTCTTAGTGTTCCTATAATCATTCTACAAGCTTAGATAAGTTTTAATTGGTGCACTATCTTTATTAAAAAAATTAATTCCACACTTGATTTTTCTATTCCTATGATGAAAGCAGCACAGAAAACATTATTGCAAACGTTACCTACATGCTTCACATTTGCAGCATCAACTCTTGGTCTTTCTTCTACAATGGTAAAGTATGTCCCACAGAATTCTGCTATGGGCCAAAACTGAAAAAAGGCTTTAGGCATCTAAAATAGGATTCAGACACACAAGTCCAAATTTGTAACCCCAAAATGTACCTGTTTAATCGTGAATGTGTCATTAGCTGTCTCCTGTTTGGTGTAAACATTCCTTGCACACCTGGACATTTATACATTGCCAGAACTGCCACAGCCACAGCAACTGAATGCCCAGTTCCACTGAGGTCCAGAAACTTTCCCAGCACAATGCCTGAGAGTCTTGACAACCCATGCCTGATTCTCAAACAGTTCAAAACAGTTTTCTTCAAAAACTCAAACAGTTTTTGTCACTGGCTTCTGAAAAGCACAGCTTGGAAGGAAACTGTGGTGATGGTACCCGGTGTTATGCATTGGTCCAGCAAATACCAGCCTAACGTATGAAGAGCTGGGCTCTTGACCTTTCTCAACATCTAGGCCCTCAGGGAGTGACTTTGCCACAAGACACTATGCAGAAGAGCAGGACACACTCTACCCCTCTTACTGAAGCTGTGCCATTGTGTGTAAACGAACGTGAGAGTCTTGGGATGGAAGTGAGAAGGCACAAGGGGAAGCCCTGCTGTGTGTTTTGGGCACTGAGCAAGGTGTAGGATGTCTGTGAGACTCGTCACCCTGATAAATGTTACAGTTGGCGACTCATTGAATAAAACCAAAAATAGTTTTGGAGCTGCCACTCAAATAAAGAACTGCAGGTTCACAGTCTACCTGCGCATTTCTGATTTTTTTTTAACAAAACTTGTAACTATCCAAATAAAAAAACCGTTAAAAACACTCACCAGAAAACCTTTTTCTCTACTGGAAGCAAAATAGTATCAGGTTTGATCCACACTTTTAGACCATTATTTATTATGCTTCAAATATACATCATATTGTGGTACATATATGTATATTAAAATAGCCACAATAAACATTTTGCAGGAAATGCTTTTCCTCCAGGAGGTAAAGCCCATTTCTAAATGGGCTCAGGAGTCATGTCCCTTCTTGCTTTTGTTTCCAGCTCTACACGTACAAACATATAAAGCAGTATTGCCACAGAAGCTGGCCCACCACAGAATAAACAGATCTGACAAGTATGCACATCATCAACACTCTTTTTAAAAGATCACCAAGGGTACTTCTCATGCCTAGTACCACAACAATAAACACAGCTTTTCATTTATTTATTAAGTTAGGATGCAGGCAACACTCACAAAAACAGAGCTGATTCCCCTAACTTGTAAAATCATACTCACCTGATGGTCTGAACAACATGCAGTGTCTTCAGACCGATGCCTTCTCAATCCTCTCAGTCATAAAAACTGAAACAAAAACATAAAAACTCTCTTCTCTATCCATATTCCTACAGGTAAAACAATTAGAGAACGACTTATTGAAGATCAGAATCTGAATAGAGAAGGGGATTTAGGTTTCCATTATACAAATTAAACAAGAACATGAATGTCTGAATTAATTTAATTTAGAGCTCAACTAATCCGTGAAGTTGTTATGATTACACTAAGGAGTGATCTTGGCATTTAGCCTCTCATACTCCAAAAATAAAACTGAGGTTCTTTTTTCATGCAATTTTCATTATTGTTTGATGTTAGTGGTACTGAAATATTTATGTGTATTTATTTTAGTTGTTTATGTTAGCCATCGCCATGGCACTAGAATGCTACAGTTTTATAAATGACATGAACAATTAAAATTGTAACTACTTAACTTATGTAAACTCCAAAACAAGTTCTAGCTGTCAAGCTGGAGCACCAACACTCAGACATTTGACGGATTTCAAAGTAAAAAAAAAAGGGTTCCTATGTGCCCTTAACACCCTAAGTTACTTGCTGAGTTCATACAGAACTATAAATTCATTACCCAAGCTCTCAGTACTAGGATACTGTGTTAAGTACTGAAGTTTACAAGGCAACACCAAAAAAACAACATCTCTCAGTGAGGCAGACACCACAATGTCAGTGGATCTAGACACCGGAGAATGGTACACTATGCAGATAAAAATACAGTTCAATTCCAAAATGCATCAGATCTTTGCAAGCCACCACAAAACTATATATTATTTTATTTTGAAACGTCATCCTCTGGACGTGAAGGTCTCAGACAAACACTGTACTGAAGCAAGAGTTTAAAAGGCAGCACCCAACAGGTATTGACTACAGAGAATGCTCTTTTGAGAGCCTTGATGTGTATGTCAGTGTCTAAAGGACAGCTGTGGGGGAAATTGGGAAAGGGGAAAGAAGAAAAGGTGAGGATTTTTTTTGGTTTGGTGTGGTTTGGTTTTTTTGTTTTGTTTTGGACTGTGGTTTTGGTGGTTTTTTTTTTGTTGTTGTTGTTGTTTTTTTAAAGCTAGCCTTAGCTAGAGAACAGGCAGTCTTCAACATTGGCACACAGGGGTTCAGGGCCACAAACAGGAATCAGAAGTTTTATGCTCTGTTCCCAAGAGCACTTAAGCATACTCCAGATGGAGTATGCTTACTCCATTAAAAGCATACTCCTTACTCCATTAAATGCTTACTCCATCTCATTACAAGCTTGTCAAAAGTGCATCAAAGAATGCACTGTATTGGGGGGTGGGAGGGGAAGGATATACCTGAGAAAGAGGTAAAATCTGGGAGAAAACTAGAAACAATCAGCACAAGCTATTATTTCTTATGCCATAGACATGAAGTTTCCTGCTGCTCCTCTGCCTTTGCAGTCACAAAGTAGCCCCCAAATGGACAACAAACTCAGTCTAGCAGAGGTAGGCTAAACACATTGCAATCCTGCACTCGGGATCAGTCATGGGGTAAAATGAAATTCCTCTCCTTCCCTCTTCTCCATCCAAACTTGGGGGTGCATATGGCATACACACATAAGGGAGCAGGAGCGACCATGGGAAGAACTTCAAAGGCAACACACAAACAGTCATGGGAACATGAATACAACTAAAATCCATTTGGTGCTGCTGTGTTCTGTGGCATGGAGCACATGAGTGGAGAACGTATACTGAGCACCAACAGCAGTGTTTTCCCTTTGGTCTACAACACCAAGGAAGACATTATGCCACATTTTTCCCTTCTCTCACCCACAGTCTGAACTTTAAGACTTATGAAAAGAAAATTCAGCATATTGATGAATATTAAAATATTCAGGATACCATAAGCTAATAAAGTATTCTATAGCATTCACAGACCATTAGGCTTAAAGAATGGGAACCTGAGAGAGTGACATGGACTCGAATAGATGTACAAGCATGAATAAAACTGCTTAACACACACAAAACTAGTCAACAGTATAGATAACAGAGACTTCACACTGAAGTACAGTAAAGAAGATGAAGATGTGATTAGATTGGATTCTACTTTTGAAACATTTTAAAGACTGCATAAAACCTTTTCTCCCTGGAGAGATTTGTGAAGCCAATTAGCTGGAAAGAAAACAATAACTGGGTCCCCAACTCCCACATGGATTGCTGAGGTTCTCTTCTATTAAAAGCAGCATAGTGCTAACAAGTACAATTATTTTAAAATATACTTTTTTGTTATATGCAATTACAAGGTTGCACTGCATCTGAATTGGCTGTCAAATCGTTTTGGTCTTGCAGTGCTACTACCTTTTATATAGTATTTTTTCCTTCTTTGTTTCACCTTCTCTTTGTCTGTCCACCAGTCCCAAAAATACATACTTTAAAAAAAATAGAAAAGTGAGATACTTCTGTCCACTTAAAGATGCTTTCTACCTCTTCTAATTCCCTTTATTGGAATTGGAACAATCTGAACAGTTACTCGCTACACAACTACAAAAAGGAATCTGCGCCTTTTTTGTCCCTCTTCTAGAACTTCTTTGTTTTTATTAAAGTGTATTTTTAAATATCTAATTATCCCATCTCTTCTGCGCAGTTATGTTCTTTAAATTCTACAAGTAGAAAAACCTTGTCTAAATATATTTTTCCCTTCAAGATCTTATTATCTTCCCTTTTACATTCTATGTGTTTAATTCACAAAAGAGACAGAAGAAGACTGGAGACTAGCAATAATTAGAAAAATGATTCATGTTTTGTCTTAGGTTTAAATTGCAAGCTCAGTCTGATCTGCCAAGGGAGATACGTAATTGCCTCAACCTAAGGGCAGATTAGATAACGCTCCTAAATGAAAAGGTCATATCTCCATATACAACACAGGGAGAACAAAAGGGACTGAAGGCAAGTAAGTTGTTTCACCTTTCATTAGGGAATCAACATTTTTGTACCTGGTCAGCTACTTTGGTGGCACCATGTCCTGTTTCACTTCAGGAATCGTGAGAATATACTTCCTGGTTTGAGTCGCATTTATGCAATTGAATTTCTGCCTAATCTGAGGCTCTGCTTACAGGGATCAGTATCCCTCATCTGGCATCAGTCAGCATTCCCCACTTTGAACAAACAGGCAAGGATAGATTATCAGATCAGTCACTACTGTTGTCCCCTAACAGCTGTAATTTGACCAAGATAAAAAAAAAAACAGGAGGAAAAAACCCCCAAAACTTACTTTGGTTCCTATGTTGTTCAGAAATTGCTGGGCCACAGGTTTTATGGAGGTTTATCTCACTTGCATAACATCAGCTGCTGCTCTACACAAGTGTCTACGTGCCTTACATGAAATGCTCTTAAATGAACACTTCTTGATATCTTTCTTTCCCAACCAACCATAGCAGCAGCAGCAGCAGCGAACTTCTTACAACAAATCTGTAATTAAATTAAATAGCACAGTTAAATTAGACTCAGATGCTCTGAGCTATTGCATAGACTTGATGATATCTCTGAGACACCAGTGTCGTTTTTGTGGAGAAGAGTTCATCTAAAAGGCCCCAGAATGTGCCAGTTGCTGCCTTGTGCAACAGCTAGTGTTACGCAGTGCTGGCCCGGCGAAACTCAGACCCTGAGCACAACTCTCCTCTGTCAGGTTCCCAGCAACTACTGAGCAGCATGGGAATCAACCCAGCTAAGAAAAATAGGAAGTGGAGAAATGGGACAGCTCGTTTCCAACTCGGAGCTGAAGCCCTCTGGGAATGTCAAGGATAAATGGGGAAAGTCTGAACAGCACTTTTTCTCTTGCCTGTAAGTTGTGGATAATAGGGACAGCAAAGACAATGGAAGATAGTATTATTTGTCTGTGTGGTTGGTTCTGAAGTACTCAACATTTAATAGCAGCTAAGTCAGACAAGAAGGCATAGACCAATTTGGCAGAAAAGCTGCTGTTTAGTCTGTAACATAAAACGTATGAAGGTGGTCTATTTAAACTTCGCATTTCTACACTTGTATAGCTTTTAATTCAACAGGAAAGGGCAAAAGACAGCATAGATATTTGTACTTTTGAAAGGGTAGGGGAGGAATCAGGAGACTTTTGTTATATAGTGACTTACAGTGTACAGGGCTGCTTGCACTGAAATGAACCTGAATGGAGCAGACTGCTTCTGAGCCACACATGGCACTAGGAATAAAAACAACTAAATAAATACATCTGGGTAGAAGGAACCATGAGAAATCATTTTTTCCACTGTGAAATGGCGGGGGGGAAACGGGAATATTTTTTAGCAGAACTGTTGCCAGTGGGGCTGAATGTGAAACCTACAACTTGCCATGGATGCTAACCTCATTGAGGAAGTTTCTTTGTGAACAAGAGCTTGAATTCCTAGAACATTGAGATTGTATACTGGGTATATGCATTTTTTATTAATGATGCACCACAGACATGGTTTTATACTGATGTGTGTATATTATTGAAATAAAGAACCTTACAAGATCTAATGCAATCAACCACCAGTATCCCAAATCCACAATTTTTTTCCTTTTTGTTTAAATTCTTTGGAAACAATGCCATTGAAGTAAAATGAAGAAGACAGAATTAACAGTGCAATAAGGAGAAGATAACTTAAATCAGAGTTCTGCATATTCATTCTACTTCCAGTTTCTGTTTACATTTGCAGTTCATAAAATTATCTGTTATTGTACTGTCAGGCAATAAAATTCCAAAAAAAATTCAGCAAAACCACAAATATATTCCTCATATACAACATGACTGAGTTAGTTAATGCTAATGCTACTCTTGGAAATGTAACTTCTGCTGTTTACTTTTAGTTTACACCTTCAGCATTTTAAATAGCAGAAAATAAGCAACTGTTGCTAAGAATTCCAGACCAAAGCCTAATCCAAAAAATCTTGTCTTTAGCATTGATAATAACACTGAAAGATTGCAATATTTAAGACCTTAAAGTTAGCCTTCCTATTACCTACAATAAACTCCATGGCATTCGTTTTGTTTATTTAGTGGTATATAAGGTTGAGGAGACTTCTAGGACTACTTTAAGCCATAGCTTTTTCAACTTTCATTAGCATTAGTGGGAATCACACGCAGGCATCAGTGGCAGGATAAACTCTAAAAGAGTCCATTTTTAAATCAAAAAGCAGATTTAAAGACAGATTTTCATCAGCGCATTTTACATGACTATGCAAGGATTTTGATTTGATCCACACTCAGCAGGGGTGCCTGTTATTCAAACCATGTGGTATCCAGTTGGTATGCAGGGTATAATACTGCTGCTGTCAGCATTTGCTTTAAAATCTGATGCAATATATTACAAAGAAGATTTGAACAATCATAACTAAAATTTGTTGGGAAGACTTGAAACAAAGGATTGAATGAAGTTGAAAACTTATGGAAACAATAAAATCTGAAATGTTATAAAAAGAAACTTAGTATCCACATGGGAACTATTCTACAACCTTCTTGGCAAATTTTAATCAGACATGCCTAACAAAAGTAATATAACTAACTTCTATATAAACAAAAACATGCATACCTTCCAACAAAGGGATTAAACATTACAGTTAACATTTTTAGGACTACCATATATAGCAATACTTGGTGCAGTCTGATGGCACTGAACTTAGAAAAAATGCATAGCCAATTATCAAAATAATTTCTAATACATATCTGTTTATCAGGTCATCTTTCACTATTTTCCATGGTGAAGACTGTACTTAACATTTGTACAATGTAATTCTACCAGTTGTATTCCATCTAGCTTTATTTGGTCTTACTAAACCTCAGGAGAGACTTTTCTGTCCAAAACACATACACTGATAACCATAACCTTCACAACCTGCCATAATTAAACTTATTTAAAGTTTTACTATCAATGTTACTATAACTTGGTATTTAGACAGGTCTGTCAGAAGTTATGAATGAGTTCAGATGAAACAGTCATTTCCCAAAGAGATATAAAGCTTTACTGTAAATTACACAGCACTACAGGATTTGACTATTAAAGTTGTCCAGTGTTGAGTCCTTTTGCACGTTTAAGATCATCAAGATCTTGAGAAACAGAAAGGATACTCTTAACTGAGGTAAAGCCATCTTTCTTACAGGTGTTCTCTAGTCTGCTGTAGACAGCAATCTGATAACAAGTTCCTGGGCAGACAGACCTTGGTCCAGTATGATTAGCCTTTTATTAATGGAAGTTTTCTAGTATCAGCAAGACTAGACTCTACCACCAACTATTAATATGTACTTGATTCGGCTTCAGAACAGATTATAGGGCCTTTTGAGATCCTTTCCAAGATAACTTTTTTAAAAACAGCAAGATGGGTATTATTGTTAATACATAAAGTATTAAAAAAAACCTGTGACCACAATGAAATGTTAAAATTCTACCACGACAGACAAGTCATTTTTCACTGACATGAACAAACACTGAAGTGTCCAAATTTGTTTATGGAGATGAATACAACAAACTTGAGACTGAACTGAGGACTTAGAAAACACAGACATAATTTTTTGCAGTTGTAAGTTATAGGCAGTATTATTTTTCAGAGCATAGATTCTATCACAAATCATGAGTATCACTTTTTTTAAGGGACATGTTAGTATTAACCAAAGATAAAGGTTCTGGTGACAGTATGCTCAATTGTTCTGCTGGCAGAAGAAAAATGTATCTATCTGAATTGTGCTTTTGTCACTTTATCTATCCTACTGATTGGCATGCACTTACTTATTTCTTCTTCTTTTTGGCTTCAACATAGCCACTTGTACTTGCCAAGTCTGTGGTATAACCCTATGGAGATGTACACAAAAGGAATACATTGAAATAGAAAACTAAACTATTTTCCTCAGTTTAACCAATGGCAAAAGATTCTACAGAAACTTTTCAATTTCAGTTTTCAGCTCTTTCCCTTCCATTTGTATGGATTATTTATTATTTTTAAGAAAGAAAAAGATGGTTTATTAAAAACTAATGATGGAGCAACAATAAGAAAACAACAATGTATTAACAGTAAACTCAACTGTGCGTTGTTCAATGCTTCATTCTCAGCTTAGGAAGCCAGCTTCCAAAGCACAAAAGGACCAGCAAGATGTAGGGATTTTGGACTTTCTCTTAAGAAATATTTCCCTCACCTACTGTATACCTACACCACTTATGTAATATAGCAGACATTTATTTTTGTGTTAGACAGATAAATGGTGGTATTAGAGCACAAGGTTTCTTAAAAAGCAATATCATAGGGACTTTATTGATCACAAAGCACAGAACCAACCATCAGACATGGTACCAGAATGCATAGGTCACGTGTGTTTCTGGCAGTAGCCTTCTAGTCCTTTTGACTACTGATCAACACACCACCATATGGTAAGAAAGGTGTCCCAACTGTTTTTGCTCTAAGAAAATATGTGCAAAAGCAGTCACTGAATTTAATGATATAGCCTCCATAAGCAGCCATTATTATCTAGAACTACAATCTAGTCAAACCCTACAAAGAAAATTTTTATTGTATGAACAGAATATTCCTAAAAGATGTAAAACTTACCTCACCTCAGGTATCCATTCTGCACCAGTAACACATTTTCTCTCACTTCCTTTGATGGACCTATGCCACCAGTTTTATCCCTAATACATGACACCTCATATTTCAGTACATTGTTCCTTATATCCCAGCCCGCCGTACTCCATTGTCATTTCTAATGACCACAATAAATTACCTAGGGATAACTATTGTACCCAGAGGAGGACAAAATTTGAGATCCAATTTCGAAGTCTATTAAGCATTTCAGAATACCAGTTTGATGAGTCTGAGCAGAGAGTTCAGACAGGAGAGACCTATATCCAGAGAGATTCTGAGAGCATATGCAGTGGACTGGTTGCATCTTCGGCTTAACAATACTCCACACTCAGATAGGTACTGTACATTCCCAAACACTACCACCAAACACAAATCCCTAAATAAGTGTAAAAGTTAGTATTAGGCACATATTACCTACTAATGTGATCTGTGTATACCTCAATGCTGCCATAATTTCATTTTTACCATTACAGATCTTCTTTCAGTTCAGGGCCCTCAGAAGCTGGGGTGGTGGTGGTAGAAGTTGTTCTTTAGGTTTTTTTAAATCACAAGCACTGGGAAAAAACTACAATTGAAGCCATAGTTTGGGTATAACTAATGACTCAGACAACTGTTTTTTATTTTCATTTTTGTTTTCACTGACTGAGAATGTAAATTGAACTTTAGTGCTATTGTGCTTTGTTCTCTCTCTCTGTGAAAATGTGTTCTGCATTAAATTGCATGGATAAACTAGAATAGCTCCAAATATCACCCTTCAGCTTTTGTATAATACAAGAGCCAAGAAAAGATAGAGAATGTGGTTTTATGACCAACAGATGGTGTAATTGGTATCATAGATGTTTTTATGTCAGGGGGTCGTAGGTTCAGCCTCCATCTGGAGCCTTCTCAGATCTGCTGTGTAGCTAAATGATTAAAGAAGCTATATTGGGTCAAAAACACAACCACCTGCCTGAGGGTAAAAGTATTGGTTTCTTGATCTAGCTGTTATACTGCAGTTGCCTCCCATATTACAGTTCTCAAGCCAACCAATGCAGCAGCTAATACCAACAGGATTCAACAAAATATTCAATACCAATTTGCTCATATCCTTCAAGATTCTCAGTAACTTTTGACGAATCTCATAAAAGAAAGTCTAGTTTTGCTTACTTGAGTGAAAAGCTACTCTAACTCAGACTGATAAATAATTGCAACAGGCCAAAACCCAAGGAAAAGGAAACAAGTATGCTGGGTAGACCTTTAGAGATTCAGCATCGGTCAGTTGGCCCAGATGGCTCACATCTCCCAATCAGAGTTAGACACATTTGTATTCTGATGGTAAAAAGCAACATTAAGACTCAACACAATTGGTCTTAGCTACAGTTTCTGGATTAGGATCAGAATATCAACAAAAATGCTCTAATCCTACAGTGTTACGGTTATACATGGTTTACCTGGATAAAAGGGTGTGCAGATAGATCAAAACCAGTAATTTATGCACATGATGCGGTCACCAGTTTGCTTCTCTTATGGGGCGAGTACTAGCAGTAATAAATGCACAACGTCAGTGAAATGATGACTTCAGTGGAAACCAATACTCTCATTTCCATGAAGTAGGGATTCTACATACTCTTATTATGTGTAACTCATATCATTATGTGGTGCACCAAACTTGCCTGGGATACCTCATGATGTAAAGTGCTCTCTATAGTACTGATGCCAGAGAGCTTACCTAGCTAACACTGGAAACAAGTAAAATGCTTCTGTCTAAGAAAAAAAACCAACCAGGTAAATTACCACAGTTTCATGCAGTTCTGCTACAAAGCATCCTATTAGTCTTCACGAACTCTGAGTAGCAGTGCTCCTATGCCAGACAGAAACAGTAGTCCAGGATCTGAATTCTAAAGATAATGACACAGGTATGAGTCAAATGCTTTCCATTATCGCTTTTCACGTATTCGCACATAAAAGAACAGTAAAGTCAAGCTCTCTTTCAAAATGTCAAAATGCTTCTTTATATTGTGTTTTAAGGATTCTCCCATGCTAATGAAAAACTTGCTATTTATTAGTACTTTAAAATGAGCTTTAACACAAATTAAAAGTTAATGTTAAATAGATTGGTTTATTTTAAAAATTTAAACACAAACCCTATAGTTTTAAGTGAACATAAATACGAAGAAAAAACATGTGATCTCATTACTAGCTTTAGAAGTTTCTCTTTCTCTATATGACCGAACTGACAGCCTGCTAGATCTATGCAATCACTTGCTGAAGACTCCTCTGGCAAACTTACGTACCTGAGGCTGACCTTCAAAATCAGAAATTTCAGCTATTGATAACATGCAAGATTATGTGCTTCTGTTTGCAGATCCCTAAACAAACAAACAAAAAAATATATATACGCATATGTCTTCAAAAAGCTGTTGCTTATTAATGGCAAGTGAAGTTTTAACCGCACTTTCTTCAATACTAAACATTTTTGCATAGGGAGTCATTTGTATTATATGTATTTACTGGTATAAGAAAAACTTGAGATACAAGTGAGGAAAAATAAAGGTGTATTTACTCTCTCATATACACAAAAAATATGCATTTCTATTTATTTTTACACACCAGAAGCAGTGAAATATTTTCCTTTAACAAAGGAAACATATTCTCTCTGCTGCAGAGCACTTTTCCTAATTGCTTGTACTATAGGAAGGATAACAAACACCACATCAATGTAATAACATGTATTTCCATTCCAGCCATCTCTGAAGAGTTGAGACATTTTAAGTGGATGCAGGATTTATGAAAATGAGTAATTTTAGCTGACCACACCAAAATATTTGTACTAGCTGCAGAGCATATTGCCTAGACATTTGAGTGCCTCTAAGTCAGAAACATTATCAACATAATTATTCAGCAAGAAAACAAGTTTGTTAATTTAAGTACTTCTATGTGAATTCATGTAGTTTGTCTTCATGGGTATATTATGTCCCTTGATTACTGCTCAGGAACATCCCAGTTTCACATATTTCTTGGAAAAAATCCATATTGAAAATACTTTACAAAAATAAATAGGAAGAGAACTGCAAGTAATAACGTCACTGAGACCATTGTGAAACACAGCAAGATGCTCCTATGCTGTCTGAGAAACCTAGCTTGCTCTTCCATGAACTTCAGGAATTATTTCTTAATGTCAAGGCAGTGGATAATTTCACAGAAAAAGTGATAATGAGAAGACAGGACCCACACCTGAATCTTCCAAGAAAACCTGAAAATTAACCCATTTTCACCTCTAGGTTCCTTGGGTAAACACATCAACACTTAAAGTTATCCTTTGGTCTAGAAGTTGCTGTTCCAGTGTCATCTGTAACACAGATGTTTCAAACTTCTCTTTGCCATTAATGCCTGGCAAAAGCAATACTGTGACATCGGTGAAGAGTAAAAGCAGGATTAATCAGTGGCCTTTTGGGCTATGTTCTATTGAATAGAGACACAGCAGCTAGCACGGAGTCTGCTTCCACAGCGAGATGCTCTTCCTCTGCTTGTGTCCTCAAATCCATCAATACTACCTTAAGGGACAATAAACAAACACACAAAGGTGTGTACTAGCAGTTTAAGACTCTTCTGAGGCTACTCCTGTTTTCTGGAAGTAAAGGGCTGTGTCAGTCCCTTCAGACACCAGATAAGGTACTGAAATGCTAAACAGATTGGGCATTGTGCAAGTTTCATGCTGCCCATTAACAGTTCCACAGTAAAATACCCCAAAGCCAAATGTTGCTGCCATTTTTCCACCTGTGACAACAAGAACTCCTTCACCCATGAATTAGCTTACTACACATTTCTTCTGCCCTGCTGGCTGCACAAATAATCTCTGTAGCCAAAGCAGTACACATATGCTGAACTTTTTTTTTTTTTTTTAAGTGTTGAAGTAGCCAAAACTTGTTCAAACCTTGCCACTTGACACCAGCTCTTAGCTCTGCTCAAAACTGTTAAGAGGTTATTTTTTTTCCACCTAGCTGTTTTCAACTCTTTCCTTAGCCCAGCATAACAAATGTATTTAGAGAAAGATGTGTGGATAGATAATAAATTCCCTTTATTATCACACATCGAACTCTTCCCCCAGGTTGCAAAGGGCATATACAACTTAATTCATTTGCTAGTTTCTATATGATTGCTCAGTTGCATCTAATTTTGCTGTGAGGTTAGTCACTACCGCTATTTTTTCTTGCAAACACAAACAGTTTCTGATATCCAACAATTTCCAGTACTCAGAACCAAGCTCACCATTCTCCAATGTGCATTGTTACTCCCTAGACTTGGGTGGACCAACAAGGTGTGAGCAACAATTCTGGTGACAATTAACTTCTGTAACATAGTCTAATTACTAATGATAGCTAGAATCCTCCTGTCTATTTTCTCCATTGCATCTCCACTGCAGCAGTTTGCATTCTTGTATCTTATTACTCTTAACCAGCACTTAATGAGCACTTTAAGTTTCATGTTCAAACTGAGGGCCCCTCAAATACTACCAAATTTCACCTTTGTAAAAAACGTCATTATCTTGCTGTCTTCACCTCACAGTATTCAAAAAATGTTTCTATTTTTGACCTGTGACTCCAGCACGTCTGATACTGCAGCTGTGGTATCTTACCCACACTTCATTCTATGGTTTCAAATAGTAAAAATTTACTAAAATGGCAAAACTGGCCTTCTGTACTTGGAGGTGATCATTGACACTTGAGTCATTATGCGTTTCTACAGATTTCAACTTATGCTTCAAACCTCAAATATGCATGTATTGTAAATTGCACAGCATTCACCAGTGCTATGCACCAAGGAACAGATGAGACCTGGAACTAGACTGAAACGGAGTCATTACATTTTCACTGGAATCATCACCTAATAAATCCAACACATCAGTAGCATCATATTAAACCCCTAGTTTAATGCAACTTTCTGCACATCCCTTGCCTCCCACCAGTCAGACAACAGTAATATGCCTCTGCATTTAGGAAATGTGGACATAATCACTAAAACAAGGTCTACTGTATACCAAAGACTTTCACTGCTTAAATAGTTTTTAAGCAGCTAACAACACATTTATTTTTGGTGGCCATCCTGAAAAATGAAGGAAAAAAAGCAGGAAGATGACCAGAAAACAAAGGTGCAGGAAATAGCAAAAGCTTCAGGAAACAAGAAAACAACTTATTTTACAGTTCTGATCTTCTAAAATCCTTAAACATTTTCAAATTCTTATTCTCAAGATAGCAATTTAGGTATAAGCATTAAAGTATTTAAAATTTGCTTATTAACAAAGTTTGAAAATCAGCACATTTCAGTAAAACAATCTGCATACGATCATGCCTATGGCTTCACTTCTTCCATGTAGTTTTTATCCATGAAAAAGTCAGGAAATTTATTATTGCAAATGCTGATTACTGTTTTCTAGCAATTCTTTTTGTGTAGTTTGACCATGGTAATCTAAGGATGGATCGAAATTAGATCTATAGTCTTTCACCAATAAAATATTCCATCTGAACAGCCATAAATAGGAATTTTGTTACCATCAAGTATTCCATAATATCAGCTACTTTAAAGGCCACTTAAATACTCCCCGATTTTAAACCTAAAGGCTGCATACAGAGATAGTCCATAGTCTGTTTTAGTTCACATTCACCATTGACACCAAGGCAAAACTTTACTCAGTACAAGCATGATAAACATAACTGAAGCTAGCTTATAAAAAAAATATTATCCTGGACAAAGTTAAAACAAAAAAGTTAATATTTGATCTTTCAGCAATTAACTGTACAGAACAGCCATTTCATTATCTTGCGTGAAAGAACAGAAAAAGTTCAAACCACTGAAAAATGATGATCGGAAGTCAAAACCACCTCTCGGATTGTCATGAAATGCTGGTCTTCCGTCACCTTTTTTATCCTCTCTCTTTAGCATCAGTCTAACATGTATTTATTGTAATGCACTGCATTTAAATTCCCTCGCTTGCATTCTTCCCAACACCTACTGTGACATACTTTGTAATCAAAGGGCTTGCTCCAAGAGAAACCTAATTTTGAATAGTGCAAGTACCAAAAATTGCTGCCACTTCCTGTCTTGAGTTATAATCATAGAACTACAGAATCACAGAACAGCCCAGGTTGGAAGGGACCTCAAAAGATCATCTGGTTCAACCTTTTGTGGGATAGGAAGCCTAGATGAGATTACCCAGCACCCTGTCCAGACATGTCTTGAAAACCTTCTGTGATGAGGACTCCACCACATCCCTGGGGAGGTTGTCTTCCAGTGACTGGCTGTTCTTCTCACTGTAAAAAATTTATGTCAAGATGAAGCCTCGCACACTGCCACTTGTACCTATTGCCCCTTCTCTTCTTGTGAAGGGAGAGCCTCTGCCCTCTTTGTAGATGCCCTTTAAGCACTGGAAAACTAGACTCGAAGGGGAAGGGGGATAATATCAGGCTTGCCCGAGGGAAGCTGAGGGACGACGTGCCACGGTTAGAGGGAGCGGGTGCCAGCGAGGGCACTCGGCCTGTGTCTCTGAGATGTGTGGGGTACACTGGGGCACAGCTGAAGTTGAACAGAGTTGAGCTAGGGGATACTGAGGCAATAGGAGCCAAGAGGGAAATGCCAGTGAAACACCTCAAAGCACACAAGGGGTGTTCCTCTGTGAAGGAGACACAGACGACAGCCCAGCAGAAGTGCCTCTACACCAATGCACGCAGCATGGGCAACAAGCAGGAGGAGCTGGAAGCCATTCTACATTAGGAAAACCATGATATGGTTGCCATCACGGAAACATGGTGGGATGACTCGCACAACTGGAGTGTGGCGATGGATGGCTATAAACTCTTCAGGAGGGATAGGCGAGGCAGGAGAGGGGGTGGGGTAGTCCTATACGTCAGGGAGTGTCTGGATAGTTTAGAGCTCGATGATGGTGATGACAGGGTGGAGTGTCTATGGGTAAGAATCAGGGGGAAGGCCAACAAGGCAGATATTGTGGTGGGAGTCTGTTACAGACCACCCAACCAGGATGAGGAGACTGATGAACTATTCTGTAAGCAGCTGGGAGAAGCCTCACAATCGCTAGCCCTTGTTCTTGTGGGGGACTTCAACCTGCCAGATGTCTGCTGGAAATACAATACAGCAGAGAGGAAACAGTCTAGGAGGTTCCTAGAGTGTGTGGCAGATAACGTCCTGACACAGCTGGTGAGTGAGCCAACTAGGGAAGGTGCCCCGCTGGACCTCTTGTTCACGAACAGAGAAGGACTTGTGAGCCATGTGATGGTTGGAGGCCGTCTTGGGCAGAGTGATCACGAAATGCTAGAGTTCTTGATACGTGGAGAAGCAGCGAGGGGGGTCAGCAAAACTGCCACCTTAGACTTCCGGAGGGCAGACTTTGGCCTGTTTAGGAGACTGGTCGACAGAGTCCCCTGGGAGGCAGTCCTAATGGGCAAAGGAGTCCAGGAAGGCTGGACATTCTTTAAGGAGGAAGTCCTAAAGGCACAAGAGCGGGCTGTCCCCAGGTGCCGAAAGACGAGCCGGCGGGGAAGAAGACCGGCCTGGCTGAATAGAGAGCTCTGGTTCGAACTCAGGAAAAAGAGGAGAGTCTACGACCTTTGGAAGAGGGGGCAGACAACTCAGGAGGACTACAAAGGTGTAGCGAGGCTGTGCAGGGAGAAAATTAGAAGGGCCAAAGCTGAGCTAGAGCTCAATCTGGCTGCTGCTGTAAAAGACAACAAAAAATACTTCTTCAAATACATTATCAGCAAAAGGAGAGCTAAGGAGAATCTCCAGCCCCTAGTAGATGGGGGAGGGCACACAGTGACCAAGGATGAGGAAAAGGCCGAGGTACTTAATGCCTTCTTTGCCTCAGTCTTTAATAGCAGGGCCAATTGTTCTCTGGGTACCCAGCCCCCTGCATTGGAAGATAGGGACGGGAACCAGAATGGAGCCCCAGTAATCCAGGGGGAAATGGTTAGTGACCTGCTGCACCACTTAGACATTCACAAGTCTATGGGGCCTGATGAGATCCACCCAAGAGTACTGAAGGAACTGGCAGATGTGCTCACCAAGCCCCTTTCCATCATTTACCAGCAGTCCTGGCTAACTGGGGAGGTCCCAGTTGACTGAAGATTAGCAAATGTGACGCCCATCTTCAAGAAGGGTCGGAAGGAGGACCCGGGGAACTACAGGCCTGTCAGCCTGACCTCGGTACCCGGGAAGCTGATAGAGCAGATCATCCTGAGTGCCATCACACGGCATGTAGAGGATAACCAAGGGATCAAGCCCAGCCAGCATGGGTTCAGGAAAGGCAGGTTCTGCTTAACCTACCTGATCTCCTTCTATGACAAGGTGACCCGCCTAGTGGATGAGGGGAAGGCTGTGGATGTTGTCTATGTAGACTTCAGTAAAGCCTTTGACACGGTTCCCCACAGCATTCTCCTGGAGAAACTGGCTGCTCATGTACTCTTCACTGGGTAAAGAACTGGCTGGATGGCTGGGCCCAAAGAGTGGTGATGAATGGAGTTTACTCCAGTTGGTGGCCGGTCACAAGTGGTGTCCCCCAGGGCTCTGTGTTGGGGTCAGTCCTGTTTAATATCTTTATCAATGATCTGGACGAAGGGATCAAGTGCACCCTGAGTAAGTTTGCAGATGACATCAAGTTGTGCGGGAGTGTTGATCTGCTTGAGGGTAGGAAGCTCTGCAGATGGACCTGGACAGGCTGGATCCATGGGCCGAGGTCAATTGTATGAGGTTCAACAAGGCTCAGTGCAAGGTCCTGCACTTGGGCCACAACAACCCCATGCAACACTACAGGCTTGGGGAAGAGTGGCTGGAAAGCTGCCTGGCAGAAAAGGACCTGGGGGTGTTGGTTGACAGCCAGCTGAATATGAGCCAGCAGTGTGCCCAGGTGGCCAAGAAATCAAATGACATCCTGGCTTGTATCAGGAATAGAGTGGCCAGCAGGGCTAGGGAAGTGATCTTGCCCCTGTACTCGGCACTGGTGAGGCCGCACCTCGAATACTGTGTTCAGTTTTGGGCCCCTCAGTACAAGAGAGACATTGAGGTGCTGGAGCATGTCCGGAGAAGGGCAACGAAGGGTCTGGAGCACAAGTCTGATGAGGAGCAGCTGAGGGAACTGGGGTTGTTTAGCCTGGAGAAAAGGAGGCTGAGGGGAGACGTTATTGCTCTCTACAGCTACCTGAAAGGAGGTTGTAGTGAGGTGGGGGGTCGGTCTCTGCTCCCAGATAACGTGATAGGATGAGAGGAAATGGCCTCAAGTTGCACCAGGGGAGGTTTAGACTGGATATTAGGAAATTTTACTTCACTGAAAGGGTTATCAAGCATTGGAACAGGCTGCCCAGGGAAGTGGTTGAGTCGCCATCCCTGGAGGTATTTAAAAGATGTTTGGATGAGGTGCTTAGGGACATGGTATAGTGGTGGTCTTGGTAGTGTTAGGTTTACGGTTGGACGCGATGATCTTAAAGTCTTTTCCAACCTATACGATTCTGTGATTCTGTGAAAACTGTGATGAGGTCCCCCCTGAGCCTTCTCTTCTCCAGGGAGAAGAGACCCAAATTCTTCAAGTCTTTCCTCACAGGGCAGGTTCTCCAGCCCTTTGGTCATCTTTGTGGCCCTCCTTTGGACCTTCTCCAGTCTGTCTGTGTCTTTTTGAATTGTGGGGACCAGAACTTGATGCAGTACTGCAAGCACAGTGACAAGTGCTGAGTGGGATGATCACATCTCTATCTCTGTTAGTAATGCCCCAAAATGTTCTCATTTTTGGTCTGCATCAAATATAAGTTAACCAGTGGATTATACATTTCCAATTCTATTTTCCAATTCTAAATTGCAGTATTTTCTTCCATAAAGGTCTGTCAAAGCTGGGGCATATTTCATCTGGACTCAAGAGTTTGTTGATACATCCGAAATTCTATACTGAGTCACAGCAAAACTGTATCTGGCCCAGTGCCTAGTTTCCAACAGCAGTGTTCCGTAAGTATCTGGTACCTAAGTATTAGAAACTGGTCATGTAGAGAAATGCCCTTTCCTGATAGATACTTCCAGCAATCTGCAGCTCAGCTGATTTATTAGTTTATGTGACTTTTATTATGCATATTTTGCAATGATCAAGCACACACTCGACAGGAAACTAAAATCTGAAAAAATCCATCAACAGCAGCACAGAGTAAGTCCATTATCTTATTAGCATGAAAACTGCCAAAGAACATAAAAACACAAGAAATTTTATCCAGACACTTCCTTTTATTAGGACACTGAAACAGTTGAATGTACAAATGCTTTGTGTTAATTGTAAATATTTCCTCTCTTTAAGCAGCATTTACAGCTCATGTATATTTCTCGAGTCATCTTAAGATGCAAGACACTTTTGCAGTAGCAACTTCATAGATCAATGAATGCCAACACTCCACAACCCTGTTTAAAATAATAAAGTCCAGATGGAGTGACAGAAAGGAGACAGTACACCATTCTGTGCAGTGACTGGGATTGTATTTCAAAAGTGAAAAAAGAATCAAAGTTATTCAGCCATACCTCTCTTTCTTTCTTAATACTCTCCTTATGCATTTCACCACCTATCCAAAAATAATGATTACTATAATAAACAGAAAAGGCATCTGTAGGTTATCCTATAAAAACAATGAACCTACACAAATAACAATCATTTATTTTTAAATATTCAAGGAAAATAGATCTCTCTGTTTAAAATAAGAATATATATATATATCATGTAGACATGTTTCTTCAAGCCAAAACACCTTCAAAGTATAAATTCTTTCCAGCGCATCCCAGTCCCCACATATTGCAAACAATTGCTTTCATCAGGACAATTTCAATAAATGGCCACCTTATTACAGTTAAAACGCATTCCTTCTCAACTACCAGATACTAATCTTCAGTAAAAAAAAAATTAACACTTATTTTTGATAATTATTTATTATCCTGATGCTTCCACTTAGCTGAAACTCTTTTCCAAATACTTGGTAGGGCAAAATACATAAATTAGTGGAATTAAAATTAAGAATCCAGATATGTATTTTCAACAGAAACTTTGACGTTTGGGATAAGACCCTTACGTGTTTGATTCACCTCACAGTATCCTGCTGAATAGATTTCCATTTATTTACTAAGACCCCAGCCTTGCTCCCATATCTGAAGAAATGGATGAAAGTCCCACTTCATCCAAACATAACCACAAAGGAACTAAAACAGGCTTGTTCATATATTTATCAGCCTAGAGCACTGAGAACTTAAGCACCTTAACAGGCTTCTGATTTTTTTAATGTCAGAAGTTTAACCAGAAACACCTGCTGTCTCCCTAACCCCAACCAACTTTTTTCCCCCAGCACCATCCTTCCCTTCATCTGTTTGCCATGTCAGAGACATTTATCAAAAAAGCCAAAATGAAGAGGGCCAGACATGCTTAAACTGTCCAGGGATCTCTCTCTCCACCAGCTACATCTCATAGGAGTCTTAATTTCTCACAGAGACGATGTATATAACCTGTCAGTAAAACACACATTATAACAGTACTTCAACTGCTATTAACCATAAGGTGTTCGCTTTAGTGTGATCTGAATGCTTCTTTTCTCTACATTTGTAAACAACAAAAAAGGACAAAGGCAGTTTTACCAATGTTTTAATGCTGGGTATGTGTTTGCCAAATGAATCAGATGATAGTATCTCTTAGCAACATACTTGAACTTTTTTTCCATCAGAACCACTTAGTCACAGCTTTGAAATTGCCAGAAATTCCACTCTGCTTCCTGCCAATTTAGGTGTTATCACTTCATTTTAAAGCAAAAACCAAAAACAACAAAACAAACCCATGTATCTAAAGATTACTGCTAGTTCTCAAAAGTGCAACAAAAAAAATCCCCCCCATTTGCAGACAACCTAAAACAAAATGCAAGAAGTGAATATAGATTCTGCAACCTAGCATTTCAATGCTAATTGGTGATTTGCTTACCTTCACCAGTTTACCTGGAACTCCAAAACCATTTATTATGCTGCACTGGAATCCAAGTACCTTATTTGTTCCCAGATTATACATCAAAGGCTTGAGTTTACTTGAATATTCAGGTTTCAATTATCAAACCAAAAATGGCTCACAAGCTCAAAGTATAGTGGTAAGTTTTAATTTCTATTTCTCACAATCTCTGAGGGTCTTGAGAAGGTAGATTGTTCTGCACTTCAGTTCCAGTCTGTAAAATGGGAATCAGCTTCCTTCCCCACATTTTTGCTCTTTTAAATTGTTGGCTTCTCACAGGCTTTTACTCACAGTTTATAGAGAAAAACATAAATGTCAGTGAACTAGGAATACTCTTTCACATTGGGATGAAGGTTTCTCTACATTGCACAGATAAAGATTTCACTATTTCAAACAGTCAAGCAAGAATCACAAGAGTGCCCCAACACAACTTTATCTGGTTTATCTGAATGTACGCAGGTGGGAAGTTTTGAAAGCCAGTGCAGAGACAGTCACTATGAACCGAAGGAGGCAACACAGATGATGCTCATCTGATGCAGAATATTCAACAAAATATGATTGATAATGCTACAGAATCTAATTATATGATAAGTAAAAACCTGGATCAAACATGATTAACTTTTTATTTAAACCCTGACGTTTCTCAAAAATAGTCCTGTAGTCCTTGTAGCAGCAACCAAAAAGGGACATAAGTACAAAACAACCCAGAATACAGATCAAGCAGAATATAAAATTTTTAAACAGGCATTCTTAAAGCAAAATCCTGAAATACATAGCTATAGTTTTTATTTTATAAAAAGGTACAGCCTACTGTCATCCTTCCTTACCAGTTTCCTCTCATTGGTGTAATGTGTCCATCTGTGATGCATCCTGACAGCATAAGCTCCAAATATTACTATCCAATTACGTGGGGATTTTATGTGCACGTATTGAGTTGTATTTCAGTAGTATTTGTACCATCTACACTCTTATTAGCTATCTGTGAGTCTTCCCCTCTAAGGTATAACTGTTCAGAGGTAAAACTTAGCACACACCATTTTGGTGCTTCAAAGTAGTTTTGACTAAGCTAGTATTTAGTTGCCATTTCAAAACTTTGGTTCATTCTTCATGTTGCATATGACTCTCCTTCAAGACTGGGGCAAAGCCCTCCTGACTGAACATACTATAATGGACTTACACCAGTTCCATAATTCAGATGTTTCAGTTTAGATGTTTTAAAGTTAATAATATGAAAAACCTCACCCATAATATCAAACGTGCATACAATTACATATGAAATGCAGGAAGCAAATAGTATTTAATATTAATTTACTGTTTAGATAATGGAATTCTCTGGCCAGACATTCTTAAAAACTGGCTTCCAAAAATGGTTAGAGAAAGATATAAACAGAAAAGAACTGAAGTTCCTCCTATAATTCAATAATAAATGACATAATATAGCACAAAATTATCTCTTAATGTGTTATTTTCTCCCTTTTGGCAGTATTAGGAACAGCCTACCTTCATTTGGGGTGGGGGGAGGGGGATAATTAATTGAAATTTATCTGAAGTTCCTACATTCTGAGAATACGCAGAGAAAACAATACATTTCAGATGTTTTGGGGGAAAACTGAGTGTTCACATACATTTTTGAAAACGTTTAAGGATTTGAAGAAATAAATTTAAAACTCTTTAAGATGCAACTTATGAAAGAGTCCTGTATGCAACAGTAATATCTCATTTTAAGGAATGCTAGTAAATGGTAAGAGCTTGAATTACAAGTACACTGTGTCATTCACCAGTTCCAAAATTCAGCATTCTTCCCCTCACTGCATTTGTACCATTCTGGAACAATCTTGTTAGTCAGGTTTCAACGCTATCAGTGGAAGAACTTGAATATCTGACGTGAAGTCACTATACAGTGTAAAACACTTATCCTGATAAGTTGGGGAAAGAGGAATCCAAAACATCAGTCTAATTCAATACAGACTGTGCAGCTTCCTTAAGAAGTGATGCAGCTTTGTCCAGTTCTTGTTCTGTTTGTTCAACTGTTATCACTACTCGAATACTAGAAAAAGAAAACCAGAACAGACACAGTGAACTTTACTCCTTGCCTTCAGCTTTAGACTTTTCTTGTACTAATTTTAACACATTAAGATTACTATCTCTAGGGAAATTATTATGACTTCAAATTCAACCAGAAACAAGACATATGACTAAACAGAAATGGTCAGACTACTTCCCCCACCTCCCCCCATACACATGACAAAATTTGAGTGTTATCTGTTTTACCTGCAGATGTGCAGCTCATGGAAATGTGCCCAGTAACAGGCAACATGCTGATCACTGAGATTCAGGTAGTTTTGATACAGTATTAGATCAGTGTATTAGCATCCTGTAACAGTCACTGAAAATATACCTCAAAATGGCAGCCTTTCCCATTTTTTACAGGACCAACTATTCAATCCAGTGTACTGAACAAAACCCCATCATTGTATTAAAAGAGAGAGTCATATCCAATAAAATGAAATAATGTATTGATTTTCTACTAACCTGGGTGGAGGAAGACTTTTTTCTTCTTTCTCCAGATAGCGGGCCTGAGTTAACGCAATACCACTATTCATGCACTACAAATAAAGAAAATACAGCAGTCATCAATTTGGAAACTTCTGATGGCATATCCTTTTGATCACCAAATACATATAATTAACTTTTATGAGTTTGGTGTCAGGATAACTTTAAGTTCTTTCCCAAATGGAAGTTTTGAAGGTTGTGCAAAATCATCTCTAATTTTAATACAGCATAAACACATAAAACAGATTAGGGTGTAAGTTCTTTAGCTTTCATCTCCAAGTAATCAGACAAAAATGCCGTATTAAGTAGGCTATTAAATCATATTCAAGCACATTTTCAAGGAAATCAACTTCAGCATTTCCTTTTGTTGTGTAGTCTTGTTTACCTGCTACCTGAAATATAAAGCTTCCTCATCAACCTTCGTCTCCTTCATGTGGGAGAAAGAGAACCAATGTGTATTGGAGATGGAAAAAAGTCCTATATACAAAACATGAGATTCTTCACACAAAAAAGCAAGTTCATGGACTCAAACAAGCAAAATTACAGAAAGCTAGACCTCAAATGGTTAAAATACACCACCAGAATTCTGTTCAAACAATAGACTTTATTCTTATGAACATCATAAAAGTTTTCTAAGCAACCATTTTATATGCAAATTTAATTTGAGTTTTGAAGTACATAACAGGAAATAATTATTTTCTGAAGTAAAAGTTCTAATATATATTTTTATCCAGTTCTACAGACCTAAACATCTGCAGCAAGAAATGGTTATAAGATGGTCTTTAATATAGCCCTATAGTCAATAAAGAAACCGAGTTCCTTGCAGTATTCCTGCAAAACATTTCAACAAGTTACCCAACAAGCCTCCCTACCCATATGCACTTCATTCATTATTCACATTGAAAGGCAATGATATATTTTAATTGCTGTGGGGACACTTACATAATCCACAACTCTTTTGAGTAACTTCACATCATTTTCTCGAGATCCACAGCTTTCTTCCAGCTGTAGGTGCAATGCTGGAGAAAAAGATTCTCCCACTACTTTTAAGCCAGAAATCCTAAAACAAATAAAAAGCCTTTAGTGCACATCCTACTTGAACACACATGTTAAAGTTCTAGATAGTAAGTGTTTCCCCTTTCTAGGTGGCGAGTGAGAAGAGAGGGATATTTCACTTTATAATGCAGACAAAACATATGTGCATTTCAGCTTGCAATAGGTAAAGGTAACAAAACTTATCAAGCGAATGTCTTTCCTAAGGAGTTTACTAAATGTAGTTTCAGCAAGTTTGTGTAACAATAGTGACTCCTTTTGCAAAAAGGATTAATGATTCAGAAATTTTGAAAGGATCCTTATGAAGATGTAGGAGAAATGTTAGTGGTAGGCCTGTATGTTGCTGATAAAAACACAGCTAGCTAAGTCAAGTCTTCAGATTCTATATTAGAGAAAATAAATAATAATAAATATTTTTACCCACTTATGTGATAAGAAGAAATAAGGGGTTTTTTTGGCAAGACTTCTGATTTTAAATTTCCTGTAGAAAATCTTTACAACATCTGCCACTTAGTCAGAAGCTCCTCTAAAACTAGTTATATCACTAGAATTGCTCCCACATCTGTACGTAGGGACTGTTGTTAATTGGGTTCCTAGAATTTGATTGAATGATTGACATTTGACTGTCAAAAAATGATGGACATTCGATTGTGATTGTCCTGACACATCATATCATCATATTGAGGACTGAGTTATTCCCCTCCAAAAAACTGTATCCAATAACCAAGCAAGACCTCTGGTCTCCAAAATTAACAGCTCCCATAAATGCATGCCTACCATCAGCCGTAATTTTGATTTCCTGACTATGATGAGGCTTGCCTCACACACTGTAAGTTTATACCCTCATTTTCAAATAAGTTTTCTATTTTTACAAAGTTCAAGACCCAGTCAGAGCAGAAGAGATGTTAAATCCATAAACACCAGAACTGGAGCCTATAGGAGAGAGAATTGGCACTACAAACACACTGAATCAATTATAACCTTGAAAAAATAAAATTATACTCTAGCATGGAAAGCATCTTGCATTATTTCTACAATGCTATTTCAACTCACAGTCCATTCAATAAATACAAATCAAACTGATACTCCTCTTCAGCCACAAATCTGCAAACATTCTGGTGTCATTAACCTACACTTGCAAATTAACCAAACACAGGTGATTTCTTTAATACACAAGCACACACACTGCATTTGTCTCACTACTGCACGCATATCTAGGGATCGGTGATACAACATTTGGTAACATAAAGGACAAGGAAAAGCAGTCCAAGGTTCAGCTACAAGGTAGAAAGACAATACACAGTATAGCCATATAACATATAGGTTGTTAGTTATGTTCCTAGGAGTGACCTGACTTCTAAGTAGCAGCGTTCTACAAGTAGGGAGATGAGAGCAGAAGTCAGATGAAGTTTCACTGTAATTTAAATCTATTTGTTGGAGAACAGAGTTTAAGACAAGCTACTAAAACAATTAGGTTTTGTTCAGAGAGACACAGTTTTAGCTTCTAGTTATAAAATAGACATAATTCTTTAACTGAAATAGATAATAAAAAACTGTCCCCCTCCAAAGAGTAAATGAGAAACAATAAGTAGGAAGCAAGCTTAGTATTGCTTCCATTCAAACTGAGTCTTTGCCTGAACAACATGCTTCGTATTTGCTATACACTTACTCATAGAGGCTGCTTACAAGTTTCAAACTTAATTTTAATCTTAAAACTTTTTCTGTCAGTCACAGCTGTAGTAAACCGAACTACATAATTAATCTTACTCAACTATTTGAAGAAACCCAGGAGTTTAACATGAGGTCTTCTGATGGCAATACTTTAACTTTCATGTAAAGCGTTAACTATGTTTTTCTGAGCCTCTGTCAAATTAAGATTCAACAAGTATTTGAGAATCCAATGCATGCACACTGTAACTTTCCTGTAATCACTATTCACTTTCCTAAGAAATGCTGGGAAAGTTTCATTTTCAAACAAAAATGTACAACTTCCACACAAAAAAGAGAGGAATCTGAAAGATCTGATTTTGAAGTAACAAAGGAACAAAACTATCCTCCTGAACTCCAATGCTCCTTTTAAGGCTAGCTCTATATTAGTAAATTAAATATGCCTTGGACTGCTTTCTGGCCCTGTGGTGAATGGATATGGAATGACTCACATCCATACTTTCAAAATCTGAGTCTCCACATCAGGGTGGCCACATCCAAACTGACCACAGCTCCTGGCTCATGCCAACTCTTGAACTGTATCCAGGAGTCCTTTCAAAGAGCGCTGCTTGGCCTGGGCCAAACCCATGCCACAGATCACTCCAACAATTTGACAGAGTAGACAATCAAGATCCAGTACCCAGGAATGCTTCCTGACGTTAACATACCAGTATGGATGTAGCCTCGGGGAGCTCCCTCCTCACAGCTCTCCACACCCCAGCTACAAGGCTGGGCTGCAGAACTGAGTGACAGGACCAGGCTCTTGGCAGTAGGGAACCCTGTGTAGCCAGGCTGCCCTGAACACCATAAACATTTCTGTCAGTTTTACTAACAGAAAACTAGAATGAGGTCTCATTGAAAAAAATGTCAAGTTTCTCTGGAATAGAAAATCTTTAAAAATAAATCTGCTTTTCCCCAATGAAAACTTGCTTTATTGGAAAATTCTCAGCCAGGTGTAGGATATGACAATAAGTAATGAACTACTTAAGGGATACTACCTAATATTGTCATGCTTTTAAAAAAAAAAAAAACCCACAAAATTCTGTCCCATCCACCCTGTCTCCCTGCAACAGAGCTGCTTCATTTCTATTTACTAAGACACTATATATTTTTAAATACAAGACAGAAAGAAATCTACTTTATCTAAGATTAAGAAAGTTAAGAATATTCCTGATGTGTTAATCATTTCATCTCTTACTGCATTTTTTTTATGCTTTATAAACTACCATAGACAGTAAGAAAGCAGTTCTATGTAGGATTCAGAAGAATTCTTCCCTTACTTCTACAAACCAGCACTTGGCTTGTACCTGGAACAGTAATAAACACCAGTCATTCCTCTAGCTTACAACACTACTGCTTCTTCCCCCACCATAGTCCATATAAAGAGCAACATTTTTTTGGAACACTAATCATGCACTCGTCCTTATATATCAAGTCCTAAATTCCATGGGTTAGTTACATCTTGGCTAAAAGAAAGACTTCCTTTACTTTTAATTTGTTATATTATGAGAAAGGAGAAAAGCTGTGTATTCTTTCCCACTTTCTTTGTGTACAGTTCTACCACCATTTTACGCTCCCTTTTAAACCAAGTTAGTTCCATTCTATCATAGTGAGAACACCATAAAGAATTAGAGGCAAGCAGCAGCCATGGTTAGGCAGGGAAGATGAGTGCATTTAACATCACGGCATTAGAAAAGCTTTTTCTGAGAACTTTGCCTCTCTTTGAACCATCACACACTTTTTCTAGTGTGGTTATTAACTAAAAAAAAGAAACACACTGGACCCTGCAAATATTAGTTCAGATCTTCTCTCTGTTATTGCTTTATGCAATTGTTAGGATAGTTTTCCTGCTACAGTTGCCTGGTGTTGTTAAATCTTTCAAGTTTTTTCCCAGTATGACCTAGAAGAACTACTTCCTTTGTAATTTTTTGGACATCTATATTACCACACTGTTTTCCATAAGGCAAAAATACAAAAGTCCTATTACAGACACTCAGGCATTTTTGCCTACTTGTTAATTTGTGACTATATTAATCATTGAATTTATGAGTCAGTCACAGGATAGAAAAGCACCAGCCATGGCTTATTCACTTCTGTTTTGCACTGGGTATTAACAAGTAAAAGGTTGATAATTTTCCTTACATTTTTTTTTCCTGTATTTTAAACATATTTATAATTATCACCTAAAAACGACAGGTAGAGAAGAATATTACATTTATTCTCCTTTTAGCTCAGTCATAACATTCTATTACTAGCAAAGAAGAGATGCTAACAGTTTTCAAGTTACTCTAAAATTTTAATTTCAAGTGTAGAAGCATCTGGGTATCTTTGACCTGAAAGCTATGCATTTTAAACCCATGTTGAAAGAGAACACAGCCAAAGGAGCCAAGGATTACCTGATGGTAGGATTATTCCAAAGAACTTGAATGTAGCTAAAGTTGTAACATAAAACATCAGCTAAGCAGGAAACTGCTTATTTGAAATAACAAGCAACTCACACTGAATAACTAATTGACTAATACTAAAAAAAAACCTACTACAAAAAAATCACCTAGTATAATCAATCTTGCATTACTGATTTTGTGTGTGTTTAAATGTTATTCCTTTCTGTAATATGTAACAGAAAACTGTTGAAGAAAATTAATTGTAAAATACTAGCTACCACATCTATTCTGTACATTAAACAGTCGTTGAATAGTCACAGTAATTTCTATATTTTTTAGTATCAAAACCTGTCAGGAAAAAAGCAATTACTCAGTATAGCCATCTTTTAAAACGGGATAGTGTTAGGTAATTTAAAACAGAATCCTTATTTTTCAGATAAATTCTAGCAATTTTCTATGTGCCTCCAGAATAATGAATACTTCTATTACTATTTAACATTCTAGTCTCATATGTAAGAACAATATTGTATTAAGGGTGATTGCAAGGTGCACTGAGTTGTCTGAGAATATCTGCTAAGCTACACCCCAAACACTTTTACTTAGACATTTTTTTCAAAATGCTTATCAACACTTCGTACTGTTGAAAGCTATCACACTCTCCTGAAGACTTAAATGTGTAAGGGCTTGCAAACATCCTCACTAGCATTAAGGTATAATCTCATTTCAACACCTGTAAAGGGATATTAAAAACTTAGACTCCTTTTAGTAGCATAACAGAAAGAGTTGGAAAAGAGGATGACTTTCTTCCTTTAATACATACATAATTTAGTGTACATATCCCAGCCTAAGCATCTGTAAAATCAGAAATAGATTTGGGCAAGGAGAGTTCTTTAAAGTTGGCATTCTAAAGGCATGGTTAAATCGACAACAGCCAAAAAAAGCCCCAAAACCACACTTACCCCTGTAAAGCTTTGTGAATTCGTTCGCATTTAGCCCGGAGAGTCTGAAAAATGTCTACAGACACACACACAAAAGAAAAAGGAAAAGGCTTAGATATCCTGTTTCTACTTTACATTTCTGTAAGTCTAAGATTTCAAAAAAAGCATTTTGAAGGAAAACTAAGATATACATATCTATTGAATTACTAAGTCTCTTCACTACTCTTCATAATGTTCCTGATTACCATTTCTGCCAGGAAATGACAGGCTTTTAAGATCTGACAAATGCATTACTTCCTTTATCTCATTGCTCCAGCTGCATTGGTTCATGATCATATGGAAAGGATGACACAAACACTTGGTAATGGGACTGAAATGGCAGGTCCAACTTATTTATATCTATAAGATATCTACAGCCATGCAGACTCGGCTCCTTGATCCTTTCACCAACTCACTGCAGATTCTTAAACAGGAAACGTTGACTCTTAGACCTGCAAACCTTGGTTCTTTTCCTTGGTAAAGGTGACACTCCACTACAGCTAACAGTCCCGTAACTTACTCTTATTATTTTCTTGCTTTTGTTTAACTTCTGAGGACTAGGTGTGGGTCACCCAGTAGTTTTATTCATTTGTGACAAATTAAATACTGCATCTTTCTGCAGGTGTTCTCCAATCTGTTGACGCTAATGAAGGTTAAAAACAAATACACACAGATTTGGCCAATTTTGTCCTTCTCATATATCTCTCACTCGCTCCACCCCCTGCAAAAAAAAAAAAACCAAAACAACCAATCTTTCTTAGGTTCTAGCAACAAGGGTGATACTATGACTGCTAGAGCAGAAACTCCTGCCTGCCAACTTTATCCAAATGTCCTGTACTTGGTCCTGCTAAAATTTCAGGTGTTTGCACCATGATAACTCCTGAGATTCTTGCCTGGATGCTCCTTGAAGAAGAAAAATTTATGTAGTGCAAGTGGAAAGGAAAGGGTTGTTCAGTCCTTAGGAAATATATTCCCATTTGTTTCTCTTTAAGCTTCCCTTCCTCCATTTGTCTTGAAGGAATTTGTTTTCAAGGAAGAAGCATATCACTGGTCTATAAAGCAGAATAATAATTTATTTGCTTAGTGATAACCATCTCTGTCCCTCCTAGTGTCAACTAACTCGCTCATTTTCAGCCGAAAGAAGGAAAGGGGAGGAAACACTGAAGAAGAAAAGCAGGATGGGAAATTATATGAAGAAAAAAATCATGCATGTAACATTAATTAGCTGAAAAAGAGAGAGGACTTAAAAGAGTAAAAGGGTGAGGAATCAAAGTAGGGAGAAGTATGAGTTACTAGTTTTCAGTGAAGAAAGACTGAAGAGTAAGATTTTCGTGAATTAAGTACCTGGATTATCTTCCATAATATTCAGAGCCTCAATAGCAGCAGCAGCTAATAAAGGAGGTAGGGATGCAGAAAAGCAGTAGCCTTGACCAGACAATCGCTGTGGGGGAAAAAGAAAAAAGAAAGAAGAAGAAAATAAAAAAAACAACAACTTTTTTGTTTATAGCAGTATAGACAACGTTTTAAAAGTTAATTCACATACACCTAAACCTGTCCTCCACACTTACAGGTTCATGGAAGTGTGTAAAAGGAGGTCTCCAATTCATTTACAATATTTCATAGAACCAGACAGTTTCTGTATGGAATCAAATGCTGCATAATAATTTACATCATAACACTCCCTGCAAATTGATATTAGTAACTAACTCTCATTTCTAAGTAACTGCTCCTGCCACGCTGTATAAAAATGAGACCTGGCTTACCTGATGGTCAATAATAAAAGATCTTCCACAGCAAAATCCTCCAATAGAAGCCAGTGAATTTTCCATGTTTGCACTAATAAGATCTATATCATCAATCTGCCAGTTAAATTAACAAGTTATTAAGAGATGCTTTTGGTTACATCAAGACTATTTGTAAGCTAAATCTATTAACAATTTATTTTGTTTCATATTATCATGAATACTAGAGAAGATCCACCAAACTATCACATATTTAAATGAAGCTACAATTGAAATAACAATTTTAAGCAATACAAAAGGACTTCAGAAATTGAGATTTATGGATCTGTAAATAATTTACACAGGATCACTCTTTTCCAGGCATTGCAATGTGAAGAACTCAAACAGAAAAAACAAATTATATAGATACTGGTGACAATTCCTCAAAGCACTCAGTGTGACAGTGACCTTTAAGAATGTAAGTACTCCCACTGCAGTCAGTAGGAGTTAGAATGTGATTAAAACTGGGCATAAACCTAGTTAAAGCAGAATTTGAACCTTAGAGACACAATTGTCTTATTTCATGTCAGTTGCAAACATAACTTTTGCCAGGCTCTGTAATGCACACTGATGACCACTGCTACAAATTCTCATTCTGAGCAGACAAGGATTGTATATGACTTTAACATAGAAGCCAATTAATCAGATGGTACTTGGCAAACATCACAGCAGCACTATTTGTTTCCTTTTCTAAAGCTGTTTAACATTAATTTTCTCTTTTCCACATTTGGTATTAAGACACTTAAAGTGAAAACAATAGGGGACAGGGGAAGACAGAATGAATTATCAGAATTTGATATTTCACTTCCAAGCTGAACTCAAACCCTGTCAGAATGTAGTGACAGATGCTCCACGCTAAGACACTGGCAACCAAAAAAGCACTTCTTCCTCCCCCAGCTCAGGTGGCTGTGGCAGCAAACAACCGCAAGGATAGTTTTGGATTTCCAAACTACTTCGCAGATGAATAAACACCACAAAAGGTAGACTCTTGGAAAAGTAGTTTGGCTTAATCTGCTGGTAAAGTAGCAAGACAACATCTTCAAAAGGACCATCAAAAGCTTTATCCTATTTTTCCCCACTGGAGTAAAAGGCGATAGAGCAAAGTAGGCTAGCTATACACTGAGAAGATTTTTCTGACTTACCCCTAGCCCCCAAATATTTCTGTGTAAGCATGACACTTTTAAGTGTATGTGGCTGGAAAATAACTGCAATCATCACCTCACTGAGTGTCCAAAAAAAAGATAAAATTATGTATTGTAAAAATTCTTTTGTTATCTTCCTCACTAAAGAGAAGTAAAATTATTTCAAGTAAGCACATGAAAGAAAAGTGCCAAGACCTGAACGCTTTAAGACTGGTAAAGAAAAGTATGTTTAAATTTCTATCGTGCACTACTAAACATTGTTAATGCCACAGGTATAAGAAATCAATTGCAGAATTTGCTTCTGTACAAGTCTCTTGTTCACAACAAAACTCGCAAAGAGGGCACTTACATTTATTCCAAAGTGTTCAGTAATTCCTCTTCCATGTTCTCCAAGGACTCCAAAGGAAAGGCTCTCCTCCAAAAATATTCTAACTTTGTATTTATACTTCAATTTTATCTAACACAGAGCAAACGTATAAAATACAAGTCAAGCCCATCAGAATTTGGTAACAACATAGGTAGGCGAGATAAGGTAATGACAAGACAAGTACAGTATCCTGAATACTGCAAAAATGTCAGCTCTAGGGTTGTGTTCTGTCATCAAGACATTTTAAAAGCCTTCAAAATTCTTCCACCATGTAAGACTAAAGTAAATATCATAAATGTTCATGTACCAAAAAAAAATTTTTTTTTTTTAAATAGGCTATCAAGTATTTTCAGGATGATGCATTTTCACAGCATTTCTTCCATTATCTACTAGAATATAGCCTGCACAAAAAGATAATTTATGCTGAATAGCAAATGTTTTCCTTAGAGTCACTGTTTACAACAGCTGTGTGAGGGTTTCTGTAAAACATCGTATTTTTTTTTTTTAGACATAACTTAGTTTAATGACTTAGTATCATACAGCATAGCCGAAAATACAGTATATTTTACAGGTTAAAAAGTAAGACCACCACCAGATATTCATTTGCAAGTCTCATTACATATTGCTTCAGAATCCTAATCCTGATCAGAAGTTTCAAAACAATGTAAGATTCAGGATTGTCATTTCATGAACGTTTGAGAAAGCAAGAAGGTAAACAAAAAAACCGCATGCAGAGCTTTTCTATGTAGGCTTAACTATACGATACTACTATTTCATTAGCCACATGTTTTCATATGCAGTTTATAAGGCAAACTGAAACCACTTACCAATTCTGGAAGAGGGCAAACGTCTCCTGTGTTCATATACAATCCTTCCACTACAATAAACCTTCGAGTTACACGGGCCTTGCGAGGATTCTTCGAAGAAAGATATGGTTTCAGTTCATATCAACTGTTACTAACAAGCAAAGCTCTGAAGATTTTTTGACAGGGAAGGACAGCAATGGGAAGGGAAGGAAGATAATGTCTCTTTTTCAAGTAAGCTTTTACTCTAGTTTAAATTTAGTATTTATGATTTGTAACAGACGTTGAAATGCCTCATTGGACTAGTTTTTCTTTATTTTGTAATAATGTTAAAGCTTTTAACTCTTACACAAGACTTAAGACGCCTTGTTTTGCAACAAATCTTAATCAATCCATTTGAACTTTATGAGTATCATACAAACAATACAACTACAGAATAAATACTACAAATCTTGGTCTCTATTATACACATCATTAGTCTGAGCATTTAGAAGGCTTTTCAACAAGTGGTTTGTGCACCAGGATTCTCTGACAATTAGTGTCTTCATAAAGCACAAACCTCTGACAATTAGTGTCTTCATAAAACACAACCCAAAAGTATTCATAACATTCAAGTTACAATCTCCCTGTCTGATCTCTGGACAATATAGGCCATAAGACTATATTGCACTGGTTTCTGTTTAACCTTTAATGGTATGATTTGAGTGCTGTTGTTTCAAAATGCCATTCCCCTGGTATTTACTTTAAACCTTACTGATAGCTTTTGATCAAGGATATTAAGTCATGCTTCTTACCTTTTTCATTTCTTGGAAAAAGATTCAGAGAACATCTGTTTGTTCTGAGTGGTAGGCATGAAAACTAGGCACAGTCCACTCCACAAGCTGGACCAACTCCAGTGGTAAGATCTACCCCGTCCTAGTTAGTATGTCTTAGTTATACACACAGAATCACAGAATCATATAGGTTGGAAAAGACCTTTAAGATCATCGCGTCCAACCGTAAACCTAACACTACCAAGACCACCACTATACCATGTCCCTAAGCACCTCATCCAAACGTCTTTTAAATACCTCCAGGGATGGAGACTCAACCACTTCCCTGGGCAGCCTGTTCCAATGCTTGATAACCCTTTCAGTGAAGTAAAATTTCCTAATATCCAGTCTAAACCTCCCCTGGTGCAACTTGAGGCCATTTCCTCTCATCCCATCACGTTATCTGGGAGCAGAGACCGACCCCCACCTCACTACAACCTCCTTTCAGGTAGCTGTAGAGAGCAATAAGGTCTCCCCTCAGCCTCCTTTTCTCCAGGCTTAACAACCGCAGTTCCCTCAGCCGCTCCTCAGAAGACTTGTGCTCTAGACCCTTCACCAGCTTCGTTGCCCTTCTCTGGACACGCTCCAGCACCTCAACGTCTCTCTTGTACTGAGGGGCCCAAAACTGAACACAGTATTCAAGGTGCAGCCTCACCAGTGCCAAGTACAGGGGCACGATCACTTCCCTAGCCCTGCTGGCCACACTATTCCTGATACAAGCCAGGATGCCATTGGCTTTCTTGGCCACCTGGGCACACTGCTGGCTCATATTCAGGTGGCTGTCAACCAACACCCCCAGGTCCTTTTCTGCCAGGCAGCTTTCCAGCCACTCTTCCCCAAGCCTGTAGCGTTGCATGGGGTTGTTGTGGCCCAAGTGCAGGACCTTGCACTGAGCCTTGTTGAACCCCATACAATTGACCTCGGCCCATGGATCCAGCCTGTCCAGGTCCATCTGCAGAGCTTCCTACCCTCAAGCAGATCAACACTCCCGCACAACTTGGTGTCATCTGCAAACTTACTCAGGGTGCACTTGATCCCTTCGTCCAGATCATTGATAAAGATATTAAACAGGACTGGCCCCAACACAGAGCCCTGGGGAACACCCCTTGTGACCGGCCACCAACTGGAGTAAACTCCATTCATCACCACTCTTTGGGCCCAGCCATCCAGCCAGTTCTTTACCCAGCGAAGAGTACACCCGTCCAAGCCATGAGCAGCCAGTTTCTCCAGGAGAATGCTGTGGGGAACCGTGTCAAAGGCTTTACTGAAGTCTACATAGACAACATCCACAGCCTTCCCCTCATCCACTAGGCGGGTCACCTTGTCATAGAAGGAGATCAGGTAGGTTAAGCAGAACCTGCCTTTCCTGAACCCATGCTGGCTGGGCTTGATCCCTTGGTTATCCTCTACATGCCGTGTGATGGCACTCAGGATGATCTGCTCCATCAGCTTTCCCGGTACCGAGGTCAGGCCGACAGGCCTGTAGTTCCCCAGGTCCTCCTTCCAGCCCTTCTTGTAGACGGGTGTCACACATGGTCTATAGTAAGCTCTTGGCCACCAACTTTATGTTTACTTTCAGCTAGTTACATTAAGAAACTTTAACCATGTAGCTAAATCAAAGCACTCTGCTCTAACAAACCAAATGTGTTATACAAATTGCATCACTAGTTTGTCAATCACATCTAAAAACTCATGTAAAGATTATCTGACAAAATGTATTTTCCATGAAGGTATGTTAACTAGTATGTTTTCTACAAATTTGCTGTTAATCAGATCCATTACTGTTTTTCACTGATGTTAAGCTGATTGGCTCATAACTATGCAGTTTATCTACTTTACTTTTTCTATATGTTAGCACACCATCAGATTACTTCCAATTGTCTGTAACTTTCCAGCATTCTGTGAATGAGGCATATAATGACAGCTCTTCAGCTAATTCTTTCAAAATTCATTTAACCAAGTTATTTGTACTTGCTGATCCTGATTTTAGTAGCTGCTTTTGGACATCCTTTTGTATTACTGTTAGAATGAGAAGCAAGCCATCAAAGTGACCCCAATTTTTCAAGAGTGAGAACATCTTAAGAGTTGAGTGCAAGATAGGGGAAAAGTCTAAGAAAAAAAAAAAAAGAATCATGTTGATTCTATAAATTGAAGGGTTAGGACCAGCTGCTTTGGTGTTGATTTTACGGTGTGGCATTCAAACCGATAATTAACTTGCATTAGGTAAATGAAGTTATACAAATTTCTAAAAGACCAAAAAAAAGCTCTGTAACAGTATTTAAAAAAAATAAAATAATCTCACACTTTAGTCATCTGCCCTTAAATATATTCCCCCACTACCAATGCCTGTGAGCTCGTTTCCAGTGGTTACGCAGACAAATGCAAATAAATAAACAAACATTTTTTTAAAAAAATCTATCTTAATTACATAACCAACATTAACTGCTCAATAGAGATTTATGAAAACCAAATAACTGCCTATAAGCATTGCTACACAACCCAGTAAAAAAATGTGGGGGAGGTGGCACAAAAGAGTACAAATATTTCTTCAAAGGAATGGTACCTTTTGATCTTCAGTCTCTTGTTCTTTCAACAGTCGTTCAAGGTCAGCCATATCATTATGCTTAAATAACTTGATGTTACTACGAGATGCTTGTAATCCCTTTTGAATAGCAAAGCAGGCAGCTTCATCTCTGTAAATACAGCAAGTCCTTCTAAGTTTGCACTTGGTTTAACAATTATTCAAAGAAGTTGGCTATTAGGACTGTCCTACTTTTGAGCAGATATCTGTACTTAGGTGTAGTTAAAACCAGATTTATTAAAGCATCATATATTTTATTTACATTTTGAAAACTCATTTCCAAAGCTCCTCAACTTTCCTACGCACTATCGTCACTAAAAGCAGGCCAGCAAGTATTTTCTTGAAGTGTACACTGGTCCTTTTGTTTGTATGTGACAGCAGTTTATTTGAGCACAGCATTCCATGGACTGCGTACAATACCATGGCAATCATCCCAGAAACCTCTCACTCCATTTGCTCTGGGTCTTAGAAAAAAGGTGCAAAGATGTGCCTTATAAGAATTACAGTGGTCCTCCAAGTATTCAAAACCTGCTTTTTAATATCCTTTGGGAATTACTACCTCAGTATTCAAAGAACTATCCACCATTTTTAAGTGTCAGAAAAGCAAATCTCTGAGCGTGATGGGGTATGCAATTTCACAGCTGCTTAAGTCGAGTAATCTTTTAAAAGTGGCAACTAAACCAAACCGTCTCCATATGCCCAATGCAGTAATTTCAACCAAGTTGCTTTTAAATATCGTGAGATCTTTTGTCAGTGAGACAGTGAAACAGTAGAAGATAGCTAAATCCAGGATACGCTGGCATCTTGAATAGTGTGCACAGTTCTGGTTGTTCGTCTCAAAAAAGCTGATCCAGAAGATGTTCAAAGATGACCAAAAAACACGATCAAAGTTATGAAAGAACTTCTGTAAAAGAAGTCAAACAGGCTGCAAGCTTTACACTTAGGAAAGAGAGCACTGAAGAAAGATTTTCGTAGACAAATAGAAAAGTATCAGTGTGTTGTGGTTTAACCCCAGCAGGCAGCTAAGCCCCACATAGCCACTCACTCACTCACTCCCCCCATGGAGAAGATGCATCAGTTCACTGTCTAAAAATCAAATGCATCAATTGAAATTAGTAGGTGTTATATTCAAAACAGCTATTTCTTCATATTTTTTCATAACACGCTCAAGTTAAACTGTGAAATTTCATGTCATAAAAGCATTGTGGATATTAAAGATTTAGAAAGATACTAAAAGAATAGGAAGGCTTAAGAAAAAAACATCAACTGCTGCTAAATCCAAACCCTCTTTGGCTCAGAAAGCTTTGAGTATTGTTGCATTGTTTCTCCTGTTTTTTTTACTCTTCCCTAGACAAATTATGACTGGCTACTCTCAGGGACAAGATACTGGGCTTGCTGAATCCTTAGTTTGACCCTGCACAGCTGTTCTTCTGCTATTTTAATATGTACCAATATTTATCCAACTAATCCTTTGCAAATATGCATGAGAGGAACAACTATCCTGCAAGAAAGGTGAAAAGCCAGCAGTAAACAGGAGAAAAGCAAATATGACTGTACAGTTTCTTAAGAAGAAAACTAGGTATTAGACTTCTGTTAGTTTTGGTATGCACAAGTTTGGGGGTTTTTTTCAGCTGAATACCCAAGTCTGCTCTTCCATAATAAAAGCAGTAACTGATTTGATTTGGGATATTTGGCAAAGAAAAGATATTTGAGCTTTGTACAACAAAATACTTGATCAAAACCAGCATTATTTTCTAAATGGTTAACTTAATATGATTAACAATAATGAAAAAGAAATTGAAAGGACAAATCTTTAATCTGGAATTTCCCAAGTAGAAAACAATACTTACACAAACACAACGTCCCCTCTTTTTGAATATGCAGGAATAGCACTGGCAATTGTTGCAAATCCATATGAGTATATAATAGCTTCCTCTGTCCTCATGAATTTTGCTAGTCGTTCTTCTAATTCTAAGTGCACATCTACATGAGAGAAAAATTGAAAAGATCTTAGATAGTTTACTTGTTTTCATATCAGAAAGACTATCATTGCTTTCAGCAATAATCTAATTGAAGCAAACAAAGCGTTTATTTGTAGGAAGAGTGTTACAACAAATAACTTCCCAAAAACCAGTTGCAACCAATCCAGCCTTAAACTGACAAGTAACCCAGTATTAATCAGAAGATTTGATAGATCTGAAAATATTTATGTATGTGGTTCTCTCATGTTCTTATGCAATGGTAATTAAAAATCTACTTGTGATTAGACCACAAGTAAATGATGCAGCGTTCCTGGACTGTGACTAGGGAGCACAGTTACTACAGTCAGACAACAAATAGCTATGTAATTTATAGCAATTGATGAGGTCCTGTTGGCAGACTGTCAGTTCTTCCAAGCTGATGCTTCCACTGCATAAAGCACAACTATCATTGTAACAGAAAACTGCTCGTCAGGCTGCAATCACATACCATCTCCTGAACACGCTTCAGCCAATGGGAAACGTCACCATCTCCATGACAGAGACTACTCACCCTTAAGATAAATTGATGCAATTACACACACAAGCATTTCCCAAACCAATTCGGTCAAAGTGACCCATGTTAGAAACAAATCCACTAAATCAAAAGATTAAGAAGGGTAATACCACATGGTGAGTGGATCGTTGCTGCAGAAAAGTGACCACAGCATTAAGCATTCTGCCTAAGCAAAATAACCTGTATCAGACAAACTGTTATTTTAATTGTGTAACTCTCTTGCCACTACCTGCTTCTGCTTGCAAATGTTAGTCAAAGAATTATGCCTTTTATCAACTGGAAATAAACAAGATTAAAGGGCAAATAGAGGTCCTTAGTGTGTGACTTGAAAGATCGCCATTGGCCAAATGTTACCTTTTTGCAATTATTGAAAGTTCATTGAAACTAAAATCAAATGAGGCAACATCAGTTAAAAATACACATTCTTCAAAAGCCTATGAGGCAAAGTTACGTCAGTGTTGCTATTTCTAGCCAGGTACCAACAGCCAGGGTGTAGGAAGAAAGGGCTTGATAAAAATCTTAACTTTGCCATACTAAACAAATATCTAGCATAACTTTTCCCCAAAAGAGCACATCCACCTGATTCATATATTTATACAATAAAAGCAAAAGGTATGTCTTCAAACAACAGCCTCCCAATCAGTCAAGAGCAATTTTATCCATAGACTGCAAACTATAAATCCTCAACAACCCTTTCCTAATGTTTACCTGAGCATCAAAAAATGGAATAGAAATTAATTCTTTTATTTGGTTTTTCACTGGTTTTAAATGGAAACAAAAAGTTTAATCATTTATTATTTGAAAGTTTTCTTTTGCTACCTATCAAAAAGAAGCCCTTTCATGGGCTACAAAAAGTCCAAAAAAGATCTTTTTCTGGCAGCAAGCACAAAAAAAGAGGCTGGTCACATGGCACTTAAAACATGCAACATAACATTCAGCAAAAAATGTTCCTTCTTGAAGCCCTGTCAGTAGAGAATAACAAATTAGGGGAAACAAGGACTGTACTACTACTTTGAGTGCCCAGCTATTGATACCTAATGGGGTAAAATGTTTTATTTGCATGTAAAAGACCACCTACATCCTTTAACTAAAAAACTGGAAAAGATTACGAGACCATCACAGTTAAAAATTAAAACTTGCGTGCTTCTCAGCTGAGCTTTACTGAGCTTTACTCAGCAACGACCAGCACTACACTAAGCAAGGTCTAGGTAAAAACAGTGGGCAAAAGAAACGCTGTCAGCAATAATGAGCTAACAAATATAATCAGATTTGTGTTAAGGAAAAAAATTTTACAAGCCTAGTAAATTTTGCCAAGGGCAAGAACATTTAAGTTAAGAATGACATACAGCATACACAAATTTGCTACATCATTACATAAGGGAATGAATGCTTTGTGTAATTGTGAGGCTGAAAAGCTTAAGATAGTATTAATTAAAGCTTCACTACCATTCCACCGTGATAAAAACAGAATACTTTCTGACTCTCCTATTCTTTATTGCAATGATTTGCTTTAGTCTCGTTACACCACTTGGATTAGCCTAGCTTAAGTGAAAGCTGCAAACACTACCTAGAGTACATTTGCACAGAGGAAGATATGCTTGGAACAGCCTTCTACATAATTATGAAACCTTAATAAAGCTATTATTGTCAACAACTGCTATGAAGTGCCAGTTTAGTGCCTAGCATGTGCTCGCGTGCAAGTCAAAAGCAGAAGAACTGAGACCAAAGCCCACATAATCTTTTACATATTTTATTGGGTAGTCAGTCCTGATCTTCACAGTAGTACGGAAATTGTGTCTGCTAGGCAATTAACAATAGCCTTAAAAAAACCCCACCACCAGAAAAGTGATACCCCCCTCAGCTGTCATTATGGAGAAAATAACCATAAAGATTCAGTTATGTGTGAATATACTAGTATTTGAGGCTTATCATAGGATAAAGGCATGGATGCAGTTTTCAGGGATACAGCACAAAGCAAAAATGTCTTAATAGGGACTCACTAAATCTACAAAATCCCTTAAAACAGGCAGAGATATGAAGAATCAAATCTGCATTCAAAATAAATTATAACACGATATCTATGTTTCCAAATAAAGAGATCTCTACTATTGATATGAAATATCAGCCCCTGAGAAGGCATAACTCTGAGTGACAACAATTGGTAATCATCAATTAAATCCTGTATAGCTAAGTAAAAGGAAACTACATAGTTCTGGACACAACATGACTCATTTACCAAAGTCACAGCACACAAAAAATTGTGTGAAAAGTTTGAGGCATTACTGATATAAGAAGTGTTTCTTATCAGAGATTCATAATCCTGCAATACTCAAATGTTTACAGTCAAGGGAAAATGGGAAGACAGTTTGGGATCCAACAAGAACAGGAAGTGTTTGTCTCAAATTTTCAACCAATTCTCTGTTACTTTATCTGTAAAAGATGGTGTCTCAAATATGTGAGTATAACATCATTTCTTCACTAGTGATGTCATGCAGCAATACCATAGATTATATCCCCTGCTTTGTGAAATGGAGCATTTACCCAAAAAATTCAGAAGCCAATGAACAGCAACCAAATTAAATACAAAAGCTATACAGTTTGGACCTTATGATTAGACCTCCAAACAGGGCAGGAAACAAAGAATCTCGCACTTACCACAGAAAACCAACTTTTAACCAGTCTGTTTCAAATAATTACTAGAAAGAAGCAAAGTGAAAGATCTCACAAAACTTAAAATCAGCCTGGACTCAAAAGACAGGAGGCATTAGGCTACAAGTTTCTTTGAGCTTTTCAGTGTTTTTGGAAGAAAAAAAAAAGAGAAGCCTGTATGAATTCCAACAGATCACTGCTGAACTGAGATCAGTGAGGGAATCTAGGTTCCTAAAAGCTCTCTACTAGTCAATGGGCTACCATCACATTCTTTAGAAATGAATTATGGTTCTAGGCTAATGAACAATCTATAAGATTGACGTCAAAGACTCAGATTTGTTCTGATATATAGACTTCTGACAAATCAAAATAAGTACAGCATCTGGTCGATCACTTAAAGGACTAGCTTGATTAACTGAGAAAAGTTCAAGTTAGCCTTGACTTGAATTCAAGGCTATAGGAGGCTAACTCTACGAAATAATTTGAGCACAAACATGCTGTGAATTCCATCACTTCTGGGAAGAGACCAGAAAGTTCCCAAGACGATGAGTTGATGGTTTTAGCCTGCAACTGTGCAGCTATTAATGTATTACTCTTTGGTTTCCATGCAGTATTTCAAAATACCAATGCCTGTAAAGAACTATTTCCAGAGGCTGGTATTTAACAACTTACAACTACTTAAAAAGAATGAAAAAACCCTTCGTAATACCTGCTCACATCATAAAATCTCTTTAATTACAACATTAAAGTTATCAGTAAAGGAAAACTTCATTCTGACTACAGCATTAGATAAACTTAATAATCTTTATCATAGAAATCAGACTGCCCTCTTGTGGTCTACTTAGAACTTCTTATTAATTTACACTTAAATTCACCATGCATTATTAAATTCTAATATGTTTATTTTCTCTTTCTACTATGGTGACCAGAACTAAAATAGATTATATTTAACTTTGCAACTGTCCTCCAAGAGGAGAATTGCATTAGAAACAGTAAGAAAACACATAAAATGAATAAGAAACAAAGCTATGAACAATAAAAGCTACCAATCCTTAACAGTTACAGTAAAAAGTGTGTTAGAGGATAACTGTTCTTCACGGCGATAGAAATAATTTTGGCTGACTTACCAAACTAGTCTGAACACCTTTAAAGGCAGATCAAAGCTAGTTACTCACCAAAAGTACCATAGAATCCTCTAGGTCCACAAGTGCCAACACCGTATTTCTTCAGAGATGCCTGGGCCGCGCTCTTTAACAGAAAAGAATTTAATTAAATATTTATTCCTACACTAGATCTCTAACTCTTCTATACACTTCGCATTGACAATTTTATACCAAACTACACAGGCCAGTTCTTGCATCATGTAACATGACCTGCTTTACAAAAAGTATAATAATGTACTGAATTCTATTAATTAATTTCATATCAAAACTATTTTAGACAAGTGCTTAAGCATCATTCATTGTATTCTAATGATTAAGGACATTAGATACTAATTTAACTTGATAATCAGCTAGTACGCATTAAGTACACCAGTTTAAACTTTAGTAAAAAGACAACACAAAATTACAACGTTTATAATCTTGCTGCTTTAGTAGTATATTTCTTGACAAATTTTGTGCTTTCTGAAGTCATTCTTAACTTCAAGGTAACATACAAAGTAAGAGAGGAATAATCACACAAATAACTGGAAGAACTCACCTTAACCTTTTCATTATCCAAAAGTCCAAGAAAGTTAAATGATGCAAAGTTTATACATTCCTTGCCATTAACAGTGATTATATGGGTGGGAGGACTGAAAAAAAATTACAGACCTATTGTTATGAATGAACAGTTGCCATTTTCATAAACAGTCAAAACAGTACAGGAGTTTTGTTTTTCAACAGTAAAAGGCACACAGCTTTTTCATGATTCTCTCTTTCCACTTCTTCCTTTGCAGCTGCCAATCAACGTTTAAGTTCAGTGTCAAGTCACAAATATACTACCACACTCAGCAAAAACTATATTCCTGTAGTTTAATAAAGAAACTGCAAATTCCTTCCCGAGATACTTAGTTTAATGATTCCTTGTTGAAAACTTAATTCATATAAAGATGACTCCTGAAGAGATAAATAAAGCTTCTCCTTTAAAAGCAAAGTGATACCTATTTGAAAGAAGGTATACTACAAATAAAAAGGAAATTTCATTGCTACTTACTTCCATGATAAAAATGAACTTAAAAACAATGTTTTTGTCATAAAGCAAACCCACCATACCAATCTTGTACTGAATAGGGCTCCTGAAATATAGGTACCAGCTGTAAGCAGACAAAAGTATCGTATTATACTGTCATCTGTAGTATACTACAGATGGCCTATAGATACTGTAGTATCTGTCATCTCAGGTTTCCAATTCTGTTTAATCCATAATGGTTTGAATAACTCATGTAATCAGGAAACACAGAAAATGTGAAAACACCCAATATTAACAAATGAACAAGAGCACAATATATATGAAGCAAAGGGCAAAGAAATTTTCTGCCCTAAAAACTTATGATTTAGATAAACAGTTATTAAAAAATTGAAGATAAAAATAGTTATTACCCCTTTAAATGCAAGCATCACATCTGCATGCTGTATTCTAAAAGCAATCCTGTTTTGGCAATTATACACTTCAATACTACAAAATCAAAAGTTTCAATTAATCACTCAGACTGCTGAGTCTCAAAGCTAAGCCAAATACAAAGCCTTATGTCTGCCCATTTCTGTATGCCTTGTCAAATACTACAGCTGAGGTCCTATACTATTCCTCAAACACAATAGTTTCAACAACCTTTTCCCATGTGGGAACTAGCACTGAGCAATTTTCACATCAAAATTAAACAGCGCTGCTCAAATGTCAAATGCCTGTGCACAGCTGCTCCAAATGTGGTTGCTAACAGTATTTCAATGGGTATATTCGGTGTGCAAAGCAACTTTAGGTCCAAGCTATTCACTACAAGTTAAGAAAAACACTGAACTGCCTGAACTTCACTTAAAAAAATTCCATGATTTTGTTTTATATCTGTTCACTTTAAAAATGAAGCATGTGTTGCTTCAACAAAGCAACTGCAAAGCTTACAAAACAGCTTTGTAAAGCTTTCTACTAACACAGTGCATGTGCCATGCATCTTCAACGCTGTCATTCCGTGACATTAAACTGGCACAAGCTGAATCTGACCCCACAAAGGAACAGTCCTGCATTACTGCAGTGCACCTTCTGCACAGTAGTACACGTGTGCAGTAGTGCACATTACAGATGCACAGCAAATTGTCTTGGGGAACTGACTGCCATTAAAAATATACCTGGATCTGTTCCTCTGTCTTGCTCATCAATGAGCTGTACCAAATGTTGGAAGTCCTATTAAGTGAAACACTACCTAGGTTCGCAAATATTCACAAAAGCAGACCTATACCTATGCATTTTGGCACTAACAAAAGGTTCAGTATGTTCCCAGCATACTATTAAACCTGGTAAATTTACAACAATTTGCCCCCACAGCTCCACCTCTCAAACCTAGAAAATACACTAATGTTCACCAACAACTTGCTCTCAAGAAAGCTGCAGCTCTCATGAAAACATGGCCCCAGTTTGCTGTTAGAATTTTACCCAGCCTCCTAAAGGAACACTCATGGTTAGGCAGAAAACACTAATGGAAAAGCTTATTCCAGTGAATAATTATATCCAAAACATGGATGCTAACAGTATCATAGAATCATAGAATGGTTTGGGTTGCAAGGGACCTTAAAGATCATCTAGTTCCAACCCCCCTGCCATGGTCAGGGACACTTTCTACTAGGTTGCTCAAAGCCCCATCCAGCCTGGCCTTGAACACTTCCAGGGATGGGGCATCCACAATTTCTCTGGACAACCTGTTCCAGTGCCTCACCACCCTCATACCAAGGAGTTTCTTCCTCATATCTAACCTAAATTTACCCTCTTTCAGTTTAAAGCCATTACCCCTTGTAATTTGCCATATGCCATTACCCTTGTAAAAAGTCTCTCTCCGGCTTTCTTGTAGGCCCCCTTCAGGTACTGGAAGGCTGCTATAAGGTCTCCCTGGAGCCTTCTCTTCTCCCCAACTCTCTCAGCCTGTCTCTCTGAACAACCCCAACTCTCTCAGCCTGTCCTCATAGGAGAGGAGCTCCAGCCCTCTGATCACCTTTGTGACCCTCCCTCTGGACTTGCTCCAACAGGCCCATGTCCTTCTTATGTTATGTTGAGGACCCCAGAACTGAATGCAGTACTCCAGATGGGGTCTCAAGAGCAGAGTAGAGGGGGAGAATCACCTCCCTTGACCTGCTGGTCACACTTCTTTTAATGCAGCCCAGGATACAGTTGGCTTTCTGGGCTGCAAGCACACATTGCTGGGTCATGTTGAGCTGCTCATCAACTAACACGCCCAAGTCCTTCTCCTCAGGGCTGCACTCAAGCCATTCTCTGCCCAGCCTGTATTTGTGCTTGGGATTGTCCCAACCCATGTACAGGACCTTGCACTTGGCCTTGCTGAACTTCATGAGGTTCACATGGGCCCACCTCTCAAGTCTGTCAAGGTCCCTCTGGATGGCATCCCTTCCCTCCAGTGCATCAACCGCACCACGCAGCTTGGCATCATCGGTAAACTTGCTGAGGGTGCGCTCAATCTCACTGCCCATGTCGCCAACAAAGATGTTAAACAGCACCAGTCCCAATACCAACCCCTGAGGAACGCCACTCGTCACTGGTCTCCACTCAGACATCGAGCCATTGACAGCAACTCTTTCAGTGTGACCATTCAGCCAATTCCTTATCCACCAAGTGGTCCACCTGTCAAATCTACATCTCTCCAATTTAGAGACAAGGATGTCATGTGGGACAGTGTCAAATGCTTTGCACAAGTCCAGGTAGATGATGTCAGTTGCTCTTCCCTTATCCACCAACACTGTAACCCTGTCATAGAAGGCCACCAAATTTGTCAGGCATCATTTGCCCTTAGTGAAGCCATGGTGGCTGTCATCAATCACCTCCTTACTTTCCATGTGCCTTAGGATAGTTTCCAGGAGGATCTGCTCCATGATCTTGCCTGGCACAGAGGTGAGACTGACTGGCCTGTAGTTTCCTGGGTCTTCCTTTTTTCCCTTTTTAAAAATGGGGGTTATGTTTCCCCTTTTCCAGTCAGTGGAAACTTCACTGGACTGCCACAAGTTCTCAAATATGATGGAGAGTGGCTTAGCAACTTCATCTGCCAGCTCCCTCAGGACCCATGGATGCATCTCCTCAGGTCCCATGGACTTGTGTACCTTCAGGTTCCTTAGATGGTCTTGAACCTGGTCTTCTCCTACAGTGGGCAGTTATTCATTCTCCCAGTCCCTGCCTTTGCCTTCTGTGACTCAGGCAGTGTGGCTAGAGCACTTGCTGGTGAAGACTGAGGCAAAAAAAGTTGTTGAGTACCACAGCCTTCTCCATATCCCAAGTAATCAAGTCTCCCATTTCCTTCTGGAGAGAGCCTACATTTTCCCTAGTCTTCCTTTTATCACCGACATAGCTATAGAAGCTTTTCTTGTTGCCCTTGGCCAGACATGCCTGGCCAGACATGCCTGGCCAGATCTAATTCTGTCAGGGATTTAGCTTTCCTAACCTGATCCCTGGCTGCTTGGACAATTTCTTGGTATTACTCCCAGGCTATATCATATCATAAAACCTTCGTTGCAACGTCAAAAACAACAAGTCTTTGCAAAAGGAAAACAGTAAAGCAATTTCTTTGTAGTTTCATGTATCTCCCTTCTCCTAGTATAACACAGTTTGCTAGGTATCATGGTTAGGGACAACAGTTATGGGATACTGAGTGATCCAGTTGAAACCATAAATAAAAATATAATTTGAAGCTACGTTCAAAGAACTTGCACCCAGTCGTTCAGAAATTGTGTCTTTTAAGGATCGAAAGCACTCCATCTGTACTTGGACCTCTCACTTAAGTGCTGCATGTATTGAAAAATCAGTTGCAGCAACATTTGTTCAGATTATAAAGTTAAAAGCCAGATCATTAGTGCCTTGAAAAGAAAAACGAGAATCAGCATGAGAATTTTGCAGACATACTGTTTTAGGAAATAAGTTTACATTTTCTGAATGAGATCTTGTACAACTAAGCTATCTTGCATAGAAAGGCTACCACAAGAAGTAACAAATTTCTGGACTGTGACTGAGCCGTCATGGGTAACTTCTTCACTGCTGATTCAAGATTGGTCACTTATTTTGTTCGAACAAGTCTCTGCATTATTGGCTTTGCTTATCATTTGGCAACATTACTGGGATTATACAACTGCTCAGCAGAAAGGAGCATACTAACATAGAGGCACAAACTGCCTTGCATATTGAGGGAGGAGGAAGTCTGCCTCTCCCACACAGTGGGTCAAAATTTTTACTGAAATAGTTCATGCTTCCTAAGTGGTTATGAGCCTATATAAACCCTATCCACATATTACTGTAAATATTCAATATTAAACCACCACATACTAAGATAATTAAGATTTATGTAAATCACCACTCATGGTAGACATTAACACATGAAAATCATTGAAAGAATACTACCTCATTAGAATCAATACCGTCCCCCTAAAATACTAATTAAAAAGGGGATAGAAATGCTTGAGCTGGAATTAGGATGCAGACACTTTCATTTCTGTATTAATTCTGAAATGTGGGTTAAGTTTATAGCCCAAGTTACAATCTCATAGCTGTTGAGAAACTTAGGGGAAGGTAGTTGGCAGTTTAAACCTTACAAGACAAATGCCAAGTTTTCCCCATAGCCACTATTGAGTTTAACAGCCGCAACACATTAACATTCTGTCACAACAGGTTCCCTAGCTGTAAACACTGTAAAGTTCTAAATAATTTAAACATTTTCTGAATCAATCTAAAAGATGTATTTGTTCAGATTTTTTGTAAACATCCAACACTTCCTTTAACTCCACAGTATTGCTTGTTTCAAAATTCTGAACAATAACAAAAGGATTGTTCACATTACAGTTGATTAAAATAGGCATCCCTTTTCTAGGGCAGACTTTTCCATGGTGGCAGAACCATCAAAATGGAGCTCCCTATGACCACAAATAATTGTGCTCTGTCACTAAATTATTTTAAATTATTAGTGTCACTAGAAGGATATTAAGAATGCTTATATTGTAAAAGTTACTGACATAAACAAATCTGAAGCTTGCAAAAGAAATTTCAAAGCAATTTCTGAAATACTGAGACTCTTGCCTAAGCACACATTTTAAAAGCCTCGTAACACACAAGAAAGTAATGCTAAGCCATAATGTCCTCACAAAACAACTTCAACATCAAGCATCTCCACTTCCGATTGTCCAAAGAGGAACAACTTTTCATGAAGTGCCAAGTGGCTAGCCACAAAATCAGTTTCTTCTGAAGTGATTTGTGATGACAGTTTCTCCCCAACCCCTGCAGAGAAGGTGGTAACCACTTTTGGAGGTCTAAGTCTACATATTCAGAAAAAATGAAACAAATCACTACCAAACAATACAGACCCACAATGAAGGCAAAGATAAAGTGTCCCTCCCCCCACCCCCAATATTTAAAAAAAAAAATAATTACAACATTTACAGTAAGAAATATTTTCTTAATAAGATAGTCTTCATAACATTGCAAAACGAAGACCATCTCTTCAGTGGCAAATTCAGTCCTGCTATCTAAAAATCCAATTCATTTATGAAAGGTTTTAAGGATATGGAAATGCTTAGTAAGAAATATGCTTAAAAATACAGACATCAAGTATCTGAGCTGAAATAAAAAACAGAATTTATTTTGGTTACATTTACCCTGAAACAATGTTGTAGTTGAGAGCTGGATGATCTTTTGGTACAGGAGGTACAAGAGGCTCTGGCTGCCATTCTTCAATCAACTCTTCTTTTTCCTGAGCAGGAAAAAAGAAATACTGCTCAAAAAGGATTTCCATTAGAAAAGACATTATGCGCTAATAAACAGTTGGTAATAGTTGTATGAGAAATTATGTATGCTAATATGTGTCACCTTTCTGAGACACTCAGAATTGATATTATCTCAGTATGTTCAACTGAGGGGCTCTGAATTTCTTCAAAGGGAAGGAGATGTAAAGAAGGATAGCCCAGCTGTGCCTGTAGATTAAAGAGTTCATGATATCATAATCAAGAGAAGAGATACTAACTTGGTGTCCCTGCCAAATTTTAATCAATACTGTTTCATTCAATCTATTAATTATAAAAATCCTCCTCTACAGTTTATGCAATTTAATACAAATTACATAATAATTGGCTATAAATTGGCTAACTTTACATTCTCAAGTCTTCAACAGTGCTGTTTAAACAACTGTGGCACTAAAATACTTGGCAAAGTAACACATACATGAGCAGGACAGAATGGAGAAAAACCGCCAAATGCTCAAGAAATGGTAACAGCTACTACTAAACCACATATCCCCCAGCTAACAATGGAGGAATACTGAATGCGCATTCATTTTCAAACTGCTTTGGAAAACCCCAGTTATATGATTTTCCAAAGGACGTGCACTGGACCAGCATAACAGGTGCATTAGACTAGTTCCACATAAATTAGCAACCACTCAGGCAAATCACCAAATTCATTCTTCATACTATGAAAGCAGAACTTTCCCGGAGGATTATTTACTAGTACAGCAAGACATACCCCATACCCTTCAAAGTTAGTGTGCTAACAAATATGCTATGACTACAACGGGTTTATATTTCTCTATTATTTCAAAAAGCAGTAGAATATTTAAGGCTACTTATTTTAATACCAAAATATAAATTCTGCCATCGATTTTTGAAAACACCAGAGCAGTATTTTTTTCCATTTTTATTTTTTCCAAATACACTTTTCAAAGCCTTCAAAGTACAAAACCAAATTAAGATATGAAAAAATCAAAAGGAAACTACATGCAATAATACAATTAGTCTCCTGCACTTTCATCACTTTCACCTTACTAGGCTAATGAATAACTATGTTTCTAGGTATTTCCAGAGTATTAATTAATATTCCAGGAGCTCCACAAAGGTCTATTTCAAAACACAAATGGAAATTTCAATAGCCCTGTATTTCAGAAAAGATCGATTTTATGTGAGCATAGTCACTTGCATTTCTAATATTTTGCAGATGTACTTTAAATTTAAGTCTGGCCACAGACTTATTTGTACTTCCCAAAATCCCAAACTATCAGGAACTTATAGTCACAGAGAAGTACTCCACCTTTTTCGCTAACGATCTGGGAGATTCCATTGTTTTGGAATAGAACCAAGAGGAATACCTATAAACACTGTTATTAAAGGATGACAGTCAGTCAGTTGAAAGCTGATTCCCGCCCTGGATTTTGTAGTAGTCTTGCTACACATTTGACTAAACCCAGAAGCCACCTTCAGGGTGGATTTCTTCACTGTTTTAGAAGTGTGACTCCTAAGTGCACTAAGTTGCACAATATATCATCTACGTCTGGTTCCCCAGGACAAACTGGTCCTGACAGATCCCATTAAGACGGCTGTGCAATAGTGGTATTCTTCGGTAATATTCATTACGCAGAGCCAGTTTTGCTCTGGCAACATCCCCAACAATAATTCACAGAGAAACTCCAAGAATCATTACATGAGTGGCTGACATAAAGGTAGCCTGAGCTCCACCGCCTCAGCTGGCCTACCTCCAGTGCCTGTACCTGAGCAACCTAGTATTTCTTTCTGGTGTGGTAAAGACTGGACACCACAGCATGAATCAAACTAGAACAAATCAGCAGGCAAATCAGCAGTCTTCACTGAACAGCTGGCATGTTACCACACGCAGCCCAACACACAGACAGAAGCCTGGCTGTGTGGGATCCCATATTGTATGAAACAGACTGTACTGGGTCTGGCTGGGATGGTGTTAATTTTCTTCACAGCAGCTCGTATAGTGCTGTGTTTTAGATCTGTGACCAAAACAATGATGATAACACATTAATGTTGTAGCTCTTGCTGAACAGCGTACAGTGTCAAGGCTTTCTGATACTCACTCTGTCCCCACAGTGAGCAGATTGGGCGGTGCACAAGAGGTTGGGAGGGGACACAACCAGACAGATGATCTGAACTAACCAAACAGATATCCCATACCATATAATGTCATGCTCAGCAATAAAAGGAAAAGAGAAGGTTTAGAGAAGTTAGCCATCTCTTGCTCAGGAACTGACTGGGTATTGGTCCACCCATGGGAGGTGGTCAGTGATTGCCTTCGCATAATTTGTCTTGTTTCTCTCTTCTTCAACTTCTCCTTTGCTTATTAAACAATATAATCTTCACTCACCAGTTTTCTTGCTTTTACTCTTCCTTTCCTCTTCCCCTGTCCCACTGAGGGTGGGGGAGAAAGTGAGCGAGCAGCTGTGCGGTGCTTAGCTGCCTACTGGGGTTAACCCACAAGACAGACCAGTGCCAACTATCTGTGGATTTTTAGTGAAGATTCAGGTGGGATTTTTTTTCCCCTCACAGCTATTCCCCTACACAAAATAGATGAGCTCTTTTCACAGCAATTACCTACGTTGTAGAAAGAAAGGGAATCACTCCACACCTCTGATGTACCAGTCTGCTTAAGTCCTCCAACTGTAGAAGACTTATTCATACTTTCAGTTCACTATTCTATTTATGCTCACTTTCAATAAACTATCTGTAGACAAGACATTCCCTTCCAAATACAGTTCTTCCTACGGGAAACACTGCTTCCATCTTCAGAGGTCAATGGTAAAGCCAACCAGACTAACTTAAATCTCCTTCATTGTCAGCCAACCTGAACATACCATCACACCAAAGAGCATTCCCCCATGCTATTCTTTTTGCCATCAAGATACAGGTAACAAAAAGCTAAAGGTGTTGATGTCTTTAACATCTAAGTCAAAACCTTTGCTGTAATACAGGTCTTAGCACTGCAAATATTCTTCTTCTGTGCCTTGCAACTATGCATCGATGTATCCAGTATCTATACAATGCAATTCTCAATCTCTTTGGATTTTTGCTAGCATTCACACTCCTTTCCACCCCTCAAGCTCAGTACAGTTTGTCTAAATCTAATCAGAAGTATCACGGCAATAATGTATTTGCATGCTACTGTTCCTCAGAAAGCCTGCTACTGCTGTTCTGCCAGTGAACTTTACTGTCATTCTGCAAAAGTAGGATTGTTATCAAGCATGAACCATTTCAAAATGTTTTTCCCCCTTTTGACTCCCTTCTAAACCCCTGCTTCCACTGAGCTGCAGCAGACCAGCTACACATGCAATCTCCGAATTGCTCATTACCCCCAGTTAAGAAGATACAGAATAATTTTCTTCCCTGCATACCACTGCTCCAGATTTGTCTGAGCACTTAAAACACCTCAGCTTCAGCAAAATGGTCTGTCAGTGAATGAAGGAGATGACCTGCAACTGGATAATAACATTCAAGATGCACATAGAAATATCTGAGTGTAATCCTTACTCTGTAAGGAAGAGATAGGTTTCAGCCTTTTCAGGTCACCAATTTTGCAAGAGTAGCAAACAGCTTTTCCCCACCGTCTACTGCAGAGAGAATGAACCTTTCAAAAGAAAAAAAGTTATCCTCCAAAATACCAGAGACCAAAAACATCTGATGCAGGAAAATTCTACTAAATGAACTATCATAGTTTCTGAATGGACAATCAGGGGCTACTTTAAAGCTGCAGCATGTCTTCCTAGATGATCTGAACATTCAGCTCTTCACCACACTGGACTTCCCTTTGCATTCACTCCTCCTCTGTATTCCTGTCAAAGGCGGAAAACTTCAAGAACCCCAGGATCAATTCAAACCCTTCCAAAGCACAAAACTGAACTGGCTTTTCTTGATTCCTGCTCAGTTCATTTCTTGCCTCCAATATTAAATGCCTCCCATAAATACTTGCTAAAGTCCTCCCTAGAATAATCTAAGCTCATTTAGTAAGTACTCCCCAAAAGAGGACACTGACTGCAGATTTGCTCACATTTACAGCCTTGTGCCTATAGTCCCTGCATCCTGTTCAGTGATGCATTACACCGAGCCCACATTTAACATGTCCTTAGCAAGAATAAGATCAAAAAGTATGCAAGCGCATGACATAGATGAGAATGACAAGGTAAAATAAACCCATAAATCTGTTTCACAAACCTTCCTCAGTACCATGAAGAAATTCCAGTGCTTTATCCCATTCATAAAGGATACCATTCCTCTGAAGCTCTAGCAAACTAAGCTTGTTTGTTATATGGGACTTCAGATCATTCAGATCAACCCCTCACATACACAAGCTGGTTGTCACATTGCCATACATTGCTATAGTTCACCTTTGACTGAGAAAAATGAGTGCACCCTTGTTCACCTCACTGTTTTCACATTCAGAGAGTGCATCCAATCATCCTTTGAATATATCCAATGGCATCCTCTGACATTACGCAGCAAGCCCAATTACAGACCACGTCTCAGACAAACTAGTCCAGGTCCATCTCCAGAACAAACTCTACTCATTCCTGATAGTCTCCAGCCAGAAGTCAGGAAGAAATTCCAATCTTCACAAACAACTACAGCTTTTTTTTTTTTTTTTTTTTTTTTTTTGAGACAACTATATTGCAAAAGAAGAAAACTGCCGCTAAAACACTGTAAACTCTCAGAGTTATTACTACCACATGTACAGACTGATTGTTTTCCTACTCTCTACACTCTTATAGTTCATTTTGTTTGGTGGGGTTTTTTTTTAGTATAGCTTCTATTTTTAAAACAAAGCCATCCATTGAGTAGAGCTAATGCCAGATTGTCATAGCCTAGCAGTGACGGTCACATCAGTTCTTTTATATTTCTCAGACTCTCAAACACAGTGCTACTTTAAAAGCATGAACTGAAGCGTTTAAGCAATAAGCAGTTTCTTAGTTCAAAGTAAGCTTACTCTTTGAAATCTTAAGAAAAACCAGCACAATTTGTGATGCAGCAGTGGTTCAACAGCCAAATATATCAATAGCTATAAACTGTTTCTCTAAACAAAAATATTTTTCCACCATACCTTAGGTGTTAGATCAGATCGCTCTTGAAGCTTATATGTCTTGGAGAAAAGAAGTCTGATTATCCATAGAATTAGAATTCCTTCCAAAATGAGATGGTAAGCAGGAGCCTGAAAATAAAAGCACAAAAATAAGTCTACACAGAATTCTATTTGAATTAGTGTAACACTATGCAACAGTTTTGTCTCTACTAGTACACTCAGAAAAAAACCAAAGCTGATCATCAGCTGATATGTATTTCTAAATCAGTAAAAATTACAATTATATGAAAGTGGATTGCTATGCAACTACTACTTGTAGCTGTTAACTTGAGTTTGAATGGGTTTATTCTGTTGTTAATGAACAAGGCAGACTCCAGATTGATAAGCGGTTTCAGTTCCACACATGCACATAAATTGAATATTGAGACTAAAAGCACATAAGCCTTATGGGTTGCACCAGTATCTGTGAAGGCAGAAAGCCTTCACAACAAGCAGAAGTCTCCCGAGAGCTCGAAGGTCAGTGTCATCTGTACACACCCACTTTAAGCCTACATTCTTACAGGCCACCAGCAGCAACAGCTACAATTATTTACAAAGAAACCTAATCCTCTCCTCATAGCCCATTTATGTTAGTTCACAGGGACTGTGAGCAGGTATAACCCAACACAGTCACCAGAAGCAGTTTTGCCCCTGTGTCATTTACTCTCTTGTGTGGACAGGATATTTAGGAATATCCACAGCAAACACAAATAGAGAGTTGATCCATGTTAAAGTTAGCCTCTCGGTGCTTGGCGGGAGAAAAGTCAGTTTCCTCTGGCAGCACAGCTAGTTTAAAGTAGATGTGGAGTTATGGCATCAGCATTTGACACCTAGTTTTAATGATGGGTTTAGTTATTCCATTTAAGAAAGGCTCCTGTCTATACTGCGGATGTCTACTATTTTTAAAAGCCTCAAAGTGCACACACACTATCGCACTCCCTCTTCAACTCAGTGAAAGAGCTCCCACACATCAACATTTTCTGGTGGGATTTGACCTGCCAACAAAGGAAGTGGAATGCATCACGCATCCAGAAACTAAAGGCAATTGAACACAAGTTTTTAAAACCAGTAAGGAGTCCTATGACATATCAAACTGCAAATAACAAATTTATCATTTGCAGAGTACTCTTCAGTTTACCAAACACATTAAGAATACATATGTACACCATGACATCTAAAGAACACATAGTCTAGTAGCAGTAGAGTCCACACAAACTACTTCCCCATGCTTTTCAGTGCCTACAATTAACGTGAATTCAGTGTACTAGACTGTGCTACCAACTTCAGTAGCTAAGCACTTCTATATTTGTACTGCAAACCTAGCATAAATTCTTAAAAAGTTACCAACCTTTGCCAAAGGAAGGGAGGGAAATAGACTGTTGATATACCGCCTATCATCAGGACATCCTTTCTAACATCATGAAACAAAGCCTGGATACAAGCATGCCATGCTGATCCCCTCCAGGAGAGAACTCAAGCATAAACATTTAAAAGTTGTTTCTTCCTTTGTAAATAACACTTGTAAGTTACAAACCCTGGCCTGATACTCAAAGAACACTCTGAACCTTACTGAGGTTTAATGCTCCGGTATACACCTTAAATGTAGCTCTATAAACTTAAATAGAGAAAAACATAAGTGCATCTATTTTTTCAATATATAAATAGGGCGCGCATGCACATATTCACAATTTTGCGAGTGCAGTCTTGCACACACGGCACTGACCCACAGCCAGCTCCCGGTTCAGTGCAGCCTCGACACAGCACCACCCTGCGAGCCACCACCCTCCCGCGCCACCGAGCGAGGCTCACCGCTGACCAGCCCCGGGCAGGCCCGGCCCTTCCCGCTCCCTGCACCCGACATCAGCGGCCCAGAGACAGGCCGCCCTCGCACCCATCACCCAAGCTCCGACAGCCACGGGGCGCCCGCGGGCCCCGTCCGCCTTGACGCGGCTCGGCTCGTTTCGGCGGCGGGACCCCTTCGGCACACCCATCCCCCAACCCCGGCGGCGGCTGCCAGCCGCCCGGCCCCCCTCCAGCCGCCCCGCGCCGGCGGTCGGACAGCGCCCCGGGCCCGGGCCCCAGACCGCACCTCGTAGAAGGCCTGCACCATCTCCACCAACACCCACTGCTGCCCCATGCCCGCCGCCGCCATCGCCGCGCCCGCCCGCTTCCGCCTTTGCGGCCCGCCGGGCGTCAGGGGCGGCGGGGCGGGCCCACGGCCGCGAGAGAGCGCCCCCTCCGGCCCGGCGGGGGCAGGGCAGGGCAGGGCAGGCGGCGCGGCCTGGCGGCGGGCGGCCCGTTAACGGCCGGGGCGGGCCGTGCCGCGTAGCCCCGCGGCCCGGGGTGCTGCGCGGCTGCTTGGCACCGCCAAGGAGGGCGCGGGAGGAGGCGCGGGCTTGCGGCCGCTTTTCCTGCGTGCTGTAATGGTGGTTTATAAAGAAACGCCTTTCTTGGCGGTGCGTGCGGCCGTCCCGTGCTCCTGCGCGGGCACCTTTGCAGTTACTGCTCCCCGGCGTCGTCACCAACTGCTGTTTTCTCTGGCGGCCCTGAGCTGGGAGCGAGGCCGCACTGGGAAGATGTGCTCTACAGTGTTAAATAAATGAAATTAGCCGTAAGCTGAACTTGCATAAGAAGATAAACTTGGATGCATTGGTGTGTACTTCCTCGCTACATTTCAAACCCAGTCCTGTTTGTGGAACGTGCTAGTGTAATCTTGGTGTTGCTTTCTCCACGCCCCTAGGCTTCTTTGGCCCCACGCCATCGCGGGCTGGAACCGGCCGAGGCGCAGAGCCTGTGCTTTGGTGCCTCATCAACACACGTTACGCTTGCTGCCTGTATACCTGTAACTGGTGACTTCGTTGCTGTAACAACATAGCTGTACAACGTTGCTGTAACAGTTGTTCAGATACTTGGCTAATGAATTGAACAACAAAAGCAAAACCAGAGTATAGTGGAAATAATGAGTAAATTCAAATAAGAAGAGAAAATACAGCTTTAAGAGTCTCGCCAAAGTGAGCGACCATAAAAGCTGGACATTGCTGGGAAGGGATAAACCCCATGAAGAAAAAGAGTAGTAGTGAAGACCTTGCATGGATGCACCTGAGTGTGGGGAGGTGACCGAGTCCCTGTGCACAGCTGCACAGGACTCGAGCAACTGCCTCAAAGGCAGTGGAGAGGAAGGGGAGCTGGCAAGAAGTTTGCTTAGGAAGTGAGGTAGCACTTGATGGAAAGGGAACAAAGGACATTGCTGCTAAAGGAGATGTTTGGGAGCTGCTTCACTGAAGCTAGACATCTGTGGGGTGCTTCTGATGGTCTTCTGGGAGAGCACTGTGGAACTGCACCCTTTGGGGCTTCACTCTCTGGCCTTCACCAGAGTTAGAGGAGAGGAACCTGGGGCAGAAGCTGATTAAATGTGATGATAGTGAAAACCTTGGATGCTGTGGCTAACTACAAGCAAACAGTAAGTTACAGTTTTACAGTAGCGGATGGTTAAAATCAGTGAACTTCATTTTCACGCTGCCTGAAATGCGTAATAGTTAATCTTCTTCCTGAGTTTCTGAACTTATGATACACTTGTCAAATTCCAGGCTCTACACAGTTCAGGCAAAAAAATGTGGTTTGAGGCTGTCTGACAAGTCAAGACAGAGACAATAAATGTCCCTTTTGTTTTTTAGCTGTGTGAAGAGTATTCTGTTCACTGTTAAGTACTTCTGTGGCCATTGCATCGTGCTGAAGAGGAGTCTTGGGCTCTTGGGAGATGGCTGCTACTACCAGCCTCAAAGAATGTGTCTGGTATGCATCCCAGTCCCAAATGGCCCCCAGAAGAGTGGGACACATTAGTTGTCTTGGTGGGCTGCGGATTAAGTTACACCCCCGCTCTCAACATCAGATTCTGACTTTCAATGTTTGACATATATGTGTATGATTGGGAGACTAAGGAATTGATTTTGTGAAACACTGGATGAATTGTTTCCAGCTTGAAATGCAGTGAAGTTAATAATGTACTAACCAGTAATTCTTCTGGCAGTGAATTCGGAGTTCCTGGTCTGGATTATCATAGGGCTGGGTCTCTCATAATAATGAGCCTATCCCTATTGTTCAGCAGTTTCATTGTTCCAACACAAGGCAACTGCTGCTAATTGCTTAAGGCTTCTATACTTCTGACAGCAAAAAAGAGGGGGAGGTGAAGGAAGAAGTCCTTTGCAGTGGCACTTTACAGCTGGGAAAAAAGGGAAGAGGAAAAACATATTGAGTCTATCTCTGCACTTAAAGTCCTGACAAAAGCTATCAAGATAGTGCCCTATGGAAATTCCTGCTCTGGAAGTGTCAAATTTTGTCTTCCCCATCACATCCTCCAGTTGCACAGTATTCCTAAACTACTCTTACTCTGGACCTTCCTCACCCACCCACTTGTTTCCCACACCCTGCTTTGAATTCCTATCTCAGTTCCCCTGGGTCAGCGCTGGCATGCCAGTTATCTGCAGTTGTTCTCTGGTCACTCCAGAAGCAGAAAAATGGGACTTGGTATGGCTATCAGGAATTTTATTTTTCCTAAATATCACAGAGGTAGCCAGTGCCAGTTATCTTCGGTCCTTTTTGCTCTATTAGCTCTTCATCTGGCTTCTTCATTCTTACTCTGTCAAGTATGAGACAGATAGTAGGAGCTGGAAATGGAAGTCAGGGAATGATATCTAGCCTCTTTCTGCACTGTTGGGTCTCACCCCCAGCTGCTTTTGACCTGATACTTTATCAGCTAGGAAGGGGGGAGAATGGCAGTAGGAACTGACGCATAACTGTGAGGTGACAGCGGTGGTTGCTGCCATCCTACTTGTATTGCTGTGTCGGAGATATGCACATGGAGGGGATGGTGGGAAGAGAAATGTGGGAACTGGTGGGAGTAGGTCCTGAGAGTCATTCACTTCCCCCCTGCCTCCTCCAACCACACACACAAAAGGGGGATGATGGCCAAGGAGATTAGGGACATAAGGGGGTCTTTGCAGCCATTATCACACGTTCTGGGTGGTGAAAGCGTAGCTTATATTATTGTGGTTTTAGTGTGCCTAGTTGTAACATGTTGGTTGTGTGGCTACCCTCAAAAAATAATGAAAAAAATAAATAAAGCTTTGGGAAGGCAATTCCGTACTGGCAAGGAGAACAGCAGGATAGTCTTTTTTAGATTTTGCTGTCTTGAAACCTGATACTCAACCAAGATAATGCTGGCAGCAAGCACAGAAAATGTCCAAAGTCAGTTGGAAGCTTAGTATTAAGCCCAAAAATCGTGTCCCAACTCCTACTGGGAAGCAGAAAGATGTTGCAAGAGTACTGTGCAAGTGCCAAGAAGAACTTGAATATCAAGTTCTGTAATTTACCTGATATGCGGAGGAGTAATTGTTCACAAGGCAAGTGGAGCACAGGATAAATTTAGTGTCATCTCAAGCCATGCACCACTGCATCTTGGAAATGTGCTTAATCCTAGTTCTACAGTGAATTAGCTCTGGATTAACTTCACCAGCAGAAACCTGTTTTAGATCTGCCTGGGAAACATCTGGAGATCACAACATTTGACACATGCTTTGTGTAGGAGTAATGGTACCTACTGGTCAGGGCACTGGTGCATTCTAGCTATCCCAGACTGTACCATGCCACCTTGAAAAACTGTAGTGACAAAGTAGCATAAAGTGGAAATGCCATGATGTTTTCCTGGCATATAATGGGGACCAAATTTGACCTCAACTGTTGTAATGACTATTGTAACTGTGTAAGAGTGGCCAGAGTCCTCTTTTTAAAGCATATTCAGCCAAAGATGGACCTTTGGAACAAAAAGCTGACTTACAACAAAGATGGATGTAGGCACAGCAGTCTGTCTCCTGCTTGCGCTTCTTTTCAGTGCCTGTTCCCCAGGTGGGCTTGGCAGCACTGGGCTAAGCACCTAAGTTTCCAATAGATGGCAGAACTAAGTGTCTTGAAGTGGAATTGACAACAGATAGGCCCAGTTCTGTGATGACTAAAGAAAACTTGTATTAGAAACTTGTAAGAGCTGCTCAGCCAGGCTGCTGGGAGCACTAACAGAACAGACACTTTAAATGGGAATGTTTGCCTTGCAGAGAGCCAGTTACCCATATGCAGTGTTGCAACATCGCTGTTGCAGAGCTAGGTTTTGTATCCTGTGTGGTTAAATCCCACATATCTCTGATTCAAGACTTCAGACATACTCAGGTGGGGATTTACAGCCCACAACTTTCTGCTGGGCTGGCTGCCCACACTGCAGAAGGAAATAGATGGGTGGCTCACCTGTTTCTGTTCCCCTGCCTCAATATGCAGCTGAACTGATGTCCACCATTTACTTCAAAATCTTAGTCCAAACAACACATGATTTACTCCAAATTGTGTCCGTTTAAATCTCATTTCTTTTAGAAACACAAGCACTGTCTTAAATAGGACAGCTTGGAATTTGTGTTCTTCTCTTCTTCTTGTCCCACTTTTTGCTCACACTGAATTGACTAATTGCTGTTTCCCACAGCATATTTGGATTAGAAACGTGGCAGACATGATGGGCAGACTTGTACCCAAAGACGTTCTGATGGAGTTAAAGCAGATTGACCACAATGAAGTCAGGATCACTTCAGGAATATACTAATTCAGTCAAAATAAATAATGCAGTATATTGTGAAATACTATCAGCTCTTCACATGCAAATTATCCAAATTGACTAGATTCAAATGTGCGTGCAGAGGGATACATCATAAAAATATGTGTCTGCATCAGACTGACTTTTTCTAGGCTGAAAAGTAAGTTTCATATGCTATTTTTAAAAAGTGGTCTAAGGGGCTAATCTGACATTAATTTTAGGTAACACATATAACATGCACCATATGCAAGGTAGAGCTTGTGACCTCCAAGATGAGAAAGAAAAATTGGCATAAATTCTAGCCATTGGTAAGGCGGCCAACAGAAGCTCATGAGGTTTGGCTCCGAAGGTTCATGTTCCACACCTCCTTTAACTACCACCATGCAGGCTTCCTCTCTTGAGAATGTAACTAGAAGAGAAGCAAAGGGATATTAACCCTGAGTCAATTCAGCTTATTTACCTGAAGATTTGGACTCCAGTCTAAAATAAAATGTCTAAGAAGCTTTCTTGTCAGCAGTGTTTTCCATACATACTATTTTGTCGTAGAAGTTTTAAAGGATGACTTCATCTTCTGATGCTCTGACTAGGTAAAAGGCTGTCTCCTAATACAGCCCAAATAGCCCTTTAACCTTTGTGTGGTTACATAAAGGTCACACTGGTTTGTACATACCCCTCTACTTTTACAGTACTGTTATCCACTGGCTGTCTTACATAAAAATGGGGTCTCCAGTGAGTGCTTTTATGACAACAAACAGTGGAACCATCATTTGCAGGTTATTCTGATGCACAAAGCACATTGCAGTACTGAGAAGCACGAAAGTGTGATGTATGCAGCCTTCACTTCACATAGTGGCAACTAGATGCCTCAAAAAAGGATCCATTAAAAAAAGTAAATGAGCATGAAGCTACCTATTTGAACTTGTGAGGGTACCAGTATGCTTTGAGTCCTAAAAGGAGGTGAGAATTTGGTTGTTCTAGTCAGACACTGGGATCTTTTGAAGTAAGGTAATTCGGTACATTTTTTGAAAATGGAGCAGCGTGTACTGTAGATTTCATTTGCCTACAAAGAACAGGCAGATGAATAGGCAGTTAGACAGTTCATGATATTACAGGTAGGTGGCTACCTCCTACTTAAGTTTCAAAAGAGATTTTACACAGAGCCTGTGAAAGATTGTATCCATATCAGAGAGAAGCTCTTTCCTGCACTAGACTGTGACTGTAAGTGTTCCCCAAAATTTCAGGTTTAGAGTGTGGTCCAGATGTAGTGAACCTTATGGGAACAGTGTGTACTGGATTTAAAGCTTCATTTTTAAGATTAAAATGGCAATTTTGTCCTCTTGGTACAACGAAATGTAATAGATACCTATCTTCCAGCACCAGACTTAATGAATTGGCTTTGGATCAAGTACCACAAACTCAGTTCCTAGTCTTAAATTTGAATGCATGTTAAACGCATTCAGGTAGCAGATCATATTTAAAGATTTACAACAGATTTATCCTCCTCATTCTTCCACAGTTAATTGCCAACAAATCTTTCTGATGAAAAGTAGAAAAGAACTATTGAACTTTTTCAGGCCTGCAATATTGCAGAACTCAGATCAAAACTGGGATGAAGTTGTGGTCTGTGCAGTTGCTATTTCTGTTGGCCTTGGGAAGAATGGAAAGACGGCAAATAGTTGCAGATTTTGGTGAAAGCAAAAGCATCTCTTGATCATACCTTCATTGTGGTGCACGTAGCTCAATTTCTGGTAGCTTCTTACATCCATGTGACACCATGGGGCATTAAAGTATTTTAGTATCCCATGCTGTCTTAACATCCTCAGGCTGAATGTTTATTTCAAGTTTTAAGCAAGCTGTAAATCTTCACAAACTATTTCTAGGAGCTTTGAGAGCAGGTTGAGCTGTCTATGAGAACATAATCCTCATTTTTCTCCTTGATGACTGGGTTTCTTCACTAAGGTCTGCAGAATAGTCAGGGCTGTCAGTAACTCCATTGTGCTGACTGTACAAAGCATTGATTACTAATGCATTCATTGACTCTGTGACACCTTCTACAGATGTTGGTGGGGCTTTTTCTGTTTGTTTGTTTTTTTCTTCAGTTCAGCTCCTTTGCAGTTTAGGTGGTTCTGCATTTTAATGGTAGCAGTATAGTCTGCAGTGTGTGATTGTAAAACTCTTACTAGCATACTTGAGTTAAGAAGAGACTTCAGAGGGTGTTACCAGAGTAGAGAGAAGTTTGAAAAGTTATGGTAACTTCAGCATTTTAATGCATGGTTTTCACCATGGAGTTTGCTCCCTTGAAGATATATTTGTAAAATTGCATGTAAAAGAAGCAACTAAATTTCAGCCAGAAAAACACGAAGTAGTTCTTTGCCAACTCATCATTCTTGCCAATCTACTAAAGCCCAGAAAGGCACTGTTCTGTTTACAGATCCACGTAATGCATACCAGAACACAAGCTGAAATTCTTTGCGGTTATAGGTAAAACGTGTGTGCATGTGTTGGCAGAGCTAGTCAAGTCTAACAGGCAACACCTTGCGTATGTTTGCTACCCAGAGAGTTGCAACATAACTGCTATGAATTCAGAACAGATGTGGCTGAAAACATTTCTGAATTGATAGAGCAATGCTCCTTCAGGCTCTGAAATTCTTACCTGGCTTTTAAACCATATGATTTTACCTGAGTAAGGCCTGAGTAAAAACATAGTTCCCTATTCAACTGCTGTTTCATAGCCAATTAGTGGAATACAAACTGTGTTCTCCATTACTAAGCATCCATAGTCACCCCAGATGTTTCACAAAACTAAGTAATTGTAAGCAGTTGACATCTAAAAGATAAACTGGATAAAATGATAATGGCAGGAAATAAAGTGACTGAGATCCCCTGCACACACTTGTCCCACACAAAGTAATTGTTGAAACGTATCTTTTAGAGGGACCTGAACAGTAAGGTTGAACAGGGAATTAAGACAACACCACCGTCCTTTTTAATGGGTGAATTTTGGTGGCTTTATAAGACAGATTCTGATCTTTCTGATACCACTGAAAATCTAAGTGAAAGTCTGCTGGAATCAAAGAAAAGAGTAACTTGTTTTTTGAAGCTTTTCAGAATTTCCCAGTGCACTTTTCAGCATCGTGAAACACTTACTGTTTTTGTAGCTTTGCTTCTGTAAGATCTTTGCACTGGAAGACAACTCTGCTGCACACAATTGTTTACGTCAGTTGCTGAAGCTAGTGCACGGTTTCAAGTGAAAAAACTGGCACAACTTATCTTGTGCTCTGTCTGAATATTCTCCTAATTATTACTGATTATCCTAATAAGTTTTTCCCCTTCTCTTGAAGGAAATGGCTGCAATTTTGCAACTATAATGATAGGATATTTTAAATATAAATTCTCATGTATACCATTGTTTCACTTTAGAATTCATATTAAAAATAGGACAGCTGATGTCTTAGAACAGTCTTCTGAGAAATGCAGTGGACTGGAGCTTGCCTAGCTTGTGCCTTTTTGTTTCGGAAAAGAAGCAAGCAAGTATTCAGTTGCTGTTTCTTCTTTGTAACTTTTATTTCTGTACTCCTGGGTTGTATTCTGACTGATTATTTAAAAGATGACATTAGTCTTAATAAACATGTAAGATGATAAAGCAGCTTAAAATCAGTTGGTCTTTGCTTAAACATGTAACAACTCTCCAAAGATTCTGATTTATTTTTCCAGGAGACAGGAAAGGACAAACATGTTCACTATCTGGGCAGTTATCAAGAGAAGAATGTGAGATGAGAGCTTACTTTCTCCAACTAGTATCAATAGCAGAGACCACTGACTGATGGACATGCAAATACTTGATTCTTTGGAGGAAGGGAAGAAATCTGGAGAAAAGTCTGATAAATGCTTCATTCTTGAAAAAGATACTTTTTGCTAAATTTCTGTGCAAAGAAGCTGATCAACTTTATCAGCTCTGATGGTTGCTGTCAAAACCAGGAAGTAAAGTAATCCAATCACTTTCTCTCCTGGTAGGTTTGCTGTGTTTTTCAGTTATAACACATTTACTTTTTGTCAAAAAGAGAAAACCATTGAGAAGATTTAGAGGTACTTATAAGCAAATCTTAGTTCCTTCTCTGCCTGAGAGGTAAAAAGTCTTGGTCTGATTCTTTGGATCATGTCTGTATTTATGTAGAAAGAAAAGGAAAGCCTTAGGTAGATTCTGCAATATTTTTCCTTCAGTAGTTCCTTAGATTTCTGTGTTCAGTTTTGTGATGCTGTAACATTACCTGTGTTTCCTTCTGCTCCAAGCACAGCTGGTGAAATGAGAATCATACATTGTTAAATTGCCCAACAATCTTATCGTGAAATGAGTGGTTTGTGCATCACAAGTTTTTACAGTCAATTCATATTTCAAGGCTTTTTGTGTATGGATCTCATCAGGAAGTGAGCGAGACAATAAGAATTTGGAGTTGTGGTACCAGCATTCCCAGACACATTTCTCTATTCCATATGGAGGAACAAATGTGTAAAAACCATTTGCAGAATTACAGTACATTTTCCAAGTGATTTTTCTGTTAAATATTTTAACCAAAATTGGACATGTGTAGCTAGCTACAGAAACAAGGCCTTTTTTCCCCCCTTAACCACACTTGTATTGCCTCATAGAGAAACTTGTGCAAAACTTCTGTACCAGATTGTTGTCCCTAAGACTGCAAAAGTACATTGCAGGTTTGAAAGAATATAATTATTGGTTAGATCCTGAGACCCCACCACCAAAGCAATTCTTGGTGAGTGGTGTAAATTTCTGCAACTCCACTGAAGTAGCTCTGACAGCTAACAGTGGCTGTCTGCTGTAACTGACTCAAGAGGATTACTCCTGCTCCCACTAACTTAGAAGAGCTGTAGTGTTCTAGTATCCAAAGCTGTGAACTTATGCTTACTTAAAGTAGTGCACACTCAGAAATGAATTCTGCTACCCTCAGAAATGCAGGGTCAACTACAAGACATCAAATCCAAAATTTTCTAATTGTTTTACTTGCTTTCTGATTTAGACGTCTAACCTGCCAAAACCAGGATCTGAGAATGGATATTTAGGTGCCCAATTACAAAAAACAAGTTCTGTGTTAGAGAGGAAATTTATTTTAAGTCCCAGCCAAGAAATCAAAGTGGAGCATCTTTTATGGATTGACTCATGATTTTTGTGGTAAATTAGCAAAGTTAACTAAGAATAATCATCCTAATTTTCTCTGTTTGAAAGCATAAAGTAAAAACTGAATAGAGATTCACAGAATTTTGATGTTTTCTCTTGATCCTTCAGTCTTGCATTAACAAAAACATAGAAGCAACATATTTTGCATATTCCCAGACCTTTGTGGAAATAACTGAAGTAAAAAAATTATGCTGTTCAGCAGATGAAAACTGTTCATGTAATTTTGCAACTGCTAGCCGTTTTGATAAATGCAAAGTGATGGGCACAAGGGGACATCTGCTGCCAGTGAGAGGCAATGCACTGAAGCCACTTGACACTAGAGTTCATGCAATAGTGTTGTAGGAAAGTAAAATAACAGAGGTCATTATGCTTACCTTACACATTTATGCCAGACTCCAGGAAAGATCTGAGGATTTTTGTGGGTATGTTACAAAAGGGAAGCAAGAAGGCAAGATGGGGTAGCTGGAAAACCAGATCTTATTTCTTGATTCATTCACCTCAGAGCCGTAAGAAGGGCTTTTTCACCCAGATGCTTCGGCAACTGTTTGAAGTGATGGTTATGTTCTGTGGTATAGCTGTTGCAGTCCCTAAAAACCCTGAAAGCCCTTTCATTCAGCCAAGCAAGGTGCTAGCCTAACCGTGGAAGGTTCCTACATGGAACAGTTGTGTGCGGTGAGTGAACAGCAGGACCAGGAAGTTACCAGTTTGGGTCTGACCTGGCAGGGGTCCCATTGCAACTGAATTATTTTTAAAGTATATGGGACTTGCACAGGATTGGTTAGCGGTCTTGAGCCAGTCTCTAGCAAATATATCAATGGGTAAAAGGCAACTGACAAACTTTTCTTAAACCTATTCAGTGTGGAAAGGGTGTTGTCAGAGTGATTGTCAGAGGGATTTTAGATCGGGGCACACTGATATTTCACTGGAAAAACAATGCACTATTTATTCCTAGCACCTCATCTATTTGTAGTTATATAATTTTCAAATGACACAGTTCTGTTAGTTTTCCATTTGCAAAATCTGTACCATGGTGTGTATCATTAGACAGCTGCTGAAACTTCTTTCAGACATACATTTCTCTTTTTTTATGGTGTTTACTCTTGGGGGAGGCTAAGAAAGTGCATTTTCGATCAGTAAGGGTATTCCTATTAATAAGGGCATTTAACCTAAAAGTCAAGAGACAAACAAGTTACTGTAAAGACAAAACTAAGACGTTAAAAAGAATTGTGTTGCTCACATTTGCCATAGGGATTTTTCAAATATCTTTTAACTTCCCAGTGTAACACATAGTCAGTGTATTCACTATCACAATTGTAACAGCATTTCACATGCTTTACCAATGAAAATATCATGGCAGTCAGGAACTGTTTAAGCTTAGCTATCTAAAGCAATTTCAGAGAAGGCTAAACAAAATAATCACAGAGTTCAGAAAAAATGTGAAAATGATACCAGTGCTCTGAACTATATGGGCTGGCTCTGTTTTTAAAAAAAAAAAAACAAACCAAGAAACACAAAACACAAACAGCATAGGAGAAGGTTCAGGACACCACACCCCCCCTCTTTGCTAGACGTTGATCTTGTTAGATGGCAGCTGTGATTAAGTGTATTTCCTGTGTAAGTAAGGTGAGTCATGAATGACAGAAAGAAGTTGCACACACCACAAAATTAGGCTACTGTAAACACTATACATAGATCTTAACCTTAATACTGCTCAGAAATTGAACACGTCACTGCTCGGTGCCTTGCACCAAGTACCCATAATACTGAGGTATTGTGTGTCTCTGGATTTCCACATGAAACTCAGGGTATTGGGGTTTGATCTCTGACACTCCTATGGATGGGGATAAGACCATCTCGCACCCACAAGATAATACTGCATTTGTGCTCAGGATGCTCTTGAGGTGTGCTCTGCCACCCACAAAGGGAACATTGCTGACTCGGCGATGTTGGTCAGGCTGAGTCTGAATGAATTTTCCTTTTTTTTGGGCTAAAGCTCTGATAAGTTAATTTTCCACATGTGCTACAGAAAAACCCCAACAACAAAAGCAAATCCTCTTGAAAACAGGACTCTTTATGGCACATTTCCTCCCTGGGGGAAGGATGGGAGTACAAACAACATATGGCAGATGTTAGCCACGCTGTTTTAAGCCCTACCAGGAGCTCAGACACTGTGGGGATAAGTGCTGAGTGAGAACACACAAGCAATAGAAAGGTGGTCTTCTCCAGGTGATTTCTGAGGGGGGTTGCAAGGTGCTAAATAGACGCACCAATGTTGCAGAAAGCTTTTATGCTGGGGTCACAGGGAAATAGACTGTTGAAGGGGGAGTTTAAAATGTGAAGAATAATTCATTCATTACCTGGTTTTTATTGTTCAAGTCATAGCAGTCGGCCCACAAACACTTATTGGCTGTTTCATACATTTAAATTTAATATAAACTAAAGGTTTTTCTTGGGTTTCATTGCTGGTTTTTTTGTGGGGGCGGTTGTTGGGGTTTTTTTTCAGGAGCAGGAGAGTTGGCATATTTTTACTTTTAGCACTATTGATCTACATTCTAGTCAAGGAATTAGTAAAAATTTTATTTGGGTGACGAAAAGTGGGGGAAAAAATTGCAGTTGCCAAATTTCAGTTTTGGTAATAAGTGGGGACCAGGATGAAAACCAAGCTATTATCTCATTCCAGGCCCAGTTTTCAGGGTTAGATGGTCAAGACAGTTTTCCATTCTTATGAAACAAACTTTATATTTTCTTGTAAAACAGTAAACATGAATGTCTTAAAGCAATGAATGCCCCAAACCCATAATCTTTTATCCTTGATCAAACTGCCAATTATATTATACTGTCAAGAGCAATTTTTCGATAATAGTTTAAAAACGAAAAAGAACTAATTGAGGGAGGAAGATCAAGCCAGAAAGGATTAAATGCTGACACCATTCCACTGGAAAAATATCATTCCCGTATCTGACATCCTGCCCTACATTCTTCCTGTGGCAAGTAATTCATTCCTGACTGTCCTGCTGTGAAGCATGTTATCTTAACCACAGGGCCTCCCCTCCCTTCTCCAGTATGCGTGTTTCTGCTTTTTGATGATCACCCCTCACCCTGCCAGGTTTAATACAAATGTCTTATGACAGCTTGCTCCCCCGATAAAAGCTTAGTTTGCATATATATATATATGTATCTTCCAGCACACTGATTACTTTTCTCCTTGACCCCCTGCAGAGCGTTAGCCAAGGACGTTTTCAGTAATTTCTGCAGTTAGTCATGCTGTGAGCAACACTGCTTTGGATCTTTTTTCTCAAGTCTTTTAGAAGTGGTGCAAGTATGTCTGACCCAATGCTTCCTAAAAGCATCAGGTTATATCAGTACTATATCTCATAATTATTGGAAACTACAGCTGTGAAGCAGTAACTTAAAAATGTGCTAACTTTGGACTGGGTTAGCTAGGGACAGTCTTTTATGATTATACAAATCTTTTATGGTGATACAAATGCTTTTAAACAACATCGTGCAAAAGGAACAATGTAAACTAGTAATATCCCTTTATCAGAGGGTGTGAGTAGAAGTGGCAATCCTTGCTTAAAAAAACAGTGATGTTGTGTAATTTGGAACTGAGCTAGATCATCGCCTTATGAGGGCAGAGTATCAGATTTCCTTGTACGCTTACCTTATGTACACAGATCAGCCAGGGAACAGGAGGTGCATCTGGTTCCTTGCCACCTTAACTGTCCTGGGTAGTCCAATTGGAAAATTCAGGTAAGATATTTGAACTGTTTGTTTTGTAGTACTGACTCCATAGGAAATAGTCTTCAGGTTTTCTTAAAAACTTGTGTCTCAAATTGTCTTAAAAACTTGTGTCTTTGAATTTAACATCAGTCCTGATGTAAATATTTCAGAATTTAAGTTGAATTAGGTTGAATTGGTATCCCTTGACATCGTAGCATAATCTTGAGCCAAGCTAGGTTTGAATTTAGTACTGCAGATATTTTTTTCATTCCGTAGAATAATGCTAGGGGTAGAAATATCAACAGAAGCTTGTAGAGTGCCCACCTAAGGTATGTCTGGGACAGAACAACAAGGTGTCCTGTTCTTACAGAACTGGACAGCATGCTTCCCCAGGCTTGATTCCATAATTACTTTTTTTCTGTACACAAAACAAAATACATGTGTCTGCTTCGCACAGAACTTTGATTGACAGCAACCTGGTCATAACAGGAACCTGCAAGTACTGCAAAATGCATGGAGCAAGAAACTTTGTAGAAACATGAAACAACCTTGTTGCCCCCTCTAAATCCCTCAGCAGATCATCCTCTGCACCATGCCAGCATAGAGCATTTTTGCTAGTTAGGCAGCAGCTGCTGCACTGTGACCGATTCTGTTATGCAGACCAGTCTGTCTGTCTCCCACACTCTGTTAATTATGTTCAGCTGTTGTCACATTGGTCCCTTAGATTGCTAGCTGTTTGGGGCAAGGATCAGCTAGTTTTTAGATAGGCCTGTTGCCTAGTTACAGTATAAGAAAAGCCAATGCACAATGAGGAACTATTGTGCGCTACTGCGGTGCAAAATCATAGCAGGAGGAAAGTGCTAAAGGATTAGCTATTTATAGGTGTTCTTGACCGGCAGGTGCACAGGTTATGCAGCTGTGTGCATCTGCACATCTGAATGAGTTTCTGTCTTGAAAATCCAGAGTCGGGACTTCAACTGAGATAAACGTTTCACCGCAGTGCCTAAAAAAGAGAGTTTCCAAAAGCTGTTGGTCTGCCTTATCTTCCCAGGTTTGAGGGCTGGCAATTAAGAAGGTCAGTGTACTCTAAGAAGGCTCTGTTTGTCATGAAGTGCAACCTCATTTTGAGTGTTAACCCACTCTTTTTCCACTGTTCTTAATCTTTCTTTTACTGAACATCTGAGAAATCCACCAAATATCATACAAATACATTGGTATAAGGAGAACTCCAAACATTTCTTAAGTCACTTAAATCCTCTTAAGTCCTCATAAAACTCAATTTTATCCTGCCAATATGCTCTCAAGTATCAGGTATGTTGGAGGCTATAGCAGAACTGGTCATCAACCTCCCCTCTGTGCCCTCAGTTGAAAATGCGTACCTAGCTGTTGCTGAACTTCTGCATATTAAAATGGCCAGTTTTGGGTAGCCTTTACTTCCTGAACTGGAAACTGGCAGTTCATTCCTCAACCCATGTATGTATTTCAGCCAAGTACTGACACCTGGGAGCCATGGCCAATTTAGCTATTCTACTGTAGTTTAATCTACTAGTGTTCATAAGTGAACACGCAGTTATGTGTGAATTACTAAAATGAAGAATGAAGTAGCTGAAAAGCTAGGAAGGGTTATGCTACTCAGCCTAATCTAAACACAATCATGATTTCAGGAGCTAATAATAAGGTTTACAAGTCTCCAAAGTGAAATGAGTAGACCCTGTAAATTCAATTGTGCAATATTTCTTCCCAGTCTTTCTTGAAGTCTCTCATGAAAACTTATGCAAGGAAAGATGTAACTGGGAAATGATTAAAATGATCTAATGACATTGCTCTCCTATTTCTCCTGTTTCTGTGGTTACTTCCTAGCTTAAAGGGAGAGAAATTTTGCTGACAAGTAATAACATGCATGTGCATTGAGAGTTGACATTCCAGTCTTACAAGCTTTCAAGCTTGTTGATTCGAACCTGATAAAACCCTGCACAGTTCACACCAGCAGTAAAGTAACTCTTTTTTGTTCAAGTTCTTCTTATGATTACCCAGCCTACCTCAACTATATTTTAAGTTTATATTACAAAAGGTTGATCTGACTGCCAGCGAAAAAAACTAGAATTATTAGATCTAAACAGAGTTACATACTCTTAGTTTCAGTCTCTCAGATTTTTATTTCATTATTTTTTTTCTTATTACCCACTCTTGCAAAACAACAATGAATTGATTTCATTACATCAGGATTAACTAAGGATTCTTCTGTAAAATTGGTGTGGTAATTTTTTGCCACTAGAGAGCAGATTTGCACTATGAAGCGTAGTGTATACTCACTGGAGATGTCAAAGGGCTGGGAAGAGCATCCTGTAAATAACTTTCAAATACAGTCACCTGGTAATATGCATGTTTCACTGCCTTCTTCTCAAATGGACTTTAGACTCTTCCCTGATGATTATCAATTGCTTCTTTCAGAAACTGTAATGGTTAAAAATTATGTGTGTTTGAGGATTTCAGTGGAACTCTACAATTCTCTTCATGTTAACCTGAAATTCAGGAAAGAATAGAACATTCATTTTTACTGTTTTAGGTTTACTACCGTGGTAAATGTTGTATGAACTGATGGAAACTGATCATCTCAAATTAGTTTATGTCTAATTCTTAAATGTTTCACTCCATTAAATCAACCTTCCTTTACTTGGACATTCCATTAAGCCGCATTTAGCAGCAATCTGAAAACACCTCTTGGCTATTGAGGTATTGCAAAATATGTATAATGCGTGTGGGGGGGCTTTCATAGTATGTTTTCAAGCTTTCTGACTATCTAAAAGAAACAAAGACCTTGCAAACCCGGAAAAGGGAAGCTCAGAAACCCTGTTTGTTGTCCAGGTACACCACAAAACTGTAATATTTGAAGTATAATCCTGAATCCATTAAAATCAGTAGTTATGCTGGTTCTTTGATAAAATAGGTGTAAGCCCAGATTTTACTGTGGGGCAAATACCCTTACACCTGTTGCATCCCTTAACTGAGGACAGTTAATAGATATCAAAAGTGGTATTAGAGTCTTCAAGGTATTTTTCTTGCTTCACTAGCACAGCATGGGGAAAAAAGTGCTGCTGAACAAGGTCACAAACTGACATGGTCAATGTAACCACCAAGTTTCATGGGCCAAGAGTGATGTATCCCTTTCATTATTCTATACATGCAGTACATATTCTTCACGGGCACTTTGTTAACGGGGTTAGGAGCACAGCTTGTAATATCCTGTGATCACGCACTGCAGGGTGCTTGAACTTCAACAGTGAAGTTTTCTTCTGTTCAAGTTTCTTCATTGTATTCTGTCAACTCAAGCACACATAATTCTGATAAAAGGCAGTATTATAGCTCTGAAGATTTGAAAAAAGATCTGTATCACAGGCAGAGAATATTTTAAATCTCTCATTATCTTGGTTAGCATTACCTTATAGATTCTAAGAAGTACACAGAGGGTCTAGAACATGTTTCAGTTGTGTAGCTGTTTGTGAGGTTTGGCTTGAATAGTAAGAGTCACAAAAATTTCAAGCTAAATTTTAGTCATCTGTGAGTTATGTGACAGATCCCCTCTGTGAGGGGATTGAGAGAAACATTAATTTCACTTAATCTTGTTAAACTTGAAAAATGGATGAACATATTCTTGTACATTCTCACCCTTATGTTTGTTCTGTGTTTTGGCTGAAGCTACCATGGGAAACCAAATGAAATTGAGATGTGTAAAACATGACTAGGAAAAAGAATTCAAATGCATGTCCTCAGAAAACTTCAACCATAAAAGCTTATGTAACAACTCAGATATTCTAACATGCTACTGCACTGCATCCATATTCCCAACAATACTCTCACTATTCTTGCCTTTGAGATATCCACTCGCTACTGGAGAACAAGATGACTGGGAACAAAAGGCGTATCTCTCTGCTGCCCAGGAAGATACAGCTTGTTGGCTGCTGTACAATAAATAGGAATTATATCAATGCTGTTTAAATATCATGGTTTACATTATATCCTAAGAGCATTTTAAGCAGGGTTGAAGGTTACTATGAGTAACAGAGCAGACTGGTGAGATCCAGTTCTGTTTAGCAGTTCAGAAAGGAGGCAAGAAAGAATCATCATGTATGGCTCAGTCTTGTCATATGAGGTGCAATGAGATGATGTCTCATTTGCTTTCTTCCTAAACCATCAAACAGTATGCCAACTTTGTCATTCCATGTGGTTTGTCTCCCTAGCTGTCCTTTGTAAAACACCATAGAGGTTTAAATAGACTATCTGATGTCACTGGCCTTATCTAGTGATTTCTCCACCTGTGACTGGAATCTGATTATTCTATAACCAGCACTGGCCTCTCACAACAGTAACCTCTGCTGACGTCAACTAGGGTTCACTGAGGGGAGAACTGGTCTCCTCAACAGCTGCTGGCAGACTTTGTGGAGCAGCTCAGGTGGTAGCTGCTCTTATTCCTGTAAGGCAACTATATAATTATAAACATTAAGGAAGGAGACAAACTTCAGCAAAATTTATGCCTGTTATGTCTAACTTAACCATATTAGGACTCTCAACTGGATGTAGATGGTATGGTTTAAGTATTATCACTTTGATTACTTGCCATGCATACAGGCCTTACTACAAGCATGGCAGAAGGGACCAGTAGTTTGCATTAATCTTGTGCCAAAGCTGATTAGGCTGGTCCTGAGTGTAGCAAACTCATCAGAAACCAACTGTTGCCCTGACATACCTTTAACAGTAGAAAGTGTGTTTGATGTAAGTTAAAATGGTTCTTTAACAAATTAACATACGTTTGTGCATGTAAGTAAAATCAGATCTGTGGTACTGAGTAGGCAGCATATTATTTGGCTTAATTATAGTTACAGTATGTGCAACCACCATTTCTTCCCTACTTTAACATTAATCACAAGAAAGTGGGACCGAGAGGAACAGCGTTCTGATTAGAGGCTTTATAATTGTAATTCTATTTATGGCCATCAACACAGTGGGAAGTTCTGATTTCTCATATTACAACAGAAAAAAAGGAAGCAAAACACAACTTCCTCCTGTCTCACACTATCGACCTGAGTTTTCCAATGTTTGCTACTTTGCAGAAGCTAATATGCTAAGCCTTATGATTTACTTATGGTGACATAATACAGCAATTTTTTTAAGGCTGGAGAAGTCAGAATACATCTTCTGTCATTTGATGGAGCAATGTCAGCCTAGATTAATTGACTATTTAGATATTCACATTTACAACTTAGACAAAGGTAGGTTGTTATGCAGCGGCATAACAGAATGACAATAAGTACTGGGATGCAGTGGTTCATGGAAAGTGAACCAGCATATGCAGTAAGTTTTGAAGCAAGCTGGAGTTCTTGCTTCTCTTCCTTCTACTTTATTTGCCACTTCTGTCTGTCCTCCTTAGTGCAGTTTTCGTCCCGAGATGAGCTTAGAGTGGAAATGCTGAGCTCAGACACCCACAGATTTTGGAAAAATAGATCTGTAACTAGTTGGAAGCTTCTGCTCATTGCAGGAAAGTGTGGTTTCTTCCTGTAGTGTCAACTCTTGCTATTCCAGAATGATCTTTGAAATTCAGGGAAAAAATAGTAGGGGCTATTTTAAACTTTTGAATGTTAATCAAGAGCTATCATCTAGTGACCTAGTTCTAGCTGAGAACAGTCTTGAAGGATTTCTGATTCTTTCTAATATCCCTGCTTTTGCTATGTGCAATAAATTTCTAGGAATGTGTCATAGCATTGACTTTGTGAGTCTGTCTTAGGACATATGGTTATACAACATGAAAGAGAATGTCATGAGCCTCCTAATAACAGCAATTAAAAATTATAACCCTGGCTTTCTTCATGGAGTAGGGGTCTTCAAGAGTATCTTCAAACAGTAACTAATATTAAGATAATGAAACCAAGACATCTTGAGGTATTTCTACTGTTAAAATGCCAACCTACAAAGATGCACTGGCAATGGCATATATTGATGTATAATCTATTGGAATATGTTAACTAGGGAAAATGTGTTGGAGTGGTTCAAATTTAATCAAAGAATGGATAAACTTTAGTTGATATGATTTATGCAGATTCTTTGGGTTGGTTGAAGGTTGTAATTTGTGTTTATTTCTTAAACCAGGGAGGACTCCAGTAGAAACTTAAGTAAGGATCCTAGCCTTTTTTGCTGGCCCTCCTCTGAAGGCCTTCAGTTGTCAAGCATAGTGAATATTGGTATGCATATTGATATAGTGCAATACTTTGTTACAGTACTGATGACTTTTTTTTTTTTTAACCTTATGGTGATGTTAGATAGAAGAAGGTCTGTCATGTATGTGATACTGCTTTTAATTGCTGTGCAGCAATTAATGCATTAGGCTGGAACTCAGGAGACTGAGGTTTGATTCTCAGCACAGCTGCATACTTGTAAGTGTCTCAGTCTCATTTCCCTCTCGGAGAAGTGCAGATAATTTCACTTCTCTGGAGAGACACATCATATGACTTTGAGGAACTCACATGCTAAAGAAGCAGCAAAGATATTTAACATCAACTACACAATTTAAATATCTGCACAGTAGAGCTGACAGAGGAAAGATCATTATGCTCTCTTTACCTTGTAGATGTTTAAGTACATTGAAATAAGATTCCTGTATTAAGTGTGAGAAGAAAAATCCCCACAGCTGATATAATTTCTGCAAACTTTCTTAGTATTCATAGCGTACAAAAAGAAAATTGTAGTTTTGTTTATCTGACATACCAGTATATTTTTACACTGTTTTTCAAAAATTAATAGCAGATTTTCTAGGCAATATTTCTAAAATATTTCCATCCCCGGACAATTTCAAATAAACTTAAATAAGTGGTGTTATCTGCCATTACCAGCAGTCATATTCCTAGCACACTTTCATTCACTTCACCATTTACTTGTTTATGTGAGCTTAAAATGATATATGTTTTTTTTGCTGAAAATAGAATCTAGGCTGTTGTTTTGTTCCGTACCTTAGACTTAAACAATTGCATAGTATCGAAGTTATTTGGTACTTTGTGTAGAGCTAATGAACTTCTCAGATGTCAGGGTCTTTTTTCTTTAAAGCTAATGGAAGAGTTATTTTTAAACCAGTAAGATATTTAAAAAGCGCTGTGAACTTCCTTTCAAACAATTCTAGTTTAATTTGTCTATATAACCTCTCTGGTCTTTTTACCAGTTGTTAAACACACATGATTTACAGTATTTGGTGTTGTATAATGGTGCTTTTGAAGAAATACGTTAGATTTTTAAAAGTGTAGTAAAAGAGTGATTGCACGAAATAAAAAGCCTTCCGCCTACTGGGGTTCACTCATAACTTTAGAAGTTGAAAGATTTTTTTCTTCTTCTTCTTCTAGACACCTCTCTTACCTTCACATGTCACAGGGCCAATTCTGCTTTGTCTTGCCTAGGTCACTTCTTCCAGAAGAGACCTGGGAGGAAGGGCAAGTCACTTCACAGATAGTTCTGGAAAAGTCACTATAAACTTGTGCTGAGGCCCCTAAATAAAGGTTAAAAAAAAAAGGTCTTAATGTCCTGTACTAATGAAGCGGTTTACACTTATGCAGTGTTAATGATTCATAATCATGATTCATCTACACAAACGTGTGAAAAAGGAGTAAAATCCTTATTCTCTTAGCATTGAGCTCACTTGAACCAGAGATCTGAAAAGTTTTAGTTTTTTGGAGAATCTATGGCTATATGCTTTAGCCCTTTATTACATTTAAAATAAGATTTAAACATAATTATCACTAAAATCCAGAGCCACCTCCATCTGAATGCTATGTAAGTGAAAAGATGACCTCACTTGGATGCTTTCACAATTAAGCACTTTAAAACTAGAACATGCATTCAAGAAACGCACCAGTCCCAATGGCTCAGGTGGTGTGTTGAAGTGAACTGGGAAGCCTGGCTTGGTATACCTGCTCCGAGATTATTTAATGTGTAGCATTGGGGGTTTATGGCAAACTGCAGGGTCAGCCCAGCTGAAAGCAGGGGTGGCTTCTACCTTGGTGGTAGTGAGGTCCACCTCCCCCCATAACTTTGTAACTGTCAAAAAAAAAATCTTGCTAGTCTTATTTACCTCCTGTGCTAAGCACAGAGAGCAAATGCATGAAGCCCAGCACAGCAACACACCCTGAAGTATACACCAAACCAGGACGTACACTGTAGCCATCAGTGGGGAAGAGGATTCTGCCAGCTCAAAAGCAGTGAAGCTGCTGTTGGTTGCTGGTGCTGCTTGCTTTTACTAGAATGGGGTGCTGGTGAAAGCTGTCATCAAGAAGTAAGAGGTTCAGGACCAGATCCATCTCTGTAGTTCCTGGTAGGTCAAAATAACCAGGACAAGCTGAATGCAGAGCATTCTTCTTCCACCTTGTCTGGTGCTGCCACTAAGCAAGGGGAAAAATTGTTTTATTGCCAAAAGAACGCACAAGAAGGATCATGACTGTTGTCTAATACTGGTTCAATAATCCAGAAGCCCTGGGTTATGGTTCCTGTTTCCAGGCTCAGGTTTTGGTTTGTTGTTGTTTTTTGTTTTGTTTTCAGAAATGTCTGGTCCAAAATCAGGTTTTGGTGTTAAATTGGGCTATGAAGGACAGAGTGAGCTTGAAGACATGCTAGAGCCTTGACATGTATCAGAGAAATTAAGAACTGATTAGAGTTTTGGTTGTCATCCTGCTTTTTATTAGCTTGTCAGCTATCACAGAAAAAGCAATACGATCATCCTTGCGTCCTCTAGCCTATTCCCTTGAGAAACTATCAAAAGTATGGTTTTAATGCATTGTCAACCTGGAGGACCTCCTCCTTTCTTGGGTACCAAATACATGTGGGTTTTTTTGGCAGCCTTCCATCCTGTGCTGGTTTTGAAAGGATACTTGTCTGAAATTGAATCTTGTCTTGCAGCAGCATTTGATTAGCCTTTGTCCCTCTGAGATTAAGATTAAAAACTGTCAGTAAGTCTGTTATCTATCTCAGTTTTCACAAACAATTGCTACACGGAGCTGACAAAATACTCCATCAGAATACTGTGACTTTTGGTAGAAATCTGTGAGAAACTCATAATTCCTACTAAGTCTGCAGGGGCACTAACTAGTAAAACAATCATAACCATCTCACTCTTGAACATCTTGTGTTCAGCTTGTACTGATGAGTCAAGCTCTTTTCCTACACAGAATGAAGTCAGGATTATTAGCTAAACCGCACATGTCCTTTCCCACCAGGCAATGCATAATCTTGTAAGTACTGTTTAACACACAATCCACAGCCTAAAATACTGCAAAGAACAACGCTGTCTGTCTATCCCTTATGTATCCTAGCCAAACCACATGAAATGCTGTGTTAAATGCTACATTAAGTTATTCCCAAATTGTGTCACTATTATGTTATAGGCCTGTCTCAGCAAAGATGACTCAGCATTTTTAATGGTGAAATAATTCCCTAAATTGTAACTTAGCTATAGAAAGTGACATAGATTGTCCAGAAATTACAGTGGGAGGCAGGAGGAAAGAGCAGTGATGCAACTACTCATCTTCCCCAGGTTTCTCCCTGTTTTATGTTTGTTTGGTTTTGCCAGTCTCCCAGGATGTTTCTGTTAAGCAAAACACTAGGTTTTTTAGTTGCCAGGGTGCAAACCTGAGTCCAGTGACTTCAGGCTTCATCTTCTCAAAAACTCTGAGGCCAACAGCCAGCTGCTGCTATTGGAGACAAGTCTGCGAACCCAGAAGGTTTCTGTCAGTCACAAAGGAGCCATTCCAGATAAACCATATTTTAATAGATAGGAATTGGGCCTGCTTACTGTTTCTTTTTACTGTAGTATTTGTGGGAAGTGGAAGCAGAAAGTGAGAGAATTCTTGTCCAAGAAGAAAAGTTCCCTTAGTTGCCTGGTACAAATATATAAAGGACGTAAATAACAGGACCCATTTTTTGCCTCAGTTACAGCACTTTAATGATGCTGACTGATGCAGGAGAAGGACAGAATTCATCCCAGAATATATTAATGACTTTCTTCTAAAAAGAGGTTTTACTTAAGGACGTTATTGGGTCAGATGAAAATGCTTGATCCTTAAATTTATGTATTGCTTCCTTTCCCTGCGAAAAGATCTCGACACACACATGTTCACATAGACTTTCTAGGCATTTGGCTGTCTCAAGAAGTTGTAGCAAAACAGTAAGATTGTGTCTTCTTTTTAAAAAATAGTATGTTAAACTATCTCATAAATTCAATGCAGAACGTAATGCATGGAAGTTTTATGGCTTGTGTTTATGCAGGCTGTCAAATTACGTATCTACAAAGATCTTTTCTGAATCTGAATCAATCATCATTACCAAGTTAGCTAATTCTCTGTTTAAGGGCAATGCAAAACTTCTCACTAAATGTACTGATCTGGCAGCATGTTAGCTGCGTAATTTATGCAGGCCATGGTTTAAAAGTGCTGCTCCTCCAGGTCCATTGACTTAACTTGCATAGAACTGGAGCTATTGCTGGAACATGGTATAAGAAACTGCAGGTGCTCAGCTTCAGTGCTTAGTTTTTATGTACATTCTGAGCATGCACTGAGTTTATATGTAGGGTCACATTATAATTTTGCATACAAATGACAAATACGATGTTTTCAATGTGACTCCAGTATTGAGGTACAAACTGTAAAATTATACAGGTGTTTTGTAAAAAAAAAATAGGCAAGAAAAACAAAAAAAGCCACACACAAAACCCCCCACCCCGTATAATTCTTTGCCATCCTACATAGCAATTAAAAAACCTCTCCTGGAAGTTGAAGGACATTATTCTATCCTTTCTTCCATCCATGCATCATTTACATGCTAGGTTTTGGTGATTTTTTTCCCATCTCTCTGTTATATATGGAATTGTTGTATTTATAATGAATTTTGATCTTTCAGATTGGTTCGCTCCTTTTTAAAATCTTAATATTCACAGGATTTTAAGGATTTAATGTTTTCGTTGTTACTTTTTCCACTTTCACCAAGAAATAGCACTTAAAGCAACATTTTGTTTTCACACTGCTCTCTGATTTCTTTTGTCTAGTTTTCACATAAGAATATAGAAAGCCTAGCTGACCATTATCTGTCAGCTGCAAATTTTAAAATAAAACCTGTAGAAATTTGATTCAAAACTATTTCTAGTTTATAAGAACCATGTGTGTCCTCTGGCTCTCCAAAATCCTAGATGCTAAACTCTTTCTAGTGGTGAACTTTGCAGAAGATGTAGTCCACTTATGTAAATGGTTTTGTTTTCCTCTTTAATAATATGCTAAGAAATAGCTTAAGAAAACTATTTCTGTAGTGATGTCTCATATTCAGTCTTTAATACCAACAAAGAAAGTGTGTGTTGTGTGCCTCTACTCCCCTGTATTTATAGTTCTTGACATTTTTAAGTATACATTTCAGGACAGAACTATAATATGCAGGAAATAATACATAAACACTGTAGAATGTCAAGTCTTTGAACCTTTCTTTATAATATGGTGTGAAAGTGCTCCAGCCATTTTGCAAGATTCATGTGGAGTTTGAATATGTTATATACTCCTCTATGTTAATAGTTTGAATAGTGAAAGGGGAGAGTCTGTCTTCCAACTACATTTTAAGGGGTTTTTTTCCTCCCAGTAAAATTGTTAATAAGCTATTTACTTTCAATAGAACGTAATATTTTCATAATGGGTCACTACTTTCACAGTAGAGTAGTATCAATTTGGGTTGTCCTACCTGAAATTTTGAAATGGTTATTTCAGAAACTAGTTGCATTTCCTGAAAATCATCTCAAGTAATCTCTAAAATTGCCAGTTAATTTAAATAATCTTAGCCAACAGGCTACATGGATTCCCAATGCCCTTCATTAGTCTTCTTAGGATGACGGTACAAAAGATGTGACTAGAGTTACCCTGCAGTTTCTCTTACGCAAAGCTTTTAATTAACTGAGGAGCTTTGCATATGCTAGAACTATAAGAATGGAATTCATTTCTTTGTTATATTGCTATGCTGCTTAAAAGCTCTGTTTAAATGAATTTTAGAACTTATTTTGGTGATCGCACAAAAATAGTGCAGTCTTAGAACTTGCAACCTTGAACCTGACTAGAAGTAAACTTTTCTTGATGTACAGTTTACTGCTCCTGACTTGGAATCATACATCATGCCTACTTTTTCTAGAAAGAGATTTTTTCCTCAAGTAAATAATTAATTAATACTAAATAAATAAGCAAACAAACCTATATTTTTAAAATGTAAATCAGAAAAATAATAATTAATATTCAGATGGGAAGAGAAAAAATGAAAAAAACCCCAAAACTAGTGTCCCAGAAGGTCCTAGTACAGGCAGAAAGTATAAAGATAAGATCTTACAGCAACTTGTGATAACTGTTTAGCTATTTAGATGCTTATCTAAACACAGTTCTACTAGACTTGCTCATCTCCAACCAATATTAGATTCCATGTCTGCAATGCATCTCTTAGAAGTTCAGATTGGATGATAGGAAAAGGTTGTGCACTGAGATGGTGGTCGTTCACTTGAACAGACTCCCCAGGGAAGTGGTCACTGCAGCAAGCCTGGCAGAGTTCAAGAAGCGTCTGGATGATGCTCTTAGTCGTATGGTTTAGTTTTAGGTAGTGCTGCGAGGAGCAGGGAGTTGGATTCTTATGGGTCCCTTCCAACTTGAGATAGTCTATGATTCTATAAGTAACATTGGTCCAAGGTAAAGATGCTGTGTTTATCAAATAACTTGAATAAAAAATAATCTTTAACTTACTTGTAAACTATGAGATCTTTTTGATGGGATATGAACTCACTGTTCAGCTATGAACTTTTTAATTTTTCTCTTCTTGCAATTTAGCGCAGCAAAATACTTAACTGCATACCTAATTCTAAGCATAAATCAATTTCTGTATCTCTTAATACCTTGCAAAATCAATGCCTGGTGAAATGAATCTTATGCCACCTTATGGCATAAAATCTGTCAATCTCCCAAGAAATAGTTGCTTCTGACCTAATCCTGTCTAGAGGTAGGCTTTATAGGGCAAAGCAAAATCCATTCTTCAACTGAGTACTGCTAGCTGAGGGGAAAACGTACAAGGTCGTAACTAGCATATTAATTTTTTCCATATTAAATCTTTTTCCTTAAGTATGTAAATTGCAGTTGACAGTGGTCAAATTTCAGATGTTTTATAAAGGATTACCAGAGAGACTTTTAAAAGCAAACATTGCAAAAATTCCTTGAATTAGAAAAGTCTTCCAACTTTTGTGATTACTAATCTTTGCTATGATTACGTACTTAGCTTTCTACCAAAAGAAAACACCACTCTTTTAAACAATAATTGGTTAAGGGAATACTTTGTATGCTCAGTGTTCTGTAGAGACAGAAACTGTAGCTTGGACATAGATCTCCTGTTACTTTAGAGAAGTTGAGAGTTTATTTTGCTTTGTATATGTGCCAGTGAGGTGGAAGTTTTACCACAGTTTCATCGTTAATTGTTTAACATATGTACACCTGAATGTGGTTACCTATTTTTCAATAGCTACTACTGAGATGCTCTGCTTCCTACTGATGTTAATTCCCAGGTCCTGAAGGGTAGGACTGACTCATAACTGCCCCAGGATCAGGGTGGTTTTGTCTTGAAGCTGCATTTTACACTAAATTTGCTGTACTTGAAGCATCGAGGCAATCCCAATCACCATACCATTCCTCTCAAAGGGCACTATGCCACAGTGAGCTTGGGAGTCCTGCAAATTTTCACCCTCAGCACTTCAGTCTTCACTATTTTGCAGCAGGTTTAAGTGGGCTGATTTTACTTAGACTTACTTAGAGTTTCCTTTTACCTCACTGTACTTTTTCTACTAGTGTCTCTTGGCTTCCCAAGAATGAATCAGGGCAATTGCTACTGTCTTCTCTAGCTCTGTAACACAGAACATGGAGAAACAGGGCAATTTTAATTGCTGCTTTCATATTCTGCTTCCTTATTCATAGCACACAGTGTTTCTTCCTACTAGTCAGATAGTTCAGGAACAGGTGTCTGTTAAAATCTGCAAATGTCTTTTCTCAATGAAAACTAGGGAATAGCACCCATTGAGGTACAATTGTGCATTCCTTACCTTCAGGTACTTCTTAATACAAGCTATATATTTTTATGCAGCCCTGTACTTGTCTCCTTCACCTTCCTTTACCTGACACTAAGCTTCTGCAAACTGGTATTGCCCAGTTTGGAAACCACTTTTAATACTTTGGATTCAAAAGGTAGATGATTTCTTTAGTGGTTTCACACTGAGCCTAGCACAGAAGGAAGCTTAAGGAATAGAAAAGGGAAAGAGTAAATGGGAAGCCCTTGAACCAAAACCACTTCAAAGTTACTAAATAGTGAAACTAGTAGGTAAGAAATGCCTCTTTCCTGAATCTATTTGTGGCAAGAGAATCCCTGGCTGGAAGCGGTTCTCCTCTGCCTGTGGCCCATACTATTCTCATTGCTGCTCAGAAGACAACTTTGTTGCTCTTAAGAAGTATCAGCGTGAAAGCCTCAAAGAGTATCTGTGCATCACTACTGATTTTCTACATACTGCTGCATGTGATGGAGAGTACCAACCTTATGCTGAACCTGATGCATGCCCTACAGGCAGGAAAATTGTGTATTTCAGATGCACGCACAAAAAAACCCCACAAAACCCAAACTCCACCCCCCTCACTTCTCTCTCAAGAAATTCCGTTTCCATCAAATACTAGGCAATCCTGATGTGTTAGCATCTGTGTTTACGCGCTGTTCTGTGTGTAAAGCACTTTTACTGGCAAGTATGATCTGGTGATTTACATTACTGTGTCTCACTTTTTAATAAATGTAATAAAGTTCCTGTCTGATGCCAGCGAATTGGACTGCCATCTATTTTTCAGATAATAAATGAGAAAAATAAAATATTAAAACATAATGCTGAATTTTTATAGTCCTGGCCAAGTGTCTGCGCGCAGAATTGTGAATCAGGAAAGAAATCCCCAGCCATCAAAAGGCTGGGCTCTTGAGTCTGATACATGAGTACTTTGTTCAAGTGGCTCCTGGTAGAAATCAGACCAAGCAAGTGGTCTGTGAACTGTCTGTCCCAAAAGATGTAATAAAGAAAAGGGGAAAAGCACTGGAAAAGAGATGCAAAAGAGAAGACCCATAGTATCCTGCCTGGAGTGGGGAGAAGAATACTACTGACTTGAAAATATTCCTGACAACTTGGTTTAAATTTGAGACTGCTTGCTAGGAAAGACCATACCACCCAAGAAAATAGACTTCCAGCATGTACAAATACATTTTCTCATGGTTCATCTGCTCCTATTTAAGTAAAGTGTATATTAATTTAACTAAAGCAAATGTACATATCCTCAATTAGTCTGCTCAAATATCAGCTGCAGCTATAGCATGGTTAAGTATCCTAGTCAAGTATCTTTGACATCTCTCCTCTGTTCCAGAGTAGGGTGTTAGTCCAACTTGTGAATCAGTAAGGGTACTGATGATTGAATGGGATTTAATTTTAAAATAGGTGTTGGATATTTTTAAACACCAAAAAACACTGCAAAATGTCTGAACAGTGGTGGAGTTGCATTCCTAACCCACAGGAACCCAAAGTTACCTTCTTTGTAACTGCTTCCGAAACATAAAGGGCTGATGAATTTAACTTTTTCGGGCAGTGAGGGGAAGGTAAAGGAGGAGAATCTTTTATAGGCATATATCCTTCACATAGGCCCAATACTATAACCTTGCCGTTCCCACGTAGACTACTTGTGGGGAGAAAAGCAGCATGTGTCTGGCCTAAGTCCTGGGCAGGTGAAGAGCAATTTGGTTTAGTCTCCTTCTGGGCTGCCACACGGCAACAGATACAGGGAACTGCTCTAGCCATCAGCATCATGAGAGAAAAACCACATAGCTTTAGGTTTCCTCATAATGAAAAATCTCTGATGTGCTTTCCTTGCCTTGTTGATTTGGTCTCGAGTGTAATGTATCTGCTTACTTCGGCTCTGAGTTGTGTTACACAGTAAGCTATGGACTGTGCTAAATGAATTCTATCATAAAGGAAAGTAAACATTGGTCCTTAAAAAAACAAAGCAGTTTTTTAACATGTGCTTGCCTTCTCAGAAGATTTCTCATGTCTTAAATTGCAGTTATTTAGAAATATGTTGTTGTCTAACATGACTGTCAGAAAAGCTGGAAAGCCAGTTCTAGAGCTAGGCTTTGACTCAGTCATTAGCTAAGCATAAAAAAGCCAAATGTACTTCATGGTAGTTATTTCAAGAAATTCATTTCTGAAACAGAAGGCATAAGACTAATAACTTGAACATCCTGAGAAGTGTAAGAAGCTGTGAGACATTACCTGTCTGGAGTGTTTTGCTGCTCCCTTTGGACAAATGAGCTTTGCTAGAAAGTTAACTTCTACTCTTACAGACTGCAATAGATGTGAAGTTTACTTGGACCTTGCTCTGCATTACTGATACTTGTCTTTGAAGCCCAGAAGGCAGGAGAAGGGTTAGTTAAGCTGTTTTTGCTTCCCTTCCTCATACAGAAGTTTTTGATCAAAGTCTCTATTTTTTTGTGTGTGAGAGATATGGTTGAATTTGTTTTCAGGTCTTTCCCATCCTAAATGGTCTTTCCCAGCTTTCTTTTCCCAGGTGCATCTTACCCTGTAGTAACATGAAGCATCCTCAATTTCCCAGCAGTTAACTGTTCTTGTTGTCTTTGCTCATCCGCAGTGACAGTTTTACTGCCAATTAGTATTATCTGTTGCTGCCTGAATTCTTGCTGTGTCGTACACTGCTTCTATGCATTTGTTAATTCCTAATGGAAGTGCTGTAAAAGCCATGAGCAGCTGGACTTAAGCAGTAACAATAGACTGCCAGGATGGAAACTGGCAGGTGACTGTACATATGGAAAGCAACTCCAGAATACATAATGGACATAAAGTTCCTATTTGAAGGAGTTTGTTTGTTTGTTTGCAATTTATTTTCTTAACTTCTATCATGAATAGTTAATGTTGGAGAAAATCCATTTGTTTCATCAAGATCATTCACTATTAATGGTTACATTTTCTCCACTCTGGTGGCTTTCAACAGAGCCCTGTCTTACCCTTTCTGTCAAATCTCCGGCAACAGAGGTCCTGAATGAGGCAGAATGTGAGTACAAGCAGCACAATGAGGCTGTGATATTTCCTGAAGATTTGACTAAGCCTTTATGGCACCTGAAGAGCTGTAGTTGTCTCTTTGGTTCAGATAAGTCACCTAGCCAGACATCCCATGAGAGAGTTAACTTCTTTCCCAGTAGGTGACCTGGGCTAAACTTTGCATATAGATAGCACTTGACTGGATAGTCAATTGACTACATCACTTGCACAGCCATTTCTATTTGTATCCAGATTTCTGAAACCATTTAACAAGTACATATCAAATGCACTTGAGTTTAAATTTTTCTTTTTTAGTAATATGAACATGCATCAACATGACATGTTTTTCATTGCCTTTAGAAAAAGTGGCAGTTGTCAGCCGAATGGGAAAAGTCAACTAGCCAAACTTTTAGAGGTAGCTTTATTCTACTAAAATGCTAGCCTATAACTAACTTAAAAAAAAAAGCTTTTCTATTTAGGAGCTACTTTCTCCAAGCACATGGTTTGTGTTAAGTTAGGGAGTTCACCCTGGCTGCCAAGTTTAATAAAAGTCAGTGTAATATTTTTTTAACCAATGGAGTTGAAAACCCCAAATTATAATGTCAGTTAGAAATCCTTATTGGAAAAAAATGTTACCTGCCACGGGGTTTAGATAAGTATGAGGGAGCTGAAAATCAATAGTATCCTTGAATTTATATCTATCATCTGAGTTGTAAATTGGGGGTGCATGTTTCAAATTACTACTGAAAATACCTAAACTTTAAACGCTTCAGCTGGCTCAGATTTTGAGCCTCAGCCAATTGTACTTTTTAAGTCTTGGTTTATTACTAGTGAACTTTCATTGCAGCTAGTAGTTGGCTGTTCACCAGTGGGCTCAGTAATGAAAGTGGGCTTGCATTTCCCTACAGAGCTCAGACTTCCTTTCTCAGCTGAGTCTTTTCTAAGCTCTGCCTGAGGAAACTCTTGTCACACTCCCACTGATAATGTCCAGCATTTGAATTTTTCAATCCAAATCTGTAGTAGTTTCAATATAGCTTACTTTCTGAAGAAAAAAAAGTAGAAAGAAACTTCTCTGCATTACTTAATAGAACTTTTTAAATTCAAAGGTTATTTTAACACCGAAATGCCCCTCTCCCTAGCATCCTGTTCAAGTCATTCAGCTTGAGAAATTCAACATTTACACAGAGAAACATTATTTTCTAGATTATTTTTATTAGGTACACTACCATTATTAGAATATTAGTAATGCATTTAACTCCATCATAATTTGGAAGAGGTGAGAAAATTAGTACAAATATGACTTGATTTCCCACCCCACGCACACAGCACCACCACAGGCATTTTGTGGTATCTTGTAATGTAAAAAAAAAAGTTTCAATTTTTGTGCTCAATTACTGGTCCCATGCCTGCTTGTTCTTACAGATTGAAGACTTGAGTCTGTATACTTAACTGTATTTTAGAAGCCAAAGAACTGGCACAGTTTTGGTAGCTTGGTTTGATTAGAAAGCTAGAGTGCAGCCAATTTAAAATTAATCTAATTTTTCATCCTTAGATGAATCACAAACAGAATCACACAGAATCGTCTAGGTTGGAAAAGACCTTTAAGAGCATCAAGTCCAACCGTAAACCTAACACTACCAAGACCACCACTACACCATGTCCCTAAGCACCTCATCCAAATGTCTTTTAAATACTTTGAGGGATGGTGACTCAACCACTTCCCTGGGCAGCCTGTTCCAATGCTTGATAACCCTTTCAGTGAAGTAAAATTTCCTAATATCCAGTCTAAACCTCCCCTGGCGCAACTTGAGGCCATTTCCTCTCATCCTATCACTTGTTACTTGGGAGAAGAGACCGACATCCACCTCTCTACAACCTCCTTTCAGGCAGTTGTAGAGAGCAATAAGGTCTCTCCTCAGCCTCCTTTTCTCCAGGCTAAACAACCCCAGTTCCCTCAGCCGCTCCTCATCAGACTTGTGCTCCAGACCCGTCACCAGCTTCGTTGCCCTTCTCTGGACACGCTCCAGCACCTCAATGTCTCTCTTGTAGTGAGGGGCCCAAAACTGAACACAGTATTCGAGGTGCGGCCTCACCAGTGCCGAGTACAGGGGCAAGATCACTTCCCTAGTCCTGCTGGCCACTCTATTCCTGATACAAGCCAGGATGCCATTGGCTTTCTTGGCCACCTGGGCACACTGCTGCCTCATATTCAGGTGGCTGTCAACCAACACCCCCAGGTCCTTTTCTGCCAGGCAGCTTTCCAGCCACTCTTCCCCAAGCCTGTAGCGTTGCATGGGGTTGTTGTGGCCCAAGTGCAGGACCTAGCACTTGGCCTTGTTGAACCTCATACAATTGGCCCCAGCCCATCGATCCAGCCTGTCCAGGTCCATCTGTAGAGCTTTCCTACCCTCAAGCAGATCAACACTCCCGCACAACTTGATGTCATCTGCAAACTTACTGAGGGTGCACTCGATCCCTTCATCCAGATCATTGATAAAGATATTAAACAGGACTGGCCCCAACACAGAGCCCTGGGGAACACCACTTGTGACCGGCCACCAACTGGAGTAAACTCCATTCACCACCACTCTTTGGGCCCAGCCATCCAGCCAGTTCTTTACCCAGCGAAGAGTACACCCGTCCAAGCCATGAGCAGCCAGTTTCTCCAGGAGAATGCTGTGGGGAACCGTGTCAAAGGCTTTACTGAAGTCTAGATAGACAACATCCACAGCCTTCCCCTCATCCACTAGGCAGGTCACCTTGTCATAGAAAGACATCAGGTTGGTCTAGCAGAACCTGCCTTTCCTAAACCCATGCTGGCTGGGCTTGATCCCTTGGTTATCCTCTACATGCCATGTGATGGCACTCAAGATGATCTGCTCCATCAGCTTTCCCAGTACCAAGGTCAGGCTGACAGGCCTGTAGTTCCCTGGGTCCTCCTTCCGACCCTTCTTGAAGATGGGCGTCACATTTGCTAATCTTCAGTCAACTGGGACCTCCCCAGTTAGCCAGGACTGCTGGTAAATGATGGAAAGGGGCTTGGTGAGCACATCTGCCAGTTCCTTCAGTACTCTTGGGTGGATCTCATCAGGCCCCATAGACTTGTGAATGTCTAAGTGGTGCAGCAGGTCACTAACCATTTCCCCCTGGATTACTGGGGCTCCATTCTGGTCCCCGTCCCTATCTTCCAACGCAGGGGGCTGGGTACCCAGAGAACAATTGGCCCTGCTATTAAAGACTGAGGCAAAGAAGGCATTAAGTACCTCAGCCTTTTCCTCATCCTTGGTCACTGTGTTCCCTCCCCCATCTACTAGGGGCTGGAGATTCTCCTTAGCTCTCCTTTTGCTGATAATGTATTTGAAGAAGTATTTTTTGTTGTCTTTTACAGCAGCAGCCAGATTGAGCTCTAGCTCAGCTTTGGCCCTTCTAATTTTCTCCCTGCACAGCCTCGCTACACCTTTGTAGTCCTCCTGAGTTGCCTGCCCCCTCTTCCAAAGGTCGTAGACTCTCCTCTTTTTCCTGAGTTCGAACCAGAGCTCTCTAGTCAGCCAGGCCGGTCTTCTTCCCTGCCGGCTCGTCTTTCGGCACCTGGGGACAGCCCGCTCTTGTGCCTTTAGGACTTCCTCCTTAAAGAATGTCCAGCCTTCCTGGACTCCTTTGCCCATTAGGACTGCCTCCCAGGGGACTCTGTCGACCAGTCTCCTAAACAGGCCAAAGTCTGCCCTCCGGAAGTCTAAGGTGGCAGTTTTGCTGACCCCCCTCGCTGCTTCTCCACGTATCAAAAACTCTATCATTTCATGATCACTCTGCCCAAGACAGCCTCCAACCATCACATCAGTCACAAGTCCTTCTCTGTTCGTGAACAAAACATCTGTTCGTGAGGCTAAACATCTGTCCAAATGGAAAGCAAAGCTTCCTTTCCACTGTCTGAGGAGAGAATAGAGTGGGACTACTACTTGTCTTACAAATTAAAAAAATCTAGCTTTAGAGGATCTAAAAACCACACCATGTAGTGTTACTTTAAATCAAGAGATCTGCCCAAAACAGTAAAATGGGATTGTTACTAAGCATCATGCTAAACTGGGATTCTAATGTATAAATCCTAGTCTATAACATTTATTCATGTATAATGTCTTCAGCTTTGCCTTTTCTATATTGGTTTCATTAAAAGTACTTTGAAATAGTTTCAGAAGGATAAATACTACATAGAAAACACCTTTTTAAAAATAATATTGAAAAGTATGGAATGACATTAGTTTGCCAGATTGCTTGGCTTGCTATCTTTTTCAGAAAGTTGACTTGTATATTTCCAATTGTACATACAACTTAGAATCATAGAACAGATGAATGAACCCCAACTCTCTCAGCCTGTCCTTGTAGGAGAGGTGCTCCAGCCCTTGGATCATTTTTGTGGCCCTCCTCTGGACCCACTCCAACAGCTCCCTGTCCTTCTTGTGCTGGGGGCTCCAGAGCTGGACACAGTACTCCAGGTGACGTCTCACCAGAGCAGAGCAGAGTAGAGGGGCAGAATCACCTCCCTCGACCTTCTGGCCACACTTCTTTTGATGCAGCCCAGGATGAAGGTTGGCCTTCTGGGCTGTGAGCACACATTGTTGGCTCATGTCCAGCTTTTCGTCCATCAGTACCCCCGAGTCCTTTCCTGCAGGGCTGCTCTCGATCACATCATCCCCCAGCCTGTATTGAAACCAGGGATTGTCCTGACCCAGGTGTAGGACCCTGCACTTGGCCTTGTTGAACCTCAAGAGGTTCACACAGGCCCACTTCTCCAGCTTGTCCAGGTCCCTCTGGATGACATCCCGTCCTTCAGGCGTGTCAACTGCACCACTCAGCTTGGTGTCATCTGCAAACTTGCTGAGGGTGCACTCGATCTCACTGTCAATGTCATTGATGAAAATATTGAACAGTACTGGTCCCAGTACAGACCCCTGAAGGACACCACTCATCACTGATCTCCATCTGGACATTGAGCCATTGACCGCTACCCTCTGGATGCGATCATCCAACCAATTCCTTATCCACTGAACAGTCCACCCATCAAATCCATATCTCTCCAATTTATAGAGAAGGAGACATAAAAGTATCTATTTATGTGCTGCTTTCATCATCATCATTGTCATCATCATTATTATTATTATTACTTACTATTGGGTTAAATCTAAAAAAATACATATAAAATTTGGGGGAGACAAAAGTCTAAGTTGTAGCTACTCTCATGGAGATAAGTTTGACCTGAGAGGTTTTTGTTTGGAGGCAACTACTCTTTTTTTATATGTCTGAAAAGATTTGGTGTGCTAGTTCAAGGCCATGTATTTTTAAGAATGAAACAAAACGATGTCTCAGATAAGTGCACTAAAATGTGTCCTTCTGTCTGAATAATTTATAAGACTAACTAAAGAAAATACAAGCCATTTATCTTCCCACCTGGTTGTACCTGAAGGGAATTTTGAGTGTGATCTTTTCTTAGAAGTGTATTTGGAGGAGGGCAGCAAGGGAAAGGAACAGTACTGAGGGGTCTGTAGATAGTGATAGTGAGGTGTCTCCCAGTAGCTTTGCCCTTAAATGCAAACACAATGCAGGAATCCTTGTGGAAGCAAAACCAGAGGAGTAACCCTTGTAACCCTTTTCTTCCACTCCTCCCAGCACTGTACCATTCAGTGCACTATTCCTTGTGCCAGCCAGAATGTCTTTCTCTCTCCCCCTCTCCCTCCCACCCTCCTTCCCTCCCTTCCTCTTACACACACACACAGATGGGCTTTACAGCATGCCCAGGCTGCTTTGGACTCAAATTGCTTTGGCTGGGGCTGTGCCTGCTAAAGTAAATAAAAAGGGGAGGCAGGGGAAGGGATGCACTTCAGGTATTCTGTTTTTATAACCAGCTGGGGTATGGCTTGACCATAGCTCAGCTGTGTAGCAGCATAGTAAGAAGAGGTGGTCTGTAAGGAAGGATGATGCCTCACTGTTTAGACTTGTTTTTAATAAGAGTTAAGGGGCTGTGAATTTTTTGAGGATATAGATTCTGGAGCTTTGTAGAGCAAAATTCTAGCTCCCTACAGAAGAGATGCTTGGTAGGCAGTATTACTTTGGGGATGGTAGGCAGTGTTACTTTGGGGATAAGTGCCATATATTGCTTAAATGTTATGGAGTTCTATTACAATTCATCTAACATGGCTGTAGACTTGCAGAGGAAAGAAAGGCAGGTAGTGTCTATTTGTTTCTTCCATGACAGTGGGTACTCTCTACATCACTACAAATGGTTTATAAGAATGTCATAGGTGCAACATTGTTCACTGCTCTTCAATTAACTAATAAGTCATGTTGTTGTTTCTTGTCCCTGGATGGATAAAACCCTTATAGCAAGACCATTTCATAGCATGAAATTGATATTATAAAATTATATTTTTTGAAATTTTCCCAAATTTTTTCCTCTAAACTTGATCATTTGTACCTTCAGCGTCACCCAGCAATACAGAAAATATGAATGTGACTGAGACAAAACTTAATTAAGCATCTCAGATATGCTCAGGTTTATTCTGCCTTATAGATCCACATGTAGGAAGAATGATTTTCTCCTTTCCACATGGCACAGTGCTTTCTAGAACATGAGGCAACAATAAAATAATGTCCTAGTCAGTAGCTTTAAATAGGAGTCCAAATGGGACTGGTTTTCTGATGTATATGAGAGCAGACACTGGGATGCAAGCACAAACCACACTCTTAAGATTGCCACACTTCATTCTAACTGCTAATGGTGTACCACAGCGTTCCTGGGCAGGAAGCAGCTCTGTGGATTACAGTCTACTAGTGGAAACGTTCCGGGACTTAATTGTTTTATATCAAACATCTTAAAAATGACAGAACGTAGACTTTAAGGGTACATGCAGGGTAGAAAAAATCTAGCTGGAGTTTTATGCCTGGTGGCAGTTAAAAGCTTAATTAAATGTTGATGTTAGTTAATGTTAGTAAATGTTAATGTTAGTTAAATGTTGCTACAGAAAGTCCAACCAAAGACATGTGAATGTTCTTCAGCCTTTAATTGTAGAATGAGAACAAATAACCTCTGAGTACATGCCATAGCATTTGGTCATGCATTCAATTCTCTGCTTTCCTTAGTCAGTTCCTTTAACAGTAAGATTACCGTGCTAGCTCTTTTCATGGTGCTGTTGTGTATACCGTGATTTTTGACAATGGACTGTAAAATCGACCTGTAAGACTGGTACAAGCAAATGTACCTGTAAATATTTAGCAATAATATTTCAACTTAAGGAGCAGTCCTAGATAAGATGACCAGGTTATACCCAGAGCAAACTATGTAGTGCCAATTCTGAGGGGTTTGTGGGTGTGTCTGGTTCCTTTATCAGAAACTGCTATAAACCGAGCTTAGGTGTTGACTTTGGGTCTTACCCTGTAACCAATGTGAATTGTATACGTTGAGCAAACTCAGTTCTCCTGAACAAGATGTCTGAGCTGTAAAACCCACAATCAGGTGCCTTCACCTCCTAAATGATCTGAGCAGAATGATGAAAGATGGAGTGAGCTGTGGAAGTTAATGTAACCTCAACATTAGGAATAAATTTGCTTTTTACAAGCTGTGGTGAGTTGACCTTAGCTGGACGCCAGGTGCCCACCAAGCTGTTCTATCACTCCCTCTCTTCAGCAGGACAGCGGGGGAGAAAATAAGATGAAAAAAACCTAGTGGGTCAAGATAAAGGCAGTTTAATAAAGAAAAAGAAAAGGCCACGCATGGAAGCAAAGGAGAACAAAAGGTTTATTCTCTATTTCCCATCAGCAGATGATGTCCACTGAAGGGACCTCAGAATGGGGCCTCAGAATGCATAGCAGTTGCTCCAGAAGACAAACACCTTAGTAACAAATGCCCTGCACCTCTGTCTCTCAGCTTTTATTGCTGAGCAGATGTCATATGGTACGGAATATCCCTTTGGTCAGTTTGCATCAGCTGTCCTGGTTATGTCCCCTCCCAAGCTCTTGCCCACCCCCAGCCTACTGGCCTTTGGAGGGGGGGATTTGGAGGACAGCCTTGATGCTATAGGAGCACTGTAGCCAAAACACTGGTGTGTTATCAACACCTTTCTAGCTATAAATACAAAGCACAGCACTATCAGGGCTGCTATGGGGAAAGTTAACTCCATCCCCACCAGACCCAGTACACTAGCTGTGCATGATACAGTAGGGAGTCAGTGGTGGGAGTTTTGTTTGAACTAGTTTTGTTTTAGTTTTGCCCTCCTGGTTTTGTGAAAAATGAATTCTCCCAGGCACATGAGACAAATTAGATTCCTAGACAATAAAAAAATTAATCTAAGCCTGTAAAATTAATACACCTTTAAAGGAGGGGTAGGGAAGGTGGTATGGGAGCTAATGGAAAGTATTAGCTGAAAATAATGTTTTCTACATGCATTACTTGGAGTAGTATGGTTCTACAACAGGCTGCAGTATAGGGAAGAATGAGTAGATCCATATCCTGGGGTCAAACATACAACACTGTAACTGAGCAAGCTCTGTTGTTTGTCTCAGAGTAACTGCAAGAGCATATGAAAATTATAGCAGTAAGTAACTAAAGAAATGTTATGTAATGTGATGATATCTGAACCAAATTGGTATCTAGTTGTACAAACATAATAATACTGTCCATATGTATGAATACTGAAGTAATCTCCAAGCAGTGAAAATGCAGTCTGCATTCAGCAGAGCAGGACCACAGTGTGCACTGGGATCTAGAGCTGTAGAGGAACCTTCCAGCTGGTGGGAGTACAGGGTCAAGCCAAAAACGCTGACCTCTTTGGAATAAGAGTAATGTCAGTGATCTGCATGTTTTTCTACAGAAAATGCAAGAGTAGGGGAAAAAAAGAGTATCTGAAAGACACTGCAAAGTAAGGGGAAGCAAAATATTATCTAACATGAAAAACATATGTAGAGCACCTAATTTAATATTTAACATAGCAGCTTCCCAACTTGTGTCCAGAGCATAGCTATTTTGGTCTCTCATGAAGGCACAAAGGGTTTTTACAGTTTTTCTCACTGGGAGCTGTCAAACTGGCTTCAATAAACTGTTAGCTATTCCTTCCCCTACATAGAGTTATATCCTCTAACATGTGACCCTCTATGATTATGTTGAGACAAAAAAGTTTGGAAGATTCACTGGGCTGAATTCACTAACTACCCTGTTCTCCAACAGAGCAAGCAAATGCATATCACAAAGATGTACACTATGCCTTTTTACCCTGCTCTCTTTAGCTCCAGTAAGCAGAACAGGACCTAGCCTGTTAATTTTTTTTTTCAGATGAGTCTTTTGATGTGTAATGTTACCTTCTTGTACCAGTAGTGAATTGCTTTAACAGGAATGAAGGCCAGAGCTGCTGATGCCAGTTCTTGTGGCATGAATGTGAATGAATAAGGAGCCTTCAGAGCAAGTGCTTATCCATGAGAGATTAGGAAATAGGGAAGACTGGATGCTATGGTCATGACAGCAAGGGTTTAGTGTTGTGCTGGGCAGCAGCTAATGCTACAACTGTATGAAAACATAAAGCTAAAATTCCCAAAGAGATAGCAGCATTGAGATGTATCTCTCAGCACCTCCTCTGCTATGTCTGCTCTCAAGCCCTAAACAGCCAGGTACATCCTGGAAGACTACAGTGACCGATGCCATCTAAGCTGTCATCAGAGACAAGACTGTAATACCCAATCAGTCTGATTATTTGCAGTTCTCTGCACATGCATAAGGAAAGTTGTACTGTCTTCCTACTTTTATAAACTTAAAAGCAGTGTTCCCTACAAAACTATTGCAAACAGATTGCAGTGGTTTATTTCTGGTGAGCGATGTTGCCATTATCCCAGCAGAGGGAAATCTGGAGACATTGTCAAAGCAGATTTAGTTTTACAGAAGTAAAACCAGCTATTTAATGAAAAGTCTTCTGGTGCTTAACAGAAAGTTCTGTCCTTTACAGTAACAAGTGGAACAGTGCCAGGAAAATTACAATAGCGTAGACATAGCTATACTGACAAAACTACACATGGTAATGGTAATGTAAAAGCTTTTTTTTTTTTTCATTGTTCATCTTCTGCAGAAACAAGAGAGACCAATGTAATGGTACCTCCATAAGGGGAGTCTGCTGACCTACCTATGTTGGCCAGTGACAGGAACTTCAGATGCCTGAGCAATGTTTAAGTGACAGAATTCTGTAATGTAAAACTAATCATGTGAAAACCAGAGATTCCTGACTAGTCATGAGAGGGAGGAAGAATAATTACTTTATTATTATTATTATTATTGAATATATAGGAACTGGAACAGAAATCGCCACTACTCAGCGGCTTAAGATTAATTTGGTCTCATGTTCTAAAGGGATGAAAAAGCCTAGTAAAAGCTGCCCAGCACCAAGCCGGAATTATTCTAAAGAGATAGGAAGTAAAACATTTGCAGAAGCAACCAACCACAGACTCCTACCCAATTTACTGAGCAAGTCTCCTTGGCTTTCTGCACAAGCCCTTTCCACAGAATTGCACTCCAGAATTTGAAATTCCATTTTAATACTGCTATTTCTGAAAAGGAAAAATAAATATGTGAGAAATTGAACCAGATACATACTGCTACTTAAAGCCCAAGAGCGCTGACTCACCATTACAAGGAACTTCAGCTCCAGTGGTTGATTTGTCTTCCTCCCTCCAGCCTTCACCAGAGGCTATTGGCCCCAACACTACAGGAGCAGCCAACAAGAATGTATATCTGCTCCTTATTCTCTTCAGTTCATAATATAAGCTAAGGTCATCAGCAATTTATACATGTCAGGCTAGAAGCAATGGTAGGACTGTAAAGAATGTGCTGTCCTCACTATAGAAACTGTGGATCCATGGATATCTGACCTCAGAGCAAAGCTGCTGCTTTTTATTTGCTTATTTAATGGTTATTTTTAACCTTAGTCAGTTCCTTGGTTTGGTTAACTTGTGGCTTTAGAAGCAGTCTCACAAACTTCACAACTACCAAAACTGGGGGAGAACATAGCAGGGGGAAGGGACCAGAGGACAGGGAGGCAGGAACTGCTTGCATCAGTTTTGCCAGAAAATGTCTGTATCGCCATAGCCAGCAGCAGGGCAGGGGACAGTGTCGATTGTGGGGGACAGGAGCTGCTTCTGTCACTGCAGGTGAGCCTACTGCAAGTATAGTTAAACAACGTCTGTCTAGTCAGCATGTGAACTCTGTCATTTGTCTCAAGGATGAACTAACTCAGCAGTCCATAGCAATTTGTGTCTCTAGTCAGCTGTTCTGCAGAATACCCTGTTAATCTTCCTAGCCTTATTCACAAGTGCCTTCTTAGGTGTTAAACCGCTTCCATTTATATTGAACTCAGAAGCTGGGTGTTTTTGAGTACCATCTTTAGGATTTCTGTGTTAAAGTCCCCATCATCAGTACATAAATCTGCACTGAGCTAAAAATATAGATGAAAAAAGACCACTGAAACGAATTACATTGTTGTATGCTTCATTTTAAAAAGTAAGCAACCCCATTTTTAAAAGTGTCTGAATTTCTATCCTGTAATGCTGGGGTGACTTTTTATCTTCTTAAGCAATTTGCTTAAGACTTTACTCCTGAGACCTCAAGCCCTGGTTAATACAGCAAAACTTTGTTACAGAGTCCTCTGCCAACCCAGATTCCTATAACCTGTGTATCTGGGAAGTTTGTCTGTCATGTAAATGCTGAGGTGCTCTTACATAGAGATGCCCGTTTCCTGGCACCTGTTATCTGGCCTCCATAGCAGGGCATACTACATTGTGCTTCTATAAACACAAAGAACTCCTGGCTTTGCATATATGTCAGGTAGATGTATTGTCCTTTTTAATTGCTGCTCCACACTGTATAAGTGATGAAGATGCCAAGTTCTATGCAACTACTCATGAGAAAACATCCTGTTTCTGCATCACCTGGGAAGATCTAACTATTAAGTTATCAAAAAATGGGCTACAGGTGAGTCAGGGGATGAAGAGGATTTTACACCGGCCAAGGAAACCATTGCCAGGCTAAGTCAGTATAGTGTCAATTCATGTTGCTGGTATCTGAATCTTTTGGGTAGAATAGTGCTTACTCCACATTTGTTGGCAGGAAACAAGCTATCTTGCTGTGTGGCAGTACCACAAAAATTATCCAGAATGTGCACTTTAAGATACAGAAACTAGATAACCAGCCTTCCTAACTCACAGTGCTGCTCAGAGCTTTGATTTATCTGTACAAGGAATGAGTGTGGTGTTAGCACTAGCATTTATATGTGGTTTCACAAGATAACTCTTTGCTGTCCTGGACAAAGCCTTTATCTGATCAGCAATTCAATCCTATCTGCAAGTGCTAGGTCAGCAGGTTAATTGGAAATTTGCGACTGGCTTGACTATCGAGGAAAACTAGAGTGATGTCTCACAAGTTTGTATTTGTAAGACAGAAGTATGTGGAGGTCAGTAAGTCAAAGGGCTCAGAGAAGCATCCCCAAATTGTTACAATTCCTGTGTCAGCAGAGCACTGTTGCTATTTAGTATTTGGGATTTACTGCCAACAGGAAACTTCTAAAGCAAAGACCCCTGGGGCTTGTGATTGTATAATTCTAAACAGCATAACAATACTTTTTGTAGCTTTTATCACCCTTCTGCCTGGACCCAGCAAACTGCAGTTCTGGGAGGTTTGCTTCCTCAGAATGATTTAGGACAGGGCATTTGAGTTACAGAGCTGCTCAGAAGCCATGAAGAGAGTGATCTGTATCAAAAGAGAGAACCAAAAGGAAAGGGGTTTGCTTGGGCAGACATCTCATTCTGTTGCTTTCCCCCTGCTGCTGCTGCTGTTATCCCATGCAAACCAACAGGTTCCTTCTGCACAGTGATTTGCTGCTCCTGTAGCTGCCGCAGCACGAAATTAATTGTTTCTGGCACATCTTCTCCAGCTGTTCCTTAGCAAGCGCCTTCCTCTGGTGCCGCTGGTGGTTCAGTCTTTAGCAGAATGATTGAAACGTTTACGCTCTTGGAAAGGCATATGTAATGATGGTCCAGGCAATCCCTTGGTGGTAGCTTTAGGCAAAAAAAGGACAGTGTGTGACTAATACCCAGTCCACATTTGTGCTCTTGCCATACCACGGAACACAGTAATGCTTCCAAATTTTTGTCTCTCTTCCATTCAATAAAAATAATTTAATTGCTTAACAAGCTTCTAGTATGTTCTTTCTCAAAACTTTAAAATATAGTTACTCTTTTTCTTTAAATTTATCTTCTTCATTCTGTATGGGTTATTAACTTTCGTTGTCTTTAACACTAGGAGGCAGATACCATAAATTGTCTGGGGACTAAACACATTCATGTTGAGATGCAAAGTTCTCCTCTTCGCTGCCAAGCTTCCTCCCTCATGCTAGGCTGAATTCTTTAATCAAGAAGTGCGAAGAAGGAAAAAACTCCTGTGGTGCGTGCAAAGACAAACCGATGGAGTTTTTAAATCTGCATTTACACTTGCTTTAAAGCCTTACCCAATGCTCTGCCTGTAGCACTTCTGTGCTTCAGAGCAGTAACCACATGGGAAGATGTTTCCAGTGCATGTTCCATGCTGTAACATACCTTATTTTTCAATAACTGAACATGGAAGAAGATCTAATTCTTGCTACCTCCTGAGCTTTCAGCTGTTTTGGAGTAAACCTGTTTCCTGTCCCTTCCTTAACGTTTCATTAAATCATCAGTTTCTGCTAATTCTTAGATGTTGTGTCGCATTTGGTTAGCAAAAGGGAAAACAGATTTAATTCTGTTGAATGAGATTTTCTCTGATAAGTTCTGTATACAGAAAAAAAAGGATCTGCTGCCTTCCCTGTCAGAAACCTCTCTTCAGGGCTACTAGAAAAAATTATTTCAAAAAACCATCTCTCAATTCTTGGTAGATGCTGGGTGACAAGAGTGAATTGCTGTTGGGGTAAAACATATTTAATATCCCCATTTTTATCTTTCATACTGAAAATAAATGCTCAATTTTTAACAGTGCTGCGGGGAATTCACAATAAGAAAATTTTTGCAGGAAAACATCACTGTTCCTTCATCTGTTGTGCATGATTTTAACCCAGAATGTTGATATCTTCGTCCATCAAGATAAATAACTCCATTATTTCTTGGGTTCTCTGACCCATATCGCTTTTATTATTCTGTTGCCACATAGGAATGAGACACCCAGACAGCTGATTCCTCAGGAATTCCATCTTCACCAAATGCCACAGGGTCATTTCTTGCCAATAATACAGCAAATATAGTAACTTAATGTATCTCAAGACTTACAGCAGCTTTCTTGATGTTGGTAAAATGCAAATTTTTCAATAGTTTCTGAATTATGTCTAATAAAACTAGAGAAAGAGGGTTTTTTTAAGCTATTTTTTTCTCTTTAATCTTAGAGATTTGAAAGAAAACTGGCATATTGAATATGCAACACTTTGTGAATGACATAATACAATGCTTTCGAATAAACTGTGATGGCCCTCATGACCTATTCTCCCCTGCTAGTTGCTAAAAATGTCACTGACAAATTTGAAATGTGTACATTTCTGCGTGCATTTGTATATAGTCAGGCATATATTTGAATGTATGGAGAAGCTTGTGTTTCAGCAACTTACTCCATGTACTTTCATCAAGCATTTTTTACATGCATGGAAACTCTCTCTTTGCATACATGAGAGTAATTAAATCTATTGTTTGCAGTAGCATTGTTTTGCTGACTGAGAGGTTCAGCATTAGACAGGTGTGCTCCAGGCAGTGACAAACTTGCCAGTCAACAGGACAACTGTCTTAAGGTGCAAAATAAATAAAACTTGTATTAAGTGAATGTTTTTCTGCCTTTCTGTCCATATGCTCCATTATTTGAGTAAAATCTACGTATGACTGTTTGTTAAGTCTTTCTTCAGCCTTAGGACTTGAAATGCCACAGTTACCCTCAGCTGGTCTTGTTATGGCAGAAACTCCTCACTGGTACCATTTCTGCATGGATGGCCCTATCTAAGCTAGGCGAAAATCACTTTTTCTTTTAGCAAAGGGGTGTCAGAAGGACAGAATTGCTTTTGGTGCTTCTGACCAAGAGGAAGGTGACGCACTGGAACTCTTGATGTAGTAAGGGGACAGGGAAGAGGAAGATAAAGGAGATTTGGTTTGTTTGCTATGAAGATATCCTAACACCATTGTGTAGCAACATAAGGAAAGAAAACAAGGAAATTCTGTGTGGAATGAATGCACGAAGCATCTGTTGTACTCCAGGTCTACCAGATATGAGCAGATACACTTCTGAAGAAGGCAGGCTATTTTAGTATGAGAAAGCACCTTGGAATTTAGATTCTCTTATCTAATTCCTACTTTTTTAGTAGCTTTCTTCTAAAAAATATTTTTTCATTGGAAAAGTTCCCCAAGAGCTATTTCTAGGAGGAATGACAGAGAAACCATTGTGGTTTTCCTTTAAACTAGCTTTTTAATTACATCAGATGCCACCTACAATGTACTAAGTCCTCTGGCTTGTATTTATTTCATTACTGTGAGTTGGTTTATGGAAAAAAAAGAACTGTATTAATGCCAATTTAAAGCTTGGACTGGCACACCCCTCACCTAGAGAAAAACCTATGGTGATGTAAAACTTACTTATCCAGCAGTTCTTGTTCAGTGTGAGCATCAGTTATATTCTGTGATAGAATAGAAAGGGAGGATAAAGCCTGTAAATGTGACATGTTTTAAGGACTGATGAAAGGAAATTACAAACTATTTCTGCAGAAATACTTCTCAGTTTCTCCTGTTGCCTCCTTCACAGGAGATTCTGCCACAACCTGAAGGCACTCAAGTTTTCTGAGAGGAAAAAAGGGGGTTTTTTTTGTATTTTTGGTCTGACACCTGAAAGTAATATTTTATCTCTTGCTTTGTTGGTTCAGATTTCCCTGGAGAGCTTACAGTGACTACTCTGACTATGCAGAGCCTATTGACTGAATGGGGTCCTCAGTCTCAGCTAGAGCCTCTAGGCATAATTGTAAGACAAAAAATAGTCCAGGGTACTACATGAATGTTTTTGTAGATGTCCTAAAGCCCTTGTTCTCCCTTTAGAGTAATTTTTAAGTATAGTAATTATTTAACAAGCATGACATTGCAGATGTAGTCTGAAGATTGCTGCTGATACACTTCTCTGTCCCATGCATTGTCCATCCTTGAGGGAATGCATGCATTATGCATGCTTGTAAGTCAGGATTGAAGCCTACTTTTCTGGCAGTGTTTGAAAGTTTACTTGGCTTGAGCAGTTAAGGAAGATTTATACATGAGCAGAGACTTCAGAAGTGTACCAACGCCATTATTAACTTGTGACACTAAGCTCTTGTATTTTGGGCTTGCTTTTAAATGGAAAGGAAGAGTGCAAAAACACAGAAAAGGTTAGAATGACCTGACCTGGCTTGGAGTTGTGCTCAGCTGGCCAGATACAACCTCTGTTCCTTTCTCATGCTCTGCCCTTCTCTTCTTCATCCACAGCCCCCAAAACTGTCAACAAGGAACAGCCTCCAAGTTTCACTTCAAAGTAACTGTCCCTTCTCAATCTGCTCTCATTTTAGAGCCAACATTATAGTGTTCATGCTTGCATGTGGCAGTGATTTTCTTAATTTGGCAAGACTGATAATGAGCTTTATAGATATTTGTTAGCACAGGTATTGAAAGTGTAAGTGAAAAAGAGCAACAACCAAGGAAAGGAAAAAGCAAACCAAACCAAAACTACACTTCTCTCATTCTTGGGAGGCCTGTATTTTTCTGACCCTCTGGCTCCTCTTTTGACACTATTAAAGACTTTTCTGTCAGCATATTCTTGCCACTCTGTTCAAAAACATCACAAAAGGTGTGCAACACTTTCATAAGTGTCTATAATTAGGATCCACTGGTATACGGTAGCACTGCCAGCTAACCACTTCATAGTGTATGCAGATCACACACATCTGTTTCTTACTGCATTTACTGCTGTGAGTCATGGAAAAGAAATGAATGGGTGCTCCAGCACGTTGTCGAAAACTGCAGCAACTGAGTTGCTGTTGGTAGGAATTGTTTGCTTGCATATGCATATTGTATATAGGCAGATTCATTTTAGTCTGATACAGTGGGTAAATATCTCATGAAAGACAGAAAGCCCAAGTGGAGGAATACCAAACACAGGCATGTGGTACCTGAAGTGTCTCATCAGCTACTGGTCAGAGAGTGTACACTTTTCACCAAACTGCTCAATCCTGGCTCATATTTGCAAAACTATTTGTATATGAACAGTTCATCCATATATGAGCTACACAAGAGGAATTTGAGAAGCCTGACCATCCCTGCTGGCAAGACAAAGAAAGAAATGTTAGAATATTGCCCTTGGTTATTACCTTTTGTCTAAGTCCACATATACATGTTTGTACTGTGAACATTGGAAGTTTTTGGTGTTAGAAGCTGCAGGCTGCATTCAGTCCCTGTTTTCTCTTAGTTGTCATCAGGCTCCCCTGATGAACCCTCAACCTCACAGCTGAGTTCACAGCTGCCCTGTGAGCTCGCTGCATTGTGCCTCATTTATTTGTTCTTATGAGATATGCTGCTAAGAGTGGCGTTCCCTCATCCCTAGCAAAACTCTTACCTAAAGAATCAGAACCATGAAAGGAAAATAAAGAAAAATAATTGACTGTATACTTAGCTGTTTGTTTCGCAACAGGCACATTCCCATCACTACTGCCTGCGGAAGAGGTCTGCAGTGTTTGAGGAAAACACCGTATTCTGCTCAAATTCTTGAAGTTCAAGTGCAAAAGTAGTATCTGCCGTGCTATTGTCTTGTCAGTCCCTGCGCTCTGTCGTGGACTTGGGAGCTCTAAACACTAAAACTTCATCCTTCTTGCAATCTTTCCTCAATCTACCCACTTCTCATGCACTGAAGAAAAACTCATAGCTTTAGTATGGGTGATCAAGGCACCCATAAATTTCCACGTCTGATATGGACCACTTCCTGAGACCTCCCAGCCCAAAGAAGCTCCCCTACAGCAGACGGGACCCAAGAGAAGCTTACCCAAATGAGGTAATGAGCTATGGAAATAATTCTAACATCAGAGGTCAGGACATGTTTCACCAGAGATCGAAGTGTACTAGTAGCTAAAACATTTCTCTTCCGTACCTCTGCAGAGCAGCTTTTGCTGAGTACTTCATTGCTATCATGAAAAACCTGCATTATATGAGCAAGAGTCATGGGACGTCTCTTCTAGAGAATCTAATTATCGAACCCTAGAGTATATAGTTGCTGGTAGCTATGGTGTGAATCTCTGTATATAGGGGTAATCATGCTTATGGGACAGCTTACACTAATTGTAGTTCCAGATGTGTTGTCCGTATGCTCATTCATTATTCCTCCCCCCGCCTTTTTTTTTTTTTTTTCTGTGTCAAAGGTTGAGAAAATAGAGTGTGCTTTGCACTGCCCTTTTGTGGTCTTGCACAGAGGAACAGGAAAGAGGGACACACACCACAGGGTGCTGCAACAACACAAGGCTAAAATAGTGCCAAAGAGAGGGAAAGGAAAATCACCATGAGCAGCACATGGGGAAAAAAAAGTAAGGGGACTATCAGAGCAAGGAGGCAAAGCATAAGGAGGGTAAGGCGGCAGCAGTAGCAGCCTAGCCAGAGCTTTGGCCACGAGATCGGACATGCAGGGCAGCAGCATCACACAGGGACTTGAAGGGGAAGGAGGGGGGACTGGGGGAGAGGCTCCTTCTGACTCTGCTGACCTAAGCTAAGAGCTGCCATTCAGACTTCAGCAGAGCTTTAAAAATGCTCCTGTTCTGGTGCCTTCATTCAAGCCTCTTCAGTCACGTTTTGTGCAATGCAGCTCGAGAGGAAGATTGGACTGGTTTTACCAGTGTAGGAGGAGCGTGGGAATAAGTAGGAGGTTGGGGGAGAAACCAATTGCTGCATAGATACCTTGAAGTTTGCCTTGCTACAGACTGGAACAAGAAAACAAGTTTTATAGGTAGATCAAATGCATGTGTGACATTTTTCATGCCCTGTATCTGCTGTGTACATTGCTCTGCTTCTTATTTTACAGTGCACTATCTTTATTTTCTCTTTACTGCAGGGAGCAGAGGCCTCATCTGTGTGATGAATGTGCCTGGGACCTTTTAACGGTCTAAGGTGTGCAGACGCGTGTTTAACAGGGAGTGGAAAATTGGGTGGTGCATAGATTGATGGAGCAATTGCACCCAGTGGTGGCACTGCCACCATTTTCAGTGTGCAGGAAACGGCCAAGGCAGCAGAGCTGCATGAAGCACAGAGCAGCTATTCCCTTTGTAGCTGACCAGAGTATCCTAAGTGTAAATGGCTTCATCAAGAATCGCAACAGTGATTGCCCTGTAAACCGGGCAGGCAGCTTTCGCATCTGCTCTCAAAATGATTGATGTGTCTGCAGAGCTGGTTTCTCATCCTAGGTGACAATTTGGAGAAGCATGCCTGTGAGCTTTGCTGTTCAACAAAGTGTACATTGCCAGGGCTGTGGGGTGGTGAATTTTCTTTTCCTGCTGTTGGTAGGGAACTATTACATGTGGTGTTAGAAACCAACTTGTCCTCGTGGAGGAGCACTGCAAGGCAAAGCAAGTGCTGGGCCCAGCGTGGGAAAGGCTCGTTCGCTCTGCCATCCCCAAGGGGAGAGGGGCTGGAGCCTTCCCAAGGGAAATGGCAGTGTTGGAGCAGCGCAAGGCCCGTGGGGCTACTATGGATGTGATATGCTCCACGTGGTGCCCGCTCCTCAAGCATTGGGCTGTTCATGCCATTCTGGTACTGCGTGTCCTACACTACTAGGATCGGCATTGGGACAAGAAAATTGGGGAGGGATGTAAGAACAAAGCACTGCAGGAAGACCTGAGCTAAGGCTGGAAGTTAGTTGTGCTGTCTGACTACTTAGTATCATCTCATGTAACCTCTCTCACAAGCAGCTTAGAGCCAATGAATGTTTTGAAAACCAGTACCAGGCTGGAGCACAACCTGAGAACCAGGCATGCTTATGCATGTACTGTTTTGTCCTGTGTACACTCTTCTTGAATAGCATATTTCAAAACCAGTATATTTCCTATCTAGTTCAGAATTGCCTTTTCTTCCACCTAGCCAGAATAAGGTAGTTGCGTACAACAGCTCTTTGAATTTATTTGTAGGGAAGTGACAGAGATGGAAGGTGTCCAAAACCAACAATGGTTTTCAACAGTGCTTGCGAAGTCAGCTGCTTGCCAGCTCTAACAGGAGACAAGAGAAGGAGATCCAGAATTTAGCCGGACTTGTTGATGAAAGAGGATAGCATCATAGTCCGAGTTACGCATTTTCTTCTCCCTCACGCATATTTTTGTGCTAACTAGTGCTTATTTCTGAGTGCCAAACGCAGCAGAAACATGTAGCTTTTTTCTTGGTTATGTATTTGTTAGAACTTGTTACTGTCTTGCTCTGGAGGAGGAAGAAAAAAAGCACAGTCTCTAGTTACTTCTTTGGCTTGGTCTTCAGAGATTTGGGACATTCTTAAGTGACATGCAGAAGAGCTTTTGTGTTTTGGAGGTGGTAATTGACTCAGGGCAGTAAAATGCTTCTCAGTGTGTCTGGTGGGAAACGGGTAGGTCATGGGCTCTGGCTGGAACTGGTGCTAAAATGCCCAGGAGCAAGGCTCACAGTTAGAAGCGAGGAGACACAGTGCAACAGGAGGTGGGGTTGCCAGCAGAAAACCATGGGCACCAACCAGTTAGGATTTTCAGTTTCAGCTGAAGCAAAAGAGTACAGCAGTCAGTCATATGGCACATATGGCACTGTGTCAAACAGCAACTCTGTTTTAACCTTTAGAGGGGATGTTGTTTTCTGCTGCCATTTTTGCCTCTCCTGTGAGCTGAGAGTTCCAAGAGCGTCATCGTCATAGCAGGTTGCTAAAATCTGACTGCTCTTCTGAAAGGTGCAACCCAGAGGAAGAGGGGCTCACAGTGCTTTTGGGAGCACAGGGGGAGTCCCAGGTTCACTCAGCTTAACCGAGCCAACCATTTTAAGCTGATTTGTAGAAGTTGATTTTAAGCAGATTTTAAGCTGATTTGACAGAAGTTTAACAAGTGTTCAGGATCTAGTGAATAAGCAATGTTACGCTGGGTTTTTTTTCTTTACATATGTGATTTTTCAGGACTTTAGGCCTTTTAAAGACTGACAGCCAAATGCTCAGTGAGAAATGGGGTTGCCCTACATTTGACATCTGAGATAACCCTCACTGAAGCTGCAGAGTATTCTGCAATGGCAAGAAAGCAAAGTCAAGGGGGGGAAAAAAGCATACAGAGTTTTATTATTTTTCTCTAGATTCATGTGTTTCTATTTTTCTCTTTCTTGGAATGAGAAACCTATACATCACATCAGTGTGCTTCTCACTAGTTCATGTCGCCTTCACCCAGAGACACATGTAGAGGACCAAGGGCAGCAGCACACCTCAGAGACTTACACGGCAACTCACACCACCACTTGCAGTATGCCAGGAGACCTCCGAACCCTTGTACTCTGCTTTGCTAGGTGAAGTCACCAGTATACTCTCAGAGGGAGGTCAGCTGATAGCCAGTATGAATGGGGATAACAGACGTCTTACAGCACCTGTTCTGTGCAGTGTCTTGAAGAAAATAAGGGTTAGCACTCACCAGTCCACCTTGTGTGAAAGAGGATAATGTCTGCCCACCACATTTTTCAAAAAAGCTCTCAGGCATAAGGGACAGATTAATACCAGGGATGTACTGGTCTATTGGGTTTACGTGGCAAGGTTTCGATAGCGGCAGGACTGCAGGGGTGGCTTCTGTGAGAAGATGCCAGCAGCTGCCCCCATGTCAGACAGACAGAGATGGACCTGCTGCTGGACAAAGCTGAGCCCATCAGTGACAGTGGTAGTGCCTCTGTGGTAACATATTTAATAAAGGGTAAAAAAAAACAAAAAGCCACTGTGCAATAGCAGCTGGGAGACAGGAGTGAGAATATGTGAGAGAAACAACCCTGCAGAACACTAAGGTCAGTGAGGAAGGAGCAGGAGGAGGTGCTCCAGGTGCCGGAGCAGAGATTCTCCGGCAGCCTATGGTGAAGACCATGGTGAGGCAGGCTGTCCCCCGGAGCCCATGGAGGTCCACAGTAGAGCAGATATCCATGCTGCAGCCTCTGGAGGACCCCACACCCAAGCAGGTGGACATGCCCTGAAAGAGGCTGTGATCCTGTGGAGAGGCCATGCAGAAGCAGGATCCTGGCAGCCCATGCAGAAGCAGGAGCTGTGGCCCCACGGGGGACCCACGCTGGAGCAGTCCATGCCTGAAGGACTGCATCCCGTGGAAGAGACGCATGCTGGAGCAGTTCGTGAAGAACTGCAGCCCGTGGGAAGGATGTACGTTGGAGAAGTTCATGGAGGACTGTCTCCCGTGGGCAGGGCCCCACACTGGAGCAGGGGAGGAGAGCAATGAGGAAGGAGCAGCAGAGATGTGTGATGAATTGACCACAGTGTAATGAATCCTCAGACTACATGGCAAGGCGAGAGGCAAGTTGATGAGGAAATCTGAGTTGCACAAAGGCTCCTGCAATGGACTAAATCTTCCAGTTCATCAGCAGGCATGGCTGTGTCATTCAGCTTAGTCACTTCTGCACCAAAACCCAGCCCTTTGCCCCTTCTGAAGGAGGCTGCTGCAGGGTTCCAAGCCAGTTATCAGTTTTCCATGAGCTACAACAAGCTCACATCACTTAGCCTACCATCTTCCTTGAGTCCTGGTGCTGAGTCATCTGCTAGCTGAGGACTTGCACACTGCCATGTTTTCATCAGCCCAGAAGGACTAGGTGTCTGCCCCAAAAGTATTCCTTCCTTCAGGGACCAGCTGTGGGACCACTCCAAAGACTTCTGTTTTCCTCCATCTAGGCAGGTTTACCTGACCTAACAAAGCTAGTGGAGCCTGGAAGTGCAGAATCTGCTGAATTTCCTTTTCTCACTCCCAAGAACTGCTGCCAAAGCCTGCTTGTATTTGTGGGCTTTTATACTGAGCCCTGTGCTCAGCCTCAGAGCAGCTGGGCAGACACACTGTGGATCTGGCTTTTAAGGGAACCACTGATCCTGCAGCACACACCTTTTTGTGCACTTTCACCTCCAGGCAGGCTGGGATTTTTCTGTTGCTTCCCATAACGTATGAATGCAAACATCAAACCCACTTGCTGATTTAAAAACCACAAACAATCAAAATCAATATTCAGTTTGCATTTAACCACAGGAGCAAAATGCAAGACTTTAGCATTTATATAAATGGCAAGCATTTAGCTCTAATGAGGACATGGTGCTATGTTCACAATAGCATTCCTCCATTAATCACCATGTCTGTAAGGAAAATAGATGGTATGTTTTTGACCCCTCTATTCTCAGACATAAGGGCTCAAGGTGGTATTACATCGGAGTGACAGTGTTACGTCATTGGGGCTGACTAAGGGGGTGTCTTAGTGTTGTAAACAACTTCTCTGACGATCACATGCAGGCACACTCACAAAGAGATATTTGTTGAAACTATGCAAGGTTGCACAGAGACCTCGGCCTCTTGCAAAGAGCTGGTATACCAGGTCAGCATGTGTGAGCAAAATGCTAGATGAGCAGTCTCGTGGACAGAGCTCTCGGTTATAGCAGGCATGACTGCAACAGCTCCCCTTCCACTCTTGTCCCCACTTTCCTTAGAGGTGTTGCTTATAGGAACCAGATTAAAAAGAATTATCCCGTCTATCTATGCAAGTTCCTTAGTCTTTCCTCTTGTGGGTTGGTGTTTCTTCCATCATGCCAAGATGTTGGTAACAGGACTGTCTCTCTGCAGCAGCTTGGCAGAGGACAGATCTTGTTCCTATGTCCCATCAAATGAACATTTGTGATAGAAGTGACTAAAAGCTGTATCTGAAGCTGTATTAGAAGTGAAAGGTTCTCTCTCTGTTCACCCAAGTGACCCTAAGTGCTCTTACAGACATAAATTAGCAAAGTAAAAGTAAGTTGCAGTGACCTCTGATGAGACAAGTTGTCCTATCCTGGCTTAGTTCCTGCAGTCCTTCTTCAAATTAATTATTTCATTAAAATGAATGAGGCTTTTTGACAAGAGTGCTATGACCCTTTTTACTTTTCTCAGAAGATTTATTTTTTTCTTACCTTGTGGTAATTGCTCGAAGCAGTAGAGAACTCTCGTTACCCTGCTGCTTCTGAAGCAGTCTTATCTTTCTGGATACAGAACACAGGCAAGGGACAGGGCAATTAGTTTATGAAAAAAGATTATTATGTGATTTATATAATTATTAATAAAAAATAAATTATTTTTTCTTTTTCAAAGTGTCTGTTATACCCTGTGTGCTTGTGCACCTCACTAGAAAGCTCTGAAGTGACCTTTCAGTAAGTATTACTGACTGAAGTGAGGATGAGGCCTGGGATGCCAGTCATTTTATGCAATGCTACAAAAGCAAAATGTGGCACTGCCACATCCTTTAGAGGATGTTAGCCCCCGACCAAATATCAAAACACTGCTAATGCTACTTCAAGAGCATTCTAGGAGATGATTAGGGACAATTTTCCTATGTTTGTTTTTTCAAGCCTCACTTAAATTCATTAGCTCCTGCTGCATATTCCTGATAATCCGTGGGAATGTGGCTATGATGCCATTTGTGATGGGAGGATTAAGACTGACTTCAGGTGGGAAACAAACAACATCAGTAGCACATAAAGTCTTAAGAAATAGTTCTCAGAATCCCAAAACCTTTAGTACACAGTGAAGGAATAAAAATGCAGATGATGTGCTGTACCAGAAATTTGGGCAAAAGGTTGTGCAGAGCAAAAAGCAAGGCAATGGAATCCTGAACCATCCAAATGTATTCTTAGTTTTGTAAAATCCTTTAAACTCTTTGCAGCCCTCTGATTCTGGATCCTCTTGGCCTGATTAGAAAAGGCCATTCTAATTTGCAGGTTCATTTATGGTCAGAGGATTGGACTGTAGGGTTCTCAATTGGGAAATAGTCCAGTGTGCTGTGAAACTGGCTTTACCTTGGGACAATGAACTATCTAAAGCAATTGCCCATCCAGGGAGGCCAGTGCCCACTTTCCAATTATCCAAATATTTATTGAAACTTTTTAAACATCTTGTAATGTGAACATCAAGATTGCTAATATGGGGGGGAGTATGGGCCCTATGGCATGATTTGTTGGACCGGACTGTGGAAATGTCTTACTTACTGAGAAGCTTAAATTTAGAAGGCATGTCAGTCCCATGGAGGATTTTTCTTCATGGGTGTGGATAGCTTTCCCGTTGAGGAAAGCTATCCAAATGAGCAGCTGCACATATTTGATCACAGTTTTCCAAGCAGTGACAGCACTGATTATTGTATTGATAATGACCAGCTCCAGTCTCCCTTCCATTAGCTGACAGGGCTGGCATAACCCTGCTAAATGGGGGCAGGGAGGAGGAGGACCTGACTTTTCTTTGCGCAGAGTTAGCTAAGTGCCCTTACTTAGAAAATCTGATTCAAAAAGGGTCTTCTTACCTCAGTGCAATACTGTGCGAATTTGCGCTTGGGAAGGTAGCAGTGCTGCCCAGGAATGTGATGCAAACAACTCGTTTAGTTTGGGGTGAGGCTGGGGCTGTCTCAGCTGCCTCTGGAGCAGGGCAGCTGCTGCGGTTGCACGTGTTTGAGCGAGTCTCGCCATGGCAGACCCCGCTGGCCCACACAGAAGCTGAGCTGGGGGCACTGTGCTTGCAGCAGGCTTTACCTGCCGGTGGCTGCAACGGCTGCGAGCACTGACAAAAATAGTTTCAAGTCCCTTGTGCGAAATGGCTTTGGCACTTTGGGTTGGGACAAAATGTCTGTTCTATCACCGCTGCGCTAGCCTCCGCGTTGCTGCTGGATATTGCTGCTGGATATTGCCACGTTGCTGCTGGATACGTGAAGTGCTGCGGTGCAGGAGGCAGGTGGATGTCTTGCACAGCGGCTGAGGAGTGCCTCGTGCCCCAGAAATCATTAGGCACTCATTCTTAGAGAATAAATCATTATGTCTCATTATAGCATGTACACTGGGGACAGTATGGACCACTGCATCTATGTAGGTCAGAACAGTTTAATTTTGCTCTAAGTGTTTGGGTATTCAAGTGTGTTTTAAGAGGCTGAAAATCCTATTTAAAACTGTTTTAGAGAGCAGTCATCTTGATGTAACTTTGCAGTTCTAGGTTTTACAAAGCTGTTGCATTAGCCACAGTGTTTCCTTCTGTCATGTATTTCCAGTGCTCTGGTTGTGATTCAGAGAATGAGTGAGGAAGCTCTTAACCAAAGCATGGCATGGCAATTTAATTCCCATCCAGGAACTGGGCTGGGTGCATTTCGCCAGTCTCTGAGGAAAACAGCATCTGTGCAATTGCGGATAGATGTAAACAGATAGAAGTGGGTGGTTCTAGTCAACAAGAAGAAATACCAGGACTTGGACCTGTAGCAGCACTATCATCCTGATGCTGTCCACCTCCAGCAAATGGGATTGGAAACAGACTTCTGAATGTTTCTTTAAGAGATGTGGAGCTGCATGGGCATCCATCGCACCATCCTATTTATGTTCACATTAAGAAAAATAGTTTGCATTTAATACAGACTTTGAAAATGGTCAAAAAGAGTCTCATTTCCCAGCTCTGTTCACCATGCAGCCCTGTTCCCCTGGGCTGCTCCTACCCTGCCTGTTATGATGCATCCTGCTTATGCCAGCTGGAAACTGAATGTGTGCTGCAACTTACAGAAGAGTAATTGGCTTGGAACCTACTACCTAAAAAGTGAAAAATGAACAAGCCTTGCTGCACTGGGCTCTGGTTTTGTGGCTGTCGCCAATAGCTCCTGCTTGAAAAGAGCACCGTGCGGAATTGGCCTGGGTACAATGCTTGGACACCTATCAAAGTTTACTCTCCTCCCCCACTTACCCTCCTTTCTTTTCACTCACCCACCATTAGTATCTGCCCTCCCCACAGTCCTCCACCCTTCAAAAGCCAGAGTGTTGCTTGCTGAAATGTGATTGTTGATTCCTTATTTCCGCCTTCTGAAATGTTTTTCTCCTTTATGAACATGAATCAAAACACTGCACAACACCCCCACATCCATGCATTACCTCTGCTGCTTAACACATACACCATAAACATGAGATGATTGTTACTGCTCCAGTAGGTGAAATTGTGACAAGCTGTGGAGAGCCAAAATGTACGTTAGCATTAACCACATAGAAAGTGTACTCTTCTCCAAGGATTATGATCCTTTGCATGTTTTATTGCTACTGTAAACATTATTTCCTGAGGAAAACTGTTTCAGAATAGCCATTTCCCTAGCGTTGCCACATCATGAAATCTGAGGACTTCAAAATCAGTTCCAAGTAACACTCATCTTCCTCCTAGAGGTGATGTTTTAAGAGCTGGCCTTGCATGACAGCCTACCACACACATTTGGTGAGGGATTGTGGTGAGTGACAGCAGGTGAAAAAGATAAACCCCAGGTCCTGTGTGGTGCATGATGGCTCCTCGCACCATTGCTGTATCAACAGGAGTCATTCATCTGAACTTCCCACCAGGAAATGCGCAAATGCAAAATATGTTTATATTGACAAGCAGATATTTCAAATCAATGATAACCTACAAAGTCTGATGTAATGGTGAGAGATTGAAACCAAAAGCCAACAGCCACTTTGTGGCACTGAAGGCACAGCATGGGTGAAACAAAGTAGATTCCTGGGAAACAATTGCCCATGACTCTGACATGCAGAGCACTGGTAGAAGACGAGCACTCCCTGAATGCTGACATCCATATATGAAGGTTTCTTACTGCTTAGCATTTTGAGGAAAAATGGCCTGTATCCATAGCGGATGGCTCACTGTTTCATACTGAAACATCTCCTACCCTCAAAGTCACTGTTGGACTGATAAAGCTTATCATGACCCTTGTATATACCAACACCTTCGTGAACTCTTGGAAAATCAGAGTATGCCAATTCCAGTGTTATCTACCAGATCTCCAGCTCTGCTCTGTGCGTGTGTCATGGCATACCAGGAGTGTCTTCCACTACAAGCCAAGTCCAAAAGTGAAGCATCCACTTCACTTGAAAGAACTGATAAACCAAACATAACACTCTACTTTTATTTTCTGCTAATAGGCTCTCTTACTATCTTGTGTCAAAAAACAGATCATCAAGTTTTTGGGAAAAAAGAGATAAATTTGGCTGTAGGCAATCCATGCCATGAAAAGCTCCCACAAATGCTTACATAGCTATGTTATAACAAATGCATGTGCCTTTTGCATGACAGCTCAATCATTCATAAATGTGGTTATACCATTCTGCATCGTATTTAAGTAAGCAAGCTTGGTATTCAGCCAATTATTGCCAACTCCACCAGCACTCTGTGTTTTCTGGGCTTAATAGGAAACCTGCTTGAAGTCTGAACTCATCATTTCTATTAGGTTGTGTGAAGGCAGAAAGTCATGTCTTGTGTGGTGGTGACAGATGGAATTAGCACCGATGGCAGAAGTGAATCATATTGCCTGAGGCTGGCTGACTCTTGGTGATGATGTAGTTGACCATTTGGCAATGTGTTCAACAGGCTCTGCGCCCCCATACAAAACAGAATAACCTGGGCAAAGCTGGTGAGCCCAATACATGGAAATAGAGCTCCTCAAAAGTGGAATTAGCTTTTCAGTAGACGTATTCACAGCCCCAGCTGCACCTAAGCTTTTTCACTAGGCTGAATGTTCTGATTTTTTTTAATTCAGAAAGCTTGATGCTTTTCCACAGCCAGGTTAAACTATCAATGTTCCCCATAACAGATTATTTCTGATCCCATGCCACTCACTCCCATGCTTACTCTGGATAAGCATTAAGAAGCTGATCCAGGTTAAAACTAACCAATTTGGTCAATAAAATAACATTTACTATTGGTCAGTACCCCATAGAGTCAGCTGAGCAGCCAAATCAGTGTCAGTGCTAGCACAAACTGTGGGAATAAGCAGATGGGACCAGTCCCAATCAGTTTTATTGGTACGCCTTTGAAGTATTTCTACTAATCATTGGCAGAGCCAGGACATCATTTTCAATAAGCTTTAATGTCACAGTCACTGTATATGGACCTACATCATTATTATTTGGGATGCTAAATACAATTAAATATTTGTCAATTTATTTATTGAGTATTGCATATTTTAAAATAATTTATAGCTGATTTAATAATTTTAAGTGATGAGGTACATATGTATGAGCACTTTGCTTCATGCCATGAATACAGTGAAAGTAAATGGGTTTTCTTCTTCTGAAATACTGAAGAGCACATGCAATTCTTCTCCATTACATAAAATGGTATTTTGGTGAGCAAATTTAAAAAGTTTAATATCTGCCAATATTGCAAAAGGTAGGACATCTATCAAGAGTGAGAAGGATGTTTTACTGTGTTTTGTCTGGTCATGTGTTTTGTTGATTTTCAAGGAATCTAGCCAGAGCTATATATTCACAGTGATGATTCAAGAAATATGGCTTGCACAGTGTTATTTGCTCAGGTTCACGATAACTTCCAGTTATGTTGGCTTATTGCGTCTATGCACAGTGATTGCTCCTAATCACCTAACAGCAAACATTGAAAGAACCATCTAAAATTTACCTATTGCTACTTCTATGCACAGATTCTTGCCAGCAGGAAATGGTTAAATTTTCATTACATGTCATTCTGGGGAATCTTGCTCACTGCTTGACAATTCCCTCACTCAGTATCTCTTAGCTTCCCAGTGGCACACATTGCATGCGCCATCAGTCTCAAGCAGGTGAACTTCTTCAGAAATAAGGTAGTGCTGTGCTGATTATCATTTTTACATCTTCTTACCATTAGTAGAATATTTTTATTGGGAAGTTGTAGCCTGTGGCTGCAACCAGCATGTTTTTATAGGCTTAATACAAAAGAAGCCTCAAACTCTCATCCCAAATACTGAGGCTGTAACATCTTTCACTCTGAAAGTGTTCTGTGTCCTGATGTAACTGTTTGTGCTCATGGGATTGCATTATACCACTAAATCTGCAATTTAGTCCAGATTTCATAATTCTATCATGTTAACAGCTGTTTTTAAGGAATAAGAAAATGTTAAAGAGTAAATAGTGCATCACAATAATAATAATAGGCATAATCGTGCATAGTCTTCTGTGATTAGCTGTGATCACAGAAAAAGGGATATAGAATAAGGAATGGGAATTTTACTGTTGAAATTCAAATAAATGCAATATTCCCAAACTGCAAAATCCAGGATCACAATCAGTGTGAAATCCTCACCAAAAGCTTTTGATCTGTGGAAATGTGTACTACCCAGGCCTCTTCCATTAACCTGTTTTCACAAATATAAAAACCTAATAAACTTCCTTTGGTAAACCCTATACTGCTTCCTACTAGTTTCAGAAGGGGACATAGTACTTTTTTGTTTTTTTAAGGCATATAAAGAAAGAAAGTACAGTCAATTAATGAAATCTTTTGAGTAGCATGCATAGAGATCTTCATAGAAGATGGAGATCAGGAAACACAGTAAAGTGCTGAAGATCTATAGAATCCTTAGGAAGCTCAAAAATCACTTTCTGTTCTCTAGGAAGGGGCCCTATTCACATGCATACACACAAAATAGGAATAGCTTTAAAAATTAGACTTTGAAAATCAATGTTGCATTTAACTCTCCCCCCCCGAAGAAAAAAAAAAAGACAAGGAATACTGAAATTGGAATAATTGTGTTGTGATGAAACATGTATTGTACTTGGTAAAAATGCATCATTATGTAGACAGGGCAAGAGTTCCTAACAACTTAATTTTCTGGATCTGAAGGGTGGGGGTTTTTTTGGTGTATCAAATCATGGCAGAGTACAGTGCTACTTGGGACCAAGACTATGTTCAGAGACTTGGTTGCTAATGCAGCACCTTCTCACTTAAAAAAGGCACAAAAAGGATGAACTGACTCATACAACTGCTTTAGGCAGCTAAACAGACTAAAGACTAGGTGTAAACAGGCTGGCTCCTTCTTTAAGATGTCAAAACCCTTTATTTTTATAGATTATTATATTAAAACATCTCCTCTTCAAGACACACCTTTGTAGACAGTACTAAGCTTCTATAACCTCAACAATTAAAGAAAAGAACCCTCTAGTTGATTGATGTCTCATGGCTTTATCTTGATCTTTCTTTCCCTTTACAACTGTCTTTTTTCCTCAACCAGCAATTTCAAGAACTTGCCATGAGCTAAAGAATTCATTATCAGTCTCTAAAAAAATTTAGTGTGAAGTTTAAAGTAGTAAATTAGTGCTTAAGGAATTTATTTGAGAGTGTTAAATATAAAAATTAATTGAGCCAAATACAGAGTAGACAATATTGTGCCTTGCAGGTATATTTAATGCAGATGTGCATAGTATGATGATTAGTTGTACAATTAAGTCTTCTACGGATCACCACAGTAATCTGCATCGCAATCAAGAAAGTAACACACATACCAGTTGCAGTCAAAAGGAAAGAAATCCTGTATATGAAGGTTTCCAATGTATTTTTTAAGAAACCTTCCCTTGAAGATCCTTGCAGAAGCCCCTGGTATACACAATAAATCAATGCAACAAAACTGCCAATAAAATTATGGTTTAATCCACTTGGCAGCAAAAGGGTCAAGTGGCATGAAAAAAACTCAAGCCTGCAAATTACTTACTGACACTAATAGGTTACTCTTCACAGAATTTTCAACACAAATTTGGCTGTAGGCTGCAAGTGTTTTTCTAATGCAAATGTAACTTATGAAAAAGAAAAAGGGTAGGCCACCAACTGAAAGAAAACATTTATTGAATCAAAGTCAATACTTTCCTTATAATATCTACAAGCCAACACTGAACTGACTTTATTCAAGAATGAACACAATGTACAAAAAAAGTATGTCTGTTATAAAAATACGTCAATTTTTTTTCCTGGCTATTGAGCTGAAAACATTTTGACAAGTGCAAGATAGGTTTGGCAAGCAAATTTAAGCCGCTATTACCAATGACAAAATTCAAATAATTTTGTAATCATCGTATATTTAAGACTCATTGATAAAGTGGCATTGGAAATGTTGACCCCTAAAAAAAAAATATATCACTGCACCGCCATGTGTTTATGCACCCAGACAATTGAACATCTTGATCTTCTGTCATCACGAATCAGTAACTTTATCAGTGAAGACTATCCAACCTAATATGAACTATTCAACCAGATAATTGACACCTACCACTGGAATACAACTTAGGAAAGGCAAACTACCTCCATGGCCCTGTATTTTGTGTGTTGTTTGCGAACTGCGAGAGAAGAGTAGGTAGGTTCATACATGTTTAAATCAACCTGACAGCTGTTGCAATGTGAAATCAGGGAAAGGATAGAAAAAGAATGAAGAATAATTTATGACAGCAATCTATATTTATGAACACATGCGTGTTTATGTATAAAAATGGATCTGACTAGGCTCAGTTATGCCTTATTTGTTTGCATGGAGTTTTTTCACATAAAAATTTAACTCAACCAGGACTCAAATCATTGACTTCTCTCAAACCACGAACAAGGAGGGGAAAAAAGGGACAATTTACAGAGATAATCTGAAAACAGTGCAATATTAAAATACAATTTCACAACGTGTGAAAGAAACATGCTTTGGAACCTGAGCAAAAGGCGTTTTACTGACTTCGTAAAAAGTCACCCTGTATGTTGTTTTCATTGGCATCTGTTCTGCCAGACTAGTATGTTGCTCTTTGCAACTTCCATGGCCCCTAAATATTTAGTACACAGAAACTGCCAACTACTTAGAGAGGTCTACTAAACTTTTCAGCTAATATTGCAGGCAGTCTGACATGCTGCTACTGGAAATGACCATACAGCCTAAAATTAAGAAAAATTGTAAAGAAGCAGCCAAACATGATGCTTTTCTTTTTTAAATAGACTAAAGCGCTTCCACAACACCTAGATACGGTACTACACTGGTTTACAGTCTCAAGGTCAGCTCTTTCAAAATAAATATACTGAACATTTACAACAAATGCCTCATGAATGCAAGCTCTCTCTTTTATTATTTCAAGACCAGTTGGATAAAAACTAAAATAAAGACATAACTCCAAAGCAGCTAAGTTACAAGTCCTTTTTCAGAAACAGGCATGACTTGGTGCCACAGCAAAATTTTTCACCAGTCTGCAGTAAGCAATTTTTTTTTTCTTCTAGCACCAAGCGGGCCACCATACAAAGCAACCTCACAAAGCATGCGGTTGTCTACTCTGGTGATTTTGTATGAAATAATCATTTGTGCTTGCAGGTCCCAGACCTTTCAAAAAATGGGTATGAATAATAGATGACTGAAGACATTAATGGAAATTCATTCATTTCTGAATTACTTGAGTGGAGAAAAGATTTAAAGACTAAAAAGCAACAGAATGTTGCGCATTAGTATTTGTGAGGGATGAGGGAAGCTAAGGTTGGTGCTTTAATTTGCCTTAAAACAAACAAAAAGCTAAAAACAATCCTAAACAGCTCTATGTCCATGATAACTGGCAGAGGCCAATGTGTGCATGCCACTGAAAGGCACGGTCGGACCAATCTGATAAATGGCATCATCAGAGCAGAACAGCAACTTTTCACTGGAGTAATCACAAAGGGTGAACAATGAGCCATCACTTCTCTTATCATGAGCACAGAAAGCAGTCACCAAGGCAAAGAGGGAACACAGGAAAGAAGATACAGGAACTCACATAAACCTGGAAGACAGAAAACACACATTAAACTGAGTTTTGAACATTCTGACTGACCATTTTCCTACTGTAACGTTGCTATTCATTGATTTAACACCATACATATTATGCTTAAATGTATGGAACTGTTGCAAAAATGGTACCCTAGTCATATCACAAAATTCTTCTGAAATTTGTTATACAACTAACTTCACTTGCAAAGATTTGCCTACAATATCATCTTAGGTATAAAACAGGCTTATGGACAGACTGATGCAGTCAGGACAATCTCTTGTTCATTGTGTAAAAAAATTAACATTCTTACATGATACTGAATTTTTTTACTCAGAAATGCATTTTAAAATTGGGCATCATAAAGAGACAGCTATTTATAGGGAGCTAATTATGAAGTAGTATGATTGTTCTTCTTACTACTACAACAGTGCCTAAAAAGCAGTGTGCAATACTTACTGGAAAGGTTTCCCCAAGGTTATCCTGCCTTTGTATCTACAAGCTGCATCTGAACATTTGCAGACATGCCACCTCCATAGCCTCCCTTGGACTGCATTTGGTTCTGAATTGAGCTGACCTGGAGACAGAAGTGAAAGGGGGACAGAGAAAACAAGAAAGGCAGTTAGTGAGCTATGGCATCTTTTTGCTTCCAATTTTATTTCCTGTTTAGGTTTGGTTTTCAAGTGCTTCTTTACCATTAAAGAAGCACTTGAAATGGTAAATTACCATTTACCATTTTGCATGAGGACATGTGCAGTGTAGGCTTGGTGGAATTTCCACTTCTGCAGGCAGCTCAGCAGGAGAGATGGAAGAACTGGTGCTGAGGCAGAAGTTTTTCCTCTCTCCCAAAGAAAACTGGCTGATTCAGGCTTTCACTGATCCGCTTGATTACTCAAAAAAATTAATCAAATCTCTTACTGGTATCCAACTCCACTCCATCTGACAAGCTACAATTTATCTTGTTATATGGAAAATGTTCTTTGCCAAGTATGATAAACCAGAGAAGCTGACACCATTATGTTAAAAATATAACAGACAACTTACAAAGTATCTGGATAGTATCGGCACTGTATGGCTAACTTCAGATAATTAAAAAAGGACTTTCTAAACCAAAAAGGAGCTTTTGGTTTGTGGAAGGTTTTTTATTTATCTATTTATGTAACAGCATACACTGCTTTCCTTAATTGCTACTATTCCTTGAAATGGCAGGGCATTTATTGCTTAAAATCATACTCAATCTATCAGCTTCCCTGGAAACAGCTTATTTGACGGTATTTTTAGCCTGATGCAAATAAGTACATAAAGAACCCCCCCACACACACACACAAAGACATGCACATCCCTCTATGGCTTTCTTTGTCTTTATCAACAAAAAGGAAGGGAATCCATAGTTCTTTCCTGCTTGTGTTGCATGAGTCAAAATAATAATCTCCAAGTGCCTGCAGGAAGACAACTCCAACCTTAAAGGTTTGGCCTTTTTCCCTCTGCACCCCAGAGCATACAGAACAAGTACACAATGAGCACGAAATAACATATTCGTTCAAGGCTACAGCTTCTGAAATTGAACTTGCAGCAAAGCCTATGCCTGCAGGGCACCACTTGCAATTATTACATGTATGCTCCTTCATAGAGACCTCCAAACATCACTAGAGAGCTGTATTAAAACAGCACTGGAGAAATATTTCCAAGTAGCTTGCACAATATTTTGCCTGTCTACAAACACAAAAGAAACATATTATTTTCCACAGCAAAGCAAAACACATGCACACACACAAAATGAATCAGCACAACCCTTTCTTATACACTGTTTCTCAAACCAATGTGAAAAAAGGGCCTGTTTTAGGATCTTTGTCTTCAACAGTATGGCGTATTGCAGTGCTGTGCAAAAGGTCTGATTCTTATGTATTTAAGCAGCGCAAAGTAAAACCATGTTCTACCTTGGCGCTTTACTCAAAGAAGTGATACAGCTGCAGCAAAACAGTGTTATAGTCACATTTTTCTTCAGAGAAAAGTGTTCAGAGCCAATACTCTAGTGGGTCTGACATCAGAGACTACAAACTCAGGAAGGAAGTGTGAAGTGCAACCACATTCATGGGGTGGCGTTTAAGAACTTTCACATTTCACCAAGATGGTCATCATCTTCACCAAGCATCTTCTGTTGCTCATTGGAACAAAAGGAGTTTAAATTCAATCTTCTTTTCCTCGGAAAATAATTAATGTACATGTAAATGTATTCACAAGAATGACTTAAGGATGGCATTAATTTCATCTGCATGAACCCTGCCTCTAGTGAAAAAGAGCTATAAAAACATCTCCAGACCACGTCACCTTCCAGCCTGACAACCTGCCTACCTGACTTTAAAATTTTGGAGAACATCAAATCAACACAAATTGCAAGGCTAAAGTGTAAATTTTTATGCGTACTTCTTCTAAAGGTTAGATTAATTTCTCTGGTACTTCAGTCACACATATAGATGTTTGTGGTAGTGGCTAAGGAAGTATCAGTCTAAAATGCAGAGGCTGTTCCACCTAAAGCAAAGAGAATGCAGCGAATTAAACGACTGCATTAACAATTCAGTGGCTGTTTTATATATGAAAACTGATATCGGAGACATACAATGTTAAAAACACTAAGCAAAAAGCAGGTCTAACCATTGTAGGCTTATAAGGTAGTATTCTTTCTGAAGCATCCTCCTTTTGAGGCAGTCTGAGCTACAAGAACAAGCACCAGGAAATGCAATTATTTTTTTTCTTCCCCAAAGATGCCATTGCCTTCCTTGGATGAAATATAACAGCAAGGTTCTTCTCTCTTATGTCTAATTTAGATAGGATAAGGATTTAAAGATTTTGGAAGGGGAAGAGGATTGTACCAATTAAAGATCATACAATCTGTTGTGCTGCGTATCTATCTCATTAATTTCCTTCTTTCCTTTCTTTCCCTCCCTTTTAGAAGTAGGAAATAGCACAGATGGTCCTTGAGAAAGAAACCAAGGGAAAACTAAGAAAAGGACGGAATACATGAAATCAGAGACTAACGTGAGGAATATGAGGCAGAACAAGAAAGCGAGAGATTTCACATGGAATATGAAGGTAAAATAAGAAAAAAAGTGATGGGAATGAGAAAGAAACAATGCACAGAGGGCTCCTACTGTTTAAGCGTACCTTTTTGACAAAGGAGCAAGGCGCTCTACAGAGAAGGCAAACAAAAAAGCAAAATATTTCAGTAGCCAGAAAACTACTGTACTCAGAATCATAAGGATATGTAATGAAGAACAATGCTGATGAAAAAAGGCACAGAGCAAACAGTGGATGAAGAACCAAATTTATATAGGAAAAGCTAATGAAATTGCAGGAGGTCCTCCTAACGTGTTCAGAAGAGAGAAGGCACAAGGAGGTTCATGAAGGAGTATAATGTCCATACAATTAAAGGAAATTAAGCAGCAGCAAAACATGTGGAGGTTAACACCATAATCTTGGAATTTACACTGCAAAGCATGAACAAGGAGAGTGGATGCAATATTACCACAGTAAGTCACCACAGAAGAGGCAGGAAAATAAGCAGTGTGGAAAAGTAGAAATTTGTGCTTCTGAAGAGAGAAAGGAAAAAAAAGGATTATTTTTTGCATACAGATCCTTTCTATCTGGGATCAGAAAAATCACTCTGGCCACTGACGCAGCACATTATCCAAATGAAAAAAAAAAGAGAGAGAAAGGGATAGCCAGTTATGAGCATTCAGAATGGAAAAGTCTATGTAGAGAGACAATAATGATTACCTACTATCTGGCGATGAATTGAATATTACACAAGGCAAAGGTGAGGGCAAGCGGGAGGAAAGTCTGAGGTGAAAGAGCAAAGCTTCAGGCAATCACCACAAACCTCACATGAGGCAGCTCAGCTGTGAGAATGAGGAAGGTTCTCACAGGAGGGATGACTGTGAGACAAAAAAAAAAAAAAAAAAAATCGCTCTCACAGGAGGGACAACAATTTAAAAAGCAAAAAGCCATGCTTTAAAAAAATAAACTGCTCACTTTATTATTTCAATTTATAATGGCTTTAAATATTGATGTGATATATTGCATTAAATAAGTAATTAGCTTTAACTGAATTTTATCAAGTTGAAGCTGTGTTTGTCCATTTAACTTGCTTATAGATATGTTAGTACAAATCAGTTCCAATCCATTATGTTGTTTCTGGGAAGATGTAGTATATTGTTTGTCATGTCAGATTTTCTAGCTTTGCCCTTCCCCAATACATATGGAGTTACAAAAGTTTTTGTCTGATCTCAATAAGCTGTAAACTAGTTGAAACTACAAATGACCTCACTTGCCTAGATTAAAAGTGTCTCTTTGTCTCTTTCCTTTACAGCTCTGCTCTCTATTGATACCTCTGACAGAACTCTTTCTTCTCCTTTGCCAAGAAGTATTTTTCATTATTATCTACATACAACCCTTTTCTAGATTGCATATTATTGACCTTAAAAACAGATCCACATTTCACATAAATACAAAGCTGTACAAAAGAAATCTATCCTTATAAGCTGATTTTCAGTATCTATCTTAGGCTCTGTTTTTCACTTTCAGAGAGACAAAAATATTTATTGCTTCTGTCATCTACAGGAAGCCACAAAACCTTGCCTGTGACATCGTTGCTTGCTCTGGAAATAATTCACACTGCAAATAGGGCTACAGCGTATAGAAAAACCTCAACAAGGACACCCAATAATATTTGTGTGCACCATAAACCAAGATAAGTTAGAGTTTTACATGAACTATACTTCAAATAGCTTAAACCATTTAAGGTAAGAAACTCAGTCAACTATAAGACACTTTAAAAAGTTTTCTCTAAAATACTCCAGTATATTTTCAAATATACCTCTGTTTTAGTTCATACATGCCATCAGAACGAATTTTTAAAAAGTATTCTACACATAGCCTGTACAATTTATACAGCATCTACTATGTATTGTCAATAAATATAGGAATTTTAAAAATTATATTCCATAATCTTGAATGCAAGTGTTTATGACTTGAATTAAGACACTAGCAGGTTGTTCTTCAGTTTTATAGAGATTCTTTGTTATAGTTGAAAGACTCATTCCTTCAGCCACAATATACATATACAGTGTTCCTGTATTCTGTCTAAGATTAAATATTCTTCAGCCGCTCATGCTTACCGAATTCATTCCACTGAATAGGTCTCCTGATCCTACATGAGCTGTGTGAACAAAGTTTGTTGGCTCCCCAATCATGCTTCGGTCAATCCGCCGTCGTCTTTTCTGAAAGGAAGGTAAAGAAACCATCTAACTGAGAGTCACTGAAAAGGCAAAAACAATGTGTCATAAATGTAAAAGTAACTGTCCATACGATATTTCATAAACTGTAAGATATTTTCATAGAGTCAAAAAGCAGAGTCCAAATCCCCAGGTTAACCAAGACATTGGTAATACTGTCCTTTGTTTTTACTTGGAGGATCTATAGCAGATCATTAGACCAGCACTGATACCACTCCTAACATTTAGGCCAACAAAACATTTGTAAATTACCTTACTACGTTCCACAGTTTATTAAGCAATATTTGCAACATTTCAAACAGTAACTTCTGCCTATATTTGTATTTAAATCATGATGTGACAGATCAAATTTGAGGTTTAGTCATTCAAAACAAGAATTAAGGATCAAAGAGCATTAGTATAGTCTATGAAACCACTGACTACAGAATTTACCATTTGCATGCCATGGGAATTTATGTCACTATTTGTAATATACTTCATGGTGATGTTCAGAACAATGCCTTGAGTTTGATCAGGGTTAGTCACAGACATCTTTACTGAACCCCGTATACTCAGATAACTTCCAGTCTGCATGGTTGTACTTCCAGTCTGCATGGTTGTAGAGTGTGAGCTGAAGGGGTGCAGTGTGATAGTAAGGCAGGATGCCAGATTAGGGACTCCGATTCCTGTGCGGTAAGACAGAAGGCAAGAATTTCTTAACCTCTGCCTCCCCCTTCTCAGAGTCACAGCTTCATTTTTTGTTAGTGTAATAACATGCAAATGAAAAACTGGAGGCAGTAAGGACTTCCTCTAATTAAAGCTGCTTTGGTTGCCTGCCTCCAGCTAAGCATTGCATTTAAAGGAATAAAATGAGAAAACCCTATCCTCATTTCTTAGGCCAGAGCCAGGGAGCTTACACAGAGCAAACCATGCAGTGTGCAGTCACCGTATGCCCGTATCCTGTATTTGAAAAAAAAAAACAACCAACCAAACAAAAAAACCCAACAAAACCCAAATAGCCGTGAAGCACAGTATGAATATCTCAATTTAAGGTGTGTCATACAAAATACAGTGTAATAGCTCAGAAACTACTTGAGCTCAATTAAAAGCTTCCCATCATCTTAAAGTTCACTCAGTCTCATTTTTAAAGGTATGTCCATTTCTAATCTGCAATGAGATCGTAAGACCACCCAGACTTGAGACACGAAGGTACATGCCTCACGAGTGGGCTAGCTGCTATTGAAACACAGCTACAGATTAAATCTTTATGAATCAGAGCCCACAACTATGAGAATACATCACTGGGTTTAGCCAGCAAGTACAAAACACGTTTAATCCTTTCCTGTACCTTTTCCCTATTACTAAAACCAGATTTCAGTAGGTTTCAGAACCTTACAGCATCATATTAATAGCTGGGGTGAGGAGAAACACATAAAACACTCCCATAGAAACAGCAAAACAAAATGACCTGATCTATGCCAAAACTATTAGTGAATTCTCTACTCCCAACAAATTTGACAAGATCAGTCAAATAAAATAATCGTGGCTATAAAAACATCTTCATGTTTTTTGTAGTTTGAGGGCTTTCACAGAGAAAATGTTTATGGAAATTAACCTAGAAGTCTCAATCACAGAAAATGTTAGTAGAGTTCACAGAGCCATAAATAGCCACAACAGAATCTATTACCATGTCCTGCCAATGCATTAATATTTCAATCTGGAAGTCAAGCTCACTTATACATCCAGCAAATGATTTCTTCAGTTATGCATGATATCAGCTAGTAAAGTATACATGACTAACTTGGGGGAGAGACCCCACACCAGGTTTATGCTTCCACTGGATAAGAACTGCTCATCTGACATGTTTCAGGACAAGGAGCATCTCCACCAAGTGCAATGATTATTTTAAATGCACATTGCTGTATTTACACAATATAGTATTGTAACATGCTGTGACTCTGACACAGAAAAAAGCTCTAGAGAAGCTCTATGAAACACACCACTCCCATTAAAACACTTAACATTGTTTCAAGTCTGCAGTAATTGCCCCTCTCCCCCTTTAAAAAAAAATAATGGCCAGAGTCAGATTCATTTATATGTCTAAACAATACATCCATGACTTCTTGGTTTTAGTAGTTTTGAAATGCAGGGTTTTGATGCAGAGAAAATGTAGACAATCTCAAAGCTGTTGGAATTTTTTGTTTATTTGTTTTGCAAACAACCAAACTCTTTCTTTGGGCAACTCAACTTATTTTCCTCCTTTACTTGTTGCTAGGCTCACCAGCATGCCAGTAACAGAATTAGAGCGCTGTCTCTTGTGAACGACTGTGAATGATTCTCTGCTAATCATCAGCTAGTCAACCAGTAACCACTAGTTAAAGTGAATCATCATCAAATCCTGTTTCTTATCTTAAGCAAGTTTCTTATCAGAGGCCATCAGCCAGTTACACCCTGGCATGTGCCCACTGATGTGATCTTCTTGAAGCAATGGGACAGTATTTAAATGCTCTGCTATATTAAGACCACAAAGTAGTTCACTCTGAAAGCAAATCAAATGTTTTTTTGCTGCAGGAGAACTCAGTTTGCATTTACATTCATGTTTTAGCTTGGATCATGAGTATGCTTCTGAAGCAACTTTGCCAGTCCCCATTTACTGTGCTTCAATTTTAATTTCAGAGTAATCTTGAAGTGTTCAAATTAGACTTCTCTTGGGTGAATCTGAACTGGAAGACTAGCTGATGCACTCCCATTGCTAATGGACATTGAGGCCAACGGACCAGGTGAGCCAGTCTGAAGCAGACCACAAAAGACATCTAATGCACATCATGGTGCCCCAAGACCAACTGTTCTGCTCTACTACATAGTTGCTCCTACTAGGATGTGCCATTTCCATAGACACAGCCTCAGCCAGAAGCAAAATGACCAATTAGCATGGGTGAACAGATGTGGGGAGGACTGTAAACAGTCACCTCTTTTTGAGGAATGTAACACAGGAGACAGGAGTAGGGGAGCATGCCTGGAAAGGTTACAAAGCTTTTACAGAGGACACCATGAACATTAACTTTGCTGGATTTTATAGTGAAGTTGTATTTTCTGAGGCCCTGTATCTGTAAGAATACATGGAATACCATTGTTCTATAAACAATAAGAATTACCAGATTGATTCTTCAGAAAATTTAGTATATTTAATTTGAAAGAAGCTGAGAAGCAGCACATTCATTTCTTACTTAAGAAGAAATGAATTGTACCATTATGCTCATTTCCCTCTGTGTATCACTTGTGCATTTCCATGCTTGTTCCTAGTGCAAGTCATGTGCCTGAGCTGACAGAGCCCAGTGAAATGAATTCCCGCTAGCCTTCACCCATGCCCCAAACTCCACTTGATAACATAGCATAAGTAATTAGCCTTAGAATATAAATATACACCACTAACCATTGTAGTAATGAGATCTGACTATAAAGGTGATCTATAAAGCACCGCATGTTTATGATGCTAATGCAAAGGACTTCAACATACACACACCTGACTATTTCTATCATCTAAAGGTTTGTTTTAAAGATCTTTCTGACAGAACACATGTATGTCCCAACTCTGGCAGCCTAACTGCAGTGAGACCCTATGTCCTGTATCTGTGTTTCTTGTGGATGTTTTCTTAGCAGGGGGGAAGTAGAAGAAAGCTCACATTATGATTAGCTAACTTGTCTGTTATCTTTCTTGTTAGTTTGGGTAAAGTTACTGAGACATTTGGTATCAATGGACAAAAAGTTTAAAATCTGAATGGTAGTATTTGACACCCCCCCCCCCCCTTGCCTTGTCCCAAGGCACTTCCCCTTTACTAACAGGTGAAGGGGTGGCAAGGAGCACAACAGAGGTGAGATGAGAGGAAAATACCTGTAAAGGGATCCTGGAAATGGAATATGAAATGTCATCATTTAATGGCTTTACTTAGTTTGTACTGCAGAATTTGGATTGCAAAGTACACACCAGGTAATTTTTACACCATGAAAAGAATAATCTTTAAACAGAAGTAGAAGAGATGCAGGTTTGTGTGTTAAATGCTTGAGAGGAATGGAAGCAGTCTGAGTACCCATCTCAGAAGCTTTGCTTTGAACATATACTAGATGCAATGAAACTGGATCACAGTTACCATAGTAATGAAGTAAAGAATTGATGTCTCTTCTATTCTTAATCTGCGAGTGATGCTTTGCATCCACACAGGGTAGCATGTCTTTTGAAGTACAAGATCAGAATTCAGAAAGCCACCAACAGTTGCATCACAAAGAAATTATTTTAACCCTGCAAGTTTCTTGAAACTTTTAACAAATGGTTTTAAACTTCTGTTTAAAAAAATTAAACTAGTTATACCATGTATTCCACCTGCCCTTCAGCAAAGCCACAAGCATTTTATTGAAACACCCTTTTCATAGTTCAAAAAATTACTTATTGCAAGAAATTCAAAACTGTAATTTGTTTCTTTAAACAAATAATTGCCACTGATAGGTTCAGAGGCATGTAAAATTCCCTTTTTATTCCCCTCTATTTTTGGCTTGCAGGGAAGAAGTGATCTTTTTTGACTATCTCTAATTTTTGTACAGAGGCCGAGCTGCACTTCTCTAGCTCAAGCCACTTCATAGTGATGGCAACAGTTCTGAATTAGAGAAGTTCTCTGTCTGTATATATACATATAAAAAAAGAAAGGTTTTGGAAATTTTTCTCCTTTGCAGGGTTATGCATCCCTCTCTGCCCTTCATGACAGGCCCTCTCAAAAAAAGAAAAAGACAAGACATGCAGAGTAACATCAAGGTCTCAAATATATCAGAAACTATTTCAGTGATGTCACTTGGATCCTAGCAGGCTGATCATTATTTTTCTGGAAGCTGCTAAAAGGAGAAGTTGCAAGTGAAGTCAAACAGAATATCATACAAAGGTACCCCAAAGTCAAGTACCAACCTACATATGGTGGGGATCAAAAGCAAAGAAACCTTTTCTGTTTAGCTGGCAGAAAAGCATGTTCTGCTAAATCTACACCAGATTTTTTGAGAGAGCTGCTAGATACATATCCCAAGTCTAAGTCTGAGTGAAATGTAAGTGACACGCAGAACTTCAAAGGACCCTGCAACACAAAAGCTTGCATAGATTTGACCTGCGTAAGGCTCCATCTCAGCCCCAGTCAGCCCTCAAATGGAAGTGGTATTGCAGGTGCAGATAAAGAATGTCCTTTCTAAGCATAGAGTGATACATGGTGGAAAGTGAAGAAATTGAGAGGGGATGATAAGTTATTGCCATACTGCAAACATGCAGAGTTTCTGAAAACAATGCTTCTTTATTAAAATTCCCTCATATGGCACTTTTCTCCTACCACCTACCATTTAATTCATCTCTACTTTACACACAAGAAAAACTGCCAACTCTTTCCCACACAGCATTGCTCTTTACCCAGCTGTATGTTGTCCTGGCTTTTTATATCTTAGGATCTCAGTCAAGCAAACTGTAAGAAACCAGGCTACAGAATACCTGCTGCCCCCAATGCGAGCCTACTAACAGGGAACAAACAGAGCACGTCTACACTAGCAACAAATTAGTGGCAGGGGCAGACTGGAACTTTGCACCTCACATTAAGAATAACAAATTTTGGTATTTAAGTCACAAGCAGTAAATCCTTGTTCTGATCATTATTCTCTAAAACTAACACAGATACAATTGCTTTTCTATTGAGGAGAACATTTTATTATTAATATCATCAAGCTATCACAAGGCACGGATAACACTTTCCTATCGCTAACTTTGTAACATTTACCAAAATATTACAAGTGTCATTTTTCATTACTGTGCTTCCATATATAAAGTTTTGTCTTATTTTATATGCATTAAAAATATATTGCACATAATATATTTACGTATTACATAACAATACATATTAATATATCATAGATGGCATTTCAAGGCATTTTTTTGTCACTTCATATTTATCTGTGTTCCAAGAAATGTAGGGCACAGTAAACTATATTAGAAAGGAAACAGCATGCTGATCTGATCTATCTGGTCTAATCTTGTGCAACATGTTTCCAACCAGATCCAAATCAATATGAAGAGATCCATATATAAAATGGCAAGTGATGCACCTTCCTTTTTTTGACACAGTTCTTTTTGTCTTTCATTCTAACTATCTGTAGAAGAGGAACTTTGGTTCAAATTTGCCATAATTTCTCCTTATTCCACAAGACTATCTATTATTTTTCATGACATGTTATTTTGGCTTCTCTGTTATTTCAATACAAAATTTGTAAGCTTACCACAAAGACTCACATGCGGAAAATTTAAGAAGGGACATTTATTGAGGCATGATCCCTGTGCTTTATAGTCTCCCTTTCTGAATAAAACGGTGAGAAACATCTTTCGTATTTTAACTTCAAAACAGCCTTGATACATAATCAGGGAAAAACAAAACAAAACACCATGCTTAGCACCTCATCTGATGCACAGTAAAAGCATCAACTTCCCGAGATTAATTTTCCAGTCTTGTATCAGTCTCTTCTCTAATTTCAGACTATTTTTTTAAAAATTAATCCTTTAAGAGGAGTGCAGATTGTGTAAATCAAGGTATTCATAAGATTCCACATTAGACTGGGCTATTGCAGCAGCATCTGAGGCTTCAGTGGGCCCCATTCACCTGCGAGGATTGCCTTAATCGAGTCAGCAATGCTTACTGCTGGCTTGCAGGCTCAGTAACCTAGCTAAGACAAAAAATAGTTTTTCCCTTTTCTTAAATGATTTTCGTATATGTCATAAAACAGGCTTATCTTTCTTGGCAAGAAGATAACTAAAGAACATTTAATACCTCTCTGAAGCCTGCTTCAAGACTTAATAAATGTACTTGCTAACTCCCTACTGGGAAACTCCCCCTGGTGAACAGAGAAGTGAAGGATCCATCTGGATGCTATGAAGAGTTGCTTTGTAGAATGAGTTTCTGTGGTCAGAGAATGACCACTTACATTTATTACCTCCAAAAATGTTGCTCTTTTCAAAGTGGAAAGATTACTGAATTCACAAACACTAGAAAGTTACACAGCTTTTAAACTTGTCTCCACAACATCAGGGTCAGTTTTTCAGACTGCTCAGTCACTGCTATCTCAGACATTCAAATGTCATCAAATACAGTAAGAAGCAATTCACTCTCTACAATGGCTTTTTGCAAGCTTGACTTTCAAATAACAGCAGGGTAATTTGAACATAATGAAGTATAACAACTTTTAACCACATCATCTAATCCTTTGCCACACTAAGAGATCTAGAGTTAATACATCTTTCCACACTAAAACAATCCAAATCCTAAACTCTCCTAAAGTAAAATAAATCCCAGTAGAGCCACCACAACTGCTGTTCTTATGGTAGACAGGACAAATGCAAACAAGAAATACACTCTTGGTTCTCCTCTGTACCTGCCTAATGCATTTGTTTTCATGATTAGGAGCTAGTCTCTTCAAACATCCAAAACTGTATGGATGCGCTATCAAGACAGTGATAGGCAAGTATGTGATTTGCTTTTTTTTTTTTTAAATAGGAACTATCAGATTTATATGGAGGCTCACAGCTATTGTGTTTGACGTTCTTTCACAAATAACCCTCAAACAGCAACCCTTTTTTGAAAAACTTCTGTTACCATTCATTCTAGTGTTAATTTTGGGCTAACCCAATGCAAAAGGCAAGCTCTTTTAATCTGCTAATTTACTCTCTGGGATCTTCTCCACCAATCAAGATAGGCGTTTAATAACTTTTCCCTGAGGACAAAGTGATGTATTAAACTTTTCAATCATATAACTCTGTTGAATTAGAGCTGTTTGCTAGCTTTGTATTCAATAACTCAGCTGAAACTTCAAAAGCAGTGCAGGCCAAAGATAAAACTAAGATAGAAATCTAAGGAAAGGATTTAATCAAAGACAAGACAGTCAACCATTTCAAGGTGGGGGATTTGGATGGTTACAGGAGAAACTAAAAGAGAGAAAACACCATTTTATTTTCCTTCTTTGATGTCTCCTACTCTTTATATCTACTCTGAAAAGAGCACCAACAGCAAAAGAGTCTCTATGCTGTGCCACCCAGCTGATCCTCCACATGCTAACACACAGGAAGAGCTAGGTACTCTCTCAGAATAGGAAGTATCAGATCACCCTGTAGAGGTGGCTTTCTGTCCTCCCACATACATGCTGTTCTGCTCTCTGATGTGCACAGGATGGCTGTCTATCTCTCAAGACAAGCTGTGGTCTGAGTAACATGTTTGGGTTCCCAATATTGACCCATCCAAATTACCTAAAAAGGTCTTAAAGAGTGTCTTCCATCAAACCCTACATAAAGGGGCTGCAGGGGCAAGGGTGTCCCTTGTATTTGTTTTTGTGCATCATGTGTTTAAGATGCATTTCTCCACACTTTCCTCCCTAATTAGGAACCTAGAGACCCACATTAAAAACAACAAAAGGCATGTACACGTGTAAAGCTGGAATGCTAATATACTCCCATCTCTAGCAACTGGATCGTTATGTAGCAAACTAGTACTGTGAAACCAATGGCTGGATGTATAGGGTCATCATATAGCCAGTATGATATTTTTGAAGAAGAGGCTGCACTCCTCCTAAACATTTCCCTGAATATTGGGTACTCTTCATTTTCCAGCTTTTTAAACCCATGAGCTTACACTGCCAACTCCAACATTTATACAATCTGCAAGTACTATACAAAAAGTTGATGAAATTAAAGGGACACCATCCCCAGTGATGTTAAAATTCCAGTCAGGCACTAGCATATGTTTAAAGTTTTAATATTTAATTTAATTTTTGAACAATAAAGTGACACTGACTATATTGAACTGCAGGAGACCACATGCTCTCTGAAAAAGCAAGGACGAAGAACTAGACCTTTACATTTCAAATGCCTTACGTGAAGAAGTCTACCATACAGAAGAAACACAGAGAAGCACAACTAAGATAATACGCAAGATAAATTAAAATGCTAGCCACTCCCTCCAAACCACCATATTTCAGTGACAGATTTATTCTAAAGCAGTAACGTGTGGTATCAAAGCCCAGCATAATGACGTTCTGACCAGCACTGTGATCTTCATCAACTGGGAAGCACCAAAGCTGCTACCGTTACTAACACATTTTTCTCAGTCCCTTACCTGAGCAGTTTCTAGCAGATTGCTTAAAGAGTCTTGATTGCTTATGGATCTTACAAACTACAGCTTCATCAGAACAGAAGCAGGAAGAAACGAGCACAGGTTTTCAAGCCAGCTCTTAAGCAAGAGGTAAGTAGCAGGCCTCCAGCACACTCAGCTTTCATCAAGTTTTCCAAAAATCCAGGATGCTACCTGACTTGTCTAGCTAAAGGAAAGTTAGGAAATTGAGACAAAGGATTGAAAAGAGGTAAGTTTTTAAATAATGTAAGCTGTTATAATTAGCATCCACTAAATTGATTATCAAATGTACACTGGATTTAGCCTTTAGGCAAAATCACTTGACATTTACTGACTCAACTGGCAAAAAAGAATGAGCAAATCTGGTCGTTTTCTGAACTCCTGAGCAAAGGAACTAGCAGTTCCATTCGTATTTAGAAAAAGACAGAAGTAAAGGGAAAATAAAAGAATCTAAAATGGCAGAGAGGCTGACTTTATAAAATCTTCCAGACTGATTTTAAGTACAGCTTCACATCAAATTAATCTATTTTGTAAATGAATACCTCGAACTGGATTGCATATTATAATCTCAAACAGCTCCTTTGCTTTTAGCAAATTCAGCACCTTCCTGAATCTTTTGAAGTGTATGCTTTGATCTGTTTACCCAATATTCCATTAGATTATGATGGTGTTAGTCATCACATGACAAAACTGGCAATTGTAGCCTATGTTTTCTAAATAAACAGGAAAATTTGCCAGATGAGGTCAAATGACTCTGAAAGACAATAGGTCTTTTAAGAAATGTGTTTAGCTCACACATTAAAGGGAACTTGTTCCATTCCAGATGCTTAAACCAACTTTAAGTCACATGGTAAATCAGAATCCATTCCTTGGTGTAGCTAGTAAGTACTATCCTTTTCAAAATACACACTAGCACAATTTTAAGATGACATTTACAACTTGTAACTTGGCTGTCACATTATACCATGAACTAACTTCTCTTTCCAGTAAGTTCATTTTCATTACTTTTGGTGATTAATGCCTCTAACATAATTTAAAAACCAAAACAGTCATCTAAGATACTAATATTGGTTTTCTACTCTAGCAACCATACTTCTTTAATGTCTTTAGACAGACTATGCAGTCTGATTGTAGAGTAACAGGTAATTAACCAATGATAAGGACAGCAGGGCATGATGAAAGGAACAAGTCTGTGATCCTGGCTTGTGGTATCTGAGCAAAAAACAGAACTTAGCATTTAACATATACTCTTCTCTTATAGTTGCCAAGCTGTGTAACTTTCAACATGTTATGTTGCTTGGATCACGTGCTTATTACCAGCCCACACAGCTGGAAACAAAGTTTATCACTGCACCTTTTGGAGGGTCCAGAGCTGTGACACAGGTAAGGGACAAAAACTCTGCTGCACATGGTATAGAAGGAGAGACGGAAAGAGTGGGTTTGTTCACCCTTAAGAAGAGACATCTGCTTGTGGTCCTAATGGTCTTCCACTACTTAACAGGAGGGTACAGAAGACAGAGACTTGGAGGTGCACAGTGATAGTATAAGAAGCCACAACCTGAAGCTGCAACACAGAAAATACTGATTAAATAATAATTTTAAAAAAATTGTTATGTAGGTGGTCAAACACTGGACTAAGAACCCAATGAATCTGAATGTCCATCCTTGGAGATCCCCAGAACACAACTGGACATGGCCCTGCGAAAGCCAGTCTAGTTGGTTCTGCTTTGAGTAGGTGCATTGCACTAGATGGCATCCAGAATTCTCTTGCCACCTAGATTATTTTCCAAGTCTCTAACTTCAGCTGATGATGAAGAGGAAGAATGTAGATTGGGCTGGAATTGACTTTGCTTTAACACAGATGCAGTATATTCTCCCCAGTGATCAAAATCGTAATGTTAAAAGATACAGATTAAACAAATGATATAAAGATACTCCACAATACAAACTCTCTGGAAATTTCTAATAGCGTCTTAAAAAAAGCAAATTCCAAAGTCCTGATAACGATACATTGTGAACTGCATCATGTTGAGGTCTCTTTCCTTTCACTCGCTGACCTTTTCCAACAAGAACACAGGAAATACTTGAAATGTCATCTGGCATGATGAGAGCTGTAGTTTTCTAGAGGACATGTGTCAGGATTACAACATGTAGCCCCTCCTGCTCAGCCAAATGAATGTCTGTCCCATCCCTGTGTCATCGCTGTGTTGTCGTCGTGTCCGTCCCGCCCCCCCCCCGCTGCTACAATACAAACAAAAGCTTCGGGTGTCCTTAAGTGCACTGCATATTGAAATTATTTTGTTAAGAAATAATATTTCATGCTTGCAAATCCTATAGTAAGACTTCCCAGAGCTAGCTGTCTAATATAAACAGGTTTGTTATGTCCTGCGTATGCAGGTGTCTGCACACATTTGCATCTATATGGAAGCATACCTGTTGTGTTAAGATACATTACGTACAAGCCTTCTGTAATCCTATGTACACTCTGTATAATCTTCTAAATCAGAATGATATGCACATACCAAACTCCATTACAGAAAAGTACAAGATCAAAAAATAAACTGAAATGTTACCTCTGAACAGGTAGTAGCCACTGCCAGATACAGGATCCTCAGTCACACTCACCATACAAAACCAATCACTTAGTAAGTCTAACACTTTCTCTGGACCAGCGAGTTAAAACATCTACTGGTCTGAAGAATAGCTCTAAACGCATTGTCACACATGCTCACAAGCAGCAGTTTGGTACTGCACACTGTGATTCACCTTCGACTATGACAACAAATCAGGGTGCACGTGGTATTTTCAGAAAACCTCCACATGCAACTCATAGTAGTTCCCTTACTGGGAGAAGATGGATCTTCAGGAGTTATGGCACTGATATTTTTTAGCAGGAGGATTCACAGGTAGAAGCTCTAGTACTTGTGCCACAGGCAAAAACAAAGCCACAATATTTAATAATATCCTCAAGAGTCAACAAACACACACACAGTGAATCCATCAGCTTTTAAATACCTGTGGGAATGTCATTTTAGAAGCTTGACATTAGTTTGCCCAAATAGCAGCAGCTTCTTATTTGTTTATATACATATGCAATGAAATAGCTAAATATTCACCTGGCTTTCTAGTGGTGTACTGTACTACTTACTTCTCAGTGAAGTTTTATCAAAATGAACTTGCTTTGAATGAAAATACTTTCTTTTTTTTGTACAAATCCTTCTTTAAGGGAAGTAATCCCATCACAGTTTTGTGTGTGTCAGGTCCATGAGACACACTGCTGACTGCTGACCTTTCTGGCAATCTTCCCATTGGCATTTCCTTGCTAAGCTATTTGTCTCCTGTGTGAGCTCATCATTATCTCTGGGTTCTCCTGGCTGGCATGCCTCTCCAAAGGCATCCTGACCAGTTACCTCATCAACATATGAGCGCTGTCACATGGCCTCAGGCACCCTGTTCTGCAGTGGGGAGAAGCATTCATAAACAAGGAATCATGAATTTGCTTCAGTGGCCATCCCACTTCTTGCTCCTGTGAGGACTTCTGCAAAGCTCCCAAATTTGACTGTCAGGGTTGGAAATCTGTTCATCCAGTTCATTTTAGGTAAGTCACTGGAACAAGTGCATCCCAAAATACATTACGATGTAGTCTGTCTTTGCTTGCTATTGAAACAGCAAAGCAAAAAGGAGTTACAACCTACACAAGGGAAGCAGGAACAGCCTCCCATATTCTTTCCATACTATGAAAAATAGTCACACATTTGAAAGGTGATCCCACTAGTGGATGTGGAAATGATGGCATTATACACAAAATAAAAAAGAAAAAAAGACAATATAACAAGCATCCAAGACAATTTAGCAATGGATGGCCCAGTAGATATTTTAGGGATGCTTAGATGCCGAGCCCACACACAGCATGGCTAGGAGCATCTCTGGAAGAGTACTCTACCAGCAACTCTTCAGAAATGTTCAAATCAACAGATGCGCTCAGACTTAAAATAGCTTTCTGTTCAGCTTTTGACATATTCAGAATAGTATCTGACACAGAGCAGCAACACAAAAGCCTGTGCCCAAAGTGTGGCAAATACCCGCAAAAGATGGGAGGGAAGTTGTTCTGGAGCTAATTAACAAGTCCCAACAGAAGCATGGGGGCAAAGGAAGAGCAACATGGTGTGCCATTGCAAATCTGTAGGCTTGAAAGACAGACAATGAAGAGAAAAGGCCATTCTGAGGGAAAACTTCTATTCAAGCACTGTATTCCTACCTATTTCAGTTCAACAAGGAACATAAAAAAGAAGTCCTTTCAAGCAGTGTTCTGCTTTCCCTGGCCGAACAAAGGAATCCTTGCTGCCTTGTCCAACCTCCTATCAAAAGGAAAACACCAGTTCCAAGCACGTACAGGCACTTTTGCATAGTCTAGCTGAGGCATGCCACAATTCCACAGGTCTTGAGTGTAAACAATCATTAACTATTTAAATTTCATTAAGTCAGAAAGTGCCCCATATTCCTCATCTATTTGTCAAATTCTACTCTTCTAAATACAGCCTCCTTGAAAAGAAGTATTCAGGAGCAGTAGCAATAGCTCCTTACTCTTCCACTAGCTGCACTAAGACGACACACAAATTTTGTTGAGGACAAAGTCTCAGGTACATTCATTATTCAGAATTTACTGCCAGACTCACAAGTAGGATCAACAACACATCACACGATCATTTTTAGAGGTAGTGTTGGCTGCTCATAATGTTCAGAAAAATCTTTCTACTTACTAATCCATTTCTGTGGCAAGGCTATCCCTCCTTGCCTTGCAGGTCTTCTGCACTAAGTTATCTATGATAAATTTACTACTGTGAGAGCAGAATTTCTATTACTGTGTCTCCTACTTATATACTTTTTGACACCATTCCTTCACTCTAGTACTGGCAATTCTGAAGTTGGATCCACTGTAGAAATCCAGGAAATATAGTGGCTTTCTTAGTGTGTCAGATCTACTGGTCTTGCCAGAATAAGCCCATATTTAGGAACTTCTTAAGATAGGAAGAATAAGAAAGCATGGTTCTTTAACAGTCAGCAAAACAGGGGAAGCTTTGGCATTGCAACACTGAGCACCATGGAGATCTCTCAGACTCCTCCAGGTTCTTGCATTATTGGCAACTTCAGGGCAACTGCTTCCCAGTTCCACAAGTGTAGTCCGCTTCTATCAAAAACAAGATACAGCCAACATCAGCTGTTGGCTACAGATTTACAGTCACTGGCAGTTAAAAAAAGTCAGAATGAAGAGGAGAAATAGCAATAAACACACAGAACAAAACCAGGTTTTCTAAAGAGCTGCAGGCTGAGAATTTCTAAACTGGGTGCATAACAATAAGGGTAGATTGTTTATAGTGAATATTTTTCCTTTTACTCTTCAGCATACGGACCCATATGATACCTAAAAAGACAGGTACACAACTCCATCTTCCCAACAACTAGAGCTATGAACACAGAACTGAATAGTAATTGTTGGTAGGAAAAATATCTATTGTTCCTAAATTAAAGAAAAAAACCAACAACTAAGCTAAAACACTACCACCACCACTCTGTTTCATAGCCCGAGTGTCAGGTACCCTTTACCAACACACAGGTCACCAGTGGACTCGGGCAGCTATGCCAATAAAACAAGTTATTTTTGAACAGCTTGCTCATCAGCATGACAACTGCCAAATTCTGATCATATCAGATTATTTTAAGAGTTCCCTATGCCACAGTGTCATCAGGCTACACCACCCAGAAACATGCTTCCATGATCAAGGAACATAATTTGGAAGAAGTTCATTTTCTTCCCAGATTTCCTGCCTGGTTTCTATACCTCAATGTTGCTTCGCCATTTAACCGAGTTTCCCTGAAGTTCTGTGAAGATCCACGGATGCAGGCATTAGACTAGCTGTCTACTACTGTTGTCCTGAACAGACATTGCCACTTACATGCTTCTCAGTAGCTTCAAAGTTTTACGCTAAGGAGAGCTGCATACTACATCAAAATAATTTAGGACAAGAAGAGATGCATCAACATGAAAGGTCTCACTTTCAATAGGCAGAATCTGAGTTGTCTACCATGGAATTGGTAAAACACCAGTTGTCACTTTACAGTTACCCTACAGAGAGCTTCTCAGAGCCTCTTTAATCTTTCACTTCAGACGTCTGGAAATAGTGCATTAGAAATATTTTTGAAAATCAGAAGGCTGCGGTGGTCCTGCTGCCCCTCTGGTATTTGCTCCACATCCCTTTCTTCAGTGCCTGCTGGAATGAACATATGTGCAGGCACGGACAGCCAGAGAAATACCATCCTTTCAGGTGACTGGCCTTTACAGCCCACCACATACTCACTTCTCAGGAACCTCCCTGCCTCTGCTCCTTGCTCTTCTCTATTACAGTAACTTTAACATCTGTGCTGATCCCCTAAAGGTATCGGTCAACTTTGTCATTTAACAGCCATCCAGGCAGGAATTTTACCCAAACGCTGCTGGTTTTTCTTACTGGAAAGAACAACTTTCCCATAAGAAAGTAATTTACAAGTTACCTCACTAAAGGATCCCAAAGGCTTCATAGCTAAAAGACAATAGAGTAGTATTAAGAAATCCTGCCACTAAGCTTCTCGCTATTCCCTCACCTTTCTTTGTCCTAAATCATCTATGGCAGCTATGTTAAAGTCCCTCCTGAAGAAAGGGAATTGCTATAGCTCCTCAGAAGCTTAAAAAGCTTGTCTTCATAAAAAGTGTATACTTGGTTTATGCTCCAGCTGCTTTTATGCAAAGCCAAATGTTACAGCTTCAGAAGTGACCCTAGTTCTCTCTATAATTCTAGGCAATGTTAAATATAATTTCTTAAGCTTTAAAGTGTTAATTTTAACATATTATAGTCAAAATGCAAATACATTTTAAGTACACTTTATGAATCTAATATTCTTTAAAACTCAACGGCAAACAAATTTCTCCACTGAGAACAGCACAAAGGGGCTTTGTTTTCCAGCTGCAAAGCTACAAGAAGTCAGAAAGCGGAAAGACGCATGCATTATCAAGACACTCAACATTCCCTCTTTGGGATCACTAAGGAAAAAAAATTGAGAAACCCAAACCTTTCTGCCCTTCCCAATTGTTTCCCTGCAGGCTTCATTTTCAGACCACTCTTCTGTGTTCTGAGATTGTATAGTTAGAGTTTGTTTTTGTTTAAGAAACTAAAACAAGTAAACTTGCATAAAACACAGTCTAAAACTTAGGTGTGGCTGTTTATCTGGGGAACAGTAACAGCATGAACCATACCACAGTTAGTGCATCCTGCAGCTTTAATTGTCTTACGCATTGCAAACATAAGCATCTGCTATGTTTGGTCATAAAAAATAAATTGTCAGTGATATTCACCCCTGCAGTGCCTGCAGAGCCAACATTGCTAAGAGACTAAGTTGAATTCTATTCCTTCTTGGGCACAACCAAATTATTTACTAAATTCCAGTGAGCTGAAGCAAAGGGATTACTTGCAGAAAACTTACTGCACCAGTGTGGGAAAAAGATTCAGCTTGACCCTCTGAACCCAGAGTGAATTTGTAGACCTGGCAACCCGAATTTTTACTTATTTTCAAAAGTAGTTCCTTGTAAGAGTTGATCACTTGATGTACATTTTATTGATCAACAACAAACAACTATATGGTAAAACAGGTTTGAGTTGTATTTCAGAGCATGCTTCAAAGGGAAAGTTTTGTCTGTCTTTTTAGATAAAAAATACAAGGACATCAAAACCAAATAAAATCCTCTCATTCCCTTTATCATTTTTCTTTCCTTTTCACTGGGTAATAATGCAAGCTGACTAATTCTGGAACACTAAATTACATAACTTATTATGTAAGGTACTGTAGAGTACCTGATCACATTTCCTATTATATAAAGGAGAGATAGATCAGACTGATGTAAGCTCTTCTGTTCACTCTGACTAAACAGAGATTAGTATTTACACTGGTGTCAAGTTCAGAGAGAGTGAACAAGAGACAAAGATATTGCAGAATGTCATTTTGGTGACATGAAGCATGCTACCAGCAGCATACAAGGAGACTAATTTTACTGTCTTCAAAGGATGATCAAGATGCCCTCATATTTGTAAAATATTATGGCAGATGTTTTTAAAGCAGTTACTTCACACGAGTATTGTGCACTTCAGAAACTCCTCTTGTATTACAATCTCTTTAGATATGGAAAAGCTGTTTACAATGAACATCAAGTAAGTAGTTAAGTCTAAAAAAATAATATATATGTAATCTATAATTAACAGAACCTGTTTTAAAATCTAGCTACAATAAATTTTTTCCTAATATTCAAGCTGTGCTGGCTTCAAAAAAAAATCATGATGCTTATACACATGCCCCATAAAACCCTACCACTAAACATCCAAGAGTTTTTTATTTTTTATTATTTGGTAGTGCCTTTCCTCAGAGGATCTCAGCACAGTTAGCAGGATCCCAGGCAAGCGTTCAGAAAAACACTCTGGCAGTTGCTTTTTGCTGTAATTCAGCCGATTATTTCCTACACACACAAAAAAAAACCCCAAAACACCAAAATCCAACCCACCATCCAAAACATACCTCACAAATCAGAGAAACCAGGAACTACAGTTTGTATGCCTTTGCTATGTAGAAAAACACTAAGTGTTGCAGCCTGCAGAAAACCCCATAACCTACAGTTCTTTAACCACTAAATCAGCTAACACATATCTATTGTCACACATCAGTCAGTTTCTTGCCAGATTTTAATCTAGGTGTGTATGTATTAAAATGTGTAAATTTCCTCTTGATCATCTTCTCTGTGTAGGAACATTACTCTCATTTTATAATAAAAATGTTGGCATTTTATTCTTGAATTAAAAAGAGCAGCTGAATCTTACTGATCTGAGAAATGAGCATATGGTTTTTTTCTTTAGGGGTAGGACCATACAAAGAGTCCTTGATTACATCCTTTCTAGTCTCCCAACAGTCAGTTTAATCCACACTGCTTTCACCATGGCCACTTCGATCACCTCTTCACCTTCATACTCACTACTGGTAGCAGCACAGCATTGGCTACATAGTGTTTTGCAAATTTGCACTGTCTTCATGGTTAGCTTAGAGAAAAGATAATATCCACATAGCATAATGGGCTTAGAAATCTTTGACAGGTTTTAAAATAGTTTTTAAAAGCAATAATTAAGTAGCCCCAGTTCTCTCTCACATATAAGTCCTGTTTCTTTGTTCTCTGAAGTACACACATTGCAGTTACTTTCTTTCCTCCCCCAAAACTTCCTTTCTTTGCATTACAAATTGAAGAGGCATTTAATTTTCAAAGCTTAATTCTGATGTTAAGAAACGAATATATGCATTCGATATTTTTCCATGGAGAATAAAAGGCCCTGTAGGCTCTTTTGCCTGCTATGCTGTAGATCAGCACGCCTCTTCTTGTGTTGGCATTTCTTCTTCTCTTTACAAGTTCAGCAATGCCATGCTGCTACCACAAACACAAGCAATCCACTATATTACATACACGCACACACACGTATATGTGTGTACGTTTGCATATCCTAGCAGATTTCTTTGGAATATGTACCTATCAGGATTTATTGCCCCATTTTAACAGTAATCTACTATTTAACCATCATCCGAGGAATTAAATGTTTTTAAGTAGCTGGAGTACGGCAAGCTGTATTTAAATATTTGTTTGTATGTAATATTTGTTCCAAACAGAGTTAAATAACATGTTGCCCTGTATTAATTTTACTCAAGTCTTTCAAGAAATCTACCTGAGTTGGATTTGGCTTGGAAGCCCCCTATGTGGGGCTTCCAAGTTGAACTTGATGAGTCATAAGAGTAATTTCCTTTTATACATAATACACTCCCTTGATACACAACTGTAGTTCCCAGTTGAACATAGCCAAGTGTGCTTTCTTTACATAATGTAATTCCTGATAGCATCAGTTTTTCAGTTCACAAAACTGATAAAGCACCCCAAAAGGCAAGTTTTATGCAAATATACATAATGAGGTAAAGATTAATAACTATAGCTTATGCAACTGTTTGAAAACCCTGATGTGACATCACCTCTAAAATTCTACCATTCTGCCGTAAGCCCCAATTAACATCTACTCATCAATCCTGCTGAAGTCTTTTCCTCCATTTTATTCAGATCCAATTCATTTTTCTCTACCCACCATATCATCCTATATGCCCCAAACAATTTTTCTGTTCTTTCCTATATAAGGTCAGGGGCTCTGGAGCCACCAATGGACTACCATACAGCTCCCCAAGTAACCTGCCTGACATCTTCCAGCTGTAAAACAAGGATAGCAATGCTGACCTCTCAAACAAGTCAGGCCTGAGCTGCAAGAAAACTGAACTCAACATCAGTGGGCATAACTTGTGAGTTTCAGTGGAGGCAAGACTTTAACCTGTGCTTAGAGCAGTCTGAGGCCAGAATAAGAGACAAATTTCCAGAGCGTTCACCTGCACTCAGCTGTCACCACAGTCACTGCCCATCAGAAATGGTTTTGGTTTTTAAGCAGAAGAATTTAGAAGGTCAAATTTCTTTTAACAAAGTGAAACTACAAAGCTCTGTGCTGCACCACATTCCCCCAGAGAGATGGATGTAACACAGAGGGAAGGCAGCCTCCGAGAAGGAACAGTATTTCCTGCTATGCACCATGACGAGATGAGCTCTGCACCTCTGCTCCAGTGGTGGAGAGCTCCAGCTGGCCAATACCACCACGCTAGAGCAGTAGACCAAGAAGTACGACGCTACGCCAGCAAAGAAGTGCTGGTCTGGGCAAACTTAGAAGACAAATCACTAGTTGGTCCCAATTTATTTCTCAGTCTCTGGAGATAAGGCAGCCACATACCAACTTGAAACCATCTTGTGCAGGTTAGAAACACCTAAACCATGATGCAGGCCTGCCAAAGATAAGGCAAAATTAAAATATTCTGGTTTGAGAGCATCCCAGTACCAAAACTTAAAAACTATGAACTAGGTAATCCTTCATGATAAACCATCACGCAGAACACAAAGGGTAGTTACGTCCACACTGAAAAACAGTCATACCACAAGCAAGAGAAACAAACAATTATGAAGACCCTGTGCCTGCTGAAGACAGCATATTATAAACCCACACTATTTTCTGCGACTGAATGAACTGAATTTACAATGGCGAGAAGAGAGATAATGTAGCTTAAAACTATTTTAAAAAATTCCATGCAAGCCTCTCCCTTTTGATGTCAGGTCACTCTCAGACCATGGTGTCAACAAATCACTCAGTGTCACACATTTATTTGAGGGAGAAAACACAGAGATGGTATCTTTCCTCAGCTACAGTACACTACAGCTCTCCTGAGGGTACACCCAAGTAGCTAAAAAAACCTCTAAAATTATTTGAGAAACCAAAATAAAACCAATGCACTCAGAGAGGCATTACTTCCCTGAATCTGCATCAGAGTGCGGTTCACAGCTTCAGTTTTTCTGCCCAACCTCCAGTCCTCTGTTCTCCTCACTCCGTGGCGGGATATTAACCCAGAATTACAGAAGTCAGCATTTTAGAGTCATCAGCTAAGCCACTCTGAAGATGAAAGTGAGAAAATCATTGCAAGTGACTACATATTGAAGTCTATGGCTGAATGGATACCTTATAATTTCAGGATCTCTGAGAATACATGAAGAATAGCTGTAATATAATCCAATGGGAACTTTGGTATCATGCATGTCTCATGCATAAGTAAGAGTCATGACAGGAACTGCAGAACCAAAGGTTTGAGGGACAGTGTGAAAAAGGAAAAGTGTCATCATTGGGAAATGTTAATGTTGGGAATTAAAAATGTAAGTGCAGGCAGAGATCTTTAAAAGAGCCATTTAAAAATGCATATTTTGTGAGTTGCGTATTGGTCTTAAGAATAATCTCCAACAGAATATCTCAGATCCATTTAGAAAAGTTACAATAAGAACACAGGAGGAGAACAGTAGAGGAGGCTTCTACACTTGATATTCCCTTTCATATCAAAAACAGTTAAAGGTAAAAGGCTGAACACTTAGCTTCAGGGCAACAACTACTTCTCTATTCACTAACACAAAGCATACTTCCATACAGAGTCAGTGGAAGTGCACATCTCTCAGACTATGTCCAAGTTACCTCTGCCTTTAGCTGTTGGCAAGTAGAAATGCCCCTAAACCTATATGCTTGCCCACCTCCCCTGTTCCGACATGAAAAGCAGAAGAGGGGAAAAACAGCTGAACTGCCAAGCATTAAAATTAAGGCACACCAAAACCACCAGGGCTTTGCAGCTTCACCTTCCATTAAAAAAAATAAAATTTAAAATTGCATTGGATTTGTTAATTTCAGAAGTGCTTCAGCACAGTCTCCATGGGTGGCTGCAAAACTATCAACTTTTGCTTAGGCAGTATCAACTATTTCTTGTGGCAGCTCCTTTTGTCAGTGACTCATACTGGGTTTTGCTCTTAAAGATGTCTTCTCACTGAAAAATTTGCAGATTTAAAAGAAACAAGCAATTCAAGGGCTCTAAAACTGGTGTCCAGGTCAACAAAGAGTACAATCTACTTCCTCCCCATGTTCAAGCAGAAAGCCTGAGCTCTGTAGAGCCTGTAGATATTAAAAGCATATTACGACCTTCTTCAAATATGCTGATAGTGGCAAGACACATTCTCATCAACAGAAAGCTGGCATAATTCTTGTTTCCATGTCCCCAAAGAGCTATTTTCCATCCCATCAACTAGTCTTATAATAAATAGCATCAATACAGCTAACTGAGAGCTCCTAAAAATTTCACAGCCATACTAAAGGATCACAAAATATTCAGTTAATTTTCATTCAGGTACATATACATAAACACAAAATACTGCCTTTTTTGTTTTCTTTGTAAACATTTTAATACTTGAACATCACAACAGATATTTTAAGACGTGGGGGCTAATTTAAAGGTAAAAGAAAAATCTAAAGCAGCTCTATCAGGCTGAAAGCAGCACAAACAGATCAGGTTTGAGAAATAAAAGCCAAGCATTTTGCTGCTTATTTAACTCTACCCCCTTTGATAAGGTGTTCCCTCAGGCTACTTCTACAACAGCACTGAATAGGAAAAAGAAGGAATTTGAAACATCTGAACTGGCAGCTCAATATGTAACTCAGTATGACAACTGTGAAATCTGAGGGCTCTCTAGAGTTGTCACATTTTACATTTGAGTCTTTCATAGGCTTACTGAATGTGGTAGGCTGATCGAATTTAATGAATAAGAGAGCCTGAGTTTTTAGTCATTTCGAACCAGAAGCTGTGCTTGCATAGCACTGCCATACTGAATGGAGAACCTGGCCCAGTACTTCTTCAGTAGCAAACACCTGCACAGTAGTGCATGCCTACTGAAGGTGATTTATTCTGCATTTGTTATGCATACTGAATGCTTTATTATCTTTATTGTGTTCAAGTTTTTAACAGTTGCAGTGGTAGATGTATCCTTAGCTATATCTAGGACTCCTTCTCCAGAAAAAAAGCTAGAGCTGACAATATCCATCAGTGGTTAATTTCCTTAAGTAACCAGAGTCAAGATCATTTATGTCTTCTGTAGCATTCAGTTCAGTTGATAAATACAGCAGTATGCGCAGGGTTTTTTCTGCCTGTATTTTAAGATGGGCCTCCCCAGTCTAAGTACAGATCTGTCAATCCTTCTTCATATATCAAAAAAGACACAAAGGAAACTTCACTTTCTAAACCACTTCAAACATTTATGGCATAGCATGCAGCAAAACTGTAACAGCCCTTTGACAAAATACAAAATGGAAATTGTCTAAATGAGAGACAAGCAACAAAACAGAAACTAATTAACTAGAGAAGGAAGCTCAGAGCAAGAAGGAGGAGAGCACAGTTTATTCTTTCACAGCAGAGCAGTAATTTTACTGCAAGGTCAAAGGAAACTGAAGAGCTCAGCTGGACTGGGCGGTGGCCCAAACCAGGTGGGAGTGCACCAGATCATGACCAAAGGCTTCTCAGACCAAAAATTAACTTTGCAAGTTAAAAATGGACAGAACACGAAAAAAAAGTGGAGGAAAATAACAGATTCCTGGTGTAGGCGACAAGCTCAGCCTAAGAAAGAAACCACAGACATGTTCTCTGAAAACCTGCAAGATAAAAGGCTCTCTAAACTTCTGTTACCAAGCAATGCATCTGGTCGCGGGGATTTGGCAGAGTTTACTGAAACGTAGCAGTGGATGGGACGATAGCACATAGGAAGCATGGGAAGAAAGACTCATCTTGTCACTGGGAAGTGCAAGATCAGCTTACAGAACCTATAAAGGGTATCAGTGGGAGGTGTAACAAACCTGGTGCAATCACAGAAAGTGCTACTCTTCTCAAAATAAAAAAAGGTTGGGGTCAGATCATAAGAGACTGAATTCAGGCTATTTAAATAACCAAGAAAACTTGAACATAGTTATTAAGAGATTAATATCACCTCCTTGGTATCATGAAAACAGATGTGAAAGCAACTAGTTGTGTGAAGTCTTCATTGTGGTAGAATACATCATCAGTCCAAATCTGACAAGAGAAAACTAGAAGCCAATACAAGAACACCTTGCCTTGGCTTTTGTTTGCATTTTACTGTGGTAAAGACCTCAGGCTATTAAGAAGCAAGACCTAAGCCACCATCAGGAACATGCTTCCTTCAACCACATCACTGTTTAGTTTTGTTTCTTTGCATACAGAATTTCTTCATTTATCACCCTTATTTCAGAGAAGCACAGAGACCCATGTTCAAACATGCCCCTTCCATCATCTTACTATGAGTATTGCAGTCTTGGAAACACCAAGTGAAATACTTAGCAACTGAAGTAACATTAGGAGAGAGAGTAGAACACTGCTTTCCAAGACGCCTATGTTTTATTTCACAGCAGCACGATACATCCATTTAGCACTCACAAAAGACAAAATGCTCTGCTGTGATACCTTTCAATAAAAGTTGATGGTAATACATGACTACTATCTTTTAATTAAGGAACCTCTTAAAGTGCAGTATAACTGCAACATTGTTACTGTTCCTCTCTGGGGTATGCTATTAGGAAGTGATGGCAGTTAAATTAGGTAAGTAATGTGTTCTTATTGCCATAAAGTTTGCAAATCTTATCTAAAAAGACACAGTTCAAAAGCATGAAAATGCACTGGAAAGCACCAGTATGCAAGTCTGGAAGACATACAGAGTATTGGCAATAACCTAGAAAATGCCTTTGTGTACAGTTTGAGTAATAGTCTTCTATAAAATTGACTGAAAGGACTCAGTGTATGTACGTGTTCTTCATTTTAAGTGCACTATAGCTGCAAAGAATAGAGATGCCATACTGAAGATTCCTAATACAATATGCTAGAATTTTGCCAGAAGAAAGCAACAGAGTTCCTGCATCCTGGATTTCAAGAGAGGAGGAAAACTCTTCAGCCCAGTGGAAGCTATAAATAATCACAGAAACATGCAACTTATAAAAATTCCAGGTTTTTTTTCTCCAGTGAAGAGGATTAAAATTTATGTCACTATCCATGACATTAAAGGTGACCCAGATATCAGCACCTGACAAAGATAATGAGAAAAAATCATGTTTCAGAGAATGTAAGTTTAAAAACAAAAGGAACATTTTAAGCATTGATCTGAACAAGTAGCAAATTAAGTGACTTCCTGCTTTCAAGGTCTTTATTCTGAGAGGCTGGTGGTTGTGAGTGTTGCTACAAGACCACATTAGTCCTTCCACAAACGAGCATGCTGAACATGTAATGGCTGAACATGAAAGTGATGGCTGGGATACTGTTAGTCAGGCCATGAAGAAGTTGAGATGCAGGAGGTAAAATGAAAGAAGGCACATGAAAGAGATGAAACGGGGCAGAGGCGGTATTGGACTAAACTGACAGACTGAATGCACGGTAGGGGACAGACAAGTAGCTTTTATGCAAGTTTCACCTATCTTTTGATACAACAGGGCACTAAGTACCAGTATTTTTGCGCTAAAAACTAGCATGTTTTTCAGCATGTTGAGTCGCCCAAACATGCAATCGCACAACACCTGCAGAAACAGGGAAAAACTATTTCCTTACCACTTGTCTGGTTTATCAGTCTGCTCACACCGACAGTACATGCTTTGCTACATGTCAGAGAGGAAAAACATTCCTGTATTTAACTCAGATGTGTATGTATCTGATTAAATACTCCACTTACTGCAACAGTGCATGGCAGAACAACAGCTGTACAACACAACACAGCAAAATGAGCTGAGTAACTGCAGGGGAAGGACAACTAAGCGCCTATTGTCACGCATGCCAAGGAGGGCCCACAACTCTCTTTTCTGACATGCGTCCTGAAGAATTTTAGCATTTCATAACGAGCAAGGGTCCTACAATATTTGAAAGGCAGATTTCAGGAACTAGGTCAATGCTCAGCAATGTGCTATTTGTATCTTAAATATAAGGATGGTTTTAATTTTCTAAGCAAATGCACACCACCAGATCAGCAGAAACATACAAAAAAGGGTTGTTTCCCTTTTCTCCACTTTTGAAGCATATTCTCCACCCTTTCCATGAGTCACGACCCACAGATCACTACATGCTGTATTAACATACCATGTATTTCTTGGGCAATAACATAGCTGTATCATAAAGCTTGAGCCAAGATTTTGTAAGGACAGGATTTTTGTAAGCAAACAGAATATGCCATTTTCTATCTCAAAGATTTTTAACAGTCATACCTTATTTTTAATTGAAATATATGTTCCAAAAACTAGGCAAATAACTTTGGCTATCTATAGATGCAGCTAGCATTTTGAAGGACTGCATGGTATTCAAGCAACAGAAGCTTGAATGCAGCTTCCCATGTTGGTATCTCAGAGTTCATCTCCCGCAACTCTACTTGACTAAGAGCGAGATAAAGTTGCATTCAGTTGTTAGAAATGTTAATGGTCACACTTTAATATTTCCATTGCCACCCAAGGATCAGTCTGGCATTCAGGCTTTGTGCAATGACAACGCCTAACATTAGATTTTTTTTTTTTTTAAATCCTTTGGCTTCCCTAAAGCCAAATACTATCATCTGAACATATTAATGTAAGTTTGGTCTGTTCACTCTGGGATTCTCTTTGTCACTGTAATTCCAGCATATCCTTTAGTAGTAACTGGGCTCTTTTCCACATATTTGCAAGATGACTGTCCTTTCTATACATTCATTTAGCTTGATCTGGCTGCCACACCATACAATGATTTTTCTCACAGTGCTAACAATATTCATCGTTAATTCCACCTTCATGCAGGCAGACTTTCTCCCAACAGCATTGGATTCAGGAACACACTCTAAAGGTAGTTACAGTATATGAAACCCAAGAATATTTCTGTACTTTGTCTTCCTTACATCTGCTTTGAAATGTTCTTTTATCCAACTCTTTGCTATGTACTTTTTCACACAACAGCCATTCCAAATTCTATTTTAAAAAAAAAGTATTTATGGTATGAGTGCATGCCTTCACTCTCCTAAGGTTTCATCTAAAAATTAACAAAACAATTAAGGCTGAAATCCTTAATTAAGTTAAGGTGGAGGAGGATTGGATTTCACTCTGGACTTTTAAGAGAATCATTCCTTCCTTCATCACTGTCCAGCCACACCTGAAGGCAGGCCTTAAGCCATACAGAAGGCAGGACATTTACAGATCTCCACTCAAAAATGACTTATTTTAGAATGATAGTTGAGGTCCTCCTCACCCTTCCCTTCCTTTCCCCTCCTCTTCAATTCAAACAAACAAAGGCTCTTTCCAAAGTCTTTGGATAGATTTGATCTTAAGGACAGGAAAATATCTGTGTGACAACAGTCTAGAACAGACATTTTTTTGTCCCCACTAAGCCACGATGTTAGTTAATTGCTTAATTCTCACTGAGCTTGGCTAAACTAACTTAAAAAGCCATAAGAAAGCCAAAAAATGTGAACGATGTAGTTAATTATACAACAACAAAGCAGTGCCAATATTCATACTTACAGGCTGAGGCTGTTCTGCAATACAGCAGTTGAAACACAACCAAAATTCACTCATTGTTTACAGTCTGAAGTGGGAACACAGATGAAAAGCAGGACTCAGCCTCTGTAAATCTGTCTCCAGGTAGCAAGTTCTTTAAATGGGCTTATTTATAATGGTTCCAATGGAAAAATCTTTTCTCTGTTGAGCTCTTCTCCAAAGACAAGTCAGTCCCAGGACAAACAACTTGAAGGCAAAAAGTTATTTTAGAGTCTTCTTTCAGAAGGTTGGTCCCAGCACCACAGAAATGTTACGTATGCTTCTTTGGTCCCTAGCGTTATGTGAACCTGGAAACAGAAGTACATTACATCAAAAAGAAAGAATATACAGAATCTTGTGCTCCCAGACAGCCACCCACACCAGTGATTTCTTGGTAGTATCTTGAACCACAGACTGAAGAGACACTGGCAAACAAGTCACGTGCTTATTTCTACAGTGACTACCAAAAATGGCATATACCAGAAATCCATATGAGGCTTACATTCCAGCTTTGGTTAGACAAAGTGGTATCAAGAACTGGTGTCCAATCTTTTGGCAGCCATCTCTTGTTTGATCTGTTTCTAAGTTTCAAATGTCATTTTTGAAAGTGACAATTGCCCATACAGCCCTTTAAACTTCTTAGGGAATTGTGCCTATTGACACTTCATATTTCTCAATGGAAAAGCTACACAGTCCATTCACAGTGCAAGGTTTAAATAGTATTTAACCACAACCCTGTCACACAGCTGTCAAGCAAAGGTGTGCTTTTCTAAATGTTGAGTAAACAAATAAATGGATTTCTGTATATGGAAAATTTGCAAAATGGCTGGACTTGGTCAACTCAAGGTATTTTCCTTCCGCTCTCTCTACCCTCCTGCTTAGTTGGCTTCAAAATAGGACATTACTTGTAGAGTTTGAAACTGTTCCCTTAAACCTCTAAAATTCCTCATGTGGAACAACAGAGGCTCCAGATTCCAACCATTCCTTTGCTAAAATAATGTTTATTGGTTAATCTCCAACTCGGTTTCTTTCAGTAAGAGTGCAATAAAAATTCCTGTGAGATTTCACCCTGGTCATTTATCTTGCCATCTATCATAAACCTTACTTGCAGAGAAAGTGAGATAATGAGTATTCAGAAGTTTTTACATGCCTACTCCTTAATAATTCTATATACAACTGCATCTTCATTCACAGAAATGTGTGCACAACTATGCACCATTATTTGTATGCAATTCCTCACAGTATGAAGTGGTTTGGAGACTCCATGGGATACATAAACTACATATATATATGTACATACACGCACATTCTGTGGCAGAGCAGTCCCACTTAGCTACTGCCTTCATCAGTTCTCTACGTGCCAAGCACAGAAGCAATTAGGCCCCTCATTTACTACGTACAAGCCAAGTTACTGTACTGTGCAGCCACTACTAGCCAGGTACTTTCCAGGACTGTTGGCTACAATGCACACATACAGAAATAGAGTAGCACCTTTCCCATACTAAGTCCAAAGCCTCTGGGAAGCTTTCCCACTTCTTACCTTTTAAGAGACTAACAGAGGCTCTTGAAGAAATAAATGCATGCTGCAGTAACACCATCTAAATAGCAAAAGCCCAGCAAAAGTACTTCTCTCCTAGCTTTGAAAAAGCTACTGGTAGTGTTTAAATTAAGTTTACATGCCTGTTTGTGGCATTTCTTGCCTGAAGATCAGAATAGGAAGGGGGGAAATAAAATGCTTTGCTAGCTTTTCCTATCACTAACACCATACAGAGCAAAGCAAATTTATTAAACAGAACACCTTGAGGGTAAGAAAAAACCTAAACAAACAAAAAAAAGAAACAAAAAATCCTTCTACACAACCTTTCTTTTGTCAGACACTTCAAAAATAGGTCTTAGTACAGTGCTAGTATGACATATTTTCACTACTTAAAAGTATATTTTTTTCTACCTCAAAGATGATAATCTAAATCCCATGTATGTGTCAAGAAGCTGCAATAAAACACGGGAATTATCAACCAACAGTGTGAAATCCAAGAATGAAAATAACTTTGAAACTCTCTAACGAAGTTCTCACTTCGTAATTACGTAGCTTCACATTATTTTCTCAATTCTTCTGGTTACTGAAAGTTTGATCAACTTTAAATAGCAAGAGCTGGACTAACGTAGAAAAGCTTGATAAGAAAATACTGTTCTCTGCCATCTCAGAATTTGCATGTTACACAATTATTTTCTAAACTTGATTCAATATGTAACGAAATTGGAACTAAAACATGGTTAATTCTGTTAAGCATGTAACAACTGACAATTTTAGTCCAATAACTGTACAGCTTATCTCTCCTTAAAATGTGGTGGTTTTACTTCTGAGAAGATAGCCTCCAAGTTGTTCTGAAATGCAGCAATGCTCCCCCAATACTAGCTGCTCAGACTATGAGAAACTGAGAAAGCAAGTACTCAAAGTTAGAACATTTTGAAGTCTAATATATCGTAACCTGCCAGAGCTATAAATGGATACAATGGGCTTCCCTTGCTGCGCAAGTGACCCAATGTTCTGATTTGCAGCTCCTGAAATTCTGACGCTCGTATTATTGCTTCCTCACAATCTCTTTTTACAAAGTCCAGATTTAACATACCAAATTCTTGTTCTCACAGAGGGTTAACTTCCATCCCGCTGTCACCCCCACGTACAGAAGACGTACATGGAAAGGGCAGGGACATTCCTCTGTCGATCCATCTCCCCATTTGCTCACTGATAGCAGGCACGGTCCTCCATCTCACTGCAGCGTTAAGTGCCGTGTTGCGCTGAAGCCCTGGGCACAAACCCAAAGGGCTTGTGCACGCTCCTGTGAGCCTGGAAGGCTCTTCCTGGTTACAAAACACACACAGGTGCCCAAGACTTTCTCCACCGAGCCACTCTCAGCATGCAGGACTTGTGCCCTCCAGGACAGCGTTCTCTTTGAATCTGACTTCCCCCCCTTTAAATCAAAAGCTGCTGAATGACAAAGCTGAGCTAGAGGTCATGAATAGTCGTCTCTGGTAACACATTCATTCTTAAAAATGTATTTTATCTTCTACAGCCTGTATAATGCCACATTTGCCTCTAATTTCATGGTTCTGCAATCAGTACCAAGCAGTTTTTCAATCTGTTGTCTTTTAATCAGAAAAAACCAGTGGTGGGAGGACATACTCGTTAAGTCTGGAGGAAACTGACAGTAACTGCACCTCTTAAAAGGCAAACAAAAGCTTAGCAGGATTTGTTAGAGCACTGGAACGTTATACACCCCCACTCTGCTAACGTTATACACCCCCACTCTGCTAAACAAATGATTTTTACAGCGGCCAAGTTAATATAAAAGATCAGGTATAAATCTGCCTCACCAAAATGGAAAGAAAAAGCAATTAAACTGAAGCCAAAAAGGCGTATCGGCACTGCGATGTCAACAGCAACGTACTAGGACTTCTCTTACACTGCTAATTGCTTGTTTAAAGAACAAGTTGAAACAGGAAAATTCTGCTGTTCTTTTCCAAATTATTGGTTATTAAAAAAAAGAAAGAAAAAAGCACCATACTGACCTACAGCTACCAGCCAGGTAATTACGCAGTAACAGTATCTCATGAGAAAGTGTTCCTGCAAAGCCTGGACTACACCCCAAACTAGCTGCAATTAATGAGATCCCAAAACATGTGCAATACTTCACAGCTAGTTCTCTGCTTTGTTGTAGGATCAAGCTTTTAATATGGCGCTGTTCACAAGTGTTGCTGCGTTTGTCTGTGTAGACTTGCCAGATGAAGAGGACAACAGAGGCTGAAGAAGACAGTTCCAGACAACAGCTCTGCCAATCTTTGGTTTTGCTCTTTACACAGTTTATGGTGTTCAGAGTGGCAGAACATCATACAGCTCATGTCAAAAAGACAAGGCACATATTCTATCTGAACCAGAAAGTTAATCAGAGCGATGAATGGTGAAACACCCATTTGCTTTTTCCCATTTAAACTTTCTGAACTCTGAATGTGACTTAGAGTGTACGATTCACAGTGCAAGAACGCACAGGACTATCGTGCTGAAGAAATCTGTCAAATTTTAAGGCTTTTATACCTTATGCACAACTTTAATTTCATCCCATTTATAGAAATTTTAAGTAGTATGGAGAAATATAGATATTAAAAAGGATACTTTGTTTAAAATTTAAAATGAAAACCAATGAGGTAATTTTCATCACTCCGAAGTTTACCACAGTAGCTGATCTAGTGCAAAACCCAAAACTTCTGCTTATTGTTAAATACCAGTCATAAAGGCAGTAAGTACAAACATTGCATTAATGGATAGTGGGGGTGGAGCACATTCTCTTACAGTATCAGTAATTTTTCTTATTAAAGCAGTATTAACTTTTCTGTAGGAAACAAACAGAGCAGGAAAGGAGGAAGGGTAAAAAAAGAAATCAATCTCCCCTTCAAGCTCTTCAAGTTTACCAGCAAAAAGCAGGTTAGAGAGCATTTACCTTAGCTGATCCAAACAGGAATATGCTGCATGCTGTGGAGGGTCAGTTATAATAAAGCTACTTATTAATTATATAGCTTAAGAACAGCCCGCTGTTTTTAGAAAACATCTATAAAGTTCCTTTTAAGGGTCAACCCTCTATATCCTTTGACTGCATACTGTTCACTACGGCTTCAAGCAGGAAGTGCGCTAACAACGCTCTGACAATTACTTGAAACAAATAAAACCACAGGAAGAGAAAGAAAATGACTGCAGGTGTTAACATCTGAATTTAACTAGATTTGCTCCAAAGCTCAGACTACCAAAAAAAAAAAGTGAAGCATGCACAAAGTCATGACTCAGTATGCCATGTCACGACATGACATGATGTACCACGACATGCACATGTATGTACAAAGTCATGACTCAGTATGCCATGTCATGACATAACACGATGTACCACGACGTACACATGTATGCACAAAGTCACAACCAGGACTACTACTAGTGTTTTAGTCTCAAGTGCTTTATAAGAAATAAATTTACAATTATTCTTGATATGGAAGTGTCATTCCATAAAAGGCACTTTTTTTGCCTAAAGGCTCTGAACAGCTATCATTTGTTTCAGTTCTGCAAACTGTAAAGAGAAAATTATCATTTCAGAGTGTGTTTTTAAGATTTCTTCCATATTTTTCACTTTTATTTTTCACTATTTCTATTGTAGCCATACCATTTCCTCTTGCTGCTTAGCTGACAGTCAAGTGGCAGCAAGAAATGAGGGGGGTAGGGGATTAAGGTGTGTCCAAACCAACAGAGAGGTTGTGCTGGTGCACACGTCCATACACTTATAGCTGTAGCAACTGGAGGATGCTCTCCAGCTCTCAAAGGAAGTGAGAATTGTTTACTACTCCCTTGCCAGCCTCATTTTTTGAAATAAAAAAATCTGTACAAGAAGCACTAGAGGTTTTAAACAATCACTACCTATAGGGAAAGTTGCCTTCATGCATGAATTTTGTATCAGAAACTATCTCACCAGGGCAGTGCACTTGCAGAAGCACTCTTGCTCCCTTCCCCCCTAGCAGAGCAGGCACTTCTGGGGACTTCGGCACTGCTTTTAATGCACCAATTATCTTTTGCACTTTCAGATCCTGAGAAACCTGAGCTGCAACTAACTCGACAGACAAAAGGACAACATTCACCATCGACATAGGCTGAGTAAGGCTGAAATCCCTTTTTCACTTCCTCATAACTTTCCCATACCTATTCTGCACACTCCCCCCCCCCCCCCCCCCCAAGTGCTTTAGTGTTTAGTTTCAAGACACTGAAGAAGCTTCTTCAAAGTTTGAGTTAGACTTTCTTGTGCATTTTCAAACCCGGAATGCATAGGTCCTGACTCTGTAAAAAGGTATTTTATTCATGTCTTTATGACACAGTTTTGAACATTATGACTAAAGCTATTTATAAGATTTTATTATAGGGTTTTATTTTGTGATTATTGGTCATTTGGAGTCAGTTCTTTTTTTTGCCCCTATTTATACTGAAATGGTTTTCATTAGTATATTTCCTTAAGAAACTTAGGAATAGGCTGTACTTCAAATCAAGCTCAACACAAATTAATAGCCATGAACGACTACATATTATGAGAGTACTTTACTTCTGAATTAAAAGTTTCAAAGAATATTGAAAATGGTGGCATAGGATGAAGGTACTCTACGGCTTACTTAAAGGAGAAAGATGGGTTGGTTTTTTTAATTCTTGCTGTTAATAGGAGGGAGTCTAGCTTTAGAAACAATCTCATCTTTCACTGGAACTGAAACACCTCCAGTTTTTGTTTGTGTTTTCAGTTTGTACAAAGCCACAAGTTTCCCTGCAGCAAATGTACACATCTGAGACAATAGATGGGAAGACAGCAAAAGATACGGGAAGGGAACCACAGCAAGTCTGTAAGGAGAAATACCAGGCTTTTCATAGCAGGTCACTGACGGCATGAGAGGAAGCTGTAAAGCAGGTGAAGGCAGGGAAGCACACCATTCGGTCAAGGAAAGAAGAGTTCACGCAGTGTGACAGTAATCATGTTGTTTGCAAGTGCCAGCTGGGAGCTTAAAGCAGAGAGCCTTTAAACATCTTTAAAACATCTTGATAGTGTGAAGCTCAAACATTTGTTTTATCATTGACAAGTGTCCTGCCCCACCCCACCCCCCACCTTTTTTTAAACACCCCCTACCTGCAATTGCCTGAGTTTTACTCTCTAGCCTTTCTGTTAAATTTAATTATTTCAGCTAAGTGGCCTGGCCCTTGAAAGGTTCTTATTACTTTGTGCACAAAACCAACAAATGAAACAGACAGTATTACACTGGTCCCCTTAAAATTCCCTGTGTCCAGTCTGAAACATAAAAACATAGCTTTTCAGGACCAAACCAAGTTTAACAGGCAATACTCTGTCAGTGACTGAGCAGTGCAGGTAACCTTCTCCCCAGCACTGACATTTCAAAGCTTCCTGTGTCTTCAATTAATAATTGCTTTCAATAAACATGGGTTCAGTGCAGCTTCCTGAAACAGCTGATACATAGCTCATACTATTTCCCACACATACATGCAGACAGGAACCTACTTCTCTGAAAACCAGAGCACAGAACATCTAATAGTTCTGCACTGTGAAAATATAGAAAGACTAACAGAAAATTAATGGTCCAGACTGATTTACTAAATAACAGGAAGACAAACCAAAGACAAAATAAGTATGTTTTGTCCTGCCTCAGATATAGTCTAGGCATAATATATTTTGCCCTGCCTACAAAAACAGTCAGTTAAGAACAAGTAAGAAGCCTTTGAGAATCCACCCCTATGGTTTAGGAAATCTGATTTCATATTGCCTGCCCATTCACATTAAAAAAATAAATAAATCCTGTTAGTCAAAGTTCTAATTGGTCAATAACATTATCTTCTTAAGTGGCAAGCCCTATTGAAGGTAACACAAAAGAACACTTTCTCAGCTGGCCTCCTTGTTAATTCTAACAGGTAATACTAGTCGGAGAGAAAAAATAAACAAGGCAAATTAGTGGTCTAAGGCAAGTTCTGAACAGGGCACCATTTCCATAAAGAATGGAGAGGGAAAAAAAAAAAACCCCAAACAAAATAACCAAACCAAAACCTCCTTGAAGAGCCCCCTGTTATTACTTCTAAAGTAAAAATGGGAAATGCTCAACATCGGTGTCCAGAGAGTCCATCATTTTAACAACAGTGTAGCATTAAAATGAATGGAATACTCTATGGGGAAAAAATACCCATGACAAACTATGTGAGAGACCATACAAAATATTCAAGGGACCCCTGCCTGTTTTTTAGTACGACAATAGGTAAAAAACATTATTCACAGTGTTTATAATATTCCTTTTCCCACAGAAAACTAATACACCAAAGCAATTTCCAAGGAAGGTTTAGGACAGAGGAAAGGAATAAGTGAGAACAAGGGAAGAAAAGGCCATTAAAACTGTCAGGAGTTCACAGAGGCAAAGTCTCACCAGTACACTCAGTGTTTCATGTCCAAAAAAAAAAAAAATCAACGTGGCACACGGCTGTTGCAGATTTTAACTTACTACTGTAAGACAGCCTTTCAACAGAAGTCTGCCATTGTATCTAAAGACATTCTAATGCACTTCATTAGATTATTGCTGTCACTTCCTCACCTCCCACTCAAGTACAAAACAATTATGAGACCAATTACAGTAAGCAAAGCAGCATCACATTTTGTGGGACTGGATAAGTTAAGTTTACTCGGTCACCCAGTAACCCTAGCTAGGGTGCACATCTGCCTGTTTGAACAGCCAGACGAATCACCTCTGTTCAAGCCTTCCTTGACACGTGGTGATGAGATGTTTCAAACGAGAAGAGTGCATCAGCTCAAGCAGCACGCTTCTGCTTTAGGTTTCAGTTCCGTAGCTTGCAAGCAACTACACAGCAATATTCTTCTGTTCAGTGCAACAGAACAGCGTATTTTTCATCTCCCAGCATTTAAGGACCTACCATTTCTTTATATTTATTCTCTAGCCCTTTTACCTTTTCTCTATTATTAGCTGCTTTAGGTGACTTGAACTCTGTGTGTGCACCTGCATGTATGCACATGGGAGATTGCTTAAAGAAACTTAAAAATTAAGCCAAATCACATTTAGAAAGATATTTGGATCACTCTAGAATAGAAGTGGAGTTTAGGACATTTGGACTATGTACTTACAGGAGTTATAGGCAGAGACCTATTAGTTTATGCAGCCCATCTTCTCAGGTGTACCAGTTCCCAGGTAGCAGTACAGTCTATTCTACTGTGCAGTCTACTGTACTGTGCAGTCTATTGTACTTTCAGTGCTCCCGTTAACACTCCTGAATGACCACTCTGCAGCTTAACACAGATCACATCCGCTGGCTTCAACTTCTACCACCTTTAGTGGTTGCTTATTTAAATAGCATTCACACAACAACCACACATATACAAGTCTAAATTAGGCTACAACTGGTCTGGAGTGGTGTCAGTTCTTCCTGACTAGACACTTCAAAGCAATATATTAAAATAGTTGGTTTATTTCGTAGGAAGTCCATCTTCAGACAGAAAATGGTGCAGAAATACAAGCAATACCACCCAAGTTAGGCAGGAAAAGCAGGATGTTACTGCAGCATATGGCAGAGCCAGGAAGCACAGAAGTTTTAGAACCGGTGAGACGTGGCAAGTGCTAACTGGGCCTGTTAAAATTTCACTCTAAAGATAAGCATAGGGAGCTGTACCAGTAGGCTGACAAAGCAAGTCTCAAAAAGAATGCTCTAGTCAGAGATATGCATACATGTGAAAATGCTTACCATAGCTATGTGTGTTTTCAGACCAGAGCACAGGAGGGTGGGAAATCAGATATTGCCTGGCGTTTTCCTCTTCTCCCATCAACAGCCAGAGATCTGCTAGTACAGTACTGAGTAACGCACAGCACGAAGTGACACCCAGACAGGAGGGTCAGGTTTCATCTTTATCTAGCAGCGTACAGCATGAGACGGTTCTCTGCCTCTGCCTCCAGACAACTCTTAAGTCACTTAAGGGAAAGGAAAATCTAAAAACGTAACTGTAGCAACAAAGAAGCTTGGTTCATGTATCATAATTTAAATATCCCATAATGCAGAAGAGTGTCCTAATTCCATAATCCTTAAACAATTGCAAAGAAAACAATGAACTGAAATACAACTACTAAGTAAGAAGTACACACAGAGAGATTCTAGACTTCCTCAGCACAGATAACTCCTCTTAGCCACTTCTACGCACGAGAAGCCGACCAAATACCATGACTGTGTGTGCATGCACATGTCCATATGAAGCCACCTGCACAATCTTCAATTCAGTAACTGCAGCAATCACCAAGTGTTTCATTCCTATGGCTAAGGCTATCATGCTATATACAGCAAGGATGAAAATAACCAGAAAGCTAACAAGCTTTTACCTCTACAAATCTCAGACAGCTAGTCTGTATTAAGGAGAACAACTACAAACTGAAAAAAGTTTCTAGGATCAGCTGGTAAAGAAAAATTTCATATATTAGAGTTGCAGTCAGTATGAAATGACATGCAGGTCAACAGCAACTTTTTTTTTTTTTCCCCCTGAAAGGAACACTCATTTTTCAAAACAGAATGGATTTAGGGAGGGGAGAAAAAAATGGAGAAAATCTCTTCAGGAGACTTTTTTTTTTTTAAATCTCTACAATTGTTCGCACTAAGCCATTACACATGCGCACATAAACATAGCTCATTAGTAGCAATAACACCAGTACCTATACAGGGTTGTTTCACAGAGGAAATCCTATAACTCAGTATCCTATTTTGGGACCACTTTCAGACTGCAGCTTAATTCAGATACTGCACACGAACTAAGAGGAATTATTGCTCTTTCCTTCTCCCTCCCCCAAGCTGGGAACCACTGCAAATGATCCTTAATATTCAGTTGAATTTGAGTATTTACTCTTTGGAATAAATACTTGACCACAGAGAGCTCTTAACTGTCGTTTGCAAAACACTGATAAAAATGTTTATCTCGACAATCAAAGGCAAGAGTATGAAAAATGTAACTGCAAACAAAATCTTGAAAATCCTCACTCATTTTCATTTTGTGATAGACATTTGCTTATTAATTTTTTGGTTGGAAGTGCAGATCAAGTTTGTTGTTTGGCAAGCCTTGTGAGGGATGCACTCACTCTGCGTGAACAGTGCTTTAGTTCAGGCACCACGGACAAGGAGGTCTGACTGAAGTCAGCCCCGCTGTGCAAACCGTGAGAACTGTGCTAGGCTGTATCTTCACAGGGACTAAGGAATCTAGGCCATGTCCTAACCAGGAGCTAACAGTACCAGCCTGAGCTGGGATTAGACAAAACTAAAACTGCTACACCTGCACATACACCAAAGCAGGGTTTGACTACAAGTCAATCACTTAACGCTGTAAGTATCTGTAGCCCGCCCCGAGCCCACTGAACTCTCCTGTATGGCAGCAAGCTGCACGGCAGTGATCTCCCCCTTGAGCAGGGACACCTCTCAAGGTTACTCCTCGAAGCTGAGACCCCTTACCCAGCACCTGATATCTATAACGAGGTAAACAGTATTTTACAATGAAGTATCATAGAATTATAGAGTATCTCAAGTTGGAAGGGACCCATAAGGATGACTGAGTCCAACTCCCTGCTCCTCGCAGGACAACCTACAACTAAACCATATGACTAAGAGCATCATCCAGATGCCCCTTGAACTCTGACAGGCTTGGTGCCATGACCACTTCCCTGGGGAGCCTGTTCCAGTGACCGACCACCCTCTCACTGAAGGACCTTTTCCTAATGTCCAGTCACAACTTCCCCTGATGCAGCTTCATTCCATTTCGCCGTGTCCTATCGCTGGTCACCAGAGAGAGGAGATCAGCACCTCCCCCTCCACTGCCCCCCTTGAGGAAGTTGTAGACTGCCATGAGGTCACCCCTCAGCCTTCTCTTCTCCAGGCTGAACAAACCAAGTGACATCAGCCACTCCTCCTAAGTCTTGCCCTCGAGACCTTTCACCGTCTTCCTCACCCTCCTCTGGACACACTCGAATAGTTTGATGTCCTTCTTATATCGAGGCGCCCACAACTGCACAGTCCTTGAGGTGGGACCGCACCAGTGCAGTGCAGAGTGGGACAATCACCTCCCTCAACCAGCTGGCTATGCTGCGCTTGATGCACATTTGGCCCTTCTGGCTGCCAGGGCACTGTTGACTTATATTCAACTTGCCGTCCACCCAAACCCCCAGATCTCTTTCCATGGGGCTGCTCTCCAGCCTCTTGTCCCCCAGTTTGTATGTATAAGCAGGATTACCCCATGCCAGGTGGAGAATCCGGCACTTGATCTTCTTAAATTTCATACTGTTGGTGATTGCCCAGCTCTCTAGTCTATCCAGATATCTCTGTAAGAACTCTCTACCCTCGAGGGAGCCCACAGTTCCTCCTAATTTAGTATCATCAGCAAACTTACTTAATGTACATTTGACTTCTGCACCCAGGTCACTTACAAAACACACTGAAGAGCACTGGCCCTAAAACTGAGCTGCAAGGAACCCCACTGCTGCCTGACGGCCAGCCTGATGTAACCCCATTTACTATAACCCTTTGAGCCCGACCCCTCAGCCCATTGTTCACCCAATGAATTATGGACTTGTCTGGCTGTACGCTGGACATTTTGTCCAGAAGGATACTGTGAGAGACAGTATCAAAAGCTTTGCTAAAATCCAGAAAACCCACATCTGCTGGCTTCCCTTCGTCAACTAGATGGGTGACCCTGTCATCAAAGGAAATTAAGTCAGTTAAGCAGGACTTTCCCCTTGTGAATCCGTGCTGGCTATGACCAATGACTGCATTGTCTCTCAAGTGGTTTTCAATAACTCCCAGAATAAACTTCTCCATAATTTTACCAGGCACTGAAGTGAGACTGACAGGTGTGTAATCACCAGAGTCTTCCTTCTTACCCTTCTTGAAAATTGGATTAAATCACTGCTTAATTACCATTCAATTATTGCTTAATTGATTACCATTTCATTTTCAATCATTGATTATCATTTAATCATTAATAAAACCCTTTTAGTTAACCCCATAATACCACCTTCTCTTAATAATTCACCTGCAACATGTCTTTTTATACACAAGACAACATGAACAACCTTACCAAATAAAGTTTAATTATAAGTTAATAAAATTTAAGAAATCAGGTAGAGAGATGTGCAATTTTAAAACCAAAAGACACTATACCGTAACATACGTAGAAAAATAACCAAGCATACATATAGCCAGCTTAAAATAAAAAGATATGCTGCACAGGACAAATCTCCAACACTGAAATGCAATTTCAATGGAGATACCAGAATTATTGACCTAGTTAAGAAACAAAGTGCTGTACAAAAAAGGGAGTTTCAAAGTGTTCCAGAAACATTTTAACAAAGTACACATACTCAGACGAACAGTTACTGCCCTTCTGAAACCTGAACGTACAGGAAGCTAAATTGTCTCCTCAGAAATGACCTGCCTATCTTGCCAAGAAACACTGAACTGTGTTCCCTGTGTACCCACAAAAAATTCAAGGCCATTACTGCTAAAAATGCCCATTTGGAAAATGACCTGCGGGTCATATCTCAGTGGTGGTGAAGTCACCTGGAGTTTTACTGCCAATGTAAAACCACTGTAAATCTCAAATGGTTTGGCTTTCCTATGAAACGGCCATATATACAGTGGCATATGGCTTACCTACATTGATGGGTATCCAGTGAGTGGAAAAACCTACAATAAAGGTGTGTCAAGGCTAAGAGTTATTTTAAAACTTGATGGAAAAATAAGTTGTTCACACGTGTAAATGCTAAACGGGTTCATTTCAGCTCCCAAACCTGAAAGCTGCTTGCAATGCTTGTCTACTAAATATGAAAGAAACTTTATGTATCTTGATTCTTAGTGGCTCACTATAAGGAAGTAAACAGGCAACGTGAAAAGTGTACTCTGACACAGTGAACTCCACAATGAACTTCTAGTTATATTAACTACAGCTATTCAAAATTGTATTCTGATACAATAGACAGAAAATACCTGTATAGCATGTGGTTAGAAATTTTACTTCCATACATCCTCTTAAAAAGCAGGCATATCACAAATAGGATATGATTTTCTGGATGCAAATTCAGTCTGCCAACAAGTTAAAGAACTTTCATTTAAAAATTGCAGAGATTATCCTATGTCACAAATTATACAACCTTTTCCAAGAGCCCACTAACAGAATGTTTTTAGGAATGCTTCACAACATAAGCAACTGCTCTTGTAAATTCAGAGTTTTGGTTTTTTTAAAGAAAAAAAACCCTCAATTTCTAAAAACATGAAAAACCACTCCTGGGGAATGAATTGTGATAAATACAAACACTCCTTAAACTAAAGACCTTGCTGTTCTTTGTGACGCAAAGGAAATATTTTCTATGTATTACACTAATATGCAAGAGAGGACAGAGACAGTACGCCTGGCCACTTCTGGTTTGTTCCTCAGGACACAGCCAGACAAACTTTTCAGGATACATCTGGATTGTGGGTGGTCTCTTGCCTGCCCTCAAGACATCCACCTTCACGGTTGTGTCAGCTTCACCATTAGTTTGAAAGTTTTCTGTGAAATAGAAGCGTTTGGTTTGTTTAAGACTTGGGCTGTGTGACAACAAGGGACGACAGCCAGATGAGCAGGTAAACTGGCAAGATCTGGAGCAGCTTCTGGGCCATGGGTGCGGGAGGGCAGGTGGGAGCAGCCACCAGGCATCCAGCTTGCTGCAGGCAGACCAGCCTTCCCCATGGGGCAAGCCCTGGGTCAGGAACCCCCAGTCAGCTTCCCGGCACCCAGGTATGGCCTCACTGATGTTACGCGCATCTGCAAGTACCCTCCAGTGCAGATAGCTGACAACTTTTTAAAAAGCTGGAGACGGTAACAGATGGATACTTAGATTACTAAGGTTCTCCTTTTCTCCCCAGTAGAAAACACTAATTCACCTTCACCAGGTTTACTCATCTATTCTGACTGCAAAAGTGCTTCAGCCAGCTGGCTTTGACATACTCACGCGTCTGTTAATTCTCTTCCTTAAAAACACTGCTTTTTATTTGCTCTTAAGCATATTTTGCACCCTTCCTATTCTTTTCCCAATACATTATAGACTAAACTCATGTCACATGTCACACAATGAAAATTACATTCACTCACAGAGGCAGAACTACTACATGAAATTTACAAAGCAGAGTCGTGCCAGCTATTCAGTACAACCTAGTTGAAAAACAATCAGAACAGTATTTTTTCCTCCTAAAAGCACAAGCTTAGGAAAAAAGAAAAAAAATGAAGTACACCAAAAGACACTAAGAATCACATGAAAGGAGACTTTCAGGCTCCAATCTCAATCCGACCAGTGCATCAGAAAGACAAGGTACACACTGCCACTGACATTTCCTCCCAAAATTCTCAGTGCTGCAGCTTTCAATGCTACCTTCGCTACACTGCAAATGGTTTTGCTTTACACGCGAGAACACTGCAGCATGAAAAATAAGCCATTCTAAAGCAAAAAGCACACACAGTTGTAAATCTGCTCTGTGTTTCTATCCAGGGCAATAAAGAAGATTTAAATAGCATGACATTTTTTGCTCAATTTACCTTCTCAGTCACTGGTTTAATTGTTAACCTTCTTGTTGGTAGAAGATGTTTTTTGTACACTAAAACTCAACTCACATCAAAGCTATCTGCTTCTCAATTTAATGCAGTCTGAAAAACAGTACTGCCTATCACACTACCAGGTGTTCAGAAACAGATGTTGTGAATGCACAGTCAACTGTAGTGCTTGTACTATCTGGAGTCTTAACTAGGCTCTGATTTCATTAAACAAAAATTAACAGGCTGTCCAGCTCTTCTTATCAGGCTTGGTTTCCACAACTGAAGGGGGCCTATAGGAAAGACAGGGACAGACTTTTTAGCAAGGCCTGTTGTGACAGGACAAGGAGTAATGGTTTTAAACTAAGGGAGGGCAGATTTAGACTGGATTTAAGAAAGAAATTTTTTACAATGAGGGTGGTGAGGCACTGGAACAAGTTGCCCAGAGAGGTAGTGGAGGCCCCATCCCTGGAAACATTCAAGGTCAGGTTGGATGGGGCTTTGAGCAACCTCATCTAGCCGAAGACGTCCCTGCTCTTGCAGGGAGGCTGGACTAGATTATCTGTAAAGGTCCCTTCCAATCCAAAGCATTCTGTGATTCTATGACTGACCAGAGAGCTCTGTTTTGGATTAGCAAGTAGCTACCACAACAGCACAAGACCTTCCCAAAAAATCCTACCCCCAAAAAAAATCCTCAAAACAAGCACACCACAATCCTCCCCACCCCCAACTGAGGACATTTCATTCTTTAGCTCAAAGCCAGACAGCATTTGCTGCTTACTTCCTATTAGCTTTCAGTTATGGTTAGGTTCCTACACTATGACTTCTGCCTTTAAAAGTCTCTAATCTGTGAATTATATTAAGCACAAACTACCTTATTAATAAAGAATCAGAAAACCTCACGAGGTGCCGAGCGTGGCTGTATGTGAGGGAGCTGACTTGCACAAGCAGAGTAGTGGGACCGATGCCGGACAGGATTTTTGAGCAGGCTACAGAAAGTAAGTGTAGACTAGCTACTGCAACTTCCACATATAGACATGACCCTGATTCACCTAGCCTCAGAGCATGGCCCCTCACCAAATGTCTCCCCCCTGCCTCTCACGTGCTCTGTACCTCACCGGCTGCATGGGCATCTGTGTGGAAAAGGGCACTGATTTGTACATGGTTGACAGTTGGGCATCAAGAGCTAGCTCTAACTTTAAAATATAGCCTAGAGTGCAGTGTATTGCTGTCTTGCATGAAGGAATCAAAGCTGCATCATATCAAAAGTAAAATAACTATTTCCAGGTTACTGTAACAACAACAACAACAAAAAAATATCTGAACTTAAAGGATCTTATTCTCTTCTTATTCTAGGAAATTCATGCATGAAATGCATTTACAGGTACAGTGCTATTATAAAACATTTACTTATTTGTCAATAACTAGTACATACTACCTCAAGAGAAGCTCAGAGCACACAGCCAGCGCAGACACTTTAGTATGATGCTTCTGTTTCAATTTCACAGAAAGATTCTGTTGCCCTGAGGGGAAAGAGGTGCCGATGCTGAACATAGACATGAATTTCTCATTTAGTTGATGCCAGCTAGAAAGCCCCCTACCTATTAAGTAAATATTTTTAATCACCAAGAGCAATTAAGACACCAGTGCAGTGTTTCCACCAGTGAATGAAAAGTCGAAGTTACAAAGAATAAACATGAGATCAACTAATCGAGCTTATTTATCAAACATGGCAGGTTTTTTATTAGCATGGTCACACTTTCAGATGATAGATGGAAGCATAAGACACACCTTTAATTAGAAAAAAATGTATTATGCCCAAAAGCACAAATGACATCGTTGATATAACTGGGTAATTATGCTTTTGAAGATAGGTTTGCAAATCAGCACTTCTGTACTCTGACACCCAGCCTCCAGGTCCTCTTCCTACTCTAACACAGATTTAATCAATTTAACCAAGTTAAACGAGTATATAGCTTCTATATACACTATATCCCTATATTATGGGGCTATAGTATATAGCTTTATAGCATAAAGCTATAGGAGAAAAAAAAAGGAAGGTGATTATAAAAAAACACTTCCTAGGGTTTTTTTCTAAACAGTCTCAGCAGGCAAGTGGTGGAAGTTCCAGCGCATGAGTCATTTAGTACTAAACTGTACAGAGCATTAGTTAAAAAACCAAAAGAAACCCCACACATGAACAGTCACATCTTGGCAAAGAAATTAACAGATGAATGAGCAGATCTTTTTAATTCCATTTTTCTTAATGATTCTGTGGGAAAGAAATCAAAAGGTCTTTAATGTACGTTAAAAAATTGCATTACCAAAAAAATAAAATTGATTCAGTAACCATTTAAAGACTTGGCAAAAACTTTGAGAACCAGTATCAAGCAGGTAAAAGAACTCCAACTTTTTTTTCTGAACATAATATACTCCCAACATATAGAATAGCATAGGGATAACTCTTCATCTTGGGCCACGGTGACTTTACTGATATAGTTTGTGAAGTCAATTTTGTGACAGGATTGTCATAGCAAAGGCTGGTAATTCCTGAATTACTGCAAAAAAAATATCATGCATGTACATGTGAAGATCTTTCAGTATCATCCATTATCATGTCGTATTGCTAACTATTTAACAGGAATTAGTTTAATTTAAACAAAAATAAAAAAGGAAACAATTAGGAGGCTCATAGCAGGCACAGGCTTTGCGATGAGCACTCTGACTTTGAGGAAGTCCTCTGACCTCTTCCACTTTACATGTGTGGGAAACTAAGGCATAATTACAATATTATTTTGTAACTCAAGACAGCCAAGGACATTCTTACTCAACTTAGTTCTAAGCACATGCATTTCCATCAATTTATAGTTCACCTGCAGTTTCACATCTTCTCTGTGAGAAGTATGTCTTCTCACAGAGCTAGGACATTGAAACTGCTCCATGATGCTAAAGACAGAGGGCAACCCTTGTCCCTGCAAAACTGGCCAACACGTGTTTATTAGTTTTTAGAATTCTATATGTTAATCTTTTACATTTTTATGAGCAGGCATTGGAAAGAACAAGATAAAAATACGGTATCTTTCTATATAAAGCAACAGGTATGTTTCTCAGCAGAACTTTTTCTGAACTCTGCTCACAGAACTCTGAAGTTGCCATGAAAAAGTTGCCTTGAAAAAAACCACTGAATATACACTGCTGCTAACTTTAATCTGTGATGAGTTTTAAAAAACCTCTACACATCTTTCTTGATAGCTGCTTTCATTGCATTCTAGCAATATAACTATAAAGTCACGTATTCAGACCATCTCATGATGAAATCACAACATTCTTTTTAAAGGAAATCTTTTCAGTTATTCAATTTTGCTGCTCAGAACAAACACAACAAGTGGTCTTTTGCAAGTCTAGCAGTAATACAACACATTGGTTCTCAACTAATGTTACTACATTAAGAAAAGACTAGTTCTAATCCTTCTTTAGGTGGGAAAGACTGACTGTTGTAAGCTATGTTATGAATATACTGCAGTGGCTGCAGTATCCACAGATATTACTTCTCTACTAGACATGCGAAATTATAGTATCCACATGGGGAGCTGGAGTATGATACCTATCGAGTTTTATATACTTTTAATAGTTCCATGTCCCCTATGCCACCCTCGTCTTCTGTATTTATAAAATCTCTGCAATACACTCAGCAGCTCTTTGACAAAACATCATTGTACAACTTTCTTTAAAATCCCTAACGGGTACAGCAAGTCTTTTCTTTAGGTAACATATTAATATATCACATGTGCAGTTGTTATACTTATCAATATTTACTTGCCAGGTACATGCCAAGCAAAGATAATCCCCAAAATATGAAAGAGATGATTTGCTATCTTTGATACAATTAGGCAACAACACAGGACTATGTGCCAGATAGCACTGCAGTTCTTAATATTTATTAATACACAGGTTTGCATAAAGCACTAGAATTTCATATTTTATTTTGAATGGATTTTCGTATGACATAACAAGATTTCAAAATGCCTAATCTTTTTCTCAAGATACAGACTTTATACTTAAGGCTTGAGACTACAAATAAGAGGCAAAAGCCTTGCAGATGAGACAAGTTATACAAGAAAAATAAGCTAAAGAAACAAAATATGGTTTGGAAAGAAAGCTGACTCACTAATGCTGACCTACAGAAGTTATCTGGAAAAACAACAATATCCTGTTTATGCATGTATTTTCTAGTACATCACCATGTCCAAAAACTGCATTTCTTTGTACGATTGTTCTTTGCACGATTGTTCTTTGCCAAGCCCTATTAAGTTGAAAGCAGATTCTTATTTTTGATCAGTCAAAACAACAAATAAATATATAGTTAAGTCATTACTTGATTTGTGGCCACTAATATGCTTCTACTGCTTTGTATTTAGCCAAATTTTCAGTCGTCTTTTGGTTCTTTTTGTAAACTAAGGGGAAAAAAAAAACCCTGAAGTTTGAAAGTTTGTTGTGTAGACAAATGTCAGCTAAACCGAAAATGGCCTGCTCTAGAATTTCTAGATACAAACAGAAATGGTGATAAATGGACTGGTGGTTCTTCCAGTCTGAAGAGGCCTCTACAACGTCATTATCTGATATTCTACACAAAGAGACATTAATATCATAATTGAATTAAAACCAAGATCTTTAACCTCTAGTCTGTTTTGTGATTTTTTTTTAAATAGGCATTCAAATGTCACTTGAAGAAAACACATTATGGGGAACCCATTAGTACCCTTAGAAAGTTATTCTGATGATTAAGCAAGCTAAGTCTTAAAAGTATGCCCCTTTGTTTCTGTATAATTCAGAGTTGTACAAAAACTTTATCATCCCTCCCCCTCAACTTTTTTCTCCCTTTCTCAAACACCATTTTCTCAACCTCTCCACTTTTCAAAACGCAAAATACAGGAAGCAGTACAAGTAAGCATCTGGAAGGTGTGCGTATGGGGGGAAATCACACATCACCTGCCTTTTACTATTATTTTCATTATGTATGACATTCCAAGTAAAGACAGACAATATATTGTTTTCTTTTTAAATAAATTAACTAAGACTTTGTAGAAATTTTCCATACTTCACAATCTATCTTTACATTTTTTCCATGCATGTATTATGTTTCTTTTTAAAAAAATTTTCAAAAATATTCTGTTGGTCTTCTCTATGTATCTGTCTTCTGTAGGATGATCTACCTGGTACAGCTCAAATCTTAAAGGAATAAAGATATTGGAGTGACAGAGGAATCGGGAATGTAGGAAAAGCGAACCCCAAACTAGTAAACATCTTCCTCCTTAACCCGTCCCTCAAGATACTTGCACTATTATGCTGCTGTTAAGGCTGAAACTGCTATTAGCTAGAGTTTTGTGCACCTTTCATCTTTGTGCCAGTATTTCAAACAAACACAGTAATCACCTTCAAGGTGCGTCAAGCTGCCAGATACTCAGCCTCTAGTGTTTTTCCTCTCTGTGTTGCCTCTGTTCTCCTTTGCAGTACTGCACTGCGAAGCAAACATGTCAAATCCTGGGGGCAGTGGGGATAAGAGCCAAAAGTTAGAAAATGAAATAGAAAGAACAAGCCAAGCGACCCTTTTGTGCTGAGTCCAGTTCTTCCATACAATGAAGGTCAAAAACAGCCCTTCAAAGTGATTTGAACTAGGTGCTTCTTGCTACAGAGTCCTTTTACACTTATGTTTCCAGCAGTTTTATTGAAAGAGGAGGCCATGCTTCCTGCTTCTGCCCTGTCTTGTCCACATCTCCTGCTAGCCCAGCATGGCCTTCAGACATTGCCCCTACCTACTTCTTGCTTTCTCATCCCTTCCTCAAGAACATCTATACTTCTCTCCTCCATGCACACATATGGTGAGGAAAAGAGATTCACTAAATATTGCATTTTGTAATGGCCAAAAGAGTATCTATTTACAGCAGATGTCAGCAGCGTGAAATAAAATCTTATCTCTGTAAGACAGAACAGCAATGAAGTTACATTCTTTTTCCCATTCAATTCTGCTGTCACGTTACATGACAGTATTTGCTTATCCATGCTGGATGAGCACTTTCAAGTACAAAGACCTAGCTCTGGAGAATTTTGTTTGGGAGGGAGGAAAGGGAAGAAATGAGATTATTTACAAGAAAACACATTTGAAAACAGTATCAGCAATTGTGGTATGGTTCAGAGGCATACTGTCTCTAAGCAATCTCTCTTACATTATTTTAGTTTGCTACCTGCTTGCAAACAGGTAAGGAAGGGAAACAAAACACACACACAAAATACTGCCCTCTTCTTTCCAACCTTCTGACCCAAACAAAACCCCTAATGGAAGCCTCAAAAATAAACAGTGTTTTGACCATGAGGTTTCTCATGCCAAAACAATCACTAGACATACAGTACTTCTGCTGATAAATTTGAAAGGCCCTGAAAAACAAATATGAAGTATAATACTTGTGCTTCCTCCTATAGAAGAATGCTACTGCCGCACAGAGTAAGAATCTCTATGAATATAAGCATGAAGACTCAAGTGTTTCTCACATCAGTCAAAACCATTTGCCCAATTGAAATAGGGAAATACAAGTTCCTTTACTCAAGATCAACTGCAGAAGTTTTCCAGACAGCCAATGCAACAGGCAATCTTCTTGTAACACACATGACAAAGCTGTAAGGAAAATGGCAGCAGCAACCACAGCAGCTCTTCGTATGAGGAAGGACTGTCAGCTTCCTCGAAGACCTCTTTTGTAAACTATACTAATGAAAACTGCAGAACAAGCCACAGACAGTGAATTACAAGGCTTAGCTCATGATGGATTTAACATCAGATGTTTCCAAGTTTAAGCTTGAAAAAAAATGCTTTGCCAACACCACCTACTCTGTTCTCCACCATCTGTTGTCTTATTCTACTCTTTTAACAGGTAAACTTAGTTAATCAGAGTTATTTCTCTTGGCGAATACTTAGTTCCCTAGACCACAAGGTAAATATATATTAGCTATTCAGAAGGATCATGCTGGCTCCAAGTGTTGTTATGGAGAAACATGACAGACCATTAAAATTTCCTAACATACAAATCCACTACCTTTTCTGGTACTGCCAGGGTCAGGAAAGCCTATGGATACTGGTACATGCTTCCTTTCAAATAAGGCTATGCTTGTGTTTTAAACACAGTGGAACTTTGTCATATGCCAGGATCACAGCAATTTGGAGATACAAAGCACTATGTAGCACAACAGCTTCATTTTCTGTCAAGAACTGCTGTGGCAAATGACCAAGAGGAATTAAACAGACAAGTTTTAGAAAGATAAAAATAGCCCGAACTAGCACACTGCCTTTTACAAAAGACGTAAAATGCCAGATTTTTTGATTTTGAGAGAAGATGCACTATTTTCTTTAGTCCTATGGATACTTTTGCCCCTTTCCCCAGTTACCTCGAACTCCTAAGAATTTTTGCAGCCACTTTTGAAGAAGAGATTGTAATAGCTCTGAAGTATATAGAATTGGTAAATATCTTCATAATGACTTTTACAAACTTTGTGGTGAGCATTCTTTCTGCACACTACAGAACTGCTGGGAAACTCCATTATCACTGAAAATTTAAGCTGTAAAATTCAGTGGAATCCTTTCTGTTCAAGGAAAAATAATAAAGATCTTTTCTGCCTTCACATTTCTCTTAGTTCTGTTTGGGGTTTTTTGGTAAATTATTTAATAGCATCATAGTATTTCATTTGTATAATCCTTTCCAGTGACAGGCCCGGAGATGAGTCACTAGGGTTTTGCTGGAGGGTACAATCAAGTCTGCATGTAGAACTGACTTAAGTAAATGAACTCAAATGAAAAGCAAGCAGCAACTACTTTAACTAAATTGTCAAACAATTGTTAAGGTGACAATTCAGTTTACCATACAAAGTTTCCTATTCTGAATGAGATCCTATCTCCTCCAATGCCACACAACTGTTCATTTTTTCTTTTCTATATGTGGGTGGGGGACATTTTCCTTCAATCTGCTGACAAAGATATCCTGTGTATATTTGGAAACAAACAATCAAAAAAACAAAACCACACACCAATTCCTTTGCCTGGGACAACAATTTTTATCTGAAAGTTAAGATTAAGGTGTAAGAGGTATGCATTTAGCTAAAAGTTGCAGTTGCTCTTTAACATGTTTTTCCATTATAGTTGCTCTTTCTCAAATAAAGGAAAGGGCTATTAAAGGGGGTGCCAAGCTCTTTAAATGTGTAACTTTGCTTTCACTAGCAATTTCTGCAGAAAGCACAAGATACAGTTGTTAAATCTAGCATTTAAGTAATGCCTCAAATCCTACCCCAGCCCAAAACATTTCCCTCATTTTTCCTAACCCTCACAAAAATACAGAGAAATCTGTAATTTGAGACTCAAGGTGTCTCCAAATATTTACAGGTGCCAGACCTTTCCCTTTGCACTTTGCAGCAAGTCAACAAATACAGGTAGTGAGGGAACATGTTCTTCCTAGCTTTCACCTTCAGTCCTCTTTCATTGCTCAGGCTGAACACAGAACAAGTGAGGGAAAAGGCAAAAGAAAAAAAGGAAAGCCAAGAAATTAGTAACTCGTCCCATTTACTATCAAGCTCCAGTACATCTTGCTTGAACAGTTTAAGAACTGTTCTAGCTTTCCATCCAACCCCTGTGCAGGACATTATTGCCTGTGTAGCAGAGTCAGCAGAAAATAACATGCTCCTGACTTGGAGTTGCCGCAGGTCAGCACGTTGGCCTGACCAGAGAACATCTAGGCATCATCACATCTGATGCTCTGTTTGCTCTGGGCTCTGACTTACAATAAGCTTGTTGCACAGACGTTAAAGGTTAGGAGGTATGGAAGTGAAAGAGAAAACAAAACAAAACAAAGGATCTGTACCTATCTTGCAAAAAAATGGCTACTGCATTTGTCAAAATACTGGAAAAACAGAACTAAAATAACCAAACTTTCCACATCACCATTCTTCGTTACAATAACTAGATGAGCATGATGCAGTAACAGCACCTTCACTGGCAAGGTGCACGTGCTTCCTAAGTGGATTTGATTTCCCCTTTTTCTCCCCAGAAAGAAGGGGCAGTGGCTCACGTGCGAGGTTCAGCATGAAGGCCAGATACAGCTTCGATCCTTTCACGTGGGATAATCAGTCACTTCCCCAAAGCCCTCTTTGTCTGCCACTCAGCCACAGATCATTTGGTTTACGCTATTCATTATTCAGTCTCTCCCTGAAACAAACACCCCCTCTCTCCCAGACGTGCAGCCAGAACTGTGGCTAGTGAATCACTATCCACAGCTGGGTAATTATTGAAGCCTTATTGTATTCACATCAGTAGCATTATCCCAATTCATTCACCGCACTTCCCATGCAAATAGATCAGATTGCCGCATCTTACAAATGAAACATTTAACATTAATTTATCTAGAAAACATCTGTCACAATAAGCAAAAACCACTTTAGAAGCACCAATGCAAATATTGCAAATAGTCCTGTGAATATGTATACATATATATACACATTTTTTACAATAAATTAGTTTCTCAAACCACTGCTTCTTTAAGGATTTTGTGCATCTGTACTATGAAAATCAGCTCAAACTGAATTCCTTTGTGCTCTTTAACTGGTGACAATGAATTATGCGCTCTATCGGACAGCACTGTGAATTCTCTGGGAAATACACTATCAAGTTAAGACTCTAAAATCTTGCCCCCCCCCCCAAAAAAAAAAAAAAAGGATTTCTACTACCTGTTATGAGAACAAACTTAGAGCGTTATGTTCAATACGAGAAATTCCTAAAGCCCAAACCAAGATACAGTTAAAAGTAACAAACAAAGACACTGGCAAGTCTTAAGTCATTGATTTATCTCTGTATTAAAAAATACATAGATGGATTTCAGTCTAAAGGTTAAAATAAAAAAAAATCCTTAGGAAGAAGAATAGGCACACAGGTTCTTCTAAATACTATGCTACCGGTTTAATTTGCTCATCTGCAAATGTGTCCATCCTCCGTTGGGAAGCTGCCCTCATTCTTTTCTCCAGGCCCTTGTTGCTAGGGTTGCAGCTGCACAGCCCATTCCTGTTGAAGCACATGTCTCTGCAGGGGGGCACAAAGGGTTTCATTATCTGCTCCTGCGAGCAGGCACAGCACCGCCAGAACAGAGCATTCCTCCTTCTCCCCCCACCAAAAAGCATGCAGGCAACCCCCTGCCTGCCACTCGGTGGTGACCATGTACGTATGAAGAGCTGCAGAAGGCACCCTTCCCATGCCCTCGCTCAGCCGCCTGCCAGCACCACAGGTTGCTCCCCTCCAGGGAAGGGTCTTCAGAAGCTGCTCATTTATGCTCCAGTCACCTTTACTCACGACTTGATGGGAAGTTCACACTGCAGTTCGACTTAAGAACTAGTGAGATGAGATTTGTCTTTTTTAAAACCAGTAACAACAGTCTCCTAATATTTTGAATCTTCCTGAAAGAGTTGTGTTTAAAAGCCCTGGCCTCCTCTGGGACATACAGATTGAAGACACAAAAGAGAAGAGGACACCATGACCAAACTGACACATCATGCTGTGGTCTAAAGCACTGTCCATTCACACTGAACTACCTTCTCAGGGCTTAATTTAAATCTTTATTGGCATTAACAGCTGGATTCATTCCAATGACACCTTTACATGGTTGTGCCACTTGTGAAGGGGAGAGGGATATGGGCAGTGTTTCCATTTGGAAAATTTAGCAAAATAAATAAATTTTTAAAATTTCAAAATAATTAAAAACTAATCGTTTCTTGGACTGGTTTTGGTACCATCTGGCTTGTAAATGCCAGTATATTGACAGCAATTTCCTATAAAGAAGTTGTTTAGTATTTCTAGTGTCAGAGGAAAGAAAAGTCAAAAATAATAATTGGTTTTCACTTTGGACTTCTCTTCCTCAGGGCAAAAAATTCATTGTTGAACAGCACAAAATGAATAGAGAAGGGAAAGAACTTAACTCTCCATGAGAACCCTGAGTATCAATACATAACAAATCATAAAACATGTTTTTTGAGGCTGTGTGCAAATAAGTAGTTTACAATGGAAACTGAGAAGATTTGTTTCACAGAAAGCAACCCGAAGGATCATTAGTTTTACATTAATAAGCATATGCAGAGAGTACACAGGGTGCAAAAGCATTCTCACATAGGGTGTCAGACTATTACACTGCAAGAGGTGGAAAGGAAATCACAGTTTTCTAGGTGTTAACTAAAGGTCAGACTAGTTTTTCACTTAATGTTATCTGATCAGCAGTCCTGTACCTGAAGGTCTGTCTCTTCAGCAACAGTGGAGGACACATTTTGGATTTCTGCCAGCTCTGAGGAACCCAAGTCTCCACAGAAGGCAACAGGAATTGCAGCGTTTGCTGCCCATAAGATTACCAGAGCATCCTGGCAAGTTTATGCACTTACTGCACTCCCAAAGGGTCAGCGTATGACAACTTCCAGATAGTTTGAAAGTAAAAGGCTGCTACCTATCCCATGATCTGACACCTGTGATCTAACACTGGAAGGACCATACACAGAAGTATGATATTTTAACTCTGTGTTGATGCAGGACATCTGCAGACAGTCTAGTCTATGTCCTGGTAACCTTTTGAGAAACAGGTTAGATCTTCCCTAACATGTCCTCTTGGTACTTCTGCTGAGGTCTTTGAGCCCCATGTGATTATTTCTGGATGCGCACAAAGGAAGGCAGAGATGAACATGCCTAACTTCTGCAAGGGAATGTCTTTAAAAGTCCACATTTTGAAAAAAGCAAGACATTTACAGTTAACTGTCTCAGTTCTGTGTAAAGCGTTTAATAACTGGGGGCGGGGAGGGGAAACAGTCAGGAGTTTATTTAAAGACATCCTGAATAATACAACTGGTATTATTCGAGGACCATGACTCAAATACTTCTAGTGCAACAGAAAGTTAATTGTTCTTCTAATCTAGAATTTGTGATGCCTTAACCTACAATTGTGGGCTTTCTTCCATGTGAATATCTCAAATATTTAAAGTAGGAATACACAAGATCAAAAAAGTTACATATACCATGCTTACTTGTACTACTATGTATTTTAATAGTTGATTCCACCTGCTCTTTTTCCTAGCCTGATCTCACACCTCTCTCTCTGTCTCCTGTTGTATAGCTCTGTAATCAGAATGGTAGAACAACTGATAGGAAGAACTTTGATTTCCGTGTTAAAGGTACACATTTGTTACAGCCCAAGAAAAAAAACAATAAAACACCACATGTGTTTCATATTAGGCAGCTAACAAGCCAGAAGTAACTAGAAAAATAAAGAAGGGTAAGAGTCAGAGGAGTGGCAGAGTAACACACAGTGGTGCTGAAATAACTGCAGTTCTTGAACATGCAATGTAGTGAATAATGCTGATATTTGTCAAAAAAGAGTGAATCTGCTTTTTATGTCACTAGCACATCCATTTTTGAACATTTCAAATTAACTAGTATGTGTGTATATTTTTATATATGTAGATAGACATCTCAAGCATTCCACTTGCTTCAGTGAGATGTGCACAAAGCTAATAACCCTCAACTTCAGACTGAGACTTCAAAACAAATGCTGATTTAACTTGCTTTATAAGATACTGATATCCCAGACAGCTGCAAAATTTAGACAGTGCTAGTAGCACCGGTAATAATAGTCAGTGTATACTGGTCATCAACTTTCACTCATTAGTTCTGTACTGGTACTTTGATGGAGAAGAGACAAATGTTTGGGATTTTTGCAGAAGTTCGGAAAACAATCGTCTAAAATACTTTCTTCCACTTCTTGATGAATATCCTATTTTACTGTAATATTGAAAATGCAAGTACTTTCTAAAATGTACAAATATAATAGCAGGACAATGAAATCGTGAAAAGCCTTTCAGAAGTTTTTCTGAGGAGTTACTGCTCTTAATTTGTGAAGTGACAAACACTTCTTTTTGTAACTGCTTGTTATTAATAACTGTGTTATGGAACATGTCCTCAGAATATAACTGGTTTCTGCAAAACAAGCTATTATTTCTGGATATATGTGAACGTCTCTTCCTTCTAGAGGATTCTCAGCTATCTGAAAAAAAGCAGTGAAACAAAAAACCACTTCCACACTTGAGATCAGCTTGAACTACCAAATTAGTAATAGCTGCAGTGCTACTCTACTGTAGAAGCTTCCGGTAAGTAAATGCTATGTGACTTTGTTAAATTTATATGGAAATGAAAGTATATCAGTCTCTAGAGACTGGAACAAGCACATGCTTTCATTACAGTTTGTTTTAGGGCAAATAACAAGGTCAGACTTTTCTGCAACAAAGCTTTACAATTTGATGCCTATTTACAAGGGGCTACTAGCCACAACAATGCAATATATTAATAAAGAGCATCCAAGTGCCTCCACTACTACATTAGTAACGCATACCAAGCCCCTCTCCCTTAAATGGCACTACAGTCAGTTTTTGCAGAGCTAGCAGCTTTTCCCAAGGCTTTTAAAACAGAAGTAGTTACGGTTTTCTCCCGTGCCACCCCACAAAGGACTTCATAATGTAACGTTATCCAGCAGCCCTCAAATTCTGGGTCCATCTATCAGCATCTCCACAGCGGTAACGACCACTACAGCTATTTTGAGATACAAGCAGGTGACAGGAACAGGAAGAGACAGAAAGGTAACAGGAAAGGTTATAGTGTTATACTGGGGGAAGGAGACAGGGAGAGAACCAAGGCAGAGCAGAGCAAAAGAAACTATACTCATGAAACAGGCCTGAAGGTTACATACAATATAAAAGAACTGGGTGGGAGATTTGTTTGTTTTTAAACAAATAAAAAATTTGAAAAAAGGGGAAGTAAAAGCACTTGTAATGATACCACAACAGATAACCCACTGCATTAAGGAGCTTTGCTGAAATATATCTAAATATCCAGAGGCAAAGATAGTGCAGGAGATATTGAGGAGGTAGATGGAGAGCAGATGGAAAAGGGTACAGAAACAAAGGAACCATTGTATTTATGAGAGAGCACTTGTTGACAAAATAATTTTCTAGACTGGCTTATCTGAAGGTAAACAATGAAATTTTGACAGTAAATCCTATTCTTATTCTATGGCAACTCTTAACAAAGAGTGAGAAATTCCAATGATCTTCCATGAGTTTGTTTTCCCTTCAACAGCTAAATCAAGTAAAAAAATCTGTGTACAAACTAGGCTGGGGATCTGCACTTTAAAATCAACTGGGACTACAGAGATTCACGTCACAGTGTGGTTCTTCATGTACTTCTTAAGTCACAGTCCATTCGAAGGCAGAAAACATTCCATACGGCAGCACCCCAGTCTCTTGTAGCATCTCAAGTTAGGAGCCTTATGTTAGAAGCAACTCAGAACACAACTGGAAACTTAGGTAGCTACATTTTCAGAAGTGCCAAGTACCCAGCAGCTTCCACTCAAAGCCTGCCAGAGTGGAGAAAAGCAGGTGCTACACAACTACAGATTTGGCTTGCTGTTTTACAAATCAAACAATTCCTCTGGCACCCCCACCCCTCAGTAATTAATTACAATGCTTCTGCATGCCTCCACTCCCTCTTCTGCATAAGGAAATTAACATCTTTTCATATACATGTATAGCAAATAACTATCACCTATGCATTCCTCTTTAAGAGAGTGTATTTCACATTTCCACCTCACCACAGTAAAAGCATCTTCCTCAACAATACTGGCACTAACTTGAAGAGACTACTCTTAAAAAGGGGGCTAGACTGGCATTACCATTCTCATTTTTTAATTCACTCATATTAACCAAAAAGCAAACAAAAGCCCCAGTGAAGCCACTGCAACTTCCTCAACACTATTTTCCTGCCCAAGTCAATTCAAAAGCACCATTCCTCTTTTGCTTGTCAATGGGATTTAAGAAAGTTTTATGACTTGAGGCCACTCTTTCAGTTCTTAAAACCCCTGCACCAACAAGTCAATGTGCTCAGGATGCACAAATGCAGTTCAGCCTCCAAACATGATTCATACTTAAGGCTGGTTGACCCAACCTGACTGACAGAATAACTGTTGACAAATACTTGGAATGAAGTCTAACAAATCATCCTCAAAAGAATGGTCAGTCATGCATAATCCAACCAGAGAGAGGCATGGATCTATTATGCAACAGGAATAATGGAATATACTGGCCTACTTACCCTTCCTCCCCAATCTACTCAGTAACAGATAACATTCCTGGTAGGATTAATAACTGGGAATCAAGAAAGACTAGAAGGATTAAAGATTGAGGTACATTTCAATACAGAGAACGACAGAAAGACAACCTGCTTCTTCTGAATTGCCTCAGTCAAAAGAAGAAATCAGATTCTTGAAAAATGTTGCAGCTACTAGCTTTTGCTTAAGGAGGCAGGAGCAGCAAGAAATTACTTCACTCATATTTTAAAAAGAAAATGACATCACAGAGTGCTGTCGTATGAGAAGCCCAATATGATTTGCATGAAGCATATTCCAAGAAACTAGATCAGTCTCTCCTGGACACAGGGTAGCATCCAAACAGGTCAACCAAACTGCAACAGTTCTGGACTTGAGTAAACATGCAGACTAGCTGTCTGTGAAACTACAGCAAGGAAGCAAGAAGTCTGTGAAATCTGCATGTCCAAAGCTGAATGTTAGTAAGATTTTCAAGACAGTATTTCGAATCTATGTGCCAAACTCCTGAGTAAGTGCTTACTGGAACACATCCTTCCTTCAAGGGACATAGCTTAAAGTGCTTCTCCTATTAAAGGAGTACCCAGTAAGCTGTACATAATGTTAAAAAACAAAACTAGAAAATAATCCATTCTATGTCCTTCAGTGTTCTGTAGCAACTGTTGGTCCAAAAGAAGACATCAGAGTGGAAGACTATTTTCTGTAGCAAAGATGAACCTGAAAGTTAAATTGGGCCATTAGCAAATTACTTCCTCTTTCCTTCTTGATACTATATCATTAATATAGGAGAGAATATTATCCTTTTCCTTCTTTTGAATAAAATGGACAGTTGCCATGGCTAGAAGTTCCACCCGGAATTCAAGAACAAGATTTAGATATGGTAAGGGAATCAGGTCTCCTCCACTGTGTTCACTTTTGCATCCAGCCTGCTGTAAAGCTCAGATTCTTAGACTTCATATGAGCTCTTCTCTGCCTCTGAGCTACCTAACTTACTAGATTTTAAGTATCTTAAGTAATTTCATGCTGTAAAATACAGTCCCTTAATTATTTGATACCTACAGCAATCTAATTTGACTATATATAACACATGCACATTGTCTGGTAGCTTTTCTGAATGGGTAGGCATTGCACATTGGAGGGTAACTACAAAGATGATGTACAGAAGACAGACAGTAAACACTAAACAATTTGGGACAAGGACCATTAACACTCAGCCTGGACTCTCCCAGGAAACAGGATGCCAGTGTTCAACTAGTCCCAGAGCATTTGTCCTTGGCCTTCTCACTGCAGACAGCACTTTGTCCTGAGCATTACACACCACATTTGCTTGAGGTATTTTCTGTAGAGCCATGATTATTCATGGTGGTAAAAGCCAGGATTACACTCAGGCTTCTTGGGTTTTGTGCCTTAATTACAAAATGGCAGATTTTTTTACTGCATAAAATCACATATAAAAAACAAAAACATGATTGCGAAGTACAGTGTGTGTAAGAGGGCAGGAAGCACATACAGATTTTTCAGGATGCCATATTTCACACTGTACATAAGCTTAGCCAATTTAAGGAAAAGATTACAGCATACGACTGTACTTCCAGAAAGAGTAAAAAAAAAATCTTATAGAACAGAACTTCCCAATCTGTTAGAGATACTTTAAATATCATTCTAAAGTACATTCTATAGCTAGTTAGAAGTCTAAATATAAAACCTTGAAAATGAAAGATCTCTCAGGGTGTATATTAAATATTTCAAACTACAGTAACTGAACATCATGCAGGTGTACTTCCTAGCATCATTTCTTCGTGGGTCTCGTGCTTTACTTCCCTTCCCCATTACACTGCAGGATGGCTTAAACTGGCTTGTCCTCCTTTGTGGGTACATGTCTAATTTAGACATCAACCAATATTGCCGACACACTTTCCTATCCTACTTTTTGTTTACTATTCTCTTCATACAGACAGGTGTAATGAAAGTTGGCTTCCATGACAGCAATTTTCTTATTGACAGTCTTTGATTCCTAACTTTCTTCTGTTTTATGGTTTCCATTGGCACAAAGCTTCAGTGACTGTGTTCCTCATGTTCCACTTTTCACAGTAAAGTGACAGCAAAAGTTGTACTGTGGACTTCTGTGTTAGTTTTGGTCAATTAGATCATCTGTGTTCTACTTCAAAATGCAAACAAAATGTTTCAGGGAAAAAACCAAAACCATTTTTGAAGACCTATGTAAGAAGCTGAATCAGTCACACAATACAGCTGCACCCCAGTGATTTGGCCCAAGTTTAACAATGAAGGAAGTGGAGGACAGTCAGACACAAACACAGTTGGTGCAAGAGACAGCAGTATGAAATGTGAGTATTTATACAAATGGGCATCTGAAATGGACTAACAGAAGAGCACAGTTTTGCATTTGTGTTACTTCAGAGTTATTCTACAGGATTAATGCAATGATCAGAACTCAGGAGTTGCAGGTAGATGTTAAGCTAAACTTAAAAACAAGAGTCCTTCATTAAACTAAATGTTAAAATCCAACATCTTATGGGAATCTTTTTCCTTTGCCCCTAAAGTGAATAGCACATATAAATTTCAATTAAATAAGTGAACTAAAACTTCTCTTTTTACCATTTCTCCAACTTCATGAATCAATTATTAAATTGAAAATTGGAGTCATACAGAATTGATTAAAGTGTGGTGTACTAAGTCTAAACACTTCCTTACACAGGAAACTAAAATCCATGAAAATCTTACTCAGAAAAGACAGCCCATGAACCACATTTGAAAACCATATACTACAAAAGCAAGGTAATAGAAAAGACATATTTCAGATTTTGAAGATATGCAGGCTTTTCTGTGGTGGCATCCAGTCACAAACACAACACATGGATAGTCTGCTAACATTTTAGGCTAGGACTTCTGTCTGCAAGAGCGTACTGAAGTGTTGTAGAAGCTTTTAGTGCTAGACCAAATGGAGTAAGGATTTCCTTGACAAACTCAAGTCATTTACTGGTGTAAAAGCATTTATCTAAATTCACTACCATTTTGACACTACCTCCAGAAGGGAGAAAAGAATTTTTTTTCCACCTTCTCCCCTACCCCAGTATTCTAGATCTTTAATGAATTAAGTGATAAGTAGTAATAGTACACTGGAAAAGTTAAGGAAAACAACTTATATTTTTTTTAGAGTGTTCTGGGTTTGCTCTAAGCAGTTGGAAAGTATATGTTTCAGAGTATCATGAGACCAGATAAGGAAAATACTAACTACAATGAAAAGCCACAAGCCTTAATGCTTTCTCCTTCACATGACTGGAAGTACGTCCACCCACCATGTGGTGAAAGACATGTGACAAGAAACACTGGCTGTGTGAATGAAGATTGAAGTCCAGCCACACAATTGCGGGGGGGGGGGGGAAACAAGGGAGGGAAAAGTTGCAGCGTTCTAGGTAAAGAGGCAACAGGGAATGGCCCTGGTGCACTGTCCTGCATCACTATCTTACAAACTGTCAGTCTGAACCTCAACACACTTAAGATAAATGAAGAAAAATATTAGGACTTCAAGCATGGGGTTTTTTAGTCTGGAATAGGACACATGGTAAGATGTTTATGGAGATTTTACACTCACCAATTTCATAGCTGCCAGCGAGGCAAGTCAGGAAGGCTGTACTTCCCGACCTGTGATTGAAACTTCCTGCAGACACTCCTGGAGCATGTACAGAAAGGGCAGCCAACAGGTTGGGAACACCCACTGCACTTCACTTGTTTCTGGCACAAGAATGAAATACACATATTTTTGCACTATGGAGTTCTCTTTGCTCCCTGCCTCCCCCTGCTCCAGGGGGGATCACCCCGACTGACACCAGTGCTCCAGAAGTCCTGTCTCTTCCCCACTTGGTCTTCCTACATCAGCTCTCATCCATGCCCATGCCCTCCTCCTGCTGCTTGCAGTACAGCCCTTAATCACCTCCGGTAGTAAATATTCCTCCTCTTTTCCTCTCAGCCTTCTTCTTCAAAGAGACATCACCATCTTTTACCTGCCCTTATCATCCCTACATCTGCTACCCAACTGCCTGCCTTCTCTTCTCCCCCTTCCATCCACCTCCACAGGGTGGGTTTTTTTGGTTGTGGGGTTTTATGGGGTTGGTAGGTTTTTTTATTTGTTTTAAAATTACCTGATTGGGCTACCATTTCCTTCTTCTCTCTCCCCCCTCCTGACAGAGTCTCAAAGACAGAGATTCTGCATCTCCACACCCCGTTCTCATTCTGCAATGAAACGTTTTTCCACAGGGTGGGTATATAAATGTCTGGGGATGCTCCTGAGGCACAGCAGCAAGCAGCAGCCCAGAGGAGCAACCGCAGGGCCAGCCAGGGAGGCTGCAGCTCCTGCTCCCACTTTGGGATGCCACTTACACTTCCAGTTTCACATGCTAGTAATAAAACCACCTCCTTGTTACATCCTTCTCCAGGGTAAATTCATGTGCAGACTCTTCCTTCCCCAGGCTCTCTGGCAGAAAGATTCTGCAAGTAATAGTGAAATCAGAGCTGAAAAAAACAGGTGTGTTCATAGAAAGGAGGTGTACAACGTAAAGGATAAGCCCAAACATGTCTGGTATCATCAGTCATACTGAAAACACTTCAGAGTTGTCAAAGGAACATGGGGGAAGGGAGAGAGAAAGAAGGAAACAGAAAATGTAATGTAAGCCATTTACCAGTATTTAAATGAAATTCAGCATACTTAACAGTATTTTTAGGGTAAAGCATCAAGTTTGACTGCTACTTGAATTACACATTTCATGAATGGTGCTTAGAAGCACAAAGAATAAGGTAAAATAGAAAGATATTTATTATGTAGTATCGGAGAAATGAAACCGTGTTTTGCAGGCTTTGCTCTCAATGCGCGGAATTGTGCAATGTGTTCCACAAGTTACACCTCTGAGGAAGCAGCATGCGTAAGAGGTTTTTATGCACATTTCCTAAAGTACTGTTACCTAACAGAATCCTCCTCCACAATTCGTCTGGATTTTTAGACAGTAAAATATGAAACAGTAAAGGAAAACATTAAAGTAGAATTTAGAAGCTTCTAAAATTGAAGTTGCTGTACAGACCTGAGCTCATAAGAAGCCAGCAGTAGTTTCAGGGTTTAACTGTTCTGTCAGTACTCATACAATTCACAGAAATTAACCCTACATAAATGCTCTGCAATTGTATCACTTACTAAAGTCGAATAGGAATAGATCTATCCCAGAATTTTGCTGGAGGCAAATTCAGCCGATGAAGACCACTGGCCATTCATGTACATTACTTAACACCACACCAAAGCACGTGCACTTGATGGGAATTACAAAGTAGTAAAGTCAAGCTGGATGGGTCCTTCAAAGCTGAGCAAACCAGGATAAGCAGTAGCATATGATATTAAATTGCAAGTTAAATTATTAAAGCTATGAAAGGTATCACACAAAGAACACCAAAGGAGTTTTGTCATCTTATTGAAGAATTAGGTATTGGAGAGCTATTTAGAAGCCTTACTTTGAGCAAAGGAATAGGAATGTGAAATTGCCATAAAGTAATTAGCAAATCCATCAAGAATATACTTTGGTAAGAAAATTACAGAAGGAAATCTAGATAAAGTATATGTGGCTGCACATACCATGAATACCAGAGTCTCTTGGGACAAGAAGACAATTTAATGCTGTCAAAAATAATTCATTAAATTAATTGAGGGTCACAAAGTACCTGGACCTCCTGTCAAAGTTAGTCTGAATTGGATATGAATATTAATCAATCTGTTTTTATTATGAGCACAAAGGACATTTGCATATCATAATTCTGCTGGACTTATCAGGGGCTCATCGCAGGGAGGCACTTGAAATGCCACTTAGAATTCATGAGAAGAGCCATGAAACCAGATCCAATCTCCTTAAGGTTAAAATTCCTATCATGCTTTGATGGTTTTGGTACCACAATGAATATTCATAGATCTGTCATCTATGTTTACCTCAACATTTAAAGTAAAAAGTAAACTGACAGTATTACCTACCTGAATTTCACAACTTCAGTTACTCTAGTCCTTTCTTTAAGCAGCAAGTTATTCACTGAAGTGATCCCCAATTCTAGAGAGCAAGAAAGGAGAGAAAAAATGGTATAAGTAACTATCTATTACAGTTCCTAATGCAAAATAGTTATAACGGAGACCAATGTAAGTTCATGTTAGCAGGAAGAAAACAGCTACCAAGAGGAAGAGTCAGGAGTTCCTCCAACTCTTCTCCTTTGCAGAGCACCACAGATGTCAGAACAGCTGAACTATTGCCATTTGTGAATGAATTCAAGGATTAGAGGCCACCTTGTTCAATGCAGTGTTGGAAGAAACCTTCACTGACTTGTGCACTCTTGGGTGCTCTTTATTCGTATCCTAATATGTTTACACACTGTTTAAAATATATATATAAAATATGTGTGTGTGTATATACATGCATGACATAGTTAAAGGAAGTAAATAAGGAGCACAGGTTCAAAAGCAGCAGCTACTTAGTTTTGGCTGCTCCCTTTGCTAGGGTCACACCTTAACATTAGCAGGGGCTGGTGGAAAGGCCTTAAACCAGATGTATATTCCAACATTTTTGTGTGCAAGATTAGTTAGATAATCCTTCTTACTGATGACCCTTCAGATCACTGGCAACACCAAGTAGTTCAGGAAATAACTGGTTTGTACTAAGTGCCCAACAGAAATGTGTAACTTGGCAGTTAAGTCTCATGACATGTGTGAGGTTTAGCAAATGAGTTTGTTATTGAATTATTGTCCATGACATCTGCTACCAAGTTAGCAGTTCTCAGTAAAAGGAAGGATGGATTACAAGTACTGCAGGCAATAACAGAAAGGAAACACATTCATAAGAGCTGGCTCTGAGCAACAACAATCGCTGCTCTAGAATCTGCTGTTGGAGTAGCAGTGGATTATTTACCGGTGTTAAACCTGTATTCAAAAAAAAAAACCCAAACCAGAACACCCCTGCATTCAGAGAGCATCCACCTGTAATGACAAACTGTTGTGACAGCATTCGTATATCAGAAATGGGCTTCAAAACAGACAGAAGCTGTGAGGAAAGCTGAAAACTCCAAACAATCCAGTTCACACTTCAAATGTTCATGTAAAATAAGGTAGAAGTAGTAGTAAATTAAATTTTATGCATCTCCTATGTTAGGTAGGACAATGTTTTGTAGATTTTATTTAAAAAAAAAAAACAACAAACAACCTCTCTTTTACACTTGAGCTCCCTAGTGTTTCATCTTTCACACTACATTGCAAGACATTTGCTTGCTGACTTTCACTGGGGGCTTGTTTGTCATATTTCAGCCCTTCCTTGCTCACAAATCAGGGAACCGAGTCTTCTGTTTTTTCTCAGACTGACATAAGCCAGATTTAAAAAGTAAAATTAAGGTTTTTTAAATCTTTACCCCTGTAGTTTTCAGAAAAGACTGTCAGAAAATTTATGGACTAGAAACAAAGAGCTGAGGCAAATAAGAGCAGGTAAAACAGACTATAAATGAAGAAAAATGGTAAATTAAGAGAATAATGCTGGGAAGGAAAAGCGGGAAGGGGGAAACCTGTCTGGACAGCGTTACATGTCAGAGACAGAAAGCTTTGATCACCTTTTTTGTTAGAATAGAAACCTGGGTGGTCAAAAAAGAAAGACTTCACAACAATGGATTACTAAGAGGAACAGCATTAGGAATTGGCTGTAACTGCCTTCATGAAAATAACGTTCAATGATTGCATAGCCCTGACAGTGACACACAGAGACTCTGTGGAAAGAACAAGATTTGAGTCTCCTTCCTTTGGCTAAGGAGTCAGACAACAGCTTTTTACCCTTTGTTTATCATTAGTTACCTCAGAATAATGAAGAGGAGACAAAAGTAAACTTTACTTGACAGAACAATAAGCTTGACAGACTATATAAAAGGTGTAGAGTTACTGGATGAAGGGCTAGAGAACTGCAGGTCCCAAAGATGGGACACCTAGTCGGAGCAAAGCAGGAGGCTATCAACATAACAGGAGAGGCACACAGGGAAAACACTTCAATATCATAATGTTTGGGCTCCACATAAACTATATTCAGAAAACCTGTAAGCAGGGTTCTGATGATTTTTCTTTCCCCTGGTATAATAATCATACCACAATAAGCTGTTCCTCAGACAAAACAGCTGAGCAACCAGCTTATAAACACATGACACTGCACTGGTTGCCTAACAAGTTCAATAAGGCGGCAAGTAAAATCCTTAAAGCCAGCAAGGCAAACATGCATTTTTTGAGTAGATGTCAATTTTGTAACTGAATTGTCACTGAAAGTTGGCTACCTTCTAGTTAAAGACTCTGTGGACAGTATCTGATATATAGATAGGAGAACCAACTAATTTCACTGTAGTTAAACATGGACCTCCTCACTCAAATGCAATGCAACCGAAATAAAAATGGAGAAAGATTCATATTAGTAAATTTTACTGAGAGAAAACTGAGACAATTCTGCATTATGAGATGTCAGCACAGAGTACACATTAATAGCACACATAACATCCTAAAAACATGTAGAGACTGCAATTCTGTATAAGCCATTTCAATATGTAACAATACTTATACAAATGAGGTAACACATATATAAGAATATCTGTATTTATGACTTCTAAGACAAAAGTCCTCCTCCACCCCTCTCCTTAAAGAAAAATAGACTAAGTAGAAAATAAATTAATTGCACTTTCCTAAACTGTAGCATTAGAAGTCTAGGGCCATGCTGTTAAGAGCAGCAGGACAGAACAATTAAAGCCATCCTTGTACAATAACATTTTTAAAAGTCACCCACAAAGGAGATCTGGACCAGTAGTTGTAAGTCATTGTGCCACAGCTATTTTAGAGTCCCAGATGAATGAAGCCTGTAGACTAAACCCACATCCTAATGGACAATCTAATTCATAAAACCACTTCTATAAATGGTAGACTTCTGGCTTGAAAGGCTATTAAATGAACTGGCATAACGTACCAGCCAGCAGAGTGGAAAGAATGGTTGTTTGCAGGTACTGCCAAGGCACACTACTAATCAAGCTGTAACCACTTTCTGTGAAGTCTGGACAGTTTATTGCAGACTTGCCCACATCACTCATTTATTAAGAATGTCAGTTATAAATAGCAATTGTCTAAGTGTTAGCATTTGCATGAGAATATGAAGCTTTATGTTTGTCTGAAGCCTTGTTTTCAGAGCTAACAATTCAGTACATTCCTGTAGTTCTAAATAATAATTAAATTAATGATTTAACCAGTTACAAGAAATTGCTAATCTTGCAACATTAGCAGGCGATTTAATTGTTATCCTGACATAATCTGAGCAGATGATTTCTTATTTTACTTAGTCCATCACATCTTAAGTCATATTAACCTTTGAGAAGTTCAGTATAAAACCAGTGTATGAAAACAAAGATGGCAAAGTACAGATCAATATGATAAATGACGTACAGATTACCTTAGAAAGGTGAAACATACACATTAGTACAATTCTACTGAAGAAATACACATTCCTTTAGAGAACTTAAATGCCAAAGAAGTCTATTTTGATGGGGCAGCTACAAAAGTGTTATAAGCATTAACAGACTTGATAAAATTAATGCTGTTATTACTAGGTGTATCCAATTCAGAGAGAAAAATCATTAGTGCAGCCCCATAACATTTTCTAAGTTGTTTTCTAATTACACAGAACAGGTTGAAATTCGGTAAAGAACTTGAAGACACTATATATGTAAAGTGTAAGCTTTAAAAATACATTTGTGTCTTAAGGAAAAGTATTTTCTAAGCTAAAGAGGCCATGAGTTTATGATAGATGAAGAGTTAAATAGCCTGTAAACATTCAGTCCTTTCCACTGAAAAAAAGAAAAAAATACAGACAGTGAACTTCAGCAGTTTCACCAGTTTATCCATAAGAAAATGATAATCTAAACTTTTATTTTGGGTTTTGTTATCTTCATTAGAACATGACTTTTTGATCCTTTTGCAAGCTATTAAAAACAGAAGTGGAAAAAATACCAAGGATTAGTTTTGCACCTGCCAAGTTATTTTCATATCTCTATAGACATATATAGTATATAAACACAGATTTACAATCATCTTTCCATTCCAGTCAATGGCAAAGTCACATATACATACAGAAAGTTACAGATAGCCAGTAGAGCATATTTCATCATTTCATTATGAGCTTATAACTGGTACACCAATTCATTTAATAGAGCCCTAATGAACGTGAATGGAGTTAATAAATGTCAATGAGTTCAGAGCTGTGCAAAAGAGCCCTAAAGGTATGTAACACTAAATGTAAGCTGAGGCACAAAGAATAATGAAATCTCATTTTAGTTTCTCCCATTCCTATCAGAGGTATGTAAGTCTCAACATTAGAGTCCTTTAGAGGACAATGTAGAGACAGAGTTTACACTTAGATATGTCTGAAGGAGAAAGGTATCTCTATTCACCAACTTAGCCTAGAAGAGGACTTGGGACAGTAGCCTACTTTAACTTATCTCAGAATACCTTTTCCCCACCTCAAACATTGTTCAAGAGATCCTCAGAAGATAGCAACATTAAGACATTTCAATATTTTATCATGTGTACATTTACCTCCCTTGGCCTCCAGAAATCTCCTCAAGAAAAAAAAAGCAAATAATCCTCTTGGACACTACTAGGAGTCAGACACATAGAAGGCTGACCTCCAGGTCATGTTTATCTGTGCTGGCATCAAGCCTTCCTATTTATTCTCTGTTCTAATGAAATTCTTCGGCTTATCAAGTGACACAGGTGTGTCTACTTGGATGATGAATGGACAACACTGCATGAACACACTAAGGAGAAGACTGAAAGATACCTGGGTCAGAGGCTGGGAGTGCAGAAATTCAGCTATGTAAGGCATGAAATCTTGTATTTCATTCCAATTAGACACACTGGATTTTTAGTATGGAGAAACCCAGCATGTATTACAATGTTTGAGAGGCTAAGCGTTTCATAAAGAGAAGGAAAAACTATCTGTGTGCTAATACTTCTTTCTCAGATTATTTTACTACCATATAACCTAAATCTAACAGTGATCTCTTTCACTGTATGTAAAGGCTTTCCTTTTTCATAAGGAAACAACTGAAAGAGCCTAATACTGTCAGGGGTCTTGGTGGGAGGAAAGTGCATTTAATAGTATGCTTTTCAGAAGCAGGTACTGTGTTTTCATACCTGCCAACTTAGACTTTGAGACCCTGACATTAATAACTTCAACTGATTTATCAGATAAAGGATGTAATTTACTTAAATTCTTGCTTCAAAATCTAGTATGAATAATCCCTTAGCTGTCTGCTTTAAATCACACAGGTGACAATCAACCTGTGTGCTACTACAAATCCTGTACTAACAGAAGTAGACAGGTCGAGGTAATCAACAGAACAAAAAAACCCACCCCAAACTACAACAGATCTTTGTTTGAAGTCCTATCGACCCTGAAGCTTTGTCTTTTAGAGAACTAGAAAGAGAGATACCCTGTTAGTGGACATTAAACATCTCCTTCTTCAACAAGTAAAGAAAGGACCTAGCAAGTCACTACCCACACAAACAGATCCACTGCCTACACAGTGGAGTTCAGCCTTCGCAAAAACAGCCCTGAAAAACCACAACTTGTTTTCCGAAGGCAAAGACTTTCGGAGTCATCACTTCCCACGCTTACCCTCTTGAAAGGGGGCCTGTCATTTTGAAGAAAAAAATACCATAGTAATAAGTATTATTACTACAACAGACTGCATATAACAAGCGAATAGCGTTGTAAAAACAAAAGACACCAAGTGATGTGAATGCACACACGGATGGCTCAGACCTACAGCTGACTGTGTAAGTTCAGGACAGAGTGACTGAGTCATGACTGTCATGACTCCGTGTCATGCCGGGCTCATCACTCTGCTCTGCCAGTTCTCATGAGCCCCCCCCGACTCATCTGAACCGTGATGCAGAGAGCATTTCAACTCCACACCCCTCTTGGTGGTTTTGCTATAGGGTTTATCTATGCAATGAAAGAGTGAATAAGCCTATTCTCTCAGGCCATCTAACATAAAAGTCATTATAACTTGGTCTGCATTTTGAACCAGTATCAATGCCTCTGTAATTCTCAATACAGTGGGCCAGTATTTTTAAACTAGTAAGTTACTGCAACTCATTAGAATCTGAGACAATCAATATAATGATGGGGAAAATAAATCATCCTTCATCCAAGTCTCCCATTTTTTTTCAGTTTATTTAGACTACAGTAGTAAAGAGCCAAGAAATGTCAGGTTTAACTTCTCCTGTCCACCACACAAAGCAATAGCCAGTCTTCGTATAAATTAATAGGAATTTGTAAGATTGTGTCATCAGCACTGACTGTATAAGGGTAATTATTAAGAACCAGTTTCAGCACTCTAAAACAGAACACAGTTCCTCTCAAAAATAGGGTTTTTTTGTTTTGTTTTTTTTAACTTAAACTAGCATTGACTGCACTTCAGAACTAATTCCATGTCTAAGACAACAACTGCATGTACAAAAGCATCCAGACAGGCTTGCCCAAAACCACAAACCCTAAAACATTCGCAATGACTTGGCAGAAATCACCAGGACATGAGCTATCAGTAATAAGTGTCCTTGATATGTAGCTCCAGTTGTAAAACACTGACTTTTAAGCCTATACATAAGTTCTTAGGCAACAAAAGAGTTTTGGAGTTTCTTTGCTAGATTACAAGATTCTTATATGCCATTTCCTGAACAGAAAGAAGACTCAATGATTACCCACATATCTGATTATTTCAGTGGATTGGTTTCAGAATTACAAAAAAAAATCTGATTAAAAATCAGACTATATGCAGTATTAGCTGCATCATATTACTTTGTTTTTAATTAAGCAAAGAACATATCTACATCAAAGAACAAGCAGTGCTACTGGCACTGAGCATACGCAATATTAACAGATTCTGTTAATGCAGATTCTGACTTTAGCCTTCCTCCCCCACACATACATTCATTACCATGGTGATTTGCAAAATTTGCTGCCTGGGATTTTGGAACAGTACAGTATTTGAAATGCCCCTCAGCATCTTTGAATAGATGCAAACACAAATTAAGTTACATTTAAAGAGACAATAAGCCACAAATAGTTTGATAAAGCTGTCTTTACAGAAGAACACTGACAAAAATATCTTAATATGACCTCAACCAGTAGAAACAAAGCAACAAAGCTTTCACATTATGTGAAAGAAAGGGAACTAAGTTTAAGGATTCGAGAAAAGAAACAGCATACATTCAGTATAAAAAGCATAATCTATAATCATCCACTATCTCTGTCAACATTTGAGTAGCTATCTGTAAAAGTGTCACTTTCAGAACAATGTATTTTCTTTTTTCTTTTTAAGGAATTCTTAATTTATATACTATTTCACTAAAATTCACACTTGGACTATAACAGATCTATGCCTGTTGTGAGTTTCCCACAAGTGGGATCACTCTTGACACAGTTTCTTTTTATTATCATTTTCAACAGAAACAAACAAAAAAATCATCTTAAGAAATGAGGATCATCTTACTGTGAATACATACATATCCTGCCAACATAAGGGGCACAGGACTGGGAGCAAAGGCAACAATTCTTGGTTCTTTGTGCCCCAACCAAACAATAGGTTAAACAAACAAATCTATCCCAACCTCCAGTATCTGTATTATCCTGTATATACAGTGATAATGTCTCATACTTGAGTTTGTAAGCACCTTGGGATACAACTAACACAATTATGATTCTAATGAAGAAATACAAAGGACAAGACTTCACTATAACTGCTACCTGCAGGTAATGACAAATATTACCCTTGCAAATGCATTCTTGCAGAGATGCAGTTGACTTTCTTCACAGACACAACTGTAATGGATTTAAGATCTCAATGAAAGGTTCACCACTAACTTCATCATGGCCAGGGTTTAACTTGAAACGGTTAAAACTGAAAGGTGTTCCTCACCACTCCCACTGACTTCCTGGGAAGGAAAGGCCCGAGGTAAGTGGAAGCACCACATAACAATCATGCATGGGTGAAGAAAAGGCACCAGTGCAGGGATTTACAGGCTCTTCTTCAGAACCCTCACAGGAAGCTTGGCAACAGTGGACCCTGGGGGATGGTCCATGTGGAAAAACTGCATTGAAGTCAAACACATGTTTCACGATAGAGTGGCTGTACTGACATACTGCCCCTTCAAATTCACCTCAGCAGTCTTAAGTCCAGCTAACATTTTTCAAGAGCATCACAAGGCTTACCCATTACAAGACAGCTTAGCAGAAAACAAGTTACAATTGTGTCAAATAAGAGCTGGACACACCTAGATTAATCTTCCAGAATAAGTCACTATTTCAACACTGAAATAAAAAGGCTTGATTACACAACAAACCCTGGCTGTACCAGTGATGTGACCAGTGATACGCTCCCACTATAAGCAGATCACCTAAACATTTGTGTAAGATGAATTTTTGATAGGACAACAACAGCAACAAAAGGAAACAAAATAAAAGAATACACCAGAGCTACTGACTTAGTCTTCCATTAGCTTCACAAATTATTCCCCCCACATGCCTGAGGATAATAAAAAAAAAAATCTGATGAGCAAGGAAATACCGAAACTAAAGCAATTATTTGAAGACCACTCCCTGCTCCCTTCTCCCTCCCCTTAAAATTGAGAGGTTACTTAAACCTTTCTAAACCTTTCAGTCCACTGTAGATTGACTTCTTGGATATGTCACCACCAAATAAAAAACAGGTAAACTCCTGCTTCTGAAACACACACACTTTTGGCTGGAGAAAATAGTTTCTATCATATCTCAAAATCTGTTTACACAGTTCAGGTGAATAGGACTACTCTTAACTTCAAACTACTTTCTTACATCAATTTTAATTTCTTTTTGTTATCTCAAGGCAGAACAAACCTTATAAAACTCAGCTTATTAGAAAAGGACTTCAGTATGGAAAATCAGGGCAAGGTATCATTCACTTGAAGGGTTAAGAGGGGAAATAGGTAGTTGAGCTCAAAAGAAAAATTGTTCTCAGGAAGCTTTAAAGGAGTAGGTAGAATTCCTTTAGCAACTGGTGTTTGATGAGAATAGCTGCATCACATGGGGCCAATTAAAAGAGATGTTATCAGTCAGCACAAGAGTTATTGAACATGAGCCATAAGATAAAAGCCACCAATAGATGTGACAAAGAGCTTTCTGCATGTAATATTTCAATGCTTACTAGTATGACTGTTCTGACGAGGAAGCCAACTGCAATTTATGAAAGTCCTATTTTTGGACAAAATCTAAACATCCAGTCTCCAAATTCAGTGGGTGAGTACAAGAAAGATGACAAAAGATCCCCTTCCAAAAAGGCAGTGAGGGAAGAAGTATATCAAGCTCATACAAAGATAGGCCTGTACTTTATGTCAGAAAAGGCACTAAGTTTAAGATAGAAATCACCAACTTCATTCCAAAGACAGATACACTTATTTTTTCTATGAGGACAATTGGGATTTTAATTGGGAAGACTTTGGTGACAACACACTTTCTATTCTGTGGAAAGTCTTCCTAAGAAAACAATTCTGAACTCTGTGTAATAACTGATAAATTTCAAGGGATGTACAGTTAGAAAAAAAACATGTTGAGTTGCACAGTAATTTGTAAAAAAGCAAAAGACACCAAAATACCCAGCAAACAATGATGCAGTCTGTAATCAGTCATTTAGTTCACACATTGTTTTGCCCTTGTACTGTGATTTATATACTGATAAAACAAATAGCTCTCTGTTTTAGCCTAAATGGTTAGAGATACTTACAATATTTTATCCCTGCTTGCCTAAAGTGCAACTGTAAGTACTGTAACTGTTTTACTGTGAAAAATCATTGGATCAGAGTGGTCATCACCATGTGTAATCTTCTCCCAGCATTAGGAGCCCCTTATTGTTTAGATGAAAGTTTCTCCTTTACTATACTAAAGATGAATTACAATTTCTCCTCCAGGACCTCTCCTCCAATGTAGAGGCAATGGAGGCAATGATTTATACAGTGCAAACAAACCTCATAATTGGCCATGACACTTCTGCTACAATTTATGTATGGTGAGGAGAGGATTCCAACTCTGTTCAGTGAAGGACTGAGCTGCAAGTTTTCTAATAACCACAGTATCAGATCAAGTGCTCAGGTAACTGCAACTCGATAGACCTCTGACATTACTAGATGTTGGCCTATACTGTGATCCATACTTTGAACATCAGACAAACAAGCAAGCCATCCACTGAACACAACCCACAGAGATCCATTTCAGTTGTTTGTTGAACATACCTTAACCGTAACTTTGAAGCAAGCTGAACAGCAGTTCCTAGCTCTTCAGGTAGTGCAACTGTCAGCAGCTTGCCTTCTCCCACATACCACTCTGATGCACTACTGCACACACAGAGAGAAGGTATCAGTTCTTCCTCTGACATCTCATGACAAATATTACCAACCTGATTGGACAGAAATCTAACTAAATCAGAGGAGGATGTTAACACAGTATAGTCGTGTTTCCAGGAAGAAGCCTGCAAAACCTGCTCATGATCACATTGACACCTTATGTCTTCCTCCTTACACCTCCCTCCTAAACCTTTCTGTTAAGGTGACACTGACAAAGATGGAAGAGTGCTCTGAAATAGGTCTGCACTCCCGTAACGGTGCTTCATGACAGGCAAGAGAGCTCCTCTTCCTCTTGGACTTGAGGAGAAGTTATCAAGAGAAACTTCTGTTCCTCTTGGGACAATAATTACCCTTGGACTAGTAGTTTCATCTCACACATCATATTCTAACTACACAGGAAACATTGAACTAGAAAGAGACCAAAGGGGTCCTCAGGCAGAGTTATCCAGCTATATAATAGGCACTGAGAACAGACCCTCCCATAGGACACTCACCAGCATAACTTTCCTACAATCTCTTTGTTAATAACAGCAAGCTTTCTCACTGCTAAACTTCCTCTTCAATCTGCTCTTTACATGCAGCCCCCACTTCAACATGCTGTTTGATTGCTCTCTTACCCACCTGCATTTGTTTCAGGTTGCTTGTTCCTAGAATTTGTCATTATTTCTTGACATCATCACTAGTCATGCAATAAAACAAGAGACACTAATCATGCAAGACAGACTTGCTTCAGCAAAATATCCTGAAACCTTTAAGTGACTGTGAATACTCAAAAGCCTCTCTTCAGATTTACTGACATTTTTTAAACAAAAAAATCCAACCCACCCATCTCAGGATCAGCATCCTTCAGAGAAGCATTCTTCCTCCCCCCTTTATTTTCCTCCCAGGCTTGGCTACAGAAAGAATACCATGTCCCTGCTTTTCTAATGCATCTCCATCTAGTCTATTCAAAAATTCATTCTTGAAAAAAAATAATAATTTAGTTGTGCAGGCATCATCATGTACACTTAGCTTCAGTACTTTTAACACAACAGTAATACAGCAAGACAGCTATAATATTAAAAGAACTCCTTCATGTTAACTCTGCTAAGTATACTTTAAGAATTGATAAAATTGCATTAGAAGACAGGCATACGTGTACCAGCTACATCTGTGGAGTAAACAGCAGCCAATTCCCTACAACCTTCAGCATATATAAGAAAGTATTTCTCTGACTTTTAAGGTATCAAAACAGTGACTAACACTTTCACAGCACCCTCAGTTCTTTTAAAACTCAGTTATTTGCTTTACAGGCCAATATTAAGATTAGGAGACACAAGAAGACTGATGTTAAACAGATATGGTAGTTACTAGCAAACACATTTTAATGAATACAACACAGCAAGGTACAACAAGGCTCTATGAAGGGCTACACTAGGCTTCACCCATTTTCTCTAATCTGAGCACGCAGAGAGGTGTACAGCAAGAAACAGATACCCAGAGGTAAGGCAGTGACCAAAGATAACTGGGTCATTCAGACACATGTTTATGTAAGGCGACAGTCTTTAATATTAGCTAAAACCATATCTAGTAAAAACATGTGTTGCAGTAATGAATTTGATGATAAATTGCTATTCAGTTCCTGGAGTCATGTTGTCAAGTGTAATCAAGAGCTGCAACTAAGTTGCTGAAAGCTAATTTGAATAATCAAAGTATCACTCAAAAGTAAGTTAAAGTTAGTCATATTTTAATTCTATACAAGTACTCAGTGACACTGACCAGAACCCAGTGGGTTTCTGCACATAGAGCTAACAGGAATCATGGCAGAGTTTGCAAAATAGACTGGCAAGAGATTCTTGCAATATGGTATGCTAAGCTTACATATAATTTGCCACTCCACAACAGGCTAAGTTCACCAAAAATGAAACAAACAAACAAAAGACCTGCAAGGGAGGTACTTCCAGGAAGTGCTTTAACTTTTTTTTTTTTTACATTGAGTAATTTAATTCCACATTATGCTTCATGCCTGAAGGTTGGTCTATAAATCACATTAAGCAAAGCAAATGTCTCAACACTGTTCTCAATAGTTTGAAAAATATTCTTGAACTCCAAGAAACTGCCACCTCACTCATACACCACAGAATAAAATATGTTTTCCTTGTAATTTGTATGTCAATAGTGTAAAGAAAAAGTATTTTTCTACAGTGTATTGTAATTCTAGCAGGAAATCCTAACTGAAGAGACAAAAAAACCCCCAACCTGTTCACACCCTACCTTCGAGGGTCAAAAGGTCTGGCACAAATATCTAAAGAGTTTGTGCAAGTTTGCTCTAAAAGGCTTGCTCAAGTTACCAGGTGTTACACGGACTCCTCCCCAGTGGACAATGAATTATAGCAGCAACGGCTGATTAACATTATTTCACCACCACAAAACATTACTCCTTCTAGGAATGTAAGAGAGTGTTGATTACACTTCTTGTTGGGGAAAAATATGAAATGAGATGTTTAACACTTCTTGCTTACTGTAATGCCTCCATAGGACATGATCTGATTTCTCGACACTACTCTAGGGTAAATGTTTTATCACTGCAACGAAAGCTCTGATATCTAGGTAAAAGTCACAGTAAAATATTTAGAAAGCCACTTGGAACACACACTTCATTTCTCTTCTACCCCTCCTGTTTCTAAATCAACTCAACTTATTTTTTGGACAGCAGAAACTATGATGGGATGCTCAAAACATTTCTGGCTGTCTTTTCCCTATCATGACAAGCCACCATGTCCACAAGGCTTCCCACAGACCACCACATTGCAAGCCACCACAGAACTTCTGACACCCTCATAAGGTCAGAATTACTAGCAAGCTTCAAAACAATTTATTTTGTCTTGGTTATACAACACCTAAGTAAATTGTCAATTATATTTCAGCGAAACAGCCTTTAAATCAAACTTAACATATGACACAGCTGTAACATTTCTGGATAAGCTACACCTAACAACATTTTCAGAGTTCTTCATTCCTCTGGTGTACAAATGCATTATAATGTTTTATAGACTGTACACTGTAATTTCTGATCTATACAACTTTGGTCTAGTTATACAGAAACTTCACCAGGAAGTTTCTTGAACATAGAATAACTGATTCTCTACTGTGGAAAGGATACCAGCCCTTCCTCAAAGCAGAAAGTGTGTAGAGAATACTACCCATTAGCAAAATAATTTTAGATATCCGGACAGCTATATCCAGATTCTAGTTTCTTACCCAACCTAATGGGAGAAATTAAGAGAGCAGTGATGCAACTGTTGACACACAACTAAATTTATGTACATACTAAAATTTATACAGTGAATTATCTCATGGCTTATTTGAGCTGCTACTTACTTCATTAGTGGTTGTAATAATTTGCTTGATCACATTCTTCAATTTCATCTACAATAGTCCCTTTCACCCTTCAAAAAAAATTACTACAATAGACATTCAGGATTTTATTACATCTTTCAAAATTGAGTTTATATTTCAACAATGTAAAAAACAACTTTCAGAAACATATCTGTACCTTCACTGAGCTATTATTAATCAGATTACCTAAGCAAATTGATTGACTGAACATTCCTTATGAGTGAGGAAAAAGCACCATCTAATCTCAATTACTTCAGTTACATATAAGGAAACATACTAGTATTACACTTACAGGTGTTTCCTCTACATTGATTTAAGCTTAAAAGGCGACTGTCAGCCCTTGACAATTAAATAAGACCCATCACCAAAAAAATACCTAAAAAAAGAGCTTAAGGCAACCCTGCCCCCCAGGCTTTATAGATTTTCTTTACTTTTCTATTTTTTTAATCAGTTATCACAGTCCAGGAGGGCTATATTTGCAATGGGCACGGGAAAAGTCTGCTTAGGGTTTCATTTAAATTACTTCCAAAGTTTTTGTCTCACAAACGTGAAATAATTACTCCATTCATCCACCCAAGTTCAAAAACAAAATCAGAAGACTTACAGTTTAATGCATATCCAACTTCAGAGTTAAAAGTCGCAGGACCTTATGTTCTCCTGACCTACGAAAGTAATATTTATAATTTCGGTAAGAGCACAGGGTTACACACACTGAATAACTGCCTGAAAACCAAACGCTTAACCCAGAAGACTAGAACCACGTTTCAAACAACCGCCTTGAATAGGACTTCACCTCTCTGGATGCCCAGCAAAGTCACAGCTGTTATCCCCAGCGCCCCCCCCCGGAGCGGCCTTCTGCCCCTCACGCCGCTCTGCGGGGCTCCCCACGGCGGTCAGGGACACGGGTGGCCGCGGCCCAAGGGGGAGGGAGGCGCCGCGGCATCCCCGGCACGCTACCACGCCCTGTGCCCGGCACAGGCCGCGCTGCCCTGCCGCTCCCGCCGACCACCCACCTGCTCACAGCAGCACCTGCCCTCCCGCCACACGCTTTGCCAAGGAGGGGCGGTAAAAAAAACCCGAAAAACACCTCTTCATCTTCTCCTGTCACCCACCAGAAAATCCGTTGCTTGCTCCTTTTTGTCCGAGCGTCAGGCGGGATTACCGCTGAGCATCACTCGCCGCGCCCGCGGCACCGGCCAGCCCTGCTGCCCGCTCCCGCGGCGGCGGGGCCGGCGGCTCCCCCCGCAACGCCCCGCCCGGTCCGGCCCCGGCCCCCGCCGCCCCCGGGCACCTCGCGCGGCCCTCGCTCGCCACTGCCCGGCCGCGGGGTTGGCGGTGCGGGAAACACCGGCGGTCTCAGGCGGCGGCGGAGCAGCCCCTCCCTGCTCCCCGCCGGCAGCAGCCCGAGCCCCTGCGCCACCCCGGGGAAGGGAGCGGCCGCGGCGCAGCCCGGCCCGCCGGCAGGTACCTGCCGCGCGGGCGCGGCGGGGAAGAGGGGCGGCGAGAGCGGGGACCCCCGCACCCCTGCCCTGCCACTCACCGCTGCCCACGGCGGCGCCCGCTCCTTTGTCTGCCCGCCGCGCCCCGGCACCTCCGTCCCCCGCTGCCGGGCGCCCCGCGCCCCCTCACCGCCGCGCTGGGGGCGGAGGAGGACGCAGACGAGATCCGCGGAGGAGGCCGCTACCGCCCGGCGGTCACATGCAAGCGGGCGGGCGCGGCGCGGCGCAGGCCCCCTCCCGCGCTCCCAGCCGGCTCCCGGCAGCCCGGCTGGCAGGGTCCGAGGCCGAGGTAAGGGGTGAAGATGGCGACCTCGGCGGCGCGGGGAGGGAATCCCCAGGCCGGCCCGCTCCGCGCTGCCGGCTGGGCTGGGCGCGCCGGCGAGGGGAGGGGACAAAGAAGGCCGAGCGACGGCGAGGACGGCTGCCGCTGCCCGTCAGCCCTATCGATGTACCGCCCGCTCCTCCTCCGCCGCCGCCGCCGCGCTTTCAAACCGCCGTCAGCGGCCGGCGCCGCAGCGCCCCCTGCCCGCCCCGCTCCGGCCGCCCGGGCGCGGCGGCTCCCCGGAGGGGAGCCGCCGCGCCCGGGCGGCCGGAGCGGGGCGGGTCGTGGAGCCGCCGCGGGCCTTCCTGCGCACCGCAGCGGGACATCGGGCCCGGGCCGGCGAGAGTGTGGTCGCCGGGATGGGCTCTCCCTGTCCGGAGCCGGGCGAAGCCAGCGCTCCGGAGTCCTCCGAAGCCGGCGGGGTCATCTCACCTCCTCAGATGCCTTTCCCGCCTTTGCTCCGTGAGGAGGTAGCACCCCCCCGGGGCAGTTAGCACAAATGGCTGACCGTTAGCCGGCTGTCCAAAATTTTGTGCTGGCATCGCAGAGACCGAGGAGGGGGAAAAGTAGTGAAAGCAGGTCACAAAAGCTGGTGTGGTTGGGGTTGGACCGCCAGGAAAAGAGAAGGGGCTCTAGCCTCTGACCCCAGCTGTTGACAGCAGCAAACCCCCTCTGCGCATTGGTAAATTTCCCCATCCTACGCCCCCCCGGCAGTCACTTCAGTCGGTGACAGCAGTATGAACCTGACCTTGCAGAGAGGCGATGGCTCGTCACAGGTGCTCCACACCCGTAACTGATTTACTGATTCAAAATAGGTATGGCACCACTGCAACTCTTGGAGAGAGCTCTCTCCGCTTCATTCCCCAGGACCATATATTGTATTTAAAAAGAAAAAAGGGGGGAAAATAGCTAAAGGAGGCAAGCATGACTCAAATATGAAACATGATGAACGTGCAAGATCAGGTGTTCCTCGTTGGGTGGCATGGTACAGCTGGCAGCTCTACCCAGTGACACCTTGGTGCTGTCGAGCTGCGGTCCTCCACATGGAGACAGGCTGCCATCCTCCTCCATCTCACCTGGGCACAACTTGTCCTGGTTTTGCACATTATCTGTGGTTCAGCAGCATGGGTTAAAAAAAAGGAAAATGCGGCAGTGCTAACGAGCTGCCAGTAAGCTGAATTTGGATGGTATCACAGGGAAAGAGACTGGAGAGACCAGTTGTAGAGTGGAAAATTTCCTGGCCTATACCTAAATCTGCAAACTGTTATAAAATAGTCTGAAAAGGATATCAAGCATATAAAAAAATCATTCAAAAACTTTTGATCTCTGTTTTTAGTCTGTATGAATCCTGGACATTTATGCTTACTAACAATATAGATTTCTTGTTGTTAATAAGACCTGCATCAACTGACAACATGGTTGGGTTTTATTGGTTTTCCAGACTCTTTTTTTACGATTTTGGACATTTTTCTAAGAGGTCTTTATTTGTGCCCACTGAGGTACCAGATGTGGTTACGCCTATTTTGTCTCCAGAAGGGCACAGTGTGAGGGGTGTCTGCACCAGGCACGCCCAGCCACTGATCTCCCCTTGCACAGACAGGGACACTGAAAACCTGTCCCAGCCCAGCACCCTGCCGGTGGTGCTTAGATGATGAACACCCTCATCTGATGCCTGTGATGGTTGCTTCCATTCTGCTTAAACTTCTCATTACTGTTAATGGACTTTACTTCACAAGAATCCTGTGATGTAAAGAAAGTATCATTATCCCCACTTTCAAGAGGAGAAATTGCAGCATAAAGAGGCAGTATAGCTTGCCTCAGGTCATACATATAGTATGTGGTAAAACCAGAAACTTAATCCAGAGTTTGGGTGCAGATCCAGTCAGTCTAACCACAAGTTCATTTTCTTTCTCAAGCTCCATTTCTCAGGACTCGACTCCTGAAAAATTATTGGGAGAAGAAGCGAAGAAATATTGAAGAAGACACACTAACAGAAATTCTGTTGAGCTCGTGCAAAAAGATGTGTAGTTAAATGGAAATGTTGCAAGTAGGCATATTTGCACAGAAAACTTGTGCAGAAACATTATCCTGGTTTGGTAAGTGTACAAACCAAGAGGGGAAACACCATGCAACACGTTGCTTGAATATTGTGCATTTAAGATATGTGATGTAAGAGCTTCTGGCTTTTGTTGGCCAGATTTCATGCAGGAGCAGGTGAATCACAGGAACATCACAGGAATCTTAGGCCAAAGCTGCTAACACATAAACGATTCCAAGGAAGGACTGTCCACATTAGGAGTACCACTGTATTCTAAAGAGTTGTGGCATTTTCATCAGACCCTGTGGTAACACACCGTTTGAACTGTTCCCCACAGCAGTTCCTCTCAAGGAACAAGGATGTGTCAAGTGCGTGCCTTGACACAGTGCAAGACAGTCAAGTCTTCTGTGTTATATGGTTCTGGTACATCTCCAGAGTTTCGGGCATCCCCCCTGCTACATGTCTCAACAGATACTGGAGTGCCCAAAGGCACATTGTGTAGCCCAGTAGCATAAACCTGTAAGAAGCCAACCTCTCCAAACCAGGTCCAGCAGCAGAGTCAGGAGATTCATCTACATTGTGAAAGCATGTGCCAAATACTTGTCAGAAGACAGTCATGTGCTAGGCTGCTTCTGGCAGCAATGGTACGTATTCAGATGCCATAGTTACTAACAGAGTACTAGTCATGTTCTGTGTGAGAGCAAACTGTGTATAGAGCCAGCCATGCTTGCAAATAAACTCAATTAAGCCTTCAGTAGTTGAACTGAGTTGGACAAATGTGCTCTGACCAACAGTTTGTACTCTGCTTTATTACAGCTAGTTCCTCAAAAGCGCAGTCACGCTGTCTTTAGCACTTTCCAAGTATCTCTCTTGTGTCCTTCTGACTAAATACTGACCATTCTCCTGATTTCTTTCCCCAGTGACAGTCTTGCCCATATTACTGACTACTGTTACTAATTACTTCTTCCATATCCAAAGTTAGGCAAGAACTTTATCTTTCAAAAACTTTTTCCTCTCCTGCTGTCCTCAGGGCCTCATGCCAAAGCATGAAAAGATGGTCAGGCAGAAATAACTCAATATTTATATGAACCTTTGATGATAAATGACATTCTTCTGTGGGCCAGAGTGCTTGCTAGTTAACATACCAAACACAACAAATGGAAATCCATAATTGCTGGCTTTGATGGTGTCTGTGAAAAAAGATTGCTTCTTAAAAGGGAGAAATTGCATTGTTCCCTTTTTTAAATGGACAATAAAATGAACTTTAGCTGTGACTAAATAGCAGTGTGTGGGTATAACACTCATAAACACCACAGGATTGGTGGTGTAGCCTTACACATGTCAGTAAAGGTGTGGACCAGCAATTACAAGTGGTTAAGGTAGCTATTCACTGAGCTTCGTTAGCTGACCATACCTGGCATTCCTTACCTGTGGCAACTGTGTACCTTCATGATGGCAGCCTAGGCAAATGTGTTTTGTTTTGCAGTTGTCACAGGCAAGGAACCAGGAGTACGGTCCGTTAATGTGGCTCAGCTAACAAGAGGCAACATGTTACGCTTTGCTCATTCAGTCGGTTGCAAGGGTCTGTTCATGACCAACGCTGAAGGTGCGTCCAGTCATAACCACCAGCATTGAGCTCAGCCCAATGAGTGGGGTGGTGGGGGTGGAGAAGAAAGGCTAGCTTTCTTGCTTGTCTTCTCTGCTGCTAAAAAAGGAAGCTACTGGGGATATTCACCTTCCAGTGTTTCTCTAAATGGTTCTTCCTTGTGAACGAGTCCAGGTAAGGGAAAAACTTGCTTTTTCCAGAAGAGGCAGACGTTTCACCCAGAAGTCCCAGCAAACTCTCTGAATCTGCACGCGTTTTGCATACAGGCCCCTCTACACGGCCTGATAACTGTCCATGTGGAAGCTGATGCACCATACCTGCTCCCTTATGGCTTTATAGGTAGCATATGTCTTTTTCTAAATTAGAGCCAGAGACCTGAAACACAAGCTGAGGTGCTCTTTCACCAAGTAGCGTGAGGCAGATTTACCACTCACCAAGAAAGTGTGGGGAGAATGGAAAAGAATGTGTATCCTCTTGACTCAGTCACTTCTCACTCAACATGTAAAGACCTGAACTTGGCAAAGTAGCTCAGAGCTTTTCTGCATAATAAAAAGATCTTTGAACAAAAGAAGCTCACCAAGTGAAAAACCAAAGAGATTTTCTCAGATAATAGTACTGTTTCTATCAGAAAGGAACTTCACTAAATAGCTGCAGTGATACAGTTGCTTCATCGTGAGCCTGCAGTGAAATCTCTATGATACCTTCATTCATTGTCCTTTTTTCTGACAGAAATGCAACCCCACAAACAATAGCGGTTTTTTACACTTGCAAGAACTGGGGCTGGTAATTAGATTTCTAACGTATCTTCTGTAACTTCCCTTAGTTTTCATTCTGTGCATGTACGTGGCTTTGGAAAGTCGTAATTATTTAACATGCATCTCTGTTTCCTCTCTCACCCTCTGGCTGTCTGGTCTGTATAGGTTGCATATTTCACTTATGTTTGTGCTATGTTTGCACATTGCCCGGTATTAAGCCACTCCCAATTTGTTTGGCTTCTCTACTTGCTATTGTGATACAAATAATAAATAATTCTAGACTTTAAAAATTCATTATTATTTCAGAAGCTCTAGGGATTAACTTCCTTTTCCTATTTATGAAAATACAGTTTTATTGGTTTTACCAGAGATCAGGGGCATTCCATTAGGCACTGTAAAAAGCAAGCTTTGCTTTTTACAGGCTTTGCAACATGCTACTGTGAAACTGGGTAGAATGGTCCGGGAGTGGGAGGAAACCCCCTGGAATCCTCTGTGATGTCTAGTTTTTCTCACCATTGCTGTTAATATTCCTAGGTGCCTTGCTAATGGCACGGAGAGTTTTACAGACCTATCTCATTAGTGCTACTGGCTAGGTTCAAGTATTTTCCCAGGAAGCTTTTATTCATCTGGGAAAAAGTCCTCTGAAGTCAACAGGAGCTGTGGGTAAGTGACTTATTAGGTCACTGAGCCATTTACAATGATCCTTCCTAGCATCCAGCAAGCACTTTGAAAGCTGACATTGCTCCCTTGTTTTTGTTCGTTAAGTTAATTTTCGTCTTCTGTTTCTTTTTGATTTTTTGATTGCCACTTCCATTAAAGATTTATACTCACTGGTTTGTAAATGCAACTGTACCAGCCCTGTTCTGAACAGCAAACCAGGTGGACTCACATTCTCACTGCTGTTAACCTGCTTGTCCCTGCGGCAGAACCAGCTCAATTTAACTGAGGAATGGTGACAAGATGGCAACTCTTCATCTGGTAACAGTGTAAATCCTTATTGCTTTTTCTTACTTAAAGCTGTTTAAACCCATTTCACCCTGCGCCAAGAAAAAAGGGAACATGAAAAGGAAACCAGCATTCCTAATACTTTCAGAATAATTCCATTTCTTACTTTAAAAAAATACAATAGGATGCTGTATCCAGTATCAGGGGTATTTTGTGCTTCTAAGGTGAATTCTGTCCTCTCCATGAAACGTTCTATTGGTTTCTAAAGACAGGGAAGTACCCCAATCTGATGCTGACCTTAGAACTTGAATGACTTAGTGGAAGACATGCCACTGTCTTCAGTGAGACCAGTTTTTTAACTTGTATGCTCAGCTTCCTAACACAGTGCTTTGTGTGTCTGGGTCTTCTTTCTTTATACCAGGAGCTTTCATATTCAGTTCCGCCTTATAAATTTCAGTGTATCTTTGCCATTGCAGTTTTTTATTTTTTTACCCTACACTGTGCAGTCTTTATTGCAGCTAGTTTAATTTCGTTATTTAATTTTAAGCAAGGGAACAAAATCTTACTCAGCTGATGGATAGGTAGTACTAAAAGCCTGCCTGCAGCAGTATTTGGCTGTGCCATCAGCCACTCCATTACGATGCCTTCCTTGTTTATGTAACTGGCAGTAAGTTGCATCAACTCATATATTGTTGGTATTTTTGATCTCTTGCCACCCTGCTAGATTAATTTGGAATTGCTTTCAGTCCCAGGCCACCAAAGATTGACGACATTTGTTTTGAACAGGACATTCATATTCATGAGAAAAAAACAACTGCCCTCAGCATCTGAACAGTGACTGTATGCCCTGAAGCATATGCTCTTTGAACTTGCAACTGGGATTTCAGACAGTGTTATCATTCAGTACTGGTGTTTATTTTGTGTCCATAGTACCGGTCCAAAGAGGTGGGGCGAGGAAAAACATGCAGAGCTTTTCCTAGAACAGGAATCCCACTAACTGCTAGCAGAGTTGGGAGAATTTCAGAAAACTCCCATGTCAAGCCAGAGGCGGGATATATATGAAGTTGCCTCAAAAATTAAACTCAAATGCTATCCACGCCACAGAAAATGCGTGTGTGAGGTTACACAGGTTTTTTTATCACCATGCCATCAGCCTCACTGAATCATTCTTGGGGAAGGTGCAGTTTTGCACGCCCAGCTGCGCTGCCAGACAGAGTTTGCCACAACAGGGCATGGGTGTCTGCACAGGGCTGAGCCCAGACACCTTCTCTTTTATTCCTGAATTGAACAAGCCCACTGTTGTCTCAAATAATGTTGACAATGGGGTACAAGTCATGTGGCTGTTGCCTATAGTATTCGGTATCAGAATGTTTTCCTGAACTGTAAATGGATGACAACATCCATTCTGAATGCTAGTCTCAGATTTGCAAAGGGAAGTGAAATCTTGATCTGTGCCAAAACTACAAAACAAAAGGACAAAAGAATGCATATAGGTTGAAATATGACCAAGATGCACTAACAGTAAGAGAATAGTATGAAGTTCCATTAATGCTGGAACCCATAAATTCTAGTTTCTTAGGGTTTCTATCCTGTGACTGATTCCCTGGTGTTTCGTAAAAAGTCAAATGACCAAAGTTCTTTTTGCAGTGGACACATTCACAAAGTCTCTACTGTGTGATTTCTCCACAGTCTAATAATGGGAAATAACATTCTGTAGTTTTCCATCTCCTGGGCAGGGTTTCTCTTATCTCTTGGGCTATCTCTTTTAATGAAACTTGTAGGGACTTACAAAGCTGGGACTTTACTTTTTTATGACAAACAGACAGACATACATACATAGCATGCACGACTTGAACTAAGGTAAGAAAAACCTTACTTACGCAGACACGAAAAAAGAAAAACTCTAGCACAAAACTGAAAAAGAGAGCAAATAGAATAACAGCAAAATAGCTTTAGAGAAATCTCAAATTTTCATATTTATGTATTTGGGAGAATTGGCCTTGGAAATGGGACTATCCAATTACCCAATTGACATCATGAAAATCATAGCTGCTATAGGCAGCCAGAATACATTTTTTCCAGCTTTATGCCTTTAGCAGTATATGGTGGCAGTAAATTCTGCCAACTAGTCGCACTGTAAATCCAAATATTCTCTGAAACTCTATTTCTTCCCTGTCTTGAGTGACTGCCTTTTCTCCCCTATGGCATGAAATTGAGAAAGCAGCATTTAATCAACCATTTTCTTTCCCTTACTGGTCTATATTTAATTTATTTCCTTTCCTCACGAAACCATGCGAAACATGGGAAGCTTTCCTCAGATGTAACTGTTGAGCTCTCTGTAGCAACACTGCTGTCTAACATACCAGAGCATCGGGATATCTAACCTGAATTAAATACAATCCTGGTTATCCAAAGACAAAAGTAAATGTACATATATTTCTACAATAAGAGGATTTAATGCCTTGGAAGTCATGCTGCAGAAAAAAAAAAGTTCACCTGTATGAATTAATTGGTAAGTTGCAAACTAAAAGATTATCAAGTATGGCTTTCTGAGAAGTGTCAGAAGAAGTGGGTTTCAGAGGTCTGAGCCCTCAGTGGAAGTAGCTTCCTGCTGTGCCTTCAAGGTTTTACCTGGCAGCCAGCAGCAAGACCAGTGCAGTAAGTTGGTACTGGTGTAATGAGGGTGAGATGGCCAAAGCTTCCTTCCCACTGCAGTGGCATTTGTATCAGGCCTCCATCCAGTGAGACGAGACCTTAGATGGTCTTTATTATGAAAACCAACACTTTGAATGGCATTGAAAGTAGTTTTAACTGAGGTTTGTTGCTCTGTGTTGTATTTCATGTATTCCTGGAACCTCATTTTTTGTGAGACAGCCAAGGTTGCACAGCAGGAGACAATTGCAGTGCAGAGAAACATCTTCCCTATCAATCATTCAGAGAAATCTCAGGCCATTCAGAATTTACCACTTGTACCCAAGTCTTACCTCCATCATGTTATGGAACTGTTTAAAGAAAATATTTGAGGTGAAAGTAATAAAACAACCACACTAATTCATACAAGTATGTTTCTGTGAAAAATTGCAGGAATGCACACCTGATTTTCCCCTGTAAATAGAAGCATTCAGCTGCTGCTAACTGGCATACCCATGTCCTGCAATTTTAGTAGTTTGGTGGATTCTGAGTAATTGCAAAGAAAAAGCAGGCACTGCATGATAAAACTGGGTGGACAAACTTAAAAACAATCTGCACTTTAAATGGATACTAAATGTAATTCAGGTTCCAAATTAGGAGCCAGATCTTGGAGGTGCTCCAGGTATTGAACTCCCATTGAAATGTACAGCAACTTCAGCAACATCTCTTATTAAAAAGCAATAGGACTTTTCTTGTACCCGAGTAGATTTCAGCTATTCATTCTAGAACAGTTCATTCTGTAAACAAAGCACACTAGTGTAGGTACTATTCATAAGCAAAGCAAGTATGCTGCCAGACCAGGTTCAGGAGTTTGACAGGCTATCCCTTGCTAAATAATATAACTGTTACTTTTCTAACATCCCAAAAATAGTCCAAGCAGAATTTGATGAATTGTTTTCCACTTTGAAAATCCCTGACAAAGAGACTGATTACAGTGTGCATAAATAATTAAGAAAAAAGTTATAGTGAAAACGTGGAGGATAGCAGCAGAGAACAACTATATAAAATGTCCCGCCAATTTATATGTTTAGGAAAGCATTCCAAAGATTTCTATGCTGAATACCTCACTGAAACTGTAAAAGGTCTTTTCCTCAAACAATCCACAGCTGAGCTGTACATGGGAATGATACCTAAATAGGACTGTGCTCTGGAGGATATAAGGATGTATAATTTTGAAAAGTCAGTATGTACTTTGGTGCTTTGTGTCCACCACGTGATTGCTTCCCTTTTGGTTTCTGTATTTTTAGCCCTGTTGGTCCAAATACACATTTGGAAGCAGGTCAACCACCACTTGTTTCACTGAGATCATACGCAGCCTACCTGTGTGACAAAACCAAAATCAGCTGAGACATCCTGGTTGTTAACACACTGTATTGCCCTATCCAGGGAGCGAGGAATTAAAAAAAGGGAGTAACATCAGTGTATGACACAGGTTGTTGTCATGGGCTTTATTTCAGTAGCTTTATTGAGTAGAAGAGGGTCTGTAGGACACCAAAAGCAGGTGACTTGCTTTGGTGTGTGGAGGACTGGGAACGACAGTCTACTTCATGACACCCCCAAATGTTTACAGTTTTGTCACCATCTGATTATATATAGTAGTTCTATTTTGAGCAGAACTGCCCCTGCCCCTAAGGCACTTCAAGTGCTGATAGCCAGATCTGAGCTTAAACCAAAATCTTGGTGGAAAGTAGCTAGCACAACTTACCTGTGCAATGTGGGATCACGTTTAAAAACCACTTAAATCCACTCAAACACTAAGCTTTTGTTTAAAGGTAGTTTTTAACCTACACGTTGCCAGTGCTAGGGCAACTTCAGTAACATTGAGAACAAGTGGGAACAACAGCAAAGACATGTTCCTGGCAACCAATGCTGCTCAAACCAGTTCCACATAGCTGTCAGAGCTTTCCCTGCAATTTTGCACCAGCAGATTCCCACCACTCAGGAATGGTTGGAAATTTTTGACAAAAAACTTTTGGTAGCCTCTAGCAAAAGTTTACAGATTGGTATTGTAAGATACTTTATCTAGAAGATATATGTAGTGGCAAACTGGGTTTGATATGTAGGTGTATGTCAACAGGGGTTTAAACAAAAAAATGTACTAACTCATTTTGGTCATAGGACAGATTTGGAGTGGTCTTCCAGGTTTTTTCCCCAACCCATTCTAGATTTGTAAAAAAATGAGAGATTTCCTGGGAAGTGAAACTCTTTACCTATCTCCCATGCTACTTCCTCAAGAATGCAGAGGTACTTATGATGACATAATCTGACAAAAAAAGAAATAAATAATAATGCAAGGATGTATCCTAGAGGCCTATTTCTGTTCCCAGTGAAATGAATTTAAAAATTCCCACTGCCTTCAATGGAACCTGGATTAAGCTTAGTTAGTTTTAGAGGAACTTTAATAGGGGAATAGATGTCTGCCTTGGGCAAAAAGAGAATGAGGGACTTTCAAAGTATCAAATTAGAGACATGGGGCTCATGTTCCGTTTATTATGCCCAGACAATCTAGTGTGGGAACAGAACAATTAAATATGCTCTGGTCTTCCTTTACAAATTTCCTCCTACTACTTCTCTCAAATGAGACTTAAAAAAAGCACACACACACACAAATGCAAAAAACTACAAACCCTCCTCTTGAAGCTATAAAATTCCTCCCTCCCTCCCCAAAACACCCTCTGTATCAAACAGTTCTTCCGCACACGCAAATTTATAACCCAGGAACAGGCCAGATTCCGCTTCAGAAAGTGCCTCAGCTTTGCTGGGCATTTCATGTTTAGCTGCCACCATCAATTACATGCATTTCACCATATATTATTAATTGGATCGTGATTGTGTTTCCAGTGTTTCAATCTAGGAGTGCACACTTATGCTGGGATAGAGTTGGGTTACAGCCAGGGATATGGGAACACACCGTACCTGCCTCTTGTTCCTGGCTGTACTTTGCTTGTTATACAGAGCTAACCAGGATTAGCAGCCCGTTGAGGACTTCCAATGTGCTCCAGCAGGTCCTATGTTCAGCATGTTGGTGCACCAGAACATGGGACATGCCGCAAAGCACACTTACCCCCCAGTGAAGACACAGCCTATTTGTCCCATACTAATGTTAGAAAATCTCACAACTGTCAAATTTCAGCTCAAATTTTATAACTACTGATATGTATGTGCCTGAATAAGATACCAGTTTCTCTAGCTTTTCTGTCCATTTGGAGTTCACACATATATGACCACTGCATGTACAATTTTTACAAGCAGAACAAAATGAACCTACAGAAGCAGGAAATGGCTATGTATTCATTGATTTCCCAAGGTGGCCAGCTGCTTTGAAAACAGGGAGCAGGAGAAGGCTGAAAATGTAATGGAAACTCAGGATATTAAAGATGATTACTGTTAGGTTTTTTGTTGTTTACTGTTTGCCTTGGGCCAGCATCCAGAAGCCCCACTATGTCATATTTAAAACCAAACCAAGAAGGTTCTCACATATGTAGAAATAGATTCTGCCTTGAGGAGCTCACAGTCAAGATGAAGCACAAGATGGAGCAAGTAAAAGTAAGAAACAACCATGAAGGAGCAGGTGAGGATGGTTAAAAGACCAGTTGGGTAGCCTTGGTACCACTCTGACGGTTCCAGGCTACCCACTGAAAGGCAAATCTTTCTCCCCAGGTTTTTATCAAAATTGTCTGTTTCAACCCAATTTGACACCAAAAAAAAAGCCTTTGCTGGTGCTTAGTTCATGCACAGAGGAAAAAAAGAAATAAAATCTGGCCACAGGCCTATTTTCTAGCCATTTCTTTTTTCCAATTGTCTCCTTTGCTTATAATCATTTTACCTTTAAAGTACTGAGGATTCAGGAATTTCCAGTCAGTTCACACCTGCATTTATCTTCCAAAACCACCAAAATGTGTGTAGTGTAGACATTGGGTCCTCTGCACTGAGTGCTTTGCCCTGCTGCACTGCTGCTGCTGCACTATGCTACTTGCTTATGTGGAAACTCTCTTTCTGAACTACTTCAGATTTAGAGTCAGCACATCATGCAGCAGACTGTAGCAACCCATGGAAAAAACTTGGCTGGAGCATGTTAGGCTTTCTGTCTTTTCTAAGCAGCCCTGACATACTGACTATTATAATGCCTAAGTATGGATTTACATATGTAACTTTGTTATCGAAGTTTGAAAGTGACTTCTAATCCAGCTTAGAACTCAGGACCATTGGCTTCCCAACCTATACTCAGGACATCTTACAATCCACCCTGCACATAGGATATTTATTTATTTTCTATCTTACTCATTTGAAAAAGATAACTGCTGGATCCTCATTTGGCAATACAGAAAACTGCATTTATATATACTTGTTTCAGATAAACCTATTGTGACACAGAGACCTCAAAATGTACAGTGCCCTAAAAATTAATTTAGGCCGTCTGAATTCACTGATGTACAACAAAAGATGTAAATTGAACAGCTGGGCACAGAACATTTCACTTCCATATTGTTCAAAAATAAGACTGTCGGACCCTAGCCATTCAAGGACTGTTTGATTGTTGTACTTGTATTCTCTAGAGAGAATTAATAAATATTTACATCAAATACATGTGCATGCATGCATGGTTGACAGAGAGAGAGAACCAGTTCCATGAGGCTCCAACAACTGTAAACTCCTTTGAGGGCATAAAAAATGGAGAAGTGCTTTACAAACTGAGTCACTGGTGTGTACTAGCAAGAGCAGATTTGCAAGTAACAGTGTATAAATATAAACTAATAATAAAAATAACTTTTGAAAACTGTCTATAACAGGGCAAGTGGTTCACTAAAAACATCCCCATTGTTCTTCTTTATTCCCTTTTGTATCAGTGGTTCTGCTGTAATTCGTTTTGTATTCTTGAGTCATTGCCAATGGTGCTATCTGGAGAGAAACAACTGAAAGCAACTTGAGAGATCGCTGTCTTTATATGGCCACAAGATGCTAATACTGCAAGGCTGCTAATTCTGCAAGCTGACTTTCTTTCATTTCATGCTTCTATTACCTCAGATAAAATAACTATTGCAGAAAATGTTGCGCATAGCTCTATAATTTGTCCTCAGGCTGGCAGTAAGGTGCTGCAGAAAGCTGTGTTCTTAGCTGCTGCTTCTCCTACACATCTTTCCCAGTTGTCTCTTCGCTCTGCTGTCAACGGTGAAGAGGGTTTGCAATCACAAACAGTTATAGACCTCCTGCACCAATGCAGAAGTGAAAGGAAGAGAGCTACTGACAAGGATGAGTGAAAGTACCCATGGAAGAAGGGGACCCTTCTTCAATGTCCTCTTCCAGCAAGGAAATAGTCTCCTTGGCTAATGCTTTTGACTGGGCTAGAATGGATGAACATCCATTCTTTGACAATGCAAAGGGTCCCTTTTTAACCACAAAAAGGGAATAAAAAACACATTCCCTAACTGACTTGAAACACACGTTGTGGTGGAGAGACAAAATGCACTCCAAGCATTCCCCTGTGATTCAGGCCTACAAATAAACTCAGGAAGATGGTATAGCACATTGCTTATGTTTGGATTGCAGGAGACTTCCATAGGATTTAGCTTTCCTTTAATTTTTCCCTGAAAATATCATTGCAATAACTCTAACACATTATTAAGACCATAGCCCTTCACACACCCGTGCCAAACTTCACACAGACAAGTTGTCTCATTCATTTAGCATGTTTGAAAATGCAAAGCTACTCATATCTGACACTGCCTGTCACAGTGCTCTACCTTGTGCTGCTTGCCCCCACCGAGTGCCTTCTCTGAAGGCAGTGCAGGTAGCCCAGCAGTTAAACCCTGCCTCCGTGACTTGACAGTCAGCCTCAAGAGCTGCAATTTCACCAAACACATGACCTGTGGATATCTCTAGAATGGAAATCTGCCTCACAAGTAAAAAAGATGGATTCTTCTTCTTTATCCCCTTGTACGGGAACAGTTCAATTGCCTTCAGTGAGATTCTTCATAAAGTTGCATGTAGATTGAAGTCGTGCTGTGCACAGAGAAGAAAATATGAAATGCTGATACTGCTCTAAGTTGTTTCACTTCTCTGTCTGATAGAAGAATTCAGATGTAGGGTTTAGGTTTTTATTGTTGTTAAAAGCTTCAGTGTGAGAAGAAAGTTAAGTGTGGAGAGAAGTAGCATTCATTCCATTCAGAGTTAAACTGGTGAACGTGAGAGAAGGCTCAGGACGTTGCATATGTTTTAAGTCTTAAAATGTCTTATTACTAGCCAGAAAGTTTTATTATGCAAAGAAATACTTTTCCTGCCTCATGTAACCTGATGTAGTTTGTTGAAAGTCTAAGTTTAACAAAGCTATTTTTATTTTCAGGAAGTCATGGTTTATATGGTTTAAAACATGAATGTATGGAAGACAGCCCTGGGGAAACTAAGCCCATATCTGGAAATGCAGCAGAGGATCCCTTGTGCCAATTGCCAATTTAACTAAGTCTGTTTGCAGAAGTCAGAACTGATAGTGTTCATGCTCAGTTTGGGAGCATGTACTCAACATTGTACTCCTCTCAGCAGTAAACATCCTCCTCTATTTTATTAGTGATTTTAGCCTTATTCTCATAATTGACCATTTCTTACAGTTGTCCTTTCCTGTAACTGGAATTAAGTATCTCTATTATACAAAAAAGCAGATGTGAATAATGAGATGCCTTCCAAAGAAAGTGTCACTTAAATCAAGGTCATGAGACTTAGTCTTCTTGAACTACACTCTCAGCTCTGCCACCTACTTCCTCTAAGACCTTTAATAAACCACTTAACCTCTCTGCATCCACTTCTCCACCTGTAAAATGAGAATGGCAATACTTTCCAAGCTCACTGATTAACATTTTACAAAGTACCTTTGCAACTCATGAGGACAGAACATCTCGCAAGAGCCAGGTGTCACTGCCCAGGCCTCGATGAACTCAGCACAGTATGAGGGATGGATACAGCCCTGGTCTGACCTGGGGGATTATGCAGCTGGCTGGTCATGACTGTTCTGCATGTTGATACTAGTGAAGGCCTACAGTCTCTTTACTGCAGAACTTGCTTTGTAGGCCTGTAGATCTGGAGGTTATTTAAAAGATAATTTTGTTAGCAGATGTCATATATACTAACCTGCCAGAGAATAGTGTAAAACCCCAAAGTAAAAATATAAGCAATTTTTTTTCCCCCCAGGGATTTAATCTATTAAAATTGTCTTAGGCTTATTTTTTGGTGCATCTTGAAAATTAACATCATTTTTAGGATATATGCAATTCGACTCTTGATTTGAAGAGTTTTCTGAAGTTGAGGAACATATGGGTTTGGGGAAAGTTTCGGATTAAAAGTGGAGACTGATGCTGAGAAGAGGTATTTGTCACTCTGCCAGTCTCCTCTGTCCCTCTGGCTTCCGTGACTCACTCTTCTCTTTCCTTTCCTTTCGCTTTCCCTCCCCAACCTGTTTCCCAAGAGCCATCCAACTGATGTTTCAGTTCCCATGCTTCTGCTAAAGCACTGCCAGTCTTCCTGACACTAGCAGGGAATGGGTTTCAGTTGTTTATGTGCTGTATTATAGCACTGTGCTGTAACACTAGGGGGTAACAGCTGGTTGAATAAAGGATACTTTTAAATTTCACTGATTTTTTAAAATAAAAAAACAATGTTGATTTATGTTAGGGCTGTTTTATGAAAAGGGGTCAGGAAAGGCAGATAGTGCCTTAGAAGTCCAGTGAAAGACAGAAAGCCACCTGCCTGAAAGGAACAGACTAACCTTGGTACTTGTTTTTTTCCCATTTCTCACTTGTGTAGCCCTGTACTGAGAACTTACGAATGATGGCCTTTATGAGCCCCACTCCTTAGCACATAGCTCATCTCAAGCGCTGAAGAGAAAGCCAAGGGTACAAACTCCATTCCACTACTACATTAGATGTCAAAAATATAGGGGATACAACATTCAGCAGTGCAACAGTTTTCTCCTTCTGTGGAGACGCCTCTAGTCTTTTCTCAAGTGACAACAGCTTCCATCATACAATCTAGGTCTTATTTAGGTACCTTACAGTAGGGAAGGGAGGTAAGTAAAGAAAATAAAAAGAATCACATATCAGTCACCAGAATTATATATTTCATTTTATCATCTATTTAAATTTTATTTTATTGGTATTTATTACCACCAACTTCTATATATGGAGGCTGCTGTTAGTTCCTTTAATGGGCTTATTTCACTCCTCCGCCCACATACTTCCTTTGCATCAAGCATGCCTTCCTGGCAATATTGATTATGAATCAATTTACTTCTGACAACTATTCCGAGTACAGCTTTTAGAAGGCCACGAAATCCCTTCTTTCCCAAGCTGTTTCAGGCACAAAGAAAAGCTAGTTATATAAAACTTAACGTTTTCTACAAGCTTGGCTATAGCGAACAAAGAGAAACTGCTTCATACTGTAACCAAGGCAGAGACAGAGTTATTTTTGTTCAATGGTGTTCACTTCACCACAGGGTAAGCAAAGCAATCTTTATGTGATAGACGTCCATAATAACTCTCTGGGACCAGGCAGGCAGAGGTCACAAGAGCAAGACACCAGCCCCACAAAAACAGGTACTAAGATAATTTTAAATAGAGGTGTAGGCTGTGAGGGCTGCTGTGAGAGGGTAGATCTAATATTCATTTATTTTCCCTTATTTATTTTCCCTCAATAATGAGGATTTAACTCTGTCTGTAGCTGTACCAGTTGGCTAATATTTCCATAAAGACTACTAGTACCTTCAGAGGACTTGAAGCCAGCCTGCAAATGTCCCCAGCTGTAGCTGAAAGGAAAAAAGAAGGATTCAATTAATAACAGTCACATCCAAATCACTTAGGAAACACAGAGGCGTAAATTGTACCTGTGGCTTCTTAAGACTTTTGCATCCCAAAAGAGAGTCCTCCTGAGAGAGGTCAGGAGCTTGTTTTGCCGGGAACTCTGCTGTGCCCCCAAGAGACAGGAGCAGCACTGAGCTGAACCAAGGGGAGATCCCAAGTGAGGGTACAGTTTCAGTGTCACCCTCAGCGGATCTTAGGCCACGTTGCTGTTAACAGGAGCAGTCCCGTGACATCCAGCTGCTCAAGCCTGCCGTGCATTTGCACTAGTCGTAGTGATCCCTCAGACACGAGACATGTCAGCCCTCTGATCTTACTGAAGGCCAGTATTTCTTTCTAGAAGGCATAGTTTTCAACCACATCAACAAGCTGATCTGACTTGCCAAACAATTCCTAGTTTTGGTAGGAAAAAGGTAGCAAGAACATGTACCTGGGAACACGGTGTAACCACCCTTTTCAGTGGCAACTCCATCTTGGAGCGGCTTAACCCAACAATGATATGCTGAAAAAGTGTCTTGAACACATGCTTTGCTCTGCCAGAGCCATCTGGTTTTATGTCTTCAGCGTTCCCTTGTGTAACTTCCATTAGCATGGTTTGTTGAAACATACTTTTGTCAAACACAGCCTGATAGTGTCAGCATCTGATTAAGCCAACTTTGAACACAACCATTACACTTACATGAGAAACCTGCATCTGGCAGCAGGAAGCCTTTGGGTCTGTGCTTATGCCCTAGCGAGAGCACCAGCCCTACACAGCTGAGGTAAGGGCTAGCTTGTGCTGTGGAGAAAGAAGCCCACAGAGACACAGTTCAGACCCTGAGTTGTGCTCCACACTCACAAGTGCAGCTACACAGCGTCAGAGCTTTGCAAGCTATCATTTTGTGACCAGCTCCTCTAAGTCTCACCTGATGGCTCAAGACATTCAAGAATTACCTATATATGAATATGCAAGCACACACGCAGCATGTACCGTAATCTAGGCATTTTATTAACAACCATAGCTTTCAGAGATTCTTCTAGGACAAGCTAAACACAAAAATGCTGTGTTTTTTTCTTTATGTCTATGTTGTAGAAGTGTACAACATCAAAGAGCACACACAACAACTATTAAAGTGACTTATAAACTTCCAGCATGAAATTTTTCATATAATCACTGCTACCCTGTCGTGGGCACCAGCAAATTTTCCCCAACTTTATTCTGGATAGTACACGTCTGCCAAATGGTTATTGCTCAGAAACTATTTTCCATGTGAAATATTTATTTTCTAGCACAGTGAGGATGTACTTAATTCACCAGAGGATTGTAGTACTGCACCGTATCTCACTGAATCAACTTTAATGAGTGATTTCCAATAAAAATTCCTGCTGTGAGAAGCAAAAATATTAGAACAGTACTGGGTCCCTGCAGATGTATTCTTCATGTCTCAGATTTGCTACTCCAGATATAAAGCCCTAAAAAAGCTACTGCTTCACTGTAAAAAACCCTTGAAAGAAACCCTATCAAGCCTAATATATGACAAGATGATAATACTGCTGTTGTCTCGACTTTTTATGTATAAGATGTATTTGCATATACACACATGCAAATCACATACACAGGTACCAGTCTCCTCATATACTGGAGGAGGGTACTAAAACTGGGGATTACAAGAGGATTAAGGCAAGGTGCAGTTCTTTGTACAAAAATGGACAAAAATAACAGGGACATGAACCTCAAGCACTGAAGCCAATGAGAAGTATGAGCAGGACATTTCTCCCCCAACAGTATTGTTACATCCATCTCAGATACACACTGTGAAAAAGGACTTGACCTCCCCAGCATTACCCCAAGTCCCAGGCCTTTGCCTTTCCTCCAGACCTTTCATCCAGGTCTTAGATCTGCTGATGTGTCAGGGGAAGGCCAGGTAAAGAGGCAAAGCCAGGCGTTTTCTTCTCACCAAACTAGTGGAAAAAACCACGTCATTTCATGCAGCTTCTTCTTTGTGGGGAAATTCATTTAAAGATAAGAGATGAGAACTCCCTCTGCTGATATGTCTCCACATCAGCTATGCAGAGCAGCCCATCCAGGTGCACGAGCAGGTCCTGGAGTGCATACTGAAAAACAGGGTTTTAAACAGGTAGCCTTACCCCTGTCCCCTGAGGGCCAAGCTCTTGATTCCTCTAATAAGGAGGAGATGCTTCCTCCTAAGGAAACTCTGTAATGCCACCATAACCACTGTCTTTCTCGTAGTCCGCTTTCACAGGTCTGCTTGTGGCCAGCTGTGAGCAGGTGCTATTCTGCTTCTTTGGCTACTTGCGTTGCATATTCTATTCCAGTTTAAAAAGTGTCCTCTTGTGTGTTGCGGTTATGTGCATAGCTGCTGATCACTCATATTCCTTTCTTCCATGGACATACTCCCACCCCACTCCTTTTCCCTGGCATTGTGCAGGATACTCTGGCAAATAACAGAGCAATCTCTTGTTATTCTGTACAGCCACTGTATTAAGTGCACACTCATTGCCCTGCTGCTTTTGTACTGTGGATGCAAATGCACTCCTGCCACTGCTAAGTTTTATAGTGGTCCTGTTCCCGCAGCTAAGTGCAGAAGACAAAAGAGAGACGTCGTCACTCTGAAATGCATGCAGCCAAATGGTGTCACCGGGACAGCACAGCCTGACTGTGGCTCTCTGGCTAGCAATCCTCCTTCCTCTGCCTTTGGGAACTATAACCTGCTCTAGTCCTTCCTGCTGATAGAGTCTATTTTATACCCTCAGCTGCCATTAATGCATGGGCCATTAATGCGCTGTGGATACACAGCCAACATTCATCCCCCCACTTAGCCGGACATCTGGCAGCTCAGTGGCATCTGACCTCTCCTTCATTCCGGACCAGGCAGCGTGGGCAGGTTTCATTACACTCCCCGGTGCCCCCATGCTGCCACACAGATGGACCCTCCAGACCCTGATGTGGATAGCTCCTGCCTCAGCTCCAGGCGTTTTCTTCAGACAGTATATGCAAAAGAATCAACAGCTAATTTCCAGAAGGGAGGAAGGGAGGGGAGTTATTACTATGAAAACAATTTTGTGCTTGCAGGGAAAATACTTCGGATATAAGAACTTCAAAGTAGGACAAGAGTGATAAGAAACAGATCTCAATCAGAGATTAATTTCCTGTTTTCTATTCGAAACAGTCCTATGTCACAACCAGTGCAGTATTTCTACCCTAGCACAGCCAGAGAGATTTTATCCTAAACACTTACCCATTGCTATAGGCAGAATATGAAGAAATAACAATACACAAAATATTTTTTTCTCTAAAAGACTTTAAGACCTGCTCTCTTTCTGCTGTTCTGGTAACCAAACTGTGAGTATAAATTCCCACAATCTACTACCATGATTACTGAAACTTCTTTCCCTTTGGCTCCCCACCGCCATTTAATCTATAAAGCAGATCTTAAAAGTGTTCTCCTTGGCTATAAACCTGACCTTGTCGACCCTGTTCATTACATTTAACTCAAGGCTGGTGTTCTGACCTCCCAGTCAAGTGTGAGCCAGCTCCCCTCCAGGAACTCAGCCTCTGCTGCATCTCACGCTCATTGCTGCTGGGCTGCTACCCTCACATCATGGTTTTCTCTTCCTGCAACTGCCCTCAGTCTCTTTCTGACTGTCTCTGGGTTTTTTCTTCATGAAAATCTCTCCTTAGTTCCCGTTTCTATTTCATACCTCAATCTCAGTTTATGAGTATCTGTTAACAAAATATGCATAGATGTCCTAAAGTAAAACTTTCTGGTGTTAGGCTGAGAAGCTAGGTCAAGTTTTTGTTGTACCCAGCTCCATTTTTCCCTTTGTTGCATTGTGTTTTAAACTGATTTATAATTTCTTCTTTGTGTTTTAAGGCCTCCTCCCCCAGCATTTGCTTTTACTACTGTTAAAAATTATAAATAATTGCAATCGTTATTAATTTATACAGCAGTTTTCGGCTTTGCAAAGTTTGGTCTGAACTGCTAAATAAATCTTTTTGGAGACTATGAAGAAGCATTCAAATATCACTGAGTAATGAAATTCAACAGACTACCATTTTTGAGACCTTACACACAGTTTCTTGTTACTTTCTTTGTCCATTTAATAACTATAGCTCTACACTCAACACCTAGCCTACCAAACTGAGACTAGTATAAAAATCCTCCTTTGAAGTACCCAATTGAACTAGTTTTGCAACTGTGACATGCATAAAGACTAACGGACACACACTTTCTTTTGCTTAATTTATTGGTATTGATATTCAAAGTACAATACAGTCAACCCCTTTGGCAGTTTGCCTCCAGCACAAAAATCCTGAAAATTAGAAAAGAGCAAGCCATGTCCCCTTTCCTAAAATAGTTTCTAGCCCGTTCTTATCAGGAAGAAATAATGAAGAAATCTTCAGGGAGATGACTGCACCTAGTCCTCAGCCTGTATGCTGTCTTCAAAACGCAAACATAATAATCTGCATAGTTATACAGCATTTGCAACTTGAAAACAACACTTGCCAACACCTAATGCAACAGCAGGGGCAAATCTGGGCTTCCTGAATTGCATGCGGCTTGCAAACAGTCCAGCTACAGGCAGTACCTGCTGCTGATAGATTGTGCAATGAGAGGGGGCTGCATGGGCCCAGAGGCTGTTGGATCATGCCAAGTTCCTTGTCTGAAAGAGAAAAGGAACAAGGAAGAGTTTCGGTAGTCAGTATTGTCATGTAATCTTCTTTTCCTAACTGATCCTCAGGTTGCTGCACTCACCTGGCTTAACTGACAAAGAAAATCCAAGCAGGAAGCTCTTACGCCACTGAAGGGAATTACAAAACCACTGTGGATTCCAGGGGTATGGAGGGAGCCGTTGAGAATCCTCTGCAATTTTGCCTTACCCAGCTCTTCATCTTGGGGCGATGTCTGTCTGCCACAAACCCCGCCGTCTCCCATGCCTTCCCCAGTACCTCTCTCCCTCTGCTTGTGCTCAGACACCGAGAACTGCCATGCAGAGGGCTGGTCATTGCTAACCACCCCTGTTTAACAGGGCTAGGGACCGGCCTGCAGCCCTTGCCTCTACCATGCTCTAATGACCAAGGTGCTAGATGATGTTGGGAGGATCTAATCCTGCCTGTTAGGTTATGGGAAGACTATCAAGGCAGCAGCAATATTTGGGATATTGAAACTGTGACTAGTGTTGGGGCTGAGGATGACTGCACAAGGTTAGGACACTGAAAAGTGCAGCACTGCCAATTCCTGCACAACACACTCCTAAATGCCAGTGACAGCCGCTGCGGGCTGAGCGCGGGCACAACTAGCCATGCGCTCCCCACTCCCCTGCCATGCACTTCTCCGAGCAGGGACTGCCCTGCTCACAGGACCCATCCTCACTCAGTTTCATCCATGGGACAGGAGATTGAGCTCCTTAAGGTCTGCTGGAAATTGTCCAGAATAGTCTAACATTTGGAGCTCTGAGAAACCAATTCTAAAATATGGAATCAGTTTTTTTAATTAGAATGCCAAGGATCAATTCTCCATTCACATCTCTAGTTTTCCTGTCTTCCCTGCAAGGACACATTATTACATACAATAAATGAGCCTAGAGCACAGACAAAAGCCATAAAACCTATGTGTTGGTGTTTGTATTTGATGAGTTTGTGTTCATCTAAGGTTATCTGAGGATGTTCAGGTACACAGATGGACAGAAAACTAGAATACTTTATTATGTCAAATGTACTGTTCAAAAAATCACATTGTTCAAATTATTCCTTAAGTCAGGTAATATCTGTTAAACCATTAATGTACCATAGGTAAAGGCATAAAGATGAGCATTACAAACCAAGGAAGTTAAAACACTTGACACAGCACGTAACTTGGCTTTTTGAAGCAGCATGTTTGCAGCTGCACAGCTGTGCAAAGCATTCAGTAGTGTGAAGCTTCGTTGAGTTTCTTTGACAATTTTGTTGCTCAATGCCAAAATGCCATATGCAAGTGCAGGTTAGAATGTCTGAAGGAGGCTTTGCTGGTGCTCTCTACAGCTGGTTCTGTGCCTATATCTTTTTGGACTGTTCCCATCCTCTCTCTCTCTTTCTCTCTCTCTAGTTAACTGTACTAGATACACTTCTTAGATAACAGCCACATTGTCAGTAGAGACAGAACACACAAGATATGAGCCACAAAGCTTATTTCTTTGAAAAGAAATCAATCACCATGATGAAGATCTATACAGATCTTCTCCACGTAAAAATTTAAAATGGCTCCAGAAATTAAATGAGTGGTTACACGTTCTTTCTATTGATTTCTGTATTGCTCTTAGGCTACTACTTACTAAAAGGCACCCAGTGCAAACAAGAGCTTGGCACACTTTGAAGATTATGCTACATCCGTCTTGCTTTATGCACAGAGGTGAATTCAATGAGATTACTTCTGTGCACAAGGCAGGAAACATTTACTTCCAAGTTCCTTATTTCTTTGGCAAACTGTCGTTATAAAACATACTGCCAGTTCTGCAAGCATTGAAGCACTGCATCTAATTGGGCTGTTTATGTAAGCAGGAACACGTATTTGCTCAAATGCTGACCAGATCAAATTCTATGCCATAGCTAGAATTTTCATATAAAGTCACGCTTTAAGGAGGTAAGACACTCCTTACTGAAAGTCCTCTCCCATTGCTGCAGCAGTAATGGTGTGGGTGAGGGCTACACACCCAGGGGTTTTAAACCTGTATTTCATACAGCACCTTTCCACTTCCTTGTTGTGAGACTGATGATTAAAGATAAGGCAACAAGAAGCACTGGCCTTTCTGGTTTTAATGGACTCAGGATATCCACAATGATTTACATATTGCATATATAGCTATCTGGCACAGAGCAGGCCGCTGTTAACTCTTCTCGCAGGTCAGCAGGGGCAGAACAAACCATCAATTTCTCAAAAAGAATCATCTGAGATACTTGGCACACGGTTAGCATCAGTCCCCATATATTGACAAAAAAGAAGCATTATGGTTCTCAGACAGCAAGAGAATGGCAAAAGTCTTGAGGGAAGAAGACCAATTCAGACAGTGGCCAAGAGAAAGACAAGACAGAGAAAAAAGACATTTTTCTGCACCTAGGCTAAGACTGCTCTGATTGCTGTACCCAAGTCAGAGTTTGCTGTGGGCCAACACTACGTAGGTAAGTAGAACCGGAACTTCAGACTTACAAGAAGCCCTCTCACAACCCTGGAACAGGTGTTAAATGAACCCAAAACATGTGGAGTGCAATTTTCACTTTAAGTCATCTGGCAAGAAGACTTCCTGCTGTAGAGACCATGAGCTAACAGCGGGGTATTACAGAGGGGTGTACTCCCACCTAACCAAGTGCAGCACAATGTCTTTTTTTGTACTCTCTCTCTCCTTGTCTCCTAAATTTCTGGTAAGCAATGGTGGATGCGTAAGCATCTCCTTTCCTTTCACCTTCTGCTGCCTTCAGTGTGGTTGAGCACATTGCTTCTAAATTACTTTAACATACATATAATATAGCTGGTACAACTCATTATTTTCTCAGCACCCAGCAGAGTCCTCATACCTACTCGTTCTAATGTGTCTACTGCATGTGCTTTCGCATTGTGGGAGGTGAGACTTCAAACATCCTAACAAAAAGGGTGTCCACTTTCCTGGAGGCAATACTTCGCTAAGAGAAGACACTGAGCAGAGTCTAATCGACATCAGTGAGAGATGCACTTCATGCTCTTCTTGATATTCAGCCTGTATTTTCCCCACTTCCTCTTAGCCTCAGTTATAGGCTGTCAAACCACCCCAGCCTTACCTTGACCTTCTGAGGGCATACATTTAAAGGGTAGTCACATTGTGAAAGTATGCTATTTCACACCAGCCAGAACTACAGATCATTCCTCTCATTTCCTTATGTATATGGATATTTCTTTGGAGATTACTGTTTAGCTAACCTTAAGTTTATTCGTAACTTCACATTGGAATGGATATAAAACGTTCTTTCTTCATCTGTTTGAATAAATATTATGGTAGCTTTTTGCACCTCTGTTTAGTGATTAGTTATTTCCAAATATGAAACACTCCTCTAAATAATTAATAAAATAACAAAATTCTTAATATTTCTTTTCTTCTTGCTAAAATTTACAGAGCCCATTACTTCCACAGAGGTTGTTTTCCTAGGATTCAATAGGATTTTAATTTCAAAACCTTGCCAGATGTTACAGGCAGTTCAGTTCAGATGCTTTTGTACTTTTTTTTTTCTTTACAATTTCAGCTTTCCCTATTTATTTTCTTTGACATCAAGTAGAGGAAGTGGCACTTAGGAGAAATCCCTGAGAGATCACCTGACTGAACTTCTGTGGTTTGAGTTACTGTACGTTTGAATAAATTACTTGGGTAACTACTTCATCTGCTAGAAAATTCAGTTTAAAATAAAGGAAACTGTATGAGAACAAGGTGATGAAATTTGCAGCAAGCTTTACTGGATGTCTTGATCACAGAGACAATGTAGTATACTCTGTTCCCTGGTTTTGCAGGTTTTTTTGCACTCCTTTCCTCTTGCATATTTGGGGTCTTCTGCCCTGGAATGATGATGAAATGCATGTGCCACCATTTGCATGCTTTTTCTCAATTTTAAGTGGTTGTAGTTTCAAACATTCATTGAAATGTGTTTAAAAAAATAGTGAAATAAATCCCAACATGCATCTTAAAGCACAATTTCAAACTACAAATCTATTATAGGGGAATAAAGCACAATTTCAGACTACAAAGCTGTTATAGGGGAACAGGAAGTACGTCAAACAGCATGCTGTGAAGTGTGACATCATTTGATGTAATTGGTGCATCGTAACATCCATTTCTCATCTGACAAAGGCAGATAATGCACCCTTTACAACTCTGTCCCAGGTCTTTTGCCCTTGGAGTCATGAATCCCCTAATTTTGTCTTTCACACAGTAGCTAAAGCAAAGCAGTACTGAGGAGCATACCTGCCACAATTCTGCCTGCCTGAGGCCTCTCTCCGTGCCTTCTTCTCTAAACACACATTAGAGGCATTGCAAAATGAGCGTCACAATTTCTAGAGTCCTTTCTTCTTTTCTTTTTAAAAAAGTATTTGTATTGTTAGTCTGACATTAAGTTGCCATGTTTTGTTTTCTCGTACCTAACATGCTTATAATCTATTTAATTCCATATTTTGATGAAACTGTGAGAAGCTGTGAGCTTATTACCTAATGTGTGCATATCTACAATGTTACCAGAAAGTAGTATGGGTACACCTGAAGTTCTTATATGACCCTCCTCATTATAACATTTAAGAGTTTTACAGTCCCTCACAGGGGAAATTCTCTTCCTTCATTCTCCATAAGGAATAAAAATACAGACAGAAGTCTCTGCAAGTCATTGCAGCTGAGTATTTATTTACCTAAGTCCCACTGAATACAATTGAAATAAAGCAAAAACTTAGGCAAAATTATACAGAAAAATGGCTGCAAACTAGATAATTGACCCTAAATTTTTCTATTCAAAGAAGTTACTTTCTGTACATGATGCAGTCCTAATTATGACTGCAACGAAGCATAATCAAGTGCAAATTAAATAAATTCTTTGCCTTTATTATTTCTCTATTCAATCCTCTGTTCCTCTTCAGTCCACATATAATCAGTCTTCCTTTCACCTCCAGTCTGCACTGCAGACTATAATTAAACAATGAAAATCTGACATTTATTTATAGTGGAAAATTGTTTAAAGAATCATTTAGTACATTGACATTTTTGTTTCACCAGTGCAAAAGTTGTCCTTAATATTCCTTTATTCCATTTGCTCCTTCTTCTATGAATTTTAATGCTCTCATCCTCATTCATATGCTCATTCATTTTGCATTTCATTTATCGGTTTGACAGGAGCCAGTCTCACCTCAGCTACTACTGGACAAGTCTGCAGGGTCCAGTGAGACCACTTGTCTGCTTCTATTTCCACAAAGCATGTTCAGAGGAAATTTACTGAGGAAACCACATGCATAATTAAATACTAGTGACTAAAAAAGTCTAGCATGTTCTTAACATTAAAGGGAAATTCCTTCAGGGACTATTTCCAGCTAGGTAAGAATTCCTTCTTTGCGCTTTCTCAGTACTATGTTGTTATATAGGAGATCTCTTCCCTACTGATCCAGTATGTCGGCCATGTTGGCCAAACTGCTACAGAAAGTTTACTATATATGTAGCCTTTGAAATCATATCCAAAGGAATTACAGCCTGAAAGCCATATTCTTTGTGCCGAGTCTCCAAAAATCCTCCAAGAAACTGACTTCAGGCTGTACGTCTGCAAGTGTCAGGAAGAAATCTGAAGCAGAGGATAGCAGCCTTCCCAAACAGAAAATGTATGAATGGACTGACAAAGATCTACACAGAAACATCAGTGCTGGCTCATCTGCAGGTGGACAGCAACGGACCAAAGATTTTTTATCTTAAATACACACTTAGAAAGGGAAGGAAGCATTGCAATGACCTTTTCATTTTTTCCTTTACAAACTGACTGGAAAAAGCGCAGAGTATTGTACGGGTCACTGCCTGCTTGTTTTCACTACCACAGTTCTACTGCACAGAGAGCAGAATGACAAAATTCCCACGCTCAGCTATGGAGATGTCTTTCAGCGGGAAAAGGCAGTTTGGGGGCAGCTGAAACAACCTTCGCACCTAGACACCGACCTCAGAGAACAGGGCTGCTACTACTACAGCAGCAGGTGAAACAGTAGAACTGTTCCCATTTTTATGGCCTAAAACAGAGAATGCCACCCTCCCTCCCAGCTTCTACAGACTGTAGTTTCGCCAGCTCTTTAATCCTGACTAATCCTGGACTCGAGCCATAGCCTTTTGGGTAGATGAGATGGAAAGCTGAAGCACATACTGCAAGAAGAAGGAAAGCATAATTTGAAAAGTAGATGCTTTTACTCCTCTGTCTGACGCGAACCAGATTATTGAAGTGCTAACTAAATGGAAATATTTTCTTATAAAAAGAGCAAATTATTTAAACTTATTGCTACTTATCAAAGTATAAAGATGTGCCCTTCCTCTCTTTTCCTCTCCTCAGATTTATTCTTGCTGGCAGAAAAAGTAACAGGAAAGCTAAACTTTAAAAAAAACGAATAAAGCCATCGCAAAAGCTTCACTAGTGAAGTCCTTCAACAGAATTAGAGAGATCTGGATATCTACACCAGAGATTTACCCCATACAAGCAACATATACTTTACACTCAAAGATGACTGGATTTCTACTAATCAAAACATCAAACCTTTGTAGCTCTAAAGTATCAGCCTTAATACTGAATTCATGTTGCAATTTGTGCTTTGTGTTAAGTAACTAATTTCCCATAAAGCTGAAGATCAAAGCTTTGACAGCCCACCAAACTCCAGAGTTTAGTATTAAATTGTTGCAAGTAGTTTGGAAAGAGTTATCTAAGGCAGGGAAGTACTAGGACTCAGCTCTTCCTGTAAGTTGGTCAGCCTTTATTTTTAGTTTTTAATTGTCAATATTTTTTTTCCCTTTTGTAAAGGAAGTGTAAAGAACTGCCAGTACTTGAAGCTAAATTACTTTATTTACAGGTACGATACAAACAGGACTGATGATGCTATGCAGCATTCAGCCTAGTTCAGCTCCTTCAGTTGGCAGGACCTCTAAGGAAAAGAATAAATGCCAATACTAGATTTAGTCACTGAAGTTGCCACAGGTTTGTTGATCTCATAATACCTGAAAAACTGTGCAAGAACTCAGCACCTTGGGGAAGGTACAAACCACTTTTCCAGATTAAACTTTTAATGCTACTTCCAGATCAACATTTTGTGGTGTACAAAGTCACTTTGTGGTGTGCAACAGCACTCCCTGTAAAAATAGCAACTAAATGCTTCCTTTTACCAAAGTGCACAGGCACAGAGAAGGGGATTAATTTGGCCCTGCTAAATTAGAAAAGCCACCTTGTTTCACCTGAAGATAAAGACTTCAACACAAATCCTACCCATGCAAACAAGATCAATTCATAGATTAAATCTATCACCTGTGTTTTATGAACATCAGCCTATAGCAAATGTACTAATACCATGCTTGATCCCTATCCTGAGCTACTGCTTGCAGAAAAAAACCTGAAGAGACCTTGTATTTTGAAACTGTTAAATAAAGGAGAGGGAAAGGTGGTCAGAACAAACCCAAAACTTCGTATTTAAACGTGAAATATTCTTTGGCTGTATTTAATGCTTTCATTAAAGCTACAGTGTACACAAAGTCAACACTTCATGAAGGAGAACACCTGGGCAGAAGGCTCTAACAGACACATCTCTGGTAGATGATGTCAAAAGCTGAAGTGCTTAGAATTTTCTTAGGTGTAATCATTGAGGTGACACCTGTTCTGCCAAACTCTGTGTAAGCATGTGACTACCTTGAGTAGACCTGAAACTCGCCTTTAAAATACCAGGTCCTGCTAAGCAGCACTGCTAGCCTATCTGTTCAGGTCATGAAGGCACCTCCAGACAGCAACACCCAGTGGTTAGACCATACTGACCTCTTGGCTATAGCAGCCGAACTGTAGCAAATCTGAACAAGCAGTGAGCCCTATCCAACAGAATTTCCTGCCTCCCTGCAAAAGATCTCTACAGATTTTTTTGATATAAGATATAGTTAAACTACAGTTTAAAGAACTATGACCTTTAAGGCTTATCTTTTAAGACTGATGATGCATACTCTGGAAGAAAGGCACATACATCTGCTCAAATTCTGCAGTTCCAGTAAACCTGAAAAAGTTTAATGTGATTGAATCATGTTATTGTGAGCCTATTAAATTACAGTTTCTGTTGCAATAAATCAACCTTTTCCCCTCCCAAGTCATTAAGTGAAAGCCCTGTAATGTTTTAAAGAGTTGCAGCTAACTCTTCAAACTTTGCAAAGGGAATGCAACAATACTTCCTGTCTTTTTAATACTATTTATTATTTATATTAATTAAGGAAAATAAAGATCCATATGAACACAAAGCATCAAGAACAGATTCACACCCAGAGTGAAATGAAAATGGAAATGGAAGCTGGGGAGATGACTGGGTACTGGAACATGAAGCAACAGGTAAGCATGGAATCAGGGGAAGAGGAACAGCCACTACCACCAACTAGCACCGAGAAGCCTTTCACTACCAGCCGCTCATTAAGCAGGTTTGTGAGTCTTTCAAGGTTGGAAAGTTAAATTTGCAGAAACCAAACACCTGCTGGGCCCAGACAGTGACCAACTCTGAGATACTTTTAGGCTCAATTCTGTATTTGGATTCCTATTTATCCTGGTCTGGATACCCCCTGAATTCCTATTTAAGATCACATTGAAACAAGAGCAACAAATACGCCTGTCAGTCTCTTACATTAGTAGTCTTTTGCCTATCAACTTGATTTTCCTTATCTCAGCACTGCAAAATTCAGTTTGTCTTCTCTGCCCAGGAATGCACAAGGACAGCAGGAACAGGGAATGTTAATGCACAGACCATAAACATACTGCACAGGAGTGTAAGGAGAATAGTTCTGAAGGCCATTAAATTCTACCAACATTTTTTTATCATGTCCTTTATTTTCAGCAGTTGTGTATGTTATTCAGGTGACTCATTCTGTATTTTTATTACTAGTATTCAAGATGTAGGCAAGATGAAGCACACAAATGCCTGTCAAATCCCAAGCCTGATCCTGTAAGTTGACATTTCCGCACTATCTTTCTACTAATGTGTTAATTCATGGTAAAAATAAAAACCTAAAACACATGACAGCAGAACAATACTGGAGCAGTGGTCACACGAAAATTTTCTCCACTTGCGGTTTCCTCAAACATCATACAAAAGACTGCCATCTACTGTTGACATCACTAAGTCTTTTAGCACATATTTCACATGGTAACAGGCAATGCTATTTTGCATCCCTACCAAAAGAGTGAAGACCTACGAGGCCTCAGTTCTATGAAATCAATCTGGAGGATAAAATCACTAATATACCACTCCCACAGCCTAAAGCAATGGGTCTCCGAGAGATGAATTCCCCCCAATTCCAGCGTGCCATGGGATGTATACCTTAATGGTTGTATAATGTCATTCTTGCCAGACCCCTATTTAATTATTTCTGCTTAAAAAGTAGTCACTTCACTTGAGGTAATGTTCTGTTTTCTCTTTACAGCTGCAACTACCTTCTATGTTCTCTCCCTTGCATACCCCTCTCTTATGCTCCTTATGGAAAAAAAAGTCTGTGTAGGCAGGCTGCAGAGGGATGGGAAACCAGACATAGGATATGCCTTGTCCTTAGGGAAGTAAACAACACAAAAGGCCTAGAACAGCACATCCCCTACAGACGGAGATGTTTGTTTTGTAGAGGAGCCACTAGACCGCAGCAAATAGCAAGCACTGCACTCATTGCATTCTATGTCCCATCATGTCCCTGCCGCCTTCTAGCTACAATGCAGGCAGTTTTCAGTGCAACTTAAAGAGGGTTACTGACAACGTATTTGCTGCTGGCTGCCCTGCCCATGGCAGCCAGAGGCAATAGTTTTAAAAGAAAGGAGTACTTACCACACTGACGTGCTGTGTGAGGAAAAGAGAATGGACACAGGCACAAGTTTTCTGTTTTACTCAGTCAGCAAAGCCATGTCAGAACCCACATATGGATATGCAATATTGACATCTTGGAGGCTTATTAAAAATAAACAGGTTCAATGGGACCTGAAATAGAGCTGAGAGGTACTACTGGGCTACCTCAATCCTGTGTGAGGTATTTAGATGCTAGTATGGTGCCTGTTAACGATTTCACACAGGGAAGGTTCTATATATCACTGTAGTTGTATCTGGTTCCAATTAAAATGGAAGTGAGCAGATCATTGTGATGAATTCCTCAAGAAGCAATAAGTCTCCTTTAAAAAAATGGAAGTGATAAGGGCTTAGTAAATTAACTCACCATAAATTCACTCTAGGCAAGTCAGACCACTTGCGACTAAGCAACAAGCCTCTTTTCTTTGGAAAATGCCCTAGTATGTCACTCTATAATCACAAGATAAAATGAAAACCTTAAATTCATAAACCATATGATCTAAAACAACATCCTTATGTTAGGTTGTGTCTGGGTTCTCTTGCCCTACTGTCATCTAAGAACTCAAACCCTGCCATTCCTGCTTGTTCAAAGGTGTGTGGGAGAAGAAAAACATTACACACACTCTCCCATCTGTAAAACATGAATAATTTATTCAGATAAACCTTAAGAACTCTCTTGAACATCACAGTATATTAGTGTACAATTAATGACAACTTCAGGAATCATGCTTCTGGTGCAAAGCATAAATTTAATGGTAAGTGCCACAAGATGGTTTTTCATTACTTCAAAGCAGCATATGATTGACAATAAACTTATAAATAAATATTATCAGGATTAAGAACCGCATTTAATTTGTATTTAGTTTTGAAAAACTCTGGGTTGCTAGGAAACAATCTCTATCTGACGACTGTCATAATTAAAAGCATTCCTGGCTGAAGTAACACAATTCAGCAGTGTATTTTTAAGAGAACTGTGCGTCTTGAGTTTCCATGGAAGTATTAGTATCTTCCACAGAAGAAGTGCATGATGATAACACAGCACACAATAAAATTGGTAACTTGGTTTCAGTCTCTGTTTTCCTGGCAACAATATTTAACTATTTTTAAAATTTAACTTTAAAACAGGTATCCACTACTGGTTTTCAGAGATCTCATTAGAGGATATTAACCTTCTGGGGAGAGGGTCATATTTTCCTCAGGATTCGTGCTTTTTTGTTGGTTTATCAAAATAAGGAGTGTTGTCTTGTAGCAGATCTTTCCTGGGTATAAGCACTGTAATAGAAAAAAAAAACAAACTATAAGAATATAACCTTGCAGAAAATACTATTGAAAATCTAAAGTTGTTTTTACATTTACAAACAAAAAGTCAGGTTACTACAAAAAAAATCAGGTTACTAAAATGAGAATCTGAACTTCTGGTAAGTGCACAAGCAGCATCGTGGTATCTACCCAAGACAAAATTATATGAAGATTTTTACCTTCTGTTGATCAGAATATTGCCTTCCCCTTTTTCCTTTTAAAAGTACTGAAAATACTTTAATAGCATTAAGAATCTATGCAAAATGGTAAAGTGTGGCAGCAACTTTTAGCAAGGGAGAGAATGGCAGTTTTATCATGCCTGAGTCAGGTTATGTTTACTTGAATAGTTCCAAAAATGAATACTAAATTTGACTTAGCGCTCTCCCCCAACATCCTGGCATCTGATCTGTAATATTAATCTTGTCACACCTGTTTTAAAGGCCAACAGGAAAAGAAAGCATCAAATGAAAGTTATGGCCACTGTATCATCACAGAAGTGCAGTGTGTTAGGGTTTGTCTAACTATACACCATTTTAACCTCTTCCTGACTCTTAAGTTCTTGCCACCCAGCTCTTCAGAAATCAGCTTGTCGTTCTTCATGAAGGGAAGGAGCTGTGTCATGTTGGATTTGCTCCAGCAGCCAAAACTAAAGCACAAGCATGTGAAATCATAATGTTGTACTTTGACTAGGTCAGGCAGCTGTGAAAGGTACAGTAAACCTGTAAAACTGTGTCTGTGTACATGTGTGTGTAATGAGTAACATTCTGTCCAAAGTGCACTGATATCACATATCTTATAAGAAAGAAAACTGATTTCCTTGAAGATATGTTCCTTTTGCATCTGTGTACTGACACTGATGCATTTAATAAGTTTCTAATAGCTTTAAGTAAAATTTCAATTGCATTTCTCTTAAATAAAATACCTGTGAGTAAATTTATGACAAAACATGTTGATCTACACACCTAGAATAGGTACATGAAACAGAAATGCCAAAGAAAAACAGAATTGGATATAAAGTATTGAAAAACAAAAGCCCAAACAAATAAAGATTGAAGTAAGAACTGTTAACCTTCCTTTTCAAAGCTAAGTTTTGAACATACACTGCCAACACACCAAATCAAAATCATCAGAACATACTGCATGTGTCGTATATTACTAAAATGTAAGCTTTGCTTGTATCAGATTAATCTGAAATTAAAGTGAAATGAATAGAACCAAGACATTTGTTAATGCTCAAGTTATGTAACTAATGTTAATGTTAAAGTAATGTAACTCAGACTGAAACAGTAAACATCAGAAAAATTGTCTAATATGACTAACAAGTTCCTAATTGAAATTGTCTTCTCTTTAGTAAGAAAACCTCAGCCTAACTTTTTTTCTTTTTTTAAAGATTTACCAGTGAATCCCAACATGACTATACACCACTGTTTCTCAAATTATTTTTAAAGAATAACATTACCCTGTGCACTGCTTCTGTGACAGCACAGAATAATTTGATATGATTAGGGAAAATGTTCCCCTTACCAACATTTGTTCTCACTGTTTAAGACAAGTCTTTGGCTTTTTCTTTTCAGTTATTAAGTAGTTATCTTAGAGATGCAGGATTGGAAAAAAAAAAAGGAAGAAAAACATCAGGTGTAGCTAAATTGTATATTGTCAGCTATAATACAAAAAGTTAGAGTCAAAAGATTCTGACAGTAACTGACTTGAGGAAACCAGCTGCAGCAATAGGTTTCTGAAACATTTTACCTAGTTTCTTTTTCCCCTGCTCGTCTTTCATACAACATAGCAACTGATCACTTCAATCTTTTTTTGTGTGTGTGTGGGCGATGGCTTGGGATGAAGCAAGGACATAATACTAATTTAAATACAGCCCAAATGTAAGTATTTTACAACATTTTCTTTTTTTCCAAATAGGCCAATATACTTTCTATTACAGCAAAGTATACCTTCACCTACAAGGTTTCCAAAACAAACATGTAGCATCTAAGATGAAGCGCTATGAAAAGTAAACTTTTCAACTGAGGTAGCTTTTTCTTTTGCCAACAAACAGCAATTCAAGCAGCCACCTTAGGCTGCACTTCCACTTTTTTTTTTGTTAATAAATCTGTCCCAAGCCTTTCATTTAATACAAGATCATACCATAAAGGCAATAAACCAAAATACCATAAACTGTAATTCTATTGGCACTATAAAAGTTATCACAGAGCATAAAGATTAAGGATCAAAAAGGTTGATTTTGTTCCGCTAAAACTTCCTTAATCAAAGCTGTACCGGCATTGAATATCTGTTCAATGCGCTACCTAAGCGGACTCATATACCCATACGCAGGCATTTCCTACAACAAACTTCCCACCAGAAAGTGGCTCCTAGGTCCCAAAAAGCAAAGGGGAGTGAGAAGATCCACTTGATATTGTCATCATATACATGCACAAGATGTTTGGAGGGGACACAGCTGGGACAGCAGACCCCAGCTGACCAAAGGGATATTCCATATCATATGACACCATGCTCAGCATATAAAGCTGAGGGAAGAAGGAGGAAGGGGAGGACGTTTGGAGTGATGGCGTTTGTCTTCCCAAGTCACCGTTACATGTGATGGAGCCCTGCTTTCCTGGAGATGGCTGAACACCTGCCTGCCGATGGGAAGTAGTGAATGAATTCCTTGTTTTGCTCTGCTTGCGTGCGCTGCTTTTGCTTTACCTATTAAACTGTCTTTATCTCAACCCACGAGTTTTCTTACTTTTACCCTTCCAATTCTCTCCCCCATCCCATTGCGGGGGAGTGAGCCAGCGGCTGTGTGGTGCTTAGTTGCCACTGGGGTTAAACCACAACAACATCTACCCACAGACTGAACTGGAAGTTGAAGTCCCACTTCCAACTTTTTTCCTCTTTTTAATCTCAGACAACTTTTCTTTACAAACAAGAAAGGATGGAAACAGTAGGGTGAGATAGTCAACAAAACAGAGCAGCAGTGGAAACCACACCCATTTATAGGTACAATTTCACACAGTGCACTGACCATGCTATTCAGCATAAACTATCAAAACATGGTGACAATTATCTCAACTCCCTAAAAAAATTCTCAGTTTCTGGTTTCAGAAATTTTCTAATGGCATACTCTGTGCTACCAGTGACATTAATAACATAGTAAGAGCTATACTGGAATTGCCTAGGTGAGAGTGCTATCTGACTAATCAAAGCTGGATTCTTAGGAAAGATGCAAACACACTAAAAGCCTGCTCAAAGAATGGCAGTTAGAAATAATGTTCTGTTACTGATCAATTTACCACGGTATAAAGATCTGTATATTCCTTCTGTAAGGAGATTTCCTTTTACTCTTTCACTACCCTATCAAGCTAAGCATCAAGTTTGATCTTCTGCTTTTTTGTATTTTGAGTAATACCTTCCTCCTGGCCACAAAGATTTTTCATTGCCATGACCTTTAAGAATTATGTATTGTGTAAAACAAAAATGCATTTTTTTTATTAACTTTGAATGTAAATTCCAGTGTCTCTCAATGTTCTTTACATTTTAGTTATACAAGTAAGAATATCTATCCATTCTATAATTTTTTTTTATCCTGTTCATTCTTATTCTGTGAACTTCTATCATGATGCTCTGGACTTCTTTTCTAAGCATTCCTGATCTTTTAATTGGTGATTCACTACATTATCAAGACTAAATATTTCTCACTTCAATATATATTCCAAACACACACAAAACAGACAGCTCAAACTGCAATGGCTGTTTCAAGATTATTGTTTTGTTCTTACTGCAGTAAGATCAATTACAGAGTGAGAAGCAAAGCTTAGGCCTATACAAAACAGATGCAGAAAAAAAAAAAGAATAGGCAAAAGACTGCGTAATGACATTCTTTGCATTCATAAGCAGGTCAAACGCATCCTGTGTACAGATGCACTCCAGATTTTTTGCTGCAGGGCAAAGTTTTCCTGGCCAGTACTAGACTCCGGAAGATCTTCTTCCACACAAATCTCATTGCCACCACTTCTCCAAGAAGTCTGTAAATTAGGCAGGGGCAATTCTATGACTTTTTGTTTATGGAGATTTTAAAGGAGACAGCATTAAAGCTCTGCTACAGTCAAAATGGACAATCACCACTACTCTCCCCTTGTCTGCCGAGTCAAGTCATTTCACTGTAAAAGGGTATCAGATTGGTTAGAGATCTCCCCTTCATAAATCTTTGCTGACTACTCCCAGTCCCCATTCTGTTCTCAGAACATTTGGAAACAGCTTCCAGGATTGGCTCAACCACCTTCCCAGGGATCAAGGTGAGGCTGACCAGTTTCCCAGATCCTCCCTCTTGCCCTTCTTGAAAAGAGGAGTGACATTTGCTTTCTTCCAGTCCCCAGGCGACTCCCCTAATCACCATGACCTTTCGAAGATGATTGAGAGTGGTCTCGCAATGACATCAGCCAGCTCCCTCACCACCCATTGGTGCATCACATCAGGTACCATGGATTTGTGTATGCCCCATCTGTTCAAATGCTCCCTCGCCTTTTCCTCCTCTACCAAAAGTAAGTCATGCTTGCTCCAGACATTCCCAACACTCTGAGGCCCATGATTCCTGAAGGCAAACTTTAGCAGTAAAGACTGAGGTGAAGAAAGTACCGACTACCTCAGACTCTTTCATGTCCTTTGTTACCAGGTCCCCTGCCCTATTCAACTGTGGGCCCACATTTTCCCTCCTCTTCCTCCTGCTGCTGATACACCTGTAGAAGCTGTTCTTGCTGTCCCTCACATTCCTTGCCAAGATCAACTCCAGGTGGGCTCTGGCTGTCCTAACCCCATCCCTACACACTCACACAGTATTAGAATATAAGCTGGTATTTGAAAATGAATTCATGTGGCTTTTGCATGGGAACTTCTGCCTTACAGTCCCTGCTGGAGTTCTCTGAACAGCTCTTGGGGGGCTGCCACAACATGCTTGGATTCCCAAAAGTCCCTCAGTGAATGCTTTTAAGAAAACAACAGCCTTATTATGACAGAAGGTCTTGCATGGATAAGTCACTGGTTAAACTGTAGGAAGTGAACAATAAATGAACAGGTCTCCCAATGAGGGATGTCAAAAGTGGAGTTCTACAGGTATTTTGTTGGCATCTCTGCTGTTCAACAGATTTGTAACTAACCTGGAAAAGAATGGTTTTTAATGATACCATCCTGAGTAAGTTCTTTAAGAAAATGGCTTGCTGTGAAGAACTGCAGGACGAGCTTAAGACTTTACTGAATAACCAGTAAAATGATAGACAAAATTACATGTAGAGACATGCAATGCACACAGGTCAAAAAAATTACTAACTTCACAAAGAAAGTGATAGGTTCAAAACTGACTACGACCATTCATGTGAGTTCAATGAATACAAGATAATTTTGTAGAAATAAATAAATATATAGATGTATGCACAGCTGCCAAAAATTAAATTTAGAATTAGGAATGACTAGGAAACCAACTGAGAACGAAAGAGAAAACATCATTGTGCCATTGTTGTGTGCATAAATGCCTGGTTTGCCCACAGCTTGATGACTGTGCTCAGCTCTGATTGAGAGAGGGAGCTCTTAATCTTCTTTGGAGAGGCATAGTAGAATTGAAAAGGGTGCAGAGAATAGCAACAGAATTATCACAGGCATTCACCTGTTGTTTCACAGAGAAGCTGTTCCACAGGGGGGAAAAAAGAAAAGGTGGGCAATAAGGGGCTTAAACTCATTAACAGCTTGGTGAAAGTGGATAGTAATTGAAGAGTACGACCAGATTCAAAACTAGAGCAAATGATTCTTCATAAAAACCAGAGTAAATTCTTTGTCAAAGGTTCTTGGATGCAAGCAATTTGCATAGGTTGACAGGACAAGTTCATGAGAGAGAAACCCACTGAGGATAACTAAAACAGAAACCATCCCTGGCTCAGGAAGTGCTGCCAGGTGTAAACAGCTGCAAGATGTGAAAGTTCACTTGCTCTGTTCCTACTCTTCTACAGTCACCTGCCTAGGATCACTGTGGAAGACTCAACATTGGTCTAGACATATCTTTGGCCTCAATCATAATGGCTGTTCTAAAGTTAAATGCTTTACCAAATCTAAAACTGAAAATAATTACAAAGCTTTACAGACACCACTAAACAGGAGTGAAAGGAAACAATGTACACAGCTGAAGATTTCTCCTATTCTCCACCACACAGTTGTATGCTGAACATACTATTTCTCTTGTGTTTGACTGTAAGATAAAAGAACTTCCAAACCAGGAACCAAAATTTCAGAATTTGATAGGCTTTGCATCAAGGCCATCATTGTGTCACAAATCTTCCAAGGCATAATCTGAAACTTAAATTGTCAGAACCACATTTTGGAAAAGAACACTCAATCCTCAAAGAAAAAGCTATTCCATGGACAGCGTACATACTGCATTTGCTAATTCTCCTCAGGCAGCTTCTCCCTCTTTGGCAGGGCAGGCACCTACAAATACTGTGGCTACTACATTTAGACATACACTGACTGACTAGCCAGTACATGCATACCAACTTACTACCTAATTGCTGTCACAGCTAATAGGTAAGGTACCAAGTTATAACTTCTTCTCTCAATGAGGGCATTAAATGCAGTCACTGCCTCTTTTCTGCCAGCCTCCATATTTCAACGTATTTGTACAGAAACTTTGTACCTTTGAAACCTCCACCTGTCCTAGGTAGTGACATTAGTCAACGGGCTTAAATTAAGGGTTTGAGCAGAGAAATGACAGACAGACAGACTTTTGCCTTCTCTATCCCTTTACTTAGTTTTCAAGTTTTATATTTATTTACTGAACGACAATATTTTTAAACATCTTTTTAGCATGCAGCTTTACTCACATATTTTGTCGGAATCTGTGTGAACTGCCTGAACAACAGAAGTTCTGAGAATCACTTCAACATCTGAAGCTATTTTCAGAAGCTAGTAAAAGGAAAACAAACAAACAAACAACACAACAGAGTAATTTAAATCATATGCAATTATTCCTGAAGGTATTTTCCATACTAGACAGCTATTCAAATAATGAAGCCAGTGAGATCTACTCTTCAGTTAGTTATGCACTATCTATACATAGCTTTTACTTTGGGTATCGTGGAATAACTTACAGATTGATAGGTAAGCTACCCTGACATACAGCACAAGAGGAAGGAAACTTCTGCTCAGTAACATACAGTAGTATAAAATCTATATACCCAATTAAAACTGCAAATGAATAAGGTAGAATGCAGCTACCAAAACAAGTAACTAGTTTCCAATGATCAAAGGCATTGGTGAATGCCTCAGTAACATCTGACTACCCCTAGCGAAAGGACAATCTGGTTCTTTTAACATTCCTGCTCTTGAAATAAGGAGGCAAAAATAAGGGCAAAACATGACAAGAATTAAGAATACTAACGTTTCACAGAAAAGCAGTACAGAAACAAGGCACTGCCTAAAGATTAGCAGAGGCATTAATATTTGGCAAAAGGCCTAGAATTCCTTCCCTCATTAAGAGGACAAGCAGAAGCACCCTTCTAGTTTTGCTAAGAGATTAAGAGAAGCCTAATACTCGTTTGCATGACACCTGTGTCAGAAACAAATGAAACTGCACCAGTGAGACACTTCGGGAGACATGCTTACACTAGGAAGTAGTGTGGGCCAAGAGAAGTGGATCTTTGCAAGAGTTAGAGCTCAAGACTTGACATCTACACTGAATTTCTCCTCCCCCCTTTCCCTTTTAAGAGTTTGGACTAGGTATCCTCCAGTTCTCCCTACTGAATGCCCATTAGCAGCTAGGCTGCATGCTCCTGAAGCGCACCTTCCACTTCAGATTCATCTTAAAGGAATTCTGCCATTTGCTCCGAGACTGCTTCACAAAACAAGCCAAATCACAGGAATTGAAGATAACCAAGGTAACTTCAGAAGTGCACTCCTGATCTGAACTAAAATGCTGCAGTAGATTCAGCTGCCACATCTCACACTCTAATAAAAGCTACTAGTAATAGTAGCTACTACTCTAGTAATGCATATTTAGTTGGTCAATATTCATTTTTTTAGCTGCTAACACCCCCATGTTTATGCAAGCAAGTGCCCAAATTCTCCCAAGTCCTGTACATAACTTGATTCAGTTCCGCTGCATCTGAGTCTACTCAGTATACATATACGTATATATAATAAATATGACAGCTCCCCTGATGTTCTAGGATTCTGTAGTTGTGATGAAGTCTAGAATTTCTTCCACTGACATATTTAATTGAGATATAAATTAACCCATATTAAAAAGTTACATATATGTATTTTGTAGGTTGCCATTCCAAACAAATATAGATTTAAAACTTATAGCAAGTATTTTTCCTGTACATCTATAACAAAAAGAACATACAATTTAACAGATCAGACACCAGGAACACAAACATAGAAGTATTACTATAGGGGCCCGATAACAAGCAGAAATGCTAGAAAATCCTAACTAAATGCTCAGAACTATTTATGTTACTGTCCAGTGGCTGGTATGATGCAAAGGTTTAGATTTACTTCTCCAAAGGACAGATGGAGGCACTTTCTTCCAACTAGTGCCCACTGACACTATAAATACATTCTGTTACAAGGCTGAATGACAAGGACTAAATTATTGACTCTGTATGGATGTTAACTAAAAATATCTAAAATACATATGTTTCATTTCAGGCCTCAATAAGTTTTAGAAAAATGACTGAGTAAAAAGTGTTAAGATAACAACTGAGCAAAGGTAACTTACATAGTAAGTTAACAGAATGTTCTAGTCCTTTTAATGCACCATGAGGAAAGAAGCAGCAAAAAACGCCAGCAGTATAATTAATACCTCTATTTTACAAGTCATGATCATTTGGCTGTTTTGTTTCCCACAAAAGACGCTGCCTCATTTGTGATCAGGAATCAAAATAACTTCTCACGTCTGCCAGTAACTGAGCAGATTATTTAATTTCTCTCTATCTTTCTGTGCTTGTCTATACAACAAAGACCAGGTAAACTTAAGTGACCACAGCTCAGATAGATATTATGAGCAAAGTATACAAAATATTTACGTGAAAATAGCAACACAAAACATTTTGCCCATAATTTTATTATAAGCATCAAAAGAAGCATACTGAACTACCAGAAGACACTTTCTCCTTATATATTTTTGTATGGACAAAATTCTATAACATACTACTAATACCAATGGAGGTATCAATATATTTCTAAAGATCCACGTAAAAGCCTTTTTGAATTCACCTGTCTCTCACAATGTCTCAATAAGTACTTACATTGGTTTAGAGAACCTTTAAGTAAAAAGCTCCTATATAAATATTCTTTTGCAAAGTAGAAAAAAAGATGAAAACAGGAAGTACCTCATTTATCTTCTCTTCAGATGTCTCATCTTGGTTATTTTTGAATTCTTCATTTATCTTTTGTCTTGCAGCTAAACAAATAAAAAACTAAAGTGTGAACAGATGTGTAAAGTGGAAGACCACCAAGCTTCCAAAAAAGAGAGGTTTTGCTTACGAAATATGGCTTGAGTCTTAACAACCAGTTTTTTGTTTCAAATTAAAGGATGTCTGGTTACCGACACACAAGTTTTCCCAATGATTACTTATAAAATGTGGAAGGGAATAATTTAAAGGAAGATTATGTTAAGAATTCTCTTTTTGTGTATTCAGAGAAGAAAGTTCCGCAGAAAGATAGGTAAGCATCCACCACACACAAAAAGTATCTCACCTTCAAGGGCTCTGGTATCATTTTTAAAAACTTCTTGCCGGGTTCTGTGTAATAATTTAAAAAGCTTCAAAACCTGTCAATACAACATCAATATAATTACTTTGTTGGCTAGCAGGATTCTTAGTTAAAATGAACATGTTGCAACTAAGAGTGCTCTGGTTGATCCTTCATGTTCTTTCCATTTAGTATGGAATTTGGTATGGAATCAGTATCTAAGATACTTTACCTCAATTCCTGATCCGGTAACTTGCAGCCAAAGCAGATGTGAGGAAATCAAAATCCTGGACAGTTCTAGATGTTTCAAATTTATCTAAGATGCTAGAGAGTACTAGCACTACACTCCTAAATAATCATTTGGCATGACGGAAGTACAATCCTGAAAATACATTGATGCAAACATATTTATTGTGCCAATATCAAATAAACCCAACAGAACCAGAATAACTCTAAAAGTCAAGGCACCTGAAGCGACTGTCATGGGTACGTCACAGGATATTCTCCGATCACGAAAAAAAGAGAATGTGAGAAAACTGAATTTCAAAAGGGTCTCAAACTGTATATGAACTAATTCAACAATTATTTTTCATGTCTCTGTATAATACCTGGGCATAATCTTCTACAGGTGATGTGGCAAAACCAACACAAAGCAAAGCCCTTCCCTAAATATAACTGCCAGATAAGCAAATAAAAACTGCCGTAAAAGCAAACACTCAAAAAATTAGGATTTACAATGTAGAGATGACACACCTCAGTATGTACGTAAAGCAAAACCCTGAGAATCACAGCTCACAGTCATGTGGTTTTGGCTGTTTACTCATACAGACTGTAATGAATTACAGAAATCCTCAAGTCCTTATCAGACTTTTTGGTGTTTGTCAGAGATTGACAGGAATCTCTGACAAGCACAAAAAAAAAAAAAAAAAAAAAAAAGGAAAAATCTTGATAACGAGATACCTTTTGAAGTTATTCCTAGTACTTCCTACTGTGTTTTGGCATCTCTAGAAGGCACAATTCCAGGTACTTCATGATAATCTTAAATTGTTTTCTCACAATTAATACTAAAAAAATTTCTTAGAAGGACGCAGAGGAAACACAGGGCTGTAACTGAGAAATGACCATCTTCTTCATCACCATGCTCTGTATCTGTGAGCTGGAGATGCAAACAAGACTGTCCCCTAAAAGTAAAAGGCCAATAAAGACATCCTGGCAGGGCCCTGAAAAAAGTGTTGCCTCTGCTTTAAATCTGTCAACGACAGAGAGAGAAACTGCAAGCTTCTCTGAAAGCTAGTACTTCCAACAGATTTCAACACCTTTTTAGATTTTCAAGCTAAGTTCTCACCCTCTGCTCAGCTGGTCACTAGGCTACACCTTGAGATAATTTATCCAGAAGTGTACACACACAAAAAGCCAGTCTTTAGGAAGAAGAAGACATAAAACAGTAAGAACAGGCAACTTTCCAGTTCAGTACTGCTTCTTTAACATAATACTACTGCAACTTTAGTGCTATTAAGGGACAACTTACAAATATGAACAAATCCAAATCTCGCTTCACCACGTGGATCAGACCACATCATAATTTCTACTGTAATATATGATTTAGCATCCTGTTGAGTATATGCTACTGTGTTACAGGTCTTTCTGGAAAGAGAACAAACTACTGCATTCTCAATTGCGAAGAGTCTCACGAATGGTTAAGTAAAAAACTTTTGTCACTTTTACAAGAATTAGCATGCGACCTGACAATCAGTTAAACCAATCTGAGCAGAGACATATAAAAGAGAACATGGACTCTGCTAACTTCTTTCAGCTTCTGTGTCCTTAATAATTAGAAACTGAACAGAACCATGTTGTCTTTAATTGCAGTATTCCCTAGATGGATGAATCTGTGGAAAGTAAACCAACAGAATTAAAAGCCAGCAAATAAATTTCTTGGTCTGCAGATGTGTTTTAAGAGATTTGACTAAATTATTTGGACAGGACATCCTAAAACATTTCTATCCCATAATATTTTCGACATCTTTGCAAATAGGAAAGTTAATATTACCAATGGTTTTGAGTCAAAGACATGTATAGTGAAACCTTAAGAAGTGTTTATGGTTATTCTGAACTCTTTGATCAACAGTTTTCAGGCATTTTCCTCTGCTTTTTGCCTATTTCTGCAAACCCCTCCTGGAAAGTTCTTCACCATACCAACCACAGAGTAGTTATATTAGATGACTTTGAAGCAAGATACATTAATGCACAGACTCCTCTGAGCTCTACAGTCGCCTAATGAAACACAGAACTCCCCTCATACCTCAGTGTATTAGTACCCCTAATATTAGGCTTCAGAACGCTGATGAAAAAGTGGCTCAACTCCCCCCAAAAGTACTCGATACCATAAAGATCAAAGGTTTAAATAATTCTTCTGTCTTTGCTTTTCTTCATCTTCCCATCACAATTCATTCTCTTCATGGATTTTAACCTATACTTGATTGTCATCTCTTAACTTGTTTCCTTTTTCCACAACGGCCTTTGCATGCAAAACCCTACTTTCTATTGCCTAGTTTTGTGTCCTTCTTGCCCTGAAAGCCTCTGCCCATTGATGCTATAAATGCGAGGAACTGCTGGGAAAAAAGTTCTTACCCTCCAGTGACATACAAGGAAAAACTCCCCTACGTATATAATTTGTGTCTAGTTACTATTTACAGCCCCAGGTTGCAAATTTGAGGGGGAACACAGCACGCTTCTTCGGCGCTGCATGCGCCAACGCCAACTCCAAGCACGATGGGCACCACGCAGCGCACGGGGGACAAGAACCCCAGACGCGGCTGGGGCACGGCGGCAACACCCCGCCGGCGGCAGCCTTCCCCCCGACGCCCGTGACACTCCAGAGCACGAGTGACTCCCGGTCTCACGCACAGCGCAGGCCAAGGGAAGGGCAGGGTCGGCTCCGCGGGCGCTGTAAGGCGGCGACGGAGGGAGAGGGAGCGCCGGCAGTCTCCACCGCCGCCTCACACGGGGCCGACCCTGCGCGGGCCCTCCCCGGGCCCTCCCCGTCCCTTCCCCACCGGCCCCAATTCACTCGAGGCGATCCCCGAGTACCGGGGAGGCCCCAGTCCCCCCCGCCAGCCTCAGGATCGCGGCCAGGATAGGGCCTCACCGAGAGAGGCCAAGCGTCGCCCCGGGGGACAGCGGCGGCCGTCGGCGGCCGTCGGCAGCCGTCGGCGCCCACCCCCCGCCGCGTCCCGGCCGCGCCGCCGCGCATGCGCACCACACTCACCCTCCCGCGGCTCCCCATGGCGACCGCCGTCCTTTTCCGGTCCGGGGGAACGGGGATGCGGTGCAGGCGGAAGTGACGGTCGAAAACGGTCCGCGCCCTCCCCCCCGTCCCCGCCGCGCTGCTGCCGGGTGTCCCCGCCAATGCTGCCCTGCCGAGCACGACTCCCCGTCGCCGTTGTTCCGGGCAGCCTTTGCCCCCCCCGCCAGCCCGGTGGCGGCGTGCGGCCTCCCGTGGGCCGCTCCGGGGCGGCCAGCCTAACCCCTGCTGCCTTCGCTGATGTGGCCACCGCCAGCCATTCAAACAGTGCCACCCCCCAGTATGCCGAGACCTGACGGGAGACTCCTGCCGGCCGCGGGAGGAGGTGGAGGGGCTCCGTAGAGAGCAGGCAGGGCTGCCTGCGCTGCCCGCAGGCTCCTCGGTCGGCGTGGGCTGGCGGGGCTGCCCTGCGGCCCAGCGACCCCTGCCGCGGGGAGCCGCGGTGTGCGTGAGGGGCTGCCCCAAGGGCGAGGCTCCCGCCCGGGATCACCGCACCGGAGCCCGACAGCGGGCTGCGCGTAGAACAAAAAGAACGGATTTCACCCGTTTTCTTCGGAAGAAAAATCTCATTGTTTCAAACAGGTAGTTTGAAACAGGTTCGAACAGGTTCAAACAGTTTGAAACAGGTTCAAACAGGCCAACGCATTATTTTATGCCGCTGGCTCTTATTTCCCAGAAGTGCTCAACTGCATTTAAGCTCCAATTCCTTCTTTTTAAAAATGCTGCTGCTGAGATAATCAGAATTATTTATCAGAACTGATCGCACTGTTTCATATTTTGTTTGAACAGCTCTTCTCTCGGAGAGAATATTCTGACTGGGGCTAACGAACAACTACAAAAATGAAACAATTACCCTATTTTTATGCCTACTAAGGTTGGTAGACATGAATCCAGCCTACCTTTGGAAAAAACCCAGGCATGGATCTTTAAGTGACCTAAAGAGGAATTACAGGTTTTGGAACCAGAATTGCCTTTGATGGTGGATGTCAGGGCCCTGAGTGCTCGACTAATACACCTTAGCGGCCTGACCAGCCCAGGACCCCACGTCAGCCCCCCGGGGCCTGCAACGCTGCAGCAGGGCCGGTCTCCAGCCCTGCCACAGCCCAAAGGGTGACCCGGCCTGCGGGTGTACCGAGATGGCAACCATGGGTTTGCAGGATTCTGTAATACGCGAGGACACGGAAGCTTCATCCTCTAAATTTCTCTACTTTGTTACAGATGGCCACAAAATAATCACCACTAGCAAGTGTACTATCACAAAAATCACCACTAGCAAGCATAGCTATGATAAATAAAGCAAATAGATATCTATCTCAAGCTATTACAAATTACTATCAGCAATCAATAATAGCAGCAATCAATTGTATAGCAACAATTGACATTATAGCAGCAACCAATAGCAGCAACAACAACAGGTATTTACTATTCCAGGTTACTACAAACTTACCATTAGTGAAGCAACTTATCAACAATATAACAGGAGATATATTCTGACAGATTACTTGTATGAATATATAATAGCAGTATCAAGCGAATTAGATTTCAGAAGGGGCCAAACCATCCTGGACTGGAGGACACACCAATCCCAGAGGGGGACCCGACCATCCCAGAGGTGGGAGGACAGACCGAGCCGACCGCAGCAGTGGTCCCAGTGGGGGACCGTGAAGTAACAGAGTCTCACTTCAAAGATGATCCACGGCATGGAGTCTGGAGTCAGCCAGGTGTCCCCAGCGGGAGTCCAAGATCTCATAGCAACTTTCTGCAGAGAATTCAGCCTGTTCAGGAAGGGAGAAGTATGTGCAGCATGGGATGTTCTCAGAGAGAGAGGCTCCATTTTGGAAAAAAATTTAGTCCTTTACATATCATAGAGACATAAGAGGGCATAGGACACCACTACTGTGAGCAGCCAATGGGTGCTGTGAATTTCTGTTTTCTACCTGGAACAGCCAATAGATGATGATGTTTGCTATTCTTTCAGATCAATTTTTATTTTGGCGGACTGTTTTCCTGGTCTTGCAGTTAGAACAGCCAATGCCAGTTACCAATTCATACTTTCTCAGGGTGTTTTCCCCTTTCCCAGACTATTTTTCACCTTTTCAGATGAAAAGCTATTACAGTTCCTTGTTTCTGCAGTTATTGATGGTATCTCAGGATGTCTCTGGTTTCTAGATACCCAGCTGTACTTAAAAGAGGCCAGCTGCACTTTTCAAGGATGCTTCTGGTTCCCAGGCTCACAGCTCCCAGGCTGGCAGGCATTTTCTCTGCCGGTGTTTTTCAACAGACCTTTTATTCTGTTCAGTCATTTTCTCTTTCTAGCCAGGTCACCTTTTTGGCTGCTCGCATCAAGCTCTCCACAGCCCTGTCTTGCCTTGCCCACAGCCTGATTGACCAGCCCAGCCTTGGCCCAGCCATCCCAGGGCTGTGTCTGGTACTTTAAAACTCAATTGCCATTCTCTAGAAAACCAAACAAGCAAGCTTATCCTTCAATAACACAACATCCAGCATTAGCTAAAGGCAGCATAAGGATTTTAAATGTAATCAGCTTTACTGCTTTGCTAGACCTCTAGCTTCAATATATAGTCTATTTCATAGTTTAATTGCAATTGCATTCAAAGCTAATTGAAGTGTGGGAACACTATTACTAAATATTTTTAGTATTTCAAATTTCCTAAATGCACTTATTTTGGACTATGTACCTCATAAAGAAACTTGATCTGTCAGCAGGAGAAATGATCCTTATTCATAGATCTATTTGCAGGAATAATGATTGCAGCTGTGAGTGAATGAATTAAATCCTTTGAAAAGGCCTTGTTATATTCAAAATAATATAAAATTTGCTGTTTATTTGGTGAGACAAAAATATATGTTAAAGTCAACTACATGAAGAAAAATACTTTTGCCTTTTCAAAGCAACTTCTTAAATTGTCTCTTTATGTCTTCTCTTAACATAGAAATATGCTTTCTAGACTGACTCCACAGCAGCCCATGGAACTACTTAAAGCACACTAACACTTACAAATGGATCTTGAATAAGTATTTGTATGTTAAACTGTTCCTCTGCCTAGCTAGTAATACCAACTCTTCTATTCTTTCACAAAATGTGTTTAATTCCTGAGAAAATAGGGGAATAAAATTATTCATATCTTTGCTTAGCAACCCCGGTTAGACAACAATAGAAAGCAAAGAGATTTGCCCCTGAAGCACCAATTCCATCCTTGTTTTAGCTGTCATACTCCAATACTTTCTGTAGGACATATACATGTCAAAATACCTTAATACAATACCACCACGTGAGGAACAGAATATCATCCCGGTGTTTAATGTGCGTCGTCAGAGCTTTGTTTAGGGTATTTCAAAATATGTAATTTCAGAGTTATTACCAGATGTGTATGACAAATGCTGCTCCTTTTGTAACAAGTTCAGGTAATCAAGTGTGGAACCATTTTAGGTTTAAACCACTTAGCAGTATTTATTCCCTGCCTCCCTCCAGAATTATCTTTCCTGCAAGATTTTTCTCATGAGGCAAATATATATAAATATCTGTATTAAAATCTTCCTAGACAAAGCTTGAGAGAAATCAGATTCAATCTATTTTAACTGTGAAGTTTAGAAAATGAAGCTTTGTTGTTACTCTTCTAGGTTTTGGGGTTTTTTTTCCCTTGCTTTTTCATTTCTCCTATTTCATGACTGGTATCATATATATAAAAAAGGCATTTATGACTAGATGTGTAGCTGTGTAATACTGTGTTGCCTTCGGTGAATTATTGCTTGGTCATGTTGATTCATCCATTTCATAGTTGGGAAGTGGCTTATGTGTAGAAGTGCTGACACATTAAACTGCTCGTGATTTCCCTGCTGCAAGAGCCATCCCGATGCTAGCAACACCCAACACCTCAAACTAAACCCTGTGTACTTACGACTTTACCCTCCAAGCTTTGGGGGCTGTGCTGATGTTTGTAAAACACCACTGGCTCAGCCCAAGCACTGTCTTGATGGGCCCCTGAAGACCTTGAGACACTGGTGCTGTGCTGTCTGTTCGCCTTGTGCCCTGTGCCAGGGGCCACACAGCTTTCATCTCGGGCAGCAGGCCTTCAGAACAGGATTCACAGCAGTTTCTCCTTTATCTCTCGCAAACTTGTATGGAAAAGCTAAGCGCAGACCTGCCAGAAGCAGTCATTTGGCTGCAAGACACAGTCCCAAGAAGTCACACAGATATTTCGGCTGGATTTGATGCGGCAATAAACAATATTTCTGCTGCAATAACCTCTCCTGAGCCGCCACAACCTCTTCACATAGGCACCACTTGACAGCGTTGATCCCTCCGCGCACCCTCCAACAGCACATTCCCCCCCCCCCCCCGATCCCTCCGCGCCTCCCTGAGCACCATCACTCCCGATCAGCGAGGGCGGGCCAGACGAGTGGGCGGGGACAAGCGGAAAAGACAGGCGAAGCTACCAATCGCGAGGTGGGCACGGCCGGTCGTGGTCTCTCGACCCAATGAGCGCCGTGGGGGGCGTGGTCGCCAGAGGAAGCACGGGGCGACGGGCGACGGGCGCCGCGCGAGGACGGCCGCCATGGCTGACGAGATCAGCAAGGCGCAGGCCGCCCTCCCCGGCGGCGACACCATCTTCGGGAAGATCATCCGCAAGGAGATCCCCGCCAATATCATCTATGAGGACGACCAGGTGCGGGCGGTGCGCGGCCGCTCGCAGCCGCCCGGGTCGGGGGGTGCTATTGAGGTGCTCGGGAGCTCGGCGGGGCGAGCGCGCGGGACGGGGTCTCTCCTCACCCTCCTGCGGTGTCCCTAAAGCATCGGGCTCCTTCGGTGTGCGGCCCGGCCCCTGCGGGTGCCTGGGGGGATACAGGGCCGTAGGTGCTGCCCGACCCGCCTCGGCCGCAGCCCTGCTGTGTCACCGGCCTGTGTGTGGAGGAGGGCCGCTGGCATTCGCCGTGTCGCAGCCGTACGGCATTGCAGGCCGTGCAGGCTTTGCTGCCAAGGGACGGGGGTGCTCACACCTGCTGTAGGAGGGTAGTTGTGAAACCTCAAGTTAACCACCCGCAGACAATCTCCTTGTGGATTCCGGGCGTATGTATCTGCACCATAACTAGCTCCTTTGCGTGTCAGAGAGGCAGGTCTGGATGTGCCTCTCAGTAGCATTATGGAGATTATACAGCTGTGCCTGCCAGGCTTTGGTTGTGAATCTCTGAGAGGGGTTATTAAAGTAAAGAATTATAGAGAATTACAGCTTTTTCTGCTCTTCACAAAAGTCTGGAACTGGTCATCCGGCAGGCTGCAAAAATCGGTTTCTGGGTGAGGTGGGACTGGTAGCATTAAGTGATGCTGGTGCACCGCTAGGAGCATGCTAGGTGCATGCTAGGAGCTAAGTGAAAATGGTTAGGCTATGAAAAAATGCACCTGTTATATCCAAAACATAAACTAAACTAGTATCCAGTATAAGCCCTTTTTTTTTTTAATCGTAATACTGAATATTAACAGGGGCTTTTGCTTTTGAAATCAAGGATTAGCTGCAGTGCAGAATACAGACTCACTAAAGATGCTGTTTGTCTGATCTGTGTGCTTAGTAATTACACATAGCTTGAAACAATGTTTTCTTAGTAGATACAGAAATCTTGCAGCTGCCATCTACTCTCAAGAATATTGGAAATTTTCACTGCTTTCCAAAAATCATGCTTGTGTTACTGCTCTGTGTTTATGTGAGGGTGTGCATGCTTTCTTTACGTGGGCCAAAGCTGCATGAGGTTTTTCCTCAGCTGTAATGGCTACAGCAGTGTAACCTGAGCACTCTGCTTGACTGAGAATCAGGCCATTGACTTTGGTGAGTGACTTGAGAGCATATAACCTACTCTGACTGCCATTAGTGCAGAATATTTTCTGGAAGAGTAATTACCTGCAGTATCTGAGTTGATTTTTACCTTAAACTATGCAGAAATGTAGAACTACTTTTAGAGTTTAGTTGACTGTAGTGGATCATCTTTAATTCATTTTGTTGACTCTATGAAGGTCTTTTGAGAGGTGGCTGGGAATGTTACAAGGAGGAATGTAAGGAAGGCTTTTAATCATTAATTGACATGTAGGGAAAAGGAGACATTAAAAAGTACAAAGTCTCTGTGGAATTAAGCCTTATCACTGTTGTTTTAGTTCAATCTAAACTTGCTGAAATGAAGGTTGGTTTACCGTGCACTTATGGACTTTCTGTGATTGTGCTTTTGTTCGATACTACTTCTGCTCTCTGTCCCATAGAAAATTATTTGCTACCAGTCTTCTGGTCATTAAATTCTTTGACTCAGTTTGGCCATTTTCATTCGGCCTCTATGAGGAGCACATAGAATAAAAAAACTGCTTACAAAATGATAAGCTTAAAGTAGATTTATTTAATGAGGTGCAAATTAGTTTTATTCATCCATTCTTTGCTTACCACCCTTCTCTGTTTGGGAGAAACAAGCAGTTCATCAGAGATTTAAAAGTGGGCACTGTGTTCTTAAAGGTAGCTTAAAATAGGACAGATTGGAGATATAAAAGATAAGGCATTGTTAATGTAAGTCAAGTTCGGGCTTTTCACCACCTTTACTCTTGGCAAAGGCCACAGTTCCTCTCAGTAGACTTAAAAAACAGTGTAGTCATATAGAAAATTCACCTTATTGATTCACAAATAACTGAAAGCATCTAGGAAATACATATTTTGAAGAATGTAAGGTATGTGTTTATAAGTATGCACTCTTTGTAGCATAACTCAACCAGTAACTACCGGATGTTTTGCTGTTAAATGTGATGGGTAAGTCAGAGATGTCTGTTGGTTAGCAATGGCAGAGTGCATGCTCAGCGTGGGCATTGCACATTGTGGTGGTTGCAGTAGCAAGTCCTGGTTCTGTGGTTGGCCATTTGCACAAAGAGGCATAGCTTCCTTTTCTGCTTCTTTGCTTTCTCTTCTATTTCTCTTATCCATTGGAAGTTCCTAATTGGAGATTTATTGATGTAGTTAGGTGCTGCATGCCGTTTGTGATTGATAGGAATTTTGGTACTTGCATAAAGTTAGTTGGGAGTCAACTACTTACTACAGATAGTTGTTCATATTTCAAATGTGATGCCTTTCCCTCAGTTTGAGAATGTCTGAAGTAGAGCCAGCCTTAATACATTGTTTTGAAATGGAAGATTTCTGAAACCTTTTTTTGAAATACTCGGTGCTATTGAGAACAGACATGTAATATGGCCTCAATCACGTAACTTCAGGTTCTTTGAAATTGCCTTGCTATCTTTGACCAAGGCAATATTCAGACATAACTGGAAGACGATTAGCAACTGTTTGCCATTTGTTCTATTAAACAGGTTGTTAATAAAAAAGTGAAGTAAGCATGAATGTACTTTTTATAGGCATGCATGTCATCAGCTCTGTTAGTTGTTACGCATATGTGGAAATAATAAATCATAAACCTAATTGCTTATTAACTTGCTGAGAAGACTAGTTTTTAAATAATACTTAACAGAGAATAATGATTTTTTTTTTTTTGTACTAGCAGGTCTTGGTAAGTAGCTGTTTTGTGTTTAGAAATTAGAGGACTTTGAATAATATATCACTCAAGAAAAATCAACATTTCTGCTTATGTTTGGGGTATCTGATAAACTGCTTAATAATGTATTTAGTGGAGCATATTGATTTATTTAAACTCTTGCCTTTCTCCTGAAGCAAATTATGTTTGCTTTTTCTCCAGTGCCTTGCGTTCCATGATATTTCACCCCAAGCTCCAACACATTTCCTAGTGATTCCTAAGAAGCCAATTGTCAGGTTATCTGAAGCAGAAGATTCTGATGAATCTGTAAGTACTCTACAAGCTTTCTGTACACCAAACTGTATTTCTAATTACTTCATAGTTTACTAGAGTCTCCCCGTTTTCCCCTTGACATTTCAAAGAGACGAAGTAGTTTTCCAATACTATAATCCTTTTCCTCTAGCTTAGAATGGAAATGGAGTTAAGGTTTTCCAGTAAAAGTAGTGATATAAAGCAAAATGTATCCCTGGGTATGTATTTGCAGTGCAAAATGCATTGTTATTTTGGAGTACAGTCTTGATGTCTTCATCGTTTTCATCGTTTACAGGCAGTAGTACTTATTTTAATATGGGCTTGGGACTTTTGGCAGGTTAGAGATGAAGAAAGGGAAAGTTAGCTGAGAGGTGTTGAATAAGAAGATTCAAATATTTTGTAAACCTTTACATAGTAAGATAAAGTTTCTTTCCCACCAGAATTATGTATGTTGCCTGAAGAAGTAACAGGGACTTTAACCATGAGTTAAATTTAGCTTCTGTGACACCTTTGTAGTCTGTTAGTGTCTAGCTTGAAAAAAATCTATAGCTCTTTTTTTTCCCCCTATATTATGTATAGTCAATTTTTATAGCTTTTCTTGGAAAGTGTCAGTTGCAGGCAGACAACAATTTGAAGAGCAGTTGCTGAAGTTCTAAGAGTTAGCTTACTGGCTTATCTGAATGGTTCTCTGCTCTCATTCCTTCCCTTCCTGCCCTCTCCCCTTTTTGTGTGTTTTCTGTTTGTTTTTTTTCTTTTTTTTCTCCTCCAGCTTCTTGGGCATTTAATGATTGTTGGAAAGAAGTGTGCTGCTAACCTGGGCCTGACCAATGGATTCCGGATGGTTGTGAATGAAGGGCCTGAGGGTGGGCAGTCTGTCTATCATGTACATCTCCATGTTCTGGGTGGTCGTCAGTTGGGCTGGCCTCCTGGCTAAGATTTTTACACCACAAGAGTTAACTGCATGCATACAAATTACCACCAAATAGATTTAATGTGTTGCCCATCAATCTAGCCACTGTTAATGTATTTTTTTTTAATGTGTGTCTACAAAGGGTAATAAATGCTCTGAACAACATTCGCACAATAAAGATTTAGCATGTGGGAATCCTCTCTGTCTGGTGTGCTTTACTGATGGAAACAATTCTGCAAGTTAAAATGGTGTTCTCCAGAGTTTAAGCTATGTGGTGTGTTTCAGTCTGGTGTTAACAATCTTCTGTAGATAGTGATTTGCCGAGGCATTTGAAACCTGAAGGTGCAACTGCTTAGCCGTCTTTCCTGTCTTTTTGGGAGAAAACTTCTAAACTTTTTGAATGTCGTATGTAAATATTCATAAAGTCAGTGTAGGCTGCTGCTAAAACCTTTTAAAAAAGTGTTGTATGTGAAATTCCAAACATGCCGTGCAAGGGCTGTGTCAGTACAGTGCAGTGTGGTGGAAACATACAGCTCCTGTTGGAGCCCTCTGTCAATGGCTGCTTTCTAAGGCCCCATCTTTCTGATGAGAAGGGGTATAACAACAGTCTTAATGGTAGCTATGATAGTTCCATAGCACACTGGTATTTACTTCTACGTTGTGATTTTAATGGCATTGAGGACTTGAAATGAAAATACTGAACTGTAGGGCCTTGTAAGATGCTCAAGGCATTTCTTCTTGGCACATAAGCAGCATGATGTAGTATGTATACATTTTAGATTCCAGATTTTATTGGGCGGACTTTGTCCTTCAGTGAATAGTAGTTTCTCTATGTTGCTGTGTACAGTTGTTCATGCAACACATCAAATCTCCAAGACAATGAATTTTCTTGAAGTTAGGGTTACAGATGTGTCTACCAGTGTACTTATAAAGCAACTGTTCTTTCTGTTAAGATTGAGAAGTCCCAGCTAACCAGTTTTTATGATGGAAGATACTTGGAAGCCTTTAGGCAGATGCGTTAAGAAAAACTGGGGTATTTGTGAGCACCACTTCTCCAGCGTACAATTTTAACACCCAAGGTGTTAGAGAAAGAAATGTGGGAGTGTAAAGGTGGACAGGTCAAGGCTGTGAGTTGCTATTTCTATTCAGATAAAAGCTTGTAAGTTTGGTAAAGGTATTTGAATTCATTCAACTTGAAAGTATTCTGTAAATACTTCTGAAGGTTCAAAACCTTCAGAGTTTTTACCCTAAGGCATAACTTCAACTGGAAAATCAGCTAGCGCTTCTGAAGGTGGCAGGTCTATAGTTGAGTTAAGAATAAAAAGGTGGTCCTGTAGTGGTAGCCTGACAGCTGTTCTCCTGGATGTCCTGAACAGAAGCGAAGAAGAAAACCACCCAACCCCCAGAGGTACAGCATCCCTGAGCAGACAGGTGAATGTGTATCACAAGAATGAGGTATCACTAGCAGATACAGTGGGGCTACAGTAAAGGTTTATGGCTGGGAAACTTGCTATCGGAACAAGTTCATGAAAAGCACTTCAGGATATTGAGATTAACCATCGGCACCCAAATGTGGCAAAGGGCATGTGATGTGTGTACTATTTTTGCTTTTCTGATTTCTGTTCTCTGATGTGTGTGCTTTATACCAACATTGGCATTTGTGAATTGAAGCATGACTGGTAAAGTTAATTGCATCACTGCTGAACCCTGTATGAAAGTAACCCAGTAAAGCTTTTGTTGCTTTACTTGGAATCTGACTTGCAGATGTACGTGTTTCAGGAAGGTAAGAGGACTTCCAGGTGAGGGCAGAACCATGGGATTGTTGCAAGGGTAGGAAGCTCGCCTCGTGGCTAACCAGTTTAGTTGTGCTTCATTTCAGATGAGTGTGTTCTGTAGTACCTTGAAAACCAAAGATTGATGCTCAAATGATAAGAAGAGTAGTGCTGAGCTTAAGACACCTGTCAGACAATGATGAACCTACTGTGGGAAAAATATAATTGAAGGAAAACTTTCTTTTCCCTAATTTGTGGCTGTTAAGAGATCACTGAACCTTCAGGAAATGGGAGAACTGTGTATTAGTTGCGCTCTTCTTGCTCTTAAAAGCACCTGTCAGTTTGTTGCTAAAAGGTAGAGTTCAGCCTGCCTGCCATCAATTTCCTTCTGTTTGAGTCGCAGTCTTCCTTTTGTGGCTAGGTAATCGGCTCTGGTACAGCTGCTCTGCCCTGTAAATTGTAAGGCCACTTATGAAGTGAGATATGTTAACTGCATCACGGGGAGACAGCAAACTTCATCTTAGATATTAAAAAGAACAGGGAGATGGACATGGGAAAGTAGGGTTATCCTACATAGCCCTTCAACTCTATATTACTGATGGATCTGAGACACCCACTGGAAAATGTCTTGGTCTCTTCTGTTTCTCCAACTAATCAAATGTGGTTAGATGACAAAAGCCTGTAAGCAACCCAAGGACTTCACCTTTATTTAATCTTCATGGGCAGCAGGTGGAAATGATTTACCTGAAGTAGACAGAAGCTGATGTATGGTCTGAAATTGAATTGCTGTAGTGTTTGTGTCCATTTAACTGAATGATTGAGCTAGGCAACATCTATTGTTATGTCTCTGTAAACTCCCTGAGGTATCTGGAAGGTGTTCCTGCTTTTCAGAGGTAGGGATGGAGTGGGGAGTGTGTTGGGAAGCAACGGGGAATTTCAAAGAAGCTATATACGGCTTATAAATTGAGGAAGACTGGATTGTTACTGTAAGGTTTAGTGGTCTCTGGTGGAATTTATGTCTCATCTTGCAGATAATACCACTGTTAATGCTTCAAATCAGACAACAAATGGATATTAAGCAATAATCCTCTGAAAAAGAGCTTGGCATCGAAAATTACTGTTAGAGAAAGCTTACAGATCACGTATTTATTTATTCCATTTTTAAGGATTTAAAAAACAGTAGTCAAGAGGTATGTATACTTCAGTATTTTAGTTTGGAATGGAACTGTTCTTTCAAAGTAAATTTGGCTGTGTTTTAGTTTGTGTTTTTGGAGCGGTCTTGGGCTGTGTGGATTGGATTCTTCTTGAATGAACTGGAAGATACCTGCCAGGACAGACCAGAGATACTCCAGCCACAAATAGGTATTTGGTCTGTGTGTCCAAACTAGAGCTTGACAAAAGAACAAAAACCAAAATGCTGAAATGTGAGAAACTAACACTCATACTACATACATTAGCTTTACAGATGAGTCTTACTGATCTGTACTGCTTGCTAGTGTAGTATTTCTAGCAAAGGTGGCATCCATGGGGATGGCGATAAAAGTGTGAAAAAGAGGCAGAGCTTACACAGAAAGTACAGTATGAAACTCAGAAGATTGTGGACTGAGAAGGAGAAGGACTCGGGTTTTATGAGGGGATCGTGCATAGAGGGTGCACTTGGTCTGAAAATACTTAATTGTCCTCAGGACAGTTGAAAAATGCAGAGAGTAAACTGACCGCTTTAAAGGATGTGTCTCCAGCATACAGAGAAACACAGAATACTCAAGCATTCGAGTGAAATGTTATGTCAAGTTTATTATTTTTGCCCAGCTTGAAGTAATGGTTACGCTAACAAGAGCATGGCTGTGTTCATACCCTCTGTGTGTTTAGGTTTTGTTTTTATCTGCTGCATGTTCCTTAAGAATTAAACTAGGCAAAAAGGTTGATACCTTAAGGAATGAATGACAGGGATGTGTTTGAAAGAGCCATGGAAGACTTTGAAGGGTCCACGCTAGCTCCCGGCTGCTGTGGAACTACAAGAGCGTTCCTTTTTCTTTAAAGCCAGTGATTGTACTTAGACTGTTCTGGGACTTAAAATTGCACAGAGACCCAAGTAACCCTCTGGTGAGTGTCCAAGAGAGAAACCTAAACTATGCATGTGACATTTATGTCAGTTTTTAAAATGTCAGTCACTGAGTTTGAACTAACACCTCCTAGGTGTGAAATTTTGTATTCTTCTAGGTATTGAGCTGTCCAGTCTCATTGAGCCAAACTGACCACTTGTACCCGTGCAGTTCTTGAAAATCCCGTGACAGTAACTGTTGCAGATTTGGATGAGACATCCTGACTTAGGCTACAGTTGTCTTATTTTCTCCTTTTTGTTTGTTATTTTCTTGTGTGTTGGAACTAATTTCTGTGGACCAGATTGAAATTAGCTCAAAAGCACTGTGTTAGTCTTTTATCTGATTATGGCTGTATTTGCTATGGATTTAAATACAGAGTTATTTCTTCATTCTGTCTGTTTCTTCTCCAGTTATTGGGGAAGAAACAGCCATGGCAACAATTTCCTTTAGTTTTTAACAGACAGGGAATGTCTGTAATAAACTTGGCAGAATGTAATCTTGTGTTATTGTTATTTCCAGTTACGAATTTCTGTCCTTTTGACAAAGTGTAATAGTGTACTGTAGCCAATTCATAGCTGAGTTTGAAGAAACTGGGGAAGAATCAAAACCTAGGCTAATACTGTTGGGCAGAGCTGTCTGCCAGGGTTGGCCAGCAGGTATATGCCCTATACCAGTTATGAAGGAGTTGAAAAGGAGATGTGGGCTTTATTTGATTGTAATGTGCTTACACCTGACACTTAGGCTAGTTACAGGGCTGCCAGGTGGAAAAAAACTTGGATCTAAGCCTAAAATGCAGTCTTCTGTGTAGAAGTTGAAGGGGAGTGGTGGTTTAAGGAGAGTTCACTGCTTTAGCGACTGGGGATGGAGTACATCCTTAGGAAGTTCACAGATGACACCAAATTGGGGAGGGGAATGACTGATAATTTGGAGGTCAGGGCTGATACTCAGAGGCACTTCCACAGGTTGGAGAAATGGGCTGATGGGGACTTTCTGAAGTTCAACAGAGTGAAGTGCAGTCCTACACTGGGAACGGACCAGCATCATGCAACAGGTACAGTGGTGAGCCACTGAGATGGAGGCTGGAGCCCATGATATACAAAGAGAGTTTGAGAAACTGGGTTATTTTGTCTTGAAGAAGGGATGGCTTGGAGGGGGCTTTCTAGTTTCTGTTTTCAGCTATCTAATGGGTGGTTGTAGAGAAGAGAGGCTCCTGGAGATGCAGAGGGAAAGAGTGAGAAGCAATGGGCTGATGTTGCAGCAGGAGAAATTCTGAATAGATAATTAGGAGAAAATTCTTCACAGTGAGGAAGGTCAAATGCTGGAGCTGGTTGTTCAGAGAGGCAGTGGCATCTTCATCCTCGGAGGTGCTCAAAGCTTGACTAGACAAGGCCCTGAGCAATGTGGATCTGACTTCAAAGTTGGCTCTTGTCTGAACAGGAAAGTGAACTAGATGGTCTCCAAAGGTCGCTTCCAACGTTGTTCTGTGGTTCCATTAACAGCAGCATAAACATCTTCAAAGAAGGTTCAAAATAAAGCGATGGAAACAAGAAAGGCACAAGGCAAAAAAGCAAAAAGCCAAAATTGTAGAACTGAAATAAAAAGCCTGTGAGAGTCAGTTGTATTTGAAATCCTGTAATTTTGAAAGTATAAATTTGCATTTATAAGACTTTACATGTTTGTATAGAATTTATGACATATCTTACTCCTTTTGTATTGAGAGTGGGAGAAATGCCTTATTAAGCTGCTCATTGTTAGCCACAATTAATTAGAAATTACTGGCTGGAAACTATTAATCAGAATGTGGAACACATTTCTTTTGAACACCAAAGGAAAAGAAACGGAACAAAAGAGAATCAGAGCTGTTGTGAACAGACTGAATTTTCTGTCTTGAAAAATGCATGATTGTTTCTTGCCTTACAGGACATAAATGGTAAGAGAAGTGTAGATAATGTCCCCTGCCCCCTTTCCGCCCTTGATGGACTGCAAATGTCTTGGGATGTCAGTCAGCCACTGTGTGAACTCAGACAACAGTGCGATTTTCAACCTTTTTACCTGGAGATGAACACACTCTCATTTTCGCAGATGATAAACCTTGATATGTGGAACTACGCTGACACTGATAATGTTGATGGGCTCAGATAATGAGTGACCATGACTAAAAAACCAAAAACTGAACCTAAAATGGTGTAACTTGCAGTCTACCTAAAATTTTCACTTTATAAAAGATTTTGAGAATTGGGTGAGCTGGTGCCCATCTCAGATGCTTGCTTGGTTTAAAATGTATGCATAAAATGTATATGTGTTTCTTGGCTTAAAAAGTAAAGCAGAATGTAATGTATATGAGTTCTTGTTTGCCTTTATACAGTAGTGTCTGGACTTCTGACTGCTGCACAGAAATCCCAGCTGACTGCTATTTGTATAGCAAGAGGCCAGTTCTGCGCTGCCTGCCAGGTTGCCTGCATCGAAGAGAACCTCAACATTTCTGCTGCCAAGCCAGGTCAATTTCTGGCTGACAAGAGAAGCAGATCTTGAAAGAAAAGCTTTTGATCAGACTTATGTGTTTGAGTTTTAAGACATTCTGCCTGGCATTCTCGTTGTTTTTTCAGTCTCTGTTGTTTTATATAGCTGCATAGATTTCAATATTATGACTTATCAAAATGGTAAATTTTTTATTGGAAAAAATGATGAGTGAATGGCTACATGCGGTTAAAAGGGTAGATTCTTATGTAGTTTTGTTTCACAATGCTTTTATAATAAATTTCTATAAAATATGAAGAAGTGTCAGTACATATACTTAATTTGACTGTTAAAAGATACAAAGCAGATTAATTTGATGTTGTATTAATGATAAGCTGTCTGGGAGTGGTTACAGCCAAACAAAAAGCTGTTCTGTTGGTATTAGAGTCTGAAACTCCAACCCCCAAGCTTCAGGTTGAATCTTAGTCCTCTTGTGCCTTGTATCTAGAATACTTAGAAAAGCTAGCTCCTATTTTGCTTAAGCTTAGGGAAAAAGTGGAAGCGAAGGTATACACATGAAGTAAATATACTTGCCAAAATTGTAAAACGTACTGCAAAGATTTACAAAGTTAATTTGGTTCGTTGGTATTGTGATGTCAAACAGGAAAAATTACTATTTCCTCTCTCACCTGGATTTTTCTGTCTTGAACTTCTAATTCAGGAGGCCGCATAGTTTACCTGGGTTAAGGAATTGAAAAATGTCAGTATTTGGTGGGCACAGGTGTTCAAAACTTTCTTCACTGCCCTGAAGGAACTGACCTGTGGCAGTTCGCTGGCTAATCTAGACGCTTGTGGCCAACCACTAAAATTCTTCCTCTTGCCCCAAACAAGACAAGTTATTGCTGGCTAGCACTAAATTTTTCGAACTAATTGTGATCAGTCTGAATGTTCTTGCAGTTCCCATTTTGAAAAACACCAGGGTAGATTTAAAAACAAAATTACTTTTAATCAGTCTTTCACAAGGAAATATTTTATGAGTTGTTTATCGTGAGCTGCTAAACCTTATGAAATGAACTGCATCTTATGTCTTTCAAAGGTAATGTTGTGACAAAATGAGGTTAAAAAAAATTAACACATTATAAAAAATTAATACATTGTAAATGGAACAAAGTATAACTGAACAAAATAGAATAAGAAAGACTAGGACAATCACAAATCTAATACGTAGTGTAAAGAAAAGCAAGGTGAATTTCAAGACAGATAATGGGATGATGGGAAATTGAGAGATAGGATGTTAAATAAATATGACTTACTGAACCTGACTTTCATTCCAGATGTTGGAGTATTGCAGTAAGTATAATTTTTGCGTATATTTTACTGAAGTATTTTTCAAATGCTCTTAACAAGTTTTTGCTTTGAAACTTACACTGCTTTCAGTGGGAACCACATTCAGCCTTCCCTGAGCACTTCTAAAAATTCCTTATGTTCTGTCTAACCACACCAGGGCATACTGAAATATAAAATTATTGTGGTAGTGAAAAACATAGTACCCAATGAAGGACACCGTGATTCTAGTGTGTGTTCTATAATTGAAATAATGTGCACTTTGGTACATGGGTAAAATGAAAAAATGCCACACCCAAGTATCCACAGTGAAATGTCCTTGTCTCTTTGTTACAAATCAGCATTCTGTCTTTTCAATGAAAGAATCATTCCTTAAAACGGCAGATAAAATTTCTGAGCAAATTTTCCTAAATGTACTTCCTAGGGCAGGCCAGTTGAGGGCAGCGTAAGACTAATGTTAAATTCAGCCTCACTGTTTCAACGGGGGCCTTGGGTGTCTTGACTTTTCACTTCATTGTAACAAAATGTGACTGCTAACATAAAAAGTTGTAAAAATAAGTCATTCAACTTTTTAAATGGCTTCTCTGATGCACAAAATTTCTTGTTTGCAGAACAGCATGCACCAGTTCAGCGTGGTTGATATGGATAGATAGCCTTTTTGAGAGTTTTAGCTTTTAATTAGCGTGATACAATCTTAAGAGCTGCTGTGTGATAGTTCAGAAAAAAATCTTGGTGGTGTCCTTGTGCATCATGCATTGATTGTCCTTGAGAATTTGTCATGTACACTCATGTTTATATGAACTTGATGTCTTCCTCAGGGTCCTTTCCAAGAATTAATCAATGCAAGTGCTACTAAAATTATACTTAGTTTCATGTTTTGGAGGTAGAAAGTGTAAAAATTTATCTTCACATCTAATAAATTGTCACTGCAGGCACATAAAACATAGGTGGTTACATAGCGCTTTGCTATAGAAATCCTGCTGTTGCTGTCTCATTATTCAGACAAGTACTGGATTATTGCAGTGTATCATTACATTTCTAGGACTGTATTCAGAACATTCAGAGGGAAAGGGTCATAAAATATCTGAGTAATAACTAGAAGTAGACTAACAATCACTTAAGTGTGGTTTTCTTCTTAACTGTAATTATATATCAATGTAATCTTTCAGAAACACTTTGGATTTATGCACAATATTATAAAAAACCCTACTGAATAATGCTGTCATTCAACTTAACATTGATCAAGTTTTTTCAAATCACTCTTTAGATGGAGGGTTGCATTTCAGTCAGGAGGAGCATTGAAGTATAAAATGAGGGACTGAATGCCACATGTTGTCAAGGGTATTCTGAATCTCACTGGCTCTTAATTTTTTTATCACCCCCCCCTCCCCGTAAGTGGGCTTCTCATATCTGATTCACTAGCTCCCTAGCTCCTTCCATAGGTTTTGATTTAAACTGCTGGTGCTGCCATTTATGCCTCAGAACCTTACGGAAGCAGGAACCAATCCTGTGTATTTCATGGGCAAACACTGCAGTTAACCAAGGGAAGAAATAATTTCACTTACAGTATGTGCTAAGCAGTGATGATTGTATGCAGAGGTCTTGGGCTAGAAGGATCAAACAAGAAAAAAGTAAGCTTTAGAAAGCTGCTGTGTGAAAGCAGTTTTGATTTTGAGAGAGAATGAGAAAGTGAAAACAAATGTAGTGTGAAGCAGGATTAAGGAATATGAATCTAGAGCCTGATGAGAGTCAATTTGACTGGAATTACTGTTATTTTGCCATATTACTAGGGTTTAGTAACTTTCAAATAAGCAGAGACTATTTTATCCCTTAAGAAGTCCCATTGTCTTGGGGGACTACAGCTTAGGGTAAAAAGGACCATATTCTGGCTCTTTGCTTCTAAAGTTACACTGTAACTAACTAACTTTCTAAGATCTAAATGATAAAAAAAAATTGATTGCTGAACACTGTGGTGTATGGGCTGGGCCTTAACTTCTGCAAATGGGAAGAAGGTCTGCCTGAATACTGTCAGATCCTATCAGACCCAATGGGGTAGGAGCTTTACTGTGACTGTTAGTGATGATCACTTGCTACCTACCTACCTGTTACTGGACAGTGAAGTTTTGGAGCTGTCAGCCTGCCCTTCTCAGTAAGTTTCATGCTCACATTGAGATTTGCAAGTATGGGGCAGCTCGCAAGATGAGGTCCTTGAGTTGTATATTTTTCTAAGCAGAAGGGCCCGTTTGTCAGAGCATCATGAGTATATGTGGTGCTAAATAAATTATTCCAGATTAAAGGAAAAAAATAATGCAGGAGTGCTATCTTTAGGTTAGCTGCAGACCTGTGTTTGAGTAGAAAGCAGAGTAAAGAAGTGTGTTGTAATTCTTAAATTGAAAGTTGTAGTAATAAGTAATGAAAACTAATGAAAGATTTGTATTTCTGGCTACACTGTTTCATCATCTGTAAATATCCTTCTCAGTCTATAAGAAAAAGATATTCTGTTTTCTTTGTGCTTTTTCCTAGTTGCTGCATATGTGTGCATGTCTGTACATTGCTGCTGTTAAAACAGCAAAAACAACAACCTAAGACTTACTAATGGAATCATAAACTAGATGAAACTTTTAACACAATGTGTATCTCATTCCTGGCTTTAGGATGCCAATGATTTGAAAAGGTAAAAATGAAGTAGAGAAGGATATATTTTCTGAATCTTAATACCCAATTCAAAATACCTTGGGAATACTCCTTTCAAGATGTAAATTGTTTTAAAGAATCTTTATACTAAATTCAAAATACCTCAGGAATACTTTTTTCAAGATGTACATTGTTTTAATGGTTTTGTTATTTAAAAAAAAAGGAAAAAAAAATAGTGAAATGTGATAGGTACATTTTGGCTCTGTAATATCAGGAATGACTTCTCCTGTGGCTTCCTCTCCCTCACTGTGGGAATCTATTGACTCCTTGCAACTTTTTCAGAGACGTGATTTGCAGAGGTTTTCAGGGCTTGCTGTTTGCTTTATACATGTGTCCTGCACTTGACAAAGCTCCCAAGAGTTTCAAAGAAAAAGCGCCGCTTATTTAAAGCACCCTAATTAATTGGACAAGATCTTCCATTCTCTGTAGTGCAGGTGCTTTCAGAATGTCACGATGTGGTAGGTGACAAGCAAGGAATACTTGGGAAATAAGTGAAACTGAAAGGCATTTAATTTTGAGGTGTAACAGCAGCTCAGGAAAAATGTTTTGCAGTTAGCTTTTGTAATCCTTGTAAACCATTAAAAGTTGCTGCTGTTGAAAGTCATGTCTGAGGGTACTTGTATTTCCTACTTGTACATAATTAGTGCAGTAGGAACTAAAGGTGAAAAATTATACTTGGGCCTCAAAGTAAGATCTTACAATTTTAGTTTTACCTAGCTGCTTCAAAAATAGCCTGTGTCTCTTTACAAAGTAGTGTAGTTAATAAAATAAGAAGAGTTGTAGGGAGATTTTAGTATTTAATTAAAGCAGCTGATATGGGGAAGAAACAGACAAGCTTTTGTTCTCAGAAGCTCTCTTCGTGTTTGGTGTAAAAGCTGTAGAAGCGTTTGTGCCAATGTGTTCTGCTATATGACTACTTGCGTTAACAGCCTAATCCAGGTGATAGAAAGCCTGACCAGAGGAGATGCATTACTGGACCTGTTGCTCACCAATGCAGAGGAACTTATTGAAGGGGTCTAGGCTGGTGGTAGGCTGAGCTGTAGTGATCATGCCCTGGTGGAATTCATGATCTCGAGGTATATGGGCCAGGTGAAAAGTATAGTCAAGACCCTAAACGTTAGGAAAGTGAGCTTTCACTTGTTTAAGGATCTAGTGGCTGGGACACCCTGAGAAACTTACCTCAGGGATAAAGGAGCAGAAGAGAGCTGGCACCTATTTAAAGACATTTTTCTTAGAGCACAAGAACTCTTGATTCCCATGTACAAGAAATCAGGCAAGGAAGGCAGGAGACCAGCATGGCTGAGTAAGGGCCTCCTGGTCAAACTGAAACACGAGGGAAATGCATAGGCAGTGGAAGTAGGGATACGCGTCTTAGGAAGAATACAGGGATACTGTTGCGAGTGTAGGGAGGGGATCAGGAAAGCTAAGGCACAGCTGGAGCTACATTTGGCAAGGGATGTGAAGAATGATAAGGGCCTTTACAGGTATGTTGGTCAGAAAAGGAAGACGAAATTGTAAACTCCACTCCCTCTCCCGATAAATGAGACAGGAGATCTCGTGACAACTGACATGGAGAAGGCCGAGATCTTCAACAACTTTGCCTGAGTTTTCACTGGCAGTTGCTCTTTCCACAGCTCTCAGGTCCCTGCATGTCAAGGCAGGGCCTAGGGGAATGAAGTCCCACCTACTGTGGGAGATGATCAGGCTCAAGACTGTTTGAGGAAACTGAACATGTACAAGTCCATAGGACCCTATGAGATGCATCCCAGGCTCCTGAGGGAACTGGCAGATGTAGTCGCTAATTCAAAGGCTCAATGTCCAAATGGAAGCAAGTAACGAGTGGTGTCCCTCAGGCGTCCATATTGGGACCAGTACTGTTTGATATCTTTATTAATAACATAGTGGGATTGAGTGCACCCTCAGCAGGTTTGCAGATGACACCAAGCTAAGTGGTGCAGTTGATATGCTAGAGGGAAAGGATGCCATCCAGAAGGACATTGATAGGCTGGGCAAGTGGGCCAATGTGAACCTTGTGAAGTTCAACAAGGCCAGGTGCAAGGTCCTGCACCTGGGTTGGGGCAATCGCCAGTATCAGTACAGGCTGGGTGGTGAATGGATTAAGAGCAGCCCTGCAGAGAAAGACTTGGGGATATTGGTACATGAAAAATTAGATATGAGCTAGCAATGTGGCACTTGCAACCCAGAAAGTTAGTTGTATCCTGGGTTGCATCAAAGAAGCGTGGCCAGCAGGTTGAGGGAGGTGATTGTCCCCCTCTACTCTGCTCTTGTGTGACCCCCCTTGCAGTATTGCATCCAGATCTGGGGTCCCCAGTACAAGAAAGACATTGAGCTGTTGGAGTGGGTCCAGAGGAGGGCCATGAAAATGATCAGTGGGATGGAACACCTCTCCTATAAGGACAGGCTGAGAGAGTTGGGGTTGTTCAGTCTGGACAACAGAAGGCTCCGGGGAGACCTTGTTGCAGCCTTTCAATATATAAAGGGGGCAACTTACCAGAAAGACAGAGAAAGACTTTCTGAAACTGAAAGAGGGTAGCTTTAGATTGGACATAAGGAAGAAATTTTTTACGATGAGAGTGGTGAGACACTGGAAGAGGTTACCCAAAGAAGTGGGTGCCCCATCCCTAGAAGTGTTCAAGGGGAGGTTGGACGGGGCTTTGAGCAACCTGACCTAGTGAAAGATGTCCCTACCCAGGGCAGGGGGGTTGGACTAGATGATCTTTTAAGGTCCCTTCTAACAAACCCATTCTGCGATTCTGTGTTATTTGCTTGGAGCAACTCCAGTTTGCTACCTGTACGTTGATTGGCCAACTGAAAAGGTACTGTATTGTGCTTGCTTTTTCTGGTTGGAATATGCAAGCTGGTGACTGAGCTTCAGTAGATAAGTGCAGTTTTTTCACAGATTAAGTTAGATGCTTGCTTGATTTTATTTCACCCATACACCAAAGATCTGCCTTCTGTGAGCATTTATGGGAGAGGATTTTAATCCTTGAATTAATATATGTGAAAAGTAAACATGACAGAATAGAACATGAGTCAGAATTAGCAAAAATGTTAACAGAGTCATATTCCCACCATTTTGCTCAGTACATCTGGGCTATGATTGCCTTAGCTGGTACAGGGTAAACTCTGAGGTTTTCTCAGCTTTGTAATAGCACTAGCAGGAAGTGAATTTATTTTAAGCACTGTCTGTGACTGTGACTAAAGAACATATTTTGTAATAAGCTGTTTAATGAATTGCAAATATAAAATGGTTGTATTTTCTTCTTTAGATTTTTACTTTAGATTGATTAAATGCAAGCTGCAGAACAAAAAAACCCATTGGTTTAGCTTTGACACTTTTGACCCCTATAATAGGGAAAATTAGTGTTCAGCTGCAACTAAGTTTATTTTCATGTTTTCACAGAGAAGAGAGGTGGATGAGAGATGGAAACTGGAAAATGAATTTGGGAACAGCCACTTTTCATTTACCTAAAACCTCTAAATACATTATGAAGGCACTGGACCCCTACGGAAATACAATGCAGCCTTGAGATGGCTGGCAATCCAGGAAAGAGGAGAGTCATGTGAGGCAGTACTTCTGTATTGCTGACCTGAAGAACGATTGCTCAAACTTCTGGCTTTTCCCATAAAAAAGTCAGTCAGAAAGCCACAGCTCTGTTTCACATTTTTCCGGAATGTGTGAGTTTCCACATTGTTGGTCATTTCTGTCTCATTTTTGAAAAACACTGACTTTGTGCTACAGTGGTTTCAGGTGTTCATATCTAAATACTTAAAGATACTGGACTCCCCTTTCTTCCCCCAGTGATGTGGACCTGAGCCAGACTGCTGCCACCACTTGCCGTTCTTTTAGGTATGCTCTCAATCAAACAGGAGCTTGGACTGTACCAAGCCTTACTCTCTTATAGGAAATGGGTTTTGGAGTAGCCCAGCTGACTAAAATGATTTTACAGTGGAGGTATGTTTGATGAGCTCTTATCACTGACCGAGAAGCTCAAGAATTGGTTTTTCACTAGGCAGCCTTTGGATAGTCTTTGTATCCAGTTTGTCTTTTAAAATATAAAATACTTTTTCTTATCCTCACTTGAGGTAATTTTGATACTAAGCTGTTAGCTGATTCATAAGTTATGTATTCGGATACAGCAGAGTGCCTCTGTGGGAAAACAGGATTCATTCCTCCTTCGTATCCTGTTGCCAGCTTTCATGAGGCTACATTTGTACAAGTGTCAAAAAAAAAGTGCACTTGTAGGTAAGAAGCAATTTGAGCTTACAAGAATTCTTTGTAGGATATTCAGAACCCAGCTCTGCTAGTAAATGAAAACAACCAGCACCGTATTAACACCAGATCCTGGCAGGGAAATGAGCAGAGCACTACTTGAGATCAGAAAGGAGACAGACAATTACCTTACTAAGAACTTTGTCTTGCTTCTAAGTAGAAGTTAGAGCACTTGCAATAAAGAGGCTGTTAGTAGGGTTAAGAGCGTTTCACATATTACAGCTATTGCTGCTTTTTCCAGAAAACAGCAGACAGCTATTGTAAATAGGACTTTTACACGCACATGAAAGCTATGGATTATTTTCTGTTTATTTTTATGCTGCTTTTAATGTAAGTGTTGATGTATCCATATCCACTAAAGTATCAAGTATTACTATGAAAGCTAGGCATGTGATTTAATACTAGGTGCTTCACTGCTAATTTCTGTTTATGTAATTGGAATTAGTTTGGGGTATTTCAAAGAAGCTGACCAGAATGCTGAGCCTACTGGAAGGTTTTGGTTAGCTATATGTAAAGAAGTATATTAGTGTAGGCTTCCCTACACTGCTTCCCAATATACCTTATCATTAGAGTGAATAGTTAATGAATGCTTCAGTTCTTGACCTGTCTGCCACCACTGGCAATGTAGTGTCAGTGATAAATTTTGCCAGTCTGTTTGATATAGGTGAATTATTTTTGGCCACCTGCTCAGGAATATAGTCCCTAAAAAGGTACAGAAGGAAAGAATAAATTCCTCTGGGCTTGAATGTGCTGATCAGAAGGCTCAGGGCAGCATGAAGGAGCCTGTGTCAGACTGTCAAATGTCCTTGTAAGGCAGTTTAATGGGGGGACCCCATCTAGCAATATTTGGGGTGAGCCAGAGATGGGGTTGGGAGTTGGGAAGGTATGTCAAAAGCAGGCTCTGCTCTGATCTGACGACCTGCAGTTAGAGCAGCTTGGGGGTGCCGCTGTGATTTTGAGAACAACAGGGACAACCGTCTAATTTACGAAAAGTCCTTGTTAGTCTCTGGAGAATAGCAGAGAATCAGAAGGTTGCAAAATGCTCTCAAGTCATTTTAGCATCCTTTCCCAGGGTATTCGTTGCTTTTAGGCAGCTCATTCTGCATGATGCCTAATAGAGGAGCTGCACTGCATCTTGCTTGGATTCTAAAGCCACCCTGTATCTGCCTGTGTTACTGCCACTTGTTTTGACAGCAACTTTCTGATAGCAAGTTTCTGTAAATGAAGCCCGGTGGTAGTGAGGAAAGAGACTGTCACTGAGATTCTCCCTGTAAGACTAATGGCAACTACGTTTTCTAATCTGGGGAAGAATGTATCCCCTTTTTATGCTGGCAGAAATGAAGGAATTTCATAATTTAGGGAAATATTCTTTCTTACAATCTGTATGATAAGACCATGACTGCTGTTTTCCTACAGACACAAGTGAAAGCGCTAGGCAAGGGGGATGAATAAAACATTGAAGCTAAGGTTTACTGTATGGTTCGGATATGAAAATTTGTTCGTAGTATTTCCTGAAAAGTAATTAATACACAGGAAGCTGATTCCTGATTCCTGATTCCTCATTGCTCATACCTAGCGCAATTGTGAAGGTGGAAATAAACAAATTAATTAGACAGGCTTCAGTGTTACAGGAATGAGACTAACATTTGTTTATCAGTATTTCAGCTATACTCCTACCATCCTGCGACTAAAATTTTCTGTTAAACAAAAGCTGGTCTCATCCCTCTAACATGGTATTTGACTGGGATGTGCTGTGAGCCTCGAATAGTTCCTAGCGTAAGGGCTTCATGGACCGCAGTGTCTGTTTGTGCTGAACCCACTGTAGTGAACTGCCTTGTTTTTGTGATCCAGTGCTGCGAACAATATATATTGGACTTCTCCAAATATTTTTTGGTATTGTTTCCTTCTGTTGGTTGAGCCATTGAAGCAGTCCATCTGGCTTGCAATGTAAGAAAGAATTGTGTTTATTGTGCAAAATATGTTTGATGTCCTGCCTATTGTTTTGTTAGCTCTGAACTGTTGTCCCTTTGTAAGGCTGAGTATCATTATCTCAACACCAGGAACAGAGACAGTCTCCTCTGACAGAAGGTGACTTCAGCTCCCATCCTAGCTTTCCTCTAAGGAAAATTTTGCATCCTTTCCAGACAAGTGATAACCTTAAACTGAGTTCTATAATTAGTTTGTGCCTTTAAACTGAGTATTTGTAAAATGGGAACAAGTTGTTATGATAGGTAGAATTTAATTGGGTTATGTAAGCATCTTGCCAAGGGGCTAAATGTTCTCATGGCTCACCTATCAGAACTGTCAGATCTTCCTTTCAGTACATTATTCTTATTATAAATATGAGAGTTTAACTTCATTATGTTTTTCATACCTCTATTTTACTTCTGGGAAGACAGTCTTTTTGCTGTCCATTAGGAGACCAAATCCAAAAGTAATTTCTTTTTTTGGCCGCTGTTGTTATTTTTTGACACCATTTAGTGGTCCAACATACAGTGACACTAATTTTGAAATCCTCTTAACATGGAACACCCTAAAATGGGCATAAATAATAGAATATCTTACTAAGATTTGAATGTGTCTCCTGTACTTATGCATAAACTGAGTTCTAAATGTGTGTTTAGAATTCTTTTAAAAAATTATATTCTTTTTTTGTAAACTGTTCCACTTTTTTCCAATTTAAGAAAATCTGGTGTTTCATGAAAAGTTGCATGATACCCAGTTAAGTAACACAAAATTTAAATGAGAGTCTCTTTAAGCAAGAGAATTATGCAGAAGAAAGTAAGGGATGTTGCATAATTGTGTTGAGGGCTGATTCTTCTTAACATTAACCTGGTTCTACTCAAATTAATGAGATTTATGGTGCATCTTTAATATCCAGCAGCTTTTTCACACATGCAGAAATGAATACTCACTCAGAACACAATAACTTTAGGAATCACTTTTTGTGTTACTCTTCCACGTCTCTTCAATGAGCCTACCTCTGCTCTGTAATCCTTCAGTCAAATGTAGGGGTGTGACTTATTTTTGAGAAACATCAGTCAGAAATGTGAGGAATTCAGGCAAGGAGTTATGTTCATGCTTACTCTGACATAGTGTTGCAACACAGAAAATGACATGGTAAGGAGTGGTAGAATAATAGGGCTTTCTGTGCTTTGTTTTCGTTACTGGAGGCTAAAAAAGCTTTCACTCTAGCCTTACTCAGGATTCTGTTCATCCCATCAAAGAGAATGAAACTACAGCTTGTGTTTTAAATGTTCCCATAGACAAATATTCTTTAGGGAGCTAAAACATTGTCCAGTGAAATCTTCTAAGAAAGTTCAAGAAAGATGTGGGGTATCTTCACGTGATAGTGAATTAGATGAGGTTTGGGAAACTCAATGGGATACACTTCAGAATTCAGTTTGCAATACTGCACTTGTTGGAAGCATTCTATTTGTTTCCTAATTTTCAGTCCTACAATCATATATGTTTCTTCAGGTATTTTCCAAGACAGCAGTGTTAGTGTTCCATTAACACTCATTTCTTTGTGAATCTGTCATGTCCATAATCCACTGTCCTTTTCAGTGTGTAACTTAGTGTCTGGAGTAGCACTGGTGAATGCATTAGTCTTTTAAGCAAGAGAATCATACAGAAGAAAGTAAGGGATGTTCGGTTTTTGGGTTTGGATTTTTTTTTTTTTTGGTAAAAAAAGGTGTAATGAGCTAGTGTCTAGGCACTGGGATGTCTGTTCTGACTTTGGCTCAGATTTTCTATATTACTTTGGGAAAATCACATGACCTCTAGAGGTGCAGCTATGGGACTTGTTGGCCAAAACCAACAGTTCATGTGCCCCATGCCAGTCACCTTCTCAGTTGTGCTGATACAGCTGAGAGTACAAGTCCAGAGCACTTTAAGTCTGTCCATGTCTAGGCTATCACGTTTCTCACCTGCCCCTCTTTGTGCTTTCTGGTCCCTCTTCTTGTGCCAGTACCCACACTGGTTCCATTGCATGATGAACTGGGAGGTGACTAGACTAAAACAATTGTACTACTGTCACCACTAAGATATATATAAAAAAATATTTTTTTTTCCTGTGTTTGCTTCCTGCACTGGTTTACCACAGAGAGCCAGTGCAGAAGAGGAGATCAGAAGATGGGCCAGGAGGGGAGTGCAGGACCATTGCTTCCAGGATTTAAAATGCCTGAGGCTGCCATGGCACCATACTGCTACCTTTGCCTGAGGTATAGACAATAAATAAGACATATCATATAAGCCTGTGTAATTTCCTTTTTCTGTAAAAACTGGAAATATTGGGGTATGATATGAGCATTAAGACCCACTAAACAACATGTTATCAGTAAAGCAAAGTGCAGATGACAATTTGTAGCCTCTCATTTTTCTTCTGTCCTCTAGTTGTCCATGAACAGATTTTACTGTTTTGAATCCATAATGTTTTCATAATGCCAGATGCACTGTGGATAGTTGGGCTATTCATAAACTGCAGATTCCTCACAGACTCTTTTTTCATTTTCTATCCTCATTGTCACTTTGTTTGTCATGGAACGAGTTATCTTTTGGGTGATGGCAGAAGGGGAGGGGGAAAAATGACATCAAGTTCCTGGTTTCTTGTTTTTTTTCTTAAGAAACTGAAAACTTTGGTCTGAAAAGAGACAGGACAGAGGCTCTCTTGTCTGATGGGACAGGGCACGTGGCTGGGTAAATTAGAATTAGCCTAATACTCTCCTTTTGTTTTCTATGTGATTTTAAGTCATTTGCACCATCCTTTTTGTAAGACCAAGTTGAGGTTCTTAGCTCCATGTTAGCAGGGGCTGTCTCTCTTCATGCATTTCTACAGTGTGCAGCACAAGAGGGTGATGGTATCTGTCTGTCTGTACACGTTGCCATAATTAACACCTGGTTGTTTCCTGGAAACTCAGTCACTATCTGACTAGATGACTACTGGTAAAGTAGTGCTAGTTTTCAGGTTAGATTGAAGCCTTAATCCCTTGCAAAATTTTTTTGTGCAAGACCGGTCATAGGGAGTGCATCTGGGTAATTCCCTAGTTTATTTAATTGACTTTTTCAGTTAAATTGCTTTGGTTATTTAACTCTAATTTTTCTCAAGCCCCATCTGCTCTTGATTCCTTTATTTAAGATAAAAGTTCTTTAACTGATCTTTTTATTTCTGAGAAAAAATGGTGAACTCTACTTTTTGTTGAGGACAACTGCAGTGAGGTTTCAGCTGGCTGTGCCTTGTGGCATCGGTGTGCAGGTCCTGATCCAACCAAGTGTGTACTTCCTACGTCTAGGGTAGCCTTTAGGTGAACTGCACTTAAAATGAAACATGTGCCTTAGGAGATCGAAGTTTGAAATGTTAGAGTGATTTTACCTCAGAAACCCTTATGCTTAAAAAAGAAACAGATAATTTTATTTTCCAAGGAAGATTTCTAGGAACTTCTGAGTAGATCTATAGTGCTAACACTATGCAGATTTCTTTGGTTAGCTCAGTCCTTGTGAACTTTTTTTGCTAGCATTTTGGCAGTATGTAAGAACGTGTCGCTTAGCTTTTTTTCCTTCTTTGCCTTGGGGAGCAATAATATAATATACCGTACATCTTGAGGTTATGTCTTGCCTGTCAGAATTTGTTCTAGATCACTAGTTTGCCTGATTGTGATGGGGTCAAACCACAAATAAGTGAAAAGTGTCTCAGCTGCCAGCTGCAGTAATGAAAGTTAAAGTTCAATAGGAAAGAAAGGTGTTAAATCAAGCTTGGTTCTTAATATTTTTATAGCTCATCGGGGCTAATCTCTGAATGAAGACAAACCTTTTTTAAAGTGTATTACATAAAAGAATTCTAATTTTCATTTGACACATGGAGCAACTTTAGAATTAGCTCTTGTGCTCTCAGCTGTTTGAAATGATCCGAGTGCCTTTCATAGTTGTCCGTATCAGTCAACCACAGAGGGAAATACAGAAAACAAAATTTTTAGGGGCTGGGAAGGAGGGAAATTAAGTTAAAATATTTGTTAAAGAGCATAACGCTAGAGACATACTTGTGCTTGCTGTAGTTCCTCACTGAAGGTGAGAGTTGCTAGATATGTATAAGGAAGGCCTAATTCTTCTTTCTGGCTTCTGGTCATCCTTATTTCATGGGACAGAGTGCAGAGATAATCTGATCTGCAGTGATGTCTCCACTCCTATGTAAAAGTTTGACCTTCAGAGAAGTGTTTTTGCGTGGGCAAGGTGAACAAAGCAAAGGTTGAAGAGAGTGAGTGACTGTCTGACTTCTGATTGAGAACTAATGTCTGCCCCTTGAAGTTACATCCTCATGTTGTCTTTCAAATATGTTAATAAAGGCACAAAGAGAAAGGTATTTTTTTAGGATTTTCTTTTCAGGACTGGTAAGGGACACATCTTACATGCATTTGTAAAGTGAAGGAAATACAGTATTTGTGTTACATGTAGGTGGAGCAATACACCTTGCAATGAAGATAATAGTGCTTCCATGTGCACCGTAGCTGCATTTGTGGACAAATGGTCAGCTGAAAATTTTAATTACAATTTTTCTATTTCTAGTGATATACTATATTGTTACTATTCTTGACATCCAACTATAAAAAAGAAGGCTGTAAAAGTCACAGTAATTTGCACAGCTCTGCAAGGTGTCCCTAGTACTGCATAATATCCATTATAATTTATGTAGGAAGATATAAATTCAACTGAATGCTCTGCAGCTTCTTTTGGGACTAGATCAATAGGAGACAGGGAATATATTAGAGGTTTGCCTCTCCCACAGAGGGAATTGGGCAGGGAGAGAACTGCAGTGGATCTGCCTGCTTTCTGTTGAGCCAATTCTGGCTCACTGATGAATCATGCAATTACTGACTCCTGTGTGTTGATAGAAATGCAAAATGAGGGAGAATAAGATGCATGTTACCTCTTCTCTCTACCCTCATGGAATAGGCAAGACTTTTTGTGGACAAAGGGCGGTAGATGATATGGGCTTTGTTTCTCTGGACATGTCTGTATTGTGATGCTGGCTTGCAACTTAGGTCGGTGTGCCCTCCTCATCCGCACTGCTGGTGTGCTGGCATACATACTAACTGGTCTGCAGCTAGCAAGTCATATCGGAGTGCACTTCAAGAAAGAAATTTTGCCCTGGTCTTAGGCTCCTTATCCAGAAATTTTGGGTAGTAAAACAAGTACATGGGATTATTACAACCCCGTCATTACCAGGTTCTGATGTTAATTGGCGTGATGGCACTTACAAACCTGTTTAAGCTGCCGCTCAATGCTGTGACACTTAATAGTTCAATGCCCTTAGTTATCTCATAAGACTTAACTTCTGCAGCTGTTGCAACAACTAAGTGTGAATTCCAGATGCTCAGAAAAAAACAATTAATACAGTCTTGCAGGGGACTGAATCTAATCCTGTAGGGAGTCTAGCGGGCATTAAACAGAAAAGAACAGTGACAGAAAAAATTAACTGTTCTGATCTGTGTGTGTTGTGCTTGTTTTTCTGAAAGGATACTTCACAAGTACAGATTTGTATATGTACACAACTCATTATTCTTATGAAAATATATGAATAAAACCAACTTGACCTCAGTGCTCTGAAGCCTCTGAATTAAATATGAACCAGAATGCATGTGCCTTGCTTTCTTTTCAGATAGACAATTTGTGATCTCATGGACAGTTTTCTGCTGCTCACTCCTATAAATATTTTCTTTGACTATTTCAACAGCTCTTCAGAGTGTCTTCTATCCAACAACCTTGCCCAGCTTTTTTTGCAAACTGCATTAATTAACCTTTTCTAAACAAGCTCTCTAGGTATCCTGAATGAATCTAAGAACCCAGTGTGTAAGGTCATCTTTCTTTCATCCTCCTTGAGATTTTTCTTTTCAAGTGCCATTTCTTCAGCCAAGAAGACTGTAAAACTTTTCAAGATACATTTATAGTTTCAAGTGTTGGAATAGGCTGTTATTCAGCTGCCTGTGTACTCTGTTCCTGAAAGTGGCCAATGCTTATGAAAAAGTTAAGAAAGGCAGGGAGGAGTGTGGTGATGCTTCCTCAATATGCTTTTGCAGCAGTCAGAGGCTGAAAGACATTCTGGTCTAGAAGTTGTATGGTTTGCGGCTTTTTGACTATTTAAACGTTTTATTTTTTTACCAATGGATCTGTCCAATTTATGTTTGGATTTTAATACGCCTTTGTTATCCACAACATTTTGCAGCAGTGAATTCCTCAGTTTACTGTAAGTCTGTTAGGTAGGTGGTAAAAGACCTCTAATAAACAATTAAAAACCCTTTTAAAATCTTACACCTTGTAGTTTAATTTGATGCCCTTAGGATGCCCTGTATTATGTGGAATAGGGAATATTCACCTTTTTTATGGTAACTCATGATTTTACTGGCCTCTCTCTTATCCCCACCAGCTTTTTACTTTCTTCTTGTACAGAAGCAAGTCTGTGCCTTTGTTCATCATTGTTGACTTTTTTTAAAGTTGTTGTTCAAATGTTCCCTTTTGTGTGAACTGCACACACAATTCATGATATGGACTCATGATGAAGTTATACATTGACATAGTGGTTTTTGTGGTGTTCTCAACTAGAAATTAGAGAAGTAATATTCTATTTTATTTTTTTAAAATACTGCTAAAGAACAAACTGACATCTCCAGTCCAGAGAGAGAGATAATATAAGTTCAGAAAAAAAATCATCAGTTAGAATGCAGGAGGAAAGGAGGGGTGGGGAGATAAATGCCTTGCTTAACATAAATGTAATTATGCAGATCTACAATATCTCTGAATAGACATTAAATTCTGTAAGCCAAAATGTCTTAATTCAAATTTATAAGCTAAATTTGCAAGTGGAATTTAGGTATCATAAAATCTAGCTCATAGATGGCTGCTGCCCAGTCTCTTTTATGTTCCTTTTATGTCATATATAGGGAGAATTCTTAGGCTAAAAAATGAGCTTTATGGAAATCAATATCTTGATACAATCTGCTGCTTAAATCTGTTGGGAGGAAGTGCCAGGAAATGAATGAGACTCTAATCCCATTCGAAAGAAATGCTAAAGGTCTAACCATAGACTGGAGAGAGGTAGTGTCTTCTGTTTAGGATTCATGGCTACAAATACATGTGTCTGGGACAAGCTGGATGGTCTCTTTTCTTTCAAGAAGAAGAGAGAGAATGTTCTTTGTCTGTAACCATGGATTACCTAGGGCAGAGAAGGAAATCACGAGCAATTTAAAATGTGTATTGCAGATGTCAGAAGTGAAGCAAGATAAAAGCTTTAGATGGGGGATGCAGTTAAACAGGGGGTGAGAAAGCAGCTGAATATGGGCTTTGTGAATACCAGTGCTGCTGATCTAGTAGGTTTGAGGTAGACATCTGTATCCTGCTGCCCTTGTAGTTTGAGCCTAAAGATCTAGCAAAAGGACCTCTGGTTCTGATTGGTACTGCTTGATACTACCAGAATATGAATAATAAATCTCAGTAAGCATACACTACAAATATCAGCCCTTTTCAAACACTCTTGTCTTTTTCCTCCTCCCTGGAGGAGGGAGGCAATAAACTTGTATCTTTGTATCTTGACTTTGGGAGAGGTTAAGAAACAAATAAAAGGCTATAAATTAGCATGGCACCACTTCCAATCACATAGACTTTTGCATTCAAGATCGCAAAAGACTGAAGCAACACTTAAGTAAGGCTTTGCAAGCATTCAAATGTAGTAGTCAAACTTTTGAAGCAGCTTTAGGAAGGGTCCTGAAGGCTATTACATTTGTTGAGATCAGCTTTTCCTCCCCTAAATGAAAGAGGTTAAATACTCAATTGAATGATTTTGTAAAATTCCCAGATCTTCTTGTCCCTGGGGACATTACCACTAGTATCTAAACTATATCCCAGAGTTGTTTTTTTGAGTTTGGCCATTATATGCCTTGTCCATTCATTTCACTGCTTGTGATGAGTCACAGTTTTTCCATTGACTCATTTGCTTTTAGACTTTCCAACTGTGAATTTATAAAGTCACAATCTTCAGCTGAAAGATAACCATAACTGGTTAGAAAATGTAAAATGTGCCTTACAGGGGTCACTGTAATGCATCAACTTTAGGCAGAAGCTAGGCTGGTTTACATGCAGCGACTGCAGGTTTTAACACGTTTCAGTGCTGGAAACTGCTGTTGCAGAAGCCAAAAATTGGCAGTGGACCAGCACCTTCTTGCTGCAAATCCTTATCCCTAGAAACTGTTATCCAGAAAGAAAGGATAATGTGCATGCAGGCTGCTAAATTGTGCTTCCCTCCTGCAGGGGTGGTGGTCCAGTCCTGTGTTTGCTGCTGAGATTGGCTTTAGGTCAGCTCTGTGTGTTGGAGATCTTTTCTGTTGTTGTGTGGGTGGTGTGAAAACAGAAAATGCAATAAGATAAGCTGGTGCTTTTTCTGATTTCTTTTTTTTTTTAGGCTGTGTGAATGTATTTATTTAGTAGGATCCAACACCTGTAATACAGAAAGTAGATGCTATAATCCCGTGTTCAATTTTGTTTTGTTAAATGTTAGGTCTTTAGAGAGGAGCCTGTGTTCTCCTGTGTTTTATAAATCACCATGTATATTCAGTGATGTAGAAATTCTTATTCTTAATGGAAGAGGAAACTGTAAAAAAGGGCCATGAGAAGATCTGTGCACCTGGAAGCACTAAATCTAGTGCAAAGATTCCAGAAAGTTCCCAAGTGGATTAACATTTCTAATGTCTAGATTTAATGTTCTTACACAACATGGGTTTCAGCTGATATTTTCCAGTGCTCACATTCCAAAGCAAAGCGTCTTTGGGGTTTAAAGAGAAATTTTTTGTTTTCAAGCAAGGATCTAAATATCTCAAAAACAATTTTACGGACAGAAATAAGTCTACTTATAGATGGCTATGGATCAGTTTCATTTTCTCTGTTTTATGTGTTTCTTACTTTTTGCAACTGCAAAGAAGATGTTGGCCTGCTACAGAGGGACTTGCTTTTTAATAATCTTAAAACATATTCTAATTGTAAACAAGCAGCTGTATACTTTAAAACTCTGTAATTAGCTAAAGCTTTACTGCGCTTAACAGGTGCATGTTGGTTTAGTCCAAGGAAGGCTGCCCTTCCCCTGTCCTTGTCTTCCAAGAAAAGGTGCTTCTACTGGAGAAAACAGTCACAACATCTGCTGGTGGAGCTGGATACGAAGTATGAGAGATCCATGAACTGTGGAGTCTTGCTTTACTGTTGGTTTGATTACATCTTCCTGTAGATTAGAAGTCCTTTAAAGAGCTTTAGGAAATGCTGTGCGATCTGGTCTTCCAAAGATGGCTTTCTCTCTAACAGAACAATAATTCTCTTTTGGGCATTTGGAAGGAGTAAGTTGCCAGCATGCTTGTGCTTTAGACACATGTGGCTCTCTCTGAGACTGACTATAAACATCTGGGGACTAGAGCCATTGCAAAATAGTAAAGAAAAATACTCTTTCAGGTGCACTGAGAGATCTCTATAAAATAGACCAGTTGTCTTTTCTGAGGTATGTAGGTATGCCACAAAAGTATGTATAGTAGGTAAAAAAATACTCTGTTGGAAGGCTCCACATTTTGACACCACTCTGTAGACATAATGTCATATGAGGGAAGACATTTGTTTTGGCTGTCTTTGATCTCATTGATATTGGGTTTTTTGTAGCCAAAGACAAAATATCTTCTAACGTATTTTCCAGTTGCATTTAGTCTCTAAATACTGTCTCTCCTCTGGTCCACATACCCTGAATTTTTAGGCTTACAATTTGCAAAGCAGGAAATTCTCTCTACTGAAATAATCCCTTATGTCATGGTGAATACAGTGTTACTAGCATATAATTATATATGCATCCAACGGCTTTGATGACAAACTTTCATTTACTTTGATGTTAGTGAGCTAAGTCCCTTTGTGATAAGCTCAATAGTGGAGTGTTTTTATGTTGAGTTGGGAGAGCCTTGGTTTTGGTTGTTCAGAAGTGATGGATTAAGTCAAAAGCCAGTTGTTGATGGTGAATACCAACTGAGATAGATAATAAAACAAAATGTTTTTAAAAGTAACATTAAGCAAAACATGAAATTATTTAAAACTGCTATTTTGTATTTGCTCTTCTCACTTTCCAGTGGCAGTGAGTTACCTACTACTGTCAATGAAGCCTAGGATGAGGCTGCAAGTTGAGAGGTCCATATGGATCAGTACACAAATCTCAGCCATTGAAGTGTAAGTGTAAAAATAGTTGGTAGTTCTTTTTCTTAGCAACAGACAGAAGGTTGTAGGCATCCTGTGTTACAGCACCAACTTTTCTACTGATTTTATTTATACTTACAAGTTCTCCTGCTTCTGTAGAGCTCAGCAATGTATTTGATCTGCATCAGAACTTCTGCAGATCCTGTGGGTGTTCTCCTGTGGGGTTTTGGTCAAAACCCACCTGTTTTCTCAAGTTAAATACATTACAGACCTGCTTCGATTCTTGTTTGTTAAGGGATTGCTTTGTTTTCTAGGCACTATCAGATATATGAGACTTGGAAATGGTAAGATGTTGCAGCAGGAAGAGCTCCAAATCAGAAGTGACTTCTTGTGTGGGGATCATAGGCAGCACTTCCTTATGTCAGAAAGAGTACAGCACGTTCTCTGCCTCCCGTTACTGTGAGAAAGGGATTGCCTCTCTTCTGCTTGTGCATTTTCAACCTTTTGAGGCATCTAGAAACCAGATGGACTCCAGGAAGAAAGCCTTTTCTCCCTTACTGCTCCTTGAGCATCAGACACTGCCTCCTCACAGTCTTGCAGCAAGCGTTGTTCCTACAGTTGTACAGCTCTTTAAATGTGGTGTAGTGATCAGGACAGACAGCACCTACTCCAGTAAGTGATCATGTAGCTTTAGCTGAGCGCTGCCTTTGTCTGGTATTGCAACGGTTGCACTCGACCTCTTAACCAGGCTAACAGTAGTTTGGTACAGGCTCCAAAGGAGGTAAAGGCCTGAGCCGTGGCCGGGCCAGGAACTCCTGGCTCCAATCTGTTTTCTGAGAACCCACAAAGGAGCCGAGTGGCATGGACAGCATCGATGCATATGAGCTTGGAACATCCATCATGCGATTGACACATGAGTAGCAGGTGGCCTTCCCAAGACCCATTTATCAAGGAACAAAGAAAGTTGTGGGTACAAGGAGTCTCATGCATACCTTTTCCTTTGCATGTAATTTGTCTACGAGCCAACGACTTTATCCCATAAATATGACAGCCTAAGGAAGCCTTCTTTGACCTCTCCCTGCTAGGCAGTGTGGCTGCACGGCGGTGATCTCCCCTTGAGCTGGGATACCTCTCAAGGTTGCTCCTCGAGGCAGAGAGACCTTTTACCAACAGCAGATCTTTGGTAAGCAACCGATATCGCGCATAACCTTGTAGTAGGGTAACTTTGGTTTTGTCTTGGTAACTTTGATTGCATGCTGAGTTGATAAATTTTGCATATATGATCCCTTAGACATAAACTGTTGTCCAAGTCTGAGACTAAGATTGGACCTAGCTGTACCTAAGCTCCATCAGAAAGCAAGGGGATCTACTCTGAACATCGTGACTCAACGGGAGGGTCTTCCATACCCTTGTGTACCACTGGTCTGTCTGTGAATCATCCTAACTGGAGTGTAACCCAATTTTCCTTTTTGTGTTTCTTCCATGCAGACATTAATAGAGTGAACCTTGTCATTGAATTTTGTTAAGTCGCACTTTTACAACATCATATTAAAACCACTTTTGCTAATGCCTTCGACGGTCATTTTTAAGCAATCTAAATCACTCATTTGTGACAAATATACAATAAATACAACATATACAGTACACCACATACCATACCATACACTACATACATTAAAACAATATAATACATACCATACATATGATACGATGCCCTAAATACAATACCATACATACGATACAATAACTCACGTGTAACCCAATTTTCCTTTGTGTTTCTTCCATGCAGACATTAATAGAGTGAACCTTGCCATCAAACCTTGTTAAGTCACACTTTTACAACATCATATTAAAATGACTTTTGCTAATACCTTTGATGGTGATTTTTTAAGTGCTGTAAATCACTCATTCGCGACAGGTATTTCACTGTATTGGATAACGATATCTCCTAAAGGGGACCAGGAGAAGACTACATTTTGCATGTATGCTGGACATGTTACCTGCAGTGTATCTGCGAATCATTTGATTTCCATAAGTGAGTGTTATAGCAAGGGGCAGACAGTGGTTTCAAGGTAGAAAAAGCACTATGTATGAGCAGGAAAATGAGACTGAGCATATGCAGATGGGAATTACTTCTCTGTGGGACAAGAGAGAAACACTGATAAAGCAACACATCATTCATTGGCATATATGAGAAATGGTGAGAGGGACTTTTGATAGTGATGTCAACGTGTCTTACAAGTAGATTTCCAGTCTATAGGACTGTTTTAGAGACCTTTCATAAAGGGTTGGTTGCTGAGAGTTTTGCTGAGGACAGTGTGAACTTTTGCACAGTCACCAGTCTTCTTGAAGTACTGGGTGGATGACAAGCCAGTGGGCACTAAGCGGGGATGATACTTGTGTGCAGTGAAGATGCTACTTGACAGGGCTTTCTAAGCAGGACTTAGAAAAGGAAGTGGCTAGAGGCAGCAGAGCCTGCTGTGCTGAAACAATGACAGTCTGAACTTCTCAGAAGACAACCACTTGGGTTGGGGGACAGCCAGCAAGTTACAGGGAACTGATGTATTGGGAAAGTTCAAATTACTTTGAACTTTGAATTCATTTGAACTTCTGTTGCTGTGTGGTGTAATCAAAGTCTAGCTACTCAAGGTGAGGACTGAAACAAGTAGTGGGAGAGCATGCAGAATCACAGAATCATAGAATAGAATAGAATCATTTAGGTTGGAAAAGACCTTGAAGATCATTGAGTCCAACCCTTAACCTAATAGTGCCAAGTCCACCACTAAACCATGTCCCTAACCACCACATCTACACGTCTTTTAAATACCTCCAGGGATGGTGACTCAACCACTTCCCTGGGCAGCCTGCTCCAATGCTTGACAACCCTTTCGGTGAAGAAATTCTTCCTGCTATCCAATCTAAACCTCCCCTGGCACAACTTGAGGCCATTTTCTCTTGTCCTATCACTCATTACTTGGGAGAAGAGACTGACACCCACCTCGCTACAACCTCCTTTCAGGTAGTTGTAGAGAGCAATAAGGTCTCCCCTCAGCCTCCTTTTCTCCAGGCTAAACAACCCCAGTTCCCTCAGCCGCTCCTCGTGAGCCTTGTGCTCTAGACCCTTCACCAGCTTCGTTGCCCTTCTCTGGACACGCTCCAGCACCTCAATGTCTTTCTTGTAGTGAGGGGCCCAAAACTGAACACAGTCTTCGAGGTGCAGCCTCACCAGTGCCGAGTACAGGGGCACGGTCACTTCCCTAGTCCTGCTGGCTACACTATTCCTGATACAAGCCAGGATGCTATTGGCCTTCTTGGCCACCTGAGCACACTGCTGCCTCATATTCAGCCGGCTGCCGACCAATACCCCCAGGTCCTTTTCTGCTGGGCAGCTTCCAGCCACTCTTCCCCAAGCCTGTAGCGTTGCATGGGGTTGTTGTGGCCCAAGTGCAGGACCTTGCACTGAGCCTTGTTGAACCTCATGCAATTGGCCTTGGCCCATCGATCCAGCCTGTCCAGGTCCTTCTGTAGAGCCTTCCTACCCTCAAGCAGATCAACACTCCCGCACAACTTGGTGTCATCTGCAAACAGATAGGCAGATAGGAAACAAATCTTGCTGAAGTTTACTGGAGTTATCTACAGATGTCTGGCAAAATTTGGCTGTCTTTAGACTAATATTTTAATGCTGAGATCACTGGATCAATGCGGTATTGGGCAGTGAAACTACAGACAATACAGATACTTCAGGTGATATTTAATCTTTGGCTATATCTAATTAATTTTAGTAATTTATTTAAGGTCTGCCACAAGAGATACAGACCTGGGCTTTGCCTTTAGGTGCCTGTTTCTAGAAGGATAAAGGTCAGATGAAAGCATGCCAGGAGATACAAAGGGTAATGATAACTTAAGGCATTTCAAATATATTTTAGAATGAGTACTGCATTGTTATTTTGTTATTTGAAATACCCTAAATTTTCCTTTGCACTAAACAAGTAATATTTCATAGATTTAAATTAAATCCATGAAATACAGGTTTCTAACATCATCTTCATTATGAAATATGACTTTCTCTTGTTGCTGATCATGATAGCTTTTCTATATATGTTGGAAAAACAAGTGCATGCATGCTGTTTTTGTTAAGATACCATTTTCTAGAGCAAGATTTAGTAGGATAATCAGGTAGATAGCATTGATTGATCATACAAGCAAATATCAAACCACAGCTACTTTTGATACAGATATGTCTTTGTAGGAGAAGTAGCTGTAGGGCAAATTTGCAAGCATTAAACAAATTTGTGAAATTCCCAGTATCTTTCAAAGCATATGGGAATGAGAAATAATATATTTCCTCATTGTTTTATGTCACAGTCTGAACAGGTATCAAGCCCAAAGTGAAATTTCACCCAGAGACAGTTAAATATGATTTATCATATTTGTCACAAAGTCTTTTTATGAGACAGAGGAATTCACACGGCTGTGAATTAATTTACCATACAACCTCTTGGTGCATTGGCCTATAATTAAAGTTGGAATATCTCCTTTGTAAATTTAGCCTCTTTCCACATTATGCTGGAATGTGCTTAAGACAAGAATCACATTCATGTAGTAACTATGAAAACTTCTGGGAAGAAAGAAATGTGGCACTTACTTTGGCTTGGATTTATCCTGTCTAATTTTACTTATTTCTTTATATGGATGGCAAGGTACTTCTAAGCAAACTTTCATAACTCTGTGGATCACATTATTTTATACATCATCATAATCTCTTTTTTTGCAGCCCCACAACAGCCCTGTGCAACTGTGACAACTATTCAGAGAGAACAGTGGTAGACTAGTACTTAGTATAGTCTTGGCATGCTTAAGTCATGTATTACTTTAGTCTTTTCTGAAAATTATAAATCTTACTGTCTACTTATTTTCTGTCAAATGCCTCCATGCATTTGTTTTGGGTTTTACATCTATTAACAAGAAAAAGAGCTAGAATCATGTGATCAGCCAACTATTTATAGATTAGTAATAAATGTTTGGCCAACACTTAGTGGTCTACAGAGGAGGACTGACTTGCCTCAAAATATTTTTCTCCAAAACAAAAAAATCTGAAGATCCCTAAACTAAAATGTCTCTGAAAAGGAGAAGAGATTGCAGTTTATGGCAATTACTCTTACTTGCCTTTTTTTCTGTAGCCTTGATAATAAAGTCTGTTAAAAATGGCATTGGCCATTACTGGTTGTTTAAAAACTCGACATTCCAAATCAAAATTGGAGTTATATTTGGTGAGGTATGAGAAGAAGCTTCACAGCTTGTCTTGGCAGAAGACCTATAGTAAGATGTGAAAACTAAATTAACTTATATAGTTTTTAGTTGGTAGGAAAATAGATGTACAGGTAATTTCTTTCTGAACAGAGCTGATTACCGATTTGTTTACAGGAGATTACTTAAAAAGCCTATTTCTAATAGGCTTTTTAACTAATGCATTTAAGGATAGATACATTAAGAAAAACAAGGGCAAAAGTGTGTGAATGGCTGAAGTTTAAGAATGTGAAAGATGATTTCTGGAAAAAGTCTACAGTCCTTGGAGTCTTGGCATCATTGAGCCTACTTCCCAGGGGAATAGAAACAGAGCAATTGCTGTAGTCTGAAAATCCAAAACCCAACTGATCTTGTATCATGCCCTGTAGGAATCAAACTAGACTGTGGTTTTTTTCAAATAGCAAGACTTGTCACGTTATATGCTGTCAGAACACAGTATGAACAACTCATAATGAGGAGTCTATTCTCCATGATGCAAACATCATTGGTAAATGATGATTTCAACTGATTTGGCAATAGAGTTATGAAAAAGCTGCTTTTGATATTGAAAATTGTTTCTATTTTTGTTTTCTTTTAAGTAAAGGCATGGTCCACTGAGGTATACATGACGTTCTTCTCTGTGTATTGCCAGTCTCGGGTCGTAAAACAGCAGTTTTTTCTAGTCCATAATGGGACTAGAAATGCAGTACCATCTTGGGAAATGTACTGCAAAATAGAGAGACTTGTGGCCTCTGTCATGCTGTAGAAGTGCTCATTGCTGCTGAAAGACATGTATTTTAGAAGAAGAATGCAACTAAAAATAATGGAAATTAAATTGCACTGTAAACATTTTGAAAAATGGTGAAAAAACTCTTAGTGAAAAGATAACACATGAAAGAGATTCATAGAAAGGAGATAAATGTGGTAACTGTGTTGTCTTGGTCAACTTTGAGGCTTTTGTTCTGCTGTGGGTCTAATAAGAAACAGAAGACAGCCTTGCAGAGAAATTTTGTGCTAGGTGGCATAAGAATATCAGATTCAATCCAAAATTAATGTACATTCAGCTCTCCAGCACAGCCAAAAATTGCTTAGTTGACCTCCCTTTGAATTAAAGCGGAAAAGTTCCATTGCATCATTGACACTATTGACAATTTTTCTCCCTTGGCTGATAAGTTACCTGGTTGAGCACTTTCTTCCAATGAAAATGTATGTGTAATCCAGTTTTTGAACAGCATTAAATGCTTTCCTTTTCTAAACCTTTAGTTATGAACAAAAACTTTTTATCTTTTTACGTATGCCTTAGTTTTACTGGGAACATTAAAAAAGCATCATTCTTGAACATTGTAAAATAATTCAGCCCTTTAAGCTGTATGAAAATATCAGCCATAAAGCATAATTTTGACAAGCACAATTGTTGCACAAAGCAATCATAAAATTAAAAATTAAAATTAAAATTATTCAGAAGAATACTCATCTCTGAATGGAGTAGAAGGAGACAAGTCTATTCTTTCCCCTCAGAAAGCCTCATATTGATGTGGAGAATACATTTTTATGATTACTACTATATGTAATATAAAGGTAATTATGAATCACAGTGGTTTCTTTGTCATGCTGTGACAATAGACACACTATATGGTATGTCTCACCTTCACAGTCCAATTGGTGATGTTTTTGGAACTAGTACTTACTGATGATTACTGCAGTGACTCCAAAAATATAAGGGCTAAATTTTTTCCATCAGGTTTCCACCGCAAACACAAAGACCCATCTGTAAATGCATGAGTAAGCTTTTGCCGTTTCACCTTCCTAGAAGGTTAAGTTCATCCTGTTTCCTGATGATCATATTTTGTACATTATGACAAAATTTTTCAAAATAAGAACACAAATGTGTCATCCTATTCAGCTCATGCATTCTCAAGGAGAAGAATATTTTTATTTGTAACAATAGTTTCACCTATTTATATTGGGTAGAAAAAGGAAATCTGTCTTTGTCTTCATATTAATTTTTTTCCTTTATTTTTGACAGACAATATTTTCAAGTGTTTTGACTCTTTATTATCAAATAAAGAAGCCTCATCAACCCATCCTTCAGCTGTATGCCCAAGAATAGACTTCTTGCAGTGAAAGACATTGTAAGAGTCCCCATTTGTATGGGAATTCCTGATCAGAACAAACTGTCATGTCCAACTTGTGTGTTACAATCACTCTAATACTGTCATTTGAAAACTCCACAGGAATATTATTGGCTCTTCTATTTTTTCATTTTGTGTAGTTTCTTCTTAAAAAAGCTGACCAAAACAACCAGAGAGACTTACTTTTTAAATAACTGTATTTTCAGTGGGGTAATGCTGAAATGGGAAAGATTATGTGCCTTATGTATTTATACAGCAATGATGCACCAAATTACTACATTGGGTTTCTTTATCTTTTCTCATCAAACTGTGTAAAAATTGAATGAAATGGCAAACAGAATCATACTTTCATGTAATCTTGAAATTAAAAAACAAGGAAGGAAGTTTTGCATCATTGTCTGAAATCTCACATTTTCTATAACTAGACTCTTGAGGCACTCTGTTGACTGGCTCACCAATGAGATTTTCTTCCATCTATATGCTTCCCTTGTAACTACTCATTCACCCTAGAATTTTAATGCAAAATGGAGCTGAAATTCAATATGTAATCATAGGGAAAACCAAGGCTACATTGATTTTCTATATTGCAAAAGTTGAGAGTCTGTGACTTGAGAACAAACAAAATATTTGTCAGGCAACAAACTTTCCTGTCCCAGTTTTCTCATACCAAAGTCCCAACCCAATATTCCCAACAGCCTCCCCACCCTCTTATGATGCCCACTATCTTAACAAACTAAGTTAGGAACTCTCTGTTTCCATTCTCCTCTTTCACACCCTACCCTTCATTCCCTTGCAAAGCAGCCCTGTGCTTACTCAGCACATCTATCCCAGACCTGGGAAGCACAGAGTCTGATACCCATTCCTGTAAGTGTGGTCATATTGCCTGTTAGGCTACAAGGTCAGGGAGAGGCTGAATCAACCTCTGTACCAAACATGACAAAAGCCCACTCCCCATACCTGTGAGCATGCACTTAACAGGAGCTGGAAGGCAGTTACAAATATCCCTCCCCCTATCTTTCGGGTGAGATGTATTGTCACCGAAATCGGGAATCAAACTCCTTAACACCAATGTAGTATTAAGAAGCAGGTATTCTTTATTGCAGCGCTGGATGCACGGGGGATCGCTCCTCCTAGCGTGCATACCACAGTTCGCATCAACCAAAACTTATATTCTTCAATCACATACATATACATCAAATTTCCCGGAATAGTCATGCATATTCATTCTATTTCCCAGAACTAATTATCATATTCGTGTGGTCATTACACATGTGTCATAGAGCTCCAAGGGGCTTCTACGGGCGTCTCCGGTGGTCTCTGGTGGTCGTGCAGGTGTGTCTGCTTGTTTACCCCTTTTTCTGTGCATGCGCAATCCCACCTTGCTGATGTAACCCATTTCCTTCTCCATGGTCCATGGTTTCTAACGATGTGATTGATGCTTGGCTACCCCTATTCCTATTCTAGTACAAACCAACTGTTCTAGTGGGTCAGCTAGTCCTCGACCTATTATCAAGATGGGCTGGGGCTGTACTGGGAACATAGCAGCATTGTTCATAACCATGATTTATTATGCTCTATTCTATGTTATTCCCCCCCCTTGATTACAAAAGTTATTGATTAACTACTTCGGTTACAGTATGACTTTGAAGTTAGGGAGCCTCCTGAGTTGGAGATGAACTTACAGCATAACAACTTCCTCACTGTCTCCCATCTGGACTCCTTTTCTTCTCCTTTAAATTTTCTACTACAAGTGCTTTCATATGGGTTATCTTCACACACTTCCAAAGCAGATGTTAAAGGGCATTAGCAGCGTGAACTGTGGAAATGCAGCTGAGAGTTCTGAAATAGCATTGTCTCAAGAAAGAGAGGAAGTTCTGACTGCAGATGGTAATGGTGCATTTTTCAAGGCAGTAATATTCCCTCTGTGACTGGAAATTCAGTGACCTCCTGGAAATACCACTCAAGACTTTCTTCAAAATGACTGTAAAATGCTGGGTTTTTGCAAGATTTATCATGAAAAACATCTCTGGGCCTCCCTTGGTGGCCACTTGACAGGTGATAAGAGCTGCTGCTGGCACTTTTGAACTGATGCTTCTTGAATTATGCTGGTAATGATACAGCAGTGAGCTGTGATCATGATGATACGTAAGTGAGAATAAATTGCCTTTATGGTTTTGCAGTGAAGTAGCTGATCAGGCCAGCATGTGTTATTTTTGACTGACTTAGAAAGCAGAGATGTCTCAGAGATGTCTCTTCAACGTGAGACCCTGAAAGAATAAAAGGAAATGTACTTTACTGCTGAAAATAGCTGCAAATCAGCATCTGCTTCCTGTAAACTCAGCATAACTGACATTTTTGTGCTAAAAGGGACTTTAGAAAGTCCAGAAAGCATCAGATTTTCAAGTCAGTATTGAAAAAGTTGCCGGCAACTACAGGAAGGAAAGACTGCAAAGGATGGAGAAAGAAACTTGCCCTCTGAGACAGGGCAAAAAAAGTCAGCAGCTGATGTAGCAGAGGTCCGAAAGAGCAGAGGGAGGGAGGATGTGCTCCTGTACATGGCAGTTGTGAGAGTACTCTTGCAAAAGGGATGCTGTCTTTTTTGAGTGTTGGATGAAGCAACATCAGCATTCAGGAAGATCCTGCCCAGCATGCAGCTAAACTTTCAGAAAGAGAGCTCTGCCTTTTGAATTGCTACAAAACTGAAACGGGATCATATTTCTGCAGCATCTTTATGAAGCTAAAATTTCTTCTTCCCAGTACTGTTACTAAAATAAAACTTCCATGCTGCCCAGAGTTTCCTGTTTTTGATGAATGGGACTCCAGCATGCTTCCCTATTAACCAGAAGGGGGATATCAGTATTGCTAACCCCGGGACATTTTCTGGTGGTCTGTGGAGGACTGATTTGATCACTCTCTCTTTTTTACTGTCTGGCTGCCAAATGCCTACAGAAGGAGTTATCGGTACTTAAATACTCTCCTAACACCACTTTCCTGCATACAAGGCCTTCAATTGCTTGAATGGTGTTTGTGTGCAGGGGTCATCCTGTTCTGGAAAGAAAGGGAAGCAGTCACCAGGGAATCTCTCCATTAAGAAGTGCTTCTTCACTAATGCAAAGAAGCTTAAACAAGTGAATGGATTTCTCCCCCTCCAGCCCCCAAATAGGCTGTGAACTGAATTGCTTCAGACGAATTTGGCTAGGAAAATGGACACAAAGAGATGGTGGCTTTTTTTTTTTTTTAAAGCATAGCTTTGCTTTTCTTATATAGAGAAAACCAGAATGGCATATGCTTTCCAGGTGCTATGGTAGATCTTAATTCAGTCCAATACCTGGTCTTAGGGAGGTTTTAAAATTACAGTTATACTTTTTTTCTCTTCCTAGATCTGTAACACTGGAGCTACAGAGAGCATCCTGATTTCAGTCCTTCCCCTTGCGTGCAACAATCAATGTTAGTAAACTGCAGCTGTAATCTGTATGATCTATAGTGAAAACTATAAAAGGGCTACAGTTACAAAATGCAATTTTACAGAACCTCTAAACAAATAATGACTTAAAAACTCAGATACCATAATGGAAAGCCTGCCTTCTATCCCAGAAGAGCAGAATCTCTGATGGACCTATGAAAAGTTTAATGAATAAAATTAGAAAGACTAATTGCTTAAAATATTCAGACTATTGTTAAGTAGTTACACTGTTCTGGCATTATTATTTATCACAAGACTAAGTGCAATTCAAACAATTTAAAAGAAATCCATCAGAGAATGAACACTTGTTTATTCCTTGATGTGCTGCCACATGAACAGGCATGCAATTTACAAATAACCCTCCAGATGGCTCTTGGAGCAGCTGGAGCAATTTGCTGTTGAGAGACTGTGAAGTACTGCCTGATAATGATGAGATCAACTCAGATGGACTAACCTAAGCGGTGCTGAGGTATTGAAATAGTTGCATGGCAGAGCTTGCAAACTTGCGTAGCTTAGTGCTGCAAAAGGAGATGAAGGCAATGAGTTTGGATCAGTACTTAACCAATGCTGCAGATAGGGTGATGCCATTGGTCTGATCCAATGAAGAAAACAGCCAGTTTACCACTGCTGGGTAAATTTTTGACCCCAGTGGAGTTCACAAACTTTTGTGTGGCCAGAATGTCCCCTCATTTTTTGCAAAACTTATAATAATCTCCACACAGCTGTAAAACAGCAAGTCATTTGCTCTTGTTTGGAGAATTCTACTATTCCTTCTTGATTTTTGCCAACTTTTGGTGATATTCGTTTCTGGGTTTGCCCCAAAATGTTTTGGGGATATGTGATTTTTCCCTGGGCAGAGTTTGTGTTAATCTTTTAAAGTGTTTTGGAATTGAAAAATGTATTACAGGAGCATAAAATAATTATGTAATGATAATCATAGAATCTGATAATCATAGAATCATAGAATGGTTTGGGTTGGAAGGGACCTTACAGACCATCTAGTTCCAACCCCCATGCCATGGGCAGGGACATCTTCCACTGGACCAGGTTGCTCAAAGCCCCATCCAGCCTGGCCTTGAACACTTCCAGGGATGGGGCATCCACAGCTTCTCTGGGCAACCTGTTCCCGTGCCTCACCACCCTCATAGTGAAGAATTTCTTCCTTAGATCTAACCTAAATCTACCCTCTTTCAGTTTAAAGCCATTACCCCTTGTCCTATCGCTACATGCCCTTGTAAAAAGTCCCTCTCTGGCTTTCTTGTAGGCCCCCTTCAGGTACTGGAAGGCTGCTATAAGGTCTCCCTGGAGCCTTCTCTTCTCCAGGCTGAACAACCCCAACTCTCTCAGCCTGTATTGATAGAGTGCTCCAGCCCTCTGATCATCTTCATGGCCCTCCTCTGGACTCACTCCAACAGGTCCATTTCCTTCTTATGCTGGAGGCTGTGCAGGTAGGAGGCAGAGAATGAGGTTAAGTAAGTGCAGCATATGTTGGCTAGTTGTGCTGGATAAGACTAAAATCTAGCTGGCTGAAATTGGCAAAGAGGTAGTTAGTTCTTACAGAGGTGTATTGAAGCAGTGTGTAATAGTTTTATTTGCCTGTACTAAAGGATATTTTGCAGGTCTGCTACAACTTAGCAAATATAGAAACAGGCTCTTTTACAAACTCCTGAAGTGTGCCTGCACTTAGTAATGACTAAGGTGATAATTTTTTGTGACTCCAGTGTCAAGGAGCCTATTTAGGACTTTTCAAAGTTAATATAGCATTGATGATGCTCTGCATAATAAAATAATAATGCTGGTATGTTAGCTGGATGGTGTGTTATGCCAGAAGCTCCAAATGCTATGGCTGTGCAGCAGCAGCAGCAGCCTGTATGTAAGCAGAGTTGGCAGAGAACTGCACCAAAGCAGATTTTGGTGTGGGCATGTAAATTCCTTGTTTTGAGCATATGTGGAAGTATCATAAATTTGAAGGGGCAGAGTTCAGATCTAGCTTACGGAAAGTGGATTCAGTTGGTGGATAATGAGCAAGGACTCAGTCTCAAAAGCATCCTCCTCTCCAGCCAAAAGTGGCAGTCTGTGATGTTCTTTGTCATTCATAGACTGGGTGTATTAGGGTGTTAGGAAAAGACACAATTGCTGTGTTCATATGAGGATGTGAATACTTCCTCATATCTCTCTAAATCACATTGAAAAATGAACATTTGATAGAAAACAGCAGTAGGCATTTCCAGGACCATCCTTGCAATGAAAAGCTGTCAAGGATTTCTAACTCGCACCATTGCCTGCTGCATGTGTGTGGTCAAACTAGGAAATTCAAATTACCTTCAAAATCATTTTCCTGAGTGAGAAAATCAGTATTGAGTTCTTAAGGGCTTAAACATGATGATGTAAAGGTTTGAGACTCACAGCTGCATTAAGGCCACATTATATTACTTCAACCCCAGAGTGAGTATAACTGTAACTCATTTACTATATTTAAGTGCATAAAGGAGAACAAAAAGCCCATGTCTGTCATTTTAGGTTTAGTCTTTTTTCCATTTTGCCCTTCTGTATGCATTTCATTCCATCTCAAGTCCTGCTAATTTTCAGCATTTTCAGATATAACCAGTTCTGTTCTAACTGGAGTGATTTCTGGCTATCTGGTATTTCTTAGCATATTTTCTGATCTAACTACCAGCTAGCTGTCTGACGTCCCCTGACATTTCCTAAATAATGTGTGTGAAGCAGCTTTGTGCACATGGAGGCGTTGTTTTTCAGAACACTTTTAGGATGTCAATACGTACACACTGATGATGCTCTAATGTCTTTACATGTATTTGTATGTGTGTGTGTGGCTCTTGGCGCTCTCCAGAATCATAGCAATTTGAACCATATTTAGAATTTCAGGTAAACTCCTTTGGTTGAACTGCATAAAGGCATGCAGCCAGGAGTTGATTGGCTACAGGCACCAGATCTCCCTGCCCTCCTCTGACCATGTCCAGAAGAGAGGCGGATGAATGACACATGAGTCAGCTCTGGAAATACTGCACTGATAACACAACATGTTACGGGATACTGGCTTTGACCTCAGTTGCTACGAGTCTGCTGAGCACCAGACTGTGTAGCTCAGAGGCTGAGGTGTGAGCTGTTGGGCCACTGCTGCAGCGTGCAGCAGCCTCAAGAGTGGGGCAATGCCAGCAGGTAGGGATGCCAACTGCTGCCGCTGACCCAGCTCACCCACCAAACATGCATCCAGCAGTCTCACATCATGTCCTTCACATTCAGCTTGTTCACATGAACCCCCACCCTGCACAAATTTCCCAGTCTGATATCTAAAATGGGTGGAGAACACTCCTATCTTGTTTTCTCTTTTTGCTTTTAATAGCATGTACTGTTAGCACCTTTGGGAATACGGGATATACACATCAACATTTTCTAGGGATGTTTGTCATACCTTGCCGTTGGCTTTTTCCAGTGATTCTTACCTATTTTAAGATGCTGAGGCACTGATTACACGCTTGCAGTGTGATTGCTTTAGGTCCTAACTTCCTTTTGAAGTGATGTGAAAGAAATGAGGAATACCTCATCTGCTTGCCGCATAGATACTTTACTATAAAAGGTGAAACAAAGACTTTAGCTCAAATTCTGCTGTCCAGTGGAAAGATCAATCCACTGTATTAACAGCAACATTTTCCAGCGGAAGTCTCCCCATATTGTTATAGAAAGCAGACCAATGAAATGATGCTGGGTCCAGGGGAAGTATTGAGAATACCATTTGAAAAGATCACAGGAGGTTTAACCAGGATGCTCCAATACTTAATGCTTACCCTTTGTGAAGTGCTCTTCATTTAATGAACAGGATATTATCCCTGTAGAAGTATTGAAACAGCAAAATGCATGGACCTGAGCCTCTATGCTTTCAGTCATTATGATTTAAGGGGTTACATAGACCCTTGAGAGCTCTCAGGCCAGAGGGAATCTCCGTTCCGATTTATGTTTCCTTGCATCTGATGGCGGTGTTGTGTATACTACAGGAAATGGCAACAAAATAATTTGGTGTATAGCATACCCAGTCTGATTTTACATTTTCTTGCCTTTTAGGCAGGACATGATACCTTAAATACACTAAATTTTAGTTAATACATCTTGCAAAATTTCACTATTCCTTCCAGATTACATGTTAGGTAGGTTATAGATAAGCATGTAAATACAACTTGTTTTGGTAAAGAAAGAAAGAAAATTAGTGTTATGATTTATAAATAAAAATGTTCTTAATCTGAGTTTTTACAGGACAAAAGATGAAAAAATATGAATGGGAATGTTTTCAGAATTCACAAACAGGGCTAATCTGGCCACATATCCTGGATAATTCTCCATCTCTGGGACCTGTATGGAAATTTCTGTCATGCAAGTCAATTAGCAGCAGCCTCCAGAGGAATAAAAGAGAACAGAAAAACAACCAACCATGCCGTCCTCCAACAGTGCTGTAGACAGGACTCGTGTACGTGTCAATCTGATCTGCAAAGGGTAACAGAGTCCTTCAGGACTGCAGATAAAAACTGTGATAGCACTTTGGGATCTGCAGTTGTTATCTCTAAGTCTAGGTAAGCTCTTAGACACTTATGGGAAGGTAGGTAGGTATAAGTCTCTGGTATGGCTCAGCTATTGTATGAACAGATATTCTGAATTCTGTTATTATTTGGTGTATTATGAATATGGTATAAGAAGATTTTGTGTGTAATGTAGTAGCTGGTGTGAGATAGACTTAGGAAAGCAATGAATGAGAGAGGAGGTTAAATCATTCCTTGCTTATGTACAGACAAGAGAAGTGGGAAGAGGTTTGTGTTTGAACTGTAGCCCAAATGTCAGGTGTGGGAGGTAGGTTTTGCAGAACATTCTCCTGGTGTATTAAGTAGAGATTTGCAGTTCATACCAAAAAGCAATTATGACTTCATGATGGGATACAGAAATGTGTTAGAGGTACTGTAGAGGTGGGTATTGTTTTTGGTACTTGAGCTGAGTTTGTGTAAAGATCTCTTTTATTGTGAATAGCTGTGCTGTACTAGGATGCTGGTTGTATCTTGAATACCTTGTTTTTCCAAAATATGTTTCTTGTATCTGCTCTGTCTCAATAAGCTTTCTCTGGTAAATAATTGTGTGTATGTATGTATTTTCAAGTTCATCAACAGAAAAGTTTAATGCTTCACTGTTTTCCAAACCAGCTTGAGTGCTGATGTTTCAGATAATTAGTCAACTACCAAACCATGCTTCATTCGTGTTTTATAAAATGTAGATTGTTCCAGAAAGATATTTTAAGTATTATTTCTAAACGTAATAGTTTGTTCTGTAAAAAAACGCATGTTAGAACTGCAGAGAGATATCAAAGTCAAGTTTGTTATAAGAAGCCTCCTGCCAACTTAGGCACTACCCTGTGAATGTTCACGTATTGAGTTATTTTATGCACATGTAAAATAGAATTGCTTCTGTGGGTAAAGTTAATCCAGTGAAGAACCCCTTAAACTATGATGGCACTCAAGAAAATTTTACCTACAGCATAACTTGAAATGAGTATCACTTATAATTCATGAAACATCACTGAAAAATATGCTCTCATTCAGAAACAGAAAAATAGAGAAAAAATAAAGTAAGATCTAGCTGTTGCCTGCTCGAAAAATCTGCTTCCTTTGAGGTTTTTTTGCCTGTCCCATATCTGTGTGAACTGACTTTTACTCCTGAAGTCTGCATGACATTAGAAACACCTCTGCATCTTACCTAGCATTGGCAAGAAATGGTTTTCTTAGCTTTTTAGTATTGCATCTCAGCTGGAGGACCCAGAGCTCTCCTTTCGTGCTTTCAGCACAATTCAGAGATACAGAAGTGCATCCCCTCTCTGCTATGCTGTGCACCACTCCTTACCAAATACTCTTTTCAATTTAGTCCTTCCATACTTTTTAGCCCTGTAGTGAATTATGCATAAAACTAACAGGAAAGTCTCAAGTGGAATCATATTATTAATAAGGAAAAGCTGACCATAATCTTGGACTTGCAGAAATTTGGAAAAACGATACACCTGACTTTGTATAAGTCTTGGGACTAATTGTCATCTTCTGTATCCTTGCATTATTTTTATAAGGGGATCTTGCTTTTGAAAGGGAAAGGTCTTAGCTTTTAGAGAAAAGTATGTGTAAAAAGTACTGCTTGGATCAGGCAGCCTTTTGGATCCACTTTCATATGTACTGTGAATGATAAAAGTGACTTTGTAATGGTCAAGGAAGCAGAAAATCAGGATCCTTTGTGCAGTTTAAAAGAACATATTTATTCACATGTGAAAAAAACTTTGAACTGTTCAACTGGATAAAAATACTGTATATTTTCATCTTTGTTTACCACATCACTTTAAAGCTGGGCTTAGAGAAAAGTGGAGAAGTTCTGGTCTAGCAGAACCTTTGTTGCTCTTGGACCTCCAGCCTGACACTTTTTTTTGTGAGGGATTATCAGACTGGTAATGCAGTGTCCTGCCACTTTGTTTCTCCTCAGCTCCCAACCCCTTTCCTGTCACCTGCTTCGGGAGTGCTGTAAGTCCTATCCTGCATAGGTGTAAGAAGCATAGAATAGAAATGCAGAGTCATTGAGGCTGGAAGACGCTTCTGGAGATCGTCTACTACAACCCTCCAGCACAAGGACAGGGTCAACTGAGGTAGGTTTCCCAGGCCATGTCCAGTTGAGTTTTTAATATCTCCAAGGATGGAGATATTCTGGGCAACCTGTGCCAGTGTTTGATCACCCTTACCATAAAAAAAGTTTTTTTCTTACATTTGTGTGGAATTTCAGGTTGTTCTCATTGCTTCTTGTCCTGTCACTGGGCACTGCTGAGAAGAGTTTGGCTTTATCGTCCTTACACCCTCCTGTCAATTATTTTTACAAATGTGCGAGATCCTCCTGAGCTTTCTCTTCTCCATGCTCAACAAGACTCAGCTCCCTCAGCCTCATCTTCTATGAAGGATGCTCCAGTCCCCTCAACACTTTTGTGGCCCTGCATTGGACTTGCTCCACTATTTCCATGTCTGTCTTGTACTGGGGAGCCCAGAACTGGACCCAGCACTACAGATGTACCTCACCAGTTCTGAGAAGAGAGAAGGAATCACTTGCTTGACCTGGTGGCAAATCTTTTCCTAGTGCAGCCCAGGGAGCTGCTGCCCTTCTTTGCCATAAGGGTGCATTGCTGACTCATGTTCAACTCATTCACTAGGATCCCAAAATCCCTCTCTGCAGAGCTGCTTTCCAGCTGGCCAGCCCCCAGCATATACTAGTGCCTGCCAGTTACTCCTGCTGTGGGGCAGGACTTTGAATTTCCCTGTGTTGAACTTCATGAGGTTTCTGTTTGCCCATTTCTCCAGCTTGTAAAGTCCCTCTGAATGGCAGCACACATCTGGTGTATTAACTATTCCTCCCAGTTTTGTATCACCTGCAAACTTGCTGAGAGTGCACACAGTCCCATCATTAATGATAAGTTTAAACAGTGTTGGTCCCAGTATCAACACCTGGGGTACACTACTGACAACTGGCCTTCAGCTGGACTTTGTGACACTGTGACCTTTGAGCCTGGCAGTTCTGCTAGTTTTCAATCCACCTCACCATCCACTTATCTAGTCTGTACTTCGTCAGTTTGTCTAGGAGGGGGAGATGGGATACAGGGTGGAAAGCCCTGCTAAAGTTAAGATAAAAGAACCTCTCCTGCTCGGCTGTCATGCACCAGGCCACTTGTCTCATCATAGAAGGCATAGGAAGTTGTTCAGGAATGATTTCCTCTTCATAAATCCGTGCTGACTACTCCCAATAACCTTCTTGTCCTTTGTATGTTTGGATTGTTTTGTCCATCACCTTCCCAGTAAAGGTGAGGCTGATCAGTATGTAGTTCCCCAGATCCTCCTTCCTCCTCTTCTTGTAGATAGGAGCGACATTAGCTTTCTTTCAGTCCTTAGGAACACCCTTTGCCCCCCTAATTGCTGTGATCTTTCAAAGATGATTGAGAGAGTCTCACAATGGCATTGGCCAGTTCCTTCAGCACCCATTGGTGCATCCTGTCAGGTCCCATGGACTTGTGTGTGTCCAGGTTGTTGAAATGTTCCCTAGCCTGGTCCTCCTCTACAGGGGGTAAGTCTTCTTGCTCTGCACTTTCCCACCGGTCTTCCCACAGCCTGCAGTCTGCCAAGTAGCCACAAGGTAGTAAACCAGCTCAGCCACTTTGAGACCAGCCCGAGGAAAATTCTGGGTGGGGTACTTGGCTGGCCACGGTATGAGGACTATCTTCATATCTCACCATGAAATACGGACACGTGTGTCGCTTCTCCATAGCTAATGACAACGTGGTTGGCATGGCTGTGTGTAAGTAAGTGTGCACCCAGCACATAATGAGGAATGCTAGTATTTTGGTTACATCATTGCTCCTGCGATTTGGTGGAGATGTTAGGGAATGTGACTATCCTTCCTGCTATCATAAAGGGTAATGTCTGCATTGGGAAAAAGGATGCCACCTCTTGATGTGGACAATAATAGGAGTCTGGTCAATACCTTATTTCCAGTACTAGAGTTTGGGGTTTTTTAAGTCCTCCACTATGAGTGAAATGCAACAGTACTGGGTGTTTCTCTGCTGATTAAAATTCAGTTTTGTGTTGCTGTTGTCTGTAAGTGGACAAAAGTTACTTAGAAAAACAGCTGGGAAAAAATCTTAGAAGTGTGTTTAGGAGATTTATATATTAGGAAAAAGTATTTTATAGGACCTCAATTTCGAGCAAAATTGTTTCCAGCAGCATCCCTTTCACATGATTTCTGTGTTGTCTGTTTCTCTGGAGCGAATCAGTGTTTTCATCACAGGTGAGAAATCTGGCACAGAGCTGACCACCCGGAGATTACAAGGACTCTGCGTTGGCAAAGGGACTACCCAAATACTGACATTCCACCATGCTCAAATCAGCAGTAAGAAACTTCAGTGGCATGCACTCAGAAATACATGCTAAGGACATGAATCCTTCAGGAGAAGGGGGAGGACTCATAGTTTAGAGAAGAAATGTGGTAAAAATATGTAACCATTGACTAACACATGGAACACAATGCATTTTAATACTGTATACATGTGAATGAATGAATGAATGAAATGGAAGCCAGGACAGTGCACAGAGGTGACAGGACACCGGAGAGCTGTCAGTTCATGTGCTACTAAAGGCACTGTGAGAAGATGACAGAATAAGTGAGTTCTTTGCAGAATAGTCATATACTGCAAAGCAGAGTCTGCTGCTATGGTAGCACAGACTGAAAGGGGCTGCTTCCTGCCTGAAGTGCAGTTTGTTCATGTAGAGCTCAACACACTTGATTAATTCAAGAATTCAGTGTGTTTTTCTGTTCAGCCCCTGTACCTCTGTGTTTTAGAGGTTTCCACCTCTAGTTAGTCTGATGTGTGTTCTCATCCCATTGAGGTTAATGGGATCACCTGTGTGTATGGCAGAAGAATGAGACTTTGAAATTATAAAGCCAGACCACTGTGGATGCATGAGCACAAAGAAAATTTGTCACCAAAATTTTATCATGGCTGCTAAGGAATAGTAAATGCTATGTCTCTTAAGCTTCTGCAGTAAATTTAGCCATTTAATTTACTCCCAGAAACATGGGGCTTCCGCAGTGTGTTTATGTGAAAACTGTGTGGTATTTTTGCAGTTTTGATCATGACTGGTCCATACCGCATGTAATATGACAGACAATATGAAGATAAAGAAGTAAATTAATTTTCACAGGTTTATGAAGGTTCACTTTATTCTTCCCTGCATTAGTGACTTGTCTGCATTAAGAATGTTCCTAAGATAGTTTTTCCTATGAAATTTCCTTAATTGTCCTATCTTGGGGTATCATGGCTGCCTTTAGGACTCGTTTTTCCACTAGGATGTGTGCTGCTGGCAGTCAGCACAGAGCATGGAACAGACCTAGACCTATGTTCACAGTGTAAAAATAGTCCAATTATACACTGTTGTTTTTTAAATACGCATCACAGAGCCAGTCCCTTTTGGCCCTTAGTAGATACCAGTAAGTGTTTCTAGCCTGTAGTACTTGCAGTAGCTGCAGACTGTCTGGACTATGTGGGAATGCACTCCCAGAGCTTTCAGCCTCTGGATTTCACTCCTGTTTGCTACCAAATACGGTGACATTTGTTTGTGCCGTGTCAGACTTAGAGGCACGCACACAAATGTTTGTGGTTTCATTGGGTTTCCTCTTTCCTGTAAGTCAAAATGGGGACTTCAGTGCCTCCGAAAACTTACCTAGCATAGGTAGAAAATAGACATAGCTTTGTATTTGACTGGCCTGGTTTATGCCAGGATCTATCCTTAGTTGTTGTGCAGTCAGCTAGTGAACTGTTTTGGCTCCAGCACTGACCTGAACAGAAGAATCGAAACCTTTGTTTACATTGGTGGAAGGCAGTTCATTACTTTGGTTATTAATACTGAGCAGATGCCATGCACCGTGTGAGAACGACTATGAAAGTCAGGCAGAATACCTTTTGGTATCTGATGCAAATTAAGATTATGGGCTGCAGTCCTGCATCTACCCGACCAAATGTGAGTATAGAATGCAGGAGAACTAGTTGAAGTGTTTGGTTTGCAGAGCCTGATTTTCTTTCCAGTATCAGCCTCCTTTTAGGCATAAAATTAGGCATTATATAATGTACAGTGAGAGCAGCCCTAATTCTGTGTTTCCTTAGCAATGGGAGGCCATTACTTTATAAATATATATATATATTTTAATCACTTATTTCCACGTTCTCATTTTCCCCTTTCTCATACTTATCTTTACAGCTTCCTGATTTTCTTTCACAGATTCTTACTGGCACTGCTATAATTTAGGCATCTTGTAGTATTCCAACAGATGCTATTTTGGAGATACCCAGACTTATCTACCCAGAGTGCGAGTTTAGCCTCTTGGCATCATAATTTTACTTGTATTTGAATTACAGAAAGTGTTTGAAGACTCCAATTGAATTATGACACTATTTTCCAAAGCAGCCTGTGTTCTTATCCTAAGGGACAGATCAAAAAGGCAGAGGTTGATTTTGTTCATTTATCATTTTCTTTGTATAAGGTGGTATGGTACATACAGGCAGGCAGGAAAGATATCTGAGAATACTGAATTATTAGAAAGGAAATAACAAGTTCCAGTTTCCTTCATATCTCTTATATTTTGGTTAAATTTCTGTCTCTTGTAGGCTGGTAGATAATTACATTGTCTTTAGATTGTTGACACAGACCATTCATATATGTATTGCAATAAGCAAGTACAGATTAATGGATATTTTGGCTTCATGCATGTGCTCAGATTCTTACTAATTCCATTACTTGAAATAATTTGTCCTGAAGGTGTTTCCCTAGCCACTAATAACTGTATCAAGATAGTCATCCTGTTAAAGGAACTAGTGTTCAGTAGCATGCAGCAATGTCAAATGAAGAAGTACAGCTCCTGTATCTTTCTTTTTCAGAAATCTTTTCTTGTTTTGGGTTCTAAGTGGTTTTGATAGGTCATTAGACAATGCATGACCTTACCTATCTGTGGTCTGCAAATACAGTTCAGAAGGATGATACAGAGCATATAGCATGATAGATAGGGTGGAGGAACCAGTCTTTTCTACTCAGCTTTGTGCCATGTATTAGTTTTATTTTTTTCTCTTAGATAATATGAGAAATAGAACCTGAAAGTCATTGTATGGTCTTCTTACCAATTTGTATTGCCATTTCTGGTAAAATTTTATAGCAATTGTACACTTCTTCCAGTCAATGTACTGGATAATTCTGATAACTTTGATGCTATTTTTAATAAACCTAGAATTTACCTCTGACTTTTTTCCTTAATTGAAACTTTTCATATGGTTACTTACTTTTGTTGTTTTGCCAGAACAAAATACAGAATCACAGAAACACAGCGTGGTTGAGGTTGGAAGGGACCTCTGGAGGTCATCTGGTCCAACCCCCCTGCTCCAGGTGAGAGACCTAATGCTGCCCAGGACCATGTCCAGATGGCTTTTGACGATCTCCAAGGATGGAGACTCCACCACCGCTCTGGGCAACCTGTTCCCATGCTGAGTCGCCCTTCACAGTAAAAAAGTGTTTCCTGATGTTCAGGAGGAACCTCCCGTGTTTCAGTTTGTGCCCTTTGCCTCTGGTCCTGCCACTGGGCAACACTGGAAAGACCCTGGCTCCATCTTCTTAACACCCTCCCTTCAGGTGTGTTTACAATATGATGAGATTCCTCCTGTGCTGTTTCTTCTCCAGCCTGAACAGTCCCAGCTCTCTCAGCCTTTCCTCATCAGAGAGATGCTCCGGTCCCTTCATCATCTCAGTGACAATTTGCTGGACTTTCTCCAGTAGCTCCATCTCTCTCTTGTACTGGGGAGCCCAGAACTGGGCACAGTACTCCAGCAGTGGCCTTACCAGTGCTGAATAGAGGGGAAGGATCACCTCCCTTGACCTGCTGGCAACACTCCTCCTCATGCAGCCCAGGATACCACTAGCCACCTTTGCCACAAGGGCACAGTGCTGGCCTGTGTTCTGCTTGGTGTCCACCAGGACCCCCAGTAATGTAATGTTACAAATAGTGTTATTTAATTTAGGCTCCTATCAGATACACAGGTGCATGGAAAGAAATAATTCACATACAAATTTCCTATGGTATCTTAATCTGTGTTGATTGTAAGCATACGTAGCAGCCACGTTGACCTGCTGAGGTGCTGAACGGTTGACATTCTTGGTATTTGAAATCACCCAGTCTTCCACTGGAGGCTACTGGCCTCTTGACAACGAGCTGAGGATTTACCACTGCAGCAATAGAAGTGGCTATAGAGATACTGAAAACACCAACTCTCTGTTCTGACCAGAGATGAGCCTCAGCTCTGCAAAAGGTTAGATTCAAACCCAATCTGGTTCAAATTCCTGTCATTCAGCTCTAGAGTGTGTCATATGAATGAATACTGAAACAAACTGTATCATGGCTTTCTGGTCAACCACTACAATCTACAGAATAGCTGGTGCTTTCCCATACACATTGCATATCCTACAGCAGAAACAGTGGTTCCTTATGGCAGTTCCACACTAATGTGAAGTAACAGTGGGAGCATTTTCTGTTTCTGTGACTCTGAAAGCAGATACTTTGGCTCCTACAGAGGTACTTTGAAGAAGAGGGCTCTGAATGTCCTCTACAAAGCCTGCAGGTTGTTCCATATTGGATTTCTGATTTCTGGCAGAACAAAATTGTCTTTTCAAAATTTCTAGTTCTAGCTCAGCAAGAGCAATGTCATATTGAAGGTTCTTTTGCTTCTTCAGGACTGGATCATGCAATTTCTTGGCACCCATAAGTGATAGGGTTTTCTAAATTTTCTCCTGTGTGAAAGAAAATGGGAAATATTTCTTTCACATTCGATTTAAAAAAAAATGACAACAGTATGACATTTCTTAGAACTTTGAAAAGCTGAATCTAGAATATGAGTCACATACGTATGATAGTCCATTTCTATGCCTATGCATAGAAGGTAAAATCCATGTCTATGCAAGGATTTTACCTCCAAATCCCATTTATAACCAAAAAAAAGTGAGGACACTGGAATATTTTTTAAATTTGCATATATTTCTAATATACACATCCACAGACTTGAAATTCTAAAATTCCACCAGCTGAATAACACCATGTTCCTGTTATCCCACAAGACCTAGCACCCACCTCTGCGCAGACATGAAATAAAATACCTCCACCCTGTGTGTCTATTGGCTTCTCGCACATGGGGTAAACGACCTCACACTTGTGAGATAACATTCCTATGAAGAATTACAACCCACGTGCATGCCTACAGGACATGAAGTTTTCTATGTCCAGGACTGCATTCATATATTAAGTCTTTAAATATATATATGAACATACACACAGAGGTCTATAAATATATATATGTACATATATACATATATACACATATATATGCGCACTACATTGTCATTTATTCTTCTTGGGCTAAACTGCACCTAAGTCTTTAAAGACAGCAAGCTATAGAGCTGTAGAGAACAAGTTACACCTACATCGATGTCCTGTTTACCACAGATGCACTATAGAAGGCACAAGAGAATGTTCCTTCCTACACCTCCTGAGAAAACATCCATTTGCTAAAGCATCTCTAAACAAAGCTCCCGAATTCACGGACCCTTATTAGAACTCCCTCTGCTTGATACTGCTTCAATTTCTATTTGGGAGCTGGGCTCCTTGTTGCTGTCGGGTTTTTTTTTGAATAAGCATGCTGAGTGGATCACAGTGCTGCTTGCAAAAGAAGCCTGTCTGAGTACTGGCTTTTATCTTTGATCTCAGATGAAGGCTTTCCAAGAGTGGCTCAGCAGGTAGCTGACTGTACCTCCTGCTCACTTGAAATTTTAAAAGTGTCTTATCTCCCACAATGATTTCTTTGTCTTTCCTTTTCAACAGAGTCTCTTTACTGAATCTACAAGAGAAGAAAAGCTTGGATGGAGCTGGAAAATGAGGACATCTTTTCCCCGGGGTAATGTACATTTTCACCTTTGTGAGATGCTGCTCCATCCCTTCCAGCACATCATTTCATAATAAAAACATCCGATGTGCTATGCGAAGCCTGCTTTTTTTCTGCAGCAGCAAACTCCTTTGTTAGGTATAAAGATCTCAAGTGCACACAAAGATCACAAAGTGCGGCACAGCACTGTTTGGATATAGTGCCTTGTTCCTGAAAGCATATAACGTCTTGGATGTAAAACCTTGTTCCTATTCAGCTGTGTTAGCATGGCACCGAGCCCAAGCTAATGGGTCTTGCAGCTTGAGGAAAAAACTATGCTACAGCAGCTATCCTGTATTGTCCTCCGAAGCCAGCATGGTTTCACTCCCTCTGTCGTGTACGCTTCGCTCCACAGTGTGATGCAGACATGACTTACACGATTCTCTTGTTTTTGGAGGCTTCTAGCTAGAACTGTTCTTCCACTTATTGAGGAGAAATCAGTAATTTGACATCATAAAAGCGCAGACACCCTGGTTTTTTATTTCTGCCTGTCTCTCATGCTATTTCAGTGAGATCGTAATATGTTGCAGTCTTCTCTCACTCTGCCTTTGTGGTGCCTTGAACACTGAAGTACTCCAGAGCACATCAGATTCACACTGGCTTTCCCAGCTGAGGTCTTAGACTCAAATGAGGCAAAATTCTGTATATTTTCAAGCTCATTAGAAACCCAAATCCCAATGATAGCTTTGAAGGACGAAAACTCATGAACTAGTCCCCAGAAACAGAGAACCTTCCTGGTTTGTGATAGAACAGTTTTAAATGGACTGCTAGAATATTACAATATGTAGCATCAATGTTTTCTGATATGCAGTAAGTAAACATTTCTAAAATTTTTGTTCTAGCACCTTGCCTCCCATCAGGAGGTTTAATGGTGTATGTCAAATTCTAAGAAGACCACAGCAATTCCGTAAGACATATATAAGCATCAGTATTCCTGCACGAAGAATGGGAAAGCTCAGGGCAAAGGAGCTCAGTGTTGTGCTCAGAATTGTACTTAGGCTTGTGGAACCAAGGAACAGAACAACTCCTTCACCTGACAGAAAGTCCTCCCATGTGTCTGCCTGCTTTTTTGTGGACTTTGTAACTTTCTTTTCAGGCAAATAATTGGGTAGAAAACGTATTACTGCAGATATACTGCTAAGGTCTTATTAAAGCAAATGATATCAGGAGATTTGTAATTAAATAAATGCAATTTTTTCTTTGAAGAACTCTTTCTATCCTGTTGCAATCCTGTGGATTGCAAGTATCTCCAAATTGCAAATGATGGTGTGTGCGTTTTTACTTTGTAGTACCAGTATGTATCATTTTCCTCGCCTGTGAGAGTTGAAACTTGGAATCAGATCCAAGTTGTTATTTGGGCAAGATTTCCTTAATGTGCACTTTCCTTGCTTTGCAGACTTGCTGCTGATAAGCAAGCAGATGTATTGCAGACAGCACTGTAGGATGAGAGTATGAGTGTTGTACAACACACTTGTTTTCTTTCTCCCCGTTTTGCTTTTTATTTTCTCCTCCTCCAGCAAGTGTGCTCCCAGGCACTCTTGGAAAGCTGCCAGTCCAGAAATATAAACACTTCTGAAATTCTTCCCAGCCTTAGATTTCTGATATCCTTTTCATGGGGTAGTCAAATTAGAAAGGATCCCCAAAGTAGTTTCTGTGGAGGGTGTCGCTGGAGAAGGGAGGGCAGGGTCAGACAGAAGATCCCCAGAGACGCAAATGTCCCAATATATAAAAAAGCTAAAGCTATTCATACTTCGTGTGACTACTCTGAGTAATATAAACTGCACAAGGGACAGAGAACAATGGTAATCGTTCTTCTAGTCATGTTTACTCCCTCTTTACTATCCCCCTTCTAGGCTTTGATGGGCTTTTACATAATGCTTCTCATCTGTTCAATGTTATCAGCTACTAGTAAAAGCCATCTACTTAAACACACGTTATTTAAATTACATGAAAATAAAGGAACTATAAGTCTGTTGGGTGTTGGGATTGTTAATGGGCTGCAATGCTTAAGGGATGCTGAAAGTTTTGCAATTTACAGCATTAACATCTACCTTCATGCTGGTCTGTTCCATTGCTCCCAAAGGACCAGAAAACCCCCTTATTTATATCCATACCCTGAAGGTGACTCCAGACACACCCTATGGCACACTGCACAGTAATAGATAAATGGATAATATCTACCTCCTGGGGCCTTGGCAAAGCACGTCTAATACTTGTTCTGCCCCAAATTGTCTGCTTTTGGCTGATCTGTGTGGGGCAGACTGACATGCCACAAATCCTCCAGGACCTTGCCGCAAAGGAGTGGGGAGATCTGGGAGCCTACCCTGCCTCTCCCATGGAAGAAGTGCTTGTCTGAGGGTCAGCTGAACTCAGCAGCCGCTGGGAAGATGGCCTAGGTCACTGCACTGGAAGTGTGAGGATAAAGCCCTTTGGGGTGGCAATTCAGATTGCTTCCCAGAGCACCTCATCAAGAGGCAAAACACATGTAGAAGTGGTACACACCTTACCTGTGCCAGAAAAAGAAAATCTACTGTTAGTTTACAGCACAAAAGTAAAATTTTCCCATTTGCAGGGGTTGTGAGCAAAGAAGAGGATACCTTAAAGTTCTGCGATCATGTAGAAGTCACAACGGGCAGAAAAGACTGTCTCCTGTTTTAGTATGTAATCCACAGTTTGGCCTCTAAACCAATAGACTGAGGGCCATCCGTCCAGGCAGCTGATTTTCCTGGGTGGCACACAGCAACTCCAGTGGGCACAGCGGTGCTTTTAACATCATGAGTCTGTCCTCAGCTTTCATTTGCAGAGCTGAAGTCATGTGGGATCTGGCTCTTGAAATGTTTCAATATAGGCCTGGGGTGGTCTTTCCTCAGACATAGGCCTGTGCTGAATGCAAGGAGGCATCACCATGTGCACTCAGCACACCCTGATCCAGGAGAGAACATTATCCAAATTATTTTCAGGATAAAGGGAACCTTTGGCTCCTTCCTACAGACATATTTGTTGTAGCACTCTCTTGACTGTTACGTGAGCACTTTGGAGATGTCCCTGGGCAAGGATGGGTGACTCTTGCTTCAGCAGCAAATTGGTTTAGGCAAGGATTCAGCTGGCCCTGTTCCTGGCATACAGTGGTGACTGTGAAATGGATAGAGAGAGATTATCCATGCAAGAGCAGTGCCAAGCCTGCACCTCCCTTCCTCCCTCTCTGCCTGCTTTCATCCAGAAGATGCTGTGCAAGCCAACCCCAGCCCCTGAGGAGCCATCTCACATGACAGTGACTGCTTGGCTGCCCAGTTAGTACTGGGTAGTGGACTTTGGACGATGGAGATGGGCAGACACTAGGTGAGACTGAGAGGAGAGTGTGTCATATATATGAACTTCATGAGTTTGACCATCAACCGTGAGTTTGATGGACAGGGTGGTCTGAGGCGCAGGGAAGTTACGACCATGCTGTCCCATGGACCTATTATTCTTACTTTTGAATATGGAAAGAAGGATTTTGTGACACTGGGACAGCAGGGATGGCTCTGAAATGTGTTTCAGTGTGCTCACAGATACACTGCCTGCTCCAGTTGTGAAACAGCCCTGCATGGGATCTGGGGGGCAATGTGCCATCTGGTGCCCCTGATGCTCTCTGTCAAAGGATGTAGCTTGGTAAAGTTGGATTGCATCTGCCACGGATTTTGCAGGTTGTCTATTTGTCCGCACTGCCCAAGGACATGACCTGAAGGCTTGGTGTGGTCTATATGGACCTTAATAATTCTCACGGTAGCCTGGCTGGGGCACTGTTGCCCCAGCATGCCTAGTGAGCTCCAGTGCCATGACAATGTGAATGAGTATTTGGTCTTGAGGGGACCAAATGACTGCTGAGAGTGCAGTGGCTGCACAGTGTAGACACAGCTATACAGATCCCAGTGCTAGATAAGGACCATTTGAGCTCTGGCAGTTCCATCTAGCCTTTTGAAAACTATCTTGAGCTCACTGTGTGGTGTAGAAGAGGGAGTGGGTGAGTTTGGGTTCATCTCAGCAGTTCCTGCAGTGCAGTTTTCTTAGACGTGTTTCTCCTGTTGGCAAAAACATAGCACAACTGGAAATGGGGTAAGATTCTGGCTCTAAGAGCAGAAGTGTGTATTAAAAATGCATTTTGGAGGTAGACTGTCTTTATAGCCTAAAAAGGTACTAGTTCACCAGGAAACACCTCACTTCCAGCTGGCAGTGAGTGCCCTGTTGCTTCAGAAGTGCCTGGTTTGCTTTTGCCCCCTCTCCGGGTGAACTGGTGACCCCATCACCTTGTCCCATGTCACAGTCCCACGAGTGGACAGTGGTACCACTTCGCTCTCAGCTCTTCACAGGGCAGCTGCAGGCAGAGAGAGGATAAGGCAACATGCCTGCAATCCGTTTCCCCCCCCCCCCCCAGACTTACAGCTCGTTTGGGGTACATTTGTATCTTGGTAATTGGGAAATCCAATTAGATATCCTGGAGTCCTAATTAAATGGCTTTTATGGTTATAAGAGATTTTGGGAATAATCATCTGTGAAGACTTGGGACCCATGTTCCATTTGCATGTGCAGTTTCTATGGCTGTGTGAGTAAGTGCTGTAATTGCCTGTAGAAATTTATAGTGTTTGCCCAAATGGAATAAATTACAACTACTTCCTGGCATTCAGTTTTTAAGTCTCTGATTGTAGAATTAGGGAGAGAGCTGACATAAAATACTATGCCTGAACAGAAATGCAAGAACAGATATCACATTCTGTTCACTTAAACTGTGTCTTTTTTGGCAACTTCTGTATCAATTGACAGAAAGTTAAAATTTTGCAGTTATTTTAACACCTGGTTAACCACCACAGAAATCACTGGTAATGACTGAGTATGTACCATGGCCTGGAATATATGCTAATACTGTTCCGATTAAGCAGCATTCACTGCAATTGCCTCTCATTAGGTAAATAATTTCTGATATACTAATTACAGAGATATACTTATTAAAAGTTTTTCCTCATTATGTATTTCATGCTTAAGAGGAGTTTACTATGTTTACAGCAGTGCAACTAAAGCTATTCAGAACTAACCCTGCCAATATTTACAGAACGCAGAGAGAAATTGCTTATGCTTCTGTCTTCTTTGTTGCTAATTGCAAAGGATATGTTTAGTTTCCTCAGAGGTGCTTTCACTCCTGTAATGAATAAAATTATTCCTAGGTGGTAAAATGTTTTCAGATCCTCTAGAACATAAATGATTTTATAACTTTAAAATGCAATTGTTATTCAGTTCTCTGAGCTATCTGTTGCAGTCTAGCAGCTGATTTGCTTATTTTTATTAATTATGATGATAATTATTATATTCTATATACTATATTATATAATATTATATATAATTATTAATCACATAACAATAACAATAACAATAATAATCTGTCTGCTTTAGCATCGTATTGCCATGTAAAGCTCTTTAATGCAAGACTATTGCAATCAGGTGGAACACTTAAGCTTAGAAAAGATTTTTGGTTATCTTATGGCAGCTTATTCCCTGCCAGCATTATGAGCTTTTTATTCCTTCTTGAACAGAGACCATTTTTTTAATTTCTTGTTTGCATTTTCATAGAGGCGCATAAAGTATTAATAGTCCATATGTAGCTCGGATAACTTTATTAAATGTTAGCTTTTATATACAGCTGTACTTCCAGCACATCAGGTTTCCATACCACATGCATGAGCCTATCAGGATGAAAATGTTTCTGTGGTTATCATTTGTGCCTGGGTAAATACCATGCCAATTTAAATAACTCCTGTTGGAAGCCAAGAGAGGCGGAAGTGGTAGAAAAGTAATGACTGAAGACAGAGGCTCTTGACCTCACCAGATGACAGGCAGGATCGTGATAGCTCATGTATTTGGGATCAGGAGACAAAGTCCGGTTCCTTTTCATCATGGCAGTTTGTCAGATTCTTGCTGCAGTGTTTTCGCACCCATGCAATTTTTTTATGGATCTCATGCTGTTTTGGCAGCTTAACTCAATTTAAATGCCTGTTCCTGTTGCCTCCTCCTTTTGCATTTCAAAAGCATTTGAGTTAAAACAAAATGGTAGCTTTGCAGAATTGTGAACAAATCTAATGCCTTTTCTTTCTTACTTGTTCTCCATCCCATGGGCTCTTCATTTTGCTTGGGCTCCTTTCCTTGAAATCCCTGTATTCTGGGAAACAAGCAGAAGCTCAGAGGCTAGAAGGCTTGTTCTGCCTCCATTCCTCTCTTGAAAACATAAAGCTATCACTATCCAGCCTGCTCTTCTCCTTGTAGCCATTCCTTTCCTCTTAACAGAGAAGCAATTCAATTATTCTTTTTTTCTCCTTCACTCCAGCCCCATTCACAGAAGAATCTGGCCAGGCAGTTGTATAAGTAACATTTCTGTCTACTCTTGAGGGCTATCATCTGAGCTGTTTCTCAAGCCAGTGAAGCTGAGACTATGTAAGGTTTCTGAGAAGGCACATGTAATTTTGCAAGGATTGTCCTTTTAGAGGTATTCCTCTGTGGTTGCCAAAGTCTTCACGGATGCTCTTGGCTCTGATCTCTGGGAGGAAACCAGCAAGTCAGAGCAGACACTTTTGAGTCCTGGGCTCCTTCTTGAAGCTGCCTCTGAAAGGTGCCACCGAAAGGTGCCACCTTCATTATTCGTGTACAAACACTGTACAACTGAGTACAAATACAGGTGATGAAATGTAACCATCCTACAGTTCGGTGTTTCTCAGTCTGACAGTTCTGACTTTCTGGGGGAGGCTGTAAAATGTTGAAAACCTTCCTCGTCTAAAGTAAAGAAATCTATTTTCCCTTACCCCCACCCCATACGCATCTCCTTCCCTTTCAAGTCCCAGAATTCTCAATCAGACTTTTAAAATGTGCATGCAGGATATGACATGGGCTTTATCATGCACAGATTATCTGGAGAGCTGGAGGAATAATGACTCCTACTCGTGCTGTCCAGAGCAGAGGACACAGTTGGGTCAAGCACCTCCTGTGTGCCAGTGCACCCAGATTTGGCGTTCCTTCACTGTTACAATTAATCTTATTTTTTTCCCCTACTCTTTTATGATAAGCGAGTGGTGAAAATGTTTTATTTCAAATAAGGGGTTTGTCTTATCTGAGCAGAAAATGACCTGAAGGCCAGATCTGCCTATAGGCAGATAATAAGTATTAATTTCTATGACTAAATGACATAAAGAGAACCAAGGATTAGTTATATCACAGATCAGCAAATTGACCTGGGGGTAGCTTTGTAATTTTTTTTCCTTTTCACACCATTCTCAGTAACTGAAAAAAAAAGCATTGTGAAAGAGTCTTAATGTGATCTCAACAAGTCTCAAGCTTTTTTTGCCTCTTTAAATTTTGCTTCTCTAACAGCTTTGGAATGGGAAAGGCTGGATTATATCTTAGTATAGTCTCTGTGCACGTAAGAGAAAAAGGAACAGCAAACCCAATCAAAATCAATCAGCGTGTGTGTAGGGCACATAGAGACGGGATTGTGTGAGCTTATTAGGTAAGTCATTGACTTTCTAACATATTTTGATATTTCCTGCTAAAAATCCTATTCCAACTTTGTGTGGCTATGGGAAATGGCATTCTTAATACTTTCAGATATCCTGATAGATCAGTTTGTAAGAGTAAGTATTGCTTAAACATAAACTAATTAAATATTAAGGCCAGCCAAACTGTGGAAAGCACTGTAAGGTAATTTCCCTCCTTGTTTTTGTTTGGATGGCAGGTGTTTAATGTGCAGTCATAAGTTTTTATTTCTCCTCATTTTTGTTGTATTGCCTTTTTAATTTGTTTGCCTACACAAGCAAATTAGTATTTAGCTGTTCGTTAGTTATACAGGTCAATGAACTGATTCATTTAATTGAGTTTAAAAATTAGATTTGCTAATATTCTCCATACTCTTCAGTTCATCATCATTTGGAATTACATTCACAGTTCTGAATAAGTGAATTAAGTATAAATACAGCACATAGGTGTTTTATTGTGTCAGGGAGAGTGGTCTTATAGGAACCATGCAAAAAAGATATGTGAAAAAGGTCTAAGCATGTCACTTTAGCTGTCAGAGATTTGACAAATATATCCAGAAATTTCTATATTCAGATTGACAGCATATGACATTATTAAGCCAAAAGCAAAATATCTAATTCTTTAAGTTTTGTAAGCTAAAGAACTTCAATATATTTTGCTTTATGCAGTGACCACAAACTACCCATGAATGTAACTCTTAGGTTGAGAGTCGAAATGTGGCTGCAAATCGGGTACTAAGTTAACCAGTGACTACACTGATGCAGTGATTTATTGTCACCATGTAACCGTGCAATGGCAGTTATGGTCACAGTCCACAGAGGCTATGTTGGCTATTTTATTGCTTGGGTGGCTTTTCTCATATTCATCAGGAGTTTGTCAGCCCCTTTGGGCAATGAAGAAAAGTCAGTTGAACCTCAGCCCAAGGGACTTTTAGATGGCAACTCCACAAAGAGTCTGGTCTTGGGATTTTTCTAGCACTTGGATTTTTCTGATGTTTACAGTTAAACTACTCCAATTTTCATTTTATTCAGTCATCAGCATACAGATCCCTGATACCAGGAATCCTTACTGTTGATCCCCACTCACCCCAAAAGATCAGTATGCCGCAGATTTCAGCTAATTCCAGCTCTTGTTAGACTTTTCATATGCCCCATCTTTTTACAAAGTTTCCTATAGGTAATCCATATCCCCTCACTGAGGAATGTACCCCTTTTCACTTATGGTCTGGTACTGTCCAGAGGTTTTAGTCAGGATTGAGGCCACTGGTGAAAGATGCTTGATGGTGTGAGAGCTTCTGTTGAGCTGCTACTCAGTGTGCCAGATATCTGTGTTTGATTTCTTAGAATTGACTCATTCAGCACTGCGTGCTTTTGCAGTGTTGAAAGCTTGGGTTAATTTTTTCCTGTGAGGTACTTTGTAATACAGTTAATACCCCAGTAACATTCCCACAAATGCACCGCATAAGCAGTTATTCTCCATGGGAACTGGGCTCTGTACTTCTCCAGGCTAGCTGGGAGGGAAAGGTTAAAGAATGAACAGCCCTAAGAGTAAAGTTGGGCAAAACAAATGAGGTAACATAACAACTGTATACTATACTTGAGCTAATTTTTTCAGCTAAGCTGCACACTGAACAACTAAATTTTTGTCATTATTGTCACAAGTCTAACTTCTTGGCACCAGATTTTAGTGTTTAAGGTTCTTTGCTGTGGCATTCTCAAGCTACATAAGAGCAGAGCGAAGCCTGTTTTGAAATGTTCCTCAAGGACTTCAGAGTGTTTTCTAGGTCAATGGTCTCAGGCAATTTTACAGCTAAGGTCATATAGGATCAAATGTATAGGTGAGCTGATACAGAATCAGATGCCATAAGGTGTATTTCTGCATCTTCTCAGCTTTGGATGAGTAGGCTGTTGACTGTTCCTCCAGTTGTATAGCAGAGATAATAGTATTCTGTCTTGTAATGAAGAGGTTTACAGATGATAAATATTTTGAAAATGCTCTTTTGGGTGCAAAAGTTGAGGATTTCTTTCGTGCTGTATTGTAATTATTTTTCCCCTTGTTACTCTTCCAACTTTCAGAGAGTATTTTTTTTCTTTTGGGTGTATCAGAAAGTTTTTATTGACCTAGCGACAAGGTCTGACTTTGTGCTAGCTGCAAGGTGTTGCTTTTACTACCACTTCCTATTGTTACTTTATAATTTTGGTTAGTTGCAATCTGAAGAATTTAGAAAATTTAACTCTTTGAACTAATATTTTCATTCTTCATAGCCAACTAATATGGCTTGATCAGCTGTAGAGGAAATTGTTGCTGTTCTAAATCTCTGACACAGACTACCAGTAGATAAGGATTTTTTAATCAGAATATGGTCTGATGTGTTGCTAAGGTCACTTACATATGGCCATTTTTAAAAAAAATAATCAATTAAGATAGAGTCTTTCCTGTTCCCAGGCTTACACTTAACACTATAAATTGATAAGCCTTAAGTTATTAATTTTTTTTCATGTTTGCTTTTTCTTTTCACATTAGTAACATACAGTTCAAGTGATATATGTAAGACAGAAATGCTGTTCCTTGTCTCAGCTAACGATGGTGCTGAAAGATTTCATTTTAAAACAGAAATATTCTAAACTGGGAACTTCAAATTTAAGCCCCCTTCATAATTTTATTTGAATAAAAAGAGTCAAATCTCTGGTTGTGTAGTCACTTGTGCACTTTATTTCTACTTCTGCCTAAGCCCAGAGAGCCCTGCTTTTCCAATTACGACACCAAGCTAGTATCTTACAAGTACAGCCTGTCTGTAAGGTTTCACTATTCAGGAGAGTGTGCATTTTTTAGATTTATGAGGCTCCAGCCAGCGTCAGGGTCCCCTTGTGATAGAAAACACATAGTGGGAATCCTGTGTTTAAGGAATTTGGACTGAACAAACAAGGCAGAGTGTGGCTCAGACCGGGCAGCGTACCAAGATGGGGGCAGCTCAGGGGCTTGCTGGAGCTCACACGGGAATTGAGCTGAGCTGGGCAGAACAGAGCTCAGATTTTTGCAGTGCTAAACCAGAAGTTTAACTGCAACCTCAAAGTACCATTGTAAAATTTTGATTCTGCTGAAGCCAAACCCAAATCCTGATGTTGATTAGGCCTTAAACCTAGGCCTGAATACCAGCCAAGGTATAATCCAATGGTACATCTGAGGCCTGCTTCCTCTTTTTATATCCCCTAAAATATCTCTCTGGTGGCTCAGATTGTCTAGTGAGGCTAACGAAAACACGACTTGAGACTTTCCGGAATGTCTTCTCATCTGGGCTTTAGTCCTCTGTGCTTTCTGCTGGTTGCAATGCAGAAATCTTCATGCTTGCAAGAGAAGTATTAAATTTCCTGCAATTAGAACAGAAAATTCAGATTTCATTTTGTTGTAAAATGAGGCCAAACACAGAAATCCAGAGAGACGTCCATGGGCAATTTAAAAGTGAGCTAGGTTGTTGGATGAAATGGTCCAAAGGAATGTGCGGGTACCTCTGTGATGCAGATGCAGCTGCTGAGAAAAGTTACAACTGAAGCATGATTCATTAGTGAGTTTTAATACTAGGGTTGTCTTCTTGTTCAAAAGGCAAAATTTATTCTAAATGGAGAACTTAATGATACAGACAAAGCTGCTACTTAATACTCAGTCATTGGCTCACAGTTTAAATTCAAAGATATCATCATGATATATTTATTTCTGCCAAGTACCTTTTCATACTCATTTTTAAGGTGAGGGAAGTGCATCTTTGATAAAAGCGGTATTGAGCAACAACATATATTTTCTTAAAATTTATAAATATTTTAAGTTTATCTTATCTTCTGCATATCCTATGCAGTTATATAGCATGCTTTTCTGGAGAAAACCAAAATTTTGGAGAAAAAAAAATAAGAAGATTCATACCATCTTACAGGGGACCTGAACCACTTGTTGTTAGACAGAACTTCAGCATGCACAGAGGTAATGGAAATAGCCCATGAACTGTAAAACCATTGGTCTCCTAGCTTAAAACCCTCTATGCACAAGTGTGGTGTCCTCCCTTAGACTGAGTATACCCATTAAACCCACATTACAGATCCCAAAACACTGGAAGTTATGCAGCAGGTTTGAGAAGAAATCTGAAGAAGTGTGCTCCGTGCAACACGTAACATTCCTCCATGCTGGCCTCCTGCGCAGTCTTCAGCTGCTGAAGGCTGGAATATCTCAGATTGTGGGTCTCTCCATCAGCCAGCAGAAGGTTCTCAGTATCTCCAGCTAGCTCTTGCTTCCCTCTCTGCATTTTGTTTAATCACAGGCATCTTAGCTGTGTTTTCAGAGTTGTAGGTACACAGCCCGGCAGTGAACTTTCAAGCAGAAAGGTCACTTAGTTGTTTTCTCAGGGAGCTGTGAATATTTCCTCAACTGTTTAGGTGAGCAAGGAAACCTCTTTTCCTCTTCTGTGCTGTCAGAGTGGCACACAATGGGGAGCATGCTTTATGAAAACTCAGGGTGAGTGTTTTGCAGAGCAATGCTGTGAGGAGATTCTGTCGTACAAATACTAAAACAAAAGCTTTTTCCAAGGTCTGACTCCAAATTCTGTACAGCCCAGAACAAAATTTTGTTCCCTGTTTTCCTTCCTTCACACACACTTTTTGGACTATTTATCTGACAATTACAGCCAAATAACAGTGCCATTAGAAGGAATGCTGATGGCAATAAATAGAATAAATCATATTAGCTATAATAAACGTAACAATTAAAGTTGTTACCCAGACAGAAAATGCCAATCATTTTTCTATGCCTTGAGGACACAACAAAACCCATGTAATTTCTAGATGGTCAAAAGACCTATTGTATCATCAGAACACGTAATAAGAATGGAGAGGGACTGACGTATTTAGGATCTAATACCTATAAGGAGTGTTTATTCAGCTGGAAACCTTCTGACCTGTTAACAAATGACACTTAGTTGTATTAGGTATATTAATAATAACTGAAAAACTGAAGCTGCCTAGAGTGGGTGAGGCTAGCCCCTATCCTTACTAATATGTATTCATAGAAGCTGTAATTAGCCATAGAAATAGAAAAAAAAAGGTACATGAAGGAATTCAAGGAATGAGGCATGAGGAATTATTCACAAAGCACCTATGGTTTGTTTGTTTTTACACCAGTTAGAATGAAAAACGTGCTGTGAATTGAATGAGGTAGTACTCAGAAGGGAACCCTTACTTCCTCCAGCCTTGCAGGTCCACAAAAGCTCTTATGAATTTTTCAGTCTCATTGACCCAGCTCGAGGGATCTATATGTAATTTATTCCTCAGCCTAGATGTAAAGATGGCAGAAGTGAGCACTGAAAAGAAATAACTTGGCAAAAAGACATGAAACTATTTTTTACAAGTACAGAGAATATATCATTGTGATCTTCTTTCTTCAGTATAATTTTCTTTATCTATATTAATCTCTAAACAGAATTTTTTCCATGTCAATTGCAAATCCCTTGGGTTGCTATAGTCTTCCTGAGTCAGTGGCGGTAGCAGGAAGCTAGCTAGTGCTTCTTATTTTATCAGTTCTGACCTTATGTGGCTGCTTGAGGGTGACAGAGCTTAGGGATGGCCAAAATGCAATATCTGCCCTAAGGCTGCAGCTGGAGAATGATAATCTAATTTCTAATGACTCTACCTACGACAGTCAAAATCATTACTCAAAGAACAGCAAACGTGGTTCTTCATGCCTTGAAGCCAACAGGCCAGATTAAAGTGGGAATCCCCAAAGGGAAGTTGTGCAATGGGTACTCTAAGCTGTTTGGTTTCTTAGCCACAGAAACTACAGAATGACTGGATTGTGGTCCACTTCAGAATTAAAAAAACACAAGACTGTACAAACAAAAATAAGGCCATCAACAACTGCATGTTGTTCTGTGTTACAGGCTGTGTTTTTTTCAGACAATTCCATGTAATTGCTAGTGGCACCAGGGTTTAAGCTTTAACAGAGTATTCCTTGTCTTACATGAGTTTGTGCAAGCTCCCAGTTTCAGTGGGAGGTTTACTCAGAGTCTATCAGATGCATAAGCAGCTGTTCTAACTTTCCCAATGACTACTTGCATTGTTCCTCCCTAACCATGGATGAATCACAATCAAAAGTTGCTGTCAATTAGGCTCTTTTATTTTTCTTTTTTCTTTTTTCTTTTTTCTTTTTCTTCTTCTTTTTCTTTTTTTTTTTAATTTTCCAAAGGTAGCAAGTTATAAATAAAACACATTATGTATCAGATATATTGACTGTTATTAGAAAGTGCATTCAGTTATGGCTGATCTATACCTGTTCCTCGACAACTATGACAGTACGCATAGATTATCATAACAAATATCTGCAAAATAAGTATTGATCCATGACCACTTTCTGAAAAATAGTAATAACTGTGTTTGCCTGTATAGGGAATTGTCAATATTTCATCCAGAAGATATAGCCCTGTAGGCTCTTGCTAACAGTAATGAATAACTCTTTATTTCCTCATGTCATGCAGATTAGCAGTGTTGACATTTTCCTGTTGGTTTTGATTTAAGGGATAGTCAGAATGATTCATTTTTGGAATCCACTGGAGGTCACTGACTATATAGTTTCACAGGAATCTCTATATACCTCAATAATCAATTATTTATTGGCATTACATGAGTGCCTGGCTGAAATCAAAGCTCAACTAAACTGTCATTATACATACACGTAGAAAAAGTATGCTGAAGGGTTTGTAAAATGTGCATAAATGAGATACAAGAAGAGAAACAGTGTTATGAAGTGTATTGACTGGGATGGTTGGGTTGTCAGCAGAATCAGGATTAGAGCTCTGATCTTCTCAGTTCTTGTCAAGGTGACTTAATTGATATGCTATAAATGATTTATTGGATGACTGAGATTTCTTTTCATTATTTTCCACCCAGCATGTACTTGTTAAAGAACAGATCAAAGATTTGTGTTTGGTGGCTCACTGTCATGAAAATTTTGCAAGTCAGTAATGTCTTCTCTATTCCTTGAACTTTGTCATGACATGACAGTGGGTATGAAGGACACTGCTGCAAGTTTTCTTGATACAGGAGTAAATAATAATCTGTCTCAGGAAGGAGTTATGCATTAAAAATATCAAAATTTGTTTTTTCCATACTAAGGTGTTTTTTTGGGGGACAGGGAAGTGGCTTGGGAATTAAATTGTGATAAAAGACTTACTGAGGCATAAACTTTTGAGGAGGCTGGTATCTCAAAGTAGGAGGATATGCTTTATATGTTCACATATCAAATGACCCTGAAAAATGTAAATTATTATAAATCTCATTCCAGACTGATAACACAGCATGCAGTTTTTAATAACCATATGGGCAAAGGGGATAAATGTAGATCTCTTAAGCATTTACTTAATTAGCTCATATTCCTGTTTTCTTCAGAAATACATATTACATTTCTTTTATTACATTTTTTAATTAAATTTCTTAATGTAATTGACCTAAGGGCTTAATAAGTAACTAAATACTTGCAAATAAATGAAATCAAATACAGGCCCAGAACTGTAGTCAAGGCAATTTGTGGGGCCACAGGAGATTAGCTGTGTATCACAGAAGATCATAGTGACAGAAAAGAAGGCTGTAAAGGACTAGAAATGTTCATCTAGTCCAGGCAGGTATTTGTCCAATTTGTTCTTAAAAAGCTTTAGTTTTTTAGTTAGAAATCCCATGTCCTTTTGATATCTATCGCAGTACTTCCCTATCTTTAGCACTAGAAAGTTTCTTCATGAAGTCTAAGTTCAGCCTCTCTTACTGCACCACAAGCCTGTTTTTTGTTGTAGCCACCATAGACGAGAGTGTATATTATTTCTTTTTTTCCCATTTGAAGCAGCCTCTTACATATTTAAAGACTGTCATCATTTTCCCTCAAGCCTTTTCCCTCTCCACCCCTCTGCACCCCTGGCTCATGTAGTCTTTTCATCTTTAGACTAAACAAACCCAATTATTTCAGTCTTTCTTCATAGCTCATGTTTTGCAGATGCCTCATCATTCCTGTTTCTCTACTCTGGACAAATTTGATACACATGATTTTTTGAAGTGTGGTGCCTAAAATGGGGCATTATACTTCAACTACTTCAACTCCATTCTTATTAGTGTTGAGTAGAATGGAAAAAATATTGTGTCTGATAATGTTTTTGTATTTATACGTTTGTCTAACATTTGACTTTTTTTCTAATAGCTTGCCACTGCTCATTCATCTGCAATTTGTAGTCTGCTCTAGTCCCCAGGATCTTTTTTGAAGACCTATTACCTTGTCAGTCCTTTGCCATCTGCTATTTCCTGTTTGTGAAACTGGTTATGCCCCCCAAAGTACAGAGCTGCACACCCATCTAACTGAATGGCAAGCTCTTTTTCTTTTTTTCTAGACCATGTTTCCAGTCTGCCAAGGTCATTGTGAATTCTAATTTTGTCCTCCATCAGACTTGTAGAGATCCCATTTTAGCATAATCTTAGAAAGTAACATGCTTTCAAAGACTCACTCAGGCTGCTAATGGCTGGTGGAGTGGTGTGTGCTTGGTCTGGGGCAAGAATTAGGATTGCAGCATCTGGACTTTGATGATTCATTAATAGCTAGGGGAATAATTTTCCAATGCTATGCTGAATAAATCTGTTTGTTAGTTACTGAAGATATTTTTTTCTTAAACATGCTGCCTGGAATGTGTGTAGTTTTCACTTTTGGCTGTTTTGTTTCAAGATCAAGTTTCATGGATTTATAATCTCCAACTGGAAATGTCACAAAAAAAGCTTACACCTTGGGATAGAGTAGAAGCTGCCTGGCTGCCTGGCACAGCAGGGCCACATCTGCAGTGAATTTTAATAATACACTAACTGCTTAGTACTGCCACCGAAAATTCAGTATTCTGATCTTGCTTTCCACTGACAAATTCTATAAATCTTGACATTCTTTTGTTTTTTCTAATTGATTGACTTGTGGAGTTAACCAACCTGGAAAAGTTTTCAGACAGCATACTTGACTCCAGTGTTATTATTTCAGTATTTGAGATTTATCAGTTGGTTAAGAATTAGTCACCAAAGGAATTTGTGAATCATTCTGAAGAATGAATAAATTTATGCTCTGATTGCAAACAATTTGTGAAAAGGAACAAAGGGAGAAATTAATTTAAAAAATCTTAATTCACTCAACTCTAATAGGACTTTTAGCCATCTTTAAAAACTTTATAGACAAGGGAACAGAGACAAATGTGAGGGCTTAATGTAGAATTCAGAGAAAGTCAAGAGCAGAGTCAGGATTAGACTTTTTAGTTTCTATCTTTAGGTTTGATGATGACTCTGGTTTTGTTTCCACATTAGTTCATGTCTTTAGAGTCCTTGAGGGTAGGGGTATGGATGGAGGGCCTTGGAGAGCCATGCAAATCTCAAATTGCAATACCAACAGGCTTACCAATGAAGGGGAAAAGGAAAACAGCAACGAGAACTGCAGCGATGACAGGTCAAGGCTTAGAGTGCAATACTTGCAATTGCTTTGCAGTCTGCCTTGGCGGTGTGATTATGCGCAGTTATAATCCTGTTGCGCTGATTGCTAATTCCAGAGCACTGCGTGCACACAATGCAGCACAGATTGGGCATCACAGAGTGAATATTAAATGCAGAACATAAAGCACTACGCACCTTGTAAGCAAATCAGAAGTGCAGGCCGATAACATTATGAGCTAGGGTTCTTATTTTGGACCACTGTCTTAAATGATCATTCTTTATGTAGATCTACCAGAGAAAATGCCAAAAATGTGTAAGAAGAAAAATTATCCCCAACCCAAATATTGGGTGCAAACACAGAAAATCAAATAAAAAGAGTAAGCTTTAGAAGTATGAAAGACAAACTTGAAGAAAAGGACTAGGAAAGCTGAACACTAATATTCCTTATGTTCAGCTGTAGGTCTGATTTCATCAGTTCTCTCAAAAGCACAAATCAGCAATAAGCAAATCTGCAGTACAAGGGACTGAAAAAGGTCCACAACAAAGTTTGCAAATTAAAATAAATATCAAAGGTGTAGGGTTATGAACAATAGTAGAAAATGGACCCCAAAACACAGTCTGCCAAACCACAAGATTTTTCGCAAAAGAGGACCAGAGTAATAAGTAGTAATTACATGTTACTGGGAGATAGTACTTCTGAGTTGCTAATACTCTTGCATAGGATGGTTGTGGCAGCAATTTTTTGATTCACCTTATTTTAGAACAGCAATAGTAGGAAATTCTGTAAATAACAGTTTACATGTGTATGCTCACTTCTTGCTTTTGCCTTCTTCCCATTGGTTCTGTCAGAAATGGTATGTGGAGGAAAGATACTCCAGCTTTGGAAGAAGGGGGGTTTTTTATTTTACAGAAGTGGTTTGATGTTGCTAGTGAACTGATCAGAGCCCTCTATATCTACTGTGTGCTTATGGTTGCACTTGTACACCTGCTCGTGACTTGGTGGTCGACTGCAATGCGAAAGCACATTCTGTTGTTCAGTTGTATTTTAACTTAAAATATTATGGATATTGTCAAAGTGCTGTGACTAGGCTAGTCGCCATGGAAAACTTCATTTGATAGTATTTGCTTTTCATTATTAGTGACAATGTCTTTCAGATTACTTCTTCAGTTACAGCTCTCATCACTATGACTCACCAAAAATCCTGCTTTGCCAGACTGGTGTGCTAGGCAGTTTGGGCAAAAACATTCCCAGCTCCTTCCTGGAGGCTGAGCCTGTGGTTCTGCAATTCTTTTGTCTAAATACAGAAGGACCACAGGCCATAGACAATGTAAATCTCTCCATGCCAAAGTCCTGGAGAGATTTACTGGTGTATGTATGTCAGCTACATGGCATGTGCTTGGGCAATGTGACACCTCCCACAAATGCTGACTGTATGAGCAGGCTTTACAGGGTTGAACCACACACGGACTATAGAGACATTTGGGATTCTGGTCAGAACTCACAAAAGCCTGGCAGCCAGGTGCATTCAGAGGGATTCGGGCTACAGAGCCTTCTGTGGCTGCCTTCTCTTGCCCCCAGGCACCTCTGCTTCTGCCTTCACCCTGCTGCATTAAATGGTGGTCATCAAGGACTGACAGGTCTGTTGGTGGAGTAAGTATGGGCTTTTCTGGTTTAAACAGTTGTCTCTCTTACTCTGTACTCTTATACATCAGCAAAGATTCACCTTCGGGGCTGCATTTCAATAGTTCTGGGTTTTGAAACAGGAGCCTGGCCTTCACGTTTGTCAATACAGCAAAGTGAAGAATGGTCAGGGATTTTGAGTGACTTTTTTTCTCCTACCAGTTAGAGGTTCCTGCTGGACAGCAGCTGTTTTCACATCTCCGAGCCAGCCTTGTAATGATGAGTAGATGTGGGCAGCAATATTTTTGGTTTTTTTTTTTTTTTTTTTTCATTTCCTTGGAAAATAGAAGCTGTAAAAATCAACACTAAAAATAAGTAAACGCCAATTTAGGCACATCCAGATTTTTTTTTTCACTGAGCAAAGACTCCTGCCATGGTGGACTGTGAAGGCTGGGGTACACCCAGGGCTGATTTGAATGACCTAGTCTGAACAAACACTGAGTTCCACAAGCTGTTGTCCTAATTGGTGAGATACCAGTTTCAAGTTCAAATGCTTCAACCCCAAATTCTTTATACATCTTTATTATTAAAGCTGGTTTTCTGTAACAGGGAAGACTGAAAACTAACCGGTTGTGGGTGGAGTCACTCACACAAGAAGTTTGATTCTGCCATCATTAGCCCCAGCAACAACCTGTCCTGGACTACTAAGTTTGTGAGGCACAAAGAAATCCATGCACCTACCCTGCCTTACCTGCTTGAGTTCTCAGTAAGCCTACCTTTCTCTGCAGTTTCTGGCCAGATTTCCTATGCAAGGATGTGGTCCCAAGGTATTTGCATGAAAGCCAGTGGCTTTCTGAACCTGGTTTTCCAACACAGAGCTTCCCATATTCCTGAAGCAGCAGTTGCTATCCATGGTACAGCACCACCTTCTCCTCTTCCTACACCTGTCAAAAACATCTTTTCAGTACTGTTTCATTTATTTATTTTTTTCCACTTATGAATTCTTATCTTTGCTTGCTTGAATTGCTTTCATTCCATTTCAGTGAAAAAAGTCATATTCTTTGGGAGCTCATGAGACAATTCAGAAACTTGAACCTCTACCATACAGTAGAGACCCTCCCACAGCAATAAAAGACTCTGAGCCTCCCCTGCAGTAGTCTGAAGATATTTTTCATGCATTTGAAAATGACTAGAAGATAATTCGGGATTTTTTAATCAAAATTGTCATACCTTCTTTCCCCTTACCCTGGACTTTTGCTGTCACAAGGCTAAAAAATAAATTGGTGGCATAGCTTAGGTGGGTTTGAGCAATGGCAGGGAAATAATCAGAGCACTTCACTGCAGCACCAAGCGTGATGAGAATATCACCTGAAGGTGGGCACAGCTATATTCAGAATCTGGTATGAAAGCACTAGTCTAAGTCCTGTGCTTGTGCTCTCCATTCTGTACCTTAAAGTGTCTTGGCCAAATTCCAGCCTATGATTAGATCTGCTATCTGGGCTTTTTGTATTATCACAGATGAAATGCCAAGCAAGAGCTTTGTTGTCAGTAGCTGTTAGTTATCCCTCCCTGAGCCGACAGGAGCTGCTGGAGCTTTTGCTAAGCTGGTCGCTGCTGCAACTTGCTTTTCATACATCTGTATGTCTCGCAGCATGCCTGCATCTTCTTAACGTTCTAAAAACAAGGCATTGTGAGTAAGAAAGGTGGAGCGGGGTGGTTGAGGGTTGTGAAGATTTTACTGCATCTGCATCTGCAGCTTGCAGATTGATAGATCTGAGGATTCATTTTTTATTTAAAAAAATAGTAAGTCAGAAGCATATACCACTGCTTTCCTATCACTGGCTTAATTGTGATTATTTTATCTAGAACTCATTTTGATGGCTTTTAGAAGACTAACATAATATATTGTGACCAAAAGGAATGAGTTCAACAAACATAATCAATTGAAATCAAATGGAAAAGGGAGTCTAATAAATAGAGGCTGCCTTCAGCCTGCCTGTGAAGAAAAGGCTGCTCCCTTGACCCCTCTGATCCAAATTTTTCAGCCCAGAGGCTATGTCTGCCCTCTGTAGTGATCTTCAGCTGCTGCATTGGGCTATTATTCTTACCTTTTACTGTTTCGGTATGTTCTTTATTCTCATCAGGTCTTCACATTTTATTGGATACATATATATATTCATTGGAAATAGCACAACTATAAAAGAGTTGACAGAAGAGATTTACAAGGTTACGTTTAGTTCCCGAGAAACATTCTTGAGACTTTCTCTGAAATCACTGAATCCCAAATCACCTCAACATACATTTCATACTGCTCTCCATCATACAGTCCACACTGGTGTACAATCCTATCTGTGTATGCTTAATAATAGGGGGTTGAGAAGATGTAATTTTGGCTCTCTTCTTTCCTCTCGGAATTATTACTTTTCTTTATTTTTTATACATAAGCTCACATAATTTTCCTTCCCCATGCTTTTTTCATCATTCTCATTTTATATGAAAACACCTTTTAAAATGCAGCTGTATGTGAGCACCACTTTGACATTAGACTATTTCTAATGTCAAATTATTTGTCTATTTCTAACAACAAGACTATTTAGTGTCTTGTTGTTATTAGCTGCTTCCTACTGTCTCCATTTTTTCCTAACAGCCGTCTCCTAAAATAACAATATCCGTTATTCAGCTATTTTTGCGTGATCTGTATGATAGCTGGTTTTTCAATTTCTGTAATTATCATATGCCTGACTGGCGCCTTCCTAATCTTCACAGCATTATTTTTCAAGAAAATATTTTTCTATTATGTGTAAAATGTTTGAAGATTTCCTTCTGAGCACATTTAATTTGTAACTGTGTTTTCTGTTTAGTATGATATTATCTCCAGGAGCTGTCTCTATGTTGCCTTTCCTACCATCAACAACATAGATTGAAGATGTACTTCTTTGTGTCTTACTTTATCCCTGAAAACTTAACTATTGAACAAGTGGGGTTCTCTTGTTGAAGCATTTTAAAGTATCTGAAGCATCATAGATGACAGAAAAGGAAAGGACAGTGTAGACAATCTCATTCCCTTGGTAATTCAGTGTTCATCTCCAATGTCTTTTAATCCATTTATCTGCAAAAGATGATGCCACCAACATGCTCAAGAAAGAATGGCATACACCTGGTTAGACAGCAGGGTTAAATGTATTTTTTGATACATAAAGGTAATTTATTTCTCAAAGTGAAATAAATATAGATTTGCCATAATTTTGCAGAAACCATAAATTTGAAGTTTTCAGCTAGGAACTGAGCTTCAATTTTTATTCTGTCAGTAAAACCTAAAAGATGGATGTAAGTGCCTAAAAGCAGTATTTAGGATCTAGACTTTTTGATTTCTTGAGATATACCCTTGCTTTTTCTTGGATCAGTTTCAACTTTTGCTTCCACCAATACCCATTCTCCATAAGTCACTTAATGCTTCCTTCTGCGTGGCCAGAAAGGATCCCAAAGACCTGTCACACACTTTTCCTTGAGATATTTCTGGTGCTTGATTGGCAGTAGCTTTTAAAATTGTTTGACAGCCATACTGGAAACTCACTGGGCAGTGCTAGATCTCTCTGCATTTAACACTGAAGGAGATGTGTACCATGCCTGCTGGGAGAATATGGACTTATCTTGATGATGACCTAAGGCAGACTAGAGCATTCACACTGAATTTTGTGTCATTTTAGAGATGCAGTATGGAGCAGAGAACCTGAGTGGTCACTCTTTCTCTTTCCCCCTCTTTGTTACATAAGGCTTATGTATTTACTACCCCAAATGATGCCTTAGCCACACCTTTTCACTTTGAGATCATAGGTTTCTGGTGCCTACCCCCAGTGTCAAGACTTTGCTGTTGGGTTATTTTTCCATAAATTTAATCTAAACATAATTAGTTTCCTTACTTTCTAGTCATACTGTTCACTCCTCTCTATTTCTTTGCATTAATTTTTTATCTATTCTGATTTTTACAAAGTTTCAGATCTGTATAGTTAGTTCAGTTATGAGCAGTATCTGTTATTTCATCACCTCAACTGGGACTATACTGTGTCATCTAAAACCTTGGAACTTATCCCAAGAACCATGTTGCATCCTTGGGCTCATTCACAAAAATGAATTGAAATCGAATTTAGTTACGATCCTGATTCCTTTCATTGAATCATAGAATAGCCCAGGTTGGAATGGGCCTCAAAATATCATCTGATCCAACCTTTCGTGGGAAAGGGAGCCTAGATGAGATTACACAGCACCCTGTCCAATTGCATCTTGAAAACCTCCAGTGATGGTGACTCCACCATGTCCCTGGGGAGGTTGTTCACTGGAGTGAATGATTGTTTTCACTGCAAAAAATGTCTTTCTTATGTTGAGATGAAACCTCTTCTGGTGCAACTTGCACCCATTGCCCCTTGTCTTCTCCATGTGGCTCCTTGTGAAGAGAGAGTCTCTGTGCTCTTTAGACATCCTTGAAGTACTGGAAAACTGTGATGAGGTCCTGCCCTGAGTCTCCTCTTCTCCAGGGAGAAGAGACCTAACTATTAGTCTTTCCTCATAGGGCAGATTCTCCAGCCCTTAGTCATCTTTGTGGCCCTCCTTTGGACCCTCTCCAGTCTGCCTGCATCTTTCTTGAATTGTGGGGACCAGAACTGGATGCAATACTCCAGGTGCAGCCTGACAAGCGCTGAGCAGATTGGAATGATCACATATCTATCTCTGCGAGTAATGCCCCTGCAGATGCAGCCCAGGATCTGACTTGCCTTTGTTGCTGCAGCAGTGCTCTGCTACTCATGTTCAGCTGGTTGTCCACCAGGACCCCCAGGACCCTGGGGGGTGGCTGCTGTGGCTCCCCAGCCACACAGATCCTAGCCTGTACTGGGCTCTTTGGTTATCCTGGCCCAGGTGCAGGACTTTGCACATGTCTTTGTTAAACTTCATACTGTTCTTGCTAGCCCACTCTTCCAGCTTGTCCAGGTCTCTCTGGAAGATGGCTATCCCTTCAGATGTGTCCACCTCACCACCCAGTTTAGTGTCATCAGCAAACTTGGTGAGGGTGCTTTCAGTCCCATCATCCAAGTCATTCATGAAGATCTTGAACAGCTTGGGCCCAGTATCGATTCCCGGGGGACGCCACTTGTGACAGGCTGCCAGTCTGAGAAAAAACCTGTATTATTTCTCAACCTATAATTTTGAAAAGTCAATACCTAGCAGTTTTTTTTCCCCTAGCATATTTAAAGTACAGTCGGTAAGTAAAATAGAGTGTAGTTTATGCTAGGTGGGTTTAGCTAGTGGAAGGCAAGAGAGGGAAGGACAGATCTGTTCCTAAGATGTCTCAGCAATATGAAGGTAGGAATAGCTAGGAGGACTAAAACTCAGTGTTATTTTCTTTCAGTTATTGGTTGGAGACATGTCTTGCTGTTAGGTAATCTCTCAGAAGGGCTGGAGCTGGGAAATTGTCCAACTGACTGTGTGGTTTTGTTAGATTATGTTGGGACTTTGGGTGATATAAGGCATCCTTTATTTGATTTTCTGGGAAAAGAAGGGAGAGGTTGATTTATATTTCTGTTCTGAATTATTAAGTCATTTATTTTACTGTAGTGTCAGGAGTTCTCAGCTGAGATCACATCCCGTCTGGGAGGACAAAATAAAAATACATTGTCACAGCTGCAGTGCCAATGGTGTTACAGGCTAAATAGTATGGTGATGTCAAACAACTTGCCTAAGGATAGAGAACAGCTCAATGGCAGAGGTGTACACGAGCTCCAATCTCAGTCTTCAGCTACTGGCCCACACTGTCTGATGAAAGTGGCTGATACTAGAAAAGGGGAGCTGCAGTCCCAGGCCTCAAATGTGGAGTTTCACTGGAGATGATGGTGGGACCTCCCCCAGTTTGTATCCTTCCCTGGAAAATGATGGGTTTTTGTAATCCCCGGCTGTACCTGTTTCCCACAGGCAGCTTTACTTACCTGTGCCAGCATATCCATAAGTCCTGCAGTTATGTTCAGTAAGTTAAACTTTCTCCTTCCAGAGCTTTATTGCTACAGCTCTGCTCTTACCCAAGGTATGGGCAACACTTTCCTGTGTTGGCAGCTGTGGTCTTCTGAATACATGATTTCAAACTGGGGTGTATAAGCCTTATGGCTGCACTTTTTCTTCTAAAAGCCACTGCTGTTTGTCTAATAAAGTTTATTTCCTGTGGGAGAAATAGAAATGCCATGCTTCTTAGTGGAGATTTTTTTTTTTAATTTTATTGTGTTTTTGATAAGTAAACAATGCAAACTAAAACTGAGTATAGCAAAGCACAATTTCTGTGCCAGACATTCTTCTGTACAGGCTGATGAAATACATTTCACAGCCATAATCCTCAGTCATCTGCTACACCAATTCTCTGTTCCATTTAAAAATCCTGGTATTACTGCAGCAACTGACGAAGCACTTATTTCAGGGATCAACACTGAGGTCGTAGCTTCCTTTCTGTGTTTAATTAAGAAGATTACTTACCATTTGTCTACCTAAAATAATAAGGGATCTTGTGCACTCTGTTTCAGTGGTCTTTGAAGCTGTTGGCCAAAGGCCAGTGACCTGTCAGTAATGATGGCCTCCAATGCTGTTCAGAGCCCTCCCCTTAGAGCATCGGGCAGATGATGATAATCTTCCCTTCCTGTCAGAGCAGTGAAAAAGCAGTAGGTGCCACATTCTGACACTTTTATGACTCATTTCATCTCCGGGCTGACAGAGCTATACAGACTATTAAGCCTTCCCTTTATATGTCTCCCATTGTAATCAGAGTCTATTTTTAGTCTTTTTTTCTAAAAAGGAAAAATTAAGATCAAGGAAATTTAACACGTTTTTTACGATAACTCTCTGTGAAGAGAGTGGGGATTTTGTTTGGCTGCTGTGTTACCTTACTTTGAGGATGGTGAGGCATGGGAACAGGTTGCCCAGAGAAGCTGTGGATGCCCCATCCCTGGAAGTGTTCAAGGCCAGGCTGGATGGGGCTTTGAGCAACCTGGTCCAGTGGAAGGTGTCCCTGCCCATGGCATGGGGGTTGGAACTAGATGATCTGTAAGGTCCCTTCCAACCCAAACCGTTCTATGATTCTATGATTTTTCAGACCAGACCGAGGACACAAACTCAAGTAATCCAAATTCTTGGGACAAATAATTCAGTTGAAAGAGAAATGGGGAGTCCCTCCGCACTCCTTCCCCACCCACACATCCACTGTGCCCAGAAGGGGATAGGAGAGGGAGTGGAAGGGGCTGCAAGGCTTTTGAACCATCAGACAGGTGACATCCTCAGAAGTAGCCTGGCACCGTGGCAGTGTGTGTGGGAGAGACAGCAGGGAGCGGGGGAGTGCTTCAAAGGAGCTGCTGCTCTTGCTGTGGAGAGCCCTGGGTAACTCACAAGCAGAATATTGCGTGTCTGGTTGTGAGCTGGAAGGCAACATTGCCAGTGTGGCAGTTCACTCAGCAGCATGACTGTCCTGCCAAGTGAGGGGAATAATAAACCAGCCTGGAGAGTCATGGTGTGCAGATCATGTTGCATTACTACTCTTGGAGTTCAGGGTCCTTCTGCACCCTGGGCTCTTTGGGGTCTTGTACACGTGAGTCACAATGGTAACTTGACATCTTTGCTTGTGCAAGGTGCTCAGAACCTGGATGGGATGGCAGACCTAGGGTGAAGCCTCTCTGTCCTCCTTGAAGGGGTCATGAGTTTCTGCAAGGGCAAGTGGCAGAGTCTAGGCTAGCATTTTTTTTCACAGAAACATCACATTTATGGTTCTGGCTTCGCAGCATGGAGAAACAAAAAGAAGTACAGTATGATGAACACAGTGGAAGAAGTCATGCTCTTCAGGGAGCAAAATACATGGGAGACACCTTGCAGTTTCTAGCAAGGGAGTTGGTCAGTTTTTAATTTTCAGGAGTCTCTCTTGGTAGAATTGCTTGCCGGTCTGATAAAACAATTATATAACTGATACATGTCCCAGTACACGCCCCCTCTGCAAGGTACCCGCCAAAGAAAAAATGCATCCTTTTTTTTTAGGCAATGATTCTCATTCTGGCTGCCTAGTCCTGTACTGAGTTTTGGGTGAATTCTGTAACGGACAAAACATAAATCACCTTAATAACTGAGCAACCCATCATCAACACAAAGGGTGCCTTAGCTCCTGGACTTACGGATGCAGTGAAGTTGTAGAAAGCTCTGAACAAAGCTGGTGCGGGTGGGAGGAGAAAGGGAGGGGAGGAGGTGAGCTTGGGAGCTGTGCTCACAGATCACTCATCCAGATTTCCATTCTGAGCCATGAGTAATAGGCCTCAATAATTACTCTAGGGACAAGTTCCCGGAATACCTGATGGTCCTGTGCTGGATTTTGGTGTTATGATGAAAATATTGACTTGATATGTAATGAAAAAACCCCCACATTTCTGAAACTACAGGATTGAGTTTTTTGAGTCATCTCCTACAGTATTGCAAAAAACAGTGGACAAAATTATGCCTGCTTAGCTGCACAGATATCAATAGGGTTGAAGGATTTGCTGTTTTAGGAGTTTTAAAGGTGGCCTAGGTGTCTCAAATGAACAGTGTTATGCGTTGCATTCCTCTGCTGCCACTCTCTTCAATATTTACTGCTGAAAAACAGTTAAGTAACAGAAATGTTCTCACTTATTACTTACTTGGTTATAGTGTGCTCATCTTTTATATGAATTAAGAAGTTTTAAAAACATGCTACATACTAGATTACAAATTTTTTTTAAATAGAACTTCCTGTATATATTGGTTTCTAGATACAAAACCCCTCCAAAATTGTGGACCTCTTTTGTTTGTACTTGAATAATGATTTTTGCTTCTGGACATCTCTGGTAAGCACCAGCAGTATAAATGCACAGAGTCATACGGTTCTCTGTTAACTACCTGTCTGAACTGGCTCTGGATTAATTCCATTTTAAAAAAGACTGGAATAAGGGATACTTAAAAATTTGCTTCCTGCAGTGAATATTTGATCTGCTAAAATGTGAAAGACTGTACTTTTTGAGAAAAAGCGTTTACTTTTGTACAATTTTTAAGCATTTTCAATATGACATTGTAATACAAAGGGGTTTTTTTGCATACCACAATCCTGAATATTGAAGGTACAGTAACAGTTTGGAACTAGATTCCAGCTTTTAAGTATAACACCTGGTTTTATTTGGTACTCCTCTTGGATTGCCCCAGGAAAATGCTGTCCCTCTTTCAGCAGCCCTCCTACCAATGTCACTTGTGCTGGTGACAAAGGCTCTTAGAGCCCTGCTCATCCTATTCCCAGTAATCAGCAGTAAGCAGTAAGTGAACCTCAGCTGGATTGGCAACCCTTTCCATGGTGCAGAGGGAGGGGAGGACCTTGCACTGTTCCCACTTGCTTAGGGGTCTGGAAACCATTCTAGAAACCTGGAGCCCTCTCAGCCCTGTAAATGGGAACCCTGCAGCAGGCAATTCCTTATTGTACAGATGTGATGCAGAAGCAAGGCCTTGGATGCATACCTGAGGATTTCACAGAATCATTGAGGTTGGAAGGGACCTCTTGAGATCCTGTAGCCCAATCTTCTTGCTCAATGCAGTCAACTACAGCAGGTTGACCAGGGCTGTGTCCAGTTGGCTTTTGAATCTCTCCAAGGACGGAGACTCCACAACCTCTCTGGGCAACCTGTGCCACTGCTCACTCCCCCTTGCAGTAAAAAAGCGTTTTCTTGTGTTCAGATTGAATTTCTTTTTTTTCAGTTTGTGCCCATTGCCTCTTGTTTTCTCAGTGGGCACCACTGAGAAGAGTCTGTCTCCCTCATCTTCATTCCCTCCCTCCCATCAGGTATTTATGCACATTGATAAGATCCCCTGGAGCCTTCTCTTCTGCAGGCTGAACAGCCCCAGCTCTCAGCCTCTCCTCATAAGAGGGATGCTCTGGTCCTGTAACCATCTGAGTGGCCCTGCACTGGACTTGCTTCAGTATGTCCATCTCCCTCTTGCACTGGGGAGCCCAGAACTGGACACAGCACTGGACACACTGGTGGCCTCACCAGTGAGCCCAGAACTGGACACAGCACTGGACACACTGGTGGCCTCACCAGTGAGCCCAGAACTGGACACAGCACTGGACACACTGGTGGCCTCACCAGTGCCCAGTAGAGGGGAAGGGTCACTCCCATGACCTGCTGGTGATGCTTTTCCTAATGAAACCTGGAAGGCTGTTGGTCTCCTTTGCCCTGAGGGTGCATTAGATTTCTTGTTTCATACTTGAAAAGCAGCACCAGCCTGAGCACAAGAAGACCTGCCCAGTAGTCAGTCCTCTGACCAGCTGTTGAGAAAGCTGTTCCATGGAGTTGAAAACATGTTCAGCAACATGAGCTGATTTCCAAATGCAGTAGGGCTTACACTCATTCATCTTGCTGTCAGAACACCCCACACAGCACAGAAAGCAGCTCAGCAAGCAAAATATAAGCCCCAGGTGGCAAAGCCTGAGAAATGAGTTAAATATAACTCTATGAAATAGCTCTAATGGCCATGGCAAATAGGACTTTTATGTTAGCCTGAGAGATGCATTATGTTTGGCGTTTTTTTCTCCTTTTTTAGTGGCTGTCTATGAAACAAAATATATATTCTTCATTTTAAAATGTAAAGAAAGAGAACCATACATGTGGAAGCAGATAGCCTTTCCTGGCAACTAATAAACTCAGCTTTCTCTTTCTCTGCAACTTAGCCATGCACACACTTACAGATGTATTGTCATTACTTACCTGAGCATCTTTCCATCACCTATGGTAAATATAAAAGTGTTGTTGTATGAATGCCTCTGTCCTCACACAATTCCCTGCTCCCTGGGATCAGAAGTATAAGTCTTCTAACATTGCTACTTATTTGGGGAAAGAAGGAAATAGCAGAGTAAAACATACTAACCTTTTCTGATCTTAAAAATTTTGGCACCCTTTTAAGAGGCAACAGATCTTTACGTCCTGAGGATGACTATTTGGGACTCTTTGCAACAGAATTAATGGAGTGTGGGCCTTCTGCAATTTTAAGGCACCACTGACAAGTTCAGCTTTAGAGAAATTTCACTTGCCTGTGTAATACTTTTGCTTCTGTTCATTTTTTTCAAGTTAATATAATATATATGGTGTTTCCTCACTGCCATGAAAAGATCCCAGCAAGACTTTTGGAGGCTTTTGGCATAAAAGCTGACCTGACGCTTTTATAAAATGAACAATCATTTAATTTATTTAGGTAACCTGGAGCTGCAGCCACTATAACTCAAGTTATAACTAATCTCTTCTCTGTTTCTAGCTGTGGCCTCCACCAGCAATTATGATACATACAGGAATTTAAAAATTTTTCAAATCTTATCTTAAGTTAAAGTTAGATGACTGGGTAGCAGGGAGGGTGTAGTAGAATTTTTAAGTTGTGCTTTAATATAAATAATATTTAAGAGAAAAAAGAATAGAGAAAATGAGAAAAAAAATTATGGGAAAAAATAACATAGGAGAAAAAAAATATATTGACTGTCATAACAGAGGAGGTGACAAACAAATTATAAATAATTTTTGCTGGTGAGATTATGTTTGTTTAAGAACTTGATTTGTCCTAATGTGGTCCAGACTTCTCTGAGGAACTAAAAGTGTGATGCACTCACACAGAAATGTGGCTAAATACAGAGAATTTTTTCAAAGGCTTAGTTTGTGTTAAAGCATTATAAAAACAGTTGAGGTTTTCCATGTGAACTGACTGAGTACTCTTAAAATGTCATCCTTTAACTCAGTTCTCAGCGCAGAGGGACTGATTTATGATGAGGAATGATCTGTGCTTGGAAGATATGAAGAGCCCATCGTTGGAAAAGCCTCACAGAGCACCGGGCAGGGAAATGGTAAACTAGACAACACCAGGATTTCAAGTCAGCTGTCAGCTTACTGGTGAGAAGAACCTTCAGTGTATGGGAAATGGTTTGATATTAATAACATATAATTGAAATAGAACCTTCAGCAAAGTCTGGTCTGTTCTTAGTTTCAAAGTAGAAGTGGTGAGAACATCAGTTGTCTATAGGCAAATAATAGCTGGTTTAGACTTTAAAACTGAGAAGAGTTTTCTACTTAGATTGCTTCAACTGAACTAAAGGACCTTGGAAGCTCAGTTCTAAGGTAAAGGGTGATTGCTTATTACCTGTATGTTTACATTTGAGTAGTAACCCCAGAGGCTCCATGCCACAGCTGTTCTTCCTTGTCTGTGAGCTATATAAACAAGTACTACATTGTTCCTAACTTGGTTTTCTTCAGCATCAAGGAAGGATGAACTGATGTAAGTGGGAAAAGAGACCTGGTTACAGATTGCTCTGAATGGACTGATTTGGAAGATCACAGCCTGGCTGTAAAAGCAATGAAGGGTAAATAGCGCCTCTGATGCAAACCATGTTTGGGGAAGAACCATATCACTAAGCATTACCAATTTTGTCTAGATTGTGAGTGTCATGTGTTTATATTTTAGTTAGATTAGCCAGAGGACACAATAAGCATTTATGCTGCCTTTATGCCAATTTTATGCTGGCTTTGAGAAAATATCTGATGCCTATTGGCACAGAGCACATTGGTTCAAAATACCTTGAATAAATATTAAATAGCAGAATGAATTACAAGGGTGCAGTATTTTTAATCCTGTATTAATGGCCTGAAAGTTGGATTTACAGTGCTGTAAAACCCTGATCTGAGAACAGAGGCAGATTGGCATGTGGAGCTGAGGGACAGGGGATACAAGCTGGGTTATTTGGCAGCTTAAGCCCAGTGATAGCTAGTTGTCCAGGAGATGGAAATTATACTTACGTGATATGCAAGGTGGAAAGTTAGCCATAAAGAGAAGCATATTGATAGTGCTACCTCCCAATGTTAAGTAATGGGGGAAATAGTAATATTAATGGAGATAGCCTTTGCACATTTGGCTCTAGGTGTCAGACCAGTCTGAAAATCTCTGTGTGCGGGGTTGATCCTGGCTGGCAGCTAAGCCCCCACCCAGTTGCTCGCTCACTCCCCCACAGTGGGACAGGGGAGAGAATCAGAAAGGCAAAAGTGAGAAAACTCGTGGGTCAAGATGAAGACAGTTTAGTAAGTGAAGGGGAAAAAAGAAAAAAACCCAACATGATTCAAAGGCGATCACAGCAGACTGATGCTCAACCTGTCTCTGAGCAACAGCTGCCTTGGAAAAACTGTCCCCCAGCTTTATTGCTGAGCATGATGTTACATGGTATGGAATATCTCTTTGGTCATTTTGGGCCAGCTGCCCCAGCTGTGTCTCCTCACAGGATCTTTTCCACCCCTGACCTACTCACAGTGGGAGCAGAGTGAGAAACAGAGGAGGCCTTGGTGCTGTGCAAGCACTGTCCAGCAACAGCCAAAATATTATTGTGTTATCAACATTGTTCTGGTTACAAATCCAAAGCACAGCACAATACGGACTGCTATGAAGAAAATTAACTCCAGTCCAACCAGACCCAGTACACTCTGTTAAACAGGCTATCCGTTGAAACCAGTACACAGGATGGAGGAAAGGGCTTGTCATGCTGAAACAGCATGGCTGGAAGGAAATTCTGTGCATTGTGACACACACATGGACGTGTCAAAATACTTAGGTTCTCTTGTAAATTCAGTTAGAACAGCATTTTCTCCACTACTTCACTGAAGGTGGGTTTCATGCTTATATAACAGCTTGTGGAATACAGTCCTTAGCTTTTCTCTGCATTTTTCACTAACATTTGAGTCCACGAAAGGTGTATTTTTGAAAACTCTTTACTGGTGGAAGAATTGCTCCACTGGTAAATGCAGAAGTTACTGCTCTTCATCATGTTGAATGTAGGTTTAAGTACAGTGAGGGACCCACTGTAGCCAGATTAGGTTTTGGTTTTCCTGTAGGTCTAATAAGAACTTCAGTTAATTGCCCATTCCACATTCACAGGTGGCAAGTTTGTTTTTGTGCAGGGTCAATGCTTGGTCAATGATGTGGACTGGTTTTGGTGGGTGCTTCAATATCTGCCTGGTGGTGAAGGGTTTATGTAACATGGTGAAGCAAAAGACAAAAGAGGATTTTTAGGTACTGAGAGAGGGTGAGGTGGACAGGTGGGTGGACACATACACATGTCATTGGATTTCAGGTGTGCACAGCCTTTACTCATGGCAGCTCGGAGAGAAGGGCAGAGTGAATGTAGGGCAGTTTGTACCTGCCTGTATAGACCTCTCTCCTAACATAAAGCTCAGCATCATTTTCCCCAAGCCAAAGGGGATCCTAGAAGTCTTTGGCATGTGAAATTTTCAAAATGTCCACCTCTCTTCTTCGATGCCACTTTTGTAACTGGAAATTCCTGCCTACATCCGTCCCCAGTCCTTGTGAGGCACTGGTCCAGGTTGGTCACAGGGACAGCCAGAACTCCTCCTCATCCCATCCTCAGAGGCCCCCAAACCCTTCCCTACACTGGTAGTTGGGTTGATGCTACAGAGGGTGTGGATCCCAATGGAGGCAATCCAGTCCTTGGGGAGCAACAGAAATTCATCCTGGTGCCCAGACAGCTGGTACAGTTTAAGAGCAAGAAGCAGCAGAGAACATCCAGAAAAAACCAGTGGCTTCCAATACCTCTGCCACGCTTGGGTAGGAACAAATGGGGACAATGTTTCTGCCTCAAGGAGTTGGCAATACAAGGCCTGAGCCTCTCTTGGGAGCTACGGATTTGGTGCTTTGGTTTTTCTTTAGGAGGGAGGATGTGGGCAGAGCAAGAGAAGAGTTGATCAGCTCATGAAACAGAAGGCTGGACAACTGATCATATTGACAATCAGTATTTGTCACTTTCCTAAAATGACTGGTTGATAAGACTTGAAATCTGACAAAAATATGAAACTCAAAACCCACAAAGACAACTTTCCTGAAGTCAGCTGTCCCTCCATAGTTGCACTTCTGCTTTTAGGTGCAGAGAGTGATACTTCCGCATAGAATTCACAGTTTGAGGGATACTTTTACACAGAAGTAACATTCATTATTACTTCTTCTCCTTGCACAACTGTTTGTTTAATACCCTGGTTTATATGTGCACGTGTTATACTTTAAGAATAACTATTTGTTCATTCTAACTGAGAATATTAATTATTGGAATTTAAAAAAGCTTAATTTGAGATACCTCAGAATGCAATCATTACACTTTCTTTCACTGTTGGAGTTTGACACTTTTGAATTTGGATTCCAAAGAGAAATTTCTAGGATGAGTGAAGTCTGAGGTCTCTAACATACTTCTATGAGTGATTTTTCTAACTAGTATTCATTGTGTAGCCTTTGCAACAATAGCAGTGAATGAATTCCATTCTAATTTAGAGAAAAGAGTAAAGTGAGGGTCATACCAACAAAGTATTCTAGAAGAAAATGGATAAAATAGAATGAAAACTTTTTATTTCATTAAAATGAATAACTCATCTGTGGGTGATGAAAGTGTGCTCTTACCTGACAAAAGAAAAAAACCACATGGCTGAAGGTAAATTGTAAGATAAAAAAAGGTTGAATTTAGTTTAACATTTATCACATAGACCAAGGACTTTGAAAGTCAACAGATACCTCTCTGCTCTGCACAGGAATTTAGATTTCCCTAGACCTCTATGTCCTTTGAATTCTGCAGTGATACAGATATATATGTTTTAGTTTGGCTGGCAGCCATGGTAAAACATGCCAGATAATTACATAATTTATACAATGCTTTCAACCACTCCACTTTCTTTACTATCAGAAAATAAACCCACCTTTAAATATATGAATTGCGAAATAGATGTTGTGTAGGAAACAATTTATTTTTGTCCTTTGATGACACACGACCATGTATATGTTGAAAAGCGAGCACAGCTCCTGCCTTTAAGGTGAAGGGGAATGGATTTTTACCAAAGTGTTTTCCTGGATTTTCTAGCTGCTTTTATTGTTACGAAGCATGCCTTAAATCTTTTTATCTATGCTTCACCATCATAAGGCAGGCTGAATATTGTGCCATCAGCACAGGCTCTACTGACAATCTAAACAGTTAGCAGTACAAGCCTTTTCAAGTCCACATCAAAGATGCCATCTGCTAATAGTGGTAGTCCTGCTTACAGTGCTCTCTGGGTTGTAACTAGACAAGAATTCAGTAGAAACAATAGGGACTGGGCTTCAAACATTCTTGGTAAAAAGGATCTATCTGCTAAATTAAAAAGGAAAAGAATCCCTGGGGGGATGCACAAGAAGTGATATTTGTGTATTGATTCCTCTGAATAAGCAGACTCCCTCTTTATGTCTCCTTTAAGGACATAAACCTAAAACATTCAATGACCTGCTTGAAAGTTTTGTTCAGGTTTTCCTTTTCATCCTACTCTACTAGCTTTTCCTTGGCTCTAACACAAGATTTAGTTTGCTTTGTTTTGCTATTTATTTGCCTGCCAATGTATACCTTTTATATTTTGTTTCCCATACAATCATAATAAATGAAGTACTTCCCTCTTTCATGCTTTTAAAACACACATTATTTCAGTAGCATTGTTATCAATGCTTTAGTAATATATGACTAACTCTGTTGAGTTGCTTTTTTCTTAAAGTGAGTTTTTGTCTGCTTGTAAAAAAAGGTTTTCTTAATGGAAATAGGAATAAATAAAGCAAATGTTCTGACATGGTCTGATACTATAAACACTCATTCACTTTCCATGGGATATTAAAGGAAGCTACCTCCCTGAACTGTTAGATCTTTCAGTTAGTTACTAAAATCCCTAATGGAAATGCAGGTAGAATCGTTCTGTTTCACAGGACTCCCTTGTTTCCACTGAGCCTTTTATTTATTCATTTATTTATTATCCATTAATATAAAGTTATTTAAAACAATCTTTTGAAACCCTGTTATACACATAGCAATGAAAAATGGGATAACAGTACTATGTACCACACTTCAAAATAACTTTGATATCAATAATAATGAACTCTTTTTCCTTCTCTAAAAACCTACTTATCCTGAATACATAAGCAAGGCAGAAAACCCCAAAGAAAACTAGGTAATAAAAAGAAAATAAGTTGAGTTATTTCGAAGAGCAGTTCTTGCTACCATCTTTCTCTTTCATCTCTCAAATTCTCCATGACTTAACCTCATTTCTCAGCTTCTGATTCATCTGATTCTTGCCTGACATTACAGTGGAGTGGACAGAGAGTACATCAAATACCAACATTAACTTCAGCTGTACTCTAGGTATGAAAGGATCTTCTTGTTGGAGCTCTACAGAAGCTCAGACACCATATCTACAGCTCCAAAGACAGGCTCAGGCCTTGTATTGCCAGCTCCTCGAAGGCAGAAACATTGTCCCCATTTGTTCCCACCCAAGAGTCTGCACCAGAAGCAATTTGAGATTGCCTCTAGGAATATTAGTCCATGTCAAATACCTTGTAACAAGTCAGCCTTACTGGACATCTAATAAGCTTTATTTTTTCTCATCTGTACTAGTATTTCCATTCTATGTTTCATGCCATGTACCTGCCCGTATGTGGTCACAGAACTGAGGGGATTGTAGTTTAGCCATAACATTCTGCAATAAATTCAGCTTATGCTCCTGTATCTTCAACTTGTTTCTCCCATGTCCTCACGTCCTTATGACGACAAAACATTCCATATTTTACAGAAAAAACAAGACCTAAAATCCTTTAATTTTTAGAGAATGCCCCCTTAGTCTCTTACTGAATCCCCAAATTAAGCAAAGGATAATCCAAATTAAAATTAACTGAGTTACTGAAAAATCAGAATTATTTCTGATTGCATTGTTTTTCATTAACTTTTTCCTCAAGCTATGAATCATTGTGCAACTCAGGGAGCTCCAGTCAATGCTGAGTCTGCTCCCTTTCTGCTCTTTCTAAGAGGTAGCCAGGCAGTTTGGTCAAGGATGACACAGCCGGAAAGAAGCTACAAGCCTCACAACCATGTGAAAAGGACAACGAGCTGGTGACATTGTCTTATGGGACAGAGGAGAGAAGCTGAGGACAACAGGCAATGATCTACATGGGGTGAAGTTTGAAAGGAAAGGACCCAACAGTGGCTAGCAGTCTCAGAAAGATTTAGGATCTTTCAGCAGATCTTGTGCAGATCATGTTAAATGAATTAATGCTTAATGTCCTGTATAATTTAATTGTTATGGTTTAATTTACAGCTTTGCAATTATAAAACATTTAATCAGTTGTTTGTTACATCATTAGACCTCACCTTAAATCACCAAATACATAAATAAAGCATTCTATTAGCTTCATTTTACATTTCTGACACATAAGTAGAAGTGGTGTCACTCTACAAAGCATATGACCCCTGTGCAATGATCATATGTCCTTCAAAAAAATTGTTTGAAGTCTCAAAACCTTTGTCAGAGCTCTTCAGGAGAGTAAAGAGAAGTTTTAAAAATAGGTACAAAACTAATTAAGAGTTTGCAAATACAGTGGAAGTAAAAGGTCTTTGCAGAAGGTTAATAGCAGGACACCATGCGGCTGTGTACTCAGACTGTTATTTATTGTGTCTATAGATCATATTAGTAACCTCAATCGATCTGAAGATTACAGCATGGGGGTGTGGCCAAGTGCCAAGTTTTGAGGAATTACCTGCCTCTCTGCACAAGCCAGCATCCCATATGAGTGAAGCAGTGAACAGAAGCGTCCCTCTGGTCTGGGCAAATGCCATAGTGTTAGAAGGTGAAAGCTGCTACTTAGGAAGCTTTGCAATGGCTGGGGCAGGAAAAGAGAAGGCTAAAACAGGGTCACTGGTCTGAACCAGACACGTTTTTGGAAATCAGTACTAAAATAAATGGAAGTATTCACTGTGGGCATAAAATAAGTAATGGTGCCAAGGCAAAATGCAGTATAAGATGCAAAACAAGACATATGGTTGTTAAGCCTTGGTACTTTTAAAGGTGACTGTGAATTCAGTTTTGAAGGCAAAGCAGCTTTTTGCAACTCTGTTTTCCTCATGGCTTTTGCATAAGAAATGTCTAAACTTTATATACCTAAACATTCATATTTAGCAAAGAGAATCTTCGATGCTTACCTGTCTTTTTTTCAATGAGCAAATTATGCTTGTATTTTCACAAAGCAATCTTTTGTACAAGATTGTGTAATACAAGATACTAGATTAACGTTAACCACATTTTTAGATAAAATTTTTGAAGTCCTCACTCAAATTTTTATTTACTGCTTGTTTAGGTAGTCTTCCTGAATAACAGAAAGTATTGAAAATAAAAGATACCAGGAAACTAGTCCTCTCCAAAGCTTTATTTCTGTTTTTGCAAAGGTATTGAATGGATTCTGCAAAAGCCCTGTCAGGTTCTCAGTATATTACATATTAGTCAAGCTATAATTCTTCCTACCCATGTTATGCCATGTTATTTCTTGATGAACTCTTTGGTGCTACTCAGGCAAAGAGAAAGGTGCCAGTAAGTTCAGTGCGATAAGTCTATGGCACTTCTGCTTGCATCACACCGAGGAAATTGAAAAACATCTGTCTTTTCTTTGCAAAGAAAAACATTATTTTAAAAGATATTTAAACAGTATTTAAAAATTCCAAGGAAAGCCCTGTACATTAGAATGCCTATTAAATAATTACTATATAGGATTAACAACACATTAGTCAGACATGAAGGGCTGACAGGTAAAATGAGCTTTGCATTTCTTGTTAACCTTGATTTGGGTTCCTTTGTCAAATCCTCACTAATTAATTTAATTTCACATTTGCATAAAATCAGTAGAAGATCCAGCACTGTTTCTACCTTCTTTTTCCTTGCACTTTTTTGAAATACAAAATATTTTTAATTGTGGTTACTCTTAAATGAGTTTTTTTAAATCTTATTGACACCTGGCCAGTTGGCTGTGAAAAGAAAAGTGTTCAAGAAAGTGTTTAACAAATGAAAGAGGAATTAGTCAGGCTGCAATGACCTTTTCAAATGCCTGCTTCCATTCAAAAAGGGGGAAAAAACCCCCCTGAGATTGTCACTGTCAAAACAACAGTGTTTTTGTGAAAGATCACTGAAAAAATAACTGTTCCTATGTGTACCATACACACTGGTGCATTTCTTCTCTTGCTCTTGGATGTGTGAACGCCTCAGCTATCCCCATGAAATCTATCCACTGTGATACCTGCCCTTGGCATCACTAATGATGTCAGTGATACCACTATGGAGAACAGTGATTTCTCACAAAGCTTGAACGGTCACATCGGGTTCATAAAGGTGAACTTTTGGGCAACTCAGACACTTATTCTCTCCCTAGAATGCATTTCAACAACTTAAAAAGCAAGTGCAGTGGTGGCTGTGAACAAGCTCTTCAGGGATGTTAGGCAGACATTATAGGCAGACAACTTTGTAATTTGCCTCTGGAGAATTTAACTTAAACTGCACAACAATGTCCTTTGTCATGTTCTTTCTCTTTCCATCTTTTTGAATGCTACAGTTTGCACACCAAAGGGGTTTTATGTGGTGGGGAGTAAAAAAGAGCATGCTCACATAGTGTATTTGCTGCTCCTTTGATGGTTTGCCCTGTCAAAACCAGTTGTTCACCTACTCAATAACATCTGTCTGCAGCCTCTGGTTCTGCTTGGTGGGGTCATAAGTGTTTTGGTGATGGTAACCTTTGAGGGCTGGGTACACCTGAGCCTTAAGGAGTTCTTCTGTGGTGCCAGATGCATAGCTTGTTTAGCTTAACCTGTTCTTAAACTCATAAAAGCACCTGAAAATGGCCTGCATTTGCATAGGGCTGTTTTCAAACAGGAGTCTATTGCCTGGGCTCTGGCCGTTCAGTAGTTTGGACACAACACAAACCACAGCTTATGCCCTCCGGTATAGTGTTTGAAAACAGAAATGTACATTAAATGTATAACTATAGAACATGTAAATTTGTACCAAATACATAAATAGTAGCAAGGACCTGAATCCTGAGCAGAAACCTGTCCTGATTACTATTTGATCACACGAAAGGTGTGTAAACAGAGGCTGTAATTTCTCTTTGACCATACGTTCAAGCACTTGTGTTTAGCATCCTGCCTGCTTCCATATGCCTGTCTCCATACCTCTAGGTTTCTGTCAGCACTCACATGTGTTGTGACATTCCCAAATCCTCCCATTCCAGGTGTTTGCTCTGTTCCTTTCCCACCTCCAGCTATTCTTCCCCTGCTGTCTTCAGCCCCTGTAAGCCCTCCTGGGACATCCCAACACACAGCAGCCTCCAGGCAGGTGCTCGGTGATACAAAGGTGAGTTCAGTAATTTCAGCATGGCTGGGTCATCCAACCATGTACCCAAGCAGAATTACCACTGCTGTTAAATAATAGTCCTTGTTGTTCAGTAAGGGTCTCTGATGGATGTCCTCTGTAAGAATATTTCCCAGCTGAGCACTTCCTGGTGACTTAAGACGTATTGTATAATCATAGCTAAATAATAATAAATGTGTACTTTTGGGGGCTTATTTAATGATAAGTAGAAAATAGTACTAGACAAAGCACGAGAGACATATACAATGTCAATTTAAAATAAAAGACAGACTTTTTTCTGCCTGACTTATCGGCCAGGACTTTTGTCTAGACTTTTTTACAGCAGAAATTTAAAACACTTATGATTTAACTAGTAAAAAGTCTTGGTTTCGTACCTTAATGATTTCCAGGCAAATTAAATATTAAAAGCAAAGTCTGAGAAGTGTGGCTTAAAAAATCTGAAACTAAGATTCAAAAAGACATGTCTTAGTTGTGAGGGGTCTGTGTGTCTGTGCACACCTGCTAGCACAAATGATTCGGGCTCATTTAAGAATGGGTAAAATAATATCAAAGAAAGGGCTGGGGAATGATTTGTGAGTGATGATAAAATCAGAGGAACTTGTCATCCTTTATCATTCATGAAAGGAAATAATTAAAAATGGCAAGAACTGACCTCCAGCTTTTGATCCAAACCTGAAGAATCAGTCTCAAAATTTCAGCATAAGGAGACATAATTATAAAGAGCCTCAGCAGATTCTATAGAGGCTTTTGCAGAGTTCTGCACACTCCCCAGGCAGAGAAAAAAATCACATTTTTTCATGTGAAGAAAATCAGATGAGAGATGGAGAGAAAGTAAGTGTGTGTCTCACAAAATGGGTCCTTGTAGGCTGCTGTGCATATGTAAGGCAGCAGATAAAAACCATGATAATTTTGAACTCTCCTCTTTCTTGGAATCATTTATTTGTTTACTGAATTTAATTTTTGTCTCCTAATTAATGTGAAATTTCAGTAGCAGAACTGGTTTTAAATTCTATTTAGAAGAAGCCTTGAAAGGCCTTTGTACAGAACTTCTTGCCTCAAAGCAATGTACAGCAGTCCTTAAATGAGGTGTGTTGTCAGCAGTCGTTGTCACAGCAGAATAGTAACATAATAAATATTCATTTGTAGACTGTTGCAGATCTGAGAATAAAGTAAGAATAAGTTTTATTCATGTTTAAAATGCCAAATTCTTCACAATAGTAAAAAATGTAGTTTCTCTTAGATGTGTTTTTCTGCACATCCTTTGGTTCTTAGGATGATGATGTCGAAGGAGAATAGGCCTAACCTAGGGATTAAGAGACCTGCAGTGCTCTGCGTTACTTTACTGTATAACCCTGAATAAGTCACCTAGGACTGAACTCTAGGAAATACCTGCCAAAAGTTCGGGACAGAGCTCCCATTTTGGAAAAGCAGTAATGCGGAAACAGGGTATTTGCTCTTATGCAGGCAAGCCTCAGAATGGCATCCTCAAATGGCACCTGGCTTTGGGCAGCCATTTAAAAATGAAAAAACCCCTTGGTGCTAATCTTGCTGAGGGCAAGCTGGGCTTACCTGCTTTCTGCCAAGTGCTTTGCTGTCAAGAGATGTAGCGTTAAGTGCTCCGTGGCACCGTGCTGTTAGCAAGGGAGATTTCCTCCCATTTGATTGCAGTAGTTTTACATGCCCGTTCCTTGGCCGCAGCAAGACTGCGGCATGCCTTTGCAGCAGCACGTGGAGCAGCAAGCGGCTGAGAGACGGCAGGAGGCACTCCTTGGGGCAGTTCACTGAGCTCAGGAAATCCAGGAAGGTGTTTTCATGAGCAGTTTGAAATGATAGACATAGTAAGCTGTATAACCGAAACATTAACTCCAGCAGGATTAAAATAAACTGAGCTGAGAAGATGGGTGTTCTTAACCTCCTCAACATTTGTTTCAAGAGCAGGAGCCTTATAGGATCTGTATGATACGGATTACATATATAGTTCCTTCTCCTTAGCACTGCTGCATGTCCATCCATGCTGTTCCTGACTTTGCCATCATTCAGCACCTTGCTCTGCAGCAGTAGGAGTGCAGGACATGATGCAGAGTCCACTGGAATTTATCCCAAATACCAGTCAGGGATCTCTGGAATCAAAGTCTCAGTTCATTGCTTCTTAAGGCAAATGTAGTCATGTAGTCCCTCCAACCTGAAAAAATAACCATAGAAATACAGCCTTTCTACAAGCTACCTTCAAACTGAAATGAAAGGTCTTTGAGATGTGATGGTGCTTGTTTTAAAAGCTGGACCCATGTGCCAGGCAGGTACAAAGGAAGCAGAGGAGGACCATGAGGTGTGGCACCACAACAAATCTGCCATGTACGTGGGATCTCCTGTTTCCTCTGTAGCGTACAACTGTGGTACAGCTTCTCACGGTCCACCATTAATCTCTCAGGGTGGCTGCCAGCAGGGGAAAACACACAAAACTTGATTCTGGTTTTGCATTTCCTTGCTCTGTCCCTGTTCCTGTGCCAGAGATCACGATCATGCCTGAGCGGGCAATGAAGAAATGTTCAGAGTCCCAGGGCTATCTCTGTTCTTTCCTCACTTAGGTTTGCTAACTCAGCAGCTGGTCTATTTTGGCCTTCCTAGCATAAGGAAGGCCTGGAAATAAACAAGTCTCTTAGTTCCTTTGCCTCCTTCCACAGCTCTGTTTCACAGTCTTCCTTTAGGCTTTCTTCATCACCTGTAGTCTCAGCATTTCAAGGAAAATAATTGATGTCCCTGGTCAGAACTGTAAAGTTTCTCTTCTCACTCTTTTCTGACTTCATATTTTCTCCGTTTCTCCTATATTGTTTGGGGTGGTGGGGGGAGAAACGGGTTCAGGGTTGATTCTGCTGTTTCCTAGCTGTCCAAGCCAACGCAATAAAACTCGGTTGTTTGAGGCCTTCAGCAACACCAGTATTTAGATATGTATATAGGAACCTGGGAAAGAAGGGCTTCCATATGAGCGAATGCCTTTATAAATTAATGTGTGGCAAATCCCTGTCCTTCAAGAAAGACCTCTGACACCCAGCATCTCTTTCATTTTCAGAAGGAAAATATAGAATGAAGACCCCATTGTAAGCTGGCCATTTCCCTTCCTTTTGAGAAAAGTCAGCTGTTTAATTGTATGAAACTCATATTTGATGTACACTCGAGTCTTCTGGATTGCTTCACTTCTCATGGTGAGACAGAGCTTGTGCCTCAGCCTTCTTCCTGTTTCTTTTATGCCCTTCTGAAGCGTTAGAAAACAGGATTTAAAAAAAGAAATTTTGGTATTACTGTTTTTTAAAGTGTTCTTGCAAGTAAACAAAGTAATAAACTGTAGCAAGTGAGAGAGCGAACAGTAAAAGAAATATAAAGCAGACTATAAACATACTGTATATAATGGAATAACCATAATCCTAAATGTACACTAAATAACAAAGTAAAATTAGAAGTGATTTGCGGTCTGGTGATTTTGTGGTCCTGTGGTATTGTTCAACATTTAAATCAGAAGACAATTCAACTGATGAAATGCAGCATAAATGTTAAATATTACTTATTAGGTGGAATTTTACAAAACCTAGTAAAACATAATCTGCATTTTAAGGAGATTACAGTTTAGAACTAGAAATATTCAAGTATGGATGCTGAGAAAAAAGTACCACTTCAGCTATTTTTACTTACAACCATGTTGCTTTCTCAGAATTGTTATTTAAACACTGCTTTAAGATCTGCAATGCTAAGCTAGGAGTCCAAATGCTTAACTAGTCACGTCATAATGAGTTTTCACTGAAAAGATGAGAATATCTGGAGGTTTTCAAACTGTTTGGTTAATACACTGGTCAGATCTTTTTAAAGAAAAAGCCAGATCATCCATTCTTTTCTTTATAGAAAATAACATAGCTATACTTAGTATAGACAGCATTGCCACTGCATTGAGATAAAGCACAAAAAAATAATGTTACAGTGAGAATCAGTGAGGGAATACACAGGGAAAAGATGTAGCAATGCTGCATTAGAAAAGAAGGATGGTGGAATTACTGCTTGTGGTTCTCTATTTATTCTGTTGCATACCATCTTACTCAGATAATCCTAACTCCATTGTTTACAGTGCTAGTAGTCGTAATATTTGTGCTGTGTCACAGCTGCTGCATATTTATAGGCCTGGAAATCCTTTTTGCTCAGCTGAGGGACTGAGGTGGCATGGGAGCTGTTTTCACGCTGCTTGGGGGTGTGTTGCCATTATTTTCAGCCTCTCTGGTGTGATAGGGCTGCTGTTTAGAAACTGTGAAGAATCTGCTCAAATGAACCGTAGGAATAACGAGCACAGGGACATCTCAGGCTGAGATGTGTAAGTTGCTATTCAGGGACTCAAAGTAAAGTACATTAGCAGGCACTTAGTAGTAAACGTGCCCCCAGGGCCTGCTAACCTTCAAATTTAAGGATGTATTTAGGGACCATTGCCTACATTAATAACAGAAAAAGAAGACAGTTTTAATTAATATCCAGAATGTGTCAGTAAAGTGTGATCGTTCCAGGGTCTGCATTATCCTAGATGAAAATGATTGTCTTGAGTGCCTTCCCATTTTATCAGGGCAGATTTAGTCCCTATCAGAAGGTACCCTGAACCTCTGGGATTGGCACAGGCAAGACTTGGGTGAAGTGCCTCCTTTGCTGCTGCAGGAAACATGATGTCTGACCACATGCCTTGCCATCACAGGAAGAAAACATGGAGTTAGTCATCCTCTGATGTGGTGGACATCTTCAGGCACTGGAAATCAGAGGTCCTAGCCATGGTTGAGAGGTGGTTTGGATGATGAAGCAGATGCTGCCTACTGTGAAAACACCTCAAATAGGAAAGTGCTTTTATGCTCAGTCAGTCCTTGGGCTTGATTCAATTTTAAAGAGAGACAAGGATAATCTTTTCAAGGGCTGCACTGGGAGGAAGATCAGCCCTCTGATGTTTCCACACCTTTCAATTTTTGCTCTTTCCTTCCAGCTCTTTTTTCCGCCTTTGCTTTATTCTAAGCTGCATATAAAGGCAAAGTTGGGGATACTTCAGTGAAGAAATCTTACAGCCACAAAAAGCAAATCTGACTCTAATGTTCATTTATCTCTATACATTAAAAGCTCCAATTATAATCAGCAGGCAATCTGCATGCGTGAGGAATTTCAGGCGCTGAGGATTACGCTGGTAGAGGGGGGGCTTTTCCTTTAAAGTCTGCTGCACTGTATTTCTAATCAATTGTTTAGCCTTTAATCGATTGACTTTTGATTTAATTGACATTGACTGCAATCCTTTTGTTCTTTGCTCTGTTGCAGCTGTAGCTAGCACACATCTGATTGTACTTAGAGTGGGCCCAATCGTTTGTTTCCCAGGGAAGCAAAGCCTGATCCGAAGCACTTAAGTTTTCTTTGTCTTCTCTCATTGAGTATTTTGCTGGAGTTAAGAACACAGGGCCATTAGTTTCATGGCCAGCAGATCATTTGTTTTGTTTAAAAAATAGTAAATATCTGCCATTAGTGCTCCTGCAACTGCTAGCTATAGGTATGAGAATATTTCATATTTAAATTAGTTGTGAGAATTAGACTAATTAGTTTTAAGTATTAATCTATGGCTAATACCTCAAAAGTCTCAACGAAGAGAAAATGTGCCATTCTGCTGTTATGTGGCTTAAGAGAGTAAGGTAAAGCTCAGCATTGCATGTTATTTTGATTGAAAAATATTGTAATTAATTTTATCCTGACTTGGCAAATGCCTGAAGCAGCATTTGGCTGTACCAAGGGAGTGTGCTGTGCATCTCTATCAGTGTCTTAGCATTAAAGCCCTTCTGAAAAATATCTAAGCCTCTTGCACAGCATATTAAGTTTCTGCTGTTTGAGTCATACTTTGAGCTTATTGTCCAGCATCTGTGGCTTTCAAAGCTGCTAAAGCTGAAAGTTGATAATAGTAATACTGAGCTCTTGTGCTTTTCATCAAAAATGTCTCTTCAGTTCATTGATAAAGAACACGAACCACTGAGAGGCTAAATGACTTATCTACCCAGTATCACAGGAGAAGTCACTGGCAGAGCCGGAGAGAAAAGAGGCTCAAGTCACCTCTTCTAACCACAAGACTGCACTTACTCCTTGCCTCTGTAGTCAGGCATCACTGTGTCCAATTTGTATCAGTATGGTAAAGAATCTTTGAAAACGTAAATAAGTGTTCAAAAACAATGTTAGGAATTAATTCTGTGGCTTTGCTGTACTTTTTTCCTACACTTTTCTTTTTTGTTAGTGAGGTCAAAGATTATTTGCATGAAGCAAATATTTTTCCTTTGGATTTTTTTCCCAGTTGTTTTGTTCCTCTTGTGCAAGATACCTTCTCTGCTTTTTGACTTCAAACTTTTCCATGGGAGCTAATTAAGGAGTTGTCACCTTCCTTGCCTGACAGGATAAAATAGCAACTGATGTCTCCCAGTATGGTACCCCACTCAAAATAATATCCTGGGGATGTTTCCTTTCTATCAGTTTAAATGAGAGTAAAATTAATCTTGATTTCGAGTTTTACAACAGAAAGTAATTGAGATTATGGCTACACCTTCTTTCCAGCTTCTTTTCTTTCCCCCTACTTTCCTTTCATCTCCTAACTTGACATTCTTCCCTCTGAGAGCTTTGGTCTCAGTATTTATCTCTTTGTGGGGAGACCTTCCACGACGACATTTCAGTACAGCTCTTGTATTTAACCAGCTGGTGTTATTGCTCCACGTGCTTCTGGGCAATATACCGTTAACGCATCGGGGTATTTGCTATCAGTCCTGCTACCCCTGTGGCAGACTCTTCAAGGAAGCCAGCAACTGTGCATCTTCTCTTGAGAGGGCAATAGTGATCAGGTTTAAAAAAAGAGACAGGCATTTTGTAGGATTTTCAAGGGGTTTGTATGAGTTAAAGAGCACTCCACTGACTCTGAGGCTTCCATAAAACCTACTGCCAGCGTTTTGTACAAGACCTTGCTTAATACAGGGAGACTTACGTATGGAGTTACATGATGGGTATACCCAGGCACTTTGCTAATATACATGTGCTGTATGTGTGTGTATTTTGAGTCATGCAACAAGGAGATGCCATGCTGCTGCCCTGGTGCCAGGTAGACCATGTCATCTAGCAAAGCATCCTGCAAGGCAGCACATCTCCTTGACTTTGCCAGAATCTTTGTGCTCCCTGATGAAATGGATGTCACATAGGGCTATGCCAGCAATATGCATCGTGGAGATTCAGGTTCCACATAGAAACACTGGAAAAAAGAAAACCTTTTAGGTACACTCAAACTGAATATCTTAAAAAAAAAAAAAAAAAAAGGAAGAAGAAAGAAAAGTGAAGAGGGTTCATTTATTTATCTTGTAATGTATCAACTGAACTCAAAGGATTCATTTTCTTGTAGTCTGTAAGAATAACAAAATGTAGTTTAATTTCTAAATGACATATTATTTTGAAAATGGAAATCTTTTTTAATGTGGTCAGATACTGGAAGGGTTCCAGATTCTTTTTCTTTCCTCATTGAAAGATTTTGCTGAGTTTGACCCCAAATCACAGATTACTCCAGTTGTCCTGAACTTCTATTTTTTACTTAGATATTTGTATATATTTATATGTTTACTGTTCACTGTACTTCTAAAGTGGAGAATGTTCAGGGTATGACAGGAGGAAACCAGGGCATAAGAGGAATCAAAGTTCTTGGTGTTCCTTTTTTTTTTTTTTTTTTTTTTTTGAAGAAGTCTCTCCCAAAATACACTGCCTCATGTTCAGCAAAGGTTTCATTGTGTTTTGGCAAAATCTCACTCTTCCAATTATACTCCACTTTCTGGTAAAGACCCATTTTTAAAACATTTCCATGTGTCTGTAAATAGCACAAAAAAGATAGTTAATACTGACCTTTTTGTACCTCCTTATCCCTTCACTCTGGAGCAGAGTCTATGATTTTGAAGTTTTTAGCATTGAAACTATGTAAGTAAGGTGCAGTCAGCTTACCTACCCCCAATTTTCTGAGAAGTTTCTTTAGCTGGATGTAAAAGTGTGCTTCTGTTTCTCTCTCACATCCTTCCTTTCTTTGTTTCAATGAAGGGAGAAAGGCAGAGATTTGCTATTAGAAATAAAAAAAAAAAAGAAAAAAGGGGGGGTTTACTAGGTAGAAAGTAATTTTATCATGTGCATGAGAATCACTGTTGAGCAAAACACACTTAAATGGAGCTGGGGAAGAAACAGAGTTGGGATGGCACAATAGGCTTGAGTGAAGAAACAGAAATAATGATTTGGAAAAATTTTCTTCTCATGACTCATATGCCTCTTCTTCTTGTCATTCTTCTCTCCCAGAGGTTGTTGACATAGCCCTGAGGAGCTGTTAATAGTGCTTTCTTTTTTTTCACAAAAATGTATCTCAGTAAAGATGGAGAGAACAGTAATACTAAAAATAAGAAGGGTAAGCAGAACTCTGAACAGAATGAACTTTAAAACCTTTCTCCAAAGCACTGATAAATGAGTTCCTTAAAATGCTCTGTTGTGAGAGATAGGGTAGTATATTCTTCATTTTACTGCACATCTAGCATGGAGCGAGATCTGCTTCATTCGCTATTTTGCCCAAAGAGTCACTGATAAAATCGAGTTTTGTATCCAGTCTTTCATTGTAAAATATTCAAACAATTTTTCCTGCCAGCAGTCACAGAAACAGCTGAATGGAGTGTCTCCTTCCATTGCCCTTTGTTTATTCCTGACTTAAGAGGTCCACTAATATGGAAATTGCACTTAATTTTCATTTTTTGAATGAATGTTGGTTTTTAAGTGATTCTTGGAGTTTGTTTTGGACAAACTCTCCTAGGCTGTGTTTAGGCAATACACTAACTCAGATGTCATATCCCAAAGTATGCCCGTATGCTAAAACAGAGATACAGAAAGTTAGGCATGTGGTTCAGTACTTTGCTGAGTGGGAGGCATGACGTCAGTGAAGGTAAATGCGACTGCATGGAAGATCAGGTCTTTACTGGCAGCAATTTGTGCTGACTGTGAGTATTTCCTGTCGCGTGAAGACCAAGCTAAGTTCTGCAAAGGTGAAGAGAATAATTAAAATGGGAAGACAAATCCCAAGAACAGATTGAAAAGTAGATTTTTCTTTTCCTTTTTATTTTTCCCAGAGCTTTATTCTTTTATTGTAGAGGAACAGGAAGAAGGGAACTCTCAAATGTTTGAACCCACTCTGGTAATAACAATGTTAAACATCACAAGCACATTTTATATCTACCCACTCAAAAGGGAAGGTAGATGTGTTTTGGAATTTCATACCCTACTTTGCTGCTCCAGTTATTTTATGTTCTGGTCCCTCTGCTACCCAACAGTCTATTACAATTTGTTTTATTATTTGGTGGCTTTTGTTGTGTAGCTTGAAGTGATATATAGTATTGGAAAAAGAAATGCATTAAACATGTGGTGTTCAGTTAGCACACCCTCGTTTCTTTTACTTCTTTGTTACAATATATGGCAGACTTTTCCCTCTACTATTCAGAATCCTACAGTAATGAAATATTGATGGAAAGGAGCTATCAAATGCCAGCAGTAGTTAGTGAAGGTTTAAATTCTTATGTCCAATCCAAATCCTAATGTAACCTTTACATTCCAGAATAAAATCTTCAAGTTGGTAGGAGCTACTGCACTCAACACCTCCCTGGGTTTGACCCTCTGGCAAGCACCATTGTGTTTCTAAAGAGCTCCCTCTTGTTCTACCCAGATTTTCACAGTTTTCCCATCCTTCTATGATTATCTCCCAAGCCTTTTCCTTTAAATTAAACAAGTATTTAACAAGAAAATAGCTACTGAAGATTTTATTTAAAAGTGGTTTTTTTAAACACTTGTTCCTACGAGCTGGGTCTGCCGCTGCACTCTGCTGGACAACCCACTTGCTGCCCCGTTGAGTCCTTCTCAGAGTGGTCCTGGGGCAGATAAGTGCCCTGCACAAGCCCTGGGGACCCTTGCCCCAAGGCAGGCACCTGGATGGAGCGTTTTCTCAGTTCACCAGACACAGCCCAAAGGAGTGTATTAGGGTGACCTCACTCTAGCCTCATGCAGTAGTTGCCTATGGTTTTCCTGAATTAGGCTTCAGCCCTGGCCAACGTCAGTCAGCTCCTCATTGCTTGCCCAAAATGCTGACAGGGTATCTTTGCTGCCTGGAGTTACTGTGGTGGAGGAAAGAGGAGCAGTGGGTGAGGCTTCTGTGCATTTCCTTCTTCACCATCAAACACCATAATTGAGTCTCTCTATACTTATGGTTTCAACCCAGTAGACTTAAGCAAATAATGGACAACAGCTTCTTTGTCAAGTTAGAAGTCCAGCAGCTGGAAGGGCTCACTTGAAGGTGCTGCCACTGCCCCTGGGATCTGCGTGGTCTATCTGCTGCCATCCAGAATGTGGGCAAAGCTGGATTTTTCTTCCTGAGTTTAATTCTTGGAAAAATCTACCCTATCTTCAGGCCAACAGAATTACAGAAATAACACTGTAAATATACTTCTTTTTTCCCCATGGAAATCAGTTTTCAAAATTTTAGATAAATTTCCAAACCAAGCAGGAGCTGGTATGATCCATCACTAAAAACAAAGCAAAAGAGCAAGGGAGAAGTCAGTATAGGATGCACACACTTAATCTGATTTCATTAGATGGATGATCTTTACCTAAAGTAGAAAAACTAGCAAGTCTGTGTAGAGATACTCATTTGATTTTAAGAGTGGCCAATTAGTTTCATTTTAGCTTAACTGACTGCCTGAAGCTAAAGATGGTCTGACTACCAAAAATGGGTTGAAATGAGAAAAACTGTGAATTATGGCAAATACAGGTACTTTGGTGTAAATCTGTGTGTGGACCCATTTGCTTCCCAGTCAAAGTGTATAAAATCAATTTACTGAAAGTCAATAACAAACCGCCAGGGTGACTGTTTTTTGTTCTTACCTTATGAATGTTTATGCAACCTATTACTCTGTTCCTTCTGATATTCCATCTGGAATAAGCCTTCTATATTTAGCACCTTAAAAAGCATTATTTTGTGTTTTATTTTTATGTCTCAAAATAAATTGCACAAACTGGAATTTCAGACAGAGTGCTAAAAGTCATTTTAGTTCTTCACTGGTTCAGCAGTCTTCAAAAAATATGCTTGACTTTGTCTGGAGGGCTGTACAATTTGATGTTGCTCTTGAACCTCTGCATCTCCAAATGGATTTTTTAAAATTCTTTGATATAAGGCAGTGCTCTACAGACCTGAACTCTGTGTAGTTAAATGCTGCTTCATTGTGCTTACACATTTCTACATAAATAAGGCTATTTGACTGCAGACTTCAAATCCATTATTGCTATATTGTTGTATAGTGTACAGATTATAGTGTGGGCTGTTATTTTGTATTTGAGGTTAAACTTTGGATTTATATCTTTTAATTTACTATTCCTATTCTTGAATTTAATAAACAAATTTTATCTGCATTTAAATGTAATTGGAATTTAATTTTCTCCACAGCTTTCATGTTCTCAAAGAGAACAATTTGCCAATTTGATACATTTATTTCTTGAATTCAGTTTGTGTTGCCAGATGCTTTGGCATGCTCCTTGAAGTTTGGATGCAAAGTAAATAAAAAAGCAAATTCTTAACACCCCAACCCCCACCCCCCACCATTTCTATGTTTTACAAAGAGATGGAACTACTTCTTTGTGTGAGCTATATCTCGTTCAGATTTTCAGACCAATGCTCTTCTGGATAGTGGAAATTGTGCTGGAAAAAATGAAGTATATTGAAATATGAAATGGAGACTGAACACATGATGAAGAAAGGATTCAGATAGCAAAGTCATTTCCCGAGTTTAGGCACAAGGCTATGTATTATTTCTAGAGGACTTACCATCCATAACTAACCATCACATATAACTCAAAAGAAGTTAAATTACTGCAGAGGAGATTTTTTTTTTTTAATTCAGATACCATCTCCTTCACCTTATCTGCTCAAAAATGAAAGACACGTCTTTCTCTAAAAGCCTTTTCCTGCCCTTTACTTAACCCTGTCAATTTGTCCAGTCTGTTTTGGTGGTTTTGTTTTCTCTTGACCAGATGAGGATACTGCTGTGGCTGCACTGATGTTGTTCCTTGTGTGACAGCTAACTTTTGCTGACAGAGCTTATGCTGCAGCAAACCAATTCCTCCTCTCTCTGCAAAGTGAATAGCGGTATCCTAAAGTAGATGTCTCTGACATAAATGATAATCTGCTATGGTTCATTAAATACTTCCATTTTGTAATTATGCCAAGAGTGATAAAAGTAAGATATCTTCCATGAGAGAAGTTGCCTGAAACACAGTTTCTGGCTCTTCTGCTGGAGATTTCAACAACACCCTGGACCACTTCTGATGAAGCACTTTGTTAGATGTGCCCAACAAAGAAATGGATATACTAACACATCCCACAAACAACTATTTTCCTAGTTGAATTACATAGCCACCACAAGGCGCTTATGCACGTCTCAAAATCATAGTCTTATCTCCAAATTTTGGCGAGGTGTGGTGGTAGTAATAATGTACTATAATTTTTCTTTAAAAGGCTTGACTGTCAATAGAGTTTTTTTGCCATACATTTACTGGTGGGAGACTTCAGCAGCTGTGCAGATAGGTGTGTGAGTGAAAGCAAGAAGGTGAATGTATGCATTCTGGTATTCTATATATAATCAAATAGTGTCTCAGCTGCGACTACGCTGGCAAGAGATGGATGTTACAATACCAGAAGAGGCCAAGAATTCATCTGGTTTTACTGAATTTTTTTTGCCAGCTTTTTAAGTAAAAGATTAAGTCTTTAAACTGAAACAATGGAGTTTTTCTAAAAAAATTCCCTGCCTGCATTTAAAAAAAACACATTTAATATCTTCCAGATGAAAGATGAAACAAATTTAAATTTTGAAATGTATAAAGTGCTTTATTTGGCTTGCTATATTTTCCTCAATTTTTTAGTTGACAGAAAACTGAAAAAGATCAGTTATCCACATGCTTTATGTTAAGGTTGCAAATGTATTTTGTTTATGTCTGTCCATGCTGTAATGGAGAGTTTCAGCTGAGATGATCCTGCATGTTAAGTGCAGGGGTTTTGGCAGTTAAGGACTCTAAGTGCATTACCAATCAGTGCTTCCAAGCCAAGTTATCTTCAGGTTTCTTGGGAGTGGAAGGGGGTTGTCTGAATTAGAAACAGGAAATTAACACATTTTCTGAGTCCACTGAGAGACCTGTGGTTTCTGCTATCAACAAAACCTTGTAGAAATAAATTTCCTTGTAATTCCCTACAGTTTTATCTATAATTCATATGCATTGGTCTGACCTTACCCAGTCTAATTTATCCTTCCTAGTGTCCTTTTAAGAGTTAAACACTACTTTCTGCTTATGAGTATTTGCTCATTGGGTGTGTTTTTAACTTAAACAACTGATGCATATGCAAAATAAGCTCACCTGTTTATCACGGTTGGAGTGATGCACTTCACTCTTAAGAGAGAAGCAAACATATACTTTATTGATATAAACCAGTGAGCTAACAAGGTTCAATGGTAAATGCGACAGTGGTTTAACAAGATTCAATGGCAAGGTACACTTGATTATTTACTGCGTAGAGGACAGGACAAAACTGTCAGGGAGACCCTCCCATTGAGTCATGAGGTTCACAAAGGACCCCTTTGCTTTCTGAACTCCTTCTCAGAGAGGAGTCTAGGTGCAGCTGGATCCAATCCTAGTCCCAGACTTGGTCAACGGTTTATGTCTAAAGCATTATATATGCGCAATCAATCCTTTATATCACTTAGCTAAGGTTTCAAAGTTTAGCATGCTATTAGTCACTTACTGAGAATCTGTTGCAGCAAAGAATCTCTCAGCCTTGAGGAGTAACCTTGAGAGGCATCCCTGCTCAAGGGGAGGCCCTGGTGGGCAGCCCACTGCCATGCAGGAGAGCTCAAAGGGCTCTTGGGCTGCTCACTATTTATGGGCATACGATGATTGACTCATAGCCATATTTGCATGCCGACCACAGATTTTAGTTTCTTCACTGTGGTTAGGCGGGCACATCGCAAAATATCCCTTGGCTATTGTGTTGTTATCTGTCTCCCGAATCCACTTGAGCCACATGCAGCCATCACAACCAGACACATCCATTACGACCACCACTGGTGGTTATCGCTTGAACAGGGTTACGGGAGATACAGATAAGGTTGCGGGGACAGAGCACACTGTCACACCTGCACTGGAGGAACAAAGGAGAAAAGAGGACTGGGTTTAGGGGTTAGATTTCCCAGTTGTTTTAATACAAAGCTGTAGGCTGACCTCACTAGCTGCTCTATCCAAGATCAAGGCAGAGCATCATAAACAGCACAGTGACTGCACTACAGCAGTGAGCCTGGAGATAAGTGGAATTGAAATATTCTGAAAACCTGAGTACAGTGGAAATTGGTTCTGCTTCCAAAGCTGCCTTCGTTCTTCCAGGCCCTGCTTAGACAAGAGGTGTTCTTTCCTTAGTAATCCCCACCACCTCCTTTCAGTTCAGCTTTGTAAGAAAAGGAGATGTGGCATGGCAAAGAGCCAGGTGCCTCCTCCTGCCTGTGGCTGGGCGCTGTGGGAGGCTGGTGATGGGCTGCCATTCCTGTGCCCAGTCCTGAGGCACAGGCTGGGCTCTAAGGTCCTTCAGACTGTGTTCCCTTTGGCTTTGTCTCTGCAAAACATGAGCCCAGATGCTACAGACCAATCCCAAAGCAATAAAGTCAAGTAGTAATTCAAAGCTGATTTTAATTCACTTTTTCCAATCTCTCTCTTTTTTTTTTTCCCCTTATTGATTTTAATGAGTTTTCAGTTAAGGCCATAAGGCCTTTGATTCATGGATGGCAGAATTATGATACCACAGGAAGAGGCCTATCGACACATGTAATTATTCATCCAGTCAATACCAGAATTGTTCTGTATGGTCTCCAAAGTTTTGCTCTGACAGCTGGTGTTCCTGGACAGTAAGCTTCTTGGGAAACTTCAGTCCTCCTGTCTTAATTTCACTGCACTCCACCTCATGCAATAATTTCTTGTCTGGAACTATAACAGTATGCATCAACTACTGCTTAATCATGCCAGATCTTGCAAACCATCTAAACTTAGAGCTCAAAATCAGCCCTTCAGTAATAGCAGTAATGCTCTTGGGATTCATTGTCTCCCTGTTAATGTGCTGTTCAGAACTGTTTATGATATTTCCACAACCAGTACAGCAGCATGGTAAGCATTAAGTTTGTGACAAGTGAGGAAGCATTTAGTCTGTTAATTCTGTGCATTTTAATACGTGGTCCACAAATATACCTATTCTGCCATGTCACATGGCAAATATATAGCTGAACTGATGTTGAGTCTGGCCAGGTATGGGAAAAATAATGTGATCAATATATAGTCATGGCTGTTTTGGGCTGTTCAAAGTGTAAGGGTGGCTGTCCTTGGCCTCTGACCAGATTGTCACAGTGAAGTTAAAATGTGCTACTGCCATTGCTACAAGTGTCTAAGCCTATTTCTTTCCTTGTTCCATTTTGTTCCATTCATCCAGGATCCATCCCTCCCACCTCTGTTTTTTGTGCATCTTGCTGTCACTTGGTCTGGTATGCTTTGTTTATTTTTTGTCTTAGTACAAAGTAAAATGACTCTGCTGCTGTCTCCGAGGTGACCTACATGATTATTTGTTTCAAATCTCAGCAAATATTGCTCTATCTAAATAACCTTATGAAGAGCCTCTCTGTGATTTCCTATCTAGATGAAAAGATAAGAAGTATTATGAACTTTGTACTGTCCTTTGTCCTACCTGATTGCTTGCATTGATTATATCCAAAAGCTTGTTGTATGCTTGGTAGCTTTTATAGTCAAGACTCAGCTGACAAGGTTGGAAGCATTCCAGGGTGGGTTACTTGTTTAGAGATATGTTAGCTCTGGGTTGCATTTTGTTGTGTTGATATGAATGGGCTTGCTCTGAAGTAATTCTGGGCAATCCATTCGCTTTATGTAACCTGCATGTGCGTGGGGAGATGAAGCATTCTCCAAAGTGACAGCCACGTAGTCCCATTACTTTCAATACGTCTGTACAGTTGTGACTAGGGCTTCTGGAGTAAACTTGTGACTTGATTTTGTATCCCTGATGCTATAAGAGTTCAATATTTTCTTTCCTTTTGGCACAGCTCAGTAGTTAAACTGCAGGTGAGGGGTGGTAATGACCTGATACGAATGCACTTTGGCATGAGCCACGTGCACTTTGAGATGGAGCAAGGAATGCTGCAAACTAATCTGTGCTTCTGAAAGGCAGATTCATTCCCAGGCTAATGCTAGCAGCATGAAAATATTTTTAAAGGACCTGCAAACATTTAATGTATTTCCTCAGTATACAAAAGGTTATCAATGGATTATGACTAACAGTTGTTTTGTCAAGAGAGTTCTTATCTCCATAGATATGGAGCCTTTAATTTGCTTTTGAGTATGGCTTTTATTTGCATAACATACATATGAAGTATGTTACTTCAAATCACTTTGAACACTAAAACTTTAGATTTCTAGTTCACAGTGATAAGAAAACTGATTTTTTGACATTTTAGATTTCATTTAATAACTAGTCCATTGACTTTAGCAAAGTCAAAGCATTGATCTTAGATGTAGGACTATTTAGATAGTGAAATTTTCCAAATTAGAACAAGATTAACAAAATTGGTCTTACAATGAAGAGCAGGGGTCATCAATTTCTAAAGAATGCTTCAGACTCTATCCCTTGTTCTGTCCAGGATTAGATTTTGGCTTGGCTAATCCTCTCCTTGATAAGTATATCCTAATTATATTGCAAACAAGTCAGTAGTCTAATTTGATAGATACTTTTCCGGTAGAGGTCACACAGTTTTTGTGAGTGACTTCAGAGGCTTTCTTCCAAACACATTTACCTATTTTGTGCCAACCATCTAATGTTGTGTCCCTGCACATTAATAATAATGCCCATTTTAATTTCAGTAGGGCAGAAACCTGCACGACCTTTAACACAACAAGCCCGTGCTAACTTAGTGCAGGGTGTACTTCCGTCTGACCCAATGTACATTACAGAGTGATTAGATTATTTGATAACTTTCATGGATATAGCATTGGATTCCTAGTAAACTCCTTTGCTGTTTATTAACCCTCATTGTCAATATACCATCTACAATCCCAGTGAATCATTCATCCAAACTACAATTTTCTTCCAGTGCCAGAACTCCATCTGATGGGAATAAGCATAGCCTGTGGGGCCATGCCAATTCATAGCCATAGGCTGTTTTTTGGATAAGGTATGCTTTAAAAGAGGAGACACAAGCAAAACTGGGAAAAGAATGTACAGTTATTTCTAGGGGAAAAAAAACCCTCCCAGTGAGAAAGGCCTTTTATTTTAGCTGTCTTGTCCAAAAACAGCCCTCAGCCTTATGCTCAGGACTATGTCTAGTCTGTAGTACCCACATACATGTCTGACAGTGTCTCCATAGTCACAGCTCTTTGAAGAATTCAAATTTGGCAGGACAATTACGAGACAGACCTATCTGAGTGTGATGGACATGAGTGATATTCAGAGGAAAAGCAAGCTTGTCTGGCGTCTGGAGCAGATCGCTGCACTGGCACTTCTGATCCCTTTGTCAAGGCTTCCTACCTGACCCCACTGCTTGCTCCCTGTGCTGTGCTCTCATGTTCCTCATCAATTTAGGGCCCTCTTTTCTTGTCTTTGGTATGTGTCTTTTATCAGTGGCAGCAATTTTGTTATATTTTTATTTCCAGCTTTGGGGTTGATGAGGGAGAACTGCAACAGGTGAGGAAGGTGTCTTATGGATACAGAAGGCAGAAATGTAAAAGTATGATAAAAAATAAATAACATCACAACATTTTATTTTCTGAAGTGGAAAGTCAGAAAGTCCCAGACATCTTAGGGATGGATTACCCTATGTATTAAGACATGGATATGTGGGTCATTATCTGTAATATAATGTATTTCCTTGTTTTATGATACAACCCTTGAAGATTTTTTTAAATGTCAGAAATAAAGGTTTAATGTACGCCAGGGATTATTGCTTCACATTTCTCTGCCTGCAGGCAAGAGAAAGCAAAATTATGCTTTTTAATGAAATCACTGAAGCTGTTGTATTTGCCTTCCATGGTTCATTAATAGGAACTTTCTTGGTCTCAGTAATTTTCTCTTGAGACAGTGCAGCAAAATACACACAGCTTCACTACGGATGAAAGGTTTCTCCAGAGAAGTAACAGAAAGCTCAATTCGACATTTTTAGAAACAAGCATGTGTCTGTTCCGTCCACATTGCTTTATTAAAGAACTGAATGTACCGTCTGGGAAGGATAGAAAGAGACACACACTATAAAATACAGCAATACATCTTTCAGCTTCACTCCACGTGAGTATCTGGTGCTTGATGTGCAATCCAATTGCTATTATATAAGTAAAGGACACTAGACTTTTCTGTGGTCCTCTTATTTACCTGAAAATACTTGAAGTAAATAGCAAGGCTACTGCATTTTTACACTATCTTACTTGTAGAGTAATCCGTAGATTTCTGTCGGGTTAAGATCTTTGTAGAGGAAGAGTTCCTGGCCTAGATTGTGATAGGTTTTATGCCAGAAATAATGTGTGCTACTGAGAGAACTTCTCTGATGCTCTGTGAACTAGTATAAAATAATGACTTGATATTTTATAGTGCTTCAATGTATTTTTGTATGTGTGTTAATACCACTTGTTAGCATTTAGTTCAATTGCAATACCTGAATTAATTTATATCCATATATTCTGCAAAGTACTAAGTGAAACTGAACCAGTGAAGATCTGGCTGAGACTTGCTTTTCAGATACTTAGGTAAAAAAATTCTTGGGTGCCAGCTGGGTGCTTGTTTTGGAACTGAATGATCACAGGAATCTGTAATAATCTAGTTACCCATTTTAATTCTTTTCAACTCATCAGTGACCACAGTTTCTATCTGATTTATGTGGTGGCCCATATGAAATCATTTGACAGTCTCAGTCTGGCAGACAGCAATTTACATTACAGAAACCAAGACAAAATTACCAGATGTTAATGGGTCTCTTTTTTGGCAGACTTTGCAGAGGAATCTGTATTACAATATCTGACTTTTACTTTTCTAGGTCCCAGAGGGACCTGGCAGCTGATGGGTGAAGCATACTGGTAAAAAGAGGAGCTCAAATTGCTGCTTCACAAACTGTTGCTGCTATGTGGAAATGTGGAGAATCCTCTCTTCAGGATAGGCAGTCTTTTTCAGGAACTAAAAATATTCTTAAATTAAGGGAAAAGAAACATATTGCTAGGCAGAAATGCTTTACACAGCTCATCTCTGCTCTATGTTGGGATGTCCTGATCACCAACAAGAAAGCTAAACCTGTATCATCTATGTGTTTAAAAAGGGTCATTTTAATTTAAATTGTTGACCATGCAAACTTCATTTATGCATAAAAGAGGTGACAACTTAGTAGCATAATGAAATAGAGTTATTTAACATGCTAACAAGTCCCCATAGCCGTTACCATTGAATTGTCTAATCTACATAATTTAAATAAGAATATCTAACATTTATATTTACTTTTTTTTTCTGAACCAGGATTTATATCTGTTAGATAACGATCAACCAAATCCTGACATATTTAAGTATATTTTACAACTGTTCCAACTGTTTGGTATTCATTGAGTGACAAAACGTTAGAAGTAGTGCAAACGAATTAAGCTGAAATTGCTAGATGAAAATTGAAGCTTGCTTGGTGTTTACTTGGGAAGGAAAGGGTGATGTGAAGTAGTGGCTGCAGCAGTACTGATTGATGCTGGCCTTGTTGCAGTTAATAGTAACTTTTCTAGAGAATTTAGTAGGAGGGAGATGAAATAATAGAAATTGCTTGCCTCTGAGTTGAGCTTGTTCAGTTGCCAAAAGACAGTTGCTCTTTCCTTCAAAATGGAGAAGACTAAGGTCAATGTGGTGTATTAGGACAGTGATCGCCAGGGCAGTTTACAGGACTGCAGGTTTTTGGAGAGACCAAGGCAATAGCCAAGAGAACTAGAAGTATGGGGGGAAAGACAAAATACTTACCTGAAGTATTTGTAGAGAGAGAAAGGAAATATTAGGAGGCAGTAGAAACACTCTGGGACAGACAGTATCTTTTTGCTCTGTGCTGTGTGGTGCACAGCACATGGTTTAGCATTTCTGAGTACCATTGCAATGTAAGATTTCTTTTGCTAAGACATACAGATATCATCATAGATACTGGACGGGAAGATAATGTAATATCTTTCTAAAGGAGGCAATCCACTGACTAAAACTTGGAGAAGTTTTCTTGCTCTAAGGAGTCTTATTTAGATTTCCATTAATCTGAGAGCACACAGAGAAGCTTTCTCTGTCATCTCAATTTCTTTGCTTACCTTTGTTTATTTAGAAATACCCTACTGAGATAAAACCCCTAGTTTACAGCTTCTAGTTCTGGGGACAGCAAGAGATTTAGAGAGGCAATAATAATAAAAGGCAATAAAATAATCAGTTTTAAAAGGGGAAAAATATAGAAAGAATGAAAGAAAAAGAGACAATCCACAGACGTAGAGGCTCTAACTGGACTTCCTGGCATCTTGTCAAAATCAAATATTGTTCTTGCTTTTTAAAAGAGCACCTTTCATTGGAAGTTGTCAGGGACAAGGCATAGGAGACATCTGTGACTTTGGCATGCCTCAAGTCTCTGTGTATAGGCCTGGAAGCAAAGACATGGCTAGATGGAAGAGCCCCCAAACTTCCTGTGCAATGAAATCAGACTCTGGTCTGATTGCATGAACATTTTGTGCAGTTTGGTTTCTCTAGGATCTGGATGAAATGTATAGCCTTGGAAATGTCAGGAACCTCTCTTCCTTGTCTGTGAAATGCACGATCATATTTAATGGAGGAAAGTTGCGTCTGTGAAACCAGAGAAATTACTTTAGAATTTGAATTTCTTTATTTTAATTTGTCAGATAGCATTCCTGTCCTGTCCCACTCAGGTGCCCAGGCACGTCAGGGGAAGGAAGCTAAGCATTTGATTCTCATATCTTTCAGTATAATTAATTGAATTTAAAAGGATTGATTTGATTAAAGTCTTGAGTGTGACTGATTACCAAGTGTGAAAAGGCAGGAGGATTCAAATGTGCCCATTATTGCTGTGGGTCAATGAATCAAATTTATGGATCCTAATGTCACCAAACTTGGATGTGTTTAGAGGTGGATCCAGTTCTCATGTTTGTACCTTCTCTAATACTGTTTCTCTTGTCACTTTTGCATCAATAGCCAGTGTATGAGTAGTGAGTGTTCACCATAGAGAAAGAAACTCTTAGGCAGATCTTAACAGCTTTTATAGGATCTAGTGCTGGTTGAAGTCATCCCATAAAGCATTGGATGAAAGCCCATCTATCTAATTAACTAGTCAGCAACTGTGCTGACCAGGACTTTGTATCAGTGCTTGCTGAGTGTCAGGAAATTGGATCTGGGCTTTGATAGAGACAGGGGAACTGTTGCTGTGTAAACTTCCTCAGACCACTACTAGTTACAGGGTTTAGATGTCCACTGTGATATATCTATGGCACCTAAGGTGAAGGCCATGAGTATTCTCAATGTGGTTTGTAAGAAAGTCAAAAGGGATGAAAAATCCCAAAATGTTCCTGAAACTTTCCTGACAGCTCCTTGAACAATCCTCCCAAAACTGTATGGGACAACAGTACATTAGGTTCCTCCCACCCACAAATACATTTGCCAAGACATCGCTGACAGCAGATGCCCAGAGTCAGTTCAAAGCCTTCCAGTAGACTACGCAAAATGGATTTTGCTGTTTCTGTTACTAACCGTCTCCTCTTATGCAACAAATTCAGTTTTGCAGATGCAGAATGCCCTTCCCAGGTCTCCTTTTACTACACATAAAATGGTGACACAAGCGGACGGAGGTGTGTGCAGTGAACCTCTTTCATGATGTCTTGGCATGTTTGCTGCTGACAAGACTTGCTAAAGGAATAGCATTGAAGACAAAAGCCTTGGCTTCATGGCAAGAGGAAATTCATACCTCAGTCTTTGTCCACCCTGTCACTGCACCTGTGAAGACACCTTTGTGGTATTCTGCATGATCCCCTTTGGCAAGGGGCCAGCCTGAGAGCAGAGGGACAGGGCAGTGTGTTTCCGGGGCAGGAGCAGAGTGTATGTCTCTAATGTACAGTTATTGCTTCCACTCCTAAGGCGGCACCACTGCCACGCTCACAGGTGCTGTCATTTGCACCTTGTGCTGCGTTACCCTACAAGGAGGCACTGAGGGATTAGCCCAGGCTGAGACAGGGCACTGTCTGTGGCTCCTTGAAATGTGGAGCCTCACCTCTTTCGTTCCCTTCGTTCCCCTGGCATCCACTGTTGTTGAATTAAGGATGTGAAAAGGTTACATCCCTGTCTGCTTCCTGTAGCACCTCTTTATGGACCTCTTGTACAGGGCCATGCCTGATCCATTTTGAACCCGTTGATACTGTCAGTCTCCATCAGCTACTCCAGCTGCAGAAGTTTCAGAAGATGTTGAAAAACCCCAAATCTCCTTGAAGCCCTGTCTGCCAGGTTGGGCAGTCCAGCTCCTCTCTCCCATTCGTTTTCTATCTTTGGGGTAGACAGGCCACATAGGCAGTAAAATCTCTTCTGCTCCTTTTTTCCCAGCCTTTCCAAGGAGGGGAAAGGAAGATGCTACATTGAGCAGGCACAAGAGAAGGAGTGAGATCTGCGGTGTTCTTTACTTGGAGGCTATTTGGCTATCCAAGTCAGCTTTGCTTGTGCTTAAAGCTGACGTTACAAGCTTTTATTATTTGTTACAATCAGTTCTTGGAGGAATGTGTTTTTAAAAGTGCAAGATCCATTTAGCAGGTGTTGGTGTGGAAAAATGATTGCACTCCTACATAAGCCACATTACCTTACTTGAGTAGGCAAGTCAGCCCCTTCTCTGTGTACTGCATTACTTACTCTGTGCTGCATGCAAGAGATTCCTACTTTACTGCTGTCGCTGGAAAAGTTATTCACAAGGTCAAAGGCAAAAGCATATCTAGCACAGGCATGGCTAGTCATTTGTCATTTCCTACTTCAGTAATCAGGAATGTGCTGTTAGAAATCTGCAGAACTGTCAGTTTTGGAAATCATTATTTTTTTCAAAGTCTTTCATTTGACTATTGAAATTTACTTTTTTTTTTCAGTAGAACTCTCTGAGAGAAGAGAAGTGCGTATTAAAAAAAAGTACATGCCTGTGGAGAAATCCAAACAACAGCCAAATACACTTACAGGAAACAGTAACTCCTTCACACTACAGGAGTGATTTACTACTTTGGTAAACCAGCATTGCATATCTCAAGCAGTTTCCTCTTCAGTGACCCTCTCTTGCACCCACTAAATTTAGTGGAAAAATACCGATTGAAATCAATAGAACACGATCATGCACACAGTGTGCAAAGAACTCTGTAAATAAACAAACCTGCCAGCCCCATTCAGTCCTAGCCTCCGAGCAGCTAGTGTTAGGGGACACCTAGTTTTGCTTAGGGCAGTATGATGAGTCTAACAAATGTCATTGTCTTTTTCACTTCAATCTGTGATAACATTTACTAGCACTGAGGAATTGTTACAATGAAGCAAATTATGTGCCTTTTTTTGTTTTTTAATATGTATTTTCTAGCAGAAGTGTGTATGTCCCAGACAGTGCAGCTGGACAGTGCATCCTGCTCTGAGCTGGCCCAAGGCTTCCTTGGGGTGCAGAGGGAGCTGGGAACCCATCAGGGGCTGGACTGCACCTCTGCAGCCACCCGCCACAGACATGCTGGGATGGACAAGCAGAGGAACATCTCTGCAAAATGAGTCTGCTGTTCTCAGGAGATGGAAACATCCTTCCCATCCCAGCACTAGCCACTCTCTTCCACCCCTTGGCAGGAAAGTAGGTGGTGGGTCCATTTGGTGCCCCTCAGTAATTTGCTCCTCTAAGGTAAACTCCTTGCCTTGCTGGATCCTAGATTTGGCCCTAGTCATCTCAGATGGCTAGATTTGTGACAAAGTAATATAATTCATATTTCATTTTACTTAATTTGCCAAAATGCCTCTTTCTGGGGCTGCAGCAAAATGAATTTTCAGCATAAGGTTCCTGAAAGGGAAGAGTTGGATCTTATACGTACCATTAAAAGAAAACAGTGCAGGGTAGCACCAACATTGGCATTTTAAGAACATTGTGTCAAGCTTCTAGCTCATTTGAAGTTCATCACATGCTCAGTTAGTACCAAATGCTTATCTAATGTACTTGCTGATGTCTGAGGCTTTATGTAAGTTCAGATATAATGGGTGATCACAGACATGTGCATTAGAGAACATCAGGATCCCAGAGAACTGAGTGGGTGTGCTGTAGAAAATATTAGGGTTTGTTCAGAAATCTAGCTCTTCAGAGTGTTTTTTTGTTGAAGAAACTGTAATAAAGTGTAAGGAAATAATAAAATAGGGTCCACCCTGTATAGTTGAAAGTTCAAGAAATTTTGGACTCTGGTTGTGATCCTTCAGAAAGCTCTGTGTGGATACATCTCATAATGTCCTATCAATTATGCCATAGGCAAAGTGTGACTAACTTCTGAACCATAAATCGTGCTATGAGTCTCTTTTTCTCATGAAGATGGTTTCAGCTATATGTTCACAAGCACTGTACTGCACTGGTGCCTTCTGCAGTACTGTATGAGCTCTGGACACAGTCTCTTAAAATACATGCCTAAAATAATGTGGTCATTTTTCTAAGCTGCTTGGCACTGGGTGGTATGTGTGGTGGTGGTGTTTTCTCACTAGCCAGATTTTTTGCCAAAGTAGACCAAAAAGAGAGGCATGTCTGTAATTTTGTATTAACTAACAATAGATCTTAAACCCACATCTATTCATTGAGGATATTTAAGACCCAGTTTAAGACCTACCAGGCATGTTGCAGTTGCAAGCCAAAAGCCTTGAGCTTATGCCTCTGTGAGAGATGTTTACCCAGACATTGCCTTCCACGGGCTTAATGAATTTCTGCATGTTTTCTCAGCAGCTTGCAGTTGTGAAGGGACAGTCATTTAATGCATTTAGTGATGCCTGATCCCACGGTAACCTTGGGAAGGTCTGGAGCTTCAGGCACTGCCATTTCCCTGAGATGATTCAGGTAGGAATCTCTCTTTTTGTCCCATTTTTTCAGCAGTCCTCAGCCCACTGTGACTTGTGGCAGTGCCATCTGCCCTGACTCAGGGCAAGAACAGGGAGGGAAGTGCTTTAAATTGTAGGACTGTTTGTCGGCTTTCTACTCTGTGCCAAGACTGAAGGGCATTTTAGGCTTGATCTTGGCTTGATGCTAAAGGTAAGAGGGCATTTTGGATCAAATTCTTACTTTATATGAAGTGTAGCCTTTGGTCCTGTTCATGCAGCCTGCTGCTTGGTTTGCCTGCCAGGACTCATTTGACACCCTATGTCTGCAAGGGGATGCATGGGCTGACAAGCAGCAGTAAAACCCTGCTTCCAAGTACAGCAGCTTTGCAGGAACTGTGTATCATAGCAGAAATAAATGATTTGGACAGGCACATATGGATTGAAGTGGTTGCTGGATATCTACTGTGTTAAATAATTCTCCTGCTAGGCACTATGAGGTAATAAAAAATGTCGAATTCAATTTTTTTGTTTCAAAAAGCTTCCCAAACCTCAGTTTTATTGGAAAATTTTTGACTAGTTGTATCAGAGAGCAAGCCTGGCTCCCTAATTCTCAGCCTCAGTGCTCCTTAAAGCAAGTAACAAATGGTCCTCAAAGGGTCCTGTGTTAGTGGAGAATCATGAGGGCCTCTTCCTTGTTTCTTGAGTTCTCTGATGTCCCTTATAACAGGAGGGAAGCAGACAGCAGTGTAGGGCTCTGGTGTTGTTCAATATTTACCTCAGACAGTGAAATGCTCTGTTGGGAATCTTTGTGTATAAGTGGATTGTAAACTATTTGCATTATTGCACAGGCCACAGATTTTAACCCATAATCTTGGTCATAACAGCTCTGCTGGTGAATGTTATACGCAGAAAGAAAAATTGGCCTTCAGACTGATGAAAAGACACTTACAAAACTCAGAAAGCCCTGAATAATCCAGATATACACAAATGTGCACACTAAATGGATATTGGTGGAGTGGGAGACAGGCCCTGCATATCTTTCTTCATCAAATTGCCTGAATGAATTAGAGACCAAACCTTGCTTACCTGCTCTGGTTTCTGAAAACTTCTATTAGCACAAGTAGTAACTCTATCTGAGCAGTTCATTCCTTCTCTGGAAAAATGCTGGTGTTGCAGCGCCGGCTTTTTATTTTTTAGATAGATACAACAGAAAATGAACAACCTCTTGAGGGCTGCTTCAGTTTACTATATATAGGAACCTTAAATATATAGCAACTAAGGAACAAACTTCTCTTTGCCCCTAGCAAATAAGAGGGACCGTGGAAGGGAGAGAGCATGTAGCAGTGTTGTGGCAGTCTTTTGCTAGACTTAACTGGACTGCCACATAGTATTTTATTTTGGTGCAAGGCAGGTATAGGGTACGACCTGAACTGTGGTGTTTTCCACCCACTTGGCACTGTTGGAGGCCTGCAGGAAATGCAGGCAAAAATGGAGAATGAAAACATGTCCTAGTGCAAGGGCTAAATACACCTGTGTGTGCAGCCTTGTGCCTGTGCAAACCATCACAACGAGAACTGCAAGGACAGGAAGCAAGGGGGCTCCTTGTCTCACCAGCGCAGAAAACTGGCCAGCACCGAGAGTGAGAGGGTGGGACATCTGTGTGGCATGGGGTGCACGAGCATCCCTCTGCTTTCCCTAGAGTCAAGCACCTCCCAGAGTGCTCTCTGTATGAGCTGAAGGGGTAACCATTCTGTGTGTGTCTGTCTGTGTGTGTCTATATCTATGTACATAGAGAGACATCAGCTCTTCAGGTATAAAATTGGTCTTCCTTGCATAACTTATTTTAGAGCAAATCATTCATTTTTAGGCTCATCCCACAAAGCTTTGACAATCGGCTATGACTATATCACTGCATTCAGCATAAGGTGTAGTTCTCCCATTTAAAGACAACACCCATGGATGAAACTTCACAGAGTGAGGGTTAGTGCATACTGCAAAAAGCAAAACAGTTCACGTTGTGTCTTCGTCTCCCTTCCCATTACAAAATCCAACACACTGCAGCCAAGTGTCCCTGTAATTAATCTCTGCTGTGCCAAAGGCATTCAAAACCACAGAATAGAATCACTCAAGGGAATACTGTATTAGATGGAAATTAAAGTTTAAAAGGCTCTAGCTCTTGTTTGTCTTGCGGCTGCTACTTTAAAAATATTTCTAAGTGGAAAATGGAAACTTGTTTTTATGGGGAGGAGGGGAAAAGGGGGATTGACTATTCCTCTGTGACTTAAAATGGTTATTTGACAGCAACAAAGCCAGGGACAATCATGAGACACTAATGCATAAAGTATCTCTAGAAAATAACCAGCTCATTAAGGAAAGAAAAAAATGTTATACCTGCCTAATTATTAAGAACTTGTTCAAACAGGGGACAATACCAGCTGGGTAGTTTTATCTCATTGATGGCTTTCTTAGTGATTTTTTTTTAAAGCAGTGGACCTGGAAACTCTTTGAATTATTAATGCTCAAAGCAAGATGGTCTATCAGATCTCCAGTTTTATGCTGTGATTCCCTTGGACACATTTCATCAAGGGTGTAAATCTGTCTTGTCTGCAGGTCCTGTCTGCCAGGTGAAAGAGGTCCTGCTTTGTCATACTCCTGTTCTTGGTCCTTAAATGAAGGAGTACCTTGACAGCACACCTGAGTTATGCCCTGAGTTTACTGCACTAGAGGTAACCTCTGCTGTTTGTGTGGATGACCAGAGCTGCAACATAAATGCTTTTGTGAGAACTGGGGGGAGGGGATCTGCAGAGATGGTCAGAATCTCCTGGGAAATCTAGGTCCATCCCTATGAATATATCCCTCTGTCTCCTTCCTTATCTGGGAAAATCCTCCCTTGTTTTCTAGAGAGAGCAGCCTTTTGGGCTTTCTTCGCTCTAAGAATCTGCAGGCATGTGGATGCTGTGTCTGAGGTGAGCTGTATGCAGTTCAGCAATCACCTGGAGCCAGAAAGGTTTTCGTTCAGCATATGGGTTTCATCTGGATGGCTCTGTGTAACACAGCCCTCCTCATGCTCGACACTGAGCCTGGTGCCACCTGGTTCATGTGGTGCCTTCTGAAAGGGGCAGCTCCCTGCCTACTCCCTTCCCGACAAACTAGTGACAGTAATGAATGATAATATTATGCGCAGTTTGAAAAGCATATGAACAGCTTACTAACTATCAGTGTGTGTCCAGAGAGTGCTAGAACAGATTGCATTTTACCTGGTTATAATTATTTTTAATGCGTACACTTAATTTCATGATGGTTGGCTCTGGCTTTCACTCAATGTCACTGCTATTTCTGTAGCTCCACTTTAGTATTAATTTCAGTATTTCTGGCACCACATCTGTGCATTTTCTTGCAGTCAAGTGGAAATGCATGAATCTTTATTTGCTTGCATGCTGTTAGAAAAGTTCCTCTGACCTCATTGTGAGTGCTGTTGCCATCGCCTTTGTCCATGTGGTGGTGTTGCATACTCTTAGAAAGTGCTGTAATCCATTACAGTTGTTGTATCACTTTCCAAACCCTGGGCATTTCCTTGGCCCATGCTGTTTGCCAGAGCATGTGTAGCCCCACGTGATATGTTTATATTTTTTGTGAGCTCTAACACCAAGCTCCCCATTCTCTTCTGCCTGAAGGTTTTGATTTGTTTTGTTTTGTTTTGTTAGTTTTAATGGGCATTATTAAAAAAGAATCCTAAATTACAGCAGCACGACATTATCAGTGCTCCCACTGTACATCTTGGGACACAGTTTGTGAGATGCCAGCCTCAGTAGGAAAGCTGGTTTAGAGTTTTGTGATATAAATCTTTGGATGTTTCAAGAAAGAAAGGGGTTATTCCTTACCTGAATTATTTCAACGATACAGTCCTATTGCACGCTCTTCCTCCTCTCAGAATGCTTTTGATATGTTTTGCCTAACACCATGTCCTGGTCAAAAACAGCTCAGAACCTAGGTCTTTGACACCGGTTTGCTTCATCCTTTGTCTGAGCTCAGGCTTCTGAGTACTGTTCCTCAGCTCGGCACAACCACTTCCAACTGCTTCTGTGAGAAACACTTCAAGGTACAGTTAGTGAAGTTGTGGCCAAGTCTTCAGAGAAAAGGAGTGGAAACTTCTTGTGCCAGCTTCATTCTTTAAGCCAGCAGTTCAGGAAATGATGTCTTCTGTCTGGACTGGGCAATTCTATTGTTTAGAAAATCTTTTTACTTTGTCAAAGACTAGTTCGCTCTCAGGAGCCTCTGTTGTCTTCAGAGTTCTTCACAATACTTTCTCCTCCGAGTCCAAACTGGGCTTACACAAGGGACCCAGTTAGCACTTGCAACTCTAACCTCTTCAACCCTGGATTATTCAGCACAGGCTCTTCTGAGCTTTTACCTTTTTTCTGTCCTCCCCCTCTGAAGAAAATTTTACTTTTATTTTTTTCTTTCTTTTTTTTTCCTTCTCATCATATTGACAGTTAGCCCTCCTCTGGGGCTGCCTGGTGTTTCACAGTCAACCGGTTTCAAACCCTTGGTTTCCAGCTGCTGTTGTTACACACATCACTTGGAGACTGCATGAAATGCTGGTGTGTTCTCCAGCGTGTGCTTTCAGTGATGCTATTCTTCCATTCAGTAGGTTGTTAATTAGTTTTGCCTCACATCATGTCCTGTTCAGAGACACTTGGAGCCAGAGTCTGACATTGCTTTGCTTCCTTTTCTTTGTTTTTTGCTCCTGCCCAAATGCTAAGTCAGCACAGCAACCAGTTCCAGCTAGCTGTTCCAAGAACTTCAAGATACAGTTCCCTGCAGATAGCAAAAAGTAATTTCTTGGAGGCTGATGAGACCTTCTTAAGAAATTCCTGTCTTGATTATCACTTCCTGATGTGAAATTTGCAAAATACTTCCTCCTCAACTCTCTTTCCCAGCCATAGATGTAAGTGAACAAAATTCACTCATTGGCTGTGGATGAACAAAATTCACATATTCCCTGTGGGAATATGGAGTGTGGGTGCTTTCTCCCTGTGCTGTAAAAATGTCACCTGGCTCTACCTGTGATGATGTTAGTTGGCCCAGGGGCTCTGCACAGAAACAGAAATATTCTTTAATGCAGAAGGTTGGCTGCTCTAAGCTATTGGCATAGCTCAATGCCTTAAAGTAAATCTGAGAGATAGTATGGCCCTGACTTAGGACTTCAGGATTTGGCTCCCTAGTAATAGTTGAACACAATAAAAATATTGTCTTGGTGGTGGTCTGTGCTGTTCAGAACAAATAGAAAGCAGAAGCTAGGCTCTTTTATAAGTTCGATGTGAATCCTCCTGTGACAGACTTCCTCTGATAATAGAGATGAACATGCTAAACCTTTTATAGAGACGTCTGCTAACCTATAAAAGCTTAAGCTGTCAGGTCGGGTTCAGCCCTTGCCTTGGGTTTCCACTTCTCTGCTTAGCAATTGCCTCCCAAAGCACGCATGAGTAGGACCGCATGAAAATACAAGCTGCATGGCAAATCAAGGAAAAGACTTGTTCTTGTTTCCTGTGTTTTGTTTGTTGTTGTTTTTTGCCTTTCATTTCCCTGGGGGAATGGGCCCCTATATTTAGAAAGGAATACGAATAAGTGGCTGAGAAAGCTCTCCTGCCTCCCTCAGTCCCTTCCCCCTGGGAGTGGGCTGGAATCTGTGCTGTGGCGTGGACCCAGTCCACAGTAATAAAGCAAAGCCTCAGGTGGCAAGCCAAGAGAGCCTGTGAGAGGAGCAACATGGTGGGGTGAAAAAACACTCCCTCTCACGGGTGTCTTTGCATCCATTTTTGATGCACAGTTGTAACACCTTGGTGTGAACACCTCTGAGCGCTGTTACAGTCCCTTTGTTTATGAGAAAGAACCTGACAGAAGATGGGGTGTAGTTTGGCTCCCAGGGTAAACTTGCCTTGGGAGGGGGGTGGCAGGGAGGAGCTGCTGGCAGAGGCAATGGCTCAAACCCTGCAGTTCCAGGGCTGCATGCTCCCAGTCTCAGCACTGATGAGCTGCTCTCCAATACTCCGACTGACATGGATGCCTGGTTGTAGTTCCTCTTCCTCCTGGCACTCAGCACTTCATCTTGTCCCCTCTCCCTTGCCCACACTTGGGGAGGAAGCACCACTCACTTGTGGATGGAGAAAGCACACCCTGACCCTCAGCTGGGTGCCAGGCTCCTATAGGAGCTCAGCTGGAAGAAGTCTGGGCACTGCATTTCAGCCTGCAATTTGATGGAAACAAAAAGCTGCTATAGGCTTGTCAAGGCTTCAAGTCAGGCTGTGAAAGCACAGGGGGCTTCAGGATCGTTAAAGGATTCTCACCATCTTAAATATACAACACCTCATTACTGATTTTCTTTTTTTTCTTTTTGTTCTTTGCTGAAATTAAGCCACAAGAGAAAGCCAGATCTTGTGGGTGAAATTTCATTAGTGCTGCATTCTCTCAGTTAGCTTGTAGCCCATTCATCTTTCATACCCTTCTTTAAGTCATTTGTGTGGCTGTCTCATTTCTGCAGCTCTTTTCTCTTGGATTGTGTCTTCATTTTGGCTAATAGCTTATGCTATTGTCTTCCTTGAGTGTGTCCAAAAAGGTTGGAACTGAAGTAAATATTTTTGAGCTCTCTTTCTGGAACATCATCCAAGTACATGAGCTTTATTAAGAGCTTCTTCCTCTGGGTAATCGGACCTTGGGACCTTCGCCATGGAAATGCAGTAATTTAATTCCTTGGGCCTATCCTGGATCTTCTCTATCCAATTTCTTCTATAACATCAGAGATGCATTTTGCTTGCAGTGAGGAGCAGTTATGAATCAATCAGCCCCTCCCTCCTGCATGCTACACCCTTTCTGTCCCCAGAGGCAGGCAAAGTGTCCTTACACGATTCAGTTGTACAACAGCTAAGGAGCAGATCACTCACCTCGTCCCCTCTCCAGCAGGACTTTGGTGATTCAGACATTAGCAGGATCCTCACGCCAGGGAGAGTGGGCAGAGTGGGCATCTTACACCTGCTTTAGTCAGGTGAGTTTGTGAAGTCTGTTATCCGTATATCCTTGTGTAATAACATAGGCATTTCCTACTGCAGCACCCAGCACAGAAATTTGTCAGCTAATTCTTCTTTCTCAGAGTTGCAGGAAGGGGAAGTTGCCCCTTGTTTGTGGCACAGCAGAACTACCCTGTTACCTTGGATCATATTAATGAACTTTAGTTCTGGTTCTAATGAGTGTTTTGCTCACAATAGCTCTCTTTCTTTTAATATGATATAATGTATTTCTTCAGTCATCCCAATCTAATGATAAGCATTGAGTTAGAGGGCTTCCGCTGAGCTTTCTATTAAAAACTGAAATGTCATTAACACCAATATGGGAGGATAATTGGATGTGGAAACAGCATACGGCCTGTGTGGGACTACATGCTATGCAGGCAGCTGGACACAGGAAAGAAGGGTGGAAGTGTATTCTCCAGCTCTGTACAGATGACTGGCACAAAAGAATAAGGGAATCTAAACTTTTCTCATGGACTCTCTAATAGGACTCAAAAACAGAGTCCTGTAAGGCCCTCTGGTTAAATGCCACACCACCATTTTACTGTGGTGCTGTAACATCTCTTTCAGGAGGGCAGAGAGGAATGGGTGAGCCAAAGGACCTTCATATTGGTGCTGAGAATTGGTGTGCCAGGTTTTTCTTTCGTTCATTTTTTCCGAGGGCTATTTTAGTGTTGCACCTCTACTGCTTTCAGTATAGTGAGAAACAGGCCCAGACTTGCTGTTGTTTATGGCTGGTTGGCAGCTGCTGTCAAGTCTTCCTTGGTGAGTTAAGTATCTAAACTGAGGCGTAAACCAGAAAAATTCGTGTTTGACTCTTTGCTTGTTGGTATAGTAGCGTGAGAGAGGCTGAGAAGTTTGACAAACGTCATCTGGCTAGGCAAATTCCATGGACTGGGAGCAATTATGTTGTACTTGTTGCTGTCCCTCTTTTAGCCACACGTGATGCTCAGGAATAGCTCTTGCTGCTGGTCAATCCCTCCTGGGGCAGCCCTTGCCTGTTCTCATGCTTTGCTGTCTGGCCACAAACTCCCAGCCCTAGCTAAGAAAAGATACAATGAAATTAAACTTAAAATACGATTATCTGATTGTTCAAAGGCACCCATTTAAGTTACCATTAAAATTCTTGAATTTGCATTATTGATACCGGGTACAGAATTAGCTGGGACCTGCTCACGTGTATGGAGGAGCTTATGCTTAGGTGTTAGCTGGCAGCAATTGTGTTCTGGTCTGGTTTTAGCATAAAAAACTGGCTCACAGTTAAAAACTGGTTTGACTGAGTAAATTCACAGGCTGTTGTAATACATCTACAAGGCGAACTCTGCCAATGGACCAAGTTTTAAATTTGTCAGTGGGGCATGCAGTAGTAACATAGCTAATGCTCTTCCCAAAACCTGCTTTTGGGTCTTATTAGAGATGCCATGAGACCTAAAGCTAGAGGACTGAATTTTCGCACACTGCAGGTTTTAATGTTCTTATGTGTCCACATCTACTTAAAGATTGACCAGTGTGTGACACAACTCTCAAAAACACTGAATAGACAGCAAAGTGTCGGGGTGGCCTCAGGAATGTGAATACCACTATCAAAATGGTGCCAGCCACGTTACTTGATTTTTGTAGTAACATTTTTTAAGGTCTGTAAACTGCACATCTACTTAAAAAAATAAAATAATGTTTTCAACAACCTAATTTTCTAACAGAGTCAAAGCTCTGTGTTCTGGTAGGCACATCAGCTATGGGTCTATGTGCCAAACTTCAGTGTGCTAAAGCGTGGCAAGCTGAGGTGTCTACTTACTCCTAATACACTGTTAAACACCACACGTTTCTTGTACTGCTGAGGCCTGTAAATACTCATGATGTTTGCAGAGAATGTGAGATAAGTTATCTGCAGTGCCAGAATTGCTCATTGTACTGACCACTCCAGAGTGATGAGGTCTGTGTGGTTCTGTTTTGTTTTGCAGAAGGGGCTGTCTTGGAAAAGATGAGTAAAAGACTTCTATAATAAAAGGCCTCAAGATAAAGGACTCATTCTTAGTATTTTAAATCATCTGGAGTATTTTGTTTTACAGAAGGAAATTAAAATAACTAGTGACACATTAAATGCTGCCATTCAAGGGAATAAAACAATAACAGATACTGGAGTATTTAAAGATATTAAAGTGTTATGCCTTATCAAGATTAAATTTTTTAATTTGCAAAATATTAAAACTTTTATGTAGTTGTACATCTTTTATTAGCTTTAACCAAATAAAATATGAAATTTACTTCAGTTGCATAAATAACTCTGGAGATTAAATAATCAAATCAGGACCCAAGGCAATTACATTTATTCAGGTTAGAGTATATGTGACACAAACAGCTGGTATTAAAGCAAAACTCTGTTCATCACTAGTTCTACCAAAGAATGGATAAAAGGAAACAACTGACTTCTGATCTTCCTTTGCAGCATTCAACTGGGTGATGATTCAGATGTTTATTTTGATACATTTAATGTCAACCCATGCTGTGCTGGTATTCTAGGAATCAATCTGCAGATGAGTCCATCATTATTAATTTGTGCAAAAACTTTCTGGTAAGGCTGTTTAACTGAGCAAGCAATGGAAGCCTAGGACAGACTGGGTAATAAGCACTGACAGTGTTGAAGCACCTTCCTGAGGCCACATGCCCTTGGTCTCCTTATACTTTCTGAGTAAGTTGCAGTGATGACTATTGTACTTTACTTTTGATGTCTGTTGAAAGTGCTGGCCAGCTGTGTGGCAGGAGGTAAAAAAATTGGTGTTACCTTGGAATGCCGAGTGAAAAGCTCTCTTTGCTTGAAAGTTATACAGTCAACAAAATACTCCTAGTTTGCCTTCATTTTGAAACAGCACTCAGTTTAAGAGATGACTAGTTATAAGAAATTTACCTGGAAGTGAGCCACTTCCCTCAGCCCTCAACAATTGGACCTTGTTTCTGACTTGCTCGCATCCCTGTCCCTACCTGCTGGCTGGCAGCAAATCAAGTGATTTGTGAGCGGTGGGGCACAGGCTGGCCCTGGAGACCCCCAGGCTGGAAACATGTGCCCCGGGACCAGCTGCCGAGATGCAGGCCTGGAGCTGGGCAGCACTTGCCTTCAGGCGGCACAATGAAATAGCACCTGGCACATGGAGAAGGACCCCTCAGCATTAACATCCCACCCCTCCCAGCAAAAAAGCAAAAGACAGTGAGGATAGCACCACCACCTGTGCTGTTAGTAACACTGAGACTTTTTCTGTAGTTTTCATGCATTTATTTTATTTGCATAATTGGATTTGGGGGGCTGGGAGCCCTTGAGTGCTGGCGCATGCCCCAGCTGATGGCCCAGTCCGGGTTTGGCCATCCCCTGAGGCACCCTCCAGGGTCACCAACGTGGTGCTGGCCTCTTGGTGTCTGGAGAGGCCTCGGGGCTGCTGGTCCTCCTCTTTGGGGGTCGCCGTGGCCCCCCAGGGAAGCGTTCACGGCCCTGGCTGGGAGTGGAGAGCCTGGGCACAGCCTCCCCTGGCTCCTCCTGCCTGGGCACAGCCTCCCCTGGCTCCTCCTGGGGCTCTTCTTGCTCCACAGGGCTGGCAACAGGAGCAGAGGGGTGGCTGCTGGGACCCCCACCAACGGCAGCGGATGAGGTGCCAGGGAGCTCATCCATGCTGGATCTCACAGGATAACCAGAGGGGGCTGGGCAGGGGGCGAGAGACCCTCCTCGGGAGGCAGTGGGGCCAGGGGCACCTGGGCGTCCTGCCAGCCCAGCAGATGATGGGCCTCTCTGCGGTGCCGTTGCACAGCGACACGTGCACACTGTTGCATGAACATCGCTGTGCGGTTTTGGAGGGAGACCCCCAGCATCCAGCCCGGCACCTCTGAATCCATCCCATGGTTGTTCAGGATGCCTGTGACGGTGTCCTCCACCATGGCTGCCTCCAACACCCTGCTGCCAAAGGTCTCCTCCATCTCCTGATGGACCCAGCACTGCAGGGTCTGGAGGAGCGTTGGGCTGTTCTGGAAGAGGTTCAGCCAGTTCAGGGGCTGGAAGCCACCCACAGGACGCCTGAGCACCCCTTCTGCAGCCCACCGTTGGGGTGCTCCAGGGCGATGGAGGTTGTGGGCAGCTGGGTGTCTGGGAGCTCCTCCTGCCTGGCGGACGACTGATGGTGGCAGGGATGGTGTGATGACGTGCTCCCTGTAGTCATTGTCTGCCCGCACCGAGTGCAAGATGGAGAGGATCCTCCTCTTGCAGAGGGGGCACTCGGGCTTGCTCTCAGCCCACCGCAGGATGCATGGATAGCAGAACTGGTGGAGGCATGGCATCGCAAAGCTGGCCTCCTCCTAGCTGTCCAGGCAGATGGGACAACGGTCGTCCAGCTCCGAGGCCATGCTCTCCACGCGCTGCGGTGGGCTGTGGGGAGCTGGGGATGTGGAGCCGCTCCCTCTCACCGGCGCTGCAGCAGCGGGTGTCGCGCTAGAAAAGGAAGAGAGGCCGCAGTCACTGGCTGGCCTGGGGAGGGGTGGCAGAAGTGCCCAGGTCTCTCAAGAAGGGAGCCCTCCCAGCTCCCCAGGGTGAGGTGTCCCCTCCCAGCTCACCTCTGCTGCTGCGAGCGTGCCTCCTGGGTGCCCTGGCTGCCTGAACCTGGCAGGGCTGGGGAAAATCCTTCAATGGCTCTGGGGTCAGGCACTGAGAGCTGCAAGGAACAACTCCCCGAGCACGACACCAGCACCAAAGGCCTTGCTCAACACTCCAAACCTCATGAACTCACTCAGCTGGAGCGCAGGCACAAGCCGGCTGGGTGAGACTCGTGCCCCAATATAAGCAGTGAGGGATGCGTGGTCACAACCCATTGCTCGGGGACATCGCAGTCCGTCGCTCAGGTTGTCTCAGTCCATTCCGTCAGTGACAACAGAAGCCACCACTCAGGGACCTGGTGACAACAGCACCCATTTTTTGGTGACGTCACTGTCCATCGCTCCGGGATGTCACAAAAGGCCGTCCTTGCCCACGGTGCTCACCCCGGCAGCGCTGCGGCCCTAGGACATGCATCTGGGGTTACCGCAATGCCAGTGCCCACTCCATGCCCCATCTCTTGTCTTGTGCTCGGCATGGGTGTTTCACGCCAGTCACCGAGGCCTCGGCCGTACTGTATTCTATTTTGTATCATATACACATACAATATTATACAGTACAACACCTACAACACAATACAAAACACAATACATAAAATACATTACAAAATACAACACAATAGATAAGATACAATGCAGACAATACCATACAGTAAAAAATACAATCAATCTAATAAAATACATGCAATACAAGCAATATAATACCAGCAACACAACACATGCCATAAAATATATACCATACATACAATAAAATAAATACCATATACAACACAAACTACATACCATAATATCTATTGAATTAATACTATATATAATAAATACAAATGCCATACCATGCAATACATACAATGCAATACATACCATACAATACCGTAAATACTATACCATACAGTACATATCATACTGTACCATAGAATACATACCATATCATACAATACATAACATAAAATGGATACAATACATACCATACAATAGAATACAATACAATGCATACCATGCAATACAACACATACAATACATATGATACATGCAATATATAGCATACCATACACACAATGCACAAAACAATACAAAGCACAATATATACAATACATACCATACAGTACAATGTACTGACAATAAAACAGAACACTTACAACACAACACATAAAACACATAATAAAACACATACTATACATAAAATAATAAATGCATACAATACAATGCATACTATAAATACGTAACATGCAGTAGACTACAATACATAGCATACAATAAATAGCATACCATACACTATGCACAATACACACACTGCCATACAAAACACACAACACAAAATACAATAGAACACAACACAATGCATACAGTACATACATTACATACAGTACAATGAAGACAATACCATACCATTCACGACATACATGACATAAAATACACTACATACAGCAGAATACATGCAATACAAAACATACCACACAATCCATTACAAGACAAAATACATTACAATGCATACAATACCATACATTACCAGACATACAATACATTGCGATACACACAATACAAAACATACCAAAAGGAAAATACATCCAATGAAACACATACAATGCAAGAAAAAATACAGAATACAATAAAAAATATGAAATACAATACCATACATACGATACATACCATACCATAAAATACAGACAATACACAATACAACGCAAACTGCAATATACAATACAAAACAAACTACAGTATAACACAATACATACAATACAAACCAACACACAGAACGCAATGCATACAATATAATAAAACACATACAATACCTACAATACAACACATACAATATGTGAAACACAATACCTACAATACAATAGAAAATACAATCCAATCCAATACATACAATATGGTACGATACATATGATATGATACATACAATACATACCATAAATACCATACCATACAATATATACAATACACAATACAATACAAAATAGAACACACAGTACAAAACTACAGTACAATACGTACAATGCATACAATACGTTACATACAAAGCCATAAGTACCATAGCATACCATACAATGCAACACAGACAATACAACAGAATCCCAGAAAATACCATAGCATACCATACTTACAATACCTACAATACAATATGTACCATAAAATAAATACGATACAGACCACACCATACAATACAATAAATATCATACCGTACAATACATACACTATACAAAACAAAAACCAGTACACAATACAAAACAAACTACAGCACAATACATGCAAACCAGAAAACAAAATACAGTACAATACATACAATGTGACAGACACAACACACAATACAAAGTACAATATGCAATAAAACCAAACTACAGTACAGTACGAAACATACCATACATTACAATACACAATACAAAAAAGAATACACACAATATATACAATACATAAAATACAAAATATAGCACAATATATATAGTACAATATATACAGTATGATACATGCACAATACATACAATGCGATAAATACCATAGCACACAAAACGATATGTACAATACGCTAAATACCATACCATATAATACGATACATACAATACGCTGAATAGCACAGCATACCATATGATACATACAATACGATAAATACTATACCATATACAAACAATGCAAACAATAAAATACGATACATACCATGTGATACATACCATACATACAATACACAACACAATACAAAATACAATACACAGTATGAAACAACCTGCAGTACAATACAAAACAAACTACAGTATGATACAATACATAGAATACAATAAATAACCTACCATACACACAATAAAAGACTACATATGTAATACATAGAATACAATGCAATACAAAATAAAATAAAATAAAAATACAACACATGCAATACACAGAATACAACTTAATACAAAATACAATACAATATATACAATACACTACAATACACACACTACGATATGTACCATACATACCAAACCACAGAATACAATACAAAATGCAATGCAGTACAAGATACATTACAACACAAATATCAAGGCAATACAAATAATGGAACACAATTCATAGAATATAATAAATACCACACCATACGATGCATACAATACATACAAAGCAATACATACAATGCAATTCACACAATACAACTCATACAACACAAACCATACAGTACCATACATGCCAAACACCACCATACATACCGTACAATAATACACCCTGCAATACTATACCATACAGTATCACAGCATACAATACCAGACTGTACAGTACCCTACCTTACCTACCATACCATACAATACCATACCATACAATACCATAGCTACCATAAATACCATGGCATATCCCAAATACCATACCATACCCTACCATACATACCACACAAAATACATCAAGCTATACACAATACACCACAGTATATAGAACAAAATACCATACAAACCATACCATACATAAAATAAATGCAATGCAACACATACAACACAGTATGATACCACACCCCACAGCATACCCCATGCCATACCATACACATGATACAAAATACAACGCGTACAATACAACACAAAAGGCAATACAGACCAGACAAAATGCAATATATGCAATACAAAATACAATATGTACAATAAATACAATGAAATACATAGAATACAATCCAAAATACAATACAATAAATACCATACCATACAACACAATACATACAGTACAAAAGGCAATACAAAGGACAATACCTACAGCACATACCATACAATACAAAAACCAACACATACTAAATACAATGCATGCTAAATACAATGCAATACATACAAAATACAACACACACAATACAATACATACAATAAAAGAAATGCAATAAACACAACAACATACATACAACACGGTACTATACATATAATACATACCACACACCACACATACCATACCACACACTACATACTATACCATACAATACATACCATAACCTATATACAAAACATACAATACAATTCATAGAATAAATACAATAAACACCCTACCACACAATTCATAGGATACATCACACATCATACCCTACCACGCGGTACAAAGCACAGTACCTTACAAAGCACAAGATGTTACAAACTACACAACTGGAACTTTTTTCATACACACAGGCCCTGGAAAGCATCAAGGTGTTTATTGGAGGCGACAAAGGCAGATGCTGAGGGGCTGCAGCTACACCGTGCCGTTGCGCGCGTCTGGAGCAGCAGCAGGGCCAGCTGGCCGTTCGCCTGCGCTGGGCGGTGTTGGCTCCTGAGATGCGCTCGGCGGTAGTGGCTCTTGAGAAGCAGTCGGCAGCGCTGGCTCCTGAGAAGGGTTTGGCTCCTGAGATGCGCTCAGTGGTGCTGGCTCCCGAGAAGCACTGTGTGTGTGAGCCTGCAAAGGGGTGGTGGTGGAGGACACGGGAGGTGCGCTGGGGAGGGGGGGCAAAGTACAATACAAAATGTTGTACAATACTACAGTATAAAACAAACTACAGTACAGTACAAGCCACACAAGACAAACCATACAATACATTAAATACAACAAGAAATAGAATACAATACAAATTACAATAAGATACAAATGACAATACAATAGAACACAATGGAATAGAATTCAATAGAATACAATATGTACAAAACAATACATACAACGAATACAATACAATAAAGACCATACACTACATGGAATACAATAATAAAATAAACACCTTACCATACAATAAAATATATACAATACATAAGAGACAATACAATACATAGAATACAATACGTTCAAAAAAACCCAAAAGGTACAGTATAAACTATAGTACAATACAAAATACAATGCAACAGAAAATACAATCTAATACAATCCAATACATACAATCTAATACATACAATACACATAATACAATACATATGCTGCCATACAACGTGTGCAATACAAGACCATCCAATATATACAATACCATACCATACCATACCATACGAAAAACAATGCACAGAATACAGCTCATGCCATACCATACCATACCATACCATACCATACCATACCATACCATACCATACCAGCAATACCAAACAATACCATACATACATTATGCACCATACATACCACACAATGCAATACCATACCGTACGCTACATACAATACAGTACCTAGAATTAATACAATATAGAAAATATTTACAATACAATAAATACAACACCATAAGATACCACGAAATACATATAATACAATATAATAAATATCACACAATACATACCATACAATACAATACAATACCATACGTAACGTACAAGTCGCAATGCAATACAAAAGAAAATACTATCGAATATAAACAACGCAACACATACAATACAAGACACGCAATACAACACATACAATATTGTGCATACTATTAAATACAGACCATACAGTACATACAACTCAATACATACCGTACACCACATACAATACAGGACAATACAAAATGCAATAGAATACAAAATACAATACAAAAGAGAATACAATACATACAATACAAGACAATACATACAATACAAGACAATTCATACAATACAATACAAAAACTACCATACCATACCATACAACCCATACCATACGATACAGACCATTCAATACAAAATACAATACAATAAATGCAAAAAATACAACAGGAAAAATGCAACACGTACAATACCACATATTCAATACAAGACATACAATACATACAAGACAATAAAGACCATACCGTACACTACATAGCATACATAAAATACGATACACACAATACAAAATACAATATAAACAATGCACATAATACATACAATACAATACAGTCAATATGATACATACAATACATACCAGACCATACAATAAAAGACATACAATAAATACTTTACCATACAATAAAAGACAACACATACGATACATACAATACAATGCAGTACAAAATGCAAGTAAAAAATACAGTACGTACCATACAATACCATACATACAATACCATGGAATATAAACCATAGGATATAAACTATAGAATACAAAGCATAGATACAATAGGTAAAATACAATATGTAAAATACATTGAGAAATACCATAAAAAATATAATACAACACAAAATACAATACAGAAAAGAAAATACAATACATACCATAATGTACCATCAATACACACCACACAAGGCATACCACAGAATATATACAACACAATACATACAAGGCAAAATACAGCACAAAATACAATACAAAATACAAGACATACAAAATACAAGACATATGATACATACAATACATATGATTCATAAATACAATACGATACATAGAAGTCAATATGATACATACAATACAATAAATACCATACCATACACAGTACAACAAAAAATAAAACACAAAACAGACTACAGGACAACATAAGAGTACAACACAACACATACAATACATACCTTACCACGCAATACATACCATACAATGCAATGCAACATATGATACAAACATACAAAACACGTACAAAACATACAACACATACAACACGTGCCATACAACACACACAAGACACACAATACACAAGAAAATACAATACAAAGTACAATGCAATTCACAATACAATACACTCTACACCACCAAATACAATGCACGGCACCTTACAATACATGCAATAAGTACCATACCATACAATACAATACAAAACAAATACAATAAATACCAAACCATACGAAACAACACAACACATGCAAAACATACAATATATACAATGCAACCCATGCAATACCATAGATACCATACCATACAATATAAAACATAAAACAATAACTACAATACCATAAAGAGAATACAGTAAAGACGATACAATAAACAGAACAGATACACTACAACACTATGCATACAATAGACATACAAAATACATAAAAAAGCATAAAATACATACAAAATATACAATGCATACAATGCATACAATACATAAAACACTACACATGTAACACAATGTATGAAATACAACACAAACAATACAATAAACAGCATACCATACATACCATACCATACAATGCATGCAATACATACAATATGATACATACAATACCTATGATGCCATACAATGCATACAATACCTTACCATATCGGACATTACCATACCATACAAAATGCAATGCACAAGTACAATGAAATACACGCAATACAATACAATACATACCATACTGTATAATACTACCATACAATACAAGCAATACCAAAAACCACGATACATACAAAATGTACAATACATACCATACCATACAAGAAATACCATACCATACGATATGCTACATACAAAATGCACAATACTATACATAGCGTTACTACAATACAGAAGACACATACAATAAAACAAGTACAATAAATACCATACCATACCATGGAATACATACAGTGCAGTAAAATAAATACTATACAATACATACCATACCATAAAATACAAGCAATACAAAAAAAATACACTACACACAAGTACAATACGTACAACACATACCATATCATACGCTACGACACATGCAATCCATACAGTGCAATGCAATACAAAATACAATTAAAAATACATCTCACATACAATACACACAATACAATGGAATACAAAATACTATATGAAACACAATACAATAAAAATACAATACAAAACCCAATACAATACAAAACCCAATACATACAAGACCATACATACCAAAGCATACAATACAAATCATACAAATCATACAATGCCAACCATATACTACAATATACATACAACACCTAATATACAGTACCTAAAATACAATCCTAAAATACAATAACTAAATATCAAAAGAAAATACAATAGAAAATACAATACAATGCATACAATACATACAATACAAACAATACGATACAAAATACAATACAAAACACAATACATACAAGACAAAATAGAATACAAGACATACAATACTCAAAATACATTACATAAACTGCAATTCAAAACAGTACGTACAATACAAAATGCAATACAATACAATGTGCAATATAATACATAAAATACATACAAGACATACAATACGTACCACACCAGACAACACATGCAATACATATGATACCATGTAAAACAAAATATAATTCAATACCCAAAATATATACAGTACATACAATAAAATAAATACCACACAACAATACATCAAATACAACACAATAAAATACATACAATACAATACAAGGAGTACCATACCATACAGTACAAAAGAAAATAAAATACACATTACCGTACAATACAAAATGCAACACGTACAATAAAATGCAAAATACAATAGAAAACACAATACATAGAGTACGGTACCTACAATACAATTAATACCATACCATACCATACAACACAAACAGGACATGCAATACAAAATATACAATACTGTACCAATACAATACCATACCAATACAATACCATGCCAATACAATACCATACCAATACACATCATATGATACCTACCATACGATACAACATGTTCAACATATACCATATGATACAATACCAAATACAATACCTGCAATACATGCAATACTTAAAATATGTAAAATAAATTACAATAAATACAATAAATACCATACCATACCATGCAATACATACAATACAGTATAATAAATACCATACAATACAATACATACAATGCCATGCCCTGCAATACAAGACATGCAATACAATACATGCCACACCTGTATGAACCATTGCCACGCCTCTTTTTAGGCACTGACAGGCCCGGGGCATCGATCACCTCTCTAGGAAGCCTCTTCCAGTGTTGGACCAGCCTCTTGGTAAGGAAACGCTTCCAAATGTCCGGTGTGAACCTCCCCTGGCACAGCTTTGAACCATTCCCACGCTGTGTTCTTGGGAAGACCCAGGAAACGACAGACCTGTTAGAACCTCAACACCTGGAAAAATGCTGGGGAAGATCCTACTGGGTGCTACTGAAAGGCATTTCAAGGACAATGCCATCATCAAGCACAGGCAGCATGGGTTCACAAAGGGAAAGCCCTGTCCCACTAATCTGAGATCCTTCTATGATAAGGTCACCCTCCCAGTGGGTGAAGGGAAGGTGGTGGATGCGGCTTCTCTAGATTTTAGGAAGGCTTTTGATACTGTCCCTCACAGCTTCCTTCTGGACAAGCTGTCCAACTGTGAGATGAGCAGATGCACACCATGCTGGGTGAAGAACTGGCCTTTTGACATTAGGAAGCATTTCTTTACCGAGAGGGTGGTCAAACACTGGAAGAGGCTTCCTAGAGAGGCAATAAATAAATACCACACCAGACAATACATAAAATGCAATACATATCATACAATACAAACCATACAATACAATACATAAAATAAATATATACTATAAAATACCAAATACAGTATGATACAACACATACAATATAATACAATACCTACAATGCAATACCTACAATACAAAAAGAAATAGGATACATAAAATACCATGATATCTGATATATAAAATAAAATACAATACATATAATACAAGATAATACAAAATGCCTACAATACAATACCTACATTGAAATAGAAAACACAATACAATACATACCATACGGTACGTATACTATGATACAATATATACATGATGATACATACACTACAATACATACAAGACAATAAATACCATACAATGAAATACATACATACAATACATAATACAATGCAAAATACAACACACCATACAATTTTAAAAATACAATCCATAAAGTAACTACCATACCATACAATACAATGCAACACAGACAATACGACACAAATACATACCAAATAATACCATGCAATACCATGAAATAAAATACCATACAATGCAATGCAATACCATACCCTACCATACCTACAACAGAATATATACAACATATACCATACAATATATACAATACACTACATACAATCCAGTACAAAATACAAAACAAAATACAACACATGCCATATAACACAAAATACAACACATAGAATATAACACATAGAATACAACACAATAGAACAAAATACAACACAATACATTCAATACAATAAATACCAAACATACAATAAAACACAACACAAACAATACATACAAGAAAACACAAGGCAGAATACAATATATACAGTAGAATACATACCACACAATACATCTGAAACCATACAATACAAACCATGCAATACAAACCATAACATGCTAAATACATTACAATACAAAACACATTAAAATACATAAAATGCAATACAAAATACATGACAATACAAAACACATCACAAGCCATACAATACCATACAACACAACACATACAACACAATAAATGCCATACCACACAATACATAAACCACAATACCTAAGTTACAACACATAAAATACAATACAAATATTATACAAAATACAATACACACAATACAAAATATAATACAATACATAAATACAAAATACAACACACACATAAATATACAACAGGTGCTGACGTTAGACTATCAGGTCTGTCATTTCCTGGGTGTTCCCTAGAACACAGCATGGGAATGGTTCAAAGCTGTGCCAGGGGAGGTTCACAGCAAACATTTGGAAGCGTTTCCTTACCAAGAGGCTGGTCCAACACTGGAAGAGGCTTCCTAGAGGGGTGGTCGATGCCCCGTGCCTCTCAGTGCCTTAAAAAGAGACATTTGGACAATGCCTTTCATAACAGGCTTTAACCTGTGGCTAGCCCTGGAGTGATCAGGCAGTTGGCCTAGGTGATTGCTGTAAGTCCCTTCCAACTGAACTATACTATCCTGTCCTAAATAACTGTTTGCAAAAGCTGCTGAACCAAATGAAACCAGAAAGTCAAAACCTTCTGGAAGCTGTTGCACCTTTGGAAACCTTCGCTGTGTCTCCCACTGGCAATGCTGTCTCTTCCAGGACTTAAGCAAGCATCCCTTGACGGGCTTGTGACAGTTGTGCTCTGGGCTGTGGCCACTCAGGTCTTGAGTGGCCTTGAAGACCTTCAGGCTCAGGGATCCCACAACCTCTTTGGGCAACCCACTCCAGGGCTTCATGGTCCTCACAGGGATTTTGGTTTTTCTTATCTCCAGCCTGAACCTCTCTAGCATCAGGAGATGGCACCGTCTGTCACCCTCCCACCAGGCCGTGCTGGGATGAGCCTGTCCCCATCCCCTTGATGCCTTCCCCACAGGCACCGGGGTGGGCTGTGAGGGGCCCCGATACCTTCCCTGCTCCATGCTCAACCAGCCCCAGCCCCACAGACCCTCCTTGTCTCCCCTGAGCCCCTCTGCTTTGTCAACCTGTCTCCGGGACCCCAAAGAGGACGTAGTGCCTGGATGAGGCCTGATGGGTGCTGAGCAGAGGGGATCACCTTTGTGCCCTCAGGCTGGGGGAGAAAGAGAGGAGAACTGCAAGAGCGAGCCGAGTGCTGCCTGTGACCCTCTGTGGCAGGAAGCAGGGGAGCCCAGAGGGCTGGCCAGCAGGGCTGGCTGTGGGGAGAGCCTGTGGGACTTTGTCCTGCAGCCTCCCAGGGAGGCACGAGGCGTTATCCAATGAACCCTCTGGCCACGTGTGCCTGGAGACGTCTGCCCCAGCCGGAGCCACCTGACGGGGCCCTGGGAAGACACGGCCGAGGCCTCTTGGTGACTTGGCGTGAAACACCCATGCCGAGCACAAGACAAGAGGTGGGGGGATGGAGCGGGCAGTGGCGTTGCGGGAACCCCAGACGTGTGTGCTGGGGCTGCAGTGCTGCCAGGGAGAGCATCACAGGCAAAAAAGGCCCGTCGTGACGTCCCTGAGTGATGCATTCTGTTGTCACCAAGTCCCCGAGAGATGGGTTCTGATGTCTCCGAGGGATGAGCTGCAACATCTCCAAGCGATGGACTATGATGTCACCGAGCGACAGATTGTGACCATGCATCCCTTGCTGCTTATATCTGGGTGCCAAGTCCCATCCAGTCGGCTTGTGGCCTCACTCCAGCTGAGCGAGTTGGCAAGGTCTGGAGTGCTGAGCGAGGCCTTTGGTGCTGGTGGTGTGCTTGGGAAGTTGTTCCTTGCAGCTCTCAGTGCCATCGAAGTGCCCAACCCCAGAGCCATCGAAGGATTTTCCCCAGCCCTGCCAGCTTCAGGCAGCCGGGGCACCCAGGAGGCGCGCTCGCAGCAGCAGAGGTGAGCTGGGAGGGGACACCTCACCCTGGGGTAGGGAGCTGGGGTTTCCTTCTTGAGGGACCTGGGCACTTCTGCCAGCCCTCCCCAGGCCAGCCAGTGACTGCGGCCTCTCTTCCTTTTCTAGCGTAACAGCTGCTGCCGCAGCACCGGTGAGAGGGAGCAGCTCGACACCCCCAGCTCCCCACAGCCCACTGCAGCACGGGGAGAGCATGGCCTCGGAGCTGGAGGACCGCTGTCCCATCTGCCTGGACAACTGGGAGGAGGCCAGCTTTGCGATGCCATGCCTCCATCAGTTCTGCTATCCATGCATCCTGCGGTGGGCTGAGAGCAAGCCCGAGTGCCCCCTCTGCAAGAGGAGGATCCTCTCCATCTTGCACTCGGTGCGGGCAGACGATGACTACAGGGAGCACGTCATCACACCATCCCTGCCACCATCAGTCGTCCGCCAGGCGGGAGGAGCTCCCAGACACCCAGCTGCCCACAACCTCCATCGCCCTGGAGCACCCCAACGGTGGGCTGCAGAAGGGGTGCCCAGGCGTCCTGTGGGTGGCTTCCAGCCCCCAAACTGGCTGAACCTCTTCCAGAACAGCCCAACGCTCCTCCAGACCCTGCAGTCCTGGGTCCATCAGGAGATGGAGGAGACCTTTGGCAGCAGGGTGTTGGAGGCAGCCATGGTGGAGGACACCGTCACAGGCATCCTGAACAACCATGGGATGGATTCAGAGGTGCCGGACCGGATGCTGGGGGTTTCCCTCCAAAACCACACAGCGATGTTCATGCCACAGCGTGCACGTGTCGCTGTGCAACAGCACCACAGAGAGGCCCATCATCTGCTGGCCCGTGCTGCTGGGGGGCAGGAGGGCAGCCCCATGGGTGCCCCTGGCCCCACTGCCTCCCGAGGAGGGTCTCTCGCCCCCAGCCCAGCCCCCTCTGGTTATCCTGTGAGATCCAGCATGGATGAGCTCCCTGGCACCTCATCCGCTGCCGTTGGTGGGGGTCCCAGCAGCCACCCCTCTGCTCCTGTTGCCAGCCCTGTGGAGCAAGAAGAGCCCCAGGAGGAGCCAGGGGAGGCTGTGCCCAGGCAGGAGGAGCCAGGGGAGGCTGTGCCCAGGCCCTCAACTCCCAGCCAGGGCAGTGAATGCTCCCCTGGGGGGCCACGGCGACCCCCAAAGAGGAGGACCAGCAGCCCTGAGGCCTCTCCAGACACCAAGAGGCCAGCACCACGTTGGTGACCCTGGAGGGTGCCTCAGGGGATGGCCAAACCCGGACTGGGCCATCAGCTGGGGCATGCGCCAGCACTCAAGGGCTCCCAGCCTCCCAAATCCAATTATGCAAATAAAATAAATGCATGAAAACTACAGAAAAAGTCTCAGTGTTACTAACAGCACAGGTGGCATTGCTATCCTCACTGTCTTTTGCTTTTTTGCTGGGAGGGGTGGGATGTTAATGCTGAGGGGTCCTTCTCCATGTGCCAGGTGCTATTTCATTGTTCCGCCTGAAGGCAAGTGCTGCCCAGCTCCAGGCCTGCATCTCTGCAGCTGGTCCCGGGGCAGATGTTTCCAGCCGGGGGGTCTCCAGGGCCAGCCCGTGCCCCACCGCTCAGCACCCCAGGCCTGGCCTCCTCCTCACCGCACCCTCTGCCCCCACGTCCCGGGGCTCTGCTCTCCTACCAGCCTGCACTGCCCGGCGCAGCCTCGCTACGGCAGCGCCCAAATCCCTCCTCCTGCGCGGAGTCACGACTTGCTGCTGCTCTCTGCATCAACCTCGGGTCGCACCCTGCCAAGGCAGCAGCCCCCAGAAGTTCAACGAGGGGAAGCGCAAAGTCCTGCGCCTGGGGAGGGACAACACCGGGCGCCAGCTCCTGTGGTGGGATGCCCGGCTGGAAAGCAGCCCGGGAAAGGTGACCATGCTGCTGTGCTCACGCACAGGCTTTCTTTCCACTCTTCCAGATCCAGCCTTGGCCCTGGCATCTTTTCTCCTCTGCTTGGAAAGGACCCATCTTTGGCAGAGTCTCGGCAGATGGATGCCAAGCGGCTGAGGACACTGGGTTAGTCTAGTTTGGGGAGAAGGAGGCTGAGGGGCGACCTCCTTGCTCTCTACGGCTTCCTGAGGAAGGGAAGTGGAGAGGGAGCTGCTGATCTCTTCTCCCTGGCATCCAGCGACAGGGCGCGTGGGAATGGTTCAAAGCTGCATCAGGGGAGGTTGACACTTGATATTAGGAAACCTTTCTTTACCAAGAGGGTGGTCAGACCCTGCAACAGGCTTCCAAGAGAGGTGGCCGATGCCCCATGCCTGTCAGTGCCTTAAACAGAGGCATTTGGACAATGCCCTTCCTAACAGGCTTTAAGCTTTGGTCCGCCCTGGAGCAGTCAGGCAGTTGGGCTGCCTGTAGGTTGCTGCAGGTCCCTGCCAACTGGAACTATTCTGTTCTACCACCTTTCAACACCATCAAATCAGCATTGCTTGCCTCTCTCCCATTTTTGTGTTTTTCACTGCCATAAACATTATCTGATGAAAGAAGCTAAAAATCTCCTTTTTTAAAGTAATCTCGTTATTCTCACAGAAAATGAGAAAATGTAAACGATCCCTTCCAGCCCCATACAATATTTATAGGCCATGTATGTTGCCTAACTGTTATTGTCTCTTGTCCAATACAGTTGTGGTTACATAAATATTTTTGACATTTGCTTGTTCATGTTTTCAGCTACCAGGCTTTTAAAAAACATGTGTCTCCAAGATTTTTTGAGAATGGGAACTAAATACTTTGTGCACATACCTTGGCTATTGATGTGTACAGTGTGGACTTATAGTTTAATGTGCACTTTTAATTCATGGATCAGCCCCCGAGAGTTTATGTCACTTTTGTTCTCCTCTAAACTGCCCCTAGTATTTCTAAATCCTTAAAGGGAACGAGGCCCAGAGAAAGGCACACTGTGTTCTGCTACAATGGCTCTCATTGCATTCTATCATCTTTTCAGCTGTTTTACAGGGTACAGTATTATGCTTTGGTATTTTCTGATTGTTATACAGACCGTTAATATCCTGGGTTTCAGGGCTGCATAAGACAAATCCCATGGAAACCAATGCAATATGTCCTCAGTATATTTATAGAGAGATAAACATATATCTATTTATAATATATTAACTATATCCCACACAATATGTATGGTATTGTATTGTGTATTGTACTGTATTGTGTATTGTATTCTGTGGTATGGTATTTATTGTATTGTATTTTTTATTTTATTGTATGTATTGTATTATATGTATTGCACTGTATGGTTTCTCTTCTATGGTATCTATTGCATTGCGCATATCATATGGTATGGTATGTACTGCATTGTATCTATTGTATTGCAAGTATGTATTTTGTATTGTATGTACTGTATTGTCTGCATTGTACTGTATGTATTTTATGTCTTGTGTTGTATGGTATGGTATGGTAGGTACTGTATTTTGTATTCTGTGGCATGGTATGTTTTGTATTGTATGTATTGTATGGCATTGCATGTATTGCATTGTATGGTATTATATTATATGTATTGTATTATATGTAATGTATTGTATGTATTGTATGCTGTATGATGGTGTATGTACTGTATGTCGTGTATAGTATGGTATTTACTGTATGTATCCTATTGTATTTTGTATGGTATTGTATTTTGTATTGTATTGCATGTGTTGTATTGTATGGTATGGTATGTATTGTATCGCGTTGACTGTGCCTGATGATGGCATTGTCCTTGAAATGCCTTTCAGTAGCACCCAGCAGAACCTTCTCCAGCATTTGTCCTGGTACTGAGGCTAGACTACCAGGGATGTCGTTTCCTGGGTCTTCCCTCACGCTCTTCTTGTAAATTGGAACAACGCTGGCCAGCTTCCAGTCAGTGGCGACCTCCCTAGAGCTCCATTGGCCTGGTACAAGACTGGACTAAAGGACTGGAATTGAATAGTTTGTGTCAAAAATGCATAAAAATGCTAGTGACTGCCTCAGCAACTGAATGACATGTTAAGTACTGTCTTAGTTACTGAGCTGATAGACGCCAACCTCTCTTACCATTTGTAGTGATTCACGTCAGTGGAGAATCTCATTTGCTGTCTTGAGCATACATAGAGCTGAAACCCGCCCGGCAACAAATCCAGCTGGGAGGACTTCACTTTCAAATTTCTCTGTGTCTCCCCTGAGATGTACAGGACACTTTTTGTTGTTTCCCCACAGAGGGAAAGAAATTGCCCATGTACGCAAGTCAAAAGGGTGAAAGGCAAGCAATTTGTTCTGCATGGTGTCTAGTAACCTACTCTGCTTGTGACCTCAGAAAGCTCCAGAAAAGTCAGTCGTGGGGATAGGTCTGCTTTCTTTTCTTCCCTCCCCCCCTTTTATAAAGAAGTTGCCGCTCTTTAAAATCCGACAAAGATGGTGATGCTTTCACCCCTTCCTCATGATACTATAATGGCTAGAACACTCGCACAAGAAGGAGGAGCCTTATGCCCTGGCCTGCAAGTTCAAATTTGCATTGAGAGAAGATGTGAAAACAGGAGGAATTGACTGTAACCTTATGGTTAGAGCACTTCTCTGAAAATGGCTGAGATCTGGTTCCTGACCTCAGGACTGCTCCAGCGGGATTTTTCTCCATTTGACTACACAGGCTTTTCACTGGAAAATGTGTTAATACTCTTCGGTGAAGAAACCAATTTATTGCTTTCCTTCAAGAGATCACCTTAGACCCTATCCTGTTTCTTCTGTACCCTCTTGCTAGTCAGCTTGTGTTATTAAAGGGTAACATCTAAAAAAAGACATTCTGTGGTACAGTAAGTATAGGGAGAGCAATTCTGGAATGGAGGAGGATGAAGAAAGGGTGCTCTGCACCTGTTTAGCATGCGTCCTTGAGTGTGAGGCACAGGGACTTTCTTTTTTGAGAATAAAAAGGTTACGTTTGCCTCAACTCTTAGTCCAACTTGCCAATTCCTATCTAACCAAACAGAACTGCACATTCCAGAGTGAAAATGCAAACCCTGTTTTGCCAGGCATCGTTCCGCCAGTGCGAGTCAGATGCTAGTGTGCAGCACTGGCACGTACATTAAGGCGCCAGGTAAGCAATAACGCATCCGTGGCTCTCTAAGCGTTACCGGGTATCTCAGGCCGTTGTCAAAACGGTTGTTTTTCCGTTTTACAGGGGCACCACAAAGTAGGCTCGACACTAGGCGACGGACACGGACACGGAGACGGGGCGAGGCGCGACAGCAGCGAGCCGAGGGCCGCGCGAGGCCTGCCGCAGCCCAGAGACACGACAACAGGCGAGGGGGCGGGCCCCGAGCCACGGGCTCGGCCCGCTGATTGGAGGAGCCAGCAACGGGCGGAGCCAGCCACGGGCGGGGCCTGCGCCCGGGCGCGCGGGCGGTTGGAGCAGGCCAGAACAACCGGCGCGGTTGATGCCGGCGGAGGCGGCGGGACGCAGGCGCGCGGCAGCGGGCAGGGAGCCGCGTCCCCGGTCCCCCGAGCTGCCGGCGCCCGGCAGAGCCCTGCGGCCACACTGCAGCGCGCCTGTGCCAGCAGGCCACCGCCCGCCCGGGGGCCAGGCGGCGGGGTGTGCGCGGGGCCCTTCCTGGAGGTGGAGGCTGGCAGCGAGCGAGCTTGTGGGGGGTGCGCCCGGGTGGACGAAGGGCTCTGCCTGGTGGCCGAGCTGCAGGAGGAGGTGGGCGGGCTGAGGAGCGCCCGAGAGGGAGATGGCGCGATGGAGCTGTGCTCTGCCTCGTGTCTCCGGTGGCACAAGCCAGCTCAGCGTGGCCTATGCCAGCTTGGCAGGTCCGGGATCCGTTTTTGTGCCAGGAGGAAGGTGCGAGGGAGGGATAGGGAGGGGTGGCAGCAGGTGGCTGCACGGCGCTGTAAGAGGAACCCCTCCTCAGCCTCGCAGGTGCCTTTATGGAATCGGGAGGCAGCCCTGGGTATGGTAAGTGAAGTGCACCATGAGATGGAAGGAGAGGAACCTACGCAAGCATCCTCGCCACGGTCAGATCGGCCAAGAGCTGCATTAAGACCAGCACTGAGAAGAAACAACAGCAAGTATGGTCATCGGTGACTCCTGCCGGAGCAGAAGGGAGGCACCCATCTGCAGAGCAGAGCCTCTTAGGGAAGCTTGCTGCCTCCCTGGGGCCCGAAGCAGGGATGTCCCCAGATGACTTGATGAGCTTAGTACAGCCTTTGGACTATGACCCACTCCTGCTTTTGCCTGTGGGTGCTAATGAGGTTGCAACAAGAGGTCCAAGGACAATCCAAAGAGATTTCAGGGCCCTGGGAAGAAGGCTAAAAAATTCAGGAGCGCAGGCAGTGTTTACCTTGATCCTCCCCCAGTAACAGGGAGAGGCTTTGGAAGAAACAGGCAAGCCCAAGACATTAACACCTGGCTCCAGGACTGGTGCCTCCACCAAAACTTTGGGCTTTTAAACCATGGAAGACCCTTCAAGGCACAAGGTATGCTGGGGCTTGACCTGTCCCCATGGGGAAAATACATCTTTGGGTGTAAGCTGGCAGGACTGGTTGAGGGGTCTTTAAGCTAGGATTGATGGGGGAAAGGGATACCTACAGGAGAGCTGAAGGTAAGCCAAGGGTTGGCATGGCATCGCCTGAGGGTGGCAGTGCTAGTGGGAACATTTACACTGCTCCTGGGAGCTGGGAGGGCTCAGGAGCACATCTGAAATGCTTGTGCACCAAGGCAGGCAGTATGGGGAACAAACAGGATGAACTGGAACCGTTGGTCAGTTCCCAGAGCTATGGTATCACTGGTTGATATGAGTGATACGATATGACTGGTGAGACTTGGTGGCATGAGTCCCACAACTGGAGTTGTGGGTGGAGGGCTATAGGCTCTTCAGGAGGGACAGGCATGGCAGGCGAGGTGGAGGAGTGGCACCGTATGTAAGGGAGAGGTTTGACTGTACAGCCCTTACAGTTAGGGATGATGTGGCTGAGAGCCTCGTGGGGAGGATTAGGGGGATGAGAAACAAAGCAGATGTCGTAGCAGGGGTCTACAACCGATTGCCCAGCCAGGATGTTAGCACTGTTGAGGTATTCTATAGGCAATTAGGAGAATGTATTGTATTGTATTACTCGGTATGGTGAGTACTGGTTGATAAGGTGTGTATTGTGTACTGTATTTTGTATTGTGTGTTGTATTTATTGTATGGTGTGCTATTTTTTGTACAGTATGGTATTTTGTATGGTATAGGATGGTATATATTGTATGTATTGTATAGTATTGTATTTTGTATGGTATGGGTTTGTATTTTGTATGGTATGGGTTTGTATTTTGTATGGTATTGTATTTTGTATTGTGCGTATGGTATGGTTTGTATTGTAGGTATTGTATTTTGTGTTGTGTGTATGGTATGTATGGTATGGTATTGTATTTTGTATTGTGTGTGTGGTATGGGGTATGATATTTTGTTTTATGTTTTGCGTTACATTTTGTGTTGCATTTATTGTATGTATGGTGTGCTATGTATGGTGTTTCATTTTGTACAGTATGGTGTATTTTGTATGGTATGGTGTCCTTTGTATTGTATGGTAGGTATGATATTGTGGGTATTTTATTGTTTTGTATTGTGTGTATTGTATGGTATTGTGTGTATCGTATGGTATTGTATGTATCATGTATATATTGTGTTTTGTATTGTATTTTGTATTGTTTTGTATGTATTGTATGTATTGTATGGTATGCTATTGTACTGTATGTATTGTGTTGTCTTGTTATTGTTTGTATTGTATTGTATGAGATTCAACAAGGCTCAGTGCAAGGCTCAGTCCTGCACTTGGGCCACAACAACCCCATGCAACTCTACAGGCTTGGGGAAGAGTGGCTGGAAGCTGCCCGGCAGAAAAGGACCTGGGGGTGCTGGTTGGCAGCCGGCTGAATATGAGCCAGCAGTGTGCCCAGGTGGCCAAGAAGGCCAATGGCATCCTGGCTTGTAGCAGAAATAGTGGCCAGCAGGACTAGTGGCCAGTGGGAAGTGATCGTGCCCCTGTACTCGGCACTGGTGAGGCCGGACCTCGAAGACTGTGTTCAGTTTTGGGCCCCTCACTACAAGAGAGACATTGAGGTGCTGGAGCGTGTCCAGAGAAGGGCAACGAAGCTGGTGAAGGGTCTAGAGCACAAGTCTGATGAGGAGCGGCTGAGGGAACTGGGGTTGTTTAGCCTGGAGAAAAGGAGGCTGAGGGGACACCTTATTGCTCTCTACAACTACCTGAAAGGAGGTTGTAGCGAGGTGGGTGCTGGTCTCTTTTTCCAGGTAACAAGTGATAGGATGAGAGGAAATGGCTTCAAGTTGTGCCAGGGGAGGTTTAGATTGGTTATTAGGAAAAATTTCTTCACCAAAAGGGTTGTCAAGCATTGGAACAGGCTGCCCAGGGAAGTGGTTGAGTCACCATCCCTGGAGGTATTTAAAAGACGTGTAGATGTGGTGTTTAGCACCATGGTTTAGTGGTGGACATGGCAGTGCTAGGTTAATGGTTGGACTTCATGATCCTAAAGGTCTTTTCCAACCTAAATAATTCTATGATTCTGTGTATTTTGTATTGTAATGTATTTTGTATTGTATGATTTGTGTTCTATGTTTTCTATTGTATGGTATGGTATTTTCTACTTGGTATGGTGTTTTGTATTATATGGTTTGTGTTTTACTGTATGGTATGGTATTTATTGTATTGTGCTCTATTGTTTTGTACTGTGTATTGGTTTTTGAATTCTATTGTGTATTGGTTTGGTATGTATTGTATTGTACATAGTGTATTGTATGGTATGGTATTTATTGCATTCTGTATTGTACGTATTGTATGGTATGCATTGTATATATTGTATGGTATTAATATCGTACAGTATGATATGTATTGTATGTATTGTATGGTATTGTACTGTATTTATTGTATTGTATGTGTTGTATGTAATATGTTATATTTTGTATTGCATTGTATTTCATATTGTATTATATGTATTGTGTGTAGACTATAGTATGGTATGTATTGTATGGTATGTAATGTATGTAACGTATTGTGTTTTGGCTTTTGTGTGGATTGTGTTGTATTTTATTCTATTTTATATTGCATTGTATTGTTTGCATTGTATGTTTTGTGTTCTGTTCTGTGGTATAGCATTTATTTTATTGTATGTATTTTATGGTATGGTATTTTTTGTAAGTATTGTATGATATGGTATGGTATGTATTATGTGGTGTGGTATGGTACGTATGGTATGTATTGTGTGGTATGGTATATATAGTACTGTATTTTGTATGTATTGTATTTTGTGTTGTATTTTGTATTATACATTTTGTATTTTATGTGTTTTCTTTAATGTATGGTATGGTATATATTTATTGGCTGTCTTGTATGTATTGTATGTATTGTATTTTCTAATGGATGGTATGGTATTTATTGTACTATATTTTCTATTGTATTCTATTTTGTATTGTATGGTGTGTATTGTATGGTATGTATGGCATGTTTTTTTGTGTGGTATGTATTGTGTGTGGTATGTATTATGTATTGTGTGGTATGTATTGTCTTGTATCTGTTGTGTGGTTTGTGTTGTAGGTATTGTATTTTATATCGTATGTAATATATGTAGTGTATGGTATGTATTGAACTGTATGTATTTTATTCTATTTTCTAGTGTATTCTATTTTTTAGTGTATTTTATAATAATATTTTATGTATTGTACATATTGCATTGTATGTTTTGTATGTGTTACTTTCTATTGTATGTATTGCATGTGTTGTATTTTCTATAGCATTATATTGAATGTGTTGTATGTGTTGTGTTGTACTGTATGGTATGATATTGAGTTCTATGTGCTTTGTTGTGTGTATTGTCTTTTGTATTGTATTGCATGAATTGTATAGCATGCTATGTATGGCATACTATGGTATTTATTGTAATGTATGTATTGGATTTTATGTATTGTAATGTATGTATTGTATGTGTTGTATGGTGTTTTATTTTGTATTGTATGGTATGTATTGTAGGGTATGGTATTGTATTAATTGTATTGTATGTAATGTATGTAATGTATTTTGTATTGTATTGGAATGTGTATTGTGTTTTGGTTTGTATTGTATTTTGTATGTATTGTATGTAGTGTATGGTATTGTCTGTATCTGTATAGTCTGTATTGTATGGTATGATATGGTATGTATTGTATGTTTCCTATTGTATTTTATATTGTATTTTCTGTACTGCATTTTATTTTATTTACTGCATTTTATTTCATGTGTTGTCTTTAATGTACTGTATTGTATTGTATGGTTTGGTATTTGTTGTTTGTATTGTATTTTGTATGGTATGGTTTGGTATTTGTTGTATGTCTTCTGTTGTATGTCTTGCCTATACTGTATTTTGTATTGTATTGCATGTAATGTATGTAGTTTATGGTATGATGTGTAGGTATCTATGGTATGGTATCTATGGTATTGTATAGTATTTATAGTATGGTATGTATTGTCTGTAATTGTTTCTTTTATACTGTATTTTTTATTGTGTGGTATTTTATTTTCTCTTGTATGTTGTCTTGTATGTAATTTTTTAATTTATCTTGTATTTTATGTATTGTATTGTATTGCCTGTATTGTATTGTATGGTATTTATTGTATTGTCTGTATTGTATTGTATTGTATTTTTTATTGTATTGTATGGTATGATACTTACTGTATTGGATGTACTGTATTGCATGTATTGCATGGTATGGTATTGTATGATATTGTAGGTATTGTGTATTGTATTTTGTATCATGTTTTGTATTGTATGTATGGTATTGTATGTCATTTATTGGACTATATTGTATTTTGTATTGTATGGTATTTATTGTATGGTATGTATTGTACAATATGGTATGGTATTTATTGTAGTGGATAGTGTTGTATGGCAGGGTATTGCATGTATTGTATGGTATTGCATGTGTTGTATTGTTTTGCATGTATTGTATTGTTTTGCATTGTGTTTTGTATGGTATTGTGCTTTGTATGGTATTTATTTTATTGTATGTGTTATATTGTGTTGCAGTGTATGTATTGTATTGTATGGTATGGGTATTGTTATTGGTATTTTATGGTATTGTTATTGGTATTCACTTGAACCTCTGTCTCTTGAATGGACCAAACCACCATGTTACTTTTCCTCCCACACAACACTACCTTAGAAGTGTAATGATAAAATAAGACAAAGGCTGGTGCATACCAATCTATTTTATTCTCCACCATTAACACTTAGCAAAGATAAACTAGATAGTGTGTAGCTGTTTCAGGTAATCACAGGCCACTTTAATGGCCCACCATCTTAAACTCTTCATCCTTTGTAGTGACTTCTGAATGCCATTAGTTCCATTGTCAATAGAATGGAGTGATTTTTTTCCCCATAAGTTTTGTGCTATGCTCACTTTATTCTGTCTAGTATTTAATTTGTATTTGTTCCATCTGGATTAGACTGCCTGCTGGAGCTGGTGATACGAGACCGAAGTTCTCTTTTGTGCCAACACTTTTTATCTAGACCTTCTCATAACTTGGATAGTGTAATCAAGCCTAATGGAGAGACCATGTTCAGGAGTGTTTTAAAACAATTTTTTAAAAGCCTTTCCCATTTCTTTGCACAAGAATAATAATGAAGTCCTTCAAAAGTCAAGATTCCTGCCACGTAAATCTTCCTGTGGAATTACTGGTACCAAGGAGTGAAATGAAAGTGAGTGAGCTTGATTTAGGATGGCTCTGACTTTCATGGACCGTACACATTTCACTCCCTTTATACAGTATATTTAGCTGGTGTACAGATTTTTGAGAAATTGGTGCTGTTTGATTTTTGTAGTTTGGGTGTGTGTGTTTACCACTGTCACCTTAAACCATATATATATATATATATACATACATGTATATGTTTTGGAATAAAATAGAAATAGTATAGGAGTTATTAGTAGCCAAGAAGGGATCACAGTTAGGAGTAGAAACTAGCATAAGAGAATATGAGAATTGTAGAATCTTCAAGGTAATAGATAATGCCTAAGCTAGAAAAGAGGGTACAGGCACTGCATATTTTACTAACAAGCATATATTTCTCCTCAAAGAATGTGAAGCTGTATCCCTTCAAAGACCAATAACGGGAACATCCTCTTACCAGGAGAGTCGTAAAGAGAGAGGGATGCCCCAACAACCATGAAAACAACAGGAATCACAGTCACTAGGGGAAAGGTAAAGGTGGCAGGGGGAGATCGCGACCAGTTGAGGGACGAAAGGACTACCCCCCACCCCCCGAGCATGCACAGTGAATTAAAATCACACTGTAGCTTTAAATTGAAGCGGAGAAAATAAGAACCAATGGAAGAAGAGGATGATTAGTGAGTGTAATGATTATATATTGGATAAGCATGGTGTGTTAACTTTCATGTATAAATACTGAAGAGAATTGCGATAGGTGTGCTCGATTTGTGGGAATATTCCACCTTGCACCCTGCGCGGAATAAAACAGTGTCTCCTCTCTAAACATACTTTGTGTGTTTCGGGAGTTATTTTATAAAACAGGCAACACCACCAAATAATCTCTTTGTCATTATTCATTACATTTTTAAATTGCTGTGTTCCAGAACAGCTTTCTGTTTCTAGGATTTTAACATTTTAAGTAATATATATCTAATGTTTTAGTTGGACCTTCTTTTGGAAGCTGGCTTTTGAAAGTGTGTAGCCAAAGCATTTTTCCCCAGCTTCCTTTAAACTGTGTCTTGTTTGAAGGAAGAACAACTTTTAACTTGGATTTTGCTAAGCTTTAATTGCTCAAAAAGATGGCATAGAAAGTTTTGTTTGTAATTTTATTGCTGTCTGTTACTATTATTTATGAACACAAAATGTAGTGCGCTCCTCTGTTCAGTGATGACACTGTCTTTGTTGAAGCAGTATCTGAAAACACCACCTGCTGATAAAGTGCAAGAAGTCCTTTTAAAGCATATGGGGGCTGGTGCATGTCAGCCAAATTTGTAATGAGTGTTAAAACTCCAGCAGGAGAAAATGAGATTTTTGGTTAGCTAGTGGACAAATCAACAGTGTTTTGTAGCTTGATGTGGAATTTCAACACACCTTGAGTGAAACTCCATGATCACAAATCTTCATGAACAGAAGGCAAAGACCTCTATAAATTCCTGCTGACTGAAATGTATGGAGCTAGATTCTTTCTTATGGTAATGTGAAATCTGTCAGCTGTGAGCCATGTTCACTGATGCAGTCCTGCTAACATAGATTTATTACTCCCTTTTATTAGTAGTTTAACTAGCTAGGTAAGCTTGGCTTAGGACTTCAGTAAGTGCAGAACTCGGCTGAGGAGAAATGCATTTCTCAGAAAAGTGTTGCTGCTGTCCTTTCACTGTGGTGTGGCTGAGACTGGAGGCCACCAGCTTACATGTCGCGTAAGGTTGTTCAGAAACTGCTTATGTTCAATGGCAAGTAGAATTGTTAAAACCAAAACCCCAGTAAGTTGCAAAGGAAAACGTGAAATTTGAATACAGCCTGTGGGAGACTTGGCAGAGGAGGGCACGTGAACTAAGCATTTGAGAAATGTTCAGTTCATCTAGGCTCAGGATTAGGTTATATATGTGAAAGCACATCTTTAGTTGTCAACTTTACAGAGGAAATGTGGTGTATCGCTGCTGAGGAGCAGTCCTTAAAGGAGATAATTAAGTCTAATGCCACAGCATGGCCAGAGCTAGAAATATTCTGCCGTTAGGGAATACAGCTATCCTAGGTGGGGATTTTATTCAAAGTAGAGAAGTACTGATGGTTTAAGAGGTGCTGACAAACATGCTACAAAGAATCCCAGAGGCTTATCAAGAGGCTGAGCTTTCCTTAGATTTTTCTCTAAGAAATGTCTCATACTTGCCTAAAAATACATGATGCTGGGAGTAAATGTCACAAAATGCAAGTTAAGTTTAGTGAAAGAAATATCCATTTTTGCCAGGGAGGGGGAGTAGGGAGGGAAGACTGAATCCTAGAAGTAAACTAGGCATAAGTTTTTCTATTATTAACAGGAACAAAAATGTATTTAGCTTTTCTAATCCTCCAGTTCCCAATTTCTGAGTCCTGAGGAATTTTTATGGTCCCCTTCAGGGTGAATTAGACACATTCATGCTTAAATAGAAAAGAGCAATTTAATGAACAATGCATTGGGCAGAGCTCTACTGCAATATGCGGTTCTACATGGAGTCTGCAAAGATGCCTCAGGAGCTGATGCCTTATATCCACTTGCACCAGCACCCATCCCTAGAGCAGCTGCATGGGGCACCTCAGCCCGGCCCAGGGTCCATCCCCCAGCCCAGCTCTGCTGCCCAGCGGTGGCTCCTGAGCTTGCCCCCCTGAGCACTCCCATTCCAGGATGGCTACAAAACAATGCTGAGGCTGTTTCTTATCACCCAGGGAAACTTCACTCCCTTTCGAGGAGTGGCTCTGTCTTTGGCATCCCTGCTTCCTGCCAGTTTAACCCCTTCTTGCCCTACATGCCAGATGATTCCTTGGTCACAAATTACCACTGCTGAGCAGTTACAATTTGAATTTCCCCTTCACTGAGCAACACGAAAGGGAAGAACCCAGTAATTCCTGTGCGTTTGTGCGAGAGGGGTGGCAATAACAGCCTGAGGTGTTGTATGGACAGGGTATGGCAGGGTTTTGGGTAGCAGTGCCTAAGGAGACAGTGGCAGAATCTGGGCTGGTGGATTGATGTTGCAAAGACCCTGCTTTAGATTTGCTGTTTTGCTGACGTAGTCTTACTATAACTAAGGAGTGATTAAAACATCTCCAACCACTTTTCACTAGACATATTGAATAATGCCTTAAAATGTTCCACAGATCTGGAAATTAGCAGTTAAATGTCTATTCCATAGTATTTCCAGTCTAATGGCTTTATGTAAAAGAATTGCAACATAGTGAATTGGTTACTAAAGTGAGACTGCATTTAGCACTGCTGAATTATAAAAAAAATGTTTTTTTTTTTAACTTCATCATTCACAATATCAACTGGGTGTTTGCTTTAGTAAGATGAGTTAAACAGTACTAGTCAAGTTTGTGTGTGGCCATAACCATTCTCTGTGTCCTTTTGGACAAGCATTGCCCTCTAGACTTTGCAGTGTTATATGGTTGCACTAATCTGCTTCCACTGGGCATGAAGAATGACTAAATCAATATTCAAATACACTTCTTGTGCTGCAAACTTCCTGTACTACTATGTGCTCGGATTTTGTTTCTAGGTTTTTGTTTGTTAATTTTATTGTTGCCTAAATATGTATATCCCTTACCAGTATCTGGTCCAGTTCAATGATCAGAGGAGGATCTGTACCATTTCTATGTTTGGACTGTGGCAAGTTGGAAGCTTGTGCAAGAAATGCCATGGGATTTGAGATGGAATAAACTGCATCTAAAATTCTGTTTGGCTAGCAAATTTTCAGATGGGTTGAACTCTCCAGACTTCAGAAACCAGTCTGTAATAAAGAGGTGTAATGGGGCCACATCTATACAAATGCACTGTTCATTTGAGGCAAAAAGCATAAGTATCGTTAATAGCGGAGCATAGATTTACCTGAACTGCTGAGGGGCCAGTAGATTCAGACAAACTAACCTGTTTCGGCATTCATTCAGCAAGTTTTAGTTTGGTGTAAAACTTGCCTTTGACTAGCTGACCATCCATCCTCTTCTGATCATTTCAGATACCAAATAACTAGGTGGTTATTTCTGCAAAAGCTGCTGGATCCTTGCAACCCAGCACCATAAGAATTCTAGCTGTCAGGTCATTAAATCTGAGCCAGAAAACAGTATTATGTGAAAGCCACTGTTTTCTGCATATGTTTCTCACTGCGATCCTCTTTTCTTGATTCTCTTCTGTAGTTGATTAAGTAATACCACATCATCTCTGGTAGTTATACTCTTCAAGTTTTCCTAGATTAAGATCTACCTCAATAATCACTTAGCTTGAAAAGACAAGTTTAGCGCTCACAGTACCTCCTGGTTATTTCTTGCATCCTACACTTTGCTTTTGCTACTGCACTATGAATGTTAATCAATTGCTAAAGAAATTAACCTCCTTCATTATCTCTGAATATGAAATATTTACAGGTACAAATACTTCTTTAGCTTATCTAGTGTATGAAACTGGAATGGCCTTTGCTCTCTGTGTACTCTACTTACATTTCCAAGCACCCCCTTTTTTTCCCTTGGAGTTCGCTGAAGATGTGTGTAGGAGATGCAATTGTTCTGCCCCTTTTGCCTCCTCCACCTTTTCCTTCTCAGAGACACTTCACTGCTTTTTATTCTGAGGTTATCTTTTTACATTGCCAGAATTCTGGTGTTTCTTCCAACATAAAGAACAGCCATATAAAGTCAGGCAGTATTTTTCTTTATGGGTTCTCATTATATTCGCACAATCCAACTTCACCTAAAGTATGTAGTCTTAAGGGAAAACTAAGGAGAGAAATTAGTGATATATTCAGCTTTCTGTAGACGTGCATCATTGCTTACAATAATTTGGTACTACGAAAGCCTGTATGTATAGTTAAGACCATTTATGATCTCACTCATGGGTCCTTATCAGGTCATACCAATAAGTAGGAATGTTACTGCTGGGGTCTCAGGAATTAGTTTTTGGCCCAATTATTGTTCCTACATAGTTCTGCAAACTGAACTGTAGAGATTTTACAGAAGACACAAGATGGGACGTGATGAGATTACTGTTAGAGATCTGAATTGCTTGTTTAAATAATGACAAAATGCCAACTTCATCTGATAATAATGAATGCAAAGCAATAGTGGACACTTTGGTTGGAGTTTAGGAGGAGGAGGACGTTCCTTCACTTTGTGGTCCTGCCCTGCATTACCTGGAGAATCGGCACCAGAATGTTTTCATTGTACTTGGGGATCTTCACCACCATCCTTCCACCATCTGTCCTTGACGTACATCTAAGAGTGAAGAATTACTCCAGAGAGCAGGGATGCAAACCCAAGGTTAGGAAGACCAAAGAGAAGAATTACAATATAAGCTTTCAGTGAACTACTATAGATCTAAGAAAACTAAGTCCTTGGCCAGAAAAGGGTGTGGTGACATCACGTTGCTGCATTTTGAAGCCCTTACTAAATGATTCCTGTAATTCCAAGAAGAGCATGGACCACACTAGCAGTGCTAGAGAGTGTTAAAAGAAAGGCTACAAAAATAATCTTGAGGCTGGAAAATAGGCCTGAGAAGCTCGGTTAATTCATATTATCAGAGAAAGCTGAGAGGTGACTTGTACTAAGGCAGAAGAGAGATATTAGAACTTAGAAGACAAAGGGATAATGAGATTCAGTGGCTAGAAGCTGAAATTTGACAATTTCAATATTAAAATAAGATGCAAATCTCTAGCAGGATAATTAAGCATTTAAACAGCCTAGCAGAGAGGGTGGTGGACTTGCTATTGTTTGACAACTTTATAAAAGATGACATGTCTACACTTTTAATTTGAATTCTGCAGCCTGAATATATGGCTCAGACTTTGATCAAAGATTTTGACAGTAAATCCTGGAAACACAGCAAACACAGATGATGTGCATTGAGTACACTGCTTCAGTATACTGATTTATATATACACACACACATATATATATAGGTAATTTTGGGCTTCATGCACATTTTGATAGCATCTCAACATTTTGGCAAGTTAATGTTGAAATATTTAAATAGCAGCAGTAAGCAACATAAGTGCATGTCCAGGGCATGCCTTCATGGCACTGACCTTCTGGGGAAAAAAATATATTATGTGCTGTCTATACTCTAAATGTGATGAAACCCAGGAGAGAAGTTTTGTTGGTTAATGACACTTCGAGCTTATGCAGATATTGGACAAGAGTCCTTCTAGGCAGGAATCTGTTGGCCTGTGGCAGCTCTTTGTTCTGTATACAAATGAAAAAGATGAAATAGTGGGGTGATGGATTACAACAGGCTCCTGGAAACTGTTCATTGCCCCTGTTCAGGATTAGAATTTGTGAGGAGGAGAGCGAAGAAACTGCTAAGGCCCTCAGGCTTTGGGGATGTGCATGGACCTATAGAGCAGGAAACACTGAATGTTCCTTCTCAGCTAATGCTGTTGGTATGGTCTCCACTGTGTACAATGAGAATTTTAATGTACTCATTATTATATTCCACAGTTTCTCCCAAACTTTTTCATTTTCTTTGCTCTGTCCTCTGTGGCTTCTGGTTCTTGCCCGGTATTTTGGGAATTCCATGTTCAAGAAAACCAGGAAGGGGATATAGGAGAGAGAAGAAATAAATTTCAAAATGGAGGAAGACCACAATAATAAGATATAATTAGCAAGTTCTTGGCCTGATTGTGTCATGAAAGGGATAATTGCTCTGGAGAGTAGGCAGCTTATACACTGCAATTGACTTGGCAAAGAGAAAAGAGGGGGTGTTTATCTTGTGCATATACTGTAAAGAAGGTGGTGTGAATTTAACAACTTTGGATCTGGAGAGAACATGGCATGCCATCACTTGTTGCAGCAGTACATTTTGTGTGAATCTGCTAGGCTTCCAAAGCTACAGCAAGCTGCTAAGGACTTTGTACAATAAAACTCCTTCTTTTAAAATATCACCTATCTAACAACATTTATATGGAACATATAAAACACACAGCTTCTGCTTCTTTTCCTCTACTTATTTCCATATCTATTATGTACACTCTATATGGTCCACAACTATTACTTGATAAACGCATTACGTTATCAGCAGGGCATATTTGCAGGGCATATCCACTCTAGATGTTATCGTTGTTCAACTCAAATAAAGGTGAAATGGTTTGTACGGGGTGTAGCCTAGAAGCTGTTTCCCACAGAGGCTTTAATTAATGATAGTGTGCCATAGCAAAGAGAATATGCCGGAAAGGAGATTAGAGTATGGAAAGCCCAAAGAACAGGCCAAATTAGACTGTGGTGCTATGTTTGGGCTAGCAAACAAACGTGTTATTAAAAAAGGATGTAATCAAAGATCGGAATGGAAGCTGATGCAACTCAACTGCAGTGGATTAACTGCTGCTAAATTTGGGACTGTGCTGACAGGATAATCCTGGAATAGGTTGTTTTGGTTTGGAATTAAAGGAGTTATCTGCAGGTTATTCTTTGTTCTCCCCTACATTTAAATGAATTTGTCTGGGAAAAATCTTGTTATGGAAACGTATTTTTTCCAAAGTTAATCTCTATGTTTCAGACTTACAAGTTATATTACTATGAAAATGGAATTAAGGAAATACATAAATACAATTTTGTTGCCTAAACATAGCTGTAGATTCCTTTTTAGATCAGAAAACTATCATGTCCTGAAGAGCAAAGTCAGACACACAAAGCTATTGTCAATGATGTGTACACAGCTCTGTCGCTGCCGTGAGAAGGGGAGGTTTAGGTGGAAGGTGTGCAGGGAGGGCTCTTATGTGAAGGCAAAGAGGGGGAAGAGCCTTGGAGACTTTCTTTTGTCCCAGAGAGACAGGAAGGACAAGTGAAGACTGATGCTGCTACCCTTTCCAACACTGGCTGCTGCCGAATTCACAGTAGTCTTCTTACTAGAGACAGCAGTGCCTAAAAGCCAGGATGTCTGATACTGTCACAGGCAAAAGTAAGCAAGGGGGTCATGCTGCTTTGCTGTCCTGCACAGCTGTGTACATTGATTTTCCAGAGCTGTTTTTTCCTTCCAACACCTCATTGCGTCACACTTTATTATGACAGCCTTCAGGGGCTTATCTCTGGCAGAAGGCCTTCAGCATTGTGTATAAAAACAGAGTCAGTCATCACCTTTGCCTGAGTTTGCTATTGCATATGCTTATGACAAGCCTGAAAAAACTTGCAATTTTTGTGCTTAAAATCTTGTGTATGGGCAAAGTGGTAGTACACCTTATATAAAGCCAAGAATTTATTGTTAATATAATTGGGAGTCTAATCATTGTTAGTCCAGATCTAATTGTTGGAGGGGGGAAGATTAAGCTCAAATTCTTCATTTTGTACCGCTTTTCCCAGTGTTACACACATCCTTCCTCTGTTCCTCCTGGGTCTAAGGTTGGTAATTTCATCCTGGTGGTGGGATGCTGTGGTGAGTCATCAGTATCTGGGGTCCTTCACTAGGAGGAAGATGATGTTTATGCGATTTTTTTTTTCTTTTTTCTCTAGGTTTCACCTGGGATCATTTTTCTTTGCTTGCTGACACGCTTTTTCACCTTTGTTCTTTCTTCGTTGGTCTGCACCTCCATGTTATGTCTGAATTTACCCTTTTATGGTGCCCATTACAAAATTCTTTGTTCTCTTTACCCCAAAATCCAGTTTTGTCTGGCTCCAAGTATTTCTTTAACTGACCATTGGTAAGTTGCTTATACTCATGGCATACCAGTGCCAAGTCTCTGCCCTACTTCTTCTCACTCCATGCATGTGCTCCTCTCCACCACATCCTGTGTCTCCACTTCTGAAGCCCCCTCCTATTGTACCAGGTCTCTATTTCTATACACTACATCATTATGTTAGAGGTGTATCTCGTATAGAAAATAAGGGGCTTGTTACTGCTGCTTATATAATGCTATGGTTGTACCATATGAAGAAAGTAAAAGAAACCAGCAAAACTGCTGTTACCGCTAAACCAGGTGAAACAAATCTGCAGGCAGGTCAAGAAAAGTTCACAGAGAGGAAGCCTGACAAGCCTCAGTCCTGAGGACTTGCAAATTAAGTACAAGGTTTATGGCCTATAGCCGGCAACAGCAATATTATATTACAGGGATACATGGTTACAGAATGCCTAGGTTATTGCACTACAACTAGTTCTTCTTGTTTATCTCCAAGTTTGTCACTACTAGCATTTCAGTCTTGAAGCTGTTTATCTTCTACTTTCCATGATTCTGGGAATCAGCTATCCTTATTTTGAAATTTGTTGTGGATGTGTTCTTGAGGCTATACAAAATTCTCAGTCTTCCCAGAAAGACTTATTTTTAGGTTTTGGCTCTCTTCACCTATTCAGAAGAACAATTTTACTTCGTTACTTCATTTAGAAAACATTTTTAATTTTCACAAACTATTGCCAGTGTTTTTTCTAGTCATACAGGAATACAGCAAACACTGGTGTGTTGAAGACTTTAGATCTGCTTTAAAAAAATTACAATCTGAAATGTCCTTATAGCTTATACTGTTCATTTCCCATTGAATCCTCCGGCAGCCTCTTTGCTGAAGTTAGCCAACTATTTTGATACAAGCTAGTGCTTCACACCCAATTTTGTTTTGCATGGGGACAATGAAAACTCATCCTTCTTTTCTTCTCACTGAAAGAAAACTATTTGGTCTTTTGCATCCATTTCCAGGACAGGAATAAATTTTTGTCAAGTGGCAGGAGTGATTTATGCAGGTCTATTTTTAGAGTTGGACTGTTCATGCTTGACTACATGTAGGAGTGTGCCTGCTGCGTCTGTACTCTGTCAATGAAGAGCATTGGTTTGAGAATTCTTCCAAATATTTGTGCAAATGAATGGAGCTTTTTTCTTCCCCTCATGATAAATTAAAAAGACAACAGTATGCATTTATACTGCTTGATCATTCGCTGATTTAAATTCCTAAGTGTACCTTCAATGTAGTACATGGATTTTTCACACTATCCTTTGGGCAATACTGTATCGCCTTTAGGAGACTCTTTATGATATTGATATCTGCTTTAACAGGACTTGGCAAGTTATACTGCATGTACACACTGCATGGTTGGGAGGAATTGATGTACAGAAGTAGGAATGAACTACAAAAGAAGATCTTAATCTTGTACTCCAGGTGTGTGCTTTGAGGAAACTTTGCAACAGTTCATCACTGTAGGTTCAAAGATTCAGTTTGTGCTTCTCAGTTTATTTCATCAGACCCTATTAGATGGTAGAAGAGGAAACTAAAATGCCAACATGAAAGAAGCTTCAAGTTGCATCTGTCACATTAAAGAGACTCTGTTTAAAATAACGATAAAAAGCATCCATCGGGGGATTTGCTGGATTTATCCAGAAAAGGATAGCTTTTCTCTGCCTGTGGAGAGGATGATTAGCAAGGCATGTACACACAAAAGCAGTGAGAATTTATTAGTCTGAGGCCCCAGGTAAACAGGATTCTGTAAGATTAGATCTCAGGTTGTAACATACAGTGATATTACCTGGTTATGTGATGAACTTGGGCAAACTCAGTTTTTAAAGCTCACTGCACAAGATTTTTCAATTAATTTTTTTCATTTTAAAAAGAGCTTGGCACAAATACATAACACTGTTTTGCCCTTCTTGTAAGTGTCATTAGTGGTTTCTGAAGTGCAGCTGTATGTAACTGCATTTTCATCTTCAGTGTTATATTTCCTCAAGATTTTTGTGGCTAACACTGCTATCTGAGGTAAACTAAATTAGCCTGCAAAAAGCCTGTCTTTTATGTACCTACACTTCCATATGTTAAAGAGGTTTCACCTCTTTCTATTTTACAACCAGCTGATTGCTACACTTTCTTGATATTGTTTGACTGAACTAGCTCCCCCAAAACCAATGTTTAAGGCTTCCTTTGCTATGTGTTTACCTCTGGCCAAATTTTCTGATTCTCTCATGTATAGGAGCAAGATCTCTTAAGTAAACGGACAATGCAGTATTTCTTCACTTGGCCAAAATAGCCTGCAAAATTTGAGTCCAAGCACGTATGGTTTAGCCACCTTGCAAGGCTGCTTTCAGTAACTTATAATGGTCAGTAGCTTTCACAAGGAGGGCTAACAGTTCTTCTCTTGGCAGTGTACTGCTGTTGTTTAAGTATGAAATGCTAGGAATCCACTCCTGAAATTATAGAACTATTGGTTTTTTTAAATAGTGTGGAAGCAAGCTGTGAAGTCTTCCCACTAGCTTTGATGGGAATGAACCATGTTTCCAGTATGCTGACTGGCAGAGAGGAAAGATAAAAGGTTTGGAGAGTTTGAAGGATTATGTAAAAGTTTCTGTAGAGATTAGATTTGTATGACAAAAGTTTTTATTGCTGGAATCAGAAGTCTAAAACCAAGTACAAAGAAAGATACTGAATTTTTACCTGACATTTGAGGGAAATTGAAAAAAGCTCAGCTCTCATGAAGTTGCTTAGAAATTGCCCTGTACTTGCTCACAGCATCTTAAGCCCTGGCCAGCCTCTAAGAGTTGAACAGTCCTCAAAACTGGCTTTGCCAAGAGGCCTGCCAGTCGTCTGTAAGTACTGAGAGAGGATTCAGAATTCAAACCAGCCTGTTCGTTCTCTTTTTCTCTCTCTTAAAGCACTTTATGTCCAGTGACTCACAGGGACTCCTGTCCTGGAACAGGACTCCTCCCTCCTGCAGTTTCTGCAGAGACCGCTTCACCGCAGAGACAGCAGTCAGGCAAACAATATATTAATTACTGAGCTCAGTCTGTGACTTCAGGGTTTTTCAAGAAAGTACAGGTTTTGAAGCAGGGTCAGTCTCATTTTTCTTCTCACCATTAGCCTCTGGCTCATTTGGCTCTTGGGCCAGACCCGAGCTCCAGCTTGCTCTGCACAGAGTGTCTGTGGTTCAGTTCAGTCTTCGTGCCTAAGATAATAAATTGAATGCTGTCATGTAGCCAGCCTTAAAAACTGAATTTGTCTCTGTCCCTTGCACATCCAGTTAATAAAAAAAGTGGTTTAAGATTTAGTTTCCTAGTTCACTGGTGCCAGCACTATGTGAAATGTTAGGACTGCCTGGGGCTGGACTTTCTCTGGGTGCTGGGCAAAAGCCAATTTTTTGTGTCTGTTTAGTCCTTTTAAGGACACATAGCATAGCTCTACAGCAGAAGTGATGCAAAACTCAAGCTTGATAGACTTACTATTATTTGGGAGATTCTTCTTTGTTTTGCCTTGCTCCAACAGCTCTTATATCTGGGGATTTACTGGGGTTATTTAGGGAGGAAGAAAGCAAAGACTTGGAAGTATCTTTTGCAGAACCTGAATCAGCAGGATGCTCTCCTCATGTCTCGCCAATTTGGCTAACATTAAAGCTAGCAAGGCTGCAACTTAGTTACTTACTGGGACAGATTAAAAATTCACTCTGAATCGCTTTAGTCGGAAGTGATTTAGGTCTTGATGCTGATTGAGATGGAGATTCTCTATAGCACTGGCTACCGTATTTCATGACAAACAAGCTGTGACTGCATATAATAATAAAAAATGAATGATAGCATGACTAAAGCATTACAAGAGAATTATCAGTTTGAACAGCAGGAGGAAGATTTTTCTTGTGACATGACTAGAAAGAAACATTTGTGATTGCAGAGACAGAGGCTCAGTCTAGTTGTATTATGTCCAGAGGTGCTTGAAGTTTGTCTAGATGTCTTCTCACCATGGCAGAAGTGTGTCAGTCTTAAAATGAAATCTACTGCACAGCACTCATAATGTGTGAAGAAGTGGTTGTTGGTGGAGAAGCAGAAGGGGATTAACATAAGAACTGTGATGTGGTTTAAAGGTGAGGTAGCAAATGGGTGTCACTGGGTAAGCATTTGAAATGAAAAGATTAAACAAGCAATCGGTCAGTAACAATGCAAAAAGCTAACTTTACTTTGGGTGTCTGGCAGAAAGTCAGTTTGGGAAATGATAATGCTTCTGTATTTCAGTAAGGACCATGTATTGGTCATTGGTATATATGGTGGTGCTGCTAGGATAAAGCTGCTACAAGACATTTCAGCACTGTGCACTAGGTATGTAAAGTGCACTGGCGTGCTGACTGCTAAGAAGCATATTTTGTCTGAAACTGAGCAATAAGTAAGCAGCGATCCCATGTTAGACACGTGTGACTGTTCACTCAAGTCCTGCTTAGATTTTGGCTAACCCAGCTGATGCTGAGGCCTGATGTATGCTGGGAGCAGCGCCATTAGGTCAAAGCCGGAGCACGGTGGAGGCAGGACAGGTGGCCAGGAGGAGCTGACAGGCCATGATGCAGCCGTGATCACCTGCAAATTGGTGTCTCCAGCAGCCATTATCTTGTCTGGCAGTTTCCTCAGAATCTGCTAACTTATGGAAATGGGATAGACCAAACCTCCAAGCTGGAGGGTATAAAACATTAGCTTACCCAAAAAGCTTTTGAGGAGCATCCAACAGCAGGTGGACTGCTGAGGCTTTCATGTTTCCCGGTGTGATACAGGGGACGCCCGCACCGTGATGGAGGAGGAAGGGTGAGCACTCTCACCGTTGGCTGGGTAACTAATTCTTTTCTTTTGCTTATGGGTGCACAATATTAAGAGTTACAAGTTGTAAGTTATGAAATCTTATGGCTTGAATGGTGAATAAGTGAATTGATGTGATAGGCTAGACTGGGCAAAATGGGATTGAGGCCCTGTTTGTCGTGTTTGTTTATTATATGTCTTAATAAGCTCATGAAATAAAGTTTAAATCACAGAGAACATGTCCTATAAATTTGAGAGATCGGAACAGACCGAGACAGACACGTGTGTGATCTCACGGGGGAGATGAGAGCGCTGTAGCTCCAAGCTGCCAGTCAGCTGCCAGTCTGCTCATGGCTTTTAACTTTCCTATTTGATAAATTTGGAAAAAAATTAAGTTCTAGGAGCTTTGGTGTTTAGGAATCTAGCCCCCCTTCCCCCTCAATCAAAAAAAAAAAAAAAGAAAAGAAAAAAAAATCCCGAGTGTTGATCTGGGTTATTAACATTAGAAAACCCCGTGGATAGGCATATTCATCAAAGGCAAGGTGCTCTGTGTGATAAGAAGCATTAATCATGACTGCTTCTACATGGTACAAAGGGGGAAGATTACATTTTAGTTAAACTTGTTTATAAACCAGTAGCTGCAGTCCTGGTTGAGTACCTCAGGGATGATGTCTGTCCTCTTTGTAACCCAACCTAATCTTTAGCCTAAATCCAGTCAGTACTTCCAGTAACAGATCTAAAGCACACACCAAGGTCAAATCTCGCAATTCGTACTCCCTGAGAGAAGGGTTTCATGGGCTAATCATCCTCAAAGCCAGTGCTGAGCTCTTCTAAGCCTTTTCGGCCTCTCTATCTCTCTTCCAAGCTATACATAGATGCCTTAGTTCAATTGTAATGATTTAACTATTTGGGGAACATATAGCATATAAAGCTAAAAGGAAATTGATAAAATGTACATATGTTACTTGTAGGTAACTAATAAATCCTGGAATAGCACATACCAGGGAATAACTGCTGCTCAAATCCTCATTATTCATATTGCCAAAACACTGACTGGGCTTGGAAGAGAGAAGTTCTGCACCACCACTCCTCCAGCTGTGTTGCTGTGCTGCATCTGTGGCTCTTTTAGGGGGGGGCTTGCTCTCCCAGTTTAGGAAGACTCTGACTAGCCAGATTCTGCTCTCCCACCCTTTCTGTTCCTCTACTGGGATTTTTCCAGTTTAATATTGTAGGGCTAAGAATGCCTTTTGTATAGATCAATATCTATGTCTTTTAATGGCTGATAAGATGTTTGGATATGTTGGGACGACCTCAAAAGAAGCTGGACTTCTATATTCAGGAAGCTGAAATGAACCTTAAGTCAGTATTTTTGATGATCCACTCAAAAATTTTCTACAAACAAGACATTCTAATTGGCACTGAAGGTTACAATTATGCTACATTCATAATACAGAAATTGAAATAATAAATTTACATCGTTCCCTGAGCTTTTGCACTACCAATAGGAAGGGCTTCTTATGGCAGTGAAGTCAGCTCTGCTTGGGTTTGCAGCAGCCACTTTGAAGAAAGCATTAATGAAACTGAGAGAAGTAGGAGACAAAGAACAAAGGAGTATCAATGCACAGGAAGCGATGGCAGAATTAACTAGGGATTACTTGAGGCTGAATTGAAGTGATAGGGAAGTATTTGTGTGACAGACTTTCTGGTTAAATTTTGAATCTTTGGACTCTCATGGATTATAATTTTGACACCAACTGTATAACCTTGATGCATTATGTTTATTACACCCAGGAAATGGTTGATGTCAGTGCTAACAGCTCCAGTCCATTGGCATGTCAATGACTGGTGGAGATCTCTCAGTCACAGAAGGGATTTGTGCAAAAACCTATGGAGCTAAATTTATTTTATCTGGAAATACAAAGAAGGCAGGTCCCTGATGTTAAACTGACATATCAACTGAAAAAGGTCTTTTTGCTTTTTGGTAGGCCTTTGTGTAGAAGAAAAGGAGAACATGTGGGGGAACAGGCAGGGATCAGGGCCAGTTTCTTTCATTCTGGCAAGAGTTAGAAATAATCTGCCCTTATACTTGTGAGCCATTTGCATACAAGTAGCAGATACAGGAAAATGTTGGTCAATTCCCAGTTGGGGTGGAAATCAGGTTTTATAACTGCTAAGTTAGAGCCTTAAACTGTTAATTTAAGAATTGGTTCTCTGCTTACAGAAAAACTGGATTTGTGAGTATTTTGCAGAAGAGAGAGAAGTCATCTGTCTGGAAGCACGTGGGCTGACTGCCAAAGCAGGAACAGCACAGCCTCATTACTGCAGGGCCTCGTTACTGTGTCCCGGCCACCTCTGCCAACCTCCTCTTGTGCCGCAGCTGCTCTGCAGTACCAAGGAGCTTCAGCATGGGCTTAGCTGCTCACACAGATGCTGCGTTACCCTCCGCAGTTCTCCTGCAGGTTATGATAGGGAGGAATCTCAGTCCGAATGCTTGTTTGTTAGTGTGTCAGGGCGTGTCAGGGCGTGTCAGGACATTAACACCTGAAGACTGTTTAGAGGGGCTGCTCATCCTGGCTTCTGAATCAAGCTTAAAAGGAAACGTCAGTAATTACTTACTATGCCTTGGATAAGAAAAGCAAGGATTTACCGAACAGAAATATTGCAAATGCTTCAAAAGGAGGTTTTCAAAACAGGTATTAAAATCCCTGCCACCGTTTCAGTGGGCAGGGTCTGCTCTCTGCGGAGGTGTCCACTTGGACAAGGCTTTGCAGCGGAGTGCTGGTGGCTGAAAAAAAAATGCTCTGCTGTAAGGAAAGTATCCGAGAGCTTTTAGAGATAAAAGATATGGGGGGAACACATGTCTGAAAAGATTTGTAAGGCACAGGAAATGTAAACTCAAAGTGTGTAATTGGTTCAGGAGTTCAGAAGATGCCCTTATTACTCTTGTGGCTTTTCCTTTCTTAAGAGGTGGAGAGAAAAGGATTTAGCTAACTCTCTAGAGCAGCCTGTCCAAAGTTATCCTGCTGAACATCTATCTGCCTGTGAATCAAGCCCCTGATTGAATGCCATGAAGGGAGGTGCTGACTTGGGGCTGCAGTCTTTGCTGGTCTTAGCTCTTGTGGAGTTTGGGAGCAGCCAGACCAAAGCATCAATACCACGTTGAGGGGTGAGGCCTGGGTCCTCAATGCTTTATCAGTACACCCCAAAATCTCATCTTCTTCCATCCAATGGGTTTTCTTTGGAGGGAGAGATTGTCCTTATTGCTACATTAGGAAGAAAACATCAGGCTTCATGTTTGCAGAGCACGTGTGGGAATGAGCAGGACAGGACCCTGGATAATTGTGTGATAGTCTCAAGACCCCTCACAAGCTTAAAAACCAGCAAGCAATCAAAATATCCCTATGTTCATGAAAGATTTTCCCAGACTTATTTTGTTCTTTTTGAAAAGGCTTTCCTAAAGGAGGCTCTTGGTTATGTGCAGATGCCTTGTTTTCCCAGCTCCTTGATATAGCAGCCTCTTCATTCTGACAGTCTGGTGAGTCTGATATGGCTGATCTAGAGCAGAAAGAGCAGGGTAAAATTTGGAGGATAAAACCAGTAACAACCAGATGAGCTGACTGCATGAATGGACACACTTTCTGTATCACATCATCTCTTTGCACTTCACGTTGTCATGTTCTACTCCTCAGCACCATTACATTCAGGCTGAATTTGCATCAGGACCTTTTTTGTCCAAGAGTCCTAGACTTATTCCTTGGCTTTGCTGGACTAAAGCACTGAACTTGGCAAAAGCTGGTGTCTAGTGTTGTGAAAACTTTTAAAAGAAAAATAACCGACAGTGAAAAGAAGACTATTCCAGTCTACCTAAGTTCTCCAGTTTGTCTTTTTCAGTAAGTTTCTTTAATGACATACTGACAGCTCCTTGGACTGTAAGAAATAGTAATTTTTAAATGCAAGAAATACTTAACAGAGAAAAATATTATTAAGATTTCTGGACATATCAGACCAAGAGCTAAATGGTGCTTTAATTTAGCATTAGGCATTTGTTATAAAAGCTATGACCATGGTAAACTCGTCTGGTATTAATGCGAATGTCATGTGTTCCCACAGGAGACCCACTGAAATTCAGCTATAATTAATGTACCATTGCAGCAAAGTGTCAGTGAAAGGTCATACTTTCTAGTGCTTGTCCTTTCAAAACAATTAGGCAATTAATTACTGTTCTCTAACCTCCTGCTCAGTTAAATGCCATTCTGACAAAAATATGCTGTTTCTTTATATCCTGTTATTCCTGTCAAATTATCTACCCGGCCTTTAAAAATTAACTTTTTTCTTTGTGTCACAAAGGTCATATGTGGAAAGAGGTCATTGAAATTAACATACTAATAATTCATCTTGCAAGTTTTGCTGTTAGCAGATCTTTGGTGGCCTTAATATATACTACCTGTTGCTTAAAATGGAAGATAAATTATACAATTGAAACCTCTGAAGCTGCAGAACACTTTCTGTGAATTCCTGTGCACAGTTCTTCTGCAAGAACTTGCTTTTACATGATTGTTTCTCTTTCTTTAGCTTTGTAACATCCTTTACATAAATATTATAGGCCAGTTATTTATTTCTAGTTTTATCTATGTCTTAGCTGACCAGTTCTGTTTCTACATTTAGACAGGATGTGAGTGTTTCTAAATTGGCATAAATAGCTGGTTTTGGCTTTAGTGCAGGTAGTCTTGGAAGTGATGGTACAAGTCTAACAACCACCTTTTATTTTATTCACAGTGGACAATTTTTGTTTTGAGGGTGGGGTTTTTTTTGCATACTCTGCGAAATGTGGATTTGTCACCAGCCATGCAGATTCGTTGCCTGCCATATAGCTGCGGTCAAAGGGGAAACTTTCTTACAGCACAATCAGAACATTGAAGGGGAATAAAATTATGCAAATTCCCACTGAGAGCAGTGTAACGTGTTGTTATGATGGAGCAGGACCAAGCTGCCAATAAAAGAAAAGCTTCCGTATTCACCAAACTGAGACAGAAGGTATTGGCCTTGAGAGAACACTGCTCAGCACAAGAAGAGCGGATCAATTGGAAAGCTGTTGATGGAGCAATAACCACAGCTCTTGAACTATTTAACCACTGAAGCAGTTTTATGGTTTCTTAGCACTTAATCATTTTAAATGACTAACAGACCTGATCCGTGGAGTAGGTCTGAGATCACTAGACCGTGGTATTCTATAAAGGGTCTCGGCATACCTCGTAATTTATCCCTAAAAGAAATAAATGCACTTTTTATGGGGAAAAGCATCTCCTGTAGGAATACCTTCACAGGCTTACCTTTTTTTTCAAGGGTATTTTAGCACGGGTCATTTTTCTTTTTTAGCATTCTTCCCCATATGTTTTAAATGTGTATCTGTCTGGACCTGGAAGTCAAAAATTATCTGTCACTGGAGAGGTTTGGCGCAGTAAACGATTATGAAGGCCCAGGTCTTCCTCTAGGCAATTTATTATCGTTGAGGAAGACTCTTCAGTATGAAGAATCTCTAACTGAACAAATTTTACTAGGCCACAGCTCGGATTTGAGAGTGAAGACAGGATGTCAAAAGTGATTCCCTGCAGCACTTTCTGGCTGCAGAAGCGCTACCTCCAGTCCTCTTTGTTTCTGTTCCTGTGTTGACAAGGATGCTCATGCAGTTGGATACCTGAACCATGTGCAGTACCCAGCATCCATATGGGTATCTAGCTGGGGAAGTACTGGCAGAAGCATGCTCTGCAAAGACATGCAAATACTCACCTGAGTCATCAGTATGCTAGTATTTTACTAGAAGAACAATGTCTATATTTATAGGACACCTGAGTCACTAGAAGCAATGGATGCAATTTGCCTAGAGTGGAAACATCTTTGCAAAGTTATGCTAATTTGATATGAATATATTGATGTTTTGAAAAAATTTTTGAATATATTGATGTATTGAGAACAGACTCCTTCTCCAGAGTCCTTCACTGAGCATCCAGACTAACCTGAGACTTAGACGCAGGTCTTAGGTTTAAGGTTATCAGTTTCACTCTTCACCCTGGGTTATCTGTACTTTGGGCACTGATATTTGACTAGTTTATTTACCTGCTCATTTTCTATTTGAAGGAGCAAGTAGCAGGGACCAGACATCTAGCTTTTCATCTGTCCCTCCTAAACTTTTTGCAGCTAGATCCAGTGCTGTGTAGTTAATGGGTTAGACTAATTTAAATTACCAACCTTTTCTGAAAGGATAAAGGGGAAATTGAAAAAATACGTGAGACAGAGACCCACATAACCTGCCACGGCTGTTCTGTTCCTGTATCAGGGTTAACATATGGTTTGATCTGGTCACAAAATTAGCATTTAATATACTACTACAGCACTTTACGTAACTTCTGAATTTTGTTCATCTTGTAACTCAGACTTCTGAATTTTAGTATTTGTCATTTAGAAACTCTTAGCTTCCCTGCATTATATTGTGTTTTATTAGAATACATTTCTTAAAATATAATAGATCACTCTTTTTATATTAAATCTTACCTTATTTATAGTACCTGTCAAGTCAGTGACACTGCTTGGGCCAAGGTATGTTTCAGCACAAGTGAAAGGACAAGAAGTCTGCCTCAAGGCTTTTAGTTCTCACAGGATACCAGACAATCACATTTCTTTCCCCAACTGCTTAAACTTTGATCTTGCAAATTGGTGTGTAAGCCATGACAGGGAAGGCTGGGTGGACAGATTTTGTGGATAACCCCTTCCAGGTCAGCTGAATTAAAGCTTTGTGTGCTCAAAATATTAAGCAATGGGTGTGGTTCTTTGTAGAAAGAGTCATAAACCTCAAAAATTACGTGCTGTCTCACTTAGTACCAGTGTTACATTATATTTGTGATGAGGTTCACCCTTCCACCTTGTGCTGTTTATCAGTGTTGACTGGGGATGCAGATGCCTGATACCTTGCCATTTTTTGCCGTTCAGGAGTTCACAGGGCAGCCTGTGGACTACTTTGTTTCAGTGAGGTAACAGGGCATTGGTTCTGTTGATGTTAGCAAAACAGGAAGAATAGAGTTGTTTCTGTAATAGTTAATATATTGCCTCACTTGGCTGTCTTTACAGGACCTAAATTTGTAAGTCCACCTTCTCAAGACATATACAACCACCACTTGCAACAGCGGGTGCTGGACATGTGCAAACCTTGCTGGTGCTTAATAAGGTACTTTAGTGGGTAATAAGTTAGCAGCCACACTTGAAAAGCCTTAAGCCCCATTATGGGTGCTTAGCCCGTGCATTCGAAATCTGTTGTTCTGCACATGCATAAATGCTGCTACTTGGTTCTGCTGGTCTGCCAGTAAGAGTTGTTTTACATAGAGGTTTATATTCCAGTTTAAATGCATTTTCAACTCTCTTGTAGGGCTTTTGCTGTTTCTAGATGTTTCAGATGGAGTTACTATCAAAAAGAAATTATTTTCTTCAGCAAACACCTATTTTCCTGATGTGTTTGCTTCACCATATTCTGATAGCTAATTTTACTGCAACAGAGACATTTGTCTCAATGTGAATTCGGAAGATTTTGATCCATTTATTTGCCCACAGGGGACAAGTGTAACTTGCAGGAACTGGTCTGCAAGAGTCTGATGGAGGAGATGAGGAAGACACCACTCTCTCTCCTGATTGCTATCCCTGGCTATCAGGGACATGCAGAATGTCCTAGCTGGCGTGTATTACCTCAGTGTCAACACTCTTATTACGACGATCTTGTTTCAAAAAGGAAAGCATTTCTGAACGTTCTTAACTCGGATTTATTCAAATTTTTAGCAATCCAGGAAAAAGGAAGAGTGCCCAACGGAGCGAGAACTTTCTATACTGCACCTAATAGTAAAATTGGAAAGTGATTTAATCCTTTGTAGGTTAGAATCTCTTCCTTTTCCATGGGACCTACTCTGGTACATCTCTCTGTAGAGTCTAAGGCTGCTTAAGGAAGTGTGGAGGCAAAGTGTGAGTGTGTCTGCCTGCTTTTATAGCTCCACAGGCTATAAGCTCCACAGGCCTGGAAGAGTCCCTAGTGACAGAAATGTTTTTGAAGGAATAACATGAACTATACATAATGCCTTCAATTACACTGTTGTAAAACAAGGATGGCATGACAGGGATGTGAGACTTCTGATTTTCCCCCTGTATTTATTTGAACTTTTCTAGCTTTGGCTGATAGCTCACTGCTCAGCTCCTGGGGTTGCAACCTGGAGATGTGCACATAAAATGGTACTAAATGGGAATTACAGTTTCATATATTCTCATTCACATACTTAGCATGTGAATTTTACAGATGCATGAAGCATAGGATAGTGAAGAATACCTGAAGAATATCAAGTTCTTCAGTGGCATCCCTAGCTGCAAACTGGAGAGTTATGGGACTGTTTTCTACTGATAAAACAAACAAACAAACAAGTTTGGCTTTCGGGGCTTTCAGGAATTGTTAACATGATGACAGTGCTTTGAATTGCAATGGATTGCTCTCAGGTAGCTCTGAACTCAGATAAAAGGCACACTCTTTACAAGAAAGAAATCTGAAACTCGTCTTTAGTTAATTATCTAGTAATAAATTGTTGGGGAGAGGAAAGTGGGCTGCAGGCTTTCAGCAGCTGGCAAACATTTTGTCTAAAATGTTTTTCCTAAGTTTTTGATGGTTAGGGTAGGCTGAGAGACAATCTGTGAAAATGAAAAAGCTTTCAAGCTTTAAAACTCTTAATGTGTAAGAGTTTTGCAGGGGGCTGAGCTAATCTAACCCACTTGTTCCCTCTACCTTACACCTTTTTCTTAGGAGCACCTTGTCAAAAACAAAGGTGGTAGGTTTACCCAAATGCATGTAAACTAGAGAATCGTGTTGGTGTCAGCTATAAACAATAAAAAAATGATTGCAAGGGACAGAGCTTCAGTTTTCACTCGGGATGTCCTGCTGGGAAAACTCTGAATCTGCATATCTGTCAGAGAACCTAACAAATCCTCTTCATAAGAAGCCCAGCTGTGTTGTGAACTGCACCCAAGTCCCAGTGGGGCAATGGTTGGGCTGCACTTGGTATGGGTACGAATGCTTCGGCTCAGTGGGGCTGAGTGCTCACTGGCTCCTGGGGTACATTAGTGGAATTAGGCACATCTCAGAGCTATTTCAGTTCCTTTTGACCTGTGTCTAACGACATTTTAAGTTTATTGTAACTGAACTGGGAAATAGTTATAGAACTTTTCAGAGTGGCTTCTTTTTCTGTTTTTTCCTCCCAGCTCTCACTTCAGTTAAACCAGCCTATTTTACACTTTATTGTCCAGCTGGCTTGCTTTATGGTATTTTCAAACTGCAGTGGAGTCTCTAGCTGAAAAAAAAAAATTTATAGCAAAAAGACATGGAGTTAAATATTAATTTCCATCAGGCTGAAGTTCAAGTGTTAATGGTCATTGTATGTGCAGAGAAAAAGAGTGAGGTTTTTTGCATATCAGAATATAATCAGTTCTTGTTTTTCTACAATGCTTGGCAATGAAATGTAGTTAGAAGTCTCAGGTGTCATGAAAAACACATATACCAACTTTTAGACCACTGAGTATTACTTTTAAGAACTTTTGATTTAACCTGCTTGATAACTTTGCTACGCTGTCATGTAGTTAACAGGGTCATTAAAAGACAAATGACGAAGTCACTTATGAAATGCGTGAAAACTGAGGGAGGAATAGGGACAATGGGTTTCAATGGAAGCTGGAGTTTTCTGGCAGTTGTGTTGGCATTTATCACAGTTTCTAAGCTAGCCATGAATTTTTATTTTGCAGGTCTTGAAAAAGATTTCTTCGCCTGACATAGGACTGGTTATGTAGAAAATGCATAAAATATCAAAACAGTGGTTTAAGAAAGAAGATCAAATTGTTGAAGGAGAAGCCAGTAGGCATAACATGCAATGTGTCTACCAAGACAGTGATCTGTCTCTCACAGTGTTTTAAAATGTGCTTATCTGAAGCAAACGGCTATATCTAACGGTTCATGCATCCCTTAGGAAATACCAGAAAAGTTCTTCGGATGCTGTTTGTCAATACAGACTTTTTTACAGACTTCAGAATTGACATCCGTCATGGTTGTCAAGATTTTCAGAATAACAAAGCACGCCTGCCTCAAGATTCAGGATCTAGACTTCAATGCAGAAAAGTTACCATGCACCATTCTTGCTGCAGCAGCACAGTTATGACGTTCATGGCTGTACTTTATCTGCTAATGGCAGGCTGATTGTGAATGCCCAGTGCACCATCTAGTAAGATAAATAGTTGGATAAAAGTATTTTTACTAATCGCTTTTTTTTCAAATTCTGTTGCTTTGCAAACTTTTAAACTCTGCTGCTTTGGCAAAAAAACAGTGGATTCCGTTGAGGAAGCTGGAACTTTTGAGTGAACTGCATTTCCTAGCTGCAGCTGATTATATAAACCTAGTTGTTCATTCAGTTGTGGAAGATAGTGAAGCAGAAGTCAAGAGACTCTTGAGTTCCTTCAGACTCCTGAAATCAGGAGATCAGCTTAGGGTTTGTGATTCCATAACTAGGTCAGCCTGGAAAAATACAGTATTGATCCTTCCTAGGTGGACAGACTAATAAATGAACATTTGAACTTGGGGACGTTAAATCAAAATCTCTGTGCTGCGGAAGACCTGCCTTGCAGAATATTGGATATAGCTTCTGTGTGGTGGCTTTGTGATTTTGAGTAAAATGCTGTAAGTGATGGAGAGTATCCCATGAGGCCCAGTAGGCATCATGTTACTTGCTTCAGCAATCTGATAATTTTAGGCATATCAAGATTTGGGTGCAATGCCCTCTGGAAAGACATTGTTTAGGAAGAGGAATTTCTCTATAAATTTCCCTTCAGAATCGATAGAAAGGTCCTGCTTTTTTGTGGAATGGGACCTGTACATTTGTAATCAGAAACAGTGATACGCAAGTGACATACAGGAGAGCGGTGGTGAGAGGTTTAGAGTACTACTGAAGATCCAAAGGCTTCTGTTCCCTGCCGCTATTTTTGCCCCACAGATTATGGTAAAACACAAATATGCTGGGCATGATTCAAACAAGTGAAGAAAACAGTATCTCCCTTGAAAAGGGAGATGTGTATATTTGTATATATATGTATGTGTGGGGGTGGTGGTGACTGATTAAAAACGCAATGTGCAGCAAGTGTTGAGAAAGACAACACGTCAAACAATTAAAAGGAATGAACTATCATTAGTCACATCCTATGTGAAATGGAGCTGGTAACATAAGCTTTCTGTGCCTTAGTTTGCTGTCTCCTTTTGAAATCCATTCCCCTGTGCCCCCCAGAAAAAAATCATTAAATATTCATCACTAAAGAGGCAGTATGAAGGGGACAAGGAAGTACGATGAAAAGGTGCAACTGGTAGCACTATTACTGTGGGGAAGAAAATAAAAAGACTGGTATAAAGTGAGAACAGAGTTAGTTCCCTTATCTTCTGAGCTGACAGCCTGCTGAAAAAGATGTTATTTATTCTATGAAATATTAAATAAGTCTGTTCTCCAGCAAGTTCACTGCGTCTGCCATGTACAAGGGTGAGGGAGAGGTAGAAAGCCCTGATGGTTTGCACTAGGAACTTGTTAACTGTTGTCTGTTTATCTGGAATATCCTTCTGCAGGGTTTCTGGGAAGTCCCAGAGGCGCACTTGCTACTGGTACTTCATACAAAAATGTTTTTTGTCTTTTTTTCCTTTTGAATGGTATCTCAAGCCTACCACAGAGGACAAACATCAAAGAATAATCAGGCAAAACAGTACTTTAAATGTGGTTAAGCCAATCAGCTATGCTAAATGGCTCTAGATATTTCTTAGATATTTTGTAAAAACATACAGTTGTTTAAAACATGCATCTGCTTATGCTGTGTTTTACACAGCACATATTAGTGATCAGTTGTTTTTGTCATTGACACTGTTCCTGTCAGAAGGCAGAAAAGTGACTATGGTGGCCAGCACTGAGAACTGGTGCTTCAGTGGAAGGGGGTCCATTTGGCAAGAGGGAAGGAAGGCTTGCCAGTTCTCCAGATTAATCCTCCCTAGCAAGCAGCTCCAGTCAGAGGAAAAATCTCCACATATAATGTGTATCAGCAGAAGCTTCTTCCAACCAGGGATACACAAAATGCTTTCTCTGTTCCCTCCCTCCTCTGACCTTCCTGCCTATAACATAAATGCAGTTCATCCTCTTCTGCTGTGGCTATGCTCAACCCTGCTGCTATAAGAGGAAAGACTGAAGCTCAGCTTGGTTAACCCCGGGTAACTCTATATGCTGGAACGGGTGAACCTAATTCTCACTGCGGGCATCAGAAGCCAGGAGGGCTTACTGGTATCATTTTACAGCTGGAGGAAAAGAGACAGAAAGGTTGAAATACTTTATTCAAGGCCAAAAATGAGTCAGAGAAGAGTTGAAAGGCCTTTGGAAGCTCCTATCCTCCTTAAATGTAGTTAGAGAAAATTTTTTTCAGCACAAAGTCTTCAAAGTGCTGCCTATTTTCCTTCCATCTGAGGTGAAGTTTGCTCCAAGACCTTGACTGCTGATGTCTGGGCTGAGAAGGATCTACATGTCTGGGATAACACAGACTCAGGCTGAATTCCTGTACCACCTCTTTCGAGGCAGGATCCTGAATATTCCATATAGCTGACCCCTACCGTTGGCTTTTCTTTCTTCTACACTTTGTATGAAATTGGACCAGAGATATATTGTCTGACTTTCTCATGCTCAAACCACTGAGCCAGACACATGAGTTCATATCCCTGCTCTAGACTGAGTAGATATGAGTTTCGAACCCAAATACATCACGTCCCAGGAGAATTCCCAAGTGAATGGTTATTCGGCAGTGCAGCAACTGCTTGTGAAAATTTTTTGGAAGGATTTCCTTTCTTCTGTGCTGAAATGAGGTTTTTGGCCACTGGAGGAGTGGAGCTCTAGAAAAGTCTTCTGGGAGGAGCAGTTGGACCACAAAGTTAATCTCTTTCAGAGTTCTGCCCTTAAACAGTAACACACTCCAGCACTATATTTCTATGAGCATGCTTTTTGAAACACACCTTATTTTGCAAAAAAAGAAAAAAAAAGTTGTGGCTATTCCTAGTCTTTCTGGCCACAAAGCATAAAAAATCAAGTTATGTAGTTTAGTCTTTTTTTTTCTTTCTTTCTTTTTAAAAAAAAAAACAGCAACACTGCTGTCTCCCATGTGTTTTCTGATATGCTTAGAAACTTATTAAAATGTCTGCAGGGTTAATGTGTGCTTTGCAATACCTTTGATATTGAATGTACGTAAGTAGCAATTTAAGATGCATTGAAATTTTGAAAAGCTTTATTTGAAACTTTGTAGAGCTGTGTTTTGACACTGGCTCAGTAGAACTCTGTGGCTGTGTTAGCTTGATTCCCGCAAGTGTTTCATGCTGCAGGGCATTTTGACAGGATAGATGTGCCTTCCAGGGACCGCTGTGAACAGGGACAGTATGTTGTCCCCTCCAGAAAGCCACAGACCTCCAACTTGAAAAGAAAAATAAAATAAAATATTGATATTGCACTAATATGGCACAGTATCAGAGCAACTCCACACAGCCACCTGCATAAGATAGAGCAGAATATGACAATTGTGCAGGAGATATTATCACAGCTAGGTGCCACACAAATCTTTGTAGTGCTACTTTTGGAATGGAGTAAAAGTTTTAGGTCCTAACTAATGTGTATATAGATGTGCTTAAGTACCTTTTCTCTCTACTGTTGTTCACACGAGCAAGACACTCCTTGTTATTCTGTTTATTTTCAATCATCTTCCTAACAATATTTGACTCCTCAGCCTACTAGCCACAGAACCACAGGATAGTTTATGTTGGAAAGGACCACTGCACCTCATTTGGCCCTAGCTCCTGCTCAAAGCAAGTCAACCTAGATGAGGCTGAACTCTGCTTTCCTTTTGTGAAAATCTGTACTCTCGTTTTCCTTTTCATGTGTCTACGACATATGCCCCCTTGTGTGCTTTGATTCTCTCTGAAAAAACCTTGATGTGTGGGCAAAGAGGGAGTTGTGATCCTGCCCTGTCCACATCTCCCAGGCCAAGTAACCAGAGCCTAAAGATTGCAGCATTTACCTGCCAGACTATAGATGCAGCTATAAAGAGACAGAAGAGGCATACTCATATGTAAATGTAAAGGCTGAGAAAAGCCCAAGCTGCTTTAGCTTCCTACATTAACTTCATTTTCACATGAATGGCTCACTTTCTTCCAAAAAATCCCATTTCAGCAAGGGCAGAAGAATTCATCTGCCTTTTTGCAGCAGATTAAATTGTCTTAAAAGGTGGTGCATCTTTTGCATGGACCCAGCTGGGATGATGCTAAGACACTCCAGGATATATGAAAAAGAATGGTAACATACGACCCTCTTGTATTATATAAATAAATACTCTTCACAGGAGACATCAGCTTTTCTCATCTTGGAGCTAGTCCAGACAAACAGTAAAATTATAAACATTTTGCCCCCATCTCAATATGGCAAACATTCTTTGCAGGCTGGAGCAGCTTTACTTGTCTTCTACATCCTTTTGTCTAGTCCTGACCTCCCTTAGCAGAGTAGTACTGTCTTTCAGCAGCAGTTGTCGAAGTTAAATCCATAATATAGGTAGCACAGTTCCAGTTCTCAGCTATGCCTTGCTTCTCAGTGTCGTAAGGTCCTTAGTACTGTTCCAGCTCACACCAGGGCTGGAACAGGAAACCAAGTTTGATTATTTGCCAAAATATTAAAACCACAATGAAAAAACAACAAAACCAAAATCATTGCCCAGCTACACAGAGTTCATTTTTTTGGTATTTGTATTTACCAATATCATTTGTATTTACCAACCAAATACCAACTGGTATTTGAATACTTGAAATTTGAATATTCTATTCTTCTTAAAAGTTAAAATCAGTATTGCCAACATTCTTGGTATAAATATGTCAAAAATCAGTTTTTAATATTTTCCTATGGACCTCAGCAAAAAAGAAGCCAAGCATATTGAATAGAAAACTCTTAGAAACCAGTGTTTCTGGTTCCCAAGCTCTGTTTTCATATATTAGCTTTTAATCCATTCTGGCTAACCAGCAGAATTTAAAATTGCCTAATCAAATGAGAAGGGAATGATGCAATTGGAAAGCTGTTAATACTAGCTAGGACACTTGCAGAGTGGACCCTGGGCTTGGCTACTATAGGCCAGATGCAGGATGCCACGGTGAGCAATAGCATGCAGAACTTCCCAAGATGCAGTTTCTAGTTGGGATCATGGGTTGTCACAGCTTCCTCCTGGTTCCTAGGATTTTCCTTTAAAATGCCCTCAACAAAATTGGATCAACCTGAGGATGTGGGCACACCTGGGCAGTTGTTGACCAAGTCAGTGTGGAAAGCATTAGCCCTTTGCTCAAGCAGGAAATTCAGCATCTGAGGAGCCACTGAGATAATATTTCCATAACCTGTTATCTGACCTGAAATCAGGAGGACTTTGTTGTCAGTGCTTCACACAAATTTCTTGAAAGGCTGGCAATATTTGCCAATAAGCCACTTTCTTTTTCCAGTACTGTTCATCACTATAGAAAGAGATTAAAGTAGTATCTCCAGTCCCGTGCTGTTTTTCCAGTGTTTCCATTGCATCTGTGCACATGTGGCTGCCTGGATGCTGAAAGAGGAGTTAGCTATGGACTCACACTTTTGCAGAGAGGGTTTCCAGTAAAATACTTTATTTTTATACCTGCTTTAGTAAACTAAATTCTCAAGCAGTCCCTTATGGCAATAAACCAGATGGAAACAATAATTTACATATCTCAGGAGAACAACACACAGGCTATTCAGAGACAGCAGGAAGAAAACACAGAACATTATGCATAAATTACTGTATTTTTGCATGTAGTAGACACCAATTACTTAATTGAATTTAGCTACCTATTTACTGCTTTCTATTGCAAATTCCTTTAAAGTAGTACGGCAATTTGGAAGATTTTAGAACCAATAGAAACGTACTGATGTGAAGATCCTGAATGGATTGAAATACATCCAACTTTAGTTGCTTATTAAATTTTAATTGGTATGACCTATAAACTATAAAGAGGAAAATAATACCATTAATTTTCCAAAATACATAATTATGAGTGTTGGTGGTTGGTTCAACTGCTGTTCTTTCCAGTGCACACAATTATTAACATCTCCTGAGCTGACTTATTTTGCAACTTAGAAATACGTTTCTCAATGGAACGTTTATGTGATAAAAGAGTCTTACAGGTATTAATAAGAAGCATTTTAGCTCCAGATTTCATCAAATAAAATCTATATTAGGCATAGCTGTGATGTCTGACATTTATTTGCTGATTTCAGAAAAGTGAAATTTCCCTCAGTCAGGAGTTTGATTTATGTTTTAAAGGTGCTTTGGGATGGTGAATGTAATCTGAGGATCAATTACTGGATTTTAGTGGTTTTTGTCTAATTCAAATCTGACCAAGACTGATGGCTACAAGAAGTCTTAGCTGATGATTACTGGCAAGCTTGTTTTCACTTTTCGAGGATTCCTGTTTTGTTGTTTGGGGTTTTATTTCATCTTTTTCCCCTGACAGGCATGAACTATCATGAAAGGCATTATCAGTCTTAGTTCATCTGCAGAAAGAAAAGTTAGACCATAGTGGGTAGGTGCCTGCGCTTGTTTGTAAGCAGGTGGCCTGAGATCAAGATGAAAGAGCCTGTTAACCTTTTATCTGTCTGAGCGAGCCATGGTAGCCCAGTGGGAGACACCTGGCAGCAGGTTAATACACTGAAGAAAGGAAGCCTTGTGGTATTTCCTCTGCAAACAAATAGTTTCCCAGCAGAAATGTTTCACTGTGTTAAAATAATCATTTATATGAGAGCTCAAATGTATGCTCCATGAGACTGCTGTAATGGTGAGGCTGTCTGGGGATGTTTTGTGAAGGCTGGGTGGGTTCATAAGTTGGACAGATACATTTTTCTAGCTCTGTGAATGCTTTTGTAAAATAAACCTGGGTTTTGGCAAATCAATAGTTTTGGGAAAGTCCTTGAAGGATTTCCAGTCAGTGCTCTTGTTCCTGACACTTTGTGTTTTCTACTTATACTGCATCATTTGCCTGCCCTTCGTCTTCCGGCAGGAAACAGTTATTCTATGACAAGACTCTGTTCCATCAATCTTCTCTCTTTTAAATGAAGACTACAGGGAAGTATTTGCATGGGTTAATACCACAAGTTTTTGATTGAGCACCCCAAATTTGCCATTTAGCAATATACTTCATCCTCATGCAAGTCCTGATTAGGCTATTTCAGGCCAGTTTGACCAGTGTCTCTTGCTAGACTAGCACTAAGAGTGGTTGTAATTTATACTGTATTTTAGTAGCTGCTGGGAGGAGCACAGAATCACAGCAGCACAAACTATCTTCTCCCTTGTCCCTGCACCACAGAGCCCTGTAACTGCTGGGAGGGAGGGAAGGTGCAGGCAGGAAAAGACTGGCCAACATGTCTGTCTTTTCCTTTTTCCAGAGGGCTTGTCCAAGCAGTACTTTCTAGGCTGAACTGAGAGAGGCTGTGATATAAATCCCTTTCAGTCCTTTATGTTGAGCTAAAAAGCACAGTATTGAATGACCTGGTACTGTGTTGACTTGATTGACTCTGGTCTATAGGCATACTTATCTACTATTTGTTGTGGTACTATCTGATCTTCTAATACCACATTAGGTAATGTGAATATCCATAGGTATATGCTGTTTATTTTCTTATCTTCACAAGAGGCTTTCCTCTATATACAGTGTATTGTTTTGTGAAAGTAGAATTTAAAGGGCATGAGTGTCTTTATCTTTCACTGCAGTAAAGCTGTCTTGAACCTGAAGTTAACCTGAAATTTTATAACTGTTTTTCATGTTAAAACTACTGGTGAAAGTTGTACACTGCAAGTCATGATCCTCTTACCCTGGGTAGATCTCTGCAAAGGCTCTCCAGGCATCTGCAAGTACAGACAAGAACTCCACAGGGAGCAGGATGGCACTGGAGAGAAAGAAAGTTGTATCTTTGTTGCACACATTTCCCAGAAATATTCCCTAAGTCCAGTTCAGGTTCCTGTTTATTAGGAACCAAAACTGTTGGTGGGTGGGATGACTGCATGATTTGGCATGCACCATGGATGGTGCCAGCCACAATCATGTAAACCTCACGTCATGATTTACCATCTTGTATCCTTCATCTGCTGTGGGAAAGATGAAAAGCCCACTTCCCTTTCATCAGTCCCAGCGCAAGAGGCAGTACTAAGAGAGTCTGCCATATGGATTATGATAACTGCATTAGGACTACAATATGCAACTGCAACTGTGTGAAATTCCAGATGAAGACAGAAGTTCTGCCAGTGTCCCCCAAACTCTGTTTCCTCCTTGGTGTGTATCTGGCTGTAGAAAGGCGGAAGCTATCACAGCGTTGTGAAATTGGAGCTGCCTGAGTCAGCCAAATTCACTTTTTCAGAAGTAAAATCTTACATGGGACTTTTCTAGATGCTCAGTGAGGGATTATTCTCAGATGCATGTAGCATATCTAAGTTAAATCTGGCTCTTAACACCATGAAAATTTCTGTTTAGATTGACCAATGGGCTGGAAAGATATAAGGAAAATATGTCTACTGGGTGCTTGGGAATCAATCCAGGCAAGAGTAGCTGTAATTCATAGCAGATGATATTGGCTGTTTCCATGGGCTGTACTCTTTATGTTTAAGATGAAATTCACAATCTTCCCATGGTTCCCATATTACATGGGTTTCTCTGGGAATTCTCCACAGTACAAAAACAAGTTTGGATTCCCACCCAGGCATCACACAGAGTGAAACTACATCGCGGTGGGCTAATCTACCATTTTCTTTCTTTTTCCCTAGTCAGTACCAACGTTGTAAGGTTAGGGGTTCTGTCATCTAACTGAGGCAAAGTAAATGCAGTGCTGTATGCTAAGAGGGGTGTGTGTGTATGTGAGAAAGGGATGCTGTATCTTCCAGGGAAAAAAAAAAGAAGAGGAAATGCTTATCTAGCTGGAAAGACAGAAATTTCATGCAGTGGGGTGATGCAGAGACCTCTTACACAGGCAATCTCACTTGCCTCACTATGTTAGTATTTTTGAGTGCAAACTACGTGCTTTACGATTTGGCCTCTTTACAGCAACTGGAAAAGAAAGCTTCCATTTTGTCTCTAAGCAGCTTATTGCCAAACAGGGTTTTGCAGCCATGTCTGTGAACAGGGTCAACTAGGAGCAGTTTTGGAGGTCTCCTAGCTCACCTGCCTCCTGATTGATGTACTAAATATACTATTAAGAGAAAGTTCACACACTGTGGGAACAAGTGATGCACAGTTCCCAGTAGATCATAGCTGCTACAACACATTCAGTAGAGAATGACATTTATTACAGTGATTTGTGTAATGTGGCCTCCTATCTCATATTTGGTGCCCAAGGAATCTTCAAAGTGTTGATTCATTTCTTCAGATTTCTACCTGCTTTTCTCAACCTTTTGGATGTGCAGGGATTCAGTGATGAAATAGAGTCTGCAAAGCTTAACACAATAAAATATGTGCCACAAAATGATAAGTAGAACTAGGAAGTTAAATAAAATACAGTGTAAGCTCTCACTGACATCTCTTTCACTCCCCTCCCTTCCCCTCACCCTTTGAAAAATAGTACCTCAGAGCTAAAGGAATGATGTACACATAATCCCCCAGTGGTAAAATAACTTTCAGGTTCTTTTGAATTAAGAGTTAAACCTCTTGCTTTTTCTCCTTCCCACTGTATGTAGCTGCACATGTAGTAGTTAGGATTATAAGCTACAATACTGGCACAATGGGAAGAATGAATGCTGGAATAGGAGCTTTTGTGTGAGAAGGACTCATGTGTTTTGGCTTTCGTTAGCACCTTAAAACATTTTATATAGGATTAAAAACAAAATAGAAAAGCAACAGTCCTGTTGGGACTGTTCCTGCTGGGAGTATCCGTCAGGCTCGCTGCGTGTGGCTGCTTTTAGAAGGCAGAAAAAAACTTAAGGAAAATTACTGTTTCACATTAGGCAAAACATAACTAAGAAATAATATTGTGGGCACAGTAAAGAAACAACTGTCTTGGTAAATTAAGCTTAACTGTTAAAATTCCTTCTTTCGTTATCTCTGTTGGTATCATTAACAGCCAAATAGATCAGATTGCTTCTGCTTTGTGCACACATTTAATTCAGGAATAGCTGAAGTCTGGCTGTTGGGAAGGAGACTGGGAATTAAAGATATTGGATTCCTGGTCTGCTTCTTGGTCCCACTGCTCCTGAAGAAATAATTTACTTCTTGTGGTTGTGGTGAAATGTGGTAAAATTCTAGCTGGGGTCAGTGGGACAGGACTGTTTTCATGGGTTATGTCTCACTTAAGGGAGCTTGTAGAAAAGTTCCATCCTTTTTTTTAATTTTTATTTTTTTTAAATAATCCAGTGAGTTTGAAACTTGAAGCATTCAGCCTTAGACAATGAATCAGAGGGCTTATGGGGTTTATGGTAACCTGCCTTAGAAAAGCAACTGCACTCCTTTCTTCAGAAAATGAAGTTCTGGGGGCTTTGTTTTGGCTTGGAACTAAGTCAAGTCTTTAAACAACATTACTGTTCCCTCAGTATCTCTGATGCCAGTTGTACTGTACATCTGTATTTGGAAAACTGCCAAGACCACTAACATGCAAAAAGGTGTTATAACAGAAAAGTTTTAATCAGTTGTCTAAATAAGGGATGGGCGAGCTCTGATTCATTGCACAGTTTATATCCCTGGGTTTGCAGCAAGGTCTTTTGGTGAAGCAAGGACAAGTCGAGTGCTCTGTGAGATCTGCTTTCCTTCAGAAGGGGTTATGAGTTTGCGGTTGGGGAGTGAGTTGCAAGGGGCATCGGCAAGTCTATGGTTTGGGGAATAGGTCTCCATGGCACAAAGGCTGAGGATGCAGGCTGGCCTGACTGCAGTACATTCATAACAGAAATAGGAGATGTGCTTGTGGCAAAACATAATGTTTTAGTGATTATTTTTTTTTTTTAGGTTATTCTAATTTTCCACTTGTGTGTTTGAAACCTAGCTTACTGAGATGAGGAAACTCTCCTGTTTGTGGAGACAGTTTGTCTCCTTCTTTGGCTGGTGAGCATGTGTGCAAGAGTGAGGGACAGCAACATGTCAGAGCCGGGCTCTTTGATGGTTTTGATGTGAACATGAGTCCCGGTCATTCCAAACTGTAGAAATTTCAGATTCCTTGCTCCATTTCTGCAAGTTTCTGTTGCCTTGGCAACACTAGGCAAGGAGGAGGCTGCCCACAGCCGGTGATCCCTGGGGCTGAGGCAGCGCCAGGACCCGAAGCAGGAGCGGGCAGCCCGCGGGTGCCCTGACCCCTCTGGTGCTGCAGGGACGCCCAGCAAAGCAAACCACAGGCTGGTTGGGTTGGTGCCGTGGACCAGCTGGGCTGGCAGCGAGCCCAGGGCGAACGGGGCACAGAGGTGTCTCTGAGCAACTCTACTTGGAGCAACACTTGCGTCTGATAACAGGCATCGTGGGTGCCTCTGGCCTCTCATGTCCAGGATATCAACAGGGCTCTGTGGTCGAAGATGTCCCACTGAGCTCTATGAGCTCTATGAGCAGAATGAAAAGGCAAGAGTGATAATGAATGAAAGGCAGAATGATAATGCAACACTTGCCTTGGATTTTGCCACCCCTACGAAGTACTTTGGCTCAGCAATGCCTCTCAGCTCACTCCTCTGTGTTGTTTTTTAGTAAATTTCCTTCAGTGCGATGCACGTGGTGTTTGGATATGTTAGGATCAGCCAGCAGCGTCTGCCTTTTCCTGAAGTTGTGCACATTTGCCATTCTATTAGAAACTAAATTCTGTTTTCAATTTCAAAGTAGGCAATAGTGCCAATTTGTTTGTGCAGTATAGCTGACAAACAGCAGATGAAATATTTAATGACTCTTTATTTCCCAGATCACTAAAAAGTCCAGGAATGTGTTCTAAAACTTCAGCCTTGGCCTATTTGATTTTCCAAGCAGCTTTTTCATATATATATTGTAATTTCATACACACTGTGGACCTGTGTGATCAAAGTGCTGAAGTCATCTAACTTCCTGATAAAGTTGCACAAGAGTATAAAAATGTATTTTCAGTTCCACAAGCCAAACACTGGACTTAACTCCACACACTTTAAAGTAACCCCCTAAAAACTTTCCTTTAAAGGAGATTAAAAGGCAGATCTTTTAAGTTCATTCTGTTCTGAATTCGTCTTGCATCCATACTGGATCCACCTGAAGATGATCCTTACTTCCAATACGTATATATGACTGTGCACTTTATAGAAGGTATGAAGGCATGACTCTTGGCAATTCAGGCAACCTCCAAGCCTGGTTGTCAAATCTGAGAAAAAATGGATGCAGTCAGGCTTCAGCCCTATCACTATAACTAGGCTAAACAACAGTATTTCTGTGAAAGAGATAATACAATGTAAATGCTGTTTTTTTAAGAACACTTTACCACTTAATCACTGCTAGGACATTTTTAAAAATATTGACATCAAAACCAGGAATTTGTTTCTATTTTGTTGGTCAGGTTTAAAAAAAATGTACTAATATAAAATGGTGGAACTCGGCAGTAGCTGCACAAGGTAACTGAAGTAGCTTCAGGAGGAATAAACAGTACTTTTATTGCTGCACTTAAATAAACAGAACAGTGTTGCAAAGAACAGTAAAGGATATGGAAAAAACAGTGAGTTTTATGAACTGAAGTCTCTCCCCGTGTAAACTAATGAGTTCTAGGGGAAGGAAAGAATAACTCTAATGACCAGTTCTGCACTGAAAATATGTCATTGGTAGTGTATACAAAAATTGTCAGTACTTGCTTAAATAGTTGATATAGCCAGTGGTGGCACAGAGGGGGACTGTTTTGCAGGAACCACATGATACTCTTACATTCCTTTGTATAGACAGTGAACTTACCTGCTTTGAAAAGTGCTCATACAGTTTCCTTGTATTGCTGCTGTGGAGTGGAGGCTCACAGGCTTTTTAACACATATTTATTTAATGATGATCCCGTAAGGAAAAAGAAAGATTTCACAGCTCTATCAGAGAAGATCACTTCAGGTAAGGAAATGGTACAGGCTTGTTGAGCAGAGGCTATATAATAGGAAAATGATTAAGGTAGCTCCTGAGGCTAACCCGTTAGTTCAGCATCATAGTTCGGTGAAAAAAAGGTGCTTCAGGACTTCTTTCTCCCTCTTAGCAAGTATCTGCTAAAGTTCTCCCTCCTGAAGGACCAGCTGGATGGTTTTATTGGATTTTTCTGTGATTAATAATTTCATTCATATCCCTCCCTAAGAGCCATCAAACTGAGAAGAGGTGGATAGAGACTCTGTTGCTTAGGTTTTAGGTGATGGGGCTTGCCTACCTTGTCTAGTTCTGTTTAATCACCCATCTCCAGAAAACAAGAGACTTGTAGGAAAAATGTGTTACTCGTCCTGACCCAAAAATGCCTTAGATGAAAATGCCACTAGCTCTTCCCTAAAAAGAACTATCTGGACTGCATGACTTTCTAAAATCAAGCTTACATCTCATGTGAGCATTATGTACTGTGAAAGTGAGAAACTCGCTTCCAATCACACAGAAATTATCACAAGAGGGTTTTTTCAGTCCTTTTGATGCTTCCTATTCCACTTTGAATTGAAAGAGGAAAAAATACATGAACCAAAAAGCACTTCAAAGGTATAACTACGTAGCTGGAAAGAGCCAGGATCTTTAGTGGGTTGACTAGATGAGTTCAATGAAATGACAAAATAATATGCAGCTGCATTGATGTCTCCCCCATCTCCTCCTTTTGGAGCACCATCTTGCTCCCAGAGCACTGCAGTACAGCCCAGCTCCTGTGCTTGGCTCCTTCTCACCTCTCTGTGTACACAGATGTGAGTGATGAATATGGGAGTGAAGACCAACTGTGCAGGGATCTAAGAGGATCTAACAGGCAAATTCTGAATTCTGCCCTTAAACGTCTTTAATATAGAGACAGATTTTAAAAAAAAAAAGAAAGCTAAAAGATATAACCCCTCCCCAGCTGATAAATCTGTGGTTGGTTCTGCAAGTAGTGTCTTGAGACGTATTACTGCAGTTGCTCAAATAACATCATTTTGCACATGTTCGGGCACTTCATATGCTGGGTTTTAGTAATGTGATCTTGTTTCTTCTGGTTAGTAGCCCTGTGGGCTGTTCCAAAGCCACTTGCATCTGTTTGAAAGTCCAGCAACAAGAACTTGACAGGACAAAAGATGTTGTTAAATAGTAGGAGAAAACAGGGGCATTGCCACAAAGGACAGACCTATCCTTTAAAAACAAAATGAAACAACACTCTTTACTAGAGCATCTGTTTTGTCCCTTTCATTTATTTGCTGTCATTTTGGAAATGATGGGAAATAATTTCTTATGAAATTCTGCTGAACTGAATCATTTGAGAATGGCAAAGTCTCTCCCCTGCTCTCTGGAAGAGTACAGACGAGGTTTTTGTAAAAAGAAAGATAGCAATTAAATTAGAGAGGTTCTCTAGCCCTCAAGCTTTTTGAAAGTGAAGTCTGGTGCCCACACGTGGCCCATCAGCTGATTCTGTGATGTGATTTTATAGTACAAATTATGACGAGTCATCATGTGAGCCGTGGCAGCCATGCTGAAATACTGTTTGTAAGGTTAAATTTCTGAACCGAAAAGTGTGACCTGGTTTGTTGTGGGTTAGCCCCAGTAGGCAGCTCAGCCCCACACAGCTGCTCCCTCACTGCCGGCAGGAGGGTGGGGGAGAGGATCAGAAGGACAAAAGTAAGAAAACGTGTGGATTGAGATAAAGACAGTTAAAGGTAAAGTCAGTTAAAGGGGAAAAAAAGAAACAAAAAAAAACCCCAAAAACAAGTGATGCAAGAGCGATCACTCACCACCAGCTGACTGATGTGCAGCCAGTCCCTGAGCAACAGCGACTGGAAAACTGCTCCCCAGTTTTATTGCTGAGCATGATGTTATATATAACATATGGGATATCCCTTTGGTCAGTTGGGGTCAGCTGTCCTGGCTGTGTCCTCTCCCAGCCTCTTGTCCACCTTCAGCCCACTTCCTTGGCGGAGGAAGAGTGAGAAACAGAGAAGGACTTGGCACTCTGCAGGTACTGTTCAGCAATAGCTAAAATGTAGGTGTGTTATCAACTCTGGTCACAGTGATCAGAACTCTAGAATATAGCACCGTATGAGGTGATATGAAGAAAATTAACTCTACCCCAGACAGATCCAGTACATGATTAAAAACTCCACCTCTTTTCTCAGCTGAGGGATTTTTAGCTGAGTTGCTAATGTAAATGAGAAAATATTTTCCATTGTCCTGTTGTTTGTAGAAGATAGAACTAAATTCAGTGCAGAGCTGTAAGTGCAATTATCCTGACACAGCTCAGCTAGGACAGAAGACTTTGTATTACAGCAAAGACATCAAAGAAATATCTTTCTGTATGTGGCAGCCAGTGCTAAGTTACTTGTTTTTAGAAGAATGGTTTATTTCTCCTACTATTTCTTTTCACACTGCTTTGGGGAACTTCCTCATTGAGACCTATGTACATTTTCAAAGCAGTCTCAATCCCATTTTCAGCAAAGCAATATGTACCACACTGCTTAAAAGCATCTCAGTGCCTAGCAGTCTCCCACTGAAACCTGTGAGACTTTGGCACTTAGATATCTCTGAAGATTTGGGCTTTGGAAGCTTATTAAGCAAACTTTCAAAGGCTCCTGAAATGAATAGGAGTTGTGTTGCATTTCAATGGGATTTGAACTTTCAAGTCCACAAATTACTTCAAAAGTAGAACTGTGTGGCTCTTGAAAATGCTATGCTGGCTTCACTGAAATGCAATTAATCTGATCTAGCTAAACTGCATCACTGTTTGAGGTCCTTGTCATTGGGGTTGATAGTCTAGCTAACAATAATTAATAGATTAAAAAAAAAAAGTTTTGCAAAAATTCCTGGTTGCCTAATCATGTAGGTCAATGCCTAGAGAACTTTCTAAAATACTAAGGCATATAATTCCCATTTATTCCCAAAGCTACCCATGCAGACACTATCAAAAAGCCAATTAGAGACTTACATGTATCTGTAGGTGGTTAAATATCCTTAAGTACTTTTTAATTTGGCTTCATGGTGCAATACCTATAGCTTTACTTTTCCTGTTTATAAAAAAATGTTACTAGTGTTACTGCTGCACCACAGATTTTTTGAGAAATGATCACAAAATTAAGAAATTGCTTTTAAATTCCATGTATTACAAATGCTGTGTTTCTTTTTTTAGTTTTTGTTGCATAATCTGTAATTCTAAAAAAAAAATTTCCTAAAATAATATAGATACCGATCTATGTAACTATTGTCCTTCATTTCTCTGAAATGTGTGTATTCAAATAAATGAAGAAAAATCAAAGGTGTAAAGTAATTCCACCAGGGACACAGATGCTTTACTTGGTCCAGAAAGAAAAAAGCCATTTCCTGAGCACTGATAGGCATGCATTAGTGCGGTGCACAGAGCTTCACATGTAAGGACACAGAAGTTCCATAACTGAAAAGAACCAATGTTGCGCACTACACCGCGCATATACAAACAGCCTGAGGATTTAAAGGATTAGCATCTGCACCAACATGTTTGTCCTTGGTTTAGGAGGATTAAAAGGCCTGGTGCACTCAAGCCCAGGCAGAAGAGATATTCCAGAACTGAGTCTGCAGCAAACCCATGGCAGGCTGGGATGAACCTGACTACTCTGACAGCTCTGGGGGGGGGTTGAAAAAGAAAAAAGAAAAAAAGAAAAAAAAGAAGAAAATTAAAAAAAGCTCTCTCTTCTCCCCTCTCTCCCTGCCTCCCTCTCCCCTTCTCCCCTAGTAGGACAATAGGCTTGTCAGCCGTCCCTTTCTTTAGAGGTTCTACTCTATCTACACCTATGCAAAAAGGAAAAGGAATTGGTTTAGAAATCCTTTTATTATAATAGTGTTGCACCAGCCTAATGGCATGTGTAGTGCTCTGAAAGCTCTTGCGGATTAGAGATAACCAGAACCAAGGAGCTAAAAGATGGTCCTCAAAACCACTTTCTTTTTTATTCCAGTTCTGAAGTCAGCACAGTAGCAGAGTGTAAAAAATAAAACAACTCATTACATTTCTCTGCTTTCCTATTTAACATTCCTGTTTCATTCCAGATACTCTGTGAAAGAAAGGTACACAATTTCTGTTATAATTTCATAGTATGAATATGATGGGGTGTGTATGATTGGTACTGAATTTAATTTTCATATCTGTAACATTCTCCACAGCAATACAGTGGATTACAAAAAGCACAATCTTCTTACAGAGGAATCAACTCAAAATGTCCCAAAAGATGGCAGTTTTTAGTGATGATTTGTACTGACATTACAAGCAAAATATGCTCTGGTAAAAAACTTTTTTTTTGCAAAAATAAAGATGATACCGAGCACATGAAAGTAGGAGCCTATTTAGGCATACAACAAACACCAAGAGAAACTTTTGTGAACCAAATTCAATCTTGCAATGTAAGCACCTGTTGGTTGACAATTTACAGCAAATACGCATGAGAATACGGATCATGTGAACTTTGTAACTTAGAAATTCTTATATTACTGAGCTCCATTTGCCCTATTGCAAAACAAGAGGGACATGCCCATAAACACCATCTGCAAACCCCAAATGTGAGATCACCTTTGGAGTGTTGTGTCCAGTTTTGGGCTCCATGGTACAAGGGAACATGACATCATTGTCAAACTGAAGTGAGTCCCACGAAGAGACACCTAGATAATTAAGGGACTGGGGCATGTGTCATGTGAGGAGAGGCTGACAGAGAGCTGGATTTGTTCAGCCTGGAGAAGAGAAGCATAATGGGGAAATCTCACTGCAGTCTTCAGCTCTGTAATGGGACAATGTAGCGAAGATGGAATGAAACTCTCCTTGAAGGTGCGTGGTGGTAAGAGGAGAGTCAACAGACACAAACTTCAACAAGGGAATTTCTGGTTTAACACTGGGAAGCTTTTCCCCATAGGGTGATCAAATGCTGGAAGAGGGTGCCAGGGATTCTCCATCCTTGGAGATATCCAGAGTGTGACTGGACACAGCCCACCTAAGTGGACCTGGTCTGAGTGAGGTGTTTGAAGCAGATGACCTCTAGATGTCCCTTCCAACCTATTTTATTCTGTGATTCTGTGATCACCTTAATGAGATTTAAAAACCCCCCACAATTATTTTTATCCTTACATTATTTGTTTTATTGAGTTATTTAGACAGGGTTTTCCCAATACCCGTGTTTTTATATCCTCATAGTCTGGTTTTGCTTTGGTTATATGTGTTTAGATGTGTTCTGATGCAGGTTCACTGGAGGATAAGCTTGTAAATAATCTGTGAATAATTGCTTGCATATTCCTATTTCTTAGTGCTTCTTGTGCTCAGAAAACAATTCATCCAGTAAATGTCATAAATAATTCTTTCTGAACAATTTCTGTCATGATTTGGCTTCTTCTTCAGCTCAGCAAGCGTCTAGCAGCAGATCATGATTTCTTCAATTGATTTGCTACACTTCATTCAAAAATATTTGAGCTTTGTTTCTACTGTCTGTGATTTGATAGTCAGCAGTGGGGTGCTGAATATTCTATAGTGGATATTCAAGATACAAACTTGTGGAGGAGAAAAATGACAGACTATTGCACTGATCTCCAACAGGATAAACGTGAACTGGGACATGCAGAGCTGAAAGGGGATGGATGCCTTTTAGAAAGACTTGGATTTACTGTTACACTTGCAAAGGTTAAGAATTCAAGTCCTAAAGTAGCAGCACTGCAGCGATCTGGAAGGAATAATAAACACAGGGTGTGATGAGTGAGTCTCCATGAAATTCAAGGACTGTGGAGGGTTGTCTTGACCTGTCATCCGTTTTCTTATTTCATATTTACCTATCTATGTCTGTAATGTTTCTGTTGCACAAATACTGTCCAGTTCTTTGGAAAGCAGCTGGTTGTGTTGTGTTTGTAATTAGTCTGACAGGCAAAGGCTAATCACCATCCTTTGCTTGGAAAGCCTGCCGAGGAGTGGTATGGATAATAGTGAATTGAAAATGGTATATGAGAACAATTCTTCTGGACTCATGAATCAGACTAAAGTAACTTAAAATAGATTTTTGTGAGAAAATGAACGAGTAGCTCAAATGATAAAAATCATAATGAAGGGGTGCATGTGAGGGATTGCATTTGCTTTTGGCCTGTGAAAGTTCTTGTGATGTAAATAAATCAAAGTAGCATTCATCTAAATCCATGACATTAAGTAAAACAGATCCAATGCTCAAGCAACTACAGGATACTGGGCTATTTAACCATCTTCTGATGATGTGTGATAAACATTTTGGATAGTCCATCTCCCAGCTGTGTTTAGACGTACACTGTTTTATGCATTAAACATATACTTCCTTGCTAATTGTTCAGTGGAAAACCATAGCTACATTTTTGATTTAGCACTTACCTGTGAGGTAAAGACCTGTAGAGAGGTCTCTCTGTTTCATCCTTGGCCTGCAGAGCACACTAGTGTATGTCTAGAAGAAGAAGAGGAAATGAGGGTGAGAGGCCAGAGGATCCCACCTCTGGGAAAACTTAAAATAATCTGCATTCCTACTGTATCTGAGAAGCCTGAGACAAAACGACGGTCAAGATGTAGGAAGGTTTATGGAGCAAAATCGCAGTGTGCAGCCAGTAGTAGCCTTCACTTCTGGGAGCAGAAAGAGCTTGTGTGGCTGCAGTGGCTCGTGTGGCTTTGACAGAGAAATCCCATCACTTACTGGGCTTTCATGTGGACAAATGATCAGAAGCAGGTCAGCTTTCATTGTGTGAGTTTTTGTATTTTTATAGTGCTTAGTATGATAGGGGGCTGGCCCAGGAATAAGGCCCAGCAGTGGATGTGGTTGTAAATGGTATTCCAGTAGCTTCCTTTTGTGGCCAGTATACAAAGTAGGTAATAACAGCTCAAGGCTTATTGGAAGAAACAAAAAGAGAACCTATTTGCTTTTCTGTTTCACTGCAGAAATTACAGTGACAAATCTGATACTACTTGCTGAAAAATAAGCCAGTATTGCCAAAAAAAGTAAAGGAAATTATATTCGCTTTAGTTTTAAATTGTTTCAATGTATTCATACTTTCAAAAATTTAATTGAATGGACATTTTGTGAGTTAACTATAGAGATTTTGTTGAGAAGTATTTCACCTCACTATCAAAAGACGATCTGCTGAATTATATAAATACAGCAGCATCTTAATTATCTTCATAGGAAAGTGAAAGCAACAGCAGCAAGGGTGAGAGAAGCCAGGGAAGTCTGATACAGAAAGTCAGTGTGCAAGAGAACATTTGAAGAAGAACCTAAGTCTCAACAAATCTTGAATGCTTAATTGATTGTGTTGAATTGATTTGTGTACTTCAAACACTTTTAAGGCTACCTTCGTATAAATCAAATGAATAACAAATTAAATTTGATATGGTTGGAAGGATTTAATATACAAATATAGAACCTCATCTTCCAAATCCTTCAAGAATGAAACTCTCTTCAGGTCAGAACATGTTGTATATGGCAAGGGTGTTGAACATACTCAGTGCTTCTTTCAATCTGTAGCAAGAAGCCTGTTGGGAGAGAGTTCTCATCAGGAAATATGCCATAAAGCAGAGATACGAAATTGCTTCAGAGATAATGCTTCTGTTTGAATAAGGGTTCTGATCTGCTGTTTGAAGGAAGTTGTGTTTTATAGTTACTTTTATTCTGTCACTGCTTGGGACAGAGCGCATGGAGCAGAGATGCAAACGTTTGTTTACTGGCAGTTTGCCTCTCTCTAGGCTTCTAATAAAGGTAACCAAAAGGCTAGATTTCCACATGGTATTTTTTGGTGTTCTGGTCCTTCTCCATAAAAAAGATTTTCCATCACTCTGAGGGAAATGGTCTACACCAGAGAGAAGAATTCACTTTACCCTGATAGAATCAAGCTAACAACAACCTTTTAAAGGTCTGGATTCAGGTAAAACTACAAGTTAATCACATGGACTTCTCAATCATGTCTTCTGTCTACTTTTCAACTTGAGTCTAAAATAATTAAAGCATAAGGCCACCACCTATGAAACATGTTTTGCCTAAACACAAATTTTATCTCTAAGTTCTTTGTCACTGCTATATGAAGTCTAATATGTATAAACTGGAACTAAAGAATGCCCAGACCTTACATGAGAATTACAGTAACCACTCACTTCTTGCTAAGTAAATGAACTGGTTTTATGCATTATGGTATTCTTGTCCAGGATTAACAGACATAGTGTGCAAGGGCATAGCTTTCTTACCTAAAGCATCTGTGAGGTATTGTGCGCAAAAACATTCTGGAGAAGAGAGCCTGGAGAGGTACAAAGCACTTTGTCCAAAGAAGAGGGGCATTTTATGTTGTACCCTAAGATTTCAATACTGTAAATTAATGGAATTAGGTTGTATTTGGTTTGAAACCAAATGGCAGAGGCTTGCTAGCTTTGAATATGTCTGGTTTTAGGATAAGACATTCAAAGAAAAACTTAAGTTTGCAGAAGACTTTTTTTTTTTTTAAATTGTATCTGTTCTTAATTTTTCATTATAGACGTGTGTTATGAGCATGTTCTTTATAAACTGCCTTTGCTACAAAGAAAAAACTTGGAGCTTTCCTTAGAGAAGTTCTATAGCACAATTTTAATCCTACAGCCTTGCATCTCACTAGCTTTAGAAAGTCTAGTGGAGTGGATGAATGAAGTGTCTCTACCTCACAACAAAATCATGGATGTGGAGGGAACAGGGAAGAGTGAAGAAGCCAATTTGAGCACTGAGTGCTTCATGTAGCATCCAGTCTGACAATATATTAAAGCTTTTGACTGAATTAATCTATGCAGAAAAGGGAGCTTAATGGAGTAGGAAAAAAAATTTAAAATTGTCCTCTTCGTTATTGCTTAACATTTCACAACTCTCTCTAATCCTTCCTTGGAACATTGTTATATTACCAGAGGCATGGAAATACGCTGCTGTTGCAGGAGCCTGTTTTTGCTGGTATGGAAAGAAACCCAAATGAAAGAATCTCAAATAAATTTTCATTTTACCTGCAGCAGCTGACACAAGGAATAAATCTTGCATCTGTTCATTTTGGCTTAAGACTGAGAAAGTTTAGTGCATCGTGGCAGTACTGTGACTCTTACCAGGGATATCCTAGCAGTCATGTGTGCAGGGAAAACTGATCCTGCCCTTAGTATTAGAAACAGGAGCAACAGGAAATGCAGCAGATCAGAGTTACAGTGAAGGGCTGATCTAAACTGTTTTCACTTGCTGTGCAGAATCTTACCCATCACAAACATCTGAGGTGTTCTTCTCTCAACAGTAGTATTGAAGACGGTTCCAGGTAATAGATAGGTATCCCAGGATAATTTTCTTTCTGAACACTCACAGCCATTCTGCCTAAGGGAGCATCCTGATACTCAAGACTAACAGGTTCTCATAGCCATAGTTGTGTCTTTGTCATGGTATAACCCCAGCCGGCAGCTAAGCCCCACACAGCCGCTTGCTCACTCCTCCCGGTGGGATGGGGGAGAGAATTGAAAAAGTGAGAAAACCCATGGGTTGAGATAGAGACAGTTTAATAGGTAAAGCAAAAGCTGTGCACACAAGCAAAGCAAAGCAAGGAATTCATTCAGTCCTTCCCATCGGCAGGCAGGTGTTCAGCCATCTCCAGGAAAGCAGGGCTCCATCATGCGTAACAGTTCTTTGGGAAGACAAACGCCATCACTCCGAACATCCCCCCCTTCCTTCTTCTTCCCCCAGCTTTTATTGCTGAACATGATGGCATATGGTATGGGATATCCCTATGGTCTGCTGGGGTCAGCTGTCCCAGCCGTGTCCCCTCCCAGCTCCTTGTGCACCCCCAGCCCACTCGCTGGTGGGGTGGTGTGAGAAGCAGAAAAGGCCTTGACTCTGTGTAAGTGCTGCTCAGCAGTAACAAAAACATCCCTGTATTATCAACACTGTTTTCAGCACAAATCCAAAACATAGCCCCATACTAGCTACTGTGAAGAAAATTAACTCTATCCCAGCCAAAACCAGCACATTCTTTAATCCAAAAGAATAATGAAACAAAAAATTGAGGCTAATGACACGATGCTGAGTCTTTAAGTCAGGGAGCTTCTGTAATGTGTGAAAAATAGCCATCACAACCAGGCTGATTTCAGTGGATGATACCCAGGCTTTCCAATATCCATTAATTATTACCAGAGTTGTGGTTTTGTTCTATTTAAACACGGGAAACAGAAACCCTATTAGTCTGTGTGGTTTTCCAGCTGCGAACAGAAGACTTTGCTTATTTGATACCACAGTTTTAAGTGCTCCTGCATTTTCTCCATCCAAATCCATATATGATGGCCAGGTGTTTTCCATCAGTATTTATATCTGTAAAAATTCATTTTACTGGCTCAGAAATGAGAATGCTGTTTTACAAAATAATTTGAGGTCTTGATACTTGTTCTTCTCCCATCTGTGAAAAGAAGTAAACCCTTAAAAAAAGTTGGGTTATCCAAGCCTTAAGCAAAGAGAGACAGGAAGATCCCCATTTACATCCGCGAGTTTGATAATCCTGGGTACAGAAAAGATGTACGTTTTGCTACCACTGTCTTCCCTCTGATCAGGCTACAGCTCCAAAGTTCAATGTGGTACCTTCAGGGCAGAGACTGTACAACTTTTAGCCCAAGTGCAAAGCAGACCCTTATTTTACATTGGCAGAGAAAATCCCACAACTTCCCAATGTGCATAGAATTATGGTGGTTACATTGCTAATGCTACACAAAACACTGCTACAATTGAGGGGAATAGGTAAGCAAAGAGGTACTAGACTCAGCACACATCTACTTCGATATGTGGTAACTTGCTGATCTGCTGTTTTCCATTCCTTTGATGCAGCCATCTAGCTGCTCTAGAGACCAGGTTTCCCTTGGCATGCCATATGCTTTTTGAAAGCATTAGGGAGGCACATAGTTTAAGGGAATTCAAAAGAGATCAGACCATCTTCTCCCTTGACCATTTCCTGCTCTTTTTTGCCTATCCCCACTCCTAAAAGGAAATATGAAATAGTATGTAAGAGTCTGATTTTGGATAAAAGGTAAGTTCTGGGTATAATTGAGCAAAGAAGCAAGATGGGGGGCAAAGCAGGCCTACGAATATTTGTGAAAATAACAAGAAGAGGAAAGGATAACTAAAACATGTGTAACTAAGGAAAAAATTAACCTGAGCAGTAAGCAAAACCCAGAGAAAAATATTTCAAAGGAATTGATGAAAAGTCCATCTGTTTTGCATTTCTGTACACAGATATCCTCAATAAGTTTCTAAAAATTGTTACAAGGGAAAGTTCCATATCAGTAATAAAATGGGCATAATACTTGAACAGTTTTCTTTTCTATCACTGATTTAAAATATTCTGTAAGTAAAACTGAAATTTCTGTAATTATGTAATTATGATGCATTATAACCATTTTGAACTTCACTCTGGTTCATGTTAATTACATTTGTTGCTATGTGAAAGCATAAGATGTCAGAATGTCAGTTTATGTCCTGAAGTATTTCAATGAAGTCTCACAGTGTTGGAGACTGACTGTCTTCAGGTCTGATCAGAGAAACCAAGCAGTTTGGCACAGGCTTGAGAGGTGGCTTCCTTTGATTAGTGTATTAGTGTTCACTTGATTTAATTCATAGGTGACTAATGATTAGTAATGGTTCCTGGATCAGTGATGGAAGTTTCTGAAAGGTATTTTGTGGTCATTCAATAGATTTATTGTCACCTCAGCTAAGTCTATAAAATGTAAATATTTTTCCTATAAGAAAGTTATAACTTTGCCTGTGGTTCAACTTTGGTTTGGGTGTCCTTCATACGATTTTAAAACAATGGCCATTGGTCCCTGACTCACACGTATATTCTGCTAGAAGAAGTCACTACTACCATGATAGTCCAGACTGACAGCACAAAGCATGAAGCTACCCATAGTATGCTATTTGCTCAATATTTTGTTTAGACTCTAGTGAAGGCTGGAAATCCTAAGACTATAATGAGCTCCTCCACTCTCTGTGTGTGTATAGAGCCAAGTTCTAATGTTGAAGATAGGAGCACAAGAAGTGCCAGTCTGAATGCTTTTTCTGATTGATATGAATTATGTTGAAATTTTATTAAATGAGGGAGGAATTCTGGTAAGTTTTCAGAAAAAAGTTAGATCGGGTGTTGTCAGGTGTTAAACCTGTGAAGTAAAATTAAAAACAAAACTGGAAGAGAAGCATCATTCAGTAAGGTGTTTACATTAGCTTCCAAAGATGACTATTGCCTAGATTAGTTTCTGAAGAAGAGTATTGTCTTAACGCAAGCGAATGACATTTCACAGGTAAGATGTAAAGCAGTCACTCATCTGGTTTGCCAAGTGGATCTGCACCCTGCAGTCCCTATTCACTGAATCTTCATGGTTAACCTACAACTATCTGAATAGATTAGTTTTTTTAAACATGATGGCTCTTATCTGACCTTTCTGCTGAACTATCTTAGCCTCATTTCTGCTTTTCCCATTCAGCTATAGCAGTTCTCATTAAGGTCACTAAGGAGACCTTCTTGCCAGAACGAGGTCCCCCTTTCTGCACCCTTCCCTTCAGATCTCCCTTCTCTGTCTGTCTTCTGGTTGGGTTTCCTTTGCTTTTTACTGCTGGGAGCGTTGTCCTGCTAATTCTGCTAACAGAATTGACAGCAAAGTCTTTCCTTGCTTTGTCCTCCTCTATTGATATTCTCCAGATCTCTCTCAATTTTTTCTCTTCCTTTCCTGTGATCATCCCCTGGGATTTCTGCATCTGATCCAGAGTTTCAGTTGCTACATACTCTAAAATGTACCACTTCACGAGTAACAGAGCAGTCTCTCATCTGGAAAACTGATTAATTCTATTGTTTCTCTTGAGTTATATATAGATGCTGGCTGCATCATGGCTCATTAAGGAAAAATTACCCATAATTTTTAATTCATAAGGTGTTTAGAATAGTTTGTTTTGTTACTTTGCCTCTAGCTGCAGTTCACTTCTGCTTCCCACCTCCTTCCCTCCCTCCCCCCCTCGCTCCCCCTCACCTTTCCAGTATGAATTATGAGTTAATGACTTCTCATAAGCCCAATGTCTCCTAGATTTGCAACTGAAGCATTTTCTTAACGACTACAACAACTATTATTTCCGAAACACCTCTATTTAAATGCTTCTCTAATAGAATCTTAAATACAATGCAAACCATTATCTTTATTAAATGCTTGTTTTATGGGAAATACAGGCACTACGTTTTAACCTTTAAGCTTTGAATACTTCCTTCAGTGATGTTTACACTATCTAAAAATAGCCTGGCTAAATTTCTATGTTTATTATTGTCCACCAGAAATGCTTTCCAGTGAGTAATGAGATCCTCTGTCAGATAAATATAATAATTTTAATTGTAGGAAGATGTGATGGGTATTTTCAGAACATGGTCTGAAAGAAATGAAAAACACAGTAACTCATCCAATATACATCTAAAGTAATATGGCACTGATAGCTCAGTCCATATAATAAGTCACTTGTTAGCATTTTGAAAACAGATGGTGACTCACAGGCAACCCTGTCCTTCAAAGCATTGGTAAGGAATTCATTAGTCAAAAGCTGTCTTTGTAATTGCTCAGCTGCTTTAAACTTTCCAAAATGATGCTGACCCTACTTATTTTCTCCAACTATTATTTTTCAGATAACTTGAAATCTTTACTCCTTTAGAGCTGAGTATAAAAATAAACTGATGTAAAGCAGCATTCAAGCATATGAATTAAGCATCTTGATTCTTAGGCAACCTTTTCAGAAAGCTTAGGTCTGATCCATGTAGATGATGGAAGCCCTTTTTAAGCCTTATTTGTAGTCTTCTCCTGAGATGCAGTAATCCCTAATGTGTAATTTCCATTTTTTCATTTTTCCCTGTTCTTATCAATGTATGAACACTAACTCTCTTCCTCAGCACAGGAACCACTCAACAACTTTTACTTTAAAGTTGATCACCATAAAAATAAGCCAGAGACTACATCCAGAATTTGTTTGATGGAGTATATACATTTAGCAAGTAATGCTAGTGATGAGAATGGCAGTATTTGTCAAATGAGAAGTCACTGAGACAAATTATTTGCTGGAGCTTTTTCAATTAATTCATAGGTGGGTCAAAAGTGGCATTAGTGTGTCAATATGTGAAAAGTGGATCCCCTCTGCGAGTTATCAAAGACATCACAGTTGATAAGCTTTATGTGTGCGGTGCCTCATTGTAAAATCAAATGTTGTCTGATAATCCCTGCGTTTTGAAGGCTCATAGCACTTCCTGCTCCATATTATCTGAAAAAAAACCCAAACCCCAAACAATTCTGCTAGATAACATATAATTGCTGAGTTTTAGTTCTTTGGGTTTTCACTTGTTTGTTTGTTTGTTTGTTTGTTTGTTTTAAATAGGAGATCTGACTTTAATTTTTCAGCTTTTTTTTTTTATTTGAAGTTTAAAGAGATTCTTAATTATCACTTTCCTGTAGTAAAGTAAAATCCTTTATTCTAGATGGTACAGTTATTACTCTCTTTTTGAGACTTTCTTATCCTTTTTTTTTAGCTAAGTAATGGAAACATCAAGGCTAAACTGTCAGTACCTTTACTGGGCTTTGAGAGAGATGGCTAATCTTTATTAAGTTATGTTAACCATTGGAAGAATTGTGGATGAAATGATTTAATTTAGAGAAGAGTGCTGCATTTTATCAAAATATTTCCACTAAATAGAGGAAGGAGATATGTTATAAATGACAAACTGAAATTATAACTTCAAAGACAGGTGCCTTTGGATTTTGCATATTTAGCATATGGCCATTGCATATTTAGCTATGATTTTTTTTGCATTACTGAAGACTTTTTTAATCATCCACCCCTCTCCTTTTCTGATGCCAGTATGAATAAAAGGAACTGTTGCTTTCCGGCAATGGCAAAAATTTCCGGAGAACAGCTAATCTCATAAAACTGACCGTTTACTGGGATAGGAGTATTTTGATATTTCCTGATCTCTTGAAATGTTCTTAATCCTCTTTTAGAACTTTTAGAATCCTCATCTGTATTTTAACATCATTAACTCCACACCTGAAACTCAGTGGTTACCTGGCTTGAATTTCAAGCCTAAGTGTAGTCTAAACAGTCTGAAAAAAGCCAGTGCTCTATAGGGTGCAAATTATTCCCCTTAATACCAGTGAAGTGGAAATTCCTGAGATGTGAAAATTGCCACCTACAAGTTAACAAATGCCACCCCCAGTTTTAAGGAAAAGCAGATGGTGTAATTATGTTAAAGAGACCAGGGGAGCAAGAAAAAGATCAAATACAGTGAGAATAGCAGGCATACTCTGTATGCCCAGGCCAGGTCAAGCAGTGCCACCACTCGTGTGCCTTCTGCTGCAGCCTGAGACCACTGTTGTGGGCTAGAATATGTGGTTGTGACAGAGGACTGTAATTTGCCCATTTGTAAATTGTTTGCAGAAGTCAACATTTCTCTTAAACTTCAGCAGATCTTGCTTTTATTTTCACATGAGACCTTTCAATGCCTGTTGTGGACTTGGCAGGATTATCATTGCTTGGATCAGAAATTTAGAAGTCTGTGGGATGCATGGACTGGTTCATGTACCAGTTTGTTATGTGACAGTAACAGCTACTTTAGAATGGGTTAGTAAGAATCACTTCTTGTAAAACTCAGATACTTAATTTATTTTGATTTTTTTAAAAATGTAGCTCTCTACTAGATTCGCTATGCATTCTATCAGGCTATTTAGGAGAAAAAAATTAATAAAGATAAGCTCTGTGATTTCTAAAGGCATGATTTGGATTCATTGGGCTGTCCTTTTAATAATACGTATATATTTGTTGCTCATTATCAGTGTGCCTAGTGGCTCATAACTTCAGCCAGTGTTCACAGTGCTTCTGTTCTGCATGTGGTTAAAACGTTATCTGTTCTGTGTTGAAGACATCTCTTTGGTATGGCAGAAGAACCAAGTAAAAAGTAGGATTGACTCCAGGGTCATGATACTTGCTATTTGAATGCCCAGGACATGGAGGTGAGAGTGAATAGCATTCCCCAGGGATGGCAAAATTGCACATTCAAATGATAGTTCAGCAATGAGACAATTCCGACAGTACAACAGGGCTGTGATTTCCATGACAATGGGCTGTGGCCAGGGAGGGTGACTCAGAGACAGAGATGATCCCACAGGACTGGCAGTTACTGATGATTGCTATTTTCACTATTCTGAGGCCAGACTCTGGCATCGATGGAGAAGAGGAGGAAAAGCTTGTGGAAACTGAGTCAGAAGAGGGAGAAGCCATTAACGGGTTGAATTCCTCCAGGCTGGGAAAATTTGTCACAGAGTCAAAAGGTCCATACTTTTCCACTGAGCAGCTGCAGTGAGCTTCTGCTTTCCATGATAACGCTGCCCTCTAAATTAGCAGACTTCTAGCTGGAAAACCAAGCAATGATTATTTTTGGCTGTGCTACTGTGTGATTAGATGAAGATGTAGCTATTGTTAAGGGGTATCTGGGTAGATGACTGGGTAAGATGGAGTGAGGGATGCAATGGGCTCAAAATGGTGATCTGTTTCATTGCTACATTGATATTCAGTGACCATTGAAGTCAGAGGTGGTTCAGCTATGAAGGAAGAAGAATATTCTAGGTTGCTCCTGTGTTTTCTATGTGGATAACTATACACTTGTTCCAGCAGTGAAGGTTCAGGGGATCTTCTTGTGATGTCCAGACTGATTCCCTGTAAAATTAACTGTTTTTCTGATGAAGCCCTGAGATTTTGCATCTGGCCATTGAAATTGAGTGTGATTAGTGAACTGGATGAAGAGAATAATTAAATGACTACACATGCAATCACCTAGGCTGTAGGCTCTCTAGAGATGGAAAAGCTCTGCATGCTTGTTGCATGCGTATGTACACAAGTGTGCACACGTGTGCATATACAGCGGTTGGCACAGCAGTGTCCTGGCTCAAGTACTGTGCACACAAATAATTAAAGAGTGATAATGGCAACAGAAGTTAAGACAACTGCACATGAAGTGGCAGGTTGGATTGGTAATTGGCATTTTTGCATGCCCTCTTAACTGACTTGCATTTCCTTTTCATCCTAGACCTTTCAGTTAGGTGTACAGCTTTATGCACATCTTTGAGTATGCAATTTCAAGACCATTTTGAAAAACAAGCCCAATAAAGGAACTAAACATAAAATATTAATATTTGCTGTCTGTCTGAAAATGACACAAAATTGTGGTGTAGACAAATTAATCTTTCAGAAGCAGTCAGAACAATTTGAATGGGCTTTGTTATCAGTCATGTCAGCATGACAAGAGAGAAAATGTGTCCTTTGTAAGTTTTAACCTTCATGTACAAGACAGAACTACTCTATTGAAACATCCACACTTCAATTATTGTAAGGAGCCTTTACACTAATTATAATTTTTTCTGCTGTTGTAAAGCTGCGTTTTTGAAAGGGTAGGCATACTTATGCCAGATGTATACGGATTTATTTAATAAATTCTGTTATGAGTAAATTGAGTAGGTCTCAGGAAACTTTGGGTTTGTAATGAATTTCAAAAGAGTATAGTGATAAATGCTCTATAATTGGTAAGGTCCTGAACAGGGAAATCTGTCTATCGATGGGCTGCCTTCTCATAAGGTGATGCCCGTTTGTTTACTTGTGCCAAAATCAGCCCTCCAAATGTAAGGATTGCACCTGGTAGGGACAGAAAGCCAGACTGGTGGATAACTAATTTATCAAGCACATAATTGTGATTCCAGTGGAAATTTTGAATTGTGCATCAGGCAAAGGTGACTGCTTTCTCGAGGTTTAGAAGGTAGTCACCAAAGGAGTGCTGGGAAAGAGCTATTTGATTTGGAAAGAAGAGAGAGTTGCTGGAAGTAAAACTGAAGCTATTAAAGAAGTAAAGTTCAGGACATCACACATAGTGTGCAGTGAAATGTTTCCTGGTCCTGTCAGAGATCTCCATCCTGACCACGGTGCAGAAATATAACACGGCAGAAAATGATGATGGGAGGAGGGCTTAGTGGACTACAAGTGATTCAGAGCATCTGTTCAAGGTCTATGAAAAATTATCTGGTGAAGTAATGTTATCATGTTTCTGCATTTCCAGCTCATTTAAAGATGCCAAATATTATAGTGAGTACTTTCTTAATATTGGTTTCCCATGTAAGAAATTGTATAGGATGGTTGTAGCTTACCAGTGAAAGGCAGGTGGTTTAAATGGTAAAGGCGGAAATTTCTCTCTCAAAATGTTGTGATGGCAGGGAGTTCATTACTAGTTCTATAAACTATATGAGGTGTTCAGAAAATTAATTTCCCTCTGTGTTTTACTTCAAGACCAGAAGTAAATAGTACTTTGCACTGGTATACCTAGCACAGTTGCAAAGAATATAGTTTTTGTTGAGGACAGAAAATAGAAAGCCCTATCAAGAATAATTTACGTGGAAAATGTTACTCTCTTTTTACAAAATAAATGTCAAAAGAACAGGATTTCTCAATTGTATTAGTTATTAAAGAACTCACTAATTTCAGAAAACACTTCAAGGTTCATGCTGCTGTTTGTGCAGGACAGTATCTCTTTGGATCAGATTTTTAGTGCAAATGCTAATGACTGGATACTTGTTTTCTAAAAGTATTTATCATCCAGTCAGAATATTTCTGAAAGTGAAAACAATTGCATGAACATGTCCCATGGGAGGAGATGAAAGGTACTCTTACAATGAAGAAGTCTTCAGGAGTTTGTTGGGTTTTTTTTCCCCCCAATGCCTGAGTGGAAAAAGAGATCAAACCCACTGTTTTCAAGTACATATATTTTTAGATGCACTTAACTAATTTTGCTCACAGACTTTCTAGCACATGTATCTGAGTTTAGGTTACAAGCTTATCAGGAGACTGGAAGACTTTTGGAACAGATGAGGCCTACATGAAAGTGATGCAAAATGAAAGATCAAGGAATATTAGAGGTGCACTAGAAGTGACCAAAAGTAGTATTGTGGCAGAAGCGGTAGACAAAGGCTTTGCATTTGTATTTATTTGCAGAGGAGCTTTGGGAGGTTCTTGCCCCAGAGTCTCTCTCATACAAACATGTCTATGCCATTTGACTCATGAACAGACATCAGAAATTTTTTCCTCAAAATTTGGCATATACACTTGTCCAGGCATTGCATAGAAACTTGTGTGTGAAAATTTTAAATGTTGTATTTAATTTTGACAAATTACATTCTGCAGAATTGTTTTGTTTTGTTCTATTTTTTTTGTGCGGCAGAAACACCAGAAGTTTTCCTGGCTTTATCTGAATGAAGAATTAGCTTACTGAGGACTTACTCACATGGCATGTTAAACTCAAGTCAGAAGACTCTGCTCACATCCCAGGTCCTCTTCTATTTAAATTGTTAGTCTTAAACCTGACCTTGGAACCTCCCCATCCAGATGTTTCTCTAGAGCTACCTTGCATATGTATGTGATGTAAATAGAATGGCTTAAACTCAGACTAGTCTATTTAAAGCAACTTCATTCCCAGGTTATCGCAGTCATTTTTCTGAAGCTTTTCTGAATCTGTTGCTGCTGCCCACATTTAGCCTTAGACAACAGGATTTTTCAGCCATACCAGTACTCAGCTCCCACTTCTCAAGTTGTCAAATAACTATTCAAGCAGTCAAAACCCTGGAAGTGTTAGGAGAGTTTTTGCTTTCAAACTGTTGGCAGGTAGCTGAAAAATAGTATACCCAGAGTTATGCAGAAGATGAGAATTTGTTCGTTATTGATAGAGGTAGACAAATCCCAGTAAATAAGGCGCTATAAGTAGTAATTAAAAAAATGTGCAGAAAGGGAGCATAATTCTCCCTTTTTCTCCTTCTGTTCTCTTCTAGTGGCTTTGATAGATCTTAGTGGCTGCCAGGCTGGTCCTCCTACACTGCTGGCAGCATAGATGTTAACCTTTTAAACTTCTTTCAGTTGCTATGCAGACGCTACAGCAGAACTCCAACTGCATACTTTGGGGACCTGCAAGTAGCTTTACAAATGTTCATAGTGGGTTTGCTAGATATTTTTCTGCTTGTATGCAGAGGACCAAAGATTGTAAGACTATTTCCAGTTTATACAATGCTATTTTTAGGATCCTGTTCTAGTTCTCATATGCAACATATAAAGATTGAGTTGGTTTATACATCACTATGTTTAATTCTTCTGTGTCATTACACTTCTTTCTCTTACAATCTATAAAAAATTTTTAAGCATTCTTCCTAATTTGATGTTCAAATAAAAACTGCTTTTCTAAGCCAGCTCCTCTTAATACAGAAACTGTCATAACTGACTTGCTCTTTTGTCGTTCGGGCAGTTCATTACAGAAGTCTCCTATGGCATGCAAATACCTGCAATGGAAACAGCAGAAATCTCAGGTAGCATAGTTAATACTAAGTAATGCAGGAACATGGAGAATAGGTGTTAATGTCTCAGGGCAGTTCTAATCTTACACCTATTTTCTACTTTCCTCAGACCCATGTTTAATGCTTAGAGTAGGCTGGCAATGACTGTGCTGTAATTATATTTATAGTTTCAACCCATAAGCTCTTTAGATCTCTGAGACACTATCTTTCAGGATGTGTGTGTGCATACAGAATTATTAAGACCTGATTTCATTACACGTAGCATGTAGGATCCTGAAATATTGTTACAGGCATTGTGCACCCATGGAATACCCTTCCGTGTTCTGGGATCCAGAACTTCAAGTCTGGGATGCAGAGGAGTGTCCAAAAGCTGTAGTTATGTGACTCAAGAAGATGCACGTATCTGCTGCCAACAAAGGATGTTCTCCCTCTGTCTCCATTTCCTAGTCCTTCCATAGGATCCCACTCTTTCCCTTGTGCCATGGTCAGCATTGCTGCGGCTTCGTGGTAAACTGGATCAGTGACCTGAACTGGCAGAAACTAACTCTTGGGGGAGGAGGAAAAGCGAAGTAATTGATCAGCCTTGCCACCAAGCCTCATGAACCCTAGAGCTGGCATGAGAGAGGAGACAGGGATGTGGGGGCCAAAGCAGCAGGCAAGGTAAAAAATGGTAATCAGATGAAGCCTGCAGAAAACCATACCTTGAAATGCTCTCTTCTCCCTTATGCAGACTGGATGCCCTGAGCTGCTGTGCACGATGATTTCAGGGCTTTTAATTGCACTCAGTTGTTGGGGTTGTTTTGCCATAAAACTGACACCAAGTCAAAGTAAGATGCAAGAAGCATCACCAAAGAAGCAATTAAGCCAAAGAGTAGAGACTGTCTCCCAGACTCTGGAGGAGATTTCTGGTGCTGTATTTTTGCTGGGCATTACTACAGCAACTGATAAGAAAATTGGTCATAGCAAAATTTCCTTCCTTCTTCCAAATGCTGGAGGCAGACAGTAGGATTTTTTCCTCTTCTCTTCAGGGCAGTGCTATATCAGAAGTAATGTTGCAGATTTTTGTTAAGTGAAGCTGTTAACTCTGTGCTCCTGTTCTGATTGTGAATGGTAGTTCAGGTAGGGCTTGCAGGAAATATGAAAAAGAGAAGAACGGTTTTCAAGTCCTTTATGAGACAGTCAAAGTAAAGAAGAGTGTATTTTAGTAAAGTTAAACATTTAGAAAGCATAATACATAGGCATTTTGTGATAATGATGGTAGATCATTGAGTGTTCTTAAATATGCATATTATGTATACCTAACATCGCTATTTTGCCAAGGAGACCCTACTGATTCTTACGCAGAAATAAAAAGACGTTTGTGACAAGTTTATATGTAGGATGCAGTGAAATTTTCTGATCTGGTAGATAAAGAGATGTGGCTTTTGTGTTTCTGCTCTTATACTAATTATTACAAGTGTGCATTTAATACAGGTATGATTGGGTCTTTGTGGATTTATTGATTTTGGTGTTCAGCATTTGTTGGTAGTTGAATACGATTTTGAAAGTGGTGACTGATTTTGGAAGGTGTTCTTGATAAATGTCAGACAGGTAGTTGTTTATCTGTGTAACTATTTTCCTTTCGATGCGTGTGCCTTCTACTAAGTATCTGATTTTACCTCATATTTAAAGGATATTCTTTAACTCCAAGTTACATTTCTTCTTATTGCCCTCTGCTGCCAGCTCGTTCCTGCATCCTCAGTTTTAATGGCTAGGCAACAGGAACAGATCTCTTACCCTGATCTCTCTTCTCCCCTGTGACCAGGGAGGCTGGCCTTGAGGGAGCTGGTTTGAAACAGGAGTAGGAGTATTGCCCCATAGATTTTCCCTACCTTGTTCTTTCTGAACATGATTATCACTGGCATCTCTTACTGGCATTGACATATTCCTGGGGGTATGACTTTGATTTTGCTTCTGATCCTTTCCTGAAGGACTTGGGTGCTGGGTGTGATGTATTTGAGAATGCAAAACTCTGGCCATAATTAGGAGCCCTCTTGAATGTGGCTATCTGGGAAAAATGCATGCTATATTTCCTGTTATGACATGAGCTGTCGTGAATCTTGTATGAGACTAGGTACTTTAGGAATTAACAAGTATTTTTGCACGAGGGAGGGATATATCAGTTTAAGCCATATTGTAGCAAAAAGGACAACAGGCAGGGGAGAAATATCACTTTAAAAACATGTAAATCTATTTCAGAAGAGTTTAGTTAAGGACCCCAGTATCTGATAACTCGGAAAAAACACATTCTACTATCTTCACTGAAATATACTTAATCTCTTGCCTAGGAAAGAAGGCTTACAGGATAAAACAAGAACACAAAACAAATGGCATTATTTTTGAGGGGGAAAAATGTATAGGGGATAGATTCAGGACTGTGTATAGAAATAACTTTTTCTCATTTCTGTGTTGGTAGGATTTGATTCCAAAATTAAGGAGCATACAAGAGTGTTTGTTCTTACTTCTTTGTTCTTACTGGACCTTGGATGGAAGTTAAAATTCTCCTTCAGAATGTGTTGCGTTTTTCTGCATTGCAATGGAGTTTCTTTGCACACACTCTGTTCTGTTATTTATGCAAAAGCTCTTTTAATTTTAATCAAGTTTCACCAAAACATTTAACAACTTGATCTTCACCTTCAGTAAAGGCCAAAACCATTGCTTCTTTTTATCTGTTTCTGATTTTTCCCAGGAACTTTCCTGCTGCTGTGCTGAAGTAGTTTGATCTCATACCCTGATAAGGTTAGTATGGTGTGTAAGATGTGGATTACATACGGATGGAATTAAAACTGGAAAAAGACTTGGCACTTTGTGGCTTGTTTATATCATAGGATCACTATTAACAAGTAGTAAGTACTTTGCAACTGTTACCACACAGAAGTAACCACAGTAATGTTATGTGAGTAACAAGGCAATAGCAGGCACATTTTGACTGTTGCTGATGAGTGTAACAGAAAGAACACAGTAGAGCTAGTTTATAAGCAGTGCAATTTATTTTTTTTTTTCCAAGAATGCCAGTGTGTTACATATTTATTTATTTATTTATTTTTTATAAGCTTAACAAATATGATGTGGAAGTTGCAGGGAAAATAAAAGGAAATGTCAAGGTACTAAATTTTTATTTAGCTTAATTTAATCTAGCTTGCAGCTACTACAGGTATTACAATCAGTAGATGGTCTTGTATAATTTCAGTCTCTGCTTGGGGAATTAGGCTTGTCTGGAGCAGAAGCAGTGCTTAAAATTTTTAAAAATATATTTTAGGTCTAGCTAGCATATATTTTAGGTCAGTGCTAGCATTTTTCAAGAGAACTGATTTGATTATTATTTTATTTAAATACTGAAAATTATAACCATGTCTGGCATATAAGAAATTCACAGATTAGTGCATGTTAATTGTTAATTTTGTAAATGTCTCTTTTCAAATTTAACAAAATTATTTTCTGTATTTTTGCAGCTTGGTTTATATATGATGACATTTAATGAAATTCAGATAAACAGTAAACTGCTATTACAGAATGAACACTTGCATGTACACATTGCATATGACCACAGATACCTGTTAATTTCTACAACTGCTAAGCTGTTTCCAGTGACCTCAATTTAAACCTGAAGTGCCTCCAATAAATGTAAGTAAAGGCACTTCAGATCAAATCCTAAGCCCACAGCAGTCAATAACGGGGCAAGGATTCGCTCTAAGAATTTACTGCAGCTAAATGAAACCTCAGTTTGACCTAGAAGAAATATGTAAGCATGTCAAGTGGTGTGGAAATCCATAGGGAAAGGAATTATGACAGTAACATTAAAAGAACTCAGAAAAATTAGAATTCTTTCTACCATCCTTCCCTTTTTTCAGGATTATGAGACATCAGTAGAGAATAAGGAAAAGATCTCATTTTAAAACAAATTGAGATTGATTTATGCTTTTAAAATATCCTGCTAAACTTGTGATCTCATCTCCTAATCAGACATATTTTTGGCAATCTAAAAGATGAAGTGAAGTTTTTGAAATCTAGATGAGCTGGAGGTTATTAGGAGTAGGTCCCTGAATCTACAGCTGTGCTGAGTGATAACAATTAATTCCATTACCTTATTTGTAATACCACTGCATTCTACACAAAGCCAACAGTCAAAGCCTAGCTATGATTCAGACCCAAACATCTCTTCGACATGTGTCCTTTTTTCCTTGGGTATTAGCATGTCTACAGGATTATTCAAAAATGAATAAGTTTACTCATTTTGCTACTTAATCCACTAAAAAGAAACATAAACATCCTGGGGAAATTAGGCTGTATAAAATTTCCCCTTCTCTTTCCTGGATTTAATAAATCTGGTGGAATACTACTGACATGTGCCAAGGAGTGGGTGGTGGTAGCTCTGTTGGAGCTCTCCCTCCATCCTCAGGGTCTGCCTGTGCAGAAAAATAATAGATAAAAGCAAGTGCAAGGCTAGTTGCTCTGCAGATATGTGACCTCAGCAGGTCTGTGGCAGTTAGATCTGTAATCCATGGAACTCAACTACAGCCACTCTTCAGAAATTACCTCTCTGGCACATAGTGTGGATGTCAGGTTCTTAGCACTTTTTCTCTAAAATCCATTCCTGTTGGGTCTTGTTACTTGTTATCGTAGCTTAACCTAAGGGTTTTCTCCTTTCTGAGAAACAAAAAGAACTTGAAAGCAGCTTTGTCTTCTTGGTTATTTAGAGGGACGACTTGGTTTTGGAAGTAGAGTCTGTGCTGTCTGCTTCTGGCTTTTATAGGAGGTTAGGATCATAGAATCATACAATGGTTTGGGTTGGAAAGGACCTTAAAGATCATCTAGTTTCAACTCCCCTGCCATGGGCAGGGATACCTCCCACTACACAGGTTGCTCAAAGCCTCATCCAACTTGACCTTGAACACTTCTGGGGACGGGACATCCACAACTTTCTGGGCAACCTGTTCCAGTGTCTCACCACCCTCACCATAAAGAATTTCTTCCTAATATCTAATCTAAATCTACCTCTTTCAGTTTAAAACCGTTACCCCTCATCCTATCACTACACTCCGTGATAAAGAGTCCATCCCCATCTTTCACGTAAGCCCCCTTTAAGTACTGCAAAGCTGCTATAAGGTGTCCCCAGAGCCTTCTCTTCACTAGGCTAAATAACCCCAACTCTCTCAGGCTGTACTCATACAGGAGGTGCTCCAGCCCCCTGATCATCTTTGTGGCCCTCCTCTGGACCCGCTTGAGCAGGTCCACATCTTTCTTATGCTGGTGACCCCAGAGCTGAACACAGTACTCCAGGTGGGGTCTCACAAGAGCAGAGTAGAGGGGGAGAATCACCTCCCTTGACCTTCTGGCCATGCTTCTTTTGAGGCAGCCCAGGATGTGATTGGCTTTCTGGGCTGCCAGCGCACGTTGCCAGCTCATATTCAATTTTTCATCCGCCAATACTCCCAAGTCCTTCTCTGCCGGGCTGCTCTCAATCCACTCATTGCCTAGCCTGTATCCATGTTTGGGATTGCCCAACCCATATGCAGGACCTTACACTTGGCCTTGTTGAACTTCATGAGGTTCGCACAGGCCAAGCTCTGTAGCCTGTCGAGGTCCCTCTGGATGGCCTCCCTTCCCTCTAGAGCATCAACCACACCACTCAGCTTGGTGTCATCTGCAAATTTGCTGAGGGTGCACTCAATCCCACTGTTCATGTCCCTGACAAAGATGTTAAATAATACCGGTCCCAATATGGGCCCCTGAAGGACCTCACTCATCACTGGTCTCCAGTCAGACATTGAGCTGTTGACTGTTTGAGTGCGATGATCCAGCCAATTCCTTATCCAGCGAGTGGTCCACCCGTCAAATTCATGTCTCTCCGTTTTAGAGACAAGGATGCCGTGCAGGACAATATCAAATGCTTTGCACAAGTGCACGTAGATGACACCAGTTGCTCTTCCCTTATCCATCAATGCTCTAACTCCATCACAGAAGGACACCAAATTTGTCAGGCACAATTTGCCCTTAGTGAAGCCATGTTGGCTGTCACCAATTGCCTCCTTTGTTTGCTGTGTGCCTTAGCATAGTTTCCAGGAGAATCTGCTCCATGATGGGCACAGAGGTGAGACTGACCAGCCTGTAGTTCCCCAGGTCTTCCTTTTTTCCCTTTTTAAAAATGGGGGTTATGCTTCCTCTTTTCCAGTCGCTGGGAACTTCACCAGTCTGTCACGACTTTTCAAATATGATAGAGAGTGGCCTTGCAACTTCATCTGCTAGTTCCCTCAGGACTCGCGGATGCATCTCATTGGGTCCCATGGACTTGCACACATTCAGGTTCCTTAAATGGTCTTGAACCTGATCTTCTCCCATGGTGGGCAGTACTTCATTCTGTCAGTCCCTGCCTTTGGGTTCTGTGAATTGGGTGGCATGGCTAGAGCACTTGCTTGTGAAGACCGAGGCAAAAATATTGTTCAGTACTTCAGCCTTCTCCATGTCACTTGTAGCCCGGTGTCCCATTTCACTCATTGGGGAGGTAGTTTCTTTAATCTTCCTTTGTTGTCCTATGTACCTGAAGAAACCCTTCTTGTTATTTCTCATGTCCCTAGCCAAGTTCAGCTCCAGCTGTGCCTTGCCTCTCCTGACCCCCACCCTGCACCCTCAGGCCATATCCCTATAATCTGCCCAGGAGGTATATCCCTGCCTCCACTGCCTATGCATTTTGTTTTTGTGTTTCAGTTTGGCTAAGAGGTCTTGATTAAGCCAAGCTGGCCTCCTGCCTCCCCTGCCTGACTTCTTGCACTTTGGGACTGAGAGCTCTTGCGCCCTAAGAAAAATGTCTTCAAATATCTCCCAGCTGTCCTTTGCCTCTGAAGACAGTTTCCCAAGGGATCCTACACACTAGTGCCCTAAACAGCTGCAAGTTTGCCTTTCTGAGGTTTAGGGTCCTGATTCTACTTTTTACCCATCTTGTACCCCTCAAGATTGAGAATTCCACTAGGGCATGATCACTGCAGCCCAAACTACCTCCAATCTTGACCTCTCTGGTAAGTTCTTCCGTATTAGTGAGCAACAGGCCCAGCAGTGCCTTTCCTCTGGTCAGGCTCTCCATCACCTGTACTAGGAAGTTGTCCTCAACACACTCCAGTAGTTTCCTGGACTGCTTGCAGTTCACTGTGCTGCTTTTCCAGCAGATGTCCAGGTGGCTGAAGTCCCCTATCAGGCTCAGGGCATGCAAGCATGATGCTTTCTGCAGTTGAAGAAGGAATTCTTCATCAACATCCTCTTCTTGGTCAGGTGGCCTGTAGTAGGCATCAACCACAAAGTTCCCTTTGTTGGCTTGGTCTATAATTTTAACCCATAAGCTCTCGACCTGCACATTGCTGTTCTTCAAAGATAGCTCTGTGCAATCAATCCCATTTTTTACATAGAAGACAACTCCCCCACCTCTCCTTCCTTAAATTGTTTTTTGTGAGGAAGTTTTACAGTGATTTATTTTGGTGTGTAGAAGCTACTAGTGAAGGACAGCTAGGCCAGGTTGTTACTATTTTTGACACACTTCCCAGCCTTACAGTCCCCCTCCTGCCACAGGTAGCTGATCCTCCTATAGGTGCAGTACTACTGTTCCTGTTCCTTTGAACTTAATCTGATGGGACAAGAATGGATTTCAGACTCTGACAATGAGTTTGTTATTGCTTCTGTAACATCAGATTATGCCCTGTACCGGCTTTGCCCTGTTATTATTAAGCTTAAAAAAAGGGCAAAATAAATTGCTGATGTTTCCAAAATCTGTAATTTGTTTGTTTTATCAATGGGTAATGTGATATATGCTTGCTTTTTATAGCCTTGCTGATAAGACAGTCTATATTTCCCTGCTCCTACTCTTCAACCAGTCAACTTTATAGGGTGGGTAGAGGTATGAAAATCAGGGATTTAAATGTATGAATAAGGAAAAAAATTGTTAATTTCCCCTTCATTGAACCTCATAAAACAATCTTCCATGAGAAATATTTTTATGTGCTCTTTTTTCTAAGGAAGAAAGGCTGTTGTCTTTTCTGTTTTACACCTGTTTTTATGCTATGCCTTTCCCTATCCTGAGTTAACCACCTTTAAGGTTACAAGGGAGTTTATACACAAGCTTACACCATCATTTCACCTCATGCCATTACTGCATTAGTTTATTTTTGCAATGAAAACAAGCATCCTCTATTTATTAAACTGAAAATAATGTATTCAAGAAGCTGTTGGACAGCCTTTATGGCTAACAGCATCAACTGCAATAAAGGAAGGCTGATTCTGAGGTTAAATAACTTATTGCCAATACTATGTAAAACCAGATGCTCATATTTTTTGTAGGAAGTTGCATTCAAAATATATAACAACATATTTAAATAAGAATTGCAAGGCTGTGAATACAGGGCATTAATAACTGAGGGCCATTTTCCTTTATTTTCTTTTCCCTCCTCTAATCTGTATAATCTGTGTGCATCAAAAAAAAAAAAAAAGAAAAAATGAGAAAAAGATAAATTATCACTGGTGGAATGGAGTTTTCAATTACTTTGGTTTAAACTTTTGAAAGCTGTATTTCTAATAAAGCCACAGACATCCATTACATGAGGGTCTTAAATATTATCAGACCATAGTTGAAGGTATTTTCCATGACTGCTGGTAAAGTTATTTTATCATTAGCCAGGTTATTCTTCATTGCAATTTGCACTAACTGGGAAAAAAAAGGTTGCTGTATTTTGTTGATAAAATGCTTGCTCTAGGAAAATGCAGTAAGTAACAAAGTTACTACAACGACTGGTGTGAAGCTACATTCATTAACAAGAGTCCAACTGGCCCCATGAAGTCATTGGGAGCATGTGCCTCTGAGAAGGTCACTTGGCCTTGACGAATGGTACTTGTACAACTTGCCAGTTTTTCCTGCTTTCTAGTAGCATAGTGCAGAGCATATAAAAGAAAAAATCCTTGCCTCTGAGGTACAGTGGTTTCCTTTATACTGTCCTCTATACCATTCCAGGCTTTCCCAATAGCAGAATTTGTTCACAAAAATTTGTCATCATGTTTTGCAAACTGACATGAAAAACTTGTCTTAGATGACCTTGGCTTCAGTCCTGCATGCATGCATGAATGAGTATGTCCGCAGATATGGGTGGTCCCTCTCCTCAGAAAAGCAGTACAGTGAAGATTTTGGTCAGATCAAAATTTCCAGTTGTGAAGTACCAGAGAACCCATTTAAGTATTCATTGACCTGAATGGATTGTTGGCTGCAAGAGAAGTATATGGGCCTAGATGTCAGGGCATGTGCAAGTTCAACATAGATATGGGTGGACATAGCTGTACATTCATTCAGCTGCCTTTTTTTTTTTTTACACCTGGTTTCTCTTTGCAGTAGTAAATTAGGTTCTTTCTGGTGCCAAAATTGTATTTCCTTTCTCTCTTTTTTTTAAAGCCTCCCTTAGTGAAATGACTCCACTACTTTTATTAGTATCAGAACCAGCCCCTTTATTTCATGTGTTTCTAGGATTCTGATAAAACTAAAAGTGCTGAAATGGCTTTTTAGTAATATGACTCCATTCTGCTTCAAGTGCAAAGAAAAAGAACCTAGTTTGGCTGATTGCTGTAACAAGAGGTTCATTTCAAATCTCTGATCAGTTGTGTTTTTTTTCTCTCCCCCATTCTCCCCTAAATCAAAAGTCAATTAATATGTGGGATATTTTTGTCTCATTTCAGTTTGATTGCTTTGAGGCTGTGCACTGACAGGAGCTATGAATCCATCAAGTTTTATTTCAGCATTTTGTATCATTCATCATTTTGAATCCGTGTCAATACTTCCTTCCTTGGGGTTTAAGAATCAATTCTCTACCATCCCTGCAGATCCCTAAGAAGGTATATACTTTTCTCTTTTCTCAGCCCACCTAGCTGCATTTAGGTATGTTACTCTTACCTTTTTCTTAAAAGGCATTTCTCATCATGACGTATGGCTACTAGACAATATCTTGCTGGTTATTGACTGTAGCAATACAGATTAATCAAATGGTCCAATAGGAATCCGCTTTTGTAATGGTATGAATCTAATACATCTTACTTAAGAGTTGTAGTTCTTTCTTGTCATGTAATTTATTTGATCAATGTCGATACATAACCATCTTACCTATATGGATGCCGTTTTCATTTGATGTGTTTCTGCAAGTGCCTTCCAAGTCATATAGGCAAGTATGTAATTGCATCTGGCTAGACACAAAGTATATGCAAAAGGCCCTCTGGGACGAGGGGACCCATGATTAAGCCATAGGCTGTGTTCATTGTTATGGGTGTGGATGGTAGGCTGGAGGCTGGCTATTCTTGACTTGGCTGCAGAGAGATGTCAACCCAATCTTTTCCTCTAAACGCAGAGGACAAGAATTTTGAAGACTATTCCACAGAGCTGGGACTGTTTAGCCTGGAGAAGAGAAAGCTTGGGGGGGATCTTATCAGTGTATATAAATCTCTGAAGGGAGGGTGTGAAGAAGATGCAGCCAAGCTCTTTCTAGTGGTGCCCAGTGACAGGACCAGAGGCAGTGGGCACAAACTGAAACACAGGAGGTTCCGTATGAACATCAGGAAACACTTTTTTACTGTGAGGGTGACTAAGCACTGGCACAGATTGCCCAGAGAGGTGGTGGAGTCTGCGTCCTTGAAGATATTAAAAAGCTGACTGGACATGGTCCTAGGTCCTAGATGCCCTGCTTGAGCAGGAGTTGGACCAGATGATCTCCACAGGCCCCTTCCAACCTCAACCATTTTGTGGTTGAGTTCACTCTACAGTTAATGAATCATTAGGAAAGTCCACTTTTGGGGACTGCTCAAGTCACAGGATTGTCTTTCAGTACAGTGATAAAGATAGTTAATCATTCAGGCTAGCCTATTCTGGTTGTCTTTCGACATGTGAAATGTTAAGACCCCATAAGTGTCTCTGTTGATTCATGACAGCTAGTCTCTGAAAGACTTCTGGAATGCCAGCAGGCAAACTGGTGAACATATGTACCAAGTATGTAGGTGTTTTCAGCAGTTGCAGAGACTCTTTTTGGCTTTGAATGCAAGCTGTAGGGTTGAATAAAAATAAGGCTGTGATAAGTCTGCCCTCAGTGTCCTTCAGCATGTGAGAGGGATGCTTTGAGCCAAAGGCAGATTGGAAAGAGCTGGGCCACAGGTCTCCAGACCACTCTGTTTAACTGAGAGGCTCCTTGGAGTTACTTACTCCAGAACAATTTAAAACCAAACCAGATTATGATGGGGTGAATTATCATTTTACTTCAGCAATTACTTTGAGACAAACTCAGCCAGACCACAGAGCAGTGAAGCTACAGAACTAGAGGTCTGCTTTGCCTGTTGTTTCTTTTCTGGGACTAAGAGCATCTTAGAACAGGAGTGGAAATCAAGCACCATTCTTAACTGCACTAGTACAATGCAGCTGTTTACTGGGCAGGCATTATCTCTTCTTCTTTGCTTTTTAAAACATTGCTTTAAGCTTTAAACTTTGCCATAAAACTTTAACTTGGTTAAATGTTATCTCTATGGTTAGTTGCAACAAAATGGAAAGAAAGCAGGGTGAATAGTCCTGATTAGAACAGGAGTCCCTATGGTCTCTGCTATGGTTTGGTGTTACAGGTATTTGTGGTTTGTGTAAGCATTCACATTTAATACCATATTTTTTGATAAAATGCTCCCATGGTAATGATAAAGATATGGCAGACTCTTATAAGTATAGGGTGGTTATGAAGCACTTTCTGGAATCAGTTAATATTTTTGTCCAGGTAGTATTGTAGGTCTTAAATACTTTTCTTGCAATTCAGGCTACTCATACAAGACTCCTGCCTCTTCCCCGGATATTCTTCTTCCAAAATTTAGAGTAAGAGAATGATAACTGAGGCTGTGCCTCTGTGATTTATTATTAGGATAAATACTTTCCTTGCAGATTACAAAAGGATGAAAAAATGAGATCCAGTAGCCTGTATGGGACCTAGGGCAGGAGAAAAAGGATGTCTGGGATTCCTCAGAGGTGGAATCCCTTCTGTGAGCTTGTCTCCTCAAGAACTGGGGTTTTTTGTTTTGATACCAATAATTCAAATGTGATATAGACAATGTTTTGGAGATAGAATGAAAATGGAAGAGGGTAACAGTTGTCAAAAGAGAGGAACAGAAATTCTCTTCCGCCTCCTCCTCAGTCCCCCAAATTACTCATCATGCAAAATAAAGGTTCACAAACTAGAAGAAATCTCCCCTTCTCCGGTTGTTCCTTGCTGCCTTTCAGGCTCTGGATGTGCTCCTTACACAGTCTTGATGTTGTTTAGCTATAAGGAAGAACAACCAAGGCTTTTAAAGCCTACAAATAAATTGTATATTGTTCCATGAAGAAAATCTATACTGGTATGTTTTTCTGACTTCAGTCAGTGTTGGTCCAGGAGCTCATGGATCTTTGGTGTAAGCTTTAAGAGACTGACATCCCTCATTGATATTACCCTTAGTAAGGTCTTTGAGAACTTTCTGAGCAAATTTATCCTTCCCACATCCTTAACTTTGGGGACTACATATTTGTGCATGTTTGATACCTAAGGACTTGAAATCATGAAGATCATGAAAATCAAAGGTGACAGATGCACTCAGAAGTTTCTAAACAAAAAGAACCAGAGACAGAAGAAAAGTAGTAAGTTAAGACACTTATTGCTAAAAGTTAGTCATGGGGGAAAGACAATTAATAAATAGCACAAGCATTTGATTATAAATCCAGGTGAAAGATTTGATACAAATCCAGCATAGAAATGCATAGCAGATACAGGTGTTTTACTAATTGTTGCCAGATCATTAAGTTCTTTGTATTGTGCTAAATGCATTGCAAAACCATATAACACTAACACTATTGTGATATGCTCTGAAACGTAAAGGTTGTCAAACAAATTCTTCTAGCTGGAGAAAGTATCAATATAAGAGAATAAATAAGTCTAATTTCTATCTTGAAACTGACAGGAACATTTTCTTTCTGCTGGGCTGGTCAGTTTAGACAAATATTGTTCTGACAGGTTGACTTTGATTGCTTGTTACTGCACATTGTACCTAACCTCCTGATCAAATCTTATTTGCATGAAAAAACAAGCCTGTAAGGAATTCAGAATGAACACGTTTTAGACATGAAGTGCAACATTTGGAGTTTATGGTGATACAGCTTAATTCTTTTTGTTCTATGCAACTGAAAGTTCAATGACTTTGAAACTCTGCTAAGGCATCAAATGGGAAATGACATAACCAAAGACATGAGTATAAGAAAAAAAAATGCGTGATACGTCTACTCAGGTGAACAATAGGGGAAAGTTGCTTAAATAAACACTAGTAATAATGCCTGTCTACCTGAAAAATAGCATCGTACCTGAAGCAAATATGTCATGGTACCTTCTTCCCGAGGTGTGAATGGCATCTTAGAGATCTGCGTCTCTGGTATGTTTATCTGTCATTATGCTCATGCTTTAGCAGCTATGTAAACCTATTGCTAACAAGAATTGTGCTGAAAGATAACTTTGGTCAGAACAGTTGCAGGGAATATCTTATGCATGCAAAAAATCCTCTAATAAAATCCTGGTTATCATGTAATTAAAATTGTAATGTGATTTGAACAGAGGCAATTAACTTAACATTTATATAAACAAAAGACACACTGAACAGTGTCAGAAAAGAGGTTTTCTGTTAAAACTGATGTTGATTTCTGTTAAAGCTCTGCTGGTGTTGCTTGTTTTCATCTGTAAATCTTTTACAGGAAAAAAAAAATTATATTAAGACAGTATTCCTGTTCTGGCACATCCTAAATATAGCAGAGTCAAATAACCTATTTATCTTGTTCATTTCTTTCATTCTTTTCACTTAACTGATTATGTAGTTCCTTGCTCAGCTGTCATCCAATACATGGATTTTGGCAGTGTCATTTCTTGTCTCTGCTGACAGTGCTTAAGTTTCTCTCCTTCTGAATTTCTTATTTCAGGATAGTTTCTTGTCCCCAAGAGAAGATGCGTTCTGGAGCAGGAATCTGATACTGAACTCACCTTGGCATGGCATGGTGAGACCAGCCAAAAGAGAGGGAAGGGAAAACACTTAGTGCTAATGAAATGAAAGCAGTGAGACGGAGATAACGCAAATAAATCAGAAAATATACTCTCTTGAATTTCATTAGATTCTTTATCTCTGGTAGAATTGTTTGCAATTCTGTGAAAGCACGTGAAAGCAAGATAAAGCAAAGCAGAAAGAAAGGGAAAGGGAAAAAAGGAAAAGGAAAAAAGGAAAAGAAGCCTCCTCTAGTAGAGTATTAGGCAAATTACCTCTCGAAGAGTATTACCACTAGCTGAAGTTGTTCCAGAACTGAGAATGGCCTTAGTAAGCTGGGCAGTATAAACATACTGGACATTATTGGTAGCATTCACTTTTTTCCTCCTCAGAAGGGATGCACTATTCTTCTTCCCCTCAGTGCATGTGACTTCATCCATTTACTGAGAAGCGCTTTGGAGAATTAGTTCTGAAAGGCATACTAATTTTTAACTCATGCTGTGACGTTGTTGACCTTTTGAGTTTTGTTTGTAGTGGAGTTTGCTCCTATGCAGACCTTTTGGCATTTGAAACCTGTGGGAATTTGGAGAGGTGCCTAACAACCACAGAAGGGGTGTGTTGTTTCTCAAGCATCCAGCCATCTCTACAGCTAACATTAGCCTAATTGGGACTTTCTCCTGTTGTATTTCTGTATAGTTGGCAGGAATGAACAGGAATGTCTGTCTGGGAGAGGATTTAGAAATTCTTTGCCTAATTCTGTTGCATATGTAATTTTTTGTAAAGAGCCCTTTCCATGACAATTTGCACAATACACCACTGCTTTACCAGTAGTCTCACCAAAGCAAAAATATGCCTTCACAGCTGTAGACTGATACTGGATTTTGCAGAACCTGCTGCTTTCTGTCTTTTTTACGAAGTTGTGACAAAACCAATTTATAGGTCAAAGATGACAGGAAATATGCAGAGCTCTGAGACCTGGCCAGAGGCAAGAAAGGTTAAACACTGGTGTCCTGTAACAGCTGTGAAGTAAGTTGACAACTGTTTCTGAATAAGCACCTGCTGGTCAGTTGGTTCAGCTCTGAGATAGGGTGGTGGCATCTCAGACGGAGACCGCTTTGGCTGCTTGTGTTCCAGAACCCCACTGCTAGGGAAACTGATGTGACACTTGCTCCTTTGTGTGCATTCCTCTCTTCTTTCAAATGGTTTCTAAATACAGAGAAGCAACATCTTCTGGGAAGGAAGAAAGAGCAAGGAATAATACATTTTTCAGTTCTCTGCTAGGAGAAGGTGCCTGTGGTCATACATTTGTGCATCAGATAGAAAAATGGTAATGTTCTGCCCTCTGACTGTTTAAATAGTAAAAGTGAACAAATGAATGATATGCATATATAAACCAGTGTGACCTAAGACTCAGCCCATAGACAAAGTGTAGACAAACTGCAAGCCAATGATGGCAAGACTTCATGAGTTCAGCAGTTTGTGTCAGTCCAGATACAGGTGTAAACGTGTGGGAACTAGCAGGTCTTTCCTGAATCTGTGTGCTTAGGCTACAAATATTTCAAGATGAGTTGTTCTCTTTTGCTGCAAGAGAGATATTTGCTTAAGTGCTGCAGTAAAACATATGGCAGCAGGAGAAGATGTGCATCCATTTCTGAGCTATACTCGGCCTTATGAATTTGTGGCACTGTGGTTCACAGAACTAGGGGGGGGAAACATGGACGACAATTTGAAATAATTTCAGAAAATTACATGCACATAGGAACTATAAGGCTCATTTGCCATGTGCTAGCAGAGCTTCATAAGAAAATTCATATCTATATATGTATCTATATCTCATGTATTATAGAAAACCCCAGGCTTATCACTGCTCTTACTAGAGGGCTTTTTTCTGTTTGGTTGTCTTTTCAAACGAGTTAGTCACAAGACTCTTTAAATCAGACTCAGAGCACAGTTGCAAGAATACACCTTTTTGCTACTACCAAATTACTCCTAAACAATAGAAGTAATTTTTTTTTACTTCATGTTCAAAATAACTCTACTTCTATGGGTTAAAGCCATGTATAGATTCTACACTGTCTTAGGGTTAAAAAACTGTTTTAAGATACAAAATGAAAGTAATCCAGAGCACTACGTGTTTATTTGTGGCAATCTCCACAGCTTATTACGGAAGAGGGAAACACCAGGCCATAACAAAGGCTTTGTAACAGCCCTGGTTCCCCTTCCCTCTCTCTTCTGTTCTGTTTCATTAAAATATGTGCAATCCTTCTAATGCTGAATATTCCTACTAATGGTTAAGCTATTTACCTACATTTGTCAGATGTTAGATTTTTCTGTCACTCCCTTTCCAGGCTCTAAATAGGTGGGAAACCAAGGTCGTGTCTGGCAGTCTTACTCTTAGCCTACTCTAGATGAACAACTTGTACTTGACTGGTGACTTTCACATAGTCCAGGTCTAAGCCCAGGCACCCTGGAGCTATTGCTCCAGGGTGCCTGGGCTTAGACACAAACAAAACACATTCGTTTTTCTAGATTATAATTGAAATGTAAGAAATGTATGAAATAGGTTTGAAAATATGTTTATAAACAGTTATGGCAGTGGATTGCCAGATTACAAGAAATTTGTACACAGTACACAATCTAAATGCGGCCTGCTACTGCAAGTGTAAAAGTGTATTGTTAGTCTGCCATAAACAATTAAAATTGTGACACCACTAAATGTGAAAATTAAAAATGATCCTCACTTTTCATGCATATAAAGTGTGGTGTCTTTGTAAGAAATGTCATTTTCTCGCATACACACATTTTAGCACAAGGAAATTACGTTTAATTCCTATTTTATCTGATTGTAGCAGTAACGCAGGTTCTCTTGATCAGATTAGCTTCCCACCTGTATTTTGCAATTCGATTGCTTCCTAATTATAACTTTACCAACATCTGTGCATAAATTTGTAGTGTTTAAGTCCAAAAGCAACCATCAGATTATCCAGAACAGAAATGTAAGCGGACTGCTCAGTTTAAATTCAGGCAGCCACAAGGATGCTCCACACAGTACTGAACCCATCCGCTTGGGCTCGGATGAGCATGTACTGAAGAAGAGTGCTCAGTCCTGATCTTCTGAAGTCACTACGGTGCTTGGAGATATGTCTGTCTCATTAACATACATATTTAGTGACCATCTGTTTTGAATTGGTCCTGCTTTCAGTCACTGTGCTACCTGAGAACATCTTCCCACTCCTGGCTGGACACACCCTGGCCCCATCGTGACTTCATGTCAGTGAGAGCTTTCCCCTGCATGGAAAGGATCCTTCCAGCGGCAGGAAGGGTCTGCGCAGTCAGGAGACCAGGACCGCAAATGGTCCCAGAGTTTGCCCTTCCACAGGGCTTAGACACAGTTGCCAGACATACTACTACTAGTACTAGTACTAGTACTACTACTACTACTACACTACTACTTATTATTATTATTATTGTTGTTGTTGTTTTGGTAGCTAAATAGCCTACTTGGAGAGCACAGTTGCATGAAAGAGCTTCTACACTGTAACCCACTAACTGATCTATCAATTTTTTGAGAAGTTGAACAGTTCAACCTCTTTAAATCTGTATAAGGCTTTTTCTTCATTCTTTGTCTTATTTTTTATGGCCCTTCTGCATTATTTCCAGTTTTTCAGTATGTCTTTTTTAAAAACAAGAGCATCAAAAATATCTACAGAACTCCAAGTTTGACATCTTAATGTCATATAGAGAAGGAAAAATCTTTCTGCTACTTCCATCTCCTGTAGCTATTAATACAGCAAAAGACTACATTGGCTTTTTTAGCTATAACATTGCAAAGGAATCTTTTCTTTTGTGAGTCCCCTTCCCTATTCTGAATTCCTTTTTGTTCCATACCTGTAGCTTTACACTTAGTCATATCAAAATGCTTTTTGTTTCAATTAGTCCAGCTTGAAAAAACAAATCACATTGCTCTGTTTTCATGTCAGCAGAAGTATGCTAGAAGACTGCAAACATTTGTGCCAGATTTTTGAACCAATTAATGTAACTGTGGATGGTGAGCAAATTTTTCATTGACACAATGTTTTATCTAAATCTGCCCTACCCTGCACTGCTTTGCTACTGGGACTTGCCTTGTGATGCTCCTCATGAAGCAGGATCCTAATAGATAATCCTTTCACTTGCAGTCGCAGTATAATTAAGCTTTGATGTTTCTTTTGGGTTTATATATATTTCTTTATACCTGAGTAGTTACATATTTAATAAGTATTCTCAAACTTAGTTATGTTTATTTTCTCCTCTTCATGTAGGGCCTGTAGTCCATCAGCAGCTGTTCTTTTTCTGCTTTCCGCAGTGAAAAAACAGTGATTTACTTCAGCACAATGGACCCTGTGTATTCCTCTTGACATGACACTGTGTCTATTCAACTCAGTCGTGGACCTAGAAATTAAAAGCACGGTGTAGGCTCTTTCTGATGGTCTGGTTGGCCCTGTGCAGTTCCTCAGTGAGCAAAACTCAGAGGAGACACCGCTCCCAGAGCCTTCCCTTGTCCTTCCCTCCGGAGCCAAGCACTGGCAGGAGGCACAAAAGCCTTCCTAAGCTGAGTTTGCTGAAGAGAGGCACGCACAAAAAGAGCAGAGGAACTTTTTCCATAAGCCACAACATAGCAGAAGATGCATTTCTGAAGGATAGTAAAAGAGGAAACTTATGAGTTATGGGGTGAGTCCACCATGAAGTTGAGTGCCCTAAGAGCTTTGTTTAAAGATTGAGACCCATCTCACGTTTCCCTCTTTTAGCTTCCATAGTGATTTTTTTTCTGTATATAGGTCACTAGGGCTGTTTAGATAATTTTCTACTCTGAAAACAACTTCAAGTATACTTTCCCTTATAGCAAAAGCCTGCTGCTTCATACTTTTTCTTCTCCTTGGGTTTGAACTCTTGAATGAAAAAACCCATATAAATCAAATGGAGGCCAAGGGAACAAAGAGGCAAAAAAACCCAACAAACAACAACAATCCCTACTTCCAGAATTTCAAGTAGATTGAAGCTCAGAGAACAGAGACCCTGACTGAACTGTGATATAGCTGTTTTCTTCTGACCTAAGGATTGTATCATTTAATTCTTCCAAAGGTAGAAAATCACATTTACTCATTAGGGAAAGATGAATCTGTTTTCAGCTCTACCAGGTTTTCCAGGTCAATTTAAAAATGCACATGCATTTGATGACAAATCACACACCAACAGACTCTCTCTGTTTTTATCTACTGCCATATAATACATGGATTAGATCATATTGATATTTATTATTTACCATATTCTCAGCTAAAAACACGGGAGGAGTCTATGCCTTGTGTAGTTCTCTGAATAGCGAAGGGATCTTTTCAATGCTGTTAGAACAGTCCTAGCACAGTTCATTTTTTCATCTTCCCATTGAAGTCCACACTGAAAGAGACAGACCAGAAATGCGTAGCATAGCCCGTACATCAGCTGCATCCTGTAGCACAAGCTTGCCACGCTAGTTGACTAACCCTCTACAAAATGATCCTCCTTGCACCTTTCTTTGTTTAATGTGAGAGTGGCATTTTCCAGTGAAAGCCGTGCAGCCTGAATGCTATGCTTTGGAAGATAGTCCTAATCTCTAGTCATTGCTCCTTGGCTGACTTTTCCTATGCCACATGAACCACCACTGCTGTACTCCCTCTCAAACACTCTCAGGCAGCTTTCTACATAATGTAGTTCAAACATGCTTATGTATGTGGCCTGACAACACAATTCCAGCTGCACACAAAAAGCAGGCAGGAAGCAACTCCGTTAGTGTAAACTAGCTTTCACAGGTGCTTTTGCCAGCTGAGAAGCTATCCCAGGACACTTAAAATCCTGCTGTGCCTTCCAATAAGCAGAAGGACTTATTTTTTCAAACAAGTACTTAGTTATTCAACCACACCCACTAATAAAATCTAAATAAGTGACACAGTTTTGAGGCAATGAGCATCTATGAAATGCATGACAGATGGGGGAATCAACGGGACATAGACATACAAGTACGTAATTGTATGTTTACCTGCTGATTTGATAACAGTCATTTTGGGGAAAAAAACCCAAACCCAACAGTTTCATTTCTAATATTATTAGATTAAAAAAAACCACAGTAGTGCTTAGAGTTTTCAGATTCCAGATGAAGCCCATGGAGTCTCTCCATGCACATGTGTACATTCGTAAGGACAAAATGGATTCATATGATGAAACTACCGTCTTTGGTTTTTTGATTTGCGTGTAGCAAAGGAAGATGTTCTGTCAGCTGATTTTATACCTCCTCCTCGCTATCTAACCTCCTGATTACAACCCTTTTGACAACTAATAAACCAACCTGAATACCACAAACAGGAGGTAGCAAAAAATCTTATTTATATTATTATTTTTAGATAATTGTTAGGTAAGCTACAGTAAAAATAAATTCTGACAGAAGGCAAGGAATGCACAGTAAAATATCAGCTTTTTAAACAAGAAAATACTAAATACTCATCTCCTACTGAAAAATTAATCTCACAGTAACTTAAAGCAAGTACTATATGCAGCATACTGAAAAAGTTAGCATTTTTAAAGAGATAAAAACTTAAAAGAAATCAAGCTCATGTCAAGCTACATGGGTGGGTTTTTTACTAAGTATACATAAAGCAAAGCTAGGCCACGGAATGTGCAGGAATATGCTAAATGGAAGTGTCCGTCTGAAGGACTTAATTTCTGCTCTATTTTTATCTCATGCTCTTAACTTAATTGGTGTGCTTTGCTTATCTTCTATTAGATAGTTGATTGCTGTGGTGGAATTTTCTCTTCCTGTCATTCCTTTGTTATAAAAAATATCTAGCATATTTCTCTAGAACGGATGGTATTTGAAAGGCAAAATAGCTGAGCAATGACAGCTTCTTCTATTGTGCACAAGGGTGTAGCTGAAGCCTAGAAGCTTCCTTTAAATTCTTTATAGTGGAAATGTTGTTGAGCACCCCTTGTAGTAAAGACATAATGATAGCTGGTTCTACAGCTCTGCTGCAATTTCAATGTCTGTCTTCTACCAAACTATATTTTCTTTTTTTTTTGTCATGTCTTCATCATAATTCTTAATGTTATATCTCAGAAAATCAAATAATAGTTTTAATCAGGAGAAAAGTAAGCACAAGTGATTTACATAGCCGCACAAGAAGCAAATGCTTCCATTTTCTGTGGGAGGGAGTGAAAGTCTGATCTCATAGAAACAAAAGACTGCAGAAACAGACATACAGGTTAGGATGGGACATTGATGAAACAGGTTTTGTACATTGCATCAGGCCTGCAGGAACAGCACTGACACTAATGACATTTAATAGTGGCACTAGAGTAACAGGTGATATAACTTTCATCCAAGCTATTTGCATTAGTTTGCAGAGAGTTTTCACAAAAATTTTAGTGTTTTCCAATGTAATGGCCAGGGCACTTGTGCTTGTACAGTGAGGAAGGAGGGAGGAAAGGAAGTGGAAATCATCAGGTGGTTTGTTTGGTGAGAATGTACTACCACTACCATATATTAATATTAACAAAGAAGAGTAATGCTTGGCACTGAATTCTGCTCGCTAAAACAGTGCTTCAAAAAAAAGTGAGTGCAGTTATTTCCATTTCACAAATCCAAGAAATGAGACACAAACAAGCAAGTGATTTGATCAAAATGTCCAAACAAGTCAACAGGACCTCTGATAGACACGAAAGTCACATTCAAGGACTATTACCTCAGTGTTTTTCCATATGGCTTTTGGGAGAGAGCCAAATAAAAAGTATGCCTTCAGGTATTAGATCCTTTGGAGATCTATAGTACCAATTTTGATTGCGAAAACAAGAATAATATCCACTTCTTTTAAGCTTTTTCTCACCTTTCATATTTAACTTGCTTCTGCAAACCTGAGAGTAAGCACAGGATTTGGCTGGTAACAACAGCCCAGATGGAAGGAGAGAGGGATCACTAAAACTCAATCTGAGGACAGACCTGTCCCCTGAGTGAAGGTACCTCTGCTTGAGCTGATGCAAGGACCATGCAAAAGCTGGTTGTCTGCCTGCTAAAAGCAGATCACCAGCTCGTTAAAGTTTTCACTATTTTATGGGGTGGGGCTGGGAGGGGTTTCTCTTTTGCAGAGCTGTTGGCTCAGAATAGATAGTATTCTTTCTGAAAGTTGTCTGGTCATTGATTAAGCCTTTGCCTCAAATGAAAGGACAAAAAGACATGACACCAGCTTTGAAAGAAAATAACTTCAGCTGCTGGCTAGCAACCTGTAAGGGAAGCAATGACAGGACACACAAGGAACAGTTAATTTGTGAGATGGAGGAACAAGTGGCTTTGTTTGTTTCTACACATGCAGAGATACCTCTTCTCCATAAGCTGGAGTTACTGAACTGGAAGCCAGGGCCTGAAAGAAGCACCTGCTGCCCTCCCAGCAGGAGTTCAGGCTGGTGATCCGAGGGCAGGCAGGTGCCACTGCTCCTTTGCTCTTTTCAGTTCCAGCACTGCCACTGAGTTTGCTGAGATCCCACTTCATCTATTCCCCTTGAAATCACCTTTCAGAAAACTTGTGCATGCACACTTTCCCTGCCAGACAAAGTAAAAAGCATAGCTACATTGATCTGCACAGATAACATACTCTTCTTCATTTTAAAACCCTTCCTTGCTGATGTGGTTTCAATTCCAAACCTACCACTGGTAACATTCCCAGCAGCACAGGATTGCTTTCAGCATTTGGAAGTGAAATCCACCTTGGAGGTCCAAGGGGAGCCTGCAAGCTCTGATGTCCACAGGCTTCGAGATTTACAGATTATGATTGCCATCACCTCAGTGATCAAGGGCCCATTCATTATAATAGAGATGACTGGCTTTGTCACTTTCAGTCTTCAGGGAGTAAATCATGGTTTTCCACACTTGGCAGGATGGTTTGGATTTTCTTCCATTTTCTTCTATCAATCCCAAAATACTGATTTTAACATAATCTCTAAAGAAGTAAGTGGATGCATTTCCTCCTTAAATACACCTAGGCGTTAGTCTCCACAAAGCGTTTCTCTTCAGTTGGTGCGAAAAATGAAATTGGCCTAGAAGGATATATGACGATCTCTAAAGAAATTTCTGCTAAATTACTGCAGGGAATTGAATTTGTAGCTGAGCTCAAACAGTAACTGTCTCTATTTAAAGTGACGTAAAGAGACATCCGCTTGCCTTCCGATACATGCTCTTCTGGATGACCTCTGGCAGGCTTTGCTGGATTGTGTGACAGTGTTGCAAAAGATAGTGCTGCCCTAAACAAAGGAATTTTTTTCTTAATGCAGTTTTTCCTGTGAATTAACAGAGTTGCAAGTACTGATGTATTTACGAAATATTCCCTGAGAATTGTACAACATCAGTGCCATGATAAGAAAATTATTTGCAAGCAGGATTCTTATCAGAATTTCAATTATTTAGTCATGAATGAAGAAAGGAAATACACCAAATATTTCTTGGTCAACCTGTGAGATATTTTTGATAATCACTTCATTTTGCAGAAAAGCAATTTCACAGGCTGTCTGCGTTAGTGTTTGTATGGCTTCCAGATTATAGTGAAACATCAGCCTGCAGTTTTACTGAACATTTGTTGGAATTTATTGATCATCTGTAATGGTTTCAAACCCAGAAGTAGCTAACCATCTAAATGACAGGTACTGAAGAGCTATTTTGACCTTGCAATAATTTTTACTTTAATAAGTGTTAAATATCTTTCTAACTAATGATATCTTTTCTAACCAGTGTTATCTGGTTATTTAAAAAGCCTGATGGCATGAGTCAAAAATAGAGTGAAGCAAACGCATACTTGGCTTAGAGTTTAATTTTGACTGAATTTAGCAACTTTTGTTCTGGAACAGATGAGATAATTGTTTGAAAAGCTACTTTACAGAATCCCATGTCAAACTCTTACCGTTTATAACTCCTTGTATAAACAGGTATAAATTTGGCTTGTTTTTCTGATACAGAAAGACACCTTCACTGTTTTTATGGATGTTACAAATGGTATTCTGACAGCTGGTACTGATATTCACCTGGATTGATTAGAGATTCACATGGAGAACACAGAAATTTGTAGTTCCTTTGCAGGACTAGCACAGGCTCAGTATTGTGCAGAAATACTATAGGGCTGGGAAGAGCTGAGCAAACCTCCTCCCTCCCCCTTTTCCACTTGCAAGCAACAGCAGGATTTCTGCATAGCATTTGAAAGCACTGGGAATAATTCAATTTTTATACTAATAACCATCCCCAGTTGTAGCTTGGCAGCTGAGGAGATACAGTACAGTGCCTCAGCCATGGAGCAAGTATGCTGCAGTCCTAGCAAGCACACTGGTATTTGTTCCTATCCTTCCCTAAATGGCTTCTATATGAGAAAATTTTCATCTTCAAAATGGTCTATTGATAACTTTCACTTGATCACAGTAAGTTAGAAAGTAGATTACAAAGCTATTTAAAATCCTCCCTACCCTCTTTGATATCTCTCTCTCTCAGAAGTCATTGTCATCTCAAATGGTATCAATGAAAGTCAAGTCACTCTCTTTCCCTGCCAAGGGGAGCAATGTATTCCCATTGTTGTGGTTTTAACTCAGTTGCATGCTTTTTTTTGAGATACGACTTAGAAAAACACATTACAAAGCTTGCTAATAAGATTTAATAGCCTAGGAGAGAAGTTAAGATTAGAAGGTCTAATGGTCATTTCTAGATTGAAACAAATCTGTGATTCTAAATAGCCCTTAATTGTAAAACCTTTGTAGGTACAATCAACCACTCCACGTCCCAAATTTAAAAGAAGTAATCTCTCAGATTACTATCATTTGTCCTTTCTATTGCTGTCATTACCAGGAACCAAAAAGAGAATGCTTTGGTGGAGTATCAGGCAGTGTTTTCTGCATTGCGCAGCTTGGCTGTAAAACACAATTCCAAGAAAATCTGTGAAGTGACCTATTTAAGAATTTGATTGAAGCAAAAAAGCTAAACATGCATTTTAATTTGCAATGACAATTGGCACACAAGTGAAATAATGGATCTGTTTCACTTCTAATTCCTGTAGCCAACATTATATTCTGGTCTTCAGAATGCATGTAGCTGAGAGCTGTGGGTGACCTACTATACTGCTTGCGCTGGGCACACAGTTTCCTGTAAAGCTCCCTCTTAGAGGATGCAGACCAGATGGTAGTGAGGAGAACAAGAAAAACAGTTTCATTTTTATTAACCCAAGGAAATCAACACATAAGTGAACCAGGACTCCAGTGACCTCTCCTTGCTAATTAACCCCAAATCTTCCCCAGCTCCGCAGCTGGGTGCAGGGATATCAAAGGGCAGGTAGTCATCTGTATGAAAATGAACTCGGCAAAGCAATGGAGATTTGTGCCTCTGTTTTGTGAGGCGTAAAGACCATCCCTTGGCTTGCACAAGAAAATTCATAGGTGGAATATCTCAAATATGCTATTTCTCCTTATAAAGGTCTGTCATTTGGAAGTCTAATTCTGCTGTGACTTGCAAAATTACAAGATCTTTAAGCCACTGTCCACGTATTCCACTTTTTCAATAGTGTGAAGCACAGCATCAGCATTCACTAAACAGGAGTAGTAACTGCACTGACTCGCTTTAGGTTTTCTCCAGACATGTGGTAGATCAAAGTACTTTATTGTATTTTTTTTAACTGCTGAGCAATCTTTGTTGGTTTAGTGTACATGGAAAAATGCTTTCCAGTAATTTATTGAATTACCTTATTCTGATTTATAGCAATATTGTCTGAAAGACAATTCCAGTGGGAACAATGCTGTGTTTGCAAGACAGGATAAAATTTTTAAGATGCATGCCCTAAAAGGATACTGTTATTATGCTTGAAAGACTGAAGAAACTACATGTTAAATTTAGACTACTTACAGATGGACACTAGTTTATTTTCTGAGCATGTTATGGACTTACGTAGCATGCTTTAATTTGAGGGACACAGCACTAATTCTGAATTTAAAGTGAACTGCACTCTCCACATTCCTCTGAATATCCTTTATACCTAGAATCCTGGTGTAAAATTCTTATTTACGTAGACAATATCATATGAATATGTGTAGGTACCTCCCACAGAGGAGAAAAATTAAGTGAATTTAATACTAGCAAAAATCGATGAGGTTTGGGAGGGGGGGGATTTGCTTTTTGTAAGAATTTGGATGTTTGACTTGGTGTTTGTAAATCAATGTTAAGAAGTGATCAGGTTGCTGCTGTGGAAGGAAAATGTCAAAAGGAAACCATAGCTTCAGAAAGATTTTCTAATGGGTTCTGTAAGTAGACTTTAGTTCTTGAAAAATGTACAACATGATACATTTAAAATTTTGAATTAGTTCTGTTACACATTGCCATGAAGCAAAGGCATAGTCCTTTTGAGACAGAAAAGACTAATGGCTGATGAAATTGTATATTTGATAAAAACAATAACTTCCCTTTTGAAATTGTTGCATTGCTTTTAACCTGGCTTTTTCTTTGGAATATCTATATATTAATATTCCTGCTAAATGAAGCGGGGGTGGGTATGTCTGTGATACTTTGTGGCTCCCTCAGTTCCAGCTGACTTTGAGAAACACTGGGGCACTTTTCACTTGCTAAAAAACCTCCATACAGAAATACCCAGGAAGCAAATCAAAGTTAACATAGATTTCATGTATAGCAGCCAAGAAATACAGGAGGATCAAATGTGTACAGGAAAATTCTGAGTGAGAGGGAGGGAGACAGGGCATGAAATACTTCAGTTTTCATATGCTGCTACAAAAGGTAAACAAGCAAGCAAACTTCATCTTGTATCTATAGAGATGTGTTACAGCTGGAGCCCTCATCATCCGAGTGTTTGTACACTGAATAGTTTTGCCTTTGTGCATGTGAAGCATCATTATGCAATGGAGGTATTGAGGATGTGCAATATTAATTCAGTCATCCAGGGAGAAAAAAAGACACTAGAAATTCTATTAACTGACTAATGGCTTTAATTTTAATTTTGAGGAAGAATAATGGGGACTTACAAATGCTATGAAGAGAAGGCTGTACTGAGCCCTGATCCTGCACAGAAAAAAACCCACCCAACATACTTAATAGAGGTGGGAAGGAAGCAGCAATAGCCAGCTTTTTGCATAATGGTACAGTATTTGTAGTACTTGCCTAGGATATGGGATATGTACAGTCTGGGGGCTTTGGACTGTAGTTTGAACTCAGCCCTCTAACTTCACAGGACATGCTTTAGTCATTGGCCATGTCATGCCAGAACTACCCTTCATCCCGTTGTAAGCTTGAGCCATTTTGCAAAAGGAATGCAAAATTCGTATTCCCCAAAAAAGAACTGGCATGAGCATCCTATCCCACTGCAGTGAGCACAGAGAGCCCCAGATTCTGGTCTCTGCTCCTAATGAAGCTCCTGTTACATCCAGGAACTCTGGAAGAAAGATAATTTGTGACTCCCTGACCCACCTTTCTCCCCAAGGAAGACTTCTTGTCATTGAGAGCAGAGATAAATTGTCTCTTGCTTACTTTCTCCCCCGCTCCAATTACACTTTCTGCTTTGGTATTTCCCAATGCTCCTGAAGGATTAAGACATATTGCTAGGAAATAAGAGCTGTCTGTTCAAGTACTCTCAGACTGGCAAAGATCCCAATAATCTTCCTGACTTCTTGACAAGATCATTTGACGAGGTCAGATACAGTCCATCTAGCCTGTATTTGCTTTTCAAGAAGATGCCTAAGGAATGGTGCAAGAATAGGGTGAACATACCACAGTATTTCACACTGGCATAGCTCTAGTATTATAAAAGTTGAGATGGTCAGGGAAAGGCATTGGCTCTGCTTTGAGCTGAATTTATTACATATGTTAGGTGAGACTTGAGCTGCCTGAGGGTCTGAGGACCTCAAGCTGCTCTCCACAGAAAAGCAGATCTCAGGCACCTCCCTGGTCACAGTGAGACATGTAACACAGACCACATGCTGAACTGCCTCTCTTTTGGAGAGAAATTTCCTCTCCAAAATGGAGCTACTATTTTACTTTAAAATGCTCACAAGGACAGGCAATCTTGCACAGCAGGTGGTTGAAACGTCCTTTTGAACCTAGGAAATACAAAGACATTACACTGACTTAGACACTGCATCTGCTTGTCCTAAAGAAAGGCTGCAGATGCCCCTTAGAAAGAGACATATAAGCCAATGTAATACATTCAGATTTTAGAGGAGTGGGATTTCAGCTCTTCTCATGTCCCCAGTATTTCCTGGTGAATAACTGCAATAGCTACATGCTGTGTGGGGTTCACCCTGAGCCACTCTGGGCACTTTTTGCCATCTATGTTACACCCAGGGCTGAGATGCTGAATTCATCTCAGTACCGAACAGCGTTGACCTTAGGCAGGCAACCCTAACCAGTTTTTACATAAACGATTGGCAAGCAACATTTCTGACATCTCTACTTATCAGGCAGCCTACAACCACTTTCCAGTAGTGGTTGCTTCCGCCAACTATACCACATATTTGGGACACTCCACAGTCCTGAAAATAGGAATCAGTCGGGCAATTTGGCAGCATACGTATCTCAGAGAAGTTCAGTTTACTGGGGGGGGGGGAAGTGGAGGATGGGTGGCAATATGCCTTTATTATTTTTCTAAGATACCCCTTAGATAAAGAAACCCCTCCAAAACCTACACCCCTCCACACACACCCTACCATCCACCCCCATTTCCTGGCTGAACAAGGCACCAGGCAGGGACAGGAGAGAAGTCATCAGTGGACTTTAAACATACTACTTTGGTCTTCTCAGAAGTCAATTGCAGGTTCATTTTTCACCTGTGGTGATTTTTATCCTACTACAATTTTCTCTAATATATGGCAATATAACACCACTGACCATCTTCTATATGTCATATGGTTAACTCATCTTATTCTTTCTAAAAGCAAATATTAAAACATATTCCTTTGGTGTTTCCACTCAGAATCATTAGAATTAATTTTAAACACAGTATTAATTAATGTACCATTACACGACCCCATATTTTTCTACGTTTTAGTGATGTACTTTGTAGAAAAACTGTAATTGTTGAATTGCAGAATTTGTAATTGATTTAACTAAGTATATGTCATATCACAGCTGTTCCTTCCTTCTTCAGATATATCAATTAGGTGAAGAGCTGGAAAGTCCTGCCCTGTCTTTAAAACACAAGAGTTTAGGAAGGTGACCTAACTCAGGGCATATATTCCACAAATCAGACATCTCCAACTGTACTGACATGTAACTTTAATTAATCATCATTATAAAATAAACTTCATGACTGTAATTTTTAGAGCTCTTTTGAATGTGTACTACATCCATAGTACACACAAATCTTTGAATATATTGAGGAACTAAGATTTTGATCAAGTGAACAACATGGGAACTAAGGCACTTACCATCCTTTTGGAGATGTATCTTTTTTGTTTGGACTGTATCAAGCTCAGGCTCTAAACTCTGGGATGCAGCACCACTGGGATTTCAAACATCAGATACAGCTCTTAGCAGCTCATTAGCTGTGGGATGGCATTAGCATTTAGACTGGGGCCTGCTGGCACAAAATAGGATTTAACAGTTTAGTAGCACCTTGATGAGGGTTTTAAGGATGTCAGTAGCATTTGAAAAATGGTATAGAGGGGAAAAGAGGAACATTTGGCACTTACTGACTGTAGCTCAGATGCTCTGCTGTGTTGAGATGCAGTCTAATGTAGCAGAGAAAGGGCATAACAGAAAACTGCATTACAGCTCACTGCTTTCAGGACATAGCTATTCTTCCCTGATCACCAGAACAGATTAGAGTGGTTTCTGGGTTGCTGCCATGGAGCTAGCCAGAGAGGAAGGGCATAGTTCTCACCTCCATCCCCACAAATGTAAACCATGGCCTCAGATCAGCTATGCCAATTCTGTACTCACCAAGAGCACCTTTAGGTGGTGGACAGCCATTTTCAGATGTTATCTTATTTCTTGCCACAGACCGAGTGCTGCAAAGATGAGATCAACTAAGAAACTGGCTACAGGTGTTCAAACATGCATTAGGAATAGTTGTTCTTGCCAGAGTCAAGGAAGACTGGGTTGGGGGACACTCAGTGCCTGATGTACCAAGGCTGCAGATGCTGCTGCTACAAGAATACCATGGTACAGTAAGTAGCATACATAGAAGGAAGTGGCTTGAAAGAGTTTGCAGAGTATATTGAGGGGAAATAGACCAGCAGCCTGGATGCCACTTACCTCCCTGGAGCTCTGGTGCTTACACCAGGGTATTAGTTATCTTACTGAACAACAGAAACATGAAAATGGTGGTCTCCCTAGGAAAAAATGTACATATACTTGTGTCTGAAAGCTTATCTCTAAGTTCAGGACCAAAGCACATCACCATTAATCTTGAATTCCACATTCTAAAGCATTTGACTTGAAATGCTTGCTTTTAATAAGCAGCAACCTTATGAGAACTGATGATCAAGTCTCAAAACTCTGCAATAACCTGGAATAGTAAGAGATTTACTGCAAAGTTTTAGTGATAGAATTAAGTTTTAGCAATTTTCTTCCTCTGGAGTTTAACATGAACTTCTTCCTTCATTGCTAAGAAATAGACACAATGAAACATCATCAAAGTCACTGGAAAGCTCAGTCCCTTACTCAAACACATAGTTAGCATTACTTTTAGTTTTATTTATTGAAGATCTTTGTTAATGCTTCTAAGACTTTTTTTTTCTTTTCCAAGGGGCTGGTTTTGGCATTAGATTATTTTCCTTCAGCTTCCTGTCAGTAGTGAGAGCTGACTTTCTTCTCACCTTTGTTAATGGTACTGTGGGGTTGATAACTAAGGGCAATTGAAGAAGCTGGGGTACTGTTAATTTGTTTCTCATTATTTGAGCATCACAGCAGGCCTCTTGCCCACTGGTAATAAGAATTGTATTGTTTTCCATCCACTTTTCCTTGCCTTATATGACCTTGCTCAGCAGATGTGAGAACTGAAGCAACTGACTAGAAAGCCGGTGTGTGTTACAGACCAGATCTTGTATGTTTGTCCTGATGTGCCTTGTGTTCACATGCAGACACAGCTTTTAAGATCAGAATTTTTGAGTTTTCTACAGCAAGAAGTTTCACTTTTGAGTAGATGTAAGCTTACTCATATCTATCTAGCCGAGGAGCCATGCTTCCACATAGAGTCCTTCCAGGGTACTGGACTCTTTTCCTTTTTAGGGATCTATTCTCTGTTTGGTCCCATGATATATTTGACCAGAATGTAAATATTTGCAAATCAGGTATTTGAACAGAAGTTCTTTGTCTGAGTTATCTAAGGAGAAGGGTCTAAAAACACACCCTTAATGGTCTCAACTCCTGCCTATAGTCTGAGGAATTAGAGCACTACTTTTGTAAGTGATTCCACTACCGAAGCTAGTACCTAAGTACCAAAGACAGAACATCATGGTCAGCATTGGGAGAATGGAACAAGGTGAAGAAACAACCACCAAAAAGCCTTTATAGATCAATTTCAGCAACATTTTCTAGAGCAGCCATGGACTGGAGATGATCCCTAAATTGATCTTCCACAGAGAGCTTGTCTCAAAATTAGTGTGGGGTTTGAGGGCCTTTTATGATCTGGAATACAGGTGTATCTTGGCCACCTTTTTTATGTATGAGATGCCTACAGTTATGGTGGGTCTTGCGAAAAAAAGACAAAAATTTAAAGTAGCAGTCACAACTAGAACAGGTCTTCTCTGTAATACTGAATTCATCCCATCAGAACTCCATTAAGACAGGAATGTAACTGAATAGCCTCTTGAAAACACTTTAGAAAAATGAAGTGGAGGGTATAGGGACAGAGTATCACAGTTCAGAGGCAATAAACTGTGACAGTGCTTTCTTTAATTGTAATTTTAAACAAAGCATTTCTCTCTGGCTTTCCACAAGCTCAGAAAGTCTAGGAAAACCATTAGCAGAAGTTCAATTATTTTAATAACAGAATTAATACAAGGATAGTGAACACTCTTACAAGCCTCTTGATTTTCTACTTGAAGGTGCATGATGAGAAAAGAGTGCAGTCTGTTCATAAGACAATCCCATTTACCTTCTGATTCCTGAAGCACATTCCAATGTAACTCCTCTACATAAACTTCTCCCCTTTTTTCTTGTTCGAGCATTTACTAGAAGGAATTATTCCAGAGTAATACAAGCAATCATATTTTGCTGAAGAGCTGAAAGATGCTTGAGGAAGAGCCCCTCTCTTCCTTGACTCACAAAAGGCAACAGAGGTCTTTAGAAAGTCTGGTGTCACAGATATAGATCATTACAGTGTTAACGCAGGGAAATCTGGCAGAAGAACACCACAGCATGGTATGAAATATACTTCCCCAGATCAAAATAATGTTTTTGCCCTGGCCTGGGAGATGAATAGACAAGACAAGGAAAATGTATCCATTCCCTGAGAGAATCGTGGACTCTTTCATTAGCACTGACACAGCACATAGTACAGATCACATCGTGAGGGAGAAGGTGTTCAGTGCTGTACATCCATCCCTTTCACCCTACCAAATAGTGACTACATCTAGCTTAGGGCAACTTGTGTCCCATTAATAAAATCTGAGGTCCACATCTGTGCAAAGGCATCCATAACTCACCCTCTTACTGCCTTCCTTTTGCCTCTGGACATCACCAGCCTCTGAATAAAGCCATCAACCTCGCTGGTGACAGCCCTGATGCATGATCTACCACCATCAAACTGCTTAGCTGACAGCGTTGCCTCAAAGCATCCCTTTCGGGTAAATGCTCTGCATCAGCAACTACTTGGTTGCTTCCTCCTCCCCAGCTGGTTTGTCACAGCAGTAGTCAGCCCATCACAGCATAAGGCAAAATTGAACATGGAAGTACAGACACTCCACCATGGGCTCTTTCGCCAGATTATTGAAATGAACATCAGCAGAACTCCCTGCTGGCAAGGACTAACTACCTCAAGTTGCCTTAGCAAGATCAGGTCAAGGGACATAGCTTGGTGTAGTTAACTTGAAGCAACTTGTAAGTGGGCCAGCTCAATGCAACATCACCGCAATCACCTGGTCTAAATCTGGAGGGTGAGAAAATTGCTGGGGACTAAGTTTGACCACATAGCAAGCTGTCAAAGCCAGTGAAAAAAACCTGCACATCTGTAACAACTTTATCATGCAGCTTTGGCTATTTCAGCTGTAGCTTGTCTCCTATCCTATCTTAATCTATCCTATGACCTATTTTAATTAGCATCTCCAAACAGACACTGTTTAAAAAATAACCAGCAAAGTGCCTTACAGTAGCTCTCAGGAATTTGGCCCTCAGAAGTCATGATGGAAGATTTCTATTTTAACATATTGCAAGTGCTGCTGCAATATCTCCTTCTTCCAGACACAGATCTGTGTCCAAACAAGCTGATAAGGTACATTGAGAGCCATCCAGCTACTTGCTAGATCCATCTCTTTTGACCACTGCCACATTCAGGTGAATTAAGATGCTAATCTCCACTGCCTCTTCTTTTTGCTCTCCACAGCTATTGTTCATCTTGACTGGTTGGAAAAAACACTCTCCAGGCAGAAAGCTTTGACAAAGTATTTAGCCAGAGGTTGTCTTTGTTCTGGCCCCTGTATATCTTCAGAGGCTGCTCTGTTTCTTGAAGCTGTTTTTTTCCCTAGTGCCCTGGCCATATGGCAGGAGATTTCTGCAGCGTATAAACAGTATCAGGCACTCAGCAACAAGGAGGTATTCTCATTTTAAGGATGTCAAACATGTTCCCAAATGACAGTCCTCAGAGTGAGGTGTGCTGTACAGCAGCATCCTCCCACAGGTGCAAACAGCAGTGAGGTTGCATAAACCAAGGTAGGGAAACTACGTGCAGTGAGAAAACAAGCACAAGCAGGGTGGCCTGGGTGATGAGCCCAAGTAAATTCTGGCAGGCGTTTGGGATGACCTATCTGCAGAATGACAGAATACAAGTACTCTATGAGACAGCCAGTTGTGCATAAATTGTGAGATATTATATAATAATAGAAGGACATTCAAACATACTTAGTTCCTATATACCCTGCATGCATTATAAATATCTGATAGATGAAGGCTATTCAATAACTGCAAGTAATAATCACGACTGCCTTCCCTACAGAATGCTATTGTCTACTTGAGAAAATATTTGCATTGGTTTGGCCTATTTTAAAAAATACTTGATTTTCTTTTCTTTTTCTGTCATTTTTTCTTTTCCATAGGAAAATGTCTTTCTACTTATCTCTTTTCCTTTGATAGTCAATTTTGCTTGAGTTTATTTGATAAGTTTATCAATACAAGTGCACACAGCTGTAGTTGAAGAGCATCTGAAAGGCATGTCTGTGCCAATGCATGAAAAGGAGAATAAAATATGTTTTGAAAAGGCAAAATCATTGGAGTTGCCAAGGCTTTGACTACACAAGCTTTAATTTTCAATTCATAGTAGCAGACTGAACTGACAGGATCAGAACAGTTCTCAAGTTTGTTTTTAAGGTGGGGGGGACAGGGAGGAGGAGGGATCACGCAACGCAGATTGGAGCTAAATGACAGTTTAAGAGTAAAATGCACATCTATCACCAAACCTCTAAAATAATAGAATGTAAGCGTCTTTCAAATCATATAGAATAACAGAAGGTCTTTTAAGGGTAAGTTCATAGTTAAAGCTGGAGAAGATTTCTATTGTCACCTCCAATGCAAATTTCTTACTACTATTGTAGGTAGTTAAGTGTGAGCCATTCTCTCTTCTGCGTGTACCCAAGATAAATTAGGAGGCACTCACTGAACTGCAGAGCCCTTAGATTTCCAAAGCCTGTTTTCTCAGCTGTAAAACTGAATTACAGTACCTGCCGATATAAAGCCTGTTTGCTCTTCTGTGGGCCCTTCCAGACAAGGTGTGATGACCGTGCATGGCATTGCATGCAACACTGAACTGCTACATCTTGCCACAAAAAGTCCTCAGCGGGCAAACAGCGTGGGCTGGTTGTTACAACCTTCTATCAACTCAAGTAGTCATTTTTCATGTGAGAACATTCCCTCTCCAGTCAAATTCAGGCATCTGTCAGTTTATCCAACTGCTTTCGTGGGGATTGCATGCTGCAGCTGGAAAACTCTTTGCTGAAGTTCTCCACTGTTTCACAGGGCTTCTCTCTGCCTAAAATGGGTGTTGTGGTTAGAAGTAGAGAATCTCTCTGAAAGAACAAATAATTTTAAACACACTCATAAAACTATGTTCCCCACTGTAGAAACGACTGCCTTTCTGATCTGTAATCTCCTTTCCAGCAGGATTGTCAGTGGAATGATATACTCACTAGTCCATTGAATGAGCTTGCTTATCTAAAAACATCTTGAAAACATTCCAGCAAGAGAGTAAACCTAAAAGTGAACCTTTTAATATTTTGCATATAGGATACAACACTATATCAAGCACTTGCTAATTAGACAAGTACAAGGAGCCCCCAAAATATGGTTATTACTCATTGTCCAGACCAAAAGTTATGGAAATGATCCATTTGTAACCAGCTGTAACCAAAATGATTAGTTTGTTCTTTTGTAACTAAGCAACATAGAGATAAGAGCAGGTTAGACAATGCTTTAATATTGTGTTTGTACACCTATGGCTATGGATATGCTACTATGCCCAAAGACAATTGGACAAGGAGTAGTACGGACATGCTGCTATGTTCCCAGTACAGCCCCAGCCCATCTTGACAAAGAGTCGAGGGTGGTTAGAATAACTGGTTTGTGTTAAGGGTGCCAAATCATTGTTAGGGACCATGCACCATGAAGAAGGGGAGCAAGTTACATAAGCAAGGTGGGATTGCGCACGTCCAGAAGAAGGGGTCAACTAAAGGACACACCTGTACGACCACCAAGGACCACCAGAGACCCCCACGGAAGCCCCTCGGAGCTCAAGGACGCATGCGTAATGACCACGCAAATATGATAATTAGTTCCAGGAAATAGAATGAATATGCATTATCATTCCGGGAAATTTGATGCATATGTATGTAACTGGACAATATAAGTTTCGGCTGATGTAACCTGCGGTATGCACGCTAGGTGGAACGATCCCCCGTGCATCCGGCGCCGTAATAAAGAATGCCTGCTTCTTAATACTACATTGGTGTTAAGGAGTTTGATTCCCGATTTCGGTGACACATTTATTGTTGGTCCTCATACTCTCCATTGGCAGCAGCAATAGGTCATAATGAATATGACTTAAAAATAAAGTGGTGGTTAGAGAAACATGGCTCATTCATTTGTTAAACTGGTAATCTAATACCTGATTTAAAGAATTTCTACAGTATTTCCTTCTCCCCGTAAGAGAATGTCAGGTTAAAACTAAGTTTTTTATTATTCCCCAAATACAAATTAGATCACCATTATCATCCTAACCCAAACCCTTTCCCTTGTTATTGCCCCTGAGAAAAGGCCAAGTAAGTAGAATTGTGTAAAGTGTATTTCAAGAATTTAAAGTGAATGAAGTCATGCCTAAGTGCAGTATAGCAAGCACTGAAGCACCACTCTGCTATCAGTGCTACAGATCATAAGCCTTTGCTTTTGCTGTTGTGCATAAAGGAAGCCAGTTATCCAAGAATGCATATGATTGTGGGCTGATCTCCATCTGTATCTTTCCTTGACACCCCCCCAAAAGATTTCCATCCTTGACCAGCGTCCTCTATCATCTGAACAAGCACAGCTGGAGAAGTTTTTAAAAAGTCAGTAATACATAAATAGATAAATAAATAAAACAGAGATTTCAAAACAATTGCTCAAATATTAACTACTTGGTTTTACAGCTTCAGTTGCTGAAATAAATCCCACCTCATTTGTCTTACAACAGTATTTGAAGGTACTACTTTCCTGCTATGACTTGAATCTGTAATGAAAAGTAGCATGCATACTATAACCAGTACAGATCAGCTTCTTTTTTTTTTGCCTTAACCTTATTGCTTAATTCGATGAGTTTGGTTTATTTTAGGGTGCTTCCCGCCCACCCCCCAGTGGAGCATCAGGGTTTCCTGCAATTATTTAATAATTTTTTAGAGTATAACATTTCCCAGTCAGTTGTTGTCCTACAATTGTATATTCAAAAAGAAATTACACAAAAATAAGGTACCTAATGATCATATGAGCAATATTATGATATGTCATTGTACCATAGGCTTAAATACTCATGGTTTCTGAGTTTGAAATTTTGTTAATACTGATTAAGATTCCTGTGTGACATAAGTAAATAGATTGTAGTTACAGACATCTGGAAAGGTTTCCTGATATTGTCAAGATTTAACTCCCTTGTCCCTTTCTATAGATGCTAGTCAGACATGTCCTTACCTTTCTTTTCATTAATGCCTATCTAATAATTCCAATCCTGCCTTACATTATCAGATAAAATCCCAGTGTCTTCTCTTTACCATGGGATACTCAAAATAGCATAGCTTTGGCATTGGGCTCACATAATTTCAACCAGTTCAACTGATTATCTCAGTCCAAATAGGTTTAACAGTTTTTAAAATTCCTTTGTAAATCTTTAAATGCGAATTCTGGTAAAGGCTTATACATCACCAGAATCACTGGAAGCTGAAACGCTAAGCATTCCCTTTGTAATCTACAAGGAAACCTTGGCCTAAAGATATGTTTGTAAATTTCCAGATAAATGAAATGTCATTTTTTGTCATGAAAATACATAAGCAAGGGAAAGTAGGCAGCAGACTGAGACTGGCTTGTCAGGAGATTCACAGTCAAAGTGACAAAGCTGTGCTAAAACCACTTAAGAATGAAAGAGTGATTTTATCTGCACAGTAAAAATTATGGAGTTTATTTTAGCTGTTAACCTTGATCTAAAGGTATTCTTTAAATAAAAATCTGCTTGTTTTCTTTAGTGCTATATAGTAATTTTGTATATATGTCAAAGTTTAAATAAGATAGTACTTTTAAATAGTTTTCAAACCAGCATACCTTTTGACAAGTTTTGTTCTTCTGCTTTCTTTGAAATCACAGGTGGTTATTTAAATTCCTGTCAGTTTAAAGTCACTCAGTCATTCTCATCCCTCTTCAACTTGAATGTGTTGCAAACTTCCAGTTCAAAGGCTTTTCTGTGAAGTTTCCTTTCTAAAATAATTCTCAAGTGCAGCACTGGCCTCTGCGATGGCTACATGAAGTATTGTGCATGGACACTTGTTGATCAAAAATACATAGAAGCAGGAAAATGGTTTGTCACCCTAGGTTGGTTCAGGAAGGCTAGAAATCAGCAACGTTTCTATACTGTATGTTATATTCCCACCTAGTAAGGAAACATCTGCCTTACATTATCTATCTTCTATGTAGCTGCTAATGATGCAGATTAAATCTACTACCCAGCATAGGTCCACTCAGAAATCTAGATGCACACAGGAAGTGCCTAGATTGTCTTCTCCTGCCTGCACTCACAGCTCTGCGATTGAAACTATTGCAAGCGAAATTTTATTCTGAAATCAGAACATAACCAAATTTCACTAAAATTTGGATCAAGACGAAACTTTCTGCCCTAACATCACTGAAGAATTTTGATGTCTGGATATTGCTAAAGAGTGATGCAGGAAGAAAATGTTTCTGACTATTTTCTTTACCTAATAAAAATTGACAGACCTTACCTTTCTTATTTAACAAGCTATACGTCCCATATAAACGTTGATGCCTTACATATTTTACAAGATTATTAAAGATATAGTTCCACTTGCATAACAGTAAAACACTTTCTTAGTATCACTGTCACTCACTACGCTTTTTTCCAAAATAATTCTTGCAAGCACATTGTATTTCTTTAGAAATATTGCAGTACAGGATATTTTGCCTGAACGCAAGTTAGTCTGAAAGCTAATAAACTTTTTCAAAAAGACAAAGTTGTTACTAGGTATGAAATCCCATAATAAACAAGTATAAGAAAAAGAGGACATATTTTGTGCTATCTACCACGCAGAGATTCTTTGAGGAATGTCTGATACCTTGCTAGATGTTCAGCTGATTAATAGTAGGTGTGATTTGTAAAGCAGATCAGAGCACAGCAGATGTGCAGTCAACAGAAAGCACTGTTCGTTGGCGATTTGCTATTTGGGTTGAATTAATCAGAAACAGTGCTTCACATGAATATTAGAAGAGCCAAAGCTACTAGGCTCTAGACTAGGAGCTATAAAGCAGAAATAAACACAGCAAGATACATTAAGTGCCTCTCCAAGTTCAAAACACATGGCCATATCCCTAGCCCAACAAGCAAGGGATAGAAAGAGTTGCAGACAGAGTGGCCAGCTTTGCAGAGAACATGCTGCTGTTCTAATTGTGTACACCAGCACATGAAAACTATTGGAAAGATATATCCAACGGACATGAGACTTCATTCTAAATAAAATATTAAATGAAGTTGAAGATTTCACTAAAAAAGGCCCCCCAGGGTATTAAGACACGAGCGTATGATACATGCAACATACATGCAAGAAAGGCATTGGCATAATTATCTTAAAAACAGTCAAAATTGGACTCTTGCACATTACGGTAGTAGTGAAAGCCTGGCATCTGTACTCTTGAACAGAGGAAAATGGAGGGGCATGGCCTGTAACTACAGAGGTGGAGCGTTTTGTTTGTTCACTTTCTTTTTTCGTTTTCAAACAAGAAGCCAATACTAGCTAAAATGAACATTTATTTTCATTGCTAAGCAACATCAAATCAACATTGCCATACCCAAGAATAAAGTGGTTATAAACATCAGAATTACAAACATCAGATTACAAAAATAAATTTTTTTATTGCATTTGATAAACTCTTAAGGTACGCAGAGCAAGATCCTGAATTTTCATACAAGAGAAGCAGACAAGTACATAAGCAAAAAGCCTGTGCATCAAGGGATATCAGAGACACTGCTAAACATGAGCCTTTTTAAAAGCAACTGGGACCCAGTATGTGACAAACAGCATATGTCCACACCCTACTATTGGTTCAGAGAGGTAGCTCTCAATCAAGATGAGATTTTGTTTAAAGATATCAGAATGGCAATTCCTCAGCTTGACATGAAATAAATGTCTTTTTTAGTGTGCATGAAAATAATCTGGGATCTGAAAAAAAAATCAAATAACTAAACAATTTTTTTCTAGCTTCAGATGAATAGAGACACTGAGAAATGCATATGGCCAAAAATAAGCCAAGGCAAGCACAACAGGTGATATTGCCAATGCTGTAAAAAAATAGCCCTTGGAAGAAGCAGAGGTTCTTGCTGGCAGAAAAAATTAATTATCTGTTAACTTTCCTGAGACAGTCTTACTAAAACGCAAGTAAATAGGAAATTATGTATATCAAGTGTTTCATTTTTAGATTAAGTATCTGTTATGCAAATACCTCAGAGACACTCACATTTCAACAAAATACAAGGGAAATACTACTTCCCATTATTCCCATGCAAAATGTCTTAAAGGAAAACAGTGGGAAAATAATAAAATGTGTTCTACCAAAATGATGCAGTCAGGCTCTGATGCCTATTTAGTTATGTTAAAAAACAGAACAGCACTGGTGAAACATAGCTTGTCACCACTCACTTTCTAAAGCCTGCATTAGAAATTAACGTCAGGGTAGCCAGAGACTTGCTGGCGTGTATAGACAAAGAAGGTGAAACAATATACTCAGAATATGAAGTTCCAGGAATTACCAACATTTTGTGAAAACAAGGCTGTGTCCATCTCTGATGGAAAATAGCTGTTGCTAACAGCAGAGACAGGTGGCAGACAGACATAAATGGGCACCTACAACAGCTAAGTGACATGTGCAGATCCCAGCACGCAGAGAATTTAGCTGTTGAGATGTTTGTTCAAGAAATCCTCATAGAGGCAATGATTACATGAGGCTGTAATAGCAAAGTCCCAGGACATGCCACAGCTAAAAGCAACAGATTAAACAGAACTAAACAATGTGCTGAGATCTACAGGGCACTTCATAAATAGTACTTCAGCCTTGCTCGCTGGCTATAAGGCTGAAATTTATTATATACTGGTGATAATTATTAGCTGTTTGTTACATTTGGCTGGGAGGAGAGAGATGAAGAACTGTAATTTTTAAGAGCACGCAGCCTGAGCCAGACTGGTTGTTTATAATTAACAACAAAAAATGTGGATCAGCAAGAGAGATAATGAGCCAGGCACATTTTAGATTCCCAGATTTAGAGCAGCTTCTCACACTGAGACAACCTCTTCATTACAAAGACATGACTTTCCCAAACTTTCTTTTCTCCTCCAGAAAAGCGCACAGACAAACATCAGTGGTTTTGGTACCATTACACGGAAACCAGAAGGTCTCCCCTCTCCTCAGCTTCACTGCTTTCAAAGTTTAAAAAATGTTGCAGGTATGGAGAGAAGAAGAGAAGGAAGTGGAGGAAGTGGTTCCTCTCTGTCTTGAGTGCAATGCCAGTGCATCCCCACCTGTGAAAAGCACAGACTGAACAGCATCCTTTGGATACAGCCGGAACATACTGTACAAAAAACAGAGAGGTTTCATGCTATGTGCTATTTATATTTTGATATTTGGCTTCAGCCAGAGTGCTCTGAGAACAGGAATAGTTTATTATTAACCCACAAAGTGCTGTTGGGTTTCCTGGCTTTGCTTTAACACAGTGGCACAACACTTGTCTGATCTGGTGAAGCATCTGACCCATTGTTCTCATAACTCAGCTCTATCTTCATGTTCTTGGAGCAAGATTATTCTCTGCCTTTGCATGTTTCCCTATCAGAGCCCTTCATTAGCCTGACAGAAACTTGCCTGCACCAGAATAAATGGAGACAATCGAAACCAGGCTTTATCGTGATAACAGATTTCTCTCAATGCTATTTTTTACGATGCTTCACAAGCTCCACTATGGAGAAAGGAACAAGGGCAGGATCTAGGGTACCAGAGGATTCAGGGTTTTCAGCAGGAGAACTTCATCATTAATACATTTCCCGTTGTTATTAAAAAAACAAAAAAAAGACTCTGGCCTGTGAGTTTTCCATGTGTCTTCAGTAGCATTTCATCCCCAGCATATGCTGTATTTCTGCATTCAGTATTAGATTACCCACAGTTAAGCCATACAGTGTCTGAAGGACTCTCATGAAAGTAGTTGCAAAGCATGGTTACTGCTTTACCCTGCTGCCTTGTCTTTTATGTAGTATTCTGATCCATTGTCATGTCTGAAACACTGTTTCAAAGTGATGATTAGGAAAAGAGGGATAGATTTAAATTGATTGATTTTAGATTGGATATTAGGAAAAATTTATTCACAGAAAGGGTTATCAAGCATTGGAACAGGCTGCCCAGGGAAGTGGTCAAGTCACCATCCCTGGAGGTATTTAAAAGATGTGTAGATGTGGTGCTTAGGGACATGGTTTAGTGGTGGACTTGGCAGTGCCAGGCTAACAATTGGACTCGATGAACTTAAAGGTCTTTTCCAACCTAAATGATTCTGTGATTCTATGAAATTAATGCCTTACTCCATGTTGGTAAACTCTTGACCTTTCAGAACACAATCACATTGATTTAATAAGATCTGCAATTGCCCTTTTCTTCTGGACAAATTCCCTTTCAAATCATTCCCACAGAATAATCTACTACAGGGTCATGCATTTTGGATTTAGAAATGCAAGCTATTTGTGAGGCATGGCAAGGAAGAAAAAAATTCTATTGTAGAAGAATAGTAAGTGGCATATTGCCAAAAAAAATATCTCATGCTCATGGACCGTCTCTTTTAGTAGTTTGAGCACTAAATCTGATACTGTTCTCTTGCTTTGCTTTTAGGCTCACTGACTCAGGTACATATTTGGGGAAACAAAGAGGAAACCCTCACTCCGCATGTCCTAGAGAATGCATTTTAGCTGCATAGGCTGCTGAAGTTTCTTTCCTTTCTTCAGAGCAAACTACATTCAGGGCTATGTAATGGACTTTATGTATTGTGAGGGTTGGCGTAAGGACCATATTCTTTCTGAAGGGAAAGGAGAGCAGATCAAGCAGGAGTAAGAGGGTGCAGAACGTGCCAACCTCCTCTATCCGGATTTTCCCTCTCCTAGGCTGATCTGCACTGTGTTGTCTGTAGCTCACTTAGAAACTCCTCAGTGCACTGTCCTACGCTTGCAACAGCTCAGTTTTCCACAGAACTCAGCTGCTTTCTGCATCTCCCATTGGAAATTTTGTGCCGTCAGATGATTAAATGCACATAAAAAATAAAAGGCCTGAAGCAGTAAAGCCATCTAGGTATTTGTTCATGGAACAGGTATAGCAAATGTGCAGTAGTAACTGTTGTCCCACTGATGTCAAAATCCACTCTTGAAGGGATCCTTCTAGCAGTTAAAAACCCATTTCACGTTCCACACCCAATGTCAGACCTTAACGGCCCCGACCAGCCCCACTTGGGGCACCCACCCCACCACAGGGGTCCCATTTATAAGCTCCAACTGGGACACTCAGGTCTTCTCTCAGGACATTGAGTCTATGTCATGGGGTGCTGATCTTCAGCCCCATCTCTTGGTGGACCCCTCCGACCCACATCTCAGCCCCAATTCCTGCTCCCCCATCGCCTTGCCATGCCACGGACACTGCAGGCTCCAGCTCTGCTCCCTGCTCAGATTCGTGGGGGTGGGCATGACCTGTGTGGGGCGGGCATGACCTGTGTGGGGCAGCCTCTGCCTCACCTCCTCATGGGGCAGCCTCTCGCTCAATGCTCCCTGACACTTATTTTCCATGCCAGGTCTGCTGACAATAATACCAGGGAGTGTCAATTCTAATGGTGGCTTGGGTCCTACCTTCACAGAAACATTTTGAATTTGTAGCCACTACTGGCAATTCAGTATAATCACGTGTCCAATGGCATTGATTAAACCATATTTTAATAAATGGATAACTTAAGATGAGCCCCTGAAGGTGGTTCTTAATTGCCTCAAGCCTTCTACATCTTCCCTAACACTACAATAGTTCCCAGTTTCTTTCCTAGTTGATTAAAATGTGATTATTATTATCATTTTAATATTTCTTTAAAAAATCTTCTTAATTAAGAATTTCTTAACACTGAAGTATTTCTTTATGTCCCCATAGACATTACGGGCTCCCTTTAATAATTTTGCTCACTTGTCTCAAACTTGAGAGGAAAACCTTTAGCACTTTGATTGCTCAGCAAATGATATATTTAGATCCAGTGAACACTGCACACAGCCAACCCACTTAGAAAAAAATAATGTTGGTGATACAAAATGCCTATTTCCTCCCTACAGATGTATAATGCTATAGGTATTAAACATACACTTGTGGTCAATGACAACACTGAAACTTCATTGGCAGGCGCCCAAACACTGGAAAACAAATGGCAATATAGTGAAAACCGTGTGATATTCCAATCCTGGATTCAGGATAATGATCATGAAATCGTTAAATCCAGATAAAAGTATTTACAGCAAACAACTTGATGATCAAATGCTTGTATGACTTTTCATTTCAGTCTAATCTAAGACTCCTAGTGATATATAAGAAAGCCATTTTATGTTTAGACCTTTTTTGTATAAGCACTATATCATGTTCTCCAGAGTTAAAAAAGTTGACCTGCAATAGGCAAAGAAAGCCTACACAGAGAACACATGAGTTCCCAACCATATTTTCCCTTAAGGTGAGCTACACCTGGCACACGATCTAGATGTCAAATGAGAGGCCTAAAGGATGCAATAACTGCCTTAGTAATCATTGGACTATCCTTTGAGACAGGGAGATAGCTTTCATAGTGTCAGTAAACAGAAGTGTCTGAGCAAGACACTATAATTAGTTAATTCGAATTTACTGACTTCACAGACTCATTCATCTTAAAAATATATGAAATACTAAACAAAACTGAAGAGGCCTATGATGAAGAAGTCATAGTATACTTTGAGAACCTCCTAGTAGATGATTAGTGTTGGGGGTGATGACAACCATACTGTTTTGCACAAGAGCTCTTGATATGAGCTAGGGGAAAAAAAAAAGCAAGGGAATGCTTGTTCATTGGAATAGTCTTCCCTTCACTATTGTATTCCTTTTCCAGGTCTGATATGTGGATGCATGGCAGTTCAGGACCCAGAACCAGTATCTTATCTCCAGAAGGAGTTCCCCGATGCCAGGAAAACTTTCTGCTAGGCATTTTCAGCCAGTTTACCCTTATGCCTTCTTCATATGGTTATACTTATTTCTGTACAATTTACAAGTATTTGTTCCACAAATCTCTGTGTCTGCATAGGTGCTGACTTACTAAAGACAGTTTACCTATCCAGGGTACAGACATGTATGAACATTGCTGCTTTTCCCCACAATTCAGTTGTTCAGGTTATATATTCTGACATACAGTGATTTTAGGCAACAAAACAAAAAATAGACTCATCAATATTAAAACATGCAAATCATATATTTTTAATGAAATATTCTAATTTGGCTTTACAATGCACATCCAACCCTGCTTTCTAGGAAGGGAGAAAGATTCTTTAAACAATATCTTGTTCCATTATGAACTATGCAAATCCTAGCCTGTCTTTCTTCCAAGTAGAGGACTACAGCTTTCTATTTCCATGCCTAAATCAGCTTTTTCAGTATTACGATTAAGTTCATTGCTCATATGAATGGCTCTGATGGAAAAGCATCACTACCCTGGAATTTTCCAAATAGGTATAGCATAAGTGTTTATTATTATATCTTTGTATCCATATATCCTAAGCAGAGTGATATTGTAGAATTTTTTTAAAAAACAAAGGAAAAAGCCTCCCTTTTCTTCTCCTCCTGCAGAAGAAAATATGCTTTTCTTCTGCAGACAGATCTATCATATGCCAAACTGTATAATATTATAACAAAGAGTTGTGAGAAGAGGGGATGAGGCCTTGCCTGAGGAGCCAAAGCTCCTTATTACCTTAATGTCTGGAACAAAGCAACTCCAAGGAAACACAACTCCTTTCAAAAGGTGGTTTGTTTGTTTTTTTTTTAAATTACTGGAGTGAATTCTGTAGTTCTATCTTGAAAATATCTTCTTTTTAAAGCATTTATATCAACGATGAAGTTAACTATCTTGCTTATCATTTGTTGTATTTTCTGTTCACTGTTAATGGAATAAGCAAACTGAAGACTTAGCGGAGAAAGGGGGGAAAACAGGAGTGAATGGAAAAAAATTATCCTATCTGTATAGATAAGTAAAATGAGCTGGATCATAGGTATTTCAAGAGTTGTTTATCTGACTGTTGCCATCTAAAGTTGGACCTGCAGGCTAACATGACCCAAATAACTCTATCTGGGGATATGCTATTATACTAGGTGTACAAGTATCTGTGCTCTGCCAGCTGCTGGGAGGTAAGAAGGTGTTAGGGGTTGCTGAATTAAGTAGACTGATACAGGCGAGGTTGCTGCAGCTCCATGCCCCCAGGTCTGACCAGGTGTGAGGCTGAGCACTTATTTGCAGTAGGCACACACCCCCTGGCATACTTGTACAACACATATGTATGTATACACACAGCCAGCCAAAAGATCAACATGTACAGACACACTCAGCGCTCAAACAAACAAAACCAGCACCAACAGCCTTATCCTGGTCAGGGTCAGGATGAAGGTCCATTAGTGGAAAATGTGCATACAGATAGATACACAGTATGGATCCCTCCAGTACCTGGCCTGAGACTCTCAGTTTAGCCAGTCACTGCCCCTGGATCTCTGGTCTCCCCAGCTGCTGGCATCTGGGCACACAACCCCCCAGGGCAGCAGCCCCATTCCCACTGCTGGTACAGAACACCCTTGCACACGCATGAAAATGCACACAGACAGACGGACAGACATGCTGAGGATCCCTCCAGTAACTGGCCTCAGACACCCAGTCTACCCAGTACATGGCTCACAGATCCCCCAGTCTCCAATTGCCTCATGCATGACAAAACACACATGTGAATGGGTTTCTCAGCCAACCCCCAGACCCCACAGTGTCCCCAGTAGCTGGCTTGGACCCCCTGGTTCCTCCAGTAGCCAACTCACAAACCTCTGCTGTCTACCTGGCTTCCCAAGCCATTTGCCCTACTAACTGTCAAGTCTGGCTTGGCTTATGCTAGTGATAACATACTGATATAGTAGTGGTAACCACACGGTATGCACATGTCCCAGCCTCCCCAGTTGCTAGCACCCCATGCATACAGGCCCCCTCTGATCCATGGTCCAAATCCAGTGGCTGGCACTTACACTTCCACAAACAGAAAAGAGAATATTTTCCCTTACCTGGGAAAATAGTCAGGAATGGAGTTTAATGAGAAGACAGGGCAGACTGTGCTGATCAGGCACAGAGCATGGCCATACATACATATTGACCAGCAACCTCATTACATGCAACCAACACTTAGGCCCTTATCCCTCTATTTTTCCACACTTGTTCACCCCCAGACCACCTTGATTCTTCCATTTCCTGCCTATGGTCCTCCCTTAAGCATCCCATAATAAAGTTTTCCATAATCCCAAAATGCTGTTCCCTGCATCCCATAGTAGGTCCTGTACTGCGGTAGGTAGCACATCTCTCAGATTGACAGGTGATGGGCTGACTTTCTGGTGCAACCCCTGGGCAGTGGGGCTGACACTTTCCTGGGGCAGGGGCTCAGGTCTCTCATGAGGCTGCTGGGTCACCCCAGCTGCCAGTGGCATGCTGGGCTCCTCAGTCTGGCTGGAGGTAAGCCTTTAATCACACAACCTAACGGAAGTTTAAGCAAGCCATTATGACACAAAGTTGTGCTGAAATACAGACAGGCAACATCTCTCTCTCATGAAATGCTGTCATCTAGTCCTTATTACCTAGTAAATAAATAGTAGCAATAGTAAATACCTATTAGCTAACTTACTTACTATTAAAAACATTTGTGGTTAACTTTAAGTCAGAACTCTGCTTATTAGCAACTACCAAAGAATGTACCAGGAGGAACATGTCATTTAATCGAAGTCTGTGAACTCAGATTGCCTTAAGAAGCTATTAGTCCCTTTAAGGGAAATTACAGATTTGCACCAAGCTAGGATAATCACTGGAGCTAAATAAAAAATTCATAGACTCTAAAACACTTGTCTTAGAAGAAAACAAACTGCCCTCTGCATTGACTGAAGGTAGAAGTTAGACAGTGATCCATGCTGAAGTTAGCATACAGTCTAACCTAAAATTTAGCAGTGTGAATCCTATCCCGAGTCTAAATCCCTCCAACAGATGGAAGAACTTGCTAAAAATGTTGGCTTTTCCACTTCAGTGATGGAAAAAAAACTTGCTAAGACTCCAGTTTTCAAGAAGTGGTGTTACCTTTTCTTAAAAAGTGACAAAAGCAAAGCTGCCTATTGTCTTCACTTACATGAGTTGTGAAGCTACTTCTGTCTTCACTATACAATTGTACGCTGGCAGCAAATACTTCCGAAAAAGCCCAATGTGTAAGGAATGCTTGAAACACCTTTTTTTTTTTTAGGCTATAGATTTCACTTTTTATATATCGCCTTAAACTTGCTCTTAAGGTTTAGAGGGGGAAAAATTGCTACTAATAAACAAAATACTGGCTCTTTTTAATTGCAGAAACTTGTCAATGGAGATGAGTTTTTTGAAGACAGAAGACATTAATTTAAAAAGAAAGCATAATTAATTAAATTAAATGGGTTCTCTTAATTTATTTGAAGAACCAGCTTTACAAAAATCAGTTAGGTAGGCAGTTTATTCTTTTCCTTATACTATGCCAGCTTATTTCACTTAATGACTTCCATAACTTACTTACAGGCAAGTGTCCAAAAAGCTCAGCAAAAATATCTATTTTCTAATATAATTACTGTGGTTTTATCACTGTTTTTTCTTACTATAAATATGTATCACCTTCTGCTGACCACCTTGCTCACAGAGATCATTTCAAGCTTCTTCCAGATTTTTAAGAGTCATTTTGCATGATAAATCTGCATGTAACCTTGCACTATATATTTCAACAAATACTTACTTTTAAAAGATTTGGTTTTCCACCTTCTGCATGAGAGAAAACATGAATGGATAGGAGGAAAGATGGAAAACATATTTCAGCTTTACAGTTACAGCATACCTGTATGTGAATTATTCCACATACCTTCAATAAAAAAGCAACATTCTTCTTTTTCCCCACCGCACCATCATCATCTTCTTTACTTTATGAGCAGCAACATAATCATTTTCAGAAAAGTGAAAAGTAAAACCCTAAGCCATGAAACTGCTTTTGGAAAGGATAGCCTAAAAAACAAACTGTCCCAGATATTTCTATCAGATTTAATCTTTGGCAGACATATACTCATGCATTCTTCATACACAGGTAAATGATAGTTAATATTCTTTCCAGAAGGATGCAGTTTTAATCTAATTAGATGATGGTTTGGTAGCTAGTTAATGACTCTAAAACATATAGACATGTTATTCCAAAGAATCATACTGTTCCACAAGCTGCATATGCTACTAGCACTGTTAAAGTGGCAAAGCAAGAAGTATGTTTTCACATGGAATACGAAAAAAAATACCCTCTGATGTGTTCTTGTGAAACATGCAATCTAAAACTATTTTTATTTCCCCCATATCTCTTAAATTTTTAGAGAAATACTCACATAAGCAGTTTAACAGGAAAATTAGCACTTCCAGAGCCTGAGACTTTTACAGTTATCCATTAGCTACCATAATAGCTAAAAGTGGCCAAACCCAACAGTAACAAGAGATTTGAATACGGAAGTGAAATATTACAACTGACCACCCATGAAAAGAAGTTTTAGATTTGTGGTTTTCAGGTTCAACAAACTTTTATACGTGCTTGTCATTGTTATAAGCTTGGTAGTCTGAGAGATGAAGAAAGACCCATCTCACAGTGAGCTCATAGAAACCTACCTGACAGCTGAAGGTGGGGGCAAGGGTTGGTGGCCCTCAAGCCTTTGAAATAATAACTGTGAATACCAAATCAAGCTGGATGGTTTTTGTCTGCTCACAGACATTCTGCCAACAGAGAAAAAGCCAAGTACATCCGATAAGCCCATCACCAAGCTGTCTTAATCTGCATAATGCAAGTGCTGTCACTAGCAGCCTGCAGCAACATCCTTTCCCTGCAACAAGATTGCCCTTACTTCTAAGGATATTATGTTTTGATGCAGCAGCCTAAGGGAGAACTTTTACCTAGCTGAAGATCCTGAAGAGCCCAGAAGCACGGTAGCAATCTCTGAGCTTGCGTGTGTTGCTTCCTTTGAAGTTAACCTATTTATACACCCCCATTCTTAAAAGCTAGTTGTGAGAGACTGAAAGAGTTAATGTCTCAAACATTGTGGCGAGGCAAGGCGAGGCAAGGCGAGGCGAGGCGAGGCGACGGCAGGTCGGCGAGCACGGGGTGGAGGAGACCGGGACCGGGACCGGGACCGGGACGTGGAGAACGCATCGAAGGACGCGCGGTTCCGGGTTCTGCCGGACTTCACCATGTGTGGCCAGAGATCACACAGGATTTAGGGGCCTTGCAACTGCCCGACAGACCCCTCACCACCATCCCCTCCCCCCCGCGCCTGCGCAGAAGATTGAGAACTTTCTAGAACAACTACCATGTAAGTCCTGAAGGGGCATACCTGGAGGCGGGGATTAACTTATAAAAGACACGCCCCCTCAGGGAACAGCGCGCGCGCCCACCAGTGGAGGATTGTCGCGTCTGTTATCGTCATTGCGGGATCCAAGGGTGGTGATACTTTTTCTTTCTCTTTCGTCCTCTCTTTGCCTCTCCTTTTCTCACTTCTCTCCCTCTGCTTTTCCAATATATGCAAGTTTGGGATTAATTGTGATGGGTTGGCTGGAAAATAGCTCCATTGCCAAATTGCCTTTGTTCGTTCATTGAGCTCGCCAGTTCGTTAAGTTTGTCCGTTTGTGGAATTCCCCAGTTAATAAAGTTGCTGGCCAGCCTGTTCCTCTGCGTCATTGTCGTGACTCTACCGACCACACGGCTCTGCCGAGCAGAGATCGGCCTTTGTCGGTACACAAACCATCGGGGAATCGAAAAGATTCACCCCTCTCGCAACCCACTGAGTGGGACGAGACACTAGCGCAAGAAAATACCACTTGTTGTAGCAGGTTAGAGTGATGTGCCAGCTATAGAAGTGGTTGGTTTCCCTCTGCCTCTTTCTCTAGCAGGATCTCATACTAGCTGCTTCAAGATGTCCAAGAACCTTTGCTTTGGATATGATAACTGAACCAGAAGAGAAACTGCTCCCTAATCCATCTTTGAAGGTACATCCACAACATCTTCTACCTTTGCCATAAATTTCAAGATTTTTTGCACTGACAATAGTACATAAAGCTCCATTCAGTTTTAGGCAGATTGTACTGAGGCACCAACATGAAATGTTTAAACAACAGGACTCAAATTTTACAGTCCTTAGTGGGAACAGTGCCTTGGTCCATTCTGCACATAATATTATCAAAATTAGACCTGACTTTGAATTCTGAGATTCAGATTGAGTTTTGCTATAAGGACCCTCAAAACCTTATGTCACATACTCTTCACCTTTCCATTCACTTTATCTCACCGCCCTCAGTTCTGTACTTTATTATAGCCCTTGTAAGAGTCTCGGAAATGTCAGAGATTGTGATCTCAAAAAAACTCTTTTTATATATGGATGTGTGCATATTTATGTATGAAAGGGAGAGGCAGAAGAATACTTGAAGCCTCCTGGCAGCAAGAACAAAGCTACAAGATTTAGAATTTTTTAACATTTGCAAAAAGTGTCTGTTAGCCTGCTGGTTGTAAATTAAATCAAAACATGAGTGAAGAGCATCCTACAGGCACAGAAACCAGAAAACCAAGTAAATATAGCTGATTTTTTTGTTTAATTACTACTTATTCCATGCTTAAATGTAGGGGGTTGTCTCTAGAAAGACAAAACTAACATTTATTTACATTTAGATTTTAATTCCTTGTATTCGCACTGTGTCAGAATCCAAAATCTTCATGTAAATTTACATGATGGGCCTTCCAATATGTTTGGTTTTGTTCCTGTTGTGGGGGAGATATGAACACAGAGGCCAGAGGCACAAAAGGCAGACAGCCATTTGAAAACTTGTTACACCACACAGCTTAGAAACAATGTAGTCCTCAAAAAAATTAAACCAGTTCTAGAATAACGCAATCAACTATTTTTACGAATGAGCCTGATCTTAAATCATTGCCACATTGTTGCTCAGTCTAAATCAGCTTAGTCTTTCCCTCTGTTCTGAAATAATGTTTGTCCCATTTTTGGGCTGATACTAACATTTTCCATAGGTTTGGTACTTGGATCCATCATGCCTATTGCTTATCTTCGCACCACATATAAACAATTCAGCATTGACCCTGTTTACCTTCCTTTGAGAGGTCCAACAACAGTTACACATTTTGTTTGCAAATCCTATCATTTACTAAGGGCTGAAATACAATCAGCCCAGCAATAACAGCTTAAAAATTCTCGGGAGAAAATGAAATCTCTTTGGATTTTTTCACTGAATCTTCTGACCAAACATATCTGACACATTTATTGAAGACAGTGTTTTGAATTGCTTTATTGTGGAATGGAATATAGAAGAGAGAAGAAGCTGTCATGAAATATGGAAAAGCACTGAGCTGGGGCTTTTCAGTCTCCACAGAGGGGCAATTGAGAAGATGGTGAGTCAACAGTAGAAAGAGGAGAGAATCAGCACGGAGATGGACACCAGTGGCAGAGCAATTCTTCAGCGTGAGCCTCCACTCCCTGACAGTGCACAGAGCCTTTTTTAAACAGCACGTACTGCAGAATCCCTCCTCCACACTACACACAAACTGTACAATTCATCCAAGCCAAGCAGGACAACTGTTATTTTTTTCCATGAATAGAGTCCTTATTCAAAAATCTTTCTGGATGAATTCACTGAGATTTGGAAACCTTATTCTAGCCTAGCAAACACCACTTTCATAAAGTCCCTTTATAAGTCTTGGCTAAAATTATGTAATAATGAGTTTAGATCCAGCAGCTAAAAAGACTAATTTTTACAATGAGGTCAGTAAGAGGGAGAAGATGATGACGTATAGTTTGGTGGCTGCAATCCAGTCCAAACAGTCAGCAAAGTAAAGTAAATAGTTCTAGTCTGGCTTTGGTCTGCCCTTCCTACATGCACCTGCTGAAAGACTCATTGAGGTACAGTATATGAAATTATAGTGCCCAGTGTGCATTACTAACATGTTTTGCAGTCACTGACAGTCATGAGTTTATAAAATATTAATCTGTTTGTTAAGAAAGAAACAAACAATTTATTTTTGTCACAGGAGATATTTATGATTTGTTTCCATTGTGCAGGTTGCACATACATACTGTCTCAAACAATAAAAAGCTAAAAATATAGTCTCTAAATATTATAAGACACACCTATGCAGAAAAAAATCCCACATTCACATATATTTTCCTTTTACTTGCTACTCAGGCTCCCAAATAGAGCTTTACACAGCCATATTGTACTCTAAGTTCCTGAAGAGAGAAAAAGAGCTTGAGGAAAGAGAGTTAATGCTCCTGCTGAGTTTCACTGAGTTTCATACATCCTTACACCCACAGCCACATCACTCAGTTCATGGTCCTTAAGATAACTTGAGGAAGCTATTATTTTGAAGCAGTCTTTCCTCAAAAAACAAATACAGTGTTTGGTATTAAAACTTCAAGCCTCACCTTTTAAGTACTTAGCAAATAGAACATTGCAATTTCAGCAGTTCCTTCAGTTCAAAACCTTCTTTTTCTGTCCACAGGGATGCTGACTGGCAGATGCCAGCATCATAGCACCATGGAATAAAAAGGATTTCAGTACAAGTAGGGTTAAAATTCCAGAACAGCCAGCCATGGTCACAGACTAATGTTTTGCATCCTAAAAAAAGATTAGGAGAGTCAGTTTTCTGCTGAAATATTTCTTGGAAAACTCCAATAAAGATGTGAATACACCTTTAGGTAGGATCTATCATGCACTGGAATGAACATAATGAAAAATGAACTGGAATGAAATACAGCTCTTGCAGTAGTCTGTACTGAAAGCAAGGGCATTTTTTTTGCTGAGTTCTTCTTCCACTTGCACCACTTCATATTTCTGATGCAGCTTTCCCACCATGATAAAGTAATTGCAAAGTTGTAGAGGTAGAGGAGAATTTAGATATCTCCCCAAGTCTACTGCACATTCTGATTTTGCAAATAAGAATGTCAACTCTAGGCTGGAAGATCAGGTCACCATCTGTGCCTACTCCACATGTTCTGATTGATGCCTGCTGTGACAGGACTACTCATTTCAACAGACCACACTGCCAGTCATTCCTTCTGGAGTTAGCAGGTATGGAGAGTGGTCAAACACCATTTTAAAATGTAGGGGTTTATTTTCATAAGGGAAAAAAAAAAAAGGCCAGCAGTGATTTTAAAGAAGCTAATAACTTTAAGGATTGGTTTGAAATTATTCTTGACATTTAAGGACTGTGGTACTTCTCACTAAATTCAATGGTATGTTCTGGGAGTTGGCTGCTGCTGCCTGTGCATTTCCATGATTAATGTCTCATAACTAATAAAATGGGCTTTGAGGGGCCACTGAAACTTTCTGCAACCAAGGTGACCTGGCTATTGGAGAAATGTCAAGTGAAGATATTTGCAATGCAACTCCGCATATCAATAACTGTATTACATATCAGGTTAGGCAAGAACTATTGTCTCAAAGGAACCTTGTTATAAAAGGTAAAAGCTCTTCAATACCTGTCAGTAAATCATTCCCTGCAGCCACAACTCTGACTTTACTATATAGTAGAGCTGTGGTGCTAAGTTTCACTCCACGTTGCAATGGGCTAAACGCTGATTAATTCCTCTGTAAAAGGTGACCAGTGTCGTGGCTTCCATGGTGTATCTGAGAGTTTGGCTAAGTTATATTTAGGTATTATGAAGCAGGGATCACAGATGCACTGCCAGCTTGCTCCTTAGGTATAAAGTCACTAACAAGAAAATATTCATCATGACATCAGTCTCTAGCTACAGACAAGTTTATATTGAATGTAACTTCATACAGACATTGCCATGAACTATCAACATTTTTAAATACTACTACATTCATTAAGAGAGCTGTCCTTTGTCTCAGTAAACACCAGTTTTGTCCTTGTAAGTATTAGTTGCAAATGTAACTAAAAACTTTAGTTGTTCCTACATGAATGAAGTTGAGCCGTTATGTGATACTCTATCCAACCAGACAAAAGAGAGCAAGGAGAGAACACAGTTATTTATTGATAGCTTACATTTAACCTTACGCTCTTTGGGATGCTGTCTTTTTATTTGCAATTTTGTGCATTACCTCGTACCATAGGACTTGGTCCAAACCAAGACTCTCAAGTATGGGGTTTTTTGATATTGTATAGATTCTTTTTTCCAGTATTTTTTACTACTTGCTTCCAATACCTCAATGAATAGGAAGCTGTAAAGATAGCAATACAAATAATTTTTTTTCCCTGTCTGAGTTTTGCTGGGATTTGTAGATGTTAGAAAGTTGGAACCGCAGCTTTGATTGTTCTGACCATTGAAACTGCAATGCCTCACTGCCAGTCCCCTCAGACAAATAGTACATGTATACAAATGGTACACAGACATGTGATGAATCCACAATGCACTGACCAGCATGGGCATGAAAAGATCAAGAACATGGTTGGTTAGTGTATGCACTTGTTCAACACTTTGCTTGACACTTGCATCTCTGTTGTGGTTTACCCTGGCAGGCAGGTAAACACCACACAGCCGTTTGCTCACTCCCCACGCAGTGGGATGGGGCAGAGAATCAAAAAAAAAAAAGGTAAAACTCATGAGTTGAGATACAGACAATTTAATAGGACAGAAAAGAAAGGGAAAATAATAATGACAAAAGAATATACAAACCCAGTGATGCACAATGCAATTGCTCACCACCCACTGACTGATGCCCACCCAGTCCCCAGGCAGCGGACCCCCAGCCAGCTTTTCCCCTAGTTTATATACTGAGCATGATGTCATATGGTATGGAATATCCCTTTGGTCAGCTGGGGTCAGCTGTCCCAGCCGTGTCCCCTCCCAACTTCCTGTGCACTCCCAGCCCACTTGCTGGTTGGGGCAGTGTGAGAAGCAGGAAAAGGTGTTGACTCTGTGTAAGCGTGCTCAGCAGTAACTAAACCATCACTGTATTATGAACATTATTCTCATCCTAAATCCAAAACACAGTACTATACCAGCTGCTAGAAAGAAAATTAACTCTATCCCAGCCAAAAAAACCTCCTAAAATATTTCTTTGCACAGATTTGGCACAAGAAATATGACCTTTTGCTGTGTTAAAAACATTTTACATTTTGTTCTTATTGTTGAGATTTCATAAGATTTTTGTTTGAGGAGATGACTGCAGTTCCAGACAGATATACAGGTGCCAAATCAAGTCAGCATGCTTGAATAGGAGTTCTTTCATAGGGTACATAAAGGACCACTCAGAGTGGAAAAATTCAAGAAAATCTACCTAGAAAGGAATCAAAGCTCTGCCTGTCATTGAAAGGACGACAGAGGGATACAGACAAATTGGCTCTGTAACCACAACAGCCAGCAGATCGTTATTTAAACATCCAAATAGATGTAACTCCAGGCACCTAAAAAAAAAAGACACAAAGTGGCAACAGAAATCCAGAACAAGTGAATTGATGAAGGATTTTGAAACTTTAAGCAACCCTGGGGCCTTGCACAGTATTTAGAACGTTCCTATGTAGACCACTTACATTAACTTTAGCTCAAATTTGGGATCAGTTCAGAAAAGGAGTAATAAATTACCAAATAAGGCATATCTAGGTAGTACGCTATACTAGTGTTAAAGTTACCTTCTGTAGGTCACTCCTATGTCACCTGAATAGCTTTTCAGGATCCACAAAATGCTTGCTCACAAAACTTTCTATGTTGTGAAATAAATCCCAAGATTGGGACTATTGCAATACAAAGGTAAGGACAAAATTTGTCAGTGTTTACTCTTTAAGTCAGATTGATCATCACAATGAGTTATGAACCATACAACATTGATTCTGACAAATGAGACATGAACACAGCAGCAAAATTCCTATTATACAAGGGTAGAACAAGTCCCTTTAGGCATTTCAACTTCAAAGTAAGTCAATCAGAAGTTGAATGATTGACAAATTCTGAAGCTACAATTGACCTGCAGCCATGCAGCACTAGGAAATGTAAGAGTCTCACTTCTTTACAAGGGAAGTTATATTTAATTCTAATTCATACAAACAAATACCCTATCAGCATCCCGGGACAAACATCACCACTGAGATGATATGGCTCCTGGAAGATAATTTTTTATCCAGAATGCTGTCAATCGCTGATACAAGTATCTCTAAAAGCAGAAGTCACAGCACTTAATCTCATCAGTTCAATAGACAAGAATAAAAAACAGACCTTTCCAGACATCCCACAGAGTAAAGTCTGATAAACTTCAAGTTATCTGGTCTGGTAAAATTTTAAGATATCTTACAATGGCTTTTTAGGTTAGAAGCCTCTTTTATTTGCATTAGGTTGAAAATAAATTACTAGGAAGAACAAGTGGATGAGGCCTCCTACAAACAGGTAGGAGCAGTCACATGTCGACACGCCCTGGGGGACTTCGACTGCCCTGGTGTTTACCAGAGAGAAAAAACAAGCAGGACATAAGCAATCCAGGAGGATTGCCCATGGAGGACATCAATGACAGCTTCCTGACCCAACTGATAGCGAAACCAACAAGGAGAGGTGCACTGCTGGACTTCATACTCAAAAACAAGGAGGGGCTCAGTGGGGATGTGCAGGTTGAAGGCAGCCTTGGCTGCAGTGACCATGAGATGGTGGAGTTCAGGACCTGGAGAGGAGGGAGTGAGCAGGGCAAAAACCAAGATCACAGCCCTGGGCTGCAGGAGAGCAGACTTTGGCCTCTTCAAAGATGTGCTTGGAAGAGTGCCACAGGATGAAACCCTAGAGGGAAGAGGGGCCCAGGAAAGCTGGTTAATGCTCAGGGATCATCTCCTTAGAGGATGCTCAAGAGCAGTCCATCCCAATGAAGAGGTAGTCAGGCAAAAATGTCAGGAGGCCTCCCTGGATGATCAAGAAGCTCTTGGCCAAACTCAGTCATAAAGAGGAAGCATTCAGAAGGTGGAAGTGGGGGCAGGTAAGCTGGGGGAAATACAGTGACAGTGTCTGAGCATGCAGGGATGAGGTTAGGAAAGCCAAAGCCCAACCTGAATCTGGTAAGGGACAGAAAAGGCAACAAGAAGGGTTTCTATAAATACATAGGTGACACAAGGAAGGCTAGGGAAAATATGGGCCCACGGCTGAACAGGGCAGGGGACCTGGCGACACAGGACATGGAAAAGGCTGAGGTACTGAAGGCAAGGCTGGCCTTCCTGAATCCCAGGTCTCAGCGAGCAGGGGGACAACCTGGAGCAAGAAAGGCTTACCCTTGGTGGAAGAGGATCAGATCAAGGAATGCTTGAACAAACTGGACAGACATAAGTGCATGGGCCCTGATGGGAGGAACCCACAAGGGCTGAGGCAGCTGGCTGGTGTCATTGCAAGGCATCTCACGATAATCTTTAAACAATCATGGTAATGAAAGAAGTGCCTGAGGACTGGAGGAAAGCCAATGCCACTCCTCTCTTCAAGAACGGTAAGAAGGGGGATCCAGGGAACTACAGGTCAGTCAACCTCACCTCGATCTCTGGAGAGGTGATGGAGCAGCTAATCCTGGGAACCATGTCCACGTACATGAAGCAAGAGAAGGTGATCAGGAGTAGTCGGCATGGATTCACCAAGGGGAAGCCTTGCTTGACCAACCTGATAACCTTCTATGACGAAATGACTGGCTTGGTAGAGGAGGGAGGAGCAGTGGATGTTGTCTCCGCTGACTCCACTAAGGTTTTTGAAACTGTCTGCCCATAGAGAGATGACGTCCCCATAGAGAGGCTCATGAAGCATGGGCAGGATGAGTAGACAGTGAGGGAGACTGAAAACTGGCTGAATGGCCAGGCCCAGAGGCTGGTGATCAGTGGCACGGAGTCTAGCTGGAGCTCAGTAAGTAGCAGTGTACCCCAGGGCTGGCTACTGGGTCCAATGCTGTTCAACATTTTCATTAATTATCTGGATGAAGGGGCAAGAGTGTACTTGCAGCAAGTTTGCTGATGATACAAAACTGGGAGGAGTGGGTGGAACACCAGAAGGTCGTGCTGCCATAGAGTTGGACCTTGACAGGCTGGAGAAATGGGCTGACAGGAACCTCATGAAGTTTAACAAGGAGAAGTGCAAAGTCCTGCCTGTGGGAGGGAACAACCTTGTGTACCAGTATATGCTGGGGGCCAACAGGCTGCAAATCATCTTTGCAGAAAAGGGCTGGGGGTTCTGGTGGACACCAAGTAGAACACAGGCCAGCACTGTGCTCTGGTGGCAAAGAAACCTAACGGTGTCCTGGGCTCTGCATGAGGAGGAGTGTTGCCAGCAGGTCGAGGGAGGTGATCCTTCCCATTTATTCAGCACCGGTGAGGCCTCATGGGGAGTACTGTGCCCAGTTCTGGGCTCCTCAGTACAAGAGAGATGGAGCTACTGGAGGGAGTCCAGCGAAGGACCACTAAGACGATGAAGGGGATGGAGCACCTTTCTTGTGAGGAAAGGCTGAGACAGCTGGGACTGTTCAGCCTGGAGAAGAGAATGTGTGGGGGGGATCTTATCAGTGTGTATATATACCTGAAGGGAGGGTGCAAAGAAGATGGAGCCAGGCTTTTTCCAGTCGTGCCCCATGACCGCACAAGAGGTAATGGGCACAAACTGAAACACAAGGGTTCTGTATGACCATTGGTAAACACTTTTTTACTGGGAGGGTAACTGAGCACTGGCACAGGTTGCCCAGAGAGATGATGGAGTCTCCATCCTTGGAGATCTTCAAAAGCCATCTCGACATGGTCCTGGGCAACCAGCTCTAGGTCAATGTGGTCCAACCCCCCTGCTCAGCTCAACCAGGGGGACCAGATGAGCTCCAAAGATGCCTTCTAAACTTAGCCCTTCTGTGATTCTGTGAGTATGCACACATACAAGTTTAAGAAATGGGGTTCTGTGGATGCTAAGACAAAGAAGATAGGTGGGAATATATTGGATTCTGCTGAAATTACATTATTTTGGTGCAGGTGTCAAGGGCTCCCTGGGGGGCTGGGCAGGTGTCCATTGATATATTTTTTAAGTAGCACTTCCATGTATTACTATTTCAAGAGCAATCATGTTCTTGCATAGTAGCCCTCTACATGGGTTTTGCTGGCTACCCCCAAGCTCAAGGGTGGATATGTGGCAATATGGGCTGATCACAAAATGGGTGTCTAGGAGGTGTGAACATCAGGAAACACTTTTACTGTGAGTGTGGCTAAGCACTGGCACCTCCAAAAACAAGTCATATTTGAAAATGGTCATATCCCCACAAGGTGATCTTTTTTGAATGGGATTCTATTTATCAGTGGATAAATCAGAAATACTGAGATTATAAATAAAGCCAAGAAGAAGGCAAGAAAAAACAGGAAGCAAAAAAAGGTTTTAAAGATTCAGGTGACTGGAAGTAAAATCTAAAATCTTTCAGCTGATGGCTGGCAGCTGCAATGGAGTAAGCACAAATCTCTTCTGCCTTCATCACCACATCTATTTATAAGCAAAACAACAGAAGCTTTGTTAGACTGTCTCTGATGATGTAGGAGGTTGATCATGATGCAGGCAACAGGGCATTCTTTTGGTGATTTTTCACCATGCTAGTGAAAAATACATTTACCTAAGGCTGGAAACAAAGCCACTCAACATAGAAAAAGAGTAGAAAAGGGAAAAGGGACCTTTTATCCTTCTGCTGAAATAGATTCCCTGGTGTGACCTCACTTCTTACAAATACTGCAGGTGCTATGGCTGGAATGATGGTGTTCCTAAAGGCTGGCAGCAGCAATAATTCAGAGTAGTAGATGGGCTGCTTTAAACCATTTCAGCCTTGCTTACAATACTGCTTTCATAAACTAACATTATGAGCTGTGCTTCGTGTTTTGTATTATTCTTTAAGGATGTGATATAGGATGTCAAAGCCAGCCCTGCCACTGTCTATATGTGTGCTCTGAACAAGTACAAGATTTCATCTTTCTGTACCATCAGACTGACACACAGGAACAGTAAATTCACCTTGAGGAGGCAGGGTGAAAATTTCACTTTAAGTAATAGATTGGTCTAGCCTTCTCAAATTGCAGTATAATTTTCAAAATTTTAACAAGAGGAAAAAATATGATAGTGATCAGCGCTATAGTGTTTCATAAAATCAGACTACAGTAGGACAACTATCCATCTACACACTGCTGTCTTTTCCCTTATCCTGTTAACTGAGTCAAGAAAAAAAATCTAAATTTCCCATAAGGAGAACAAATGCAGTGTATTAAACAAAGAACACACAGCCCAAATAATGGTCCTTGAAATGAAGAATTAAAATGAGACATGAAAGTACTGAGGTATTTGGTATTATAAATAGAATTGTTGCACTTTCCAGGATGGACAGCAAGATTCCTAACAACAAACAAAAATACCTACTACCAAGAAAATAACCACACCTGTTGGGAAGGAGACTGTGCTTAGTATTCCAGGCCCACTCTCTGGTAAGTGTAATTTTTCAATGTATACACAATATTCTCATATATCTTCTAATTATCACTTCTGCCTCTTGCCTGTACATTAATATGAAGAGATAAGGGTATGTTAATGCAAGAAAATGAGCACCCTTGAAGTTATCTCTCTGCCATTCATTTAGCAGAGGCTTTTTTTTGCTTTTAAAGGATAGAATTTTTGAAGGGAAGTTTGTTCTTTATCTCTTCTTTTCTCAGACAAAGATGGAAAACACAGTAATGGAATCCTCTTTTAGAAGGGCCATACACTGTTTTTGAGTGTCATTGTCAGTTCTGCACTTGTGCAGAAATGGCCAGGAATACTTAAAAGAGCTAATGCTGTTATTATAGCTACTGCTGAGCAGAAACGGAAGGAGTATAAATGGAGACACACAGAGGGGGAACAGGTCCTTTTGGCTAGGTTAAGGATTGATTTGCCGTCCTAGAGCTCCATTTGCAATAGAGAATGTTTAAATTGGGCCTCTGTTTAGAAGAGGGGTAAGGATAGAGAAGGAAAACTGTAGGAACAAACTTTGAACTTCAGTTCTTAAGTTCCTCAAAATTTAAATTAAAATCCAGCATTTGGAATAAGACCACTATGCAGTTTGTTACAAGGGACAGAAAAATGGATGGAAGCTATGATCTTAACCTAGAATTTGAATACTGGATTTTGTTTGGACTTGTTGAATTAAATCTATCATCATACCCATTTTCTCCATTTGCTATTAACAAAGGAACATTTGGTGTCAAATAAGTTGGCTTTCATTCTTATTCAGGAAATATTTCAATGCCTTGAAAGTTTTTGGTCTGCATGTATTCATACTGTTCATCAACCATTTGCACAGTTCACCTATTAGAATCTGAGCTTATCCTATTTTTTTAGTTTGTACTAGTACACTGTCATCTCTAGAATGAACACCCAGCACAATTAAATAAAATATTTCATACTTACCCACTATTACATCAAGTAGGTATAAAAGCATATTACAGATGGCCAGACAAGTTGTAGTTGAAGGCCATTTCACCTGTTCATAAGCTGTCATACTGTAAGCATTCTGGCTGATGTTTTCCATAAGGCTAATATTCTGAGTGTTATTTTACTGTTAAACTTTATAAAGAGGAAATGTCATCTTTGCTATGGTTGCGAAAATCTTTTTTAGAAGTTTGAGAGTAGAGACATTATATGCTACAAGAATGTTTTCCACATATTGGTGGTGTGCGTTTTGCTGGAGGCATTGACTAAATATAACTAAATTAAGAGCTATGTTTCAAGAAAATAAATAATTCAGGATAAAATTCATAAAATTTGAATATCAGGTTAAAGAGAAGTTTTAGACTTTGTGGGCAGCAGGTGTAGCAGAACTGGACACAGTCCAAGAATGGGCCTCACCTCTTTCATTTATCATTCTCCTATTTATATGTAGCTTTTTGAGCTCCTTTACTATGTCCACTTTACATACTTTACAAGGTCATACTTTACTATGACGTTGTTTTGAAAGCTCCTAACTTTCAAAACAAGGTCATAGTACAAGATATTAAATCAATTTTCTTTTCCTAAAGAAGTCTGTCTGGAAAAGTGACTTATATTTCTGTTTTCTAGGTGTAGAGCCTCAATTATGCTATATGACATATTGTTCAAATTAGACTGGGCTACCCAAGAAATCTAGATCCTCCTTTAAAATAAGCTGGTTTTAACCATTACTTCACTATTTCTTTGTAAGCTACACATCTGACCAAGTCGAATCAAAACTTGAATTTGGGATGACAAATACCTAGAAGAAACTTTAAGGAGCGGTTTGCAAAACAGGATCCATCTATAGAGATTTTCCAGTAAATAGTTATAAATAATGATAGACATTATAAACATTATAAACAACCCCTGGGTACTTTGAAAACAGAAAGAGAGGCTGAACCTCATAGCATAAATTACTTACTGGAAGTACATGATACTCAGTAAGCACAATGTAACTGCAAGACTAATATTAAAATCAACTATATGCTCACCAGCTGTCACCAATACTGCATTTGGAGGCATGTGCACCTAACCAAGAAGCCTAACTAGCACAGTGCTAGTTTGAAACAGCTGGCAAAATCTTTTTCCTTCCATTCCTTTTGAACTATAGCACTTCACTGGTAAATGTTTTGCTGAACAATTTGTGGAGCTCACAGTGTGAGTCCTTATAATTAGAATGATTTTGTGACACTGCTGACAGCACCGTACCTGCACTTTGTCAAACTGAACCCACTCATCTCTGAAATAAATAGATTAAATGAAGCTGTTAAATTCAAGTGCATGTCAGAAAAGTTATTCATCTGTCCTGAAATGCATGACTACATGTTCTAGTAAAAAGACTGAAAAATTTAGTTCCATGGCCCCACTAATTTTATTGCAGCTAATTATATATTGTACTTCATGGAGGTGATTCCTTCAGATATCGCTTATTACCCATAATGGAGTAACTCCTCACTGAGAGTTAATTTCCAGAAGTAAATTGATCCAGAAAAACGGTTTAAGTCCTTTCTGGCTGTAATGGGAGAAAATCAGTCACACAGTGAAGGCTGTAACCTAAATTATTTAGGGATAGGAGAATCAAAGTTGTTTTTCTTGGTTTTTCAGAGGAATTATTTCAAAGGAATGACTGAGTTCTGTATTTCAGCAAGATCTGACACAATAGCCAGTAAGTGGTCTAGCAATCCACAATGGCCAATTAAATTTTTTTAATGCAGCTTTTCAATAACACGCAGAGATCTCATTTAGTAGGTCATGGATTACTAAGAATGAACCTTAAAGATATTGCCATTGATCTTACTGTGAAAGCTCCGAAGAACTGTGCACCTACAGATAGCTACGATTTCATCCACACTCCTTTTCCATTCACATGCGATAGCTCGGTACACACAAAATCCTTAGGAAAAGATATGAAACTATTTCTTAGGCACGTACCACAACTAGAACTTAGGAATAACTCAAGTCAGGTCATACCTATTATGTTGAATTCAAGGCTGCAAAAGTAATTAGCCTTTCTCATGATCAATTCAGGTGAATTCCTTTGAAACTTTTAAGATAATGAATCCACATTTCAGTATATATGTAAATGAAAGGCTTTTGAACCAACAAGGCAAGTAAGTAGGACCTGACTGATAGCAATTCTGATAAATTTCAATCAGTTCTTGTTCTATCTGCCTTCGTCATCATTTGTTACAGTATTCTTTTTTTTTAAATATTAGACCTTATAACACAGCATTCAAGTATTTTCTAAGGTACAGAGTGTCATCACATTTTCTTTCTTACTCCTATATGAAGAAACAATTTATTGTCTTGTAAAATACTGGGAGATTTTATTCTATTCTTAATTGAATTTAAGTAGGTGTATTTGAGATAAGTGATGGTACTTTTGGAGAGCTGCAGGCATGATGGCTTGGATCCAGCTTCCAATGAAGTAAATGGAAACACTTCAACTGATTTAATGGGTCTTGGATTTGATCCAAAGTGCACTTTGACTTAATTGAACTATTCCTGGGAGTTAGTGCAGTACCTACTTGAGTACTCATATGCAATGAGTGTTTGTAAGATCTAGCCCGTAGAAGTGAGCATCTGAGAGACAAGAAGAGCCACTCTCATGGTACGACTAGTTAAAAATCACAAGAAATAAGAACTGTGAAAGTTTTACAAAAGGAAGAATATTTTTATATTAATGCAGCAGAACAACACATTAGGAATTTACCTTTCACATTTCTGTGAAACATCAGTATAAATCTGTACTTTTTCACGTTATTACAAGCTAAACTCCCAAGGGATTGAAAAAATAGATGCAGAACTGGGTCTTATAAATCTGGTCTTGTAGCTAACTATAGTAATTTCTTGCTATAGTTATTTAATGATACAAAATAATCACTATATACTCTCTTTCACTCCTGTGAGATCTGTTTCCCTCTTTACCATCTGTGATAAGATCATCAGTATAGATAAAATACTGAAAATATGGCTTAATATAATCTCAATCATAATGTGCTAGACTATATTACTCTGAAGCTGTTTTTACAAAACTGTGACACAATGCCTTTCCCAATTCCCTATCCACTGCAAATGTGAAATGCCTTCAAAATGATTCATTATGAGCCATCTCCATTTGGTCTTTAAACAAAAGATTTTTGAAGTTTGTCAACCTCTGTGTTAATTTCCAATATATATCCATTTTTTCCTTCTGAAACAATGGTGTTCTGCCCTCAAAGCTTAACTTTGTTTCACAGAAAAATTAAACAAGATTGAAAGGTGTTTCACAGTTAGTACAATAATCAGAGTTTTCTGACCTTCTCTTTCAAGATATCACAGATCTTAACCAGTGTTCCTAAAAGCTCTGAAAACGCCACATTTTCTGCTGTGGCATAACAAGAAAACTCAGTTGCCAGCTACAGCTGTGGAGAGCTAATACTGAACATTGATGCCATTGCATTTCCAAATAATGAATCTGCCTGAGCCACAGTGGGGTGCACACTTGGTTGCAATAAAAACCTAACCTGGCTGAAACCACTACCTGGGACAGAAACCTGCTGGCTGCCAGACAACTCTGTTCTATGACATTTGGCCCTCATGTGCGGTCAGGCACTGTCCGATCGCTTTTCCACCAGCTCTGCCCAAGTACCTTTGTCACCTCTGCTCAGTCAGCTCTGTGCCACTGCTAGTTCATCATGAGATGGGTTGCCATCACAGATGTACAAATGTACATCTGTGCCCATATAGATGTACAGATTGTAGTCAATCATGACCTCCCGAAAGTGCAGCACCTTCAAAAACCCACTGCATAACAAAATATTATACAACCCAAACCTCTCCAGAAAGCCACCGTTTAAATCCCTCCTCTGTGAGGAACTTTGACTATGTGGCTGTACTAGGCTGGTATGTGAAAATCCACTGCATGAGACACAGAGTGACCTCTTAGCTCCAGATATATCCAGCCAATTGTCCACGCAAATTAAACATGAATGCGGCTATTAAAGAATTGCAACAAAACAACAGAATTCAGAAGTACAAAGGTGGGAAAAAAGTTCCAGAAGGAGAAATTACATCTGTTTGAACTGTAGAGAAAGAAATTAAGTTCAGTGCAAAATTACTCCTAGCCTCGAGTTTACAATTTGCTTATTTTTCCTGTCTTCCCCTGCCCAGCTCTTTCTTCTATATAGTCTCTCTTTCTTTTAGTCCTTTTAATTCTTTTCAATTTCAAAGGATCTCCCCATTCCTTTTCACTAATGCTACCTTATATATCAAGGTATTTTCCACACTCTATTTGTGGCTCTCCATGTATTTCTCCTTGTATATTCTGTCTCTTTCGATTTTGGAAGCTATGATAAAATAAATCACTGAAGAGGCAGGTTAAGTTGTTATTATCAAGTAACTCAGCTGTGCCTGGCATTGAACCAAAGTAGCTAGGTGCAGGGGAAATCTGCATGTGTTACCTCCACAGCCAGCGATCCCTGCAGCCCCCCACAATCTGCTATACAAACTGACTGAATAATAGTATTTGGCATGCTATGGATACATTTCCTTTCATATACACAAATTCAGAAGGCAAACTTTTCTGAGCAAAATCAAAGCTACAATATAATGCAATAAATATTTTCCATCCCTTTTCAAGACGTTCAGTGTTTCTTACATGTCATATAGTACAGAATTAACTGCTGTCCAGCACTCCTCTGCCAAATATGCCAGTATAATGTGTATTTCAAAGCATTTACATTTGTTATTTTTCCAAATTTTATGCATTGGATTGAGTTAATCTAAAAAAGCCTCTAGTTCAACAGTATTAACAATGTAGTAAATGGACCACTTCCTTTCTCTTTAAGACTTTTGCAGCTGTACTCTAAGGTCTAACAATTAACAGATCTAAGGATAATCACAGTAGCCTAGTAAAATTGGAGTTAGGTGCCAAAGATTACATCAATAAGAGACAGTACAGATGCAGATTAAGAGCTGCAAATTGCAGTGACCCATGACTAGAATTGGCTTAATTTCAGTTGCATTATAGCTGAACTGTACTTTGTTAATGTCATGCAGGCATTGACACATGAACAAGCAGGTAAACCAACATGACAAGGATTAAATGTAAGACAAAATCACTGGGCTGCTTAATACATGGCTTTTAATGCACTACAGTTATATGCATAACAGGCTGAGTGGTAATACCATTCTCTTTGTATTCCTTTCTGTGGCTAGACAATACAATCTTCTGTTAGATGGCTGTGTAACACTGACCAGCCATTTAAGCTTTCTACCTATAATTTGCATGTTGACTTTGCATGTATTAAGAAGGCTGGTATTCAAAACACACTTGAACAAGGTCCTTATATGCCTCCTGAAACCCTGCTTCCATTCCTATTTTTCTTGCTATAGAAATAAATACGTAACATTGTCACAATTTTAATATTTGGAACATATAAAAATCAAGAACCTCCTCTCCCCTTTAGAAGTATCATGTGAAAAGTGAATACTATAGCTATGGCCATAGATTATACAGCCACAAAGTCTGATAGGACCACCAGGCTTGGACCCCTGGATATGTCAGGCCAATAAGTCTACCGAGACAGAGTACTGCAGTTGTGCTGTAGCACTGCAGTGCTTTGGAGACTTTAAAATGCGAGCTGAAGGGAAGCAACAGGAGATACCAAGTGTCACCAATGCACAGCTTTCAAGAAACCAGTGGGCAATGTCTGTCCCCACAAGTCCAGCAGCTGATCTTCATTCAGCACTGCAAAGGGAATGAAACTCCTCAAGATCCCCATCACTCTACATGGAGAGAAAGTCTTTCCAGAACTTCAGTACATCCACCAGCTTTACCTGGTCACGACACACTAGCCAGGCAGTTAAGAAACAAAAGTGCCTGCACTGTCACTAGCTGCTGCTTCTAGTTCTGTAGCAGCTAGATCATAAATTTGCTGTATGAAAAAGTGTGAGGAAACAACCTACAGAATTTGTCTGAGCATCAAAATTTAGAAACCACAACAACACATGCAGGTTCTGCAGCTCTGGAGCAAGATTACTGGTTCTTTTTAGAAACTGATAGCTACATTGCAGGCCTGTGCAGCATTTAAGAAGGGAGTGATCTGGAAGATATGCAGGTTCATCACAAAGACCACAAGAGATCACAGTGATTATTTAATTCCACCATTTCCCCAGGAGCCACAATTTCTCTGGGAAGATAGAGTAAACTAACTCTTAGAATGATAAATTGAGTGACTGCAAGGAATTGCAAGGTCAGTTCAAGTATCTTTTCGTCTAATTAAGCTCATCTAACTTCTCTGTTGAATTTGACTTTTTGATGAAAATTCCAGCATTTTGAGTCATCATATGAGAAGACAGAAATAACCCTCACAAGTCTTTTCCACACCCAAGCACATTTGGTTGCAATAAACATTTGTACCAGCTTGTAATAAAATTCTGTAATCTGATATAGTATCTCCACATATCATCAGCATCTAGTAATTGCTGTTACTTAATCTCTGATCTTGCAAATAGTTATGATTATTAAGATAGTGCTGTAACTTTAGAAACAACAGGCTTATTTATTTAAATGACACTACCCATATGACTGATTTCAGAACTGGCATGTCAGCAACAAAAAGCCAATATGGCAAAAGAGCATTAAGGAAAATTGATGATCCTTAAGCCATCTTAGATCAGTCCCACTTCAACAAACAAGATTTTCCCTTCATATTCCCTGGAGTTTATGTGGACAAGTTTAAACAGAAGATGACTTTATTTTCTGAAGTATTATGTTGACAATGCTATTTCCTCACAAACATTTTTGTGATGGAAATTAAAACTTGAGCAAAATTAGAGAAAATTGAGAACTAGGTGAACAATTAACCGAACTAGCTTGCAAAGACATACAGCTTCTTCCTAAAAATGTTTAATAAAATTTTAAAATAGGAATTTAGGAGAAGAATGTTTTCAATTCCAGCAGTTGGACTGCTGATTAAAGTCTTACTTGTACTTTGTTCCTGAAATGAAAAAAAAGTGCAATCATTTCTTTCGCTTTTAAGAACTGGAAAAAGGTAAATAAAATATTTCAGATCCTACTGTCAAGATGATTAATCACTCAAACTATAAGGAAAAAAAAAGTATAATTATCCAATAAAACTGGAGAGTCTACCAGTAACAAAAAAGTACTTTTCTAAGAAGAATTAGTTAAAAAAAATCCATAGATAATGTAGTCCATCAAACTTGATGGTGTATTTTGATGGGAAGCAGCTCAAATTCAGGCCCCAAAACTTAGGTCAATGAGACTGAATATTCAGGACCTGATTTTTATAGAGCACTTCTGGGCAAAATTGACAGAAACTGTCAAATATACAACTTTGTTCTTCTGAATAGTATGATATTTCAAGAATATCAGCATCACAAAACATGCACAGTATTTAGTCTGAGTTAATACAATCTGAAGTCAACACTGAACTCCACAGCTTTTTTTTTTTTCCCTTTTTTTAATTTTAAATTGGTAATTTTATGGTATTCACAACACAAAGGCTTTGTAAGAGCAGCTCCCCATTAAAAGTTTCTACACTGGTTCAGAAATTTGGTAGTATGACATGGTGTTCTGCTTTCACTTCAGCTATTGCCTTATTATTCGGATCTGCCCAGCTCTATTTCATAATGGTAATAGCCTTATTATGCTTCTCCTGTAGTTAAAGACATAAAGCATTCACACAAGTCTCTCATCTATTTTGAGAAAGAGCATTTAATTTGGCAATTTACACATTCATTTCCCTTACCTAACCAAAGGAGTCCATCAATCTTACGGTTTATTAGATACAGTAAAATCTGGCTTAAGTTTGTATAAATAAAGTGGTCACTGCTACAAATAGAGGTCAAACATGTATTTTCTTTTTTTTCTTTTTTTTTTTTTAACCTTTTTACAATAGAAGGATTATCTTATCATTTTATTCTTGAGGTAAGAACACTTAAACCACTGAAACACAAGGAGGGCAACCATGCCAAATTTAGGCAATTCTATTACCTTAAGTGGAGTTCTGACCTTGACAACATACTTTATTCCTTGGAGAGAAACCCATCTACAGATCCGCCTGAAGTGCTTTAAATCCTTACAGGTGAATTATGCCAAACTTATTGGAGTAGCTTGTATTACCCTGATATTCAGCTGCTGTCATTTTCAACTGTGAACCAGAAGTTTACCAAACCCTATACAGGCTGCAGAGATTCAACATTCATTTAAAAAAACAAACAAACCCCCCCCCAACCGCACTGCACCATTGTTCCTTGCAATAGGTAGTATTTGAATTTATTACAGCAACCCTTTTACATTTACTACATTCCAGCATTTACTTTTACTAATCTTTTTTTTTCCTGGCAGGAAGCCATGATGTTATTGCTTTATATTCCTAGTCAATGTTAACCCAACTGTAAAATAAATTATGTGAGCTATTTTAGAAACACTGAAGTGGCAAAATGCTACAGTAGAAAATGTAGTAAAATGTCCCCTTTTTAATCATCCAAATCAGACTTGCCAGAAAGTATAGCTACAGCAAAATTATTGTTGCATATGAGAGCCATTCTCAGGAATAGAATAGGCAATATTTGGATTCTGAAGTGCTAAATAAGCTATAAAACTTTATCACTCTGTATTTAAACTTCTTATTCTCTGACAAGTGAATGTAGTTTCTCTCTGGAAGAACAGAAAAGCCTCAAAGAGCCACAAATTTCTGTAAGAAAAAGTCAATTATAGTTCACTAATTTTTTTGGAAGGCAAAATGGTAATCTCCTTTTTGCTGCTCTCCTTCCCCCCTCCTTGTTTCCAGGAGAGAAACATACTGTCTCTTAAATAGGCCATGGAGCTTCCCTGCAATAGATTTCAAGTCTCAAACCTCCATTTTGCAGTAAGGGTTTATCAGGTAGCATACAGCTTCACATACCAGAAAAAATGGCTTGCTTTCTGGAGCTTCCAACCCACCTACACCATGCAGCAAGTCCTGTGAAAAGACAATAAGACAGAAAAGGGCTTTATTGCCATGACTGTGGTGAATCCAAATCTATTACTTTCCAGCCATCTGAACCACATACTTAGGTAAGGTGGGAATAGAGAACAACCAGCCAAAGGAGTCACTACTTATTGCATTGTCATTAACATAGCACGTGTATTTATTTTAAAGTCATATATGAGCAGACTTTATTTACTTTGTAAACATAAAGCTCAGTAAAGCTGGTGACAATTTCAAGAGTAATTTTAAACTACTGAATTCACAGTAGCCATATATACCACCTTACTTATGTTCTGTGAACCCCTAACACAGAATAAGAAAGCCTCCCTCCTCAACTGATGGAAATTTTTATAGTTGCAAAAAAGAAAGTTTAGATAGTCCATTCTACTCTTAATAATAACTGAGCATTTCACATCTTAAAAAATGTCCAGAGTCAGGAATCCTCAGCTTTTCTACCTGTTTAAGCATTCCTTTTGTCCTGAAAAGAGTCTGAGTTAACACATACTCTAACAAGGATTTTAACAGTTGCCTTTAGAATTTGCTATTACATTTCATAAGCTAGTGGTTTTGCCCCCTGTTGATCAGATGGCAATGAAGTCAGATGAGCGAAGAACACTGGAAACCGAAAGATGAGATTGCTCATTTAACACAAAAGAATGCTTTGATCGCTGAGTCATCATCTAGCAGTGTGCATTGTCTTACCCCACCACTGTTTACAAGAGCTCTTTCAGAGATCAAGACAAGTAGGCATCTTCTCCCCCTTTTCTAACTGTTAAAAAGAGAAAGTAAAGCAAACTCTCCTTTTGTGGTTGGCAAGGGAACAATAGGTTTCTAACACTCCTTCCCTTCAGGAGGCTAGGGAGAGTAGTTTCTTTCATTTCTACCAGTTGCCAGCAAGAACCATATCACAGGTGGCTGCTCTCTTGTACATATGCTGTTAGCTCTGCTTGTTTGTACATTCACTAGAACAAATGTGACTCCTGAGTCTCCTCACGTGCATACTCAGGGAGGTGGTGCCATCAGCCTGAAGAAATCATGCACCTGGCTAGAAAAGAAATGCATGAAATCCACTGCATTGAGATGAGATTCTATGGGGCTCTGCTTTAATTCATGGTATACTCATCTGTGTGCTGAGCAGTTTATATTTCTGTAACTGTGTGACATTCCAGCTGACTTAAAAATCTAAATTTATTTCACTATGATACCAAGCTACCAGAACTGATGAATTAGACACAATTTTCACTTGTTTAGCTATTTCAGAAAGTACCATAAAGGACAGCACTGTAGCATGAAAATTTATGTACTCAGGAAAGCGGAGAAAGACATACCACTATTTTGATTCCAAGTGCCTCAAGGTAATTTAGAAAACAATTTGCACTGTCATTTTGAAGAGGCATAAAGATTCCACAGGGGGGCATTTTATAGTCTAATACACTTTTCAGCTTAACACAATACACTATACAGACACAGCAGATTGGCAGGCTCAAGTAACTAGAAACAAAACTAAACCAGAAACTCAAACTTTTTTTTTTTTTTTAAAAGTCTTGGAAAAGGAAAAAGGAGAGATGGTGTTCTCCATACAGGCTCTGTAGCTTTGAATAAAGGATGAGGTACAGCTGTGCCTTTGCTTTATTTGATCTTTGCTTTGCAGCGAAGATTAGAATTTTAATATTGTAGCAGTCACCTGCTGGAGTGGAGGGGAAGACATCTTCTTTAACATAGAGTGACCTAATTCCTAGGGTATGTTTGGTAAAACATACTGAAAGAACAATTTAGCTACCTTGGAGAGACATGCATCAACACAAGGAAACACAAGAGAACACAAGGAACACTCTGAGGTGAAAATTCTGGTAAGGTACTTCTGGTTTTCCACATGCAAGATGAAATCCCAAGCTAAATGAGGAATTTGCTTGGCCTGTCATGCTGCAGACCTACTTGTACATTTTCAGTTCTACCAGAGCACCTGGGTGAGCTGCATTACCATTTCTGACATAAGCAGCACAGACTGCCTCATAACACTTCTGTTCCACACTGCGAACCTCTTGAGGACCAAGCCTGCACTGTAGTTGATTAACCGTCCAGTTCTTTCAAAATGAGAAATGTCTGCCAGACTAGCTTCGAATGCAACTAAATAGCCACTATTACCCCAAAAGTCAACTTGGCAGTACCAAAACAAATTTTGGATTCTAGATTATTTGCCCCTACCAAGCAGAACACAAATCTAATGTCAGCACTTATCAGCAGCCCCTGCTGGGTTAGACTTACACTTATATGTAGCAACGCTGGCACATTTCAAACTTAGTTTTGCTGTCCTTTCCAAGTCACAGCTTATTTTAGCTTACTTAATGTTTATTGACTTAGTTTCCTTCCACAAGACCCTTCAATCATTAGCTCTGTCATTATAGAGGGTACAGCTTATCCTGTCCAGAGGCCTTTCTACAACCCATTTAATCTAAAGCCAATATCTTCTGCTGATCTGAACTTTAACTCCATCCTAAAGTTTACCATTCATTGCAAACAGATGGCTTAGATATAGCTACAAGGCTTGTGTTGATGCTATGCTTAAACTAGCAGCTCCTTCTGAATGCAGCTATCCTGTAACTGCCAGAAGATCCTAAACTAAACCCATCACCCCACACCCATCACAGCCCTGATGTTTATCTGTCAAGGACATAAACATAAGGAGACAATGCTGGTAGCATGATCTGTAAAAACAAGCCTTCCTTAGGTTTACCTAGAGCTTAACTTAGAGCCAGGCTTAATCTGTCTCACTGACTCCTTACAGGAGATAGACAGACCAATTACACCTGTGCCTCCTTTTCCAAATTCGATATCAGCAGAGCTATGCTCTTGTAGATCAGCTGAGATCCAGCTTGTTAACTATGCAACTCATTTGCCGTGAGCACTATGGGATAAAAAGAAGCTTTAAAGAAAATACTGGAAAATAATTCCTCTTATTATAGGGTGCTTGGGTCTGTTCTGTAAAACAGATAAAGAATGAAGCTATGTTCTATCTGGATTTAGTTAGGTGATGCAGTGCCTGGAAGAAAGGAACACGAAGGCAGCTAGTGAAATGTTCTTAAGCAAAACTGGGAGAGCACGCAGGGGGAGCTTCATGTACAACTCTCTCGTTTTGATTATGTCTGTGTGGATCTCTCCTTGGGATGTGAGCTACCCTTCTGAGGACTCAAACTCTCCAAGTGTGTAGTACCAGAAGCCTAGCTATTTACATAAGAATTTAGATTATGACCTCATTAAATGTCACACCCTTTTTATTTTTGGCTGTGTAAGGTTTTAGTTCTTTAATGCACTAAGAACTTGAAAGATTAAATGTGATGTGTGTAATGATAAACTATACTGGGTATAGCTCATATGCCTGTAAGAGTCTGTGATCAAATACTCAACAGGTTGTGGAGGGTTACAGAAATATTTCCCTGGGCCAAACTTGTACAAGGGTGTTTGTGCAACAGAATGTGTTTGCCAAATTTGCTGGATTTCTGATGGAATTGAGAAGGTGAAAATGGGACAGAACTATCTCAACAGGTTTAGATTTTGCAAGCCATTTATAAGAGTTCCTCACATCATTGAAGAACAGCAGTTGCAGCAGTGTTATTGCTGGCATAGCCATAGGGAGACTCTTCTGGCACATGAGCCAGGAATTATTCCCTACATCAGGAACATGCAGGAATTATTCCCTACATCAGATCAAATCTGCATGTGTGCACTGGATAGATGCTGTCCAACTTACACCTAGGCAACTCTTCTGGCCTACTCATTCCAGACACTGGTTATCCAATGAGTCCACTCAAATGTCTGGCCAGCAGTTCGCAAACATGATACACTTGCTATACTTCACTGAGATGCAGCCAGGGAATACTGGAAGGGTGTTCTTACATCCTGCAGATGTCAGCTTTTCTGTGCCCTATCCTCAGACTATTCTCAATGCATTAGTTTGTATGCCTCCATGCACTGGGGTGCACAAGTTAATGAGAAACATTCTTCTTCATGGTATGGTAAATAGCATTAAGAAAATGTGCCTCAGGATGTAGTGGTCTTTTCTACACATCCAAATATCTGACCGTTTTTTCACATCACCTGAGTAGACCATAGAGGGATGCACCCTACTGTGCCCCACAGAGACCTGTACATTTCCTACAAGATGCAGGGAAAAAAGCAAATTTTTGTTTGGGTATATTAACTGCATTCAAAGCCTCCTGTTACAAAATGGTATGTTTTGAGTGATTACAGAGATAATGATACAACAGCAAAACTGTGTAGATATTTTTCTAACCCATGAAAAAGACAATTATGTAGACTTTTTGGAGGACAACTGGGAATGCTGTAGCTAATTTTTTTCCGCCTGTGGAAATACGGACAATCCTGGGCCCTGGCAAAATAGTATACTATTTCTATTAGCTTTCATGTATTGTTATCCTAGAGCTTTCTGTTGAATATGTTCTTCTGAGTAGCTACTATGTGAACAAAGAACACAACACTACTTCTTGCATCCAGATAAAAGGTGGCATCCCAGATTGTCTGAGCTAGGAAAGCACAGCTAAAAGATCTTTGCCATGTAATTTCCCCCCTCTCGCAGATACCCGCTGCCTCCCTGCCTTCCTGCCCCCATCCCCCAAATCATCTGACTTCTGAGCAGTTTGGTTCCTGGCAGCCGTGGATACTTTGGTGGTACCTGCTGCGTCTGACGGTTTCTTCCTGAATTCTTCAATCAATCAATGTCAAACCTGAAAGCACAATGACGTGTGCTCTCTTTGGGCATCCAATCAGTCTGAAATGGTACGTTCGTGAAACAAGCAAAGCTCTTCAACATGAAGCCTGGGAAGATAGGAACTTGTACAGGGTGTCATCAATCAATGAATTCTCCTGCAGGTACAACATCGTTTGTCAGAATGTCCATTTTCCTGAAAGCACCTCCAAGGTTTAAAAATGAAACTAAATGCATTCTGAAACAAGATTACTTATGACAATTTGTCTCTCTTTTCGATAACATGATATTCATATTTCCGATCTGCACCACTATTTTAATAGCACAAATTTTTTGAATTCTGTCTAGAAAGTGGGGCAAGGGGTATGCAGCGAAGCTATCCAAAGGCCCGTTCCTATTTCCAGAGTCCCACAGCACATATCAATGAAGACAAAATCTTTTATCATTGGTGCTTTTAAGAAGTCTTTTCCATTATACAAATAGTTTGCCAAAAACCTGCTTCTTCTAGGAGATTCTCAGTTATGAACCTACCATGAATAAAATCCTGAGCATTTAAGAGAGCCTCACCAGGCCAGCCCTTGCTAATATTCAAGTCTGCTTTGACCTACTTCAGGAGAAAACACATGTGAATTCAAGGAAGCCATTAGGCAGTGGTTTTCATTGCCTGGCAACCTCTACCTCAGGCTCATTCCGGTGAGTACATGTATAGAAAGAAGGCATAAACTCCTTTATGGAGCCCAAATTTCCTTGCAAGGTGTCATTAAGATCTGTGGAACTAAAATGAAAATGAAGAACTCCTACTTCTTTACATTAAGGACTATTATTTGTCCATAGGAGACTTTCCTAACTCTTCTTTTTCATCCTCTGGCTGAGAAGTGAAGCACAGCTTTTTCTTCCTGGCTGCGTGCAGTGTTGCTCTGAAGTACCAGAGAACAGCAATTAGATCATGTCTACATGGAAAATTTTAATCAGACTGAAACTGGGTCAAAAACAATAGCTGTACTCTGCAGCAGTCCTCCTATTTAAAAGCTGAATTTGCAAATTGTTTTCTTATTCCTTTCATGCTGCAAAATCAACATTTAAAAAATTGTGTTGGTTACAAGGTTAACCTGTACATTGAACAGACACTTTACAGTGAGTGCAACAGGTCAGCTGAGGAGAAAAGAAACATATATTTATTTAATGTGTGCATTTTTGAATTCCAAAATCAGAGGTAATGAGAATAAAAAAGGTTTTTTTCTTGGGGGACTGTAGTGTTTGGGGCCTGGGCTGGTACCTGGATACAGAAGACAGAAATCTTTTCAAATCCTTTTGTTTTGCTTTAACCAAAAGATTTGCAGTTGCTTTACTGCAGAAGTTCATTGGTTTAGTTTTGGCTCGTAATACATCTGATCAACAGAGATCTCTTCCCGGGGCTTGGTGTGCTGATGGTGACAAGTCAGTACAGGCTTTCACTGAGATGATCCCTCAAAGCCCTGACTCAGCCAGACGCACCCTGCTTTATTTATCACTGGAGGTTTTCTGTGTCATTTTTACTTTTGCTTTCAAGTTTAGTTAAATACATTTATTTTCTACATTAAAACAGATAGATCAATCTGGACAAAACTGTAGCAAAACAATTCCAACGTCAAGGGGCAAGGCCTGAGCTTGGGTCAGGTTCCTCTCAGTTGCAACAATAGCAGCTAGGCCCAGACTAAAAGGCTTTATTCAGAGCTTATTAGGACCAAATCTTGATGCCAATGGAGTTATTGTCCTCTTGTGCGGGTGAAACAAGAACAAAATTTGCTTTTAAGTCAAGTGGGAAAATTGTCTTCAGTGGGTTTTGGCCTGAGTCCATGGGCTTTGGTTTTTGAGGCCTAGTGTGAGGGAGAACGTTTTTTGTGTTTATTCCTTGTGAAAGGTCAAAGGTGTAATGAATTCTGGCAGCTTGAAAAATAAACCCTAATATGCATAAATGATTGAAATGTTAAACTGCTATAAATTGTAGACATTATGAAGTGCGAAATTCAGCACTGCTTAGGGTCTTCTATTATCTGTCACTTGCATGAGCATGTGAGTAATTCGATTCTTTGTTCGTTAATGTCACAGCTCTCACCCTGTCAGGCTGTGCATCCCTCCATACGAAACTAGTGCAAGGGAGGGTGTTATTCTGAGCGATGACTTCACACATTATGTCATTTGGCTTTTTCTCCACTGTCCTTGTAATACAGTTTCTCAGGTAATCGGCAAGAAAATAGTGTTTCTGACATGTGAAAGAAGATAAGGACTATGCTTTAATTAGGTAAGGTATTTATGAATGTAGCTCATTCAGGAATGACTGACTAGATCTTAGTCAATGCAGCCATGATTCTTCTTCAAATATTTCTATGAGCCAAATGATTTTCATAGCCCCAAGCTTTATCACAGCTGGCTCCGAGCTCTCCCTTGGGAAACTTACTTACCCTCCCTGCATGGACAAGGCCCATACAGAGGGTTGTTTCCTTGCAGTACCAGTCATAAGGAGCCCTAGCTCCTCCTTCCACTAGCTCTTGGGAGATGCTTCCTTTTGAATCGCTATCTAGTTTTTAAGAGACTGGATCATCACTACTTATGGCAATACCACCACAACCAGAACATCACTCCCTACCTCCTGCCTGCCTGTGGATGTGTCTGGAAAACTCTTCCCACACAGCATTGCTGTCTATAAAAAGAAAACTTCCTTTCCAGCCCCCAGGATAGATCCTTCCCTTTATGGCATATCAGGGAGGGAAGATAAAAGCAGCCTGTCTAGACATGGAAGGGAGCACAGGTTGGAGACACAGAGCTTGTACCCTCCTTTCTACCACACACAATGTGCTGGGGGCTAATGGTTGCCACAGGCCTGTACATACAAATGCAAAGCTTTCCAACCAACTCCTGGAGGAGAGAGTCCACAAAAGAAGCAAATAGCTCTTTCCTTGATAGTCTAGAAACACCTTCTCATCTTATTACCAAGGATTCAGGGATCATATTGTAACCAAAACCAAAGAGACGTGTGGTGCCTGAAGAAAAGCACTTTTTTCTCAGGCTCCTTCCTGCCGTATCTAGTGGTATGGTTCAGAAAAATGCAGATAAACAGGAAACCTACCTGTAATGTCCCCATACAGCCTTCATCCACCTCACTCATAGATGTGAAATATGTGAGCTTTTTTCTGGCCTAATTTATCACATGCCACTGCCTACTCTTGTTCTGGATTTGCAGGTTCTGTTCTTGTGTTCTTTCCTGCAAAAATCCTGAAGAATCCAAAAATCCCATTATCCCAGGATAATGGCAGAAGCACAAATCTCAGTCATCTACAGTATTCTATTGCTTCTTAACACAGAAAAGCAGAAACTAGTCAGCTATTACAGCTCCCTTACGGGCATGGAGCTTTTTTACAGTAAACCCCACCTACTGTGGTACTACCCAGTTAGAAGCTGGAATATTCTTTTTAAAAAGGGATCTTGTTAGGCACAAGTGCTAGTACTCTCAGGCCCATCAAATTCCAGTACAAACTTACCAACACACCATAGGAGCCTGGATGACACACTGTTCTTAGTTTGAGAAGAACACAAATGGAACAACATGACTGGGAGACAGCTAGAACAATGCTCTTGCTCAGACTCCCACAGTACCAATCATCATAACAACTAGGCAGTAGTACTAAACAGACATGAAGAGATAAATCTCTTGTTTATCTGACATATGTAATTTGTCACTCTGATAGGACAATAACTACATGGCAATTTATTGCGGCAATTTTTTTTTAATCTTAACTTCCCTGCCAATCAGAGTTTGCACTGTGACTGTTGGCTGTATTTAAAAATAAAGCTGGATTGTCGTGATTCACCTTTTGCAGTACTTAGAAAGACAGTTCCTAGGAACCTTAGTGAAAACAAAGAGCTGTATGTGATAGAAAAATACAGCAACATCTGAAGGAATTCTGGCTAGATGAGAAAGTAAGTGTAGTGAAAATGAAACGGAAGGCTTTGTTACTTATATTAGGTACAATTATCTTACTAAAACCTGTCTGCCTTTACTTTATAAAAATAAATTTTTGTCAAGTTCAGAAGGAGCAGTAGAGCACACTTTGGATGTTTCAAACTATAATCACTATTGTACAGGGCTCAACAATACATCCAAGAGTAAAGAAATTCTCTCCTCTCTTACAGAAAATTTATTAAATTAATGCATTGAATTAATACATAGCAGGTGCTTGAGCCATTTGTACAGTATCAGGAGCAATTACTTTTGGACAGACAATTTTAAAAAGAAATCCAGCATTCCAATATTAATCTCCCTGCTGTATCTCATTTACACAGTTTTGCGGTATAGACTTCTCTCACTTTGAATTTGCACTAGCCTCTGCAAATTTATTCCAAACTCTGGCAGTGGGTTTACTTGTTATTCTACTAATAGTGATAGCCTTAAAAAGTCACTTCATTAACTAAATCTGTTGCATCATTTTTAGCTGCCACTGGTAAAGATCTCAGAGAGGTGACAGTCTGATTTTAATAACCAACACTGACCTGGCAATTCATCAAGTGACAGGAATAAATGGGGAAGGTGAACAAATGTAACCCAGAAGTCGGGAGGAATATTTCTGTACACAAAACCAGAAATTCCAGTTTCTAATTACGTGGTTTTATTTTACCCATTACTGACATCTTGAAGCTCATGAATTTCCATGTGGCCTCCTTTTTTGAAGGGCACTGCAATAGAAATGGTATTTGATTTGAAATTTGTTTTTCTCTGTCAGGGCATAGGACTCAAAAACTGCAGGGGATTCAGCTGAATCTCTGAACAAAGGTTGTTGCTGGATTTTATCATAATGTTGATAGTGATACTGACAGGAGGTAAAAATCAGCTAGGTAATGAAGAAATTGAGCTTATACGAATTTATAGCTTGCCTCCTGAGGAAGCACACACATAGCCTCCAAACAGATTCATATCATGACTATATACTCTATGCTGAAAAAAGAAAGGCCTCAGAAAAGGGCCTTTAGCACTATGAAAAGAGTACAGGACTACTAAGAGAATGAGAAATAGAAAAGCAAGTAGGAAGACAGCAAAACAACAACAGAGAAAAACAGCTTGGAAAAGAGATGGGAATATTGATGTAGACACAGGAGAGTAAATAATGATGTGGCTTTGGGAATGAGGAGAGAGACACTGGGAAGTGAGCAGATATGAAAGGAAGGATTAAAATCAGGATATGGAAGGAAATAAAAAGTGGTGATGAAGAGCGTGAAAAGGACAATGGAAAAAGTGAGGAAAACACACTCAACATATAAGCTGCAAAGAATCGTATCCTAGAAAGGTACAACACATCCCACAGCAAGTACTTAAGCATTTTGTAGAATCATTTTACTTATCTGTAAAAAGAGCATGAGCTATAGGTAGGCAAAGAAAAGACTTGAAAAACAATTTAATATCAAAATTTGAAAATTAATTACTGGCTCACATAAAATACACCTGAAACTCAATGCATGCACATCTCCTTGGAAACTTGAATCAGAAAAAATCTTCCTACTTGCTATTTTATTAATATTTTTATTGCTATATAAGAATTAAATTACATTAAAACCCAGAAACTCCATAGAGTATTTAGGTCCCGTAGAGTTTCTCTCTGATTGGAGATGGTCTGTGCTTCATAGACTTTGGAATCATCAGCCCTAGGACTGGTGTGCAGACATACTTACACTTCTATTTCTTCCACTTTTCTAAGGAGAAATGGATGAGCCAGTTACCAATTTCTAGGAAATGTAAGACTAGCAACATTTATTAGCATCATCTGACAGACTAAGTTTAAAAGACCATGGTCTGCTGTCGAACTTTTTTTCCCCAGAATGAAGCAAAATGCCATATTCATAGACAACCCTTGGAGCCTTCCGGCAAACAGGTGGAAACTGGCCAGAAGTTTTCCTGTAGGACATTGGCTGAATTGCTTCAACTGGATTTATCTTTTCATTCATTCCCATTCATTCATTTGGTGATTTGTTACAGTTCCCGTTTGCTGGTGATTGTCTTCTCTAGTACCTGTTTATGTTGCCTTAACATTTATTTATTACTAAAGGAAAAGAAGCAGTCATTCCTTCCAAGTGCACTGCCTTGCCATGAGACTATAAAAAGTGTATGATAAAAGCCAAAGCATATGCAGTGCTTTCATAAGTGACTCAAAATGGATTCTATTAACCTCAAAAATGAGCAGTTGCCTAAAGAAGGTCATAAGCTAATTACTTACCTTATTGTGCATTGCAGAAATTACAAGAACCACAGCAGAAAGAATACCAGATAATCACTTTACTATTCCATGGTAAGATCACAAGAGGGTAATAAAGGACTTTCAGCTGTTGTTAGTAATTGCAGGAATTTTATGCGGTCTTTTAAGGGAATGAAAAAAAAAAATTATGCTCTTGATGATAAACACATAAATGATTTTAAGTAACCAACGTACTATTAAATACAAAAAAATGCCAATAAAACCCTTAAATGTAGATTGTCCAAATAAATTTTCAGAAGTCAGCTGTGCTCCAGGGTGCCTCAAAATTTTGGGCACCAAAAATCAGACACCCTAAAGCACGTTATTGTTTTAAATGTGGGCGTCGATCCCACTTAATATGTAAGACATAGAGCCTTTAAAATAATTCATCATCTTCGAAAATTACAGTCTATTTAAAATTAAATATAAGATGTGTCTAAAAAATGGTTAAATGCATTCTCAGAAAAGAGATTTTTAATGGCATAGAAGGTGGGTTTCTGTATTGATAAATCGTGAAGGAAAACAATACAGGTAAGTGATTATTCGTAAACTAATACCTATAGGTTCTGGAAATTAGGAATTTAAGTAATGATCAAAAGGGATTTTAATATGTTGGGTAACAAACTTACAGTGATGTGGAGAAGGCACTTGTTTCTGTTCCACAGTAGTGCTGGGTGTTATCTCATAAAGCTACAGCTAGAAAAAAAGTAACATTTATGATCTCCAAGATACAGTTAACATCTATTAAAAAAAAAATCGGATTCTCTATCATTTCTATTTTTCTGATCCTCTTACAAAAAGACAGTAAGGAAACTGCCCAATTCTACAACAGAAGGAGAGGAAAACCTTGTTATGAGCAGCTAAAACATCAGAGAGACTATCACATGCAATCATTATGCATGGGAGTAAGTTATCACAATTTGATTGATTAACCATGAATCATTTCCTTAGAATCAACAGTACAATAATTTGTTATCAATGAAACATGGCTGTATTCATATTCTGAAGAGCAGTAAGCCTAATAACCATTCAAACTAGACCAGAACTTGGTGCACAATGTGGCCATTGCTGCAGTAGCTGGAGCTCCAGCTGCAAACCCTGGTAACAGAAAGCCAACACGTACCTTTGTTCCCCAAGGCGCCTCTAACATTCATTGTCTGAGGAGACCTCAGCTGAAAATTTTGTAGTAGGCTTGTGTGTGTCTCTGTGCACACGTGCATGAACAGCTATTATTAGGTATTTTACAAAGCAAGAATAGCATGGGCTGCTCATTTTCAAGATAGCAAGATGAGAAATTTTAGTTGTCACATGTAGGAATCAAAAAAATTTGCTTTATCTTACAAAGACCTTTGTAGCTGCCTCCTACACACACATTTTCTGATCAGCCCGTATTGCCACATATCCACCCTTGACCTTGGGGATAGCCAGCAAAATCCCTGTAGAGGGCTACTATGCAGGAACACAATTTCCCTGGAGCTCAGTAATACACAGAAGTGGTACTTAGGAAAAAATGTCGATGGACACCTGCCCAGCCCCCCAGGGAGCCCCTGACCTGCACCAAAATCATGTAATTTCAGCAGAATCCAATATATTCCTACCTATCTTCTTTGTCTTAGCATCCACAGAAAACCATTTCTTAAACTCGCATGTGTGAATAATCACAGAAGTACTAAGGTTAGAAGAGACCTTTGGAGCTTATCCGGTTCAACCTGCTTGAGCTGATGTGCTGGTTTTGGCTGGGGTAGAGTTAATTTTCTTCATAGTGGCTAGTATGGGGCTATGTTTTGGATTTGTGCTGGAAACAGTGTTGATAATACAGGGATGTTTTCATTACTGCTGAGTAGTGCTTACACAGAGTCGAGATCTTTTCTGCTTCTCACACCATCTCACCAGCAAGTAGGCTGGGGGTGCACAAGAAGCTGGGAGGGGACACAGCTGGGACAGCTGACCCCAACTGACCAAAGTGTGCCCAGGTGGCCAAGAAGGCCAATGGCATCCTGGCTTGTATGAGAAATAGTGTGGCCAGCAGGACTACGGAAGTGTTCATCCCCCTGTACTCGGCACTGGTGAGGCCACATCTCAACTATTGTGTTCAGTTTTGGGCCCCTCACTACAAGAAAGACATTGAGGTGCTGGAGCATGTCCAAAGAAGGGCAACAAAGCTGGTGAAGGGTCTAGAGCACAAGTCTTATGAGGAGCAGCTGAGGGAACTGGGGTTGTTTAGCCTGGAGAAAAGGAGGCTCAGGGGAGATCTTATTGGTCTCTACAACTACCTGAAAGGAGGTTGTAGTGAGGTGGGTGTCAGTCTCTTCTCCCAGGTAACAAGTGATAGGACAAGAGAAAATGGCCTCAAGTTGTGGCAGAGGATGTTTAGTTTGGCTATTGGGAAAAATTTCTTCACTGAAAGGGTTGTCAAGCACTGGAACAGGCTGCCCAGGGAAGTGGTTGAGTCACCATGCCTGGAGGTATTTAAAAGACATGTAGATGTAGTGCTTAGGGACATGGTTTAGTGGTGGGCTTGGCAGTGTTGTGTTAACAGTTGGACTTGATGATCTTAAAGGTCTTTTCCAACCTAAACGATTTTATGATTCTGTGATATACCACAGCATATGATGTCATGTTCAGCATATAAAGCTGGGGGAAGAAGAATGAAGTGGGGGGACATTCAGAGTTACAGCGTTTTGTCTTCCCAAGCAACCATTACACATGATGGAGCCCTGCTTTCCTGGAGACGGCTGAACACCTGCCTGTTGATAGGAAGTAGTGAATGAATTCCTTGTTTTGCTTTGCTTGCATGCGTAGCTTTTGCTTTACCTATTAAACTGTCTTTATCTCAATCCATGAATTTTCTCATTTTTACTCTTCTGATTCTCTCCCATATCTCACACGGGGCGGGGGGAGTGAGGAGCAGATGTGTGGTGCTTAGTTGCCAGCTGTGGTTAAAGCAGGACAGCTGAGCAGGGGGGTTGGACCACATTGACCTAGAGCTGGTTGCCCAGGACCATGTCGAGATGGCTTTTGAAGATCTCCAAGGATGGAGACTCCATCGTCTCTCTGGGCAACCTGTGCCAGTGCTCAGTTACCCTCCCAGTAAAAAAGTGTTTACCAATGGTCATACAGAACCCTTGTGTTTCAGTTTGTGCCCACTACCTCTTGTGCGGTCATGGGGCACGACTGGAAAAAGCCTGGCTCCATCTTCTTTGCACCCTCCCTTCAGGTATATATACACACTGATAAGATCCCCCCCACGCATTCTCTTCTCCAGGCTGAACAGTCCCAGCTGTCTCAGCCTTTCCTCACAAGAAAGGTGCTCCACCCCCTTCATCGTCTTAGTGGTCCTTCGCTGGACTCCCTCCAGTAGCTCCATCTCTCTTGTACTGAGGAGCCCAGAACTGGGCACAGTACTCCCCATGAGGCCTCACCGGTGCTGAATAAATGGGAAGGATCACCTCCCTCGACCTGCTGGCAACACTCCTCCTCATGCAGAGCCCAGGACACTGTTAGGTTTCTTTGCCACCAGAGCACAGTGCTGGCCTGGGTTCTACTTGGTGTCCACCAGAACCCCCAGCCCTTTTCTGCAAAGATGATTTGCAGCCTGTTGGCCCCCAGCATATACTGGTGCACAAGGTTGTTCCCTCCCAGAGGCAGGACTTTGCACTTCTCCTTGTTAAACTTCATGAGGTTCCTGTCAGCCCATTTCTCCAGCCTGTCAAGGTCCAACTCTATGGCAGCACGACCTTCTGGTGTTCCACCCACTCCTCCCAGTTTTGTATCATCAGCAAACTTGCTGCAAGTACACTCTTGCCCCTTCATCCAGATAATTAATGAAAATGTTGAACAGCATTGGACCCAGTAGCCAGCCCTGGGGTACACTGCTACTTACTGAGCTCCAGCTAGACTCCGTGCCACTGATCACCAGCCTCTGGGCCTGGCCATTCAGCCAGTTTTCAGTCTCCCTCACTGTCTACTCATCCTGCCCATGCTTCATGAGCCTCTCCATGGGGATGTCATCTCTCTATGGGCAGACAGTTTCAAAAACCTTAGTGGAGTCAGCGGAGACAACATCCACTGCTCCTCCCTCCTCTACCAAGCCAGTCATTTCGTCATAGAAGATTATCAGGTTGGTCAAGCAAGGCTTCCCCTTGGTGAATCCATGCCGACTACTCCTGATCACCTTCTCTTGCTTCATGTACGTGGACATGGTTCCCAGGATTAGCTGCTCCATCACCTCTCCAGAGATCGAGGTGAGGTTGACTGACCTGTAGTTCCCTGGATCCCCCTTCTTACCGTTCTTGAAGAGAGGAGTGGCATTGGCTTTCCTCCAGTCCTCAGGCACTTCTTTCATTACCATGATTGTTTAAAGATTATCGTGAGATGCCTTGCAATGACACCAGCCAGCTGCCTCAGCCCTTGTGGGTTCCTCCCATCAGGGCCCATGCACTTATGTCTGTCCAGTTTGTTCAAGCATTCCTTGATCTGATCCTCTTCCACCAAGGGTAAGCCTTTCTTGCTCCAGGTTGTCCCCCTGCTCGCTGAGACCTGGGATTCAGGAAGGCCAGCCTTGCCTTCAGTACCTCAGCCTTTTCCATGTCCTGTGTCGCCAGGTCCCCTGCCCTGTTCAGCCGTGGGCCCATATTTTCCCTAGCCTTCCTTGTGTCACCTATGTATTTATAGAAACCCTTCTTGTTGCCTTTTCTGTCCCTCACCAGATTCAGGTTGGGCTTTGGCTTTCCTAACCTCATCCCTGCATGCTCAGACACTGTCACTGTATTTCTCCCGGCTTACCTGCCCCCACTTCCGCCTTCTGAATGCTTCCTCTTTATGACTGAGTTTGGCCAAGAGCTTCTTGATCATCCAGGGAGGCCTCCTGACATTTTTGCCTGACTACCTCTTCATTGGGATGGACTGCTCTTGAGCATCCTCTAAGGAGATGATCCCTGAGCATTAACCAGCTTTCCTGGGCCCCTCTTCCCTCTAGGGTTTCATCCTGTGGCACTCTTCCAAGCACATCTTTGAAGAGGCCAAAGTCTGCTCTCCTGCAGCCCAGGGCTGTGATCTTCGTTTTTGCCCTGCTCGCTCCCTCCTCTCCAGGTCCTGAACTCCACCATCTCATGGTCACTGCAGCCAAGGCTGCCTTCAACCTGCACATCCCCACTGAGCCCCTCCTTGTTTTTGAGTATGAAGTCCAGCAGTGCACCTCTCCTTGTTGGTTTCGCTATCAGTTGGGTCAGGAAGCTGTCATTGATGTCCTCCACGGGCAATCCTCCTGGATTGCTTATGTCCTGCTTGTTTTTTCTCTCTGGTAAACACCAGGGCAGTCAAAGTCCCCCATGAGGACCATGTCTGGTGAATGTGAGGCTGCTCTTACCTGTCTGTATAGGGCCTCATCTGCTTTTTCTTCCTCATCAGGTAGCCTATAGCAGACACCCACTACAATGTCAGCCTTACCTGTCTTCTCTTTAATCTTCATCCATGAGCTCTCTTTTGACTCCCTATCCACCCCCAGGCAGAGCTCCATGTGCCCTTTATGTGCTCTCTCACATAAAGGGCAACTCCCTCTCCTCATCTTCCTAGTCTGTCTGTCCTAAAGAGCATGTATCCCTCCATTGCAACATTTCACTCATGGGAGCCATCCCACCACGTCTCTGTGATCCCAACAAGATCATAGCCTTGCAACTGCCCACAGACCTCCAGCTCATCATGTTTATTCTCCTTGCTGTGTGCTTTAGTATACAGGTACTTCAGAGAGGCACTCCAGCATGCTGATTTCCCAGAAAGGTTTTGGAGATTTCTCCATAATGGTGCCTCGTAGGCATTTCCTTGCTTACATGCAAATGGTGGACGTGACCCTGCTTAAGCCCCGTGTTGCTGATTTTGTGATCCCTTCCTGTCACATCACTCCGTGCTCTTTGCTCGTTGAGCCTGTCCATCATTCCTTCCCAGGGCTGCTAGTAACTCTCTTCCTTCAGCATCATTCATAGTTTTAAGCCCTCCTTTAAGCTCAGACATCCTACTGGCAAAGATACCTCTGTCCTGCTTAGGGAGGTGGAACCCATCTCTTCCAAGCAGGTGCTGGTCTGCAAAAAGGGTCCAGTGGTTGTAGAGCCCAAAACCCTGTCACTAGCACCAGCTCCACAGCCAATTATTGGCCTGCATTATCAGTGCCCTCCTCCTCACACCCTTTCTCCTCACTGGCAGGATTGAGGGCCACCTGGCCTCCATGCCCTTGACTACTGCCCCCAGAGCTCTGAATTCACTTTTCATACTGTCCAGGTTGCCCCTGGCAGTATCATTAGCGCCCACATTGAAGAAAAGCAGGGGGTAGTAGTCAAAGAGTCAGACAAGCTTTGGCAGTCTCTCCAGAACATCCTGGATCTGGGCCCCCAGCAGGCAGCACACCTGTAGATGATGGGTCAGGTTGGCAGACTGGTGCCTCTGTCCCCTGCAGCAGGGAGTCACCCATTACAATCACTCCTCACTGCTTTTTCATGGTGGTCATGCATGGTTTAGTGTAAGGTAGCCCAGTTCCTTTGCCTGAAGGCACATCTGGATCCTCTTCAACTCTAAGGGCAGGGTAGTGAACCTGTTTTGTAGTTGTAAGCCCTTAGGTAGGGCAGGAGCATTCCTCTTCATGCCTGAAGTCACCAACTTCCATCCTTGACCTTCTCCAAAGGTTGCACTTATACTAGAGATGGACACTGCCTGCACCTCAATAGCAGTTGGGGTCCAGGGCTTTTCAGGCTGTTGTGTCTCAGAGAAGATCCTTGTCTATCTCCCTTTCATCTTCTCTGATGCTGTGTAGACTGCTCACTTCCTCACATAGCTCCTCCACTTGGAGGCACAGCTCCTTAAAGATGGCACACCTCCTGCAGGACAGAGGGCCATCTCTCCTGGTGTCAGAGAGAGGCCCTAGGCACTGCCTACAGCCTGGGGCTTGGAAGGATGCTTCTGCCATCTGAAGCTCTGCCTGCGACAAAGCCTCTGCCCTGGCAGGGACAGCTGCTCCAACAGTTGCTGGAGAAACTGCCCCGTGGCATGTAACCACTGTACCTGACACTGTTTAAACTGGTACAAATTCAGCTGAGGCCTCCTTCTTTATGCCTTTCTGCACAAACTGCTGCATCTGTTGGCTGTCTCCATGAGCTGTGCTCTAGGCCTGGCTTCTCCCGAACACTGGCTAAAAGGTGCTTGACCCTCCCTGATCACGGGGCTCCTGCAACAAAGGCTCCAGGAACTCTGCCTCAAGGGCAGCTGACCACACTCACTAGAAGCTGCTAGAGCTTCCTCAGGCCCACACATAATTGCTTGATTTGACTTTGGGGGACAAAAATTATGGTCCCAGTGAAGAGTGAGATTCCCATTAACTTCAAAGAGATCAAAAATTTAAATCTTAATAACATGTATTAATTCTTCGTATGGTCATGGGAAAGTAAGTATTGTATAATTTCTCATCTGTGGGAACTGGTGCTCCTCAGGCACTTTGATTGGAGGCCATGAATAGGATTATAAAAACTTGAGGAATAGGAAGACAACCCATGCCAGCTCTTTGCTAAGAACTCTCAGCATGTTTACCAGATTTTTTAGCAAGGAGTGAAAAAGCAAGAAAACACACTGGACTAAGCCACAGCTATATATTTTAAATAGTCATTTTTAGTACAAGTATTTGAGAAACCAGAAACATTTGGGTCACCAACAGAGATTGTGATAGTGAGCAGTACATGGGAGCTGCAGAAAAGTGATCTGGATCCAGAATGAGTCATTGCTTCATTCCCCAGTAGGAGAGCAAACCCAGACCCAGACTAAAGCATAACAGTCACGGTCACTTGGGGTTACTGGCAACTGCAATAAAAATATGTCTGACTGTAGATTCTTAGACCCATGGACCGGACATAAATAAAAGAATTCTTGTTTGCGAAGGAGAAAATCTAATGATGGGGAAAACCTCTGAACATGAATGTGTGGTTGAAAAAACAACATCTTATCTCCATTCTGTAGAACTCTCTACTTAGTTGTTCCATATTTATTTATAACAGCCAGAAATAGGCAGTCCCAGTGCAAGGGCTGAATACAGTCTCTTTATAGAAGAAAAGATGCTTTTCCATTTCTAGGACAGCAGCACAAATTCATCATAGAACCTCCAAAAATTTTACACTAGTTGTTCTGTATAAAATTAGGCGAAAGTATTGGGGAAAAATTTTGTACCATGAGGAGCACTAATAAAACTACTACTTCCATGATAATTTCAGGCAGACTAAGGAATATTTAAATCACATGAAGAATCACTGCTTTGCTTTTTTGCTGTACATTCTTTCAGTCATTGATACATCAACTCCAAGCTTAAGAACTGGAAAAGAAAGAAAACATACCTTTTAGAAATTACAAAAGCTGTAGGGTGTGAGATGTATTAAGAGTAGCATACACAAGACATGGAAGTATATAACTTTGTATGGTAACATTATGCAGAGTTATATGCTGTGATAACAGCCCTTAAATGGTGTGAATTATCTTGTTACTATACAGAAAAAAATCATTTGATTAGCTTACAGAGTATTCACTAATTTGGGCTGATTAAGCTGCTGAGTGCAAAGCAATTAGTAAAAACATTCCATGCACTACTTGTTTTCCACAGCCAACAAGTAAATTGGTGTTAAGAAACCTTTCAAATATAGCTGTATTTATTATATACAAATTCCATTTTTTAAAGGAACGTACTACATTATCATATATACTTATCATATATCTTGCATACTATAATCCATAAGACATATCTAGGGATTTATAAGAGCTAATGTCAATATTTTCCTTGAATTAGAATTCTGTAACTTGTTAAACCTGTCTTCATAGAGAAAATTTTAAGAGAGCAAAAATACTGCCTTTATTTCAGAAGTAACCAAAAGCTCAGCTTTTATCCTTTCTTAATTTCCTGTGTTCAAGTGCAAGAAATACCATGGTAAGGTGCAGTGAAAACATCTGTGTATATTAAGGAGTGGTTCCCTATGAGGGCTGTTCACCCCAAAATTATTAGTTAAGACAAATCATTACACTAGAGAGGAAGTGCAATGAAAGAATTGTTTTGGCTGATGTTTAATCTGAGACTGATGTGTGAATGCTAGTAATAAAGCAATCCTGCACTATGCTACTTTAACATTTCATCAGCTTTAAAACAAGAGCCACATTCTGATTTTTAAGTTTGATATTTAGTATTAATTCATATAATCCAAAAGTGTTCTATGGCATGTATTATTCAGGATTTAGCATTAACTGGTTTTGTTAAATACTCTGCTGCTAGAATTTCTTAAGAAATATAGTCTCAATTCACATATGTTGTAAAGGAGAACGTAGATTAGTGCTAAACCAATGAGGTAAGCAGTGAGGCTCTAGAGTGCTGTAAAATGTGTGTAAATAACCAGATACACACAGGTAAATAGTTGAGATGAAGCTAAATGCTCATTGTAAACTTGTTATTTGAACCCCAGATTACAACTTCTTTTAAGCACTCCCTCCTGGGAAAAGACAAGAGGGGAATTTACACAAGTCAAGAATCCATTCTTTCCACTGAGCTGTAAGACTATCTCAAGTGCTTCAGTTCACCATATCTCTAAAGCATATCTTCAGGCATATGCAATATATATTCCCAAACCCTAAATTTGCTTGTCTTGTAAATTAAATCCAACACCTGTCTAAAATGTTTCATTGAATAATATAAACAGGTAGCAAATTTTGGGATTGTCAATGAAACCTTTATTAATATTTCTGAAGAATTTTGCATGTAAGAAGTAAAAAGTTAGTTTGAAGAAGCACTCAGGTGTTCAAAATTGTTATTCAAGAAAAAAGTTAATTATGGACTGCTGCTCCAAGTAGAGATTCTGGGTTGGCACCGGAGTAGTTATTCAATCGTGTTGTTTAATTTTCATTGTGTTACCTTCCTCTTAGTGCTGTCTGCTTGCTGAAACATCACAGCAAAGTACTAAGAAAACATGGGGGTTTTATCTGCATTATTTTCCCATTTCTTTCTTATTCTTTAATTTTAGCTATAACAAAGTTAAAGCAAGATTTTCTCTCCCAGTTTCACAGTTGATATCACCAGTCAGTTGCAAACCTTACTGAATCAATATTCTCTCTCCAAGACAGCACCATTTGATCTCCCATAGATGAGTTTTTTCCCAGTCCTGCAAACTGAGAAGGTTGCTACAAGGTCTGTGAAAACAAAGCACTGTTAAGTGGAAGATGGAGGTTTACTATAATGGCAGTAGGATGATTTAGCAACAGCTAGTGACCTAACCTTGGGAATGAAAAACAGCTCCTTTGAAAGAGAGAGCTATATATACACACATTTACTTGGATGTCTGTTTTTTCTACTAACTTGTGTTATGGCACACTACAGAATTGCCCATTGAGGGGAAATAAGTGCTTATAAAAGGTATTGCACATATACGTTTTGAAACCTACTTTTTGCTGTATGAAATACATCTTCAACATTACACACTATCTTTGTTTTAAGAGGGAACTTAACTTTCAATTATTTAATATAAGAGGATTGTTTAATATAAGGAGATTTTTTTTTAATATTAGACATTCTTAAAAAGACAGATCTGGATTTCTGAACTTGTTTTCTAGAATATTTGAGAAATTACCTCAAGTATTTTATATGACAGGCAAGCAACACACATTTGTGTCACCCATGTTGTTCATCAATCCTCTTTTTGATCAATATCATTTGCAATATCAGGGAATTATTCATGTAAGTCCATAGTGGCTATGGAGTGAGTCTGAAGTGGCTAAGTAGTGTACAATTGTGTTTTCATGTAGTTAGTGATATAATACCTAGTCATGCATGTGGAATAGAACACATTGGAAAATAGGGTGAAAGCATCTAAGGTAATTTGCTGAAGATATTGTGAGGTTTGTAGATGCTTCCATTGCATTCATCATCTTTTCTTTATTAGCTTCCCTTTCAAAAAAGCAATTCCAGCCATAAAAATGTAAGAATTGCTTCTAAGCTGGCTATTTTCACTCTAAGAAAAAGAAAAGATCTGGATATAGAGAGCTCTGAAAATATCTACTAATTTCTTTGTAGTAATCAAAGGCAAATAAAGTGGTAAGAATTAAGAGGAAAAGACCAGAGAGCAAAAAAATTATACTACCATATACATTCCAGTTACATCTGCATCTTAAATTCTGCATGCAGATCTGATTATTTAATGTCAAAAGGATACATTAGAAATGAAAAAGTACAAAGAAGAGCAACCAGAATTATTAGAGTTGTGGAAAAATTTCCATATAAAGTGAAATTAAATAGACAAAGACTTCTTATCCTGAAGAAGAGGCAGTAGGGGAAGATTATGACAAAGGTCTACAAATTCCTGAAGGTGAGAAGAAAGAATGATTAAAGTTCTTTTTCAGAAAGTATATGGTTACTGTGTGAAACTCACTGCTGCAAAATGCTTAGGATATCGGAATGTAAGTAGGCTAATCATCAGTTAGGTAAGTGAATGGTAGAAAAACACAGAGATATTAAATTGACTGAATATCGCCACAACTCCCAGCTCAGGGAATGCTGAAACAGAGCTTGCTGGAAACTAGAATTTTGCTCTAGAAAGACTGTGTTGGCTCTCATTTTAGTTTTTCCTCTGTGACCAGTGAGAAGCAGAGAGTTCAGGTACTGATGCTCCTGTGGATTGGTCTCACATAGTCTTTCTTGATTTGGCTTTGGTAGTGAGCCCACACACAGATTCCTTTGATAAATCTGCACCTCACTTTGAGCAGAAGGTTAGATTGCATTGGGAAAACTGATCTGACAGAGGCATCTGAAGAGGATGATACCTGAAAAAGATAACTGAAAAAGTACCTCTCAACAAATTTGGTGGCATTTGAATTAGGAGTGTTTTTTAAGTAGGATTTCAGGACAAAATAGCAAACATGCCTTTATTCGAGGAACAATATGAATTCAACATGCCTGGCTGGAATTAGAGAAATTATTGCTGTTGATGCTGAGTAACTGTACAAAATCCAGACTGCTATCCCCTGTATTTATAATTAAAATATGGGATCATCTTATGTTAGATGGTAGGTTTTGTTCAGCAGTGCTTAAATCACTTAACAAATGTTCTAAACATTGCTTTTTAAAAATTTTTTTTTGTAGTAAAACCAAGCTAAAAGAAATGAAATTACTAGCATTTGACCACTCAGTGCGAGGACAGAACACAGAAACACTCCTGAGTCACAAATAAAGAAACATTATGTATATTCCTGGTCACCAATTTAGAAAATTACTTAGACATGAAATATTGTCAGTTTATGGCTGGTTGCCCAAAATTTAAAAAAAAAAAAAAAAAATTAAATTTGCAAAGTAAGTACCTAATGTCTTCATAAGCAGTCAAAACATGTTATGCAGTCCAACTGGAATCTCAAGTGCTACTCACAACATTCACAAGGGTGAGAGATCCAGTATCATGCTGGAGTCAGAAGATTGTTTTTCAGAAGTCACTCATGTCAGTACCAGTCTCATAAAGACAGGAAGTTACAAAATGACAGATACGTGCAGCAGCAGAGGGAAAAGATTTTAAAACAAAGCATTAAAATACAATCAGGGAAAAGTTACAAGAAATTAGTTGCTAATTGCATACCTAGAAATGTAGATAGTTTCTTAACTCATTTGAAAAAGCATCATATTAGTTAGGCTGGAGAACTAGCCTACAAAATCAGCCTAGGAGACTGAAGGATTTTACTTTACCTCCTTGTAGAAACCAGCACTTAAAATTAGATTATTTCATGGAGAATCTTTCTCATCTTATTTTTCTTATCTGGAAGTGTAGAGAGAAGAAAATGTGAAGACTCTTCTGAGCTTTGTTTCCTTCCGTAGAGGAGTTCTTCAATGACAAATGACCTGCCAGATGAGACTGGTAGAGAGATCATTTTTGCACTGATTGCTTCAACCCTCTGAGAGTCTAAACTTCTTATTAACAAACTGACTTCATCCTGGAAATTAATAAGGGGTTGTAAAGTAGTTAGATAATTATAGCTATCTGAGCTCTCTGACTCACAGGAAGATCACGTAACAAACTGGCACTTCTTAAATTATGCCCTTACATAAGGGCAGGTAGACTGGGTAATGAGCAATATGCAGGAACTGTTGCGCTTTCTCTTATTTTGATGTCATTTGAAAATCAGAATGAAAAGCACAGTTTTAGAGGAGTTTTTTCTGTGAAAATTGTAGGTGCCATTGGAAGTGAAAATAAAATTTAAAAAGATTGGCCAGCAGAAACAAGAAAAATAAATACAAATTCACAAACAATGGACACAAAGGAAATAAACTGTAAGGCAGGTCTGTCTGCCCTGTCTTTACCTGTGGAAAACTCTTGTCTCTAGTTCTGCTGGGTTCCCCATCTCGACCCTCCCCAGCCTTCCTGAGTTCCCTCAGATTCATCTTGACCATCACTCCTTTGTGTGCTATTACTCGAAATCAAATAGAAGTCTACAGTTCCTAGCTCTAAAACCTCTAAGTATCTCTGCAAAGCTCCTACTACACTTTGGGGCCCTATAAAACACTACTCTTACTAGCAAAAAGAACATTTAGAAAAAGCTTAGAGCAGGGCAACAATATTTATTGTGATGATCACTAATATCCAGTAACTGAAGAGCTTTTCATCTCTTTTAATTCCTTTCTCAATACGTCTTTCCATTCAATATCCTCTTGTTTGAACTCAGAAGTAATATCACTGAATCAGCTTCAGCATCACAGGGGGAGCATGAAAAACTCAAATTGGAAAGCAAGGCAGTTACACAAATAGATGAACCTCATAGACTTGAGCAATGTCTGTGCCCAAGTGACAAAGAACTATTTAACAGTATTTTTTAGAACTAAAGCTTGGAACTATTTTTAGAGCAGCTAGGAACTGGGTCTATAAATCACATATTCCAGTTACTTCTTTTTTTTATAATTGCTGTTAAAAATATAGCATAAAAAAGTCATTCGGAAGTTGGAGAAGCAAATGACGAATGCTTTAACAACATGCTGATTATTACTGTGCTGCATTTGGGAGCTGCCAATAAGAGGCTGATTTCTTTTGAAAATTGTCCCATCTTATTACAGCTTTAGGCTTCAAGGATTTTTGAAGATTGTGCTTGTCAGCCACTTGCCACACATGAAGCATTGTGCATTGAAAACAGATTATAATTAGTTGGGTATTAGAGGTGAGTTTTGCAGTAGAGTTTTAAACAGGTATATTGATCCCTCTTTTATGTCAAAGAGGAATAAGTATCATTTCCAGAGGCCTTGAATTTTGAGAGCTTTTGAGCACTTACTTACACAAGGATAATGAAAATAATCCTTATTGTAATTCACACGAAGGAGAGGAGTTGTGGTGTCACTGGTGCAACACAACAATGGCTGCAGTCTCCATCTTAAAAATGTTGCTGTTTAAGAGGGTAGGAGAAGGAAAAAGAATTGCTGATTACTTAAGGCTGGTTTTGGATGATACTTTTAAAGCCATGTTAATAACTCCCTGAATTCTTCAGACGTACGATTTCCAAAGGCACTTGGCCAAGAAAGCTGCCTTGATTGCTATGTTTTCCTCATTCTGAAAATCCCCTCAAGAGCTTAAGGAAAGTTTTGATGAATTATTCTAGTCTTCTATTTGAAGCCTCTGCAGTCCCCCTACAAAAGCTGGGCAAACTTTTATACCAAACTTCTCACAAAGTGAAAACATGGAACACCTCTAGGTGTAAGTCACTCCTCTCTAGGGCTGGTTCTCTTCTGAAAAGGGAAGATCAGCCAGCCTGTTCACACTGCTCTCAGCAGAAAAAGGCTTATTCCTCACCATATCAAAGACCTTTTAGAGAAAGTGCATGCACAATTCATCACCCACTCCAAAGGTGCTGATATTATGCAATAATTTGATGGCATAACTAATTAATTTCTGTGCTGTGCTTCTCTGCCTGAATTTAGTCTCTCAGGCATTTATAATTTGGGATTTCACACATTTTAAAAAACAAATCCTGTGACAGTTTAGATCTTATCACTTGGGATAAATGTCTTAACGATGGCATCCAGGGAAGTGAGACAGGACTTAATGGGCAAAGCCCAGCAGAGAAATCCATGGACTCTGCGGGTACTGACATCGGGCAGATAAAACATATATGTATCAGCTCTCCTGCCCCAACTCGCCTAGGTCAGAGGCAGTCTGTCACAAGCACTTGAACAAAATGATCTTCAGTATCTCGTAATATCCTGACTTTCTAAATGTGGCTTGATTTCCAACATAGCAATCCAACTTTTTAAGCTTTCTTAGGATGTGAAAAGAAAACTCATATGACAAGAAATAAGTGGAAAGGCTGAAGGGACCTTTCAGAAACTTACTAATGTCAGATTCATTAAGGATTTTGGCTGGGAACCTTCATTCTCAGCATTTTCCATTATTTAGACTTTGTGGTAGGTGAGCACTTAAATGATGATAACAAGCTACAGCAAAGAAGTAATTTATTGTGCTCTATTCAATGTATATTATTAGATAAAAAGACCTAAGATTTTAAATTTGCTAAACATCTGCTGATCATATTGAGGAAATCTGCTTTGTCCTGCAGCTTACCCAAGAAGTGTTAGCACAGATGTTCTTTTTTGGTTTGTTTGTTTCATCTGAACATGTGAAATAGGCTGTAATGGATGTACTCGAATTGCCTTGAAGTGCTTCAGGGCCATACTGGGTTTGTGGTTTATAGATGTGAAGATGTAGAGAATGTGAGTTGACCAAGTTTTCTGAACATACTGCCGTTTTGGCATCCTTTTAGGACTGTTTTGATTGAGGCTAAGAATGGGCACTGCCTGTTCAAATGGATACCTTGATGGTAAGCTGAAATGAAAATAGAAAGGCCGTTAGTGTCATGTGTTTCATTTTTCCTCAAATATGACCAGACAAGGATTTAGAAATCCAGGATGCAGGTCTTTTTTCCTTCTTTGCAAAGGCAACAACAAGAAGAATTTAATGGCCAAGATGACAGTTTAAGTGGAGCAAGTGGGAGGTTTTCAGAGGTTACTGCAGTTTCTGATCTTTGGACCAGATATTGACATTTCAGAATAATGGGTAAACATTTTCACAGATCTATAGACACAGCCCTCATGCATCTTGACCGATCTGCATGTTCATTTGAAATGGAGAGTAATTTTAACAGGTTTGTGGGTTTTTTATTTTGGTGGAAAGTGATTTTTACAGACCTTGTCAGAGCAATCAACACCAGCCAGGTTGCAATTGCTTCCTACGGGCTTTCGCTTCTACAAAGAACTTGAGAAAGACTTACCCTTTCAACCCCTTGCTCTGCCTTCTCCAACTGCTCAAATTCCACACAAAAAGTGAAGTTTTAAAATTTTGCTTTTCAATCTAGACTGTGAATTCACCTCTATCTGTGGCCCATAGAACATTCTGCATAAGCTTCTACGTTCTGTTTCAGCACATTAAAATATGGATATTCTGAGAAAGGAGAAGTTTAGAACGACTCTCTTTTTTTCTTTTGTCCAGCACTTCAATTTACCAGTGTCATTATATGCATATTCCAGATGAAGAAATGATAGCAATCTCTGCAGCCTGTGCTTTGCACCATTTACTATTTTTTCCTGTGTTGCTATTTATTTTGTTATTGACAGTTTGCTTACATTAGTCTTGATACTGTTTGACCATTTGCTTATCGTAATTTTTAAATACAACATAAGAAAGAATATTTCATAAATGTGCATAAGAGAAGAAAGCATTCTTTTGGATGTATTAGACTTAGTTTTAAAAAGACATATCCAAAATATTTTAATATATGGGGTACATAACCAAATGCAGGAGAAATATTTATTCTGATCCCAAACAGGTCTATCCTGTTGACAAGCTCAGAGTAAGCATTTGTTTTGTATATACATTAATGATTAGGCAATAAAAGTAATTTCTTAACTGCTCACTGTTTCAGCGTTATTCCACTCTTCATCATATATGTTGTAGTTGTTTTAAGTTTTTAAAACACATTCATATAGATGAATAGGTAGATTTCTATTGAAATATAAATCTGACATTTAAATAAGATCATAAAGATTTTAAAGCCCATCTATTTTAGAAATAAACTCAATAGGTAAACCAAGAAACACAAAATTTAATTACTATTTGTAAAATGGTTGGACAAACATAACATAAATCAAAAGCTAACCAACCATCACTGTTATCATTATCTCAAAGTGAATTGCAATCATTTGAAGATTGGATGTTTTTATGATTAATATAATTTGTACTGCCTGTTTTTCCTAAGTACTTTCTCTGCAAAAATGACCACAGCAATGACCTCTCCTAGTAATTTAATGAGCAAGAGGAGGTTCTCATGCAAATTGCTACCACATATATAAAATTATGATGCCTCCTGGCTTGAGACATATGGTTGTCTGACTATTTGAGATAGTAATAAGAGTTGTCTTCTGCTTCTTACACAGTATGAGTGGTAATCATAATGGCTCCCCAATTGCTCTATAAATGCTAACTAATTAAATGCCAGACTCTCTTCTGAGGGCGCACTACCGATGCACCTTCAGAATGATGCAAAACAAATCTAACTTCTGGCATGCACAGAAAAAAAAATCACATACATCCTGATTAGGGTATGCCCTTCAGATAGGGTAGCTGATGAACCATTTAGGACTTGCTGAACCTCAGAAAAATAGATATAATGTCCCAATAAGAAATGGATTGTTTTAGTTATTTTGGTGAGTATAGGTTATCCCTTCTTACTTACAGACCATGATTATGCAAATGAAGGGTAAAATCTTCCCCATCCTACTTAGGAGCACAATAGCTTTGAGAAAAAAAGTGAAAGAAACTGTAAGGACCAGAGTTTCCGAGGTGGAGAACCTACTTGATTCAGGACAATCTAAGAGCATTTTCCTAAGCATCAGTCTTTCCTGCTATTTCACAGAGGAGAGATTTATATATAGATATTACCCTAATGTTAATTGTTGACTTTATGATGTTTGGAGAGGAAACGAAAATGTTTCTTTGACATTGTATTTGGAGAGCACTGCCCCACAGAAGTGCATGTTAATAGCTGGATGGACCTCCCAAATCCACATTTGAAGGTGAACAAAATTTTGCATAAATGTAAAAGAGGCAGGTTAAAACAGAAACCTCAACAGTACCACCAAAACCAAATTCAGAATTCTGAGAATGATTTCACTCCTTTGTATGCAATAGTAGTGCAGCAATGCAGAATGGAAATGCACAGGGGTCCATTCCACACAGAGATAACTAAGTGAGTTGCAGTCTGTCAAAAAGTGATCATGCTTTTGTACTGAAATATCTGATTTTTCAGGGTTTAGATGAAATACCAATAATCATTCAAGTTATGAGAATTTTTGAGTGCATTCATGTAGGTAGTAAAGCTGAAATAAAATTAAACTTTAATTCCAACTGAGCCACTAGGCTGCTTCACCTGAGATTAAACTTTAATAAACTCGCTGAAAATGAATTATTCTAGTGTATCAGTTACAGTCTTTAACATATCTTACAAATTTGGGGCTAAATATAATTTTTATTCCAATTGGTGTAAATTTTCCATTGACTGCTGTTGAACACAAGAGAAAGTGCAAGAGAAAGAATGAGACTGTGAACCTTTGTGTGGGGTACAGAGTTTAGTACTTTGGAAGCAACAAGCTGTTAATTTGGTTTAGCTGTCTGTGGAACTGCACCTCATGAAAATATGCAATATTCACATACCACTGTCACAAAATTTTTTGATGTCTGAGAGTTACGTATTTTTTTTCACAATTTATTTTTGATTCAGACTTACTTTGAGCCACTGCTTTCCCTTTTGCTTTTTGTTTTCCTCTTGACAATGCTTTTATCAAAATAACTATACATACTACTACAATTAACGAGGTCAACATGCACTATTCATAAACTATTGCAGAGTAATAATTCCATCATAATACATATATTAGGAATTTCATCATAGAAGCAATTTATCCCATAAAAGAATGGAGTGAGACTTTTGTTTTAATGTTGGGACTAATAACCCTGAAGCCATCAGTATCTATAAAATATTCAACAGCCACATTCTCCACTGTTTTATGTCATCCTTCAGCAAATGATGTAAGACCAGAACAATTGCTACCTTTGTGCAAAACTTAATTTAAAGAAATGAAGTTGCTTAAAAAATAAAGATAATTCCTGGAATATACTTTTTTAAAATAATAAAAGCAATCGAAGTGACTCTCCAATGTTTAAGTTTACAAAACAGAAGCTGATAAATTAGTTGAGAGGAGGCTGTGTTCTCAAATTACAGTTTATAGCTGAGCTTGAAACCCCTAAGCTAAAGTACTTGGAATGGAAAAGCTGATAGAGCCATCAGTGCACAGGACAAGACGGTTCCACGGCAGCAAAGCACATTTCAAGTACATAGAGAGTAGCAAGCTGGATTCCTCTGAGAAAAGTACCCGAGATAGATAGTAAATCCAAGATTTGTAAGTCAAATAGAACAGTAATGGAACATGAAACTTGAATCTATATGTCATTAAATCTGTGTTCAGCAAGTTAGATCCTTGGAGTGCTTTCAGATTTTCAGCTCTTTTCTGAAGAGAAAAGAACATGCAGAACTAAGTGGCACAAAAGGGAAGGCTTAAAGAGTTAAGCTGAACTTAACAATTTAAAAAAATACCATACAAACAAACCAAGAAAAAATATAGCTCAACAAGTGCATAAGCCCTCCAGGGAACTTTTACTTATGTGATAGGCATTTTCTTAGGGCATAATCTAGGGGCTAAGTGTAGCAGAAGGGTAATACATTGCAAAGAAAAGCATATCTGATAAACATGGTAGATACTATGTACTTGCTGATAACCTCTATTTAGCTGAACCTATATAACATGGCAACTGTTTACAATGAGCCTTTTTTTTTCTGTCTATGCATATATAATTAGGTATTGAAATTGAACACTGTCTACTGGATTGATGGTGCTGTAAGAAGACCACCATTTAAGACCAGCTTGAGAATTAGAATTACAATGTTAAATTAACAGAAAGAAAACAACAACAACAAAAATAACATTTTTCTTTCAAGTATGAATTTTTTTTAGGTTTATAGGGATTAAACACCAATTTGTTTCACAGCTTGCACGCAAAGTTCTTTTGGATTCCCTGGTTTATAAGTTGCGGCTGCAATACGAAATGCTTGGCATGTCACATCTGCAAGATTTTCTGTGTAAAATTCCTGTGGAATTGTAGTGACTTGCTTTGGGAATTAAAATTGAATTATAACTTGTAATTTTGAAAGTTCTTGGGAGAACTTATTGTCCTGTCAAGTTAGGAACAGTGTTAGCATCACCATCCAAAAGGGAGGAGGCAGCTTTTTTAAAGTCATTTAAAAGAGCAGAATTAGCAACAGCAGTACAGACCTTACTGCTACATCTCTTCCATCCCATTAGGGTAGCTAGATGTCACATTATGAGATCCTGCTTCTGATGCTTGCTGTTGTTGTCAGCCTGTTGACCAGAGCATTACCAAGACCAGGAACTTATCAGAGAGCATGCCCACTGAAGTGGTATGTGAACTAAGTGTAGCTGAAACACGATTCAGTTCTTTGGGTTGTCACATATTTGGTTGTAGCCTGCACGCTTTTTTTGATTAGTTATATGCCATAATGATTCTCAGAGTGGAAAAGAAAGTGCAGCTGGAAATTGCACCAGCTTACATCACTTCTAGTGCTTCAAATTAAAATGCCAGTAGCAGACAAGAAAATGACTGAAGGTCCACCTTTGTGGAAACAGATAACCTAAATGCAAGAAATGCTACTGTTGTACTTTCAGCTAAGCACTAGTGTCCATATGTGCCTGCACATTTCATAGAATCTTTATGCTGGATGCTCTACAGCCAAGAAATCTGTTTTGGTGAGAAGGTATAAAGAGGAAAAACACCTGCATAGGCTAGCACAGGGCAGAAAAGATTAAGTTCTAATTGGATAGAAAAAATGATAGTGACAACCCTGAAGTTTTCTTGGTTATTTGCTGAGTTGTAGCAACAATCAGAATTTACCAGATTTGAACTGAGTAATTAAATAAATTAGTTATATTAAATTCATATACTGCTTGCTTCCCAGTACTACCCTGACTGCCTTTGTTAAGGCCAGAGAAGAAGATATTGCAAGCATTAAGTTGTGAGATGAGAGGTCTTGAGTTTTAGTTATGCGATGCATAAGAAAAAGTCACACCTTAAAATGTTCTGAGTAAAGTACAAGATTCAGATGTAGTCCATATGAGATGATGAAGAGAGAGATATAAACGAATGTGATATTCAGTATTCAGTGGTGACACAAAATGGTGGTATTTTCAGAAGGAAGGCAAACATAGGCAGTAGGAGGGAAAATCAAGAGGGATGATCTGCCAGCATGATCTTGGACCAATATTCAACACAGATATAGAGACGCTGTAATTTAGAAAGCAAAGCACGAACCTTTCAGAGTTGCAAATGTGAGTAAGAAAGTTAAATCCTGGGAAATATAAGCTGAAGAACAAAATAAGTTTTTGCCCTACTGCAGTTTTCCTATTGAAAGAACCAACTCACTCGGTAGTTGTTACAAAATAAACCCCTTGATTTCTTTACCTAAGTATACGATATAGTATTTCACGTTTCTTAATGTGGGGGAGATACCAAATGCCTGGTGTTTCTTTCAGCATATAAACAGTTACTATAGTCTATAATAAAGAAACAATAGAAACAACTTCCAGTTAAAAATTTAAAATTTCCTGAGACATTTAATTATCTATCTCTGTTTAAAACTAGTATATAACAGTAGAATTCAGCTTATTTTTACCCAGAACTTCACCTGTGTAAGCTGTAACATAAGCTAAGACTCAGCAGATGAGCAGATCTGCCATGAAATTAATTCAGAATACAGAGATGTGACCAAAATTTAGTGATGCTGACAAATCACTCAAAAGCCCCGGTGATTTGTTGTGTTATTTATCTTCTTAAGAATGAGAACAAGACACAAACAGTAAGCAATACTATAGAAGTTAAGCAATACAGTAAAATAGTGTGTGGACTGGTGTTTTAAGATGCTTGTTAATATTAATTGTCTTACACATGACCTTATATAGGAATGGGATTTAACAAAAATAGAATAAATGCAAATTTCCTCAAGACTGTCAGCTCCCTTGACTCTGAGCTCAATGGGTTTGAATTAAGATAACCAATCAAAAAAGTATCACCACTTCCAGGAATGATTCTTTGTGGGTTTTTTTTTTAAAACATACTTGAAAAAGTAAATCCTTCTACAGCAAAGTGCTTACTGGTAAATATTAGGCAGCACTATCTTGGTTTGAGAAAATTTAAAAGTAAAAAAAAAAAAGGAAAGGAAATAGACCAAATTATAGACCAAATTTTTATTTATATTGTGTAATGTATATAGATATACATATAGAGTTGTATAAATATAATTAAATACACAGATTGCCTTCAGAATACTCTTTCTGTACACAGCAACGTATTTCAGGCATTTCACATTATTTGAAGGGCTTCAAGGGCAAAACGATCATTGCTAGAACAAGTTTGTTCAACATTCAAACTGTTCAACAACCCAACAAAAAACCTCAGGCTGCAAAAGCATTGACTCTTCTAGTATATACAGCGTTGCAGTGGAGGAGGAGGGCAACAAAGATGATGAAAGGGCTAGAGGGCATGACTTATGAAGAGCAGATAAGGGTAGAACATTTGTTCAGCTTAGAGGAGACTGAGGATTGACCTCATTGCTGTCTACAATTTCCTCAAGAGGGGGAGTGGAGAACGAGGTGCTGATCTCCTCTCTCTGGTGTCCAGTGATAGGACACCAGGGAAAGGCTTAAAGCTGCATAATGGGAAGTTTGGATTGGATATGAAGAAAAAGTTATTTACTGAGAGGGTGGTCAAGCATTGCAGCAAGCTCCCCCAGGGAGTGGTCATGGCCCCAAGACTGTCTGTGTTCAAGAAGCATTTGGACAATGGTCTTAGATATAAGGTTTAACTTTTAGGTTGCCCTGTGTGGAGGCAGGAGTTGGACTCAACAATGATCCTCATGAGTCCCTTCCAACTCAAGATCTTCTATGATCCTAAGTGGAAGCTTTCTGCTTGTTAGCATAAATCTCAACTATTTGTAATCAAGTTTTACTTCATATTAAAACACAAATAACTCTCTTTCCCTCTGTGACTTTTAAGTTTTATTAATTACAACAGATGATTCTTCCTATTCTTCCTACAGCTTCAAACTATTTTGTGGACTTATGTTTAACATCTTCAAATAACAAAAATTAGGATGGTGAATAAAATACCATGATGTTTAAAGGTGAGCATTATCCTAGAGGATATTGTTGCTCAGTATTCCTCTGGCCTTATTTCCTGGAAGTTTTTCATATCAAAGTAAATAATGAAATGTCTCCTTTGGTGTCCTATAATGTATTTAATAAGGAAGCAGATAAGTTTTCATTTTAACAGCTGTAGTAAATTGGTGTTTATAGAGACAGAGATGTTATACCTTGGGATTATTGTTTCCTTAAATTTCTTCTGACATCAGTAAGAACTACTTATTCATATACTCATCAGCAAGTGTCTGGCAGGTGTTAGCAAATCAGACACTGCCAACAGAAGAAGTAGCTGTAGGAATAGAACTATCTTTTTGTTGGATTATTCATATCTCTGTTAAGCTCCCCCTGAAGTAATTAAAGAGTAAGGCATTCATCTAGAGGATAGATCATCCCTGCAAAACAGCAAGATGAGAGCAGAAGGAGAAAGGAGGGGGTGAATGCTATGTGACTAGATAAATTGTTTGAATTTTTCTTTTTAATTATGCATTAGGTGTTAAAAAGGATTAGGGATATGAGATGGGATAGAGATGAGTGCTCTGTTCTTGTGTTGAATGACTTCCAGGACAGCCGTTAATTGAACTGTTTATCACTGAACTGTTTATCATGAAGGTTGCATGAAACATAGCTGTCAGAAGACTTCAGAATAAAATGCACTTCATGCTAAAAATAAAAACAGACCCCCACCTTCATTTACTTTTTTTTCAATTCTGATGTGGTTATTTAATCTCAAAGGAGAAATACTTATCATGGTCATGGCAGCACTGCTGAAATCAGCAAGTCATCCACTATCTGCTACATTGCTAGCGGTTTTCGGTTTAACGGTGTTTTTATATAAAATAGTATTGAGGTAAAAATTAGATAAAGTGATTTTTGGGAGGGAGAATAAAGTATGGAAAAATAACAGTGTACTTAATTTAAATTTCTGAGATTATTTCTACACTGTAACAGCTAGTACTAGTAGTAGGTATTATTCCAAAGGATTCACTGTAGTACCTTTACACACACAAAGATGGATCATTTGATAACATGTGAGATAGATAGATCAGGCTGGAGTTCCTCTGTTGCTCTCATGAGCAGGCACCACCTGCCTGTTGTGGCTTCTCTATATTATGCAGCTACAGTTCCCCTGCAGAGGTGGAACTACATTTCAGACCTTGTGCCCATTCAGATTTCAGTGCTTGAGCTTCCAACAGGGACAGCCCTGGAGCTGACAAGCTCTTACAGATAGGGTCACCTGGCCAGGGGGAACCAGGGCAAAATCCATTTCATGCATTGCCAGAAGATGTACCTTTTCACTCCATGAATCATGCTACATTGAATCCAACAGAGTTCCTAGAAACTTCATTGAATACTCAGAGACTACAGGGCCTTGCACCAAGTGCTCTGAGCTGATTGCCAGCTCCTAAGGCAGAAGGCTGTCAATAAAAGGAGATGTATTTTTTTTTTTTTCCCCCCTTTTATTTTCTCAGCACTTTCTCAATGTGCTGCCAATGCCAAGATCACCATGGCAAGTATCCTGCAGGTGGGACTCACTGATTAAGGACAAGCAATAATTAGCTTAGAGCTTTGTCTTTCCCTCACCTAAGTGATTTCTAACTAACTGCAGTGTCTTCTCAGGTAAAAGGTGTCAATGAAGATTTTCTGCAAAGTCTTCACTGGGATTGACAATACTGAGATAAACTTTGAGTGGGATTTGTGGGCAAGGAAATACTTTGACAAAGATTCCAGGCTGAACAGTTTCTCTTGGGAAGAAAAAAGGTTGCCAGTGAATACCAAACTGTTGGTGCCTGTTCTCTCTCACCAACTTGTCCAGTAAATCTTTTGTCAGAAAATGGTAACTATCTTTTTTTACTCACTTTTACATGCATAGCCAGTTTTGCCTACAAAATATACACACACACATTTCTAAAATAAAGTCTTTTTGCAGTTAAGGTAGTTTTATTTCCAAATAAATTAATTCAGTTTTGACATGCATTTAAACTTAAGATTTTTTTTTTCTAAGTATATTCCAATTTTTTTTTTAACAAAACTGATTGCTTTGATTTGTTCCTAGTGTACTTTCTGCTGAACATACATGAAATTCTGCAGCTCTATAGTTGAAGCCCTAAATATATTGAACTAAAGGATGATAACGCTCTGTTGTACCTGACCTAGTCCTTTTCAAAGGAAGTTACATTTCAATGAGATTGTCCTTGGAGGTCACCTCCTAGGGATTTTTTTTTTTAAATTAGATTAACCCATGCTTTCAATTCTCTTCATTTTTGTAACATAACAGTGTTTAGCTACCTTCTGCTTTCTGCTGGTGGTTTCCAAATAGCAGGTAATATCACAAGCCTGGAAGCTGAGTCAGCACCCTGCTTTATGACTACTTATAAATTTAGGGACAGTCTTTGCCATGGAGTTACCTAAGCATTAATCTAAGAAACTGCAAGTCAGAAGGACTTACAAAATCCTGGTTATTTCCAGAAGCCTCAGCAAAGAACCTTTTTGCCTGCTACAGACAAGTCCTGTCACTTTTCAAATGCAGTGCCCCATTAAAGACCTAATCAACACAAAAACTTAGTCAGAGAAAGAACCATTAGCCCCCAGGGCCTTTACTAACTTCATAACCTTTTTTAGCTGAAATACTATCCCTTTCTAAGTCATTTAATGATGGACCTTAATTGTGGTGCCTGTGAAACTGCTCAACCAGCGCTTTGGAGAAAGGTTAGGGGAATGTGAAATAGGCAGTCCATCAGGGCAAGAGAGACATGTCACCTCCAAAACCAGTATACTACCTTTACCACTTCCTAAATCTTTGTGTTGATCGGTAATAAACTTTGGATCTGGTGTCCAACTTCAAGCTCAAACATGCTTTCATAAAAAGCCTTCACAAAGAAAGATGTTTTCATCTTTCTGCTGTAAACAGTGACCCACCTCATTCCTGTATATATTCATCTGTCTTAGTTACTGCTCAGGAAAAGACAGCTTCCGTCAGACACAGTTGGTTTTGTTTTTTTTTTTTTTATTAATGTTTTCTGTATAATCTAGCCACTACAGTGAAAAGTAACTGTCACTTCTCTTGGTTGAAGACATTACGTTTATGATTATATTTAAAATGGCATAGAACAACCCAGGGAGGAAGTGGCTTTTAGCTGCTAAATGAGAAGCATAGCATTTTTAAGTGCTACTGAGAAGTAAAGATTCAGCTTAATGGGAAGTAATCAATTCCTATTTTAATGACACCAGTTTTTGTATGTATCTGTCATATTTGCAGTAAATCCTTTATTTTCTAGAAGATCCTGCAAAACGTTTAAGTGTTAGCTAACAAGTATTGAATTCCTTGCACTTCCACAGAGCTCAAACAACATCTTTCAAAACTGCATTCCTATCTGTGAAAACCAGCTGTTGAACACCAGGCTGCTATGTTTGGCCTATGCCAGTGCAGTTGTGATACCCAAATTTAAACAGAGAAGACCCTAGGTCCTCCTTTTGGGGTACCATAACCTCTAGCTCCATTTCCAAAAGGCCCTGTCTCCATGCAAGAAACAGATCCAACACCTGGAATTTTCACAATGCAAGGATATGGGATATCCATGTTTTCCTGGGATTTGCCGATTTGGGGGGCTATTTCCCACAAACGCCTTTGGAAATTCCATACAAAACTTAACTGAACCCTTACTAGCAACAATTACTAGCAGCGTACATGCAGAATCATCTAATATTGAACGAATTGAATACTGTCAAGAAAACTTCTCCATTGATTTTATAATAATGGAATTCCTGTTACTTTTAGGAAAGCATTTTTTTCCCCTCCTATCACTCATGTTATACATATCCCCCACCTTATGTTTCACACTCAGTATCATTTAAAATTTATTTTTTGTTTTTAACTGGTGTTATTGGATGAAAATTTTCATGGGGAAAATTTTTTTCTTTATTGCACAAGAACAGGTTTCTATAATGTTATATTGTGTTGATTAAGCAATTATGTTTTAGTCATAGAAAAATTGGGAAAAAAGAAAAAAAAAAGGCACAAGACCCAGAGGATTAAAGCATGCAAGATACTGTGGGGAAGGTAAACATCTGAGAGTCAATCATTTTAAAGTACTGCCCACCCACTCTACACCTCTGGAGGCCTTCCCAGTCCTTTTTGACCTCAGCTTTGATTCCTGCCTCCCTCCTCCAGCTACTGCATCACTGTTTTGGGGTGCAACTCTGAGAGCTTTGTGCCTGACATTGAGCCAGCAGTGCCATAAGCAGCCTTTGAGCCTCTCGAGGACCCAGAGGCTGACAAAACACCAGCAGCATTTCCTTTCCATAGTGAAAAATCCAGGGGACCTGCGATGACTTGATTCTGCAGTCCCTCATCGAAATGAAAGCATAATATGCTGAACTGGATAGAGAACAGTTGGTACTCAGAGGCTTTGTTATGCCTGTACTAGTGCTGTATTAGGGCCATGACAGAATGGCTTTGCTAGCAGTGTTTCTTAGCTGTCTATACCTGAAATTTAGGAGAAGTATATTCCCCCTCAACAGAGCCCAATTCCTGTCAGCATTACAAGTGCCTTACAAAAGCCTAGCACCTTCACGCTATAATAGCAGGCTGGAAAGGACATGATCTGAAGTGGTTTCAACATTTCTCACAAAGAGGTCAAGCAGGGCCAGTCTTCCATCTGAAACTCCATTAGGTGCACAATTTAATTTAACAAGTAGCAGTATTTCTGCTGTGTGCTTTCTGTCCCTCATTGCTATGTTGTTTGTTTCCAGACTGAATTGCTTTTATTGATTTTGTACTGTTTTGTCTAATGATTTTTCTCGTAAATCCCACTTAATATGATTTATGACCTTTACTCTTCTGCTGCAAATCCAGTTGCAGGATGCTTACTCTACCAGTAAATCAATTATTTTAAACATCACCTCAAAGGGTCTTCTCAGCAAATTTCTCCATTGCGCCTTAGAGATGTCCTCTGCCTTTTCTTCCTCCTGTCACTTCCTATTTAACATCTTTATCTCTTCATGTGCACACACTCCCCTTTGGAACATACTTCTCACAAATATCTTTTGAGGATAAGATATCTGGGGGGACTCCACTAGGCTACTTCTTTTAACATTTACTGTGCAGCTGACACAGTTTGCTTATCCATAGCCCTGATGGTTACAAAAGCAATCTGGGGATGGTTTAAGCCTTTAAGTGTCAGAAGGGGATGTCAATCTGGTTTGACTTACTATCCACATAATTAGGAAAAAACAAACAATCAAAACCCTGGCAAGGCTGTGATTTGAACCAGCATCTCCCTCATGAGCTTACTAAATTCAGGCTACAATGTAGTTTATCTTGTTTCTGTGGCATAAAACTAAAAATATTATGAATTTTCTTCAAATCAGCAAGCAGGTAACTCATCCTTTCATATGCACATCCCAAGTTTTAAAGCTAAAATGTCGAAAGAGTAAAAGAGTAACCTGTGTTGAAGGCAAAGGGATTTTTGTGGCTTTTGTCCAGGGAAGCTCTCGTTTCTGGCGTACATATTAAAAGATACAGCAAGGAAAAGAATCCTAGTGTCTCCTGGTCATGACATATGACTGCATAAAACAATAAACCTTATGACACAGTAAAACCCTATGACACACTAAAAATAAGCTTTTTTTCTGCCCTTTTCATATTAACAAACCCTAAGAAGAAAGTGTAACAAAAGGCAGGAATAACTGGTACCTTTTTGCTTTGCTTTAATCGCCAACTTTAAGCTGATTTTTGGTCTAAAACCTCTGCTAGGAATAAAATATTGCTTTTAAGTCAGATTATACAATAGAATTAACCAGTTTTCTCCTCCATTCATCTTAAAAGAGTGTATATTAAAAACTTAAAATCAGTAAAAATGTTAACCACAAGATTCAATGAAGACTTACCTATTTTAACTGCAAAAGTGGTAGTGGAGCTAAAAGAGATTTACAGAATATAACAGAACAAGGACAGGTAAATCTTATTTCCAATTAGTTTGATGAAGCAGAGATGGTTAAGAGATAATAGATAACATGGATTGTACTAAAATAGCCTGGCTTGACAAGACTTACCTGTAAGATGCTGCTATTATAACTGTCTATCAGTTTTCTGCAAGTCTTTAACACTGACAATTGCCTCAGTTTTTCATAGTTTATACCTGAGTAGCCAAATGCAGACTATAGACTCAGAAGCATGTAGATGGTAGTTTCCTTATAAGTGGATCCAGATGAGATAATTTCTGGTTGCAAAATTTATTTTGTCAGTCGACTTTATATGTTGCATAGCATATGTTAAAGAAACAGATGTGGGTAAAGTCACTGAATTTGCTTTATTTCTTTGGCTTGTATGTGGGTGGGTTTATTGTCCTCCGTTCAGTAACAGTTTAGCAAGGCTGGTGGAGACTACAGAGGCTAGAACATGCCTGTGCACTTTGAAATATTTTATCTGAAATGGGCACAACATAACCCTGCCCTTGGACTCTGCAGGAAGGACAATGTGATAGACAACACCAAGAAGCCCACTGAACCCTAGTTTGATAGGTCATTTAAAATTAAAAAAGCAGTTTGCTTCTACATGGCAATGGAAGCATAAAGTATTTTGCACCTGAGTTTAAGTCATTACATTTGTTCAGATACATATTTTAGCTGTGTTTTCTGTTTTGTGTCGGTTTATCCTGACAAGCTGAAGAATACACATACCTTGCAGTTCATTTTCACAGAACCATTTTTGAGATGCCTCATATTTCCTCAGGTCTTAACCCCAAAACAATTATTTGATGTTGCTTCACTCTATATAAATACGCAATGCTGACAGTTAACCTCACATATTTCCCCCCCACGCACAAAAAAAAGACTGGTGCTTAACTGCTGAGCATATATTTTAAAGTGAATGATTCATTCATTCAGAAGTACCCAATTGTTCACCATCTGGTATGTGCAGTATAACTTCACAGTCATCTTGTTGAAAGTACATTTGAGCTAATACAAATTGGTTTTATGTGAGACTAGAGGAAGAAAAAAAAAAAAAGAAAGAAAAAAGAGCAGCACACTCAACATCCCCCATCCATGGCATCTAGGCAAAATATCATGTGGTTTAGTTCAGTACATGCTCTAATTGTAGTCTTTACAATGTTATTTCAAGGCATACTCTGTAAAGAAAACAATAAGCATCATAGACTGACAATGTAATTTGTGTCTACTGTGTCCTTAAGGAAAAGAGGGGTTAATACTAATAAATGCCTTCATTAACCCTAATAGGGGTTAATAAATCTGTATTAGTATAATTTTATAGAAAGATTTTAGCTCTCAAATCCAAAATATTGTACAAACTTGGCATAATCTCTCTGAAGTCACTGAAGAGTTATCATCTCTTATTCAAAATCCAAATACAGAGGGTGAATTTTGCTCACATCAAGTTCTTTTTTTACTATCATCAATTCAGAATGACAGTGGTTAAAAAAACACAATACCATCGGTTGCGTTACATGGGTAATATCTCTGGAAGATTAATTATTCTTGAATAATTCATCCATTGCTTGTGTCAAACAAAAGGGTGTCTTCAGGAGCAGGGAAGCAAAGGTCTTTTCCCAGCAATGCCTTTGCCTTCTTTACATAATCTCCTGTTCCTGTGTGCATGGCAGAAGGAGGCATATGCCTCATTCTTTTGGAGGACTGATGCACAATCCTTTTTTCAGGTGGCTTCCCCTAAAAGCTGTCCAGCTGCACCTTACATAGCAGGCAAGAGTCCTACTGTTGTCTGTCTCACTCCCCTCCCACCTCAATATTTATATCAGACTCCACCAAAAGACTGCACAGAGATAATTTGACAGGGAAGAGGTAGTGCTTACCTGTAAAGCAAGAGGTGTACTAAAGGGGTGTCTCCAGGAGAGCAAATACCACCACTATAGACATTTGTAAAAAGTGTGTGCCCTGAAAAGTGCATTAGCCTATCCCTAATTCTGGTCACACACATGTACCACCAGGATCACGCAATTCCTGGAAGAACACCACATCACCATGCAACCCTCACCGCAGGCAGACTTTGTGTTTCTGGCAGGCTGAAGCCTGAGAGTCACAGGAACTCCATGCTAAAATTTGGCATCTCATTTGCACAGATATTCAAGATACTAGAAAGCTATCCGTGAATACTTTTAGATACATCAAGAAGATGTATGAGTTTAATAATCTTACATGAGGCAGACCTTCACCATGGCAGTTGACCAATTCCTAGAAGAAGCAAATGCAAAAAGAGAAACCCGTTGTGAGAGCCGAGTAACTTTGTCCCCAACAGGTCAAAGCCAAGAAAACCCTGAGCATTAACAATTACTAACAGGAAACCCTTTCTCTTTAGAGACTAACCCACTGTAACACAAAAGTAAATTAACACTAGTAAGTTGATGGTTTTATAATAAAAGAATTATCACCTCGCCTGCAACTATGATTCCCTACAGTATTCAAGTACAGTGGTTATTAGAGATTTGCTGTGTGATACATCAATTTTAAATGTTAATCTGCTAATATCCTTGAAGCATCTCAATCTCTAGTGAGTATAGTATGACCAGATCAGGAGAGACAGCATGCATTATTGCAAGATTACAAGCCCTTTTAATTCAGTCATGCTGACCTTCCAGCAGTGAGCTTAAAAACAGCTGAAAAATGAACCTTTCAGTGGTAAGACTAACTGCCACTGAAATTTAATTGTCCCTGGTGTTTGTGTGACTAAGGGCCTCACCTTGTCAATGCTTGCACTGGTTTTGGTAGCACCAATAAACAGGATGCTTTATCAGCTTTGACAGTTATGCCTGAGAGCAAGGATTTAAAATGAACTAGATAAAAGAACCAAAATATCCTAGCTGCTATTTTAAAAAAAGAAGTAATTGATATTTCTTACCCAGACATGTGTCGTCTAGGATCTGCTGTTTATTTGTTCCCAGTACTTTTAGGGTCTTGAAAATACAGTAACTAATTTGTGAACTGAATGTGCATTAAATTTGCATTAAACACTGTCCTCCTCCTTCCCCCCAAAAAAAAACCCCCAACAAACCAGAAACAAAACAGAGTGTCAAGAGTTATTATGGATGACAATTAAACATCACAGGTCGAAACTGACCCACCTGTCAGACCTGTTGGTGAGCATCTTTCTGCTAGAAACTATGGAAACATGCAGTAATACATTGTACTTAGCTCTTAAGTCTAAGATATATTTTCACTTCAGAAATGTTAGCCACGCAGTGAAGTTAAACTACCTAATTATGAATTCAATTAATTAAATGAAAAAATGTTGAAGTCAGTGAGAGACTAAATCAACTTCATCTCTAACAATAAAGCTGGAAATGTAGGGTCAGCACCTTTGTAGAAGATACTTCGGATAGGTGTACTCTGCATGTTATATGTTTTTTGCTTTTTCATGTTAAAGCAAAAATTCTGTTTTAAATTTTGCTAATAGTTCATGTTAATTTCACTTAATAACATGAGGCCAAGATTACAAAATTAACTCCATGACTTCCTGACAAGGACGGGTAGGAAGAGAGGAGTAGGAAATTTTAGAAAACTAATACAAATGACACGTGGGATTTTTATGATCACTGTGTCACACATGAGCTGCATGAAGAACAAATGGCAAGCTAGAGGTTTTCCATTTAATAAGATGCAAATATGGTGAATCTCTCTCATGATTTATAAAGCGATGGAACAGTCTTGAAAATACTGTTGACAGCAGAAAGGGTCTTTAGGCTAGAAGGAACTTCCTGAGTGATGCTCAGAGGAGAATGAAGGTGAACTCCTAGAGCAGGTGGAATGTAGGCTCTGCCTCCTGCTACATTCACTTTGCCCAGCAGTAAAACCCATAGGAGTTCTGTGGAAGGAGATATGAGAGAAAAAAAGAGGTTCCACCATGAATACAGGAAGGAGAAGAAAAGGTAGTTTTGCATCACACTTTCTGCCCCCACACCCTGCCAGACAGTTTGTGTCCTATTCCAGCTAAGGCGAGATCTCATTGTGAAAGGCCTTATTACTTTTTTATATGAAACTGTGTCCAAATAAGAATTTAACCCTCTCTTTTGCTAGACTAGATACATAGCAACTTTTAAAATAAGAAATTAGCTTAATCTGAACTCAGCCAAATATAATAAGTATTGCTGGGATTCTTTGCAGCATTGCAGATAATTCCTTTGGGTCCCTACATGCAAAAGCAATTTTGGGAAGTCTGGAAGGCTGAGTTTGTTTTCTACTATTGCAGGTCAGTTTGGGGATTAGTGGAAATGCAGTCTATAATGGATGTTCCTGAATCTAGATGTGCTTAGCAAACAAATATCCTGAATTATTAGTCATCTACTGACTCCTATCAAATTTCAACTGAAAAATCTTTAAAAATAGGAGCTTATCTATCATTCAAAAAAGAAGAAAAATCTGGATTGATTTCTAACACTACTGCTCCTTAAGGAAATGGAAAAAGAAAACAAGCCACACCCCCAAACCACCCCATCAAATATTGACAAACGCACACTGTGGAAGCAGAACTTTATATTCTTCCAAACATGTGTGTCTATATCTGAGAAGAAAAAGAGAGAATTGAAGAGGTACACCTGGCTTGCCTTTAGGGATCTATCAGAAGGAGCCAAAAAGAGCAGACATACATATACAGAATGAAAGACAAAAATAAAAATAGTAGAGACCAGATCATGACTATTACTAGGTGAACCAGCTTTCCAGTGAGACATACCTCTTCCTGTTCCCAGCCTTGGTAGATGATTATGTACAGGTATCAGAGTGTCAGTGCCTGAACAATTTGTAAGTATCTTTAAAAGAGAGATGAATTAATTGATAATTTTTTCTTAAAAAACAAGGTAAACTTACATCTGATCACCACTGTCACATGAGGTTTAAGTCCTGTACCGATAGCTCCTGACCTTTCTTGTTTTATGGGCTCCCCAGCAGTTCCAGTAGGGTGTAAAATGGAGAGTGAAGGCAAAACTACAGGTAGACTGGTTTTATCCTCTTTCATAAAGATCCTAAAAATAAGCTGGAGCCTTCGTTTTCTGTCCCTTGGGTGTCTATTATCTGGACCCAAAGCTCTCTGGAGTACTAGACTTTCTAAGACATCATCTCATTTACCTACATTTTCAGCAGTGCTTGTCTAACAGAGAAAAGCACCCAGAGCCATTGCTGTTCTAGGTGGCATCACCTGAACAAGCTGAGCTGGAAACCCCTGACTCCAGCAGAAACACAGTGTAGAGTAACAGAAAAACATTATAAATCACTGCCAAAGACATCACCCAGACAAGCACACAAATTATTTTCCAAATGTAAGATGCCTCCATACAAAAGATTCTGCCATAATAGCACTTCCTTATGAGCATGGCTTCAACCTAAAATAAAAAGTTTTGCCTTTAGATCTACACTACTTTGATCTTAAGAGCCACTGAACAACACAAAGCAAGGCAATGTGCAATAGGGATTATGCATTCATGCAAAGATATTTTGATAATTTGAATGAGATAAAATGTAACTTCCTTACTATCTAAAATGTATTTCTATTTTTTCCAGAGTTATATCAGATCTGACATTTTAAATTATAAAAATCATAGTCATTTTGTAATTTCAAAAACCTGAAATTACAGAATTTCAGATCAAGTTACAAAACTGCTAATGCATTATGTCTTTTCATATTCACTTAATCCAAACCCTCTAATGTTATTAACATAAACCAATCTGCAGAGAGGCATATTTATCTATTAACTCCATGGAAATGAGAAAGGAATTATTAATAAGAGCTCAGGACCACAGTTTGCCCATCCTGCTACATACAAGAACACTGAGTCAAGCTCACATTTTAGAAAGAAAAATTCCAGATCTGGGCCCAAGTTTATGATCCTATTTGTAAAGCAGTTGCCATTTTTGCGAAATCAGGCACTAAAACCATGTACAGAAGGGGGCTAAACCTCATTCATAGTTATTTTCTAAATTGTAGGTTTGATTTTGTCTCATTATACAAAATATTTCTCCTTTTATATATCCATATATCTATACCTGTCTATCTATATAAATAATACAGCCCCACTATCTTTAAATGGTAATAGCCAACAACACAAGAATAAATTCCAATTGTTGATTAAAGAGTACCTAATGCTTTAGACTAAGCAATATTTTTACAAAAAAATTTTAAAGACTCCCTAAGAAATGCATGTCCCCAGCAAGCAGGATGTGTGGGATGTGTCTTACTCCACAACACATTTCCTGTGATGTATTTATGAGTCTTCTATAACTGTTCTTTCAGGTTTGTAAATGTTCAGTATATCATCAAGGGACAAAACAAGGATGTGCCTTAACTCCTCCACAGTCTTTGATAGTAACTGAACTTCCTGCTGTAAATGTGGTTAACACACTCAGTCTGTGATGTTTGTAGGTGATGTTTTGTGACTAACATGCCTAGGAAAACTGTAAGAGACATGACATGAAAGAAGAAATATGGAAAATGCACTCCAAAACCATACTGTAAAGAACAATCCATTTTCCCTAACATATCGTTTTGACCCATCCCTTCTTTTACCATTAAGTAGAAGTCATGATTTGCTTTATTCAACTGTTACAAATTTATGATTTGTTACTACCGTCACAAGTATTTCTCTTGCTTATCCTTCAGCCATCAAAAAAAAAAAAATCAGATAAATAATTATTTTCAAAGATGGTGTTCTTTGTCTTAATTAGATATCATAACAAACGAAGCCCAATGATTAAAAATAAATAAATAAATAACCAACAAAAAAACCCCACTCCACACCAAAACCACATTGTATTTATAAATGCCATTTGTTAACTGGTGACATAACTGTCATCAGTTTAAGAACTGAGTGCCAGTAGCAATTATAACATTATTAATAATGTTCAAACGTTATTACTCCTCACCTGAGGAAATGCTAATTATCTTTTTAGATTTTGCTATGGGAGCAGCCTGGCTCCCCTCTCTCACCCATGCACTCTTCTAAATGTGTGTTATGCTCTTTGTGAAGAGCACGTGAGACAATTAAGCCAGTTTTTCTTTTGAAGTTTTTGGCCACAAGAAGATTTAACTACTTTTTTGATAAGATCTAGTATTCCTACTGATGCTTTATTAAGATCATTCTTTGGCAAAAAATTCTCCCCACTCCCTCACTCAAGACAATTCTGAATTTATAATCCTATTCCCTGATCACACAGGAAAATAAACCAGGACAGGGCTCAGCTCAGCCACTGAACTGCCCTGTGGTTTTCAAGTGCCCTGTGCTTTGCAAGCACCCACCCATAGCACAATACTCTTACCAGAAGGAAGAATTAGGGAGAAGGAAAGCACTCTTACCAAACCTGGGAAAGGCAGGAGAAGTTATATTTTACTTCTATTTCTGTTTTCCTCCAGTACATCTTCATCCTGTGTCCAAAAGCAGATGTTGCACATTTTATGGCTTTTGCTGCAAGCTACAGGCGCAAGTTCCTAGAGGCATGAAAGACACTTTATGCCATTTCTCCTAATCCACATTGCCCAACCCAAATTGCTCCTATCCCACTCCTCCTAGCCCACATGAGCTCAGACCAATATGCTGCAGCCCATACAACCATACAAAAGCAAAGAGGAGAAGTGGTACCAGCCCTACAGTCTCCCACACCTTACTTCAGCCCTCCTCTCCAACTGCAGCTTGGCAGTTTCCAGCCCTGGTTTCCACCCACCTGGCCTAATTAATTCACCAGCTGCCGGCATGGTCCAGCTGACCATCCCTGCTCCCAAACAGGGATGCTGTGGTGGCAAGCATGAGGCAGGGGAGGCTGATGGCAGAAGGAAGCAGGTGATCTCCCAAGCTGTGCTTGGACCATGTTTGGGCATGCAGTGTCCACCTCCACCAGCGATGTGGCAGCTGCCATGCTGCAAGCACTCCCAGAGGCCAGGGCCCATCACCCAAGCATTTCCATCCACTCCAAATCTCCAAAAATGCAAGCTGGGGTATTGCGAGTGGCTTTGCAGCCATCAAAAGCCCCAAGAGGGGTTACATCTTGCTGCCCCTTGTCACTTTGGCCATGCCTCCAATGGGCCACCATCGTTTTTGCGAGATTACACAGTCACCCAGATTAATTCAGAGAATATCAAGCCTTAAAAAAAAAAAAAATAGGGAAAAGAAAAAAAAGGGAGACTTTTCAGGTGCATCAGTTTGCTGGATTTTAAGTTAACCAGCTCCTCATACCCATTTCTGAATAGGAATGAAGGTAAGCCAGGGACAGAAAAATTTCTTTGTCAGGGCTCCCGAGACTCAGTTAGATTCTAATTTTCAAAGCACTGCTGTTATACAACCACATAATAAAGCATTTAACAATAACAGGAATTCTAATTAAGCAAAATGCACTTTATGCTGTAGCACATAAAATGAGATTGCAGAGATTAAGAACATTTGTCCCTAGTTGCCATACACAGATACTGCTTTTATACATGGAGAATAATTGGTCAGCATGTCTAATATTTTAAAAACCTGAAGAACTAAAAAATATAGTTAAAAATGATAGGAGAAGTTTCTTAAATCCAAAGGCAGTGTCTAAAATCAGAAATATACACAAACCAATCAGTAACCGTTAAGACACATTTTTACTGTAAATTGTGCTGAGAAAATGATAATGTAGAGAGAATCAAAGCAATTATCTGCACACATTTTTCACATACTTACATTGACATATGCATATGTACAATGTATATTTGTGTACAATGTGTACAAATACACGTATATATAAATCAGCTTCTTAAAGGCAGAATGGCATCTAATCTCTCTTGCAAAAATAAGGTACTTCAGTTCAAAGATTGGACCAGATTGGAAAATCAAAGTCCTGGCATTGAAAATGCCAAATGCCTCTTAGGATGTGCTCACTTTGGTAGAAGGGAGGATATTGAACACTTAGCTGGAAACTTCTGTGGATGTTGTGGGCTTTAATTATGGTGTCACAGATAACATGGTGTAGCTGAGAGTTAATACTGTTTTGTTATTATGCTAATCTTCTGTTATTTAAGATTTTAATCCTCAAAGATGGGTAAAAACAATTTTCTTCACTTCCAATATTGGACACTGTATTTCAAATTGCAGTTCTGGGCCTCTGTAATAAAAAACAAGAATCAAAGATCAGTCAGCACAAAGCTTTGACTAAATTTTTCATGGTTATGCAATGTTGTAGAAGACAGCTGATGCTTGATATTAAATCAAACACTTCTTCCTAGAAGAGTTTCAGAACTTGAATGGTGTTCCAGTGGCTGGCTACATATTGGGTTGTAACATGGCCTGGACTAGTATTTCATGTTAAATAAATGTCTACCTCAGAAAACAAACTGAAGAGGACAAAGACAAATTCCTCATTTTACCCTATTGTTTTGAATACTGACAGAAATTTTGCTGTCAATGTAGATGGGTCAGGACTCTGATCTACAGTGCATTTTGTTCTACTTTGTTTTAAGGAAAATATCTCTTTCTTTTCCACTTTCATAAGGAAATGTTAAATCCATATATATCTTACTTTCCAGCATATATCTTACTTTCATGATATTTGGCATAAATGGCCCAAATCTGAATTCTTTTCTCTCTGAGGTTTACTTTCTATCAAATTGTATTCATTTTCCATGTAAACGGCCAATGGATAGTTTCAAATATGTTACCTAGGGACCCCACATAAAACAGATCAAATGATAAAAAATTAATGTTTTGCATAAAATTAATCAACTTGAAATGAAAACCAAGCCTTGGCCTATTGCCTTTTAGGATAGTTCAGGGACATCATTAAAATGCCTTCTATATCTATGACTACAATCATTAAACTATCTGTTCTCTTATTTTGCATAACTAATAAATACAAAGAGATTAATCAATTTTTTGTTTAGGAGATACTGGGTGGTAAAGAAGTTAAAAAAACTCTCCTGCTTTTCGTTTTTTATTTCTTTTTTATTATATATGCACATTAGTACCATCTGGTAGAACAATAAAGATCTCTTAATCTCCACATCCCTCTTGGTTTAAATATGACTGTTGAAAAGTTAGCAGAGGTTTCAGAGGGAAATAAAAGAAAATACAAAACCCAAAAAACAGACACCAAATCAAAATTTGAGAAAAAGATGTTGATCATGTCTGCCAATTAAACAGCATTAATTGGTGTAATTTTGCCTTACTGTGAATATGTCCCATTCACCTCCATACACCGATATGTAGAGCAGCGTCCTTTACGTAAATAGAAGATATTTGATCCTGAATTCTCTTTCTTACTGAAAATATCAATTATAATCTCCATACAGTCACCAGCTTGATCTAAATTTGTGTCTTGTTTTCATTTAAAATGGCTTGATTATTTTCTTTTCTTCCCTTTTTTTTTTTTTTTTTTTGAGAAAGCTGTTATTTTCACTTTCAAGAGGTGTGATACACTCCTTTTATCTAAACATTTCCTTATTCTTCTGTATAAATACATTGGATAGCTTTGCAAAATTTGGATAGACTTTGTTTTAAACTTTAGAGCTTGGTGCATGCCATTGTAACTCAATACAGAAATTGGTATTTTTTAAAAATTAATTTTGTTAAGCTAAAGATAGGTGCTGAGCGAAAGACAGGAAATATCAGAGTGAAGATTGTTTAAAAAATATTGTCACTGGGTGACTCCTCTGACCTGAGAACTGCAGCCTAACGATATAGTCTCATCCAAGGATTTATTTTTTCATATTTATCAAGGCACCATCATAATTCTATTTCAGTGTATTAAATTGAGGGATGTGTTCTCTGCTTGGTGCTATCGCAAGTTACTAGTGATACATAAAAATGTGGATTAGTCAGTGCTTTAACTCTATACAGGGTAAAGTGTGCCACTCCTAGTTATGTTGAATGCCACCCTATTGTATGAGAGCTTTATTTACAAGCTTGGAGCTACAGAAACAACCAAGGTCAAAATGAAAAAGAATGGTAGAAGCCCTGTGTGCCAGGCATCTGTTTCACGTCCTATAAACTGTAATGTAAAACCAGTTTGCTTTTTCTGTAACCATGATATCTTCTTCTTTTTCTGGCATCTCTCTATTAAAATGGAGCTCCTCTGCATCACTTGCTTGAATATATGTTACGTGAAATAATGGACAGCTTTACCTGGAAGTGTCCCCTTCAGCTTATTTAATTGGCAAGTAGCTCTCAGAAACATAGCTTATAGCAGAGCATCAAATGTGTGCACACACACTCAGGTAAGCACTGTAGCAAGGTTAATCTTCAAATAGCTGTTTAAGTATTTGCTTCAACTTTAAATTAAGATGTTTGGAGTTAATTCCTAAATAGCTGCCTTTAGCAAGAGCTAGCTTTATCAGAGATAACAACTAAATAGACTTCTTCCCCATGACTTATTTTACTACAAGGGATGCAGAAAGGAAATCTTTGCTAACATTCTCACCATTTTGAATTATCTAAGTCTTTCAAATACAAAATCTGATGCTTCAAATCTTAATAATTTCTGTCCTTATTGTGTCTGTTAACTGTGTATTACAACAACACTTAACCCCCTTAGATCAAATAAAATACCAGAAGAGAACAGCAACAGGTGACCAGAAGGGCAGATGCCCATGCAGAGGGATAGCAGGGTCATAGCATAGCAGAGAACAACCCACACACGATCAGTCCCCACTGCTGCTCCAAAATGAGCAGTGTGTGGTCTCCATTTTGTTGTTCACTCACTATGCAGTAGGAAGGAGGAGCAGAGGCTGTAAGTGAGATTACTGGTCGCAAACCCTTGATGATGCAGGATGCTTTGCCCACCTTCACCAGCAGTCACAAGTGCAACATAAGCACATACCATGTTTTGGGTTTGGGCATTTTGTGTGGTGAAAGAAAAGGAAATTTATTCCTTGCTCTGCTCCCAAATCACTGCAACACAATGGTCAGATTTTGCCCAAGCTGGGGAAAAAAAACCCATGGATGTAATTTATTATGATATTTTCTAGCTGTCCTGAGGTAGCCATGTGAAGATTTGACATCATTCTCAAACCTAACACTCTCTCTTTCAAAGAGTAACAAATGTACAGGTGTACAAACAAGGGTGTCTGAAGCACTGTCATTGATTATTCCATTTAATAATTTCTTCACCACAAATGGAGCCCTCCGATTTTAATAAAAATAGATTATCTCATTTCCCTCTCTGGTACTGGTCAGACTCTTGAGACAAAAGGTCTTCTTTTGGTGGTTGGCATTATTTATTGCACGTACTCTTGCTCTTCCATTGGAAAATGAACTGTTTGCTCTGCCTGTTTGAAATTACATAGGGTTGGTAGAAAGACCTTAATTCTCCCTAAAACCCAAGGTGTCTTAAACATTCAGGATATTATGTTGCTACTAAGCTGTTAGATTTAGGTCAATGTGCTATTGCTTTTGAGATTATAAAACCATTCTGAAGTGGATTTTGATAATACAGGGATTTTTCACAGCAGTTCCTGTAGCTGGCAAGCTATAATGTGTTAACATGAACATGCCTGGACACTTTGCTTTTTTGATATTAGATGGAGCTTAGGGAAATTATTTGGAAATTATTTGCAATGTGCTTTCAAACAGTATAAATCATCCTCAACACATACATAGCAATTTACCCTAGCTGCTTCAAGGTATATGAATGGGATGATAAAAAGTTTCTAGCAGTTACCTGTTTGACTCTGATTTACATATATTTGCATATACAAATACAGAGAAATTCAACATAGTAGTAAGAAGAAAATCCATATTGTATTACTTCAGACTAGACACTTAACTGGTGAAGGTATCAGTACTGTAATACACTGCAGCTATTATTTTACTTCATATAGAAACCAAACTGTGATAAAGCTCCTTCCTTAAATAGAACAAAATACTTGGTCTCAGGTTTTGAGCAGCTCCACTGAGCCAGGAGAGAATTCGCTTTCTTATATTACAGTATGGAAGCTATAATTCACAAAGCTTTATGAGGTAAAAATGAGAATAAGACGGGAAGGGCAAAGTTATAAAGGATATTTGTTAGATAAGGAAGACTACATCAGTGGAGTACAAATTTCAGGCCTTTCAATGCTTGCTCTAGCCTTGTTAAATCTTCATGCTCCAGCCTCTGCTTTGTTTTCTGTGAAAACCAGGAGTAGCTGTTTCACACCATTAAACACCAATGAAATGTACAGTGACAATTAACCATTATTTGTCATAAACAGGCGACCATGTAAACTATTCTCTATGTTTACCACATGTGAGCTAAACATTACAGCAAGATCTGTTTCTTATGGAACATTGAACATACAGCTTAGGACAAAGTAGAAGAAAAAGTAGCACAACATACTGCACTAATGAAGACGAGAAAAGAAAACCAACTTTTCACATATGTTCACTTTTCTCATTTCACTAGGAGTGAGAATAATTTCACAAAGATTTCACTGAGAACTGATGACTGATGTAGCAAAAGATCTAATCCAGCATTAGAAGGCAGGATTGTCAAACTCAGCATTTCATGTATATTTGTGGTTCTTTTTGTTGGCTGCAGACCTAATTTCTTATTAATTTGTTGCCAAGCCTCTCATATTCATGAATCCATGAATGGCAGCTGAAGGAAGAAAACCTATCAAATACAGTGAAACTTACAATAAATTGGCCCAGGTTGGCATTACTGTAAGGGTCTCAAAACAATAACTGTTTTTCCCAGGTGTAAGAATTTACAATACTTCAAAGGTCCAAGATTTTCACTAGGAAGCCACCCAAGGGCTATACACTGCATTTGTATAACTTTTATATGAATTGATTTGGCAAAATTGTAGACAGGAACTGCTACTGCACTTGAACACTTAAATATTTATGAAACTGCACATAACTAATCTGTATAATCTTGTCTTCTAAATCAATGTTAAGACTAGATGTCCAGCATCTGTCCCTTTCTTACAACTAAAGACTTTTTCAGCTGTAGAGAAGGCATCTTCCTAAAATTTTTTCTCAGTTTAATTTTATTTATTAATACGTAACACTAACCACAGTGCTTCACAGAGTTTTCCAGCTTGGAAATACAGGTACATTTCAGTATCTCTGTTATGCGGCTATTGCTGCAAATACAGCCAAGTATAACTGCAGGTATAGAAAATGACCTGATTTCATGTGCAGAAACCAATCTCTTTTCTAACAGTGTGAAATCATGCTGCTTACTCTAGATGATAAGATTCTTGAACGTGAGTGCACTGTCTGCCTGAGTGGATTAGCATCCTGTTGCAAAGCCATGGAGGGGCAAAGCCACTTGTTTCAGAGGGTTATTGCCGAGTGTGCACAAAGCTGTTATATGGGATGTGGCTAACCACAGGATATAATATAAGATATAAACTGGATTTCTAAAGGGTTAGAGACTCAGAAAATGTGTACTGAATCTACCCTCAGCACATCTTTTATTTTCACTAGGCATAGCCTTTAAAATGCTCAGGACGTACTCCTGTGGGATTTCCCAGTGCAGATGCCCCAAACACATAGATGGTGTAAAGGAGAAATATATATGCTAACTAAGTGGGACTTCCCTTTGCAGAGAAGAATGACAGTCTCCTGGGGACATAATTTTGCTCTAAGAGGTATCCATATGCAATGCATGACTTTGGGGTAAAAAGAATAACAATGAAACACAAATTGAGTGTTTTGCCAGGAATGTACATTTTAAAAGAATTTTGGAGTGTTAAGGGTTTTGGTAGCATTGTTTGGGGATTTTTCTGTCCTTTATGTATTGCAAAGGCTATGCATTATAAAACTGGTTTTCATTTCTTAGGACTGTTTAGTGCAAAATAGGAATGAAATATCAAACTGCGAGCAAGGACATGGGGAACTGCAATTATTTTACTCATTTTCACTACACTTATGCTCTAACTTACTAAGCAGTCACTAATCCTTCTGGTTATTATTCACTCAGAGCTACACTTTAGAGCACCTAAAAAATCGTTCCCTCTGCAAGCTCTGCTGCCTTCGAGGAGCCGTTTCACCATTTCCTTTGCAGAACAATCACTTAGGTGTTGTACTGTATTAAGTACTCTAATGCCCCCACACAGCATATTTTTGGTTTTTGTTTTTCAGATGAGCAGGTCAGAAAAATTACTTCTTTAATTACCATTTTAAAATCTGCATTGAAGTGGATCAAGTCTTCATTTGCTGTATGGCACCCAATCCATACAATTTTAATACAAATCTTTATTGCAGAACATTGTAGGCATGGTATTATATTCAAAATACCAATAACTTCCATAAACAACATTAGCAGTCAGATGCACTCACAAAGGTTCTTTTTTTTTTTTTTAATTCCATGGTTTTACTCCATGGCTAATAAAATTATGCAAAATGACAGTACATCAAAAGATGCAATTACCTTAAATTAAGTACTTCACCATAATATAGAAAAAACGTAACCAGACAATGTTCCACATCAAAGCCATTTCAGAAACAAATGTGACATTTTAGGGAACAAATTTGTAAACTAATAACTTGGAAGCCACAGAAGGAAAGTCCTTCCCAAATAAAATGCTTGAAACCTCATCTTTCTGTCATCACAAGAACCTACTAAAGTGTTAACAGATATTTTCCTCATATGTTCTTAATTATTTATGGTTGATGTACTGGTTTATGTTTTGCTGTGCTTTCTAAACTTACTGCTCTTCCTTTTTCTTCTGAAGAAAAGAGGAGTTATTCACAGGTATAACTCTAGTCCTTCACCTCATTTTTGACAGAATGAAGAGGGCAGCTGTGTCTGTCCCTTCAGGACAACGTACAGACCTTCTATCTTGGAAGAGGGCAAAAAGAGGGCTGATGATGTGGCACCTCGCCTTCTCTTGATTGATAAGATAATACTGAATTTCCCACTTCAGTATGTGAGGTAAAATAGTTCTGGAGATATTGTGAATAGGAATACATAAACTGTTTTATTGTACCCTACCTCTGACCACCATGCCTTTTGGGAAAAAGCCTAAAAAAATGTGGCTTAAATGGAGAGGTATAAGGTATATTTTCCAAGGCTCTGACAGCTGGGAAATTACAGATACATCCAGACACTTAATTCTTAACATAGCTGTCCTCCATTGCTTTGCCTACGTTCCAAACTCTTCTGTACTGTTTCCCTCCACAGCCTGATGACTGAAGACTTTGTCCTAGGCTTGTAGGACCCATAGGTGTATACAGCACCACAGTATTCTTCACTTAATTGTGCTCTTCTCCTTCCCAAGAAAGCCCTATGCTCTCTTCATCCTTTTAACCATCTCTGCAGCTGGTCCTTAGAAAACTATTCATAATGGACCCAGGGTTTCTTCCTTAAGGGTAACAAATAATTAGAGCACCTTATGAAGGGAAGATAAGGTTAGTTTTTCTGCGTGTAATACTTTGCACCTACGATACTGAATGACATTTGCCCTCTCATTTGCAGTCATGCAGCTTTAAAGGAACTTTCTGTAGCTTTTCCTGGGAGCTTTCAATGCAACTGTTTTGGATAATTTAGTACCACCTTCAAAGAACCAGTGCAGAAGGTATCTAGTTGTTTTCCCAGCATCTCAGGTTTCTCTACCCAAGCACAAAACTAGACTCTAGCAGACGCTGAACTTGATTGAGAAAGCTTATTATATTATAAGGGAATGCAAGCCCTGAAAAAGATGTCTCCAAGGAATTTGTAAATCTAGGTCTGTTCTGTTCCTAACTGTGCTGAAATGATGGTGATTTTGTCTCTGACTTCAGATTTTTATTTCAAAGACATATATTGTGCCTTTTGTATCATACAATTTACTCTCATACTTTTCATTTTCTTTAAAGCTTTATTTATAGTAAATTCCTGATGAAAAAATTCCCTATGCTTCTATCACTCCAGTTAGATATATAAGTTTCATAAACATTTGTTATGAAATCTGTGTTTTGTATTTGTCTAATATTTGCTATATGTCCTGGATCTCCTGGGTATGAAGGTCTTAAACCCAGTAGATGAAGGATTTTCGTTAATCTGAGAGAACTTCTACAGAAGTCACTGGAAAATCATTCTTTGTCTCATTTATTCATTGTCTATGCTCTTTATTGTCTTTTTTATTCGTCAGGGAGTCATGATGTACTTTCCATTCCTGCAATAAGGAAGGACATTACTCAGGAAAAATCAGAGACACAAGTTAAATCCATCAGCAGTCTGGGTAACGTTTTGTGTAAATCACTTTATACCAAGATACTATTCCTGTTTCTATCACTATCCTAATGATTTCTTTCCCTAATGTTCCTAGTAGATTTTCTGTAGAATAAGAATTTTAGTCATAATCTGCTCAAGTGCTTTCATTCCTAATCACTCATTTCTCCAATTTAAATGCAATAGCCATGTAAATAGCTTCATCAGAATCCAGGACAAAGATATATAAATACTTATATGTGTATATAGCTCTAGGTTCCCATGCTTGAGCAGGGGATTGGAGCAGATGACCTCCAGAGGTTCCTTCCAACCTCAACCATCCTGTGATTCTGTGATGTGTGTGTATGTGTGTTATGGATAAAAATATACACATATACATATATATATAATTATCAAAATTGGTTTCCCCTGAAGACTTCAAGCAGGCACAGTTACTTCTCTTACAATTTATTGAATATCTTCTATCTATCTAGACAAAGAGGAAGCTTAATTAATTTCCATGAAATAACTTGCATGACTTTCAAAGCATCATTTGAAATACATACCAATAAGTCAAATCCAAGAGTGATCCTCTAGACTAAATGCAAAACAAATCAGTTTTTAATTTGTTTCACTATTTTCACAGTAATTACAGAGCATTGTGAGGGAAGCTCTCACAGTTTACCTGAGAAATCATCATGGCCAGGTGCCTCTCTGCAGTGCCTGCACACTAATCCAGGCAGGATGGGGAACAAACAGGAGGAACTGGAGGTCTGTGTGCCACTGCAGGGCCACAGTCCCACTGGGATCACAGAAGCACAGTGGAAAAACTCACTTGGCTGGAGTGCTGCAATGGATGGGTACATCCTTTACCCTTTGTAAAGGACAGGCTGGGACTGTGAGAAGGGGGAGTTTCCCTGAATGTGGGAGAGCAGCAGGAACACATGGAGCTCTGCCTGGGACAGGTGGTCAGCTGGCTGGGAGTTTATGGGTCAGGATTAGAGACAAACCAGTGTGGGCAGCATTGTGGTGGGTGTCTGCTACAGACCAGCTGATCAGGGAGAAGTAGATAAGGCTTCTTCAGCCAGCTGGAAGAAGACTCACATTTGGAGACCCTGGTCCTCATGGGGGACTTGAACCACCCAGATAATCTGCTGCGGGACAACACAGCAGGACACAAGCAGTCCTGGAGGTATCTGAAGTTAATTGGTTAATAAATTCCTAAGACAGGTGACTGACGAGTGGATGAGGGAAGGTGCTCTGTTGGACCTGATACTTACAACGAAGGAGAACTGGTCAGGGATGCAAGGGCAGCATGGACTGCAGCAATCAAGGGAGGCTGGAGTTCAGGAACCTGAGAGGAGGGAACAAGGCAAATAGCAGGATCACAACCCTGGACTTCAAGAGAACAATCTTCAGGCCCTTGGAAGAATCCCATGGGAGGTGGTCGTGGAGAACAGAGGGTTCAGAAGAACTAGTTGATTTTCAAGGATCACTTTATCCAAACTCAAGAGCCCCATGAGCAACAAATCAGGCAAAAGTGGCAGGATGTCTGCATGGATGAATGAGGAGTTCCTGACTATACTCAAACATAACAAGGAAGCATACAGGAGCTAGAAGCAGGGACAGGTGACCCAGGAGAAATAGGTAGACACTGTCCAAGAGTGCAGGGATGGGGCTAGGAAAACTAAAGCCACCTGGGCTTTACCCTGACAAGTGATGTGAAAGGCAACAAGGGTTTCTACAGGTATGTCAGCAGCATAAGGAAGATGAAGGAATATGTAGGCGCATTGCTCAATGGGGCAGGGGACCTGGTGACAGAGAATATCGAAAAGCTCAAGCTACTCAATGCCTTCTTTGCCTACACCCTCACATATCAGATTTGCTTTCAGGAATCGCAGGCCCAAGACCAGTGGGGGAGTCTAGAGCAAGGAAGATTTACTTTTGATGTAGGAGGATCGGATTAGGGAACATACAAACATATTAGACATTTTTATATATAAGAGCATGAATGGGATGCACCCATGACTGCTTGGGGAGGTGGCTGATGTCATTATGAGGCCAGTCTTGATCCTCTTTGAAAGGTGATAGCGACTGGGGGATCAGAGGAGGGAGGTGGTTCTTGAGGAGTGGAAGAAAGCAAGTGTCACTCCTGTCTTCAAAAAGAGCAAGAAGGAGGACCCAGGGAACCTTGATCCTTGGGAAGGTCTTGGGAGTAGTCAGCATGCATTTAAAAAAGGAGAAATCATCCCTGACCAACCTGACAGCCTTCTACAATGGGATGACTGGCTTGGTGGACAACAGGAGAGCAGTGGATGCTCTTTATCTGGACTTTAGTAAGGCTTTTGACAGTGTCTCCCATAACATCCTCATAGATCAACTTATGAAGCACAAATTAGACAAGGGGCTGAACTACCAAGAGTCTAGTGAAGGGCCATGAATATGATTAATGGTCTGGAGCATCTTCCATATGAGGAGAGGCTGAAAGAGCTGGAACTATGCAGCCTGCGGAAGAGAAGGCTCAGGAGGGTCTTATACATGTGTATAAATACCTGACGGGAGGAATGAAAATTAGGGAGCCAGACTCTTGTCAGTAGTACCCATTGACAGGAAAAGAAGCAATGGACACACAAATTGAAATACAGGAAAAGCTGTTTAAACATGAGAAAACACTTTTTTACTGGGAGTGTGGTTGAACACTGGCACAGGTTGCTCAGAGAGGTTGTAGAGTTTGCGCTTATGGAGGTATGAAAAACCTGACAGGACACAGCCCTGAGCAACCTGCTGTAGCTGACCCTGCTTTAAGCAGGGAGTTGGACTACATGATCTCCAGAGGTTCCTTCCAACCTCAACAGCACGGTGTTTCTGTGATTGTTGTTTTCAAGCAGTCTATGCACTTTTAAATCATCATTTTCACCTCATTTTAATATTTTTAACAAGAACAGTGTGAGAACTATTCCTCAAGAACAGCACATAACACAAGAAATTTTAATAAAGACAAAGACAATGCACACAGCAGCACTTTGACAGAAGAAAATATACTTGTCAGAATGCATTATAGTCTTATAACACACTTTGAACAGCAGAACATGACTTTATGCAATATTGAACATAATCTGAAAAGAAAAGAAACAGCTCATCATATGAAGTTTTTTTCATTTTAAGATAATCATAATGCATGTCCTCAGACCTGGGAGGCTGATGCTGTTCCAGTTTCTGTTTACTGCAGGTGAAAACTCCATAGCCACATGGCGATTAAAACCATAATCACACAGGTCTTGTTCATCTTTTACAATATCTATGATTCTGTGACAGTAACAGTTATTGTTCTTTGTTATACAGTGAAATGCATTGACATAAAGTACAATAGGCTGCTGAAGAGTAGCTCTCCTACGAATAAATGAAAAAGATATATTTATTGTTCTTTTGTGCACATCATTATACTGCTCTAAAGCAGATCACAGCAACTAAGGCTGAAGTGATACTTTTATTCTAGCTGTCCCTTTTCAGTTTCTCCTAATTTTCCCTAATACATGTCTTTGGGACCAACATTTCCCATACTTGGTCTCTGTTTAAAACATGAACATTTTTCTACAGTTTGAGCAAATGTAGTTGGTTTTTAGGTGTATGACCATGAAAATATTCCTCTCCTTATATATTCCAAACAGAAATGTCATGCTCAGACAAACCCATAACTGAGAAACTAGAAACTCCAACAAAAAGGAAAGCAGCTTATTTCATAGAGACTGCTGTTATCAAAGATGTAGTATTTTTCAGCATAATAATTGTTTAAATTATCTGCTTCACCATGGACAAAAGTTTTCTTCTGTGATTCAAGGCATTTTCAGGCTCAGTGCTCACTGGTTGAAGAAGCAGGAGATGTTCAGCTTCATGGATCCAAATGCAACCTAACAAAATTCAGCTGAAGTACCATAGTTTTATGGGAGGTGGAAAGGTCTGGAGTGTCCAGCTTTTGTAAATTCTGCCAGTAGAGCTATGAAATCAAAGAGCCTTTAGCAAGCAGGAGGATTATTTAAAAAAAACCCACAAATGGATTTCAAAACAAAACACAGCAAAATAATTTCCTCTCATTTTCTTTTTATCCCCTCCCTCCCCTCCCCCCCCCCCCTCATTAATTTTAAAAACCTCAGAGGTGTAAAGCCCAGGAAGAATTTGTATATTGCTACTCTGCTGCAATGTCAAGCACTCAGTGTAGGCTTCCACTAGAGTTTTCAGGAAATTTGTTTTGGACAAATAGTGATGATGCAGGCAAACCAAATTAATCACTGCGAGGTCAGCTATTTGGCTTCAGAAGTGTTGTAGGGAAAGAAAACCCCCCAAAACCAAAACCCAAAACAATTTAACAGAAGTTAGGAAAGCAGCAGTCAGACCAGTAGCCAGTAGATAGCTTACTATAGCCTCAGAGTTAAGGTGTGACAGCCACAGAAGAGGGAGATTTGGAGATAATCATTCACTGAGAAGGCTTCATCCTATAGTTTGAAATTGTTTAAAGACCTGAACTGCAAGAGGAAGAGGGGCATTTTGTTCCTCGCTTGTGTTATAAGTGTTCAGCCAAGACTTTCAGATGGGGTAGGATTGCCCCCTGTGATAATGTCTGGAGAACATACAAGAATGTTCTGAGGAAATGTCAAAATGTGATTTATGATTTTTTAATGCTCCCACTTCCTTGCTTGGCTTGACTTTTAGTTTATTGTTATCAGCTTAGTTCATACCTCGCAGCTACATGAGATGTTCTCAGATATACCTTCTGACACTCATTTGGGAAACCTCTGTAATTATCTGTCATGCAGAATTAGGGACCACAGTGTGAAAGGTTAGATTTGTTTCTTATGAGCTTTGTTTACAGCAAAATCCCAGTGTGACATCAAGGGAAGGAAATGATCAGTTATAAAGAAAATCAAGACAAAACAAAAAAATTTATTATCCCATCTCACTGAGTCTTAAACGATTCAGTGGAATTTCTGAAACGATTCTATTAGTAAACATAGAAATAGAAATGTTTTTTGGACATTTTAGACATGATTTTGATTAAAAACAGACTGCATAGTCCTTGGCTCTTTGCATTAACAGTGCGCCAGCCAGCCTCTCTTGTTTGATGAAGGACTGCAAAAGCTGGCTGAGAGCAATTCAAGGGAATAATTATATAAGCCTATGAATTAAATCACACCACTGCTATTCCCAGAAAATGTGACAAGCAACGAGAGCAAGGGGAGCTGCACTGAATTTTCAATGAAAGAGTAAGTTCAGTTTTGGAGCAGTTATTTTCAGCACATTTGGTTTTACTCATTGTCACAGCCCCAAGAAATAAAGGCTGACAACAAAGAAAAGAAAGTTGAAATAAAAGTTAACCAAGAAAAATAGCAAGATGCTTTAAGACATTGTCCAAAGCAAACATAGGTATTCAATTGCTATGCAGCATTCAGTTTCATGTTTTCAGACCTCTGCTGTAAACTCATTGAAATGAGGTTGGAAAAATGAAACTCATTCATGTTTTAATTTACACATTCCAGAATACTGCAAAGTGGTAAGCCAAACAGAGCCATGCTGAAATCAAATATGTTAGTGTGCAGACCTTAAGGCAATTTTCATAGCTACAGCTGAGTCACTAAGGGAGCTGGGCCACTCAGTGAAATTAAACCTAGTAAATCAAAGGCACATGTAATTGGCTCTCTGTATTTATTGCTCTCTCCCTTTTCAGTGCATCTGAATATGCTCAGGATCGATTTCATAAAATCTCTTTTGGCAGAATTAATCTGTTCCCTTTCTTCTACTTGCCTGTAAAAAGGATCTTAGTGAACATCAAAAAACAGATTACAACTAGTATTAAATGAGGTATACATGCAAAATGGTTCTTCAGGGGCTCTCAGGTCCCTGTGTTATTTGTTTGCTTTTCTCCACAGGGGTCTCAGAGGATAATGAACTTGTTGTTATGACCTGAACTGAGTCTCTGTATTCCTTTTCATACATTTGAGGCAATAATCCCTTTTTTTTTTTTTTTTTTACTGCCTCAGTAGAAGCTGGTAATGAAAACAAATATGTACAAATGAAGGCTATCTTTCCCATACCCAGACATTTCTTTGACTTTAATAACCTGCCAAAATCTGTCATCAGTGCCATAATTACAATAGCAAGTTAGAAGTGTTCCTCTTCCATTTACTTCCATCTGACACATCCATTACTGGTATAATCAGTGCTCTCTTGCACTGCCCAATTATCTCCTAAGTGGCAAGGTAAATCTTAACAAGTTAACTGAATGTTGATGCAGCAAGAGCCCAGAAAAAATAACGTACCATTTTTCACCATTAGGATCTTCACAGTTGTGGGTGATCAAGTGCAACCACGGCTAACCTGCCATCCCAGGAAGGGCTATGCCGCCATGCTCCTCTCTTTCCCACGTTTCTCGGCCAGCACCAGCCGTTCAGCAGCAAACTCAGATACAAACTAAAGTCCCCAAAATGATCAGCTCCAGAGATGCCTCCCCAGCACTTGTGCTGTCCTGGCAGTGCTCAGTTTGTTTGAAAGACAGGGCAACCAAGAGACTGGCAATGCAGTATTAGTGCCACCATGACATATTCATCTCAGGGAGGGAAGCTCCCTTTTGGATTCGGGTCTGCAAGGAGCTGTTTTGAACTGCAGTGGACACCATTTAACAGGCTTCTGTGCAGGGAGGTGGTGTGAACTCCTTCCCAGCAGCTTGGCTAGCTCCTCACTCAGTTATTTTTAATTTATACAGAAAGAGATAGTCAAGGGAAAACACTTAGGCTCTAAGAGCATTTCATATGTCACAATGAGCATGTCCTTGAAAGTAGACACAGCTCTAATAGGGTGGCATAAATACTGACTTAAGCCTAAAAAAGTTCAGCAAAAATAAATAAATAAACAGACAACCAAATATCCCCCCGCTTTTCTTCTTTTCCTTTCTGTTCCTGCATTCTCATACATTCCCACCCTTTCTGTGGTCACTCTTAAAACAATTAAAACACAAGGACTTTAGAACTGCTTTATTTGTTCCTAGGCTGTGTAGCAGTGGTGGTGGATGCTGCAGCTACCAGGTGAGGAAGCATTTGTTAACCTCCAGAAAAAGTATTTTTGTGGCATGTCCGCAAAATCACGCTAGTCTGTCAAATACAGCACGGCTGAAGGGGATTATATCCTGGACTTTATCACTCAGCATTATAAGGACAAGGCAGGACACTGAAGTTTTCACCACGTGAAAGTTTAAAGAAGACAGCACCATAACCTCATCTTTGGACAGCTTTGGTTGTGAACAAGAAGTACAGACCCTTCTCTCTCTTACTGGGTTTTAATGGGACTGCTAAAATACATTAGTTATTCCATATTACTCTGCCTTACTCCCAAAAAGCCACTTCCTTCCCACTGCAAAACTTAACACATTATGTGGCCAGCTTTGAGTACGAAGTCTACCCTGCTCCTCCTTGCTAATGCCGCTCAGCACCACACTAGTTCTTTGCATTTCAAGGAGAAAAGAAGACTTTACATAATTAACATTGGGCTAATTACTCCAAACAACCTCACCACACTTCACAAAGAAAGGAAGTTCTTGCCATTTGTAAAACAGATAGATTGAGCTGATACCAAAGTGAATCAATCAACATGTAAAAAGCATGCAGAAAGTAAAAGGCACACATCTAACAGATTTAAAAGCCCTTTTGTAAACAAGAAGGATCTTCATTATCTTTAACTTAATGGAATATCAAATGTTACCAAAAACAGTGTTTCTGACAGATTCACATTAATTTCTCTAGTACTTGCTGGAAACCAATTAGCTATTAAAGGCTTTTTTTTCCTTTTTTGTTCTTTTTTAATTTTTTCTTAATATGTGATTTAGAGTATTTAAAAAACTGTCTTATTTTATAATAGGTGGGGAAACAAGAATGATTTATTTTGCTTCATATACAAAATGAACTGCAGATGTGTCAAAAATTTCTAAGAACCATAGTACTATAGAACAAAACTGAAACTTTTACCAGAAAAGCAAAAAAAAAAAAAAAGGGGCAAAATAAAAAAAAAAAGAATTAAAATAGCAAGATTATAATTTTACATATCGCAAATGCTTCACTATATTATTCTTACCCCTACATTCCAGCAGCAGCTTTAAAGTGGTCAGCTCATGTTCTGATAAGCATCCAGCTTAACGTAGACCTGCCTACCCTGCTCTCTAACTGAGCTGGTACTGGTCTCCTTCAGTGCCTAAACCAGCTGGTGCAAGCCAGGTTAAGTGCTGAGACCCTCACTGAAATCAGTTGTCTCACCCTAGCGACATTGGATTTGCCCATGGGGAAATGATGGCAACAGAACAATGAACCTCCTAAGACTCAGAGTGCCCGTCTGCCTAACTACTGGAATTGTAGACTTAGAAATAAGTACTGAGTTTGCTTTTCAGAACAGATGATCCCACCAAGTGGAGTAAACAGGTTGCTAGAATGGGAATAGGTAACACTCTTTCATTCTAACTTTGCAAATATTTTGCTTAGACTATCTGACTGTATTAATTTACAACTTTTTACCTCTTTCTATTTTTGCACATGCAAATTTCTCCTGCCACCTTCTATTTCTTTTTTAAGTAGAAAAGGTGACGGGAGAGGCTTTAAAAATGACTGAAAGTGCATGGAGAAATGTAGAAAGGGCTCCAGTGGAAAAAAAAGTAACGTGTAACCATGTTAGGAAGACAGCACTTCAAAGTAAGGCAGAGTTGCTGAATCAATTAAATTGCCAACTTTAATTCTCATAGTTCATCATTTCCAAGAGATTGAGTTAGCAATCTTTCTGGTACTTTGAACCATAATGACTTGATGTCACATTTCCAGTGCTGCCCTCAGGGTCATTGCACAGGAGGCAAAATGCTTCCTGGGCATCCCTGGGTGACTGTCAGACTGCGGTCCTGCACGGCTTCGCCCAGCCGTGTTTCTGTTCCAGCAATAACCATGTAGCTTCAGGCTCCTGAACTGTCAGAGAGACTGACACCTTGAATTAACAATTATTTCCCTCTCTCTCTTCCTCCTCCCTCTCCTCCTTTCTTCAAGGGCTGCTCAGCTGACCTGACAGGATATTTCTCTTATTCCTAGGGGAAAAGGATCTGGTTTATTTTCATATGAATCTGCCAGCCTCAATTCATCTTCTTACTACAGTGCAAGTAATTTGGTGCATTCATTTCAAAGAAAGACATTAAGCCAATTTAACTAACTCGACACATTTCCCCAGAGGAGGACAACAGAGATGTAGAGGAAAAGCCCTCTCCCCTTCACTGTCCTTCTCTGGCAGAAGGGTTTGCTGGAGGCAGGGGGAAGACCATGCATAGTTTTGGGGCAGGGGCTAGAGCTGCATGAACAGTTTTCACTTGATCCTGAGCTGGGCCAAAGCGCTCAAGTCTTCCCTTCACAAACGAGACCGTGTCTAGACCTGAAGAGGACAGTTCCAGTCTGCTAGCAGATCAAAGTTATTTCAAAGCTACTGAATACAGCCACATCCCGTAAACCAGCTGTTAATACCTATTGAAGTTAACACATTAAACAAGACTGCTTTTTCATGTGGAGAAGTGTGGGAAAGGCTGGAGGAGGATTCTTTTCAGCCGTGCTCCAGCACTAGAGACCTCTGAGGTCTGTGTAGCCAAAAGGCAAGGCAATTCAAGGAGAGTGACAAGAAGGAATTCCCTTGTCAACCTGGCAGAATAATGAAAGTATCTGTGTACGTAACCTTAGTGAGGACTGTTGCAGATTTTCTGAGCTGTGTTATTCCCAGAGTATGCCCTCAATACAATGATTGTAATTTATAATTCCGAACATGAGAAAAAAAAGATCAGGTACATTTATTATGGAGTTGTCTAGTAGCATTAGAGACATCTTATTAGTGTTCTTCTTATGATCTCCCCTCCCACCCCCCCACCCCACGCATGGATTTATAACAATGAAGGCTGAATCAAAACTGAAATAAAATGGGAGTTTCCTTTACTGGGAACTAAGTGTACTGTAAACTTAACAATATCAATTCTAGCTCCACTTTTTATTTTAATTCTAGTTATATGTGATTTTCCCAAGTCCTGACCAGGTTGGAATGGAAATTTTTCCTGGTTGGAAAAATTCTGATGAAAACCTTTTTCTTTTTTTTTCAGTTTTCTGCCATCTTGCCTGCCTCATTCGGAGGCAACCTGCAAATCCTGTTTGTATGGATTCCAGACTTGTATTTCAGCACATGGTGTTTTATTATATTTACTTTCAAATATTTTGGGAAGGAATAGTAGGAAAATGGAGCAAATGGTGGGGAACACAGGTTTGGGGAAAGATGGACTGCATAGGGGGAATATTTAAGGGAAAATCTTATATTAGAAAACCTTTATTTTAGTCTATGCATATACTATGCACTATACAGTCAGTAAATTTGAGGAAAATGATTGTGGCAAGAAAAGTCATGCCTTTGAAAGCTGAACAGTTTTTAATAAGCATAGATCTGGTGGAATAAAAAAGAAAAGAATGGGGTTAGCTGACAGGGACAGAATAGAGTGGGTATTTGGAAGGAGCAAAGAAGAATGGTTTGGGGACAGGGATGTCAGAGTGTTATTGCTGTTGCAGCAAGAGAGAGAAGTGAGCAATGTGTGATCTTACAAGGATTTCCTGCCCATTCTAGCTTCAATGGCAACTTAATTTTTTTTTATACAGACACTCTTAGCATGTGTCTACTGAATGATTATGCCTTAAATCAGGAGATGATTCTGTCACAGCTATTTCAGGATAAGTTACCAAATGATCATACTAAAAAAGTCAAAAAGTCATGGAAATTGCTTTTTTAAAGTATCAAAAACCACTACACCACTGCATGAAAAATAACATTTTCCCACTCAGTGCTGAGGACTGGCCTGTGAACTGCAGTAATAAGGGATAATTTTAAGCAGACCCTTTGTAAGTCCAATATAGTTTCACAGTCTATCCATAAATTTTCTCATGATCTGATTTGTTTTTTCATATGGACACAGTTTTTGTTGAGATCCCACTAGCCTTTCAGAAGTTGATATTTGAGGATCATGTCCTCCAAACTCAAAAATGGTCCATCCCCTCAAGTAGAAAATCAAGCAAAGGTGGCAGGAGGCCTGCATGGATGAGCAAGGAGCTCTTGACTGAGTTTGGACATAAAAAGGAAGTTTACAAGAGGTGGAAGCAGCAGCAGGTGGCCCAGGAGGAGTATAGAGCTGCTGTCCCATCTTGCAGGGATGGGGTTAGGAAAGTCAAGGCCGACCTGGAGTTGCTGCAGGGAGCAGGAGATGTGAAGGAAAACAAGAAAGGCTTCCACAAATACATAAACAGCAAAAGAAAGACTAGGGAAAACATGGGCCTGCTGCTGAATGGGGCAGGGGAGCTGGTAACAAAGACACGAAAAAGGCCAAGGTACTCAACATCTTATTTGTCTCAGCCTTTATCAGTAAAAATTGCCTTCAGGAATCCCAGGCCCCTGAGACCACAGGGAAAGTCTGGAACAAGGAAGATTTAACCTTCATAGAGGAAGACTAGATTGGGGAACACTGAAGAAAACTGAACATACGTAGGTCCATGGGCCCTGATGGGATGCACACATGGGTGCTGACAGAGCTGTCTGTTTTATTGCAAGGCCGCTCTTGATAATCTTTAAATAATTGTGGTGACTGGTATAGGTGCCCATGGACTGGAAGAAAGCAAAAATCACTCCTAGCTTCAAAAAGGGCAAGAAGAAAGATCCAGGGAACTACAGGCTGGTCAGCCTCACCTTGATCCCTGGAGAGGTGATAGAACAACTAACCCTGGAGACCATTTCCAGGCACATGAAGAGTAAGAATGTGATTGCTAGTAGTCAGCAGTCAGCTATTTCATTATTCTTAATGAAATAGCCTTTTACAATGAGGTGATCACCATTTTTACAATGGTGGATGAGGGGATACCAGTGGATATTGTTTACCTTGACTTTAGTAAGATGTTTGACAGTCTCCCATAATGCCCTTATAGACACCATGACAAACTATGGGTTAGATAAATGAATAGTGAGGTGGATTGAAAACTGCCTGAATGTCTGCACCTACAGGGTGGTGATCAGTGCACAAAGTCCAGTCTGTGGTATACTGGTGGTGTACCTCAGGGGTTAATACTGGGATCAACACACCTTCATTAATGATACAAAACTAGGAATAATAGTGAATACACCACTGTTACCATTCAGAGGGACCTTGACAGGCTGGAGAAATGGACAAACAAGAACCTCATTACGTTAAAAAAAGGGAAATGCAAAGTTCTGCTCATGGGCAGGGATAATCCCTGGCAACAGTACACACTAGCAGCTGTCCTGGTTTCAGCTGGGATAGAGTTACTTTTCCTCCTAGTAGCTGGTATCATGCTGTGTTTTGGATTTAGCAAGAGAATAATGTTGATAACATGCTGATGTTTTAGTTGGTGCTAAGCAGTGCTTATACTAAGTCAAGGACTTTTCAGCTTCCCATGCTCTGCCACCAAGGAGGTGCACAAGAAGCTGGGAGGGAGCATAGCCAGGACAGCTGACCCAAACCACCCAAAGGCATATTCCATACCATATGACATCATGCTCAGTATATAAACTGCGGGGAATTGGCTGGGGGGCAGCGATCGCTGCTCAGGGACTGGCTGGGCATTGGTCGGTGAGTGATGGGCAGTTCCATTGGGTTTTGTTTCTCTCTCTCTCTTTTTGTTCTTTCTTTTTCATTACAATTTAATAATAATAATAATAATAATAATAATAATAATAATAATAATAATAATAATAATAATAATTTTATTTTATTTCCATCGTTAAACTGTTCTTAACCCATGAGTTTTCTTACTTTTGACCTTCCAATTCTCTCTCCTCTCCTACCACAGGCGGAGGGTGAGTGAGCAGCTGTGTGGTGCTTGGTTGCTGACTGGGGTTAAACCACAACAGAGCTGATGAGGACTGGAAAGCAGCTTTGCAGAGGAGCATCTCAGGTCCTGGTGGACAACAAGCTGACCACGAGCCAGCAATGTGCCCATGAAGCAAAGAAGGCCAACAGCCTTCTGTGCTGCATTAGGAGGACCATTGCCAGTAGGAAGGCAGAGGTGATCCGTCCCCTCTCCTCAGCACTGGTGAGACACCTCTGGAGCTCTGGGTCCAGTTCTGGGTTCCCCAGAACAGGGAGAGATGGACACACTGGAGTGAGTCCAGTGAAGGGCCACAAAGATGATTAAGGGACTGGATATACAACAAGAGGCTGAGGGAGTTGGGAGCATTCAGCCTGGAGAAGAGAAGACTCATGGGGATCTCCTCCATTTGTCTAAATACCTGATGGGGGGGGATAAAGAAGACAGAGACAGACTCTTCTTAGTGGTGCCCACCGACAGGACAGGAGGCAATGCACAACAATAAAAAAACCAACCAAACAAACCATAAAATTCAATCCAAACACAAGAAAACACTTTTTTTTACTGTGATGGTGGTAAAACACTGGAACGGATTGCCCATGGAGTTTGTGGAGTCTCTGTCTTTGGAGATATTCAAAACCTGACTGGACAGGGCCCTGAGCTACCTGCTCTAGGCAACCCTGCTTTGAGCACAAGGAGGTAGACTAAACAATCTCCAGAGGTTCCTTCTAGCATCAACCACTATGTGATTCTGTGAAATTGCAAGTGTAAGACTGTAATTGTAGGACTGACAGTTTATACAATTCACGTCAGTTTCATCCACCAACTTAGCCACATTCAATATCATTAACTAACAGCATCACATATACCAACAAAATAAATTGGAGATCTCAGATCATTAATAACGCAAGTCTATGTTTAGTTATTCTCATGTGATAACAAAAATCTGAAATAAACTGTGATAAAAGATATACGGAATTAAAGCAGAGAATACACTTTTCTCCATGAAGTGAATAGGAGTTCGGCTTTTCATTTCAAGCACAAGATGTGTACAGTGACAGTGAATAATGTCAGACCCCCAGAATCTTCATGGAACATACAAAGGTGCAGCTTCAGGATAGAGTAGCAGCCTTTGTGTGAATTTTATTTCTTGGCTTCCTGAAATTGAAATGTTAATGCCATTTGGGATTTGTTTTGATTTTTTTTTAATTTTAATTTGTAGGGATAATTGCTTTAGCAGCAGTAGCTCTAATTGTAGCAATTAGCAATGTCCCTTTCTTCCTCTTAAAAAAAAACTCCAGCTGAGAGTGTGGAAAGAAATTATAAAAGAAATGAGATTAAAGGTAGTGAAGACTTCCCATTATGGCATATTTCATTTATACTCTCACTAAATAAAGAGACAGCAGGATGATTTTCATTTTTTAGCTTAACATGCAGTTTTGAGAATAAAAAAATGTGACCACATGAAGGAATCATACAGACCACAAAAAATTCTGTCTAGCCTAGGAGATCATCTGCTCTTCACATGAACAAAACCTTAGTTTTCCATTTCTTAATTCCCTTTGTCCTGATGTGTTGCTCAGCAAGAGGCAGGTGAGTGACAACAAAAGACTAGGCAATAAATACATAACTAAATGAACTCCTGACATCTGTGCTACATTTTGCATCCTTCCTCTTCTTGCGCCCTTACTCTGTATTGATAAAGCTAATCAGCTCACTGACTGCTGTACCTTCTATTCATTCATCACAGTGCTTGGGTAACTGGGAAAAGAAAAAGAAACTCAAAGCCATTTACATTTCCAAAGAGCTTCCTGAAATTTTTCTAGAAATATGTTATATGCCCAGCCTCTCCCAGTTTTGCAAGCTAAACTACCCCATCGACTGCTTCATCCTCTTGGGAGGCAGGTAATGACAGAGGAGCTCGGTAGCACCTCCTCTTGCCCCATCTTCCGTCTTCATAAAGCAAACACTAGTAGTGCCCAGGAAGGTCAAGCTGGGTCGAGATGCTCCACCTCTGCTGCCCAAGTGAAATGCCATGGGCAGACAGTAAATCACTTACAGAAGTATGTCATTGGTCAGAGACAGGGCACAACGGCATGGGCATTAGCTTTTTATATTGCTTTTTATCATCAGTCTCTACTCAGCAAATGGGTATCCCAGTGTCCTCAAAGTCACAGCAGCTGCTTTTGGCTCTTTCTTGCAAATCCATCTCAAAATCCTCTCAATCAATTACAGGAGCATTTTACACAGATTCTGGGCATGCAATTGAAATTAAGGCATGCCAGCTGTATCAGCCAAGCTGAAAGAGGAGTAAATTTTTAAAGGAAGGATAAAGAGACAAGGCATTTGGGTGGCCTTTAGATGAATAGCTATGGTAATCCTAGTACTGTTCAAGAGCTCTGTTTCAGATGCCACTAATATACTAAGCAGCTGCTTATTTAAGCCACTTTTGAACCATTCTCCCAGCCATACAAGCTGCACCTCTCTAGCAGCCTAAGTGCAATTTCTTCTCTTCAGCCAGCTCGTAGCATATTTAATAGTGTATTATACATCCTGAGGTAGTCCAAAGTGATATACAGTAGTTATTTTATGAAACACTGACTTGCAGCTCAGTATCATTTCCTGGCACATCACATCACATGTTAACATAACACAAGATGGCCACTGACTGCATGCCTTTTGAGAAGACTATTGCTATAAGGGGAAAAAAAGCAGAAATATGTAGCTACTTGAGTTTACATCATGAACAAAAGGCTTTACTGCACTAGAATATAAACTTTCACTCTATTCCCAATTTTTCCTTTTATGGTCCAGCAAGCGGGACATGCAAAGTTAATTTAAGTCTGGATAGTTGCTCAGGTACTCTTGTGGCAGCACTTTGTAGGAGGAAAGAAGAGAAGGGTGAAACAGTGAGGTCTTGCTGTTACATGTAGATTATAAATATCTTCCTTGCAATAAGGCAGAAAGTCTTGGAGGCCAAATCATTGTCTGGAGAAAAGACAAAAGGAGGAAGGAAAGAAGAAAGGCAATCAAAGCAATGGGAAATAGGAAATTGGCATATCCTTGATAGAATAGTTGATGGGGAAAAAGAACAAATAAAATATGTATCTTCAAAAACAAATATACATGAAAAGATTAAGAGAAGTTTGAATATGTATCAGTTAGGATCCTTGGATGTTTTGAGTTTTGATCTCCCTTTAGAGAAGGCCTCTTATCATCAAACTTTCAAACTAGAAGGTGGGAATGTAGATTAAATCCAGTGATAAACTACAACCTAGAAAAACTTCTGTAGAAATTGAATTTTGGCTGTGAAATGAATACAGGATCAGGCTGTGTTTCAGTTAGCAGAATTTGTTCTTAACCATCTGTTCCACATCTTGAATTAATATTAGGGCCTTCCCTGGAGTGGTTTTGGAGTCTTAAATAATTCTGCTTCAAGAAAACAGCCAGAACAACAAACAGGTGGGATTGGCCCTGATCAACGTGAGTGATGTCCAAAGGCATTGCTCTGAGTAGCAGCACCAGGAGCATCCAGCAATGTCTCTTCTCCAAGCACACTGGAGATTAGGTTGTGTGGATGCCAGGGTTGTAAAGAGAAGAAAAACAGGTTATTATTGCCTTCTGACATCACTGCAAATGTACAAAAGCTGGGGAAGTGGGAGGCTGTAGAGAAACATATTAATTTTAATGGCTTTTTCTGGTAAATTAATTATTATTGTTATAGAGAAAATTCAGCTAGCTGACCAAATATAATTTATTCTTTGCAAGTTTTCATTTTAGGATCTTTTCAAAGGGCAACATTTTAAAGGGGATAACTTTCCTTAAAGTAGTGCTCAGGGGAGTGATCCAGCCGCACTAATATGTCTAGCAGCTGAGTTCAGTTTCCTTTAAAGACCATTTTATTGTGGCAAATAAAGATTGAAGGGCAAGATACCCAAAACATTTGTGCTATCAAAATATTAGTACAAGTTCATTTTTTCATTAACAATTCTGTGCCATACATTTAACTTGTAAAAGATCAGGCATTCATTTCTGTGCCTAACATCCCCAAGAGAGCTCCTCCAGTCCCCTGCTATGAACTTCCAGATACCCTCCGAGAGGTCTCAGTTGTTTGTTCAGCCCTGGGCACCAGATCCTCAACAGAAACCATAGAAGCATAGCCTAGAGCATACCTCAGTTATGAAATTCAGTGTACTACCAACTTCAGTAATAATGTAGAGGTCGACATCCTGTCCCCTTGTGGCAGTAACCATGGGTTGTCCCCTCATCAGAGGAATGATGCTAAGTGAGGACTACATGGTGACACTCCTCACTCATGGGGGTTTCAGACTGGGCTAAACTTTGTAAAGTTTCCTGGAGCTTTGAACAATGATGTGAAGATGATCAAATATGGAATAATTAGTTTCTGTATTTCTCCTGAAGGTTGTTCATCACATTGTACCACTTTTTTAAATATTAGGTGAATGAATACTGTGAATAACTAGCATCTTGTTCTTTTACACTTAATGAGCAACTGTAGAACCTTTCCTCTGCTCTACTTGATCTTAACAGTGAGTTTGCCTTTGTAAACTCGTTCCTTTCATATTCGTTTTTCTGAATTGTTTCCCTGAGCCATCCTTGCCCTCCAGAGAGCATTAAGAACCATCCACGGATTAATAGTCAGGCCTGTGAATCCCAGTTCACATCCTAACTACAATAGCATTTTAGCTCCTTTGCAGCCCAGGAGTCCTTAAGCTGTTCATGGCCAGAAACTGAGGCTATAGTGGTAATGCGGATGTGCTGGACTTGGGCACTGAATTGATGTGAATCCACCAATAGCTGGGGCTGATTTGTCTTATTCTTATTTGTCTATATTTGTCTAGATTGTACATAGTAGATTTTGCTTCTGACACTTCTTAAAAGTTGTAATTGATACTTTATCCCAGTGTGTGAATGCAGATGAAACAAGGTGTAAAAGCCAGTGTCTTCCTTGCCCTGCCAAGATGTTTCCTTATGATATGAGGCATCACTCATTCCGTATCAGTCAACATGCAGGAGATTCGCGACTGCCTTTTGCAGAGCGGGGCATGCTGAAAAAAAGAGTTTCCCTTTCTCTGGTCCAGAACATTGTCCCCAGGACCTCAGAGAATTTGATTGGCATTTGCTCATTGCTAAGCAGGTACATGTTGTAGGACTGATGTGGGATGCTGAGCTGTCCCTCTTTTTTTCCTTTCTCTTTAACTCTGCAATTGCTTTTAACCTAGCTCTCTTCTCTGCCTCTCTCTGCCAGAGATGGCCGTATGATTATCTCAAATATTCAAAGTTGCACAAGCTGTTTGCCTGAAACTTATTTCCTTTGGATTAGATAGGAAAGGCTTGAGAGCTCAGCTGCTGTTCAGGTGAGGGAACATGAGGGTAAACCAGACAGAAAATCTTTGTATGCACAGGATAATTCCTTGAGATCCTGCATATGCCCAGTGTTTTACAGGTGAGTCCCAAAGTTGTCATTCTCACTGTATAAGAAGAGTAAGTAAGGACACTTAGGAAAGTTTTTGATTCTTTGCATATCTTTCAGTTGGTCTAACCTTTAACATTAGGCTGCTTTACCTCACTGTAGCCTCACAGCAGTGAACAAAGCAAGCAAAGTATTAATTAATACTTCCTAGACATCTGGGCCAAAATTTTGTTTCAATATGAATCTCTTCCAGTAATTTCACTGCTCTCTCTTCCTTATGATTACATATTAAATGAAACAGTGACTGTGAAAATAATTAATTTATCTAGAAATCCTATGTGGGATCTCTGGCCAGAGCAGCTGCAAAACAACTTAGAATTTACTCATCTCAGATTGGAATCAATTTTAACAGATTTGGAGAGCTTGTGAATATTGTATCATCATGAGAATATCATAACATCAGTGATCCATAAAAACAGCCTCTGATGTGTACCCAGAAAAATACGGTAACTTTTTAATGAGGACTGAATCTGCTAAGATGCTGCATTCAAAAATACAGAATACTTCTCATCCAGTATTTGCTGCATTTCCTCATGGGACTGTTCAGTTTGAATAATACAAACCCTACAGACCATAGGGGGCACAAGGGCTTAAGCTACTTATACTTCCAAGAAATATACCTGGAGACACCACTTTGCAAAGGTCTGGCAGATATTTGAATCATCACTTTTCTGGCACATTTCTTCTTACACTGAGGAGCTAAAACTAAGGGATATTACAGAACTTTTATCACTTTACTTCGGTGTGTATTCAGTGAATTTCATAAGCTTGTCTTCATAAACCAATAAATTATTCAGTTCCTTTGCTGTTTAACTGAATCTTTTACACTGAGAAAGAAAAATGCTTTAAAACATAAGAAATTACAGTCTTAAAAAAAAAGTCACATGAACCCACATCATCTTTTGCATGATTCAAAGACAATAAAGCATCTGAACTAAGCCACTTGTCATTCTTTAAGCCTAAATATTTCATTGTAAAAGTTCTCCTGGAATTCTGAATTAATGTTACTCCTCCTCCCCACATGCACAGTGGTCATTTCAGAGCTATTGAACTCTGGAGCACCTCACGCTCTCCCGTCTGCTTGCTTCAGAAGTGGGTGCTGGCTGTGATGCAGTGCTTCATGGCAGCATAACCTGGAGACTACACTGCTTTATCTCACTGAATATTGCTGGTGACTTGGGAATTTAGGGTATTGTAACAGAATAATAAATGTTTCAGACTTTTTTTAACAAATTGGCAGGGCTAACAAATGTGCATATGATATTTTGGATTAAAAGTTCTTCACGTATTGCAGAGCAGGGCACTATGACTGTTGAAAGCTCTAGGAAGTGCTTCTGACATACAGTATGAGGCCTCTGAGCAAACTCTATTATTATTTTTCTCCTGCTGTGTTTACTTCAGAAGTCACATGTGGTGATGAATTCTTTAAGGAAAAGTATTGATAGGCTGCATTCAAAGGGGCTGGCATTTGCCAGCATGCTAACAGACTCCCCCACCAAAAAGTGCCTTTAAAAGGTAGACTTTTTTGTTGTTGTTGCAATATTCAAATGATTATTCTTCTAGCACAAACGGTTAGGATGAATGGGTGACATCTCCCTCTTTCAACAACAATGATTGGAGCAGATTAGCACTTGCCTAGAAACACCATATTTTTTTTTACTCTCTATGCAGTTAAAGTAAAAATGTTTTCCCTTCAATGATTTTAAAGACTCAAGTTGGTCTTTCACAAACACAAAGCTTTCAAAGCCATGTCTGTAGATTTGACAAATATTATTTATAAAGCAACACACAATTTAATCAAAGGAAGATATGCAATCTTTGAGACAGAAATTAACTACAAATTACTAATTCAATGATAGAAATCAATTTGGTTTTTTGATAATATTCTTATTTAGGATTCTGATGATCTTTCCTAATTGTAAAGACATAGCCAGAAGCTGAGGCATAGCTTTTACATAATTTTGTGTGGGTGGCGTTTTACACCTGACCTTATACTGATATAAAGAACTCAAACAATGGAAACATACAGTTTTAAAATCATTGTCATCACAATATTGTCATATTATTTTTAAGTGGCACATCTTTTATCTGGGGCTTTTATTTGCTCTATTTCTTTATACATTTTTTCCAGAAGATGGCTTTAAAGTAGTTTATGTATAATATAGTACATCCTAGTATTTTGAAATGAGATGATTGGCTCATTAATCGACAGCCCATAATGACTACAAAGGAAAAACACAGGAAGCATCACTTCAGGTCCAGCTCTCCTGTAAACTGAGAGCACACATTGGCAAACTCTCTTCTTTGTTCCCATTACCTTTCCTCTTAATTTTATTTTTTTTATAGCACAAGAAAATCTGCATGCAAAGAAAACCAATGTCTGTCACATCTTAAAGAGAAATAAATCAGTAATCAGGCAACGCATTTCTGGGCACATATAACAAGCCTGCAGTAGCACTGAAAGGCAGGGAAGCATAAGACAAATGGCTCAGAAACATGCTACCTGGAGAGCCTTATGAAAATGACCTTATACATAAAAAGAAGCACAGTAGTTAGACTTGGCTGTGAGCTTGGGACATCTTACAGACACAAATATGAGATCACCAGCAGCCAATGCAAAAGCTTCATGTCTGTCATACACCTCTATTTCACACTTTACTGTGTTTCCTTACATAGAAAGTAATTAACAATTAACCAATTTTAAAGGACTAAAATTGTGCAAAAGGACAGCAAACCCCACTTCCACAAAAGACTGTTGTAGATTTTTGTTAGGAAGGGAAGCACATCCTAGTGCCACCTTGGTTTTGGGTCCTCAGCTAGTTATGGTGCTGAGGAAACCAAACCTGGAGTATCCCATATTTCATCTGTAGCTGGTAAGAGTTTGTGTATGAAAATCTACCATGAAAATTTACTCTTAAACTTACATCATAAGGACAGGTCTTCACTGTCTCACCCAGAGCAATTAAAGTTAAGCATTTTCCTTTGTAATTTCTACACCTTCAGGGAAATCAGTATCTGTTCTTTGCCAGACAATAGTTTTGCTATTGCCCTATTTGAAACATTACATGGAAGTTATCTTATAGCATCAGTATGAACTTGCTCCTGAGAGCCTTAGGGTTTGCAAATGTTTCCATTTGATGTAATCATGTCATATATGAGAAGAAGGATCACATACTTTTTTCTCAATGCAAAAGAATGAACATACATTCCTCATTAGTAAACTGAGTTCACTGATAAGATAAAGAAACAGGTGTTCATCTGTTGTTTCTCTAGTCATACTCAAATTTATATGAATCAACAATAGAAATGCAATTAGTTTCCAGCAATACAAACAGGTTTGTGAAGTTGCATCCTTTTGTTAGGCACTTTATTTATTGTCTACTTCTGAGCATTAGTGCTGAAACTAATTTAGGATCTTCTCAGCTGGTGACATAGGATGTGATTACAGTTACAAGATGTTCTGATTGCATCTCATTTTTGCAATGAATTATTATCTTTGCTTTCTACTGGTGGTTTTAAATAATTTCTTGCAGTCTTTCTGAATTATGTCCATTTTCATATATCTAATTTCAGAGAAATGAAGATAATGAAATATAGCAAGACAATATGATGCCATAACATTTTCTGCCCAGAAATTATAAGTCTTTCAGGATAAAGTCTGTTCCTGGGGAGATTTTCTGACCAATGTCCCAACCAAAGATCTTTGATAAGAATCTAAACTTCAGTGCACTTCACCTAAACTAGTAATCCTTTTGAGGTCTGCCCTTCACTAATCTTTATAAGTAATTCTGCTTTGACAGAGAGCAGTTTAAGCAAATCTAGCTAACTAAAAAAACCTTACTAAATCAAGAAAGGATGAGGGTTTACAAAATTTCCGCAGTTTTCTGAAGAATGACATGACACTGAAGATCTCTGACATGCCTGCAAGATTATTCAGACATCTCACATGGGTTGAAAGACTGTAGACTATGTTGAACTTGAGAAATTGAAAAGACCAAATTAATTGACAGTAATTAGGTTATTGGACTGTATTACTTTTAGTTTATTTTTCTATCAACCATAATAGAACAAGGGTTAATCTCTTGGCTTTCAGTTATGTACAACAGAAATAATAAGTCCTGTTGGTTTCAGGGTCTATGGTTTGAAGAAGCTATACATGTGCTGGTATTTTCTTCTAATCTTTTGTGATATTCTTCCATTGAATTTGGAAATTCAGCTTTTCCCACTCTGCAGAGTGTTGTGCTCTCTATGGCCCAAATATGTGCACCCCCAGGACACAGCCTGAGGCAGAAAAAAAAATGGTGGAGAGCAGGGGTATCGTAGCAATTATAAGACTTCATGTCGAGCCCCTCTAACATGTACACAACATCTTAGTACAAAGCCACTTTTTCAGTACAATAAAGGCATAGTACACAGTTAGGAAAATAGAAGTACGAAAGCAAGATAAAGTGTTGCAAAGGCAATACATAAAAAGGAAAGCAACATTACTCCTTCCACCAGTACTCTCTATTGCATGGCATGCAATAATTCATGATAATTAAACAATGGGAGATTAATTTCAAATTCTTTCATAATTTGTTAGATTTTCTCAAATTTTCCTAATGTGTCAAAAGTGAAATTAACATATACAGTCCCTGCCTGCATAATACACGTCACAAGCCTCTGTTTGTTAGTACTCAGAGTTTAAGCCCATGGTAGTAGGCTCCTGCTCACTTGATCACACATTCTCCCCACTGTTGCTCTTTTTTTATAAGCAGACAGAAAGAAGATTTAGTTCCCTTTAACTCCTTCATACAGCCATTCCCTCCAGGAAAAAGGCATAAAGATTGTTGAACACTCAAAACCAGTGCTGAGTAACCCCCTTATCTATTTGCCTACATTTTCGTACTTGAACTCAAGTCAGTGTCTGTCAGGTTTTTTTTCTTTTTTTGGTCAATGGAGTGGCAAATAAATATAGCTTGTATTATGCTGATTTATCTCATTTTTAAATCTGTTTACTGTTTTCTCCAAAATTACTTAAGTTGGGGTTTCAAGTGTTAAAGGGATGAGTATGAATTTGGAGTCACATTATCTAGTTCTTTTTGAGTCCTAAAAATGAACCCAGCATTGTTTAGAAATGTGACCTTCACTCAATTCAGTAAGACTATGCACTGCATGTAGGGCAGCCCAAAAGTCTTTTTTGTTATATTTTATCTATCTCCAGTAAATCTAGCATTCTGGCAGTGTAATGTAGTGAAAAACCATGAAAGCTGAGCCATGAATGTTACTTCATACAAAGAAGCATGCTGACAAGTACATGGAGGGCTAATCCTCTTCAAGCCCTTGTTCTTAAAATGAAGAGGGACTGTGGACTCTAGCAACAAGGGCAGCTCTGGAAGCACATGTTTCTGTCATCCTTTGTCCTTCCCATTTCAAGCTACGTGTTTTTACCCTTCATGTGGAAATACTGCATTTTTCCCAGAACCTCTAGTATGTGCTGACTGCTAAATGCATTGCTCCATGACAAAACAATTGCATAGGCTTCTTCAAAGCATTCCTGTCAAAGTAGAAGAGAGCAGGGACATATCAATCTAGTTTGCAAATGAATGCTCTTGACACATTTTCTTATGGTCTTATTAACTGGAAAATTACATATTCAAAGACTCTAATATAATTACAGTTAGATTCCTAAAATGGAAAAAGGTAACTTTAAATTTGTCAGACTGTAGGGATTTGTCAAGAGATTCTCAATTTTAAAGAGACAATTATGTCTTGATTTTTTCCCTAGTTCCCATTACAAGGAGCTCTGAACCCTCCCCTCAAGGAGGTCAGTCAGGGTACCATACTGGAAATGCTACATGCCTGAATCAGTATGGTAATTCCTATTCACTTTGTGAGCAAAATATGACACAGCATTATCACTGAGGACCAGCATATGAATGCACAAGCATAAATAAGTTCAGAATTAGTTACAAAGTGGTCACAGAAAAAGTGTGCTGAAGGTGTCCCCTCCACCCTTACCCCTCTGAGGACCTGTTTTGAAACTATACCAAATGCTATCAGACACTGCCAGCCAACTGACACTGTGATGCTGTAACCACATTTCTTTTCAGGAGTCACTTCTTGTAAACACAGAGGCTGTCAAATTGAAGGGGAATGTGTGAATACTAAAAATGCTAGCGCTAATTACTATGGCAACTCTGAAAAGTCTGATGTTAAAATTAGACACTTCGATTTACATTTTCCCTTTTCTCTGGAGGAAAAAAACCAACTTAATAACATTTCCTATATCTTATAATGAAAATATTTAAATATATGTACAATCTTTTCATAGAAAATCTTCAAATAGAAATCCCAAATGCAAACTAATTCAGATCTGAAATCCGTGAAAGATTGTAAATATGAAGTGAAATTATTCTACAGATATGTTTTGCAGGTAGAAATGAGCAATGCGGTTTGGTAAGTAGACAGCAATTATCTTCAATTCATGCTTATCTCACCAGTTATTAAAATGCTTTATGTCCAAAATAGCAAACAGCAACGTTCTATGTGGAGAAGTAAAAGCTTGTAAAATGAACCAGAGGAATGTCAAGGGTGCATTTAAGAGGCACAGAACATGTTCTTTGATGGCCTAGAATTAAAAAATTGATTTTAAGAAAGATTTATCTGGGAAAGGGGCAATAAAAATTTAAAATCAAATTGAAGAACATACACTGAGATTCCCACCTTGATATCAAGACTTCAGCGGAAGCTGCCATGGCTTAAACTAAAACCCTGAGTTATTCTAGTATCTAAGAGGGGATGTAAAAATCATAGAATTAGAAAACCTTACAGATTTTTCATTGCTAGCCACTTTTGGATAGCCTTCCCCACTGCCTTAAATGAATTCTGAAATGAAGACTGATAAAGCATCAAGGCATGCGGGGTAGAGCAGAGGGCACCAGTGCTGCTGCCAGCTGTAACTGCTGTGTTCACAGAGGTGGTAAGGTGACCAGAGGAAAGGGCAGCCCTGCACTCAGTGTTTGCTTTTCCTCGCACCCATCACACAGGACGAGCTGTTCCCTGGATGGACCCTCTCAGCCTGCCCCGTGGCTCCCCCCACCCACTGGTAGGTGAGGGTGGAAGGGGAACCACTGTGTGCATAAATCTTGTTTGCACTGGGTTCTGGGAGAGGACTTGAATGTCCTTCCAGAGCTAGGAGATGCTCCAAAGGCCCAGAGTGTAAGTTGGGTCAGAATCAAATCTAAAATAAATATTGAAGACCACTGACTTCAACAGAAATTAGCTCTGCTTCATCTGGTCTAGGTACCCGATTCAGGTCTCAATACCATATGGTTAGCTTTCCAACATACTCCTCCCATACGTGAATGCCTCTTAGTAGGGCCAAAGCATACACATCTCTTGACAGAGACAGAGAATTTTTGACAAAAAAAGACAAACATGAGTAACAAGAAAAGAGCTCTCATTTTTATGTAGTCAGATACTGCTCAATGAACAGTTAACTTCAGTGCTGAAATGGTGAGGGATTTTATGCCTCTGTTCTCTTAAAACTAACCAGCAATCAAATGCAACTACATTTTTACTGGCTTCAAAAAACCACCGCAAGAGCAGTGAGAAAGCTGGGGGAAAATTACTGGTTCATGCAAACAAAGATGAACACCACAGTCCATCAATTTTCATAATGAAAACCCATCAGAGTTTCTGGTTGCTTACAGCAGCCCAGAACTACAACACAACGATGATATGCTATGCTGCATTATCTGTGTGGTTTCTTCACTTTACAAAGCATGGAAAATGTGTGGGAGATGAGACAAAGATGGGACTCTTGACAGAGCAGGGAGCTGTGCTCATTAACAGGTTTCCCCTTCCCCCTCTCACTTTGTCACAGTTGTCAGCTCATCTCAGATTATGGAAATGCTTTCAATCTGCCTTTCTGCATTAGGCTGTCATTAGTTTTACACTTTGTTCCTTCATCAGTGGCTCTTAATTACTGTAATTTTGTTCTTTAGTCTTTGATAAACTCATGCAGTGTCCCTTTTTCACATTTTCATCCTATTGAATTGAAGGCGATGACTCCAGCAGTTGCAAATGGAGTTAACGCAGGACTAAAATACCCACCACACACAAATTATTAGGTACCCACATCACAGCTCCCGCTTTCGTGCAGTTATTTCAGGAGACGAGGCTTTGATGTGAGTTAAAGAAAGGCCAACGTCCAGCAGTGTGGAAGGGAAGGAGGACAAAATAAATTTCATTACCTTTTATCTGGACCTGATTGTGGCTTCAGTCCAGTTTCCTGCATGGTTCACTGCTGCCTGCTTCTGAGTAGACATCAGATGTCCCTGCCTGCTTGCCAGGGCCAGCAGCCAGCAGGAATAGGCTTTAGCTGTATAACACTTACAGTGATGGACTAGGGGTGACACACTTTGCTCACTCCCAGGTGACAAAAGCAAAATGCTGAACAGAGTTACAAACATAAATATTGTTCTGACGATAACTTCCAGCTGACAGCTTCAGAACAAGTATGTTCAAAGGTAGGGTGACCCTATCTAAAGACAACTGTGTTTTCATTTTGGGTTTTTTTTTTACTGATCCATGAAGACAAATTCCCTCTTACTGTCACTGTTTCTCTCCCTTTTTTTTCAGGCAAGAGATATCAAAGAGAACTGTGTGAAGTTTTTATATGACCAAATAAATTGCACTCTTGGTTCTGATAGAGGGGCACTTACAGTGGAAGATCTACACAGTGGTAAGCCTCTGTAAGCAGACACAGAGAACAGTTTTCTGGAACATACATTTTTTGCCACTGAATGCTCTAGCTATAAACTTCTAAACCCAGAACCATTCAGTTCAACTTCGATTTGCAAGGGGACTTAGCTGCAGAACTCATTGATCTTAATGTGAATTGCATGGCTAGAAACCCTATGTTTCTTTGCAAATATATGTACAGCTGTTCAGTCGTTTTTTGTTATTTAGTATTTCTACAGACTGAAGCATTTATACATGAAGTGGAAGTTACTATAACAGGAATTTCTGTTATGTTCAAGTTCATATTTCTACAATTAGTGTTTCCATACCTTGCAAGAGATTGTATGCTATCATATTATGGATAAAAGCATTACCCCTGCAAAGCTGGCCTCACAAGATCCTAAATCAGTATACAATTTTATTAAAGGGTGAAGCACAAATACAATATAAGGCAAAAATCACATGAGGCTTTTTTGTTACTGGGGTGCACTGAAGACCACAAACAGACTTGGCGGCCTATTGTACTCGGTACAAACACAGGCCAAGAAGTAGAATGGACCTCAGAGGGCTACTAGCCATGTGTCAAATGGAGGGGAGCAAAATGAAGATGTATTAGTCACCACTGGCAAGCAGAATCCACTCCAGACATCTGTATAAGATGCTTCTTTAAAAATGTAACAACAGAGTTTGGCAGCATCTCATGTTGATGATGAAAGAGAGGTGGTGTGTATGGAGGTGAGTTCAGCTCCGGAAGTGCAGAAAAGCAGCATTCATTTTAGGGAATACAGAAGATGGTTGGCTGTCATGGTGCTGAGTTACTAACTTATATTTACTCAAAGTACATAATGAAAAAAATACTATTGGATACCCTGTTTTGGATTTGCCTGGGTTTCTAATGGTTCTCATCCTAACTTTGAGTTCTAGCATGGCTTCCTCTGAATTTATTAAGCTTGTCAAGGAAAAAATAAGGATATTACCAAATTATTCCTCACACAATAAATATATGTATTGGGTTTGCATGGCAACGTTTTGGTAGCTATAGAGGTGGCTTCTGTGAGAAGCTTCTAGGAGCTTCCCCTGTGTCTGATAGAGCCAATGCCAGCTGGCTCCAAGATGGACCCGCTGCTGGCCAAGGCTGAGCCAACCAGTAACAGCGGTAGCGCCTCTGTGATAACATATTTAAGCAGGGGGGAAAAATACTGTGCAACTGCAGCCAGAAAGAGGAGAGAGACTATGTGAGAGGAACAACTCTGCAGACACCAAGGTCAGTGAAGAAGGAGGGGGAGGAGGTGCTCCAGGTGCCAGAGCAGAGATTCCCCTGCAGCACGTGGTGAAGATCATGGTGATGCACCTCGTCCCCCTTCAGCCCATGGAGGTCCACGGAGCAGATATCCACCTGCAACCCATGGAGGGCCCCACACCAGAGCGGGTGGATGTGCCCAAAGGAGGCTGTGACCCCGTGGGAAGCCCACGCTGGAGCAGGCTCCTGGGAGGACCTGTGACCCCATGAAGAGGAGCCCACACTGGAGCAGGTTTGCTGGCAGGACTTGTGACCCCATGAGGAACCCACACTGGAGCAGTCTGTTCCTGAAGGACTGCACCCCGTGGAATGCACCCACACTGGAGCAGTTTGTGAAGAACTGCAGCTCATGGGAAGGACTCCTGTTGGAGAAATTCGTGGAAGACTGTCTCCCATGGGAAAGACCCCACATTGGAGCAGGGGAAGAGTGTGAGGAGTCCTCCCCCTGAGGAGGAAGGAGCGGCAGAGACAACGTGTGATGAACTGACCGCAACTCCCACTCCCCGTCCCCCTGTGCTGCTGGAGGGGAGAAGGTAGAGAAATCAGGAGTAAAGTTGAGCCTGAGAAGAAGGAAGGGGTGGGGGGATGGTGTTTTAAGATTAGTTTTTATTTCTCATTATCCTACTCTTATTTGATTGGCAATAAATTAAACTAATTTTCCCAAGTCAAGTCTGTTTTGCCCGTGAGGGTAATTGGTGAATGATCTCTCCCTGTCCTTATCTCAACCCATGAGCCTTTTGTTATATTTTCTCTCCCCTGTCATGCTGAGGAGGGGGAGTGATAGAGCGGCTCTGGTGGGCATCTGGCATCCAGCCAGGGTCAACCCACCACAATATAATTGCCCTTGTCAAAACTGTACACTTCATGCGAGTTACAATCTCTTTAATAAAACTTCAGGAAACTGCATTATGCAAAATGGAGCATGCGTTGTCAATCAGTCAAAGGTTACTCAAGCCAGACAGGTACCCTCCACAAACCATTACTGTTAATTGAAACTGATAATGCTGAAACTGGGAGGATTTCTAAAGGATCAATGGTGATGATGATGTTTAATGGCATCCTATTTCTAGGAAAGGCATCTTGATCTCATAGGTTTTAGCAGGTTGTCAAATTGCATTGCTTTGATTAAACTTTGAGCTGCAAACCAATTGTTCCTATGATCAAAAATATACCAGTTGACAAAGCGAGTCACATTTGATTCCTTTGGCATTTGTTCAAGAACAACTCCTGTGACTGGAGAAGTTTTCCACCAGCTTCTGCCAGCAAGGTCCTCTGAGCCATTTCAGCTCTGACAGCATGGGCTTTCTCAAACAGTTCCCTAGCTTCAGTGATGTTTGTATCACCTTTTCCTGTGAACAAGTTTACAACCTACTTTCCAGGGTAAGCAGTAAATTTCTTCCCGACTTCTCATTCTTATCTATATAACCATGGCACACAGGGGGTCTGGGCACAGACCCTATAGAGGTAGGCACTATGTGCACCCTATCATTATGCTTCTCCAGCCGCTGGGAATTTCATCTCAAAACTCACCTCCAGCATGTTTTCCACTCTCCTTTGTTTCTTGCACTCCTGATGTGCAAGTCTGAAAGCTAGACCATCCTTTCTTCGTGTGACATTTGGCCACATCAAATAATCCTTTTCTTCTCTAGGTAAAGGAAGAGGTGGCACAACACCTCCACAGCAGTTATTTCTCTCTGTCACCCTGTGCTTCCTCAAGATGTCCTGTATTTCTCTCCAGGCCTGGAATCACTAGTTGCCTATTTGCAAATGTAGTGCCATGTTACCTGTGGGATATCAACAGTGCAAGTAGTGACTGTCAGTTAATCTCATGTGACCCAACCAGTCCTGGCATAAATTAGAGCAGGTATAGGGTTGCTGCAGTGTATGCTCACCAGCTGTGTGAGACTAGCATAGCAACCCTTTGTCAATGTCTTCATAGGGTTTTGCTAACTCCACCCCATTCAGGAAAAACTGAAGATAGGCCCTAACAATCTCTCACAGCCCCGCTGTGGTCTGTTGGCAGCCATCGTTCCTGTTTTCTTGCTCTACAGACACATGCACTGTCAATTTGCTTTCTCTTTCTCAAAATCTTTAAGGTGTGGATTGTAGTCCCAGCTTACCTGAGTGGATAGTTCCCAGTCCTTCTCTTCCAACAGCTGCAGGAATCCTGCTGCCTCCAAACCTGTTCAGTTCAAGCAACCTGTCTCCCTCTTTCCTGAAGCTGGGTGCAGCTTTTGTAACCTCAGCAATCACCACCCCCTTACCAGGGCTGAAGCTTTACGAAGAGTGATAGAGCTCATAAGACAATTGGCTTTAAACTTATTTCCACTTTCATTATAATTTTGCCCAGTAATCTCAATCCTTTGCATTTGTCATTACCCGCCTTCTCCTAGATGACGTTTTTTACACCACTTTTCCAAAAGCTGATCTTACCTTTGCCACAACAGCAAAGATGCTGCAAAGCTTCTGAGACAATTTGGGAGTTTCAAATGATGTCTAGTGCAGCTTTAATCAGCCAGATAATGTCATCCAAGTGACATTCATCCTTCATTCTATTCCCCTCCCCTGCAGAATTACATTTTAATAAAAAAACTCCATGCAGAAAATCTTTAAAATCCTCCATCAAAGCCTTCTGTAAAGATGGCTTCATCTATAAATGGCCTATGAAATAATATAAATTCCTTCTGTCTTACTCTCAAAGTGAGGGCAGATGAAGAGGCAACTATGATTCACTCATATGGCTGAAGGAAAGTGGTACAGATTTCAAAAATCCTTTCTAAAAGTTAATTTATTTAAAAAATGCATATATTGCATCACAAAAATATGGTTTATGTAGAATATGTCCTACTGCAATCTGTTGTATCAGTCTGATTTATGAATCCTACCTGGCTGCAAAAAGTACTGTCTGAATGGCTTCACTTTGATACAGACCTTCTCTGATACTGAAGTGAGCTTCTGTAATAGGATTCAGTTCAAAATAGGATAAACATATCCTGCTCTGAAGGACTGCTTTTCAGTTTCTCAGGAACTGAGGGAGCTTTTAGAAAAGGCAAGTAGTTCAGCAAGCTTGTGTCTCCACACGCCCCACCAATCTCATCCATTCAAGGTGGGTGAGAAAGAACAGGAAACTCTGGTTCACCTCAAGTTTTGTTGGAGGACAAGACGTCAGCAAAATACTAAATAGTCACGAGTTAATGTTTAAAAATATTTTTAAAAAAAGAAAAGGAAGAAAAGATTTTGCAAGAATAAGGCAGGTAGAACACCTAAACATGTTTTGTTGGCAGTGTTGAAAGACTTGCTTCCTAAGCAAAGTTTTGTTTCATTAGAAGGTAGACACAGAACCAGATCCTGAGTGCTGCCCAAATGTGATCTTAGTGAGTGGCTGCCTTGACACTGTCTACAAGTGTCAAGCCATTCCCAACCCATCCATTTTATTTATTTTTCTGAGCAAACTCAAGACTGCTGTGATACCACTTGAGCTCCTATGTCAAGTAGCAGAAACTGTGTGCCACAGTCGCTGATGCTGCACGTTGGCCAGGAATCATATTAGCTTTATGCTCCTCTTTCAGTGCTGGCATGCTCTCAAGGGCTGTTTGGGAGTTAGGTTACAGCTTTATGTGGTCTGACTCTTGCCAAAACCAGATAAGTGAACTAGCCAGAAAGACGGTGTGAATATGCCATTGAGCATATTTATAGGGAAAAGCCCTCTAATTCCAGAGACATGTAAAACACACAATCGGTATTACTCTCTAAATTCTGAAATTGCTACAGTAATCTGGAGTGTACAGCTTGCCATTACGAGATCAGTTGCTTTTTAGTTATAGGAAACCTTAGAGGACTTCTATATTGAGTTCTAACAGATGCTTCAGTCTTAGAGGTATTCCTTAACAGCTTCACAAAACTGTCATTTCTTCCTCCTCCTAAGTGTTAAATGCCACCAGCAATAATTTAATTGGTCACTTGCTGCTCTCCAGAGTTTCTACCTTTATTGGTCTGTGGGTGAATCTGTTTTGACAGCCTTCTGATGAGACCAATTTGGCATATATTTGTTGCCATTACTAATGACCACCACATTTAGCAAGCCTAAGTGACCCAGAGCAGACAAAAATGAAAGAGATTATATAGGGCAGTAACTGAAGGAGCCATTTGTTCCCTTTCATAGGAGGAAATATCACTGCCTAAAAAATCTCAAGAACTGGAAAAACACAGGTTCTCTTATTTCTATAATCCTAACAGATAGCAATACATACAGAACATTTCCTGTCAGTGTCAGTGACATTCACCTTAGTGCATTTTCTTTTGTAATCAAGATATTACTATTGTTCTCTGGTGTTTTAGACTAGGTTTGCACGAACCAAAATTAAGCCAAATTTTTTCTATATAAACCTAACGTTATTATAAAGGAGGAAATAAATTCACCATTTAATAGCAGCTGGATCACAGCCCCAGGTTTTCAAATCCCAAATATGCAACAGCTTAGTTTATCAATACAGTATCATAGCACTTAATAAATAATCTCTGGCCATGCTGGTAGTCAAGCTGGTCAACTTACTGTCTCAGTTCAGTCCTCAGCAGGTAACTGCCTTCTTAACAACAGCAGCACTGCAGTTTATCTTAGAAATATCCATAAAAAACTTCCCTGAGATGTTCCATATCTCTTCTGCCTGCTCATCCCTGGGTCTTTTCCCTGTGAGATCTTTGCATCATTGAGTATCCTACTTACCGCTGCAGGACAAGGTGGGTGCTGGATAGAAGCTTGTAGTAGCTGTTTTGCACCTATGTATTCACTCCACAGATGTTTTTCAATTAACAATCCAGCAGAGTTTTTAGCAGTATGAATTACATCTGAAAATACGTTCAGGCTACTAGCTCAGAGAGAAATCAGTGGTTTCTACTGGAAGGCTGCCTGAATACCATCGTTTGAAAAACAGGCCTGCATGGACGAACAAAACTAAACATAAAGCATACAGGAGGTGAAAGGAGGGACAAGTAACCTGTAAGAAATAGGGAGACAATGTCCCAGCATGCAGAGGTGGATTAGGAAAGCCAAAGGCACCAGGAGTTGACCCTGGTAAGTGGCGTAAGTTAACAAAAAGGGCTGCTAAAAGCGTATCATCACCAAATGGAAGAGAAGGGAAAATGCAGGTCCATTGCTGAATTGGGTAAGGGACATCATGACGAAAGGCATGGAAAAGGTCAAGTTATTCAATGACTTCTTTGCCTACATCTCACTATTAAGATTTGGCTTCAGGAATCTTCAGGATGCTGTTAAGATTTGCCTTTAGGAATTTGCCTTCATAGACAAGCTGTTTATGTGTGGGCTGGATAAGCAGACAGTGAGGTGGGTTGAAAACTGTCTGAATGGCCAGGCCCAGAGGGTGGTTATCAGTGGCACAAAGTCTAGTTGGAGGCCAGTAACTAGTGATGTACCTCAGGGGCCTATACTGGGTCCAGCCCTGTTCAACATCTTTATTAAAGATCTCGATGATGGGGCAGAGTGTATCCGCAGCAAGTTTGCTGATGACACAAAACTGGGAGGAGTGGCTGGTACACCAGAAGGTCATGCTGCCATCCAGAGGGACCTTGACAGGCTGGAGAAATGGACTGACAGGAATCTCATGAAGTTCAACATGGAGAAGTGCAAATTCCTGCCTCTGGAAAGGATCAACCCCATGCACCAATGAATGTTGGGGGCCACTCAACTGGAAACCAGCTTTGCAGAAAAGGCTCTGGGGGTCCTGGTGGACACAAAATTGAGCATAGACCAGCAGTGTGCCTTTGTGGCAAAGGCGGCTAATGATATCCTGGTCTGCATGAGGAGGAGTGTTGCCAGCAGGTCAAGGGAGGCAATCCTCAGCACTGGTGAGGCCAGACCTGCAGTACTGTGTCCAGTTTTGGAATCTCCAGTACAAGAGAGAGATGGAGCTACTGGAGAGAGTCCGAAAAAGGGCCACAAAGATTATGAAAGGAGTGGAGCAATCCTCCTGTGAGGAAAAGCTGAGAGAGCTGGGACTGCTTAGCCTAGAGAAGGCTTGGGGGGATCCTATTAATGTATACCTGAAGGGAGGGTGCAAAGAGGATGGAGCCAGGCTCTTCCCAGTTGTGCCCAGTGACAGGACAAGTGGCAATGAGCACAAACTGAAACACAGGAGGTTCCATATAAACATCAGAAATAACTTTTTACTGTGAGGGTGACTGAGCACTGGCACAGGTTGTCCAGGGAGGTGGTGGAGTCTCCATTCTCGGAGATACTCAAGAGCTGTCTGGACATGGTTCTGGGCAATTAATTATACGTGTCTCTGCTTGAGCTGAGCAGGGGGTTTGGACCAGATGACCTCCAGAGGTCCCTTCCAACTTCAACCAATTCTGTGATTCTGTGAATCCTAGGCCTCTGACACCAGTGGGAAAGACTGTAGCAAGAAAAACTTACCCTAGGTGGAGGAGGACCAGGTTAAGGAACATTTGAACAAACTGGATATACACAAGTACATGGGACCAGATAGGATACACTCATGAGTGCTTGGGGACATGTGTGATGTCACTGCAAGCCCACTTTTGATCATCTTTGAAAGGTGATGACACTCAAGGAAGGTTCTTGAGAATTGGAAGAAAGCAAATGCCACGCCATCTAGCAAGATGGAGGATCCAGGGAACTACAGGCTGGTCAGTTTCTCCTTGATCCCAGGGGGGAGATGGAGCAAATAAAGCTGGAAACCATTTCCAAATATATAAATGACAAGCAGATGACTGAGAGTAGTCAGCATGGCTTTTCAAAGAAGAAATCATGCCTGACCAACCTGATAGCCTTCTACAGTGAAATGACTGACTTGGTGACTAAGGGGAGGGCAGTGGATGTTGTTTATTCATACTTTAGCAGGGCTTTCAACTCTTCCATAACATCCCCACAGGCAAACTGAAGATCTACAGACTAGATAAATGGACACTGAGGTGGACTGAAAACCATCTGAATGGCCATGCCCAAGTTCAGGTCCAGGCCAGTCACTAGTGGTGTACCTCAGTAGTCATACCAGGGACAATATTGTTTAATGTCTTCATTAATGACCTGGACAAGGGGACTGAGTGCACTCTCAGCTAGTTTTCAGGTGATACAAAACTGGGAGGAATAATTAATATAACAGGTGGGTGCTACCATTCAGAGGGACCTTGACAAGATGGACAAATACACAAACAGGAACCTTATGAAGTCGAGCAAAGGTAAGTGCAAAGTTCTGCTCAAGGGCAGGGATAATCCCAGGCAACAGTACACACTAGGAGCTGACCAGGACTGGAAAGCAACTTGGCAGAGGAGGACCTCAGGTCCCAGTGGACAACAAGCTGAAGAAGGCCAACAGCCTTTTATGCTGCATTAGGAAGACCATTGCCAGTAGGAAGAGGGAGGTGATCCTTCCCCTCTACTCAGCACTGGTGAGACACCTCTGGGTCCAGTTCTGGGCTCCCCAGTACAGGGAGACATGGACATACTGGAGTGAGTCCAGTGAAGACCCAAAAAGATGATTAAGGGACTGGAACATCTGTGACACAAGGAGGAGGCTGAGAGAGTTAGGAGTCTAGAGAAGAGAAGGCTCATGGGGATTTTATCCATATGTATAAATACCTGATGAGGGAAATAAAGAAGACAGAGTCAGACTCTTCTGAGAAGTGCCCAGTGGGTCTGGTTAAATTGGCACAGGTTGCCCTTTGAGGCTGTGGACTCTCCATCTATGGCAATATTCAAAACCTAACTGGACACAGTTGTCTGCAACCTACACTAGGTGATTCTGCTTTGAGCAGGGGTTTGGATTAGATGATCTCCAGAGCTCCGTTCCCATCTCAGCCATTCTGTGATTGTGTGTGATTCTGTAAAATATGTGCAGTACACAAGCGTGAGGGTTTTTAGTAAGGTGCTTATTCATCTTCAGGGAACTCAATCCCTCTATGGAAGGGAAGGTGCCCTCCAGAGGCTTTCCTGACGCCACCACCCTGGGAGCGCTAACAGAACCAGCCTCACAGTAGAGACGTATTTTTCCTCCGTGTTTCTCCCCCAAACGCCTTTCCTGACATTTTAATTTGTGTTACAAATACTACTGTTAGACAACACTTAGCAGTTAAGTCTGTAATAAAGCAACATAGTTGTCATGAGTGTTAGCAGGAAAAAGAGTATTATAAAAATGTGACCTCACAAAATCTGATATATGTCTCAGGAGCTAAGCACCTCCCGCTTCTTCAACATTTTCTCCCTCCATTTTCAAGGGCTCACTTCTCTGTGTCACTGAGCCCTTTAACATCTGCTGAATCAGTGAGTCTTGTATGCTTCAGCCCTAATTTTGGAGATGCATTTTAAAGTCTGGAAAGGTTTTGTGTACCTGTTCCTGGCAAGAAACTCAAGATGTCAGGAGAAGAGACTGAGGGAAGTGGTAATAAAATTCAGGATAGTTTAAAGAGAAGTGACAGGCAAATGGAAATGGCTTGCAATGGAGCTGGGAACTAATTCAACAAAGTGCTGTAGTTCAGCAGTTTTACAGGACAGTGATATCATTACAGAGTCTAACTTAATCATATTTGTATGAATAAACTACCAAGGTGTTGAAAAATAATTTTACCTGGAATATATAATTTTGGGTTAAATGCATGAGCTCACAACAAAATTTGTACTCAAAATTTAATTCCTTGCTATGGCAATACTAAAAAGCAGATAGATTTCCTTAGTCCTCTAAGTTTGTCATCAGTACCTAAGTACAGCAGAAGCTAGAAACTGAAGGTGGAATAGGAAGGGAAAGGAAGATGGGACAAGACTGCAGAAGCTCCCTCAAAGTGCCAGCTTTTTGTAATTAGAGGACATTATAATCTCAAAAAAAAAAAAAGAAGATTTTTTTTCAGAAGATGTACCGTAGCATTGGTATTGCCATTTCTCTATCACTAAGCTTCAACTGTTAGCACTAAAGACAGCTCTCCTGTCTTATTTACTCTGTTCAGAAAAAGAAAATCCAGTAACACAGCATCAGAATAGATATTTACCACACAGGGTGAGGACAAACCAACATGAAAACAAATGCAGCTATTTTAGGCTCTGATTAAAAGCAAATAAAAGTAGGAATATTTTAATATTTGGTTGGCATTTGCTCCTTAAGCCACCCCCAGGTAAAGCAGTGGGGTGCAGTGCTGCAGAAATGTTTCCCATAACGCTTCACATGTTTCTCAAACAGCACTGCAAAGCATTCTGTACCCAATGCTTAACAGTTCCATCTACGCTAGTCCTTCAGTTGTTTTTTATTAAACATTTCTAAGTTCTTCTTTTCTTCCTGCAGTTTCTTTCCTTCTGTTTCTTGTGCTATTTTTTTCCTATCTACTTTAATGTCTACTTTAATTAAATTCTGTGTTTACACAGGTACCCTGTTTTCTGCACTGTGTCTGTATCTTCTCCTTCCTTTCAAATTTATGTCCTCTTATTTCTCCCTCTCTTTATTACTGGCTCTTGCCCTTACATATCAAGGCTAGTAAAATTGCTTACCCACAGACTGAATTTCTACTTCACAAGCGGAAAAAAAAAAAATTATTGGCTCCTTATATGATTTCCCATGCACTTTCCTTCCCATCGCCCATCAGTATCTGCTCCTGTCACATACACAGCATTTATGCTTTCCTTCCACAAGGCTTAATGAATGGGCTTCCCCACCTGGTGCTGAGCTGAATCCAGGCAGACCTGGTAGCTCCCTGTGGGACACAATAACATGTCAAGCATAAAGAAAAAGAAGAAAGGGAATCTTCTCTTTGGTTTCTTGCATGCTCCCTTCTTTGCCCAGCCCCATGTCTCTCTCAGAGCAGGCTCTCTTCTAAGGGTATTCTAGTCTAAATCTTGATCTCCCTAGTCTCTTTTGTACATGAGGGCAAGATCCAGGGATCTGCCCTTGTGTCCTTCCCTTAAACACCTGTTGATCATGGTAGAAGTTATGACTGACATAATTCTAGAAGCAATACAAATCTTCTGCTACTGGCAGTTTTTGAATGGAAAACACAGCCTTTCTCATTCACTTTTACCAGAGACATCTTCCTATAACTTGTTTTGTTAAAAGCACCTATCGTCTCTGGATATCCTCCCGTATTAGCACATGCCGGGTGCATGGTTCACCACTTGGCCCCAGTTATTTAAATAAATTTGCTCAGCTTTGTCAACAGAAAATATTAATTCATAACTCGTATTCATTCTGGATTTCTCATCAAGCAAAACCATTGTATCAATGCAGCAAATAAAAGACCATAGGTGAACATACTTTATTTCAACCACATAGCTGTGGTTGCAAGGTTACACCAGCTGTATACTACTGTCCAGAAGTCTCTGCTTGAAGAAACTCTTTCTCATTTAAAGCAGTTATGTACCACATAACAGTGCAATATATGAAGTTACAATGGAAAGACTAGAGCATCTTAGGCACAAATAGAACAAAGCTGTCAAAGATCTCACTCCCAGTTAAATAACAATAAAGTGTGTCATGTCTAAAAAGAGAACAGGAAAAAGTCATAATTGCCAGTTAAACTATCACTTCAGTGAACTTGGGCTTGCTGGTCAGAACAAACCAGGTGTGAAAGGTCTATAGTTTTGGATTTGCTCCAGATGGTTTCAGCATTTGTCACTGTGTGTACAAGTGGAACACAAAGCAAGGTGAAGAGCTTTCAGGAAGAAAGGAAAGCTGAGTTCTACTTTAAAACAACTTTTGTGTTCTACTCTCTTAACATAACAAAGATACACATATCTCTCTAGATTTACATCATTCCTATCCATCCTGTCACCCATGAAACACTTTTTACTGCATTCCTCACTTAACTGCATTCATTATTTTTTTTCTTCAACTGGTGGCAAAACTGTGTTTGGACTTTGTGCCTGCTCCCAGGAATCACACACTAGAAGCATGAAAGTGGATCCTCAGATATCATGATGCTTTGTACAAACGCAGGCTTCTATTTCTTATGTCTGCTCCAGACAGACAGCTAGAAGAATTGTCCTGACCTGGGAGCAGATCTGAGTTTTGGTTTTGAGGTTGAACTACACTCAGCAGTTCTCCCTCTGGTCACTCATGGTTCAACCACCATCTTCAAAGCATTGTCAGCTTATCTTTTCTTTAGTCAGCATCATATGTACGAGTGTGTAAAATAAGCATAGTTTATTGATCTGTATTGCCCTAAGCAAGAGTGAGAGCACGTTATGAAGGCTTCCAAAATAACCAATAATAAAAATGTTAATGATCTCAAGCACAAGCATTTTTTTTCCATCATTCATTTTATTCTTTCTATCCTTTTTTTGATGAAATCACCTAAAGGCAATTTACCTGCTCTAAGTAAAAGTATTTGGCACCTACATTAGCTAGCATACATCTCTGTTAGGAATATCTTCACAGAGCCCATTGTATTGCTGGGGCTTCCTTTTTAAAGGGATGCCTTCAGTGGGCATGCCCAGAAGTTGTGGCAGCAGATGTATTTGACCTATGTACCTACCATCCGATTATGCCACACCAGAGTCCCTCTGAATCTGAGGATCACTCTCTCACATGTTTAGGTAAGTCCAGTAAATGTTGCGTGCTGTACGAAGCTGGATGCTATGCCCATAGCTTTGCAGTCACTTAAAATCATTGCTAGACACAGCTGATTTGTGAAGAACACTACCACACTGCAGGCATCCTATGCAGAGCTGAGATCTTCCCATCAGCACTACAAAAGAAACAAACCCCTGCAGCCTACAGTATATAGTACATCTTTTGATCTCTGCCTACATGGTTAAGCTTTCCGTTAATGCTAAATAAACACTAAATCAGAAGGATGCTTTTAATTTATCTTCAAAGTTCCTATAAATGGCAAACACCTGTTGAATAATTAGGTGCCTAGAAAATAAGGATGTAAAATTACAGTTTGTGTCATATAGTCTATATATGTGCTTTCTTACATCTTAATAACCATTATTTATTTTATTAAAATTACAGAACTGATAAATATACTTCTGGAATTCTAGGTGAAAGATTTGAAGGCAAAAAAAACCCCAAACAAACAAACAAAAACCAAAAGAGATCAAGAAAATCCCCAGATTCTGTTCATTTTCCTAGACTTAAGGATTGGAAAGTTTTTGCATTTCCTTGCCTTGGTGGGTTTCCAGTATGAAGGAGACTAGAGGAAAGGATGAAGTAATAATATTCAGAACAGTTTTAACTTACAGTGACAGGCAAATGGAAACAATTTGAAGCAGGACTGGAAACTCATTCAGCAAAATACTCTAGTTCAGCAGTTTTATATGGCAGTGACCTCATAAAACCATAACAGAAATATCATACTAGCTCAAGAAGTTTCAAACACTATAGTAATATATACTGCAAATGGGAAGACGCAAGGAAAAGAAAAATAGGAAGGAGAGAGTAATGAAAAGCCAGCTCATTAATCAACTGAATAAATGCTGACAGGAGAAAATGTAAAGAAAATTATTCTAAGGAATGAAAGAATTAAAAATGGACCGATTTAACTTTATATGTTATTTACAGACTTATGACAGAGTATAAACTTCAGTGATATTCAGTTATTGTAAATAGTTAGACTTTTGTGAAACATCTCATTGTGCTGCAGTTTAGGACCATAATCATCACTGCTATCTTCACATCATGGCTGATTTTTGTGTGTGTCTACTATAGGCATTTTTTGTTTTCTTCTCATCTGACTCTCTTTTAAAAATAGAGCAGGAACACAAAACTTTCCTTCAGTCAGCAGCTCACCAATTCTTAGTCCATATTTTTTCCAAAAATTTCAACCGATTTAAAGTTGCAGGAAAATCAGATATAGACTGCACATGTGTTCTGTTTGTGTCTTAAAGCTAGCATTGTTCTTTGGAGCAAAAGCTCCTGTGTGGCAAACTATGTCTTAACTAATCACTAGAGTTACTTCTTCAGAAACCAAAAGAAGTTTAAATTGCTTATTTGCTCTATTTAAAGAAAGTGGTTGTTAACCCATGCTCCTTGGAAGTCTCCACAGTTCCTCAGGATCCGCAGTACACTCCTATGAGCCATTTTACCAGCATTATAATTTTTGCAAGAGTCTTGAGCCTCTGTTAAGCACACACTGGTACAAAGGCTCCAAAAGGCACTTTTGTGTACCTCCTTCTGGTCTTTCGTGAGTGCAGAAGGTGCCTGTCTGTACTGCTTTTTGGCACCTTTTTCCCCACGTCCCATGATATGGTAGGACTCCAAGCGTGTGGTCCAGGCCCACTAGCCCCACTGAGTGGAAGGACTGCTGGTTTTGCCCCTTCCTTCACGATGCCCCTTGAGAGGAAACAGAGAAGAGGTGTGGGACTAGACTCCCTTTCCACCCGGGGACAGGGAGACACAGGGTCTGCACAAGATATCCTGCTGCCCCAACCCAAGTAAACCTCAGTTCAGCATCCTCCTTTCACTCCTCCCAAGCCCTGATTACAACAGCCCTTCTGCTTCCCAAAAGCAGCTGGTGGCAGCAAGCGCAGCCCTTCTCCTGCACTGGCTTGCGCTGCCTGTTCGCAGCTCCAAGGAGAGGCATCGGGCAGCGCTGGTGGCAGCAAGGAGGTGACCTGGGCAGAAGGTACCAACTCCCACGGCTAAGCCTCACGCCTCCCCCTGGCCCTCTGCCTTTCTCCAGCTTGAGAACCAGTACTCTGATGCAGAGTAAGTCAGAAAGTCTTAGGAAGCCCAACCTGATACTTTTCCTTCACCCAGAAGATGCAGATGCTCTGTTAAATTAAGAACTGTGAATGGCAAAACATGTCAGGATGGGGGTGGGGTGGGGATTTCTGAGGTTTCCGTGTGGGGATTGCTGAGATTTTTTTTTTTAAGAAAGGCGTTGTCTGAAAAGCCAAATTGCGAGCAGTTCGCAACCCACTTCCCAGCAATGAAACCATGGAACCTATTCCCAGGATAAGGAGGTTTTGGAAAAATTGGTCATTATGTTCTATTGTGAATTCACTACTTACGTATTTACAAAGGGACATCATACACATAGAAATTTCATTTTACAATCAAGATTATGATTCAGACTAGACAAAAGCAAACAGTTGGTTAGCACAGATATTCCCATCTTAATCTATACATCCATAACATTACTCTAACACTTTTGTGCTTTTTTTTTCTTTTAATATGATATCCTTAGAAGGCATATTATTCCTTAAACAAACTAACACAATTTCTCAAGTTATCTCAGGATAGTTATTTCAAAAGACAATGCAATATTTCATAATAAACATTTATAATCAGGTTTTTAACAAAGTAATTCATCATATAAACAAATGAATCAGTCAGACCCTAAATAAATATTTGTACTGGTAAATACTAGCATTTTGCTTATATCATGTAGGACCTGATCCTGCAAGCCCTCTGTGTACATCTTTATCCCCACTGAATGATTGGTTTCATTTCTTGTTCTAATCTACTATTTTACTTTGAGCTGAGCAAATACTTTATGGCCACTAAGTTAAGTAATTGAAATAAGCACTGGAACACATCCCAGCAGACAATGATTTCCTTAGATGTCTTTGTAAATCTTTTTTTTTTTTTTTTAATGTTTATGAAATCATCACAAACATTTACCAACAGGCATTCAGTTTTTGATATTTACAATCTGAGTTGCATCAGTTAGTCAAGATTGATCAAATAAACTGTATGTTCCTTGTTCTTGGCTCTCTAGTTGAACAAAGTATGAACTTTGCACTCCATTTAAAGAGAGGTTTCCAAGAATTATTTCATAAGTAATACTAAATTTTACTTTCACCAGACATTTGAGCTAACAATACTGGGCTAGGAAGGCAAGAGCCTCCAGGAGAATAAAAAGCCCAGAACTATCCTCAGGGAGGGCAGACGAGCATGAATTTCCTCCTATCTGTTCTCATCTACCGCAACTACCACCTCCTCCAAGGCAATGGGGATGGCCTTTTTAAAGCATATAAAAAGCTATGGCCAGCCCTTTAATTCTGAGTTTACTCACTCCTTTTCAGGGATGCCTTTTTCCTTGCATGGTAAATCCAGAACAGGCGTCTGCAGATAAGACACATGAACTGACCTACACACCCTCCTCATGCCTTAGGAAATTTATCAGGATATCTTCATACAAATAGATGTGTCAGTGAATTCCAATGTCTTAGCTGTTTTTTGAAAGGACACACAGAAGGAGTCAGTTACAGTTGAAAAACTTACAAACTTAAATTCAGTAATTGCTTACTTTTTCTTGCCCAGATCTATTTGAAATATAGTTTGAAATCGAGGGTACTGAGGTTACTAGATGCACCCGCTGTATTAATTTAAGTTTGGCTGAATTCTGATGGTTACTTGGATGCCTTTGAGCTCTTACCACAGTATAACATGAAACGTTCCAAGCATGTGGCAAAAATAACAACGATTGTAACAAACTGCTGCCTGAACTGAAAAGAGAAACACATTTGAAATTACTCTCTCTATATATCTATATATATAGGGATATATACACACACGCACACACACACACGCACATATATATCCCTATATAAACATTTCTCTAAAATACAGAAATTGATTTTATTATTCCTTATGTTGGTGTAATTTTAAATATTTTACTCCGTGAATCCACAATATGACAACTTCAGGCTGTCCAGAGCGATAAATCTTAACACAGTCTTATAACCTCCACTAATATAAATATATTGGCAAGGAACTTTGACCAGCAATAGTAGATTTTGAAACTTAAATAATTATTTTACAATTATTTCAATTTTAACAACAAATTGCTACTGAGTACCAATATTAATGGAAAATGTAAAAAAAAGAAAGATACAGCTTTAACTTCTAACACTCTGTATCAAGTACAGTTTTATGAAAGGAATGTAAAAGAAAATTATGTATTAGAGACTCATTCTAAAAAGCAAAACAGCAACTTATACTATGTGTTTCAAAAAAAGAATACTGTATGCCTGCACTTTATCATAAACGACCATGTTATGTCATAGTTCCTTCTTGCCTGCAGATGAAGGATGTTGGTTCACAAATCTTCTAAAGTGTACATGAGCATTTGATTAAATCCTGTTCCTTGTGAAAATAAAGTTCATTTACACTTAGAGTGAACAATAATGAGTAGTTTGTTATTATAATAAGACATTTAAGGACCTTGGTAGCCAGTACCAGTTGTATTTGCAAGTAGCTCCCCAGCTTTTCTTTTTTTTTTTTTTTAAAAATAAAGTTACAATCATAGTTATTCATTTACTTTAAAAATTCTAAAGGTGAAGAAAAGTAGCATTTATACATATAAGTCCTCATATAAATTATAAAACTCAAGTGTATCTTATAGAGTTCCATCCCCAGAAGAAGCATAAAGCACTTTTGTGGTACCTTCACCAGTAAATATTTGTATCACTTCAAATCTGAGAAATGCAACAAAGATGATACTGCATCCCAAGGCTGAAAGAGAACATTCTTCTGATGCAGTCTCTTGTGATGGATGTGCTCCATGGGATCATATGATTGCCGTGACTTGACTGAATTTCAAATAAAGGAAATGTGAAGGAATTCACCTCACCAGTTCAGTAGGTATAAGAAACATCAGTGAACAGCAGCCTCATCCCTTTTGAGATCAACAGTCTTTGGAAGACAATGAGGAGGGAGTTTAAAACTACGACAGCAAAATCAAATAATAATAACAATAATGAGGTAAACTCCCCTAAAAAGGCCAAATAGGCTGAGATGTCAGGAGAGAGTTTGATTGTACCTGACACCCAAATGTTTCTGTAGCCAGACTTCAGCGAGCTGCATGGTAGAGGCAAGCGTACTTGCTTTGGACCCTAAGCACATTTTATATTGTTTCGGATCTAAATTGGGGTCACACTGAACTGGATGAAAAACATGGACAACTCCTACTTCTTGACTTCTGAAAGCCTTCAAGCCAGATGTTATCACTTTAGTAAAGAGGTCTACATCCTCAAGTCCCCAGCCTTGAATTGAGGTATCAAATCCACCAGCAGTAAGTAGATCACTTTTGTAAATACAGGTAATTCCAAATCCGTACTCCCTCCAAAATCCAGTTCTTTTTGTGAAAACAAAGCTACTGTCAGCTGGAGCGTTGCCTCCATATATTACTTTTGGATCATATTGGCTAAAGATGATAGGGTAGTAAACCTGTTCTCCCTGAATAGTGTTATCTCTGCATCGCTGGAGGAAGTCTGGTGTGAATACCAGATCAACATCACAGAACAGCAGCAAAGTGCCATTGTCAAATCGAGATGAGGCCGTTTCAAGACCTAAACCTCTAGAAAACTTTCCTGCCATTGGAATCATGGTCATATCTGCCTTAGGATACTTAATGCTGTATTCTTTCATTAGCTGTATGTGTCTGCTGGAGTCTTGGTCCGACTCTGAACTGAAGAGAATTATTGCCAACTTTACATTCTGCCTGGGAATCAGACAAGTCTTCTCAAAGTTATCCATAAATCTTGAGAAAATGTCAAATCTTCCTGTGAGAGGGACAAGAATATGTATTTTCTTGTCACTGCGTCCCCCGATGTCTTTGGTGCCTTGGAACGATGAAGAAAAAATCTTTAAAGAATTTGAAAGAAAAGAGAAAGATTGAGTGTCAGCGTTGGTACGCTCCAGCAGGCTTCTTACATCCAGCTCCTCTGCTTCTTTGAAGAAAGGCTTGCTAAACAATTGCTGAAGGTAAGCGTGGCGTCTCACTGGAACTGTAACTTTCCTTCCTTTGTGCCTTTTGTACAAAAGCAGTAAATCCAGGATGTACTCCACTCCATGCAGAGGGTCCACCCTGCGGTAGCCATACTGTATTTCCTTGAAATCAATGAGCCTTCCTCTAGATCTAGAGTTCTCATTTATCATTTCCATGACTTGCATCACAGTGTCATCCAGTGCAGCCCGCAGGACGCTGCTCAGGCTCTGCCGGGGTGGCTGGTTCTCTACCATCGAGTAAAGAAATTTTCCTGTCAGGAACTCCCACTCAATGACTTCATCCCTTTCACGTGGTTGGAAATGATTGAAAGATGGCATCACTCCCAGTTGCTGATCTTCCTTATTTATTTCACTGTTACTGAGCTTGCTCATCAGGGCACTTTCTCTATGGAGCTGGATGGTCCGATAGCGCAGTTCGGAAATTTTGCGACTCAGTATGTAATTGTGCAGCCTGTATTGGTAGGCTGGTCTTTTGTTTGGATGAAGTGTTATGGCTGTGTGAATCTTGCTGTTGTGAAGATCTTGAATGTAACCCTTACGGTTGTGTTCATAGTTTTCATGGAACAATTGCTGCATCTAGAAAGAGAGAGAGAGGGAAAAAAAGATATGAAGTGGAAGTGCTTCTACCTATAAAAGGACGCACATTGGTACTATTGATCATTACCAATTCTTATAGATCATGGCTATTTTTAGGCACAAAACTTTAAAGTATTCAGGAGGAATTATTTACACTGTTTTGGTCTCAGTTTCAGTACTGTCCACAGTAAGCAAATATTGTCCTCTAAGCAGAAGGGCAGGTATCTTGGATTTATCTTTACTTCATCTAACTGCAAAACTAAACAAAACATTTAACCGAGGGTCTGTAGGCAATACTTCTGAGTTCCTAGGTGCAGGCTGAACGCTGCTATGCATGAAACACTAAGTCTTTACCTACATCTAAACCCTTATTAGCACAGATCCTTACTGGAAGGTTAGCAACACTGATGATGTGTTTTAAGAGGACCTTGGATTTATGTCTATGGAGCACAAAGCTGCTTGTGTTTCCTCCAGACATATGCAAATAGATAGTGCTACTTAACATTCAAAACCTGAATGGACTTTATTTCAACAAATTTTTTTTTTTTCCATGTGGACAAAGAATTCAAGGACTGAAATATAACCATTGGAATATGTGTGTTGGCAGGGATACATATAATAGATTATGTCAATTAAGCTATAGATCATGCTAGTATAACTCACCCTAAGTAATTTCCAATGTATTTCTGTGGCAAGAAAAGCCATTCTATTTCTGTCAAATTAGTAATGGTAATATCTTCTAAATAGTGAAGAGATACATTTTATGGCTGAAGCACAGGTCTAGGATTCAAAGTATCTGGCCTTTATACCTTTCTGTGCTAACAGCTAAACTATGAGCGAATTATAAAACTTTCTCTGACTCCCTAAAATAAAACTTAGCTCATTATTAATTTAATGTGATGAATATTTATTCTTAAATGGGAAGTGATATGGAGGAGTAAAATATTAACATCATAAATACATTTAAGACCCACTGCTCTTTGCTAAGCTAACACCTACTAACTCCAGAGAAACAGAATGATTTCCCATGAGTAGCAGATAAAGGAGAAGAGGCTGCTCTTTTTCATCTGCAGACTGGTCTGTAATTAATATATAAGGAAAATGTGCTAATTAGATAGAAAATGTTGTTCAAGGAGATGTTGTAAGATTGAGCCATAATCAGATTTTGAGATGGGTATTGAAGTTTGTCTTTTATACAGTAAGGAAATCAAGATAGGTGAGGTCTGATGATACAATGTCTCAGACTCAAAACATTTAGCTCATTTTACTGCAATTCTTCCTAGCACAGAGGTTTTGCTACTGGAAGTAATATCAAGCATAGTGCAATAAATGTAAAATAACTCCTAACAAAGCTAAGAACGATGACAATTATTTAAAATCCATTAGCATGGATTTAGTACAAGAAATACACATTGTCATATTTAGAAAAACAAAATTTTAATACCAAATTTCTACAATCTCCCTCCCACCCCATTCAGACCCGAAATGACTCTGCTTGAGCAAACATAGCTACTACTATTAGTCAGGTCAGCATGTTTGAGGCTACAGTCATATAACATGGACAAAAGCAACAGCCTAATTCTGAGAACTACCTTAAGCTACCTTAAATTTGCCTTTAATAAAACAGATATGTCTTATACTAAAGTGAGAGTGAGCGCGAAAAAACATATATAGTTACAAAATGACTCAGATACTCCTTGTTCACAGAACTCCTACCTAAAGCTGTCAGAGCACATTTGTTCTGTCTTGGGAGGTGAGTATTTTGCTTGTCACATGAGATGAGATGAACGAGGGACATGAGGGTTTGGGCGATTTCCTTTCTATCACAGAGAACAGGAACCAACACCATCAGTACTGAGTCAGCGTTTAACCAGCAGTGCTGGCAAAATTGAAATATGGCTTCCTTGAGGACAAGAGATGGACACTGGCAGGACAGGCAGATTAGCAGTTAGGGACTGAATTAGAAAAAAGTGCCTGGGAAAGGGCTGGGTGAGGATATTTGCTCTTTGGAAGAACCATTTTCCCTTCTCCCTCTACAGTTTACATTTTGAATAATGAAAAAAGATCAGATGATCAGGTGAGATTTCCATCTCTCCAGTTATAAGTCACACACCCTTCCTGGCCCCTTTTATTTAAAGCTGTCTACTGTGTGCTCTGCAAGTTGACTGTGCTTTTTTATTCTCCATTTGTTCTGGAAAAAGTTGAAGTCATGATTTTCACCTTTAGAATTTCACATTAAAATCACCTCACAGGAAAATAAAGAAAAAGAAAACTTATAACACTGAAAGCAAAAGAAAGAAGGGGAGGCTGTTTGCCTCCTGGATGGTATCAGCATCCTTCCCCACAAACCCTGACACTCCACTCTTTCCTAAGTCCTCTAATCACAAAGAATCACTTGAGTTTTTCTTCATCCACAATGAAGAATGATATCTGAGTATAACTGAAACAACTATTAACTACCCTTCCACATTTAACTTATGGTACCTGAATTTTCACAGCAAGTTTTATTTAAAGTAGTATAATGTATTTTATCCAAAAGATTTTTAACAGATGATGAATTATCACTGTAAAACTAAATGCTGTCCTCCCATTGTGCAAATTTTTCTGTAACCCTTGACTTATTACAAGCTCAGCTTCACAGCAGATTCATTAGCAGCACTCATTTAACAGGAATATTCTATTAACATAAATACTGCATTTTTATTACATTCCAATTTCAGATGCCTTGGTTTATTAGATATGCTCCACTGAAATCATAGTAAGAGGATGTACTCCATTATACTAATGATTTTGCTTTTATAATCAAGAACAGATTAACAGCAGCAATGAAAAAAAAATTTGAATCAACTCAGTAGTACAATATTATCACACATACACAAAACTGTACTAATCCATTTTAAATGTTGTTACTGAACACTTTTAATCGATCTCCATACACAGAAAACAGTTCAGATCAACTATGACACTGAAATCATAAACTCTTCCTGAAGATAGCAGGTTTTAATCTTGGTGCCACACAGAAATTTGTTTTCAATATTGCAGGACAAAAATGTCTTTTTACAACTCAAATTATTAACATCTAGATGAAAGCAATTCAATGTGATCCTAACTTTGCTTTGAAATTTCTAAGCAAGGTGGTCAAGCCTAGGAGGCAAAGGGAAAGATGATTAAGTTTCCTGGAGCATGGATCTGTGCAAGGGCCTGAATCAGTCAGTGAAGTCATAAGTGATGTGGAAAAGGAGGTGATTCGGGAGGTGGCAAGATTTACTGAATATAAATTGAAATTTTTCAGTATGGCAAAAGTAAACCTGCCTGTAGAATTTCTAATGATTTTGAATGGCTAGGTAATAAAATGGCAGATTAAATTCTGTATAGATAAATGCAAAGCACATATGAAGAAGGCAATCCTAATTATACCTGAAGAATGTCAGACTGCGTGCAAGCTGTTAGCACTCTGGAAAGAGAACCTAGTTACACAGTAGACAGTTCTGTGCAAAAGTCATGTCAATGCTCAGTAGTGATGAAGGGAAAAGCAAATAGCATGAGGATAAGTCTAGAGTGAATCAGAAACATCATTATATGGTTGTGTCCATAGTGCACCTGAATCTTGAAGGCTGTGGGCAGGTACCTTGTCAATATCGTGATGCCCCATCTGAAATAGACAACATGTATAGAAAGGTACTAACCAAGGCTACCAGATGATCACACATGGAGATCATTGGATGAATAGATGACTAGGGTGAACGGGAGTAATCCACAGAGGGCCAACCCCGAGATCTATAAAGTCAGCAGCACCGTAAAGGAAATGAGTAGGAATAGTCACCATCTCTTCTCACATAAAGAACTACGACATATACAGTGATGCTCTCAAGGTTCAAAAACAGAAAAGGAAATACTCACATAGCTCAGCCACAGAACTTACTGGCACAGCAAGCTGCCCATTGTAAAATATTACATGGCTTCAAAGAGTGAGCCAACAGCTTAGTGGGAGACTTCCATCATTGCTATGTTAAACACAAAGGTACACTTTCTCCACAACACCTCTGTACTACAGACTCCTGGAGCCCCAGCTGAGGCTATATCACAATATGTCTTTATTGTCTTACACCCCTGCCTCAGCCTCTTCTACTGGTTATTGCAGAAAGGGGATATTTTGTCAAATGAACATTTAGTCTGACATGATACAACCACTTTACGTTTACTGAAAGCAGTGAATGTGAGAAGTTGTCTTCAATAGAATACATGGAGGCACAACATTTTATTTTTTCATATTGCATGACTTTGTGACTTTCCTGAAGAATTTTCTGTCTTCTGAACAATCCTCACAGTACAACTAATGCCCAAGAGTTGGCAAGGACTTCTGCTTGCCTCTTTTCACACCAGCTGAAACTAGAAGTTGGCAAGAAATGTCAATAATCTAATTGTTCTCTGAGGAACTCTGAACTGCAAGCAGAAATAAAAAAAAAGAGAAGAAACAAATTAGAATAAAGGCAATGCTTTATTATTGTGGCAGAGAAATACAATAGCTAATACGTAAGCACAATGTAATTTGCATTGCAAGCTCTGAAATAATTGTAATCTCTGTGATTTACTGATGTAATAAAAAAGGGAAGTTCTTATTACTTATACACAAAAGCCCAAACCAACCTTATTATTGCAAGACCATCACATATTAAAAGATTGAATGCAAATGGTGCTTTTTAAATTATCACAATTTTTCTCTGAGCATTTTTTAAGAACAATTTCTCCCATTTAATGGATAAGACATGGAACTTAATCATCCATCCACTCTAGCTCTTCCTAAATCTACAGCAGTACTAAACTGTTGACCATTTTATCTAAACTGGACTTTTAATAAATTTAGAAATAAGATGAAGAGGAACTATTCCTGGTCTTTCTTCACCCTGCTCTTTAGAGGTTAGCTCTCTTAGAGATGAAGATTTATTCACTATTTCCAGTGACTTCAAGGGGCATTTCATCCATATGAAGAACACACGTAAAATCTACTGTGTTCAAGATGATACGGTTTGGCTGAACAGCAGCAAACTGAGTACCTTCATCGAAGGACAAGTTAAAAAAAAATTAAAAATTCAGGTAACTACAGGCACATCAGGATGTTCTCAATAACGTGTACTATAATAAAATGCAACACTAAGCTATGAGTGATCATAAGTTTCTGGACAAGAAAACAGATTTCAGCAAGTCATTTGGTATGATGCTATGAGTAAAACTGTCAGCCTGGAGAAGGTAAGGATTAAGACTGGAATTATGAAATGCATATGAAATGGGTAACAGAGAAGAACTAACCAGCTATGTTTAAATGCGGAACCGTCAGTTTGGAGGGAAGTCATTACAGAAGCTTCTGAGGAACAGTATCATACTTAGTGACACTGGCATAAAATCTGGGACACTGCTTATGACACAACGTTGAGGACATCATGAAGAGACAAGAGGAGAAGACATCCCACAAGAACAGCCAGAGAACTGTGAGAAGCAACACTGCAGAAATTCAGTTGTTATAATAATACAACACATGTAATCCTACACCTGTGGCTTTAAGAGGTAGGTGACTAAATATCTTGGGAAAGTTGACTTTTTAAAATGTAAGTAACTGACAAGGAAGGAAAACATAAGCATATTAGCAGACAGTAAGGTGGCATGAAGAGATTATGAAACATCAGTGTGAAACCTGCACAGAAAAGGAAAACAAGATTTTGTGTGGCATCAGAATATTTCTGAAAGACACAGCAGACAATTTCACACAATTCTGAACCTGCATCCGTTATCAAATGTGTTGGACCAAATCAATGCAAAAGAGATTTGCCTGGACCAGAAACTATCCTATGAGAAGAGGTTAATGTTATTTGGCTTGTTTAACCTTGCAAAATAAAGGGTAAGAATCGTATTGTCTCTGAATACATTAAGTAAATAGGAGAGAGATAATGAAAGCAAACTAGTCTTAGGTTTACCCGGGCAGGAAATTAAAGGAAAATTTCTAGCTGTCAGAAGAAGAAGGGTTTAGATCAGATTTTCAATACAAGTAATGCATACAATTTAATCAGATTATAAAAAACTAGATTGCTTGTGAGTAGGGGAATCAATGACTTGAGAGATCTATTCAATTTTTCCTAATGATATAGTGTTTGGTTTTTAGTAAGAATTAATTTCATATTATTAATTGGCAGCAGCCAACCTTCCTACAAACAGACATTACATTGAAAATACCTAACATCATCTTTCTATTCACAGTCCTCAGCCAACGGTAGTTCCTTATGTTTCCACTTAGTGTAACACCTAACAAACCAGCTTTATATCTGTAAAAATGATGACTGGTAATGCAATAGCTTTATAACACAACCATTTGTTTGTAGTTTATAATGCACCTGAGTAACAATGTTGTGAAGCATTTTGCCACAAAACCAGAACAAGGATTCATGTTTCACTATTCAAATTATTGTCAGGGATTAAAACCTGCTGCTATCTTTATATTATCCTCATCACTTTAGCATATGATGCACCCAGAAACAACAGGGAAAACTGGAGTATAATTATAATCTATGAGAGATAGTAAAATGCCATGTATAAAAGAGTTACATCTTGCTGCATATTTAAAGGCATATCTGCTAATTCTTCCTAGAGAAATTAGTTTGAGCCAGCACAGCCACAGAAGAAAGTGCTAAATACTATTCCGTTTCACACATCATTAACAGACACATTAAATAACTTCAGCACCAGAATCAACAGTCTTCCTGCTGACATCGTCCCCAGGATGAACGAAAGCTGATGTATTGATTCCAGCTCTGGTATGTAGAGGTTAGTAAGCGGAAAAATTACAAGCACACACCACAAATTCAATTAATAGTTTCTTCAGCATTAAGACTGTTCACTCAACAGAAAGACATCTAACTTCTAATTTGCAGATTATCTAGTTACGATATGTAGTGATCAAAATAAAGAAGAGCTAATTTTTTTAGACTCTTTAAAAGTAGAACTGTACATTAATTATTTATAACTCTTCTGCTGGCCCTCACTGTAATGAGACTAATAAATAAAGGTTAATAGCAAACCCTTTTGGACCATTTTCCCCCCACCTCCTTTCTCACATTAGTCAAACCATTGGACTGAAATCAGCACAGCATGCTGTAAACCAAGTGATATCAAGAAACGCTAAAATAAAGCACTCATGAAACAGTGCTGCTTTGTTAATATTAGTAGACCTTTTTGTCATCTCATCTTGTTATAGCTTTAAACTAGAAAACTCCACTCCGGATTTCAAAGTTTTCCTGTAATGTAGGACAGACAATACAGATGTATAAAGTCATGCTGTTTTACGTATGATTCTAGCTACCCTCCTGCTATAGGGATACTTCACCAAGCACACAATGTAATAAAATCCAACAAATCTGTACAGGCAAAATAAGCCTATGTTAGAAAAAGAATGGTAAATACTTGAGCTTTTGTAATTTAGCCTATAAATAGGCTATTCATAGACAAATTAGACAGCACTGACATGCAAGTGCAGCAGCATATATGCAAAAAAACAGCAAAATGTTTTAAATTACCCTCTGCATTCCCTAAGCTGAACAATTGTGGAAAAGGATGCATTTCAGAAGTCAATAGGTTTAAGGAAACTAGGCTATCACTCTTTCAGCTTGCTGAGGTTTGGTCTGCCTGGTGTCACTAACCCCCTTTTTTGGCACAAACCAGCCTCCAGAGTAGGAGCACCACTGCTAATGGGGAAGGGGTGAGGAATTAAGAAACTGGTAACAGTGCCACAGTGACAATGAACAACAGCCTCCCACTCACTGCCAATCTTCTTTCCATTGGCATGTGAAAGGGAAAAGGCTGGCTCAGGGATTTTGATGATGCTGAAGATCTGACTCATTGCCCATTCTGCACAAAAAAGGAGAAGTGATCACAGAGAAGGTATAACTAATTTTCCTATCATAGCTTAAGCTTTGTGTAGTTCAGTGATCTTCAGACTTGTGATTGCTCCTACATCCTCACGTCATTGAGACAGCTCAGGAGAGGAAAGCACATCCACATTCTCATGGATTTACACACTGAGCCAGTGGCAAGTGCACTGGGACCAGCTACATGTTTACAACATGTGTCCTGGGAGCTGAACATGCCCTCCTCAGCACTAACTGAATATACTTGCGGTCTGGCAGGTAAATCCATCTGCAGTTTTCCCATTCATCTGCCTCATTATTGAAGATGATTTATCACAGTAGCATTGCCTGCTATTGCATCCAGGCAACAGCCCTAAGCATGCACGTACTTCATATCCTTTTGAAGATCTTGGCAGGACATGTGCACTTCCTTAGGCAACAGGTCTGTGCTTAAATCTTTTCCAAATGATAAAACTATTCTTGGGCTCCCCCCAGTCAGGTGAAGGGCCAATCCACCCTTGTGCAAGCCAAACCTTCCCAGTCCCTCAGGGCCATTCTGCCAAACTGGATCTCGCCCAGGTTGCTGCCGTGCCCCAAAGGCTGCTGCAGCTCACCGTACAACCACCCTTCCCCGGAGCTCTGCCCCTCGCTCACTGGTGGTGACTGTGCCTCAGGAACTTTGTCTGGGACGCTCTCCCAGAAATAGGGATTCTGATTTTATTCCTGCAGAAAAGAAAAATGCCCAGTATTTGATAGCCAGTACCCCGTTGGAAGATTTAAGAGATTGCTGCATTGGTTTCTGAGTAAACTGTTCCACCTCTGGGAGAAAGGAGAGCTGATAGCTGTTCGCTACTTGTCAGTGAACTCAAAAAAAAATTCAGATCTGGAAGAACTGTGTCAAAGGTGTTGACTTTGACTAACTGTTTTTTTCTTGTCTGAGCTTGCTGACAGTTGACGTTTATTCCCAATCAACTCTTTTTGGTTGGAGTTTTCTTAAAAACAAGATGTCCTTTTAATAGCTTTGTATACAGCTCAGAGAACTTGAAGCTGTGTAACATCCTACAGTAGTATCTATATAAATAATTCAGAAAATACAATTCTTTACATACTGAAATTCTGTCTTCAGACTGTAACTGCTATGACGATTGTTCTAGGATCAACAAGTAGTACAGTAAAATGCTCTCATGCTGAGAGCATACTTAAATAATTTGCTGTGATCAACGTGAAGAAAATCAATTTTCATTCCAAATATTAAGACCTAGATTTCAATGATTTCTCTTTCAGATATACAGTATGAGACAGGTGCAGAGTTGATTAATAAGTGCTATTTCACAAATTTTAAGATATATTTCATAACTTCCACTCAGCGTTTTAGAAGCAATAAAAATGAACTCTTTCAGCATTTGTATCAACTCCTTAAAATATTTTATAATTAAAATGGCACGTTTAATTTCATTATGATGGTCTACTAGTTACCTATAATCTGTATCAACTACACTCTACAAGAAACACTCGCTTTTTAATGTACTAGCATTATTATTTACAGAATTCATACTATGTTTTTAAAAAAGCATTGCAAAATTTCATCACAAAAGTGATCCATAATCACTAACAGGGAAAGAAAAATACATCTTCAGTGTAAGTCACTAAAACTTTCTGAAGGTTCGCACACAACATTTCATCAAAGCATTTAAAAATATTTCTACCTACAAAACATACACTTTTTTAATATGCAGTTGAGAAAAATGCTTAATTGTTAACTCCAAGGAGCAAAAGAAGAAGAAAGTTACCTTGCCAACATCTTACCCTTAAGCGTAGACCATTTCTGAAAGTATTTTACAACCATCACTGAATCATAAAATTAAAACCCAAGTTTTTCTGTTAGCAATAATAATTAAAGTTTTATTCTGACTATGGAATTATTTATTAAAATAAGTGAAAGTTACAATTAACTCCATTACATAATACATGTATTTTGAAGACTGTAAGTATTTTTACTTCTTGATGTTAAACTGCCCCTTTCTCAGTGTGTGACGGATTTGGCCATCCACAGGCAAAAACATTAAAAACTGTTAAATTATTAGCCTCCAACACTTGCATCAGAAAAAAAATGGAAAAAGTCTTTAAAGGTCACATATTTACTCAGAAATATCAAATTCTATCCTTTGGATTAAAGAAAAAAAGATGAAATGGTGATTTGATGACTGATTATCTTTTCTGAATCGTTTCTGTGTGTCTTGTGAAATGAGCTAGTACATTTGTTTAATGATAAACTTTACTAAAACATGGGAGTTGTGCATCTGTGTATCTGATCAAAGATCCAAACACTGTAATTATTCTTGTAAGTGCATTAATAGCACAAAAGCTGATTCCACATATACAAATTACATAGAAAATGGGAACTTGATTTTTTTTGTGCTATATGGGTAATGTCACATTTGAACTAGCAACATATCCCACTTTAAAGGATTACCCCAGAAGGAATTTTTACCAAACAATTTCTCTTTTGTTACATAGACAAAGGTCATGGGCAAGTCCATTATTTTCATTACAAGTTGGGCTTTTCAAGCTTTTGATTTTCTGATCCTGTGTTTTATTACAGAGAATTAGGGAACATTTTGTGGTTTGTGACATATGGTGGGGATGTCCTCTGGACCCTTGTGCTTCAAGCAACTAGTATGTGTTTGCCTATAATCGTTGCCAATAATCTACAATGAATGCATATTGTCCTTTCCATTCTCATGTTCCCAGCAGTGCTCATATATTTATATTCAGCTCATCCCAACAGCCCTCTCTCCCACAAAAAAAATTGACTTCCAAAGTAACCATCCAAATCTCGACAGTTAGCATACTCAACATTTTTTAGCATGGATGTACTCAGCACAGTAAGAAGGCTGAAGCTCTCCACAGTGTTACACCAGACAGTCGTTGGTTCTATGATTGTATGAAGGTGCACAGGACAGTATTTCATAGATACTTGGCTAGAGCTATTCCTAAAAAAATAGCCATAACGCATCCTTTCTGTTCTTCACTTGCAGAGACCAATCGTCTCATACGATGTGTTTGAAAGCCTTTGTCCATCCAGCTCCGTTTCATGCTAACAAACTGTAGTTGAGGCCAGGGAATTAAAATCCTGTAATGGGCCCGAGGCCGTGCTGCCTGGCTGTGCTTCACGCCATGACTTCACTCCTGCCATACAAGCCGATACAAGGACAGAAGCTCAGCACGTGATCTGCACTCCCTTCACATCGCCTGATGTGGTAAAGTAACTCCCTCCACTCACAACCCTGCCACGTGCAATACATGAAATCTCTACTGCTGAATGAAGAATGCGGAGATTTTCTTCTGTGCCTCAATTTTACAGTGCAATATAAAAATTTAACATTTCTATAGCCTTTATGCTTCAAGTATTCTGAGTGGGAAATCTTAATACAGTGGGAGAGAACAATTTTATACAGCAAGCAAAAGCAGCCCCCCGCATGCCCCCGCCCCAGTAACAGCACCAGCTATGAACAGTATGAGGCTCCTTTCTCATCAAAAATCCTTATACAACAGTGATATTTTACAAGGCACAATCCTCCTTACTGGGAATGAGCATCTCTGCAAACTACAACAGTCTGACACAAAGGGTTCCCTGGTATTTATGACTTCCCTTGGAAAATAAATCTAACTGAACAATCTGCATGCCTGTACCTTACTTAACCTGTTGTCCACTACAGAAAATAAAAATCTCACATTGCTCTGCAGGAGCTCGAAAGGTCTTCCTTAACTCATTCAGTCATAAGTATCCTTACTTTTGAAGTAATTCAGCAATTCAAATGTTGAAGAAAACATTGAGAAAAAGCCATTATAATTTCTGATTAATCTAAAAAAAAAAATTAAAAAAATCAAGCCTCAGGGCTACAAACCCTGAGATCTAAGTGCTGAGGTAAATTGCTTCAAAGCAGAAATGCTTCTTTTCCTCACTAGTTGGTCACATTTCTGGCTAAATGGAAAGTTCTAAGTGAAAGCAATTATTTGCATTTAATATTCACAGTATTTTATCATTATAGCCTACAATGGGGAAATGCTCTGAGGTATTATGTATCAGTGCAGTCAATTATTGGGACACAAAAGGTTTTTCCTCATCTGGTTTGACTGGGTTTTAGGAGTCTTTAATAAGTATTATTGTTTGAGGCTAAAATTTGAGGCCAAAATGAAAGCAAAAAATATTTTTTTCAAGCTATTTTTTATTGCTTTTAACCCTCAGTTTTACCTAACGTTCTGCAGAATCCATTTTGATACAAAAGACAGCAAAAATGAACAGCCTTATGCTTCCCAATGTCCACAGTTATTTGGAAACAGCACTTCACTTTCCATAAATGTTAAAAGAAATAATAGGAATGTCTTTACTGTAACTAGAGGATTTACTTATACAAGCTATGTACCAAAAAAGTTTTCCTTTTAAACTTAGCATCGCAATTATTTATTAACAGCTAATTAATATAAACTGACTTTGCACAGCTATAGGCATTCTACCACATCATTCTGTCATCCCCAAACACTTCTTTTCTGCAAAAACATGAGTTTTGGGAACTTATTAAGTAATGTTAATCCAGTGCAACCTGATGCAACTTTGATCTTCAACCTTGAAGCTGATCCTGCTTGAAGAGGAAGGGACTGGACCAGATGATCTCCAAGGTCTCTTTAACTTAAATTATTCTATGACCCCACAATTCTATATTAATAAGTATTCTGATATTATGAAACATAATTTGAAGAGAACATGTGGCAGAAATTTCTACTGTACTATCAGTATTAGGGAATCTGCACCTGGCATCCTCCAAAAGTCTTTCACAAAAACATAAGCTTTGGCACACTAGAAACACTGACAATTCAGAGTATTTTTAACTTGTTAATACATGACCTGTGTTATACAGCACATATGCAGAGGCAAACAGATCGCATGATTCAAAATTTTTTGCAGTAACTCAGCCTTAAAGAAATGCTACTTCATCTGTTCATTTATCCTTTTTTCCCCTTATCTTACCCACAGTTAGTTTTTTCACTTACCTCTTTTCTTGGGAGTGTCTTTGTCTTTTGCAGACTTCTGGAAAGTATTCAGATACAGTAAAAAATAATCATTCTCCTGGGCTTAGCTGACACACTTCCATTTAATCAGATACCTAAGTCCTATTCCCCCCCCCCAAAACTAAATAGTTTATATAGGCCTGGAATTATGTATCAGGAAACCTATGAGAAGAGTACCACAACGTTTCTGAAGATGAAATACATAGTCTCAACAAAAAGTATTGTACATGGCCAGTTAAACAAAATGACACCAATCACAATTTCATCAGCTGAACTTCTATGCGACTTAAAAAAGCTGGCTGATGTTTTACTAGCATACAGTTGATGGCATGAAGAGTGCTGTATAACTTATTGTGAAGAATATGATATTTCTTTTTTGCTAACAAGACTGTATGCACACCTACCAGATAAATGACAAATGAGAATACTCATCTTAATAATGAATACTTGATACTTATTTCTTGGTGAAAGTAGAGCAGAGCTGTTAAAGTGCTGCCTGAGCAGAAAAATCAGTTTGCTAAAGTTCTCTGAAAAGCCCATGAAGGTGACAATAGAAGTTAGTAAGAAAGAGACATTTTAAGAAGTGAAAACTAAAAGTCAAAAGAGAAAGCATCACAACAGGACAAGAATGGGATGCCAACCTATCCTGGGGAGTAGTGCGGATCAATTCATTTACACAACCAAGCGAGATCTGGGAGGTCAGATACACTGAGGAATTTCTTGATCAGAAAACATATCTTGCCCCGTATAGAAGAATGCAGTGCACCAGCAGATCTTTCCTCTGCTAATAAAATGCTTCTGAACACTAAAGACAACAAGGTAGGGAACTGCACATGGGGCTTGCTTTGTCAGAAACCGTGTATTATTTATGTCAACAAGTGAATACTAATGGTGTGCTCCTAACACCACTGCAACGTAAGTCTTGCCTACACCCATCTCCACCAACTGGGAAGTTAAGCCATACCAGGAATGCTCACACAGCTGGAGTTACGGGATTTAGTTACAGGGGACCGTGAGAAATAAGCACTAGGTTCACGAAGGTGGCAGCTTTTCTACTTCTGAAGGGTTGCTAGACAGAAGATCAACTCCAAAGGGGCCTGGGACTGCTAGCCAGAGCAGTGCTGGTCCTTGGCTGAAATGCCAGGAGATTGAAGTTTGCTATTCCCTGTGGACTGGAACCAAACAGAAGGGAGTTTGGTGAGTTTCTCAGCACAGTTTGTTGAGATCTCTGATCTGAACAGCTCTGCAAAAGAAGAAATATAACAGAATGCTGCATTTGCCTTTGCTGTTGCTTGTCTGATTATTTCTAGAGATATTTTCTCCTCAGATATAGGCACATCTGAAAAGAAGTGTTTTCATATCTGAAAATATTCATAACTCATAATAGCAAATCAGATTAGTAATAAAAAAATAACTCAAGCACTGAAATGAGAAAAATTGTTTAAAAAGTCATTGAGGTCCTCAGGAAAAAATGAGATTGGCTGGAAAAAAATCCTGTAAATCTATCTGTATTTGAACACAATCCATAATTATGCATCTAAAATTTTATTTCTCTTGAGGCACAGGCACACAGCTTGTTTTCTTCTCCACTGTTCACCAACTACGATTTTCTTTTTTTAATCTTAAGAAGTTATCATTCTACTGCAAATACACTTCAGAAAACTGCTGGTTATACCCTTTAAAGAAGCTTTTGAAGCCTTTAATTATCAGAAGAAAATTCAATAAATGCTTGCATAACCAATTAAGTACAGATTTATATTCCAGCACTATCAGATAATGTTGAAATGATGTATGAAGAAGAGCATCCGTAACTTCCATTAACTAACACCATGAAATCTGTGTTTAAAAACTTAATTGATCAAACAAATCAACTGTCTGAATATATTACATATTTGTTAATGCCTAAAAACCTACAACAAAAACAGTGTAGGAAAACACTTGGCCTCAAATGTCTTTGTTTATTCACAACTAGTAATATTTCACAAAGAATTAGTTTTAAGTATTTCAGTTCCTCAGTCCATTAGCCTCATTCGGATAGATTTTCCACACAAAATAAAGAAAGGACAAGCATTATAAAGAGACGTACGTAACTGAAAAACTTAAAAGCTTAGCATAGGAGTGATACTTGGTTATATCTTTAAAGATGGAGAATAAGAATTCAATCTGCAGCATCCATTTTAAATTACACTCAGCTAGGCAGCATCACATTAAAACTCATTGCAATCTTTTATGCAGTGCTGGTCTAAGGACAGAGGTAAGAATGTGAGATAGAGGTAATATATGTTTTTAAAACTAACTAGCATAAAAGGACAATATAAACATGCTTCTAGGGGAAGAAAACTTTAAGAGACCTAAAAAGCTGCCTGGAAGCCTTTTGGACATCTTACATAGCTGACCTGTTTCCTTGCTTCAAGCTCAGACCATGATGTTTGGATTTCTGTTTTCTGGTAATAAAAGGAACATACTGACAAAATCTGAGGTATCAAAAGGGATAAAGGATGATGGAAATTGGCAAACTAAAAAAGAGAAACAGATCAGGGCTAATGTCTACCTATGACTTACAAGGAAGAACAAATTGTTAATATAAAAACAGGCAATCTCATAAAAATCAGCACTTGTAGCAGAGCACCGACTTTCTGTTTAAAACTCTAAGGGCATTAAATTTGTTTGAGTTGCTTTGAAGTCTGCATGTTTGTTCAAACTTCCCTTGAAATCTGGCATCTTGCAAAAGCTGTTGGGTGGAATAGGCATTCAGTTATGGACACGCTGAAGCAGAGGAGGCCTGAAAGCCAGCATCCAGGGGAAAAAAAAAATGACACACTCCCCCCAAAACCCCCAAATTTTTAAATCTGGCAGAAGCTACAACCCCTTCTGCACACATTTGTCTGGATATGAGACCATGAATGTCATCCCACTTCATGTGATTTCAGTATTTCTAGGCTTGACAGAAAAATGACAGATGACACAAGCACTGAAGTGTGTTTAAGCACTCAGCCATGTCTTAATTTGTTTATATACATTTATATTGAAGTGGTCTGGGAGACCTAGAGCTGTGACAAAGGGCTGCCCACAGCAGGAAATACTGCTGACGAGTAATCTTGACCTTTCTTATACAATTGAAAAAACAGGCATAAATTGTATCATTACAGCAATCCACTGAGCAATAGCAGTGCCCCACCCAGGCTGCCATATCTTTCTATCTGCATGACGTAAGAGGGAGGAAATCTTTCTTCTTCCACTTGTCTTGGCCATGCTACAGGATTTGCCTGCTGTGTCCAGACCTTTTTTACACTTTTAGGCTCACCTTTGGGGATGCTAGCTGTGAATACAATGTTCAGTGAGATGTTGACGCCTTATAGCCAAGAGAAAGGAGATTTACAGAGCCCTTTTCTGCAGCAGAAAGTCTAGGTTTCCCTCTTCGCTCACTCAACTAGTGGTGGGGCTTTGTATTCCCATTATGCAGATGTCTTGCCTGCCTGGCTGCAGGGTCTATCCTTCCCAGGTAGAGGCAGGTGACTGAGTTTGGCACTGGGAGCAGAGCCCCGAAGATAACTGGAACTAAAACCTGCCTCCAGCCATATTTTTCTAATGCTAGGAATATTAACTTTACAGAGGAAACATACAGTCATGCAGCTACAATAACACAGGAATAATTTACAAATAATAGATAATGGAAATCAGACATGTCTTTTTTACTAGGACAAAGAAACAGAAAATCAGCAGATGTAAAATGGAGAAAAGGAAAAAGCCTGTGTGTGATAAAGTACCTAAGGGAGTCAGGGCTTCTGAACATTACTGAATACAGAACTTAGCATGAAGCTAAAAGGATTAAACATACAGATAATAAGAACATCCAAGACGACATTATAAGGGACAAGAGCAGTGAGTACCCTTGCTGCTCCAGGGCAAAAGCAATTTGGTAGCTCAGTAACAGCCCATTGCAAGGTCTCAGCATGAGCTCACTGCAGAGATCAAGCTCAAGCCTACGTAATGCAGTATCAATAACTCTTCGCAGAGAAATGTATTTAGTAAAAAACGAGAATTTGACCACTTTCACATACATCACATCACATTAACATACTGAAAACAGGATTTTCAATACCTTTGGACAAAACGTGGACTGGTGAAAAAAGAACTTTTCTCTTTTTTTAACTTGGTAAGCACATCTCAGGAACACTTAAATATATTGCAAAGTCCCATTTTCAGCTCTCATGTTAAGTAAGAAAACAAGCATCAGCAGACCTACCTAGTATGGACGAAGGCTCTCTAGTCTATCTTTGCTGATTTAATACTCCCCTCTTACAATAAAGTTAAACATAAAACTTATAGCAACATCTACAAAATTTGGGAATGACTGAAACCTGGTTCTGGTGGCTGGTAGACCTAAAAGTGGCTTCCCAGAAGTCACCACTGGAGATTTAAAGACTGAACTAGAGCACTCAAAAGGCAGAATTCTCCCAAAGAAACAAAAGGCAAAATCAGTACAGTAAGACTTTCTGTCATACTTCTCCATTCCCTTGCCGTAAAGGCTGCTCAGCAGTCTGCATACTGATAGCTTGCATGATAGGCCAGATTTAATCTCTTTTGATTTAATTCTACATTTGCACTACATTGAGTCATTACTCAGCTGAGGAAGCAAACAGCATGATCTCCTGGTCAACCTAGTTTTCCCTTCTTGCTTTGTCAGTAAAAGAAAAAAAAAAAAAGATGTTCAAATTAAGATTTTACTTCTTATGGTGTAATCTTAAAGAGATTAAGTATAGCTTCCTTCCAGCTGATTTTATTAACATTAAACTTTATGATAAAGTATGAACTGCCCTTGAGCTAAACATCCAATTAAAATAATATAAGCATGGCAGGATGTCTGTTACAATGTTTTTCTTCGAAGAAATCCTAATTATATTGCCATTATACTTTTCCACAGGCATAGCTGTGTTTTCTGACTGGATGGGATGAAAATACATCATTAATTAACATGAATGTATCCTTACAACATGACTGGGAATTAGTTTTACACTAAAAATAAACAAAATCCAAGCCTACTGAGTTATATGCTTCATGGGGACTGGAGATGTTGCATTGAACAGTGACTCTTCATCCTCCCAGTATTATAAAATATCCTTAACAAGATACTTCATTGTTGGATTTCTGAATCGGGAAGTGCTGATGATCAGTAAAAAGAAAAAGTCTTCCAGCTACAGAGTGGTAATTTAAAACCCATTTTATACTGCCTCATATGTCTTTATGTCTGAAAATGTTACTGTTCTTAACACACATTTCAAGATTTATGTTATGAAAAAAGTGGTATTACCCTCCTAATGGCAATTTCTAATTCAAGTCATAGAATTCAAACTTTTTTTTTTTCAGGTAGTAAAAGACCTGCACATTCATTGGCTCTTCAGTAATAAACCCTAGCAGTTTTCTTACAAATCACAAAAGCACGTCTAGCTTGGCGATTAACTCCTTAAGGAATTCATAATCTACATGCACTGTGTCTTGTATAACATTATATCACATCAGTCTGTTTTATATCAAATCTGTCATAACATAATCAAATATACAGAAAGCAGTTCTATAAATGCTTACGATAAAGATTTTGGAACAAAACAAAAAAGATGACAAATGGGGAAGAAGTGCAATGGGGCACAGTAGGTGGCCAGGATTGATGTATTTGGAGAATACTCAAGAGAAGCAAATTCCTGATGAAAACAATTCAGAAAAAAAATTAAGGACTTTGGATTTTACCAGTACAATTGACCTAAATCATTCAGAAATGAGTTGGCCCTTGTTTTTATTAAATCGTTGGTTGGCTTGGTTTGTGTTTTGAATGGAGGATGTAGGGCAGAAGGGAACAGGGAAAGGAGAGTAAAAATCTAAACAAAGTGCAATAGTTCGTTTTAATTTTCTCCTGTCTCTCACTGTAAAATGTTATAATACCTTGAAGGAATGAGACCAGAATGATAGACAGCTGGGGCTATTTCTGTAGGATAACATTACATTTATTTTTAGTAGGATGGATATTAAGAAAGTGGCTCCTCTGTCAAGGTGGCCAATAGTTCTATTTTGTAATGATGGTGATACCATATAGTAACATAAACTCTTTCTCACACAATTTCATTTTATGATCAGCTTGAAAAAACATTACAGAGCTGTTTGAAACCCACTTAACAGGATTATTACATTTGTTTTCTTGGATGTATACCTACAGGGAGCTGTTATTTCTTTTATAACCACACCTACCAATCCCTATAAAGAGTAAAACTAGACAACGTTTGTTTAAAATACTGACCAAATGGGGAAAACAACAAAGAACTTCAGAGAGAGATGATACTAGGAATAAGTTCATTCAAAAACATGGCAACAAAATTATTTTTCCTGTACTATGACTGAAGACAGATGTAGAATGTGGGGATGCAAGCAGTAAGGCACAAAGGGTATTGACACTCAAGTTGCACTGAGATAGGGTTTAGGAGGACGGGTTGAAATGTCATTGTATCTGTCTCAAAACCAGGTAGACCTTGCCTTCTGAGAAAAACTATATACTATAATGTGCAAGTGATGTCACTCATATATGTAGTTCACAAATCTTATCAAAAAAGAAGAAATAATGTATTGCAACTTCCTGCTAATAAGCTAAAATGCACTAAGATTAGGAATTAGAGACATAATTGGTTATCGTTCCTACCACTATTGTGACTATGCTGAACTGATCAATTGTTTGCTGAAAGACCTCAGCAAGCAAGCAGAAGATTCAGCTGTCTTCACTTTGGAAATTGTGTCAGCTGGTTCTTTAACATTTAAAACATCTGTCAACATATTTTCCTTACATTTATCACCAACAGGAGTTTCTTTCAAAAAGAAGTCTAAATATACAGATATGGCACTGTTTGGAATTACAGTGACCTCTCTCACCAAATAGTCATGTTGTATTTAATCTATTTGTAAAAGGAAAAATAATGCTGTTTGGGAATGACTGAAACCTGGTTCTGGTGGCTGGTAGACCTAAAAGTGGCTTCCCAGAAGTCACCACTGGAGAATTAAAGACTGAACTAGAGCACTCAAAAGGCAGAATTCTCCCAAAGAAACATACTAACTCAGATTTAAGCTTGTTCGTACTTACTTAGCCTAGCTATGCAAGAGCTGCTATATGTCAATGTGTTTCAGTCACTACCAGTCTGAATTATAGTTACACTGGTGACATAGAACAGCTCAACACCACAACAATGAAAAAAGACCCATGTAGCCAAAAGGATCTTTCTGTATTTACGTAATTAGGAAGCATGTAAGTTGCATCAACTCATTTCTATACTTGAATCAATCTGAAAAACCTCTTTTCCCATTTTACAGTTTCATTCTTTCTCTCATTCAGCTTAAAGAAACTGTAGACATATGAACTGGTCCTCACTTCTCTTTCCAAGATAGGTGTCTACAAAGTAATTCCTTACCGACCACTAATTTTAAAATGCCCACATTAAGAGCCTTAACACATAATGACATGAAATCTATTTTTGTATAAAATAAATTCAGAATCATAATCACTGAATTTTCATCAGTTTCATTCCTGAAAATCCTTCCCATGCAAGACTTGGAAGAGAAAGCAAAACCTGGATGCAGCACACACAGCAAGGAGCATCCACAGACAATTACGCTTAATCACTGCTTTAACATGGGCAATTTCTGGCACAGGAGGTATATCTTCAGTGCAGTGTAATCTATTAATTTCATACAGTTGACTTAGGTTAAAAGTATGAGAAGAAAAAACCAGAATGACTTAAAATATGGAATGATCCAAAACCATGGCTTCTTATTAAAGACTGTTTCTGGAGATCCTTGAATAGCAGTTTTGTAATGCCTTCAAATGCATACAAATGTAGGCATATAACTCTGCCTTCAAGGAGTTGAAATGTCTTATTTGATACTTCCCAGGAATCTGACCCACACTAGCTTTTTCTAAGTTACTTTAAGTGACTTTTGTTAACCTAGGAGAGCCGCAGGTCCCTGCTTTTGCTGGCCTCCAAAGTCTTCACTTAGCACCTGGAAAAGCCTTCAGTTTTAAAAAGATTATGTATAACAACTTAGCAAACACAAAAAAATAAGACAACTTTTACTTAATAAGTTCAGAGAAACAGTGGATTAGCATTGCTCAGTTGAAACAAATACTACCTTTGTCTTGGAAACCAGTCATATCCACCAAAACTAAGAAGGCAGGATCCACAAAGGTGCTCGTTTTCTGTAAACAGGCTACAATACATGCTAAAGGAAGATTTGTATTTTAAGATACAAATTGAACTGATTTCATACTTGATTCCTTTTCTATTTATCACCTTCCATCTCTCCATAGGCTAGTAAAATGACTAGTTTAACTGACACTGACTGACTGCCAGACAGCTTTATTCCTGACTGTATAAATAAACATGGAAGATGAGAATTAATATACAGAATTGTTAATGTAATGTCTTCATTAGTCTTTGAAAACATTTTCTACATGCTTATTGCATTGTATGTACAGGCAACACACCTGCTTGCCAGTTCTACCATATCTAGGTGTATACAAAACATAGATGTTTATTGTTCTTATTTCAAATAAGCGCTATAGAGTTCTTTTTTACAAAGGCTATGAAAGGTATCAGTGAAATGCATGAGTAATTTTCCCATTTACGATCAGTGAAAATTACCCAGAAGATATCAGTTCAGATACTACAGTAAAGGCTGTTCACCATAATCAAACAAATAGATTTTCAGAACACTTAACTTTAAATCTCATGATACCAACACTATTTTTCTAAAGCTGACAGCCACTTGAGAATTACAGCAAGCATGTCAACACTCTCAAAACCCTCTCCATTACCTACACATTTACCTTCCAGAGATGGATTATAAATTCAATAAGCTTAGTATCCCCAAGTGAACAAAGCTGCAAAAAATGAAAACCTGCATAAATACAGTATTTGGAAATACAAGTAGCTAAAATATGTATTTCACAGAAACACTACACAAATTACAACCCAAATTTACAATAATTTTAAGTTTGCAAATTAAGATCCAGAAGTTAGGAAACACAGGGCCCTTTAGAAAAATATTAAGTGATTCTATTTTAAAAGGATTAAAACATAATTCACTTCCCATATTCTGCAAGAAAAAGATCACCCATAGCATAGCATCCCATTGGAAGAAATGACTTCATAACCTTTCCAACTCTGTCAACACTTCCTCCCACTTGCTGCAGTTTTTCCTCAGATGATCTAAGTGATTTCATATAATGAAGTGCCAAATAATTCTTTTCAAGTTGTATTTAATTGGAAATTAATGCTGTATTGCAGACTTGAAGAGGGCTTGTACGTCCAAATACTGTTTTTCCACCTATATCAAGTATATCTAATAAACAGCATTATGTCTCCCTACACATCTTTTCTCTTATAAAAACTCAAAAGCATTGATGCAAGGAAAGAATTAAGCCTGACCTTCCCTAGTTTCTGAGTGCAGGAGATTTCAATGCTTCTATTCTTTACCAAATTCTGGATGCATTTTCCTGTTCCTTGCCAAGAAACAAAAATTTTTTAAAAGTACCTGCTATCCCATCTATACTACATAAATAATTGCTCTTGTCCAACTTTGGACTTCACAAGAAAGTTCAGGACCAAAGGTATGGGACATGGCAGTCTAGTGCTGGAAGATTAGAGAGTTCAAAGCACAAAGGCTCAAGCCTGGGCCAGAAATAGCCAGGTAGAGCCATTTTGACTCCTAGCTGCTACTATTAAATCGGTTTGGTCTCCTAGATCCTCAGCACAGGCTTCATCCTTTGAACTAATGAAGGCCAATTAGAAAAAAATTCCAGTCTGCTTTTAGCTCCTGCTGAACAAAAAGGAGCGTAGAAATGAGAACTCCTGCTGTTGGCTCCAAAAGGTGCATCCTCTAAAACCTACAGGTTCTTCTGTCGCTGTCCCGGTTGGTACCTGTGATCACTCCTAGCGTATTTTCTCCTTAAAGCCTTGGTCCTGGCCAGTGCTCCTCTGCCAGTCGCAGTGTCCACTCCCCCGTTCCTTTCCAATCCGCATTCCCAAGCCACATCCCCCTGCCATTTTGTGTCCCTTCCCACTACCCCCCTGCTGCACAAGGATGTTTCTGTTTCACCCACTCGAGTCACTGCATTGGTGTGCTTTGGTGGGACAATAAGTAACTAGTCTTTTTGGCAGGGAGGAACCGTCAGATGGCAAAACATCCTTCCAGTAGATTATATCTTTGGAGAGCATCATTGCCTCCGTCTTTCCTACAAAACCACAGTCAGTTTGGAGGTAAATTTTCACAGTGATGGTAAGTACACATCTCCACCTTGGTCACCAGCCCATTAACTTTCAAGTAGCCAGCCCCAAGTATGAATGTGAAGCAATTTATCAGTAAGAAGGCATTTCTGTTTTCCTTAATACAGATCAGCAATATAGTTTCCCTAATCTTGTTCTTCAAAGGACAGCAACATTTTTCACAAAATTTAAACAAATCTGTTTGTGGCTGAGAAAATTTCAGACCAAATGGTACAAATCTGGCAGAATTATAAGCAAAGAAAATACAGCCCTTTTCTAGGAAGATTATGCAGCCTGTAATTAACAGCAGCACAATTAGTCCAGGCTACAGCAAATAATAGCATACGCTCTGTAGAAGAACAAGGGCAATCTTGGGCTTCTTATACAGAATTAAGTTTTCCTTCTGCTCACTAAAGCAAAAGACAAATAAATGTCTTTGATCAAAAGTCCAGGCATGTTTACATGATGCGTTTTACTTTATCAAAAATTTCCTATAACTTCTATTACTATAGGATCTGTGCTTGAAAAATGAGTTCACCTCCTTAGGGTTTGTGGCTATATGTGCAGCTGTTTGAGTACCAATTTAATTGTGTAAGATTTTAATTATTTTGCTTAAGATTCAAAAATTTGCTTAAGATTTAAAGTATTGGAATTTTTCATTCTTTTTTCATCATTCTACTTATATATATGTCTCTCTTTTTATATTATTTTATATCACCTTTTAACCACAGTCATAGCAGACTGTTTTCCCCAGGGAAAGAAACAATATGCCCTGGCATTAACCAAAATTTAGATCAATCCAATGTTCATATCACATCAGAAGTTTTTAAAGTTTTGATAGGAAAACACATCATTTATTTCCCTCTATTAGAAAAGTTAATTAATTTTGAAGGAAACTGCTGCTGTATGTTTGGATGAGATTAGCCAATACTTTTTATATTTGTGGCTAGTAAAAAAATTTGAAGTTTGATATTTGCAACTGCTCCTTCAGATTTCCAGTTGCAGAAAACACTGTATTTTACCTAAGACTCTTCAGTATTCTTTCCATCCCCAAAGAACTATTTTCTCTGGACACGACACTGCAGGTAATAGCTAACTATAAAATTTAGGTCTCCTCAGTTTTGGCATTTTTTGAGAGAAGCCATTTTGGGTTCCAGCTGCGTTCCTAACTAGCCAAAGGTGCATCGGGTACTTCAGAATTATGAATATGGGGTATTGCAGGCACTAAATACATAATTGAAGTTCAGGAATTTTTCTTTTTCTACTACGACAGATTGGAACTATGCTGAAAATGTAGAATAAAACCTCATAATCTGAGGATTAAGTAAAAAAATGGAAGGGGACTTCTGTGGATTATGGACCAGATCAATTTAAGTCCTGAAAGGTCAAAAAATAAAAATAAGAAAGGCAATGTTCAAGATAGTGTTGCTGTGCAAATATATCCAAAATTTGGAAGTGAAAGTAATGCAATAAATTATTTCACAAAATGAATTCCTACATACTATTTCCTTCAGAAGGCATGATCATGCAGACCATGACTGTTTCTATGACATTCCACCAGGATGCTACATGGAGACAGAAGCCTGCACTAATAAAAGCCTCAAAGCAGAACTGCAGCAACCCTGTGACAAACCTTTGATGGAAGCAGTTCAATTTACACTTGCAGGCTCAGCAGTGTGTGTATTGTATTTATAGCCTTCTACTCATATGAATGAAATCTTTGCTGATAAAAGCAAAAACACCATCACTTACACTAGCGAAGTGCTTTGCACAGATGTTCAAGAGCTATGAAAAAAATTACAAGTCAAGCTGATTTTATACTTGGTTATATTTTCTTTTAAAACAGATGGGTTTCTTTTTATAGCTTGTAAAGCCAATTTTTATATATATTTTAATTATCCCTATTCCATCTGTGCAGTTTAATTCCCAATTTATTTCCCTTTATAGTAAGATATCCATCTCCGTATATTTAATTACTGTCTATAGTGAGGAATGCAAATAATTTCATATCCCTTATGAAAGTGATGATGCATATTTTAAAGACAGCACAGATAGGACATGTCATCACAAATAACTAAACAAACATCACAAATAACTAAACAAACTGCAGAGAGTAAGAACTGTAACTGCAGTTCCCTTTACTAGCCCCTATATTTTATCAGCTAGTTCTAAAAACCAGTTTTGTTGATGAGACAAAATAATACAATACTAATTCAATGTGCGATTCCACCTCATTTTGCATAAAGCTTGCCCAAAATTCCATCAAAATTGTCTCTGCAAATCCACAAACTCTATCTCAGGGTCTCTGAAAAAGTCTGTCACTTTTTAGTGTAAACACTAAGATACAATTAGCATAATTCCCAGTTCAAACTTGGACAGACTCATTCTGATTTTAATGTAATTCTGCACATACAGAGAAACTGGCAGCACTCCCCCTTGAGAATGTGTCTTTTTTTTGTAAAGCCATAAAACATAATGTGGGTCCTGTTATGAACATTCTAAAGATTTTAACACAACCCTGTCTAAATGGCACAGGTGCTTAAACAGTCATAAGGAAACACAGCAACAGTAAAGAAATAGTACAATTGATTCAGTTCACGATTCACAGTTGGGAGGTTATATATGTAAATATATAAAATTTAGGAAAATAGTGTAGTTAACTCCTTAGAACTGATCACTCGGATTAGTACAACTAGCATGGTTGCTTTAACAGATGAAATATTTTCTGGTACTTTTTTTAATCCTGGCTTTGCTACACATGTGAGATGTTTCCAACCAAATGGAGTGTAAAACATCATAAGCATTTATCACTATGGGTCATAAATCATTTCCTCTCCAACAGCAATTGCCAAGAAATAGCTACATTTCAATGGTGGCATTCTAGTATAAGCAAAATGATGTACAAAGCCTGCAGAAAAGCAGTAGTATTGCCACAGGCTAATATGTATATCAACCCAAATTCTAAAAGTCTTCTAAGAATGCATGTAACTTTTCAACAAGCTGATACAAACGGGATCAAATTGTACCCCAAAAAAGGCATCTTTTACATTTGACCTAGCTATAGTCACACTGATATAATAATGATGGAAGAAAGGGAAAACTATATGCTACCATTCTTTGTAAACAGCAGCTGCATTTAATTTATATCAGAGCTGCTGTGAAATGTAAGAACTTGCTAACCACCTTATGACAGCTGAAGTGTTTTATTAGAAAGAGAAGCAACTGGGAAGATCCTTCCCTAGGAACTGACAGATTGCACACGTTGAAGTGCATCACTGACCAAGAACACAGGGTTTATGTTAATTAAATTATTATCCCTTTTGTTGTAATCATCACCAAGGAAAAACTTCAAAACTGTAGTTTGTTGTGCTTGATCTTAATCTAAGATTAAGATCATGCTTTCATACCAGTTACCATATAGCATTAGGAAGTCTTCCAAAAATAAATCATTTATCAAGCAAATTTACCTCATTCAGTCCTGTTAAGTCAGGGTTAGGGCTCTATCGGAGCAGTTAGCTCAAGTTATTATACCTCAATTACTCTCCTTACTTTAGCCCAAGTGAAAGCAGTTATCCTACGAATCAATACTGAAGCCAGCATGATTGATTGTTATCTCAAGCACTTCTGTAACTCCAACTTCCACAGCTCCCTTAAATTACTGTTCAGTTGTCAGCATCGTGCAGGTTTTAGGGCCCCCTTCCACACTGTGACCTGGGCTGCCTGATGTTAGCTTAAATCACCTCTTAACTCAAATCAAGGAATTTTGTACAGAAAATCAGTAAACGGCAAGAACAATGACAGTCCACCCTTGTTATCTTGAGTGATGGGGAGAAAGGAGAAGGAGGATTCCTGTGATGATGGGAAAAAACAGATCACACAGTATTAGACAGCAATGGGACGGGACTGCCAGGGGCATTGGGTAGGTATGCTCCTGCGTGAGTGTATGTGCCGCCTGCTGCGGGTTTATCAGCCCAAGCACCGCATTGCTCTGAAGCAGCTGTACCACTTCTCCACCTGGGAGCCACAGGACTGTACCTGTGAAGAAGGCACTGGAGCAGATACACCCTGCCTGCCCTGAGCCAGCTTGGCTCAGGAGCAGCTCCATGTGCCTGTCCGTGCCCCACTCAGTTTGCAGCTCAAGTAATCCAGACTTGATTAATTCAAGTGAGAACCCCGCAGAGAGCTGGGAGCACAGAGAAGATGACCTCTAAGCCAGCTGCACCACCTATCATACAAGACTATGAACTGCAGCAATGGGGCCTCCTGTTGCTTGCAGAAGCACCATTTATTGCAGCGACGGTTTTAAATCTGATTTCTGAAGGACTGTAGACCACTAACACAAGTCCAAAGCTGTTTTTATGTGTATATTAAAACTTGCAGGTGTGTTCTTTGTTTATTGCTGCCTGAGCAATGGAAATTACAAAATCCACTAGCTGCAAAGTGCAAGTGATTTCTCTGATCTTTCTGGTGTGACAACTGGAGAGATGATTACTCACGTTCTTATGTGTAGCTGTGTCTGCTGCAATCTCCACAGAGTTTGCAAATGGTTTTAAAACATTTCTTACTTTACTTACAAAGAGAGTATGTATGTATAGAAAGTGAGAATGACAAGCACTCTAGCCCCATGCTATCTCACACAGGCAAACTTTTCAACTAGTTTCACTATCGTACATCTTTACCAAAAGCACGTTAATTTTTTGGGACTGCATACTCACAGCATCAACATACTGATGAGTTCCTACAATCTAGAAGGGTGCCGCCTCAACAAAACATCAGGCTATTGATATGTATATGAAACCCTTCCTTCTATGTATACCTCAACTGATGAGGTCAGTGCCTTGTATATGACGCTTTTACTCAGAAATGAGGATTCCTCTTAGCCTGTAAGGAATTCTGAATTAGCTAAACCTTTAAGAAAAGCAGATATTACTTTCAAAGAGTGCATGATAATCACCCTTTTGCCGTCCCCCTGCTCCAAGGAGGACATAAATAGCATTTGATCCAAGAAAACAATGTAAGTTTAAAAAAATACAACAACAGAAGATGGATACTATAATGCTAAATTGGGTTTTGCATCATACATAACTTTTTTAATGATACTGCTTCCAAAAAGTTCTCATTCATACTCTAATTATTTTAGTTGTTTAAAGCTATATGTTTTGATTTTTTTCCTAGGTATTTTAGCAGTTTAAAGCTATATGGTTGGATTTCCTGCGTTAGCTAGTGTAAAGTTCTTCTTTCCCTAAAGTTCTTCTTTCCCTAGACAAGGATATCATAGCCCTCTTTATTTAAATAGAGGTAAAACATTCCTTTTCTGTAAGATTCTTCGGAAACCTTGCTATGGAAGTCAAAAAAGAAAAGAAAGCAACATAATAACAAGACAAGACAAATACATAACAGACAAAGTCTAGTACTTTGCAGAAAACTAACACCTATAAAGATGTTCAATAAGACAGGGTTCACTGAAAACAGGTGAATGGAAATATAGTAAATACCAGCATGAAAAAACAAAGGAGAGAATTTATAACTTAAGAATTGATTAAGTCTCAAAATAAGAAACTGAAATAGTTTAGCTGATCACCCTATTCTCAGACTCTAAGATTGAAGAAACATCCAGATGTAAGTAACACCACCTATGACAATTGCTGCAGAGTTCCAGCGTAAATCCTTGGCATGTCTCAGGGCAGAGACAGGACAAATGGTCAGTGTATCCGTGACCAAGTTCTGAAAAACAGGAGTCTCAGAAGGTGATTGAGTACAATTATTCCAGATTTTGTCAGTAACTAGTCACAAGGAAACACTGCTTCTATAATGATATCCTGGTAAACCAAATGTTCAACATCTCCCCCTCACCAAGAGATAAACACATATGCACTGTATAGCCCACACAGAGAATAACCTGAGACTTACCTGGACTTACTTTCAGCTAAATGTGGGACCAGATTTCCAAATAATGCAGATGAAGTTAAATTATATTACCAAGACATGCATTAAGTTTATAGCAACAGCTAATTTTTTAAGCAAATGTCCAGTAGCCTGTAGCTAATGACAGCTTCACAGACTATTACACAGAACCATGCATTTATCTTTCTTTTTGTCCCTACATTCCTCAAGACAGAACCTTAAATAATTTCTTAAATATTCTGCAATTACTGTAGCTTGATCAAAGGTAAAACTTTAAAGAGGTAAAATTAGAAACAGGGAGGAGCATGCAAGTGTGTATAAAATGATGAAATGAAACCCTAAACAAGGAGAGAGGGAATAATTTGTAACCAGGTTTGGGGTTTGTTGGGTTCCCCCCCCCCCCCCCCAAGATTAGTATTTTGTGCCAGGAAATAAAAAAATTCAATGAATGTGAAAGTATTCCAGTCAGAGTAGAAGATAAATATGATGAGAACTGATTAAGATAAAGCTTTAACATCACATCTGGAAATACTAGCTAGTTATGAATCCTGTCACAGGTCGTCACTTCCCTTGACCACTACTTCCCCCCTTTGCCTTGACTTGGGATGGCTACTGTAACTGAGCTGCCTTTTAGACAGCCTTTTCTTCTTTCATCTGTCAAAAACCTTAAAAAGAAAATTGCAGTTTAAGACATCATTAAAATTGAAGAGGAGGCATTGTTGTGTGCAACAACAGAATTATTTTGGTTTATTATATAGACTCTGGTAACATCAAGCCATAACACCAGAGCTGGTAATCTGCTCAAATGGTACGTTCAACATACAATATAAACAACTGAGAATGCTGTAACACATGGTTAAACCCAGGGTCACATGCATCAATGTTTAGAAATCTCTCCCTAACCTACTAAATCCTTGAAGGAACATCTTAAAATAAACACTGCAGGGAGCCTAAGTTACTGATTACTTTTATTATAATGTTGGATGGGTAAACTTAGAAAACTAAGCACTCCTGCACTTTAAAGGGGATAGGCTTAATATGAGCACAGATCACGTTAATTTGCACAAAAGCACACATACACACAAAAAAAAGCACAAAAAGACTTTGACTGATGAAAACAGTCAAATTTTAACTAAAACAAAGTCAGCCATTTGAGTCAGACATGTTCAGATATCCTTAGATATTATGGTTAAAACACTGTGTTGTGTTTCACTTAGTTTACTTTTTATAAATATGACCACTGCATGTTACTGACAAACATGTTTTATTATGAAAATTTTTGCAATACATTTGTGGGAGCTGATATCCAGTAGTATTTCCCTAAGCTGATCAAAACATGATTTTATCATTATATTTTTCCACCTCCTTATGCTTTTTCCCAGCTTGTGTTGTAGGTTTCTCACATACAAAACATTGTAAGAAAAAAAAGTTTTCTGCAAACTGAATTTTCTTTTCAGGTAAAATATAGTTGAGAGCAACTAATACTGCTATAACAATATAGCAATCATTATTATTGTATCGCAAATGTAAATTAAAATACAGCAATCTTGTAGATTGTATTCACAACACAATTGTTCTTTAATACCTTATCTGCAAGTACAAAGTAACACAACATTTTTTGCAAAACTTGTTTTCCTTGTGTTCTGTAGACTTTTGCTTCACACATACTATGCTCCACAGAAAATGCTTGTTTTCATGCTAAAGCAAAAAAGAAATGCATTTGCTGTTATATTTATTTTCCAACTATTTACAGTGTTAATTAAAAAAAAATTGTAGTGGTGACACAAGACTGGAATTCATGTGCTATATTGAAAAACTGGTGTAAGGAGTATGCTAAAAATTAATATCTAGTTACAATATCTGCATTAAGTGTAAGAGTTTGCTATGTTCACTAAAGGATAAGGTTTATTTAGGGAGAAACCACCAGTTTCTGGTTTGAAGATCCTATGTGTTCTCAAATTTCTAGACTCGTACAGAAGAGTACCTCACCCTTTGTTCCAATATTCAGATATACCTAATGGAGGCATTAAATCTAACAGATAAATTATTCTTCAGGCCTGAAAAAATAACATGGCATAATAAACATTTGGTTTTAACAACCTAACCATGGACAGTTGGTTACGGATATTCACAAGATCTCTGAAGCAAACATGCTGGGGGCTTGTTTTTCTCAAATAATAAAATCATTCAAGAGTCACAAAAAAAAAAAAAAAAAAAAGTGAAAAAGCGGGTCTTATCTCTTCAGGGCCAAACACTGTATTTTCCTCTGGCAAATAGGTTGACTTTGTCCAGCAGAAGCATTAGGGATGAAATCACAGCCCACTTGAAGCACTGGGCAGCAATGTAGCTAAATGATTCTGCAGAGAGTCTGTGAGCACTTATCCACCCTTTCTGCAGCAAAAGGGTCCCAGTTACATGCGAGCAACCATGGGCACACAGGAAAATGCATCCCATTACCTCCTATCTCATCACCTGCTTTCATCATAAAACTGTAGTAGTACACTCACTGCACTTTAATTACAGTCACCTCCACATATGTGGTGAAAGGGAAGAAAAGGAGAAGTAACCCTTTTTACTACTTTCCTGATTATTCTAATACTTCTTATGTCATCTGACTAAAAGAAAGGAATCAAAAGCTTTATGACTTGTCTTTTGAAATTCAAATTCCAGTTTTCAAGACAAAAATGATTTCTAAATTAAACATCATTATTTAGAAGAGAATCCAGCAAAAAAATATTGAATAGGAATGAGGAAAAAAACCCTAAGGATTGCTGTTTGTGTCCACTGCCTATTCAAAGTTACATTTATGTTGGAGAGGGAGCTTGTTCAGTTTTTCTGGTTAGTTTGCTGCAGTAACTCTGCTCTCCTGCTACATATACCTTCGAGATGTGGGACTAAAGTAACCTAACAAAGGGCAAATATATTTTTCAGTATAATTCAAAATGTATTTCCAGTGTTCAAACTGCAGAAATACTATCTAGAACAGTTCCTGTTATCACTCTTCCCTCCAAATGTGTTAATAGTTTGTAAATACTAGCTCTCCCCAGCTGCTAGTATATTTTAATGGACTCTTATGCTTAGGTAAGGTAAGGGGGTGATGGCTGTCCATTACGGTTGCTGGACTGAAGATGGCTCTTTTACAATTGAGAATGCAGAATACGTAAAACCAAACCCACCATGAGGGTATCTATTTTAGCTGTCATATTCTATTACAGTTCACAAGTGCTTTTTCAATACAGAGTAGAACATAAAGTGTTTGTGCACAGAGTTTCTCAAAAGTCCTTTAGAATTTATCTGGACATTTATTGCCATTACAGATAGCCACATACCGTTTTACTATTTCAGTGCTGTAAAAAAGATCCTTTATTACCAATGACATTTCCAGAAGGAAAAGACATATAAACAATCTGTACCCCCCAAAATGCTTATAATCATTTACCTTCCGCTTTTTCAACCCACAGGACCCTAACAACTGGGTGTCATAAAGGAAGTTCTGAAAAATAACTAATTGTGTAACACTAACACCTACTCTGACATGCCAAAAACCTATATAGAAAAAGGGCTTCAATGATTCTGCAAGGGGAAAAAAACCCATCACACTAAGCTTAGAAGTAAGTTTTTCACTGGAAAGAGAACACTTCAGCTTTTCTCTGCTGACTTTCTAACAGAAGACATCTACTTAAGGTTAGCTTTTTCTGCAGCTACTCTCCAGCATGCCTGACTTGTGTGCCAAACTTGCTTAAGAATTACTAACCTCAAGTTTCCATTAGGGAACACCTTGCAGCTGCAGAATGCTTGCCAAAATATGAAGCCTTGCTGCTATGTTAGCATATTTTATCAGACTCCCTACTGGTCCCCTGCTTCTTTCATAAAGAGAGAGAGTCAGTCATGTCTTTCATTTGCTTTAGGCAGCAGACCTGATGGCAAAACCTTTCTGGGTCCACAGAAATGTATTACTGCAAGATCTATTGCTATAGATTGCTTAATGGTGCATAGAGTGTTGCCTTTTCTAAAAAAAAAACCAAAACAGGAAAAAAGGGTGTCTTCATCATTTTGAAAACCAGATGTATTCATCCCAGAAATGGACTGACATAATACTTGTAAAAATAGTGATCTTCCTCGTCATTGTACCTCAAATGTTCATTAAGCAAAGAGAGTAAGAGTAGATAAATAAAAATGAAAGAAATGGCAGTTCCGTGATTCAGCCACTGCAGCTTGAGGAACTCCTATGCAGTTCCTTATGCCACCACAAATCCACTGGTGACACTTGAGACAAGTCACTTTGAGTCATGATGAAAAAACTAAAGGACACAAGCAAGAAGGCACTAAACAGAGACTTGGGCACTTAGAATCCGAAGTCTCACTGAAATTAGTTTTAAAGCTTATGCTAATGCTTACATATACCCAAGACAATACTCGCCAGTACTCATCCCAGCCTTGTTGTGCTTCCATGGAGCAGTGCTGACTGCAAAAAGGTATTCAATAAATTGCCTAAATAACATCAGCAACAACAGGCAGCGATTGCAAATATGGATACACCTCTAGGTGCACCATGATACTGTTTGGGTGTCACTGGACTGACCCCAAAGATCTGATGAGCTCAAGCTCATGCAAGGGTTTCTGCCAAATCCAAACTACCTCCAGGAATGTGAGATTTCTGTTTTTGTATCCTTTTCCTGTCTTTCCTTATTCTTCTCTTCCCAACTGTGCAGGGCTCTTTTTCTTTCTGGCCTCTTCTCTGGAAGTGAGATGAAAGGGATATTCACAGAACTAAGATTAAAACACAGCTCAGTTCAATGAAGTTCCACCCCCTTCCACCTCCAAAACTTTCCAAAAGAATGCTAAGAGCAGTCTTTCTCATTAAAAACAAAACAAAACAACTCTCTGCAGTTAAAGAAAATAAAGGAGGCTGTAAAAAATTCAAACCTTCCTTAAAACTTTGTGTTTCAAATGCTTTAATGGTTTCCTTCCTTTCTGTATTTTAATGAAGTGTTTAAAAGGTTTAAGTAGCAATTATTTGACAGATACAAGTCTCGTACTTGAAATCCCAAACCCTGTATGACTGCTTAGTGTTTTTCAGTGAGAGGATCACACTAACACAATTGAATTTCTGAGCTCATTTAGTCTACCAGAATTAACATACTTAGAATAAGTAATTAGACACTTGCAGCGTATTAAGGAAAGACTTGTTTAAAAGCACAGGAAATCTGTCAGTTATCACCAGAAATTAATGAGACTTTTCTAACGTGGTAGAAAGCTCTACAAGCCAATGGTTTGAAGCGTACTAAACACTTGGACATGCTTTCACAGTACATTTGCAGCAATTGGTATAAGCCAAACTCATACATTCTCTCTAAGTCAGTTTGTCTGACATTATTTAACAAAACAGCCTTTTTTTGGAACAGTGGATTTGACATTTTCTTATGCACCCTCCTAGGTAGTTCTCGCTGTGCTTTAATACACAGTTCCATAGCCAGCTCTAACGATCTCCCTGCCCATCATGTAATCACGATTGCTGCCCATAGTCTTGGGAGTGGAGTGAGAACAAGGCAATGCCACAGGTTTTCAAATCAGATGCTGAAGAACTTTGAAATGCAGACACAGGGCACCTCAAAGGAAAGACATGAGAATATATACCATGATCAATTGTGGAAATGGATCCAGGAACCACATTTCTGAAACTTGTTAAAAAGGTATCTTGAATAGCCTAATAGGAGAGTCTTCAGCAGCTCCTCCCTGTTCCCTCCTCCAATAGCTTCACCTATATTGATGCCAGCAAGCACCATTATGATAATTTACCTTGACTTTCTATATTACATATTCTACAACATTTTATGCTGAAATTCCTAAAACAGCCCTATAAATTCTGATTAAGTCACATCTTTTGAAAAGACTGTCAAAAGATCTGGAGAGAAAGAGCTTACATACCCACTCATAAATTGCTTCAACAATTAACTGCCTTAATTGCTAAGCATTGTGCCTTGCTTCCTGTCTAAATTTGTCCTGTTTAAACTTTTGTTTGCTTTTGTATCTTGCGATACCTTTGGGATTGAAAAGTGTTCACCAAACCAAAACATCCTACCCGTGCAAAATTTGCAGTATGAAAAGAGACTAGGAATGCCTGGGGAATGTAAAATGGAGGTAGTTTTGTGGAATTCCAGTGCTTCCACCCAGAATGATTTAAACATTTGTGTCTTTTAGCAAATTATTTAGACGTACTTAAAACAACCAAATACTGCCGGATATTCTGAGAGTGGGAAGAAGGACAAATGCGTAGGTCAAGGAAGGGAGAAGAAAGAATTTATTCGGTATACCAGAAGTGTCAACTTTCTATTTAACTGTTCATACATGTGGCTTATGTATTTCTAATTCTCTCTCCCTCCAGAGTATACAATTCACAGTATTTACAGGAGACCTGGGTATACATTATTTTATCATTTAACTTCTCCTTTTTTCTGCCTTTTTTCTATACAGAGCAGTAATTTGAAAGGCAGAAAATCAATCTGACTTTAATGTTCCAGGAACTTACTAATACAGCTTTAAAGAAGGATCAGAACCAATCAAACCTTTAAAGGGATTACTTGGAAGCAGTGCAACACATTTTTAACTTTATCAAAGACTAGGGTTGACTGTTGATTCAGCCAATATTTTGGTCTTCAGTGTTTTACCACCTTCTGAAGTAATATAAAGAAACAAGCTTCCATGTTTTCAAACCAGAAAAAAGGATAAATTTTGATCACTATTAAAAATCCCCTACTGTTCCTGGGTCTCATGAAATCTTTAATCAGACTTTATACATTGCTAAATATGATAGATGTATACAAAATACTGTCTCAGACCTCAAATCCAGATTAACCAATGGTTAACAAATGGCAGGAGAATATAACCAAATTCTATCTCTGGCTTCTTAAATTAGCATTATTTGCCTGAGTTTTGACAGGCAACACACAAGACCGGTACCTGGCAGCAATCGGAAACGAAGAAAGGCTATGTCAACAAGAAGGGCACAGGCAGCATTCCACACAAGGGAAAAGAGAAAGAAAGAGAGAAAGAAAGAGAGATAGATAGACAACTGGAAGAGAAATTGAAAAAACAGTTAAATGTTTGCTATTCTCAGTTGAGCAGAGGAATTAGGCTCAAGAGAAGGGGAAAGAAATGCACGAGGACAACAGCAATGGGTGAAGCTGGAAACATGCTTCAAGGCATTCAGAAGAATTCATGAACCCACTCCCAGAAAATAGAGTAAGCTTTAAAAAAATGCAAAATCTCCTTGGTTTTGCTTGATAAGGTGACAGGTGTTTTGTTTTCAGAATATAGCTGGGCGTGACATCTATTTCTTTTTAAACTCTGCATTTGTCTTTCAAATATGAAAAGCAAAATAGATTTTAAAATCTATTTTTAGATTTTCTTTGTGTATAGACAGTATAGAAATTCTAAACATAGGAGCAAATAATCTCTGCATATATATATATTTTAAAAAGTATATTTAAGCTGTTAGAATAACTTCCTTTCAAACAGTTCCTACATATTTCTCTCTAAGATGCTGGTGCAAGAAACATGAATGGACTATTGTTCTATTCTTCCACAGAAAACAATTAGTTTTTATTCTACATTCTTAGCATCTTAAGATTCATAGAATAAGACAATCTGTGGATATTATTACAAAGCAGTACAGGCCAGAATAAAAAAATGCTATTTTTTTGCATTTTTTTTTCTGCAAATATTTACAGACAAATAACTAGATTATGGAAAAATTTAAGATACTTACAGTTTTGGTTATTTTTCCTTGCCAAGCCAATACTGGAAGAAATAAAATGACCTGAAAGTTTTAACTAACTAGTATTTTTTGATCATTAGCCTCTTTAGGAATTTCTAGTTTTTAAAGGCCAAAGAAACTCAGGATGACCACATTTGGAACTCACTCTAATAACATGTAATAAGGTTCAGCACTGGTATCCAAAAAGTAAATACCTTTTGATTCTCCACTAGCATAAACTTAGAATTGATATTTCATTTCAATAGTCCATTCAATTTAGTCCCTTTTCACATAAAGCAATTTCAGCATCAAGTTTTCCATTACAATATATAACTCTAGAAGAAAGATGTCAAAATTTTATTTGCCAGCATCTGTGAGCCTGATTATAGTTAGGTATTTCATCACTGAAATAAAAGAATAGTTTTACCCCTTGTTGCCACAATTTCATAAATAAAAAGTCAGAAAGATTTGTGTTATTGTTCTGAAAGAGATTTTTCTGGATTCTCAGTCACAGAAATAACAAGGAAAATCAAACTGTCTCTTCTTGGAATTTTGTCTTTAGAAAGATTGGATTGACACAGCAAGACATTTCTGTGTTTTCTGCCTTTAATTGGAGACACTTGGATATTCTGAATCTTTAGTAAATACATAGTTTCATTCATCTTTTTAAACTGTAATTGAGATCAGCAGGTACTAAAACAAAATACAGCTTTAGACATTCTGAAAAAAACCTGAATGGAGAAAATTCCTTTTCTCCATCATGTGTTTGTTCCTTAATTCAAAAGATAATAAATTACATGGCCCTGCCTTTAAAGGAAAAGCTGTGGAAAAGACATAAACTTTTAATGCACAGATGGGAAAAAGAGAGAGGTTTTGTATATTGCAGGGTGGATAAGAGAAGCAAATGAAAGAATTCATACACATAAAGTATTTTGTGTATTTTATAAAGATCCATTGCCTTATTATATAAAATTGTATATATAATATGTATAGTAGTTTATATGTAATAAATAAAAGTTCTTAGCATGGTTAGTGAAAGAATACCTACAGGAATTCGGATTTCCCTACAAACCCAACCACAGTGTCTTAATGCTCCAAAGCATCACTTAAAATAACTGCAAATGTAAGACTGCTTAAGTAAAATGCACATGCAATGGTGATCAGAAATTTCCTTGCAGATCTGCTATCTGCACAGACAAGCAAACCCCAGAGATTCTCACTTTCAGATGTATTTAAACCAATATGTTTCTCTTTTCATGTGGTAGGGAAACCAATGAAGAACTCCTGAGATAAAATGAAGTCAGTATGAAAATCTGGCAGTTAGGGAGGGATGACTCCCCTATTTTCTGCACCGGTTTTGAGAAAGGAATGACAGGAGCCTTTATGCAGCCTAATGAATAGACTAACTTCTTCTTCATCTGGCACCATCTATTGCATATTTTCTGAACTGTAGAACATTTGGACCTCAGTCTGGTAAAATGCTTTTCAACCAAAAAAGATGCTGTGATAAATGAAGCAATCTCATGAATTCAAATGGTCATCTCAGTTAGAAATGCATTGATTCTGATTTAGAACAATGTGCTCTTCAAAAACTGAAGGTTTGGGGTTTTAGTTGTGTTTTTTTGTTTGTTTGTTTTGGGTTTTTTTAATGACTGAAAACATTATTGCTACTCAGGGTCTATTTTTATTACTCACTGGATGCCTCTCATATTCCTGTGAGTGCACTAGCTTTGAGCAGTTCCTGACTGTACCTAGAACAGAATGGCTGAACTCTACTGTATCTATTAATTTTTTTTTTTTTTAACTGCCTTTTAACCTTGTTGCTCATTGCATCTTCACATTCCCTTTTCTAAGGACTTTGCAGCTCAGAGTGGGAACAATGAACAGCATAGCACAGATGTCAGCTGCTGTCCATAAACCCAGGGCAAGACATTTAAAGAAGGTACCTGTACAAAACTGGATTTACTGCTGCAACTGAAGAACTCCCCACTGTGTTGCTGCTGCCCATCTGGGTGATCACAGCCACACACAGGACCCAATGGACAGCTCTTGCCCTAGGTTTTCTCTTACATGTCACCTCATCTGTTTGGGTCTCATTCCCAAAGTCTCAGATGTCTCCATGCCACATTTGCTTTATTCTGGTCAAACAATAGTTACCTTGTGTTTCAAGTACCAATCTGTTCACTCCTTTGTGCTCACAGTTTTCAACCTTTGTTTGATTTTAATTATCTTATTATTTAAGCCCCCCCCAGCAAGTTACAGTAACACAGCTGAGTTAATATGCTCCTTCAGTTGTTATCAAAATTATTACCCTACTTATTAGCAAAAATATTGGTAGCTATCTCCACATTCTTTTAATCACTGCTCCTGAGAACTCAGTCTAGTTCTTAAAGTTCTGTCCTTTATAAGGTGACCAACCTCCCCACCACACCCAACTTCCTCAGCCCCCCCCCCCCCAATTCACTCCCTCTTAGTGCCAGCATTGTATTCTCATTTTCTACAGTATCATGCATGCTTTCCTTCTGTCTCCCCTGGCATCTCTTTTGGAGGTGGTATGCCCTTGTGATTTTCTTCATTTCACTGGAGGAAGATATCAGAAATGCAATTTAACTAGGTAACACATCCAAGAGCAACCTGGCAGCCAGTAAGCCAAAAAGGGTCATCCATTTTCATGGATTAATAAACAGACTGATAGACCAGAACATCCATTAGAGTACACAGTCCAGCTTACAAATGACAGGCGCTTACACACCTTTTAGTTAAGCCCGGTATTAAATTCTATATATTATCTTTGGCAAAGAAGTAGCTTTCCAAAAGGCATGCCCTGATTCGAAGGCGTCAAAGGGAAGAGTATCTGCTGTGTGCCTTAATTGTTGATCCAGGAATTAAACACGTTCCCTTTAACATTATAAAACTTTCAGTTTGAGTTTGTCTGCTTGCACCTTTCAGCCCTTTGGTTTTGTTTATTTCGATAAGAAAAAGAACCATTTAGTACCAGCAATTTTTTTACTTCTGTGTTCAAGTAATCCAGTCATGTCTCCATCTCTTTCCTATAAGCTGAAGCACTGAACTCCTATGTTCACCCCCACTGACATTTTCTCTAACTCCTGGACAGGTTTCTGGTTCTCTTTTGAATTATTCTCATTTTTCAAAATGCAAATGCTATACACCCTCAGGTGACATTCACAGGTTTTCTTGGTAGAAGTAAACCCACCTCCTTTCTTCCTCATTTTCAAGGACTTCGCTAACTCTGGCAGCCACACTGTGAGCTCACTTTCAGTGTTTTTTGCTCTGACCTGTGTGGAGTTGTTTTCAGGGACAAAAAACTTCCCATCACTTTTTATAGGAACAGTTTCCTTTCCATGTTCCTGAAGCTCTCACTCGTCACTGGCCTTAGTTAAAAGCATACGCTGGTCAAATTTATCATCATTCTCCTCTCTTTTAACCAATCTTTCAGTTGTGCCTTTCACCATGTGTGTCAGGTCTAGCAGAAAATGCAATTCCTTGAAACGACTGCTGATGATCTCTCTCAGCTGACAAATATTTTTAAAGATCTGACACATTGCTAATTGTATCTTAATGGCTTTAACATGTACTCTGTTCACAGCATACAATGCTATTAAGAAAAATTATGCTAAGCAGTATTAAACAGTTAACAAAAATCATTAGTTCTACACAGTTTAGCTTTATTAAGCAAACCTGAATCTCATCAAGGGATGCAACTGAATCTGGCTGACAGTTTTTACTTTCTATGTAACAGTTCTGATGAGCGTTAACTACATTCTTCACTTTTAACTCTAATTCATTCTTCCAAAAATTACAACTAATAGTGGACTATTGAACTTAAAGATGTTAATCTGGCTCCAGAATGAATTCACAGAAACAAGTTATGGAAGAAGTACAATCCATGATAAAGGATCAAACAGGGACTTACAGCTGCCAATGTGTGGGCTTGAAGAATCCCTCTGAAACAGAGTACAAAACAAGCTACGTTCAAGCCTTTTCCTTCATGTTACCAAACTCTGAAATGAGTTTGATCTGAAAAGTCTGCAGAGTACATGATTCTCTAGTGTCATCCCAGAACACAAGGACAAAGCAAGACAATTTTTCTATGGACATGCAGAGAGGAAATCATCAGCAACGTATAAGAACGTTACTTGGCAACTGCAAAACTGCTGTCCCAGTTTACAACAGACATGATATGATCTAATACAGTAAAATATTTCATAAAGTTATTAATTAAAAAAAGTAAGGTCTTACCACACCACTATTTCAATGGCATGCCTAATGGCATCTTTTTTTCTTTTTCTTTTTTTTTTAAAGGGAGACATAAAAGTCCTGATTAAAAAATTCAAATGAAAATCACTCTTTGTTGCCTCAGCCAAAGCTTCTCCCTCTCCTAATCCACCTACAAGGTTACAGGAAATACTGTGAAGATTGGTCTCAAGCATAATGATCTATTAATTTTTGCTGAAGAACTATCACAAAATACCCAGGTCAGGGAATTATAAAGACGACAGCAAACAGAATGGCCGCAACATGAGAGAAGATAATACACATTTTGTGGACTGCAACAGTGAAACCTCTGAACTGAACAAAGTTTCTTTTGTCTGAATACAACCAGCTGAGGCCAGCAGCCAAAATAACCAAATAGTCTAACTGAGCTTTTACAGTAAATTACGTAATTTCAGAGTTGTAGATCCTATTACCAGCTGACATCATATTTTTGAGCTAATGCTTGAAACTCCTGTCTGAAATCTAGTATTGTGAGCATACTGTCAAAAAGTCTGTAGCTAAGGTATGTCCTGAAATTTTATCCTGCGTTTCACAGTTCATCATTAAATGCACAGACTACTATAAAATAGTAAAATATAGTCATATAAAAGCTCATTTTTTACTCAGAAAATGAAGTATTAGAGTCAGATATATGCTACCTAGAAAATAAAAAGAAACAAACAACCATAAATGATTTAAATACAGTTAGTGCTTGCTGCATATGTTAGCTGGGAGAAGACAGAAAAGCCAACTGCTTTTTTAAAATAAATTGCCCTACAATTACAAAGGAACAGGAATATATTCATGAAATGCATGGAATATATTAATCAGATAATATCTTATGAGGAAAGTGTGACTCAGAAGATAACCTTTAGTCATCACACAAGCAGTGCCGGAGGTCACACAGAATTATCACAAGAAGAGACTCTAACATACCAGCCACTCCCTCTAAAAAGGATTTTTAGTAAGTGTTTGTGCAGCTCATGTTATATTGGAGGAACCACTTCTTTTGATAAGTACACTACATACAGCATTCACTGGAAGTAAAAAAAATTAAACATACCATAAACTGTCACCAGTGACTATTACACAGGGATCACAACTGACTGACTTCAGGAAACTGAGCCTAATATGGGGCTATTTGTGTCCACATGTTTAAGAGCATACATACAACTGATTCATCTACAAAGTACATTTTATAATTTTTTAGCTTTGACTTGACTCTTAAAAATAGAGGTGGAGAACACGTAAGATTCTGAGAATTTAAAATGAGAAAAGATTGGAGGAATTGAACAAGTAAGGACATTAAAGAAAAAAAGAGTCAAGGACAAAGGAATATAGCATTGAGAAAAAGGCAACGAGAGGGTACAATGCTGCTTAGCCAGATAAACATTTACTGCACATTACGTAAACATCTCTGAATAATATAAACCCATACATGTTACAGTAAAGAAGATATTAAGGTCTTAAGCTTGTATACAACAGTCTTCACAAAAAACAAGGACAGCAAAATAAACAGGCTCACTAAAAATATATTCTGGAAAGGAGTGAAAACACTGTCATATTATTCAGCTTATTTCCATTTCCAAGAGAGTTTTCAAGATTGAAGGCAAATCTATCATTCTTGGTTTACCCTATTCATAAACAGAACAAGAGTATTTAGGGCAACATCTGCCTGAATTTACCACCAAATGTTCTCTCTAGCCCCAACTTGTAAATAAATCTCCTTGGGTTTAAAAATTAAGATAACTGATCTCCTCTGGGTCTAACTTCCAGTGGTGTTAGCATCCAACAAGGACAAAGGCATAAGTGTACTCTAACACACATTTCAAAATATTTTATTTCTTTTTCAGAGACCGTGGCAACAAATAAATAAATGCTGTTTTTCCCCCTTAATGCTTATTTTACTTTTCTGCACTGATTACTTTTCAGTCCCATTAAAAACAGTCATTAGTTTGACTCTTTCATCCAGATTTGTTTCAAGGGACTCTAATCTTTATATAATCAGATGCTTTTCTGCGTTGGTTAGATTTCAGACTCTAAAAGACTAGGTTATATCCTAACCTTTTCACATTTCTAACCTTTTCACCTTACCACAGAACCCAAGTCTACTAAAAGTGTTTGACTATAACAATATAGCTAATGTGGTAAGAAAGCACAGAGAAAGAGCTGCTGATTTTATGGTAGGCATTATTAGGCACCAGAAATTTAAATCTCAAAGGGAAAAAAAATACACATGACCCTTTTTTACATTGCTCCTTTTCCAGAAACAGGAGCTCTCAAAATCCTAAATGTAAAAATATACATACAGGAGCTTTGCAATTACAGTACTTTAGCCATAAAATTACAATGCATTGTATATAGCATCACTGTAAGAGGAACCAGATTGATTCTATATGCTTTTTTTTTTACTCAATCTCAAATCCATGGATAATCACATCTGCTTTGCTGTCAAAGACACGTGATGAGCATGATACCCATCACTTCCACAAAAATCAATTATTTTACCAGTAGATGATCTAAGCAAACAGAAGTTTCATAAACACAGAATCCACACAACACTTGTAGCATATACAGTTCCCTAGATAATTCCTTATGCAACAGATAAGTAGCAGCTTATCCCAGATGTTTTTCATTTCTCCGCTCTCAGGTACAAAGTACTTGGTTGGTTTCAGAGCAAGGAGCCGGAAATTTGTATGGATCACTGAAGTGGCTTAAAGAGCATGTAACATCCTCCCACCCTACATACTATGTATCTAAGACATTAAATACATCTGCCAACTGTATGTCATGGGATAGGACCTGCTTAGTTAAGCTCCCGTAATCCTACTGTTACTCTGCTTTTACAAGCATCTGCCACTCACAGCTCTCCTCCTTCACCATTTCATTCATCTTGGCAGGCAGCTCTGCAGACATGACCAGCAGCTGCTGTGTCTGCAGATCCTGGCAGTAGATGACAACATGCTCTAACAATACATGCTGGAGATGCAAGCACTGCCTATTTCAGTGTGCTCTCTACAGGCTCCTCAGCCAAAAAACAGTCAGGATATGGAAGTTTCAATTATTTAAATGAACTAAAATAACAAACAGAGGACAAAATGAGATCTCGCTCTGCCTTCCGGAAGAGGCAAAGGCCTTTCAGTGCAAAAGTAGAGGTCCAGCTCATTGAGAACAGAGAGCTTGATAAATCAGGTTGCACTTACTAACAACAATTAGCTTAAGCTAATAAAAACACTTTAAAAGAATCTTAAAAAATAGGCTTACACAGTGCCTTATCAATAGTAATAAGCCCTAATAGGATTATTAGCAACGATATTGGTGGAGAAAATCCTAATGATACCCATCCCACTGATAGTATTATGCCCACAACTGCAAATAAATTTACATGAAGAAAGTATGAAACCCTCTAGATCAATTTATAACCTGTATGTTGAGGAAAAACAAGAGTTTATTATTGCACAGTTTTTAAGCACAGAATCAAGCACAGAATCACTTCATAAACAGGAAAGGTTTTCGTTTCTCCCACATAAAGGCTGCACAAACTGATATTGTGCAGTAAAAAAAAAACTAAGAGGAAATTCCACCCAGCGTGCAGTCTTCTTTCCACCATAAACTCACAGGGTGAAAATACCACCATTTCTACATACTCAGGCCAGTAGCTAGCCAGTTATTTGTTATCTTTGAATCCACCAAGTGAAAAAGTAAAATGTTATTTGCACTTGCAATTAAATTTGGAGTGTTGTATCAAGAGGTTACGTTGTATCGAGGTATCTTCTAGCTCCTGCAAAGCTAGGATTTTACACAACATAGCACACCCCGTGTTCTGGGCGTATGGGGTGTCTGTGCCCCAGTGTTGGTGGGAGGGGATTGTGCAGTTCCATTTGCCTGACATGGCCAGTTACAGGTGGTTCCAACCACCTCCAGCAGACCCACTGCAGGGCACAGCTGAGCACACTGAGTCCATCGGCCATGTTGGTGGTGCCTCTGTGAAAGTGTATTTAAGAAAAGGCAAAAAATGCTGGACAGAGAGAGGAAGAGGGAACAAAAGGAGTGAGAAGCAGCAGAGAGAACATCAAGGTCAGAGAAGGAGGTGCCATTTTACCTGGCAATAAATTAAATTAATTCTCCTCAAGCTGAGTCTGCTTTGCCCATGATAGCAATTGGTAAGTGATCTCCCTGTCTTGATCTTTTCTCCCCCCACCCGCTGAGGCAGGGGAGTGAGCAAGCAGCTGGGTGGGAGTTTGGTCCTTAGCCAAGGCTAACCCACCACACTGGGTCAAATGCCTAACAAGCAGCTTCCAGTTTTACAAGGGCAACTACCAGAGCAATAGTGTCTTTTTTTTAGCATGCCAAAACACTTTTTTGGCATGAAAAGCTTCTACATTCCAGACACAACAATATATTTCATCACAAGGCCTGTTCGTGACCTAATTTTCTAATTTTGTCTGGAGAGAGCTGCCAGGATACATATCGCCAAGAACGCTGAGCCAGTAAGCTGAAAGCAAGCTTGAATCCAGAATTCCAGACTGTACCAGCACAAAACTCATTCTGAATATACCCTAGGTTTACTAAGCTACATAAGACCATGATGAATAGCTGTATTTGAGCAAAGATTTAAATTTTTCCCAATGTAACTAAAACAAAATACAACCCATTGAGTACCTGGCCGATACAATATGCTTAGTGGACAAATGATAATGCGATACTTATTTTAGGATGATAGAATAAATTGAATCTAAGTTAGTAAAAAATGTAACTAATATATTGTCTACATATTTTTCAATATGCCATTTGAGTGATGGCTGACCTTCTCATCTTGAAAATATGCAAACCTATAGAGCATTCTTCAGAGACAGAATTCAGTGACACAAAGTAACAGATAAAAACCTTAATTCTTCTAGAAAACAGTTTTTCACTCAGCCAAGCTTCAGCGGTATTGGTATTTTAACACCTCCAAAACAGTAGAAAAGAAAAATCCTCAAATGGTTATATGCATTCAATGCTCTAGACCTAATAAAACAACTGTTGCACAATGGCCATAAAAAGATTTAAAAAAACAAAACCAAAACCAACAACAAACCACCCTAGAAACATGTCCTACTATTTCCTTTCTGACACAGGATAGCTGTATGTGGCCTGGAGCTCATCTGATTATAGAGTATGTGAAGATATCAAGAAAAAATGCAGAATTTGGGATCAGTGAGAGGTACACAGTTTCTTCATTTTTAACACTTTTTTTTGGGTTTTGGTTTTTTTTAATATGAGCCTAAGGCATAGAGCAGCCTGGTCCAAAAATCAGGTTTCACCTTTCTTCTCAAGATGCTATAGTCACTGTAAATCAGAAAGCATTAACAAAGTCACTTAGGCCAGTGGGAACAGAATGATGACGTGGTCCTTTGTGTTGGTCGAAAACTGAAAGTTGTAACAAAGGATGTAAATGAGAAGAGTAGTAGACATCCACCAGAGGAGAGAATGGAGAAACAGAACAGGTTACAGAGACATGGCATCAAAAGGAGAAGAAATGCCAACATATAACATGAGCTTTATGTGTGATCATTCCTCTTTCTCACCACTAAAACCCAGTGTCTAATCTTTTCATAGACTAGAAAGGGAAGAAGAAAGCAACAAGTAATTTGGAGATCCAGGTGCAATCATCTACTTCTTCTGATAATACTGATAATACTGTTTTCCAACACATCTTTCAAAAGCCTAAATGAGAAAGAGTAGAAAATAATTTCTACAGAAAACACCATCATAAATCCTAGTTGAGATACAATCCTTAAATTTAAGCCTTTTTCACTACTTTAGGAAAAAGTGAGGAGAAACATACTATTGATGCAAAGAGATGTTCTTTGTCCATAGTGGACTGAGCACGTATTAATATTAAACTGCACCAAGAGAAAGGACAGGAGAAAAAAGGTAGTAAAAGGAACTTTGGTTAATGCTGAAGTAGATTTCCTAATGAGGTTATAGGATGTCCCTCACAGGAGGTTTCTAAAAAGAACTTAAGCAAAAATTTACCTGGAATAACATGGGAATTGACCCTGCAAGTGAATGAAGTGATCTCGTGAGGTCTGCACAAGCCTGATTTCCCAAGACTTAACGTTAAGAGCTTCCTCTATCACGGCCAATAGCAGTGAATATAGGCGATGATCGTCTCTCATGGAAGAGGTGATAATATATAGAAAGAATCCTTGTTGCTTATTTAAGAAAAGGACAAAAGAAAAGTCAGTATTTTTTTAATTTAGCCAATTCATAGCCAAAGATGCTGTTGCTTTTACAGATACAGCTTTCAGAAGACAGACCACATGTGGTATGCTGACCACCATGTTTAAATGAAGCTAAAGGAATCTAAAAAAAACATCCTGAAACATATTCTGTATGGTGACACCTTACCTTGAATATTATCTTCAGTTTTGGACATAATTTTTTAATGAAGATATCAACAATCTACAGAGGTTGGGGAGGGCACAAAACCAGCTCATGCTGGAAACAGAATCTAGCTGGAGAAAACAGAAAGAACTACAAAGAGAAGAATGAGCGAAAATAAGGTGGCAACCTTCCCGTATTCAAAAAAATCACTATCAAGAATGTGGTTATGAACTTTTCCTCATGTCTACTGGGCCCCCAAGGAAAGGATACGAGGAACGGGATTTAATTTGCAGCAAGGTTATTTTGCTCGCACAATAGAAAAGGGCCTTTTAGCTATATACACAGTGGAAAAACTATATTACATCATTACATAGGATACGTTAGAGTGTCCTACCTGGGAGACTTTTAAGAACATATTTCTATGTTCTTAAATTTATATAAGGGGTGGTCGAAGTAGAATTAAGCTAGCCTCAGTGAACTGAATCAGTTGAGGTCAGATGGCCTTCACGCAGTTATAATTCCGTGTGTCTAAATATCCCTGAAAAAGTTAGACCCACATATTAAATTCAGCCATTAAAAATTTATGTACCCATATCAGAAGGAACAAATTGGAAATTAAATATATTTTAACAGTGAACTAGGTTAAAAATGATCCTTTGTAAAAATGTCGGAGGATTCATGAAGTAATAATTTATATACAGAAACATCTACTTTTATACAGATACAGTTTTATAAAAACCTCTGAATTTTAAATAGTATCAACAATAATTAAAAAACAAAACCAAAACACCACCATCACCCCGCCCCTCTCCCCTCCCCAAACCTGTGAATGATTGGTATAAGATCTGAGTAAGACCATCAGTATCTGGACAAATACCATATTCTTTCTGGAGGACTTCCAGTAACCTTGGAGTTTTCTAAACTGCTCAAACCCAATACTCAGCAATAAAAAATTGGTTCTAACTCAAAGGCTATACTTTGACTCTGAAATACAAAGATAGGTCAAAACATTCTCAGAGGAATGCCTTTCATGTACTAACTGAGAAGTGCTGTATCTACTTTTGAAATTATCAAAGCTTTTATACATGTCAGGCAGACCAAAGTCTCTCTGCCTTAAATTTGTCCTCCTGAAGACCACTGCAAAACTATTGCTCAGAGGCACTAAAGTTTATTTTATAACTCCCATTGCTTTTTTGGTCCTGTTTACTGACTGCTTTGTAAAGAGGAGAAACCCAAGGTTTTCTTTTTAAAATGCTCCCAAGGACAGACAACATGTGGCAACTCATAATCAAATGGCAAAAAGGCTGTAACACTGCATTGCCTAGAAGAGCTCAAGCTCTCCAGCATGTGGGAAGCAGCCATATGTTCCAACACGTTTCTGCCAGTAAGATGTCTGAGGTCTGAACAGAACCAATACGGTATCAAAGACAAGCAGCAACCTTCCAGGGATTGAGATTACACCTTGTCAGAGCTCTTGGCAGCTCATGTTCAGACAGGTACTGTTAAGTTCAGCTTGGGTGGGGAAAAACACGTCCCTTGAACAGGCATACCTGGAAATCCCACCTGTGAAGTCAGCACTACAATGTCCCCATTTAATTAATTTTTCCACTCTTCTCCAGTGCTACTGTCACTCTAACTTAGGATTCATAATGACACGCTGTTCTGAGTTTCTTCCACTCAGTTCTTTTATAAACAGATTGTCAATGAATAAAAGTTTCAGCCATTTCATCCACATTTTCAGGGTGATGTGAAATGTCATAATGTGACTGTCTCACACCATGGAACATGCAACATTCAAATCATACAGAAAAGAGCCTTCATGTGCTTTGGTGTGTTCCAAATCAGTGACCAACAACTACAAACAAGATCTTGGCATTTTCATAGGTATTCTAATAAAACTTTCAGCTCAGTACTAGGTTGTGGTCAAACACAACAGGGAGAATTTTAGGAATTAAAAAGACAAGGATAGAGAAAGTAGCAACTGCCACTGTCCTAATCAGTGAGTGCTCTTCTAGCCTTCCTCTAGTTATCAATTTAGAAAAGGAGACAGCAGAACAGAAGGGAAGTGGACACACAAATAAGAGGTAGGAAGGGAGGAGATGAATGAGAAAAATAGTTATAAGGAATGTGAATGAAGAAAACAGGGAAAAAAGAAAAAAAAACGTAGGAATTACTAGCAGAGGATTCTGCCGTTCATAACTAAAATACATATGGCATAAGGTACCTAGAAGAAGCTGAATCACAAAGTCAAGGATATTATTGTCTTTATGAAAACTCAAGTAGGCAAGGCCACACCTTCCATGATCATGAGAAAAGTGAAATTAAAATCCGTGACTATAAATAAGAATGTAGGTTTTAAATACTAACTAAAAATAAAACACATGAAAAAAATGCTCAGTACATTATTCTCACATAATGACTAGAATATTTACTGAAGACTAAGTCTTTTGGAATAGAAAGAGGACAGCTGTTTAAAAATATTTTTAAGACAAATTATTCATTATTCCTTGCCTTTGTGTAAGCTTTTTGATCACTTATTCACTCTAATATCATATAAAATTGAGTAAACAATGCTGAACTTAGTGCTTTCACGCTATTCCTTGTTACTAGTCCTGTTCTCTCATTTTTGGAATGTAAGTTTGGTCACTCTCCTGTTTCTTTCTCATTGCAAACTGTTTTTCCCACTCTCATCTTTTCTACCTTTCTTCCAGTTCAGAACTGTATTTACTGCCTCACTACTTTTTTTCCCAAACCCAAACCATCATTCCCTTCTCACAATACATACAGGTGCAGCATGCCATTTGACATATGAAAGGTAACAATGCAATCAATCAGGAGAGGAAAGAAATACCATGTTGAAGTTGAAATACTGAGTATCATCCACTTGATTATTTGTCAGCTAATAGATTAAGTACTAAGACCTTCCCCCTTACATAAAAGTTTATACACAGTTCAGTTAATGCTCATCATCAGTCTGGGCTTGGCCATTAAGTTTCAATCACATCAGCGACTGCAAGTTTGAAGAAAATCAGTGGTGGTGTTGACTACTCATCTGAAGAACTACTCATCTAAAGCCCCTGCTGCCTGGATCTAAACACAGGGCAGGCACCCAGCTAGCACGTGGCGTGCAGCATGCTAGCCCAGCAGATGGGCTGCAGGGAGAGTCTGACAGGAGAACATTTATCATGTGTGTTCACAGAGTTGGTTTTGAGCACAAATTCTTGACTACACCTTTTAACTAATATTTCTGTATTGAATGCACAACTTCACATACATGCTGCAAATTCTACAAGCAGGAACTCTTGTTTCTTGGTGCCTCTGTGGCGTGAAATACATAGTAGGGAGCAATATCCCTATATTGATATTCTGAAACACAGAGATCTACTGTTCGAGTGGGCTAAGAAAGGTCCTGTCTCAGATGTGTCTTTGTCTTGTTAATTTTTAACTATATATATGCACACTTCCACAGCTAATATGACCTACAGCCCTGTAGGTAGAATCTGGATTTATAGCTAAGATATTTTTTTCACTGGCATGGTTACTGTTAGAGGGCACATCTCCTTGGCTCATTCATCTGACATGGGAATGCGTTCAGACTGCATTTCAAAAAGCAGATGCTTTCTGAAAAAGTCAATTTTAACAGTTTGGCTAAAAGTAGAACTTTAAAGTCCTAAAAATACTAACAGGAATTCAACCTAGCCAAATAAATTCCTTATTAACAGAGGCTAAATGAATCTGAACTGCACTACAACCAAATGAAACATTTGTAAAGGAACTTCCATGAGCTTAAGTTCAGTTGGTTTAACCAACTTAAATCACTTTAACTAAAACATTAAAACACTAATCACTAAAACACTGAACTTCGGCAGCAATTGAGGTCTGCACCATGCAAAGAAGAGTGACAGCTACAGGAAAGGGATACGTTCTATAAATATGCCAGACCTTGCCTTTCTTTAGGTCTAAGAGAAGCTTTGTGAAACAGCATTAACAAATTTTGCCAGTATTGCCATATTTGTCTAATGCAGTATGGTTTGGAAACCAGTTAAATGACATTTTGACATCTTTGTACTGTGAGTTTGTGGATCAAGATACCTAAATCTGTACAGATCCCATTTATGGGTCCAACCCTTTACGTGAGCACTCTCCAAATATTTTCAGAAAATCATGACTCCTCTTAGTTAGGTACTTTTTACATCTCTTATAAGGTTGTCTACATGACAACATAATGCAAGAGCCTTAAGAGGCCCCACCCAAGTGAGACGTTGGTACAGCAAAGCCTGTCTGTGTGAAGCCCCTGCTCTGGCAAGCCCCTAGGCTGAAGCGGGAGGTGGCAGACCCAGAAGCAGTTAGAAGGGACAGTATGGGTCTGTCACAGTCAGTGACACGCCATCAGCATCTAATTCCTTGTCATCCTGGACTGGACAGATATCAGGACAGATTATAATTTATACACCAGGCAGAACAGTAGTGGAAGGAAGGGGAAAAGCATCTGGCTCTGGAGGACAAACATTTGAATTGTCTAAACGAAGAACCTAATTTAGCCTCCCTCCCCGAATCACCTTCAAAAAGATGGAGGCATCTTTTTCCACTCAGTGTAGAAACAGTCCAAGAAGGTGAGCTGCTGAAGCTGATATGCAGTAAGCTGATAAGTAGACTCACAAGTATGTGACCACAAAATTCCCATCTGCACCTTTCCATCTTCAAAGGTGTTATCCTTTGCTTATTAAGCCTATCCTTCTGCACTTTTGAAAGAACAAAAGGAACACAAGCCATAGTTTTAAAGTGCTCACCTAAAACATCACGCTACTTAAAACTTGCATTGCACCATTAATCATCCTGATTTATTTGGCCTCCAGTATCAACTAGCTTTTAAACTTCACAGCTAAGTAATATACACAGAAAAAATAAGAGACAAATATTTGGATACTAATAGGTAGCTTGCACGTTATATTTAAAGATACTATATTTAAATGTCATATCTTGACAGGAAGTAAGCTACCATGAAGACCTCAAATATTGAAAGCAATTAAATATTGATATAAAAATTAGTAGGAATGGAAAGCTATTAATGAAGATTAGCTTCGCAAGATCACATGTGAAGACACTGAAAATTATTCTGGAACTGTTCACAGGCAAATACCACTGTCTGATTGTAGTAAAATTTTGAAGTGTTACCTATACTCCAAAGTATGTCTCCGCCCAGCTATAAAGCATCTGAAGGATTTAACTTACAAGCAAAGAAAACTAGAGAAGGTATTATACACAGATTTTGAGTCATATATATTTAATGCTAAATTCAATAAATTCTTTCTTCTCTTCTAGCATAATATCTAGCTGCAATTCCTGTTGTTATTACCCTTCTGGCTCAGTAGGAAACTCTTTTTCTTTCATTAAAAAGTAATTAATAAAGAAACAATAACAAATAAAAAATACTAATAGTAATAAAAAAGATGCAGACTTCACATGATATCAGCATATTTTACTAATATGTAAGTATTTTACTTAGATGATAAGTATTAAACTTATCAGTTGTACGTTGGTGCCCCAGAAAAAGCAAATTCCATGAAAGAGTATAAAAGAGAACAGATGTACTGCTTTGGCAAGACAGATTAGGAAGATGATACAGGAGAAAATATTCTAAAGAGCAGCTGAGACACCGGATTTTGTGTGTCCTAGGAACAGTTCGTTGGTTTACAGAAAACACAAAATTAAACACGCTAATGAGTAAGATAACATTGAGAACCAACGGGATAAAATAAATATCACTTTAAAAGAGTGATTTTTTTGCTGTCTTCCACTTTACATCACTAATAAAAGAATTTTCACTCTCCTGTGTGGATCTCAACATGCAATTTACAGCATCAAAAAATGAAAGCTTTAGGTTTCTTTTAAAAATTGAGTATGTTATTATTGTTTTTCAAGGAAAGGCTGTTGTAAATCGATCTGACTCCAGCATATTCTGTTGAAGAAAAGAAGTAATGGACTATGCACTATATATTGTAACAATTTATACTTCCTAAAGCCATTTGAAACTCTTCCCAGCACATCTTTTCAGGCTTCCCCCTGCCCTGCCATTATAGCAAAACACTTAAAGATGCTATTAATAAACCAGAAGTGAATCTTTTAGAGTTCCACACAAACACACTAAGCCTGGAATGTAGCTTTTACCTGGGACAGTTTGGGTAAGGCTGTTATGACTGTGTTGTCTTAGAATAATTTTGCAAGCAATTGCTGCCTGAACTTTTAGAGGAATGAATCAAAACAATTTTTCTAAGTGATCGTAAATCCTCTGACCTTCACTTGCTAGCTCTGTCTTCCTTCATATGTTACCGTGAGCTGCAGAGAGAATGGAATTGCTTAACCTGAGTGTAAAAATAGCAGGTCCTGCTTTCCACATTTAGGATCAAACAAAGCTAAAATGAAACCAATGACCATCACTCTGGTGTCAGCAATAGCTAACTTCACATAGGGATGAGAATTCATTTTAAGCACCAACAGCTCCCATTAGGGCTAATGGATAAAAGAGCTCCTTTAGCAAAAAATTTTAGGAAAGGTGTTCAGCTTAGGTAAGGGTGAGAGCTAGCCAAACTCTGGATATGCCATTTGGTTATAGAAACCTGTTCCTAGCTCTTTTATAACCTGCAACAGAATTTTTTGCTCCTCAGAGAACACTGTTTCTCTATGTGCACTAACAGTGAAGACTGAGGAGACCGTTCCATCTTTTTTATCCTGTTCAGCATTCAAATCTCTCCAATCCAGCTAGAAACAGATACCTGCAACAGTATGTCATGCAAGAAGAAAGTGCCAAAGGAGACCTACATGCACAGTGAATATACAAGACATAACCTGTTTTCTGCTTTCTGACATGCTGAGGACTGCACTGCAGAGAAGCTTCACTAGGGAGAAAACAGGCAGATGGAGGCAAACAACTTGTGTCCTACACTCCTGCTGATAAACTGCTTTTTTTTTTCCTGCTGGGTGTCTTGCAGTGAAGTGCTTCCAAGACTTTGGCATTTCATTCCAAACTTTTTCATGTCTTCCTTCTGGAGGACAAAGAGGTTTCAGGTTTTTTTCTTTTTATGAAAGAAAGCCTAACTTATTTCTTTGAAACAAACAGTGCACACTATACCTTCTGGTTGATACGTCACCAGAATTCAGCAGTTTGGTATCACATGATTATAGAGGGGAAAAAAAGATAAATAAAAGCAATTATCTAGTTTACCAAAAAAAAAAAAAATCTTCTAGGTCAAGAATACAAGGTCCCAGGCATTCTGTAGATGATCACCTTCTAAATTACATCAGTATTTTTGGAAAAGCAGAAATATTGCTTTGTGGATGAAGATTCACAGGAAAATACAATGTTGTAGTTTAATGTTTAGTGCTGATATTTTAACTAGACATGTCTGTTACACTCTTTTTTCCCCACAGGAAAAATTAACTCTAAATTAACTCTAAAAACTAACTCTAAAAATTAACTCTAAAACTGCATTATTTGTTGCACCGATCGACAGGACTTACTCAGAATGATGACAACAGTGCTTTAATAAACCAATTTCCATTTCCAATCTGTGGACAATCCCATTACTCAATGAGCTGCACTCTTGTGTCTATAGATACTGAGGTAGGCATGGAGAGCAGTCACACTTCTCTGGCCTGCTACTACTTGGCTTTCGCACAGCTGAGAAGTGTCTACGAGTAGGCTTAGTGCTGTGCTTAAGCCACTGAAGCTACTCTGCTGCCAGCTCTCTGGTTCTGCACCACAACTGACCCACCCGCCGCTGTCTCTGTGCTTTGCTTCTGACTGCAGCATTACACCATCTAAACTCCAGGCAGGTGTCTTAGCATGCAAACTCACACTATGGAACCACTAAGCATAACTTAACTCTTTTTTTTTTTTCAAGCTTCCAGTCAATGGGAAAGCTTGCGGCAATGGCACAGAGCTATCCGGCTGAAAATTACTCAACATAAAGCTCTGTATTTGCTATGTGCTACAGGACAATATATTGTATAACACTTACAGGCTTGTCAGACCTAAAAAATAATATGCATGATTTGGCCTGGTAATTAAAATGCCTTCAGAAAAAAAAGAAGAAGAAGAAAAGTATGTTCATGCTGAGCTAACTCAAAAGTTCAGGCTGTCACCTCAGGGTGACAGCATTCACAGGCAAGTTTGTACCTGCAACTTTTGTAAGGATGACTAATGAGCAAAGGCAGTCATTATCACTAAACTGTGTAGTGGGGCAAAACTACATTACATGTGTCAGGTATTTATAAGCTAAATATTCATATAAAAACAGGTACTTTGTGAAACACAAATCATAAACAGAGTTAGAAGCCAAAGTGAAGCCAAGAGTCAGGAGAGTGATGATGCAGTAAGTGGCCATGACTGGAAGATTCACTTTACAAGCAGACCCTTCCCACAATTAAAATGCTAACTGGAGGGGAAAGGGGGTGTGTTTTTAAATGCTAATAATCAGTGTTCTGCTATTAATCATAGACATGTAATCAAGATTTGTGACCACGGGAAGATTTTTCCCACAGTTTTAGGCTTAACGTAGGTCTTCCAGGCTTGTCCCACAGACCAAAACACATGTATTTAAATTGTAGTGACTTCTGTAACTATTGCAGATATTAAAGAAATATAGATCTATTTAACTATAACTTTTTTGTTATAGTAGTTCAGTAGTACTAAATAAGAAATATGATAAGAATAACAAAGTAAGCTGTGTGTGCTTTTTGAAAGTTTGGAGGAATTACTTTTAAATCTCTAAATGCAATAAAGTCAAGGATTCCCTCATTGAGGGAAGAATACTAGTATATTAGTAAATATTTACAATGTAATCAGTTATTTTTGCTTATTTTGCTTATTTTTGCTTTCTTGCAATTCTGATATAATCATTAAATTATCATCACTGCCTTCTATAGAATTAGCAGCTGAAAAGCATTATGGGTTACATATTGCATTTTAAAAAGCCCATTGTTTTCAGTGGAAACTACATTAGACTTTTACAGTAACCACTTATTTTTTAAATTTATTTCTTATGTAAGCATCTCACTGCCAATCCCAGAAAACTGTAATCTCCTCATTAGCTTTAACTTACAGTAAAATATGTAAATATTGGTACCATATCAACTTTTTCAATTTTGTAACATCTCAACTTTTTCATTTTAATGTCTCCAAATACCGATTAAATGCATCCCAGGAAATTCCTATCAGCCTGCTTTTCTTTACAGGAACAGCAACTGGACAACAAAGGAATTGGATCTGAATCCGATTACTGAATTTTGTGTTTATTATTATAACTAATAATATATTGATATAACACATTATTCATAGATAATATACAACAGAATCTCTATTATTCTATTATTGAAGTTGACCACCTGAAATTCCTCCCACTTCGTCCTGCTAAAATATGAAATTACTGAAAATCATTAATCAGGAATTGCTCTAAAATGAGGCATTAAAAATAGCAAGTTTCTCATGTGCATAGCTCACTGAAGAATAAAAACTGAACATCCACTTGAGACAGAATAGATCCCTCAAGGATATGCCAACCACAGGGATATCCTGAATTGCTGGTTGCAACAAATTGCAGAACATATTGAGAGGAAAACCTGGCCTTAATTTCCATGCACAGAAAGCTAATTTGATCCCATGGGGGCTCCTGTGCTTTCCCAGTGGTGTAGAGCTCAACTGAAAGTTTTGTAGCTGGTACGTGTGTGGGTGCCTGTCCATGTGCACAGGCATACGTTGCAGTGGAAGAGAACGGTATCACCCAAGAGAAGAACAGTACAGGTTAGTCATTATCAAGAATTCTCTGTGTTGCATGGTGCCCAGATAAATTTTTAAAACCTACGTAACACAATTCCTATAGACAAGCCTTGGTTGTCCTTTCCATAGGCTAGGACATGTTTTACAGCAAAAAACACTGCACCTGAAAGGTAGTTCTCAGTGAGAACTTTGCCATACCCAAGCTTGCAGAGATGGGCTGTGTCAGCTCAGGGTGAACCCAAAAAGAGCCATGCAGGAGACATCCACAAGGTGCTTTACACGGAATTGATTGATTTTTCTGTTCTCAAACACGTAACAGCTATTTCCATCTTGTTAGTATTATTTTGATGCTAAATAACCTATACCATTCTTGTTTTGTGCAGCAGCACTCTCTTAAACCTCCACTGCACCATGCTGTCACTGCATGTCACCACTAAAGCAGAATAAAAATGAATTATTTTAGCAAGTTGTGTAAAGTTCTGCTGTGGATGGACTCCCCTATACCTAAGGTAAGAGCCTTGCACTGTTACAATCAAAGTGCACTTCCAGTGCCCTGTGAGGCTGCAACAAACATACGCCATCAATCGTTTTTGATCAAATCAAATTTAATACCGAAGTAACCACATAAAATCTAAAAAATTTCCAGAACAATCTACCCACCAATAATCTCCTGCCCAGGTGTCCTCACCTCAAAATCATCCATAGACATGCTCCAGCTCTGTGAGGGTCATTTGGGCTGATGTAGTTTGAAAGTGCTAGTTTAAAACTAAAATTTGTCAAACTAATCTTCTGTGTAAAGTAGCTGAAGAGTTTGTAAGAAAGAGTATGTTGGGCAATTTGTAAGTAAATGGTGCTAAACACTGTCATCAGGTTCATATCCATCGCTACTAGAACATCAACACACAGTGCAGACAAACACTTCAACTATCAGTGACAGCTCCAGATGTAATTAATATAATTTAAAAGAAAAATACTTCATTGTCTTCAGAAAATACAGATTATACTGATTTTTAAAAAAAACCCAAACCCCACACTTTATGCTGGAGAGTTTGACTGTTGTTTGAGCTAAAACAACAGTAAAATATTGCAATATTCAGTTTATGACAGCTGTAAAATCCTCTCACATAAAAGTGAAAGGACAAATGTTATAAATAGGAACTTATTTACCTGATAATAAATATGGACTTACTGGACTGGCATGTTGACGTTGACAGACAGACAACATCTGTCAGCAGTAGATATATGTATCAGCAAAGGTTTACATATAAGAATCAAACTGTATATTTCACCATAGTGAATCCTATTTAAATCCATCTGAAGATATTTATTTCCATATTTAATTGTATTTTCAACCTGCACTACTTCCTGTTCTATTCATTAGATGTGCTCTCATTTAATTGGATTCTCTGTTTTTACCCATTGTCTTTCCTATCTTGAGGCTACTCTCTGTTTCAAATTTCTTGTTTCAGATTACTTCTTGTTCCACTCACCCTTGATGACTTTCACTGTTATTTCTACCTGGATGGATTCTACCTCTGATACTTATTTTACCAGATTTTCCTCTATCAGGACAAGTACCTGACAAACCATTTTTTCCTCCATTTATTTCCACTCATTCACCTTTTTGATTCTTTATATGCAGACGCCATATTTTCCTTTCCTGTTAACATTACACATATAATTAAAATGGAAATACCAGGGGAAAAAAAAGATAAAAAAGGAAAGAGTGCTTCAATTTGAAAGTCTTACTGAAAACAGCAGTCATGTCCCACTCACCCCCCACCAATCACAGACCAGAATACTGCATTGAAAGGAATTGTAGCCATGAAACTGTGAGAGAATACTGTTTGGTATCAGTGTTATACTGAAGAAATTGTGTGTTAGACTGACCATATCACATCAGTTCCCACTGCAAGTCTGAAAATCTTCAAATGCAGCTATTCCATGCAGCATTGTCTTCAGCCTTTCCTAAAACACAGAATTCTTTGTTGTTTTTGTGATCCCTACTTCCTTCACAGTGTGCTGGGCCAGTGTGTATTTTGTCCAGCATAGTGGCTTCAAGTATCACTATAGCTGTTGTAAATCCTCTAAAAGGTGATAACTTCTTTTTTTGCGAAGGAAGAAAAAATAAACCTTCATTCATCAACACAGGTTGTATTAAGCCAATGACATGGTTCACAGTACCCAAACTAAAATTCTCTATTTCTTTATTCAGATTTGACATTTGGTATTCCTGCCACCTTTTGGTGGTAGGAATTTTTTAAATTCCATACAAGAGATATTTGCCATGTACTATTTTTAATCAACAGTTCCATATTTCTACAGACTGAGATTGATTTTTGAAAGTTTGTTATATTTATTTACAGTGAATCTTCTCTCATAAAATGTTTTTGGCACAGAAGGCAATCACATTAGACTTTTTAAGTGGCATTCAGAAATAATAAGTATAAAACCTCTTATTACTATTGTGACTTTTATATATAACATGGAAGTGTAAAAAAGGATTCATTAAGGGTTATTCCACTTGCCTGCTGTCTACCTTCCTAAGATTGTACAAGGATTTTACACATAGAGAGAAACTGTACTTAAAACCCATATATTTTGGAACTTTATTTCACTGTATGTTCTGCTTTACTGGTAGATGACCCCATAAATCAAGCTATCTAAAATCATATAGACTATTGAAACATGTTATTTTGAATGCAGCAAAACTCAGAAGTCTTATTTAAACACACACATAAGTGCATCACTGCCTAAACTAGACTTACATTAGAATAGAAGCAATAATGACAAAATCCCTGATTCTCAGATACTAATAATAATCTGTTCAACTTTTTACCCATACAAACATTGCAGCAAGGTTTGACTAAAGCAACACATTGTTGAATGTCCTAGACGAGTAGGAAAAGCACAATCAATTCAAAAGCAATTCAGAAAGTCTAGCACTTTGATTTAGGGTTGGCTGGGTTATTTGTTGGTTGGGTTTCATCTGAAGCTCTGAAATATCTAAGATATATAGAGATTGTAATTTATTCTATTAAGTTTAAAAAAATGTATAAAAGTGTTTCTAATTAGCTGTCACATTTCAGTAATCAGGTGAGTTAAAGTCACATGTAACCCTTCATGTCTGTTCCCACGTACTACAGCAACCCTTGACTTGCGTTTCCCAAAGGTATGGTTCCACCTACAAATTTCTTCAGTATATATTCTGCAATACTTCACCAACAAAAAATAACCATCAAACAATGTAGAAAAGAGAGAAAAAAAGACAAGTTCTTTCCAAGTCTTCTACTATCAAGTATTCAAGTCAAATTCTCATGTATTTTGTCATGGTAGATGACAAAATCTACCAAACCTGGTAGATTTGTAGCTTAAACGTGCATATTGTTCTAGCATGAAATCACTAAACACACAAGTATCAGTAACTGTCCAAAATTAGTTAAATGTAAGCCAATGATACAGAGTGCTGTCATAGGATATAAAATTGGTACAGGTATACTTACATGTCTACTTGTGCAGAACTTGTGCAGAAGAAAGGCACACAGAGAAAATAAGATAAAAACTAAAGAAAAAAATGAGTTTGAAGAGAACTTTTTTTAGACTGCAAAGAGGATTTAAGAACTTGAAAGATTTTTTTCTCTAATGGATGCTCAATTTACAGGTGTCTTAGAACTATTACAAGTGAGCAAAATGTATCAAAGAGTAAAATACCACAATACTACTGGAAATTGGGGAACACAGGAGGGAGTTGTAGGGATAGATTACAATCCTGAAGTATAAACAGAATTTGTTCTTTTAGCATCAGGGTTTGTGTTTACTTAAAAATAGAACAGTGTCCAGATTAATTCCTATTTAATTTTAAGTATTTATGTTAGAAGCCCTAATACACAAGGTTCAATCTCTAGTGAATGTTAAAAGCATTTATTAGTAACAGACAGAAAAAGCCAGCCTTCAGAGCTGTAGTAAGCATACTTTGGTGTACTGTCTGCCCCTATATACAGATATTGGGTATAACTCTAAAAAAAAATACTGTTCCTTTTAATGTTTCAAAGGAGGTATTTATTAGATAGTAATAGCAAAAATCCATTTTGTTCCAACTGTAACGCACACTACATTTTTAGCACGTAAAATACTCCTGAGAACGTATTCTCTGAAAAGGTTGTGGAAACCTTAAAAATTAATATAAAACTGGAGAAGATATGTCAGTCTACTTCAATGACTGTAGTATGCTGCACTATATTAAGGCAAGTTCTCCAAAAACTACTCCAGTGAAATTCAGTAAAATATAACAACTGCAAGACAACATTGCACTACAATTAAGATGCCAAAAGTGTCTGTAATGGCATAATCATGGCTTTAAACAAAACAAGCATTTCAAGCAATCAACTGGTGAGGTAAGGCATTACTTAGGGAGAAACTAAGCATTCAGTTATAATGAAAAGCAAAGCAACTGTGAATTTATAATAACTGATTTTGAACACAACACAAGGCTTACGGTAGAATTCTGATATAATTATATTTTTGCTATCATATAGCTTACTGTAAATCTCAAATATCCATGGTCACACAATTTAGTACAATTCTTGTAGGACAAGTTCCTAGTTACATTAGACTTTTAAACTTTTAAATCCATGTGGCAGCTTTGGATAGATACACCAAATCTTCAAAAACTTATAGCACTATGTTTCAAATTGCCTGACTTCCACCATTTTATTTCAGCTAGCATGAGAGCTTTTCAAATAAAGTTATGAACTGATGAAAGCATTATTCTATACTAATAATTAAATAAAAAAATTGAACACCATGGGACGGCAGCAGGAGAAAGTTATATGTGCATATAATCGCATAAAGCATATTAGCAGATGCAATTTTGGGTTGCAGAAGCAGTACTCATCACTATCCCTGCAACTGAATTAATGGGATTTGCTTGCAGTAAAACATGTCATGTTTACTTATAATTTGAAAGAAAAATAATAACTTTACTGTATGATTATATATATTTCACTTTTCCAATTATCCAGATGAGGCTAACTGGAAACATCTGTTGATGGAAAGAATGTACCTTTTTTATTTTTTTCAATCCTTGTTTCTTTTTTTAAAGCAGTCACAGGAAAAAAAAAAAAAGGAAGTCCCATCTTGAAAACTGAAGAATCTTTATTCAGAGAGAAAATCTATTTCAATCATTTTTAGAGTTTAAAGTATGTGTTTGGGGACATTTGTTCAAAGGTTCCATTTGAATCTTTCAAAATGGATAAATGAAACAAAGACAAATTCATGTCAAAAAAGTGCTTACGGCTTTCTAAAAGTGTTAAAAAATCTGGAAAATGTGTATATGTACTACACTAGAAGAGTATGATGTGGTATCACTAGGACCCTTTGGAAAAAGACTTTGTTACTGGGTGCAATCAGTTTGCATTATAATGGTAGAAATTTCCTATTGCACCGCAATTCTTCAGGCATATCCACATGTGTAAGTACACCTGGCAGCAAATGCCTTTCACAAAGTTCTTCAACGAGAGTGAGAACTGCTATTATTTTTTTTTAATATTGGTGAATTCAATTAGTATTTTTAAAAGAGCAGAAAGTCCTGCAATTAAATTAGCTGTCAGGAGAAACACAACAATCAAATCTTATAAAGCTGAGTAACTGCAACAGAATATTCACTCCTTACATCTACAACTTGCCCTGTGATACAATTCTGCCAAGCGGTAATTAACCCATCAAAGTGATCACGTTTATTCATTCTAATAACATACTTAGCATAATAAAAGTTAAAAATCCCATCAGAATAGATGTGTTCAAACATAAAACTCCACTGCTTTGATAGAAATTGAACCTCCTTCAGGAGGGTCCATGGCAATAAATTTTGCCGGAAAAAGACAAATTTTGATATATTTTTATCAAATAGCTAGGTAGCCTTCTTCTAGACTTTGCCTTCTGCAACTTAGCACCTTACTTAAAATGCCATATATGAACTGCTTCTTTTCCTGTGTGCAAAGACTATGATTTACTGAGGCAGATAAATTTGATGAACTATTTGCTGTGGAAAATATTATTCCCATAGACTGAGAAAATAATTTTGAAAAACAAACCCAGATGTGTTACAAGTCATTATTATTATTAACGTAATATGTTCAAATCTTACAGTCTAAGCATAATGTAAAGCCATGTACAGCCCTTTAATATACAAAATCTATATTTTTTCCATGGTGAATCAAAGGAAAACATTATCTATCCTTTCGCCTTTTGCTAGAGTTGAATTAGTGCTCCTCCTCTTACTAAACTTAGTTGGTTTTTTTCTCTTTCTTCATCAAAGACACAGATAAACCAAGTGATTGTAATCCAAAGGTAGACTGAGAAAGCAAAACACAATACCACTGCAAATTCATTGCACAGAAGGGCAAAGATAATTGGTTCCAAATCTGTCTCAGAAAAAAATATCTGAAGTAACAATAAATTATAGCAGTGAGCATACAGGAACTACACAAGGTGAAAACTGGACCTCCGCTGATCTGAAGTTCTCAGCTAATCCTATTAGTACTTTTAAAACAAAATATATTCGTTATCTCCTAGAGGAAGTTACCACATTATTAATGGCAGTCCTACTATTCAAGTCAGAAAGTTATTCATATTATCTAAGATGTGTAAAGATGCATATGTAAGAATTTCTGAAGCAACTTTTCTTCCAACACTTGAGCTCTGGTCCTCAGAAGAAGAGAGTCAGAGCTCTCAACATCCTGATATAACTATCATACGCACGGATGTAGTAAACAGTGCAGACTCAAATACAAAGCAAGAACCCTCTTTTTTAGAAAGCCCACAACCCCCTTCCCTCCTCACCCACTTACCCCATAGTATTGTAAAGCAAACCTATAGGAAGACAGTCAGATCCCTTAAACCTATTCCCTTTCAGATCTGAACTTACAAGTTTTCCAAAGTTCAGCTCATCTTAACTTTTTGCATCCAACTTTCTCTGTCTTTGCATTCCTTTCTCATCTAGCTATTCAGAATTGTTTCCAGCAGCACACAGGCAGGTGTGTTTTGTTTTCTTTTGTTTTTAAAGTTTCTCTGATAAAGAAGGGCATGAAGGTGAGATCTACCGTTTGGCTAAATTTAACAATGAAGATAATATATAGAAGGAAAATATAATTTCCTCAAAGTGCAAAAAACTAGACAATACTAATGGGAGACAGATAATAAAAATATAATGCCTATGGATTTTATGCGTTCAAATAATTTGGGAAACACAACATGAAATGAAATTTATGCACTAAAATTGGAACAGAAAAATCTATACATTATATGAAATATAAGTTCTTAGGTAGTTGTCTGAAGTCAACATGAAAGCTAATGGATCTGACTAGCCTTGGAGACATGTTTCTTCCTTCCCATCTGGCAGCAAGGATCTGCACAGCATCGCGCTGTCTACAGGCGAGGAAACAAATGCGCAGAAACAGAGGTATGAGGAGAGAGAAATGAAAACAGAAAGAAGATGGACTGCAAACAAAGTCTGTTATAGTAGACTGAAAGTGACACGAAATCCTGAGAAAGATACATAACCCTGGAGAGAGAACTGCTGAGGTCACCTGTTCCTAGAGAATTATCTGGCCAAGTTAGCTACATTTCCTAAGATATTTGATTATTATCTGGCTATAATATGAATTTGCTTTGGCTACAATTGCTAATGCATGTGAATTTCTAATTTCACTTAACATTCTTCCAGTTAATTTAACTCATTAAATTATACAACTATCTTAAAACAAAACTATAAAGCAATTTTATTATGGTCTCATCATGCAAGATCCTTCACTATTCTCAGTACACACATAGTCATGATATATATGATAATATATACTCAAATAGTACTGTGCACCTCATAGGACGCTTTCATTTGCAAGGTAACAAAATAGGATATATCACACCATTTTTATTACATTACATTGTATCCCTGCATTTCCTAAAATGGAAATAAGGAATCACCCAAAACAAAAGGCTATTTTCTATAGATCATCTACAGGCTTTATTTAACAAGGTTTAAAAATAGTTAGACAACTAACTGGGTATTTTTGAAATGGCAACAAGTGAGTATCTAGATTAAAGTAAAAACACTGTCAATGAAAACCTAAGTATGTTAACAGAACTGCACTAAAGAAGGTTTACTTTCATAAGATACCTACAACCCAAGCTAGGGCTTGGCATGAACTGCTTTTCGGCTTGGGATGAACTCTAATTCTTTTCAAGTGAAGGTGTTAGCAACTGAGTGTGAAAATAACAAATACTGCTTTGTCTTGATAAAAGTAAGAGCACATTTCTGTAATTCCTAGACCAAGAATGCAACTTTTTTCAACTAATAAAGCATAGTTCTCTTCTTGGTCTCTATGATCTAGCTCCAAATGTAAAGAGAATATGTACCCAGAATTTCCAAAGCGCAGTTTATTCAGAATATCTGCACTTAAGTATTCTCATGATATGCTGATGAGAAGTACCACATTACTTTAGCAGGACACTGACCATTACTGACACCAGAGACAGCACTGACCAACAATCTTACTAGATTAATTACATTAGAACTAAATCAGACACCGCTTTTAATGTTATTTGCATGTAAGCTGCCAATTCTATTTGAGAATCTCAAACCCCTTTACAAACATCAGTTTTTAGCCTAACAACATACTTGGGAAGAAGCCAGCTATTATTTTCCTCATGTAATTTATATATGCCATAAAAAAACTGATTTGCCCAAAAACACTTGGGATGCTCCATACCATAAATTCTGTTGCCTACTACATGTCATATGTCTTCTTCCCACTTTGTGTATTTCCCTACTGTACCTCAATTTTTAAAAATCACATCATTAGACTGCAGGTTATGGACAATTCAGTAAAGTGTCAGCCTAGCATAAGCATATTAGCATAACATTCCAGCCTAGCCATCAAAGAGTGAAACACAAGAAAACTATTTCTAGGTTGGAAAGGATGCAGAAAAAAGGCAGGTTTGAGTTATGAATCAGATGACTATTTGCATTATGCTCACTCCCAAGACTAAAAATATCTTAATAATGAGGGCTTATAATACTTTGGGGAATAATATGTACAAAATTCACCTTTTTGTTAAAGCCCACATATAGCGGCACATGAATGTCAGATCTGTAGGAAAGACTTCTGAAATGCAGAACTCAAATACTTTTGTGAAGAATAAAATTATACAACTTCTCAGGAATATGATTAATATTTTGCTCTTCAAACAACAGGAGAGGCCTTAGACAATATTCTCATATAGTACAAAGAGGCAGACCTTAAAGAAATATTTTCATTATTTCAGCTACTGATACAACTATCTCATATCTTATGATCAAGACACCATTACAGGACAGCTACAGTAAAATTCAGTCACATGTTCTTTTGAACCTCTCCCTTTGCAATACTATCTGCTAATTTTTCTCTTTTAATAAACTATCACTATTTCTACAAAACAGAGAAAGCTCAAAATAATTATATATTAAACCAAGTTGGAATCAGAGAAGGTGAGATAAAATAAAATAAATAATGCCTGTGTAATTAAACAGAGCAAGAAAGTTTTCTGTGGGAAAAAACCCCAAAACCCAACCCACCCCCCCATCCCCACCCCCAAACCCAAACCAAAACCCCACCACTCTCTTCCTGGCTGTGTTCCAAACTCATTAAAATTTATCTTCTGCTAAAATATCAATTACAAGTAATTCATAGTAAGACTGCTAACTGCACTCAAATGTTGATAATCTGGAAAGTGGGGTTGCCGTGCTTTAAAACACATCAGTAATATCCATGCATTTTACATGCTGAGGGGCATCTTACTCACAGCTACATTCAGGTCCACTTACGCTACTGTGCACACACCAGAAATGAAACTCACATTTTATCATATTTCACACATACCAAAGACTAACTTGCTTTTGAAGAATCAAGCAATAAAACTAGAGACAAAAAAACCAGTGGAAGTTATTGTCCTAGTGTAGGTTATAAAGGATCTCTAAAGACACTCCCAAGCCATAGTTCACGCTGCAAGCAAATCTGTGACAAATATTTTCCTCTCCCCATAGGTGGCTGAGGACATGCAACAACATCTCTAACTTCCCAAATCTATTCCCTGTTCTGTGTAGATCCTGCAGCTCCTACATAGAGAGTCCTTCCTTTCCTTCACCACCTGCTCAAGCCCCAGATTTCCTCCCCCCCCTCCCCCCCATCTCAGTTTCCTCTGAGGCTTTGCAGCCCTGTTGCCTGGCTTGAATTACCAAGTAAATTGCTATCAGTAAAACAGAGAGAAGAAAGGGGGGGTGTTGGGGGAAGAAGAGGGAGTGATAAGTACCTTTATGTACAAAGGAGAAATTTGAAGATATAAAGTATCTGGCTCCTTGGCAAGGCAACACCACTGTTGGAGGGATTCAGGCTGACTGAGATGCGAGTGATAGGAGTCAGAGGATAAAAATTCTTATCGCTTATCACCATGGAAATGGACTCTTGATACTTATAATCACATATATTCATTTGGTACACCATTAAAATTACTTTTTTCAAACCATATTTATTAACCTACACCACATTATTCCCAGCAAGTACAATGGGGATATTTGCAGTTTTTCAATATGCCTTATGAGAATAAGTTGATAATTTGCTCTTTTATAAAGGAAGAACTATGGCAGAGAAATTAATGATAAGGTTTATATCAATTTTGGGTATAAACCTATTTCGTGCTTGCAATCCCTTACGTCATTCATTATGTGCTATCCTTTGTTCCACTGGCAAAAGCTCCATCTATTTATTTCTAAGCATTATTTCTCCTGTGTCGAGGTGAAAAAGTACATGGATATAAAACTGGAAATTGCACCATAATGCACATGAATGAGGGGAAAAAATTAAGCTGGTATGGTCAATCTTCACATTGACACATTTTTAAAAGTGACTGTGCAACATACCTTTGAGTATAGTATCTACATAGTCAAATGAATAACTTCATCTTTTTTTTAATAATCTATTTGCAGCAGTTAAAGTCTAAAGCATAAATTTCCAACTCAGTAAAATTCAGTGCCAACTTCTCAAGCACACAGTTATGAGTACTTTAAAGGGCAATACTAATCTTATTTTACCAAAGCAATGAGATGCAGTTATATATACACTTGTGAAATTTTACTTTATCAATTTAGTGTTTTTAATGTGTGCTAAAACTGGTTGAGAAAAGATTGCTATCCTGGACTAACCAACTCTAAAGTAATATCAAAGCACCACTTAGAGCCAGAAAAGAAGGACTGCTCATCAAACAAAAAAACATCTTTGCCATTTGATGAATGTACACATAAAAGTTTTCACAGTGTAACAGTTGAAGGACCAAATGCCCTCTCCCCCCTGAATGTTTTATATTACACAAGTGAAAAATATTTAAATATTACATTGCAATTTTCTTTAAACTAGTAGGCAAATCCTAAGTTTTATTATCACTTGGAATAAACCTAGGCCCCACGTAACTAGCTTTATTATAGAGATGATAGAATGATTTCAATTTTATGTTGCTGCTTTGGGCAGCAAATAGAATATGATGGATTTTTAGATGGTCATTTGACAATATCACTGAAACAATTATGTTGAAAACTTGGCAGTAGAAATAATTAAATTTATGTGACAATTTGTTCATCAATAACACACCTGAAAAGTTTAATAAATCATTCACTTAACAGCCACTGGAAAATCTCCCAGTGTGAGAAATAGCAAAGGTAATTTAAAAACTACAAAGTACCCCCACTGGAAATAGAAGAGAAAATAAGTATTATTTGTTCTACACACAATGTGACTAATACGTATACTTATTGCAAATGGTAGAGGGTGATAGTGACCAGCACAGTAATAAAACACATAAACCAAAGCAAGATAGTCTACTTTGAAATCAAGAAAATTTGGAGCCAACATAATCCCAATAGCCAAAACACAAACATTTCTGCTATCTACAGGGTGCTCTGGGCGGAAGGAAGATGCAGAAGAGTCAGGAACAAAGAAGTGAAGTTGAGCCTGGAAAGAAAGGGGACTGGGGGGGAAGGTGTTTTTAGTTTTGTCTTTGCTTCTCTCCATCCTACTCTATTTTTAACTGGCAATAAACAAAATTAATTTTCCCCAAGTTTAATCTGTTTTGCCCATGAGCCTAACTGGTAAGTGATCTCTCCATCTATTTCAACGCACAAGTTTTTCTGTCTTATTTTCTCCCCCTGTCCTGTTGAGGAGGGGCAGTGAAAGAGCAGCTGGGTGGGCATCTGGCAGCCAGCCAAGGTCAATGCATCACACTGTGTGTGTGTGTGCATGTGCACCAAGATAGCCACAAACTACCTGGAAGATTAACAGCTTGAATTGCACAGTAAGTGTTCTTTTCTTGCACAACCCAAAGAATATATATTTTTCAATATCTCAGAAAATTACTTGGCAATGCAATACTACATTAGCAGGAGTGAAGCTTACACACGTACACACACAAACCGCCCCGCCCCCTCACCCACTCTACTGGCAAAAATAGGTATTGCTGCAGAAGCCCAAAATTAAAAAGCAATTTTTATTCTTCTAGTCCCATTACCAAATTCAGATACCTTATGACTATGGGAATTTATCACCACCATTTCAGCAGTAGGTGGTCATCACTGATAAGCACTGCCTGCATTTCCTGTGCATCCTCTGCACTCTAGTGTCTGCAGTAATAGCCAGGCCTGCTATCATAAAAACAGTACAGCTGCAGCATACATACGGCAACTCGATCACAAACAAGAAAAATAGAAGTAATGCAGAATCCAGAATACACTTGTGTACTCAGTAACACACAAAACATACATTGGATTTAACCCATTTAAAAAATAACAATATCCTCTAACTGCTGGATAGCCAACTTCTACAAGTTCAATTCCCTTCCAACTGTCCTGTTTCCAACAGATTTCTTAGATAGCTAAGATTCATAACAATCTACAGTGTTTTTCATTAGCAAAATGTTTCCTGATGGACAAAATTATTTTACTTTGCTGTGTTGGCAACAAATACTATCAGAAGAAGATTTGAACACGCCTTTAAAATAATATGCCTTTTCCTTGTTGCAACTACAAGAACAACAACAACAAGCAACCAACAATTAAAAATTTAATATAGATTTCTGATTTGCAGTATGTGTTGGAGAAGATAATCTTCACTCATGTTTAACAACCTAAGAACTGGGAGACTGCTCTTTCAGTAAGTTCTACTAAATCTCACTTTCTTTACTACCTGGAGCTCACAGTTGCTATCTGCTTCATATTTCCAATATTTCACCTTTATTATTAGTGGATAAAGATATATATGTGCACATACTTATAAGTGTATTTGCCACTCCAAACCATAGAACATTGAACTTAGTGAAGACAAACCTAGTTGCCTTTGTATTTTCCTGCTCATTTTTCACTCTATTCATAAGAATGAAAAATTCTATTAAGTGCAGATCTAAAGTAAAAAGGAGTAATTTTTTCCATTAGGAAACAGTACACTTGCTATATCCAAGTCTATCTATATGTATGGTATCTCTATACTACTGGTTAGTATGATCTGAAGTAGGATATGCTTGTAGTAAAAACATTGGATGAAAAACAGTGAAAAGAAAATGTCATTATATGATAATTACTGCTGAACATCTTCTCTTCTTGCTGTTTTATATTTCAAAGAGGAAAAAATAAATAAATCAGGGAACATTTTTTCACTAAAGCAGATTCCACTTGAATCCCAATGATTACTGTTGAATTCAGCAGAACAAGCTTCTGCAGCTTGACATAGTGGAAAAGTTTCTTTGCTTTTCTATGCAGTATGAGGGATTCATATAAAAGATTATAGGAGTTACAACAATATTCAATGATAAATGGCATAAGCTAAGGCCAAAGTTTGGAATGGTCAGCTTCTCCAGCTTTCTTATTTTTCCTGGATATTCTTTAGCCTATAGTAGCAGCATCATAAGATCACATTATCCTAAGGCCATAATACTGGCAGGTTGTGAATAATTAATTTGAAATGGAGAGAAGGGGAAAATTTCAAGTGCTATTCTAACAACTGCAAGGACACTAGAACTGAGCCTCCTTTCACATTCACTAAGGATCCATTTGCAACTACAAACATAACTGGGCTGTGCAGTGGATTTGCAGCTGAAAGCTAAGGTAGATTTTTCTTGTTTGTTTTGGGTTTTTTTTAAGGCTGCCAGAATTCACTCAAAACAGTGGGCTTTCCCAGGCATCCATTTCAGTGAATCTCAAAATTTACTGAAAAGTTTTATTTTCAATTTGTCAATAATACAAAATTAAGCTAGGTGAAATCAATAAATAAAATATGCAGGTATACATGAGGGAAGATTTACTTGAAGGAATATAGTATTCTAAAGAACCAAATACTTTCTGAAATTAATCATCAGGTTAACATCACAATTTCAAAACTAGAATTATGGCTTCCTTATCTTCACAACTACATGACTGAATATTCTCTGTGGATGACAAGCTTAACTCTACATTGATAAAAGCCCACCATTACAGCAGGAAAATCAGGAAGTGTTATTCAAACTCACAGGCTTCTACTTTGTAGAGGTCTCAATGTTTGCTTTATCCAATTTGAAAATTAAATAAAATGTTTCAGAATAAAACCAGCAAATGATAGAGCAATTCAATTATGTTTGACGAGTCTTATCATGAAGACAGAAAGATATAGTTATTCTATGAAGCAAGAACTTATGTTGCTCTAGTACAGCATGTTTGAAATAAAGTTCTTTCACTATTCCTGTAGACCAAATGATAGAATAAATTACTTATGTTAATGAAACCGTAGACTCTCCCTGAAGGACAAAAAGAAGATATGCTGTTTCACATGTGGTTTCCACAAACATATATCTTAACAGCTGATACAAAAAATTTTAGTAGGTAGCATTCAAAAAAATCTGGTGAATGGTCTCCAGATGAATTCATGGAAGGTGGATATCTAATCCTAATTATCATAGATTTGTTGTGTTTAATGTTTTGACAAACAAACTTTAATCTGCACTTCTATCTCCACTTTTCCACTGATTTTCACATAGTACTGGAAGGATTAGGAAAGATTCTCATAGGGTACGTCAATATACAGCTGTCTAGCTGTATGTTTTTTCAACTTCAGTGTACTATTTAGTGGTCAAAAATCCTAGGTTTTTAGATAATAGCACCCAAAATTATCAATACATTTATATTTATTCTTCATGCTGAAGCAAGCTCTCTAATTGAACTTAAGACACCAGGAGGCTGCACATGGAGATACCTACAAGACTGATTCCAGAAATAGGACCCATGATGTAAGTAATGTTATACAGTTGTGGTTCTTTGAACATCAGATGGAACAGAGGTACATGCTAGAGAAGGATTCAGAAAAGTCAATGGTCCAATCAATGGCATGCCAAGCCCAACACCCAGAAAAGGGATTTGCCAAAAACCCCGTCTGTCGTATGGTCTTATGCACATACTGCAGTGTAAAGTTTAGTGTCCCTGTAAAGTTAAGTCCAAAAGCCCCTTCAGCTCAAAATGCAACAAGATCAGTATTGTCTCTGTTCTATTTACATAAAACTGATTTTATTCATCTCAAACAGCTTTAGGTGGGATGCATCTTATGAATATAGGTTAGCAAAGACACAGCAGGACTTCTACAAGTTTAAAAGCTTTTGAAAATTTCCAGTAACAGTTTGAGGTGTATTACAGCATTTCACAGAATTTTAGTGGATTACTCTCCTGAACTCTGTTTTTAGTCTACCCAACTCTCACTGTCAAAATTCCTACAGTCTTTTAATCTGTCCCAATTACACCCTGCACTGCAGAGGTCTCTACAGTAATGCTGAAAGCATACAAATGGATAACTTTGAGAACAGATCAGGCTACACTGTCTGCACAAATACAGTATTATATTTAGGAAATCACATTTAACTGCTTAGGAACTGATGTAAGATAGACATTATACTGGTAACATAGATTAATTCTATCAAATAGGGACAATCACGTACACTTCTGCTTCAAAAGGAATAACATTAGCTATTATAATTCCTGATAATTAATTGTTGTATAAGAATTAACAAATATTCAGCTTCTTTTTAAATGTCAGTTCATTATAGGTGGATTTTGTGCAACACAAACCTGTAACACCATAATAAGTAATTCTTCTTACATAAGGAAACAGAACTGTTAACAGAACATGAAGCATACAAGCACCTTAGAAACAGAAACTTAATTTCTTCCCATGGGTGTATCACAGAGTATTTTTTTTCAGATGGCCAGTTTTTTTAATTTAAAAACCCCAAAATATTCAAAAGAAGATGCAATAAGAAACTTACAGAGATATAGTACAACAGTTCAGCATTCAGAAAGAGCTTCAATGAAGTTCTCTATTTTATAAACAAAATAGTGTAAGATGGAAGAAAAGTAATTCTACTTTCTAAAATATTACCCATTTACATTGCTTATAGATGAAAAACCCTGCCAATACAGTTCAACAATAAGTATCTCTAACTTAAATTATAAACCAATCTCCTCCTGACTGTTTCCTTTACAGATGTAGTGGAGAAGAAAAGATAGTTGAGATTTGTAACAGTGCTCTGAAATATGCTGAAGGACTTTCTTCTGTTAGGTGTATTTGCATTTTACAATAAAAATACAGAATCATCTGGAATATAAAAGCATTAAGGGTAATCTAGTTTAATCTAGTTTTTTTCAGAAGAACCTTTAACAGAAGGCCTCTCAAACCCAGCTACTGAAGGTACACTGAACATATTACTTAACATTAAGTAAAAGGTACAGTTACACTATTCAGAATACTTCATGTTAGAGTATGCTCAAGCACAATGGCCAATTTTAAAAAGAAGTAAGGTTAAACAGAGAGTCAAAAAAATACCTTTTTAAAAATAGTCTTAAAATTTTCTTCCTCCTCATATTGGCAAGTTTCAGAATCTGTCAACATCCTATTTTAATAGTTTGGAGTTTTCCTGAAATTACTGGCAAATAAAGATGTATGTGATATTTCTCATAAGTAAAAACCAAAAGGAACTCTCCCTGTTACATCATTTCTCTCCACCGACACAAGAAGACAAATACAGTATTTTTAAACTAACATTCCAGGTTTCTTAACCAGTGATAAGACTGAAAAACAAAGCAATTCCGTCGTTTTTCCACAATGTACTTCTAATGTTAACAACTCTAGGCATTAAACTTTTTCATGAACAGCCAGCACGCTGATGAAACTATTTCCCTCCAACAGCTTTCAAGCACATCAATTCAAAACCAATACAAAATGAAACAAAATAACTGACTTATCCTACAGATATATTTTCTTTTTATTTGACATACATAACACCAAAAAATAGGAAGAATCATGCTTCTCTGCTTTCCTTCTACAAGGCATTTTAAGAACAAATGTTGACAGACTTGCACGGAAAAGCAGAGTGGCAAAATTCTCTTGGCCGGATTAGGAATGGTCAGTATTCCATGTATTTCCCTGCCATGGAGTCTGAAAGGCTTCGGATAAATCCTTAAAGTAACAACTGATGCAGTACAACATTGCATCTGATTTTATGAAAGGATTTTTTCTTCCCAACAAGGCAGATAGCGAAGGCTGGCAAGATATGTGGTGTCCAAGTTGACTTGAATGAAGGGATGCTTTTAAGTTAACACAGAGCAGCTGGGTTCACAAATATACTTCTTTAAGGGCTTATGGGTTAGCTAACAGGGCTAACAATAGGCTTTATACACGCATGTGTCCATTTTTAAGCAGAACTAGGTAGGCAAAGTTATCCCTTTCCCATTTTCAGAAGCAACAATTTCCCCTGGTCAAAGTAAGTGCGTTAAATTGCTTAAAAACCTTTTTAGGGAAAATACAATCTTTTTTAAAGCTTTAACAGTAATCAAAACAACTACTTTCAGGTCATCTTGCTAATTCAATGCCTGTATTCTCTCACTGAACAAACATTGTCAGTAAGAAGGAGTAAACTGATATTTATTGATGGAAGAAGCCAGAAACAGGACTTACTGCCATTCTCTATTCCACCGAAGTGCTTAACAGCCCAACATCCAGACCTCCTGAGTGCAGGGCTACTTCTTAATCCACTGGATCACCACTGAGCTGAAAGTAGAGCATGTGCCCATGCAAACATGTTGTCCCTGTACTTAATCACACTGCTTTGTAACAGAAAGCAATAAGGTCTCACACTTGTCTTCCAAAACCAAGGTGCAGCTTATTTCTTGTAGTAGCTACTACTGTTCATTATTTTTCATTACTTCTAAGTAAGAATCTAAGTAAAAATTCTTCTTACTAACAGAATTTACAGCTTCCATTTAAGAAACCCACCAGAAAAATGGTGTTCTTCAGAGAAAGTATACTCTTCTCAAATATGAATATATTAAAGATAATTTGTAGTGTATTAAATGCTACAGGTTTATACTATTTGTCAGTAAGCCTCAAAAAACATCTGTTCAGCAATATCTGATGTATTCTCTGTGGGATATTGTCAACTTCATTACTTGTATCTCTGTCTTAAGAACAAGAAGCTGCCAGTGCCTTACCACAAGAAACAGTCATCATTCAAAGCTGCAAAGAGAACAGACATGAGGGGCTGTATCTGCTACTTAAAATGTGACAGCTGCTGGAGTGCTTTCCCTATACAGAGAAATCTGACCGTAAAGCAATTATCCAAACTCTCTGTTGAAATTTACAGTATTGAAATCTACAGTATTTCTGTAGAAATAACTAGTCCAGAAGAACTGAAAGCAATCTTTCTGAAATAGAGATTGCAAAAATGGTTCCTAAGCTTTGTTACCACTTTCATCATCTCTGAAAAAAGCCTGTCTTGTACGTTTCCCCTCTAACACCCCAGGCAATGCTTCTCACAGTTCCTACCTACTGAAGACTCTTACAGCGCTACAAGACTTGGCAAACTTGTAAGACACCATTATCAATAAAACCAAATTTTTGCAATTTCTCTTGCAGGCCTTTCTTTTCTAGCAGTAGCTGCATCATACCATTGGAAGCTTTATGGCTTTGAAGTTTCTGCTCTAATCTGCTGTTGGCTGTGGTAGTACCTTATCTTTACTCTTCCCAGCTGTCTCTTCCTGTCACTGTTTTGACTTCAGAAGTTATTAGCCATACTTTGTCTCTCCTTAGCCTATATGACTCTTCATAAAACATACGGTTGCTTGTAGTGATGGTCACAAATTAAAAGGAAGAAAAGAAGCAATGTAACAGCAACACAAGTACTCTGCAGGTCTCAACTGACAACTGCTGCTATAACATAAATAATATTTTATGGCCTTTAAGATTGGTGAGGAGGGGGAAGGAGAAGAAACCACAAAAAAGTTCTCCACTAATACAAAACATCTTCAAGAAGCAGGCAGAAATATATCAGAAGACATGCTGGTACCTTTTATACAACACCAGACTACTCTGTCTGGTTTTATGTAATGAGAAGTTCAGATAACCTAGATGCGTATGATAGCTGAAGAACAACTAGCTCAAAATCAATGAACCAAGTTCTTACAAGAATATTCTAGTTGTCCATTGATTAAGTCTTATCCTTTGTTTAACTTTAAATTAGCTGTTTCCCTTTCCAAATTAAAGTATGCTGATGTCTTATTAATGGCACGTATTAATTGGACTGCTCTAAATACAGAGTGAAAAGATGAAGCTCAGCTGAAGGGGTTATCACAGACAGCAAATTACCGGTAAAATGTGGCCATTTTATGCTACACTTGCTGGAAGCTTTTCTGTGCAATGATCTGTTTCCGCACAATGTTAAAAAGTGTAGTTTACAGGACCCTAAGGTTTAAAGGTACTATCCTATAGAAAGCATACATTATGCAAGTCAGAATACAGATCCAGGATTATTCCTTTAATTCTATGTAATGTGCTGTTTCTTAGCTTTTGAAACCCCTCCCCTAGGTTCATGTGTTTTCTTTAACACCGTACCTACCTAAATAGCATCAAGCTAAAATTTAGTAGAATGCATGTGAAACAAAGGTGCTATAATATTACCATAGAAAATTTGGCAAAGAATTTTAAATTACTCAATAGGGAGACTTTACAACATTCACCTCCAGAAGTCAAAATTTAGTCAGTCCTTCCATGGAGTAACAATATAATGGAAGTTATAGCAACATCAATAATATTAAACAGTATTTAATATCAATAATATTAATCAATAATATTAATCAATAATATTAAACTAGTAATTTTATAAACAAGCATATCTTACAAAACTGAACTCTCTAACAAAAAGGAAAGTAACTAAGCAAGAAAGAATAGTGATATGAAGAGTAAATGCAGAGACACCTAAATCTGACATTCAAAGCAAAATTATTGCATGTGGGGGAATGTGGCATGGCTGGGATGTAAAGTTTAGGCAATGTACATCATATTTTAAGTCTAAGGACAAAATGGTTCAGGAAACAATGACTGGAATGAAAGGCTCTGCAGCTGGCAAATATAATTAACCTTCCTTATGTATACCAGCACAGAAAACAGGTGGAAGACTTAAACCACTTTGGATTCAAATCAAATATTTTTCCACTAACTTCAACTACGTACATACCAAGGTGAGACAAAAAAAGGGATGCATGCAGCACCATTGCTCAACTTTAGGTCATTGTTTCTTTTTTTTTTTTTTTTTTCATTTATTATGGCACCCTCCCAAACACTTTGTGCATCATTTACTATTAGTAATTTATCTTTGTAAGTAGAATTCCAAGATTGTAAATAAAAGAATTTTACAAAGAACATAGCAGATATAATCTAACCACATTTCCTAGGCTGTTTAGCCAATAACAGAATAGCTTGTGGGTCACAAACAAATAATATTAATTTTAATATGCTTAATGGAAAAAAAAATTATGCAAGGAAGAACACTTTTACTCTGAGGAATGCACATATATGGCTTTCAGCCAAATACTGAAACTGTGCTAACCAAAAAAAGCTACACAAGTCAAGTTTTATTTACAACACATAGTAAGAAAATCAATCAAAAAATAAAAAACTTGCATAGCATGTCTGTCCAATGTTCCCTGGTTTATGAGAAATGGAAGGTATATGCATCCCTGTTTACACCACCAGCTAATAAAGGTATCTTCTGCTGCCTACAATTGCTTAGACTGTCAGGTCTGTAAATAAGCAAAACTTCAAAAAGAGCCATTATTGTTGCAAAACCATTGGCCAATATGCATAGTAAGAGCACAGGCATTTATATTCATTTCACCCCAAGAACACAGTTTCAGTATATTTCCACTGTAGATGAGTCACGATGAAATTAAAATCAAAACCCTCTGAATGACAATCAAGATTTTTCCTAAGAGTTTAATTGGCACTTTTCAATTTGACTCATAAGAATCTTAAAACAAAGAGGTAAACAATCGGAGGCCTGGTGCTCTTACTGTCTCTTTCACACTAACATTGCTGAAGAAAAAATAAATAATAAAGCTAGGGTGTGTCTGACCCTCATCTTTTTCACTCTCCTTTTCTCTATTGTAAAAACAACTCAGAACTATCCATAATGCTGGAAGAACAAGGAGTATTATCTTTACAATAGCTTATCATTATCATGAATATTTTCATAAAGGCAGAGGAAAAAACTGACAGGTCTTAATGCGGCAAAGCTGTCACTTTTTAATACTTTCTAATAAAAAAGAAAAAACAAGAAAAAACCTACAGATTTTACCATTAAAATCAGATTTTAATTTTGTTTGTAGTTAACTATTTTGTAAGTCTTTAAGAAACAAGTCCTAGGTAGAAAAAAACAGTCCAAACTTGCATATCTATCCTGATGGGAAAGGCATTTGATTCCAGCAACTCTTCTCAAAAGAGTATAAAAATGCAACCTTAATTTAATGCCACAAGATTACCGGGACCACAGTGATGAACTATGCATCAAAAATAGAAATTAATTGTGTTAGGAGGTTCTAAGAATATTTTAAGATTAATCATCCTCTTCATTCACCCAGAGAGGTCAATCTACTCAGCTTTTGCTCTTTATGTCCCAAATGTGCAGTTTACACATCAAGAGGATAAACCACCTGCTACAGTAGGGATGATAACAAACACTGATTTCTGTCAGCATTTTGGTTAATTATGTTACATTCCAAGTTTAAAAAAACAGCAAGGACATCATACGTATGAAGACAGTTGTAACTGAGCAGTTCGTGAAGACATTGGTTGCAATTTATTTTTGTTATTTTTTTAAATGCTTTATTACTTTTAAATTAAAAAGCTGTTTCATTATATAACTTCTGTACTGAATCTCTAGAGCCTTTATAATACCACTGTTAAACATAAACAGCCTTTTTCTAATTGCTTTTAAAAAATGAATTCACCTTCTTTAATTTCTCTTAGAATTGATGGCAACTATAAAAACATTTATGAAAAGAACTCAATTTGTGAAGCCATCTCCTAAAAGTGAACCACCTCATCAGAGCACTGTCTGCCAAAATAACTATAGCTCTGTACTGAAGCAGCCATGGATTTCTACTGAATTAGGCTGCTGGTAAGACCTAAAATGTAGAAATAAAACATACTTGAGAAGGACCTGCACATTGTTTGCAAAAGAACAGAGGAAGGCAATAACAGAAAATACTATCTTTTGAGATCTACCTCTTCCTTAACTGTAATTTTATAAACCTTGCTCCAGGTTTTTGCTGTTTGGAGATAAAAGCAATATATGCTATTCCAAACAAAGCAGAAGAGGAATAACATAAAATGTAAAAATATTTTTGTACTTCCTATAAATGCCACACTATAAAGCCAAATAATTAATAAAAATTGCTGATACTGACCAGATCCTCTTCAATGAAGAAGTAATTCCCAGTTTAGGACAGTGTATCGTATATTGAAGCCTGCTCTACATAAGTCTATTGAATCAAATAGAATTTAAAAACTAAGTGCTGTTCTAACTTAACTTTTATATAATTATACAGACATATATATGAATAATACGCTCATTCCAACTGAAATACTTTGGAACTAGATTAAACCAGTGCAAAATAAATAGACACACACAAACACCAGGAGTTAATTAAGAGTTTTCCCCCCCACAGACAAGCTCTGGAAGCATATTTTACATCCATATATCAGAAACCACAGACATTCATGATCAGAATTACCATTCAAACTAATTGTCAAGTACAGAGATTGTATAATTCCCAACAATATTTTTTATCATAAGTAATGTATAGGACTACATCCAAGCTGACAGTTGTTAATGATTAAATTACATAGAGATTTTAAATAAATTATATGAGAACTAAACAAGGAGATGCTTAAGTGCCTTTGTAACATTAACAAATAAATACTCATCTACACCCATGGCAAAAAGAACCATGTGCCTACCTACTACTCACAGAAAACTGGCTTCATTGCAAGCAGGGACTTAACTTATCAAGGGTTCTGCTTGATATTTCTAACTTTCCATGTTTATTTTTCAAGTTGTCTTACAGCTCCTGGCTAAGGAAGAAGACTACAGTTGCTTCTACATTTAAAATGTTTATCTAACTAGCCCCAAAAAGCCAGCTTTCCTAGAGACCTGTTTCTAGATGAGAGACCTCAAGTTACGTGTAATGTCCCTCCACAAAAATTATTCAACGCTACAGTCCACAAGAGTGTTTATAGGCTAAATGAGCTTTAAGAGAGTCTCAAAATCTTCCCTTCATCAGAAATTACAGCTACAGTATTACTGGCTTCTAGGAAGCACAAACTTTTAATGTTTATAAAATGTCTAGTGAAAGGAAAACCAGTATCTGCTAAGCAGTTTCATTCTGTTAAACAGTATAATTAAATGTATTCATTTCTTGTGCTTTTTATGTCAAGTATTTGGTGATTGACAAAGCTAATAGCCAGCTTAGGGTTGGACCACAGATTCACTTTAGGGGTAGCTATTCCAGCTGACATGACAGCAATACCACTTCAAAGTTCCCATTACTGCCAGAGGCTTCTGGCCCCTTGATTTATCAATCAGGCTCCTTGAGTTAAACTAATGTTTAAATGAATCCAGTTCATTTTCATTAAAACAGGACAGGGTGCAATTCCACGGACAACAGTCGCAGAGAGAAGTGACATTCCCTGGAATGACAGCGGCAATGGGAAGAGATGGTCTTCAGCCTGCACATTTATAAAAATCTCAACTTTCCTTCTAAAACCAGTATATTCCAATCTCAGAGACGCTGCACAGAGAAAATATGGACAAGTGTAAGAGCCCCAAAAGCTTCACTACCATGCAGTCAAGGGTTGAAGCTGTGGTATGGCAGTGTAAAGTTTCTGCTATATCATCACTTTTATTTTTGTATTTTTAACAACTGTGGGTACTTAATTCATGATTAAAAAAATAGGTATTGTAAATAAGGTAAGCAGACACTGAGAAGCTGAAATCTAAGTGCAAGTGGAAGTGTACTCTACAAACCTGTGCTTAGTTCAGTTGAAATTATTAGAGAGTATGCTTTTTGACAGAGTACTTATAGTGCTGGAATCAAGCATTTAGCAGTTCATAATTAAGATATAATTGGAAAAATATGACTTCGGGTGTCTGAGAGATGGGGTTTCCAAGAAAGGGGAGCTCAGGTTTCTAATACTGATATGGTAAGATTAATTTCCACAAGCAAAAAGACAGCAGATATTATTTTCTGTGATGATTAATACTATTATTTTGTTGCTATGTATTCATTTAAGTAGTCTAATAAGTTATTAAGCACAGATACCTGTCAGTCTATGTGGCTTTAAAAGCACCAGTATTTACTGTCACCGAAACATTCGCATGCATCAAGCAGTTCCTTATATTAGACAGGGCTTGTTTTTATTATGCTGATAGCCTAAGCCAAACACATTAGTAAAAACAGCTGTGGAAAAAAAAGAGGCAGGGAAGAAGCCTTTAACACAGAAAGCAACACAGTGCTATCTTTTATCCTTTATCTTTGCATGAACACCATACTGTCAGACTTCTCTTTCTCATCTTTGATGGGGCACAGCTTTAACCAGTGGAGCCAGACAGTTTGCTTCAAGTGCCCAGTAGCTGCCATCAAAGGCTTTCTGGGTCAATGAACTGTATTCACTGCAGTGAAGCTAGGATGTGCACAGAAATGAAACAAAGGTGCAGGGTTTTCAAGATAGCAACACATCTCAGCACAAAGATAACAGTCCAGTACGGTCTTGCAAAGCCTGAAGAAAAGTTTTCAAATGGCGACTTTTGACCTAATGAAAGATAACCACAAACTAAATTACTGTTTGGATCTTCTAGTAGAATTTCACCCCAAGAATTTCACCTTCTACTCCTAAGAATATTCTTCTGAGTAGAACAAAATAACTTCATTTCAGATGCAGTGCTGACATATGCAGTTCACCTCGTTTTGATGGCTCATAAGTAAGGGAACAGATCCCCTATGGCAGTTATCTAAATACCATAGCCTCCTCATCTTCTCAAAATGTCGCTTGTTCCAATCTTAACCTCAAAAAACCAAGTGTGCTTTTAATTGAATAACTCGGGGTGCTAGTACTCTGGACTGCAAAATTGCCAAGCCATTCGGACAAAGTTCTTTTCATGCATTGACTAACATGTAAAGAAAACACTTAAATAAGAGGTAGTATACTGAAGAATACTGAATCTCACATGCCCTCTGTTAATCAGAGATTGATTAAGTTGGCTGAAAAGGAACAATTGAACAAATGAAATGGAACAGTTCTATACTCAAATTCAAGGTGTAGTGGAGGATACACTACAGTGATTCTATTTCATTGCATTGTGCACTTCCACACTGCTTAAAATTTCTTAGAATAAATCAGATCGTATTTTGTTTCTTGGTAAAATAGTAAAGATGAATTATAATGAGAACTTTTAGCTTAATTCACCAATATCTGATGCTTAGACTAGTTCTCACTTAAGAAAAGGTGGGAAATGGAGTAATATGGCAAGACGAGCTTTAGAGTAAGTCTTGCCAAAGGACCTATTTCTCTTCTTTCTCCATTGGTCTGACCACAGGGATGGTATCTCACAAGTATGTGACTATGGTTAAGTTTTGGAGGAAACTTATTAAATAATTTGGTATATTTCAATGAAGAAAATTCTACATACACTAAAAAAAAAAAAAAAATTGCAACCTGTATCATTGTACTTAATATAATTGATTATTATTGGACACACAATAGCGGTTGACACCAAAATACATTTAAAACATTAACCCTCCATAATGTTTCTTTCTGTTCTTCTAAAAAACATCAAAGCCTTCACATAATTAAAATGTCCAACTTTAAGCATGTGAACAGATCTGCCAGCAGTGTTCACGCAGTCGTGCCTAAGCGTATTTAAACAGCCTGCTGAGTGTGTGTCTTTGACATTTACAATTAAATTCTGCCTTGGAGCGCGCTGAAGTTTTGCTCTGAGCCCCACAGCTGGACCAGAATTCCACTCCTACAATTCCAGATAAGGATTTCAGGCATGTGGTCTGATTACATTTAAAAAACCCTACACTCTATATTAAAACAATGTAGAGTTTTAAGCATGACATGAACCTGATTATTCAAACTATTATGCCAATGTACATTTGCCTCTGAGAAATACAGGATGTTGAGCTCTATTAGTTAACTATAATAGAAAAGCTTCAAACAGCAAACATTCTTATGTGAATACTGAATGTCTGTGCACATATTTCTTACACAAGATTTCCAAACTCATCTTCCCTCTTTTTTGCATGTAGTGCACAGAGTTATGATAAACATTATTTAGGTAATGTGTATATAAAGATAGTGTGACAGATTCTACAAGAAAAAAGGATAAATGTTATAATTGCTCAAAAACTCCTTGCAATGTTGCATGTTTTCTTCTTCTATGGGCACTTCTTTTTCAGATATAATTTTCTTATGGACAGCATGTAATACAAAAAAAAAAAACCAACAAACAAGAAAATACCAGAGGAATCTTTGCAACCATCTAGACACTGTAGGAAGAAACACTTATAGAAACACCAGTTGATTAATTTTGATCTGTCACTGAATGTTGGTAAAGGAAACTACTGAAAAAGACTAACATTCCCTCAAAAATAAACAAATATCACATAATAGCTGAAATACTACACAAGATTCATTAAATGCATTAAGTATATAATATATAGTGTAGCAAGTATTTTGTTAGCAGCTTCTGTACTTGTAGTATTACTTCTTGTAATCTCCATCAGAAGGAGCACCATTTAAAACTTCAGTCTGATTATAGACTTAGAGAATAAAGGCATATATTACTCAGCAATATACTGAATGGGTGCAGTTAATGGCTTTGTAAATGGATGTCTCAAAAGTAATTTTTGCATTTCACCTAATGTGCTTCAATCAAAATGACCTTTATCTTATCCTAATTACTTCTGAATGTTTTTCAGTTTACAGATTTAAAAAGAATACTTCTGGGAAACATAAAAAATAGGCTTGCAGGTCTTTTAAAGTAAAAAAAAAATAAAAAAATTGTTTTCACTAAGAAAAAGAAACACTAATAGATCTAAATGCCACATAAATCAGTTTGCTGATCACAGAATAAAATGTATATAGTATAAAATGCATGTACTCTTAATGCTTTCCTAGACTTGTGAAAAAGTAACTTTGAAAATTAGAATTCTTACAGAAAGCATCTTCTCATATCTGATTCTTAAAAATCAAACTGAACACAATCTGTGAGACTGGTTTTTGGCATTTATAAATTTAGAAAGCAAAAGCCTATCCAATTTAAGGAAAACTGCAAAAGCAATCAACCTGAAATCTATTAAATTTATTGCAAGTCTTTGTAATAAACTCAAAATAAATGTTATTGGGCTCGAGAAAACATACATTCACAATGATTTTTTAAATCTGTTCTATAATAGCATGCAGAAGTGTGCTGAATTAAGACACCTACTCATGGAGCATTTAAGGAGTTTTACAGAGTTCTGCAATTACAGATTCCAAAATACAATTTTAATGTAGCAAGTGCATGAATATGAAGCTCACAAATCATTTTAATAGAGAAGGAAATTATTATGCAACATAGTAGACCCTCTGTATGAATTTTAGCCATATTTCAAGGAAAACTCTTCTCAGTTTGCTACCCAAAAAACCCTGTTACTTATGCATCATCAAAATTCTTTCTAGAGAGCAGCATTTTAACCGAGTGGAGCCGAAATCACTCATCTAACTCAGATGCAGATTGAAAAAGCAGAAATAAAATGGGAAGAAGTGTAGGATTTTTATTTATTCTCAGTTCAGCCTGTGCCTTTCAGAATTGCAGAAGCCTGAATAAATGAATAGAATATGAATGAACTCATGTATAATTTTACAATTACTGGCCACAACTTCATACAAGGTAGCATTTCCATTTTCCTTTTATGTTAAGAACATTTTTGTAGACAACTAGAGAAATATGAACATTTAGCAAAACCCTGGATACTTTCATTCTTTTATTTTAAATCCAGTTCACTTGGAACTTCAGTTGATTAACTTTCATTCTCTTTAAGGTATCCTACAAGATTCTTGATTAATTCCACCTAAAAAACCCATGCTATATTTTCCATAACAGGTCTATGCAGTATTTTGAGGGAAATGAAATTCTGCGATACCTTTAGAATTCAGTATGTGGATAGGCATCACAGTTCATAAGTGGCCTCCAGGTTCACAAAAAGGTTCTGTCCTTTACAACTGAAAACAGTGAAAAGGATAAAAGTATCCTCATATAATGAGTAAGAAAGTGCATTTAAAGTATTCAAAAATCTGACGGTCCATGAAAACCTGTTAAAAGAAGCTACTAATTCAATTAATCAGTATAGGTTATGCACATTAGGACAACTATGTTTCACATGAGAATTTAAATTTGGATTTCAAAGGCCTGAGCATGTAACACCCAATGAGTCAGAGTTTGGCTGAATCAATTATTTCTGAATAAATTATTTCTTTATTTAGGTCTAACTTAACATTAAAATCTGTATCATCTATATCAAAACCAAAACAAACGACAAACTCACCTGAGCACTTTGACCTATTCATAGCTAATTTCCTACAGTGGCAAGTCCATATGATAGTTAAGAACTGAAAAGTGCGAAGTGGCAGACTGATAAAATCGGTGAAACAGCCAAGGAGCCCATGTAAATGCATTCCTCATTGGGTGCAACACACTGCAGGTGGCAGTGGCACTGCATTTTAGGCTGACTTGAGTCCAGGATGTTTTAGCCTACCACATGTGTCCAATGAGCTTTCCAGCAGCAGCTGTGCAAGTTACTACTTCTCTGGCTCTCCATCGTCAGAGGCTTCCCTTACACCGAGCAGAAGGTGTATATTTACTGTTGAACCAGAATGCACATTCAATTTCCTTGGCTACATTAAAAGCTAGTTGTAGTACTCCATTGATTTTAAACTTACAAATTAGGTAAACGGAATTACATGAGACAGCTTTTAATTTCTTTGATACCAGTCAAGTTGCTAAATAAATATATATCCTTCATTTTCTCTCTGAAAAGATACTTACAGAGTGTTCAGTTTTCCTGCAGATACGGAACAAGTGATATTTCAATTCTCTTTAACAAAAATAGTGCAACTTTCTAAAAACCCAAATATGTTTCTTAACGCTATAGTAAACATTGCTGGCACGTGGCCCAGTTTCTGACGAGCATATAGCATACATCTGTTTTGTCCACTGTTTTGGGCCAGTTATCTTAAGCAATAAGCAAGAGCTACATACAATTTTAACAAACTATTTCCCCAAAATGAAGATGCTTCAGTCTGCAAAGCTACTCTCAACCTCATTTAAAGAAATTTTTTTTTGTCCTTATGTCTCTAATAATCCAGACCTAATTCCACCATAACTGTAAATTGATAAAGCAGTCAGAAGAAAAATATGGAAATGATGCTTTTCAAATGCAGCCAAAAGCTATCCTCTGTATCTTCTTAACATAATGGTAAGTGGGAAATAATGAGGAGGAAAGACCTCCCCACCCTCAGTTTCCCTTTACTACAAATATTTTCAAGTATGAAGATGTACCTTTCCACTACCCACTCACTAGTAATCTCATTGCCCAGACCATCTCCTGCCTTAAGTAGGATTCTGCAGGAGATCAAGTACAGGTGGAGAAGGCATTTTCAGAATTCTCCTGGCAATTTTCACAAAATAACATGTCGTTATTACAAAAATACAAAATAAAACACAAAAAACCATGAAGAGATTATCATAGCAGGTGTTAATTAAATTTTTGCAAATAAAGTTTAGACCTTTAGACCCCTAGTGCTAAATTTAGTGAAGGGTAGATAGTCTTGTCCTGATCTGAAGAATCACACTAGCTACACAAGGTAGCTAGGTAGAAAGCAACTTATATAAAAGATACCATCTGCAAATATTTACCAAAACTCCAACATCTGAGATATTGACAATTTGCTGTTCTACAATCAAACTTCACAGAATGTAGTAACCCCAGATATTTAAAACGTAATGGTACTATAACAATACAATCGGACAGATGACTACATAAAGAATCTAAAGACAGAATTAACACCACAAACTCATATGGTGCCTAGTTCAAATCAATGGCCACAGTTAACAGGGATCTTATATTCCCTCTCTTCCACTCTGTTGCGTACATGCCCATGGGTGGGGATGCCCCCATGGAAAAGTTTAATCAGACCTACCTCCACAGGCATTTATAGACACTAGTGGAAAAAGATGCCAGGTACTGGGCAGCAAAATAGCCACTACTTACTTGATGTAACACAGATACAGTCAAACCTCCAAACAATTCTATTTTTCTGAGACATTCTTAGGTATTTACCTCTATTTGCAGAACAAAACCAAATTTCAAAGGCTTGACAGTCACCATGAAATGAATTCTAATCCTCCTGCATGCCATCAAATACATTAATCTCTATTGAGAATATGCAGGCTACTCCAAAAATAAAAATAAATATAATTCATAAATTATAGCCATGCAATCTCATGAAGTGCATTCATAAAAAGTGATTCAGAAAAAATAACGAACAACTGAAATGAACAACTCAGTTTAGCTCAATCACAAATTATGGGCTTAACACAGACTCTGGAAGTGATTCTTGACCAATATTTGACTAGATTTCAGTAATGGTTTCTTCAGACTTAAAACACAGACACACTCTATCATTTCACACTTCTCTATGCAGAAAATACCCAGGAATTTTCTATCACTTCCCTCTGAAATTCCTCAGTCACTGTGTTAGGAACATGGACACACCACATTTCAGCATTTCAAGGATGACCTGAGAATCAGCAATACTCCTCTGGCAGCTATTTCTATATGATGCCTGGGATAGCAGACCAGTTTTTTCAGTCATCTCTGGGGAGATGCACTCACCCCGAGACAACAAAGCATCAAAGGGGCTTATGCAGCAGGGCTGCTGAAATGGGTCCTATTTAACAAAAAAATGGGATCCAGTTGATATACAGAAGAAATGCTACCACTTATCTGAAGGAGGTTATTTGGTGCTTACTTTGGTACCACTTCTTGAAGCTAGAGGTGGAGAAGGCTGCTGCCAGGGCTGCAAGCCTCACTTGGTGCGGCAGAGGGTTTCCATAACTCCCTCGCACTGCTGACGGACCAGCAGCACTGGCCCGGCTATGTATCTCATGGGGAGCAACTCACAGGGCATTAACTACAGCGGGGGGCACAGGCAGGCACTTGCTTTTCTGGAAAAACAGCAGGGACCAACCGCAGTTCTTCAGAAAGCCAGAAAAGCTGCAAAAGCTTTAGTATTTTACAGCAGACTGCTAGGTATTTTTGTCACAAGCTAACGTATAATCAGTGCTGATTTGACACACTCACAGCCCTGTGCACTAGCCCTCAGAGGAAAGATCTGGCAGCTTATTCTCGAAGATGCACAGTTAACTCCAGCCTACATTTTATGCAAACTGCTTTTCCTTACAGAATATTCATATTCAATTTAATAGGAAACTGCAACGCTTCCACACAGTTCTGTTAACACCCATCAAATTTAATAGAAGTATCTATACTTTGCATGAATCTCTACAGAATGGCTCAACAGAAGCTATGGAAAAGAATGCTACTATTGTGTTGCTTGTGGCATTTGAGCTTCACAGAAATTGCTCAGTATCCTGTTCACCTGACTTGCAAGGTCAGTTCCACAGTCAGCTCTGTGGGGCTGTGTAACAGGTACGCCTGGAAGAATCTTCAATCTGCTATCACAAACAACAATCTAACTGTTGAATTTTCTGTGCTAATGATCCTTTCTCATTGACATACATTGGATAAGTGTTTGAAAGAGAAAGAACTACTTTGGGTTTTTCTTTTCAAAATGGTGAAGCCTGAGATTTAGCTTCATTGAACATAGGTTCTTGCTTTGATAATAAGTCATTCCCTGTGCTCCTTCCACATCAGTGAATGCTTGTCATTTCAGTGCAAAGTATTTCATATCTAAGCATCGTATCCTCACCTACAAATGATATTAAAAGGCAAAAATTGAATACTTGATTTATTTCTTTTTTTAAAAAAACAATAAGCAAGTATGCAACAAGGAATCCAAGAATCAGTTTTAAGATGCATGAGTTGGCTTGGACACATTATAAAAAATTGTTACATGTTTTAATTCATTGTATGTATATATATACACACAGATGTACATACAATATTATTAATAGTTCTTTAGAGAACCCCACTTTGCTGCTTATATTATTGCATTACTAACCATGAACCTGAATCTGAATCTTGAAAATCTCACTTTCTCTGAAGGAAACTTCAGAGCATTGTTAGTAAGAGGATAAGGACATACATGTGTATCTACAATGTAAGGATTCCTTCTCACCCTCAAGACTCCTTCAGTTAATGCTTGTGTAGCAAAAATTGGCTACAACAGAAAAATGTTGAAATTGTGTATCTTCTATAAACAGATGTCAAAGTCAGGAATTAAGGATCAAGTATGCCCCTAAATCCTGACTAAATTGTATCAGCAGTAAGCAGCATTCAAGGTTATGTTCAGATTGAATTCTAACATTCAATTTCTACATTGTGTTTGTGTATCTACAGTGTGTCTAATCCAACTACATAGCAGGTTTAATTAAAAGGCAGATTTTCTCCTTTCATGCCCTCCCCCTTTTAAATCTAACAAACTCAGTACCCCAATCCCAACTCCAAGTTGAATCAATACATGCTGTAGCATCAGATAGCCTTTCCCTTTTAACTGAAAAGTTTTTTTTCCATTTCCTGTCCTAAATATCTCTGTGGTACACTAACAATCAACCTCATTCTAAAAGCTGATAAACTAGTACACTTACACACACACACACACACACACACACACATATATATATATGCAAAATACGTATATGAACAAATTCCTTACAATTTGTTCACTGAATCAGTCTGGAGCCAAAAATAAAATTAAACCTTTTATCGCAAATCAGAAAATAAAGATTTTAAAATGCTAATTAACAATAGCGTTCCTGAAAATAAGAAGGAAAAAATATTAACTTCTGGGGGGAAATTTGAGAGACATTAAAGCATAATAAAAGATAGATTAAGTCTTGCATACTGATAATACGGCTGAGGTCAATATCATGCACATGTTTGAACAGTCAAGCAAGTAAGTTATGAAGGAAAATATTTTATGATTCCATATCCCGGAAAACTGAAAATGGTAGTGTGCTGAATGAACTCTAATAACACGACATGGCATGATTGTTAGTTTCTGTAACTTTATTATTCTGCCACATCTAAATGTGGATTCTGCCCTTGCCTGACAGGATTCTGCCCTCTCTTCCTGAACTTTAAGAAGCCCCTTGGTTTCTTTCACATCTGACTGTAATAATTCTCCTCATACCAAAATCCTTACTATCTTACTTTTAGCAATCCCTCAACAAAGAGTGCAATCAAAAGCTGTATTTCCTTGCCTGGCTGTTGACAGTTAAGACAAAGGAGTTTTGTTCATTTTGCAGCTAGCCAGAATTTCCAGAATAAGGTTATAAAATATCTGCTCCTTGGATTTTCTTACCCCTAGCGAGGCACCACACTTTTTAAAATGTATGCAGGATAACAGATGCTGCCCTCCTCCCTTTTTATTACTACCCACACTCACTGAAACTCAGTTGCAGCAAAGCACCCCCATATACTCTGAAGCTAGACCTGTGATTGCAGAATTTTTGGTAACACCTAGAAAACTCCTTCAAGATTGGAACCTCACTGAACCGGGCACTGTGCAAACATACTGGAAGTCATGATTTTTTTTCACAGTTATTGTTAAGTCTTTTCATAAAAATACACCTTTATTGACAAATATTCAGCTGGATTCCTCAAAAGCAAAAAAAAGTAAAAGTCATGTAGATGCAAAACCAAGACACTGTTTAATCTTGCACCTTTTAATTATTGTAAGCAGGTCATCAGATTAAAATTAAGTACATCTTGATAATCTTCACAAGCTTGCTTCCAAATAATTTAGAGTATTACAGAATAAGGTAATCTAGAAACTGGCATTGTAGAGCATTTCAAATACAAATATTTATAAAGTTGGAAATAAAATTTCAATGTTTCTGAGCCAGAAAATAAAAGGAGGGATCTGTCAAAGCTGCAAAAGCTAGTTGATCCCCAAATCTAAGTTTTGAAGAGAGGTAGATTGAAATTTCAAGATATCACTGATCAGAATAGTGTGCATACACTTTTACTGTATTGCTATACTTTTTTTGTTCTGACTCTGCTCCATGTTATAACACCTTTCATGTAGGATAGATTGTTGTTGGCAATAAGGAAACACAGAACCTGATTTTTTTATTCCAGCATTAAACCAGAAATATCTGCTAAGTGTCTTTTAAAATCCATGGTTAGAAATCCTATTTATAAAAAAACACTGTTTGAATATTATAATTGAGTTTTTTAAGGTTCTTCCAATTAAAAACTGCAGAACAAAATATTACTAATGGAGTGTAAATTTGGAAATAAAAATCTGTTTTTCTAGCAGGTCTCAACACAGGGACTGGTAATGACCATCAGTACTTAGAGAAGTAAAACAAGGAAAGCTTTTCTAAATGTGATTTCTCTGACAGAAGATGGAAGGTTTTGAATCTCTCTTTTTTCACGCATTCCCTTATAGTTGAGCCTCTCTACAAGGCAACGCTAAGACTCAGGAAACTTAAATAATTTTTTTTTTAAAAATCGTCTTGTTCCATTACATTTGTAAAGGCTATTTAAACAACCTATTTATGACATACTCCTACACAGATATTTTAAAGCCTTTATAGTTCTGCAGAAGTGAGAACTTTGTCTGTGACAGCTACAGTGACAGAAAGAAACAGAAAGAACATGCTGTACTGTTTGATTCCATGCATGTTGGCCAATAACTTAAAGCAGAAACTGCAAAACACACTTTCTGGAAAAGATAAAAGTTCAAGATCCAAAATAAAAATTTTCTTTTTCTGTAGGAGTAGTATTTGAAGGGTTGCTGTCAAGGTTTTTATTTTTTTCCTGCCAAATGCTGGATCCCAGCTCCTTCCCCAAAATAGTCCTGAGCAACATCCTCCAGATTGTTTGACAGAATCAAAGCCTTGCTTCAGCTTCTTGCTGATTCCTAAAGCCTCCTTCACAGAACAAACTTACTTTCAGATTCTCAGTTATCCTGAGGTAGCTAAGTTATTCAAGTCAATCAAACTGAAATTAAAAATACTTTTAAAAAAAAGCATTTTCCTCCTAAAATAAGCTACACAATAAGAAAAATATGTATATTAGTTACTGTTAAAGCTATTATGAACAAATCGTCTGATGCTAATAGGTGTAGCTGGTGTGTAATTATCAAAAAGATTTCCTATTCATTTGAATAAGACAACTGCTAAGAAGATGCAAATTAATATTCAGTTACCCCTTTAGAATAAAATATTGTTAATTCCTCTTTTCTTCCTTAGCACTATTTTGGTTTTTACCATCACAATTGATCATAAGAAATAATTTAATTCTCCTCAGTTGAATACTGGGTTTGGGTGTGGTTTTTCTTTCTTTTTTTCTTTTAAACTTTCATTTTTCCCCTAGTATCTTAATGTTTTGGTTCCTTTTCTTTTTCTCTTTCTATAAACTTTTTTTTTTATTTTTTCAACTCATTTCAACAGAGCTATGAATGTTTTTTAAGGAAATTCCATTCAGTCTCCACGTTCAGCTAGTCTGTGGGAAAGAAAAGTATGACCAGACCAGATTACTGAAAAAAATGCAGCCCATTCTTAAAAAAACCCATGGTTTGAATAAAAATTACTGGCATTAATATTAAAACACACTTAATTAAAATAGAAATAGGAATGGAAATGTTTTATTTCCTGTTGGGAACAGGACACTTTCCCTGCTGAAAACAGATAATGTTTAAAAAACAGCTTATCCTTTAAACAGTATACAATGTAGACAACGCAAGAACTGTGTACCAATATACTTGTATACCCCCTATGCATCTACAAGGGCACCTAGGAAGTATTTAACATAGAGAACATTTTTTTCCTCTCATCTGGCCTATGGGAGAAATAATTTAACTTTTTAATGTTATTTTGTGTATGGGGCCAATGCTGTGTATGTGGGGGTGGGGGGAAGCCTCAACCATATAAATGAATCTGTGTACTTCAAATGGGCTAAGAGTCATAAATGATTTTATTACATAGTATTTTCTGGCTCACCCATTTGTTTCCATTATCTTGCTGCAAGAACCAATTTTTTTGCTGGAGAATAAGTGTTAACATTAATTACTTAGGCTTTTTCTTTCTCAAAACTGAGTTATATTCCCTTAAGATTTCAAGAGCATCCACCAGAATAGTGGTGGACTGCTGGTATCCTGCGTTGTTCTGCAAGGCGGCCGAGGGAGGAAACCATGGCCCAGTGCAGTCAGGACATCTCCTGATGGTTCACCCATCCTTCTGCTCACTGTGCTGGGGCTTGCCCTTGCCACAGCAAGAGGGTGTGGTGTGTACAGGAAGTTTAAACAGTTTAAACAATTTCAGAGACAATATGTTGCTTAAAGTCTCAGTAGTCAGAAATTTCATGCACACCAAGAAAAAAAGGAAAAAAAAAGAAGAAGGGTGGTGTACAGCGCTTGTCAGGGCAAGAGATGGCAACCATACCTTAGGTACTGAACTTACCTACACCCACCACCAGATCCCCCTCTCCTCAGGGCAACCCTGTTCACTTGCCATATACATGGACAATGTATATCCATATTCTTTTCCCCAAAACAGCTTGATATAATCAGCATTACCTAACTCACTGTTCTTCCACATACGTTTTTGATAAGCAGGAAGTCCAGCTCTGACATTTTGAACAATGTCAGAAATAGGTAAGAAAACCTGGTGTTTAGTTTTGGAATTATGAGTCAGAGAAGAAGAGCTTCTTTTCTTCTGTTAAAAGTGAAACTGTTGATTTGCATTTATCTGGAACTCTGTCAAATCCAAGTCAGAATTATAAAGTTTAAAGTTTATTAACTGTTGGCCTGAGGGATCACTAAATACACATCATCTAATCTTCTAAACTAATACTGCATCAAGAAAAAACCTAAACTATAAAAAGTAAATTTAAATTAATTGTTAAAAGTTTCCTTTTTAGCTTTTTATTTATAGAAAGTTCAGTAGAAAATATTGACATTGGTGTGGCCATGCCCAATTCTAAAACAACCAGAGCTAATTTTTTAATGAGATAATGTACTTTTTCCAGAACTGGAAGAAGATAAGAGTATGACTAGCTAGTGGGACTCAAGGTGGGTTAATATACAATACATTTCTATGTACCTACTCTAGTACTAGTGTTGTCCTTATCATCTGATTCTGATCCTGCTCATTTCTTACTCCATTGCTTTTCTAAGATTTCATTAGCAGATGCACTATCTTCCATCATCTTTAAAGTTTTTACAAATGCTGCCAATTAGGAGTCATATCTTTGTTTCCAAATTAAACTGGCAAAATTGTCAAAGAAGAGTATTATACATAGGAACTGTTTAAACTCATGCTCAATATTCTGCAGAATAAGGAGTTCAAGCACAATTCAAATGCAAAATGTGCAGTCCAACTCCTAATGGAACTTAATTAAAGAAACTGTTTCAGAGATAATGGTCTGAAATTCCATCCACACACACAAAAAAACCAAACCCAAACTCAACAACCCCCACCCCCCAAAAAAAACCCCAGGAACCTTTGGAAGGTATAATATAATCCAATAAACACGACTACGCAGCTTATGCAACTGTCAGTGTAAAGAGCGTGCCAAGTTGATATGGACTGATCTGCAGAGCAAGAGCTCAGGAGGCCAACTAAAATTTTCAGGGGAAAACAAAATTCCAGGCAAGTAAATGAACTATAACATCCTTAAAAAATTCTGGTGTACATTTCCTGACACATTATTTGGAGACAATTAGAAAAAAGTGGCCCTTAAAGCCTGAGGCTACACACCCTGCTCAAGCAGTTAGCAGGTCGCAGCTGCCCCTTCCTCTTTCCACCCAAATAGTGTTCAGAGTTCCAACTCTGATCTACGAAATTCACACATTTTTTAAAAATGAAAGCGCAAATTCTTACTTTATTGTATCTTCCACACAGTTAACATGAAGGACTAAGCTACCACAACCCAAAACAAAATTAAGCTGCAAGTATCATTGAATAGGAGCTTTGTGTTATTAGAGATATGGTCAAAAGGTTTTTATATACACTATTGTTTATGGATAGTAAGACAATGATTAGAGAGCTTCACATGGAGAAACTTCCTTTATGTTAACATCCATGATACGAAGCCAGATTTTTCCAAGTCAGAGTTCATTTCTCGTTAACAGTACAGCAATACTGATAGAGAGGACATGTACATTTAGTAGCTTTTTGCTTCATCCCAGCCTTTTAAACAGAACTGTTCAATAAATTCAATCAGTTTTACCTCTGCAAAACCAAGCACCTATTTTTAAGTTAATAATTTAATTCTGATTATAATAAAGACAGAAGGAACACCTGTTTGCTAAGGACATTTCCTGCGAAAAGAAGCAATATGCAGCTAACATTAAGCTTCTCAGGGTCACTGACTTGCTATTCAGTAAGGTTTTCTCAGTGTCACAGTGAATCAGGTCACAAGCTTGTAATCACAATTTAAATAATTGCTTGACCAAACTAGTGGGCTGCATTTGAAAAATAGTTACAGAAATCTTAACACAAATACAAATTTTAAAAATTTCACATAATGACATGAAGAAAGGATTTCAGATTTCACCAAATGCCAAAACCAGCAGAAGTGACAGTGGAAACTGGAGGGAAATTGACTGTAAAAAAATAAGCTCTCTGACAGGAGAGAGAATGGGAAAATATCTTCTTATCTGGATAGTTATTAACTTGAAAAAAATTAAAAGTATAAATTGTAACAATTATTTAAAAAGGAATCACTTTTCCTTATTTTTTTCTAAGAAGTCTACTTAAATTGAAGTTTCAGAACTTTTTCAAAGCATGAACCAACCCTTAACAGACTTCTTCAGTTGCTCTGAATCCCATTCAGGTACCTGTGCCTATTATTCTTCAAAAGACCAGAACCAAGCAATAACAGAGATTTGAGTGCTTTATAAATTGTGATTTATTTAACATACCAGACAAACTAACAGATGATATCAAAAAGAACTATTGTGAAGGCATTTCCTTTTTTTGTAATATTGCTAATTTAATTTGGATCTGACCAAAAGGAGGTCAATGTATTTTATCCACTTCATTGGATTTTGGATCTGCCTCTGAATATTTTGTCCTTAAATCGATTTGTGCATAGGTGCTCATATATACTGCCTGTCTGGAAATGAGGAATAGCAGAAACACTAAATATCTGTGCAGCCTGTCATAGTTAACCAATGGCCCATGCACTAAACATTGCATCCCCAAAGAGAACACCAAAATAACAATGGTAGCATTAGCTGCTTATTTCATACCTTAAATGAATACAGACACAAAACAAGACAGTTTTTTAATAGCATTCACAGTCATCCAACTGTTAGAAAATTTTTGATTTCGTGGAGAGGAGTTAATTTCTCCAATTAATTCTAAATAATGAAATATATGTAATTTTGAAACATTAGTACAAAGCAGAAATAGTTCTATAGCTAACCATCAACAAATGAAGCCATGCTGTAGTATGCAATGAAAGGCTATGAAATGCAAATTGTTGGTAAATCTATGCAGGGTACAGTTCATTGGCAAAGAACAGTGAAATAAATGATCTGGCAAAATGCATCTTCTATAGTCTCTGTGGAGATAACCTTTATTACATCACATATTTGATTTAAAGACGTTGTAATTGTTTTAATCGATCAAGTATAAATTAGTTTTGGTTCACTGGTTTTGTTTTTGTAAGACTGAGGGCACAGAACGAGGTCCAGTATTAGAAACTGATTGATTTATATTAGTATTAGTATTAGAAACAGATTGCTGATTGATAGAGAATTATCACAAATAATAAAGTCCATATACAGTTTTCCAGCATATGGTACAGTGAATGCTATTTACCATTGACTGCTGCGACATTGTAGGCTCTGGCTTCATAGCTCTGTTATCAAAGACCAGTTGCACAACCATATTCTTATTTAAAGCTTATGACTCAACCATATAAGAAGTCTCACTTACCCCAATTGGTATTTTCTGTCAGCACAACAGAATTGGGGTAAGTACGCAATACTAAATATTAGCAATAGCATATTAAGTTTCAAGTTTCAGTATTTTCTTATTGGTAACATTAAACTGTGAACCAAAAATACACACTTCCTGCAAAGCTACATTTCCAAGCCCTATTTGTTTGGAACTAAAATACTGTCTTAAGATGCAAAGGAAATCCAAATTATTAAATAACATAAAAATTAAATCAAAATTTAAAGATCAAGCAGAATGCCTCAAGGAGATAAAGTTCACAGTACATAGTACATATGTCATTTTTGGTTTTGTTACAAGACATTTGAATATTCACTCCTATGTAAAATCACTTTTCAATCTAGGATACTTGAATATTATAGTAGAATGACAGGTAAAGTGAAGAGCAATAAAAGTTTAATATATGATAGTTCTGTCTTGCCATTAATGAAGGGCAATAGCACTGGCAATAGCACTCTTTCTAATCAGTAATTCCACTGAAAAGTAATAAAAAATGATGCTTCTGAAATTGTTCAACCACAACACCTGGAAAAACAAATTATAAAACAAAATACAAAAATATTATTCCATTTCAGCTCATAACTAAGAATACTTTTTTCAGCCTTTCAGGGACAATATTTAGAAGTTTGGGGTTTTTTTTCATAAAAGGGAAAAAAAAAAACCAACAGAAAATAGAGAGGGATGAAGGCAAACTGGTACCCTAAGGACATACATTTAGAAAAGCTGAAGTTAGATTGAAAAAGCCTCAAAATGAAAACATTAAGTTCTTCACTTAGTTGTAAAACTCAATCCAACAGTCAGATGAATGAATCATTCTCCTTCTCCAGCCAGCTCATTTAACTCTGCTGCTTGCATATTCTTTTTATCAGAAGAATGTTACAGTAATTTTGCCTATAGCTGCCATAAAATCTCAGGTGTGCCTTCTGTGTGCTAATACAGTCTTAAACAAGATGTGAAAATCTGAAGTGTTTTATTAATATTTTTTAAGATATTCACCAAATGCCAAACTAAGCTACAGGAAGTTTTCCTTTAAATTTGATGGGGGTTGACATGTATTTAAGAAATGACTCAACCTACAGACTGCTTTTCAGAATAAATAAATAATGAATGAAACCCCATTCCATTTAGTTCCAGGTTCAAGAATAAAAATACTTGAAGAATGCAAAAGAGAGAGCTGTGAAACTGAGTTGTCGTGTCTTGTAGCAAACCTGATAGTGAGGAGAAAAAGGATAGATAAATCTTCTCTCTGCAAAAACCAGACAGATCAAGCAAAGAGGGCAGAAAGAGTAAATGGTAGAAATAGTCATACTTCACATGTTTCATATAGAGAGAAAATTTGAAACCCTTTACAAAGAAACATAATTCTCCAGAGAAGAAATACCTTAATTAGAAGAAATTAGATTATCTGACTATAGCAATACACTAGACAAAAGGAGATATGGAACAGAGCCCAGACCTCAACCTCATAATGTTGCAACCCATGTAAAGAGCCAAGCTGGTTCTCAGAATATATCAGGCTAAAAGGAAAGATTCAATTCATGTTTAGTAACAAATAACAAGTAGTTGGAAAAAATAATTTTAAAAAATCCTGCAATAATTTATCAAAAAGAGTGTGAGAAATCAAAAATCTTCAGAAAATAGAACTATTTCAGAAGTAATACTGGAGTCCATCTGAGCAAGACAACTATTAGAGGACATTTCAATACACTTATCAGAAATGTGGATGTGCTTTCAACACATGGTTTTCAATGTAAACCAAGGAAGAGCCTTTGACTTTCAGTAGAATTGTATGAAATTTCCAACTAAAACTATTTCAGGAATTAAAAATAAGAAAACTTATGGCAAATCAATTTCTGAGTTCATCAGGATTTTGTCAAATTGTATCAAAACAACAAAACCACCTCTGTTTCAATGTTTCCAACAAACTACTTCAGTGAGAAATTATTTTTTTCTGCAATTTCCCAATTTTAAGCAGAACATTCTTAACATTCAAAATTATTTCTTCTGGATTCAAAGGTAATTCATGTGTCCTACATTTTCTGCTTCTCTGCTTCCTCTTTCTGCCCCATGATTTAAAAGATACTGTGAAAATTACAAAGAACAAAAAAAAAAAGAAAAAAGAAGCAGGAGTAGTATACTTCTCACCATTTCTTTGTTTGTTCAAGGTATAAGCGTATCTTAAAATTCAAGCCAAAAGACTAGATGTTTGCCATGATCTAACAGTAATTGCAGTTTCCCCTCTGCTCTGATAGTTGAAAAAGGAAGCACAGAATCTTCAAGCACCACAAATTTCAGAATAGGTACAAATACAAATGTTGTCATATTTTTCAGGAGACTCTTCAGCAGAAACAGTTCCTTAATTTTACCTTGAGCATAACCTTTCTTAAGATTTAGAACCATATTAGATGACTAACTGCAGCTTTTCAGCAGCACCTCAACCTAGCTTAGAGGCTTGCTCTCACAACTCCGTGAAGTGAATTACACACTGTTTAAGGAAAATTCTGAGCAGGCATCTCCCTTGTCGGTGTTTACCTACCTGAACAACGTGGTGCTTGTTTTAGTACTGACCCTCATGCCTGCCATCTCACACCTCACAGCTGCAACTAAGCTACTCTTCAACAGATACCCTACAACAGATAAAATACTCTACAATACTCATACAAAATAACCAAACAACCAAATAGAGTGGGAAGAAAAAACTAAATCTAGCTGTATCTTAATATCCAGCAATGAAAAGAAATTAAGTAAAAATCTGACTTCCACTTGACACAGCCTTCAAAGTTACATTTGTGTAAAACTTATGGACAAAGTAAGCTTTAAAAAAATTCTTCCCCGAAATACATTCTATGAGACTTTTTTCCATTCAATAAAAGCCTCAATATAAAGCACTTTGCTGCTAAGACTTGAGGCTATCGGCAATTAGAAAAACCATTATATTAAAAAAAACCTGTTTTAAAAAAACTTTTAAAAACTGTTTGAAAAAACTTTTATAATATAGCTTTCACTAAATTCTATTAAATCAAATCCAAACCGTTTCAGTGAAACGTGCAAATTTTTAGTATATTTCTAATTAAAGAGATTTCAAGTATATCTCTATAATTTTTATTCTTTTTTCTACTTAAACAATACCTAAGCAATATAATACTATATTGTACACTGCATGAAGTATAAAAATATTTCAGCAATCCAAACCAGCTGGAGAGAATAGGAGATAAAACAGTAGGAAACTTTTGATTTTTGCTCACATCCACAAAGTTTTAAGCAGTTATGATTTCCTACACTTCTCAATAAACCACATATTATTAGCAATGTATTTAATTTTTATACTTACATATTTATATTTTTCCCTATGACTAGTCACAGAATTTTTGTATAATTACATTAACTTTCACAGTGTAATAAAGTAGATCACATATGATAGAAGACTGTGTTAAGAATATGTAGAATCATTATCAACAACTTACTTGAACATTTAGAAACTACTCTTAAAAAACCATGACTTTCCTGTTGTGTGTTGCTTAGACTGATGAGCTTCTTCAGAGTTCCTTTAAAATCCTCAGGAATAGTCCTGTTCGATAAGCATCTGGGCAACCAACTTTGAGCCTGATCTTTATTAAATTTATTGTCTGGTTGCTCTGACATCAGCTAGTTGGGAAGAACATGACCCTGATTAAGCCACTGGAAAAAAAACTGCCAACATTTTTGTGATTCAGTTCCCATAAGTAGCAGTTTGCTGGAGTTGATTAAGGGGACAACTCAGAAGAAGGGGTGGAATGGAATGCTTAATGAGGCAGCCTAAAAAACAAATCACTCTCTCTGTCTCTCAGATATGCACAGCGCTATGAATAGTCTCATAGCTACATTTTCAAAGAAACAGCCAGCCAGATGATATTTGTCTGATGAGTCAGAGCTAAGATTAAAAAAAAAACCCACACCAACCCAAAACACCTAAATAGCTACAGTGTGAACTGTAGAGATTTTTTTTTTTAATCAAAACATATTTTGGGTAAAAATACCGTTTCATTGTAATTTATACTTTTGCGCAAACAAACATTTTGCAGATGGTAAGATAGTGTTTGTGACCAACAGTGATAATCACCACAAGGGAGGCAGCAAAAAGAAAAACATTCAACACTTGGAAATACTATTATGTATGAAGCACAGCTAAAAAAAAACAACAAAAAAACACCAAAACCCAAAAAGAAGCAGCCCTGTAACAACCTACTACAGAACCTTAACTGAAATTCCAGTTCCTGTTGGAACAACCACGTGAATAAACAACCAGTGATTAGAATTTAGGTTTAAACATCTTATCAAATCTCAGTCAGTATTACACAATACATAAACTATTAGAGATTCACAAGAGAGGTGTGAAAAATCTACAATCACTTCCTGATCCCGTTAACTTTAAGGAAGGAATATTAGTGGAGTGGACAAAACACAGAAACGGACTTAGTTGAAAGGTTATTCTCCCAGAGGAGAAAAAAAGAAAAAGAAAAATGTCTTCCTAAATATAGTAACTCAAAAAAGCACTTAAATGCACATATTAAAAGACAGTTGTCAAAAAGAAACATGCACTTTGCAGGACATAACAGATGAAAGACAAAGTAGCCCCTGATTCCAGAAAGGACTCTGATGACTTCATCAATGAGGGGAATCATAAGTAGAAATAAGGACCTTGATAGAAGGATTAAAAAATCACAATTGGATTAGATCTTAACAAATAATATGAAATGAACTGAAAGAAGACTGTTGAGAGCACACAGGATTTAGGAAAACATGGAAGAAAAAATAACCTAAGAATATAGGTAGTCTCAGTCGGTGTACAGAATGAGAAATGTATTAAATAGTTATAGAAAATCTTCCCCTTTTATGAAATGGGAAAAAAAGAAAGGAAAAAAATCACAGATTGAACAGATCTTTCTTTTATTTTTGCTTCCCAGCTCAGAATTGGAGGTGCATATATGGACACCATCAGAGGAGACTGACACCCTTCTAGAATGTGAACGGAACAGAATGTATGCTGATGCAGACCACCAGAAACAGTACCATAATATAAAATGGCAAATTTTTTAACTCGGAAGAAAATACAGTAAAACACAACATAAAGAAAGACGAGAGAAGAAATCAGAAGACACTGAATACTGACAGGTTTTAACAAAGACTGACAGAAATATGAAAGAATAAGAAAAACAAAATTACAAAACAAAGCCCAGTGAAAGATAAGAATAAACACAGCATAATAAGGAAAGTAATGCCTAATATAAATATGAAAGTGACTGGAGAAAGGACACCTGAAAAATTACTTTGAACAGCTCTTCCCAGACATCAGTCTCTGATAAAAACAATATAGTGTGACAAATGCAATACCAAACGCACTTGAGATTGCAGTAAAGAATCACCTTCAGAAAAAAAAGGTCCAGGAAAAGGATTCTTTTCTCCAAATGAAAAAAAAAAGTTATGTTTTTACATAGGAGAAAGCAGGGATGGATAAAAACAATCCATCACTGTAAAACAATTATGTAAACAATAAGGATAATTTAGAGATGGATAGGATGTATGACTTGATGAACAACACTGAGAGTGAAAATGGGGAGGGATATAAAGTCCCAAAGCAACTCACAGAACTAGAATGTAAAGGAGGACACATGGAGGACCTAAAGAGACCTCCAAATATGTTAAAACAGAGAAGAATAGTATCGGAAGTCAGCACGGACATAGTTATTCTACTGCAGCTGAAGACAGACATAAAAGGAGAGTTAGAAAATGTTATTAGGTAAGAGATACACACCTAGCTTACATGACAGAATGGATGAAGAGAGCACATATGCTATAGAAACAAAAGTGATGGCCTCTCTCTTGGGCAGAATGTTAATAAATGAGCAGATTGAAATAAACGCACAAAGAAGAATATAAGCATAGCTTCAAAAGAGAAAGCATTATTAATTGAATCAGATCACCTACCTTTTCAAATAAATCACAGGCACCTGTAAACTCAGAATTATAACACTGCAAAACCACCACAATTCTGTCTGAGAATACAGCTATTTTTAAATACCATTTGTAAAAACAAAACACTATAGAAATTACTTACACTAAAAAGGGGTTTTTTTGCTTTGTGGCATGTGACATCCCATGGTGATGAAATTAAAGGCATAATATATGCTTCTACAGATGATATGGGAAACAGCACTACCAAGAAACTCAATGCTGAAAACAAACTGCAGTATAATTGCCATGATGATTTAATACACAATTGCACTTTTCTCCAAGGGAATGAACAAATATCTTGTTGTTTTCAAAATACAGTGTTGCTTCCAGGAATAGAGCCATATTTCTGTTTGTGATATCACGGAGAATGAGCTCCCTGTGTTAGTGATTAATGTACTGTAAGACTGAAGTGGTTCACACATTCCTTTCTACAGCAACAGTTGGAAGCACTGGTCAAGGAAGTCACCATACCCTGATGTTAAAAACTCCCTACAGTTTTAGTTTGGAGAAATAGACACACCTCCCCCCCCCCCCATTGTTTTTATAATTTTAGCTTATTCTGTCTCTATTTTCTTACATAGTGCCAGCTCCTTTTGGCAGTATACACACAGAAGAATCCCAGTATGCCTAATATAATCAAAACATTAAAATCCTTCTTAAATCAAATGCTGTTGCATAACACACAACTAAGGAAGTAAGTGTGCTTGCTCAAATAACCTGAAGGTCTGGAAAATAAGTTTCATTTAAACTAATGTTACACTGACCTTTCCATATATACACCCAATGCTTGCACTGATTCAGTCACCTTTAAGAACACCCAGTTCTGTGTTTACTGCTCGTTTATATAAAACCTATGTGGTAAAGCAATATGCTACATTGTCTTACAATTGCCAAAGTCTCAAGTTTCACAGTAGATTTATCTTGTTATGTAACCTTGTGTTTTGCAAAGTCCTCTCCAGCAACAGTACAACACAAAAAGTATGAAATCTTTGTGACTACCAACCAATACAATGATTTTGAATTGTTAGAACTGAGAATCTTCAGTACTATATATGTGCTCTGTGAGCTGCAGAATTTGCCTGAAATACTGTCTGAGGTGACAGTGCTCTGATAGAAATACCACTCCTCTCTTCAAAACAGAGGTTCTCAGGTGTGGTGAAATGGAGAAGCCATTTATTAAACATTACCTGCATCTTTGATATTAACAAAGTTCCCATAGAAAGCCTTCTGTATAAACACACTCTATTTTGCAGTGAAACGGACAAAGGAAGACAGATGCCCTGCCAGCAGTTAGTTGTAGTAATTTTGAAAGCACGTTTGTTTTGCAGTGTTCAAGTGCTTCTGTTCTTCAAAAGGAAAACTGGAACTCATCAGGATTTCTTGGCAGGGAGGAGACTAAACTACTGAATGAACAAAGCAATGCTCTGTAAAACTGAACTACAACAAAGTGAACCAATACCTCATTACAAAACCAGAATACTAGCAAGCGAGCTGCTACTTCAAATACTGATGCAAATCCAAGCACAGCCATGAAGATTTGCATATCCAGAATGTGTCAAAAATTTACGTTGCACTGTGTATACAGTGAACAACAAGCTGCTTTTAAAACAGTAATCCTGAAAACTGGCTTAATATTAAACAAAAAACCTTAGTTATTTAATCTTCATTAAATAGAAAATTATACCGTTGTAACATACCTCAGCAATGTTTAAACATTGTCAAAATAAAATTAAATATAGACTTACCAGCAAAACTAACCGAAGTGTACCTGAAACTATTACTATTACTGTGCTCAAATACTCACATACTCGCCTTATATTTCATTAAGACACAAATCACTTAAAAGATATTCAATGAACTGTCACTGTAATTAACTTACTGATTTTAAAATTTGTTTATTCTCTGAATCATTACATATTCTTCTTCCTTCCCAATTTAACTGCTTTGATCCTGTCACTGTTCAGTCTCATTTATTAGAGAACAGTTTCTCCGTACTACTGAACTAGCAGTTTTCTGCCATCAAACATAAAAGCTCTTTCTTTCCTTTCCCCTCCACAACTCACTCTCACCTCTTGACTATGTGTACCCAGTGCTTCCCTTGGCCTAATTCTGATGTCCTTCCAAGCAGAAGGTAAGCCAACTGAACTCCTCTAAGCCATTTCAAAATATTAATGTTTCTGGGGTCATTACTTTGCTGCTGCAGTGAGCAGATGCAGCTTCTGACTCAGGGAAACATGAGCTGGACTAGGAGGGGATAGGACTGCTGTCCTGTTACGGTGACAGAGAGCTGACCGTTCAGCTCAAGCTGTGCAAATGTGCACCTGCACACTTAGTCTGTAATGATATAAAGCACAAGACTGTTTTTAATGGCTTCAACCTAATTCTAGTTGAAAATATAAAGGAGTACAGTTTTCCTGCATTTCCTAAGGAAATATAAACTTAATCTCTTTAACTTAAAGAAATAACTTCACCATACCTTTAAGGATGACCCTAAAACAACTCAAGAGCTGCTGATGTCATTGTGAGGCCACCCTTGATAAATCTTTGAATAATCATAGTCACTGGGAGAGGTGCTTGAGAACTCGAGGAAAGCAAATGCTACTCTACCTTCAAGAACAGCAAGGAGGAGGACCAAGGGAATGACACACCAGTCAGCCTCACCTTGATCCTTGAGAATGTGATGGAGCAGCTAATCCTGGGAATCATTTCCAGGCACACAAAGGACAAGAAGGTGATCAGGAGTAGTCAGCATGGATTCACCAAGGGGAATTCATGCTTGACCAACTTTATAACCTTCTAAAACAAAATGACGTGAGATAAGGGGAGAGCAGCAGATATTGTCTACCTGGACATAAGTAAGACTTTTGAGTCTGTCTTCCCATAGAGAGAATGCCATAGACATTCCCATAGAGAAGCTGATGAAGTATGGGCTGAATGAGCAGACAGTGAGGGACACTGAAAACTGGCTTAATATCTCGCCTCAGAGGGTGGCAGTTAGTGAAGCAAAGTCTAGTTGGAGGCCAGTAACTAGCAGCATACCCCAGGGATTGCTACTGGGTCCAGTCCTGTTCAACATCTTCATTAAGTATCTTAATGATGGGGCAGAGTGTACCCACAGCAAGTTTGCCAAAAATACAATATTGAGAGGAGCAGCTAATACAACAGAGCATTGTTGTGCCATCCAGAGGAACCTCAACATGCTGGAGAAATGGGCTCAGGGGAACCTCATGAAGTTTCAATAAGGAGAAGTACAAAGCCCTCCCCCTGAGCAGGAACAACCCTATGCACCAATACATGCTGGGGGCCAACAGGCTGGAAAGCAGCTCTGCAGGGGGTCCTTGTGGACACCAAGTTGAACACGAGCCAGAACCATACCCTTGTGGCAAAGAAGGCTACTGGTATCCTGGGTTGCATTAGAAAAGTGTTGCCAGCAGGTTGACGGAGGTGACCCTTCCCCTCTACTCAGCACTACTGCTGAGGCCATGCCTGGCAGTACTGTGTCTGGTTTGGGACTCTCCAGTACAAGACAGACATGGAGCTAATGGAGAGGGTTCAGCCAAGGGCTGCACTAAGATGATGAAGGGACTGGAGCATCTCCCATAGGAGGAAACGTGGAGAGAGCTCACACTGTTTAGCCTGGAGAAGAGAAGACTCAGAGCAGATCTCATCAAACTGTCAGATATTTGAAGGGATGGTGTGACGATGACAGAGACAGGCTATTTCCCGTAGTGTCCAAGGGCAGCATCAGTGTGTACAAACTGAAACACGGGAGGAAGGTTCCTCCCCAGCATCAGGAAAGACTTGTTTACTGTGAGGGTGACCAAGCACTGGCAGAGGTGCCCAGAGAGCTGGTAGCCTCTCCATTCTTGGAGATCTTCAAAGCTGTCTGGACATGGTTCTGGGCAATGTGTTCTACGTGAGCCTGCTTGAGCAGGCACATTGGACCAGATGACCTCCAGAGATCCCTTCCAACCTAAACCACTCTGTCATCTCAGGGACTTTCCCTCTGGCAACCAGGGGTACGTTCTTCTCTCCTGATGGCCCTCGCAGGAGCTGAGTTGGGGTGCCCTGTTGGCACCAAGGAACTCACCAGGGCTCCCCCCCCTGCACAGTGATGATGCCCATTGTCAGGCCTCTGTGCTCGGGGCACCAGCTTCTTGTCACAGGACGCAACAAGCCTGAGCTTAAAACCCACCCACCAGGCCATAAGAAGGTGGCAGGCATCCAGTGGAGCAGGCTTTACCCCTTTGGGGCGTCTGCTTCCTGGCTGGCTGGCCATCGGGGGCAGCCCCTGACACCCCTGTAATGTTGCCAGGGAACAGCTGTGACAGCCCCTGACCTTGCTGCTTTTCAGCAGCCATAGCCTCTATGCCCCTGCATTTAATCCAGGGCTCCTGTGGGTGCAGACACAAGGTGTGCAGCCTGCATCAGCACCTTGGGCTTACTCTACCAGCTTTGGTGTAGGGGAGAAATGCCGGTCTGGGAACTCCGCAAAGGCAGCCCCTTCCAGCACCCCCGTACCCTCTGCCCGGTTGCGCGGTGCTGCAGGGCCCGTTGGTGCCTGTCCCCGGGCCGTGGGCACGAGGAGGGTGCTGGGGATGCTGGCAGCGGTGAAGACTCCCAGCAAGTTCCTCCATTTTCCCTGACTGCCTCCTGCAGCTGAGGACACTGGGTTAGTCTAGTTTGGAGAGAAGGAGGCTGAGGGGCAACCTCATTGCTCTCTACAGCTTCCTGAGGAGGGGAAGTGGAGAGGGAGCTGCTGATCTCTTCTCCCTGGGATCCAGTGACAGGACACGTGGGAATGGTTCAAACCTGCGCCAGGGGAGACTTAGACTGGACATTAGGAAGCATTTTTTTACCAAGAGAGTGGTCAGACACTGGAACAGGCTTCCGAGAGAGGCAGTCAGTGCCCCAAGCCTGTCAGTGCCTTAAAAAGAGGCATTTGGACAAAGCCCTTCAGAACAGGCTTTACTTTTGGTCAGCCCTGGAGTGGTCAGGCAGTTGGACTAGATAATCACTGTAGGTCCCTGCCAACTAGAACTATTCTATTCCATTCTATTCTATTCTATTCTAATTCTATTCTATTCTGTCCTGTTCTGTCCTATCCTATCCTATCCTGAGTGATGGGTCATGATGTCACTGAGGCATGGACTGAGATGTCCTGAGCAACAGACTGTGATGTCATATAGTGATGGGCTGTGATGTCTCCAGGTGATGGACTGTGATCACACATCCCTCACTGCTTATATCCAGGCGCCAAGTCTCACCCAGCTGGCTTGTGCCTGCACTCCACCTGAGTGAGTCTGTGAGGTTTGCAGTGTTGAGCGAGGCCTTTGGTGCTGGTGTCATTCTCAGGGAGTTGTTTCTTGCAGCCCTCTGTGACCAGCCCCAGAACCATCGAAGGATTTTCTCCGGCCCTGCCAGGTTCAGGCAGCCAGGGCAGCCAGGAGGTCCGCTCGCAGCAGCAGAGGTGAGCTGGGAGGGGAAACCTCACGCTGGGGTGGGGAGCTGGGGTTTCCTTCTTGAGGGACCTGGGCATTTCTGCCAGCCCTCCCCAGGCCAGCCAACGATTGTGGTCCCTCTTCCTTTTCTTGTGCGACACCCGCTGCTGCACTGCCAGTAAGAGGGAGCAGCTCGACATCACCAGCTCCCCCCAGCCCAACAGAGCACGGGGAGAGCATGGCCACGGAGCTGGAGGACCGCTGTCCCATCTGCCTGGGCAGCTGGGAGGAGGCCAGCTTTGTGATGCCATGCCTCCACCGGTTCTGCTACCTGTGCATCCTGTGGTGGACTGAGAGCAAGCACAAGTGCCCCCCCGCCACCAGACAAGCTCCACCACTTTGCACCTCTCTCTTGGCAGGACATCCTGTCGGACGCCAAGGAAGCCATGGAGGAGAGAAGCTGTGCTGCAAGGGATGCCGGCATGAGCCAGCTGCCCCTCGCAGGGCCGGCCGAGGCAGCAGCAGACTCCCAGTGCCCCATCTGCCTGGGAGACATCAAAAACGCAGCCTACGTGGCCTTCTGCATGCACTGCTTCTGCTTTCCATGCATCCGGCGGTGGGCCAGGGGAAGACACCTCTGCCCAGTCTGCAGGCAGCCTTTTGAACAGCTGCTGCACTCGGTGCCAGGGGATGATGACTATGAGGACTACATAGTCGGGTTGCCCACCTGCCTACGCAGGAGGATGGCCATGGAGAGGTCCTGCAGCCGATCCCCACAGCGGCGCTACATCCTGCGCCCACGGCCCACCGACAACCAGCCCTTGGCTGGCAGAATGGGACCTGTGCTGACCAACCATGCGCAGAGGCAGGCTGCAGCTCCGGGACCCTCCAACAGCACCTCCCAGCAGGCTCCTGCACCCAGCACTTCTCGGGACCCAACTCTGCCCAGAGCAGGCAAGCACAGGCTGACCCTGATGCTGCTCCAGACCCACGCAACAGTGTGGTGTGGCTGCAGGTCCTCAGCATCCCCCTCTTCCACCTCCAATACACACCTTGACGCTTCCCAGGGTCTGTGTGTTTCATGACCAAAGAGCAACCCACCGCAGAGAATACTTCTCAAAACCGTTTCGGCGTGCGGGAAAGCCAAAGGGGAGAATTCCTTGGAGTGCACCAGGATTCCATTTCATCTAAGTGCTGCAGCAGGTGATGCATCCCTCGTGCTCTCCCAGCCTCCCACTCCCGAGCACCAGGGCAGGGCTGCCCAAGAATCTTTAGTGTGGTCCACTGGGAATCTGCTTTTGAGGGCTTAGGCATCCATGAGTGCTGGTCAGTTTTGAAGAAGCACTGTTTAAAAGCAGAGGAGCAGTCAAGTGTGTCGCAATTGTGTCACAAGTGAAGCAAGTGGGGCAGAAGAGCAGCTTGGCTGAACAGGGAACTCCTCTTGGAACTCAGGAGGAAAAAGAGATTGGATGATCTCTAGAAGCAAGGTCAGGCTTTGCAGGAAGATTGCAGAGCTGCAATTTGCATATGCAGGCAGAAGACACAAAAGTCCAAAGCTCAACTAGAGGTGAAACTGGCTACTGTTGTGCCAGACAGACAGAAAGGATTTTTTAAGTATGTCAATAGCAAGAGGAGGTCCAAGAAACACATTGGACTCATACGTGATGACGATGGTCCCCTGGCAAATAAGGATGCAGAGAAAGCGGAGGCATTCAATGCTTTTTTGCCTCAGTCTTTAATACTAACGATAGAACTTGTGCTGTCCGGTCCTCTGAGTTGGCAGACCATGACTACGGGAACAGTGACTTTCCATTTGTGGACACAGAAATCATAAGGTACCAGCTGTATCAGCTGAATGTTTGTAAGTCCATGGGGCCTGGTAGGATTCATCCCAGGGTACTGAGGGAACCTAGTAGATGTTACAGCAGGACTCCTCTCTATCATCTGCCAAAGGTCTTGGGAGTCTGGGGAGGTCCCCACTGACTGGAATCTGGCCAACATTATTCCAATTTCAAGAACGGCACGAGGAAATAGAACAGAATAGAAATAGGACAGAAATAGAAATTGACTAGACTAGACTAGACTAGAACAGAATAGAATAGAATAATAGTTCAGTTGGAAGAGACCTACAATAATCGTCTAGTGCAACTGCCTGATCACTTCAGGGCTGACCAGCAGTTAAAGCCTATTATGAAGGGCATTGTCCAAATGCCACTTTTTAAGGCAGGTGGTGTCCCTTCCAACCTGCAGTTTCCTATGAGCCCATCATTTTCCATCTCTCGTTCCACGCTGCATCCTCCCCCATCCACCTGGACCCATCACCTTCCCCCGCCTTTGGGTCTCCCCCGTCACATCCCGGGATGAGCATCGCACGTTTCCACAAGACCCTTAACATCATCCCCCCAGAACGCTTAGGCATGCCCAAGCGCTCCTGCCCTGCATGCCATAAGGACTCCTGCAGTGCTGGAGGCAGTGACCCCCTTAAGCCTGCAAGGCCCCCGCGCAGTGTTTCTGGGGGTGACTCATCTCAGCTCTGCAGAAAAGGTCATGGGGGACCTGGTGGACCAGACAGCACTGTGCCCTTGTGGCCAGTGGTGTGCCGGGCTGCAGGAGGAGGAGTCTTGCCAGAGAGCCTTGCAAGCTCACCTGGAACTGAATCTGGCGAGGGACGCCAAAGGCAACAAGAAGGGCTTCTGTAAATCCGTAAGTGGCAAAGAGAAGACTAGAGAAAATGTGGTCCCACTGCTGAATGAGGCAGGAGACCTGGTGATGCAGCACACGGAAAAGGCTAACGTACTGAATGCCATCTTTGTCTTGGTCTTTATGAGCAGGACTGGCCGTAAGAAATCACAGGTCCCAGAGACCAGGGGGAAAGTTTGGAGCAAGGAAGATGCACCCTTGGTGGAAGAGGATTGGCTCAGAGACTACTTGAGCAAACTGGACATACCTAAGTCCATGGGTCCAGAGGGGATGTGCCCACAAGTGTTGAGTGACATGGCTGATGTCACTGCAAGGCCACTCTCAATGATCTTTAAACAATCATGGCAACTGGGAGAGGTGCCCGAAGTGGTGGTCAGGGCAATCTGCAATATCAGTGCAGACTGGGGGATGAACTGATTGAGGACAGCCCCAATGAAAAATTGGACATGAGCTGGAAATGTGTGCTTGCAGCCCAGAAAGCCAACCGAATCCTGGGTATTGTAAAAAGAAGCATGGCCATCAGGTCAAGGGATGTGATTGTCCTCCTCTACCTTGCTCTCGCATGACCCCACCTGGAGTCCTGCATCCAGTTCTGGGGTCCCCAGCACAAGAAAGACATGGACCTGTTAGAGCAGGTCTAGGGCAGGGCCACAAAAATGATGAGAAGGCTGGAACACCTCTCCTGTGAAGAAAGGCTGAGAAAATTGGGGTTGTTCAGCCTGGAGAAGAGAAGGCTCCAGGGAGACCTTATTGTGGCCTTTTAATACATATACAGGGGGCTTACAAGAAAGACGGAGAGCGACTTTTTACCAGTGCTTGTAGCAATAGGACAAAGGGCAATGGTTTTAAACAGAAAGAGATTATATTAACCTAGTTTTAGATTAATATAAGGAAGAATTTTTTTACAACAAGGGTGGTGAGACACTAGAACAGGTTGCCCAGAGAAGTTGTGGATGCCTCATCATTGGAAGTGTTCAGGGTCAGGCTGGATGGGGCATTGAGCAACCTAATCTAGTGAAGGATGTCCTTGCCCACGGCAACGGGATTGGACTAGATGATCTTTAAAGGACCCTTCCAACCCAAACCATTCTGTAATTCTGAGATTCTGTGACTGGAGGAAAACAAATACCTCTCCTATCTTCCAAAAGGGCAAGAAGGAGGACCTAGGGTACTACAGGCTGGCCAGCCACTCCTGGATCCCTGAGAAGGTGCTCAAACAACTAATGTGGGAAACCATTTCTGGGGACATGAAGGGCAAGAGAGGGATTGGGAGTAGTCAGCATGGATTCACCAAGGGGAAGTCATGCTTGACAAACCTAATAACTTTCTACCTTCACTGACTTGGTAGGCGAGGGGAAAGAAGTGGATGTGGTCTACCTTCACTTCATTAAGGCTTTTGACATTGTGTCCTGTAAGGTCGCCATAGAGGAGATGCTGAAGTATGGGCTGGATGAGCAGGTAGTGAGGTGAGGTGGACTGAAAACTGGCTGCATGGCAGAGCTCAGAGAGTGGTGATCCGCAGCACAAAGCTGAGCTGGAGGCTGCTAACTACTGGTCACCAGTATGTGCTGGGGGCTGTCTGTCCAGAAAGCAGCTTTGCAGAAAAGGACTCAGGGGGCCTGGTGGACAGCAAACTGAACACAGGCCAGCACTGTGCCCTTGTGGCAAAGAAGGCCAGCAGTGTCCACGGCTGCAATAGGACAAGTGTTGCCAGTCGGTCAAAGGAGGTGATCCTTCCCTTCCTCAGCACTGGTAAGGCCACTGCTGGAATACTGTGCCCAGTTCTGGGCTCCCCAGTACAAGAGAGAGATGGAGCTACTGGAGAGAGTTCAGTGAAGGGCCACAAAGATGATGATGAGGGGACGGGAGCGTCTCTCCTATGAGGAAAAGCTGAGGGAGCTGGGACTGTTCAGCCTGGAGAAGAGAAGGCTTGGGGGGGACCTCATCAATGTGTATAGCTGAAAGGAGGGTGTGAAGTTATTCCTGAAGGAAGAGTGTAAAGCAAACAGACACAGGCTCTTTTCACTGGTGCCCAGTGACAGGACCAGAGGCAGTGGGTACAAACCAAAACACAGGAGATTCCGTATGAACATCAGGATACACTTTTTTGCTGTGAGGGTGACTGAGGACTTGAACAGGTTGCCCAGGGAGGTGGCGGAGGCTGCATCTTTGTAGACCTTCAAAGCCATCTTGACATGGTCCTGGGCAACCAGCTCTAGGGGACCCCTTTTAAGCAGGGTGGTTGGATCAGATGACCTCCAGAGGTCCCTCCCAGTCTTAACCATTCTGGGATTCTGAGTTCAACTTCTTCTGTACCGTCTGCCTGTGGAACAGTCGCTTACAGAGCGCACTAGTAATTTGAGGAGTAATTCTTCTTCAAGTTCTGCTTGAGTACATCTTTTCTCAAGTTTCACTGACTTGTTCTGTTTTACAAGCCTGAGCTTCCCACATCACAGTGTTCACCTCCCAGGACAAAACTTTCTCTGACAGTTATAACTTACCAGTCCTCTCAATAGCCCACCATGACAGTGACTGTCATGCTCTATCATTTCTCACTTTGGATTATTTTCCAAATACACTGAAAGAAGTTGTTATGTTACAGGCTTTAGCATACGAAGTTTCAAGACAACTGCAGGCAAAAAGACATGATAGGTTTTCGAAGTCTGTTATGATAGTGTTTCCTTCACACGTAACAGAAAATTACCTTCACCTGCTAAGAAGCAGATACCATTGATCTTGGCAGGCAATAGGAGAGCAGCGGATATTGTCTACCTTGACATCAGTAAGGCTTTCAACACTGTCTCATATAAGATCCTCAGAGAAAAGCTGATGAAGTATGGGCTGCATGAGCAGTGAGGTGGACTGAGAACAGGCTGAACGGCCAGGCCTCTTACAACAGGCTTTGTTACGTATCTTAAATGCCTTTATACTGTTTGCCATCAATATGGTGGTTGTTTTGGTCCTACGCATTTAAGCAATCCAACTAAGAACTGAGGTGAGAAAAGAGGCAGCTCAAACACACTCAAATCCCAGACAGGAGAGCTGCTAATTACACAATTTTTTTAAAAGGATTTTTAGGAAGCATACTCATTTAAATACAGTATTTTTGATTGTAAAACTCTCTATTAAAAATGCTAGATTCTTACTGTAATTTCTTCAACATAAACTTTCTCCAAAATGTAAAGAAATGTCACATTAATAACAATTCACAGGAAAACAAACTAGAGTGAGAAGCGGAAGATTTCTGTTTAGCGACTACTAAATATATCACTTACCTCTATTGATTAGAAGCAAATGTAAACCAGGCACTTTATAGATAAGATTAGTTTTTACCATCTTTAATATTATATGCTGATGATACTGTCTTGATAGTAGATAGATAACTAAAGATAACTGCTCTTTAGTTATTAAAAGACTAAGTAATCCTGATTAAAAAATTACAGAAATCAACTTGATTTCATTCAGTATACTGAACACTTTCATTTCCAACACCCTATTCATTGGAAAGAAAAAGCTGGAAAGAAGAGTGTACAAAGATACATATTGTGGACGTTGTCTGGATGCTAAGGCTACACAATACTTTAGAAATCCGTTTGTGAATTGCATATAGGGATTAATGCTGTTTTGCTGTAGATAAAAGGCCAATACAGCCACCTGGCTGCTGTCATGCTACTTGCCCAGTGGCATGTATTACCAGAAAATACTAGTAAGCAATTAGGGGTTTTGCCCACTCCTTCCTCCCTTGGAATATAACTTTATCAAGCTCTTCGCCACCAAGTTTCAGCATCAAAATTATCAATGTCTACCTCAGGATAAACGTTGTTTTCTGGGGAAGAAAGGAGGGAGGCCAGACAACAGAAAGGTCATGCCAACTAAACAAAACACTGTTTGATCTTATCAAAATTCTTGAGAACTCTTCTGGCAAAGTTGCAAGCAGAAAGCAGATACTTGAAATCTGGTAGAAACCGAGTGAAAGGGATGCTGCTTTCTGCTATGGTTTTCGAAAAATTTTGTGCAAAACAGTCCTCTTAAAAGACAAAACACTATATAACATTTAAAGGACCGCAGCTTCAAAGTCCAACATTCCAAAAGCTCAGAAATACCAGTATGTAGGTTCTTAATGCAGCCTTAGTTTGGACTGCATGTATTCATAGAATATGATCTTGGGTATACATCTCTCCAAAAGGGCAAACACTTCCATGAAGGCACAAAATGTACTGCAGTCGTTAACAAAAAACCCTTCACTACCCCTTTTTTCTCCATAGGTCTTACTATGTATCACTTAAATTATGCTCTGAAGTAACGAGTACTTTTTCGTATGCTCTTCTGCAGTGATCATAGCTACAGTGAACATGTCTCACAAACATTAATACCTTTCTACCTCTCACAACAGACCTGTAAGTTTTTTCCACTTTAACAAATGAAGGAATAGAAACAGATTAAAATCCTCAGTATGCACTAGCTCTGCATTTCTTGTTTGAGAGATGTAGATTTAATTTACGAGTGATTAAATACATAAATCACTGTGCTAATGCTAAAGCACTGTTAAATTCAGCAGCTGTGATTAACATACTGGAGTTTGGGTGATTTTGCATTTCAGTTATTTTAGGTTTTGATAAATAAAATGTGTATTAGTTACATGTGATGTTAAAGGAGAGACTGGCCTTTTCACATCAAGAAACTCCTGGTTTTGCGTAACAAAACAAACAAATGGCTGGATATCTGTAATGGCAGAACCTGTAACGGCAGAATGCTAAAGTCTTTGGCCTTAGTTGACATCGGTGAGATTCCTCAAAGATATGAAGAGCCTTGAAAGCTTAAGACCACAGGCTTTTCAGTCAGAAATATCTTATTTCCTCATGTCACATTCTTCAGTATTCCTCTACTTCCAAAAGGTCAGATACTTACAAGCTATTCCCAGGCTTTGAAGCATACAGTACAATGACAGGAGTGCTTTTAGGAAAATAAGGTGAAAAACTTAAAAGATGTACACAGATAAGTATTTCAAATCACTTACTAGCCCACAGCGAAATAAAAATACCCTTGCAGTACAGGCATACAATTTGCTAGGAATTACGTTCGCAGTAAAATACATCTATATCAGAGCACTAATTCTTACAGCAACCAATTACATGAAGATGGTAGGGCTTAGACAATGCTGAGGCACCAAAAATACTCCATTTTTTCTCTACAAACTAAATTTATGCATAACCCTAATTTAAAAAAAGAGAGATATAGCAAGAGAGCTAGCTACCTGCTTATTGGAAAGCTTGTACAGCTTTCTGCCTTATCACATCAACAGCAACAAATTTAGCCATTCTTGTAAGTGTTTTTCAATCAAAAAGAGCTAAGGTTCACACAACCTTCACAGTTTTTGTTCTGTTCAGAATATCTGACTACTGTCCCAGACCTTAGCAGATGAGGCCTTTATTTGCTTATCTGTCTTCAGAGGAACTTACTTTTATGGCAGTACAGTGCAGCATTGGATTTACTCCTTGCAGAAGTTTTTCTGGTTTATATCACAGGGTCACCTAATCCTCTCTCTGACACCTGTAGCCTGGTCAATAATTTAGACATCTGTGTATATTGGGTGACTAGGTGCCATGGCAATAGTACTACCAAAGACTCTACATCATGCCATATGTACCCACATATAGTTTTTCCTTAACTTTGCCAACAATTTCTGTAGAGTGAATTCTTGATTCTTTTTAGTAACACACATTACTACAGAAATAAGAATGAAATTAATGGTTCTTTAGCATCTTCAGTGAAGAAGAGCAGCTGTAAAGATACATTTACCTTCCATTATTTTTGCACAGAACAAAGCTTGTGCCACAAAGTGGTATACTACAAAAAAAGAACAAGGTCTCAAGCGCCAAACATCCCTGTTCAAGATGAGAACACTCTGAAGTGCTGCACGTTTGTAACAGTGACATGATCCCCTTCAAATGCTTCTGCTGCACGTCCATGGAAAAACTGTTTTTCCTCTCCCTGGAGATTACACTGATCACTGAAGAGTCTGTGGAAGGTCGCTAAAAAGGGCATTCTCACATAGCTTTTATGAACTACTTTTCATGGGAAGTCTGCCGAGACAAGATCATCTTTCTGGCTCCAAAAGCTATTCGATAAAACAAGCACTTAAACATCCAAACAATTTAAAAGCAATTTGAACAAAAATATTTGCATGAAACTAATACACTGAAGAGAACAAAATTCCCTAGATTTGTTATATTAGAAAAAATAGAAAGAATAATTCTGGCTCAAGGGGAGAAAGCATGACTCTCACTACCTCTGGTCTCAAATAGTGAATTGATGTATTACAGACTAAATTACATGTCCTGAAGGATACAAAAGGTATCAAATCTAATTCTGTAAATAATTCTTTCCCATAAAAAGCACCATGATCACTTCACACTTTCCCCATCATATAAAAGTATACACACATATATTTTTTCACACAGTGAATTAGAGAAAGACAGAACTACAAATCAAAACAACTACCTATTTTATTCTGAAGTAAATTAAACCTCCAATGTCCATTTGAAGTACATTCAACCTCCAAAGTCCATATGACCTCATACAAACAAGAAGAAATATATAAATGAATTTGGTTGAAAAGGCTGAACAGTATTGTTCACAATTTTATGCTTAACTAAGAACCTCTTCTGGTCTTATCATTCATATTACATGTTACCTAGCTGCAACCTCTTTTCCCATCAACTTCTCTTTCCTTAAACACACCTTCAAAGCTGTAAATCTTTCTTTCTTCCTCTCCACACCTAGAGCTCAACTCATTTCAGGAGCCTGGTTTTGTACTTCTCATTGTCGCAGGGCTGATAACTGACTCTTGACAGCACAGGATAACTTCTTGCAGAAGCAGAATATGTGTCATTGTGTGGTAATTAAGGTAGATGGGTGCCTGCAGCAGATCTCCTTCCACTACTACAGAACTGCTATTTCTGACAGTGACATACTTGTGGTGAGGTGTGAGAGAACGGAGCCCAACAACACCATTGCATGAAAATGCAAATTATTCCCATTCTAAATAAGTATGTGAACAGATTGAGTGGTATCATGGGAAACAGGTAACAATATGGGTGCTTGGACGGAAAAAGATTGAGTACCATAAAACAATAATTAAGGTAACTGCAATAAAAAAGTTAGCATGTTTTCAGAAAGTTTATGTTTATCCTCAGAAAGACATTCCTTATTACCCATGTTTTAGGATTTTGACTCAAAAGAAGGCAAAGTAATGTTACCAAATGTTCTTCCCTTCCGAGTGCAACACATTTGGAAACAGTATAGGCAACCTGGGTGATCGGCAGAGAAATATACTACAGGAAAATGCATTTTATGTTCAGTGAAGACCACAAAGGAGAGACTGAAACTTCTAGTTAATCATGTTTAATGGCATATTGTTTATCCAATAGTGAACAAGGCTCCAAGAGGCAATTGTTACAGAGTCTAAGCAGAAAATACTGTTGGGCTGTGCTGATGGTACCTATTTCAAAGGATTAAATTCCAGGCAGTCAGTAAAAAGGCACTGAAGAAGACACTGATAGCCTGCAGTTTTAAACGTCACCTTCTGGAAGCAGTTACAGAACTGATGGATTAGAGCATCGGTTTCAGATGCAGAAGCTCCAATCCACGATACACATTTTTTAGGGGAAGCAGAAATAGATCAGACTGTCAGTTCTTACTATGAAGGCTTCTCTGAAGTCTTCTGTTTCCAAAAACATTCCATTGAACTGCAGCTTTAGAAAGTGACAGATGGCTTCACCAAGGAAAACAACTTTAAAACCTGCTCAAGGAAAATTAAACATACAAAGTGCTACTAAAACATGACTCACTTGGCCCTCTGGCCCATCTTGATGGAACAGAAAATGCTTGCAAGATGTGATACCCACTTTCCAACATGATCCTACTGAGAGCAAACTTAGCAAGGTTTAGAGGTTACCAGAATCAGCAGCTTCTTGAGGACAAAAGAACTTGAGTGATGATGACTTCCATTCTTGAAGCTGAGCTTAAAAAAACTGTCCAAACATTATGCTTGTATTCTGAACAATAAAATTACACTGCAATAACTTGTTACCAACTACTTGTCATAACTTAATAAAGTCTAATCTTGCCCTAGATCTAACATAGTTTTGGAGACAAATCATCATTACGCATTTCTGTGTAACTGCAACCGCATGCCCTGCAGCAAAACAAAGATTTGGGGGGATCTCTTGTCAGTGACTTGTCCATAAGAATTACCAGGACTGTTTTAAAATCAGATGTGAACACAATGAGTTTCATGCCTTCATTATAGATGGACCAGTATCATGACAGACATAATTGCTTGTAAACTGTAGTTTACTACACCTTTCTCTACTGCTGGCAACAAAGGGGAAAGAAGAAGGAATCTCAATTCCTTCTCCTCCCTGTCCTGAAACTGGCTGTGAAAGAAGGTGATAGGAGTTAAATACTAAACATTATGGAAATAAAGAATAAAAAATAGCTGTCCTATTTTTTCTCAAGGGCTCAGGTTCTTACCCTATTTTACTATAAATCTACTTTTATATTGTGCCATCCCCAAACATAACAGGCTTTCTGTGGCTTAGAGCTCCACGGTTACAGTACGCTGTATGCTACCCTCCAATGATTTACTGAAACCCAAGTGATGCAACCCTACATTACTGCATGCAAACTCCATGCTGCCATGCCTTCTGCACCTCTGTTATCTAAGCTACTTCAGGTAGCTCTTTATTATCCTGAAGTCTGCAGTACAAAAAAACCCATATACCAATATATTTGAATGGAACAGGAAGGTCATTGCCATAATTTTGCAATATATATTATATTGGTCTGCAAGAAATATAGTTTTGCACTGATCTAAATCCTCAGATGCTCAAAAAATAGCAATTGTACAATTGTGTCAGAGGGAAACTCTACCTTGTATTTAACCTGCAGCAAGATTAAATAAGAGGGTTACTTAGTCATATTTACCAGTGTTTTCATATATTTTTCTGTTAAATCTTTTCCTTACCAATGAGTTACCCAAATAGGAATTAAGCCACTAATAGCGAAGAAACAATATTGCAAAATTATGAAACATCGTTAAAATTAAATTATTTTCTGATTGGATAAAATAATCAGATTCTTTAACCCAACTAGGGAGCATTCAAAGGAAATAAAAAAATAAAAAACCAACCAGCCAACCAACCAGAGAAATAGCATGTAATAGTTACTATACTACTACTGATCAAAATGTGCAGCATCTATATCCTTATTAATTTGGAAAACCAATAGAGACACCAGGTTCCCTTGATACAATTTAAAGCAGGATAACTCTGAAGATACAAGGACTGCACATAACACTCACAGGGGCATCTGTGAAAGACCATTAAAGGGGAAGAATACTATTCTTGCAGCAGAAGAAGATGCTCACATCCCAGATGAATGAGAGCAGCTCAGATGTGTTTAAGATTCCTGAAAATAAAACTGACACAGTTTGCAAAATCCAAGTGTCCGTACCAAATACACACAATGGAGTCGCAAAATAAACTTCATGTATGCATCTCATGGAGTAAGTGTGAAGACTATTCAGATACCATCTTCCCACACTGTCCTGGTTTCAGCTGGGATAGAGTTCATTTTCTTCCTAGTAGCTAATTTGGATTTAGTATGAGAATAATGCTGATGGCACACTGATGTTTTAGTTGTTGCCAAGTAATGTTTACATTAGTCAAGGACTTTTCAGCTTCCCATGCTCTGCCAGGTGCACAAGAAGCTACCCACCATAGCTATACACAAGCCAGAAGAGGGCTGATGTTCCCTGTTAAAGAGTCCTGTATCTATGACTAAGACACAGCAGGCTGGAGAAAGCAATGGACCTCTTTGTAACCTCATTCCCTCAAGAAAGACAATGCAAGACAGAAAGGTATGAAGCGTCAGCAGGCTGAAAAAAAGGGGAGCACAAGATCACAGAGTTAAGTCTAGGAGGAGGTGTAGACAACAACCTCTTTACTCAGGTTGCCTTCCAGATAGCAAAGTCAAGAGTGACACAGGAATCCACCTCTTCAGTACCTGATTTCAAGCACTGCCTAGGGACCTTGCAGAACACCAACGTTCTCATTACCTTCCAAACACGCAGACTACTGATGTATAGTGAGCTGCCACTGCCGGGGATCCTTTGCAGCAAAGTAATTACAGGCACTCAAAATTCCCTTCCAAATAACAGAGAACAGTGCATAAGAAAGAAAAAATTCTTCCCCATAATCTGACCCAACCCTGTCCCAAAGGATACAACATCACAGGAAAAAAACCCCAACCATTCTTTAGCATGACACAACATTGAAAAGGGAAATAAATAAACAGAGGGAAAAAAAACCTGACACGTCACCAGCCTTTATACACTACAATTCTATTCAAAACAGAATGTAATAGAATTAATTCTGGGTAGTCTTCAGTCCTATCAATTTCCATTTTTCCTCTCCAAATGCAGAAATGCTAAACTAGCTTATATCTAGTAATAAAAAAAAAAGAAATCACCACTGCAAAGTTATTATTCATATAAATCAATTATGTCAAATGATGGAACCTCTTACTAGTATGGTTTATGCTTTTGAAAAATGATGCTATTTTTCACATTTATAATAAATGCTGCAGTCAGTCACACAACTTTAGGTAATAAAATTTGCTACGAACACTACTAACACTTGATAAAATTCAGAGAAATCCCTTGATGAATGTAATGACTAATTACGATAAAAGGGAAATTATTTCAAGCAAGAAAATGCCTAATAACAATTAACCTCTTTATTTCTATATAAGTATTTGTAAGAGTAAAGCAAGGACAATTTGTCTAAGGATAGATGACACTGACATGCTGCTCAGGGAAATGCCATGGGCATAGCTGTAGCACGATTGTTTATACAACAGCAGCAGCAAGCAAGATTATAAATGCAAACTAAAGTTCAAGGGAAAGTAAACAATAAAATTTTAAAACAGACCAAATAGCAATTCCTGTGATAGTCATTATTACTCTTAGTACCTAAACAAAACTTTCTATTTACCAAAGTGGGGATTAGAAAACCCCTACTTACTTCAGGGACAGACAAGGCAAATGGCTTGACAAATTCTGAGGAAAGCTAGACAGACTTAGTCCTGGTCTTTTCTGTGGAAGATTGCTGTCAGACAAATATTCAGAGATCTTCTATTTATGCTTCTATTCTTTCATCTGGGACAGTTAACTCATATTTCTACGAACACTGCAAGCCAGCATGTGAGCTACAATAAGAAAACCTATCCTGCAAATCAATTCACATCTCTATTCTTATTCTGTAAACTATATAAAGAGGCTGAGGGGAGACCTTACCGCTCTCTACAACTACCTGAAAGGAGGTTGTAGCAAGGTGGGGGTCAGTCTCTTCTCCCAAGTAACAAGCGATAGGATGAGAGGAAATGGCCTCAAGTTGCTCCAGGGGAGGTTTACTTTAGATATTAGGAAAAATTTCTTCACCAAAAGGGTTGTCAAGCATTGGAACAGGCTGCCCAGGGAAGTGGTTGAGTCACCATCCCTGGAGGTATTTAAAAGACATGTACATGTGGCACTTAGGGACATGGTTTAGTCAGGGACTTGGCAGTGTTAGGTTAACAGTTGGACTCAATGACCTTAAAGGTCTTTTCCAATCTAAACGATTCTATGATTCTATGATTGTATATTTCTAATATAGCATCATATAAATTTCTGCCTTAAGGCTTGAACTGGAAGACCAAAACTCCATCATTTTGGTTTTTTCTAATATTCTCAATAGCCACACTGCACTGCTTCTCACATAGATAACATCACTAAATAAAGGATGCAGAAGCTACCATTGAGCTATGCCTTCACCCCAACTACAAAACTGACCTCAGTAAGTTCCTAAGTTCTACCACTTACACTTGAAGTGCCAAGCCTTGAAAAAAGTTGTATTCTAGAAATTAAATCTTGACTTAAAAAGTCAAGCAGCTCTCTAAAAAATTGACAATTATTGATAATTTGTTCTTCTATCACAAGATGGAACAACATGTGGAATTAAAATTACATCACATACTGTGAAAAAGGATATAGGAGGATCACACTTGTGGTCCCTTTATGTCAACAGCTATGCTGTACCATAATCCAAGCAGAAAAGTGATCTGTTACTCCTGTTAAAAAAAAAATCCTACCTCTACACAAAAACTCAAAGTGCTCCTGAATCTCCCTTACATATATTTATCTTTAATTAAAACAGACGTTAATTTAATAAGTCTTATTTAAAAAATCAATACTAAGCTAATACACCCAGAGCACAACTGAAGGTCTGAATTCTTATTTTCTTGAGCTGAATGAAAACTTCATTTTTCATCTGCCATTACTGTATGCTAATCTGATTTGCCAAAGTCTTCAGCTGGACTTAAAATTTGTGTGCTCTAATACCCCACTCTCTAGCACGGACTAAAATTAAAGGTGCTAGAAAAATCCACATTTCTAAATCCCTTTCCATTATGAACTTTTTTAAAAAAAATCTAATTAAATGGAATTAATAGTAGTAGTTACGCACTGTGTTGCACTACTGTGATTACAAAATCACACTGGAAATATTTCTGTTTTATCATCAAGGCAAATGCTACTTAGTAAAAGACAAAATATTTTAATTTTCCAATTCAAAGTGTCTCCTCTAGTTCAAAGTGTTTCCAGTTTTCAAGATGGAAATAATTTTGGCCTATGTGAATTTCCTCTATCCTTTATCCAAGGATGTTATGGACTTTTGGAATACAGTCTGCTTTGGACCTGTGTTTTCTGGCCATACCTCATGGTCTTCTCCTGACAGAAGCCCTGCACTATTTAGGGGTATCCAATGTCATCCAGAGAGTGAGAGCATAAGACATACATTACAAGAAATTCATCCTGTGCAAGCACAAGGCTTCAAGGGAAAAAAAATCACACAGCAGTTCAAAACGCAATGAGTACAAAATTTTTTTCTCATTTAATAAAAAAATTCTTAATATTTCAGGGCAAAATCAAGAAATTACATCCAGGAAGTAGCCATCGACATAGAAGAAACTCCTTTCATTTGACCCTCCTTTCCCCTGTGCTAGTGTTTCTACACTTACACTTTAGGAACAACTAAAATTTGACACTCTTCATTCACTGTTACTCAACAGTTGCCTTCAAGCATCATGAACCAACTTTAATGTTCTGCCTTTCGATTTTTTTTTGCCATTTTTTTCTGCACTTCTGATATACACATACCACTTTTTAACATCACACAAGCAAATCAGTAGTCGCACTGCTCACAAGACACAGCTGTAAGACTGCCACTTAAAAAGTCATTGCTTTAGAGCCCGCTTATCTAAAAGACTGTATCTGGTTGGCACACCTAGGTATTAAGAACTTAATAAAATGCATCATGGAAGCAAGCCAAATGAGAAATATAAGTCTTCCCAACAAAACGCAAGGCTAACTGTGGAAGCACCGACACGAGTAGCTGTAAATGCAGAAAACCAAAGCATAATGTTTCACAATCTTCAGGAAAGTTTCAGATTTAAAAAGCATTTAAAATAACAATAACTACAATCTAGACAGCAGACAATAGACTAAAACACACTGCTAGAAGAACAACAAAATAAGGTCTTGGAGGGAAAACAAGTATGTTACAAACGAATGTGACACCTGCAAGACTTGGTGAGCAGCATCAAGGGCCAGGTTTAAAAGCCCATGTCATGCTGAACTTGCATAGTCATCTTGTCATTTCGAACAGCTCCTTCCGTATCTTATCCTCCTGCAAAAAATACCCATGAGTCTTCTGCCTCATACCTTGCAGAAGGCTGTTACACTGTTTCCTACTTTTTTTCCCTCCTCTTTTCTGGGCTTTAGGACTTGCATTCCAATACCAGAAGCTGTCACCTTTGATCCTGGTGATCACTTACCCTTGGACAACATAGCTATCCAGAAGTCTGTGCCAACTAATAGCATACACAAGAAGGACAAGGGACATACTTGGGGGAATTGTTTTCACATCAGGCTTTAGTCACCAGGTTTCCAGAAATACACTTTTAGAATCAGATACAAAAAAGAATATTAACACATGATGACATTGAGCACAGAAGAGCCTAACTCTTGGGCTTCTGCCATTGTAAAGTACAAGTTTTCCCAAATTAACCTGTTAACTTCCCTGCACAATTCATCAAAAGGGCATAGGGCTTAAGAAAAAAAGTTAAAAACTGCAACATCTAAAATACCCCTGCTCTCTCCCTGCCTTAGTATGCTGATTAAGTCAGCCAAGTGAAGCACCTAAGAGAGGGATATGCCTGAAATCATACTGTTTCCCAGGACTTTGGGCTGCAAGTGAGGTGTCATTGTAAAAAACAAATAGAAAACTGGTAAGAACGCAAAGGGATCACAGCTCCACGGCTGTGATGGAGATACCTACTTGCCTAGATAGAGATGTTAGCTCTAACCGTGCTTCTGTGACGGGTTTGGCATTAAAACTTACATAAAATTTGCAGGGTTAAAACACACTAGTAAATCCAGAAAGCCTCAGATATGAATGACATCTGCTAAGGTCTGCCAAAATAAATGCTTCTGGACTTGAAGAACAATAAAGCCCTGGATACCAGACACTTACAATGTTCCACTGACCTAGGAGGATAGTTGAGAATGCACATCTCAGTCTTCAGCATCTAAGTTCACCCCACACAAATCTGGACCTTAGTTTTATTTGCTGAAAGTCAGAGAGTCAATGTTTAGTGTTGAGGTCTTTGAGAAAGAAACCAGCAGCTGTGAAATATCTGTTCTCAGACAAGCCTTGCATAACCGTAGACAGCCAAGGATTTAAAAATAAAAACATTGTTTTGTTTGTCCTGGACAGAGATCACCAGAACAAAATCTCTACAACATGTGTAGAGATTCTGTTTGTTGCTATAAAAAGCTGTGTTGTAACAAAGAAGAATACACCACAGTTTTGTACTGCATATATGCAAGACAAGCATAAAATTCACAACTAAGAAATGAATAAACAAATATGAGCATTCTGGAATTAACACTTGAAGAGCAATTGTGGTTTGACAAGATACCAAGAATCACATGACTAGTTGATTACATATTTTCTCCTTACTTTAGTTCATACATTTGCTTAACTCGAGACTAAATGTCTCAAAAGTTTGACCTCTTATTCCACACCGTCGTATCAAAGCTAAATATTGCAGTTACAGAATTCAAGTTGAGTTCTGATTACTAAACCCTACATACTTCCTTCAGTGAACTGACCTGTAACACAGCTTGAAGAGGAGGGAACTGCACACGCTAACTGAAACTTTTGATTAGGTACAGTGACTTCTAATTTTTCATATAACTTGACTAACCCTGTGTATTAAGCGCATATTGTCTGGAAGCTACTGTGTACTTTCATAAAAGCCCACAGAAAACCAATATATGACTTGGTTCCCAAAGGACTGATGGTGAAGCAGTAACTTATAAAGCTGTCTTTGATAGTGTAAGTGGCCAGCTGTCACAGTATGTCTGCACTTAAAAGACAACAAGTGCCATATGGATGATTCACACAATTGATACTGTGCTTTGCTCAGTGATTCATGAAGGCTGAAAGATCTTTCATTGATGCCTTTCCTGAATAGACCCAAATTATGTATGGGATTAGATAATTCTAATTCCCAGAGTACAATGGATTTACAATTGATTTACAGATCAGAGCGCACAGATCATTCCAGCTAAGAGCAAGAGAGGTTGTGGTTGATTGGCATTTGTGGGGGAAACCCCCCAAGCTTTCAAGAGCAGAACATAAGCTTGAAACTTAATGGTAACTAAAATCAAACTAGAATTTCAACAATGTACCTGCTTCCCTCTCTCTCTGTATAATCCTGAGGTTTTACAAATCCTACCTGTAGCAAGTGCTCTTTCTCGTCCTGTCAAATCAGAGTCAGCCACCAGAAATTGGCATTGCTTCACAGAAGTAATAATAAAAATAAGTTCAGAAGTGCTTTTCTAAAAACACAAAAGCAAAACACTAACAATCAGATGGAGTAAAGTTAGGCATTACTTGAAAGATCAGGCAGTTTCTTAGTTTTCCAATAATTATTTGGGGGTTTAACTATCACTTCGAGGCTGTCAGAACAGGACTGTAGTGTCACAAACACTTGCAGCATTTTTAAAGTCTGTTACAGTAGTCATTTTTTTAGTATCTGAGTATTATTACTTCCATATTGTATGTCTACGCATTAAAGTGAGGAGACTAGAGATTAAAGACAACTTACAAAATTTTAGATATAAATAACTACCTAAAATGATCTTTATCATAGCTCTTCAGAATCTTATAAGCATAATTGTTTTAATCTGACTAGCTCATTTTCGTGCATAAAAATGGAATCCTTTCCTGCCACCTCAATTAGAATACCCAGATCCTTGGGCATCCAACACTGCTACACCCTCTTGAAAGAGGTCACTGTTACTCCCTCTGTAGTCAGTCAGTAGTTATGGTTAGTAAACCATAACTTATGGTTGTACTTTTTACCATTTAAGGTCTACAGTATTCTGGAATACATCCCTGTTAGTCAAGATCAGTATACACTAACATGCTCATTCCCCTCCTCTCCTGGAAATTTTCTCTTGTCATCAGCTCTGAAAGTTTGCTAGCTGTTACCAGTTTACTTACTAATTTTGCTGCTGGTGACAAGGCAGTGACTATGCCTTACAACTCAGCAATAAAACAATAAAAGCGTACCTGTTCCTTTTCCTTTGATTTTTCTTTAGGGATTTTAGTCCTATCTTGATCTTCTTGCTAAAAACTAAACCAGCACCAAACACTGGACAACAACCACAGATACTCAAAAGACAGATTTGCTGAGGCACTTTAGTTCAACTGCAGTGGCAAGCTGCTCTCCTCAGAATGCGCACAAGCTTAGAGATACTTACAGGGATTAACATACTTTCCTCTACAGTCAGTAGCAAAGGTAAATTTCCCATCAAGGACAGTGCAGAGCAGGCATCTCTTTTCAGCTATACAGGATAGCCTTTCTGTCTAATGCCAGTGCTTGCAAATAAAATGCCTGTCTTAGTTTCATCTTGTAGTCTAATACAACCAGAGTTTAACTGCTCCAAGTGTGGAGGTACTAGGCCTCTGACCAAAACTCCAATACTATGACATAAATTCTCTGCAAGCTGTTCCAGGAATGAGCTTGCTAACTGGATTTTTTTTTTTGCAGTTTTTTCTACAGGAAAGTTTAATCCCATGAAGACCCAAACCTCATCCTCTCCTACAGGTGTACAGTTCAACAAAACCCCAGATCTTAAATACTTGCCTTTTATGAGCACTGCATACTCGTCACAGTTACATTTGCCTTTCCCAGTGTACAACGTCATGTTCTAGCCAGCCTGATGACGTTGGCACTGATACAAGGGTAGTGCCTACCGCTTAGTCAGTTTTTGGATCAGGAACAATTATTGCCATGGGATCAAACACATGGTATTCTAAACACACAACACTTAATCCAAATAAACTGTAAGATCTGAGGAGTCAGTGGACTAGTCTAGCTACCAGGAATGAGAAAAGTCGAGCTAGGGAAAGGTACCTCCATCTTAACAAGGATATATTCTTATATTCCCTAAACTACACCAGTCTCCCAGTTACAGTAGCGAAATAGGACTGGAGAGTTAAAAACAACTTTGTAAAAGTTCTCCATGTTCTTGCAAAAAGTAAAAAAAAATAATTAACAGCCTCATTTAGGATATACTTTAACTGTCAAAATCAGTATCAGAAGAGCTTTAAAAATATTCCTTTGTTTCATTGTGACAAACACAACACCAATAGACTGTCTTGTATTTTGTATGTATTTCGAGCATCTTCTCTCTAGTTTTCGCTCTGGTATTGCTGAAAGAAACCACCAGATTCTCCAAATCACAGCAAGGGTAAAACATACTCTGCTTTTTGCCATGGGAATGTCTGGATTTATTTCAGAAGTCTGAAACATTAATCCACCTCTCTCAGTCAACAACCCCAACCCTGCAACCTTTCTGTGAACAACTGTGCAGGCTACCACAAGTTAGAGTAAACGTTATGCACATGCCATAGAAGATGTACCACCATTCACCCTGTACTTCTGGAGACTACTTACATTAATACAATCAGATCGCAGGCTAGCAGTGGTGAGAACCCAAGGGTAATGGAGAAGAGGGAATACGATCACTATTGTAGATAGGGAGTTTTGTATGTCAGTGCAACATGGGACTTCATATACAGCTGAAGCCTGTGAAACACAGACTGTATCGATATCAGCACTTCAATGTTTTCCTCTAGGACCTGAACTGCAGGTACACTCACTATTCACTTCATGTACTTATTTGGGATAGCAAGCACAGATTTCATTGTGGTTGGCTCTGGGTTTTTTTGGGTTGTGTTTTTATTTTTCATCCTTCACTGCTTTAACTTGCTTCACAGAACATGGCTCTACAGAGCTTTTTGTCAATTTGTAGAACATTTGACACTTTCATATGCTACAAAGACCAGCAAGTTAACATTAGTATCACATAGCAGATTGAAAGCCTCTACCCGTTTATTAGCACCTAAGCAAAGCCCTAAGTGTTCACACAGGAACACTAAGAAAAAATGAAAGGACCACAAAAGGAAAACAAGCAGGTGTTCTCACTTGAGGGAGCAGCTTTTCAGGGCTTCAAAGAATATTTGCACTTCTCCTTTCTGAAATATTTTCATTAGAACTCCTTTTTGTACATCTAACTAACTTAAAATGGGAAATGCAAAGAAGGAACAAAATCCAGAATTTGCATTTACAGTTCTAACACAGTTTCGCACAACCACACTGAAGCAGATCATCAGAAGCCAGCTCTGTGTCAGCATGTATCCTGCAAAAAAACAGGGCCTTAGGTTTGGTATTTTTCAGGTCCAGAAAGCCTGAGCACTCCAAGGAACTCAGCAGGCAAGCTCAGCACAGGCAGCAACAAGGGGGATGGCACATCTCCCCATTTATGGCTGCTCCAGGCCTTGCAAACATCATATGCAAGTGACTGTAAGCAGTGCAATCATTTATGTTGAGAGAGACAGCTATTTTACACGCAACTATATCGTGAATCATGTCTATTTCTGTTGCCTAGGCTTTTCCTAGCAAATTGGGTTTGTTCCAATGCTAATTTTATAAGTGGAAGGTCAAACAAAATCTTTACTTGCTTCTGTTGAACCCGGTGCAGGTTCTCTTCTAAAACTTTGTCAGCCCGTTTCAGTTCACCGTCAAGTAAGAGCTGGATTAGAGCACTGGAGCATAACAATACCATTCCGGCTAATGGATTCTGTTAGTCTTGAACAGACCTCCAAAAAAATCATTCTCTGCAACTGTCCTGCTGAGAAAAAAAACTAACGGCTTTGGTCAATTACAAAATTACACTGTACAATTCTCTGGTCAATTACAACATAAATGCTATGAAGTATATAGGTTTATTTAACAACAGCCACAGTTTGAGTACTCATCCACATATATGCAGTCAAAAAATACAAGATTTTTGGTACAGAAAATCAACGTCTCCTACTTACTTAGAGAAGAACATTTGCTCTGTCACTGCAGTAACAGTAACAGCTTTCCAGAATTTTTGGAAAGCACATGTTGAAGACATTACATACTGCTCAGTGGAACACAGGGGACAATGCAGACAAAGCATGAAAATACATGGATACATATCTGCAATTTGGAAAACAAATATATGTGTGTCTGTGTGTACATATGCTTATATTGCATATGCTTGGTCTGAACTGTTCTATGTGTTTTGTATAGAAATGGCAATATCGGGGACCTGTAGCATGAAAGCAGTAATTTCAGTCTCTCTCTCTCTCACACAAAGAAATCTTAACCTACTTATACTTAGCTATATTACATTTTCAAAGTTAAAAGAATCACAAAAGCAATATACTTTTAAAGGTCAGTTATAATTCTTATGTAACTAATGCTAGCTTCATTTTTAAAATGAGAAAAAAAAAAATACACAGAGCTTGCAGTTTCTTGTTACTTCTATTTCAAACTGTCCTAGGCATGTGACTGTGATAGCAGATAATTCTTCAAATAGTCCACCTATTATGTCATGTCTTCTCCAAATGAGAATTAGGATCTTGGGCTCATAAAAATTGTCATCAACAGACCCATGATTCATGTAATTCAGTACCCTGTCTTTCAGTTAGGCGTGCTAGACATACTAGACAGTTCAGAAGAAGGTCCAGAAGTCCTGAAACATACATGAAACACATGCAGACAAAGGAAGTATCTTCATTGCCTTAGGCAATCAAAGCCAATTTATGCTATAAATGATAAGGCTTTGGAGTAACTTTTTTTTTTAAATTATCCTTAATGTAACTGTAGATGTTAGCCATCCATAAAACTTAGCTTTTTGCCCCAAGTTCTTGACTGTGGTGTCTCACAGGCTTGTGTTTCCGAGCTCACACACACACTGCACTGAGAAGTCCTTTTATTGTTTTTAAATTTGATACTTCTCAATTTCACTGCTGGCCTCTACCTGAAAACATTAAAGAGGTTGAAATAAAAATTGACATTCCATTCATGCTTTACTAATTTATCTATGTACTTATCTCCAAATTGACTAGTACTGACTGCTGAGTGGTCAGTGGTAACCTTCTTCTTCCAACTCTTAGTAAGAAAAAAGTCTCAATAACAATTTTTTACTATGTATACTTTTTTTAAACCTTTCTTGACTTTTGGCTACCATTTCTTTTGCAAGTTATAGCTGATAGGCACTTTCACCGAGCCTGTCAAGGGGTACAGGTACCTGCTTATATAATACTCTATTTTTGTATTTTCCATCCCATTTCTTAGCAACAGTAATGTTTTTTCCTATTGTAGTCCTAAAGCTGGTGCTGCCTATTCACAACGACAAGGCAGGTAAGAAGCTTCCCAACTTTGGCCCATCCAGCGCTGCAGCACATTTAAACCACAAAAATGTAACTTGCACATTCCAGTAAAAATTACTGTAACATTTTGCATAAGAGCTGTGCCTGACAAATGACTGGGGGATCAATGGAAGCTCTGGGTTGTTTTACAAATGACAAATCAAGGAAAATAAGTTTCAGAGTGAATAACATACTCTGTTTGACTGAAAGTTTTATTTTGGCACGCTACATATTTTTACATAAAGCTGAAATTAGCTTCCAAAGGCAAAGTCATTTGGGAACTCAAGAAACAAAAACGTCACAACTTTCTGATTCTGGAGCAGAAGAAGGTGTCTCTCCCACTAGGTCAGTTAACTTAGTGAAACTGATGTGAACTCACCCAAAAGAGAAAACCACACACTTTTTGATGCTCTGGAGGGTGTATACCTGTGGCTAAGCTATTTGAATGAAAAAAAAAAACCCACCACATGCCCAGTTCTGATATGCTGAAGATATTTAAATACTTTTCAGTTCTTCAGAGCATGCTGTGCTCTGCTTTTGAATTAATATGGCAGGAAAGATCTGCGGAAGTTTCTATACCATAATGATCCAATTCAATCAGTTCCTGCAATTTGATTTTCTTCATGTCTCCAAAATACAACTCTCCCAAGACCCACTGCTATATTGAAAACATGACCTGTGCATTAAACACTTTGCTTTAAGTCACATCATAGAATCATAGAATTATTAAGGTTGGAAAAGACCTCTAGGATCATCTAGTCCAACTGTCAACCCAACACCTCCATGCCTACTAAACCATGTCCTGAAGTGCCACATCTTCATGTTTTTTGAACTCCTCCAGGGATGGTGACTCCACCACTTCCCTGGGCAGCTTGTTCCAATGCTTGGCCATCCTTTCAGTAAAGAAATTTTTCCTAATATCCAATCTAAACCTCTCCTGATGCAACTTGAGGCCATTTCCTCTCATCCTATCACTTGTTACCTGGGAGAAGAGACGGACACCCACCTCGCTACAACCTCCTTTCAGGTAGTTGTAGAGAGCAATAAGGTCTCCCCTCAGCCTCCGCTTCTCCAGACTAAACAGCTCCAGTTCCCTCAGCCGCTCCTCTTCATAAGACTTGTGCTCTAGACCCTCACCAGCTTGATCTAATATAAAATATGAAAACAGCCCCCACTAAGTGCTAATGAACTACAAGTTGATCAATGAAAAAGCACAGTCTGGTCAGCCAAAAATCACTGTGACCCCAACTGCAGACAGGCCAAGCATGCTACTCGCAGTTTCCCACACGCACTTCCAGTTGACCAAATTGAGACTTGCTTAAAATAGACACATATTGGAGCAAAACAGTTTTCTTTCCAACTGCGGAATTGCATTTGTTGAAAAAAAGCTCTCCCAACACCATTTATATGCCACTTTACAGGGAGGAAAATCTTTCTGACCATGTTAAAAAACTTCATACATTCAAGAGTCACAACTTCCAAAACTCAAGTGGAGAGAAAACCCTGGAAGTAGTGCAAGGTTGGAAAATGGCAATGTCTCCCTGAGGCTTCACCTCTCTGTGGCTCACAGAGGAAAGCAGTAGCCACTGCTGGCTCACCATGTAGTGAAGATAAGAATATGGAGGACCATGCAGGGGCTCCCCCAGGGAGACAGTCCCCTCACCTGTCATGCAGCAGTGCCCCAGCACAGGTGCCTACTTCCTTCCACTGAGCAACCACGAGACACAGCTCAAAAGCCAATGAACACTTGCACAATGTTACCTGAAATAATAATAATAATAAAAAAAAAATCCAACAACTTTTTCCCCCAGACTGAAGATCCTTCCCTTTGCTCTTCTTCCATTTGCAGTACTTACACCGAGTTCCCGCTATCAAACCAGGACTTCAAACCCAGGCAAAAATGGCAGCTTCGTTGCTCAGAGCTGCCCATAAAATAGGACCTGAGAAATTCTTCATTTTAAGATCAGTACAAATATTTGTGCTATGCTCATGAATGATCTGACATAGAAGCACCCTAGTGCAGGCCATGACATCCAGATTGCACTGGGATTTCCCTCACGTAACACAAAGCAGCAGGAATGATGTACTGTGGCCACAAGTCCAACCATCCTGCAAAGCAAGGACAACAGCCTGCCCTCAAGTACCTAATCCGCCAGTGAACTGCAGGACTGACTACTCTTCTACTGGGGGGGAGAGACTGTGCGCCTGTGTCTGCATCTGTGTGTGTGTGTGTGCGTTGGAGGGAAATCCACAATTAAAAAGACTCATTTCTCTGTATTGCATTATACTACTACTCTCTGTGCTCTCTCTAAATTTGTAATAATGCACCCTACAAGCCATACAAACCTCAAACTGAGAGCCCAACCACCCTGGCAGCAGCAGGAATTGTAAAATGGCTGCGCTTTGGAAGGACACAGCTTCAGTGAAGGGGAATGCTTTAATCCTCACAGAAACAAACAAACACTACTATTTGAACTCCCTAATGCAGTATGAAGACTGACACAATCACAATTGTAACAGCATCAGAAAAAGTACCATAGTAATCTGATCTTTTGTACAATGTCAGATAAGCAAACTTTATTAGAATCCTGATTTCAGTTGCTGTATATAGTAATATATGTATATAGGTATTATCTAATAGAAGGAGATCTAGTCTTCACTAAAAAAATACATTGGCTGCATAGGCAAGTGGTTAAAATGCTTTGGTTTTCCTCCTTCTTGGCATGGTTTTAGAACTTATTTTGAATCTGAGTTCATACGGCTGTTGTTTTCACATTGCGATTGTGATGCAATGATGCATTTCATTAAGTTTTTGTCAGTTACACTTGCCATGTACGTATTCATAAATTGTAGAGAGATCACTTGATTTTTTTCTTTTTTTTCTTTCTATTCATGGATATGAATGAGATACACACACGAACTGAAACTACAGAAATTACATCATTCTGCCCACTGAAATAATTTCTGCAATATCAAAAGCAAAATCAGCCTTATTCCAGAAGTAATTTCTAAACTCAGTATTGGCTTTGCCAACTGAAGACCATGTGAATGAGGATCATAATGATTATATGAAAACATGACTTTAGCTCTCAATCCTCTAAAAGACACATGCCTCAGAAAGAAATGACCTTTAACTGTGACTCACTTCCAAAAGAAGACTCTAAAAAAAGCATTTGGGGGTTCACTATTTAGCTTGTCTCACAGATTGCATGCAAAATTTGCTCAGGTGGTAGGCAAAAAGCTTTCCTAACTGGAAGTACTGCAAATTTAGACTAGGCTCAGAGCCACAATAGACTCTTTTCCATCTCAGGAATTACTATAAATAATAAAATCTGTTACCCACTCAGCAACATCTATGAAATCCACTGAAATGTTGGGTCAGCAAACTGAAATGTTCTCCCAGCAAAGACGAGGCCCTTAAAATCAGTGTCCCATTTCTCCATCCTGACTTTGCTTCCAGAGTTCTCCGCTAAGTTTTCAGGCCACATACTATTCTTTGTCCCCTCAGGCAGACACAACTTCTGTACTACAGAGAACAGTGGCGTTAGTGGATCCAATTCCCAACCCCTACACCAACATCTTTGAGCTTCTGTCCTGATTCAAACCTGAAAAATGGTGATCCCAGCAGAGGCATGTGCAACCCAGAAATAACAGCTGGTCACGACAGTATTCATCAGAAATAACTAAGAGACTGGGTGCAACTCCAAGTTTTGACTGACATTTGCCCTGCCCAACTTTAGGATCCCTACCAAATGCAAATAACATGTTTGATCACACACAAAGAGCCAGGATGCTCCATAGATTAAAATACAGAAGGGTTTTTTTAAAAAGAACTTTACTTAAGGGTTTTCTCATTATTACTTTTGTTCCAAAACATTAATTCCTCTTTGTTTTATGCAATATAAATGATTATGTTACTACTAGTGATTTACGATATAGAAATGAAGAAGGAACAAGACTTCCTCCACTCACCCCTCATTTCATTTTAAAAAATAAAAGATGGAGGGAGAGGGAGAAGGGGGAGTGTCCTATCTTCTACTGCTACTGTTCTTGTTCTTTTACTTTTCCCATTTTTCTCCCTAGTACAATAGCAACTTTAACAAAAACATTACCAAATGTTATTTCAAGCTTAGAGGTAGCATATCATCCACTATTTAGTGAGTTCCCTAACTGTTTCTGTCAGGGTATTAACTGATTAGGATTTCACTGCTTTTTAGTAGACAACCCTGCTGTCTCATTTCTCTTCTCAACAGACCTAGTCTGCCTACAATTCAAACTAATTAATGCTCTCTTCAGTACTGCAGCCTACTTTATATCACATCTCCTCCAATCTCTCCTCAAACACATTGAATGGGACAGCATTAGCATGTCAAGGCCTTAAGTAAGCATATTCTTTGTTAGTACTTCCAATCAATAACAAGCTACCTTTGCCCCTGCTTTAAATCTTTCACCTACCTCTCCCTAGGCCATACCACCTGAAGTTTTGAGTCTTCCAAGAGATTTGTAGAGTGCGGTGATCCCATCAGTCAGTTCCTCCCCATGCAGCAAATGGCCTTTAACACATGGTTCCTCTAAATTTCAGTCTAATACCATTTAAATTTTCACTGATTTTATTATTAGATTGTTGAAAATACACCTTGTTTCCTTTTTAAAGCATGCAGTCAAAACCAAGTTTAACTATATAACCATGGCAAGTACAAAACAGAAAATTAATCATAAATGATGTGGTTAACAAGACACAGCATACTCATTGACACATCTTCATAAAACGTGTAATTATATCCTGAACTGCATACCTTTACAACACAGTAACATATTACAGTATCACTCACAGGGGCACTTTTTAACAGCCTGTCAGCATCATTTACAGCTTGGGTAGGATTTCACATTAAGAAGGATCTCTCTTTTTGTCAGATTTTATTCACCCTGAACTCTTATTTGCTGCTTTCCAGCTATCAGGAGCCTCCAACAAAGATTTTAGGATAAATGACTTGACAACAGACTAAATTAAAAAGATTCCAAATACAAATGACAACTTTGGGTGTGACCCTTTAGGCCTTTATCATAGCAAAATCTAAACATTACATTTAATTAAGTCCTGTCAGTGAAAAGGTGCAATGCCTAAGGACAAAACCAGCTGTCAAGACAGCTTGTCTTTGAATCATCCTTTATATTCACCTAGTGTCTTGTGTATAATTAATAGCCACTCCAGAAAATTGTAAGCCAGTTCATGAGATGCAGATAAAGGCTTAAAGTCTCTACTGTAATTCTGTTTTAATGACAATCAATATTATTTTGCTAAGGAACTCCAAATACATTGGCTTGTCCTAATAAATAGAAGGATTTTACGCCAGCTGAAGACTAGCAACGGGTGGCAGAAAGTAAGCATCATAAAATGGCATCAGTTAATAAATTCAAGAAGAAATCTTTCAAGAGTGAGATCATATCTAATTCAGTTATTTATTACCAGCAGCATTCAAGAATGATGGCTACTTTTATAATATGAAGACTTGCTTTGAAGATACACAGGATTGTGCTAATGCCAACAATACTGACATATTGCAGAAAATACTCCACTGTGAATCACAAAAATGACCAACAGACAGTTTAACATTGTTCATTGCAGGGGGAGTGTGTCAAAATTTATTTTTAAAATTCTAAGGCATTAAGAACTTCTAGCTCCAATCTGTTATTAGGTATCACAACAAAAAGTGTGTTAAGATTAATACATTTCTAACATTTTTGCAACATACCACAAAACCAGGTTTCATAACAGAAGCCAGTACCACAGCTGCAGACAAAGACTGTGTATCAGTGAGGTGTTCAGCAGTGTGCAGTCATGCTAGTTAGATCCAAGCTTTATTAATCCCAAATACAGGAACAAAAGGATTTTGTATTCAAGCAGATCTGGAAGAAGTTACAGGATAACACTAGCTGATGAAATTTAACAGGGCGGGGGAGGAGGGGGGTGGAATAGAGAGAAACATGAAAAATGAAAAGGATTTGCATCTTGAACCAATTCAGATTACCAGATGCTAGCTAGGGAGGGTAGGGAGGAGGAAGAAGAGGAAAGAGAAAGCAGGATCCCTTAAATATAGAGCAAGAGCCTCAGTTTTCACTGGCAAGTGCTCTTCCCACATTCTCGAGTCCCTGAATTATAAGGCAGGGACTAGGGGAATAAACTCCCTCCCATCATATAAGATCAGGTTCGAGACCATCTGAGGAACCTGAACATACACGAGTCCATGCGACCTGATAGGATGCATCCCAGGGTCTTGAGGGAAATGACTGATGTAGTTGCCAAGCCCCTCTCAAGCATATTTGAAAAGTCCTGGCAGTCAGGGGAAGTCCACTGTGACTGGAAAAAGGGAAACATTGTGCCCATTTTTAAAAAAGGTAAAAAGGAGGACCCTGGGAACTTCCTATGCCCAGCAAGATGATAGAACAGATCCTCCTGGAAGGTATGTCAAGGCATATGGAAGACAGGGAGGTGATTACAGAAATGCAAATTGCCTTCACCAACAGAAAATCATGCCTGACTAATCTGGTGGCCTTCTATGATGCAGTGACTGTGTGGTGGATAAGGGAAGAGCAACTGATGGACTTCTGTTCATCTACCAACTACCTGGACTACTGTAAGGCCTTTGATACAGTCCCATGCAGCATTCTTGCCGATAAATTGTAGAGATATGGATTTGATGGATGGACTATTCCATGGATAAGGAATTGGCTGGACAGAGGCATCCAAAGACTTGCAGCCAATGGCTCAATATCCAAATGGAAATAAGTAACAAGTGGTGTCCCTCGGTGGTCCCTATTAGGACCAGTACTGTTCAATATCATCGTTGATGAGGAAGGGACCAGAGCACCTCCCATAGGAGGAAACGTGGAGAGAGCTCACACTGTTTAGCCTGGAGAAGAGGAGACTCAGAGCAGATCTCATCAAACTGTCAGATATTTGAAGGGATGGTGTGAAGATGACAGAGCCAGGCTATTTCCCGTAGTGCCCAGGGGAAGCACCAGTGTGCACAAACTGAAACACGGGAGGAAGGTTCCTCCCCAGCATCAGGAAAGACTTGTTTACTGTGAGGGTGACCAAGCACTGGCAGAGGTGCCCAGAGAGCTGGTAGCCTCTCCATTCTTGGAGATCTTCAAAGCTGTCTGGACATGGTTCTGGGCAATGTGTTCTAGGTGAGGCTGCTTGAGCAGGCACATTGGACCAGATGACCTCCAGAGATCCCTTCCAACCTAAACCACTCTGTCATCTCAGGGACTTTCCCTCTGGCAACCAGGGGTACGTTCTTCTCTCCTGATGGCCCTCGCAGGAGCTGAGTTGGGGTGCCCTGTTGGCACCAAGGAACTCACCAGGGCTCCCCCCCGCACTGTGATGATGCCCATTGTCAGGCCTCTGTGCTCGGGGCACCAGCTTCTTGTCACAGGACGCAACAAGCCTGAGCTTAAAACCCACCCACCAGGCCATAAGAAGGTGGCAGGCATCCAGTGGAGCAGGCTTTACCCCTTTGGGGCGTCTGCTTCCTGGCTGGCTGGCCATCGGGGGCAGCCCCTGACACCCCTGTAATGTTGCCAGGGAACAGCTGTGACAGCCCCTGACCTTGCTGCTTTTCAGCAGCCATAGCCTCTATGCCCCTGCATTTAATCCAGGGCTCCTGTGGGCGCAGACACAAGGTGTGCAGCCTGCATCAGCACCTTGGGCTTACTCTACCAGCTTTGGTGTAGGGGAGAAATGCCGGTCTGGGAACTCCGCAAAGGCAGCTCCTTCCAGCACCCCTGTACCCTCTGCCAAGTTCTGCAGTGCTGCAGGTCCCATCACTGCCATGGGTGTGAGGAGAGTACAGGGGACGTCGGCAGCAGTGAAGACTCATGGCGAGTTCCTCCAACTTCCCTGACCACCTGCTGCAGGTACCCCATATTAACTTGGTAATGTCTGGGGAGAGAATGGGGGCTTTTCCCCCAGGGACCCCCGACAACTCACCAGACTCCGACCCAGGCATCTCGCCTATGCCAGCATGAGCACTGGGGAGCTGTGGAGATCAGGTCGTCCACCTCCTGCTCTCCATCCCTCCCTCCCTGCAGCCCACCTCCAGGGAGGTACAGAGATAGGGCACATGCCAGCCGAGCTCCAGATCTTTCTGCCCTGCCTCAGAGCTGTGCCTACTACATTCCAGCATGCAAGAAGAGCCTTCAGAAGACCCTTGCCTTCCCTCTCCCACAGCCTTCTGGAGATTCCTTGGCTTTTCCACCCCTACTGCCAGACAAGCTACACCACAGCTCAAGCTCCAGCTCCAGTCTCTCCTCGCAGGACATAGCGATGGAAGCTATGGCGGAGGGAAGCTCTGCTGCAAGGGATGGCAGCAAGAGCCAGCTACCCGATGCAGGGCCGATGGAGGTGGCAGCAGACTCCCAGTGCCCCATCTGCCTGGGAGACATCAAAAACGCAGCCTACGTGGCCTTCTGCATGCACCGCTTCTGCTTTCCATGCATCCGGCGGTGGGCCAGGGGAAGACACGTCTGCCCAGTCTGCAGGCAGCCTTTCGAACAGCTGCTGCACTCGGTGCGGGGGGACGACGACTACAAGGAGTACCTGGTCAACTTGCCCGCCCGCCTGCGCAGGAGGATGGCCATGGAGAGGGCCCGCAGCCAGTCCCCACAGTGGCGCTACAATCTGCGCAGGCGGCACACCGACGACCACCCCTAGGCTGGCAGAACGGGGCCTGTGGGGTCCAACCGTGCACAGAGGCAGGCTACAGCTCCGTGGCCCTCCAACAGCACCTCCCAGCAGGCTCCTGCACCCAGCACTTCTCGGGACCCAGCCCCACCAAGCCCATCTCAGGAGACAACTCCGCCCAGCGCATGCGAGCACCCGGCTGGCCCTGCTCCTGCTCCAGACCCATGCAATGGCACGGTGTCGCTGCCACCCCTCAGCATCCGCCTCTGCAGCCTCCAATACACACCTTGACGCTTCCCAGGGTCTGTGTGTTTCATGACCGCAGAGCAACCCACCGCAGAGAATACTTCCCAAAACCGTTTCGACGTGCGGGAAAGCCAAAGGGGAGAATTCCTTGGAGTGCACCAGGATTCCATTTCACCTAAGCGCTGCAGCAGGCGACACGTCCCTCGTGCTCTCCCAGCCTCCCACTCCCGAGCACCAGGGCAGGGCTGCCCAAGCCCTTTGACCAGCTGCCAGGTCCCAAAGACCTGCGCATGGCCCAGCTGCCACGGACGCAGGCCGTGCTGACAGGGCACCTCCTGGCATCCTTTCCAACCTGCGGTGTCCTAGGAGCCCATCATTTGCCAACTGGCATTCCACGCCGCATCCTCCCCCATCCACCTGGACCCATTCCTTCCCCCTGCCTTCTGGTCTCCCCCGTCACATCCCGGGACGAGCATCGCACGTTTCCGCAAGACCCTGAACATCATCCCCCCGGAACGCTTGCACACGCCCAAGCGCTCCCGCCCTGCATCCTGCGAGGACTCCTGCAGTGCTGGGGACGTTGACTCCTTTCAGCCTGCAAGGCCCCCGCACAGTGTTTCTGGGGGTGACCCACCTCAGCTCTGCAGAAAAGCCCCTGGGGGCAATGGTCGAGAGCGAGCTGAACAGCAGCCAGCCCCATGCCCTTGTGGCAAAGGTGGCCAGTGGTGTGCTGGGCTGCGGGAGGAGGAGTCTTGCCAGACAGCCTTGCAAGCCCACCTGGAACTGAATCTGGCGAGGGACGCCACAGGCAACAAGAAGGGCTCCCCTAAATCCGCAAGTGGCAAAGAGAACACTAGGGAAGATGTGGGCCCACTGCTGAATGAGGGACCCAAAATGGCACATAGTGCCCGGATGAGGTCTGGTGGGTGCTGAGCAGCAGGGATCACCCTTGCGCCCTCTGGCTAGGGGAGAAAGAGAGGAGAAAACCCACAAGAGCGAGCCACGTGCTGCCTTTGACGCCCCGTGGGAGGAAGCAGGGGAGCCCAGAGGGCTGGCCAGCAGGGCTGGGGTGTGGGGAGAGCCTGCGGGACTTTGTCCTGCAGCCTCCCAGGGAGGCATGAGGCGTTATCCAATGAACCCTCTTACCATATGTGCCTGGAGACGTCCGCCATGGCCAGAGCGCCCCAACCAGGGCCCTGGGAAGACACGGCTGAGGCCTTGGTGACTGGCGTGAAACACCAACGCCAAGCACAAGGCAAGAGATGGGGGGACAGAGTAGGCAGTGGTGTTGCGGTAACCCCACTTGCATGTTCCGGGGCCGCCGCGCGGCCGGGGCAAGCGCCATGGGCGAGGACAGCCCATTGTGACGTCCCCGAGCAACGCACTGCGATGTCACGTAGCGATGGACTGTGACGTCCCCGAGTCACGGATTGTGACCACACGTCCCTCACTGCTTATATTCGGGTGCCAAGTCTCACAGCGCCCAGCTGGCTCGGGCCCCCCCTCCAGCTGAGCGACTTCGCGAGGTCTGGAGTGCTGAGCGAGGCGTTTGGTGCTGGTGTCGTGCTCGGGGAGTTGTTCCTTGCAGCTCTCAGTGCCCAGACCCCAGAGCCGTCAAAGTGTCTTCCCGGCCCTGCCAGGTTCAGGCAGCTGGGACACCCAGGAGGGGCGCTTGCAGCAGCAGAGGTGAGCTGGGTGGGGACACCTTGCCCTGGGGAGCTGGGAGGGCTTCCTTCTTGAGGGACCTGGGCACTTCTGCCAGCCCTCCCCAGGCTGGCCAACAATTGTGGCCTCTCTTCCTTTTCTTGCACGACACCTGCTGCTGCAGCGCTGGTGAGAGGGAGCGGCTCATCTTCGCCAGCTCCTGCAGGCCCACCGCAGCACGGGGAGAGCATGGCCACGGAGCTGGAGGACCGCTGTCCCATCTGCCTGGGCAGCTGGGAGGAGGCCAGCTTTGTGATGCCATGCCTGCACCAGTTCTGCTACCTGTGCATCCTGCGGTGGGCTGAGAGCAAGCCTGAGTGCCCCCCCCCGCCAGACAAGCTCCAGCACTTTGCATGTCTCTCTTGGCAGGACATAGTGTCGGACGCCAAGGAAGCCATGGAGGAGAGAAGCTCTGCTGCAAGGGATGGCAGCAAGAGCCAGCCACCCGATGCAGGGCCGATGGAGGCGGCAGCAGACTCCCAGTGCCCCATCTGCCTGGGAGACATCAAAAACGCAGCCTACGTGGCCTTCTGCATGCACCGCTTCTGCTTTCCATGCATCCGGCGGTGGGCCAGGGGAAGACACGTCTGCCCAGTCTGCAGGCAGCCTTTCGAACAGCTGCTGCACTCGGTGCGAGGGGACGACGACTATAAGGAGTACCTGGTCGACTTGCCCGCCCACCTGCGCAGGAGGATGGCCATGGAGAGGGCCCGCAGCCAGTCCCCACAGCGGCGCTACAACCTGCGCAGGCGGCACACCGACGACCACCCCTAGGCTGGCAGAACAGGGCCTGTGGGGTCCAACCGTGCACAGAGGCAGGCTACAGCTCCACGGCCCTCCAACAGCACCTCCCAGCAGGCTCCTGCACCCAGCACTTCTCGGGACCCAGCCCCACCAAGCCCATCTCAGGAGACAACTCCGCCCAGCGCACGCGAGCACCCGGCTGGCCCTGCTCCTGCTCCAGACCCATGCAATGGCACGGTGTCGCTGCCACCCCTCAGCATCCGCCTCTGCGGCCTCCAATACACACCTTGACGCTTCCCAGGGTCTGTGTGTTTCATGACCGCAGAGCAACCCACCGCAGAGAATACTTCCCAAAACCGTTTCGACGTGCGGGAAAGCCAAAGGGGAGAATTCCTTGGAGTGCACCAGGATTCCATTTCACCTAAGCGCTGCAGCAGGCGACACGTCCCTCGTGCTCTCCCAGCCTCCCACTCCCGAGCACCAGGGCAGGGCTGCCCAAGCCCTTTGACCAGCTGCCAGGTCCCAAAGACCTGCGCATGGCCCAGCTGCCACGGACGCAGGCCGTGCTGACAGGGCACCTCCTGGCATCCTTTCCAACCTGCAGTGTCCTAGGAGCCCATCATTTGCCAACTGGCATTCCACGCCGCATCCTCCCCCATCCACCTGGACCCATCCCCTTTTCCTGCCTTTGGGTCTCCCCCGACATGTCCCGGGATGAGCATCGCACGTTTCCGCAAGACCCTGAACATCATCCCCCCGGAACGCTTGGACGTGCCCGCAAGGACTCCTGCAGTGCTGGAGGCGTTGACTCCTTTCAGCCTGCAAGGCCCCCGCACAGTGTTTCTGGGGGTGACCCACCTCAGCTCTGCAGAAAAGCCCCTGGGGGCAATGGTCGAGAGCGAGCTGAACAGCAGCCAGCCCCATGCCCTTGTGGCAAAGGTGGCCAGTGGTGTGCTGGGCTGCGGGAGGAGGAGTCTTGCCAGACAGCCTTGCAAGCCCACCTGGAACTGAATCTGGCGAGGGACGCCACAGGCAACAAGAAGGGCTCCCCTAAATCCGCAAGTGGCAAAGAGAACACTAGGGAAGATGTGGGCCCACTGCTCAATGAGTCAGGAGACCCAGTGATGCACGTCATGGAAAAGGCTGAGGTACTGACTGCCTTGTGTCAGTCTTTACGAGCAAGACCAGCTGTGAGAAATCCCACTCAACCCTTTCATCACCATTGTCAATCTCTAGACTGTCAAAACACTCCCTGACATACAGGACTAGCCCACCCCTTCTCCTTCCTTGCTATAAGATTTTACAGCCATCCATTTCAGCACTCCAATTTTTTGAGTCTTTCCACCGTCTTTCTGTGACTGCAATTCCATCATAGTCCTGCAGCTGTACAATGGCTTCCAACTCCTCCTGTTTGTTGCCCATGCTGTGTGCATTGGTGTAGATGCACTTCAGCTGCGCTGTTGATCCTGCCACCTTTTTTGAGGGAGAAGCCCTAAGTCCTGTCTGAGTGTTCTCAGGTGCTTCCGTGGTTTCTAATGCATCAATAACCCTTGCATCTTTGGTGCTGTGTGGATCTCCATCTTGTACCCATCCTGAGAATGGCTAAGGTGCATTCATTGCTGCTCTGGTTGGCTTTGCTTTTTATCCTGTTGCTTTCAGTTTCACAGGTGTCACCACCATAGACCCCATCCCCCAGGCTTGTCAGTTTAAAGCTCACTTCACCACATTTGCTAGCCTGTTGGCAAAGATTCCTTTGCCTTTTCTAGTCAGGTCTATCCAATCTTTCCCTAGCAGGCTGTAGTCATCAAGGAGTGTCCCACGATCATGAAAGCCAAAACATTGGCCATAGCACCAGCCACGTAGCCAAGTACTCATTTGCATGAGTTCTCTGCACCTACCCGTACCCTTTCCTCTAACTGGTAAAAGAGAGGAAAAGATAACTTGAGCACCAATCCCTTTCAGTCACACCCCCAGAACTTTGTAGTCTTTTTTGATTCTGCTCAAGTTCCAGCTTGCCCTGTCATTTGTGCCCACAGGAAAGAATAACAGTGGGTAACAGTCCATGTTTCTAACAAGTTGTAGCATCCCCTCAGTGACATCCCAGGCCTTAGGACCTAGAAGGCAGCAAACTTCACGTGATTCCCTGTCAGGCTGACAAATGGGTACCTTGGTGCTCCTTAGCAGAGAGTCACCCATCAGGAACACTCATCGCTCCTTTTTGTGGTTTCTAGTGTGTGCTGCAGGTACAGTTTCTCCCTGCAGAGCTTGCTCACAGGCGTCTTCACCTGTTAAGACATCGTATCTGTTCCTGGTTGTTGTGCAGGAGGGGGGAAAGCGAAGCAGAGTCCTGCTCTTGTGGGTCACCACAGCCCACGGTGCCTCGCTCCGAGTGCCGTCAACCATAAGAGACTGGTTGTGAAAACCCTCATCTAGCTCTTCTTCAGCCCCTCAATACCACACAGCCTTCCCCCTGTCTCCTGTAACTCAGCCACCTGGTGTGTCAGACCCTCGACCAGCTCGCATCTTTTGCAGATGCTTGCTTGTGCCTCAGGAGGAAGGCCTGGACACTCATTGCAACCTGAGGGCTGCACCACAATCTCCTTCCCTAGCACTTCTGCCTGGGTGCGAGCATCGGACATCTCGGGGGTTCTCGCTGCGGAAACCCCAGCTTTCACTCCGAGACGAGCGCCCACCGTTCTACGCAGAGGGGCAGATGGAGCTGACCGACACCAGGAAGAGAAGGGGGACCAACCGCCCCGCCAACAGCCGCGCCAGCCCCCCTCCCGCCCGCGCCGCCGCCGCCCCCGCCCCCTAGCGCTGCCTTTTATACTGGGGGGCGTGGCCGCGGTTGCTCGGTCCCGCCCAGGCCTCCTCAGCCTCGCTCGCGAGAGCTGGCGGCTCCCGCCTCCGGCCACCAGGCGTTTCCCTGGCTGAGGAAAGCCCATGGCCGCCGTCCCCAGCCGCTCCGCTGCGCAGCCCGGCGGCACCGGAGCCGGTCGCCTCGGCGAGCGTATCTTTAATTAATTATAAGTACATTAACTCCGATTATTTTGAACTTGCCGTAGAAATCAACACATAAATCCTTACAAGACGAGGAGAACGAGGAAAGTGATAGCCATGTGGCTACATGCGTGTATTTTGGTATTCACGTCCCCAGTTTTTCCCTCCTGTGTGCTTGTTGTACCTGTTTCCAAATGCAGTGAAGCGGTATTAGCCAGGTGGATCAGCTGAAATATCCGTGTGTTTTACACTTCCTACAACACGAACAGGGGACTTGGCGGTACTAGGGAGGAGGAAAGTGAAAACACTTTTGTTATAAATCACCGTTTGGGAAATTGTCTGTCTTCCTTAGAAGCCTACTTCTCAAAGGAAGTGTCTCACAAAAACTGTCACTGCTTCTGCCTCAGATGACTGCAAAAAAAGCTGAAGCATAATCCTTGCTGCTGGTGAGTATCTTCAAAATTCTCAGCATGGGAACCAGAAAAAATTAACTATAGTTGTCAGTACAGGAAATGGCATTGTCTCCACATAATTACTAAAAACAGTGATGGCAATTATGCAAATCAATACTCAGATTAAACCTTTAGTGATGCACCTACCGAGAAAGATTTGCGTACCATAAAAGTACTAGGGCTATGCTGAGACTGTATAAATTAGACGCTGCAGACAGCTTTGCTCATCTCCGTAGTCCAAGCAGTAATTGCCAAGTTCAGCTCAATAGTTCAGCCGCAGTCCTCAAAAATAAACTAGTTGAGACACTCTCAACTTCCAGGGCACTGTTAACTTTCAGGGCAATTTTAACTCCAGGAATATCCAGATTTGTCAGGACTTTTGCCCACCGTTAAAAAAACTGTATCTGAACACACTTTTCCACAAACGACAGAGAATTTCAGCATGTTAGTGACTTGCACAGCATTTGACATGAATATTCATCTTCCGTAATTCTGCTAAAAATATTGTCTAAAAAAATGAGACACCTGGAAGATTTGAATGGGAGAAGACTTTGTGGAAGAATGGAAAGAATTATGCAGCGCTCATCCCAAGAAATAACATATTCAAACAGTATAGATATGCAAGAAGTTCTACAAATGTGACATCAGATAACATCCTTCCAGTTTAATACAATAGTATTTGTCTTGCCAAAAATATAGGTAAGTCAGACTGTGCTAGCAGAAGAACCTAATCAGTGAAATGCATTGTTGTCATCTTAGCTTTCTGCAATAACAAGGTGACACAAAGAAAAGTTTGAGGAGATGCCGTAGAAAAAAAATAACTCATCCAGTCTGCAGCAAAGAAGCTGGGATCTTATTATTTTTTTGGCTGCTTACATCAAAGAAATTCCTTGAGAAAAATTCAGACAAACAGTATGAGTGTCTTGACATACTTGTCTGACACTGCAGCTAAGAGATACAGACCTAGGACACGATTTATAGTAGTGTTTAGGCATCAACAGATACAGACATGTAGATAACATTAGGCAGACCTTTAGATACCAAAGTACTCTTATAAATCAAACACAATTTAAAAAGGTATTCTTGTCCCCAAAGTCTAAAAAATAATTTAAATCCAATATTATAGTATCTGCTGTAAGATCTGGAGATACAGTAAAAAAGTATTTCATTAACTTTGTAATAGAAGCGCTTGGGAACCCCAATGCAAGATCATTTATTTGTGGTAAGAGGCACCACATATATGAAAAAGAAAAGAAAACAAACAAAAAAAAAGATGGTTAAATACCTGGCCATAAGAAGCAGGTTTTTAGTTTATTTAATTTTCCTGCTAAAACTGCTTGGTTTAATTTTATCTTTCAGATTTCACAGTCTGTTTTCTTGCTTCCTTCATTTCAAAATGATGGGAAGAGTGCACTGACTGATCACTAAATGGCTGCCTCAGGTTTTGGACGTGCAGATTCTCAAACAGACCACATATGAAGTGCCACAAAAATATCTGGATTGTTTTCTCAAGACTGCACAAGCCTACTTTAATCATGCTTTTATCAGGAGATAATGGACACTGAACTTCACAAGTTCCCCATCATTTTCTTTTATTAAACAACTGTTTCATTTGAACACCCAGAACAGACATCAGACAACAGAGAACAATCAAAAGGTAGAGCTGAGCATAAGGCATCATCAGTTTCTGCAAACGTCAAAGAATCTAGGCTTCTCTTGTCTTCATTAGTAACATTATGTTAGCAAGAAGTCAACACATTACTTCTAGATTTTGATCTAATAAAAGCAAGCCCTGCTTCTGCTCCAGATCCACACAACAGCACGATGTAGCTGTGGCCCCTCAGCATCCGCCTCTGTCACCTCCAGTAAACACCTTGATGCTTTCCAGGGCCTGTGTGTTTCAGGACCAAGGAGCAACCCACCGCAGGGAATGCCTTCCAACGCTGTCTTGGCAGTGTGGGAAAGCCAAAGGGGAGAATTTCTTGGCGCACACCAGGATTTCATTCCACCTGGCGAGCTCCTCCACCTTCCCTGACCACCTACTCCAGGTACCCTGTGCTAACCTGGTAGTGTCTGGGGAGAGCATGGCTCTTCCCCCAGCGCCTCCCGACAGCTTGCCAGAACCCACCCCAGGCATCTCGCCTGCCCCAGCTTAGCACTGGGGAGGTGTGGAGGAGATCGGGGCTTCCCCTCCTGCTCTCCATCCCTCCCTCCCTCCCTGCAGCCCATCTCCAAGGGGGTGCAGAGATGGGGGCATGACACAGCCTGGCCTCACATCTCTGTGCCCTGCCTCACAGAGGCACATCTCTGTGCCCTGACTCACAAGAGGGCTGCTGCTTTCCAGCCCTGAAGGAGAGCCCTCGGGAGGCCCTTGCCTTCCCTTACCTGTAGCCTGCTGGGGCTTCCTTGGCTATTCCGCTCTGAGTGCCAGACAAGCTCCAGCACTTTGCACCTCTCTCTTGGCAGGACATGCACCGAGGAAGCCATGGGGGGGAGCGGCTGTGCTGCAAAGGATGGTGGCACAAGCCAGCCGCCCCAGGCAGGGCCGTCGGATACAGCAACAGACTCCTAGTGCCCCATCTACCTGGAAGACGTCAAAAATGCAGTCTGTATGGCCTGCTGCATGCACTGCTACTGCTTTGCATGCATCCAGCGGTGGGCCAGGAGGAGACACTGGGTGCCCAGTCTGCAGGCAGCCTTTTGGGCAGCTGCTGCCCTCAGTGTGAGGGGACAACAACTACGAGGAGTACGTGGTCGGCTTGCCTGCCCACCTGCACAGGAGGATGGCCACGGAGAGGGCCCGCAGTCAGTCCCTGCCACGGCGCTACAACCTGCGCAGGCGGCCCACCGACGACCACCCCTAGGCTGGCAGAAGCATGTCAGTGGGGACTGACAGCACACAGAGGCAGGGTGCAGCTCTCGGGCCCTCCAACGCCACCTCCCAGCAGGCTCCCACACGCAGAACGTCTCAGGAGCCAGCACCACCCAGTGCATCTTGGAGGTCAACACCACCGAGTTCATCTTGGGAGCCAACACCGCCAAGCACAGGCGAGTTCCTTGCTGCCCCTGCTGCTGCAGTCCAAAGGCAACCAAAGCAAGTAATTCAGCTGTACTGAAGATGACACCTACTTAAATGAAAGACCCATACTTAAAACTACCATCCAGTAACACAGAAATTGTTAACTCCTCAGAAATACCTTATGGCTGACTATCTGTTCCGACTTGTTTTAACACTGCAACAGCCAGGTGGAAAAGTCATTGTACAGTCCTCCACAGAAGAGTGTTAATAATTTTCTCTTTCAGCATTACGTGTGTTTAAAGGTTGCTGAGAGTATCTCTTAAAAGCAGGACAAAATAAAACTCTAACCTTGCCAACAATCTTTAAATTTACCTCACGTGCAAGGAAAGGGAAGAATGTATTTTCATCTTGTGGAACTCTTTTGAATAATGCTTCTCTTATAACCTCACTCAGAAAGTTTATCATTTATAGATCCAGGTTGGACACAGACAGAACTCTGAAATGAAATAAAATCAATTTGTACGTGTTTGAAGATACTGTTTTTTGAAGGGATGGTTCCAGCCATTTGAGAATACTCTACTGCCATAACCAATTACTTATTTTCCTCTAACTTTTAAAGCATTATCTGAAGTGCAACTGAATGCAAACAGAAATAACAAAGCAGATTGTAGTCAGGTATCTTTGAGATGTAGAGACCGGCAGCACTTCAGTTTTACGCTGCCAGCAAGGATTGCCTTTTATACTTCTGTGGAAGTAATTTTACATTTATCAAGCTGTCACAGCTGTAATGTTTTTTAAAGTTCAAAGCCAAGAATTACATTTGTGTGGAGATTCATCACACAACAAATGAAATGAACAGGCAATTAACAGGACAGATTTAGATAATGCTACACAAATTCTCTATTTAATTCGAAGATGCATTTGACTCCAAAATAACTGATGGTCCACAAAACAGGGCTGATGCGTCTAAATTTCTCCCATTTGAAACATCATTAAAGGCTAGATGTAGTAAATAGATGGGAAGCAGGAACACTTTCCTGCACAAACGGACTCTGAAGTTACTCCAACCTATTCAGAAGGCATCAAGCACAAAGCATCGTCAGCCACTACCTACTAGTACTCATCCAAAAGCGTGGCTGTGTTTTCACTGGATCAGAACAAGCACTCCTCAGATGGCTTTGCTCTACCTACCATGATGTTCTCTTACGGATAATCAAGTCAGAGGCATCCTGAGCTGCTCAAACCCACCTCAGCAAGTCACTACATATTCATTAGTGTGCTTTGTTAAGCTGGCTACCTAATATCAGTCAGAGCAAGGTCTATTTTGTACAAGATCATGCATGGCCATCTAACATATCACATCACACAAAAAGCATGGGCCCACATTCCACCTGCCAACTGCACTAGCTAGACAAGGAACTAGGTGACGCTAGCACAGACACACCTCCACATGCTGCACTCATAACCTTTTTTTTTAAAGGTTTCTTATCCTGTGTACTATCTTCTACACTGGAATTCACTGTTCATTGGAATATAGTTCTGTCCAGTTAAGATGTATTACTGCTGTAAAAATTACATCTAGAGTATTTTGGTTTTTCATTATAAAGTCTTCTTCCGGTGCCGTACCATTGTCTAAATACGCCTTTGGGACACAGTATTGGTATATAGTACTGCATCAACAGAAAGTTTTGAAGTAGTGCAGATTCAAACTTCATTATGGCAAATAGCCTCACTAAAATGCCCCATGCCACATTTTGCCTCTCCGTCTATTCCCTTATTCCTTTTATTAAAGTTTCATTACAAATAATCTAAGGACTTACAAAATAAATCATATGAGGAAGTTTATGTCACAACATGGCGGGGGAGCGGGAAGAAATGCACCCAAGCATTTAACTAAAAAACTATGAAAGTGTCAAGTATGCTGTCAAATTGGGACGGACCTCTGACTTCACACACATGCTGAAACAGAGTACAAGGCTACCTTACCCATGATTTGCTCGCTTGTGTATAAAATGCAAACCAGAGTGTATAGTTAATCTATTAAAGCCTGTTTAAGCATTAGAAAGAAGAAGCCATTATTCATCATACTAGCCCATTTATAGGATTGTCCTCATTCATGATGAGATGTGGATTAGATTAGAAACAAGAGAAACCATGATCCACCACCTCATCAAGGTCACTACATGCTACTGTACAGCAATGAATGCTCCACCTGTTTACGATTTTGGGAAAAGCCTTTGAAGCAAAATTTTACTTTTATCCACTGAAAGAACACCTACATGCAAGTCTGTAATTAGAAATTCTATTTTAACACAAGCAAGATGCATTTAAATTGCATCCTGGTGCTTGAAGTTTTAAGTGCTTGACAAAGCAACCTTAATGCTTTTAAGTAGATGGGGTTTGTTTGCTTTGTATATATGCTTTTCATTCACTGCCAAAAGGAAAATCATTTTAGAAAGGAAACTAATGCAGCAGCTTCCAGAATCAAGTTTCACTGCACAATTTCAGAAGGATGTCCAGTTAAGTACACTCAGTTGATTCCTTTTACTGCACGGACAGTAATTTAAAAACATACCATGGTAACTGAATCTAGTGCAGAGCTTAAAAAACCCACCACAAACCAAAACCAAAATGAAATACAACACAACACAAGCCTTGTCATGCAGATTTGTCCCAGGAGTTGGTAGAGACCTAACATTGCCACCAGGGAGCAAAACATCATCGTGGAAGTCATCTCTAGACTTTCATCAGCAGGTGACAGAACTATCTAGCCCTGAGCAGGATCATGGTGGTAAGATTTATCACATCTTTAATTCTGAATACCTATTATAATATACGACAGTGTCTTCATGCCTCTTGGAGTCACATCACCCTATTACTCTTCTAGACCCATAAAGTGACATATAATTGGCTTGCTTAATGGCAAATGCCAGGTTTTTTAAACAGGACACTTGAGAATATCTCTCTCCTAAAAAGGTTCCAGATTTTATTATAAAATATACAAATGCAAAAATAAACTACATGGAGTTTTGAAACATTTTTACATTCCTTTTATGTTTTCACCTCAGACAACTTTTATTACAAGTCATATTATTTGACCACATTTCTTTAAATGGTCTTTTGTTTAATGCAGTGTATGCTGAAGGATTACTTTAATTGATTTATATACAAGGAGAAACAATCCATAACAAGGGAGAGAAATCTCTCAGTTTTTTTAGTGTCCTCAGAAGTGTATTGTTTCACAGCAGGGTCTCGATTTCATTGTCTGTCTCACCACGCTCTACAGAGAGGTTACTACTACAGCTACTGTAGTTTGTACAGCTTTTGTATTGTCTGCTTTATTTCAGAAGATTATGTATTTCCCTGTCATATAGCAGATCTAACAAAAACAGAATTAACCAGAGTAATCCTCAGTAACTAGACTGTATTTAGTCTACAGGGGGTTTGTAACAGACTACTACATCCTTTTTGAAACCATTCAAAATACTATTTTATTGGAACATATTTTTGCACTTCTCATCAGAAAGTGATCAGAATGGATAGAACTACTTTCAATAACTTCCAAATAACTTCCGATTTGCAAGAAGCTTAGAAAAACCTATTAAGTAAGTTGCTTCAGTAGAGTCAGCTCTTAAAACATTTGGGTGTTAAAACTTTTGTTAATTTGAAATATATGGCAACACTAAGTAAAAGAGTCACACCTTTGCTTCTGTGTGTATTTACACTTAGGCAAGATTACTTATTGTAAATTTCATACACACAGTAATTTGTAATCAATAATACATATATATACATTGCCATTTATTTAATTTTTAAAATACAGCCCAGTATTGCCACTCTTTTTTCGTTCTGAGGGCATTCAGTTCTGTTCTACCTTTGCCAAACCAAAATTTCTACAAAGCTGTAAGACAAACATGGTGTGCTCATGCTGTGCAGAACCTGGCCCGACCACTGAATCAGGCCCATCCCAGGTAACTTCAGGACTTTGGCACCAGGCTGATGATGGCCAACAGCTCACCACATGGGTCAGCATCTTTGTTCATCCAAGTCCTAGAGAGCTAACTGCTCACCAAAGGACAACAGAGGACGATGTGAAAGTTTATAAAAAAAGAGAACTTACAAAAGAGAATGCTTATTATTCAAAGCATTCAGTAACTTTGAAAAATTTCCGATGGTGAAGAAGTTAGATCACTCAAATTCTGCACTTAAAAAAGCAACAGCTGGAATTTACAGTATCCACCTGGGGCATATATTGATGTCTATAACAGATAAGCAGCTTCAAACAATTTAAGAGGGGTTCAGCTCTGAAAAAGATAAACCTAATTTGATGTGCTCCTTGAAAAAGCTTCAAGCATAAGCTTTTGCAGTAATCCGATTCCAACTAATTCATATTTTCTAGCAACATACTGAACACACACAACTTGTATTTTCAGCAAAATTGCTGTTTGCTGTATTTAAAGCCCTTCTTAGTCTTTACTTCCTCAGGCTAATTTGTAAAACAGATAAATAAGTTTAAGTAACACAGAAATTTCCATAAAGACACAATCTGACTCTTCTACAGAGTCAGCTTTCTTGCTCACTCACCCCTCACAAGGCTTGTCAAGTGTCTGAAATCAAGCTGTAACAGATTTCAACTTATACATTATTGCTACAAATTATACCTGAAAATTGGTTTCCTGGTTGTTTGATGGGGTTTTTTCCTGTCTCCTGCAGAGAGGAAAAACAACTACCTTTGGAGAAGCAGAATAGGCAAATGATGTTGTTCTGCATATATCATAAAACGAAATGTGCATGTTACTTAATGTTTGGATATTTTGCTCCTGTAACACGAAAAATATTATTCTGTTGAACTGTCCGGTTCACACATTTTTGTTTGTTCATGTGATGCACTAGATATGATTATAAAGATGCAGGCACCTTTCTTGAGTCTTTCACTTATATAAGCGACATTATTATTTCTCTCTGAGTAGTAAGGTGCAAAGCTTTAATAAAGGTACATGGTATACATGCTTCCCTTGTGACAGGAGCCAAGGAAATACTCATACAGAAATCATGCACTTGGGATCATGTCAACAGGATTGAAGAATGTAGCCGGGGTGGGGGAGGCACACACGGACACAGACACCACCCAAAAACCTGCTGAGATCAGCTTTAAAAGTGGATGACAATTCTCTCATAAGCTAATGTAACATTTGCCATGTTATTTTTGTAGTTAATAAAACTGTTAAAGAGTTACCCTCCCTATAAAAGGAAAGGAAAGAAAGAAAGGAAAGAAAGGAAGGATAACTATTTCTATTATAAAATTGTGAGTTTGGTTTTTTTCTTGTTTTAAATGCAGCGGAGTCTTCTGGCCTTCTTTCTTCAGCTAACCTCAACTCTGGTGCAATCAGCAGGAAAGAAAAGCTTGTGTGTCTTTACAAAAGAGACAACAGCCGTTAGCCTAATTTGTGATCATCAATACTACAAGACCGTATATGTACACACTGTATACACTGACAATTGGTTTTGCTAATTGTACATTATTATACAACATGTTCCATCCTGATAATCTCATAAATTAAATAAGCCTCTTCTCTACATTATGAGGAAAAAAAGGCTAAAAAAGGGGCAGAAAAGTGACCCCACCAAGTTTCTATGACTTAAGGCCAATCTAACAAAGAAAAGTCCTTGTTCAGTGTTTTACAGACAGAATATTGCTGCAATTTGGTATTATCAAAAGGCACAAGTCAAAGAGTTTATGCAACCAACACCACTTTTTCCTTAGCAAAAATTAGCAAAATTTGAGATACAAATATGAAAGAAGGAGTCTCAGTGGGGTATATGAGAATTGGAAAGGTACTATAATCCTGCTTTATGCCTGAATTACATTTATGAAAATTAAAATGAAATGGCCAATCAATACAACCAAACAAGGTATGCCATTTAAAATTGTCATGGAAAGTTAGACATTTTCATATGTTTTTTACAAGGCTCCACTCTGATTAAAAACAGTATTTAAGCTACTGACTTATATCATTCTGCCTGTCTCAGACTTAAGTCACTTTTTTTTTTCTCTCTACTTTTGGCATATGAATGCCAAAACCTCAATTTTTCTAAATACCTTGGGAAATTCTAGTGCCATAACTTTATTGTTATAAAGTGCTAGAACGTATGAAAACAACCCATTTTATCCCACTATTTTCTCTTCAAGTAAGTTCCTGTCTTGGTCCATAGTTATTTTTTGTAAGCATAAATGTACTTAAGGCAACATGCCTATTACTGCACAGGTATTTGCATAGCATGCTGTATTTGTACAGCAGAGTCATCCAAACTTGCAAAGATAAAATTGGTGTAATGACGCTTCACTCAAACAATTTATAACTTGGACAGATCTCCCTAGCACTGGACATCGTAGATTAATTACCAGCAAGGGTCAGCATCTTAGTGTCCTTTTGGTACAAATCAAATTAGTTCCTACACGCAATCTGTTGTCCAGTCAACATAATCCCACAAAGTCTAAAATTGAGATTGACATGACATCAAATTAAAAAACAATATTCTTGTGCATTTAAAGGGGAAGACATTAACACATTGTAGAGGTGAATGTTCTGCAGCGGTGTAGAGAGTTAACACTACTACTGCCAGTAATATTTAAAAGCATAGAAAAAAAAGGTGTTATATTCTTTTTATCATTAAAGAATTAAAATTACTAAATAGGATTAGTATCAAATTGTTCAAATTACAAATTTAAAATATTTAATTTGCCTTCTCTAAAGGTCTGGTCACAGTAAACAAAATAGAGAAATACACATTATTAGGCCAGTAAGTAATCAAGCAGAGCACACGTCTTTCCTTTGTCAAGGAATAAAAAGAGCTGGTATCTAGAGACTATGAAAACAAACACTAGTGACCTACAATACTCAGTTCCTACTTTTTACTGGTTAAATAGTAAATACCAAGCCTGCATTTGCAATCCATAGAATAGACCTTTTCCATCTACTTAGTATTTTCTATTAAGGAAAAAGAAAAAAAAGTACATTTTTTTGCCCACTTTTTCTGCATATTGCTTAACCCGGAGTATTTCCATTCAAACAGGATTACAATCCAAGCCTCCTCCAGTTTTTTCTTACTATTTGGTTGTTCTCCCCATTCATCTACCTCAGGATGTTGCTCCACATGGAGCAAGCCTACTTTCACATACAGCCAACCCCCCTTTTTTACCAGATTAATTTACTCCCTACAGCCATATCATTGCTCAGGATACAAGCTGATAACTATAACACATTTTTTTCCATTTTCAACATTTTGCCTCTGTAGACCAACCAGAGCTGCAGAGCCTTCACCAAGCCTTGATCCCTTGACTGACCAGAGCATTACTTTACTGCGAATTTGTTGTCAAGGAAACTAACAGACAGGGCATCACTTTAGTTGCCTTCTGCATACAGACCTAAATTACCATGTTGAAATCCACTGGCCAAATAAATCCATCTTCCTTTAGATATTTGTCAGAGACTGGAAATTGCCATTACAATATCAAAACCATTTTTAGCAGAGATTTCAGAAGAAATTTGCATCCTGGAAATGCAGAGAAACCACATTCAATTATCCTTATCAAATACAAACATTACAGTTCTTATTCAAAGAATGTAAACTATAAATTAGCATCATGCTTCCACATGAACTATATAATCTGCTGTAGCTTGGGAGCTCATGAAGCACAAGCCCAGCATATTAATAACACAAAAACATATTCTAAAAAGACTTGCCATTAATTAGGCAGTTCAAAACTTCAAGAAGATATCAAGCAGGTAAGTTTTGTCAAGCACTGACAAAAAAGTCACCTGTGATAGAGGCTTGAAAAATAAGAGAAAAAAATTCTTAGAAACTAAGAGGTAAGTTATCATGACCTGTTTCTATTCTGTTGTCATGTTTCCACACCTGTTTCTAGCCTGAAGCTTAATTTCAAACTGATATTAACAAGCAGTATTGTAATACTGAGAGAAATGCAGTATTAAGATAGGGTTTTATTCAAAAATCAGGTTAGCTTTTTCCTAACACACACAGTCCCAGAGAAAAAGAAACCACCTCATTGTACTGATGTACTGAGACTCTATTAGGTGTTTGGATTCGTTTCTGCTCTGATTTTGCAGATGTATAATGAAGTCGTTATTCTTTTATGTTAGAAGCAGCAAATATAAAGACAAGCCTGCAATTTTCAATGCATCTCACAGTCACTCTTTTTTTTAGAGGCTGACTACTTTAGATAGCACACAAGCAGAACTGGCTCAAAGACTGCTACGTTCCGCTTCAGAGCTATCTTAAGTGTGCTGCATTACAGACTTGGACCCCAAGTGAGCTTTGCCAAGACCTCACCATCATCCAACATGCCCTGTTTCTTCCCCATTTTTCCGAGCATCCTCTGTTCACAGACACGTTGATTTGCAGGGGTCTAGGGGATCACCCAGTCCAGCCTCTGGCTTGAAGTGCAGCTTCCAAACCTTCCTCCACAGAGACTGTACAAGGCCCTGGGAAACCTGTCTGACTACTGTCCTGCCTTCCTCCTGGAAATGCTCCTAATGTGCAACATGAACCTCCCATGCCACAGCTTGTGACAACTGTCCCCTTCTTATACTGCCTAGAGCAATTGAGAAGAGCTCAGGTCTATTACCTTTGTAACTGTCCTTCTAGTATTTTTAAAAGGCCACTATTACATTTCCCTTAGAACTGAGCGTAATCCTTCCAGCAGGGAATAGAGGGTAACAAATCTTCCCTCAGTCTACAGACCATGCTTTTCCTAATGCAGACCAACATGTGGCTTGCTTTATTTGCAATGTGAGCACAGTTTTGGCTCACCTTGGCATCCACTGGAAACCTCAAGTCCTTTTTCAGTGCATCTGCTCCTCAGCCAGTCCCCTCCCAGACTGTATAGAGCATGGGGCTACTTCACCCCCTCTGCAGAACTTTGCAATATTTCTTGTTTAACTTATGAGGTTTCTGAAGGTGCGCTCCTCAGGTGTCTCGAGGAGGTCACTCCGTACTGCACCTCACCTCTTCCGTCTGTGTTGCTCCCTTAGTTTAATGTTCTCTGCAGACTTGCTGAGGGTACAGTCTTCCTTTCTATCTCAGCAACCAGGCTTTTGATAGAGATACTGAACAATACTGCACCGAGAACTGGACCCCGAGGGTACACCACTTTTCACGAGACACTAACTGGACATGGAACCATCACTTACGCCCATTAGGTCCAGCAGTCCAGGCATTTTCAGCCTACCTAGCACTCTGTTCATCCAGCTTATACTTCTTCAGCTTACAAATGAGAAAAACATGGGAGCATCAAAGTCTTCTAAAGTGAAAGTATACTCAGTCCACCCCTCTCCCCTCATCCGCAAAGCCTGTCATTTCATCATAGAGGCAAAAAGGCTGGTCAAGCATTGCTTGCCTCAGTAACATTAACTCTTCTTGATTACCTTCTTCCCCTTTGCATGTTTTCCTTGCTATTTGCCTGTTGTGGGGAATGTACTGCAGTCATCCCTGAGGATTTGAGCTGTCTGAGTACTGTGCAACACCTGCTCATCCCAACACAACTGGAGAACTCCTTCCTGCTGTGCACACCTTGGTAAATTCAGTCATCTTCCTTTTTTTGTACCTTTCATATTTAGCACATCTAACCCTAGTACATAAGTAAAGAGACTACTCAAAGCCCCGAGAAACTACTTAAGACTAAAGGAAGGGAAAAAGAACTCCTCCAGGGAAAACATTTCAGGCTCACTTTCAAAAAAGGTAACGATTTGCACATAAGATACAGAGATATAAAAATTAAAGTTTATTACTAGAATGGTGGTGACATCTTTCTGAGTGTGTGCTCATTCCAATGGCAATTTCATTAGCAAATACCTGAGCTACCGATGCCATTTCAATGAGGCATGAGCAATTAAAAAACAAATAAATCAAGAAAATCAAAATATCGATAAAACTGAATTTGCAAAAGGGACAAATTAATAGAATTACAGAAACATTTTTTGTTAAAAATGCCTTTTTTTCCAAACTCAAAATGGAAAAGCAGGTTTTGCAGTCTCTTTTAGGATTGCCTGAAACTATTTCACCACTGGGAGAAAACATAAAATACACAGGTTGTCCTTGCTGTTGTTTTTGTCATGTAGTTTTACTGTATTTCCTGCAATAAGTAAGAATTGTCTCACTTGAAACCAAATATTTAAAGTGTTTTTTTCTGATATATGCTGCTCTTGTGCCATACTAAGGGACTGAAATAAAACTCACTTTGTATACGCAAATGACTGCGACAAAGATATAATGTTTGCAGCTGAGAGCTTGGAAGACATTGCTTTAAGACCAATTTAAACATTAACTGCCTTTTCAGAAGAAAGAGGGCTTCTCCTCAACTTTGGTCTTTGTTTGTTGTTTTATTTTCTGATGTAGATAAAGCAAAGTATTTGCACTTGTAATTACTTTCTGAACACAGAGAGTATTGACATAAAGGACACTTTCAGTCTGTGTGGGAGATCTTCCCAATCCTTTTTAACACTTTTGCAGTTGTCACATAGTCTTTCCAACTTCTCCAGTAATGGTGTAAACAAACTAAAAATGTATCAAAAGTGCATGTGTTTAAGTATTCCTTTACTTAAAAAATACTCATTAAAAAGTGGGTTTCTTTGCACAACTGTAACATAACTAATAAGAGGAAGCACAGCTCATACAACATACAGGCTTGCAAACAGAAGAACAACATAAACATCTATGTAGAACAGCATGTTTCGAAACATGAGTGTAACGAGGTATTCAGGTGAGAAGCTGAGAGTAGACAGAATGATACACAGCATTTCTTAAATAGGTTTTTACTTTTAAGCAGTCTTTTTTATTCAACTATATTTGATTGTGTAAGTCAAAATAGTACGAGAATAGTTTTGTTTGCCAAGCTTTTTAGAGAACACGATCATAATGTCAAGTCTTTCAGAGAAGGCAGATGAAAAAAGGCACATAGTAATTACTGATTATGAACTGAGTGCACCAGAAACAAACTAATCTAATTACAATAGCTAAACCTCTGCCAGTGAATTAATCTGATCATTTACAGAAGTCTGTTAGAAACTAGGAAACTAGAAACTTAGAAACCATCACTGAAGACGTATTGTCACAGAAAAAGTCTATGCATCTCTGCTAAGTGTTCAGCAGAGTTTGCTAACAGTTCATCCCCTCGCCAAAAGACTAGGTTTATTAACAGACAAGATGAATCCTTAAGACTGTGTTCTCTCTCCAGCAAAGCTAAAAAAGTGAATCAATGCATCCATCAATTACTGTATTACCTAAACAGTGCTGCGAGTCAACGAATCTCTATTTTTATTTTAATTATAAATTTTATCCTTCATTTTTGACCAAGTTACAAACTCAACATCTGGCCAGATAAAATCTTGATAAATCCTCAGAATACTTAGTGAAAAGGGAAACCTGATAAATCTTACCTGGTATTCATTCTTGCTTAAATTGTTATAATAATAGATTCTAAGTCAAACATTTAAAAATCTTAGGAGGCTGTTGGATAACTAACAAAACCATTGAGCAGAGTGGGAGAACATTTAGAATTTAAGCTGAAAGGAACACTTACACCAGCAGAGGGGAAAAGCTGCAACACTTCATCCCGAGGTTCAACAGAAGTAATAAAAAAAATGTATGAAGGAGGAACAATGTTGTCATTCCACTGTAGTACAACTCATGAACGCTATGGCTATGAGCTAGAGCAGTTAACACACACTGCTTGTCTTTGAACAAAGTATACTCGTTCAGTTTTTAATAAAAGGTGGAACAATTGCTCTTTCTAAAAGTAGCAGATAATCACATAGTAAAGTTTAGTCGATCAGCAAAGCTGCTAAAATCAAGACACTACTCACGTGGTAAACAAACTCTTCAATATAGTCTGTCATCCATACAGATTTTTTTTAATGTATCTCACCAGTTAAGGGACAAAGTGTTGGACTACTACTTTTCACGAAGAACAAACTGAATTCTCATGACACTTACTTGTTCAAAGCAAAATGTGTGGAAAGGTATTTTGGAACAAAAGGCTGGATGAAGAAATGACAGAATAGGTATTCACACATGCAGTCACAGAAGTACTTTTCCATAAGTAGTAAATACACATATATATATATTCCTCCTGCACCTGCACAAATTAAAATAGCTATGATTCCTTGGTATAGAAATCCTGTATCTTTTAAGTGACATTGACTTACTTGTCAGAGGAACTCGAAGTATGATGCTGACATGGTTACAATTAGGATGGACTTCAAAAGGTCCAAGTAAAACCTTGAATGAAACAGTCTTAATAATGTAATCATGAAGTAGAAAAGTGCTCAGAGTATTAAACGTGCAATCACAATTTACAAAAAAATAATTGCATTTTTTTCCTTCTGTGCTTCTCAGGCAGATGCATGCAAAAGAAGTCCAGGAGAGAGAAACATGCATTGTCTGCCATTAAAGAAAAGCCTCATTCTTTTAAACTTTGTGGGACAAAAGGGTGCAATGAATGTCTGTAAAAATATTTGTTTGAAAGTCAGTCAGGGACAGCAAGGCCATGTTGTGTCATATACATCCTAGATACTTCAAAATATTCAGAAACTAAAATTTAGAATTAAAAAAAAAATCCTAATTTTCACAGAGCTGGAAATTCACATGGCAAATCGCACCATCTCAAACCTGCCTTTTCTTTATGGGACAGCTGTTGGGAGTGGCAAATATCAGAGGACAAAGAAAACTGCTTTCAGAAAAACCTCTATTTTACGATCCTCCCCACTCCCTTCACACAGGGACACATTATTATCCTCCTATGTTATGGCAAGTGAAGGACCACCCAGAGGGTGAAGACCCTCCCACGCATACGGAGGGTCCTGGAGGATGCTGATAAGCAGGCTGCAGGGAAGAAAGACTACCTGAACTGTACCTCCCATATACCAGTTCCTGGCTGGCTGCACCCAGAAAGGCAAAAGACGTTCCTGCCCTCTTCTGACTGCCAAAAGGCAGGCTCATGCTTTTTCTTTTGCATTCCTCAGCCAGCTGATGATGGCAGTATTTCACCATCCCCTCTCTGTGTCTCCCACCACTTCCTCACACTAACAAATGCACTGTTGGAGAATTTTCTCGCAGCTCTTCCTCACAAAGAGCTTTGTTTGACAGATGACAGCAGTAATGGAAATGTTGGGGACTATGGCAAAGAGAAAAATTGGAACGTTCAGAATTCATTCACTTCCCCTTAGCTTATAGGCTCTATTTTCTGAGATGATTATTTGCTTTCATGTTGGATTCCTACCTTCAGTACAGCTCTCTTGAAATGTGTTGGGTGGGAAAACAGACAAATTAACACCATCTGGCTAGCAAACATTTGAAAGAAATCACATTTTGTTACCTGTACGCAAAGAAGAATTGCTAAAATTTATTTAAGATAAATCACTAAACAATTTACACACTCTTGAAAGCTACTGTCTTTAGACAAGCTACTAAAATCCCTGCAAGTCTTTAGACTCTGCTGGGACAGGGACCAACTATGTTGTTATTAACCTATTTCGACACAATAGCTGTTCTGAAGTTAGTTTGCTTTTCTACTTCTGTACTGCACAGGACACAGTCTGCAAAAACTGACAACTTGCCAAGACAACAGAATTTTACCTTTAGCTTACACTTGCAGAAGTTGCACTACACTGCAGCATATGAAAGTCTGAGCTGCTTTGGTAAGCTTACTGAAGATAACTGTTGATAGAAGTGAAGTAGAAGTATACACTTTCAACAGAAAATCTGTATAAAAGGACTGTATGCAGCATAAGATATATACTGGGTTAAAAATAAGACATAGTGTCGCAAAAAATCACCAAGTAGAATCAAAAATTGCCTGAAGTTTGATAATGAGACTGCCAATGAGGCAAAACAGTAAAATTGACAAAATAAACAGGAACACATTTTCCAGTCCTTTTGTTTTTTCTGTAGTAATTTTCCATAGGAAGATAACAAATTGGCTGAAAACAAAACAGTATTTCAAGCAAGATGGGAAGCATCCAATGAATAGAGAGTGAAAAAAAAACCATGAATTTGAAAACCCTGCGCTCAAACCCCTTATTGCTCCCCATAGGCTGCGAAGCCTGTTTGAAATGGCAGGAACCAGAGCCTCTGGACAGAGAGATGCTCTTGATTTGGACTGTGCATTTGGACTATGGAAAAAGAGCTTTGCTTTTATCCAATGCCTGAAAAGCAACAACTGAAGGAAAACATGAGCCTACCAGCTATTAAATGGGGGCTACACAGTGGAACTTCTACCTAGAAATGGTTGCCGTAAGTTGATTAGGAGTCACTAAAGCTGCAGTTTTATACTTGTTTTTTCCCCCTGCTGCCCATTTAGACTGGACCTACACCACTAATTTTTACAGAAGAAAAAATTTGGTTCCTAACCAGAGGCAGACCTAGTAAGACAGACACCCTCAGTCCTGTCTGACCTAACTGGTGAAGCAACCAGGTGCTACAACCAGGTGTTTCCATCCAGCACTCAACAAGTAAACAAGATACACATGTGCATTCTGAAAGTGAAGAAGATGAACGACATCATCAGCCTACCGCACAGACTCTGACATGACTTGTTGTTGTTGTTAATAGTGAAAGGCTGGGGATTTATAGTCCCAAGAAATTACAGACCAAGAACACCTGAGTGACAACACTAATCCATTAAACTGGGAAAAAAGAAAGAGAGCAACAAAAAAGAAAACAACAATAGTGGCAAACCACTAGAAAACATACCTTCATACATTTAAACTTACTCCCACACTTCACTTCCATTCACAGATCATTGCTTTTTTATACAGCTTTATTCATCTTGTGTTGATTTGGGTGCCTAACACCTCTGCTGTAAAAGTAAAAAAAAATAAAAATAAAAAAAGAAACTAAACTAGCCTGGAGAGCTGTAAAGAAATGTCCAATTTGTTAAAGCTACTCAGGGAGAGGATTTTTTGTTATTAAAACTACCATCGACTAAACCCTTCATTCAAGTTTCATTTACGGTAGGTATAAACCCTTACTAAACTGGCTCTTTTAAAGAATAAGAGACAGCACATGAGCTGCTCCTGCCAAGCACGTGTCACATCTTAACTAGTGAAACTGTAATTTTGCTCAAACATCCCATCACCATTACCATTATGTTTTAAACTGCCTGCCTTTTGACATTATTAGCATTTAATAGTCCTTCCAAGTTATCCTTTCTTCACCTACTTACAAGAGCCCCAAATGGATCTCCTTTGCTGGAAACAAGTCACTCACAGGCACAGAAAGCCTCCCTCTGTTTCCAACTCTAACAGCATTTGGTCAAAAGTCCTCAACTTCAAGGCCTTGCCCCAAAACTATACATGTCACCCTAGGCTAGACATGTTTTTATCCCTTCCTAGATGACCACATTTTTTCCTTACTCTCTGCTTTCCTCTTTCAAGCTCTGACTTTGTCACATCCTTCTCCCGCTACATGGGAGAAGATGGCGAGACTGTTGCATGGAGTTCTCCTTTTTGGCTCTCAAGAGCTTGTAGAAAACTTTTCAAGTGAGCATCTGCTCAGGTATCCTCATTCTGCCTACTAACAACACCTCACAATCTCACCTTCCATCTTCTCGCCTTCATGCAGATGTACATGCTGCTCTGATTGTGCAGATGTACAAGCTGTGGATGTGATGCTCTCACCCCTCCCAGCTCTTCACCGCTGCAGGGCTTTGCTAGCACCGAGCCACCCGCTGGGTCAGGGCCTTGTCCTGTGAACTCTGGAAACGACAGCATTCCTTGCATCTTGGCTACAATGCAATTTTTCAGCAGCATAGAGAATAACCTCTACTAGCGCTAAACACACATGCAAAGACACTTTCTGGTCTGAAGACTAGAATTCCTGTACAACTTCTAAATCACCCAAATGACAGTGCCTGTAGTTTAATGACTATTTCTAAACCTATCAGTTTGGTAAAACAGATTATTGTTTAATTACATATTGCATGGGGTTTAGCAGAAAAATTTACTTTAAATATTCTTTTTCTCAAGAAGAGTTTCTTGAGGTATGTAGACATACACGTGTGTATGTATATAAATATACATTAACTTATGTGATCTTTATTCAAAGGCAGTTAATTGGGTTTGTTCATCCCTTGAGTGTGTATATCCTCCTAAAGCTTTACAATAAAGGTTTTCATGTATTTTTTTCTGTAACTACATTTCAGGAACACGTTACAATACTGTTATAGAAACTCTGCAGCCAACGCAATGGCATGCACTGGCAGTTCACAATCCAAACAACCTGTCCAGCTTTGCATACCATCCATTACTTAAACTGCTCACTGTGCACACACGTAGTGAAAGAAAAGTCACCTGCATGAAGGTCGTAAACCATTTGAACACCGAAAGGTTTTTTAAGTTCTTGTGTTGGACAGAAGTCCAAGGAGTTCAGCTCTTCTACAAGGTCAGAATTCATCTAGCTAAAAAATGAACAGTAATGAGATGCCTAATAACACGTGGCAATACTGTAACATTTTGCAAAGAGACTTATGTAGGCTAGCCATAAAATGACAAAAGTTAGACAAAGGCTGTCAAGTAGATTAACGTGGGATCTCTTTGGGTCATCAGTTGCCAGGGCTGCAACTTGGTATCTTTTATAGAGACAGCATCTCAACAAGTACTACCCCAAGGGCTCCACTCTTCACTACAGTCTGGAGGCATTCACTGAGCATGGATTCAGGAAAGCAAGAACTGCATAAGGTATTGCCAAGATAACTTCTTTCAAACACCTGAGATCTTCCATAAGTCTCCCATCCAAATAACGTTGAGAGCTAACCACATTTAACTGATTAAATCTGAAGGATTTAGAACACAGAACATGGCTGCAGGCATTCAAGGAGAAACTCTAAGAAAAAACACATTACTACATTGAAAGCATTCTTATTGCCGGGCAATTTCATAATCTAGAGAACATTACAGTATTAATGTGTATGAAATTTTTCAACATTAAAAATGCTTTCTAAAAGCTATTCCTTCCCTCAGTTTAGACAAAACCTTGAAGATTTGTGCCCCATGATGATCACATTATTCAGCTCTTGGAAATTCATGACAAAGAATGCTGCGTATCATGAATCTTTAATAGCTGAACAACTTTTGATAATGCGTGAACAGAAAGGGTGCTTATAAAAAATGGGGCCTCATGAGTTCAGCAACAGTTTCTATGACTTTGTGCAACACAACAATTATACTGAAGATAAACTAACAATAAAAAAAATACTCAAGACATAGAGGTGTACAGGAAGCCCCAGGAAAGCTTGAGTTTATCTTAAAATACCTCTGGTGTCAAAGCAGCACTTCAGGCAACAGCACTCAGCTGCTCAGCACTACAGGGTAACACAGAAGGAAGAAGGAAGAGCACTGTCTTCAATGCCTTCATCACTGTGTGAGAAACACCAATCTGGTGACTCACACTCTTCCATTCCAGGATGGACTGCACCACAGATCAACACAGCAGTAACCTGTTCTCCACCCAACCTCAGAGAAGTACATCCCAGCTGTTACTTTCCTACAATAGCAAAACTAAAAACCCTTTAAAAAAATTGCAAGACTTTCTCCGGAAACATAAGGATATAGAAGCTGTATTCTTAGGAAAATGTGCATATTGATTAAAAAGAAGCATTTTCACCTGAAGATTTGATGAAGAGAATGTAGCTGAGAAGCATCTATGTACATATTTCTTGATTTAAGCAAGCAGAGGAAAATAGAGCCACTTTTCTGGGACTTCAGAAAAAAAGTTCAAAAATGACTAGAAAAAATGTACTTCCTCCTCAATAACATCCAAAAGTTACTAATGTTTCATGCACTGAAAAGGACATCTCCCCTTTCTAGGCATGTTCAAACCACTGAACGAAACTTGAACAGCCCACATCATTCCTTTAATATGTTTGCCTTGCACATCTATTTCATTAATGAGATTTTTTTATTTTTATAGACAGATTGTAGCTTTTATCAAAACAGTTTCATTCCCACAGTAACACGGAGCAATTCTTTATGGTTTTATAGGCTTTCATGTCACTTCAAAAGCAGAGACAAGAGCCAGAGCAAAAATTTTACTGCCAACGAGACAAGGTGGCAACAGAACATGAAGGGTGAAGCCACAGGAAGGGACAGAGGATGGAGGGAGTGTGAGCCCTAAGCAAGGAGGCAATTTCATGGCAGAAGATAAGTCACTATATTCAGTACATGACATACATTTAATTGAACTTTAAATTGAAGAGACTTCCCACGAAATAGGCTAAAAGAGATCAGATGTAGGAATGACCACTGTTCTCTCCCGGTATGCAGACAGCATGTAGAGTAAGACAGGAGAGGAGACAAACTTTCCCTGGGTGAGGACTGACTGCACTTAACCAAACACTTTGGTCAAGTTTCCTGCTACCACCTGGTTTTGTGTTAGCCAAAAGCAAACCACAAAAAAGCCGCTACAGCCTACACAAAACTCAAGGGCTGCATCTCTCCTGCAAGCCAAAGGTCTCCTGTTACAGCTATAAGAAAAGGATGTGAAAAGATCGGGATTTTGGTCCAAGCAAAGAGAGAAGGTGGACTGTTTCCAGCGCAGCTCACACCACCTGTCATGGGCAGTAGCTTTAATGCCTTTGTGCGCTATGGCCCCCCAGAGCTTCCTCAAAAGTTTTATGGCTCTTCTTATCATTTGAATGCCAAAAGGGCACCAAAACCACATTGTTTCATATCTAAGGATGTAGCAGCATGTCACACAGTCACTGCAAGGAGACTCTAGCGGCAGCTTTAGGTCTACAACTTCCATTAATTTATTTACTTAGGAAAAGTGAGTTCTGCAAAAGTTGACATCTCTCTCTTCCAAGAAAGCTCCCACAGCTGGCAGGAGCAGACTGCTTGTACGCTGCGAAGACTGAGCTGTTTGTTTCATATTAGTTGCAGGACTGGTGCCAACCTCAAGACACAGGCATGATCTAAACTGCCTAAGGAATATAGGTATACATGAGATTTAACACACATATATTTACTACTTATTACTGAAGTTGAAAAGCTCTGAAGAAGCATTAACTTTGGAAATAATTCTTGTATTCGTAGGAATTACATTTAAAAAAAAATAAAGGAAGAGGTAAATTTAAATAAATGCAACAACAGACTTTTTCCTGAGGTGAAATCTGATATAAGTCTCTGAATGACTTTCTTTCCATGAGTATTCTTCCTGTCCTAAATGACACCACCTATAAAATGGTATATAATGTATTTGCACTTGAAAAAATGTCCACACTAGAGACAAAGGCTAATATATTTCACATACCCATACATTAGTATTTTTATTAAATATACATTTAAATGAATTTAATGAAACTAATTTAAAAGTCTGTTGCTAAACTTAAAAGGGGGCATTTATATTACACTTGCATCATTTTTTAAACAGTAACTCATCCATTGTCAGCTGAAAAACAATCCATGCTATCATATAAACAATTACATTTGACTTTACTGAAGTTTAAAAAAGAAAACAATAATTCTGCTTTTGGTGTTCAGGCCTCAGCACTGGTTCAAAGACCACCTGAATGTAATGGAAACCCCTACCTGCTCTTCTGCTTAGTTTCATTTAGCTGGGAAAAAGATCACTGTTTATACAACCCAAACCATTACCGCTTACAAAACCAAGTTCTCCTGCATCCAGAAGCTAAGACTGTCCTTCTCAGACCACCAAATATTTAACAGTCAGTAGCTCTGCTCTCTAAGAAGAGCAGGGAATGGGAAGTGAAAAAAAGACAAAGACTCATTGCAACAAAACAGTAAACTACCGTGTAGACCCAAAGCACTCTTCCCTCCTTGTGCAGACCCACTCCTGTGCGGATCACAGCAGTGAGAGTATACCTTCCCTGTTGACCACAGTATGAGCGTATCGGCATCTGAAACCCAGGAGAGCAAGCAATCGCCTACTGTTTTAAATAAAATATAGAGAAAAGGTTTCCAAGAAAGCCTTGGAATAGCAACAATGAGCTCACATCCTCAAGCTGATGTTTAATTTGAGGATTAACATTCAAACATGTCAGATCCAACACAAAGGACACACCAACAACTTACCTACATGCCAAGTCTGACTTAATATTAAATAAAAGCTGCTTAAGTACCTTCTCAGGCAACACAGACTTGAGGACAACAGATCCTTAGTACTACAGTGAAAAAGTTAAGGCTCCTTAGAAAAATCAGTTCTGTTTATTTTTTCCCATTTGTCATCAAAAAGTTTCCTACTACTAAACAGGTACTTCTCCTGATGTAGTTTTTATGAGCTACAACCAAAGTCATCTGAGAAGCGTCCTGCACTCACTAGCATGCACCGGTGGGTAAAAACCTTCTCAGAGCAGCGTTCAGGTATTCTTCCCAGCTCCTCCTCCTTTCCCGAATCCTCCAAGCCTTTCACTGCCTCCTCATAGCCAAATTCTGCTCTTCACGCTGGGAACATAGGCAAAAGACACATGCATACAGGAACTGCCCACAAAGTTTCCAGCTACCAGCAAGCAAGCCCTAGTCCACACATTCCGGTATCACATGCCAGACAACATCTGCAATTAAAGTTAAATCAGACCCCTAGTGAAATAGGTGTGGAAGGACTTACACAACCAAGCAACCGAGTGTCAGCTCAAGGTGTGCGGAGAACAGCCTCAGAGGATCACACTAACCAGAGCATGTCAACAGTAGTATGCTCTTTATTAATTCGTGGCTTTCATCCGTGTCTTAGCATTCCTCCCTCTTTTCTCATTAGAAAGCAAAACCAAAACACAACAAAGAAACAAAATTAAACAGAGAAACAAAGCAGCGTAACTTTTACAGATATATTTATATTTTATATTTTATGTATAATGTTATAATATTATATAATTATATAATATTAATATAAAATATAAGTTATAATATTTAATATTATATAATATATATCATAATTAATATATTATTAATACACCGAGATGGAAAACTTTCAGTATGCTTCTGTCCTTGTCGCCTAGCTAGAAATCTCCAGGCACCTCAAGTGGGCAGAAACACGGTCTCCTCCTCTAAAAGAGAATGAATGGCAGATATGAGGGTACGTAATTAAATCACCTGCATAGGTGATACTATAGCTACTACAAAAGCCATTTCAGATAATGGCTGGGGAAAAAAATATCGTGGCCTGAGGTAGAGGCTTCATCATCTTTGGAAATCACTGTCATCTCACGATAGTTACAGGTCTCTTACAGGATGGCTTGTTGGCAAGTCTTTTTATAAAACTCATTCAACCTACCTCTGAAAAGCAAACTCACAATCAGCACAGCCAGCCAGGACTGCTGGCTTTACAAAAAAGAAATTTGAAAGCTTGAAGAACACATCCACCCAGCACCAGAATTTTTCATTTTGCATTTTAGTTTATCCATCTAGTCCACATGATGCAGTAACATCTTTCCTAAATTATGCATTTTCAAGAGGTGATTCCCACCATACATGTGCCATTTTCTCTTGAGACCTTCATCTCTTGAAACCAATGCATTTATGCAAGCCTTGTTTTCATGGGAAAGTATTTTCCAACCTATCCAAAAACCTCTTTTAAAAGTCCGTATTTTATTGTAGATATTTCAAGGAAATTACCTCAAACTATCAGATTAAAAAGTACTGGTATGCTGTCCTACCATTTTTTTAATATATATATACACACATACATTGGGGGGGTGTGCACATACAGACACACTTCTTCACACTTTAGTTCCTTAATTGATTGGGATCTTCCACTTCAATTCTTCATGAATTAAAACATTCATAAACAGTACAGGCAGAATTTCTGTTTTTTCCAAAGTAGGTGCAAAGTCATAGCATGAAAAGATCTGCACTACATGGTCAACATATTTCAACCAGGAACATCAACTCTACCAGCAGACTCCAGTATTCATTCAGTAGTTCTCCTGGCTACAAAGGCTGTAGAGCAAAACTGGAAACTACTGCATGTTTGTCTTCCAGAGATGTTCAGCTATGGATTCAAGTAACTGACTTTAAAAAGGAAGTCCAATGTTCAAAGATAGTCCTTTGAGCTCCTTGGGGGGTTTCTGGTAATTTACATGTTTATTTGAAGTAATTTCACAATTAACAACATCAAAAAAGAAAATGGCAAGTCACAGAGTATAAAGTTGAAAGACCAAAAGGCAACTTTCCTCTAAGATGCACTAAATTGCGTCCTTTAGTCAGAATGAAAGCCCTCGACAATTAACATCATGTGTGATTAAGCTCTTTGCAAGATGAAATCTTTCTTATTCACTAATCATTTGCCTGCTAGGAGGTACAAGTAGACTTGGAACAACAGCTAGTATTTTCCATGTGGCATGTGACCATGCAATACAGCACATTCCCTCTCCTACTACCACAGCCCCTGCCCTTGCTATGGAGGTCACTGTGCTAACCAGGCACGTTCCCTTTGGACAGGAAAAGGCAACTTTTACCCGATACTGCAACATCATGTTTAGGACAGCACAGTTTTTGGAAAGCAACAGGATTAAATATGCAACTACTACACTAGTAAGTTTTAATACAAGTGAAATATTTTGCTGGTCAGAAGCTCAACAGGTGAAAATTGCTGAAGATAACACTGACCTAGTAGTACTAACCAATTGCAAAATGATGATGAATTTACAGTGTGATGAAGCCTTAAACCTGGTAAATGTAATCCTGAGCTGCAGTAGCAAAGCTGAACATTGAGTGCCACTGTAGTGGTTACAGATGAGTTCCCATACATAGTACCTAACCCTGATCAGACATTCAAATAAAAGCTCTGTAGCATTTATCAATATGGATGGGTAAGTACAAGGGACGAAACAAGAGCTTTCTAAAGTAAAGAATAACACTTCATAGAAGAACAAATGGCTGCATGTTTGTCTCAAAGTTCAAAGCGTAAGTAAAGAAGCTACTTATTACAGCAGTTGCATTTTTATAACAGTATTCCAGTGGCACAGCACAGGTAGAATGGAAAACCCCATTATTTTAGATGGAGCTCAATCAGTTTATAAAAAGGAATGATGGGAAGTGTGGAAGGTATCTTAAATACCTCCTTAGAGTGTGTGAATGAATGCCAAAATCAACCTGTTAAATACGATAGTCTTGCTGGTTTATAATCTGTACTGATGACCAGATGCCAAAAACTCTACTGGACATCTCTCATTACTATGTATTGATACCCAGTGAACAAATAATAATAATTATACTATAAAACACATAAATTTTTTCTTGAAACTGTTTAAAAATAACAGAGCAACACTGTATGATTCTATCCCTGTACTAGATACTACAGCTTGTCTTCCCATATAATTGAAATACTTAATCCAGCAACTCTTTTTGTTACCTACCTACATGATCATAATGGATGTGACCAAGATGAAAAGTTACTTCATTTGTACCAGTCTGCAGAGAAAGACTTATTTTGACCAAGCTGATTAATATAATTATGGCTAAACAGAAACAACTACATAAAAATCAACAAGAAAAGCACAAATACCTTCTTCCCCCAACCCACGGCGTTACATTCTATTTTGTTTCAAGTTTGAAAGAACACAAAGTGGGCCTACATTGAAGGTAACATGGATATTAAAACTGGTGAAACCATCATCTGGTTTGTTTTCATTGGCCACTCCACAGACTTATGGCAGAACTTCCAAATGAATCTTTTCAAAGTCCATTTCCAAGGAAAACAGTAGGTCTCCAAATGATGTGTAGCAATGGAAAATTAACAGGGAAGTTATTTCCTAAAATTATGAGTTTAGTATTAAAAACAAACATTTCAATTAGCAACAGCACAGTTCTTTTAAACTGAGATGAGCGGGAAGCTCCGGCAGTTCTGGACTTCCCTGCAGGAATGCTACTACTGAAGCGTATCTTCAGACACTGAAGTAGCTATCACCAATGTTCAGAAATATGAAAAATTGGAGAGCTCCTATTTAATCAAGTCAGTAACGAACCTACACTCAGGAATATATTTTAACACGGTTGTTCTGAGGGCTTCAGTTACATTTTTCCCCTTCTGAACTAATGAACTTTTATCAGGGTGTTATCAACAGCATACACAGCTAATGGAAATCCTATTCAGATCAATGCGGGAGCGTAAGCGCTTTCACATCCCTCAATGCACTAGCAAAACGCTGTCAGTAGGCGAATATTATAGAACATGACTGGCATGTTTAATAGAAACAAAACAACATTATAACACTGGATTCTCACATGGGGGTGAGGTTCCTGCAATCCCAGATAGGTCTAGGCACAACAATCGTTATCATAATCATCAGTCTCCAGAAACAGCTGGTAACAAGCTAAATGACATAAATTTAATGGTCTTTATGATTATCCAGTGCTCAAAGTGGAGCAAAAAGGCAAATGGCAATACACTGCATTATTCTTAAAAATACACACACACACATACACATCTACACACACACACACACACAGAGAACATCAGCACCACATCCTTTTTAAAGCAGAAACTCATGAAAGAAGTCTTACTTGTGAGGATGCAACTCCCAGTCATGAGCAGTTGATTCGTAGTAGCTGTTTTCTAACATGCCAAACTCAACGAAGGCATGTCAGTCTGTTATTCCCACCTACCTTCTTCCAGCGTTTCCCCCTCCTGCTTCTATCATGATGTGCAGCTAAAATAATAAAGCCACTGCTGTTCAAAATATTTTTCCAGTGATGAGTTAGGACACTTAGACTGGGCTGGGATAGTTGATAAGCACACTGAAGAAAGAAGAGCAGCCCTTACTCATTCAAGGCCCTCTGCCCCATAAAGACCATATGTCTCTTACATCTGTCTCCCATGACAGAGTTGTCACCTTCAAGCATACATGCCAACAGCACAGCGTGGATAGGAATTTAAAGAACAGAGTCTGAAGGTAGGCTTATTCTTTGGTTTAGTACAGTAAAAACTAAGACTAACAGATTTGGAAGAGGGAACTGAGCACCAGCTTACCATGGCCAGGATGGAGGAATGCCCAAGGCATAGTTTCAGTACAGAATTCTTTCTTGAAGGTACAAACAATAATCAATTTTTGCAAAGATGTAACAGGCATGCTCTACAACTCTAAGCAAAACTCTAGCATCAAATGCCACAAAAGAAGTGTATATACACTTACATGACCCTCTTGGATACACTATTACTACATTTCCCAAAACTACTACAGTCGAATATTAAGAAAAAATACTTTTTGCTGTTTGACAATATTTTCTATTACAGTCAACTACCCTCAGTTAGCTGCAACTATTTCCCCTTACCTTATAAAGAAAAATATCTCCAATCACGAAAATTCAGAGTAGAAGAAAAGAAGAATCCAAAATACTAGCACCTGCTTTCATTTGTTCTAGCAGGATAGATTCATACTTAACAAATCATTTTAAAACAACAATTAAAAATATCAGTAGTACATAACAAAACACTTTCATTTGCTGAGTTAAGCACTGTCCTAAAAGCTACATCTGTTCTAGTTACATTCCCTGATTTCTGGAACTGAGACTCATGCACGTCAGAAAATTTTGCCCCAAATTGATAAAAAGTGACAGAAAAAGTCACTGTGTTTTATGATGATCAACAATAGGAAGCTGTGCAATTCTGGCAGGATAAGAGCTGGTCCATAAGAGAGTCCCCTTTGGTGATAAACAGTTAGTATGATAATAGGTGTGCTACAGTCTGTAGCTGGAAAGAAGCAGCTTTCATGGAAAATGAAAAGCCCAAAAGCTACGTTACATTGAAGCTGGAAGCCAAAATACACATATATACAGAACAGAGGGCACAGATATAACTATGAAGAGAAATGAAAAACAAGCTGAAAGCTAAATTCTTGAGCTTTACAGGAGAGAGACTGCAGTAAACACCTAGAAGCACAGCTTAAAAGCTCCAAAGGACCTTCACATACGGCACTGCAAGCTTAGTTATCAACTAGGCACAAGCTTTAAATATATGCCTGTGTAGGTACAAATGCACATTTCCATGCACTAGGATTTACAGTGTATGCCTCAAGTAGCAGTTAAGGCCACATATACTTCCACTGCCTCATGGCCACACACACCACTAAAGAAATGCTGCATTTCTTTAGTGCGTCTGCTTCCATGCCACGAGGAGCTCGTTCCACATGCCGCACTCAGAAGGGGCCCCATAAACAAACACCTTCCTGATACCAGCAAATGCAGAGTCAAAAGGAGCATCATCCCTGGTGATCAAATTACCATCCTTCAGATGTTAATTTGCCCTTCAATGGTTGTTTTAAAAAAAAAAAAAAAAAAGAAACAAAAAGCAAAAAAGCAAAAAAGTTTAGGGACTCAAATGCACTTTAAAGCTATCTTGAAAATATAAAATCCTTCAAAGTATCAAGTGCACAAAAAAACACGGCACAAATTACAATCCTGTTTGAACATCATTCAAATTCAAACCTCCAAGTTTCTAAATCAAATATTTTATCACAAACTAAAAATTAAAAAAACAAAAACAAACAAACAATCTGTCCAGTCAGTACCTCAGGTTTTAATCTTCAGTATTCTAACTGCCTGGTTAAACCACCACATTCCAGAAGAGACTTATTTTACACTCGTTTTTCATTTTTAAATGTTCACAAAGGTTAGTTTACTAAAGGTAAAACTTCAACCAATGTGGAAAATGACTGTGGAAAATGTGTCTCAAAAGGACTAAACAAAAAATAAATGGAAACGTACCCTTCCCTTTCCTAGGTTCGTTTCAAGACTAAATCATACATAAAGCAGCATTCAAGAAGCCTCTATCAGTTACCAGGCTGCTTATCCTCCTCCAGAATTTCTGAAAGTTATATGTCTAGTTTAAGATGTTCTTTGTTTCCTAAAGTATATATATGCTTTAAAAGAATTCTTAAAAGCAGAACAAAAATCTTTTCCTAGTGTGATACCCAGGAAGCCAAAAATACTGAAGCCAGGGTGGAACTACACATTTACTTGCTGCCCAGTTCCAAATATGTACTAAAGAGTAACCAACCTGTGCACTCATCTTGAGCTTAAATCATTAGCCAACACTGGTCAGATGGACTAACTCCTCAAAGTGTAGCAGTTCTTGCTACACTTTCAATAGTACGTGTATTCTTTGAATATTTCATGTTATATAATGAAATCAAATAACTAAATAAAAGCATATTTTAGAGAATATGTTACAGCAGCACATACAGACAATGACTAAATACATACCTTCTCACCTAAGAACTGAAAACAGGTAGAAACCAATTTGGTAATGAGAACCACAGAATAAATAAAGTCAGAACACCTAAAATGATCCAGCTACACTTTATACCTATTTGTCTACTTCCAGAAAACTCCCAAGAAACATACAGAACTGGAAGAGTAGCTTGAAAGCTTATTCTTCTAAAAAAAGAAACATGCCCTATTTTTGATACCTAATGAAATACCACGGTAAATATAAGTACATTTAATTAGAGCTTATTTCAAACAATTTCTGTAACTCTCCTTTGTGTACAACTTCCAGCTTCTCTCTTTGTGAGCATTTTCTATTTCAGTAGAAGTGCGTCTTTTGATGTCCTCAAAAGATGTGAAGTTGGAAAGTGAAAGTCAGGAAAAAGTTATCTCTGGGAGATTGTCTAAGTCCGGACAAGAAGAGAGCCAAAGAACAGTACAGAAAAAGTAACAAAGCCCATCAGATCAGCTCTGGGGGTTGGGAGGGAGCAGGAGGAAACAACCTGTGGCCTATCAGTGTCTTTGAGAAGACTATACACACTTTGAGCAACTGCATACTATTTGATTTACCTGGTAATCTGCAACAAACATTCGTCTTCAAAAAGGCTCAAGAAGCACAGTTTAACAAAATGCTTTGTCAATGTATGACCAATAACCATGCTCAAATATGTACGTGTGAAAGGGAAATTTATTCCACAACACCTAGGAAAGACAGAATTTTGAAAATAAAGGTAATTCTGGGAATATCTATAGAAACTAAAGCTTCCCATGTGTTTTGCCTTACTTGATTTTAAGGTAAAGTACAGAAAACTACTTCAGGGTAAAAAGTAAAAACATCAGGGTTTCATTGTGCTTTGTTTCATGGATTCACTTAAAGCACTGAATCCACTGTGGACCCTAAAGCAGACAAGTTCTTCACCTCTAACTCTCTTTTTAAAAATCAAGCTTATTCCTTGTATAATGTGACAGGTACTGTCAAGAGTGATGACATGATGGGTTTAAATGAGATGACTCTTACAATAGTTGTGCCACAACTGCGTCGTCTCATGTCGGACACTATTTTTAAACACACTTGAACAGCTAGCCTTCGGCACTAGACTTCTATGGAAATACCACCTCCAATATACCAGTTGCACAAAAGTCTTGAGAAAACATTTGCAATAAAATGAGAGCAAACATGAGAAAAAAGTTGAATATGTTTAGGTCTAAATTTCCATACAGGTTGAGAGATGGTTCAGGATACCCATATGCAGCACTAAAGACACCATGATTAAAAATTATTAAAAAACAATTAAAAAAATAATTTAATAACTTTTCCTCATGTTTTTCTTTCTCTTGTCTGTGGGATGCTTTGGTAACTCAAACAAGAGCTTATTCTTAAAGAGCAAAACCTTTGAAATATTTGCTTTAAGAACGTACAAACATTCAAAACAGACTAGAAAGCTGTTAGCTAGCCCACATAGTCCTGCATATAAATAGCTGCTGGCATCTTAGAAGACAGCACATTAAGAGGAAGGTGTATCCACGCTTTCTTCACATCATGGACATGAAAACGCACCCCCAGAGTCCTCCAGCACCTTGGTAACTCAGCACCAGGAGCCACAATTACACAGCTGTCAAACTCCAAAAAGGCACGAGCAGTATTTCCTCTTGGGGCACAGCAGGAAAGGCAGGACATCCAATCTGCAAATGAGCCAGAAACCTATGAAAAGCTAACTCTCAACCAGGCTGAGAAACAGCCCCCATAGCTCTTGGCTCCACAGCTAAGATGCCATCATACAGTGGACCACAGCTGTGGGCTTGTGTGTGCTGGCACACACCTCCATGGTAGCTGTGGGAATACCATCTGAATCCTTCACAATGAAGACCCCAAAAAAGGTATCTCCAACTCTTGCAGTCTTGCTGAGCCACACGGGGAAACGCTTAAGACCCTCAGTAATATGCAAGTACTGGGGACGACTCTGTTTTCTCACTGTGAACTTCCTCAACTCCCAGCCAAGCTCATCTTGCAGGATCAAGAAGGGGCAAGACGACAGGGAGTCCCCAGGGCTTGTGAAGCCAAGGGAGGCAGCATCCCTCGGCAGCCTCCCCATATTCCCCAGGTAAAAAAGCAAATGAATGACAGGACGTTATTTACAAAGCCAGAGAAAGAGCAGCAAGTCTGCATAGCGCAACAGGGGCAGGCGGCTCAGATGAAGACCAGACAGAGCCACATAAGGCAAGAGCAATGACACAGTTTTAGCACCATGGTTACTGCAATAGGATATGCATTTAATGATTTGCATTTTATTCGGTATCGTGTACACACAGAAACTCTATACTACAATGGTATGGCAATATAACTCACTTTTCTAATCAGGTGAGAATCACAGTAAAGTAAAAAAGTTTGAGAACTACCTTTAACATTGCTGTAATCAGACAGCTATTAGTAACGAATAGTTGAGAGCACATACACAATCCTCTATCAGTAACTGGCCATTTATGCAAACAGTCTGAGGCCTCTGCGATCATCCCATTCCTCTCCGTATACCCTCAGAGACCCCTGCTACAATCTTAATTATCCACTCTTCCATGCATTTCTATTTTAGGGTCACTGATAGCTAGCTCTGTGCTTTTTTAAAGTGATGGCTGCATTTATGTAACTAATGAAGCTGCCCAAACCCAACAGCTTAAGTGGGGGTGGGTACCACTGCTTCAAAACCGATCATTCCAGTACCCAAATGAGCAAAATACCATCTTAACACCATCAAAGGCAGATACACCTCTAATGCTTCTGTTTAGTGCAGTGTTCAACTCAAAGCTGAGTTGTGATCCACCCACATCTTCACCAATGAGACAGACAAAGCCTCAAATGAAAAATTAAAATACATCAGGAAGGAAAACTAGCATTAAAAAGGAAAAGATGAACTACTTTTAGAGGAAGCCAAAAGATGGCTTACAAAGGTTCCAGCACCTCCAGAGACAGTCAAAATACCAGTGCACTGCAAAGGGAACCTTTCTGAGCATGCAGTTTGATCCAAATAGGCATTTTCCCCAGATATTTACTTTAATATTTACTGTAACTACTGGGAATCAACAACAAATAGGATATTAGAGAGCTGAATTATTAAAAAAAGTTATAGTAATGAGACTGTATTCTATGGTTGTCATACAACTTCGTAAAAGGAAAAAAACAATGGGAAAAGATACAGTTATTAATGTGGACTGCTTGTATGTACAAAGTACAGTATTTTCTTTCAATATCAATGTACACATCAGCAAAACATCAAAAGTATATGGGGTTTTTATATGAATGCAGTTTTTTGTATGAATGTCATTTTTAAGTTTAAAACAAATGTAGCAGGTGTTGGACTTGATGATCCTTATGGGTCCCTTCTAACTTGATATTCTATGATTCTATATTTTCTCCCACAGAAAGGGAAAAAAAAAGCTACAAAAATAAAAGCTTTACAAACTTAACATTAAAATAAATGTCCCAAATACACTGACAAATTGTCTTTAAATCTTTTTATGCTGCATTTATCATTTTTAATTTTCTGAAGAAAACCCTTCTCTGATTGTCAGTATTTATACCCTGACAGTGTTTGATTTCTGCTTGAATTGTCACAGCCACTTAATTCATGCTTTGCATTTTATTTTGTCCTTTTGTGGAACTACACTATTTGATCTGTTATAAACTTATGTTACAAATTACAAAATGGTCTTCTGAAACCAGAAACATCATTTAAAAGGCGGGGGGGGGGGGGGGTATAAAGCAATCAGCCTTTTTTTTCCAAATAGCCCTCTATAGTCAAGTCCCTCCTAGACAGCAAAGCAAGGAACCACACAGCATCTCCGTTTTTTAAACTATATTTTTGTTTCCAAAGAATAAAACAAGTATGAGTCACTAAAATCAAGCTAATCTCTTCATTCATTTAAAGAAAAACATTTCAAGGCTTCAAAATTAGTGGAAGAGAGAGTGCTAGCTTGAAATACGGATTCTGAAAGCACAAAAGCAAAAGGCCCTTTTTAATCTCTACTGTTATTGATTTGGGGAAGCAGAAGTTGCTAACACCTAACAAAAGCAAAAGGGCTTTTTACAGAGATATTTTAGAGAAATTTGTCAGGTTTATTACACCTTAATCATTACAGCATCATCAAAACTGGAGGATAAATCAAGATATAGTTGACGAATGTATCAGAGCAAGGATGGATCTTCTGTAGAAAGAAAATTATGCATCCAAAATACAACACTTCTAGCAGATACTTCCTCATGTTGCAAGGAAATGTACTAGATTTAGGCTGCAGTTCAACTGTTGCTTCCAGCCAATTCGAAAGTAAGCTGCTGCCAAGAAGGGCAGTTTGACACTCTCCTGCCCTTGCATTCCTGTCTGAACGTGACCTCCTCTTCTTTCTTCTGATGCTCGTGCTCAGCAAAGCTTTGCCGTGAGTACTGATTCAGCTGAAGAAGACATTTTTGGTCAGGTTCACGTTTCAAGTGGATCCAGCCCCTCCTCCAGGTCACCACCGGAGGAGTGACCTGCTGCGCGAGTCCTGCAGAACAGGACAGCAACCGAGAGGAGCAACCACCCTTCACAGTGAAAGCCCATATTTACGTCTGCTTAGAGCAACTGTCAAATTGCAGCCTGAGGGCAGGGTTTTGTCTCCTCCATTCTGCACAAGTGCCCTAAAAACCCTGTTATTAGATTCACTCCCTCAGCAATTCGATGACTAATTCTTTAGTTAAAGTGGAGGAGCTCCATCAGCAGAGACAGACTAATCACCTCAGCCATAATTCATTTGGTATGTGGGAGATCAAGCCTTCAAACCTGGCAGAACAAGAATTAAACTCTAGAAAGCCTCAAGAATAGAAGTGGCTCATTGCAGGCTTGCTCTTCTTTTCTTACTCATTCTGGGGGGAAAAAAAAATTGCCAAAAAAACCCCAAACCAAAAAAATCAAAGTTGTAACCGTCTCCTTGCCAGCAAGCATATTACACATATAAGCTAGCACAGCTTACTAGCTAACTCTAAACGGCAGCAGAATAAACCCTGACAGGCAGCCAGTCTTACCTATGCCAGTTAAGCCACCCAGCAAAGATCAAGCATTTCAGGTTTTCTCTTGAACTTTTTGATTTCTTTCATCCTCACCAAAAAGAGACTTTCCACTCCAGTTCTTATAAAAGAAATCTAGTAAAAAACGATGCAACAGTCATTCAACTCTTTTAGAGCTTTTCTGCTTCTATGAATTTTAATGGAATTGTTTCCAGTTTATATTAGTCTTCAGCACAGACTAAATACAAATTATGCATCTTCCCAAAAGCAGTGAAGTTCATAAAAATCTTGCAGCTCAGCAGGACTCGGCTGAATACTTGCAAAGAATAAGAGAACTCGAGGACAAAAGTGCAACTGGCTATGCAGAAAGTCCTGGCGCCAATCTTAGGTTTTGTACACGTGTATCTGAGGGAATAATTCCCCTTCTACCACACAGTGTTGCTGACCTAAGGCAGGAATGAAAAAGCACACAGCAAGAGTTTCAGTGCCCTAGGAAAAAAAGTCACCCTTGTCACCGAATAATTTACCAACGCACAACACGCCAATCTGTTCAGGTGCAGTATCAGACTGCTTGAAACACCCAGCTACACAACAAAAATTATGCCAAAGCACGAATGCAACCTCTCTCTCTCCAGACACCCTATTTCGCTCCTTCCCTTCCACACAGATTTAACACTGGGATAGCATCCTAAGCAGCTTTTTCTTAATCGTCTGCCTCTTCTGGAGCATCTCCTGTACCAGCAACAGAGTCAAAGATTCTTCTAACAGGTGGAAATACTGGTCAGAAATGAGCAGCTGCTATTGCAATGCCTAACACATTTTTTTCCATTCCTTATTATATAGACCGAGGGCCTTCAAGAGCAACTGACAGTCAAGACTGGTGTCACACTCTTCCAGATCCCATAAAAACACACGTTCTTTCCAAAAAGTTTCTGTTTCCAGGCCCCAGTCCTACCGTGAAAAGCTGAGCTTCTGGGCAGTCATATAACTCAGTCTCCGAAACTGAAGAAAGTAAACATATTTTTTCACTCTATCCCACTTACGCTCAGTGCCTGGAGCCAAACTTTCCTGACATTCAACATCAAAATAGATTATAACCATAATGATAATGTTTTCTATTATCACTTTTCTTCCCTTCCCCAGATTTCTTCCCACTCTTCCCAAGCAGAAAAACAAAACCAAAACCCTTTCCAAGATACGACTGTCAAGGCAGAATCATAGTTCTGGTATCTGACACAGATCAGCAGGCATCACATGCCCGTAAGGATTTGAAAACAACCTTGTATGGACACAGCCTAAACACATCAGAGTGCAAGACTAAGCTGCCAATGTAGCATGCGGTTTGGAAGTCTGATTAAGAACTACAGTCCTACATCAATATCCATCTGCACGATAAATGCCTTCCCTGCTCTACCAGTGCAATGGGTGTATTATTTTACATTGGCATTTACAACATTTATTGAAATAGTCTCTAAAAGCACCTTTCTATTGTAAAGTAAAGGATAGGATTTCCACCTCTAAGATTTCTACCTAGTTAGTATCAACTATTCAAAATTTACTTTAATTCATCTGTTTACGTGCACTGTAGCCTACCAAATCCATTTTTAAAATGGCCACTTTTCCCCAGGCCATTCAGGAAAACACTTATCCACGAAATTAATGATTTTTCCTGTCTTTTTGTCATTAATAGCACATAACCTCTTTCAGTGGCCCACTTAAATGACTTTTCCTGCTTAACGAGGGAGCGCCACAAGGGCAAGCATCTATTAATATTAAGGAACCACTCAAAATAACTAAAATCATATTCATCATATTAGCTATCACCCTTTACCCTTTCTGGCAGTTGCCTGCTTAGTCTATTTTTATCTACAAAGATAGTCCTGCCACTAACCACAACATTTCCAGAGAAATAGGCCTGAATTTTCATTAGGGCATTGCAAACAAACTTTTTGGGTACTGCAACACATCTTTATTACTTTAGAAAATGCTACTAAGGAATTAAGTAATTTGCTCCTAAAATGACTTCAGCATAGGAAGATTTGTCACGCTGCTTGTGTCCTTAATACATTTTAACATTGTTTTACACTAAGAAAAATACTGTTAAAAGTGTATCACAGACACAGGCAGTGTAACAAATTTCATTTCTGTACAAGGAAAAAAAAACCAAACAACCCCTATTTCTGCTTTTGCCGGTAATGAACTCCATTAAAAGACATCTGAGTAATTAAGAAAATAAAGACAATTCTTCTTCAAATACCACAACATATTTTAAGAACCCACGATGCAGAACACATATGCCGCATGCTTACCCAAAAACAAGTTCTTAAAAAGATCCAACCTGAACAGCATACATCAAATACAGCAGCACCCTGTCAAGGATTATATTTAGAAACCCTCAAGGTAATGCTTTCGCAACTTGCAGCATAGCAATACTTGCAACATTACTGCAGTAATTGTCACCAATGAAAGTTGAAAAAGACACAAGTAGAAATAAATATGCTTGCAGCAACATGCCATGAATGTTTTCCTCTCTTTTTTCTTTACAGTCTGCAGTTTACATTCTGATGCATGCATAATTATGGTGGAAAGAGGCTGCGGATACAGCTACTTACGTTGCAAGATGTAAAACTCTGTGCACAAACAGCACATTGCCATTTACACGGTCACTTACCTCATAAGACCAAACACACTGAGTTCCTCCAAACCTTCGGACACACCTGCCCACCTCCACGTCCTCATGAGTGGTGTACATTTCTCGAAGGCATTCACCTATATGTGGCACCATCCTCCTGAGAACCTCCCGGCTGAAGATCATTCCCGGCCCTCCCATGCAGAAATTCTCCCCAGGCTCCAGCCCGAGTTTTCCAAGTTCTTCAATATTACCCAGACCAGTCTGTCCCAAATACAGAGGTTTACTGCTGTTCAGTGAGCGAAGAAACTCCTCCAATTTTTCACCTGAAAAAGAGAAAAGATTACTGTTATTTCTCTGCCTAGTCTGCCAGCCATCTCTTTTCCTGTACCTCAAGCTTTTTTAAAAACGTAACAGGCACCTGAGGCTGTCACAGGAAATCACTTCCAATGCCGTATCCTATACCTAATTGAAAATATCCTCGGACAAGTTTACCTTTCACAGACTTTTTTTTTTATTTCAATTAACATCATAATGGCATTTTCATTCAGCCAAAAGCCAGAATATGATCAAAACTTATTTTTACCAGTAAACCTTGTTCTGTTCAACCGATCCTGATGGAAAGCACTCCCTTGCTCGTTTAAAACTCTCTCTAAAGACAATTTGCCAATATAGTTCCAGGCTGGGGAGAAAAGGGAGGAGAGGGGAAATGCCAAGTATTCTTTTAATAGGATTAATTTTTGAGAAGGCCAGAGCAAACCTAAATTAACCAATATGTTGGATTACAGAGTAGCTGTCAGAACAACATAAAACCCAGACTCCTTCCACAGTATTTCCAGTACTACAATGTCTACACACTTTTCCTTCAAACCCCCTCCCTATTTAAGAAAATATCATTTTATAGTTACTTGAAATTAAAAGTTTCTGGATAGGTTTAACTCGGAACATTGGAACCAGTTAAAGGCAGGTTCATTACAACTCCGAAATGAAACCAAAGATAACAGCGACAACTTTTACATCTGCAACCGAATACATATATATATACCTGTGTACATACACAAGAATTTCACAGATGAACGACAGCTGACAAGCAAGCAGCCCATTAAATGAGTCAAACAAAATCAAGTGACAAATAGGGAAGTACACAGTTACCTCCAGTTAACTTTCAACAGTGCTTTCAACAGCGTAAGCAACCACGCTCACAACCTAGGCTTACGCTTACACCTTCAGCTTCTCTTTCTTTGCTCAGAGCAGGACACTGCCCGAGTAACAGCAGCAACAAGCGCAGAGCAAAAGGAAGCGGGTTGCACGACATCATTTTCTAATGCTGCTATAAAACTCCCACGGAAATAGGACCAGTGCTTCTCAGAGACACACGCTGCAAAGGCGACCAGCAGCTTTACAAGCAGCCTTCAGAGGCTGCTTTCGCTCAGCTGAAGTGTCAGTCAGCCAGCCCAGACCTTTTGCTAACGCTGAAAACATCGTTTCCGAGGAGTACGAACAGAAGCCTCCGGGCTGAGCCGCAGCCGCGGCGGGGCTGCCCGGCCGGGGCAGGAGGCAGCCGACAGCGCTCCCCGCCGCTCCCTCCCGGGCGCGGCGGGACGCGGGGCCGGCACCACCCCGCCGCTCCCCTGCCCACGCCCAGCCCTGCCGCGCCGGACCCTCTCCGCCGGCCCACGGCAGAGCCTGGCCCGGAGAGCCGCGCCACAGCAAGCGCGGGGGCCGCACCGAGGGCGGGGGCCGCAGCACCAGCATCCCACGCCCACGCGGGGACCGCTCACCGCGCCCGCCGCGGTCCAACCCGCCGCCTCAGCCCTCCAACGCGCCCCGGCGCCGCGGTTTCCCCAGGTGCGGCCCGGTCCCGCGGGGGCACATCCGAGACCTCAGCGCCCGGACGGCACCCCACGGCCCGCACACGGGGGCTGGAAGCAAATGCCGCCGGGGCAGGGGAGTGGGTCGAGGTACCCCTTGCGCGTGTCCTCCCCCCCCGCCCCCCCTCTGGGCGGGAACCGACTCTCCCATCCCCGTGCGACCCCGCCGGGCCCCCAGGCCACCGCTCCCCTCCCTCCCTCCCTCCCTCCCTCCCGACGGCGGGGCGCGCCCCGGTCACCTTTAATGTAGACGTCGTCGTCCGCCCGCATGAACCACTCGTACTTGTCCAGGTAGTGGTCGTGCATGTACTTGATCATCATGAAGGACTTCTTCTGCGGCGGGTAGGAGTCGTCCACGCCGGGCAGGGCGACGACGGGCAGCGGGGGCAGCCCGGGGGGCGCGGCAGAGCCCTGGCTGGAGAAGAACTCCACGCGGCCCGGCACCGAGGGCGCCCACGTCCGCTGCGCCGCCACCGCCCGGCTGCCCAGGTACTTCTGGGCCGTCATCACCCCCACGTAGAGGAAGTTGCGGGGCTTGGCGCAGCCCGGGGCGCCCCCCCAGTCCCCGCTCCCGTTGTGGCTGCCGCCGGGCCGGCCGCTCCGCTTCTCGCCGCCTTCCTCCTCCTCCTCCGGCTCCCCTTCCCCGCCGGCGGCGGGGCTGGAGACCGTGCCCTCCTCCGCCGCCGGCGGCAGCTCCCAGGGGCTGCTCCTGAAACTCGTGTCGCCCAGCACCGCCGCTGCCTCCGGCACCGCCGGCTGCCCGCCCGGCGCCGCCGCGCCCCCGGCCGCCCCCGGCCCCGCCGAGCGGCCGTAGTAGGAGCAGAGGCTGGCGCCGCGCCTCTTCTTCTCGCTCAGCTCGGCCACTTTGGGGGCGATGAGCCAGGAGGCGGCGGTGAAGCCCAGCACCAGCCCCAACACCACGCTGAGCCAGGGTCTCCGGGACCGCGCTGCCATGGCGCGGGCGGGGCGGCTCCGAGCGCCGCTGCTGCCGCTGCCGCCGCCGCCGCCGGCGTCCCCCCGCCGCCTCCCGCTGGAGGCGACCCCCGTCCCGCGGCGGCCCCGGGCGCGGCGGCTCCCGCCGCGGCTCCCTGCCCCGCCGCGGCGGCCCGGGCGGCTGCGCTGCTCCCGCGTCAAACTTCTCCGGCGGGAGGGCGGCGGCGAGGACGGCGCAGCTCTAGCGGCGGCCCCTCCGCTCCGCTGGCACCTTGTCACCGCGGCGGCTGGTCCCTCCCCGTCCCTCCCACCGCTCAGCCTCGTCCACACGCCGGCGGCGGCCCCCGCTCCGCGCCCGGCGCGCAGCCGGCTTCCTCTGCGGCTTCCGAGCGCCTCACGCCGGAGGGCGCCGCCACCGGTGCCCGAGCCGCGCCGGGGAAGTGGCGGCCGCCGCCGGCGCTCCGGAAGGAAACGATTTTTTTAGGTACTGCTCGCGGCTCCCCGCGCCGCAGCCCCGCCACCCAGCCGGGCCCCGCCGCCCGCCGGCGCCCCCCTCCACCCGCCGGGCCCGGGGCCGGGCGGTGGGGCAGGGCGGGGCGGGGGTGCCCCCGGCCGCGCCGCTTGTCCGCGGGCGCTCACCGGTGCGCCCCGCTCCCGCCGCCGCGTCGGGAGAGGCCGGGGGCTCATCTGCGGCCGCAGCTTCACATCGCCCGAGGGCGGCCACGGCGCGCCGGGTAGGACCGTCCTGCCCTGGTTTCTCCTCCGAAGGGCCGTCACGGAAAGGCAGGTCAGGGGTGTCGTTTCAGGAGGAGGGAAGCCGACTCCTCTGCCCCTGCTCTGCCCTGTGCTCCCGGCCCCGAGCGGTTAACAACTTTCCAGCCAGGAACTGTAGTCCTCCCTCACCATGTCTTTTCCTGTGGCGTGGATTCCCACAGCCTGAGTATATTATTATTATCACGAGCTCCAAGATGCTGGGGCAGAGCCTCCTCATCCTCCCGACCTCAGGGTGACTGCACTGTGCACAGCCCTGGATGACTGACAACAGGAATTAAACGTTCAGGCCACTGTGCCTGTAGAGACAGCCTTAATGCTGACGTTTAAGATCTCCCTCATATCCCTCGTATATATATGCATCCCTAATTTCGTTGTGCACGATGCTCATCTCCAGCAAAAGCCACGAATTGTTCCTCGCATCCATTTGTCATTTCACTGAAATACATCCAAGTTACTGAAGATCCAGTAGCATACGTTTAAACGTTTGTCAGCAAAACCACCCATTTTTGTAGCTAAGTCTATGGGATTGTCTGTCACTTCACGTGACTTTATCAATTGTCAGACACATATGTCGAGGCGAGAGGAGTATGGAAGCTGGTAGTGTGTGATGCTAGCAAAAGTAACAGAATAGTCATAAGAGAAAAAAATTTTCCAAAAAGACAGAAGTTACTTCACCCACCTAACAGAAGAAAAAAGCCTACTCTGCATAGTCTTTAGCTATGAAGAGATCACTTACTGATGTAATTTTCAGTTTTTCCTTGTGCCTCCACCACATGCAGTGAGCACGCTGTGTGCTTTTTGTGTTTTGAGATGTGCGAGCATCAGGCTCAGGAAACATACCCTCTAGCTTCACCAGGGCTGAGCATCCTTTCCAAAGCAGCCCATCATTAATTTCCTCTCTACACGCACACAGGCTGGAGCATTTATAATGCCAAGCCGCAAGGCACTAGGTACCAGGCACACATGCGTATTCACTCCACTGTCACCACTAAAAACAGCCCAAGCAACGTGTCTGGGCACGTAAACACCACCCGAGATGTTCTGTGAGCAACAGGGTGGCAGATCCTGGGTCTGTCTTCACCGAGCTACTAACAGGCAACAAGCTAAGGGGGAAGGCTGTTCTTCAGAAAGCCTTCACCATGGCATTAGGGACTACCAGTATTATGAGTGTCTCAGCTTTCCATAGGAGTCTTCCACTTAAAAATACCATCTCCCAATACTGCGCCCCTGCTCCCTCCAAACAGCTGGGTGTTGCTGGGTCCCAGCAAGTCATGCGCAGTATGACCTCCAGTAGCAAGGGCTCCTTCACACCTACACAACCCCATCGTCGCATTGTCCTAAATTTTCAGACAACTTACTGCTATGGGGTTGCACAGGTACAATGTATGACACCAAGCTACTTCTATTGCCTATGCATACACTGAAATGACTCCGGTCAGCGTCAGCTGGGCTGACTCCTCAAGTCTGACAGTTGGGAAGACAGTGCTTATTTTTGTAATAGAAAGAGCAGGCGGACCTGTGAGAGGTGACCCTAAAGCCTTTTACACACTTCCAAGATGAAAATGGACCTTAAAGTGTTGTGTGTTATTGTTTATAAAGGAATTGAATATAAGGATATTCGGAGCAGAAATATTGCAAGTGTGTACCTGCGTTTATATTTTTAGTTCGATGCTTTACCAGCATTTTGATACACGGTGGGGAAACCTGTTGAAGGTTTCTGGGGTTTTATGGACAGACCGAGACACAGGCTGGACCGTTTCTACAGGAGCAATGGTGGCATCTAGTGGTTAAAGTAACAGTCCTTACCTGTGCTCAGTAAAGGAGTGAAACCCAGAATGCCTTTCCAATTAAAATAAATACTTGATATAACAACTTGTTAAGCTGGGTATCGTGAGTTCATGTCTCCAGGGCTTGTTATGTGTTATAATGCATTTGATAAGAACATTACACCAAAGTCACACTGAATAAGTTTGGAGGGAAAGGGAGAGGCCAGGGCCTGGCAATAACTTGAAAAACTTGGAAGATAATTTTGTAACAAAAATTGGATTGAAAATTAGAAAATCTGCCTTCTGTGCACTGTACCATGTGTTTCTAATTATAATCATAGGGGAGTCTCTTAACATTGTTGGGTTTTGTCTTGTAAAAAAGGTGGAAAAGGCAGTCTCCCATTTCACCCCCATAGTTTTACAGCCTCTGATCAACTTTTTACACACATGGATTTTGATGAAGGAATTGCAGAAACATAGGGGTATCCTTGTCCCTAGTAATACTTTTAAACTAAAATGATATTTTTTTTTAGCTGCAGAAGAAGTGGCCAATCTTTCTTACACAATGATACCACCAGAAGCCAGAGTTCAAATGAGTGGGTATCAACCTCTCACTCTCACTTTACTTTTTTGAAAGTCATTCTGGTCACACAGAACCCAGTAATTTTGTCTTCAACAGGCACACAGCCCTGGACTGAAGGGGTGGTCAACAGGTCTGCAGTGTCAGAGAAGAACAGAGCTGTTTTTTCCCCCACTTTTTCTCCTTTGCCTTAGTAGTAGTCTTACTACTTTTCCTTCTCAGGTGCAAGTCCAAAGCCACTAGTGATAGATTGCTAGGAATTACTAGTAGGCTTCGAACTCAACACTGGACAGAAAACAACGGACGTTAAATCTCGAGTGCAGTCTTGGATGTTTTCACTCAGCTAGCTTGCTACGATGGCTGAATATGATGCTGACACTTGAGCTGCAGTTTACAGATTGTACCTGTTGTGTAAAGGGCATCTAAACCAAGATAGCCCTAACACCATTCACAATTTCTTCGCAGCAGCCTTAGGTGAAAAGCACTGACTAAGGCTAGCTGCACTTTAAGTGAAGCTGAGGGTAAGTTGTGAAACGGTAGCTTTGGGCACAGTCTTTTATCTTGCTGGTCCCATGTCCTGTGTCAGTCATCTGAAGAAACAATGCTTTAACAGTATAGGTTGATCAGCTGAAACAGGCATAGCCCCGGGGCAGACTAGAGCTGAACAGGGAAGAGAAAGCATCCAATTTAATTCCACTGTCAGTAAGGAGCTCACTGAACTGAATTCTGTTCAACCCCAGATATCCTACATAAACAAACAGGTCTGTTTGTTAGAACAGCAGGATTTCGTCTCTGCATTAGGAACCAGTTGCTAAAACAGACAATATGCCAGCTGTAAAAGAAAACTGAAGCGCAATTGTGAGGAGATATTAATTGCTCCAGTTGTATTAGAATTGTTACTTCAGATAGAATTCCTGACCCTTAACTGTGCTAAGTGTTGCTCTAAAGAGAGCTTTATGGAATAGTAAGATTAAATATAGGCACACATATCAATGATCAAGTAGCTGTTATAGTATTCGTTGATAAAGCAGCATAGTGCCATTCCAGCTAAGAGGCCATTTACTTGGCATTGTCGGTATGATGACTGTCTCAGCTTGCCACATGAGTTTTGTTTGTATGTGTGTTGGTATGGAAGTCATATGATGTATTGTTCCCCCAAGGCAGACCAAAATCAACTTTAATGTATAATCAGGCTTTTTGTTTAAGTTTTGAGGTATTAAGGGCAGGTTTAGAGAATTTCAGAGATGGAAAACAATTTCAGATATCTATTTTGTGTTCTTTTTAAGAGGATCTTGGTAACATATTCTGTGACTTCAAAAAGCAGCCTTAGGGATCTCTTCAGTTTACGTTGTAGCAGCCACTATGATCAACTTGAGCTCTGTTAGGAAGTTAAGAAAGAGTGATGGCGATGAATGCCATTTTCAAAACAAAACAAAAAAGCCTTAAAAAATGGTGCCAAATGGATCTGCTTGATGCAAGAAAGGAGGAACTCAAGATTGACATATTCATTCTTGAAAGGACTAGAGCTATTAGTATCACTAATCCAACAGGTCTTAAAATTTTGGGGTAGGGTCTTAGTCTTTGAAGCCAAACGACAACTTTTTTCGCTGGTGTCATTCTTTAAAATATCACCAGGAAGCAGTGAATAGCTCCCTTTTAGGTGTGTGAAGTTACAGAAAATTTATAGCATGTGGCTCTAAGTGATAGACTGTAATGTGCCCACCCCACAAAAATGGCTCATGTCAGAACAAGCATGGCCATCTGCAAAAGACAAAGAAATTTTAATTGCCTTGTAGAGCAAACTTTTGAAAACATTAAGCTTGAAATTCCCCTTGGGCATTCAGTTTTATTGTGTAGGCATATGCATATCACTTACAGAGCAGCAGTTGTAACTGCCAACTGTCCTTTAAGATTTTTATAAGCATATATTTATTCATTGCTACATCTGGGTAATCATATGCATTAATGGTGTATTAACTAAGAAATAGAGTAATTGTCTTCATTTTTATTCTTATGTTCTAAAACTCCAGGGTGTTTATGCTGAACTTGGTATTGTTATGTGGTGCCTGCATTATCACAGCATCTGACTCTATAGCCATTTGCATTTCTACATACAGTTTGATTTTGGAAAGTAATTATTGGTCCAATCTATTAACACTCAAAGCCATCCAACTGAATTTGATTAAAGCCTTTTCTGTTGATTTTACTGGGCACTGGACCCAGCCAAATCTTGCATAAATATAGCCCTTTCTTTCAAGAGAGATCAGCTCCTTGTGCATATTCCATCACATCTATACACTTACGGTCTTACCACCATTTCCTTGCAGAGCAATGACAGCTACTGGAGCAGGAGTTCGACTGCAGTATCTTGCTCCTTCATTACTGTTCACAGAGCCACTTCTGAAGCTCCGTGTACTCAGTCCTGCTCCAGATTGAGATCGGTGAAGTGCAACAAGCATTACTGAAAGAAAAACCTTTGTATCTTCCAGAATTATATGCAGTTCTGAAAATCCAGCAGTAACTTGAATTTTAGATTCAAGATGAGTTTGCAACATCAGCTATTACCAAACCCATCTTTTACTTGTGAAACGAATATACTTGATCTGCGATTTAATGAAAGATAAACATGGAATTCCATACTCCTATAATTTATTTTTGGATTAAAGCCAAAATTGAAATAATATGCATTATAGGATAGGCTGTGAAATCCATACTTATGAAAATTCTTTCAGATTTAATGTTTGCAACATTTATTTATGAAGAATTATTATGACACAAGTTTACATTGGCAATTTATATGTAAATTCTATTTAACCTGGTTTATTTTGCTCCTCTTTCAAACTGCTTATTTTTTCTGTAGTTTGTAGTAGTTTTCCCTCTCACCTTAGAATACCAATAAATGAGACTAAATCACTCTCCCTTACGAATAGGAGACATCCATACACAGCTCCCACCTATATGAGGAATACATTAAACAATCCTATGTGGTGGACAGCAGTATTTCCTCTCTTCCTCCTCAGGTGCCGCAATAGCTGTGGACTTGTATGGAAGGCATAGCCTCAAGTGGTTTCAACGGGCTTGGGAGACTGTATATAATTTCTCCCTACATGGGCTGGCCTCCATAGGAAATACTCAGATAAGTTAGGAAAGGTGCATCTTTCCCAGCATCGCAGGTCCGTTGCACTCTCATGCCATGTAACCTGTAATGCAGGTATGTTTTGTAACAGGCTTTGATCCTGACCCGAGATCAAGCATGTGGCTGGGGAGCACTGTGGCATCCTTCCAGTCCACAGGCACAGCATCTTCTCCTTTGAAGCCACAGGATGAGACGTTACAGTGCATGGGCAATTCTTGTGCCAACAGAGATTCTCTCAGCTGGAAGCAGGGAAGCACCCTCTGGAGCCACAGCATGCATGCACTACAGCACATAGAGGCTGTAGGCAAAAAGACTTTTCCAAAATCCTGCAAAGCCTGGAAGTTTCCAAATTTGGAGCATGTTCTGCAACTGTTGTCCCAAGAAGTGTCCTTTGGCCTTACCTGGGTGGCTTTGGATAATGTTCCTGAAAGCAGGGAAATTCCTCAAGCAGGGGAATCTGGAGAAATTTTCAGGGGAATTGAGGACCTGTTCATCCCAGGGGAATTGCTGGCAGAAGGAGCCTGTTTCTTGTAGGCTCTTGCACATTTCTGGTACTAGTGAATGCAGTGTTGTTTCCTGCATTAACTCTTTTGTCACATGTTATTGTCTACTATTCCAGTGGCAGATATAAGGATCAAGCAGAGTAATTTCTGCCCTTTGAAAGAAAGTCAGCAATGTGCTGCATCTCCATATGTGCTTAGGATAGACAGAAAGCCACGTACATCAATCCTGGTAAAGAGGTAGCTATAACTGTAAGGAGCACAGCAGAAACTCTCTCTTCTAAAGACCTCAGCAGAAGCATTTGGTTCTCAATGTACTCTGAGAATTGACCATACGAAGAAAGATTGAGGTTGAAAGTAAAAACCTTTCTTGCTTAACATAACTTCCCTACAATATCTACAGTAGGAAAGGAACCTGTATAGTGCTTTCTTCCAAAATTTTAAAATATGTTCATAAGGCAGAAAAAGTTCTTGTTGTAATAGCTTTTACTAATTGTTATAATACCAAAGGTAACACCTCCATTTGATCAACCTGGCTACAGGAAGCCTTTTTTTTTAATTGGAAACAAAAGAAACAAAAGAAGGTAAAACACAAGATTAATTTCTAACAGCAATAGCCAAATACCTTACTGGTTAATCTGCTGGCTGAAGCAATGCATGCAAGGAAGCTGCATGGCATATACTTTGTTTGGCAGGCACTGCTTGAGAAGTGGATGTCAAAACCTCTGAAGGTTGGTCAAGCCATTTGAAAAGAAAAATCTGGCAGAGGAAATAAAAATTTAAACTAAATTTAAAAAAACCCAAACCCAAACACTTAGAAGAAAACTCTGGAAAGGAAATAGCAGGATGCCTACAGAGGTGAGCGGCTATTGCTCTGAGAGGAAGAACTGCATCGTTAACTTCCAATATAAAACAGCCAGAACAAAGTGACAATAAACACATAAACACACCCTCCTCCAACGTTTAGTGTCACCAAACCATGTGACATCTTAAAAGGAAAAATTCAAAGGAGAGAACCATGAGCCCAGAATTCTTTTAAACACGCTTTCTTCTGATCCTAGGCATGTTGGTTTAGTGAGTTTCCTACAAAGTTTTATTTTATGCAGTCCCTTTTTAAGAATTGTTGAAGACGATACTAACAAGTTGATAACAAACTGAATTTTTTCTAAATTTGCTAGGAATTTTACTCAAATATCACTTTTCCTCAGACTTGGTATCGAAGTCATCTAATGGAATGTCCTTCTAGTCTGCAACTAGAAATGTCTGGATGAAGGACAAATAACAATACTTAAAAGACTCACTCTTTGCATTAAATATTGCAATAACATTGGTTTGCAATTGTTACATAAATCTAGGAAAAAAATAGGTTTAATCTGTATATTATGTCACTTTTCCCTCCGGATCCTAGAGATTAATTTCCAAAGTTTGAATTAAGAATATAAAGAATTGTACTGAAACATTAAGAGAGCAAAATATCAACAATTCTAATTAGAACCCACTTCTGCAGTAGGTAAGTGTTTTGACTTTACTTACAAGCAGTCTCATTGAATTTGGTAGGATTATGGATGTGTCAATTCAGCTTCTAGTTCTTATTACTAGCTGAGTTTATTAGTAATCATACTTAGATTTCTAAAAAGCCAGACAAGAGCTAAGCATTATGAGCTTATTTTTCCTGAGAGGTTTAATATGTTGTCTGCTGCATCTAATCACGCACAGGATTAGAAAGCCTGGCAGGAGAGCTTTTGAAGGGGATTGGAAAATGGAAGAACTGTAACTCTACACTCCTCTTTTTCTCCCCTCTAAACGTTTTCTATGCAATGTATAATCTAGATACGCAATATAACAAAGAGCATGTTTTCTGCTTTTGCAAATCAGCACCTAGTGGTGCTTGCTGAGAGGTGGCTGCATCCCTTCCATGTCCACATCAGAAACTCATGTGGCTTAACAATTCTGTGCCAAACAGGGGGAAGTGAATTCCTCACCTGAAAACAGATATTAATTGGGTTATTCTGTTAGGTCCCTGGTAGCCTTTTGGCTAAGATAGAGATTTCCACAGAAGTAACTAATTACAAGCCATGTTTGTGTCTAGGTGCCTGTTTCAAAAGGAATTGTTCACAGGACCTGAATGGATCAGCTGAGGGAATTTTTCAGAACTGAAGCTACACAGAGTTGGGCAAATATTTGTTGTTCATGGTATTATCTTGTTTATCACGAAGATGACCTCTCTCATTTACTAGATGCAGTTATCATTTAAAACTGCAATTGCAATGCTTGATGAACAGTATATTTTGCTTTTTCAAGATCAGCTTTCAGAGTGATGGCCAAAATAAGAAAAGAGCTACTTAGCCTGTGTCGGATCATTAAGTCCAGGGGACAAGACTGCTACACAAATTAGTCTAAGCAGTTCCGGTAGTAATGTGTCACACCAGAAAGTGTGTCCTGTCTGCTGCATAATAGTGTCGAAAAATCGTCAAATTCAAAACAAAGAAAGAAAGGTAGGTTAGTGCACCCAGGGTAAGCAGTCCTCAAGAAAATTCTGTCTGTATAAAAATAATGTTGGAAGTTAAAAGCAATTATAAAAATGCTGTGGATAAACTATTAAATTCCCATCAAAGACACTGGAAAGCCTTGGACTGGGCCTGAAGACTATCTTCCTTCTTTATGCTTTCTGCAGCTGAATGCAAGTAGGCTCTTTTACAGCTACACTGGGAGGCTGATTAGATGATAACCACTTCATTGGCGGCTGAGGAAAAATATACATGCACAATATAAAGCGTAATTGTGCCACCTTGTGAAACAATACTGTGGTTGCAGTCTGATGTTTTCTGGCAGCATTTCATTATAATTCAAACCATCACACGATATCTTCGGGACCAAGTTATTATTACACCATTTTATTTTATACCCTTTATTAGAAAAGACTTCAAAAGAAGCTGCTTCTCTACTTGATTTCTGAATTATTTGCTGAAAATTCAACTACAGTTTTGAAAACATTATCTTTGACCTGCTGATTTCCTGCCATATGTAGCTGGAATAAGTTGTGCAAAGACCAGATAGCTCTTGATAGCAGAAGTTTTTCCAAAAGAGCTGTATCTTTGGCAAAAATATCAACCATTTTATGGAAAGTGTCTTGTCCAGAGAATCTAGAATTTTGAAGGGAAAAACAAAGAAACAAAGAAACAAACAAACATTCTACAGGCATAGGGAATTTTCTAAGGAAAAAGTTAAATTGTAAGTTTTATCATTTTATAATTACACTCAAGAAGAAAAAAATTTTCAAAGCAATTTGAAAAAACCTTTCTTGATTTAAAAGATATGATATTTGTGTGAGTAAAAGCATGCTTATGAAATAGCAATCATGAAGTTCAGCAAACTTCTACAAGGAAACAGTTGCTCTATTTTAAACATACATCATATAAAATAAATACCTCATTATTTTTACCATCATTGTTTACTTATAATAGGAATAGGAGATTGGATTAGTTATGTTTGGAACCTGCATTTGGCTGAAGAGAACACAACAGTTAAAGAAAGGATCATCCCAAATTTCCTTTCCACCCTTTCATCTGATTAATGAGTAATTTGAGGCATATTTTGGCTACTCAGTTACCCAGCACACGGTGGCCCAAATTCAGCAGAATCTATTATTTTTAGCATTGAGGCAATCCTAATGGAACTAGGACATTAGAATCTAGAGATCTCAAAGGAAAAAGTGTAGAAGGTTCATTTTGTGCATAAAAGTAAGAAGAAGTCACAAAATTTTGCCTTATTAGGGTTCTGTCATTTGAAAATGTCAGAGGTGCTACAAAGTAAAAGTACTGGTTTACATTTAGAAGCACCGGTTCCAAATCACTAATATGGGTATTAAGCTTGTCGTCATTGTGGAGAGGTTGTGTTTGAAATTATGTCCATTTAACCTTTTTTTTTAATAAGAAATTTCAGGATTTTCTTAAGACTAAACACATTCAAACATAGCTCAAAATATAGTTTACCAGTTGAATGAATCTTTACACTTAAGAGGAAGTGGCTATATTAAAGAGAGATGTTCTGAAATTCACAGTTTGTGTCTCATATGCATTCATCAATTAAAGTTCTCAGAGCAATGGCCTCAAGTGTGAGGCCCGGCAAATTTGCTTTGCAAAATTCTGCTGCTTACATAGCTACTTGTATTCTATGCAAAATTTGTGACGGAGAAGTTTGCTTATTGGGAAACTGCCATTTACACTGCTGTTGAACATCATCATGTAACCAACTGCAGAGAATATCTGGGACTCAGAATAGTTAATCAGTTTAGCTTGCGGCCTTGGGGTGAGAGTGCAGAAAATTTACAGATTTACAGTCTCATGTCACAAGTTTCAAAGAGGTACCTCCACATGGGTAGGCATTTAAAATCCCAGGTGGTCATAAGACAAAGATGAATAAATTCCTCTGATGATAAAATAAGCCTATGTGTTTTATTTTCTTGTGGATTATATTGACTATGGCTGTCTCCAAGAACTGTGGCTATGCGAAACTTGGATTAAAGCAAAAAGGCTTTGGATTTCAAAGGTAGTCTAGTTAGTCAGTTTTCTTTACCACTGAAAGTGCCCATAAAAATCCCCCCCGCAAATGCCAGCAATGCTTTCAGTTCAAATACAAACACAGAATAACATGCATGTGTGTGTTTGTACATGGAAGTGGATTAGTCACAAGAGGAAGCAAAAACATGCAGGAGAAATAAAATCTGGGGTTTCAAGTGTTGGCATGTGGCCCAACTGGCCTTTTATTTTACTGTAGGGAAGGGGCTGTAGGAATGTCATCGTTAATACAACAACATTTATTTATTTTTTCCTCACAGGGTGAAACGTTAGCAAGCGTGCACAGAGTGGATAAAGACCTGTTCTTTATGGGGCAGTGGAAAAACCCAGATCCATTCCTGCTGATCACAGCCACTGGCTGCCCGCCCGCACACAGCCGCGGTTGCTGTCCTGGCACATTCGCCCCCTCCACCCGGAGCTCACCCCACAGCTGTGCCACCGCTGGCTCCTGTCCTGCACAGGAACCCCTCCTTCCGGGCTGGAAGACGCAAGGTTCATGACACTAGGCTGATCCTGATGAACTTTAATTTCATTTCTACCAAGGAAGTCCATTGTTCCCCAGGGTATCATGCCCCATTAGAGCATTTGGCTTTGCTCTTGCCCCACTTGGTGACAGATCCTTCAGAGCTCCAGCTAAACAGCATTAAATAGCACTTAAATCACTCTCTGTGCAGTTCTGACCTGGACACCAACTTGGCTCAGAGTAAACCAGCCTGTTTGAACCACCCTGCTTCAAGGCAGAATGTCAGGGTGTTATTTTAGGCAAAACAGACAGTGTTCAGGGTCCACAAAGAAGGCAGTGAGCATGCTTTTAAGTGTTTGCCTGTAAGCACCCTGACTTCTCATGTAGGCTAGAAAATTCAAATGGCTCCTAATCTTTCTGGTTTGTCCTAAGCAAAACTGTAGTCTTTGGCTGAGATGATGGATTAATTACTGCACTGTACCATTATTTAAAAAAAAACAACAAAACAAACCCGAAGAACTTTATATGCAATGTGGTATCTTGTGCCTCCAAGCTGCTATGGCATATGTGGCAGCCATAGCAGAAGGGGGCTGTGAAGATGGGCTGAGTGCTCTGTGGACAAAGGCAGGAATGTTCCCCTGGGGCAAGAAGGATAAATTGAGGATTTCCCTTGATTAACACACCAGCAACCTAGAAACCATTCCTCAAACAATCTATTCCATCACTTCCATTATGTAAAGCTCTTTCCAGGTGGCTAGGACCAGGGCCCTTCAGGAGTGATAATGGAGGGGTACCATCTGGCCACACAAAGGAAACAGCCATGCAGAGTCCTGCGGGAAGGAACGCACCGCTGTCTTGGCTGCACTGACAAGTCTGACTTCGATGGCTGTCAAAGCTTACCCTCTGTCATTTTCCTCCATCAAATCTTTCAAAAAGTGAGAGGCAGGGGGAAGGGGGGAGCCAACAACCAACCAAACCAAACTTTGTAAGGCTGGAGGTACACCTGAAGGCATAGCTATGCAGTACAGTGGGAAAATATTTGAGGAGGGAGACAACCCTTTCCTCCCTATTCCTGGGACACGGACAGTAAACAACACTTGATATCATCACCTAAAGAGATTTTTATATGAAAGTTAGTGGTTCAAGTGTATTATTAGCTATATTGGTCTTCATTTCACCAGTAATAGTAAATAAGCAAGCAAGGAATCAGGATCCCTTTGCCCTTGCTGTGTCTGTATCCCTAATCATTATTTCTGGCTTCTTTCATTCAGGTAATCATTACTAGGAATTTCAAGGCTAGAGCTTATATTTGTCAGCTAACAACTTTTTTCTCATAACAATATTTTAAACAGATTTCAGCTATTCAGCAGCTAGTGCAATCCAAGATCACATCCAATAAACCATGCGCTGTCATTTTCAGCCTTTAGCTGCTGCCACAGTAAGAAAGGTGATTAACATGCCAGAACAACTGATACTTAAATCAGTAAGTATAGCTCATAAGTATTTTTCCTTAGACTAATTGAGCACACATCAAGATCCCTGCTACTACCTTGAGAGTAGCATTCTCCAAACAACATAAGACTGCACAGTTTATTTGCTGGAGAAGAACATTTTCTAGAGGTTAACCTCCCTATTCTGATGTAAAGGTACTGACCTCAGCTCTTCTCATACTCCTTTTTTCCCCAAAGTGTGATTTCCTGAGCAGAGGGGAGGCAGAGGATTCCTTATCTGTCTCTTGCAATGTCAGAGAGGAAATTATAGACTCTATTGAAGATTTAAGATTTGCCATTCTCTCTCATTTATTTAGCTTCACTCTTTTAATCCTGGGACAGGGGAAAGAGTCATATCACCACCTTCAATACACTCAGTTATTCATCTCTTCTGTTTGCAGAGTGATATTTGAAAGCCTCTCCACACTGAAGAGTGCTCAGCCTGCTGCTTTATGCCTAAACACTAGCTGACAGATCCAACGTAAGGAAAAGAGCTTCCTTTTCAATTAAGCTATTAGCATGGGGGGTGTTCTTCTTATTTGTTGCATTAGAAGAGAGCCCACCACTGACACCTGTTTTCAGCAGAGTGATATGTTACAGAATTGGCAGGCTTGAATAAGCTCAGAGCACTGGCATGCAAAAATCCCTTGGGAGGTAAAGGAAACAAAGAAGCGGTTCCTCGAAGAAATAATACCAGGGCTAAGAGAAAGAAATTCCCTGTCATGTGCATTTCCATTGCACCCACCATTATGTGCAGTAACAGACCTAATTGTTCAGTCTTTATTGCCTTAAATAAAAGAAGGAAGCATGCAGAAAGTGAAAAATAAGCCAAATTACTGAAGACAAGGATGAAAATGTCATTAAGCATCCAGGAACCAAAAGGATGCAAGACAACAACAGGTATCAGAGGTAACAAGTTCTTGTCCTGTAGGCACACAGAAAGTGTGTGTCAGGAAAGCAATGATGCTGAGCAGGCCAGAGGGCATGTGAGCACTCACTATATCTTTCTTTCTTTTAAAATGCCATCATATTTATAATTTTCATTAATTTTCACTGAAGAGGCTATTTGTGATCCGGTTGATAACACAGTATGTATCAGCAGCAAAGACATAAGAATTCTGTTTAGAATAGAGAAGGAAGATACCAGAGAGAGCCCTTACAGAAGTTAGATGTTGCTGAGGTCAGCTGAAACTGCAAAGTTTCATCTTAGGATGCTTGGAGAACTGGGAAGCAGCTGTAGAGACAGAATTTATCTCAGAACAGCAAGTTTGGTGAGATGCTAAGAGAACAGACCAGGACCACTATAACTTCAGTGTTTAAAAATTGATCAGTTTGCCTAACTGCAGCTTCTAGAGAGAATAACCTGAAGCAAACCACCACTTTGTTATTGTGTAAAAACGTAACAAGAGCTGAGAGTGGAAAGCTCACCAGAGCAGGACTTTGCAGGAGGCTGTGCTTGGCCCATTGCTGTTTGTTCTTGACAACAACAAAACATGTCCTGAAACATTAAGGTGCTTCATGTAATGAAATTAACATTTCTCAAAGATGACTCAGGTTCAGTCACTCAAAAATCCTATTAGAGTAGGGGGGAATTCAAGATATTATTCTTCGTACAATTCTTTGACTCCCTTCAGATTTTTCTGGTCCTCAGCTGAGACTGACATTGAAAACTAACAGCCTGCACTGAGGTTTTTATATTAAAAGCCCTCCAGGCTTAGTTCTTAGTTCTAGTTAGGAGCTCTGCTCAGGAGCTCCTTAGTTCTGCTCAGGAGCTCCCATCTGCTCTCTGTCTAAGCTCAAGGAACCTCAGTTTCTCTTTCTAGTTCCACTGGGCACCTCCGTAGTACTTCTACACTCTCCTGAACTTGGGTGAATTCTTCCAAAGATTCCTGTTGAGGTTTCTGTATGGAGGCCCTAATGCCCTGCCAGAGCAAGTGATTTTCTGCTATGTCAATGCTGTACATGCCACTCTCTGAGCCTGTGCAATAAAACCTGTTTGTGCTCATTTCTAGCCAGCATTTGCTGGTACATTGACAGCAATGAATTATTTCCAAAAAGCTATCTTCCTTGCCTGCCATTTCCCTATCTAGGTCACAAGCACAGTGCCTGCGATAATATATTTTAACAGCAGTCTCCCAAAGGAAAGCCACAAATAAGTTTCATTTTTTTGAAATTTTTATTCGAGGTGTGCAATGTCATGATGTCTTAGGAGAAAAGAACTGGTTTAATATTTGCAGGTTTTGTTAGCAGTAAGTTTTGTCAGGGTGCATTTCATACCAAAAAAGTTTAATTCACAATGACAAAGTCAAATTGTTTTGTTGAGGGGGTTTTTTTTGGTTTTTTTTTCATATAAAGTATGGAAAGATAAAATCAAAGGTCAGCCCTCTAAAATTAGAGATTAGTATTCTTTTTCCTGGTTCTTCTGTTATTTATTTCTATCTCAAAAAAAAAGCATCAAATTAAGCTTTGAAGGAAAGCTTAAGGATTTAAGAAACTACACAATACAAGAGTAATCACATATATGCTCCCTGGTTTGCTGCCAGTATTTTTATCAAGGGAATAGCTGTTTGCTTAAGACTTCACTTTTATCTTAACATAAATTATTACCTGAGAATTCTAGCTGTAGATGGAGAGGTTATACTAAGTGGAAAGCAAATTTATGCTACGGGTACTTCATAAAAAAAGCCTTTTTCTTATGTAATAGAGCGTATTGCCTTGTTTGTTGTGTTACTATTCTTCTGGAAGCAAAAGGTGGATGTAAATTAGAACCCAACCCTGCAATTATAATACATAGCAGTTACAGTCAATTACTTTATAAAACCAACTTGTATATTCTTCACATTTTTTTTTTCTTTTCTTTTCTTTTCGACCTCCAAAGCCGGAGGCCTTAGAAGGCAGAACCACTCTGCTGCTACTTACTGAAAAACACTGGGAGTATCTAGGTTTTTGGCATATTCTGCCAGCATAGTTACAGCAGAGGAAGATCCTTGTTTATGAGCATCACATTGAATCACTCAGAACTCCTTCATTTTCTTTTTCTGGAACGGATAGTAAGTAATTTTGTGCTTTAGCATTACTGTATGCATGAAGTGACACGTGCAAGACCAGTCAAAATTATTCACCTCTTTATAGAGTGTAAGGAAGAAAAAAGAAAAAATACGCAAACACCTACTGCCTTCTTGTCAGAAGCAGCACAGTGATAATTAAGGCAGTGTCCCTGTGCCAGGCAGCTCTCAGCTCCTGCCCCTTTCCTACAATTGCTCGGGAGCAGGATCCGCTCACCCAGGATCTGGGTGAGGATTTAGAGACAGCCAGAGCCACTGACTCCCACAAAGCCCCAACTCCCTGCCTCTCAAAGCGGCCCTGGGCCGTTGCTTCACAGCACCTGGTCACCTGCATCCTGCCTCCGAGAGCATCATGTTTCAGAGTCTATCTATTTTTGTCAGTCTTTAGTCATTTATTTTGGAGTCTGTTTATTTAAAGGCATAATGGCCATTTTTTGAGGTCTCTGGCCCTAACGCAAAGCTGTAGATACTTTTCAACTGGCTCTTTGTTGTAGCTGCTGATGCATCTCACCTGCATCTGGCAAGACACTGGCTGAGGTAATTCAATGTAGCAAGCCAGTCTCTAGAGAATATTGAGTCGCCTGTGGTGTGAATACGGTGCACTGAAAAGATGTGTCAGAGGGAGCTGCAAAAATATACTGAATGATTTTGAGGCTTAAGTGTGTGTGCTGATTTTGGCTGGGAGAGAGTTAATTTTCTTTATAGTAGATAGTATGGGGCTATGTTTTGGATTTGTGCTGAAAACAGTGTTGATAATACAGGGATGTTTTAGATGTTGCTAAGTACTGCTTTCAATCAAGGACTTTTCAGCTTCCCATGCTCTACCAGGTGCACAAGAAGCTGGGAAGGGACACAGCTGGGAGATCTGACCCCAACTGACCAAAGGGCTATCCCATACCATATGGTGTCATGCTCAGTATATAAAGCTGGGGAAGAAGAAGGAAAGGGGGGACACTGGGAATAATGGTGTTTGTCTTCCCAAGTAACTGTTATACATGATGGAGCCCTGCTTTCCTGGAGATGGCTGAACACCTGCCTGCCCATGGGAAGGACTGAATGAATTCCTTGCTTTGCTTCGCTTGTGTGTGCGGCTTTTGCTTTACTTATTAAACTGACTTTATCTCAACCCATGAGTTTTCTCACTTTTACTCTTCCAATTCTCTCCCCCATCCCACCAGCCGGGGGGAGTGAGCGAGCGGATGTGTGGGGCTTAGTTGGCAGCTGGAGTTAAACCACGACAGTGTGCTTGCCAAACTTGCATACTGCCAATGTGCAGCATGAATGCAGCACTTATGGAGCAAGCTGTGGATGTAGCTGGCTCCGTAAACTTGAACTTTGGCAGGTAACCAAATACACTGTTGGCATATTCAGATATAACCAGGACAGATCAGTAAAGGTGAAGCTAACTTTGTGTCAGAAAGGAAACTTGAGAAGAATCCTGTAACTATACTGTAAAAGGATTATTTATCTAACAACAGCAGCTCTGCTGAAGTTATAAAGAACAACTCTCTGGGCATCCCGACATCCTTTCTGAATATCATGTATGAAAGGAAAAATAAACAAACTTCTAAACCATTGAACATTTTTATGAAAAAGACATTATTCTGATTCATTAGGAGGAATCCTCAACACATGCCCCAAGTCATTATCAAGTTTTAAAGGCATAGCTAGAAGCATAACTCCTAACAGAGGGGAAAAACAGATAGCAGGCAGGGAAAGCCTCCCAGACTTTAGTATTTGCCAATTAAGCCTAGTATATCACTGTGCTATTAAGGACAGAATTTAGCTCTTTTTAGTTTGTATAACTTTATAACGAATGCCTTCCTCATCGTCTCATTGATCAACAGCTTCCTCAAATGGATTCTGCTGATATGATCAGTAACAGCTTATTCTTCAATACTTCATAAGCATGCGTCAGCAGTTTATTTAACAATTACTAGATATGAAACTGATTTTGAACACTACAGAACTCCTGATAATTCACAGAAATACATACCATTTTGGTTTTGGTGAGCTTACACTTCTTCTCACCCTTATGGTCCACATCACTGTGCTGAATAATGAAGGCAAAATGGATTAAGAAAACAAAAGCAAAAAGAAGTTTGATTTTCAGCAAGCATTCAGCCTCCACTCATAACATATAAAAACATTTGTAGGTTAGAAAGTGAGGGGGTTTTTTAGCTGTTTAAGAGACCGGATGCCATCTCTCTGGAGTGAGCTGATTCCACTAGAAGTTTCAGTGGGAGCAGGCAGAGATGGCCAATGCTGCCTGCCTGGTTTCCTCCAGGTGCAGCAGCCTCTGGCCACCAGCTGCAGGGCTGCCCCACTCCCAGGCAGCCAGTACAGCCTGCCAAGCTGCTGCAGCATCCAGCTGCCCAGCTCCTTGTATGAGCCACCCATCCGACAGGCAGGGTGCCTGCACTCCTGTGTGCTCTGAGCAGCCCCGACTCGCAGCTGCATGGGAAGTGCAGCAGACCTGTGCATAATTCACAGGTTAATTGCCAGCTGCCAATGAGTTACACAGCACAACATCTCAAAAGGCCACTTCCTCACATCTTCTTTCCCAAGTGGGCTTACTGGTGGAAAGGGATGTTCAGCACAGACCCGTAACAAACAAACTGAAGTCATGTGATGGTCTCCAGCTGGCACCCTAGTTGCTTTCCCTTGCTGCTTGATTGCCAACCTTCCTCAAAGAAGGAGCAGCAGCAGTTGTTAGCAAAGTGTAACAAGGGACTAATGCCATCTGTTTCACAAGTACTATGCTCTGGGTCCTGTCTATCTTAGTACACCCTAATTATTGCTTAAGAGCTTCTTAAGCGAAATTGTTCTTGACACCGCAGATTTTCTGCTTTGGACAGGTGGAAAAACCACATGACCTGTACCTTAGGAGGTAACAGCTCCACAGGGCCAATAGTTTTTTCACGTGTGTATACACACACACACAAAAGAATATATCGTACATACATATGTATACATGTATATATATATATGTATGCATGCATCGGCAAACTTCACTGGACAATGCACTGTAACCTGGGAAGCCCAGACACTTGTTCTGGGTAGCAGTGAAGGCGAAGCTTGCCCCCAAAGCCATGACTGGGAAAACCAGTTATGTGACTGAATAGGCTGTGGTGTCACTCCTAAAAGGAAAAACCAAAAAAGAAGCTGAAAATGCACTGGACAGCATGCCTTGAGCCAGAGGTGTACATGACTGAGCCTTTGAGAAACGTTACAGGCATCAAACAAACGGAGAGGAGAGGTTGCTGGTAGCTCCCTGCTGCCAGATGCAGAGTGAGGAAGGCCAGGCACGTTTGCAGCTTCTAACTGGCCCATCATCACGATCGTTGTGTCTAAACTGAGGGGAGCAGGGAATAGCCTACCCTGATGGAAGGAGATCTCACTCAGAATGGAAGCAGGTTTTTTGGTGGTAGAGTTGCCTTGTGAAAACAAGGTCACTGACTCCTCGCTTGTCACAGGGGTATGGACACAGCACTGGGGAAAGTATCTGACCAAGGCATGTACAGTTAAACGTAGTCAGTAAGGTAACATTTAATGGGCGTCACTATATAGATCCTACCATCACATACCTTTATTTTTCTTTGTCAAGAAAACCTCAAGGAAGCTGATTTCTCACATCAAGGTCAGACATGCATTTAGCTCCATAGCGAATTCTTCTCTCCCTCAGCAGTTTGTTATATATTGCAACATTCATTTCCACACAACATTACTGCTATAAACCCTAGGTTTTACTCATTTTTTTCCTACTGCCTGGGGATTTGACAACTTGCCAATTTAATGCACTGGCATCCAGGCTGCAAACAGTATCTTTACTCCATTTGCTAGGAGAGCCCATTCTTCTCTGGCTTTGAACTTTGCATAATCTTATACTTCAGAGATAATTACTTCTAATGTTTCATATTTTTACCCACAAAGCCAGAGCTGCTGTTGTGTCAGCTCATTCAATTCTAAATGCCTTGTTCAGGATTTATTCTTGTTCTAAGTAAGATCTCTTTCTGTGTCACATTTCAACCAGGGACAAAGCCTGATTTAGTGTCATGGCTGTCTCTTTAGCCTTAGCTTAATCTTAACAAATTAGGAGGTTTCCCCTTTCCTTTCTCGTTATTTTATTTTTAAATGGTCTGATTAAAAAGCTCTCTCACATTATATTGTACTGAAAACTGTGCTGTATGGTAACTTAATCTTGCAGGCATCTTAGAAGTTTTTATGGGGTGCAGTGAAGATATAATAACTGGTCAGACCCTTAGAGCAATACAGACCATTTCAGAGCAAAATAGAGCTTTCCAATTCATGATCTGAAATTTTCCCCACATACCTAACACAAATGGTTCTGAAATTCAGTGCAGTTAATCTTAAGAAACAGCCTTAAAAAAAAAGTAATTAAAAAAAGAAACAGCACTTTCGCCTCCTGGCTATCTAGATTACCCACACACCAATTTACTAATACTTGGTTCAACTCACCTGTCATTGAGATGAGACAGCATTTATGACATTACTCATTAAAGAGAAAAAGAACTAATGGAAATTTAAAGATTGAAGGTCCCATGCTTATTTTACCCTAACAGCTACTTTTATAAGGCACACAGTCTTTCCCTTAGCAATTGACCACTAACAGTGCTAGCCGTACACAGAACAGTATTCACTTACAGCTCCTACATCTATAACTCCAGATTGTCTTATATCCTAAGCACTTCCAAAAGGTTACCGTGCTTGCAGTTCAGAAAACAAAAACACACGGGAGGGTGTGAAAAAGAGAAATTGGACTTGGAAAAACAGCAAGCCATCCTTTGTCATCTTCACTATGGATCATCTTTATTACTTCCCTTACTGAGGAAGCACTAAGTTATTTGGAAGAGAGAGACCCAAACAGCTGAACACAAAATACTGCTTCAGCGCGCACATTTATATGCGTGTTTTCAGTATTCAGTTGTGCCTAGAGAGAAGAAGCCTTAAAGACTGAACTTTTACTTCATATATTGCACACTCACAGGTATTAAAAAACAGAAGTCCACCAAATTTGAAGCAAATAAGCCTGATACCCACTGGGCTTGTGCTGTGTGCGATGCAACAACTGGGTGCTGTCATAAAATTCTCTGCCTTCCACCTTACCTCCACACCACTTCCTCTGACAAGACTAATCTTACCACACGCAGTAAGAATCCCCACAGATGAACCCACTTACAGCTACAAGACTTTCAATTTACTGCAGCAGCTGCAGCAAATTGATTTCTGAGCTGGAAGTGGCCTTTTGGAGAATTTCCAAGAAGAGCACAATCAGCACAGAGGAAACCCCAGAGGGAAACAAGCCCTCTTTGGGAAGGCTGGTTCCTATGCTGGGTTGTCTGTGAAGCTAAATATGTGGGTGGAAAAACTAATGCCCACCAACTCAGGATTTGCATGTTCTCCTGAAAATACAGCATGTCATACTGCTATGAATTAGCTATTCCCCTCTCTCAACGTAACACAAAACCTGTCTGCCATCTTGTTTCAGTAATGCATTGAAAATGTATCTGTGTACAGGAACTTTGTTGCTGGGTTGCCTTAACAGAACGTAATATATCAGAGGAGAGAGCATCCAGCATTTATTTTTCCACAACCAGATGACTTATGTTAGGTCTGGGGATGAAAAAAACCCTTAACAATATGTCATTCATAACTGAATATTCTGGCTCTTGGATTCAGTGTGTCGTGGTCAGCCAGCATTAGAGCAGTATCAGGATCATTGCAAAGTGTGTCCAGCTGCAGAGATTCACAAAGTCAGCCTCCATGACTAGAAAATCCTGACAAGTCCCTCTGTCAGGAAGAGGGTTGCCTGTCAGGATGCAGCACCACCACTGACCAGACTGGCTGCTCCCAGGGAGAACTCCACTGAAAAGCAGCTGCAGAAGGGAGAAGTCTATGCCACACCATCTGGAAGATCTGGCCAAAAGCTCTTTACCTAAACCACATGTGCACTCAGACTCCAGCTCAGTTCAAACCTGAACTACATCTGTACTCCAGCAGAAATCTGCCTGGATTGTGTTTGTGTTTGGGAAGTATCCATCTACGGGCAGTCCTGTGGTGATTGTATGTGGATAGCTGCAACCATCACCCATTACTGTTTACAGTTGGACATGTCCAGAGAAGCTGAACACCTGCAAACCTAGGCAGCTGGCCGTTTTCAAGATTTAGCTTAGTAAGCTTACGGTTTGGGACTAGCTCAATGACATAGGTCATGTACTTGTCAGAAACACAAACCCCAGCCCTAGGGAACTTAAGTGAAAGACTGCAAATAAAACTCATTGGAAGAGAAGAAGAGGGGAGGAGAGGGGAGGAGAGGAGAGGAGAGGAGAGGAGAGGAGAGAGGAGAGAGGAGAGAGGAGAGAGGAGAGAGGAGAGAGGAGAGAGGAGAGGAGAGGAGAGGAGAGGAGAGGAGAGGAGAGGAGAGGAGAGGAGAGGAGAGGAGAGGAGAGGAGAGGAGAAGAGAAGAGAAGAGAAGAGAAGAGAAGAGAAGAGAAGAGAAGAGAAGAGAAGAGAAGAGAAGAGAAGAGAAGAGAAGAGAAGAGAAGAGAAGAGGAGAAGGATGCCCCCCAAACCCTGAAATTACAAGTTAAATCTTTTGCAGATTTAGATTTATAGGCTTACAGACAAGTATTTCATGAAGAGATTTATTGTTCCCTAAGCCATTGTTCTGTTGTTCTCCTTCCAGCCAACGGACTGGAAATGGGCACAGGCCTGTCAAACCTGACTTACGATTCTGGGTTTGCAGTGCTGCCAGGCTACTGAGAAACAAGTTGAACCATGGCACATGTCATGTCCTTACCCATGAATCCAGGTACCCTGAGTCTGCATGTAGCAGTGGCTTGAGTCTGAACCAATGTTGTGCGAGAGAGAGTTGGAACTGCAGAAACCTTTCAATATAAACAGGAGCTCACAGACAGAAGAGTCTCTATTTATTAATGCATTCCTACGCAATGCAAATAATCAGGTTACAGCTGTACAGGTAAGGTCACAGCAGAACTGTGAATCCATACAAGTTCTCTGGATTTGTATCCTTCTTTGTCCACAAGGTAAAGCTTCCTAGGAAATCAAAAAAAAAAAAAAGTAGTGCAAAAAGCACTTTTTATAAAGGAAACTATATAGGAAGAAAGTGCTGTTGTTAAACCAGAAAGCATAATCCACCTGAAACACTGGGTGCTAAAAACTTTTAAAATTGATCTTGTGCAACAAAAAGAGATGGTACACCTTATGTTACACCTGTCACTTGTTACAGAAGCTAACTGCTGCTCTAGCTTTTTAAAACTAGAAGCATCTTCTAACCAGTAAAATCACATGAGAAAATCATTGACAGGAACATCACATTTGTTGTGCTGGAAGGTTGTCTGATGCTTAGTTCATCTGACTAGTATCCCTGTAAATTTGTATTTCAATGAATTATTCCATTTGCAAGAGCGTAATCACACAGAGCCAGGTCCTTAGAGCGGATCCTGTAGTCTGATCTGCTTCAAAACGTCTCTGAACTAACCAGTGGGACACTGTCCTTGGGTAGGGGAATTTGTGGGGACCTTCCTGATCTTTCAGTGATAGATAGCAGAGATGTTTAGCATCCACACAGGTTCTGCTGTTAACGGTTCCTTATTGTTCAGATAAGTATTAATTCAGCACTCACACACCGGAACATCATAACTGAAGGAGTAACTTCTGCCCTGCCTGGAGGAATTTATAATAGATAACATCTCACAACTCATGTGTCATTTTCCTTTTTCATATCCTGATGTGACCAAGGTAACCTTACCCACGGCAAACTCAAAAATGTCTCTTTCCCTCTCCTTTTCCTCTTTCAGACCTTGTTTAATGAGTGCATTGGCAGAAGAAAAAACATGAAGCTGGAAAGTGTGAAACCACGTACCTTGCTAAAGCAACAAGCCCTGCAAGATCGTCTCCATGGGCTAGCTCTGTACTTTACTGAAGTAGAGTGGTAGCTGTAATTTCCCCAAATAGTGCCTGTTGGAGAGCTAGAGCCAAGAAGGAGCCTGTGTTCAGCAACTTCACAGGCTAAAAGCAAATAACATGAGAACTCAGTTGTGTATTTATGGACGCTTTTGGGGAGGAAGAATGTAGCAAAGGAAGAGGAAGAGGAAGGTTGGGAATTTCCTCATCAGAATTTTCCAAGATGCTCTAGTGATTTGGGAGAGCAGTTGTACTAAAAGCCGATCAAAAATAAAGTTCAATCGCTTAGGTAGTTTTGAAAGCTAATCCTTATTCGCTGGAGAGAAGGAAGTTAATTTTTTCTAAAATCACTTGTGAAATACAGCAACTGCCAGCACAATTATATATTGGCTGAATCTGCATGAATGAGTGCTCTCATTTGCTTCCAGGTTGCAGCTGTACAGTTTGTAAGAGCAAATTCCTGCTACATCTCACTGCAAAGTTTTCCCAGTTAAAGGTAGTATTCTACTGCAGTTATATCCTTGCTTTACATCTTATGAGAAGGTGCTTGTAAGATATAGGTGTATCAACCTGGTGTTGTATGTTAGAGTTTTAACTGACTATTAAGTCGGAGACTTTGCTGCCATTTGAGCTGATTACCATTGGAATAAAAAATTTAAACCCATGCCAAGATTTGTTTCTGTTCTGATACGAATTTGACTACTTTCTTAGCTTTAAACACCCGCTTAAATCCTGTTGAAGTCAAACAAAGTGTATGCGTAAGCGTTCTCTCAGGCCAGGACGAAACCAATGAATGTAGATCTCAGAGATTACTTACCACGGAAAAAATGCCGTATGTCCCGGTTTAATGTCATTACCTAGTAGAGTTGGTTTATTCATCCAGTTTTAAAAGCTCTTTTGGAACACACTAAACATTCTGTTCGCCAAACTCCGATACTGATCCTAGTTTATAAATGTTACGTGATGACTGACTTTTCTGCTTCAGTCCCTGTCACTAATGAATTACCAAAAAAAAAAAACAAAAAAAAACCCCAAAACACACCGTAAAAGAGGCAACACAAGGCAATCTTACCAATCAGAAATTAAAATTGTTCTTGTACAACACACATAACTTAATATTGCAGCAAGTGGTTAGAGAAGGAGTGTCTCCTTAATTGTTTTTAGACCAAGCACATTGTACAAAGGATCCCGAGGCTCCACCACTCCCCCTTGAAGAGAGGTCTTTGTCTCTCAATCTGTTGGGTGTCGTGTCCCGCCCCGCCCCCCCGCAAAGTATTCAATTGTTGTTTATTTTCTCAAACCCAGCTCACATTTCAGCAGACAATGGGCTATCCCCCTGTGAATGCTCTCTCAAGTGGGCAGCAGCAGCACTAGCAGCAGCACTACCAGCACTAGCATTAGCAGCAGCAGCACTAGCAGCAGCACTAGCAGCACTAGCAGCAGCACTAGCAGCACTAGCAGCACTAGCAGCACTAGCAGCACTAGCAGCACTAGCAGCACTAGCAGCAGCACTAGCAGCACTAGCAGCAGCACTAGCAGCACTAGCAGCAGCACTACCAGCACTAGCAGCAGCGGCAGCAGCAGCGGCAGCAGCAGCAGGAGGCCCCTTCCTTAAAGGCCGGGCAGAAGCTCCCGCCGAGCCTGAATGGGCCTTGTTCTCCCTTCCAGTTTTTAGCAGTGCTACACATCCATAACAGAAAACACGCGTGAGAGCGGAGGACAGGCTGCCGCCAGACCGGCGCGGCGCGGCGCGGGGTCTCTCCGCCCGCCGCGCTCTGCCACGAGGTGTCAGCAAAGGAACCCGCATCGCAACGGCGCGAGCGGAAAATTAAAAATCGATCCAAAAAAAAAAAAAGAAAAAATAAGGGGGGGGGGGGGGGGGGAGGCAAATTACTCCAAACCGGCACCTCCGTGCCTGAAACTTTTTTCCTCTTGAGGTTCCTCAGAAACTCTCCGCTAGATGACAGCAGCGAAACCAGGCTGAAACAGCCAGTAATGGGCTTGTGGAGAAAACGGTTTTATCCCGACTGCTAAACCCTCAGAGAGCAATGCCGTTAAGAAACTCGCATTATTGGCTGTTTTCCTGGAAATTACAGAGCCCTTTGCTTTTAGGCTTCCCGCCTACAGGCCTCAATAATTTACAAAAATACGTCTCTGCATTGTATGCAATGCACTTAATGCAAATGTACTTGGGCTGGAAAAAACAGTTAAGCATTGTTGTTTTAATGTGAATAATTACTTCATAATGTCAGCTATTAGTCTTGTAAAATGCTCCCAAGTTCTTACTTTTATAAGCTGAATGGACCTGATCTTTCAGACAAGAACACCCCTCTACACTGAAACTGCAGCAAGCCAGGAGACCGAGTTCCCCTGTACATTTACAGCAATGTTCAGTTTTTTAATAGGGATACTAATTTTATGCCAATGCATTAAAATGCTACTACACTTTTGCTGTTGGCTGCTCACCAGATTAAAGCAGTAAGCCATTTTAGCTGGGGTCTTCGAACAAGCTATGGTACAAGCTAGACTAGGGTCCAAGTAGTTAGGGCACAAACGAGATTCAAACAAGGACCAGGTGAGGAAGGAAGGAATTAAACGCACTTATCTTACTGTCACACTGTACTTGAAGATTAATCCATCTTCACCTGAGTTGAAGCACTGCAAAGCTGCTGTAAGTAGGGCACGTGCCGGAGTTCAGAGGGGGCAATACGCACCCTCCACCTTGGTCCCATTCCTGACCTATTGCAAAGCATTTTTTGTGTGAAGAGAGGTAGATCTGGTATAACCCCAAATTTCCAGCTTTCGTGCATCTGTGAGATTCTCTTCTGTGAGTGAGGGAGATTCCCGTCTCAACAGTATTCATAGCCCCTTTCTCTAATATAGAGGTGCAAAGGGTTTGCAGCACTCGGAACATTTTTCAGAAAGCAAAGGAATAATGTAAGTTCTCTCTCTGTTCACTCACTTTTTATTTTGTCATTTTATCTCATGGTTTCATGCTCCTGCGTCATTCTGAGTTGTATGAACTTAATTGTCTGAGTGCTCTTAACATTTAATTTTGCTCCTTTCATTTACAAAGACCTCTTTTCACAGCATGGTTATATAACTTTAGTCTTTTTAAAGGTGTATTCTAATTCCAGTTTATACACTAGTACTCCACCAATTTTGCTCCAGTTTTTGATGTGTCAGTTTAAAAAAATATTGGCACTCCATCTTTTGGGGAGACAGAGATGGTACACATTCAAAGAACATGACACCGGGATGAAGAAACACTGTCTCCAGTCTCAGGGAATTCGTTTGATAGAAGCTCAGCGGACTATTTTTTGTTTTTCTTCTCTGAAAAAGTATAAGGAAACATTTATGCATTTAGGCTAGCTTTTTACTAAGTGCTGCATCATTGCAGCAATGCATTCAGTCACTAAGTAATGCGTAAATTTTTGTTTTAGAATTCTTTGGGATATCTTGAATGCCACTTTATCATACTTTTCTATATTCCAATAATAGCTATCATAAAAAGATGAACAGGATGGTGGGTGTTAATTAGAACAAATAGTCAGCAGGTTGTCTGTATATACTATATGTACCATACCACACATACAGACCCAAATCACTAGTCCAAAGAAGAAGGCACTAAGAAAAGCAGCATATTTATAGTTTTCTTTTTAAATCATACCCATAAGGAGACATTCTGCCATGCTCAGGGTATTTGTCTCTTTTCAGGATCAATTCCTTATGCTGCACAGGAACATTGTAAAATAGTGATGTTAAACAATTTGTATTTGTGAAAAAAAATGGAATTCAAATAAAACAAGGGAGGGGAATAGCTTAATAAAAATATTTATTGAAAAAATTCCCATCAACATCATTTGGCTGTACTAAGTAAGTAAAATGCTGAGCGTGACTATGGTAATCAGGATGCAAACAGCTAGTACCATGAGCAGGATGATTCGGCAACATTTGGAATGCTTTTTTTCTCTCTCTTTCTTTTTTAACAAGGTATCATACCCAGGAGTATAAATATCCCCCATCCAGAACTGTAGATCATTAGGATTTTCCTAAAAGAAAAATCAGAAAATGGACTCAGTTCCTCTCTCTTGCACATAAAGTCATTAGAACACAGCCAGAAGTATTTTGGCTATCATCAGATAGTGATTAATGAATTTAAGGCATCATAACACAAATGCAAGAAACTTTCACTTGAACATAGGTTGCGCTACTTGCCAGATGCTGCAAAAGTTCCACTGGGGAAAATTAAAACCACACTTTTCAGCCAGGAACCAAATGTAGGACACCAGCCATTGAAATATGATTAAAAAAACCAGAAGAAACCATGTTGTCTTCTCAAGAAGAGATGTCGATTTATAAACACAGATCTGAGTCCCTTTCCAAAAAAGGGAACAGCAGAAAAAAACTCACAAAAGTAACCCTAAAAGTGATTTGTACCAACCCTCAGGCAGGCAGGATCCTGCATAGTGTGGATGAGGCTGAGAAAATGTATGTAATAACATACATTTTAATGGAATGATGTTATAAACAGTTATTATAGCAGGCATATAGTATTTAAGTGCCTCGTTTATAGTTCTTTGCTATATAAATGGGGAAGCTGAGTTGTGGGGTGTTGCGGTTTAAGACTTTCTCTAGTCACACAGGTCGTGTTCTGCAGAACTGAAATTCCTGGAGTCTAACCAGATCCGTAGACTTCTTTTCCTGATCAGACTCATGTTAGTGTCATGTCTGTACTGGAAAATACATCCATATTTACTTCTGGAATCCCACCAAAAGAACCAAGCGGGCTGCGCAGTGGTTCATGCACAGAGCTCACAGCAATTCACTTTGCTCAAATGCAGTGCAACAGCGTGTTACCTTTATGTGGCTGGCCAAGTTAGGGTGCAGCGAGTGCCTGTCATAGTCTTGCACGGTCCAGGAAGGGGTCTTTTTCTTCTCCTCCCAGTCATCATCCACCTGGATATCACTATACAAGGGGTTGCTTTTGATTGTGGATTTCAGGGTGATGGGTGTAATGTGTTTCCCGAGGGCTTTGTCTATCATTTCTTGACTGACCTCATTCAAGTCTGAGCCTGGCAGCTCAGTGACATTTCTCTTTTCTCTCTGTAAGGCACAAGTTAGATCAGAAGTTGGCTTTCACCTTCGTTTACCTATGACACAGGTCCCTTTCCAGAGTTATAATTTGTAATACAACAGAATAATCTTTAAAATTACATATGCAACAATTCTTCCTCATTCTGGCAACCACCTACAGTGCAGTAAGGGAGCCTGACTGTTCACTTTGGGCAGATTTCTTCCTTCTGGGGAAAGCACATGGGTAAAATCTAAACATTAAACTCTTTTGCAAATGTGAACTGGCATTATAATGCCTGTTGAAAGAAAGCTTCTGCTTTAGCAAAACAGTGCTACGGAGCACAGTGGTAGAAGATGCAGTTCTGATGAAAGCCACAGGCATATGCTGCAGAAGCAGAGCTGTAAGGAGAAAGCAGAATGAAGCACAGGGGTAATGGTGTGTAAGGGACTGCCTTGACTGGATCTGCACCTCTGACAGCAGGGGTGTGATTTGCAGTTCTGTTCATGCTGTTGAATGCTAGACCCATGTCAGGATGTCAAAGAGGCCCTTCATTCAACTGCGGGAGAGTCCTTAATTCAGGCAGTGTCAGAACTCAAAGGTAATTAAATATCTGAGCAGTCTCCCAGAAACACTTGTTAAATCAGACCTTTTAGAACAGGGGGGTGGCAAGGGAGGAGGATGAACAACCCTGGTGGGACCACATTTTTGGAGAACTCACAAGCTGCTGCTTAACACAGCACTAAGAGCCTCTTCAGGAGCTATATTTTTTGATCTGTAGTTGCATGGAGGAATGCAATCAGAATCTCCAATTCAAGCTGTTCAACATTTTGATTCACCACAACTTTCTGTTCCCGAGACTTTGAATTAACCTGTCACTGACCTGTGGTTCCAGCAGTGCATCAGCTTCCTGAGACCTGCTTCTGGCACAGCCCTTGCCTCATGCTAACACCTGTCCTGTGTCTCAGGACTGCTTCTACAGAACCATCACAGTGCAAATTCAGCTTTCCTCATTAGCGAAACACCACTTCCCCATTAGCACCTTTGTCCTTAGGAACTTCATGTTGAGAGAAGGGGAGCCTTGGCCTGACCTGGTGGCCCTGCGGCAGGCGTGCTGGGAGGGGGGCACACCCCAGCCCTCTCCCACCCTCAGAAATCACAAAGGTGTGGGCAGCACCCGCTGCCAGACTCCCATAAAGTGAGTGCACATCATAAACAGCTGTTGAAGAGGCTGGGACCTGAGAAACTTCCTACTCTGAAAGGATGTATTTCCCAGGACATTTCACCTATATTTAGATCTCCAGCCATTAAGATGCCACGGGCTGGACGGACTTCAGCAGCCAAAGGGCTCGCTGCTGCTAGGGGCACATCCTGCTTCTCCTTCCACCTTTCTGATGGGAGCCCAGGGGATTCCACCTCCTCCTGCACACTGGCTCTGGGAGCTGCTCGGATCGCACATGAGCCAGTGCAGCTCCCTAAGCTGATGGTAGACTGTCGGCTTCTTCTGCTTGAGTAATTTTCTGCCCCTTTCGTGGGCTGGTGAATCCACTTTCAGTGGAAGCCAGCTGCTACATGTCATCACCTACTTCATGCATCAGTGCCTGTGCACACACATAGACATGCGCGAGTCGGTCTAGGGCAGGCGGGTGTAAAAGGAAGCGGGAGGACTGGTTTCCTTCAGAAAGGAAAGGTGGAGAAGAGAAAACAACAACCTTTGTCTAAGAAACCCTAGGAGGAAGCATCATGCTGGCATTCTTATCACTAAGTCGTGCACAAGTGACTAAGCATGTTTCCCATCAATAATTACCATTAGTAGGTGGGTGGATCCTCAGTGCCCTCCCAGTCCCTCTATTAGTTCATAATTTCCATATGTCATTCCTTAGCCTTGACATATCCCCTGACAATATTACTCCTTGCATTGCAGTTACAGCTGGCACTAAAGCCCTCTGGGTTGTACTGGCCAGATTTCAGCTGAGCTGGTGTTTTTAACTGTCGCTTCTTTCTGACTGCATTTTATTTTACTTTATTTTATTTATTTTATTTCTTATTTAAAATTTGTCATTGACCTTAATGATGCTTCCCTCAGGCTTGCTAGATAGTTGAACTTGGAGAACATTTTGTTGAAGAACGAGAACTGTCTCACCAGGGGATGCTCAGTCTCCCTAGGCTAAAATGTTGTGAAAATAATGCAACTTGACAGTAATTTCTAAAGCTGTTTTAAAAAAATGCTCCCAAACTTGGAATAGATGGCATGATGCAAAATTTGTTCATAAAGAGAGTGCTTTGTCGCAAAACTTTTTTGCCCCTTCTGTCTGGAGTACCTTTCTTTTCACGGGCATGAAAACAGGAGAATGTGGTAGCCTGGAGCAGAGGTAGAGAGGGAATAGGATGAGAGGGGCAACAGGATTTTACCATGAGAACTGGACTGGAATTTGTGAAAGGAGAGAGTTTGCAGAAGTTTTAGAGAACAGACACTGAAGTGCCAAGCTAGTTGGGAGAATACACTTGAGTGCAGGCAAATGCTTGGTTGTGAAACTTCTGCAGTAGGTATGTCCTAGCAACTAGTTAGGGAAAAGGAAGGACAGAAGTCTGCAGCACATAAGAAAAAAAAAAGGTTTAGGTCCAAGAAATGATACAGAGAAATATGAAGAAGATTGCGTGAAACATATGCACTTATAGAAGCAGAGAAACAGACGGAGATTAGATAATAAAAATATGCCTGCTAGTATTAATTCTAGTAAAAACTACATATTTTTTCTTTTAAGATTCAAAACATCTCCCAACAGTTTTCACAGTCTTCTATGTTTTGATTCTGATTCATGAAGCAAATGTTCAAAAAAAGAGGAAAGTATATACACTGTGTCTAAGAAGCCAGTGTGAATGAGGGTGGAACAGATCAAATCAGAGGCAATTTATGTTACTGTTCACTGAATGGAAGGAGGGAACAGCAAACACTCAAAGCAGCAATAGTTATGAAGAACTCTCAGAAACTGTAGTTGAAATGTGTTGACGAAATACTCATTTAACAAGATGAAAAACGCTCAACTCTGCAAACACATAACTGTGTTTGATCTACATATAGCTCATGAGCAAGAAAGCTTTTACGGTTTATAACTCGTGTTTCACTGAGAACAGTTTGTCCCACTTTGACAGACCCAGAGAGCTGGCATGTACAAAAAGAGGATTCTGTAAAAAACCTGAAGATCTGTAGAGAGTCAATGTTAGTTCCATCCCTGGGTCAAAATGTGCTTTCTCCACAGGTTTTTTGTGATGATTATTTCATAATGCAGATTGTGCATATAGTTACCTTACAATATATATAATTAAAAATTATAAATTAATCTATATTGCTAGGAAACATTTTAATCTCATTTTTATCTTGTCTTTATCCTTTTATTCTCACTGTCGTTGTTGTTGTTAGCACTGAAACAACCTGAGAGTCTAACCATTCTTTCCTCAGTCTGTGATACGAGACATCAAGCTAATCACCCACCAAAACCATGACATCAACAGTTAAGGCTAGGCCTTGGTCTCAAGCCTATCTACCTGCAAGAAGAGATCAAAGAGACACCTAAAAAATTAAGGAACTTTATTTCCTGCAAATCAAATTTTTCTTTACTCCCCCCACCAAATGAGTTGGTTCCTCTTGTCCTGTGGCCAGCCATGGTCTCCAGCTGTGGCTGGGGAGATAAAGAAAGTGATAAATGCTGTCGATGGGCAGCTATGCTGAAAAGTTTTATCCAAGGGAGTCTTCAAGAAACTTAGGGCCACCAGATACTGCAGGATTTGTTTTGTAACAACCTCCTCAATCCTAATGAAAGTGGGTAGCAGGGTGATTATTATATTTGCATGTAATTTGTTTAAGACTATAACCCTCTGTTATGCAAAAGCCTCCACCCTGGAGGACTCTCCCAGCACTTGGAAAGGCACTTTTCTGATGTTTCTAAGACAGACAAAAGGTCTGACATCATAAAAAGCTGCTAAGTAGTAACCCAAGAATCCCTGTGATAGTTGTAACAACTGTATAGGTATTGCTAGGCATTTGGTCAATAAAAATCTAATTTATCAGATAAATAATTATTAGCTCTTTAGAATTTCCTGAACAAATCTGATCTCAGAGGGAATGCTGTGGAAAAGCAATCAGGAAGGCAAGGAGCAACCGAGGGTAGGTAAGCAGATCTGAAAGACAGTGGAGCAGACAGCTCACATCAAGGATTCCTGAGAATGCAAGTTTTCTTATCGAAGGAACTGAAGGGGATCAGAATTGCTAGTCAGAGACATGGCAGCATCAGGTACTACAAAGCAACCTGGGAAGCCACCTGACATGGATAGGAAGGAGATCAGTAGGTGGTTATAAACACTTAAGCCAAAGTGACAGGAATATTTAGAGAAAAATAGGCATTCATAGGGACTATTTTAATTGTGCAGCATTGAGAGTACTTCTGTCCTCACAATGAATTGTTTACTTAAAGAAAGCTGTTTGTCATTGTTAATGGAGTTCTGCAGGGTTGTGAGTGCATTATATAAAGACTTCTGTGTGGTGTCAGACCAAAGCTCCTGCTGACCTTGCAGCTGGCTCTGATTGCAGCCAGTTGCAGATGTCTAGGGAAGAATAAAGGAAAGAGTTGAAGTATGCAACGCAGGTATGAGCCAGGGGACAAACAAGTGACTGTAACCCAGCACCTAACTTATAGGTAAAAAAAAAATCTCATGTCCTCGTACACTAAGAAACAAGCAAAGGCAGGACACAGGCGTTAGCTCAGAGGAGAGGCCAGTAGGGGTTAGGAGTACAGTTAGCATGATAACTGTAATACCTGCAGGCCAAAATTTGTTCAGAGTTGTGAATTCCTAAGCAAGAGCAGCATGACAAGAAGTAGCATGGTGTTCAAAGACTCTGCTGTCTTCCAGAAATAGGGAAAAAAGGGAAATACAAGTAGGAAAGAGAAGTCTGAGAATTGCAGAAAATGACCGGGTAGACTACAGGGGAGACATGCATCCCAGCTATCAGAAGCAGATATAGGGGATTAATCATTTGGTGTATGCTGAGCAGTAAAACATATTGTGGGGCAGATAGATAGTCCAGCGGGACTGGAAATTTTCAGGGCAATCAGAAAGCAGTCAGTAGCTAGCCATTCGCAGGAGAAACGATCTATGCTTTTCATGCTGCTTTTCACAAGGAAGGGCCAAGATTCCTGGACTGCTTTATGGTTTGTTTTATTCAAAGTGGACTATGAAAATATACGCTAAGCAGGAAAGCTGTTCAGTTTGCCTGATACAGAAGAGGAAAGTAAGGAGAAAGAGCAGCAACTTTTTGGTCAGCAATAGGAATTGTTCTGTCAAGCTGCTTTTTATAATGGAAATAAATTTAAAATCTTATAGGTGGAGAAAACACAGAAGCACTTAAGTGCACTTGAATTTAAGTGATCTCATAATAAAGGTCTGGAAGAGACCACAAACACACCACTGAGAAGTCACTTTACACGGGGAGCCCAGAGTAGCAATAGTTTCTTAAAAGAAAATGAATTTCTGAAGAGGGAATTTAGGCTCCTCTCAAGGTTTAATGACTTTGGGAGTCTGTAGGTCACACACATATGTTCTGAAATGAATTCTCCTCCCTTACCACCCACCCCCCCCCCAATTTCCGTTTCTGAATTAACTAACCCTTAACCCCATTAGCTCTCTCATCTTAAAGCAAAACATGTCATTCCTGCGCCATTCGTTCTCCACTGTGCCATCGTGTTTATTCTAATGTCTGGAACTCATCAGTTCTTTTCCCTTTATTTGATTGTCAGCAAAAGGGAAAAAAGGAGGCGAGCTCATAAGAGAGAGAGAATAAGGCACAATGAATTTTATCTGGACAGCTTGAATTCACTAATGACTACACTTAGAAGTATAGGTTGTGCCCTAGGTTTAACATTTATAAAACATACTGCATCGCAAACTGCATTTCCGGAGACATGATGAGCACAGACATTTCCTTTGAAATGGCCATCCCAGGGCTGGGAACAGAGTTCCAGGAAAACCCTCTTGCTGGTGGCGAAGGGCAGAGCACAAGTCGAAAAAGCACAGGGCTCCCCACACATTTTTAATTCTCCCGCAGCTCTGCAGCCCTGGCTCAGTGACAGTGTGTCCTGTTAGACGACAATAGGGAGAAGGATCCCTGCTGCGGAGGAGGCTCTGTGTGTGGCTGCCTCCCTCCTGCACAAAAGAGGGGCTTAGGTGGTGTGGGGAGCGAGGCCAGCATTGCACCATACCCCATTGTTTGGGATCCTGCAGGCTCCTTCCCTTGGTTAGGGCTCTTGGCATGGGAGATGACGGGCGACCATGTGTTCCCCCCTTCCAGCTCTCTGTGCGGAATTGCCAGCAAACAGTATACAATATGAGCAGAGGCAGCTGGAGGCATTGGGGTAGGCAGAGGGAAGGGTGTCTGGGGTGGGGAGGAGGCTAGGGAAAGTAAGGGGGGGGTCACAGAAGCGAGTGTCGGGAGAGGGAGGACTTCTGCATGTGGATGAGGACTGGAATGGACTCTGGGAGGGAGAGAAGGAGTCTGGGGAGCTGATGGGGAGAAATGTCTGAGAGGGGAGAAATGCAACTGGAAGTAGCTCTGGGACACTTTAAGGATCTTTCTCTTCTCCTCCCCTTCCCCAGGTTGATAGTTTTTTGGCCTCCACTCCTCATTCCCCTGGGGAATTGGACCCCCACCCTAAGGATCCTCTGGATGCAGACCCTTCTCCATCCCCCCCTCCCAACTGCTTATGCGCGTCTCCATCCCTTGACAAGAACCAGACCTTGGAGCTTTTGCTCATGCTAGGGGTGGGGAAGGCAAGGGGCTCCGTGGGCAGCAGGAAAGGAGCACTGTGGAGCAGCGAGTGGGGCCCAGAGGGGTGTGAGCTGATGCAGCTGTACTGCTGCTGATCCAGACATGAACTTCACTGCCGCCGGCTCCAGGGCCTCTACTAGGCAGTGCACATTTGCATTTTTACCAGGAAACTGCTGCTACCTCTACAGAATAACCTGGATTAATACAGTTAGTGTGTTTCACACTTTCAACAGCTGTCTGTCAGGATAACAGAAGGTCAAAGTAGAATGAGGAAAACAAGGCAAAATAAAGAGGAAGCTACAGTGAACTATGTAGACATATGTAAGCTCACAAGACACTAGCAAGAATCTCTGATACTCTCTCTAATGTGCCTTTTCAGCGAGTTTGAGGGATATGGCCTGGCTTTCAGATTTAAGTCTGGGTTTTTTTCTTATTTTTGCCCCTTTAGTACAATTAATCAGTATTTGACATCAATAGACTTTCTGGGAAATGCTATGAAAATGTTACAACGAGCAGTAGAAAGCCTAACGTATTGAAATAAAGTCAGCAGATGGCCCTGAAGAGAGTGACTCTTCTCTTGAAGCCCGACCCTCACTGAAGTCAATGGTAAAACTTACGGGGATATTAGTGATTCAGATTCAGAGATGCAGGAAGCTGAATCCACAGCTGAAGTCTCAACCTCATGTCATTTGCCTCTGGATCCCCAAAATGAGGTAGAAAAATCAGGAAAAATGTCAGCCTGTTTTGGACCTTACCTGTAAATAGACCCTGTTGTGCCACCGCTGCACTCCAGGTAAGGCTGCTTCTGGGAATTTTGCCAGGCTGGCTTGTAGAAAGGCAGAGTTTTTCACTAGAGACTTCACCTCCAGTTGCAGGAATCTATCGGGATGGTTGTTGTTTGGCAAAACGGAGAAGTCCATGTTTCTGTTGTGTAGAGTAATAATGGAAACAGCCTCAGCTTCTGCTTCCTGGCTGTGCACGCTCCTTCTATTATTAATGACGTGAAGAAGGATACGACAGTTTCCTGAAACTGTATCTGACCCCTGTTTGGTGTCAGGCTCACTTATATCATCTACCAATGATAAAAGATTGTTTAGAAGCAGCAGAGCAGTCAGGACATGTTTCTGTAAGTGCCTAGCTTAAGTTTTCAAGTTCAAGGTCTGTTTTGGTAGATACATATGTGCTCATTAAAGCTAACAGAGTACCAGTGAGTAGATGCATGAGACACTTAAATGCATACCAGCACTTCCTCAAGTGACCTGCCAAAAATGTCAAGCTTACAATACTTCAAAGCAAGCTTTTTTCCCAGAAAATTAGAAGCAGCTCCCAGTGCAAAGCAAGTCCTCCTTTTCTGTGGCGGTACTAAGAGGCTCCATTGTGCTGTGTGGGTCGGTACCATTTACCATGACAGCTATGACATGCACTTCTTTAGGTTCAGGGATTTCTTTCACAGTAAATTCTTCTTGACCCTGGGAAATATTAGATTGTTTCAAGTAATTGATAACAGAAGTTTTCAGGGAATTGATTCTGCTCCTGTTCAAGTGAAGGGAAAAAAACTCTTACTGACTTGAATGGTGTAGTCTCAGTCCCTTCACTTTTATTATTTTATTTTGAGATTTGGTATTTTCATCATCGTTTTATAAGTCTTAAGTTCTTTTGACTTTCAGCTAATGAAATTCCCCTTCTTATGATGGCCATTACTTACAACCAGCAAAAGTAGTCTCCTCATTTTTTTTTTTAACCTTTTTCTTCAAAGCTTTCTGCTTTTCTAAGATATGTTTCATTTTTGATGACATTGCTACAGAGGAGAGGTTTTTGAAAGTTCATTGTTTGAAATCCAGGAAAATTAGTGCTGAGGATTAGGGCATCACAAAAATTTTAGCCTTGTACTTAGACCAGAGAATCAGACCAATCTATTTCCCTTACAGAAGACTGCTGAAATTTAAAAAGAAAATAAAACCAGTAAACTATTTTTTTAAATGTTACTAATGTGAGATCCTAAAGTAATAAATTAATACTTTGATATACATAGAAGTTAAAACCCTTATCTACTTAGAAAGCTCATTATTTTTCCTTGCATGTATTTATTGGCAATTATTTTACAGAATATCTGTTAAAAAGTATTAATCTGTCGCCTTTCAAGTAGATACTCAAGAGTATTCGTGAGCAGCCACAAGAGACAGTAGTGACCGTGTTTCCGAGTGGACGTGCATGCTGCTGGGGAACCTGCTGCTATATTTAGAACTGTTTCTCACCCGTGTAATGAAGCCCTGAAACACTAACACACCTTTACAGTGTACCCTAAGGGACTACCATGGAGCTGCTGGTTTAGACTTACCATGACATGTAGTCCCCCTTTTCCCCTGTGCAGAACTGAGACAGTAATAATTTGTGTTCTAAAATAGCTGGGTACATACAATCATGCCTTCTTTCTTAAACATATATACCCTTTCCAGCATCTCTCTGAACACAGGATTCTTCCGTGCTACTGTAGCGTACCATGTGGTGTGTGTCTGTGTGAATTTACTTACCGACACGACTTCATTTCATTAGATATGACATAAGAACATAAGAAATGTCTCACTACGTCAGACCCCCAAGCCCAGGATCTATCACTGTGTTTGAAAGAGGTAAGAAGAGATGCTGTTTAGGGAGACTGTGTACACCTGGCTACTTTCTGCAGTTTGTTCTTTTACTCCTCTAGAAGCCACACATTTTTTTGTGCTAAAGTGTCTCTTCCCAGGCCTTTTATTATCTATTTATGGACTTGTCCATTAATTTGTCTAATTGCTTTTCAAATCTTCTCTAGAAGTCAATCTAGAAGCAAGCTTCAGAACCTCATGACCATCTGTCTAAAGTCCTTACTTTTATGTGTTTTAAACTGATTTCCATACTACTTTTATCAAGGATGCCCTCTTTGTTGTACTGCAGGATTTTAAGAACAAGAGCTCCACAGGCAGTTTATCCATCAGCTTCAGGATTTTTTAAACCTTGACCATGCTCATCTCAGCCTCTTCCTCTACAATCTGAAGTATCAACTTTTTAAATCTCATCTCATAAGCCATCTGGTCTATGCCTTTGCTCATTTATTTGCCTTTTTTAATGTGTTACACTGTAATTCCACTACATTGTTCACAAGAACAGAGCAACCATAAATAAATGCAATGCTCAAGCTGTGGGTACACCACAGTTCCAAAAATGGGAAAAACGATGCCCTCTCTTCTGACAACATCCATCAGTTTTTGGCTTTTTTTCCTACTATTCTCATAGAGCTAATAACTTCAGACTACAGTAACCGATGACACTATGATTTTTCTCCACATCTGTGACTGCCAGTTGCAAGTTCAGTATCTCGTAGGAATTGTTTAGGCTATTTTCCATAGCTATACTACCTTACATTCACCCACATCAAAGTTTATTGTCTAACATCTTGCCTAATCACTCAGTTTTGTGAGTTGCCAACAAGTGAGGCAACAGTTGGTTAACCAGAAGAGCTTAATGTCACCTGCAGAGCTGGAGATCTCAGTTTCTACTCTCTTCCTCATGCCATTAACGAAAATGTTGAAAAAACTAAACGCAGCATCATTCCTTGGGGAGCCATACTGCTGACTGAAAGATGACCATTTTGTGTCCAATCCTTTAGCCAGCTTTCAAGCCATAAAGATTGCTCCTGTATTCCTGTGTGAATGTAGTTTCTTGAATATCCTGTAACATGGAACCTCGTCGGAGACTTCTGTGTCCACCAGATCCTCTTTGCTCAGGACACAACTGAAGCCATGCTGACTCTCCCAACAGCCCATGCTTATCCAGGTGCTCAGGGATCTTACTGTTTTTTATTGGCTATTACGGCACCAGAAAAGGAACTCAAGACTCCCTAGTCTGCAGTTCAAAGGATCCCCTAAAGATCCCCTTTTCCACAGGCAGGAATTACACTGCAGTCTGCCAGTCCTCTGGCAGAGTGGCTGTTTGAAACCGCTTACAGCAGCTTATGCACCATGGCAAGCGGTTCTATAATCTCCCAATTGTGTTCTTCCAGGAATCTCAGGTGACTGCCACCCTAGATACCTGTTGGCATCTAACATACCTATTTGGTCTTACATTCTCATATATTTCCTTCAACTTGATCCAGCTTCTCTGACACTCTGCTATAAGGAATGTGCAAGGTACAAGAACCCCTGCAACATTTCAGCTGGAAAGGCCAATGCAAATAATTCACTGAACTTCCCTTTCATAGCTCTATCATTCTCGAGTGTTCCTTTCACATTGGTGTTATCACATGGTCCCACTGACTCCCTAGTTGGCTTCCTGCTTTTGATGCATGTCAAGTCCCTTTTACTATTAGTTTGAGTATCTTTCCTAAAGACCTCTTCAAATTCTTTCTGAGCACTCTTAATTTTCTGTTTACAATTGACCTGCTAGGCTTTAGGGCCTCCATTCGTCTCCTCAAGCAGGCAAGCTTTCCATTTTGAATATATTTTTAGAATAAGCAAATGGCTGCTTCTCTGTCATTAAAGATGACAATGAAAACTGAATTAAAAAAACCCCAAACAACACAAAACCTAAACCACATCCTCCAGAACAAAGCAGCAAATTCCCTCCAGAATAAATGGCAACACAGCTAAAAGTCAGGTGTTCCTTTTCTTTAAGAAAGGTACGAGAAATGGTAACTACTGTAACTTTTGGTCACTGCTTTAGCTAGCCAGCATGTATCTGGGAAGAAGTAAGCCCACTACACACCAGCCAAGCACAAACCCTGTGCACCACTTAAATCCCACTTAATACAACAAAATAGAATCTAAGTAGGATTTAATTAGCAGAGAGGCCTACTCTAGCCCTCGTGAGCTGCAGTGAATTTCACCTTTACTTATCAGCTGAACTTAACTGATTTGACATGCATTAATTGAAATTTTACTTATCCATCAGGCTGGATGGAAAACGTATTAATGCAGAGGGATTGTTGCTGAAAAAGACCAAATCCAAAAAACAAGTAAACTCGGGTGGGAATGTCTATGAGTGCAGAAGGCTATTGCTTCCCTGAACACAGCTGGAAAGGGCTGCCTGCTGTCACCCTGGGCTGTGGCAGAGCTCTACAGGGCAGGCACACGCACGCACACCCACCCAGCATGCTGGGACTCGGGCCACAGGCTGGGCACGTTCTCAAAATGTTATCATTTTCTAACAAAACAGGTATTTTAGTCTGTGCTGCTTCTCTGAATGATGATAGAGTGTATTGAAGCAGTAAAATTACCTTGCTTTCAAATTCATGCTGAGAAGGAAGAGGCATTTTTGCTATGTAGACAGAAAACTGCTTCAAAATGATTCACACACCTCTAATTAATAGTTTTGTACTACAGATGCCGAAGGAATCAGAGCCAGAGCTATCAGCATTATAACATCCTGAATTCACTCATTACATTTAAAAAGAACATCTTTTTACTGTGCAACTTTCCATCCCTGGTTCCCATCCAGAAGTCTTTTCTTTTATGATGTTGTATAAGGGTGATGGGAGGATGATTTCAGCACAGGTCACTCATCTGTTTTAAACGGATTAAGGCAGAGTTAAAATGTACTTTTCCACTTTGAGATAAAGCCGACATTCTTGTTAGTGGAATATTCAGAAACAGCAGAGCATAAACATTCAAAATTGCACGGACGATATCAGCGGCTGGTAAAAGACCTCTGACCCCTATTTGGGAGGCATCTTTCCTTTTGCCTGATTTTTAGTTGTTGTGATTCAAGTGAGTGCGGGAATATTAGCACGACTGGGTACTAAGTAAGTGTGAAGAAAATTTAAAATAATGATTGTTTCTTTTGCCTGCCAACTACAATAATTCTATTAGACTTTCAAATGTGGGTCTGTGACATTGAGGAGTCATGCCCAAGAGGAATTGAATTTTCTTGAAACTTTTTAATTATACAAAATATAATATCACATTCCATGATGTCAGAGTTATTTTCTTTCCTTCTTTACTTTTTAAAACCAGAAGATACTTAATTTAAAATTGTACATTAGCACATCATTAAAGTTGCAGTTTTTGAATGCACAGCAGTAAGATGCCAAACCAAAGATTTTGACAGTACAGCTATTTGAAAGCACATACGTTGATTTCAATGGGAGTTAAGACTGTGGCTAAGTATTCTTCCTGGACAGAATGACAGTCCTGATTGGGGGCCCCAGTTTATTAAATCGTGTGGATATCTCTATCACATCTATACAGTAGACTCTTTGCAGAGAATTAAAAGGAACAATCACTCAAATAAAGATGCATTCCCTTTTTGCTTTGAGTAGAAAATATCATGCCTTTCAGAGTCATTTCTCTGGCTGTCTTGCCTCCAGGGTTTGCTCTCCTACATGTTTTCAGAGCATGTCTAAGGGCTTGCATCACAAAATGGAGGCACCTCCATTTTGTCTGACCACCACCCTCTGTCAAGGCACCTACCCCTCTCCTCTTGCCTAGTTCAGTGGTTAGGGAACTCACCTGAGATAAATAACTTCTCCTCCACTGAATATTACTCCGTTACACCCAACCTTCCATATATTAAGGCTCCCAGAGTGGCATAAGTCTGCCTGCAGCTGCAGAATGGTGCCTAAGTCAAGAGGCGGGAGGTATTTGTCGTAGGGACTATGGTAGCTGTACCTGCTGCGATGCAGGGCTTGATGGATTCAGCTACCAGACACAGATGCCCAAAATATGAAAAATGCAAATAACAAAAGAAGGTTTACTTTTTATTGAAAATGTAAAAATCATGTGAATCATGTACAATATTTTCTCATAAGGAAAATTTTAGCTGTTTCATAACGTTTCACAAAACTGTAAAACATTTCATTTCTATAAAGACTTTTTCATAAAACAAAGATTAAAGTAGTATTACAAAGCTATTTTCTAAATCATCAACAGAGAACTGAAAATGTTTAACAGATTAATTCATACAAGTGGCAGGAGGAAGGACTCTTCCATTTGTAAATCTGCAAGAGGACACACAAAGGTATAGAGGGGCATGGGTTTTTTGTTTCAAAACGTTCAAAATCAAGTGACATGTTAAAAGAGTACAGACGTGGATTCATGGGATGGTACAAGTTCTAGGACTGCATTTCTCTACACTACCTCAAACAGTGCAACAGTGATTCAGTGTAAATCTCTACAGTGTTTCATTGATTCAATACTTGTGTTCAAGTACGTGTCCATGAGAATGATCAAAATCCCTACTTAGCTATTTTAATTTTCTTGTTTATAATACGTTATAAGTTACAGTAGATTATCCCCTTCAGTATGTTTCTAAATCAAATGAACTAATTTCACAATACATTCTGTAATAAGCTGTTCAATAATGTTAGCTTACTCACCTCAACATCTGTTGCAAAATACACAAGATCATTCTGACTCTGAATGCCAAAAATGTAATAAAATTAAAAAGGGCTTTATTTCCATATACAACAAAACTATTCAGCTAAATTAAAATAAATTCAAGATAACATGACCTTTTTTTTGGCAACAGAGAGATGACCCTACTGAAAATAAACATTTAAAATACTAGTTACTATTTTTTAAAAATTCTGATAAATGTATCCAAAATTGTTCATATAAAAATTAATTATGAAAACGTCAGAGGATAAAACAAGTTGGCTGTCTAACCTCAACAATTAAGGATGTATGGCAGGCAAAAATAAATTAATTTGATTAAATTATATGTGATCTGATAATATTTGGTCTGAAGAAGCGTGCGTGTGTGTGTGTGTGTACGTGTGTGTGTGTGTTTATAAATAATAAGATTGCAAAGAGCTGAGAGCCAGCCAGCCTGACAGAGGTCAACTCTTTTGTTGCATTTTTTGCGCATAAAAGTCCCTGCACGTCTCACAGCACCGCTGATACCACCTCATGTCTTGACAGAGGTTCTTCTCTCTTATCACCCTGCAGTACACAGGCCACTGGTCTCCCAGGCACTTGAATGTTAAAGCAGCTGTGAAACAACAACAACAAAAAAATCAAATATACATTACTGTTACATTTATTAGTGGAGAATCAGGTAGCAAAGGTGACAAGGACACCAGAAGTCTATCTGGGGAAGGGAAAGGAGAATCTTTTGTAGACATTCAACAAAAGAAAGTAAAAAAAAATCCTCCTGCTGTCAACATTTTTCAACATTAAAATTTTTTAAGGCCAGCTTAATTTATAAATTGGATTAAGTTGCATTGAAACTAATTGGTTTAATGTCATGCAGCTGTCTCCTCATGAGAGAGTGAAGCCCATCTTTCTGCCCTATACAGAGGTGGGCTGGGGCTGGGGCCAGGGCTACATGGGGGCTGCAGAGCCAGTTCCAGCAAAGCCGCACAACGTAGCAGCTCCAGTGGAAAGTGCCCTCAGTCCGAGATGGAAGTTACCACTGGAAAAACAGGAAGCCTCAGCTTGATTAACACTGGAATGGGGTTCTCAGTGACACCTATAAGGGGATTTTTTTTTTATCAGAGGCAGGTAGGGAAATGTAGGAAATAGAGCATGGAGACTGCTGCTGGTTTTCTGATCAGCTTTTGCTCAAGAAATCAAGACTTTGTGCCATGTTGTCAATGAATGGAAATTGGACAAAACCATATGATGTCTTACATCCTCTTTCTTTGTAAGTGAACTAATATACTAGACCTTTAGTTTTGCCTGGCTTCTTTGTTCAAAGGAACAGAAACATATTGTCTTGCTAGCTTGAACGCTCCAGATGCCACACTATGAGGCACTCTTACAAGGTCTGAAGACAGCAAGTCCCATAGTACATTTTGTAATGCAAATCCATTTTATCTAGAAAAATCAAACTTACACTATGGAATCAGTGACAGTTGATATCTTTGCAAATATACTTGTCCAGGCCCAATTATCACATTTTGTGTTTCTCAAATGCACAAATGCTGTACATTTCTTACCTTTCGGTACATTTATTTCTGTACATTTCTTACCTTACCTCTCCTCTCCAAGTACATTCAAAATGTTGTTTTTTTTTTTTTTTAAATTGTCTTCCAATACACTGGTCTGACTGCATCACCCTTTTTTTAATCACTCCAATGGGTCTTCCCTCCTCCATGTCAAAGTCAGGCTATTAATCCTTACCTTCACATCTTCTATGTCTTATCTTCACCCAGTTATTCAGGTTGCTCTATTAGTAGTCTGTTGCTGCTTTCTAACTGGGGGAATCCCTGACTACCAAATTCTTCCTCACAAACCTTCTAAAATGACAAGGACATCACACTAGCCTGAAAAGCCGCTGTTTGGTTTACTCTACCTCCTCCCACAGTTGTTATAACTGTGAGGTTCTTTCTAGCAGTCATAAACATTCAGATGCAGAAGCCTGACTTCTGTTGTACGTCTTTTGTACAAAACAGGCATATTTGCATGTGTGTTGTCTTTTTTCTTGTGAAGCCATCTGTTAATCAACCCACCTGTTTCGCTTATGAAAACCTCTTACAGTGCTTATCATGGACCCTGGTACCAAATTTGCACACTCAGTTATTCAAGCTGTAGCACATACATGGAATTAATATGGGAAAACAGTGAAAAATAGGGCACAAGAAACAGACATCATCCAAAAATCATCAGAAACACTGAATTGAAAAAAAAGTCAATCTCACAGAAGATTTGAGTTACTCTCCTTTTTTAATAGAAGGGAAAAAGAAACTGAGAGCATATTTATAAAAGAGTAGAGATGGTGCAATCTACATCAGCTTCCACTAGCCCTCCCCCCAAATCCAGAGGATCTATACTGCATAATAGAAATGGAACTGAAGGCTGAAATGATCAATATATTCAAGAGAAGCATTGCATTATGTATTTTGGAGATATTAATGTCTCTACCAAACCAGATTCTGACTTCTGCTGTAGATTACTAACATCAGTGCTACGTAATCCATTCTATGAGGACAACATAGCCCAATCTTTTTTTGTGCACTTCACATTCAGTCAAATTTTAATGAATCTGATGCTGTATTTTTTCTGTGAAACTTCTGTGATTCACTTTACTCTGTGACACAAAGCTGCTTATACCTCACCAGAGGGAGAGCGTCAGTGATGGAGTGATGGCCTCTTGCTTCTGAGAGATCAGTAGAACAAAGAAAGATAAAAGTACGAAGGCCAATTTTACAATGGTGAAATAGCAGAGGAGAGGGCCATAAGCAACAGCTGCCATCTCATCCAGCAAACTGAAACAATGACTACTACACAGAAATGTTCCAGGGTTAAAAACTTCAAAGAGAAATACCCTTCACTGACTTAAAGGAAGGATTACATACAGCCTGAAATGTTAGACTTGCTTTCCATGCAGGAGTAATCTATTTGACAGGAAGGTTTATCTTAACAAGGGGTCTGGAAAATCATCTGGAAAGGGTATGCCGTCTTACAGCAAGCCTTTGAATACTCCCCAGTCATGCTCAAGAAGCAGATGAACAATTTGGGGAGCTAATGGTAAGACCATCATCAACAACCCACTAAGAAATAACAATTAACAGAATTAACAGTTCTGTGGTTATGCAGTAACATAATTTCTCTAAGACCAACAGACACCTAAGTTCCTCCAGAAACAGCAAATCTCTTCGTGTTAGTAATTTTCCTTCACACGTTCTAATCCATCAGGCATAGATTGTAGACATCTGAACTAAAGACAAGTGGAAAGAGCTATTTGTATTTGAGGAACAAATAAGGGCCTCCTTGATCTCACAAATATCATGAGAACGTAGTTTGCAGAGCTTTTAAGAGAAAACAAGGTATTTTCTTACTTTAGAAATGTTTGATAAAATTGAGTGGACAAATATATGTAAACATACATAATATGTTTATAATGTCTCTAAAAGAAACATTTTTCATCTTGGATGTGTTGTGTCCATAATATCATACAGTTCCATAATATGGTCCTTCCTGGGATAGCAAAACCCTTCACCATTCTGAGATACAGTCTCTGATACACATTGGAAAAGTGAGGCAGAGAGATGAGTCTCTGCATAGAATTTACATCTCCTGAGTCCTAGCTCTCTCTTTTTAAACTGAGATCGTCATTACTCTATGGAGAGAAAGAACTAAAAAGAGATTTCCAGTGGGAACATGTCATTTTGACTACTTACCTAACCTGGGTGATGTTATTGTGTTAACATTAATTTTCTCATTGCAGGGGTGGAGATGACAGGGTCTGTAGGCTGCAGGCTTTTCTGAGGAAAAGCATTCATTGCCGTGCCTTCCTGTGATCTTGTGCATGCACTGGATGACTCGGGACTGCATCCCTTTGCCACAGGTGATGGAGCACTGGAACACACAGAAGACACACATTCATTTGGAAGGTATTTTTGCCTGTAAACATGAAGGTCAAATGCCAGTCCAGGCAAAGTCAGTGGCTGCTCCTTCAGTTGTCAGCATTCCAAGACTTCTGCCTTCCATTCTGTTAGCTAAATGAAAATCAATTTAAAAAGCACAAATAAATTGGCAATATTTATTGAAGGACTGATTCCAGCATCCTGTTGCTATCAAGGTCCATTTTGTGAAGCCTGTGATGAAACTGAAACGCAGCAATGTGCCTGAAGGGAGCAAGGGCTGTTCCCCTGTATCTGTAGCCTAATTTACTCTTACTAGAGGTGAAAGTGATGGAACAAAAGAAAATGCTCACAGACACTGACAGAGAGAAGCATTTTTAATTAAGCCATTACTCCTGCCAGTACAAAGTGCTTTTTCTACTGAGCAGAGTGTATGCCTCCTGTCTTTGCATCATATTGGCATGTTTTCATGTGTGTCCCACAAATGAAACACACAACCTGAGACACGCTGCGTGGCCTTTAATCAACCTTCCCATCTTGTTGCCACAGAGAATGGGGTGACAAAATAAAACAGCTGAGCACTGTAACAACGGTAACATTCTACTTCTATCACAGTAACATAATATGTTAGAATGAAAACTTGGGCAGTGCCCTACAGATGCATACAAAACCTATTGCAAACCAACAAAATACATGCTTTCCCCTTTGCTGACTTTTTGTGAACAAAATTTCACAGGGCATGAATTATTTTTCTGCCCATTGACATATGTTCTATTGCTTTAACTAAAAATTCATTCAAAGAATTATATATTGCAATTTGCTCCTACCTGCTAATAATTTTGGCTCAAGTACCCACAAATTTCATTAAGTTTCCAATAAGTTTACTATAGAGGATATCTTCAAATATTAAATCAATTTCTTGCAATTAATGATATGAGCACTGGCTGAAAATTGATGCCACTACCATCCACAAAATCCTGAAATTATTTTTCTTCTAAAAAACCTTAATTGCATAAATATTCAGAACACATTTCCTCGGGAGGCTTCAAGAAGCAGCTGAAAAAATATTGAAATGAGAGAAAAAGACAAGGAGAGGGCGCTATAACAAAAGAGGTTTCCCAACCGTCCTGTCTCAAGATGGAGATGTATAGTTTTCTGAAAAGAAAGAATAAATTTTTAGTGTAGGAAACACTAAAGGGGTTTTTACCCTTTAGTTTTGTTATCTATGTGTTTTTGAGTGACATTTTAAACACTGGTACTTGGAGGAAAGATTTTCACATGCCAAATGGGAAGTAGAGGGCTTCCACCCAAAGATGTACATCAAGAGAAGTGAGACTCCTGTCTTTTGGACTCATGAGACTCCAAGAGAGGTACAAGAGACTAGGATATACACTTGAAGAGTGTTTTCACAAGGGACTGAACAAGGTCCAAAGCACACTTCAACTTGTAACCACATGAAATCAAACACTGGCATAAAGGCAGCAAGTGGACTTGATTTTGCTACTGTTTTCAGTGATGTATATCAGGAGAAACTCCATGAAGTCAATAAAGAACTATAATTTCTTGCAAAGTTAATCAGATACAGCTTGCATGAGCCAAGGCATGCAAAGACTTTCAATTATGAATACATAATTTTCTATTCAATAGCAACCACAGCTTAACATATGAACAAATATGCTGTTTACAGGAGGGAATCCAGCTAGTACCGAAGTCTTTTCAAAGTAGAAGTCTGTCATCAACTTTGAATTTAGTATACTGCTTTTAAATTGCATGAGAAAAGGCCTCTCAACAGAATTCCTTTTCCTGAATTCTCTGCCTTTTCCCTGTGCAGCTAAAAATAATATGACTTCCTATAATGGCCAACATTATGTACATGGCAAACATGTATGTAAACACATATACATACCCAAATTTAATCACCAATAGCAGCCAGAACATCGCTCTTAATCTTGCCAAAATTCCAGCCACTTCTTGGATTCCTCTCTCCATAATTTCAGAGAGGTTTCTCTTTGGAATATTTTAATGGAATAGCAAGTGAGGCAATGGAATAGCAAAACTAAAAAAAAAAACAAACCCAACAACACAAAAACCCCCAAAACCTGAGAATGAAGGAAAGATGAAGACAATCTTTAAAGATTATCACAATGATCTTAATTTAGAGTAATTTTGCATACAGTATTGTATTTTTTTCCCTTTAGTAAAACACTTGCATGTTTATTAACCAAAGCTAGACTATGTGTGATCTTGTAGTATGTATGTATCTTCTTTTATCACCTACAGGACAAGTAGGTGGATCTGGTACATAAGATCTCCTAAAAATAATTTATCTGCCCTTAACCTTTGGTTATCCTAAAACGAGTAGGTGCAACCTAGCCATCTGGAGTAATGGAGGGGAGAATGGGATTTGAAAACACTAGACTTCTGCTGACAAAATGGGCTCCAATGGTTTATCTACTAATTGATAATGCATAACAATTCATGTATGCAGGTGCCTTTGTGGAGAGCAGTCTGGCAGAAGTCATATCATCTTTATATCAAATGAGCTCTGATCTGAAAGCTTCTCATGACTGTAACTGAGACAATATGCAACAGGCAGACTCAGCTAATGAGTGTTTAGGCCCCGAGTTTCTATGCAGAATTTGGAAAGATTTTGGCATTAAAATCTTAATTGGTGAATTAACATCCCTTTAATGACTGAGCTGCCACTGGCCTTTGTGAGGTATTTCAAAGACCACTATGAAGCATTACAATGTAGTTTTCTATCCAAAGATGCATACATCTTGCAAACAATTAACTTTAGTCTTGCATGACCTACTTATTAACATCACCACTTTAGAGGAAGAAATTGACACTAAAGGATGATAAAATAAAATGTCTCAGTCCATATAGGAAATACGTGGCAAAGCAGGAAACAAAATAAGAAATTTGCCTTCTGTTTTCTTTTCACAGAAATTTACTAGTTTTTAACTTTGTCTTTCTTCTTATTTTATAAAACTGAGAACTTATTATTAAATCTTGTAAGATGTTTGGGGAAAACTGTGCAGAGGCAGGGCTACCACACTGATTTGCAATCTGAAACTTTCAAAGCCAGCCTGATCAGTTTACAACTAAAGAGAGGTTTTTCCAAACCACTAGTGTTTTAAAATCAACTAGGGATCTGATAGTCAAGCTGTGCTCGTCCCTGTTCACACATCATCATCATCATCAGTGTCTGACTTCAGAATTAAGAATCCTACTGATTGGAAGCCAGAAAAAAAAATATCTTTTTACCGTATCTATATTATCTCACATTGAAAGTAGTATGAAATAGTATGAAATAAGGACAACTCACTTCAGGTATGGCATTTAGCAGTGCATTTGCTAGCTACACAAACAGTAAGATTTCTGTTTGTCTCCATGAAGTGGTCTTAAACCTGAATTTGTGCTGCATACACACCAGCCAGCTGCTGGCATAACTGAGAGTAGCCACTGAATATTGGAGGATGAAAGGCATCCATAATATTTTTCTTTTTCACTCTGTAAAGGTACGGACTTGGTCCAATTTCACTAGGAGACACCTCGACTTCTGCAAACCAGCTAGATGCAACTCAGAGCAACAGCTCTGACCCTCATTTTGATACTCATTTTACTGCGTATGCATGTGTGCATTCTAGCTGAAGCAGACTCTTCCAAAACTGTCTCCTAAGCTTGCCTCACTTCTGGATTTCTCTCACTGAAAATATTCAACCTGAGGCAAATACCTCTCACTAGATGTGCAGCTGTCACATTTTAGGTAGCACTTGTGGCATGTAGCTAGAGCTGCATAGCTTCTGTATACTTCTGGAATTTCAATGTTTAAAACCATAACAAAGTTTCAACTTACAGCAAACAAAAATACTTTCACTTTTACATATTAAGCAGTGAATTTAATCAGAAAGCAATCTATCTGTCAAAACTGCTTGTATTTTCCATGATTTTATCTATAAATATATATATTAATATAGAGCTTACGTATATAAAATTTACAGAAAATGCCCACTCCAAACCAATCTGTAGCAACGTGCATCAATTCAGCAGATCTCAGATTAATTTCAACCCACAGCTTTTATTACTAGTGAATGAAGAATACTTTTCTATAGCTCTTCTTCCCACCCCCTCCACCTCCCTCATGTCTCTCTGGCACATGCTACACTTTATTTTTGTGGTGGTTAATCACATTTTACTTTTGACTGTTCAGATGACCTATGCTTTAAGGCCATGTAACTGATTAGCAAAAATTCCCATAGGACAACTGCGTTTGTAGGTTTAGGCTAAATGTTCTAATACGCAGCCAGAGGTTTTTTTATGTGGCTGTTAATCTATGCATTTTGGACACAGTCCTAAAGGTACTGTAAAACCGTTCAAGCAGCAAGACATGTAAAACATTCCTGTTAAAGATTACAAAAAATTCCTGGATAAATATAGTTAACAGCTATTTTTTTTTGCAAGTTTTTCTTTCTTTCAAATAAAATCGACCCACCCTGTTTGAATTTTGTCCTACTTTTGAACTTCTTTTAGACATAATTTCAAGGACAGAAACCTAGGCGTTAAATATAACAATCCTTACACTTGGCATGCACACCCGTTACCCAAGATTCCTTCTTTCTGTTCCCTGCCAAAGATATATATTCTGGAGAGAATACATATTCCCAAGGCCAACAGCTAAGGAAGGTGCTGTAATGCTTTAGCTGCTTCCAGCTGGCCTTCATAAGAAGTAGGAATTCCTAAATTAAGGGAAAAATTGTCACTGGCAGACAGTAACGGTCAAAATGCATCTTTCTGCCAAGACAACAGGCAATCACTGCAGAGGCTGATACAATCCACAATGAAAAATCCAATCTGTGACAATATTAACAGAATTGACTTGGACAATCTATTTTCAAGAATAAATGGATTGTTCAATAAAAGGTTTTTACAAGTCTAAGTAGCATTCAAAGTGGAGAGCGATGTACTCATAAGGAAACTCAGTGATGATTTCTACTGGAAATTATTAGCAGAGCATTCCTAATCATTTATGTATAGGTTCATCAGTTCCAGCATTTAAGCGGTTTCAAGCTTTTCATAAAGTGAGTGTGAAACAAGGATAGCAAGCAATCAGACTTTAGCAACAGGATTCATATTTGCTGATGTGCTTGCAATCTTTTCATATATCCTGTATTTTTATGAAGTTTGCCTTTGAAGGCAGGTAGTAGATAAAGTGGTGCATTTGTCTTCAACAAAGACTTTATACTGAGTTTAGCAATATTCTTAAAGCTTACTAAATAAAGCAAATAACCTGCAGTTTATTTAAGAACTTTTTTAATTTTTTTATAAAGGCATTTGTGAATAGTGTAACTAATACAAAAAGAGGGACTAATGGATCCAAACATAAGATGGAGTCTGAGTTCTCCCATGCATCATTTCCAGGAAGGTCTTACTGCCTCTCTCATTTCTGACACACCCAACACCTCGGTATGTGAATGCCAAATTTAAAATTCAGAACTTGTGCTAAGTTTAGCTGAAAAAATTCTGCTGTTGGTCTCTCCTAAGTTTAGCAAGTTTGAGTTGTCCTTATTTATTTTATTTTTCTTTTCTCCTTTTTTTTTCTTCTTTCCCTGCCCCCCCCCATTTTTCTTTCTAGCTCTTCTTTCTGCAGTAATAATTAGTACTGGATAACTGTTCAAAAGAGATAAGATTTTAAAGTAAGATAGACAGAGCCCCAGCTCACCTTTGATAAGTTGGGCTAGACACAGGGTTCCTATGGAGGAAACCCTCATCACCTCATCTCAAGAATCTGGACCTTTCTTTTCTCTTTCTTTTTTTTTTTTTTTTTTTAAATCCGTGTTAGCTTCCCATGCAGAACAATGCAGTTGTTTGGTGGACGATGCGAAATTGCCTTTGGTAATAAGACAGGAAGCAACTGAAAGTTTACAAGTAAAATTTGGTTGAGGAAAACCACGTAGAAGTTGGTGTAATATGACTATTAATGAAAACAAAAAACAAATAATTTTTTCTAGGACAGTATATAAAAATCTGTACTTGAGAATATCATTACTCATTTACTCTGAATCAATAGCGGGGTTTGATAGGCTTCAATCTCAACAGACTCGCTGGTCTCAGCTCAGAAGTAGCAAATTCTTTGTCCATATTTGAAACCCAGGTTCAGTTCCCCAATTTCTTTCTTGGATGAAGTAATGAAACACAGTCACCCACTTCATGATTTAAAAATCTTGATTGTCCCAATGAAACTAGTTTGTTTTGTTAGGACAGCTGGACTTACTAGTTCATTTAGAAAGCTTGCTTAGAGAAGTACCGGTGGGACAAGAATGTCCTCAAGCTCAGGAAAGGCTGATGCTGCAATATACTTCTTAGAGGACTATGCAAGGAATGGGTAGAAGACCCTTGAATTTTGAAGGGAAAATTTCTTGCAAGACTAAAGAGTTTTCTAACGTGGCACAGAGGATAGATTTGGATCCCTCTGGAACCAGAAAAAGAGCAGAAGGGAAGGGTATTTTTTTCTGGTGGGTTCTTCCACCAGCTTTATACTGACTTAAAAGGCTTTATCATTAAGATTTTCCTTTCCTCCACAAACAGACATCAGATGATTGTATTATTTTCCAAAAAAATACTAAGATAAAAGTTCCTGAAAACTTGAAAGTGAAGATTAAACTTCAGCATTAAGCTGCAAAAATTCCATCTATGACAACCTGGAGTCCTGATCCATAAGAGACTGTATTACAGCCTCTCATTTCCCCCCCAAAATCAAGGAAGTTATCAGCAATTTTCTCTCATCATTAATGATCTATGTCAAAGCATGGACAAAAGCTCCAATACTAACACTGTAATAGATACAGGAAGCGATGTTTCTCTGTATGCTCCAGATGTACTTTCCTTTCACATAATTTTCCATTTTGTATTTATACTTTCCATAGATCTATATTTAATACAAAAACACATTCGAGTTTTAAGATGATTTTAAGCATACCTCCAACCGAAAAATCAGTTTTTTATTCTTATTTAGGACCTCAGACACATTGTTAAATAGTATTTGACATCAGAACACTTGTGGATTTTACAAAAAATAAGCTGGTGAATGCTGACAAATGATTAATTACACATCAGCATTCTACATAGCTGCAGTATTCTACAGTAAAAAGCAGAGATGTTCAGATTTATTGATAATATACAAATATATCTTCAGTGAACATTTTTAAAATTGCAGGGCAAGCTTGACTTTTCTATTAAAAAAAAGAGTTAGGCAATTGGTCCAAAACTAAAGTCAACTGTTTCACCACTACATTATTATCTCTTTTTTCAGGTAAAGGTGCCTGGCAAAATGTGTATCCCTGCTTAAGCTTAAATGTGATATACTCTCTAAATTGACTGAAGACCATTGCAATTTATAGATCTATAGGGCAACCATAAAATTATTTCCATGCTTCTCAGTGATGTGAAGCCTTAGCTTTTATTTTCCCAGTTCTGTAAATTTTTTTTATCCTTCATGGTTTCTAAAGGCAATACAGACACAAAGCTAAAACCAAATATTCAGCTTAATTTTTTGATAAAATAGATCTGTGATGGTTGTGATATTCTGAGATGTGGGAAGTGAAAACAAACTGTATGAGCACCATTTCTTTATGATCTTTACCCTCCTTCCAAGGAAACAAACAACTCAAGTCAACAGCACTTTTACAGAACTATGTCTTGTTTTCAATGTCTTTATGGATATTTTATCAATTCTAAAGATAATAAAGGTTTGCCTAAGGCTGTATGTTACTTTTAAAGTATGTCAGCAAAGAAACCGGAAGGAGACAATTATTTGTTAGAGCCATGTGATAAAACTGGTTGTACAGATGCAACTCATAACTCTGTAAGAGGATTCACACTTAGTGGATTAGACTCAATATTATACTGCCAACACTTTGTAAAAAATCTTTTATATGGCATACTGTATATATTACTGCCATTAGTGCTTAGTGATAAATAAGACATTATTATATCTCACACTTTCATATCTGAGATATCACTGCATGGTATTTTGGCAGCAGATTACTTTCCATTTATTAAAACTACCAAACACGCAACAAGAATCTGGAAGCATTTAGATTTGACGACCTCATAATTACCTTTATCTTTCCGATGAAACTAGTCAGAGCATGTCATTCTGGACTGATGAAAATGAAGTCTTAAAATTAATTTGAAATATTAGCCTTTGAGTATATAATTTAATGTTAGCATATATCACAATGCTGGCCTGCTGCTCTGTAGAAAACTGTCCAGGGAAAACCACAGCTTATTGGCACAAAAATGTAATTAAAGGATTATGGCATTTCTAATGAAAAGACAATTCAAAGAGCCAATTAAGGACATAAAGGAAATGTCATAGGAGGGGAAAAAAAACCTCCAAGAAACTCCTTTCTCTTCAAAATTTCTACTGTTTTATCTATTTACTTTTCAGAAATCAAAGAAACGTATGTCAAAAAGCTGTTTTGTACCACATAAAATTAAGTATTTGCCTTTAAATAGCATCATGCTATGTAGCACTCTCAAGTTTTTCCAGTAGTATTAAAAGTAAAAGAAAGAGCTCATTCCTAACAGTGGCTTTACTTCCTTTACTACCATATTTTAAATCTTGAAGATCTGAAGTGATAGCAAGTAACTCAGCTAAATGGATATAAAAGATATTAAAAAAAACCCCCACTACAAATTGAGAATTTATGAGGAAACTGAACCCTAAGGACTTTTTTTTTAGCTGAATTACCATGATCCCACATACGGGTCATTACTTTTGAAATAAAAACCTTAAAAGAGAAACAGAGAAAATTAAGTAGAAAAATAACTTACAACTATCAATAAAACTTCCATTGGTTAATTTTCTCTTCAAAATGTCTAAACACATTCTTTATTGGAAGAAAATGGATTTCCAGAAAATGATTCTAACTGCTTTATTAGTAGGAAAACCATACTGAAATGTAACACTTACATTATGTGTGATGAAGTCACCCAAAAGCATGACTGTCCTGATGGAGCTATCAGAGAGCCAGCAGATAGACAATGCTGACCTGAGTTGTTGTGATCCTTTGATAAACTTACCAAAGAATGATAATTTCTTTTGGGTGACTGTTTTATGTCAACTTTATTGAAAGTATTTGTGGCAAGATTAGATGAGGAAACTCTGGAGATTAAACATAAATCTATGAACAACAGCCTGAAACAGCACAGATAAAGCAGAAAAGTAAATCTTTCTTACGGTATTTAAAAATATGTAATATTGCCTGTAATTCTTTAAAACTGATAAATGAATAAAGTTAAGTAGCTATTCAGATTCTGTCTTGCCAGTCAGAAATCACAGACTTTAATTTGAAATAATTATTTCAAAAGAGATTTTCAAGAATTCGTTATTAATTATATTTTTAAAGTATTTTCAGCTAGTAACTAGTTACCAGCTATTAGAAAACAGTAAAAAGTGAGAATCACACAGATGAAAACAAAATAACAAAAAATAAACCACAATAAATACTTTTGTGACAAAATTAGGACTTCATAGAAGATCAAGTTTATCGCAAGAATGAACACCTGAAGCAGTATTATCCACATTAACTGCATGAAAGACAGGATAAAAAAATGCATGAAAGAAAAAAGCTTCCCAACACACAAAAATCAGTTGGATCACACAAGAGCAGAAGGATTACATAAATTCTAACAGAACCGAAGTGAACTGGCTAAATGAGTTACCGTTGGCAGATGATACAGTCAGAGATGCGGAGGAAAACATTTGGAAAGAGAGAGAGGTGATCTTAGAGATGGAGATACACCAGGCAAAAGAACACCTACTGGATGGAGTCTCAACACTGGACTGAGTAATTGAATTTTCCTGCACACATTGACAGCTTTGGAATGACTTGTCTGCTATCAGAGAAAAAATCTAAGTATTATAATGAACAGACCGACGAAATGATTTGCCCAATGTGTATCACTAAGCAAAAGCAAGAAAGAACATTAAGACAGAAATTAGAGTAATGAACATGCAGCAAAAGCCTATGCTGAAAAGATAAAAAAAGTATGTGGTTCAAAATGTCAGGGGACTGGTGTTCTCCTCCAAACTGTGGGACCAATCATGAAAAGTCAGACGAATGGCAGTGTTTTCCAGTTTGTATACTGAGATAGTCTTACGATGTAGACTCAGGTACATAATCAGTTACTGTGAAGAGACTGGAGATCCTTATGTAGAGTGGGTGTACATACACAACATATTCATTTCAGTTAGGTGAAATTCTGAGAAGGTAAAACAGAAGTTGCTGCTCTTGTTTGTCTTCTTCCCCTCTTTGCTGTCCAATGTTACTTCTAATTCCATTAGCTCCTTTCTTACTTACTTACTTGTGGTGTTATGTGATGGTATTTTTTGCACATAAATTCAGCATAGCTCCTTGGGACACTGAAATTCTGATGGTCAGTGTAGTCCCTATCTTATAAAATTTTGTTGAGAATAGTCTTTTTAGATCGAGCCTGATTGAGCAAGAATTAGTGTCAGCACAAGGGATGTCAATGTCCCTTGTCAACACTGAAGGGATGCTCAGTGTTACTACTCTTCCTCATTCAGAAGAGTACTCTAGGATACACATCCTGCTAGTTGGGCTATAAAGTTCCGCATTGTAATGGTTGTGTAGTAGAATGTTAGAGTAAAGATTTCACTGGTGAAGTACCGTTTATCTACCTGCTGAATGATGCATCAGCCTTCCAGAAGACTAATTGTTCAAAGATCCCAGCAGCCCTCAACAAAAATTGGTAGGCATTTCTGGGAAGTCCTGGATATAGGACACTGCTTCTATTCAGCAATTCCCAAGAATGTTTTCCTTTATTTAAATCCATGTTTATATGCATATGTGTGCATATGTAAGTCCCCCGCAGCAGTAATGCCTGGCCTGGCACTATAAGGCCCACAACCAGAAAAGTCTGGGAATTGGTATTTGGCCTGATCTAGACTGCACTAGAATGGCTTGGAAGACAGCGGCAGCGGCAAAGGAGGTGATGGAAAGCTGTTACTGCTATCCTCTGTGAATTCTGCCTTTGTAGCTGCGTGGCACATCTCCTGCTAAGTGTGAACTTGTCTCCTTCTCCTGGCCTTGTTTGGTCCAAGAGATCACAACGGCCAAACGTTGAAAGACAGCACTGAGCAAGCCTCAGCACAAGCAAGTGGGTTTCTGCTATCTTCTCTTTAGTAGAAACACTTAACAGTTATTCAAAAGCATACTACTTGTACTCCTAGCTCTAGTGATTATAGCTAAGGTGGGTTTTTTTACCAATTCTTGTTTTCTAATTTCTAATACAATTTTTTTCCCTTGAAGGTAATCCCCATCTCCTTTTTAAAAATAAGATTCAGTATCAAAGTTTAATGTTGCAACACAAATGTACATATATGGTTTTCTCTTTGTGAAGACATTCAGTAAATGCCATGACGCTTAACAGTTTAACCAAACTTTCTCCCTGAAGCCATACCTTCGTATTACTCAGGAAAATTTCAATGAGCCTTTCACCTAGTTGGTCCAAAAAAAAGCCATTCCAAGAACTTATCCAGTTGACAGTATCTTGTTTGACCAATCCACTTCTCATGAAAACATTTCAGCTTAATTTTTGGGAGCTGGAGCAATTAATTTTTAATGTTAAAGAATGCTTGAAAAATATTCTTACCATTCTAGACATTCAAATTTTTTACCTCATTGTGTATAGTCAAAGATGGTTTTTAAAATGACAAAAAAATTGTTATAAATTAGCATTTTGGAAATCTGATATATGCAGTTTTTGGACTCCAGATTACTGACTCTGTTCATCATAGTTTAAAAGGGCCATTAATGCTAACAGACAATATCAGCACTTTTCAGGCTGCTAAACACCCACACTGTCACTTTTCAGTGAGGCTGTAGGAGGAGTAATTTCTTTGAACACAGTAATTTGTGTCAGATCACAAAGCTCAGTGGATGCCCTGGATCTCTGAATCCAGTATACCACTAAAATATCTATCGCAGCTATCTATCCTTTTGAGCAATGCCAGATTGCCAAATCTGGCAATTCAATAAACGGCTAGACAAGCTGCCAGTACAGAAGGTAATTAGAGAATCTAAAGGGACAGTTAGTCATCAACAATAGAAAACAGCAAAATAGAGATCATGTGTACAGCATGGATACCTACAGTCTATTCAACTTAAGATAAAATGGGCTACATCATATAGTGAAAAGTTTTTTAAAATTCATGCCAACTGACACAGCAATTTCTGCTTCACTAGAAATAAAAGTCTGCTTTGATGATATAGACACATCTTTCTCACACTAGTAAGCCAGAGTCCAGTCAATCATACCGGTCAATTTTAAGGCGTGCCAAACACCGGTAAGGCAAATAGCAGCCAGACTGCTTCGCTTATAGCTATGGTTTCAGGCTGTAGGTAGAACCACAGAGAATATGGCCAGAAGGAGCACCCAGAAAATTTGTAAAGCTGCCCAAAGGTTCAAAGTCTATGACTGCATACTAATACTAACAATATTTAGTTCTGAAATATTGCTGTGCATACATGGAAGAAAATGCCATTTATTTATAAAGTTCTCAATTATCTATTTTAGCAGCATTTTTGTCATTTTACTTCTACTACCAGGGAGTAAGAAAAACCCAGCTTGTTCAGGTATATTTCAGATCTCCTCTTCTTTCAGAATTTCCTAGACTTTCTCTAACTGTTAATGTTTATGAAGGTGACTTAGAAGTCAACCTTTTCACTACTGATTTGTGTCTCTAGCATGCACCTCAGCATGCCTTCCTGAAAATCAGTCTTTAAAATCAGCACAGCCCAAAGCAATTTCATATAATTGCCGAACTCATCGATGTTACCCTTTTCTTTCTCAGGCAGGCAACAACAGTGGCTGTGTAAGTGAATCTCCTCCTTCCCCATACCACTCTTTCAGATGGCACCCTGCAGCATGCTGTACATCAGTGCAACAAGACTGTGGCTGTAGAGACCTGCTTAAGCATGGGGCTGTATTTGCCTCTGTTACATGCTGCCATCTTCCAGGCATCCTCTTCTAGCTAGGAGGGTTGGTTTTTTTTCATCTGTTCCCCTTCTTTTTGCATTATACCATCTCTTGTACTCCATGAGAAGGTCATTATGGGCACCCACTTGTTTATTTCTTGAAGTGAATGTTCAAAACAAATGTATAAAGGCTGTACCTTCTGCTTGAGACCCTCTCCTAGGATGCATAGGAAAAAAAAGAGTAGCTGTTATCAGGTAGATTTAAAATGTGTTTTTCTTTCTTTTCCTTTTCATTATCTGTTTGATTATATAGTTCTCCCCCTACCATGTCACTTGTCAGATAAGACTGCAAGCATCTTTCAGCAGGAACTGTAAGCTTCTTCTGTTCTTGTTTGCTCTGGCTTTGTTTTTCTATGGGGCCTAGCAAGGCTCAATCCTGATGGGAACTATTGATGTACCACAACTTAATTTTTTTCTAATATAACTCCACTTACAGATAATGCAATTCAAGAGACAACACAACATCTGCCCATAATTACCTTTTGATTCCAGTTTGGCATTCCCCAAAAATTTGCTTAGCCTAAAGAGGCTTGTAGCAGAAAATCAGCAAAGATGTCCCAGTAGATCTAAGTGTGATAAAGATACCAGAATTTCCCGTTTATGTGTGATACTGTGTGTGTGCAAAATGGGTAATGTCTACTTTTAAAATCCTTTCCGGTTTTATCAGTGCTTTTGCCTGTTATTCAGGATGATCATGTTCTGTTTTTCTAGAAACTAACATGACATTACATTTATTTCAGGCAAAATGCTACAGTACATTGATCTATAAAAAAATCCTTTACCTGAAACAAATGTTGTTAATATTACAGGATCGGTTAGAAACGTACAAAAAACTCTCCACTCTCGTTTCATTATATTGACATGTTCCATATGATTTGCTCATACTTAAATTCTGAAACAAAGACATACCTCATTTGCTGGAAACTAACTGTATAATTAAGTCAATATAAAAGTTGCTAACATGATGCCAGTATTATTTTGACTTCTATTATTTCACAAAAGTCACATAATTTCTTTGTCCATAAATCTATTAATAGTGTCATATTTTGACTCATGGCCAGCACTGTTCTGTTCCTGGAATCCAAAAGAGCTAACAATTTTGGATGGGGATCCAAAGAATAAAACCAAGGTTAATTACCTTGTCAGTAAAGCTGTAACATTAATATTATCTAAATTGTATTTTTTTTAATTGAAGGAGACGAAATCAGTTGAGTCTATTTGCAATGGACATTTAGGGGTTATTTAAGCGCACAGTTTAAAGGTTGAATGTCCCATGTTGTTGAATAGTTGGCGAAAAAAGAATTTTCTTTTTTCTCCTGTCTCCATTTTCACATGTTCTTTGATTGGGACAGAAGAGAAGCAATCCTCATCACTCACAGCTGCTTTCTGTACCACTCAGTTGGGAGATCTCTCTCTGACCTGTTGGGTTCACTCTGTCTCACCCCAACAGCTGGAGACTTGACTTCCCCACCGATGCACACGCACACACACACACACTTTCTAGACAGCACTGCATGTACTGGCTTAAATAAATAATTTGGAATAGGCCACTAATTCTGGGACTCATTGGTGTGAAAACCAAGCAGTTGCTTCAGATGTTCTTTCAGACTCACTGGAAAAAATTTAACAGATTAACCATTGTTCTCCATTTTTGCTTCTTCAGGCTTTAGACAAAGTGAACTCCATCCCAATCACTGGGACCATTATCCCAGATGTTGTTATTTGACTTTTCTGCATCTCTGATCTAACACATAGATACAATTTAGAAATTCTGCTCCTGCTGGTTCTTTAATTTCTACTAAATGCATCCTCTTTCCAGCTTCCATAGCCAAATGTCTTTTTAGAACTTATACCATATTATCTTTTCTGGTCTCCTATACGCATATACTTCAAATTTCTTCATCTTACAAACGGCTGTTCCTAAATTCTACTCCGTTGCCCAGTGTTTTGATCCTATTATCCCCTGCTGAATCTCTCCAAAAGTTTCTGATATAATATCATATCAACCCTAAGCTTTTAATAAGTATTTTCAAAACCCACTCTCCAAATTATTCTCCCTTCCAAAATTCATCCTGCCTCTCATGCTTCATTTATTCCACCAATGTTCTGAAGATTCTAGATAATAGCAAATAAACCCCCCCCAAAAACAAACAAACATAGCTTCCTACATGAAGTACCCTAGACCTGCCCTTCGAGCATGCTATGCTGTTGACATTCAAGTCTTTTTTTGGAGAATAACTTCTATAATGATGTGAACTTCTCTAGTAAGCCAGGTAGATGTGTAAACATGCAGTTCATATGCATTTCAACTCTCCCCTGCCTACATGTTTATCTTTAGATGATGAATTCCTCTGAGCGTGACCCTGTCCTCATATAGCCTTGAAATGGGTGGCAATGGGCAGCTAGTAAGACTGAGCTACACCTTACTCTAACTGGTGCTATACTAGCTATGAGCTTTCCTCATCTGAAGGTAACTTTTGCATTGTTAAGTATGGTATTCCAAGGATGGCATTCACTGGGAAAAGACAATGTAATTGGTAATGTTGCTAGGTGCTGGCTCCAGAAGCTCAGTTTGAGCCTTTATTCTTTACTTTCTCATCATACTCATTTTCCTCATGAGGGCATGCACAGGGCCCAACTGATGTTAAGAACAGCCCAACTGATGTTAGCATATCGAGCCACCTTGCTGACTTAAGAGCTATTATGGAATTTAATGCTGCACACAGGCCAGGTTATACAGCATACTTTTAAATTAAGTCAGAGTTTTAGAAGGATTGATGTGTTAATTGACCTACTGGAGCTTGCAATTTTGGTCAAATTTTCTTTGATCTTGGTATTATTGTTAAAACATTGAGCAGAAGAATTATTTGATCTCTGTGTGACTGTACCTCTAAAACAAATTAACTCTATTACAGCTCTACTATGATTATTAATAGTGTTATCTTTTCAGTAATAGTGCAATTTAAGCTTCATTTAAAATTATGCCTTAGGAGATCAAGGGGAGCAGCAAAGCCAGTAAGGATCACATTAAGCCTCGTTTCAATGTGTAAGAAGTGTAATTTAAATTTTTCAAGCCAAGTCTTGGCATTAGCTTGGGGGAACTTGGCTCTGCTCAAAGGAACAGCCTTCTGTCAATGTCAAGAACAACCCTAAAGAGTAAAAATAGTGAACACAGAAGGCTGTACTGAACCTCTGAGTTAGAAACAAACAGTGAGCAAAGATTAACATTTATCTGAGCTTTCCGTTTGTTTCCCCCATTGCAGACTTGTATTCCCCATTTCCCCCATGGCGTACATTAAGATGTATGCCATGACTTCATGTTGCTATGTACTCTACCAATGGAACAGAATAGTAACAGGGAAAAAAAAAAGGAAATCCAAGTATAATTTAAATTGAACTCATGTCTCTGTAGAGAAATTAAAGTACCTATTTTTTGGTATAAATCTTGGAAAATCTCAGCTGCGTAAGTCACAGTCAGGCTGTATGTTCAAAAGGTTTTGTCAATTCCATATAAAATATTTCCTCATCTCCTAATTTTGAAGTTTAAAGTACACTTTAGGTGACAGCGTTACAGCTTTCACTGTAGGAGGAAAGCAGAACATACAAGATGTCAGTAAATTTTAAACAGGAAGAAGCAAGTTCTTGTACATTCATCTATGACATGGACGTTTGTGAAAAGTACTGAATTAGAGAATAAAGTTCTTCTTTTTTCCAGAGGGCACTAGGAACACAGTGTAACTGTCTGAGCATCCCCACATAGCCTCAACAACCCTGATTTGAATGACTGCTTCAACTAAGAAAGCAGATGGTCATTTCTCCATAGTCTACTCCCTGCTGGTGCTAGTGCTAAATGATTGCAGGTTTTTACTGCAGTTCTGTGGTATGGAAATGCAAATACTAACTTTATTGCCAAACACATCTTCTTGCAAAAGCAACCCTGCTACTGAAGGTTAGTTCCTTCTGTTGTTTAAAAAATTAATGGTTATACCACTTTGTGCTTTTGAAGTAGCTAAGGTAGGGGGGTTATCTTCTAGTTTTTGTGAGGCTGTTCCAAAATATTTCCAAATATTTTAAATGATCACCACTAAAAAAAAAATCATTTGACACTATCCTTTATCCTTTAAACGTGAAAAAAGTAAAGAAAAGGGAATAAATAGTAATATGATAGTGACAATTCGTACCCCATCGTCATAAAATGGGAGCTCCCAAGCAGAATTCTATGAAACACTAGTTGCCCACAGAGTACTTGCAGCTAATTCTTGGAAGGCTGGCTAGTCATACACTGCTGGCTTTAGTCCTTGTTTCCAGCTGTTACATCACATGAAAGACAACTAAAAATACATTAAATACTTCTCCATACAAGCAAGTTAAAAACTGGTGCAATAATGTTAGGCACTGAAAGTAGAAGTGTTGTGTGCAAAGTTATGAACAGAAGCAAGAAAAAAAACAACATTACAATCTCTCTGCTAAAGTGTGGTCTGTGATATGGCAAGAGAAAACCTTGACTTTTAAGGTTCAATTTCAGTATTTCAGCATGTGTTGATATTCTAAAGTGTATCAGATGTTCAAGGTCCCAGTCCAATAACACACTCAATCACAGATCTAATCAATATTTTCTGTTACAGTTTGGCCTATGCTTATGTACCTCACTGAAATCAAAACCCATAAGCCAAGGAAATAATGTACCGACAGCTACGTCAAGTGTTCAGAATAGACAGTAATAGATGCTTCCCAGACATTAAATGGTCTATGTGGAAATTTAATAGGCTAAAGGTGATTCCTTACAAGGCTGGAGGGTGTAACTTATTGGAAACACAAATTAATAAAATGTGCAAACACAAATTAATGAAATGTGCAAACTGTGAGGCTGGAGTGAGCTGCAGTGAAGGAAAAGAATTATAATTGTTTACAATTGGATAACATATAAGTGGCAAAAAATGTGGATAACATATAAGTGGCCCTGCTTGGGAAAAGGGGCAGGGGGGACATCCAGTAGGATGGCCAAAGCGAAGTATTCTAAATGTTTAGTAATGGAAATTAAGTTATCTTCTCAGAACCATTCTGTTAAGAAATCCTTGAAAAAGATCCCATATCACCATGAGAAATGCATGACAGAATCAGGACAGAGAACAATGAACATTAGGTCCCTGGCAGCCTATAATGGAGGTGGAAGGGGCAAAGAAATACAATAGAGCATCTCACAGAAGTGTGTGTAATGCAGAGCCAATTGATAGCCTCTACTCTGCAATCCAGGGACAATCAGAAAGCTCTTGCTGTGAGCCAAACACAGTACCCCATGCATATGACACCTTGTCTCAGTAACATATCAAGCCAGAAGCAGGTGAGAAAATAAGTCAAACTAAAAATAAGCCAAGACTACTTCAAGACAAATGCTACTTCATGTAATAAAATGTCATTACTATTCTCAAACAGGTCTGAAAATGGAATAATCCTGATAGGTGTCTTCTCAAACAGAAATGCCTGACTCTGTCCAGTGCACTTCAGTTTCTGAGTTGTTTGCCTGCCTACTGACAACAGGAAATTTATATCACATTTGAATGATACTGAAGATTCACCTCACGCTTTCTTCATATTTCTAATTTTATTTATACTGTTGTCTCAGTGTGACTACATGTTTTGGGTTTGTTTTTTTTTTTTGTAGCCTTGTTCCCTCAGCTGGGAGACTCCTACACTTCTGATAAAAGCAATTCTTACAAAGAACTCAGCTTGCAAAATGTATTATGCTGTGGAACACTAGTATCAAGGATGCCTCACCTTAGACCAGTCTCCCATTCTCCAGACATAGCATTTGGAATAGTCCTCACAGTCCTCTGCTTCTTTAGGTCTTGTGGACAAAACACATTTCTTGCGGGGATTGGTGCACCTCACAGTCCGATGCCGTACTCCCTTACCACACTTTACAGAGCACTGTTGAAAAAAGATGTTTTTCAGGTTTCTACAAAAGTCACAGTCACCCCATGTTATCTATTTCTAATTACCTCTGCCAGGCTAACATAAATATTTCAAGACTTCAGTAATTTTGTGACTTCCAATCTTCAATTGCATAGACACTGGGTTTGTTAAAAACTAACAAATGAACAAAAATTCCTTATGGGGCAGAATGATAATGGTTGCATTTTCAGCTAAAAATATTTAATTAGATCAAAAATTATTTGCTGCAGGAAAAACTAGGCTTTTGGATAAGGAAACATCTGAAAAGTTATGATGAAGTGAATGCAAAATGTTGTACTGAAATTATTAGGCAATCTTTGTTCTACGAAGGAAAGGAAATGTAATGAAACAAAATCTAAATAATGTTCATAAGAATAAGATATGAAGCAACTTCAGAAAAACTCTACTAGTGTCTAATAGACCTTTTTTTGGAGGGAAAAAAGTTAAAACGGAAAAGTCAATATTCTAAAACTATGCAAGAATCTAGACTGAATTTGAAAATTTGAAGTCATATATACAGCATGTGAAAACTCTCTTTGAGTTGCACAGAAGGTCTTAATCTATGTTTTTTTCCATCATTCCCACTTACACTGCCAAAAATTATGCCATTTCCTTCTCAAAACATTATCATTGCTTTTGATCATCCCACTGCTTGCAGATCAAAACTCTCCTTTGCCAAGTTGATTATAACTGCAGGAAGCAGCAATGGCTAGCTTCCAGTATAACGGTGATAGTAGGAATGGCCATGGGAAACACCTCACTCTTCAAAATATATTTATTGCTTCCAACAAAAACATACTTACTTCTCATCTCTCAAGTAAAACAAACCAACTAAACAATCTGGGTTTCTTTCTTGCACCTCTGTAAGTGAACACCATTCTTCTCACAGCCAGCCCTTGCATTATAAACCTCAGTGTACCAAATCAGGAACTTCTGCTATTTACTTCTCTTATCTCTACCTTAGCATCTGCTTTTCATCTTTGAAAACATTCCCTATGTCTTAGCTCTTCCTTCCTTGGGATCAGGGGGTGCTGCTGAGCAGAAGAGCCCAAAGAAGGGACTGCACCCACATTCAGAAGCTGCTATTTGTATTTTGAACCCAGAGGGACCCACAGCACAGCTTCTGGTATGGGAGGCAATCAGAATTGCCTTGCTCTTCCAATGGAGAGAGACACTGCAAGTAACCCCTTCAGCTTGTCCAGATGGCAGTGATAACAACACCCTTCTTCCACCACAGTCAATTACTTTTAGAAGTAGTATAGCTTTTTAGAAGAAGAAGAAAGCCAAATGGACATGCACATTAAAAGATCTTAAATTAATAAAGCTTTTTGAATAATAATTATATTCTACAGCAATGCTTCAGGATGCAATGTATGTGAAATTGTGTTATTTACAAGCCCTTTTGCCCACTGCTTGTGCTGTTCTTGGAAAAGGAGGTAAGAAGAGAGAGGAAGGGAAGGAAATGTCAAGTAGCTCCCCTTATAGCCTCTCTGAAGCAGAATGGCAGCAATCATCTGCTGATCAACATCCTTGATACAAAAGTATGTCAGACATGTTACCACTCTGAACCCAAGGTCTGATAGCTGATAAATGATGGCCTTAATTTCATTTACCCCTAGTTACCCACTACTACAGTCAGGACATGCTTGATTATATGTGCTTGAAAACTGGCCAAAAGAAACTGTTCCAGGACATTAACTAGGTAAAATGTAGTAGTTCTACATGGCTAGTTTTCCTAGTCCCTGATCCTTTTGCCAAATCATTGCGTGAAAATCATTAGGCTGAGCTGTGCCACTTGCCACTGAAAAAGTCATATTCCCAGAAAATAGTAAGGCTTAAATAATCACTATGGACTATTTGTATAAATAAATGCAGCACCTCGGACCAGACTCCTGCCTCCCACACAGTCATGCAGTCCTGGCCTTCACAGCGCTGTGCAGAAGCGGGCTTTGGCCCAAGGCAATCCCTCTCCCTAGCTCTGATCAGGGTCCCATTTCTGAGCTGTTGTGTGCAGGCTACTTGTCTGTTTTGGGTCCCTTTTCCACATGTCCTTGAACATGGAGTCCATTCCGTCATCATCCATCTACATAGAAATAGAGGCAATGCAGTAACAAGAAATCAGGAAGGGAAAGGTACCATTACAACATCTTACTCTCTTGCTTACCAGTACACACACCCAAGACATACTTGCATATTTTCTGCCTCCTTTTAACTTCACTTTGTTAATGTGTTACTTATTAATCTAACATATTTTACATTAAATAAGGTGTTAATGTTCATATAATTTCATTCCCCAGCCCACTGTCCCTATGTTTTCAGAGTACTCTCCTCTCATTATAATTCCAATTAGAAAAGCTCCGACATACACACACATTTTAAAGATGACAGATCACTGATCAGCCTGTCTGTTATTCTCTATGTATATGACTGTCTATACGTCAAGTGCATGCCATGCATGTAAAGCCCAGCATTCTTTGAAAATACTTAGTTGCAAGACAGAATCACTCCTGTGTGAAAGGCTCGTTGCTCTGGAGGAAGTATAAAAGCTCAGCCTTCTTCATGTTCTTCAGGGTCAGGCCTAACTCAGGTTGCGTGGTTTAAATCCCAGCAGCAAGGAAGGCTGATCCAGTTTGGCAGGGCCCACATACCTGGAGAGCAATCGTTCTAGAACATAATTTTCCCTAAATGTTCTGCAGCTCCAGACTATGGCCATGTGCCCTGAAAAATCAAACAGTTCTGCCACTGATGCAGTACACAAGTGTATCCCAGGAGTCTTAGATTGCAAGGGAGAGTTTTTAGGAAACTGAGATTTGACAAATCTGCTCCAACCTTCCGTCACACATTTCTTGTAAGAAAATAAAACATTTAAGTAAGGTTTTTTTATTATGAGTCCAGAGACTCAATTTACAAATCACAGCCTGTCAAGATAATGCAATGGAGTTTAAGATACTTCTTCAAGTGCCAATAACAAACAACTAGTTATGCAAGTGTATGCTTTAGTTACATTTCTGTTGAAAGATAACAATATTTGTTTTGTAAGAATCACTAACACTGTATTAAAAACTGGATATATAGGTTAAGGATCATTATATCTTTCTACATTTCTCAGCACAGCATCTCTGAGTAGCAATTAGCAACATTTAAAATATTTCATTTAATGAGCTGGAAAAAGTACAGAACATTGAAAATATATAGTTGACAATGCCTCAGAAAAAGATGAGACTCTTCCATTTCCATCCATTAAGTGTATGGTGATGTTAATAAAATACAGTAAAGATCTGCTCAAGTATGCATATAATGAAACACAAATAATTCCTCTAAAGTGTAATGCCCTAGTCTGGGGAAGTCCAAACCTCAGTGGTTTGGTCTTACTTAAAATGTATCATAACTTGCATTTTATCAATTTCAGTATTTCATCCTTTGCAATAAAGCTATGTCTTCTGGTTCATTTTACATGCTTTCTTCAACAATATTTGCATTTTATTTACTTTGCATTGTTTTCTTTAAAAATACCATCTACCTCTCTTTCAGATGACTGCAGTAGATCTACCCCGTGCTTACTCCTGGGGATGCTAGCCAACTATTGCCAGCTGCTCTCCCCTCTCTTGAAAGGTGGCAGATACTTTACCCAAGTCCACACAATACTTGGGAACTTAGTCATAATTCTTAGCTGCCATTTGGAAGCAGGATGGCAAACTCTGAAATGGGTCATTGTGCCAGCCTGGACAGCCAGTGGAAGAAGCAGGCTGCCAGGGATAGCAAATAGGGTGAGCTTTGCAGGGCACAGGCCGCATGCTGCAGCAGCTGCCTCGTGGAGGGAAATTAAAAGAAAAAAAGCTCCTCCTGCTTCTTCCACCTTTCCACCATCAGAGTCCAGTACTGCCTAGTGATATACATAGACAGGGATGGAGGAGACGGAGGAGAGGAGTGGGGGAAGGCTCTTTATACTTCAAGTTGCATCAATGTAGAAAACCTGAATAACAGATTTTTATTTAATTATTTATTTACTACCTCGTGCACCCAGAGCTTACTGAGAGCTTTTAAAGGAGTGAAGCCCTGATTGAACAAAGCACTAAAATATACCATTAATTAAAAGCATGGGATTAAATCCCATGCATCTTTATATATAAATGCATCTTTATATATAAATATCTTTATATATAAACAGCATTTAAATTTCAATTTCATAGCACACATCAGTCTGTGAGAACTCTTCCTGAGGAAAGTAATGAGCTGCTTTATTGAATAAGATCTGATTTAGGCATGTGTTTAAGGGCTCCCTTTCATTAAAACTCAGGAGAAACAACAGCCAGTGTTTCCATTTTCCCTATATTTTGCATTATAACCTTTTGGATATATGTATTTACTGCATATTCATTGCCAGAGGCAGTCATCTCTCTTAGCTCTTAAGATTTTTACATCTAGATATAGCAGTTTAATTTAACCAAATCACTGTTACCTGGTCTGACATGGCTGCTCATTGCACTTGCGGATCTGTGGTTCAGGTTTTGTTAAATATTTGCACTTCTTGCTGTCCACAAGACTGATATTCTTGTTCATAATCTTTGTGCAAGAGACTGTTGTCTTTCTTTCACCTAGTAAAAAAAAAAAGGTAGGTATGTGGGGAAGCCAGGAATATGCAACTTTGTTAAAAAAGTAAGGACAAAGGTATCTTTATCAGATACAAGTATTTCATGTACAGTTTGGCTAAAAGAACTGTAAAACCTGTACAAGTGTAAAATCTCAAAAGAAAATAAAAGCTAGCAGGGAGCCCAGGACAGTTATTAAACTTTGTAGAGAACAATGTGATTTTCTAATCCAACATCTGTGCTGTCAACAGTTTTGCTGCTTTATTCCTGTAACTAGTCATAGGCCAAAACCTTAGTCTTACTGGAATAATTGTTTCTTTCTCAACCACTGAGACCCCAGCACTGAGAAAAGCTTGCAGAAAAATTACATAGAAATTATGTTTGTTCTTTAATACAGAAAATAAGGAAAGAAATGACAGGTCCTGCTTCTCCATATTGCTCAAGCTTAGTAGTTCTGCCTGGTTTAGCAGTATACTGGCAGGTGTGGCTGGCACTCAGCTAAAGGGAATCAGCACATGCAACCTTCAGTAAGGAGCATGCACTATTCCCCATGAACTAAAGAGGCCACATAACTGACCTGATCTGTAGGGTAATCATTTAGGAAGTTGGGTACTGCCTACAGAGACCTAGTGCACGTTCTGTTCAGAAACCTTGCCCTGATGGGTGTGTTGGAGCCTGGTGTCTCTCAAAGCTGGAAGCATTAGAAATCAGAATTTAACGTAATAGCTACTGCAAGCAGTAACTTGTAATTAGACTGGAGCCTAATTTTTAGAAAACTAGCAATCCTTGAATTAAAGACTTCAATTAGTAGAAAATAGGTTCATAACCATTTGTTCCTATGGTTAAGTTTTAACACTGTGTTTCTATCTGGAAGTTTACCGACAACAGGGTGCGTGCAGGAGCGGGGCAGACTTAAGCATGCAATGTCCACCAGCGGTCAGAAATGTGCCTGCGGACGGAGCAGTTAAGTTATAAATGCGCATTATGTGTGTGACCACAGCTAACATTTTACACGGTGCTCGTGTACGGGAGAGCACATGCAACTAATCTATCATATACAGCATTTGAAATGTTTGACAATTTTTTCTGTATTTACATATACATCTGTGTAGTCATATTCTCTCCACCCAAAGGAAGCTTTTCTGCAACACAGGAGGTCGCAGACCAGTTACATATATAAACATGCATAAAACCACATGGCTTCATCAATAGTTTCATCCTGACATACACTTTAAACATTTAAGCAAAACTACCAATAATTGTTATATTCTTTAATCAGATTCATCAAAATATTGATGTTAAAAATTGAAACACAAATATTTACACAACGTACAAATTGCAGCATTTTAATTTCTTTATTGCTTCATATTTAAGCCAAGAACTAAAAGAATAGTTAAAATGTAAAAAAGTAAGAAAAGTCTTTCACTTGTATTGCAGAATACTTGCAATAAAAATACCTTTTATGGAACTTTGTATTAACTCAACTATTTTAGACAATAACAAAAAATGAAGGCCAGTTACAACAGAAAAATATGATAAATAAACATTACAGTAAAACACTTAAATATTTATTTAAGCATTAATGTAGAATAAATTACTGACATACTGCATTTTAGACTTCTCCAGATGATAGGTAACCCTAGAAATATTTGGGGCAATAATGAGAGATTGTGCTAGCATTAAAATTAGTCTAAAAATACTTCAGGAAACTGTAAAAAGTATGAATACTCCAAGTGAATAGGAATGCACTATTAAGAAACAGAGGATGCTACTAGCACCACGTACAAAATACCTTCAGGGAAGAAGCTTTCTTACCAAACCACAAAGAGCATGTTTATGGAAACTACAGTAATCTGTCATGACACCAGGACTGTTCACAGAGTCAAAGGAGCTAGAACACTGTGTTCCTTATGCTGCTGTTATGATAAAGCAAAGCGTTTCCAGGCCTTCTTACGCAATAACAAGGTGCACAGCAGTTTTCAGAACTGCTGATCAGAACAACTGTGACTGTCAAGGTTGTAAGCAGGAAAGACAGGTATCAAAAATCAATACAGTATTCACAGTGTAGGTCTGACTAATTGCACAATGTATGAACAGATCTCTATAGGCTGCATTCATTAAAAACACTCTGAAGTGTTTTTTCAATGTAATTACCTATTTGAATAACCCGCTTCTAAACAGCAATTTTAAAGGATTTTGTTACAGCAGTACTGTTCATGTTCCAATATTTGTTTTCATATCTGTGTTTTGTTCTTCCAAATTCACATTTTTTATGGTTTATAAACATAAACATAGGAAAAATATCACATCAGCATGCTAATATCTGCTGTTGTAATATTTGTTCCATATGTTTCTGGATCATCCTCAACTCATGTTACTAATGTTACTCATGTACATATTTGATCTGAGATTGGGGTTCAGCTTTTCTGTAGTTGCAATGTCTTTTACAGATCATTTATCTTCAATAGTTCCAAATACAGAATGGAAGGCATATGAACTTTCTATTCTTATTCTAGCTCTTGCACTTGTATCTTTTTGGAAACTGTGTCCTGAATTTGCTTTGTTAATCTAGATTTTGTTCCTTCACTACCTCACTATCTTTTTCTACTTACTTTAATTAGTTTGAATATTTTCCTAGAGTTATCACTATTCTTTTAATATAATCAGGAAGCATGAGACTGAAATATGTCCACCATTGTATGGAATCATACAAGCCTCAATGAGGATATTATTATTAGATATACAACACTGACCATCAGAGTCTTAAATATTAATACACCACCTGTTTTCATTGAAAGATATATATACACACACACACAGTGTATATACATATATATGCATACTGTATACACACATATATGTATTGTGTATGTACATACATATTGTATATACATATACATTTTTAATATATATGGGTATGTGTGTGTTTGTACATGTTTCTTTTATTTTACCTCCTCCACATACAGCATCACAGTCCTCCCAGCCGGAATGAGTCCACATGAAAAGAGGCTCCGGTACTTTAGAGCTCTGATTCTCAGGAAGAGGATCCAGTGGGATTGTGTACTCATAGTGTAGACCATAGCTCTGGTCATGGAAGAGCAGCACCTGCAAGATACAGAGAAGGAAAACAAAGAAGACAAACTGTAGAAGACAAACTCCAAGCTGTGAGGAGATCATCTTGAAAAGCATGACAGAATGACTTAATGCTCTACAGCTATTCAATCCTCCTGATGGGTTTTGTAGAAGAAATTGAGAGTATCCAAATAAAAACAATGGGAAAAATTATTTTAATTAACATAAAGGTCGAAAAGCCCTCCATGTGAAATAAGCAAACAAAATTCACCAGAAATCTGGAGGATGATTATGTCCTGTGATTTCAGTGCTCTGAACTAGAGGAGGTCTTTCCTAGATGCATCAGATTTAAAACTATTTTAGCTACACCAGGCAATTTTTGCATTTGAAGTACTTCCTCATCATCTCTCCCTCTTTCTTTCTGGTGGCTATCAACATTTCCTCCCCTACACTGAAATGCATCAAAACTCTACTTCTTTGTGGAGAACTTGGTGATTTCAGTCCTGAAATGGCAATGCTGTGCTATAGTCAGCCAGGATAAAAACCACGTGATATTAATTTGAATCTCTCTTCTTAGAGCAAAACATCAACTTTTTATGATGTTTGTAGGAATGCTGAGACCTTCCATCTTGCCTCAACAACATAAAGATTATTCTTGGATTTAAATGCATTTTTTTAGAAGTGGGCTAACAGATCTATATATATAAGCAGGTGTATGTATATATAAAAGCAGATATATCTTACATAGATCTCATTATCTTCAGGAGCCTGGAAAAAAATATTAGTTACCACACTATATGATATGAATCAGGTAAAAGACCCCAATCCGTACTGCCATACCAGTAAATGTAAAGGTGATGTTGTGGGACCTTTGGCTGATATTTTCTCCCAGAGACCTCTCCGAACATAATGGACAGTGGTCCCAGCAATATTGAATGTTCCTGAATGCTCTATCTTCCAGTCACTATTGATTGACTGTTTTCCAGCATCTCGAAGAGCTGCAAAGTATACGAAAAAAGACCAATATAAAAGGCGTCTGTTCAGTAGTGATTTGGGCCTCCTTTCACTTCCTGTTTGGATAATTTAACAAGTAGGTGAAATCACATAACTCTCTTTGCAAAGAAAGATATTTATGGATCCTACTATACATTAACTTCAATTGGAACATGCTTCAGAAACACTTTCTGGAAGGAATGCTTGGCAAAACCATGTGTGTTCAACATTACTTTAAGTTAACATCAGTGTTTTAATGCCTAAAGAGACTGACAGGCTCCAGCATAATTCACAATTTGATCACTGAATTAATTTAAGGCAAAGGCAACCACTCTCTTCTCCTAGAGTCGTCATTTCTATAACCCATAAACACATAGGAAACAGAATTTTCACAAGACACTCTTCAAGATTTGTGGAATTAGGGTAAAACTTAAAAAAAATTCTAGTTCAGAATTGTTTCTCCTCTAATAACTACATTTGCCTTTTTCTCCACCTTAGAATGTGACAATACTACTGTCATCCTACCTAAGCATTTATTTTATACATTTTCACCACATAATTTGATGTTTCTAACAAATAGGAAAAGCTTGTTCTTTTTGGCTGAATCATTCATCTGTTGCCTAATTTATATTCAAAAGCGTCATCAAGTCAGGTAAGATATATTTCATACATTGAGAACACAGGATTTTATACTAGTTTTCTATAGTAAACAATAGATTCTTCTGTAAAGGACTTGTAATCTTATTTTATTTTACTTTATTTTATTTTATTTTGTTCAGATCAGGTCTGAAATAATCATGTGAAGTAGAATATACTTGAAGTCACCTTCTGGACAAGAAGTTTTACACATTCCTCTTCATTGAAATTGCATGTTTGGCATCAGACTGTTGTAAGAGAACCTCAACCGTTTAAGACTTGTCCAAAATTTCTTTTTTAAAGTTGTAAGTTAATGTGAGTCACTCCTGTAATCATCTTCTCTCCTATTCCTATTTATACTGTTATGTTTTGTTTCTACGGGAAACAATGGCAACAGGTCTATGGACTGGCAGAAATACAATTGCATAAGACACCACTGATGTGTACCACTGCAGCACTGTGTAATAAATGTTAAGACTATAAAATCCATTAATGCTGTAGAACAGCCCTGTACTAAAAATAACCAGTGATTTTACAAGATTAAACATTGGTATTTTAGGTTTAAACATTCTATTATTAATGGTAATTAAGTTCTATTTAGTGTATAAACTGTAGAGGTCAATCCTCTTCCCAGTGGAGACGTGAAACAAATGTACTTGAAAGTGCCGAGGTCCAGTCGGGTCATGCTGCTCAGATGGAGCAGCATCCTCTCCCTGGAGAGCAGCAGACTTTGCATTGTTTTGTCTTGTCTTTAAAATTAAGATGTGTGCCACAGCATGCACGCATGTGCAGGGGACTAGAATCCCAGCCCTAGAACACAGCAATATGCCTGATCTTGCATTTTCTGCTTTCAGATTCCTCACTTGAGCCACTGGGGTTAGACAAAGTAAGAAAGGGTATCCTCAAGCCTAAAATTTAGGCTTGGATTCAGGCAGTCCAGCTTCTGTTCTTGACTGTCACACCCCATATTGTAAGCAAGTTCACTGAGTTTTATTCCACACACGTACTCCCACTCTGCTTAGCTTTTGATAAAGGAGGATTTACTGTACAAAGTAATGCAATGCCAGAAGAAAATTCAGCACACAAGTGCATCCTCTCTCAGGCTATAAAACAAACCGAGCAATACATCTACAACTAAAAAGACAAACAAAGAAAACTCAGACTGGGAAGACCTAGTGCAACTGTAACCAAGAACCAAATTTCAGTGCTAAAACAAGGGAGCTAATTACAAGTGCAGAGCATAATATAGCCATCATCACAATGACAATTAAGTGATGGCGATGACTGCAATGTATTTTTTAATTACTGTACCAGGGATATACACTCTTCCAATTTTAATGAGGTGCAAGAGGCTACACAGGCATAGAGATGCAACATTTCACAGTTCAGCTATTGCACCTCCCAGTGCTCAGTGGGGAGCAACAGTGCCCTGGTCCTGGTCCTCCACTTGGTAAATCTGTGCTTACTAATCCTTCTATTGTTTTCTATGGAAAACTCTAAAACACTACTGCAAAACAGCACTGCTGTATTAACTTTGAAATTTTTGCTGAAGTTGAAATTGCCACACTTTATGGAGAGGTTAAGAAAAAAGGCATTTGTACCAAAATAAGAGGGAAGTTGACATCTTAATTGTGAATTTTGCCTTTCGTTGTGTGCAAAATTTAGTCATGGTCTCCAGAAAAGTACCAAAACAATGTCATTTTGACTGACTCCTATTTTTCTCAAGAAAATTCACAAATACAAAAAATATCTGAAATTCAATTATATATTTTGTCAAGGAAGCAATTGTTTCACTTCCATTCAGGTTATCATGTGTTCCCTTCAAGCCATCTTAAGAACATTAAGACTTGAGATATGAGTAATTTTTTGAAAATTTCAACTTACATCCCACAAGGGACAACATTCTGTCTTGAGCTTACATATATGGTGCCACTACAAATCATCTAGAGTCACATATAATTTGGCATAAAGAGTATTGTTTCTGTTTAAACTATTTAAATTATTTTAGCTTTCTATTGAAAGTATTTTCTCCAACTTTTCATTAAACAGGAAGATACTTAAAGATGCTGAAAGCAACTAAGTTTTCAGTTTGTAGTACCATACAGGACACATTATCATTCAATAGATAGTATCTCTTACTATAAGAAGAAACTTCTGTTGAACATTGCCTTTATTCTACAAGGTCTTTATTCTTTAAGGTTGATTATTCCTTGCTGTTTTCTCCGAAGTAACTAAAGATGAGACTTGATATTATCATCTGCAGCAAACTTTCCTTTAGTTGCTGCTGCTTCAGTCTTTTCCTAATCGCTGTTTTGATGTTAAGGAAACTAAAGTAAGAGAAGAGAAACCAAAAAGAAATGCTATCAAGTGGTATCATGCTTGTCAAATGTTAGCAACAGAATATTTTCTTCCTAAATTCCAGAAAAATATTTATGACATATTCCAGCAATTAAATATTTATTTTAAAACCAATCAATCAGGGCTATAGTTAAGGCACTTAACAGTTATTACTAATAAGCCCAGATTAGAGTGGAAAAATCTAATATGGAGAAACTCACAGATATGAATTTCACTGTCCTTGCTGAACTATTTTGCATACACATTTCTGTTGTATTTAGAAAATCGTACTTCTGCCATTCACTGATAAGTATTGTTATGCATGATCAATATTTACTAACTGTGAAGTGGGTTTTTTTTTAATAACAGATAAGATTGTAAACATCTCTCTTGCATTCATGTGTGAATAACACCAGTGAATGAGCAACAAAAGCTCACAGGTGCTATTCTGTTTTATAAGCAGTAACTATCAAATTATGTGCCACATTCAGAGGTCTACATATTGCTAGAAGCCATTGATAGTATTTCAGCATCATCTCAGCTAATTAACCCCAATTGGTCATTAGCATCCAGAAAATCCTTGTGTTAAGGTCATTACTGCTACTATAATGAGAAGATGATAACAGGGAAAGCAACATGTATGTTTTGACATGATAGGACAACAAATGTAATTAATATAAAAAAAAATACTGTTTGTATTTTCTCACAATAACTCTTGAAAATAGAAAGGAATAATCAGGCTGCCCAGCTTAATTCTTCTAGGTTGTACCAATCATTCCATGCTAAATTGTAATAAAGGCACCAATTTACAAGTACCTCACCTAAAAGCATATATGTTATCTAATGAAAATCAAGGACTTTTAAGACTATGCTTAAAAGTAAGTGCTAGACTACACTTAAAATTAGTAAGCACTACTTCTGCTTACTGTGCTGCGATGCTCACACATAAAATTAATTTTAACTCAAATATTGATTCCTGATTTATCGGCCTATTTTCTAAGTTATATGTTTTCAATCATAGTTTTGATGACCTATTTGTGCTTTCTTTATCACTTTTATTTCACGGAACTACAACATGTTCTCTTGCTATCAGATACAATTGCATGGGAATATTTAATTAAGGGTGTACATATGCTACAGAATGCTATTTTCACAATATAATCACAAATGCTAAAGAATGCATATTTCATAGAATCATAGAACGGTTTGGGTTGGAAGGGACATTTAAAGATCGTCTAGTTCAAACCCCCTGCGATGGGCAAAGTCGTCTTTCACTAGATCAGGTTGCGCAAAGTGCCGTCCAACCTGACCTTGGACACTTCCAGGGATGATGCATCCACAATTTCTTGGGCAACCTGTTCCAGTGTCTCACCACTCTCATCGTAAAAAATTTCTTCCTTATATCCAATCAAAATCTACCCTCTTTCCATTTGAAACCATTGCCCCTTGTCCTGTCACTACAGACCATGGAAAAAAGTCTTTCTCCATCTTTCTTATACTTTACTTACTGAAAGGCCCTTTACATACTGAAAGGCCACAATAAGGTCTCCCCGGAGCCTTCTCTTCTCCAGGATGAACAACTCCAATTCTCTCTGCCTTTCTCATAGAAGAAGTGCTCCAGCCCTCTGATCATTTTTGTGGCCCTCCTTTGGACCCACTCCAACAGGTCCATGTCTTTCTTGTGCTGGGGACCCCAGAGCTGGATGCAGTACTCCAGCTGGGGTCTCAGGAGAGTGGAGTAAATGGTGAGAATCACATCCCTTGACCTGATGGCCACACTTATTTTAATGCAGCCCAGGATACTACTGGGTTTCTGGGCTGCAAGTGCACACTTCTGCCTCATGTACAATTTTTCATTCAACAGTATCCCGAAGTCTTTCTCCACAAGGCTGCTCTCAATCAACTCACCACCCAGTTTGTATGGATATCAAGGACTGCCCCAGCCCAGGTGTGGGACCTTGCATTTGTCCTTGTTTAACTTCTTGAGGTTCACATAGGCCCTCACTCCTTGAGCCTGTCAAGGTCCCTCTGGTTGTCATCCCTTCCCTCAAGCAAATCAACTGCACCACTCAGCTTGATGTCAACCACAAACTTGCTGAGGGTGCACTCAATCCCATTATGTTGTTGATGAAGATACTAAATAGTATTGGTCCCAGTATGGGCCTTGAAGGACACCACTTGTTACGGTTTCCACTTGGACATCAAGCCATTGACAGAGCCATTGACAGTAACTCTTTGGATGCGGCCATCCAGCCAATTCGATATCCATCTAACAGTCCATCCATCAAACCCATCTCTCTGAGATTCAGCAGCAAGAATGTCGTGGGGGACCATACTAAAGGCTTTACAGAAGTCAAGGTAGATGACAGCAGTTGTTCTTCCCTTGTCCACTGATGCACTCACTACATCGTAGAAGGCCACTAGATTAGTTAGGCACAATTTGCCCTTGGTGAAGCCATATTTGATGTTTCTAATCATATGTTTCGATATAACTTCCAGGAGGATCTGTTGCATGATCTTACCGGGCACTGATATAAGGCTGACTGGTCGCTAGTTCCCAGGGTCCTCATTACCCTTTTTAAAAATGGTGAAATATTCCCTCTTCTCCAGTCACTGGGGACTTCACCTGACTGCCATGACTTTTCAAATACGCTTGAGAGTAGCTTGGCAACTACATCAGCCATTTCCCTCAGGACCCTTGGATGCATCTCATTGAGTCCCATGGACTTGTGTACGTGCAGGTTCCTCAGGTGGTCTCAAACCTGATCTACGATGGGAGGCACTTCATTCCATCAGTCCCTGCCTTGACGTTCAGGGACTTGAGAGATGTGGGAAGAGTGTTTACCATTGAAACTGAGGCAAAAAATTGTTGAGTACCTCAGCCTTCTCCATGTTCACTGTCATTAGTTCTCCTGTCTTATTTATTGGGAGTGTGTGTGTGTGTGTACATTTTCTTTAATCTTCCTTTTCTGACTAATGTAGCTGTAGAAGCCCTTCCTACTCTTTGCATTCCTTGCCAAATTCAGCTCCAACTGTGCCCTAGCTTTCCTGATCCCATCCCTACACATCTGGGCAGTGTCCCTATATTCTTCCCAGGATACGTGTCCCTGGTTCCACTGTCTATGCATTTTTCTTACACTTTAGTTTGACCAGGAAGTCCTTACTCAGCCATGCTCATCTCCTGCCTTCCTTGCCTGATTTCTTACATGTGGGAATTGAGAGCTCTTGTGATCTAGGAAAAATGTCATTAAAGAGCTGCCAGCTCTGTTCTGCTCCTTTATCCCTGAGGGCAGTTTCCCATCCACTAATTCCTTAAACAACTGAAAGTTTGCTCTCCTAACATTCAGGGTCCTGGCTTTAGTCTTCACCTGGCCCACATCCCTCAAGATCATGAGTTCCACCAGAGCATGATCACTGCAGCAGAGGCTGCCACCAATCTTGACCTCTCTAAATAGTTCATCTGTGTTGGTACGCAACCAACAAGGTCCAGTAACGCTGTTTCTCTGGTTGGGCTGTCTATCGTCTGGATTAAGAAATTATCCTTGATGCACTCCAAGAGTCTCCTGGACTGCTTACAGCTTGCTGTGCTGTTTTTCCAGAAGATGTCGAGTTATTGAAGTCCCCAAGCAGGATTACAGCCTGCAAGCACGATACTTCCTGTAGTTGAAGTAAGCATGCTTTGTCAATGGGCTCCCCTTGATTGGGCAGCCTGTAATAAACACCCACCCCAGTTTCCTTTGTTGGGTTGGCCCCTAATTTTTACCCATAAGCTCTCAATCTGTTCACCGCTGCTTTTCAAAGATAGCTCTGTGAAGTCAATCCATTTTTTCATATAGAGGGTATTTGTTTCATCTTGATGTAAAATGGTTTCAAAAGGTGTTACTTATTAACCATCTCCTATGGTCCTCTATATGTGAAAGGAAAACATGTTTAGTCTCAGTGGACTCTGGTCTCTGCTATGGGACCAGGTCCTCAAATGGCTTCCCTTGAAATTAGAAATTACACAGTCTAAGGATTTGGTCCAAGGTATTTTAAAACTATTAGCACTGTCAGAAATGAGGGATTCAAAATTTTGTATTATTTGTCATACCCCATATGCTTTCCCACACCCTCCTTCCGCAAAATATGGTACAACATGCTTTTTTTTACTAGGAAACTTATTTCATAAAGGAAATCAGACAAGAACATAGCACGCCTATAGACTTGATACCTATAAGAGAATCGGCAATTACAATGTCATGCAGCGTTATATTGCAGGTCCAAAGGGTCTATATCCCTGAACCAGCTTGATCACATATTTGAGAATACTGATACAGCTAATCTGCTTCTTTAGTTCAGCTGAACACAAATAATTTCTCTCATTTCCAATTAGCACAGAAAAATTTCAGCTTTTAGATTGTAAATCATTTGTATAGTTTTATACCATTAACCAATCTTATTAATTCATTATGGGGCCTGGACCTGTCATGCCATTAGACAGGTGTCACATGAATGAGCTCTCTAATCTCAAAGCATAGTGTTCTGTATAAGAGCCTTATGTCTTATACAGAAATACTGTAAACTTCCTTTTTGTATCCTACATTAAGAACTTTTTTTGAAAAAACTTTTAACATCTGCCAGATGTAAATGAAAATTTAGCGTCAGAAAAGGCATTATCTCAGACCACAGGAATCTAGATAATGCTTGAAACAAGCTTTTTATAGCTGTTCTTACAAAAATTTTTTTAAAGTAACTGACAATGAACCAAGTCTTATGTCAACATGGTTATAAACAGGCAAGGTTATCACTGCTAGTTTATTTTTAAAAATAAATCTCAAAATTCTTTCTTAAAATAATGAATTCTAATTCCAAAATTAATAAGTATATGCTTTAGGAAATATTCTCAAATTAAATAAACACTTCTTCCCCCTCTATACTGCTACAAATAATTCCTATTCCTGAACACTCTACTGATGAAAGAAGAATCACAATCTCATGCATTTTCTCATATAACTTCAATAGGGAGGAATACTTCATGTTTGGCTATATCACTGCTCCTATCTCCCCATGGAGGAGAAGAAACAGGACAGGCCTCAACAGATCCATCAATTCAGTAAATGCAGTTCCAAGTTATACCTTATCTTTTCCCCTAGGATGCCAGAGCCCCTGTTACTGTGGCATATGTTCATATACCTCAGATAAAGAGGGTATCTGAGGTGTTCAGGAAGAACTCTTCTGAAGATTTGCTTCACTAGCATAATCACCCAATGATGCTACTGATGTGGGCTGTATTTTTACTAATCACTTCAGCAACATCATCGCAGCTTCCAGATCATAGTGACTCTGCTTTCTGACCACAAAGTAAATCCAGAGAAGGGCGTTTCATTTTGACTAGCTCTGTATTTGATCTGTGCTGTACAACAGGGATCAAATCTTCCCTCAGTTTGAATTAGCTTCTGCTTTGTAAGCCACAGCTCTTAGTGTACACTGGATAAAATTGTGTTTACAGCTCTCTCTTAATTAGACAATTATTAATTATATGAAGAGCTATATTATTTAAAAAACTTAATCCTAAAATGTGTATATGACAATTAGCAAAATAGAAATAGTGTTGGCCTGTATTGGCTCATTTCAAGTACAGAAATGCAGAGAGCAAAGTATTACGCAACATAAAATGAGCATGCAGAACTGTAAAGATAGAAAACAAATCAGCAACATGGAAGAATTTAATCTGTGTTACATTTCACATTTTTAAGCATAGTATTTTGAAGAATATTATTTCTAAAATGAAAGATCTATGCCTTCTCCCCAAAACTTTCAATGTTACTCCTATTAAAAAATGTTCCTATTCAAAATGTTACTCCTTTTCATTTCAGACTTTTATGCTTTCAGAATAAATCTCCTATAAGTGAAGAAAGTTTAAATACCTTCCGCTAGTAAAAAAAGAAAAAAAGGTGCAACAACACAAGTTTTAATTCAAAATACTGTAGCAGACCTGTTCCTGCTTCCCCATAAAGGCTTAACAAAAAATATTGCAATTAAATACTGGCTGATCCCATTGAGACTGACATTAGTGAAATTAAGAAAAGTAAAATTAAAATGACAAGCAATTAAGAGCTGATTATCTGCTAATTAGTATCTTTCAAAAATAAGCAGCATGACCACATTATTTCATGGGTTTAAAAAGCATTACAGTCTTTTTCCTGTTTGTAAGACAAGGGATGAATCAGTTTATTACTCATGAAAAAGGAATTAATTTCCCTAAATACAATTCCAACATTTATTTATTTTTGCATTGTTTTAAAAATAAAAAATAAGAGTATTTCTGTTGTCCACATATGTTAACACAGTAGACACAGAGGGAAAAAAAACTTGGAAAATTTAGAAAATATGTCAATGAAACTTCAGTTATCGATTTGACACTTTTACATACCCATCTCTATGGTCCACTGGGGAACAATGAAATAATCCAGATCTCTAAATCTCCTGTGATATCTTAACAGGGCAGGTGCAGACCCCATGATAAACCAAGTCACCCATTGATAACTTAAGCTGTCATAATTAAGATTCACCATCTTCAACATTCTCTCAATTGAAGTACTGAGAACACTCAGGTAAAAAGTTTCTTAAAATGTAGATATTACTTATGAGCAGAACGAAGAACAGTGATCAAACCAGGGAATTTTTCATTTCACTGTCCTATTTCTCACACTAAGCCTCTATCAATTTAAACTTAAGCAGTGCACGGAACAGCACCAATTATGATATTTCATATATTCACTGAAACCCTGTAACAATAATAGTATAAATTATACTCTCCTACACAACAGCTTTAGAACTCATTAAAAGAGGAAAACTTTTTTTTCAATGAAAGACAATTTCACACAAATGGAAAAACTAAAAAAAAAAAAAAAAAAGAAGAAAAATAAAATTAATTGTGATTAATTTTGTCCATTAAAACATTCAGACAATTCAAAATAATGCAAAGAAATACTTTTCTGCTTTCTCAGTCTAATTTTAGAACTTTTGTTTGATTTGTTGGTGATTTGCTGTATATTGGTCAGTGTGGTTTTTTTGTTGTCTGAGCACAAATTATTCCATGTTTCAGCATAAAACTCTTATCACTAGTTTCAGCGTGAAGTATTTTCTTTAGCGCTTTCCATATGAAAAATTGAAAATGTTGAAGATAAAGTATGCAAAACTTTTCTTCAATAATCTAAATAAATTCTCTGAAACATTCTCTAAACAAAATGAGATGAGACAAAAGTTCAAAATAAAACCTATACGAAGAATGGTCCTACAACCATTCTTTAATGTTGTTATTTCTGCAAAATTGCTTTAGAAGTACTTTTCACAATTTTTCTTTTTTCCACTCAGAGTTTTGTTTAATCACAAAAGCATGTTTAGCTAGCAGTCTTCATTGCTGACCAAAACAGGACATGAACACTAAAACATATGACATTTACCTAAATAACTGTGAGCTGGTTTTTCTTCCACAACTTTGATTCTCCTTGCTCCTGCAGGTATCACTAAAGCTTCCACATAACCTAGACATGAGACCAGATGTTCTGAGATAAATAGAAAAGCATAGAAAAGTATATCTTGTACGTTTTTTCATTTCTTCTCCCGTTTCACTTTTTAAATGTAAGAAGTTATAATTTATATAGCATTGGTTTGAGGGTTCTCACAAAATGTTGAAACAAGCACGAAACTCTGCATTATGTGTAATATATATACCATGATATACAATTAAAAGAGTATAGCAAAGTAAAACATAACAAGAACTAGTGAGGCTGGGCAGGCTGGGGCTGGAGCAGATGAAGTTGTCTCTGGCCAAGTAGTTTAGTGTCATCATCACCACCAGATGACCATAAAAGAATTCCAACTTCACTCAGTGCATAGAGACAAATGATATAGCACATCCTCCCACTGTTTGGTTTTTGGTTTTTGTTTGGTTGGGGTTTTTTTTAATATTTTGTGCTCCATCTCCCTCTTCTTGCTTTAACACATTCAAACCTCGTTATGAATGGCTTTAGTTTTGAAGTCTACCTATTCGTTATTTGCTTTACATTACAATTGCTTCCTTAGAGTGTGGGACTAAGACATGCTGTTGAACAATTTGCTTTAAGTAAAAAGGGGTGAAAAGGCAATGCAGGTGAAAAACATTGTGAAAGCAGGAATGTTATAAATAAATAAAAACATCTTTTAGATTATCCGGGTGAACTTCAAAAAGTGGACAGTAAACCAAGTTTTTATTCTGTGTAGCTACGTAATGTTCTGTAGCAAAATACTGAGCATTTACAACATCTTTTCGATAATTCTGAAACATGAAAATGAAATTGCTGCAAAGCAGCATTATTTATCTTTAATTTCCTTAAGAGCTAATAACACTTTCTAAGTACTCCTGACAGTCCAGCCTCCTGAGGAGGAAAATAACTTACACAGTTGTTTAGAGGGCAATACCACAATATTGTGGATTGACACAGAACCCTAAATAAACCTGAAAGTTTGCAGATATTCACATTAGCTACAAAAGAGAGCTGACATACTGTAATTTGTATTAGCAGCCACCTTCTTTGTAGTTTTTAATCTTGTAGTCCTCCAGACACATCCATGGTCTGGGATCCCTGCTCTGCATTACCTTCAGCTCAAGAGAGGGCCAGACATAAACATCTGAAGACTATGCCTAGCTTTTTTTTTTAAAGTACTATACTTCAGTCTATAATGCATTGAAGTCCTTGATTTTTCAAAGATATACTGTCTGCTTCTAATTACAGTATTTTTTGATGTGATTTACTTACTGTCTTGAAATTCTGCACATTTTCAAGAAACTGAAAGTGTAATGGCAAACAAATGCTGAAAACAATTGGCCAAACTCTGTTTCAGAGAAAAGACTTTTCTTGAAGGCAAGGTATATACATGGTGCATGGCGCACTTTATTAGGATTTCAATCCTCTACTCTGTCAACACTATTGTGCTGGAGCCAGTCAATTACTCTCATTAAAAGAACAGATCACAGCAGTGTTTGAAAATCTCATGTTCATTCTGCATCAGAAAATCTATTTGCTTTTTATGATATGTTATTATTAGCATAAAACAATGAATAATGAAAAGATATGAGACTTCACACATTCGGCTTTATGTTCTCCCACTGTCTGGCTTGGTTTAATGATATTACTCTAGGTAACAGATCATAATTTGGACATTCATTTTGAAGAACACTAAATGAATCTAAACACTATAAGAATTTACAGTTTATTTACTAAAATATAAATGTTATTTCACAGATTTTTTAAAAATCAGGCTCCTCTATGAAATAATGTGTGTCTTAATGGGAGATAAATTAGATAATGCCTTAATTTTATAATTGAAAGAATTTGCAATAATTTTGCAACTATTACATTTAAAAATACTCATGCATTCTTATCTTAAATGTCTTATTGTCTTAAAAAAAGTAGATCTGAAGTTCTTGTGAGGAACTACATAATTTCAAGAAGTATAACTTTTTAAAGTTCCCAATGGTCAAAGTAATCAAACTGCTACTGGTTTCCTGAGTATTTGAAATAAACAGACTTACCTGCTCCTCTGGTATGGTTAAAATCACCTTTAATAACTTTGCATGACTTTCCATTACCATTGCATACACCACAATGATCTTCACGAGCCAGAGACCCTAATATGCCATCACAGCCAAATTTCTGTAGGAGAAGAAAATAAAGCTATTGAGACACAGGCTGTGTATTTCATAAAGCTGCCTTTAGTAGTGGGCATCTCAAGCTTTTGCAAGACGCCCTAACCAACATGATCTAGGCCCGCTCAGAATGAGCGCTGCACTAGTTCATGTGCAGAGATCCCTTCCATACTAATTTTTTCCCTGATTTTATGTAGATTGTCGCATTCACTCTTCCTATATGGTTGGCTAACTCTACCAGCTGCTCCCCAAGAGGAACACCACCGCATTCCCACCTGCCCCCAGGACCTCCGGCACTTCTGAGCCACTCTGCAACACACACCCCACAGGGCCTCCTGCTCAGCGACTGCAATGTGTGCAACTCTACTGCTTTCTACTCAAAATATGGGAGGTTCTTTGCCACACCCATAATGGTAAAGTAAAATGCTGTCTAATGTCAACCTAATGTCTTATTCTGAATAGGATGTCTGGAATATGTAAATGTAAATTGTATTTGTGTCTTGCTAAAAAGCATTCAGTTTAAAACAAATTAAGTTTACTCAAGCACCTCCACATTACTATGTTAGACACATTTCTACCTATAAACATCAGTGGTACCTTGACAATAGGAATACAGTTAATATCACATGCTGGCCTGATATGAAATAAAAGCCTTTTAAAGTCTAGAGAAGTCATCACAGGGTAATCTTGTGCACTGTATAAATGCATCTGATAAAACCAATTAAACGTCAAGACAGTTTGATAAATAATGAAGATAAATCTAGGTTAAAGAGGAAACAAAGGATTCCTTTAAGAACAGAAACCACGGTCTACCAAGGAGCCACTCATTTCCAAGCACATTAAGATTGTTACTTCACTTTATGCACAGAATTTTTATTAGATTTCTTCTACCTAAAAAAGCAGTACAGATTTCAAAATACTGATTACAGCATAAGCATTCAAAGAGCTGTGTATCCAAAATGGCACATCTACAAGATATAAATACCTAACTCTACAGCTGTAGTCCCCAAAGTTCTTCCTAATGGGTTGTGTAAGAAGACAGGGTAAAATGTGGAAGACCTTACAAATTAGACTTTCAAATCTGATTAGCACCGATCCATCTGACCTTTGATATGCCAAGAAGCCAACTCAGTCTTAGTCAGGTGGGTTTGGTTTAAGGCTTTATTTTGGTCTTCATTAGTCAGTTGTGAAAAGTGAATGATAAAACAAACAACGGTTTTTCAGGAAAAATGGGCTATATATCATCTTTGTGATTAAACCTGTAATTGTTACATGGTGACAGCAAAATATTTAGGAGTATTCTCGTTGCACGCACTCGGTCACTGGAGAAAGGATAACTATAGGTACATATATGCATTTGTATGCATATACACATGCAAGCATGCATCTATAAGTTAATTTGTTGAAGTTATTACAGCATCTAGCAATGCTGCTTCTGTGTTAAAGTTTGTTTTTTCTACTGAATTCAATGTATGCAATATAAAGCGGACAAAGAAAAAAACCAGCCCTGTGGGATTTTTATATAGAAGAGTTTCCATATGAGGCACTCTAAAAGCGACAGAAGGACTTCTATGAGGATTAATTCTGAGAATTCTGAGGATCATTAATAGCATAAGCATGCAGCTTTAATTATCTGTTATTCTGCTCCTTTGGTCTTGGTTTGTTTAGATGTAAACTTTTGTACTGTTGAAAAAGGCAGAATTAGACATACATATGTACATGCCATGGCAAAATTTCCCAACCTGGTGAAAGCTGAGGCTTCCCTTAGAAGATGAAATCAGTAATACTCATTGTCCACTCTGTAGCAGCTTGTTATAAGCATCCTTATCATCACAGATACACATTCCCCAAGCTAACACTTCAGCTCCTTCACATACTGTGTTCCACTGAGTGAAATTAGCTTAAAATATTTTAGTATGATACAAAAAGAGCCATTCAATCTTGGTCATGCATATTGCAACATGCTATCAGAGAAATAACACATATGCGTAAGAAATGTATGCAAGTGCATATGTGTGCCTGTGTATCCAGATTCGAAACCAGTAATTCATACCTGGCATCTACCATCTGCACAGACATCTAACCCATGCTGGCCACAAGAAGTCCCATCCATCACCTTTTCTGTTAGAAGAACGGGTTGATCCTTTCCAGCCGGGGAACAGAATAAGGCACATGGCTTTTCTGTAGTAGCAATTGATGGAAAAAACCACCAAATTAGTAAAAGGTCACTTAACAAATACAGAATTATTATTAACATTATTTTTAAAACTGATATTTGCTTATCTGTGTGGCATGAATCTATGTTAGCATAACAAGTTATCTTAGATACAGTGAAAACAAGAAGATTTTGACCCTTTTCTCATCTGTTTGAAAAACTCAAGTTCTTTTTCCTGCTAGAGCATACTGGTGCTATAAACCTGCCCTACATAGTACTCATGTCATGTTCATTGTTGCAATTAAGAATACGCACATTACAGCTGTCAGAATATTTTGCTTGTAATCTATACTTTCATTCTACTATATTTTTGGCAGATCACAAATATTGGTGAAAAATGAAACTTAACACTTTCCAGATTTTCTAACTATGCAGGTCAAAGAGAAAAAAATTAACTAACTGAAACACCCTGGGAAGAAAAATATATGGATTTACAAAGTCCACATTAAAAAAAAAAAGACAAAAAACTGAACACATTCTTTCTAACATCTTTACCAAGGAGATTTTCTACTACATTTTTAAAGCATTCTGAAAATCATTTCCAATTTTGAAAGAGAATAAAAATGTAATAATGTGCTACATACCCATGTATTCCTAATGGTCATAATTTATAAATAATGAAGTTTGCTTCACCACTGCCAAAGTAATACCAAATAGAATAAACTAAGTATCCTCTCAGTGGTCAACTGACTACAAAATTACATGATTTTTTAATATCTTTATTCACAAGTGTACTAACTCAGAACTTCTTTCTAAATCTGTTGCAGATTTGTGAAAGGATAATGTCACTCCTGAACTTGAAACTGATTTCACTTGGACACAATCTATGCCACTCTGACTTCATACTGACTTCTAGATTCCTGGAGTGCATTTTTATTAGTAAATTAAACAGTTCCAGGAAACATTCATGGGCACTGGAATTCTACTGTCTATACAGCTGAACTGTAAAACAGTCTATGCCACATTTTTTTGCCTGTGCTAACTAGCACTAGCTCGGTCTAGACTGGAAATTGCCACCTGCAAAGGACCATTTCCAAAAAGCAGTTTGGATGTCACCATCCTTTCTAGAGTGCAAACGAGTTGAAAAGTACAGACACAGGACTTCTGTGCCAGCTGACATACACATCAGAGAGTGGTCTGGGCAGATTTAATTTACTAAAATTGACACAGCCTCTGGGTATCTCTAGGGGAATGGTGCAAACAGATGTGATCTCTTTTGCCAACATGTGAAGCCAGTCAGACACAAGCCATCTCCAGCTGAGAAGCGTGAGTCTCTGCCTGCATTTATGCCCTCTGCATTCCTGTGATACTCCTTCAATAGTAATCCCAAAATTCCCTGGGAGCTCTAAGCATGTATCAGCACTTTTTAAAGGAATACAAGACTAACAACCTAAACGTTATTTTAAGGACACTGAACCCAAAGAGACAGTAACTCAACAATACTGGATAACTCCAACAGACTATAGGAGACCTCAGTCAAATACAGCAAATATTTTGGACAAAGTGCACAATTAGTGTCTACGAAAGGCTAAGAGTGCAAGTAATTAAGGATTTGAGAACAATGTTTTTCTGTAATACTGGAACACTTTAGCTGTTATCCACTTTTGTGTCTCCTGAAGGACACCTCAAGACAACAGGATCTCTCAGAACAAAGTTAGATGAAAGCAACCATCCATATTCCTTAACATGGGACAGGAGAGAGTGTCAAGATTTTTCTTTAGATGAATTATTCAAAGTCAGGCTGAAACCTTTTGAACCCTTAGGATATAAACCATGTGTTCCGGTGCTAAAATGAAATTTAGTAAAACAAACCAAAACTAATTCACTAGATAAGCACCTACAAAATAGCTGGAGAGAGTTCTCCTTACTATGAACATGAGTTAACATACAAGCCTAATGAAAATAGTCTCACAAGTTTTCACTTTGGCACCTTGAGAAAAGGCTTAGAAGAAAAAAAACCCCTTGTTTAGCTAGGCATATATTAAAATAAGTTCTTGATAATAAATTCACATTTTTTGGGATTCAGCAAAATAATTATCTTAAAATTTATGCTTTCTAATGGTTTCTGATAATTTGTTTCAAGAGTTAAATATAAACAGCAATAATGAACTACTTAAAATGTGGTAACACAAACTTACAGTATTCCTGTGTCATTCCAGGCTCTTCTTTATCACGAGTTGCCTTGATTTTGTTAATTTCTCAAATCAACTGTTTTCATAACTGAAGTATTTCTGTTGTTTTCTTGTTTTCTTTTTTTTAATTAAATGAATTACATCATAACAATTTAGAGAAAATTCAGTGGAATGGCAGCTACTGTTCATATTCCTAACAAGAGCTTGGGTAGAATGTTTTGTTTTCTAGTTGCTGATATTTTACACCAACATTATCTTTGCAGATACTGTAAGTTTGACATTACTACACTTCTACTTGAGCACACTCCTAATGATATGGTATGTAAGCAAGTTTTTTATACTGAAGCATGCATGCAGTACGCCACGACTTTGCATGCAGTAGTTCTTAGGATTTACGGAAATCTTATCTAAGTTTGCAGTATGCATTACATGTGGATTTCTGCCAAAATCAAACACTGGCATATGAAATACTCAAATGTTAAACTAACAGTGCTCTCTCCTTCCTCAAAAATAGAAGTTCACAATATCCTTACTGTCTTTTTGGCTTTGTAGGTAGAAGCATAACCGATAAACACATGCTTAATGATGTAGCATTCCTCTAGAAAGCTGTATTTCTAAGTCATTTCATACTACATTTCTGATTAAATAGAACCAAACTGATATTGAATTTCGGTTCAGATGTAGTCATTACATATTAAGGACAAATTCAATAGGAATATAAGACTAAAGATTCCAGAGCATGTGAAAATACCACCAGATCTCATCTATGAAATAAAAATGACTTACCAAAACTCTTGGGCTTGGGGTTTGTGCATTTGTTTGCTTTAGTTTTTACTATATCTTTCTTAATCAACAACAATACCAACAAGCTATAAGCCACATGAGCAGATGATAAGAACGTGGGAGATGGTTTATACTTACCATCATCGATGACAGCCTGCCACTGGTGTACATGCTTCTGATACGAAGATCTGACACTGAAAGCCTGGCACTGCCAGTCCCTGAAGGCAGGCATGCCAGCAGGACAAGAAGGATTTTCACATACTCTATACTGCATTGTGGGACCGTGACACTCTCCTTCAAGGCCTGAACTAGAAAAGATGGCATAAAGATCATGCTTTATTGTCGGTAATGTTTTGTCAAACTTACAGCACAGTTTAGTTATGCTATACACAAATTCAATTTAAATAGCAGATTTTTTGTTGATACATAACATTAAGAAATCACCCACAAAAAATGAAAGTCAGAACAAAACATGTTTGCCTTCTGTTTGTACTGGTTACGCTACATACAAAAGAGTCATGGGTGCTAAACCATAATTTACACTTGGCCCCAAAGAAGCACTAGGACTAGTAGGAGCGTTCAGCAAGGAGAACCTCAAACTGCAGTTTTGATATAGTTCAGGTGATTTTTCTCTAGCTGGACTGAGCCAAAGGTGCCACTGAAAGGAAGAACACCTGCAGATTTGCTACCTCTCCTTTTTTACAAGTGTGGTGTTGCGAAGTTCAGACAATATGCTTTGTTTCTTTTTGGTTGCTCCATTTGTGCTTGCAGGTCCTAATGAACAAATGCAAAAGAACAGTGAACTGCAGAAACTGGAGCTAATTATTTGGAACCTTGCCTGGAAAAATGAATGAATGAAAGCCAAATTAAGACATCCCTAAATTCTAGAAACAGCTTTTAGGCATACAGCTGGAAGTAGTGTTTAGATGGCAGGAAATATGAAAGAATTCTGTATATCTAAGGCTTCTGTTAAGCTACCATGCTTTTGTATAGCCATATCCAAGTTTTCCTCACACTTCTTTATGCAAACTTCTCTTTTTTAATCCCTCTGTCTTTCCTGTCATCATTTTTTGCCCCAAATCTGTTATATTGTCTTTCATCTTTCTTCTTTTCCCCCTTTTGTTCTATTATTTTCCTAAATCATCTACCCTACTCTGTCCTGCCCTGCCCTGCTGTGCCCTACCCTACCCTACTCTACTCTACTCTACTCTGGTCTAGTCTACTCTAGTCTTCTCTACGTTTGTCTTCATTACTCAGCTCTACTCCATTCCCACTTCTCTGCCTATTTATTCTTTTTCTCTTAGTGTATAAATCACCCACGAAAGAGAGATATGGTACCGAGTAATTAAAAGGAAAGCATCTTTTATCTGACCACTGAGGTATGGTGAAACAAACTCCATTCAAGTCAATGGTAAAAATCCCTTTATCCCCAATGGCACAAGGTTTTCATTTTCACAAGATACAGAATCTAAATGTCGTTTCCAGATATTCTATGTAAATGTCTGTGAAACTGGTAGAAAGATCTCTTTGTAAAAGCTGCAATTCCTTGGCTCTCCAAATAAGAATTCAATTTTCTCCAGCAAAAAATTGAAAGACTAGAACACACACTGATGCTCTGCAAGTCAAAAATTATGAATTTAATTTTCTGTTACTTCTTCAGGTGAAGCTTAAAAAGAAAGTTGTATTCTCCCATTAATATGATCTAAGCTTTTGACAGAAGCAGAAAAGAAAATGGTGTTACCATGCAACAAAAACCGCTGAAATACCTGTTCTCCTAAGTTTTTTTCAGTATTCATAAAAAAGGATTTGCTCATGTATAGGACAACTGTATCTTAATGGGTTTCTGTACTCATAAGTTTTAAATTCTGTTCGGAAATTCTGATGAACAGCAATGGAAACCTGAACTTGTTTTTACCCAGGGCATTTGCGTTGTCGACTGCTGATTCCAGTGTTGCAAGTACGGCTACAAGTGCTCCACGCGCTCCACTCCCCCTCCATATGCTCCGCAAAAGAGGTCCGATTGATACACTCTCCAGCCTTACACCACTAGGTGAAAATTCAGCTCTTAGGTAAATAAATCAAGGCATATGCAAAACAATTCACTGCTCCACAACCACACAGGAAGCACAACATAAACATTTTGTTCAATACATAGTTTTCATATGAGTCAGATATATGTTTTCCTATTGTCTCCCATAGGTTTTTTTTCTATCCCAGCAAATACAACAGCCAGAGACCTTTCTCTGGCTCAGTGGGCAAGGAGCAGGTGCAACTCTTGTCCACAAGCTTGAGCACAAGTTCATTCCCAATAAAGGATGCCTCCTGGAATAGCCTGCTGGAAATGGTCCCCAGACCATGCTGTCCCCTTCATTTGAGCCTGGGCACTGCCCAGGAAAGCACTTTTGGGTCCAGCCCAAACCCACTGCAGGGACCATCCTCCAGCTGAACTGGTCGGTTGATCACAGCACCGTGTTCAGGGCTGTTCTCACGACTTGTTTGGTTCACTATTACAGTTCCCACACTAGCAGGAACTGCATTGTCACTGATTATCCAGTGATAACTTCAATAGAAGGATATATTACAAGTACCAGAGAAAATGAGATTTTATTCACAACTTGCATTCAAAGAGAGAATGGAAGCCTCAACAAGCTAGTGTTGAGAATGTCAAGAGAATTTCTGGCATTTATTTAAATATTAGTAATCATCTCAATAATCTTGTATGCATATATCATTTCTCAGGACAACTGCAATTTCTCACTCAAAAACTATCCAATCACTATAGTTATGGTCTGTAACCTATGTCCATATCTGGTATAAATCTTCATAACTCTGCAGAAACTAGTACTTTATCAACTTATACCAGCTGAGTATCTGTCCCATGTATTATGAAATTTCAGCAGTTGCAAAGCAATAAGGCTACATGTAGACAATGAACACTTAAGGTCATTAACATCAGTAATTTAACCCATTTCTCTTTGCACTCTGAATTATTGGTGAATTACTGTTATCAATGGATAAAGTTCATGAAGTCTCATATTTTGAGCAGAACAAAACGTGTCACTAATGCACTCAATAAAGGCCTTTGTCACTTTTAGAATACACTTCCATCACTTGCAGTGTCTGTGCTAAATCCTTGTCTGCTGATCTCAGACTTCATGTGCAGTTTCAAACTGGTCTTCAATGACCAATTGATCTCAATTTTCTCTCTTAAATCATGGCATAACAATAATGGCATAATTATACCACCTTTGAAAAGTCTTCACATAGGATGGCTCTATTATAATATTGGATTTGCAATCAGAAACTACAAATTTCGTAGTGTCCTTGGATATTTCAGATCAAAAATGCTCATATTTATTTAAAGATATTCCTTCAGATATAATAGGCAAAATGGATTTTTCTCTATAGACAGCATCTGCCTTATGTAGAGTCTAAGGGATGCTTATAAATCCTTGACTTAAAAAACAACCAAGTTGGATAGGCTATGCAAATGACACTTCCATCACTTCCTAAGATCCTAAGAGGAGCACAAGACAACAATACTCCATCTCTACAATATAAGTAAAACAAAATGAAGCCAGAGATTTGTGTAATCTGAAGCTCATCTTGGAGAGATAATAAAGTAAACAAGAAGAATAATCCGTTCTAATCTCTGAGATGTTTCAGTGACATCTGCTTAGTTTTTTACTGCTAGACATGAAGAAGGTATCTCTGTAGCCTGGCACAAGGTTCAATGAACCGTTCTAATTAGAATCAGTACTTTGTCTTACCCTTACTAATTATTTACTCCCTACTAGCTAAGTTCTGCGATAAAGAGAACAGTGTTCCTTTTCTCACTGGACTTTCCCAGGACCCACATCAGTACCATATCATAATTCTCCCACAAATATAAAGTTAGAATGAGTCCCCTGCAATGAGTTGCTAGTAAAACCTTTTGCAAGTCAGACATTAATACAGAAAATGCACACTAATTTCAGGTGCCCAGTTCACAATGGTGATGGTCTCACTATGAAAAATTTTGGGTAGTCTTAATAAGAGGTGCTACTTTCTCAATCCATACCATGGGCACGCCAGTCTCAACATAAAGAATGCAATATCAAACAAAAGGCATGTCCCTGACTTTCCAGGTATTGACTTAAGACAGAACATCAACTACATGCATTTATCAGAATCAAGATAGCAGCAAATGTCATTAGAGATACAAAAATGAATAAAGCCTGTTTTTCCTTTAGCATGTAAAATGATACTATCTGAATACTATATCTTACTCAGTTGATTGATTTGTTTACTTTTTTAGGGGGATGATGACAGTCCTGGTGAATGTAATATGATTCAAAGAGCAAATCACTCCTGTGGGAGACTGCTGTCAGCACAATATCATGAAAATCCCAAGATATATGCATGCTCCTGCTCTGTTATCTATTTGAGGTTATTTATCTTCATTTACAGTTATATACAGAGATGACAGAGATTATTCAAACAGGAAAGCTCTTGAAGGACATTTAATTTAAGTCTGACTTCAGGTGACCATTTGATTTGTCTTTGATGGCATACTTTTAATGACATTTATCACTCTTTTACATGCACTGACACTATAAATATTTCTTTCCAAAGCATATCCTGGTAAGTTTTGTCAGAAATCTGTATCAATTCCTTTGATAAGACTATGTCTAAATCTTAAATCATAGCTGAGAACAGTGTAAACATTAAAATATCTGTGGCTTAGGCTAACATTTTTTTAAATTCAGTGTTTTTAGGGAAATGTACTTTTAATCATATCTACATTATATAACATAAAACATATAATACATTCAACATTCTGTTTGGTTTTTATGATTTTTAACTTAAACAAGTGCAAAGACCTATTCAGCTTGTTTCCTTAACTGTTAGGTGTTAATATAATTTATATTCCTTTTCCACCAGAAACATACCTTTCCAGTGTCACAGTCTGTTCCATCCATTGGTGGATCCAGTTTAGTTTTGCATTCCTTCTCACTTTCCACCTTACACCACAACCCAGTGCAAATGACATGCTGAAAACCAAACACACAGGTAAGCACAAAATCTATCTTACACAAAATTCATTTCTGCATGCAATCCACTAATGTTGTCATAAAGTTGCCAGTTTGATGGTACTAAAGTATGTTTAAAGACAGGTTACATATGCACAAAAACCTAAGTGGGCAGATTCTGCTTAGACTTTTACTAATCACGAACGCATGGAACTAGTCAAGCTGGTGTGTTGATAAAGAGGGGCAAGAACCTTCTAAGTCTAACCCTAGGGGTCACGGTCTTTGCATATGGCAGATCTGACAAAACACATAGGAACAACATTGTCCCATGATGTGAAGCGGCCACTGCACACATGCTCTTCCCCAGAGACTGGAAGAGGTGTGAGCTTTCTGGGAACTATTTTTAAAATTAATTCATATTTTTCTCCTTTTATTCAGTGCTCATTCATTTTATGTGACAGGGAGAAAAATAGCACTGTCACTAGCAACAAAACCCAAGGTTTTAAAATTAGTCCATTTCTATATTCAGGGACTAATGAGTCTTCGTGCAGCTATATAGAACTATGTTCACAGAATTTTTGTAGACATGTGTTTGTAAGGAACTTTGAGGCTTCTCTAGGACTTCCAGATCCCCCTTGTTCATACCATTCCAATGTCTGCTGCTATCTTATGCTCTTCCAATGATTCCTAATTCCTCTAGAATTCGTTCATTCCTCTAGAAATATCTCAAAAAAGCAATCAAACCTGATATCCACAAAGACGACACAAAGTAACGTGACAAATCAGGATGAAATATTTTTGCTGGGAAGAAGGAGAGAAGGGAGATGACAGGGGTGCTAGTCAGTAGTGAATTTTAGAGATGGAAAGAAAAGCTGCTTATTACACCCCTCTTAAGCATCAGAACAAGATAGTTTTGCCTTCTTCAAAAGAAAGTATAGCCTTGAAGTACGCTGGCTCACATTTCCCCAGATTTCCTTGGCAGCTTTCCCTATTTTCCTGTAAAAAGTCCTCCTTCTCCCATGGTTTTCAGGCATGACTTTATTCTCCTTGTTGTCTTATTCCCCCCTTACCGGGAAACTGGGTGGAAGTGAAGGGAAGGCACGTGGGGCTCAGTTGTGGCCTGAATGTTATTGCATGTGCAGACTGATTCCCCCCAGATATGTATAGTACTCCCAAAGAGGGGAAAGAAGGATCACGCGAGGGGGACAGGTTGCAGGGAGGATAAAAGATAAAGATCCTCTGTTTTTCTGAAACCAGGCTTGCCAGAAGACGTGCTTTTTCTGACTGAAGTGATTTGTTACATTGGTAAACCCAGTAAGAGTCTCTGTGTCTTTTACACTATGCATGAAAAATGTGTGATAAATCTTATGCTACCTTGAAAAAAGTCTTACAGCACAGGAAACATAATTCAACAAAAGATTGTGTCTGAACCAAGGAACAGGACAGTTCCAGTGGGAGTCCTACATGTAAAATTGTCTGTAACATCAGCTTTCAAAAAAAGTCAAGGATTGTAGAGGTCTGAAGCACTGCACAGAAACAAGAGACAGGATGGCAGCAGTCAGACTCACTGAGATTCATCCTGTAACAGTTTTGTGCTGAAGCTGAACTAACAAGACAACAGTTAGCCTAATGCATGTCCTAAAACATAGCTACAGAAGTCCTACCCTGTTCCTGGATAATTTTAACAAGCATTTTTCAAATAGCAAGCTGTAATTTCTCTTCTTGTTCAAGAGAAAGAGAATTTATTCTTTTAAATTTTTTTTAAGCATGCACTTTAAGACATAACTTCAGAGCCAAGAACTAAACTTAGCAAGAAGACTTCTGGGCCAGTTTTGGAAGACAGTGTAGACAAGACAGAGTATCAGACGTTCATGTCAAAGTGTTTCCATACCAACTATGAAATGACAGACTATACTGTTGGAACAACTCCACAAAAATAAATGCTAATTTAATGTTCCTAATTAAAATAATTTTTTTCATATCCCTAAATCTTCATTTGTCAATGAAGACATTTGAGGAAAAGCCATCCAGGTTCTCAAAAAATAAAGCCAAATTTTCCTATATGCCATCACATTTTAAAGTATGTTATCCTTCTTTTTCCCCGAACACTTTGATCTTGCAATCAACTTCACTTGCATATGATTGCGCAATGGCTGAGAACAAACCTACAGTTCCTTACAAATCCGGAAACAATTATTCTAAAATTAGGAAGACATGAAGTCAGACTGACAAGGATTTGGGTGCCTGAACACACAGACGGGCTTGAGCTGTGTAAAGTAAATCAAGTAAATCAAATCAAGATGCTTGACTTGCTAATATGCTTCGTATACATCTGCATGTTTCTGCAAATACTTGCATATCACCTCCTTATGAACCATGAACCTAATTTCCCCCCCTTGAAACATCTTTGAGCCTTAAGTGAACTGTATTCTAAAAGCACTCACTTCTCATCACCAATTTTTACTATAAGCATTCAATATTACTATAACATTTCATCCTAGACTTTGAGATTCCCCAAGCCCAAGAAAATGGAGATATGAAATTACTAAAATCAGAGGATGACTTGTCAGGTTTTCTTCTGGGCTTTCGATTTCAGTCAAATCACAAATAGACTCTTTAGTTATCAGATTGTACTTCTGTTACAGAAGTAAGAGAAATGGAGATTACTGTTACCATTTAACTTTTGACATTTGGGGATTTCTGCATGTGGCTGGGGAAAAACCATGATGCACAACTTGTTTTTCCATTAGCAACCTGCAATGCTGCAGATCAGGACTGATTTGAAAACTAACAGAAACCTGGAGGCCAATGTCAATATTATAGTCACTCCAAAATCAGAGCACAAGCTTCTAAACCAGAAATTTAGTCCTCTGGGGAAAAAGTTTCATTCAGTCAAAATCAGGATAGCTAAATTAAGGTTCAGAGAGGTTTATTAGTTATCTATCATAAGCTATTACAGTTTTTTAGACTAGCCAAGGGAAATAAGAGTTATTGCAGACGATAAACTTATATTCATGATATTAGACTATTCACAATCTGTAAAACATTTCATCATGTGTACACTGGAAAACAAAGTATTGCCAAGCATGCACAAAGGATTTTTTTCTGAAAGAATGTGTTAATCGTGAGTTTTTAACAGCAAAAGCTAGTAAAATACAACATGAAAGTCACAATGTACTATAGAAATAACAGAGGTCATTCCAGCTTTTGAGGGGGTTTTTTTTGCATGAAAAGAGTGAGGCAGGTCTGTGTGCATCAGAGGGATGCTTTTCCAATCATATAAGCATCTGGGAAGAAGGCCCTATTGAGAGGAAAGACCAGAGACAAAAAGAGCATTTCAGAACTGTATTTGTGCAAAGTCAAGATTGTTTAAAGTGCGGTGGTGGAGATGAGGACAGATATTTCACCAGGGCTATAATATTTCCATGGCTCCCATTCTTTTCATTGTGATCTTTCCCTGAAATGCCTTAAAAATCACCAAGAAATATAACCAGTCTCCTACTTCTTTGCAAAGATCACAGCTGTGTTATGACAAGAATTGTTTTAGTGGAACTGACTAGATAGCATTCGCATCCTGGACTTTAATCTTAAAAGCCAACATTTAGTAGTTCAACAATTATATTAAATTGTCAAGTTCTACAATCACATTTAATCATCAAGAACGACTTCTGGGCCATGATCTCACTATCTGTTATGTGAAACAATGTTAAGGTCTAATTGATTCTTGTGTGAGACATCATGGGCATGAAAGCAAACTTGGCTCCCTTACGAGTTAAGCATGGCGACATGGTATAAATCTTGTACTCTGAGATCCACTCACACTTTTCTCAGGCTCTATAAATTTTGCTTAGGGTATGAGAAAAAAAGTCTTTGAAATAAAGATGAAAAGTTAAAAATTAAGTCTGGACACCATTCATGAAAGAGGAATGGGAGGGGCTCACTTAGGAAAATATGGGAGTAGGCCCTTAATGGCCCCTTCAGTCCTTTGCTTTAGCCATTAAATCATAAAGAGAAATTCCTGATAGCAAGGGAAAATCATTGGCATCTGCAGTGTTTCTCAGAGGCTGCCATGTGATGTGACTGTAAATTATCCTAAAGTGCTGCTCAGTAATAAATTTGTAGAAAATGACATCTCAGCAGAAGTGCATTATTGATTGTACCACTGATATTTGTAGATTATTTTTAGATCATTAAGAAAATTGTTTTCCATCATTACTCAATTGTTTTCTTAGTTGAATAGCTGTTATATGTTGAACATTTGAGCTTAACGTAGAAGACTGAATGGAAGTCTGGTCATCATATTATCTTCCAGTCACAAAAAATTTAAGACTCTGACATAGTTCATAATTTATCTTTTACATAGGTACATAGAAGTGCATGAACTGTTCAGCAAGTAGAATGTATCCAAGAAATCCTGGGCTATAAATTGTTGGATTTACTGAAGTTTAAATGAACCTTCAAGGAGTATGTTTCTCTCTCATGTCCTGGCTTGCGGACAACTGTAACCACAGTAACCTGCCAGTTACTGGCAGAGTAGAAGAGAGTATACAGAGATAAAAGAAAGTAGTTTGGATTTCATGGAAAATCCAGTGGTTGCCAATGTATAATAAAGTACTTATTTTAATAAATTAATAGTGCAGCTAATGAAATACCCTATTCAATTTAGAAGTCTTGTAAATGTTGACTTCTCTAATGGCAGCCACAATAATCTGCACAATCAATACAGTGAACTTTGAATCACCTTCATAATATGTAAAACGCAATTATTTGGTAGGTTAAATTCAACATATTTGTAACTTCCATCTATCATCCTCATCTTTCAGAGGGAGATGATAACATTAGCTACTAATAGCACTTCACAGTTAGACAATGTTGGTGTTGCACAGTCCATGTGCTAGAACTCATGAAGGATTTCTGGGAAGTTTATATAGCTTGGTTCTAGTCCAATTTAAATTGCAACAGATCTTTTTTTTCTTTCTATTCATACATAGGAGAAACATGTAAGAGCTGGACGGCTTGCTTATCCTTTGGGCTGTGCTCTATTCATTGTTCTGAGTTTCCTCTTCACTGTAGAAATCTTATTTAATTGAATAGGATACTGTAAACTTCCCTAACAGTTACATTTAATACCTAGAGCAGGGAACAAAAGAAGGAGATGTGAATACAGTGCCCTATCTTGCTGTAACTAGCTCTTCAGGTCTACAGTCTGAGGATCAAATTTCTTGGATTTTTTTGATGCGGGGAAAGCGGGAGTGTAAATTTTGCTTCCAGACAAAAGAACGCAGAGGAAAACCAACAAGGTGACTTTACAGAGGTTGGCAGTGGAGCTTTGGAGAACTTCTCTTCTGCCTCAGTGCCCTTCCCTGATTTTCTCAATTCTGTCCTTAGTGTCTTTTATTCATTTCTATGTAATTTCTAATAGGTCCAAAGCTCTTAAAGATACAATAATTTTGTGGTTCAGTATTTGCTTATATGATTTCTGGTTCATGGTTACCAGTTTTGCAGAAGATTTTGGTGAAACTGCAGAAGGTTCTCCCCCTTGCTCTCTTCTCAGAAACTGTTACCTAGTTGTCTTTTTCTTACTGTTAAGACCATAAGGTTATCAAGGAACAGACTTGGTTTACGAAGAAGACTGAAAATTAAATTGCAGTTTGTCAGAAAAAAAGAATAGTTGAAAAGACCCCTGGCCTTTAGTATTGTCTTGCATCATTACCAGGTTCTTTCTTCAAAGCAAGCCGGCATGTCTTTGGATTTAGGGTACAATGGTATCTTAATGGTATCTTAATACTAATATTTAATAGGATTTTTTGCTAAACTAACCATTTTAATAGAAAATAACGATCCAGTAAGGGGGAAAAAAGGAAGGATGGTACAAGTGATTTAACTGAAATGTGTCCTCTTACATACAAAGTGCCAGAAGAGGAGAAAAAGATTGAAGATGATTAGAAATGGACAATTAGGTACCAGCACCCAGAACCTAAGCACTCTCTGTGCAAACAGTTGAACACTACCAGGGTAGCGTTAACAGAATTTAACTTCCTAACATTTCTAAAATAATCATGAAAACAAAAGAAACCTTGGAGGCAGGACCCCGAGAGAAGAATATTCACTGTATCTGTGAATGAAACACAACAGGCACGGGACCACGTGGCTACCTGAATTTAAATGCCTGAATTAGACCTAAACACAAGGGTATTAAAGGAGGGGAAGTGCCCAGAGAAATGAAAAGCATATAAAGGTATTATGCAACAGCAAGTCTCCAGGTTTGACTATCTCTTCAATTACTTTTGAAATTCTTTTACCTGGTAAAGAAGACCTAGAAGAAATAATGGGCTAACGCTGTACCATTTTCTTGTTCAAAACAGGTTTCTGGAGAATGAGAAACCAAAATCACATCTCTTAATTGAAAACAAAGTACTAAAAAACAAGAAACAGATTGCAATTCATGAAAAAAGCACTTGGAAGTAATTAAGAACATTTGTAGAATTGTTACATCGAGCTCTACTGCTCATCTCTCAGAGTGAAAATGTTTTCAATAAGACAGTTAAAATAATAACCAGTAACCTACAGCTCCTTTTTTTTCTCAGCTATTCCACTCTCAGCATGCGGTAGTCATACACATATTGCAATGTTTCCTTTGAGAATCTTTAGGATAAAGATTACTTTCACTGAAACTTGCTAAAGAAAGAGTACTATCTCCAAGCTGAAAAGATAAAGAGAACTGAAGAACTAAAGAAGTAAGGATTATGCTTTCATATTAAATACCCCTGACCTTTCCAGGCTATCTGTCCGCTCTGACTCTGTTGAAATTTTATTTCACAGTTCCTCCTAGCCCCCGTTCTACCAACCCATACACCGTGCTCTTTACACATTTGTAATATCATCTACCCATCATGTCTTGGTTACCTTCTCAAGGGCATCCAGCATGTTTAGTACCTGTCCTGTTGACGTTAAAGAAGGATGATTTTTTCCTCTTAAAACCATTCTTAAAATGCTTCTTCAATCATATGTCTACTAGTATTAGGCCATAAAACTATGAAGAGCTCTTCAATTTTGTTAATCTGTCTTTTCAAGATTGATATATGCAATGGCATGAAGCAATGTCAGCAAACTCAAGTACTGGAACTCCTATTGCCACAGCACTGCACAGCTCTGCCAGGGCTCACAGGGTACCTGCTGGGAGGCAGGGTGTATTCAGTGGTACAGAGAGCCCAGCTCACACCACTGTTCTCCGTTGGAGCATGCACAGGCACAGCATCCTCTACTGAAGGTCAGATATGGAGGTTCAATATCCAAAACATAATGAAACAGAACCTACACGCGAAATCTGGTCCCAGTGGAATAAATTGGAAATATTCCATTTGCTGCAACAAGGTGACTTCACACTATGACATTTTCTATTTCTAAAGTACAAGGAATGTATCAGTGGTATGATATGATACAACATGACTCAGGATGTTTGAAGATCCAAAGCAAGCCTTACATGATAAACGAATGAAAATGTTCCTATTAACTTCAGAAAGCAAAGTGTAAACTTCACATTTCAAACGTGCTATATTCTCTTTCCCTCAAATACATGCACAAAAATATCTCTCACAGAACAATGAGTTGGTAGGTGTATTTTTGGAAGTATACACCCACCCTTACCTGCATTTCTTGGCAAAAGAAAGCAGTTGGTCCAAAAAGAATCTGACACTGTTCATCTGCAGTGTACGTCATTCCTGGGAGCTTGGAGGGAATGATCACAGAATTGAGGCTCTGAGGATTCGTCTGTAGCAGACAGTTACTGGCCTTTGACCTGGCAATATGCAGAGATTCATATGCTGAGCAATCCTAAAGAATCTGATTGTCATGTCGACTTAAACATGCTTTTGTCATTAGAAAAATGTGGACTCTTAAGATTTTTTTATTCATCAGCATTGGGCTGCCATTCAGAGAAATTACTCCATATAAATTAATATGGCTTACTTGATGTTAGTTAATGGTGTATTCTGATCTTGCACATTTGCAGGAAGACAATATAATTTATCAGCTATAATAGGAACTTCAGGAAAGTGCTGGACAATGTTTTAGTGTAAAATTTACTTAACTGATTAATGTTTGGATAGACATTTAAACAATTATAAAGAAACAGACAATTTATAATGCATAGGCAGTTGCGTAGCTTAGTTTTCACATCTAAAATTAGTTTTCACATTTAAAAATACGTACATTTCTGAGCTGGTAGCCAGAAATTTAACTTTTCTCAAAAACTGAAGAAAAAATGTTTGAAAATACTTAAACCTGTTAAAGCACCAAGTCATGGTTTTGATTTCTGTCTAGATTCAGTACAAATGTGTCAGACCGACATATCTAATTTATACTATCCCAGTGTCATAAAGCAGACCTTTTGAGGACTGCTTAACTGTTGCAAGTAAATTCTCAACAGATATATTTATAAACTTAAAAAAGGAACAGAGCTTTAGGGAACAGATCCCATTTAAGAGATATGGAGTTAAACTAAATGTTTTAATTTGGTTTCTAGGTGTACTATTCTCTATTAAATATCTCACAGTAAATTTGTGTTTAAAAAATTAAGGTAATGTAATTATACTGCATGGTTTGATATTGAATGGCACAACATAGATCAGAGAATCTACATAATGTTCATAGGTCATTCACTGTCCAACATTCTTCAATACATAGCATATTAATATATTTTAAACATACTTACATATATATAAAATGTATCTATAAATATATATAAGTATAATCACATACACATGAAAAAATAAAAATAATTGCTGAAAAGTTAAATTTTAATCAATCTGTCGAATATTATATAGTTGATGATGATTTCAATTATTTTGATGGATTATGCAAACATAAATCTCCCACAGAAGTGGTAAAAAATACTGAAAATTTGTTATTTCAGGATATGTATTGCAACTATTTGTAAACTACATACAGGAAGAGTATTTTTTCTTGAATGATGTACCTGAGAAATTTTTCCAGATCTTCCCTGCTGCACCGAGACCATGAAACATCCCCAAGATTCTGTCCTTTAATCCACTCCCCAGACATGATATGGAGACCATCTGCACAGGATGGGTGGTCATTGTCGTGGTTTATCCCCATGCTGAGTTTTGAAGTTATTAAAAATAAACCAAAGCACAACAAAATAACAATTGTTTTCAAAATGTTTATAAGTTAAAACTCTTGCAAGAGGCTATGAAAAACTAATGTATATTACACATAGGAAATCCCTTTTGATTTTTTGCCATTATACCTTTCATAGAAGTACATGGAACCATGTATGGAGGACAATTCTATACTGAAAGGTGAAAGTGAAGCCTCATTCATTTGGTGAGAAATATTACATTCTCATCAGCTGTGCAACATATACTTCAGACAACTTTTTGAGTGTTCAGAACTGCACAACTACTGCAGGTTTAATGAACTATACTCCTCTCGCTAATGGGCAGCAAAAGTACTGGAAACTTACTTTTTGAGATCAGCGAATCATTCGATACTTTGGCAGTGATTCTATCTTAATTCCAGATGGAACTGGTTTGTTGAACTTTTATAGAGTGGTAAAATACTTACTAGTTTAATGTATAATTATTGTATCTAAAGAAAAATCACCTAAATGTGTTTTCAATGTCTACTGTTAGAAAGAACACTGATGAAGCAATTCAGTGGATTTTGATTTTAAAGATTCAGCATCCATATGCGTCCCAGTGAGTTCTCACACAGGGCACTGCAATGAAAAATTCTCCTAAATATCTGCTTGAAGCTGCTACTTCAACTGAAGTGAAGACTCACTGTCACTCTCATTCACAACCAGTAAAGAGAGAGGAAGAAGATAGACTTAAATAAAAATAAAGTTTTCAAAATTAGCTAAGTGGATACACGCTTGCCTGGCATTAAGAGAAATAAATGACACTCTCAGCTGTTTTTGAAGATTTGTAAATGAGCATGGGACTACACTCCAGAGCATTGGATTCAAAGTGGTGCTGGAATTTGGCAGCCCTAGGCTGCCCTGCAGAAAAGCAAAACTTTAGAGTGAATAAAGCTTTATACCTTGTATTGATTCCTTCAGCCAAAGAGCAGTCGAATCGCTTACAGACTGCAAAGATGGGAGAAGTTTGCCGCTTCTGTAGAAAAACTAGAGTACATCATGCTTCTCCATATTTCACCACACTGCAGTGCCAAAGGGCAAAAAACGCCTGCCACCTGTCACTAAAAATACCAGCTCACTTTTCTTCTCCACTCTATCCCAAAATGCCCTCATGACCAGATCAAATTTTATATCGTTTTGCAAGCTGCATTACCTTGTGTTTACTAATGAATCTAAATGCTGCATAGGGCTTTATTTTGCCTAACAGAGAGCTAGGTCTCTTACAGTGTTGTGTACACCCCACAGTCTGGAGCACTGGAACATGAATGAATGAATCAGATAATTTTGTTAGTTATAAACAGTGTAACCGAGGTAAACAAATCTCTCTGACTCTCATCTTAGCTTGTGTCTTTTCCTGAACTGCGTGAATGGGACAAAACAACTACACAAAAGTGCCTTTGCACTTTCATTACATTCTTCTCACATGCCTCACATGCGGAATGCAAGATGTCCTTATCTCCGGAGTTCTATCCATAAGAACTATGGAAGAAGACACAGAAAATCTAATGACACTTTACTTTGCTGACTCCACAAGAAACAGATTTTGCTTACAGGTCTTCAAGCTATATACTTCCTTACTGCAAAAGTACTCATTTATCACTATCATATATACACTATGATTTGAAATAAAGTATTTACAACATACAAGTACACAAAACCTTGTTGGTACAATTTATTATAGAATTGATGGCTCCCATTTATGCAGGGTGGTAATTAACACATTTATATGTTATTTAAAACATTTTTTAAAAATAAAAATTTAAAAAAACCCCTATTTTCTGATTACTATTGTTTCCCATCCACTCTGAAGAGCAATTCTTGAAGTCAGATTTTGCCACAAACTAATCTGTAAAATCACCCAGAAAAATGTGTGCTGACCTGAACCAAGGTCTTCACTGTTTCAAAAAACAATTCCACTAGCCACCATTACAGACAAACATCAGCGTAACCCTTTTTTCCAATCTACTACCACAGAAGTGTTCTCTATAGTGTATCGGTATATGAATTCTGAGGACAACATTGTCTTTTAAGGTAAGAAGTGGTAAAAACTGTTGTACTTGTAACAGCTGTCTATATCAGCAACATTAAGCACAAATAAAAACATGTAATTCCAACCGTCTTCCAATACTTCAGCTGCTATACTTTTGTAACACTTCTCCTATTCTGCTTTGACATTCAAAGGTAGTTTAAAGTATCTGCACTAATCCAATAGGATTCATTGCTCCATAATCTTCCACCTCCAAATTAAGTACACAGAACAAAATATCCAGTAAGTAGTGAAGAACACTATTGAAGCCTTCGACTATGAGAATGAATAGCTGCTCCAAAGGGGAAGTACAGGTCATTATGTTAACATCAACTATTTAAATTGCAAGATAGTATGTGAGGAGCATGCTAAAGTAGCAACAGAACCTGCTCTTAAACATTCTCGGAAATCTTTTCCTCAATATGTACTGTTGACCTCTTCTATAGCATGGTAATGACTGCATACTTTTACCTGACCTAGTATCAATTACAAGTTCACATAAAAGTAGGTATGCAGTAGTAATGATTTCTGATTTCGTTCACCACATCACATTATGTGTGTGGTGAAAGAAAGAAGCTGAACAGTCATTGTTATCTTCCTATCCAGCAAGAGAGTAAGTCATGTAAGCATGTATATCTGCTTCTTCATTAACAATCAAGGCTGTAACAATATTTGATGCTCACATTGGTGGCCATGGTATTTTCTAGCCTTCCTTGCTGTACTGGCTACATGAAAGAGAAAACTACATCCTTTCACTAAAGCAAAGGGACTGCAGAAACTGTGTCTGTGTAAGGTGCTGTTCTGTGCTCTTCCTATAGAATTTATTATGCTAGCATTGGGCACATTGCCCTCTTTGTCAGCAAGTTCCTCTCTCCCACAGCTGTGATCATTCAGCCTCATGCAAGAGTAAAGCAACACCATGTGCATGTGGGACGAAGACAAGTGAGTTTAGGGTAAGAGGATAACTTTGTAACAGTCTGATGAAACATAATTAACAAAGAAGACAGTGCTGTACTTTAACAGGTAGTAGACCATATCTACATGGAAATAAATCAAATTCTGTTCTAAGAACAGAAGCTTTATTTTTTCGCTGATATATAAAAATGCTCCACCCATTCTGGTTAAAGATTATATATGGCAGATATAATATGAAAGTAGGAAGCATCCTATGGAATGCATTCCCCAGCTAAAATATTAGCAATATTTCAACTCACACTATGCAACTAAACTATATTTTAATAATCTCAGTTTAAAAGTATTCTGACAAAGAGCCTTGGTCAAATAAACTCCACTAACATTATACATGGTTGTCAAGTCAACTGAAAAAATATTTTTATCTAATAAAACCTCTAAAACTTGTTTAATAAACACTGCCAGATTTTTCTTTGTGATATCATGCAGAAAGTTGGAACAACCTCTGCTAAATTTTGAAGATGATCCCTGTTGATGTTTAATGTGCAGTAGGAATAGTACAAAGAAAAATCCTTAATTTCTCTGTGCTTAGAAGTCAGAATTAACAACTCACACCACTGAAAGTGGGAGATAAATATCAGTTCCGTTTTTCTATTAAAAAGTAACTCTTTTACAATACACTACTGATGCAATTATATGTGCACAGATGGATTCAAGATAGACAACAGCATCTCTCCTACCATCAAGGGAACAGGTTATATTCTTGCAGGAACAAAGTGCATTCCAGTGTCAACCCACATAGCGAAAAAGTACCAAATACCACACTTTGATTTGATTTGATTTGATCATAGCCGAGTATTAAGAAATGAAAGCTCTTTTAAGTCTAAGTAAAGGGTCCTCAGTCATTATGCTATATTTAAATAAGTTAAATAAGGCTATGCACACACCTTCTGGGAAGAATTACATCTGCATTGTAAAATGCTATTTTCTATTTCTCCTCACTACAGGACCCCAAAATTCTCCTACATGTCCTACATTCATGGCATCATGGATTTGCTCAGTGACCCCACACTCTTCCAGGTGGAAAGTTTTTTATTATTTATTCATTATTTTCATTGTGCTTTGCAAACGGCAGATGATGACCTGATTATCAGCACCACGTTCCACTTACATGCAGGGTACTGCAGCTGAACAAGAATGACGCTATTAAACTAAAAACAGGCAATGCAGGCACAAAGACTAAGCAGTATAAAAAACTTAATATAGGAGCAATTAATTGTGAGAGTTCAGATAGATGTGGAGAATTACTTCAGGTCTATCTGTAAATTAAAAAAACCCTAGAATTAAAAAGATTACAGGGAACTACTGCTGTTCAGAATTTTACAGTCAATAACATGAGACAGGTTAGGAAATAAGAGATGGATTAGGTAGCAAGTACTCAAGGAACCAGGGGTAGGTTTTTGAATACTCAGTATAATAAATAGACTCCCAAATCCTAAAAGATAACAGTTCAGCCCAAGAGATATAAGCAGCAGAGGAATGATGAGTGTAAACTGCAGATCCAGGATAATAGTACTAGTTTAAGCTCATGACAGAATGAAAATTATTGAAAAAACTTTCCCTTTGTGAAGGAGAAGGTAAACCTCTGAATGCTGCTGCCAGTTTACACGTGTGATGTGTGGTAGGAACAGGGTGCCATCTGATTTCTTTCAAAATTCATATTTTTATAAACGATCGCTACACATGTGATTTTTTACACATTGTAAAAAATACAACATGTATATTAATATACGGACATTAACATATACCGCATGCTACTGTCCAGCTGAGTTGGTAACTTCTGCAAAACAGCTTTCTTCGCTATCACTCCAACAATTCTACCAGCATGCTTCAAGAAGCTGGATCTGGACATAGCATGGTGTCATGGTCCTTTGACTTAAGTATATAAATAATTTAAAGCTTTGATGTGACAGACTTATTTAGCATCATAACACGAAGGTACATATGGTCCCCTGCTGAATTTTTTTACAGAGCGTATATGATACAGGAAAAGTATTCAACTCTGGCAAATACAATACCCATGCCACATCCTGCAAACTGCACTATTTCAAGATAAACAATTATGTCTACAGTTTATGACTAATCTTATGCCAAGGAAAAACACTGACATATAACATGTCTTCAAATTGAACAAAATATGTAATCAGGAAAAAGACTTTGAGCTATCATGTACTCAGTGAATAGACAAAAAAAATGAAGTCTTATTAACAAAAAACATTGACACTATTACAATCTTTTTCCAACTGTTTCACAGCTATTTTAAATGTATCAGACTATCAGTTAAGCTTATGCATCCTGTAGGCTGTTGTTCGGTTACTAACTGCTCAGTTTACAAATGCTATTCTAAGGAAAATTACCTATAAATCCATCCTGGAACATTACAGTCTGACAGAAAAGGAAGCCTTGATACCTTGCTAGAGAAAGAGTTGACTAATCTACATTTCAAGTACCATATCTTTTTAACTTACTAAAAATGCTGATGCAGTGCTACTTCCCTGTCTCAGTGCTTCACTTCTTCCTGTGCTGTTTCTTTCTTCAGCTGTCTAGCTACCAGCAAAAGGCTAGTGAGGCTTGATTTCTGCTAGGCATTGTTGTGATGTGTTTGCATAAAGTACGATCTTTCTTGAGCCTCTGTCTGTTCTTAGAATTGGACTAAGCAAAACCATTTTTTTTTCATGGTTTCAAATCACCATATCAATTTTGAGAGTAAGGGTAAATGGAAATGCAAAGTTTGTAATAAACTGCATCCTCTTCTGTCATCTCTAATGGCAAATGTGTTTTGTTGGACAATTTCCAGACCACTGGGAAGTTTGGCATGGTGTACACATCTGCCCAAGGAGATCCCAGGCTGACTGAAATCAGCATAACTTCATGACTGTGGAACACAGATGTCTACTTTGATATGCATGCAGGAAGACCAGAAACTATTGATTTTGAAAGAACTTACCTGCCAAAGCATGAAAACTGAATGACAGAATCCAAGGTGACTGCTTTTTTGGGACAGTGCTATTTTTTGACATTACCTTATATTTACTGTCATTGGAGGGTTATTAAATGTCCTGCTTGTATGGTTGAACATCCAACTGATACTTTGAACTTCATTAAAGTAAGTTAAAAAGAGAGAGAGATTTAAAAAAAGGCTTTAAAGATCAGTCAGCACACTGTCGCGTCGTTACTGCAATAGTTTTGAACAGTTATCTTATGGATTCTTTTCCTAATCTAACAGAAAAAAGGGCAGCATTTGTGATGAAATTACCGGGGTGATTCTCATATAAACACGATTCTCATGTTTGAAATAAAGAATATGTAATGCTGCAATGCAATACAAAGTGAAAACCCCCTAGTACCTTTTATCAAAACAATAAACTAAGTAACAAAGAAAAGGGGGAGCATTGTGTCTTTCTTGTAAGAGCAAATTTAATACAACTAGTTTTTTATTAAATAAGTACTATGCCTGATAGATAACATTTCCTATAAAGTGAACATTTTTGAACAAACAGGACAGAAAATGTTACCACAGATAGTAAAACAATACCAAAAATAAGTCCATGTTTTATGCAGCTATCCACAAACTGCAGACAAGTATAGCCCTTTCTCTGTAAATCTGTCAGTGACATAAATACATGTATGGGAAAGATAATTTCTTATAGTTTGTTGTGCATGTATTTTTAAAATCATTATAAAGCTCAATTTTGTAAACTGCAGCTGTGCTTTTCAAATTGGATTGCTCAAAGTTAGGTTCCCGTGTCTGCACTTCAGTTGACAGTCAACAATAACCTTATTTTGAACAAAAAAACTCAATAATGATGAAAATCAGTCAAAACAGTTGAAGCTCAGCATCTCTGACAGTCAGGCTGCTTCTGTATCCAACTACCTGAATCTATGGATATTTCTATATCTACAGATAGATTAATATCTGTATCTACATATCTAAACCTGGACTGAGAAACCCAGCTTTGGACAGTTAGCCAAAAAAGGACAGAAAAATTAAGGGAAGAAGGAATGGGGGGAAAATGAGAGAGTCTGTGCAGCTGGGAGGAGGCCACAATGACAGGCACTGCCCCTGCACCTTCTATCCACTGCTTCTTTAGCCCATCGGATCAGGGATTTATGCGAGAGAGAAGGAAGCGAGTAGATTATTTGGGGACAGGTTACCAGCACGGTCCCCAGTGATACAACAGTTCTGCAGTTCCTTCTTTCTTACTCAGTAGTCACTGCCATGGAAACACCCGACATTGTAGGACCCCAAGATAACCTGAGTCAGGACGCTGGGAAGCAAGAGGTCTGAGAGAAAGGGATCGCAGAGTGATATTATGGCCATTACTGAATAAAGGCTTAGCTTAATTATCAGTAAATGGAGTAACTATCCTAACATGTCAGCTCAATATACCCTTGGTTAAATAACCTACACTTTGCAAACATCTTTTAAGTCAATAATTTTTCAACAAATCAGAGTTAGCTAAATATATGACATCACGGTATCTCTCTTACGCAGATCTACTTTAAGAGAAATGCTATGCACAGCATATAAAAGATAGGTATATTTTGATATTCGTCTATACTTCCTAGAAATTTGTTCACTTACTGTTTATGCTTATAACTATGAAGGGATTTTATCACATTTAAATATTCCGGTGCTTGGAATGACAGGGCTCCAAAATTTTGCTAGCCTGTCTCCTTCATGCTGGTATACAAATTACACAAACAACGGTAAAAACCATCCAAAATTTTAAGAGCATGTATTTGAATTAGAAGGCCTATGTCTTTCTGTATAGGAGTTACAGACAGAAAGGGAGGAACAGTTTTACATCAAGGAAAGAGGAGATAGAAAAGCGTAACCTGAAATAAGAAGGTCCCAACCAACAGTAAAGTTGGTATTTTAAAGCCAAAATAGAGAAAAAGCCTTTATGGGTGCCAAGAAATTAATTTCTCAGCCTCCTAGATCAATAAATTCAGAAATCCTGCTGGCTCTTAACTTGCTCATTACAAAGAAATAATTTATAAGTCAGCATTAGTGAAAAAAATCCAAAAAAAATGAAAGCAGAGGCTTAAAAGTTGTAATATTTTAGAAGAGAAGGCCTGAAGCTGGAAAAAAAAAGATAATTGAAAACATTAATAAAATATATTATAGTCATGTTGAACTTAGTAGTTTCATATTTTTACTCTTTCACTCAAATCAAAAGCCTGAGTAACTGATTGCAGCACAAACTTGGGAAACATACTCTACTAATGAAGGCAGTTGCAAAGGAACTGTACTTGCACTGAAACATTTCTGCAATTGAGGAATCTCAAAAGACCACCTCCTACAGCATGAGCTCCTTAGTACTTTCACCAGTTTTTGTTTCAAAACTATTCTTCAACTTACCACACCTGCGTTTATTTCTGCAGGAAATAGGTTTTCAACTTCAACAATTGCTTACTTCATAATTTCATACTGTGGTCCACTGTCCTGAGATCATATATTATTTAATTTATGGTTCATTTCTTAATCAACAAAAATGTTCTGAGCATTCAGAAAAATTAATTTGGCTGCCTTCTCAGAGCAGAAAATTGCACTACAGATAAAAAGTATTATTCTTCCTTTGTGGTACAACAGCATTGAAGTGTCACTTTTTTACGTTCTAATTTATTCTAAAAAAATACTTATGACACATTCTGGACTGTAAAATAAATGTAATTGAATAATTATCCAAATAAGAACGGGACAATCTGTTGCATAGCTAGAAGTCAACTATCTCATGTAAGAAGAGAAAGGTCCTGTGGAAGCAGGTAATTTCAGCAGTGTGATTCAAATCATGGATTGTTCATCTAAATTCTGTTTTCAGGAATGAAAAGTGTATTCTGTTCATACAGATACTGACAATTACAGGCCCAATATAGATACGTTTCCCTGTTTGGGAAACAAAATAAAAAGCTATGCTTATCATGAGTTAGTAGGAATTACAAATTCTGCCTTTGTAGTCTGTCCCAGAAAAGGGGAAGTCACATACAAGGGGAGGGACTCTTTCATCGTTCGTAAGAAAGGCTGCTATCACTGACCAAGTAGACAGAGAGCTTTCTTCTTCTATTTTTTCCCAGTGAATCCCCAAACCCCTCTCCGGGTGAATGTAACCTTTGAGAAAGTTGCTGGACTAAGAGGCAGGAGACTCAAAATTCTTGGTATACCCCACAGATTTTGGAAAGAGAAAAACAGCGCCACTATCCTGTAAAACCTCTCTATGCTTCTTCCTCAAGGTAGAAAAAGTCATTAAAATGTAAACAGTGGGTGGCCTCTTTGCATATCCACCCAAGGTATCAAGTAAGGCTTCATTCTTTCTCTCACAGCTGAATGATAAGGGATCAAAATAAATGCTAAACAAATACTTTGACTTAACATCTGAGACAAAGTGTCGAATGCCTTAGTTTAGTGATCCTTACTAATATGAAACCTAATGTGCACAGTTTTATCAGTGGAAGCGACCACTACTGCTCCTGAAGTTTCTCATTATACTTGTGATTACATGATTTTCAAGATGTAAGGTCTTCTATCAAACCTAATTAATACCTTTGCTTTCCATGTGCCAATCTTATTCCTTGTTAAACACAAATTCAATTGTATAATTCTACTTTAACCTTATAAATATCAAGATAGCTCTTTTTGTAGTTACTTTAATGAGATTTCCTACTCCACATTAGTAACTCATTCACAAGGATTGGTACACAGTTGCTTTTACTATTCTTGTTGATTTTATTGTGTTCTGTCATCATATTTTGGACTGTGATAACAAAAATGCATGGAATAACTGATGCTCCATTAGCATTTCTTAATCTCCCATTTAAAACTCTCTTCAAGTTCGACTGGATTTCACACAATTTACTATTGTCACAAAAAATAGATTTTGTTTGCTTATAAGTTATTAAGTAGGTGATTGAAAAATTCCACAGACTTACTGTTTGGAACTACAAAATACCTGGTAGAATACCCTGAATTTTAAAAATAGGTACATTTCATATTTCACAAAATGCTTACCAGAAAAAGAATGCGGATGTGTATAAAATTGATCCTGAGAAATTCTACCAGTAACTCTTTCAACTATTTAAAACAACTTTTGAAGTAAACTTAGAGCACATAATAATTGTTAATTAATGTATTTTGAGATACTGCAGTTTACACCTATCCTTTATTTCTCCATGCTTAAGAAGGAGTCATATCCCACAGACAGCAATCATGTAAGTAAAATGGAGATATAAGTGTTACTTGATAACTGAAATAATAGCATTCTCTGTCTTCTCTCTGTTCTCCACATGGAGACAATATCTTTTAATTCATTGTTGTTAGTTTTTACTCTGTAATATGACTTCATTATATAATTACATAATTGTTCATTAAATTTATTTTAATAAATAGGATTTTATTATTAAAACCAAATCCATTAATGTGTTACAGTTTTTAATCTCTCATTACACATACTGGCTCCTAATATTTCAAGATGGAGCAAAAATCAGTTGTTGACTTACAACATTAATTCTGAATGTCATTAAAATATCATCTGCTTTCAGATATACATGGCTAGAACGCAGACACTTCGTATCGCAATGTAAGGTTTAGTTTGCCATTATATTTCATTGAGAATATTTTTGTTTTAATTGGAAGGAAATCACAACACAACTCTTAATAAACATCCATGTATCAGAAGTATTCAATACAATTAACTGTAATTCTTCGACTGTGTTCCTGTGCAAGCAAACCTAGATTTCATCACAGGGCGTATACCCCATTCCCCCAAAGTGTCCTAAACCCATAATTATGCGATTGATGTCAGTGACATTAGAGGTCTGCAGAATTGTTCTGAGTTTGCACATGATCATAAGATTTTATCAGAGACAAATGAATTTCAAATATATAGATAACAGCATGGCGTTTGGTATATAAAAGCAAGTCCTCCAAAAGCGAACTGTTATCTTTTTCAAAGGTGCTTCTATACTCATCAAAATCATAGCAGTTGTGAATGCATTTGTTTCTTTATGTTCTCAGGCTGATCAGTGAAAAACTACAATCTATATTGCATACATTTTGAGTCTATTTGAATGATAATTTATGGGCAAGTTTATTATTTGCTGTACAGAAGACAAAAAAATTAAGGGCTTTTTTCTTTGTACTTTGAGAGGCAGAGTCTTTGAGAAAGTTTCCGCTTCTCCTATGCTGCTGAATATGACTCTCTTCATAACAACAAGAGCAACTATAATGGTTAAAGATAATAGGCAAAAAAAGAAGGTAATCATTAAGTGACTTCAAGATTCAGAAAGAGTTTGTGAAAATTTTCTAGAAAACATGATGTGCTGAAAGAGGAAAAGACTTATGCCTGGTCTAGATGGTGATCATTTAATCTCCATTTCTGAGACAGTTAAGAACAAGCAGGACAAACCTCTGTGAGAAATACTCTAGTTACATTTGAATCTCTTGAGGTCCTTTTCAATGGGACCTTCATTCAAATGTTTGTCTTCAAATATTGTCTCTCCACAGAGGGTCAATTACTTCTAGGGTGCTCTTCACAATTGCCAGGGTGAGGCCAGCAGACAGAGACAGTCATGCAGAGAAAACAAATGTCTCACGAATATCACCTTACTCTCTTTGGGGAAAGACCACTCTCTCTTAGATTGTAATAGCTAAGGACTCTGGCTCCATAATGAAGCAGGGATCAAGCTAAATGCCTCTGCATGTTTTGCACTGAAGGTTGCCCCTTATTTTTTGTGGCAGCTGTTTATATATCTCTGGCTACCTACTCTTTCACTTTTGTGGTAGTCTTCCTAATTTCTACGTGGCTTGTTACTAGCCTTCATAAGGTTGAATTTCGTGAAGAAATGTGTGGTTCAAATAACATCCTGTCCTTTACTCTGAAACCAGATTTGGTTTATTCTTTATTTGCATTGTTTTTAAATGTCTGTTACAGTACCTGCAGAGAATGTGAGAGTGTCTCTAAGGACATCCAAATGCCATTATTACTGTTAGAATATGATGGCTGGGGTATCATAATTATATGTTTTTCCACATTTATTTTAATTAATATGGAGGGATTTGAAAGTTCCGAAATTTCATACTGTAACCTTTAACATTTTTTCCCAGGATTCATATATCAGCAATTTAGTTTTTTATGTCCCTGTAGGAAGATCATGCTAAATCCTTTCTCTTTCTCAGTCCCACAGCAATGCAAAGCCATGACAATATTTCAAGTTGAGGACTGAACGCAACAAGGGTTATAGAGCCTGGCCTGTGCAGCAGTCTTGGGAGAACTGCTAGGCAGCAACAGTAAGCTTCCCTGTCTAACTTGTTCCAGACTCTGTTTGGCATCCAGTAGGCCTTAGAATGTCAAAGATAGGTCGGACTTGTCTGCTGCAAGACAAAACCTTCTTTATAAGATCAGTATCCCACATTCTCAAATTTGCTAGTGCAGAACCAACACATCGCCTATAACTTTGCAAAAATTTTGTACCTGCTTCCTGTTTTGTGCATCTTGGATTTTGTACATCACCATTTCTCAGGAAGCATAAGGTGTTACATTTCATTTTGATCAAGATGCCTCTTTTTTCAAATGCAGTAATTCTGCTGCCAAGCTTTTTATTCTCTAAACATATTTTTATTGTTCAGGGCATAAAGCAGTACTTATATTTCTTTAAATTATCTGGTATGATCATGCCTGCCGCAAACAAGTTGCTAATTTACTCCATCAGTGAACTTATCTGCAGAACTGCAAATTCAGTTACTGTTTGTTTCCCCTCATCCTAGGTTTACTGTCAGAACAACAAGGGTACAGAAAATAAGTCTTCCTCTACCCACCCCCCATTCTAATATTAGCAAACACTACAGTGAAAAAAAGAAAAAGGACAGCATGTGGCTACAAAACACAAACAAGTTTTTCTGTTGAAGTCTTTCCTTTATCATAACTACCACTCAAACAGGCTGGCTTATATTAACCTGGAGTTGCTTTCTGCAGTTACGAAAACTCAAAAAAACAAAAAAGCAGAAAAGATCAATTTCATGCAGCATCTCCTACTCATGTCCCTCTTTCCCTCCAACTTATATAATTGCTCTGTATTCGCTTATTTTGCATGCAGGAAAAATTTTAAATGGAAATATTTTAAGTTCAAATTCTTCCTTGTAATCAACTGTGTGTTTCAACATTAGATGCTATGACCTCCATTCGCAGACAGCTTTAACAAAATTTAAGTCAAATCACTTTCAATTCAAAGTGTTTGTCCTAAGTTACCTAACCTCAATGTTTAGAGATTCAAAGGATTTAACAAAGGATCCCTCTCTGTTGTCACTCTGAAGCTGCTTTTCTAAAAATGCACGCACAGATACCTGGAGCAGACACTACAGGTAAAAATGACAGATGAATATGCACCTCCCTTTTATTTTATTTTATTTTATTTTGTTTGTAAAATAAGGACTCTCCTATTTATTTTTATTTAACAAGTACTGAAGCCAAGAATTGAATACAACTTTCACTAACAAATTTGATTATTGCAAAATGAGAATGCTTCACTTTTGCTTCAAAGTATTCCTCATGGAATGAGTAAAAACATCCAATCCAATTGTGAAGGATAGTTACCTTTACCTTCACTTTGTCGTCCTTTTCTATTAAGGGGAGAAAAACACAATATTCATGTTGAGATGACTGATGATCATTATACACTTTAATGGGATCTATCCTGAGAAAGTGAAATCAAATAAGGGCTCCTCCAACTCATGATCTCATTAAAATGTTTGCTGGCAACAATAGTCAGAGCTGGATCTGACACACAATACCACAGTCCCAAAAGAAAAAACATCTTGGGGCACCTACTTTTCCTCTAGACAATGTCAGTTCTTCCAGCTAACCTAGTTATTGTGTAGCTATAAAGATTCCTGTATTAGTCCAAGTTGTAAACATTTTCTTAATTTACATACTATATACCAATACATGTCACTACTATTATAAATTAAAAAAACATTGTTTTCCAAATTTTTCATCAAATTTCAAAGCCTTCCTAAAAGGAAAAAGGACAAAATGAAGTACACAATCAAATTAATAAAATCATAGTAATATTACATGCAAACAAACACTAGGGTTTGTTATCCACATACTTACTTGTGACCCATTTCATGGGCAATGGTAAAAGCGAGATTCAGACCATTGTCTTCTGCAATTATACATTTTCGTTTTTCACTGCACATTCCACTCAGATATGCTATACCTAGGAAACATAACCACCACATTCAATTAATTTTTGTTATTACTGACGGTATGTATTACGGCATTATTGACTCCAAATGGGTCTGAAACCTTATTGTGGTCAGAGACATCCAAATACATAAACAGATACCTGACAAAGGTTTATTTACTCATAAACTACAACAACTGATTTTAGCACAAAATTGGATAAAAGATAGCAAAGAAATTGCAAGCAGTGGTAATCGTACCTGACAGTAATATTACCTGATTACATAGACTGCAATGTGCAGAAAATGTATTCTTTAAAAGCGTTGCTAGGTCCCTTAATGAGATGTGATAGAACGCACATATGAATAGCGACACTACTGTAAATGAAAATAGATGTCTCCAACAATAGGGCACAAATCTGAACAGGTATTTCCTCTGACAGACTCAGAAGAACAGAATGCAAAGCACAGAGCTGTGTCCCTACATTATCACTGTTAAGTACTGATAACAGTGTTCAGCATGTTAGTGATTTTAAAAATGTGTAAAAGAGTCAGGTGTCACAGAACTGGAAGAATTCGCAGGAGACTGCAGCCTGACAAACACATCTGTTGTAGAGGCTATAATGCCTCTACTATATAAGACCTAAGTTTTCACAAAATAGAAGCCTGGATGGTAGGCTTCTGAGTTCAAGTTCAGCTTCTAAAAAGTAGAATGTCTGTAATTGTAAAAGCTTGAGGAACATGTAGCTTAATTTGGGTAATAGTAATTTTTTTCAGACCACAAATACTTTTAGCGGGGACCTATTGTCGTCACTCGTTGTCTGAAATTTCAGAGTAAGCAATCAAAATGCTGTTTCAAGTGTTTGGCCTTCTTCCCAGGAACATCCTTTCAACGGAATGGTGCCCTTTGGATCAGCATGTTTGCTGGATGTTTGCATGTAAAGGTCAAGTTTGAAATGTTTGAGAGTGTTTGAAATTTAGTCATAATTAGCATTCGAAGTTAACAAGATAAAAGTAATTCTTCTTACTATCCAAGTATTTGTCAGTCTGTGAGCACAATGCCTCATCCACAACATGAAATTCAAGTAGTAAACCCATTGCTAGTCTGGCAGTGCTGCTCTCAACAGAGCTGGCTGAAAGTTTTTGGACACAGAACTCATGTGACAAAAAATGCTGTTCAGGACTGAACAAAACAGTCACAAATTAGATTTGAAGAAGGCAGAATATTTCAACTTTTACTATTTCTTTCCAAAGAAGGAAGAAAAAATGGAGCAGGGGTAAAAGTCATTTGAGATACAAAAAAAGGCAAAACATGTTCAAAGCAAAAAACCTGAAGTCCTTCAAATGACACCTCATGCTAAATGTGGGTATCATTTATAGTAACTCTATGAAAATAAGAGAAGTAAGAAACACTTTGACATGTAATGTTTTATTTCAAATGTCATGCTCCAGTGGCTGAAATAAAAAGAAAAATATTTCTAAAACCATTTTGTACCTTGTATTTACACAATTACATGTATTTTCTTTCAAGATTTGATGACCAAACTGAAAAAGATAGAGCTGCTTTTAATACTGTAGCTCTACATAGTAGAGCTGGTAACAATACCAGAAGAAGTAGACATCAGGGCTCTGACATCAGCCAACACCAATGAATTTACAAAGTGCTAAAACGAAATAGAAAAATTACTCTTGCCATAGACAAAATCCAGTGCTGCATTTTGAAGTGTTGTGGGCATTCCTATTACTATAATGCAAAATGTGCAGAAATACTTTCCTTACTGTGCTGGTTTTGGCTGGGATAGAGTTAATTTTCTTCACGGTAGCTGGTAAGGGGCTATGTTTTGGATTTGTGCTTGAAACAGTGTTGATAATACAGGGATGTTTTAGTTCTTGCTGAGCAGTGCTTACACAGAGTCAAGGCCTTTTCTGCTTCTCACTCCACCCCACCAGCAAGTAGGCTGGGGGTGCACAAGAAGTTGGGAGGGGACACAGCCAGGACAGCTGACCCCAATTGACCAAAGGGATATTCCATACCATATGATGTCATGCTCAGCAATAAAACTAGGGGGGATGTTGGCGGGGGCCTACTGCCTGGGGACTGTTGGGTCATCGGTCAGTTGGTGGTGAGCAATTGTTTTTCTTTGCATCACTTGTCTTTCTTGGGTTTTACTTCTCTCTCTTTGTTATTTTCCTTCTCATTCCAATTATATTACTCCTCCTCCTCCTCCTCCTCCTCCTATTATTATTATTATTATTATTACTATATTTCAATTAGTGAACTGTTTTTATCTCAACCCACAAGTTTTCTCACTTTTACCCTTCTGGTTCTCTCCCCGCATTCCGCTGGGGGGAAGGAAGCAAGAGGCTGTGTGGTGCTTAGTTGCCGGCTGGGGTTAAACCACAACACTTACTGATGACAGCTGTCCTCAGCTGGGTAAAACTTACTTGCTGGGATCTACAGAAAGAGAATACCCAAACCTCCCTCTGCCTGTTCATGCTGAGTACTAACTGAAAACTGCCTGATGCTCTCTAGTTTTTTGTAGGGAAAAGAAGTCCCCTAACCTTCTTTTGGCCTCTAAAATGGCAGGTTCAACTAGATTAGCAGTATCTTTCCATACAACAACATGAGTACTACCAGTTGCTGTCTACTATCCTGCCTGCCCCAAAAGCATAATTTATTCCCAAAGAACTACGCACACTTCAAGTTTCATACCTATTCTGCAGAAGAAGCAGTCAGCAGTAGTACACATTTTCAACAATACTCAATATATACCACCAATGCCATCTTTAGACTTGGCATTCTTTGAAGGGAATTGATAATGTTTGACCTTTTTAAGTGTAACATATGAAACATAAGACCTGCATTTCATTTAGATTAAATTAGATTTCTGATTCTAGAAATGTCCAAAAGCATCAAATACAATTAATGCATTATGACTTTTCTCCTATTAAACAAAGTCAAGTTCACATGTGGAAGCCACATCCAACAGCAGCTACTGGATGTAAATCAGACAACTACTAGCCGTGAACTAGTTTCATGTCTTGTCCTTGGTTATTAATTTCATATGTAGAGAAAAAGAAACTGACTTCAGTAAGCAGCTGCTCTTGCTTAGTTGTCTCTGCATTAGGTAAGAGAAGGAATTTCTTCTTTAAATATATGTATGTTCATTGCAGCTTCCTGTGGCTTATTAACACAGCTGGAACTGCTCCAAGGTTAAATCCACAAGAAAAAAAAAACAACGAACAATTGCTCCCTTGTTATGATTAAGGTATTCCTAGTGAACCCCACAGTCTCAAAACACAGCTTCAAATTAAAACACTTAGTATCTGAAAAGCGTTGGCTAGAAAGAAGTAACATCATCTCACTGACAATTTAAGGAAGGATCCTCTTATTTATCTAAGAGAGGGTCCTGTTATTTATCTATAAAGAAAGACATGTTTTGAAACAAAAAAGCACTAAATGAATACATGCCAAATGTAAAATATTAAAATTACCTCACTCTGTAGATAACTATTTCTCAAGTTAATTCAGAAGAAAATACATGCAATATCAATTAAGAAGGTAAAGCTTTACCGTTTTGCCCTAGAAGAACCATGTAAGGGACTACATTTTCGTATCAAACCAAATGAAATACATGCTGCTTCAGAAAAGTACATCTTTTGCCAAATTCATAGCAGTGGTTTATTACTACTACTACTGCTGCTATCCGTAGAGACAGGTATTTCATTCTACATAGTACAATAAATTTCCTTTAAAATTTTCTGGTTTCTTCATGAATATCCTCATCATATCATCAAACTATTTATTTTTTCAAAGTAGGCACACATTTACAACTTCTCTGTTGAAAAGCCGTGGTTCAGCTCACAGGGATGTTACACAAAACAAGTTATCAACTAAAGTATCCAAACAAATTTGTCAGCTTTACCTACTCATTCATGGCCTGCTGCCCATAACATAAATCCACTACCTATATTAAAAGCATACTGTCAGCATTGCCGGCAGGAACAAAAATTCCACAGTAGAAAAAAGAAAAACACATTAAGAAATATGCAGTCAAACATACGAACATTGCTCTTTTTTACAGTGACCATACAACATGCAAGTATGACTCAAATATGTCTGCATTTGTAATATTGCATTCTAATAGGCTAGAGAATGGTTATTTTTCCCTTTATAGTGATCCAATGAAATGGAGTTCATATTCTGAAAGTCTTAATCACACAAATTAATTACATAGCACATTTTAATTTCTTTTCTTCTGAACTTCCTTGGTTTCACAACACATTCGAACTTGGTTTGTCATGCCATTAGCCATGTGCTTATTCTGAATCCCTTCCCTCATACTTGCTCAAAAATCTAGTTGTTAATTTTAGGTGCTGTTGAAAGAGAAGGAGACCCTTCCACATACCACCAGTTTAATCCATTGATATCACCTGGATATCACCTCTACACATTCCTGAGCTATTTCACAGCTTTTCTGTTTGGAGAACAGTCATGTTCTGCCCAACAGATCTTTTTTTCCCAGATTATAAGGCAATATGACCATAAAAATCACAGAACAAAGTTCCTGTAACATATTCTTTGACTCCATGGAAGAGGGATAGGGGATCATCCAGATGTCCCTTCTACCACTGACCAAGAGCAGAGTCTACCTGAATTTCCAGTCCATATGAAATAAAAATTACATAAAAACCAAATACATACGTTCTGTTCCCAACCCTTGAAAACACAAGCTGAAAGAACTGAAAAGAGCATATGCTTGTATGGCACAGTTAAATAAAAAACCCACCATTTCCATTTTAAAGCATTTTTAAATGAAGGAGTATGTTATATTCTCAGGAATCTAGGGACAGTATACTCCTTGTTGTGCTGTCTATCCATCAGCAAAAATTGTCAAATTTGACCAAGACAAAGAACAGTAAAACAGAACATATTCCCAGTGCCTACTGCATTCCTTGTCGTCTAGGTAAAATAATGAAGCACACTATTACTACAGAATGCACATTAGATATCATTTCAAGAATACTGAAACTGTTCATGAACTTTATGAACAATGGATCTGTTTTTATTAAATTAGTATACATACAACTGATGTTGCTTAAGCACATACTATGAATAAAAGTAGTATTTAGTATTTATGTATGGAATTTTCTTCTAAAGTTTCTACACCAAGCTTCATAAACAATAGTATAAAATGTTGATGAAATAGAAGTAAGCCTGAAATGGATAGAAAACATGCAGAAAAACTCATTACAATTAGAACCACAAAATTTCCAAGAAAATCTTTAGCCTTCAGAAGGTGCCATGCAGTGATACACTCTCGATAGCATGACCTTAGTTTGAATTATTGATAATGCACAAACTGAGTTAGCCACTGCAATAGAAACATAATTTAATGCCCATCTGGCTTTTGATTCAAACATAAGTTTAGAACATATTTTAAATTCAAACTGGCAAATCAATGGGCCTGAGCATAAATGATAGTGCTTAATGGACTCGATTACTAATCTAACAAATGATGGTTTTTTAGTAGCCCAGATGCTTTCCTTAAGAAGCAGGACAAAAAAGCTTTCCACAGAGCTGACACTTGAAAGTCTAATCAGCACAAGCTGCTCTGAAAAGAGTCCTAGACACTGACAATTTCCAGGAAAAAAAGAGTCTTAGCAGCAGCCCTTAAACACGGCAGCAATCAAAACAACACAGTTAACAAACAGGAATCTCAAATGCAAACAGAAAAGCCTAGAAATAATTTTTTTTTTCTTTTTGAAGTGAGGGATATCAACAGTGATGGTAACTATACCTATACGTGTGTGTATATGCAAATGCACATACACACTGGTGCAAGACATTAGAAAAAACAATGAGATAAAACCAAATCAACTTCTGCTGCATTTTACGCAAATGTAACTCAAATTTTATTCACCTGTTTTGTCAGTTTGTGATTTATGTACATCTTCGAAAAACTAACACTTCCAGGAAAATAGTTTATCAATATCTAATAAGTATGTGATTTTATGTTTCAGAACAGACTACTAAGCTTACTCTTCTCCCTTTAAACAAACTGCTGCACTTTAATCCTTGGAGTGGGGAAAAAGTCTAAAAATGGGGAGGGCATATCAACGTATGCCATACATGCATGAACAAATTCTGAATGTGTGATTGTAAAGTTTTAGGTCCTTAGTTCTTGCACCTTATGAACAGTCCACAGATGCCTCATACGTTATTATAGGGATGGCAGAACTGCTGGAAGATAATAATTTTATTCTGAAACACAGCCCACATGGAAAACATTTCTCTCAAGATGCATAACTAACATATTACATGGTCCAGAGGTCTACTGGAACTAATGTTCTGTCCTCAACAGTGGTCAACAGAAAACACAGAGATAATGCACAAATGAGACAGTAAGTGAATTTTCCCCACTATCCACTCCCGGCCTTTGCTGACAAGTGTTGTAGGGATCTCCTGAGCTTAAGGCTGCCTCCATATTGCCATCTTTAACAGCCACCAAAGCATTTATTCTCTGAATTTGGCTATTCCTTCTTAACCTGCTACAGAGTTTGGGTCCATAACATGCGATGGCAAATACCTCCAGAGTGTAATTGTGTACAACAGTACGTTTTTCTCTTTTTATGAAAACTGCATAGGGGGTATTCTAGCTCAAACGGAAGCTCTAATCATCTATTCAAAGCCATCTATGCCTTCCTAGATGTCCGTCAGCTATCTCAATGACAAACCGAGAAGCTCTAGCACATTTAGTGACTCCTCAAGCAGAACCCAACCACAGCTTTTTGACATCTTATAGCCCTCTGCATACCTTACCTTCTCTTGTTCTACTACAGTCTTTCTGACAAAAGTGGTTATAGTCAAAAGGTCAGTTTGATCCATTACTCTAACTTCCTCATGGCATGATTTGCAGAAACTATTTTTCTAGATGTTTGTTTTACATGGCATAGAAGATTATTAATAATCTTGATCTACATTTACAGGTTTAACTTTTGGACAGAAGTAGAAAAGTCATTTTTTAGGATGTACACAATAAAGACTTTCAGTCCTTAAATTGCATAGGTAAATTATAAGAGTGCTTTATGAAAGCTTCATGGAACTCTGCTGTATACAAACAAATAAGATGTGACTTTGAAAAGGAGACACCTTACTTCTTTGGCAACAAAACTGAATGGGGCTTTCCAAAGTAAAGCAGAAGCTTGTTACTTAAAAAGCCAGAAACAGGTTTCAAGCTGAGCGCCAGCCATTTCAGAACAGCTCTCACCATATACATGCATAAATAAATTCATTTTGAGGATATGCTTTTCACTGATGCATTGGACAGACATAAGAGATACACGGTTTACTTCAAATTAGTATCACATGCCTCAGATTAAGAGTTGGTGCCCATTTCCTACCATAAAACTCTGTTTCTGTATGTTGACAAAACCCTTATTACTCTACAGACAAGACAGGGAGATGATGACAGTGAACACTGTGGTATGCCACCGGAAGTATTTTTAACAACTCAAACTTGCTTTCTGTGTTTTCCATCTTGTTCTAAAATTACATTTCCTTTACAGGTGGGCAATGGGACAATGTTGTTTTGCAGCCTTTCAGGCTACACTTGCAGCTTTCTCTATCAACCCTTTCTGGGGATCATATTTTTTCCTGGGGCAAAAATGAAAGGGAAAGCTATTTGTGTGAACTAGCCATTTCCAGTCCTCATGATATCTAAGCATATGGCACTTCTGATCTTGGGATTAGCTGTAGCGAAACAGGAATGAGAATTTACTCTTTACAAATAAAAGTTTGTATTATTGTCCATTACTTTCTTATATACATATACAGCATAAAAAAGACCATTAGGAAGAAACACCTTTTAAAACATTACGCTAGATGGAAAAAAGCAGAGCTTGAATTCTGCTTTTCTTTGATAGAATGAACCCTAACCTAGAAGCTAAGGAAAGACTGCTATTAATGGATCATCACAATGACTAGAAAATATGTAAACCCAATCATACATTTTCCTTTTACTTATTTACCTTTGTGACCAGATACACCACCACTCCCTGTTGGCACCTACAGTTGTAAAAAGTATTACAAGGTGGTATGGGTGCACCTGGTACGAAGGCTGTGTCCATTCCTTTGACTAATAGTCTCCACATTTCTGTGTACATACATATACACTTTTCTTTTTTTCTGCTCTTTTGATCCTTATTTAGCCCATCTTTCATTTTTATTTTCCACACCTGCTTTACTTAAATAAACTTGCTTATTTAAAAAAAAAGTTTACTTTTTTGTGTCTGGTCAATAAACCCCTGAAACAGAGGAAGGGTCAGATGAGATGGGTAAGGGCGATGTGCTTATGAAGCTGAGGGAAGAATGTAGGGAGTGACTGACCACAGCTGTTGCAAAGAAAGCTGAACTTACCTCAACAGCAAAGGAACTAGAGGGTTTGTTTTAGATAAATGCCTGTATCAGTTCAGTGGATTAACTGCTTGTGTAAATGTTTTTCCCTGAGTTAATCAAAAGAGTGTGAATGGCTTCTTGAATTAGCCAGCCCAGCAAGGGGTAAGTGCATACGTGGCTCAGCCCAACAGAGAGCATAAAAACTGAACAACTGACAAAATGAACTTTGAACAGAGCAATGGGATTGAGCTGACTTTAACTCACATATTCCTTCCTGGCACCTACAGACGCACAGCATCGTGACAGTGAGCATATAAAGGCCAGTAACAGGAATCAGATTTGTACTGTGATCCAATTGTATATTGCAACGGCTATACTGTGTTTGCACTGTGATTTCAGGACATTGCCATATCACTCTGCTAAATCAAAATCCCATGTAACATCAAGTATCTTCAGATAACTAAATTTTGTTTTAAACATTAAACCTTCCTCGTGGAATATCTAATAGAGCCTGGTCAGAGACTATTGGATTCTGATACTCTTGCATTTCGTTGCCCCCCACAGAGGATATTCTTTCAAAGGATGGACGCAAAAGTAATACTGATCTATACATCATCCATACCGAATTAGCCTTTTCCAAAACACATTTTCTTCCCAATTGTTTTCAGTCTGAGTCAAGTTCTGTTCAGCTGCTGGAAACTAACCTCGTGTGGTAGCAAGTGGTAGCTCTTGAACCTGTCAGAAAGCAAGTAGGACCACTATGAAGATCTGGGATATGAAGTGGCTACCTGTGTTTAACAGTGCCACACAAAAGCCTGAGAGATGGAAGGCATTCTTGAAAGTGGGAAATTCTCTGTGAAGTTAGTTAAAGAGAAAAATTATTCTTCAGATGCATTTAAAAATAAATGTTCAATTGTAAAAATGGGTAACAGGAAAATTATTATCAGGCCTACATATTTCCTTCTAGAACATTTTTTGAGAAATAAAACACCTCAGGTATGGGAACAAATATCTTAGACCATTAAACAGCCTGATGAATATTGGATGACTCATATCTGATACTTGTCCATTCAAAAATCTGTAAGGAATAGATAGCATAGATTTACTGTGACAAGTATTTAAAAACAGTTATCCTTCACAGAAAGAGAGGAACAAGTTACTTTTCTAGCCCAGTATAAATACTTTGTGCAAAACTTTTTAGAGGCTTGCAAACTGAGGCTTCTGCTACAATATGACTTTAAAAGGAAAAGTAGGAATCACAGACTCTAGACTGAATTCAAAGGGAGGTACCTTTGCCAAAAAGGCAAGTGAAATTTTAGTTTGCCAAGAGTACCAGAGTAGTACAAGAAATTGCAATTTGAATACTCGCTAGCATTAAGAAACACAAACTGACCTCGTTTTATGAAGATGACCTTTTCTAATAATTTGTTACAGCTTTGCTATTGTATACTGTCTTGCCACTGCCAATTGTTTAAATTCCTTTTTTTTTTTTAACATAGGCACTATTTTAACATACTTTTATAAAAATAACACACAGAAAGGCTTGGTTGATTTAAAAATATTTTATATGTCTGGAATACATTAAAAACCCCCAATATTTTATTTTAAAGTATATAAAAAAAAGCCTCATCTTTTAATGTCAAGGGCCCTGGCCCAAGGAAACAGGAAGCACAGTGCACAGAACAGCATGTTTATGAAAATGCTGATGGAAGGGTAGGCTTTAGACTTCCAGGGGAGCTATGTACAGTATAGGTACTTTAAAAGTTCCCCTAGTTTTCAAGATCAGTTTTGAGGTAGTCTCCATTTCTAAACTGAAATTTTACATAACTTCTGTAAGCTTAAAAAAACTGTGCTGACCTTAAAACTTAAGCATGTATGTCATTTCAAGATGACTACAGTTTCTGTAATTTGTCATTAAAAAGCAGAAAATACTTCTTGCACTATTTTAACGCAAATGCTATATTTTTAAAACCGTCTCTTGTCTCTTATTCTGCTTCTGAGAAAATCTGACTCTCCCCATTTCTTAATGGGATTAATTGATGTTATGCTGCAACATAAGATGGTCCAATTAGTTGTCAGAACTCCTTCCACTGCTGTGAAGTGTGACTTCACTTTAAGATGTTTTAAAATACTATAAGCCTACAACTCTGAACACTTGGGTCAAAATATATTAGCATCGCAGAGTAAAATATATACCAGAGGTAATCAGGAATTATGTCACTCCATCTAAATAGTGAAAATATTCACCCAGGTGCTTATCTCTCTTCCTGCCTTCCTGACATCTGGGTTTCAATTCTCACATTCATAATATGTGCAGCTGCTAAAGTTGCCCCCATGTTCTGTACATCTATGCACACTGCAACGCCTTTGAATTCACCTCTTGTCTCATTCCATCAAATCATTTTTTTTTTTGAATATGCTTCCAAGCCTTGTGTAACATCGACTCCCCTTACTGATTTGATCTACTCATAATATATCACCAATCCTTTTCCTGGTCTTACAAAGATTCCAGCCTTGATACCCCCTTAAGCTGATTTTCCTATAATTTAATTTCTGGTGCCTTCTTCCCCTTGTCTTGGTACCAGCCTCTGTGCAACAAATCAATGCGAAATCACTCACGAGGCCCTATCATTGTCACTCTAACACACCTTCTTTAGGTCTGTTTTTAGTTCTACAACAAAATATGAGGAAAACAAGACTGTCTTGCTTTCTTTTGTAATTTATTTTATTATACTTGTGCATGTATTATTTTATTATACATGTGCAAATGCTTGACAAACAGTGCTTCAGCACAGTAATACATTTGCTCGTTTTCTGCAATCTGGGTGATTCCTGTGAAACACTTCTCATGTTTTCAAGAGATAATAAAGCTGAAAGTTATATGAAAGTGATTACTTTACTGTTGTTGAGACTCCACTGAAATAAAATATTTAGGAATTTTTTTTCCTTTTTTTAAAGCATGGTGTAATCTGCATTCTCTTTTGTGTGAGACAAGGGGCAGGTAAGGGGATTGAAAGAGGTATTAGTCTGCTTTTTGTTTCTTTGTTTGTTTTTCAGAATAATCTCTTGCTCTGTGGCCAAAGTTTCGAAGTTTGTCATCACTTACTTGATGAGAAACTTGTGGTTTATTCAGGGTAGGGTACCATCATCTTGAGAACATAAAACCTTCAGTACAGACTCAAAACAGAAATACAAAAGAACTTGTTGCCACTTAAGTGTCACAAAAGGGAGCTATGAGATGGATTCAAACAGAAAATCTGCCCAAACGCATTTAAATGAAGAGTGAGCCTTGGCCCTGTCCCTCTGTTCCTTCCTGCTCGTATTTGCAGAGCACTCTTCCTTGTATTTTGACAACAGTTAGATGCAGCTGTATGGATCATCTGCAGTTCTCTCCACAAATATGGAGCTCCTTTTGTTTCCTCCTCAGTTAAAGGACCCATGTATCACTGCCTACCCATCCCATTCTTCAAAATCCAGAGAAAAATATGCATTTGTTACATGGTCTATCTAATTCCATTACACTGATGGGTTTTTTCCATTATATAGCTATGGAATACAGACACTGATGCATTAGTCACAAGGGGCTACCTGGTCTCTCTTATTTTGAAAAAAATTCCAATATAAAACAGTGGAATTTTTCAGTGCAAAATACTATAGAAGGCTGACTACTGTTTTCAAATATAACTTTGCAAACTTTTCTTTTGAAGGGATGAAAATCCTATGCACAAGTATATCTACCAAGAGCTAAACACAATAATCTAATATTAGAGAAATGGCTGGCTAGCTAGAGAACAGGTATACCTTACTTTACAGCCATATATTTTGCATGTCTTTAATTTGTAAAGTTTGACACCAAATTTTATTTTTCATTTTTAAAATGTAATTGTATGCTTAATAAAAAAAATGAAGAGCAATTATTTATACAAACTAATACAGAGTATATATCAGTATTATAGCATATATAGAGAGTAACTGATCATTGATGCATGATTATTTACAGTTGCCAACCCACAAAATTTTATTATGAATGTACACAAGATTTCATCTGAATGTTTTTCACATAAAAACAACCTATGAAAGATAAGTACTGAAGTTGTAAAATCCAGAAGACAATGAAAGATATTTTTAAGAGCTCACAGCTGCTTGGGCCTGATTCAGTTTTTCAACACTTTGGAGGAATAAAATGACACAGGACACAATTCACTGTTCAATGCTGTGAGACAGTCACTAAATCACTCATTCATTTATCTCCTGCCGTCTGATTAGCTAAAACTGTAAATTTTCTGCTGGTGAAAGAATTTTTGCCAGCAGAGGCCTGAGCTTAGTTAAGCCATTGCCCACCAGTATCCTCTGCTTTCTGTCTCACCATCCTTCCCTAGCCTTGATATGAGCATCTCTTGCATACCATGGCAGTATTGCTCTGATGTGTCACTGATTTTTCACTTTTGAATCTGGCATGCATAGCTGAAGGATTCATACATGAAGTTAGAAAGTACACACTATTCACAAGACAAACACAAATTATTGTGATCATTAGCTTGCAATTTCCTTTTGTTTTCTTTAACACAAAGCAAATATGCACTGTATAATATTACAGATTCTTTTGTCCTTACTTGGGAATGCCTTTTTTCTGATGGACACAGGAGATTTGCCTGTGAAAGAAATTGAAGTTCCCACTCCAAGCACAAATATTCTAAATGCTATTCAGCGTAATGTTAAAATTCTTCATCTACAGTAAGTTTCTCTACATTTTAAATCCCTTTAAGAGAATTTTAAATACCTCAGGTAAATTGTGACTAAATACAAAAAACAATACAAAATAAATATGAAAATTTACCTAGAGATGAAGTAGTATAATCTGTAGAAAATGTCAACATTATATTACATTTTCACAGAAGGGATATGGTTACACATTAAATTACGAAGAACTATGGATGGTATTGCGGCATATTACAGAACCACTTACTGAGGTCAAGAACAAAATTCAGCAACTGAGCATGTAGTTGACTCTGCTGGGATTTAAATGTATGTTAAGAACAAGCATCACATGTCACCTAAAGAGCACAACTGAATGTATCTGAACTGGAATGTGTAACAAGAATTAGACATGGGTCTGAATGGATGTAATAGGTATTATTATAACAGAAGAACAAATAATCACTAACCTCAGAGATATTTTAAGATAACCACAATATCTGAAAAAGTTGATTTCTTTAGTAACTGAAGAATGATTGCACCTTTAATACTATCTTAACTATCCTGTATTTATTTTTAATTTATAACTATTATACAAATAAATACTACTAAAGGCAACAATAAATACCAACACTATCAACAAATACACAAAATTATCCTGCACATCAAATGAGTAATGTGTTAGACTGTTTCATTCTCAAAAATTATTATGCCTTGAACCAGAACATCCACAGGCTAATGGAATTTCAATCCAGGTGTCATAGATCTTATCGGCTCTATCTAAAATTTACTTAGAGATTTCATTATAAACTTCTGAAGCTGGATGGAAACATTAAAATTAACCTTTTCATCTTCCTAAACACATTCAAAGGCCCTACTATTTCCTAAGACAGATTACTAACACATACTTAGTAAGAAAGCAGTAAGTGGCTTCTGTAGTATAATCTGAAATCAAAACAGAAAAGATTTTTTTTTCCCTTCACTTCCAGCTCTCTAAATGCATTGGCTAACTATTTCAAAGTAAAATAAAATAAAAGAAAGAAAAGGAAGGAATTGCCTGAAGCAGTATGTCCTTGATCAATTGTTTAAGGAAGAAAAGACTTGGTTTTTAAGTATGGTAAGTGGTCAGTAATTAAAAGTAAGCTCAGTGATTATGAAATTGACATCAAGAGTCCATTCGGAAAGATTTATCCTGTGTTACCCTACTACTGTTCAGATTAATAAAGCTCTAAACACTTAAAATAAAACTCTGGAAAATAAAACAATCTAATGTGCTGTAACCTAGATATTTTGTGTCTCAGTTACAACACAGCTTGAAAATAAAGGTTCGGCTGTCTTAATGTGAAAATGTAGCTCTCTGGTCTCACTGGAGTGTTGCCATTTAGTCCAACTCAGTAAAACAAGAGGCAAGGTAAGACAGGATTGCATCTTAAGAGTTTTGCTGGAATCAAGAATCTTAATAATTTCTAAAACTGAATTTAATATATCTAGAAGAGGAACAAAGTTGAGGCTTGCAATAGCAGGCGTCTGGATTTGATGACTGAGCACGTGTACTGTAGTCCGATGTTCTGCTTTCCTGAGAAACTGCACTGAGCATGCATAATTCATGTGACATTTTCTGACACGAGGTAGACTGAATTCTATTTATTTATTTTGGTTTGGTTTTTTTACATTTATTGGAATTCACATCTAATTAGGTTCTACTTTGCTGTACTTACGGACGTGTAACTCACCGACAAAAGCAGGTTTTATTCTGTAGACTGCAGAAGTCAAATTTTCCCTGATGATTTAAAAAAATCCTGTGTATTAAAGGTATTCGTATACCAGACATACTGTACTATCATATGGCTATCACTTCCTAGGGAACTTTTGCATTTCTACACTTCTACATACAAATTACACTAAATAAAATATCCTAGCAATGTCACAGGAGAAATCAACGTTCAGAAGCCACATGTGAACACCGTAGTTACTCAGGCAGTTGCAGCTACTGGATACACATCGGAGCTACAGTACTTTTAACAAAAATGAAAGTTCATGAAGTGAAACTGAGTGAGATCTCTATGGCTCACTTTTCCACAAAAGCACTTAAAAGATGCTCCTGCTCTCACTGTATGAGGTGGTCCTTTATATATAGGTCAGTGAATTTATTATCTTGATCTTGCTGTAAAATATGTATCGTAAAAGTTATACGAATGGCTTAAATTATGTTACACATCGGAAATCTCCAGAGGAAGTCTTTTGCAGGTTAAGTGTTGAACCCAGTTCTCCGAGTGTCAGCCATCTTACTGACAAAAATTATCTTTCCTTTACATAGGATATGTTTACAGTACCTTCTGTTCAGGACAGATTTTGTGTTTTGGTGTAAACCAACTCACATGGCAAAAACTCCAAGCTTACAATGCTCTTACTGCTTTTGCAAGTTTTGGGTACCAGCAAGCTTGGACATATATCAGAGAATATTTTTGACCTAGAAAGTTTAACAGACTGCACCTATGCCTTCACCGGGAGAAACCTGCTGTGGTTGCTTCTCCTCATCCAGTCTCTTTGTTCAACTGCTTGTGCTCCCACTCTGAATTCCCCATGGCACCGGGGAGAGTAACAGTCACAACAAAAGAAACAAATTTAATTACATTGGTGACGAATATCAGAAAAAAATGCTGGTCACAGCGGTCAGCTGGAGGGATAGGTGTACACCTCCGGGTACGGGCAACTTCAGAGTATTTTAAAGAGAATTTTAAAATGGTAACCTCAAATAGTACTTCTTTACCTGTAACACTTTTCACCAATATACAACCTGACTGTGTGCAATGCTAAAATGTTTCAAAAACCAGATGTATGCACACCCCTTACAAAACTCATCTTTCTAACCTCCACTGATTTCATTCTCTGAGCACGCCTCCTACATTTCCCTCCGCAAGACTGACAGGACTACCAACTCCCCACCCCCACCCGCTCTGCTATGTATAGGTCAGGACCTATACATAGGTTCTATACTCCATCCTTTGCAGAAGTCGTTCTGGCCCACCCCCCACTTTCAGCCTTATCTGTCTTATGGAGAAACCTGTTCCCAAAAATGCATGTCAATGTTAGGACATACCGTAAATGACAGGCTTCAGGGCTTACGGCTTCCTGTTTGTCTTGACAGATCAGAAATCTCCCTTGCCCCCTGCAAGTGTCAGCAAAGGAACAACCTACAGTATTGATTTGTAACTGCCTTAAGTGCATTTCTTCCACAATTGTGCCTCAACAAAAGAGAAGAAACAAACAAAACCCCCTTTCTAGTGAATATAAACAACAGAGGCCCTTGTTAGTATGTCTAGAAAAACAAGACACATGCTGCAGGATCCAGTTCTGGAAGAGGGCCTGGAAGAGGAGGGACGGACTTCCCCTTGCTTCTTTATCCCAGTTAAACCTAATATGCCCGCTGAAAACACAGTGGCAGCACCTCTTCCCTCCTTTCCCATCCTCTGCAGACACCCAGCGCAGGGTCCAGTAATCCCGACCTGTCTAGCAGCAGGCCAGAACCCAGCCACATGACAGGTCAGAGAGGCAGAAAGACTAACCCGGCCTACAGGGCTTTCGCAAGGGCTCCTGTTCTGCAGCACACAGGTACTTGAACTAGCTTTAAATTGGCAACATGGAGTGCCCGCAGGAGTTCAGCCACAGTGGCCATACAGCGGCATTCGGCTCAGCATGAGGGAGTTCACCCTGCTTCTCAGCAAACTGTTACCACTCCCCGAGCTAGTTAGGCTAAGGGCAGCTACGCAAGACTGCAACAGAGCAATTTTCTGGGAAACAAGAGGAACACCAGCTGGATACAGATGAGGAAGCACAGAGAAACAGACGTCTTAATTTTACTTGTGCAGTGCTGCTGCCCGTGTTCTGTGCAACTTCTCTGGCTGCTTGTTCATTGCTAATAGGCCCTAAGCATTCAGCTTCAGTATTTCCAGCATGAACCTCCACTGGACAATGACAGCCTGCCCAATTCCCTATTTCTGTCCTATGCCTGTATGCATAGGGCTGGACTAAACCTTTGTCCCTGGGGACAAGTTTTGGAGGAAAAGGCCAAGTCCTTTGTATTAAAGATCTACAGCTTTCACGTTATAAAATAAAAGTAAATAAATCTATCTTTGGCCTTTTGCTAAGTTGGATGGAAGATGTGTTCTTTCACTTCATTTTGTTTTGTGCTCTTTATTGTGTAGATGTTTGTCTGATTCCTTACCGGTCATTATTTGTATCCGCGCTATTGAGATCCTTTGCAACAAAATGAAGACCTGATGGCGCCTCAGTTTTCCGCTATTGTTTTTATCTGTGCAACACTAGCTGTTACCAAATTTAGAAACTGATAATATACTATATTTGTACCATCCCCCTAAACCAATCTGACAAGAGTTTTTAAGGGAGTTCTGTTTAGAGATTGCAATGTCAGCATTTTGTTGGAAAATGCTTCGTAGTAAACAGTTTAGATCGAAGCACATTTTTGGGAAACAATGTTCTTATAGCTGATGTTTTAACTGAAAATGGTATCTGAAGGTACAAGATCAAATGGTGCAGTATCAGGTTTTAAAAACAGTAATTTTATTATTTTAAGGAAACCCTGCTCTTTTGTGATATCACAAGATACAAAATATTGTTTGAGAACATCATTTAATTACCTTATCTCCAGGAGACCATAATCAGAACATTGCACTTACACTCCTCTAAGATCCGTGAAATGCTGGAAACCCTGTCTTTCATAAAGCATTGGAAAAGCTCCATTTACTATTTCTGAAATATCATATTACTTGAAAATTTCAGCCAGGACTAAGAGTGTAAGCAAATGGTACCAGCTTTAAAGGAAACAAATTTGTGCAGAACAATATAGGTGTGTTAGCCAGAGATGTATTTTAAAAAAAGAAGCCTCACCTTGCTGCAGTAAGAAGATAATATTGAAACAATCAGCTGAGGTCACTCTATTTAAGGCAAAAGCTATCTTTGAAATGACTCACAATTCTGACATATTAGGTCAAATGGAACTCAATTTATACATGCCAAGAAAATTCCTGGCCTTCCTTTGACAGAGGCATATTTTTTTGACTGAGTGCAGTAAAAGGTTTACGGTAACTGAATCTGGAAATACTACTTTTTTGTTTTCCATTTTGTTGCAATCAGTGTTACTAGAATATTTTACTAGCTATCATAAATCTTTCAAAACATTAACTATGGTCACAACATTTTACAGAGCACGTGTTGTACACCTGCAGACTTTTGACAAGGGATGAGAGAAGATATTACCTGAAGAATCAGATAACTTAAGACAAGGGATAATACAAGGATTCAGGTGCTTATTGTCCAATATCCAGAATGGTCTATCTTCAATGAAGACTTAGAAAAAAAACTACCAGCAGGAACTGCAATTAATATTCACTATAGGATAATACTACTAAAGCAACAGCTTTGAAATAGTAGAATAGAAGATTTTTTTGTCTGTAAATTATTTTCAAATTCCTGATGTTCTCTAAGGATAAATTTACTTGGAGCTTTACAACTTACAGTGATATGACAGCATACCTAGATTTTAGATTTTCTTAAAAGCCACACCATAGGCACTAGAAATGCAGACAATGTAATAGGCTGAATGGAGAGGAAGAACATGCTGGGTTCCCTTCCTGATTCTCTCACTTGCTAATTCATTGGTCTTGTGCGGGTCATTCAGCCTGCCAGTATTTCCCACTGTAGCAATTATGCTCCTTCCCACGCCTTTTGAAAACCATTTTGAGATGATACTGCTGTGAGAACACCACTATGCATCCCTGAGCATTTCCAGGGCATCAGAAGCTCTCAAGCACCCTGCTAGAACCTATCCATCAATCTAAACCTACAGCTTTGATGCAAATAGTGAGCTGCATGGAAGCTACAAACAAAATTTTACAGCTAGTTACGTAAACAATCACAATTTCCACTAAACACAACTGAATGTTTGTGCTAAGACTTGCTGAGTCATTTTGCTGGCACAAGGAAAGGCCGGAAAAGGAGGCAGAGGGATGCTAAACCAAGGCAGTGAGCAGCCTCCAAGCAGGGCAGTCCCAGAAAGGACACAGCCTCCCTTAGAAACAGTCATGCCCTCAGTTCCTGCAGATTAACGAGGCTCCAAACTGATGCCAACACAAGACGAGCATCACTTTACAATCTGCCCGTGCCTGTAACATTTCACACTAAGAACTCTCTATTATAGTGCTTCCACAGAAGACATTAGCTAGCAGCAAACAACAAATGTAATCCAAAAGAAGTATGTCTCACAGACTCAAAATCCTAATTGCTGCAGTGGAAACGCAGACAAAGGAAGGGAAATTCAAATATGCATACACTTGCTTAAATAAATAGTTTTCCTATATTTATTTCTTAGCCTAATCCTTGAAGGGAGTGAGAAATTACCTGTTGATTTCCATCTGCTGTTACTAAGGTTTGGGCAATAATCCACTAACAAGTTGCCCTATGAATCATTGCTCCTTTCAGTTACTTAAACATAATAATACCAGAAGATGCACGCACAAGAGGCGTACAGCATGTACTAGCCCCCAGTTCACATTTCGTGCTGATTCTTTTAGTACAGACTTAATTTTCTGAAAGTTGACAACTAAACTATTCTTAGATTTTTCAGAAATTCACTGAGACATCTACACTCACAATTTTACCCGTCTACAGCACGAGAACAATAAAAACACTCCAAATCACCACAAATTTAAAAGATAGGCCTCTCTGACTAAACTAAGAAAACCTGTTTGGAGGACAGAAATGCCACGATCCCAAAGAACAGTTGTCTACTGGAGGAAAGGAATATTGGACAATTAGAGGTTTAAATCAATTTTTTCATTAGCTAAAATAAATTTCATTTGTATATAAACATCTTCATATTCTTGCAGCCCCAGACATGCCCTCTGTTTTAATCATAGTATGTATTGTACAGTAAAGCAAGGTCTGAAACCTCTCTTTAAGCGACAGAAGAGCTGTGACAACCAGTGGTGGAGCAACAGGATGTCAATTCTGTGCAGGAAGAGAAGATGGAGCAGAGCAGAACCGCACAGGGGGAAAAAAAATAAAAAATAAAGGAGTGCTGCAGCCAGCCAACCAAAGGAAGCTCAAGAACACTTGGGTCTGGTCAATTTTGAGCCTAAAACAATTGCCTTCTGGGTCTCCACCCAGAAGGAATTTGACAGAGGCTGTGACAACTGACAATTATGAAATCAGAATAGCTTAGCTGAAATCATTTGACCTGAGCTGACTGATACCACATGAGAGTCTAGCTTTTTGTTTTAAAGAAATGTTAAATTAGTCAAGGAAGGCATTCATTTGAGTTACTCTGGATTTACAGTGTGAAGTAAGAAAGTAGCCCCACAACTCCCCTGGCTACAGCAGAGCTTTCCAAACACTTCTAGCAATAGTATAATACTTAATATAACGCTGAAAAGCATAAAATAAAGATATTCTACTTTCTAAACTTCAAATCAAATAAAATTCCAGAACTAATTCTTCTATTTCTGCCTACTTTTCACAACTATCAAATATGAAGTGTTAATACATTTTGTGCTTGATCACCAAGATAGCCAGAACTTTTTTTCCTGATTAAGAATGTAAAAATCTGACAAACATTCCAAAACCTGTCTTCTATCATTATGAAAAAAAAAAAAGTCTTATATTTGTCCACCTTAAATGCTTTTGTGCAGGAATATTTGGCAGATTGGCACCATGTATTTTGTTTCAAAATCAAGAATGAAGTTATTATATATTTCTAGGGAGCTTTGACACATGTTTTTGATTTTGAGTAAACATTTTTTTCTGGTTTACAGAGTTCTTGGTTAATGTTACCTTTAAACCATTAAATCTTCATATAAATCACTCTGTTATTTTAAGAGACAATGAAAAAGTACTCCTTGAAGAGTGCATAAGCTCTGTACTTTGAGTAGAACAAGACCAGAAGCACAGAGAAATGTATTCTTTGCCACCTAAATACATGAAAAAGTCTATATAACAGAATACTGGCACTTAGTCCACCTGGCTTAAGTGGGTACTTAAGTGGGAAGAGCTATGATCCAACATGACAACCCTTTCCAATAATGAGGTCTGTCCTGTAAATGTTCCTTTCTCATGACTTCCATTTGTGGATTGTGTAATGTGCTACAAAGATCACCTTGACAGCCTCACATACACGTACAGTTATGTTAACATTTCATAGAGAATTGCCTTATTCCTCTCTTGATGGTAGACAAAAGTCTGTATTGTGGTGTATTCTTCTGGGGTTTTTTTGGAGGAAGGAGGGTCAAGCTCTGGATAGTTGGGAATTGTAGAGTTGACACTGCATTAGCATTTCTCATCTGCTTGCTTTGACAAATTCTGTAATTTACAGCATGTTAAACATAGCTGGAATGTGCTGTCTCCTTTCGCCTATAAACAAGTTGCATGAAGATCTATAGTAAGATCAAACTGCTCTTCTTTACCTTTCAACGAACTTTTACTCATGATCTAATCTAAGACTAGAAATCACCATTTGGGTTTTCCTAGGGAAATAAAAAATAAAAGATGCCAAAATGAAACCACCATCCACCTACATGTACTTTCAACAATTTTGCATATAAACCTGCAATCCTAAAAATATTGACCTAACACATCCATGCCAGTAAGACAATTTAAAAATTATCTTCAAGAGGAATGCACCAAGTTCTCCCTAGTTTTCTGAACACTCTTCCTTAGATCTGCTCACAGATGATGGTGGATAAGAGCTTCAGAAATACATTATATTTTTAAGAGTGAGCATGGACCCAAAGTACTGTAAATGTGCATGGAAGAAATGATACACTGAATTTATGGAAAGGCGCTATATTAACCTGGAAACCTAATGATTACATTCATATAATAACTGATGGAACAACAGGAAATTAATTACCTTAGCTTTTGATGCACAATTGTACCTATATGGAAAGAACTACACATATGGACTATGTTTCAATTCCTGAAGAAAATTCTAAACAACAATATGCACAGTGGGAAAGTCCACAACAGCCATTCCACAAAATGCCAAATTAGAAAGCCAGGGTCTCTACTTCATTTTGCTTATTACTATATTAAGACTGCAAGCTCTTAACTTCCTGTGCACTTATGATTCATGCACTGCCTAATTTTCAAGTTTCATCCAAGCTTCTTCATTATAGAAATGTGAATGACTGATACTTGAGTCAGTTCAATCTTATCTCATTTACAATTCCATAAACAAATTCAGAGATAAATAGTCATTCTACTACCTCCAAGGTTCAACCAAAGAGAAAACATTTTTCAAGGAAAATCCTTGAACACATTCACTTCATCTGTGAAATCCAGACAGCAGCCTATCCTGATTTAGACATACTAGAAGCACTTCAGATTTGATCTTCAGCTTACATCAGCACAAGATGCTGAAGACTTCTTGTCACATTGCTTCCTCCTTCAGCTGGAAGGAAATGTTTTTCCATTTACAAGACAAAAACAAATGCCTCTAAGCACCAAACACTCATACAAAATTCACTTAAGACCAAGATACCGATTACTGGAAGAACGCTACGAATTCTTAACCACTAACTGCTGTGAGAAACATTCTATTCTTCATTTAGAAGGATTCTTTATTGATATCTACCCCACAGACACGGTCACGTAGACTTGGGATAATACAGCAGTAAAATAAAAAAGACTAGCAAGAAGTGAGGTAATACAGTTTACATGAGAATTCTCCTCAAACCTTTGCCACTGAAATTGAACAGAAAAAAAAAAAATTCTACCTCTTCTGTACCTAAAAGGGAGCACAAGCATGACAATAGTTAATAGTCCATTACTATTATCCTAATCTTACTGAAACAAGTATTCAGAATTGTATTTTGTAATTGTAAATTGTATTTACCTACAGAACTGCTGAAGACTTCTATTAGCCAAAAGAAACTTTAGGAAAAAAACATGCCGTGACATCCTTCATTTAGTGTCATGGCATGTTTTTACCCAGAACTACAACTGAACAGAGCAATTGCTACCTTTTGCTACCTTTTCCACCCGACCTTTACACTGAAAAACTGTCTTCCCAAAAGGGTGTGAACTAAATTAATGACTGTTGATAGCAAAACTCCGTGCAGCTAGCACTCACTTTAATTAAAAGTGTCAGTAGATGCCTTGCACAACAGTTCACATCCTGTACACTTCTGAAGTTAGATAGTTCATAAACACTGTGTCACTTTACTATATTACATTATATTCTTATGGAAACTTCTTTTAAACATCATAGACATGCCCACCAAAGATAAATCCACTGCATAAAAAAAGAATCATAAACACATTTGTTTAGCTTCATATTCTGAATTAAGAATATGAAAACAATTTGGTATTAAACTGTCAGTGAGATTAAAAAGAAAAAAGTTTTAAAAGTTTGCTCTATGAATGAGATAGAAATATTGTACTTAAACATATTATTTTGCTAGAAGCATACACAAATCTAACAAGGTAGTATTGGCATTTGAGATGTATTTTGCATTTTAGCTAGTTACAGCTATCCGTCACTGATGCTGTTGCCATCTTTTAGCTTCACATCTCTTTTTATGTAACACTTATTTTATGAAGTGGTTTATACACACAGTCTCTTACATTTGTTTACTTACCAACAGTATCACATGGTTCGTCTTTATGTACACAGAAATCCTTCCTAGAATTGGGGGGGAAAAGAAAAATGTTAAGCAAGCCAAGCTGTCAGTCTGGTAACGACTGTGTGACCTATTTACAAATATTTTGTATGGCTCAATGAATAAATACAGAACACCATTATCTCAACAAAGAGCATGGGGAAGCAAAGGCCAGGATTACCCAGAACACAAACTTCAGTTTATTCTCAGAACAGATTTAGGAGTAGTCAGGTGACAAAACATGTACCATATATTGAAATGGTGTTGTGTACCTAATTTCCGGGTTGTTACATTTCAAGATACTTACCCACATAAGTATCTTGAAATGTAACAAGTCTAAAGTTAGTCTTTCTTTCATCTGAAATGAAAATATCTTCAGTGCTTAATATCAGGTCCAAAAGCAGCATTGTAATCCAGCATTTAGATCAGAGATAGAGTCAGAAAGTTTTTGTGCTAAAAAGTCAATAGTTAAAATGACTAATACGAATACATTCTGAAGAAGCATTTCTGCTAGGGCATCCCATTCCAGTAGTGGAAGACTTACAAATTAACTCACTGGGAGAAGCCTATCCTATCTCCAACCCAGATTTTAGTCCAGCCATAGCTCTATAAATAAGACTGCTCAGTTGCATGAAGTGGAATAAATATTTCATCTCTGTGTTAAACAACATCTGCTTGGGATTCATTTTAATTTCACTCCCATTTTACCTGTTCTCAGAGACACATAACAAAGGTATCAAAAGAGCAAAGGAAAAGCTTCTTTTTACTGGATTGTTTATAACTCATGCTAATTTTTTATTTTAAGTAAAAATAGGGCTGCTGAGGTATGAATGAACTGGGGAAGGGGAGAGGGAACCAAGAGGGAATGAAAAACAAAAAAACCCCCACATATAGCATCTAAGCAAAATACAACCTAGTTACTTGAACTTCATTCCGACAGGTGCTCAAATAAAGATGTTCCTGTTCTTTAGCTGTATCGCAGGGTAATGGTCTCTATTTTGAGAGAGGGACCATATGGGCCAGAAAGATTTCACTTCTATACTCTGTCTATGAAGCTACATAGATACACACATAGATTGAAACAGATAAAGATACACGCATATAGAAACACTCATTTTCCAGGAACAAGATGCAGGATTTGTTTGGTGCTTGAGATGAGAGAGTAAACTAGTGATACTTACCATTTTTACAAATATAACTACTCTAAGAGCTTTTTGCTTGTTTGTTTGTTTCCCACAGACTATTCCCACAGAGTGATTTAGACCCAAAAGCAATCTCAAGAGGCTGGCAAATTTCTGACACTTGTTAAAGGACACACAGCCAGAGACATGGGGTTATATAGCTTTTGATTCTCTAGTCACCATTGCCAGATAATTACAGAGTAGAAAAGCAAAACAACAGTACTAGAAACAAATCTTGCGAATAAACTGATAAAGAAACTCTGGGAATCCACTTAGAAGAGCCTTGGAAATTGAGCCAAAGGTGGTGAACAAGAAACTATAATGAGACACAGAAGGAAGTTCTTTTATATTTTCAAGGCTGCAACAAATTGCATTAATGCACTGGGTTGTAACACAATTCTTTGTTTTGTGCTATGTGACACAAGGGACTTATTGTCTTGTTAAGCAACATGACAGAACGATTAGAAATATGGGACTTGTGGTGAAGCAAGAGAACATGTGTAAAGACAATCTAAGGACATAGATTGTCTTCCACGCACACTCATACAACTACCATAAATATTAACTGATGTAACAAGTAAAAAAAAAAAAGAGAGCATACCTTCAAATGTACAAGAATACCATCTGACATTTTAAAACTGCCAATATCCAAGAGGCTTCTGCTTATGTAATAGCTTTGTTCTCATACACTTACTGAGCTGTTTTTGTTTTGTTTTTCCCTCTTGGCTGACTCTGACTATGGTTATGCTATGCATCCAGAGTTTCATTATGGGACTGGGGGAAATGGTACTGCTATGATTTGGCAAGAGGGAAGTACAATAAACCATTCTTAGTTCCTGATTTACATTCAAAGAATGTAATACGTCCTTTAATTTCCAAGAATATGAATGCATTAGTTACGTTTGAGACTAGGCTCCTTAGTAAAGATTTACAGCTCTAGCTAGACCTACCAATGACTCTCACAGAAATCATTCTCTAATTCCCACACGGTAACTTAAATATTCCATCATGTTATAACTACGTTCCTATGTGTGTATATAACATACACACATATACACACACACACACCCCCCCCTCTACAGTTTATATATATATGGAATTGGCATACTGAAGCTACACAAAACAAAGGAGAGGATACCAACTCTTCCAAGTAAGAGGAGGTATAAAATAGAGCAATAAAGCACACTACAAAGCCCTCAGGAAAGCCACTGGGATTATTTGCCTTTGTTTTTTTCCTCCCTTCTCTTAGCAAAATAGGGCAAAGATATTAGCATTACCATTAATGCATATAGAAGCTTTTGTGGCGCACATTAGTAACTGAGTCTGACACTGAAAGCAAGAAACTGGTTGAAGCACACTGAAGTCCCCTTCTAACCAGTATCCAGCACACAACTTCCATTACTCTAAGTGGTTACTTTGCATGCACATGGAAAGGAAAGCAGGTCCTTATTCCAGTGAGAGAAAAGAGGAGCTTTCATGAGATTTAGGACTGATTTCTGAGCTTGAATGAGTTGGCTAACCCTGGAAAATAATTCTAAGCAAGAATGGGTAACCACTAATCCATTGTTTCAGAAAATTATATTTAGTTAGTGCATTTTTAATCGACTACATATAGTATTATGAAGGGCCTTCACAGCAAACAAAGACTATCCAATTTCTAAATATAACATATCTCATGACATTCTCTTTGTTAAAATAAATCCTGATGTGTAGATGGGCTGTACAATAGAAGACATCAAGAACAGCAGAGGAAGACTAAAGAAGAATCCAGACTTATTTTTTATGAATAGTTTGCACCAATTTGTCCTTTTGGATAAATTTAACACTTATTTTAGGCATACTAGTCAAAAGACCTATTTCTTGTCCAAGCCTGCTTATAATTTCCTTCCACACACTAGATTGGAGAAGACAAAACAGAAGAGGACAGATAATAGATTTTACCAGTCTACCAAATCTTCATTCTGGTTTTCACCCTACTTTCAATTTCTAACTTCTCTAATGTTCATAATTTTGAAAAAAGTAGTGTAGGCTTGAAACTGCAGTCTAACTCCTGCTCTTGTCATTGATTCTAGTACTTACAAGTTTTTAAGATATATTTGAGGTGTATTACCCAAGCAACAAGTTTTCTCAAATCATAAGGCTTTTATAAAGAATAGTTGCAATTAATGGCCCCTGTGGCAAATAACATTATCATCACATTGCAAATGCCTTCGTTTGCATTGTGCTAAGTGAATAATGACAACACTGCAGATGTTCTTGTCTCTTCACGTAATAGGACATTCTGAAATTATTCCCACATAACTAAGCACATACATAGCACATACAAACTAAGCACATACATAGCAAGTAATAAATGCACTTAAAAAAAACTAAATTAAAATCAATTTTGGAGTTAATGAACCGCAAGATAAATTACACATTTACTGTTCAGTTGGGAATTTAAACAAATGGACAACGTTACTATCATAGATGCTATTTCAGAAACTGTTTAGTATTTTGAGGGGAAACCTCAAATGCACCAGTATGCACTGGACAGTGTATTTTAGCAAATCAGGAAATACTATATTTAAATATTTTAAATAGTTAACAGATCACTTGGGCTCTGTAAAGTTGAACTGAGATTAAAAAGGATAATTTACATAGGCCTTCTTCTAAAGTTCATGTTTCAGCCAAACGAAAAAATAACAGCTCAGAAGTGTGATAAGCGAACTCATAACTGAATCAAATGTGTAGCTAACATCTCAAAACAGATATAGAAATGTTAGGAAGCCAAGGAAGGTGTTTTTCAGTGGAGTCCAACAGAACCTGGAGTCAGCGTTAGCATTAAACAATGATCTGGAAGAAAATAAGAGAGCACTACTGGTAAAGTTTGAAAATTAAATGAGATCTGGTACAATACTCATAGGAATGAAGACAAATCAATTTTTAAAGATGACTCATCTGAATAACTTTTATTTTAATGTAGCCAAAACTGGACCCCCAAAACTTGATCACATATGGCAACAGCATGACAACAACAATGAAAAGAGGTGAGCAGTTGAAAACAGGCAGTAGGAGTGAACAGTATCCTTGGATAAAATGCAGGAAAATATCAGACGTGGCACCAGTACAGCCGTTCACACACTACTGTGTCTAATTTTGGCACTTATGCTTCAAAAAACAATTTGGAAAATGGGAAAAGGTCTGGAAAGAGCTAAGAGAATGATTACATGTCTGGGAAACAGGCTTAAAAACCTCTCTAAATTAATCTAAGAGAAAGATGAGTTGTGACTTGAGCACTGCCTACAAGTATTTACATTGGGAGGAGCTTTTTAACAGCTCTTTAGCAGCAAAGGGTACACAGAGATCCATGGTTGAAAGCTGAAGTAACAAAAATTAGAAATAAGACACAACTGTCCATTCTGAAAGTAAATAACTGTGGCAATGGTCTACTTCAGAACACAGTTAATCTTCCTTTCTTTTAAATCTTTGTCTCAAGACTGTCTACCTTTCTTATTCACCAGAAAAATAAAATGTAAAATAACTGACTGAATTTAATGTTAGGGACTTGCACTAGATAATCAGAGAATTAAAATTCAGTTTAGGTCCATGTAATGCTACGTAACAGATCTGTATGAGAGAACAGAACATACGTAGCCTGAGCACTAAAGCTTGAAAGAACAAGCTGACAGAAACAGGTGAATTCATGCAGATTTTTATCACATGTATTATTACAAGCATTACCACTTCACAGACTCAAACACCTTGAACTTAGAGAAGAAAGAAACAAAAACAAAACACACAGCATGTGATGACTTAAAATTACTGGGATTTTTAAAATAACACAAGCTAAAAATACATGTCTTAAAATTAATGCGATAAATACAGGAGATTTTGGCTTTTTTAAAAAAGACACCTTTGATTCTAAAGTATGCTCTTTTCACATTTCCATGCTTCCTTCCGCATCTACGATCCTATTAGTAAATCATGAATAGTAAGGACATTTGAGATTCTCATGAACTCCCTTGATGTTTGCTGTCGATGTCAAAAGGAAAACAGCAAACACTGTAAAACTTTGCAAAAAATATCAGGAGTGTTGGCAGTATTGAAACTACAGTGATGAAAAAATACCACTATGAAGACAAAATTAAGAATAATTTCATCTCTCACCGTGCACTTGCAAGAACTAATTTCTCCAGAGCTGAATTTCACTAGAGGTTTAAAGACAGCAGTAGCAGCTTAATAACCCAATACTCTATCCCTTTACATTTCAACAATTTTGGACTGCCAAACACTGCAACCTTTTTGGGTGACCCTGTAACATTAGTTCTTGTGTAGGAGTCATTCACAGTCTTCCACCTCTGACTTTCTTGAGGAGGTATTTTGGGTTCAAACCATTATCATCAGAAAGACAGCAAAAAGCAAAGTCATGAAAATGTTGGGAGGTGCGTTGGAAGGTGATAGCAACACTTAAGAAATTTGTGTCCAGGCTTTGTGGAGAGTTCTGGAGGGTTGGAATGATTGGAAATGAAATAATATTTAGCAAATCTAAGTGTTGTTTATGCTATTGTCTATTTTTATAGAATGAGGCACCTTCTTACAGTGAAAATGGCTCGCAGCACTGTTTCAATTATATATCACCCAGAGCAAAGAGATTTCAGATACTGCAGATCAATATGAATAAACAGCTGATGTACACTGTGAACATGGAATATAACTGTCTATCTGCTGAATATTAGGAGCATCAAAGATCTACTTTCTATCACAAGCACATGTGAAAATGGCAATTCTGAGAAGGAGAATAGAGAACTTGAGGTTTTTTTAAATTATTTTCATATTTACATGTTTTTCTAAAAACCACTGTGACACAGATTGACCTATGCACTGGAAAAGCAGCATGATGCATAATTTTTAAGTAAAGGTAGATTCTGCCTCATTCTCGTATCCTTTTTTTTTTTCATACACTTCAAAGCTTTCATTACCTTGTTTGCAATAGGGGCAATATAGGAACTTAAGTATCATCATAGAGTAACTGTGAATGCCACGGGCCTTTTCCTGCCTTACTTTCAGTTACCTCATTCAGCTCAGACAACCTATGCAGGTAGCAACTAGTAATATCATCTCAGCAGCCACCAAATTGGGGTTTATCTCTGTGTACTTGCACTCTGTGACTTAAAAGGCAAGGAGGATGCTGATGTGCTGTGGTGTATTTTTTCCTCAAAGAAAAGTGCTTCCTGATATGTATATCTCCAAAGTAGTAGCGCTAATTTATAACTGTGAATCAGATAGTACAACAATTTCTGTCTTAATTCTCACAATCTCCTTATACCTAACCTCCCTGGGGATCTTTTCTAAATACACTATTCAAACTTTTTCTTTCTGTCTTCCTGTTACTTTATGGCACCACATTTTAAACATGACATTACTTCATCAGAATAAGCCAATTTAAAGGGAAACTAAACAAAAACTCACAGGCTGAAATAGGACTACAGTAAAGTGAAATTAACAAATTGGTAGCACATTCATGTGTAACATTACAGCCTATGTGGGCACCAGAGAAAGTTGTGGGGAGAAGCCGTTTTTGCTTTCCGCTTTGTGTAACAAATGCAAAAACAAGTCTTGAAAAGTACCTTTTTCATGAAAAGGCTATGACAGCTCTTTGACTGTTGAATAACAATCTCTGTTACATACACATCATGCTCTTTGTAGTTAGGCATTAAAAATTAGCTCTGCAGAATACTCAATACTTCATTTCTAACTCTTTTGGTTACTAGACCCAACTGGCATGTGAAAGCACAGGAAAGCTTTTTCAAAGCACTCTTGCTGTTCTATTATCATGCAAGACAACAAAGGAGGTGTGGATAAGTTTTAGGAGGTCTGCCACAGAATGTGTTAGATAACCAAAACTTTACATATTTACTTGAAAAATACCAAGCAGTTGGTGTTCATCTGTCTAAACAGAATTATTTCTCTCAATAAAGCAGGTCTGCTGTCCAAAGCTGTTTGGAAGTTGTGACAAAGGAGCTTGTTTTGTGTTTGCAAAACAGAATGAGACACTGAATTAACAAAAACACAAGTGGAGCCACACATGGGGTTAGCTATACCATAAACCTGATGATGTGCAGAGGGAGCCTGGATTAGCAAAACATTCCCACAGTCAGCAAACCGCACTGGTATGATTTATTAGCAGCTAAAGCAGCTCTGAGATGGAAGGCAGTATAGTCCAGAGAATAACACCACGAAAAAATAAAAATGTCAGAAGAACAGATCTTTAATTTCTGGCTCGAACACTGACTTACTATCTGACATCCAACCAATCTCTTCCCTGCTCTCTACTTCAATTTCCTGAACCCTGATCACAGATTTACTCCAAAAAACATATTAAAACTGACAGGTAAAAATTGTAGGCAATGCAAATCAGAATATCATTATTACAAAGCACATCTTAACATATGATGAGACTTTCCAAAAGCTTTTTTACCATTTAGAAATGCTGCATGAAATTCAAAAAGCTCTCTGGCCAAACGCACTGGCTGCTAAAGACATCTCCAGACCACTGCCTCTTGACTGCTTAACTAACACTTCACTTGCATCAATTCAGAACTCTTCTGCCTCTTCCCATAAAGGCTGGTTAAGGTGAAGATGAAAAAATGAGAGGGAAGAGGTGTTACATGCTTTATTTCATAGTATTTTACAATTTGTGAGATAACACCTCACAAACTGAAGAACGCAGCCCTTAGACTCACTCTCCTGGCAGACGCAGACTTGAAGGGTTCGATGCTCCCTCAAGCTGCTGCTGCTGCAGATACTGCTGTCTCTGCTGTCTCAAATAAGAAAGCCAGGGGACAGGCAAGAGGTCACTCAACAACCCCATGTTTCTAGCAACCAAGCAGTATGCAATCGCTCGATTATCCTTGGACAATCACAAAGTACAACTAGATGTAAGAAGGTCTGTTCCCCTTTAGCTATGCTCATCAACCCAATGTCATGTGTGATACTCAGCCATCCTTTATGCCTTGGCCCAAGTTCACTCTTTCCTACTATGCATACCTTTCCTTCTCATCTAGACTCTTTCCCCACCGACACACTCACTGCTATTACAATCAGTCTTGGGTCTTAATCTGAAAAATTTATTTCCAGTCTGTCATCCCAAGTATGTTTTCTGATGAGCTAATGGATATTTCTCACAGAGAACATTATTTATCATGTCTTCCATGGTCGTTCAGAGGAGCCTGGGTGAAGGACTACTGCTTAGCTAATGCATAAATGTGTAACAAAAACTAATCTGCCCCCATAAAGCCCCAACAATCCATAGAACAGACAAACACAACAAATAGAGGAGGGTGGCACAGGGCAAGATGAGAAGGGTGTGGGCTTTTCTAAGAAAAGGTAAGGGATTAAACAGAAAAAGTAGCAACAAAGCGGCCACCACAGACAATTTTCATTTCCTGCTTCCAGTATGTGACTGGCTCTCTAAAACAAGGAAATTTAGGGAAGCATTTTTCTGCTTCAGAAAATTGATATTTCAGTTATAGATTTATTATAGATATTGGAGCAATCAGAATGTAAACTAATTTAAAAAAAAATGCATATAGCTCCTAGTGAGATTGCCCTGAATAAATGGTATAAGGCTACACATAAGTTTAAAGATTACACGTGGTTTTAGGATTCCAATATATCCAATCCCAGGAATTTTCTTTCGAAGGGAACTCTGAAGGTCATCCAGCCCCAGGTCCACCTCAAAAATGGGACTAAGCCCAACTCTAGACCAGTTGAACCATCATTCTGTCCTTTTCTTTGGATAATGGCTGTACACTGTCTGAAGATCAAGATGCATTCCCCTGTGCACCGCTTACAGCCTAAACCATGACAGCATCTGCTTGGGAGGAAAGAGGTAAGCTGGAGGCATATTGGCTTCTGAATGTGTGAAATGCCTGATACTTCAGAGTTGTAAGGAACCACAGATCTGGGATCACACCCCTGTGGCTGGAGAGCATATATGGTGTACATGATGTATCTTCAGCACACAATGAAACAAACAGACTAGTTCCAGATGCATTAGAGGGAAGCATAACTCGGTAATGTGCCTAGTGTCATGCTGATCCAGCTCTGAATGGTCTAAATATGCTTTTGTGTTTTGAATGAAAGCATCTACCGGTCTGTGTGTGCTGCCTCTTTTGAAACGAAGGCACATGGAGAGAGGCATCCAACCTATGGCCTTAGCTATATAGTCAAAGAAGAAACAAGAGAGTGACCTGTTGGTCATTTCACACGTTTACCATCTGGGAATTACTGCTTTCTGAACCATCATTACCACCACTTTACCACCGCCTTTGAGTTCTGGAAAGAAGCCTCAAGTTGCACTCTTCCTCATTGCAAAACTAAATCCTAACTGTGTTGGTCATCTATCCGTTCCTTTGATCTATGTTCACATAAGGCCACTGCCTATTTTTTAATGCTCATCTTTCAGTATTTTACCTTGTGATCAATATGGCTGCATCAACTGAAGACATGTCTTCTCCCCAGTTTGTTGACATTTCTAAGTGTATATCATTCTTCTTGCCAAATTCTTCATGTTGCCATTTACAAAAGCTTTCCAGCATTTTTTCCCCGTGATGTCCAATATACATATCTGCCTGCAAATAAAAAACAATTCATTTTATTAAAATTATGATTCTGTAAATAGAATTAAGACCATTTTTTGACTGAGTTAGCAAAAATATTCTCCTTTTTACAACATAATGTATTCACAGCAGAATGACTTGAACTTCAGGAGCAGAGACCATCTTTTTCTCATGTTAAAGATACAGGTGAAGACAGTGCACTGAGAGGCATACAGTGGATCTGTTCACCTGAACTCTTGTCTTATTTGTTTGATGATTTTTCACCACTATCCATGGTGAAGAAAAGATTAATGATGTGAAGATCCAGAATTTGAACATGAAATGAGACTTCTCCACCTGCTGAGAGGACACTGAAGAAAGAAATACTTTCTTATTTGCTGGAAAAATATAATAGTTCAAAATTAGAAACATGGATAAGGGAATTCCTTTTTCTTATCAACTAACTAAAGTATGAAAGGATTTCCATAATATTTTGTACAAACAAGAAGAAATCAAGTTGACATTGTCCTGAAATATGATATACAAACCACAGGTTAATATAAAGTCTTAATCAAGATACCAGGCAACTCGTCTTTCTTCAGAAAGAAAGAAAAACAGGATTTGAGATGATGCTTGAAAGGTGCAATGAAAGAATAGTGCTGTATCATGGCATCTTTTGCTTGTGTAGAGATTGCCTGACAAAGTACATCAGTTCTCCTTCTACTGTCCACTGGGTTTAAAGGAGATGATTTTTGTATTGAGCTATACGAATGCACAAAAAGCAAAGCACAAGCAGATTTTCTTAAGCGCTAGCTGATTTCCACAAGGAACCTTTGTTTGATTGACTTCCAACTGCAAGCACAGAAAAATCTCAGTATTTGCAGCACATAAAGTAGGAGAAGCTTAATCTTTACTGGGGCTGCCCAGTAGTGTAAATAACCAAATAATGCACAAAAGCTAACTGAGAAAATTTGTCAGCCATTAAAGTCGGTGAATATTGCAAGACTTTTTGGAGCAACAAGCTAAGTAGCATTACCCTCTACAGCCTAAGACAAAGATAATATATACTTACTGGAGTCTCATGAAGGAGGACAAGCTTAGTAACCCGAAGATTTACTTGTAGTCCAAGGCTCTTGTGCTGGAAAAGGTTAAAAACCTAAGATAAAAAACAGTAAATAAAAATATGTGCTTGTACTGCACTCAACACAGTGTAGACTAAAATAACAGAACCTCAAAGAACCTCAAAAATTTCTCATTTTCTACTGTGACTGCTTTAATTTTCCATAATTTGAACAGAACATTAAACTAATGTATTGTGTTGGTCTTCTGAAGGGAAAACAGAGCTTAGGCAGTGTTCATTCTGGGAGCACAAAAAGACCTTTTCCCCCCAGTGGCCATAACCACTTTGTAAACTGTAGCCTGTTTCTCCAAATACTTACACACGCATATAATACTATTCACATGAAAATTTCTATTCAGTTATATCCAGGATCTGAGTGGTCTGAGCCAGGACATGGCAATAACTCTTCCTATCATTCAGAATAGTTAAAGTTTTTATTTATTCTTCAGCTTATGCTGCTTCTTTAGAACAATCTTTCCTTGTACATTACAGATGCTAGTTTTCACTGCTTTATGCACCAAATGAGCGCACTGCAGCTCCAGATAGAGCTGGGAGGGGATGTAACTGTCTGAGTGCATTACCCTTTGTTTTTTTTCAGCCACTAATGATCACACAATCCTTCTCCATGACAATGTCATCTCTTCATAAGAAGCACAGATCATGAGAAATCATCCAATTAGCCAGCCTTCCCAACAACATCATGGGCCTCTAACCAAAAAAATCATCTTGTTCAGCTCTCACTTTCTGGCTTCATTGCTGAAGATATAAGACCAGACAGTACAGACAAGTCTGCAGCACCATGGTTTTATGCTGCAAAACACACGAAGTACGTCTTGATAGCCTGCTCATGGTCATGTATTGACTGTCCCTTACAGGTGCTCAGTCAGAATAATTAAAAGGAGCAATGAAATCAGCCCGTGGTGCATGCATTGTTGGCAAAATGCCAAAATCAATTTTAAATTTCCTACCATGTTTAAGATGGTTAGAATAAATCTTCTGGCAGCATCTGTTCCATGATACGAAACCATAGCTGGATCCGCAACTACAACAGTTTCTATATTGTACTCCTGAGGTAATTTGTAAGAGTATCGTTTTCCTCTTCCACTTTCTGATACTTTTTGATTCTTGGATTTTCTTTTATCTGTAACATAAAACATTGCTTGACAAGCTCATCCTTCAAACTACACCTACAGTACTTTTAGGATTTGCTACCTGTGATTATGGTATAACTGATTATGTGGAATGTAACAGCTATGAATTCTAATACATACTTAGCACTGCAAATGGAAAGGCCCAGACTGAAGGCCTGTACTACATATAAATGTTCTTTCACACCAAGAAAACAGGAATCTTATCCAGCTGCTCAAATAAAAGCAGTCAGATTCTTTGCATCCTTTCACCTAACATATTTATAAAAGAGTATGTCCCTCCTAGTTTGGTTTGTGGGAGAAAACTAAATTCATGTTAGGTTTGACAGAAAAATAGTCTCACTGATACTGCAGAACTGTTATCTGCCCATCTTCATAAATCACAGAGAAAACATCTTGATGTAACTGTATCTTAGCATAAAAGATGACAAATACAGATTTGCCACAAATTCAATATTAAGAAAATACATGGAACAATTCAGTGATTTGCAAAGATGAGAGAGTATTTCAGATGAATGACAGAGAACAGTATGTAGGATATAGGTTTGTCGGAAACAAAAAACTGAAGTTTTACTAACATGACTTGAAAGTCAGTAATGCTGACACTATAAGCAGCTAAAGTAAAACGACAAAACCAAACCCTGGAAACAGACTTCTAAACCTACAGAATCATAGAATCATAGAATGCTTTGGATTGGAGGGGACCTTTACAGATCATGTAGTCCAACCCCCCTGCAAGAGCAGGGACATCTTTAACTAGATCAGGTTGCTCAGAGCCCCATCCAAAGAAAGCTCCAAATCGAAAACATATTACATTTATTGTAAGCTAGAGGTTGCTGCTTTTGTTATTTTAAGTTTCTCCTCCAAAAACATGACAAAATCCCCATTACTACTACAGTACATATGGAAAAAGAAAAACTAATTACACAGAAACACTTCAAGCCAGAAGGTGGTCAGATATGCATACAGCAGTTAGCAATGATATTTAAAATAATTTAATTTAAAACAAAATATAAAATAAAACTCCCTGTTGTAATAGCCAAATTCTGTTAGATCCCATTGAGAGGACATAAAACTTCTGGGACTGATCTCACTGAAGTCACTGAAACCGAGTGAAATTTTTTCCAGCTTCCACAATGGAGTATTGGGCTCTCTGTTTACAACAAAAGTGATGCTTGAGATGACAATTATAAACACATGTTCTGGAAACAATCAAATATTCAGAAATTTTGAGGAAATGTTTTGCAATTAATCAGTCTCATCTCTAATAGGAAAGTTCCTGCAGTTCATTTTATAACACATGACTACTCTCCAAAAAATAAGTCACTCTTCAGGAAAGTGCTAAAAATATGCCTTAAAAGTCACTGAACTCCTAAATTAACTTTAAAATATAAGATACCAGTGGAAGAAGGATCCATGATTTAATATAAATGTATGTGTAATATAGATTTAATGTAAATATAATGTAGATATTACTTTTCAATGTAAAAAGTATAAAGTATCTATGCTTAAAAAAAGTTGTCTATCTTCTTCTGTAGTCATTTGTTAAAGATTATATATATGAATGATGTAGTCCATCCCGCTACATTTTAGAAGGGTTTACTGATTCCTGTACAACAACGTAAGACTTTACTAACACTGATAAGCATACAAATCTACTAGAAGTAAAAAAGTATATATTCTCCAGAAATAAATATTTGGTGTTTGCCTAGAAGTAGAAACAACTTATAAATTCGTAAGCTATCTAAAATTAATTTTAACCTCTGTCATTTTGATCCTTCAGACACTTGCTTAGCCTTATACATACAGCTAGCCTCCAGCTTTAGTTGTGTTTGCTAACTTTGGATCTACAGCCTAGTTTATAAAACATTATGTGTGTTTTCGTCACTCTTTTGAGAATAATTTTTAATGAAACTTCAGTGTCAGTATTTGTGCCAAAACCCCCACACCCTATAAGCTATACAACTATGACTTACCATACAAGCATCTAATGCTGCAAGAGTAGGCTATAGATCTAAGTTTAAATAGTAAACTCATTTGGGTTAAAAAAGATCTCTCATGAGCCATCTGGTTCATGAGCCTTCCGCCTTCCTCCTAGGAGCAGTGATTGATTCCAGTGCAGTTTCCAGCAACACAGTTTATTCATTGTTCACTTCTTTGTAAAAAACAGCAGCTAGTGGTTGAAAACTTTAAATTTAATATTAGCATGGCTGTTCAGAGAAGTCTGCTAAAATACCTCTCTAAAAGTTTTAGCTAGCGGTGCATTTTTATTCAGAATTGACAGTAAGCAGCCCACAATAAAATACAGCATTGTGCTAAACACTAAGGTCACTGCAGTCCCATAAACTGTTGAAACCTCTGGCTTTCAGGATTGTGGTGGATGAAAAGACTGCACAGCTCTGTAGACAAGCTGGCTGCAAGGGGCAGTTGCCCATCATTTGCCTCAGATATCTGCCAGGTTAACAAACCAAAGGACAACCTCTTCTTGGCCAGCCAACCTTTTCCAAACTGTTGGCAGAATTCCCCATCACATGAGATCTCATGTATCTGAAAACTTTAGCTCTTCCCTAACACCTTTAAATAAATGGAATTAGTAATTTTGGTACCAGTGGTATTCAAACAACTGCCATGATTACTGCCAGATAACAGGCAAAACAGGCTTTAGGCAAAAACACTCGTTTCTTTACATACTCATAAATAAGTAAAAATTACAAAGACTTGCTCATTATTAAAGGTACAGTAATGTAAGAGATAACTCCTGCAAAAAAACATACCTACATCAATAATGCACATGCTAGCAAGATAAAAATCAGATTAACTGAAAAAGCTGCTTCTTGGGATTAAAGATGCATAAGTTCATCTTAAAAATTGAATTACATTGGCAAAATAAAAAATAAATGCTACAGGAGTGCAATAAGACTTCTGTGTTTTGTGCAACTATAGAAAATATGAAGATTCCATATCAATTTATTACTTAAACTCAATTGACTGAAAGGAAAGCTAGAAATATTCCAGTATTCCAGCAAGAAGGCTAGAAATACTGCAGCAAGTACATTTGACATTCAATAGGCAATTAAGAGAAAATAACAAGAAGTGTTAACAACATAATAAAAATCCCCCCAAAAAAACTAAAAGAGCTGAAAATCCAGCTACTATAACCACAGGTTGCATAAAGTACCTGAGCCAACATTAAGAACAGGCTATGACTATAGGACTCCTGGACACTTACATGTCCTCAGGCACAAGAGCATTCCCTGAGTACAACCACATGAGGCCCAGACTACAGAGCAATCACCATCACTCTCCAGGCTTTCTTTTCCCAGGGAAAAGAAACCGGGTACTCTAGCCACATGAAACTTGCAGGCTAGGTAGGGAATATTCAGGAGCCTAGGGAGCTATACGTCCACTATAGTTTGGATAGGGATTTAAATGTCTTAATGCAGAGTGACAACTTGTTTCTGACCCAAGGAATGGAAACCTATACCTCAAGCAGCACCAGTCTCCATCTAGTGCAATCTCATAGATCTAGACCTATGACTAAGATTGTTTATGCATTTTATTTCATATTATCACCCGGAAACTGGCTGTAGAGCAAGAACCAACACAGCTCTCTCAGCCGATTGCCCAGTCTACATCCCATAAAGTCAAACTTCTGCTTTTGATCCAGTGAAATTAGCAGGCTTTTTCCTGCAAAATGGCATCACTCTAAGAGGAGAAGCACAATCTGCTCATAACTCAGAACAGTATATTGTTTATCGTCAGAACAGAGAAGTAAAAGATGAGGCTTCCAGTCTCCCAAATACAGAAGGGATTCAAAATTCAGATCTACTGTATCCTGGATAAGAGCCCTTGCTCACTAGTCTGTGCAAAAAGGAATGACCATTTGAGAAGATAATTTTTCTTCGCCTCCAAAGTGCCCCATGCCTTTACCCTGAGTTAGGTTCACTGTACAAACAACTTCAGCCTGGAACAAGTGCTTCAGATCAGGTAGAAGGAAAAGAGCTTAGCTTTCCAATGTGGCCCTTTGCTCTAATAGCAACTGCTTCTCTCACGTTTTCTCTGTAACACACTTGTGAACTGGTTGCTTTCAAACTGGTTTCATGGGCCATGTGCTAAAGAAGGGTGTGGAGTGTGAGGTCTGTGTATGTGCAACTGGCTCACATATGTAAATAAATCCCACGCACGTTCAACAAAAGGACACACATGCACACTCTCACAAATCCGGAAAGCATCTGCTTTGTTGCTACGATTCTCTCCCTTCCCTAATTAATAAGAAAAATCCACTCCATTCACAAAAACAAGTTATTTGTTCTCTCCAAACAAGTTTGGTTGTGTAGCATATTTCAATCCAGCCCACAACAGTAATGGACAACAAACAATACCTTCTTTGATTGCCTTTTCTAGTTCTGCATGAAAAGCTATTATTTCCAATAGTGATCCTTCAACACCTCCAGCACAGACTTTCATTCCTTCTAATAATTACAATTCATCACTGGCAATACGCATTTTTTTGATAGGTAGCCAGTCTTTGAGATCAATTTGGCTCAAAACCAGCAGCATAAAAACCTGTCCCAGAGCACCTATTCTGACACACGAGTACTGTAGAAGCAAGAGATCCTGTTGTAAGATAGGTCCATATTGCTGCGAAGTTCCCATATTGCCAAGATAATAGTTCCTCTGTGTCACACAGCTACAACTCTACCAAACGCAGCTGTGCATAACTTGAGAGTATCAGAGAGCCCCATATAGTCATCTGTTTTATCTTTGTTTCATTGATTTACTTAGTTTAGGATTCGACTTAAAATTCTCAAATATTGCTGTAAAGGCTTATTTTTGTTGCTCCAACCCACCTTTAAGGCTGTGCCCGTACCATGAATGCTTTGGTGATATTAGCTAACTGCATGTCACACCAGCAAATTGCTCCTAGCATAGACAGAGCTTTGACGCGTGTAACTTACTGCAGCCCCGCTTAGTAAAATAACCTGTAGCAGCAGAGTGAGGGACTGGTCTTGCTAGTACAACAGTGTCAGTTAGAAACTGCAGATATTTATACGCCCCTGGAAATAAGGTTATGCCAGCAGATGCTAATCAGTTATGCACAGCTTGAGTTATTTTGAAATTTCAGGCTGGTAGTAGAGATAATGAAACTTATTTCAAGCAAGTATTTGAATCTCTGTTGACAGACTATTTGCACCAAGTCAGAGCCTTGGGCATAAGATTCTTAGAACAGAATAAGCTGACTTTCCCATTTTAGGGCATAAGAGAAAGTGAAAGGATAACTGGTAATGAACATGACAGAAAAATAATGTCCTTAAAGAATAGTTTGCATTTTTACTCATTTTCATACACATCATGGTTTGCTATTTATCAGATGCCCCGCTCCCCTTTCCCAGTGCACACATCATGCATACTTTTCATTTTCTCTCTTTTCCTCACTCCCAAACACATGCAGGCATGCGTGCTCTAACTCACTTATCGCTAATAAGGAAGAATAACCACCTTTACTTTAGATGAACAACCTGTGCTAATATACAAAATTTCAGTTTTAGATAAGCAGTGGCAATGTAATACAATGCCTAGAAGAGAAATATAGAGCCTCCTGGAGTAAGTTGCATGTCATTCACTTAGTCCCTCTTAATAACTACAAAAAGAGCCTTGCTTTGCTAATTCATCTTTGATTTCAACCTGTGGATGGATGCCTAATTATAAAAAGATTGCTTCCAAAATGGAAAAAAAAACTGTCACATTTATTCTGTCACCATATAAAATGGACAGAGCAGTATAAATGTTCAGGAAGAACCACATAGCCACAGAAAACTTTAGGCTGAAAGGGATCTCCGGAGGTCAGCTAGGCCAAACTCCTGCTCCAGTCAGGGCAAGCATCAAACTAAGATCAGCTCTCTTAGAGCCATTTCCAGCTATGTTTTGTAAATGTCTGAGGATGCAGACTCCATAGCCTCTCTAGCAACCTCTTCCAGTGCTAAGCATTCTTGCTGAGATTTTTTTTTCCTTATGCCCAACTGAAATTTCCTTGATTGCAAGTTACAAGTGTTGTCTTTCATTCTGTTATAGCACACCTCTAAGGAAAGTCTGGCTTCATCTTCTCTCTGCAGCCTCATAGGCACCGGAAGATTGCAGCCGCATCCTTCCTTTACCTTTCTTTACCTGTTTGAAATAACCCAGTTCCTTCTGCCTCAGGCCAAATGTCATATAATCCAGCTCCCTAGCCATGTCAGTGCACCTCTACTATTTCTTTCCACTTTGTCAGTATCTCACTTATACTACGTTAGGAGACATGAAAAAAATGCCTATAAATGTGCAGTCATTCTGGTTTATTTCCTGGGAAAAAAATAATTTCTCACAACAACATTAAAAACACCCTCAGCTAATGCTGAGGTCAGAAGACTGAGATGTCCTCTAGCCTTTGAAGAAGAGGAGCTGATGATGAAGCAGGAACAACAGAATGTCATCTTTCACAAAAGCCATTTTTCCCCTCTCCATTGAAAACTATTAAGTCATCACTATGTGACAAATTTTTGTTGAAAACCTTGTACTTCAATAACTTCTTCTACCTACCATTGAGGAAGATGCATTAGGATTGTTTCACACAGTTCTTCTAAATGTCAATCACAGAACAAGAACACTGTTATAAAAATCATTTCAATACAGTGTCAGACCCATTTGGAAGTTCAAGACTTATTACTAACCAAAACTGGGATGAACTGTGCTAATGTTTTAAAACGGAAAATTAAGTCCCAGCACTACACATAGTAAGTAATTAAGCAACTATGAAGACAGAGAAGAACAAGAAATAAGTTGTAATTATTAAGTAGAAGTAAAAAAATGACCCGAAGATTTCTATTTTCAAATATAATTGGACATTAAGAAGCAGTGTCTATTCCTCAATGGACAGTTCCCTCTTCCAACAAGTGAACGGCAGCCTCAGCGTACCACCTCAAAGTCCACTACAAGTTACTGCTACAAGAATAATCAGATATGCTTTTGTTGGGGATTGTTTTTAACTACTACCTACTTATCTTAAAAATTTTTTCTACATTAGATCTTTTCAGTGAGATTTGTATATTACCTGTAACAACACCACAGTACTGATTCTGAGAAGCTGGCTTTTCAGTAATTTTCTCCTCTATGGACCTTTTTCGTCTGTACACCCTGTGTGCATGACCTGTCACAGCCAAAGTGCGATTGAGTGGCTCAATAAATATGAAGTCCTCATTAATCTGTATAAACCCCATCTGCAAAGGAAAACAAAAGGAACACGTAAGATAAGAATTTAAGAAAGTATTAAATTGTGCATAGTCCCGCAGAAGAAAAAAACCCACAAAACTCCATTTAAGAAAACCCTTTGTTTTAGTAACCTTACCAGCAAGGTGACTACCTTTATATTTTACAAGCCTTTCTACTTAAGTGCACCAGAATAAATTTCATTTATTTCAACTAAATCTGTGTGGGTGGGTGGCTGCATGCCAGTAGCAGATGCACGGTAAAAGATCTGGAATGTTAAAAGTTTGCTTTGGGAGACCCATGGGGTCATTTAAATACGTACAGCATGTACAGAAAAGTCTATACGCTAGTTTTATTACTCAGTGTATTGTCACATTTTTAGATAACTATATTTAATGAAATAACAGCAATAATTTAGGGCATAAGAATACATCCTGAACAACTATGAAGGTGGAAAAGACATCTTGTGACACTCCTTTTACACTTTTTCAAATTTTTAAAAAAAAAAGGTATAAAAAAAGGCATCAATCCCTCCTTGGTTGCCAGCAGCTAAAATCAAAAAACATTCTAATACAGCCATTTAGCTGGTTAGCTACCCCCCGCCCCAACATATTTATACACACAAACATTTATACACCCCAACATATTTATACACACAAACATACATAAAAAGCTAACACACCAGATGCATATCTAATACCACAAAAGTGTGGCCAAAGTTAAAAAGAATACTATAAAATGTATTTATATAAATACCATACAAATCTAACTCAGCTCAAATTGTTAAGCTGCCAACACACACAAGTTCCTATCAAGAGTAAAGCTGGAGAGAGCAAGGTTTTGTGGTTTTTTGTCCTCCTAGAAAATGTCATCCGCAAAACTGACAGTTAACTTCCTCATTCTCTAAACTTAAAAACCTATTAAACAGTTTTGCTACAGAAAGAAAACAATGTGGTACATCTGGCTAAGAGAAGCAAAGAGCTCTTCTTGTCTGTTTCCATGTAGTATGAATGGAGAGAAATGGAAAATAATTTTGTTTCTTCTGGAATTATGTAGATGCCATTATCACATTGGATATCCTGCCTGACGTATGGATAAATCATCAAAAAGAAATTCCGATCCAAGCAAGAAAACAAATTTAAATTTTATAGGTGGTACAAAATACCATTTCCTTCAAACATAAGTGGGCATTACTTTAAAAATAAAAAAACCCAACACCCACCACCCAAACCCAAAAACCCAACAATTGCTCTGCACAATCACATTAAATAAATGTGAATACATGTATTTAATTTTTCAACCAGCTACACTAGCTGCAGAATGCTGAACAGAGGTTGAAAGGTCATCATTAACAATGTAGAGAAACGTAAGAGTAGCTGGGTTTGTTTGGCCATTCCTTTTCCTTTTTGCACTTAATTTTTAGGTCAGTTTATCTCCATCGTGGCCTTTAATGTTACACATTTAGAAGATTAGCTACTTATGTACTGCTAGGTACTTTCCGTTCACCTACCAGACACCACTCCTACATATCCTGAATAATGTTACCATCACATAACAATTAACTTTTTAAATATAATCTATAAATTATGTTAAATGAAAATTTATTTAAAAGCATAGTTCTCAAATACTAGTAAAATGCATAACCTATTTTTCATTAAATTTATGTCTAATGTTGAATTTCACTCAGGCATAGATTTTTTGGTTTTTTTCAATCATTATGTAGCCTATGAAAGATGCTGATAAACTCTGGATATACAACAGGAACAGCAGCCTATCAGGTAGTGCTGCAGGTTTCCCCTGTCCACCTACAAAAAACCAAAGCCTTAGTCCACCTTGAACAAAGACTGAATCATAGCACATTTGCCACATTTCTTCTGTCTTCATTTTCTTTGCTGCAAAATGAAACCAGGGCTTTAAGATGCTGTTCTTCAGATTGCCAACTAGACATATTGAGAAGCTGTGCTAGGACCACTGACATTTTATGTTTTCTTTCAGATCCTTGCATAAACTGAAGGTTAATCCATTGGTAGAGAGCGCCGAAAATTATTGCCAGTCTCCTGAGTCAGAAGTTAAAGAACTGAACACTGATGTAAAGTTTACTGAATAAAATTAACCTCAGTTATATGTATTCAAATGGGTAATTTTCAGACAAATCTGGATAACCAACTAATCTCGGTGATCATTTTGACTGCTTTTGAAAAAAAGGTGACTATTTCTCCATCACTTGGACCATTTCACAGGTAGAAAAGGGAAGATGAAGCTGTATCCTTGCCAACCATGCCCTTATTTTTTCATAATCATTGGAAGTGGAGTTCAGAAGATCTTCTACCATAAAACTAAACACAGAAAGCAGAGAAAATCAAAGCCATGCATTAAAGCACCACAGTTTCAACGTGTTTTCAGATATTGGATGCCAGGGACAAATACAGGCTTCAGACAGTTCAAATGGCAAAACCTCCATGTCATGAAAATGCACAGCAGAACAAAGATTAAAAAAATTTTAAAAAAATAATATGCATCTGGGGTAGAATTGTAAGTGAGTTTCGAGGAAATGATCCATTTCCCACCAGTTTCATCTGAAAAGCTACCACTCTTAACAGCTGCAATTGAAAAGGCTACCAGGATGGTGGACTTATCTCACACAAAAGTAACATAACATGCCGTTCTTCCCCCTGCATTCATGTATCCCTGCATTTTCAAGTTTCTTACCTGAAATAAAACAAAAAACTTAAATGTAGCACACATACCTCTCAGTAGAGTTCAAGCCCAGGACAACGTCATTTGGCAAAAAATTCTTCAGACCTCCTAAGTAAGGATGAACTGGGTACTTGCTCTGCATTTTATTTACTTTATGCAGTAGAGACCTTAAGGGCAGACTTCATCAAATGAGCATGTAAGCATTACATGGGACTAAGTATGGACACTCTGAAATGGACTCACACCCAACATATGTATTTTAAAGTGGACACTTGCCCTCATAATGAAAGCTTTCCACAACATACATTCACATTATATCAAGACTTTTCACTTTCTTAAAAGAAACAAACACAAAAAAGACATGTGGAAACACTATGAAAATGAAATGAATGAAAAATAACCTTTTGTCTTATGTAAAATAAAAATAGTTCACATCTGAAATATGCCAATATTCACAAAAAGTAGGCAGATCAGAATTATTCTGAAATATGAAAGCTGTTTTTTTTTTCTTACATCCAATAGGAAATATCATAGATGAGAGATGAAGAATGAAAAATATCTGAATATTCTGGGCAATTGCATCTGATAAAAGACATTATAACAGAAACTGCTATGCCATCTTATTTCTAACATCTACGTTAGAACACTCATGCTAATATTTTCTGCCCAGCATTTCTTTCCTAAAAGGACAGCAATTTATTTTTTCCTATTTGGAGCATATATAAGGATTTGATATTCTGTCATGTATCCTATGAAAACATGAAGTAAGTCTACTGTTTCTGATAAAGGTATATTACTATGAGAAGTTATACAAATGTAAAAGTGAAGTAGATTTCTGAAGACCACCTATGCATATAGTTACCAGATACTGGGTATAAGCCAGGAAATTTCAAGACTGGGAAAGATTTCTTTGAACTCTTATATACTCTTCCTTGCACACCAATTCAGAGTGGCAGCTTGTTATCATTCAAAGTTGAAACAATGCAGATTTTGAACGTAATATTGTTTCATGCAGAATTTATACAAATAATGCAGCAAAGGAATGTAAGAAAAATGAATATGCTTTCCTAAGACCAGGAACTGAGAAAGAAGAAAAGAAGAAAATGTATTTCCCTTGCTATCATTATCACCAAAAACCGGGATGACAGAAGAATATCCACAAGCATGTACTACCATCAGAGATTAAGTCATTCCCATTTTAATATCCCAGAGAACAGATGGGGCACAGATAACACTGTGTCAAAAAGGAGACTTTACGTACCACAAGACAGTTATGAAATAGCATTTTGTCAATACGTTGTGTTGTTTTCATCACAGAGATTCACTGAAATGCAATAATAAATGCAGACGACATAACACAGACTTCAAAAAAATGTCAGAGCATTAAGGCTTTTTTAAACAAAGTAGTTTGCCAGTTCCAAACGGTGAGTATCAGTGGTCTACAATTTATCATTAGTCGCTTATGTAGTAGCAGTTTCTAATCCTGCGGCTTGACATGTCAAAGCGAAGTATTTCATTCACTAAACAATTGACCACTGTGGTGGATTGACCTTGGCCAGCTGCCAGACACCCACCCAGCCGCTCTCCTACTCCCCTCCCCAACAGGACAGGGGGAGAAAATAAGCTTTTTTTTAAAAAAAGCCTCACGGGTCAAGATAAGGACAGGGAGATCATTTAGCTGTTACCATCATGGGCAAATAAAACTTGACTTGCAGAAAATTAATTTAATTTGTTGCCAATTAAAACAGATTTGGATAGTGAGAAACAAAGACAAATGAAAACACCACCTTCCCCCTGCACCCCGAGCGGCACAGGGTGGGTGGGGAACAGGGGGTACGGTCAGCACATAACAGTTTCTCTCTGCTGCTCCCTCATCCTCACACTTTACCCTTCCTCCCTCTCCACAGGCTGCAGTCCTTTAGGATAAGCCTGCTCCAGCATAGGCTCTCCATGGCCTGCAGTGTCCTTCAGGGCATGTCCACCTGCTCCGGCCTGGGAGGACACCATGGAGGATCTACAGTGGGGATATCTGCTCCAGCGCCTGGAGCACCACCTCTTCCTCCTCCTCTACCCTTGGTGTCTGCAGGGATGTTTCTCTCACTTTTTTTCCTCACTCCTCACACTGTTGTTTTACCCTTTCCTTTTCCCAGGGGCATTGCCACCTTGGCTGAGGGGCTCAACTGTGCCCTGCAGCAGGTCCGTTGGAGCCCACTGGAACCCGCTGTGGTCAGCCCAGGGCAGTCCCTGGTGTCATCCCACAGAGACCACCTGTACAGAGTTACATGCCTGTCCCTGTCTTGCAGGTTATTACTACCAGCTGCATGCTTGCATGGACACAGGTGTACCTAATAATGCTGTGTTCCCCTAAAGGAGCAGTAGATTCAAAATTTCACCTGAAGTAAACTCCCAGCGTGTTACACCTTTCCTGTTTGCTCACTACTCTTTTGTCTCTTCATGCATTCACAGGCATTTTAAACTAGATTTCAGTAATAAATGGACATAGAGTTGCCATGTCATGACCCCAATAAAAATTTTCCCTACAGTCTACTCTCCGCTGTCTTGTGAAGCAGATGCACACAACGTGCAAGGACAGACTGTACGAAACTGTACTTCTTCACACTCCCAACATACTGCCCAAGGCAAGTAGCAATACTGTCATAGGAAAAATGCATCCCTATCAGATGCAGAAAACATACATATAGTTTAATAAGCATATAATAACTACCAGCACCAAAATATTAATGTCATCTGCAGTATAAAAATGAAAGGTTTTCCATGTAAACTCTTCCAAACTCCTCTGCTTCCAGTCTGGTTTAATATACACACTACCCTGAACCTTTAGGAAAATCATTCTCTATAGGATGCTGCTCTCATGGTGTTTAAGATGATGACTACTTTTATCAAAACAAGCTGATGTTGCACATGCAAAAGGATTTCTTCATTTTTGTTAGAAACAAATTAAGTAGAATAGTGAAGCATGCAAAATTGAGATGGGTTTGTGTATTCTGACACATTTCAACAGGTGCTACTATTCACATAACCTTACTTGACTGAGCAAGAATCTCTCAAGCTGACAGTGGAGAGTGAAGTGTAAGCTGATCACAGAAAGGACACAAATCCAAAGGAATCTGATTTGCTGAAAAGAAAATGAAGGAAAGGAGACCCATGGATAAAGAAACTAGGATATCAGGTCCACCCAGAGGGTCTGTGGTTGTTACCTCTCAAACTTCCATTTGCCCATTAATTCACTGCCAGCCAAACACTAAGATGTTTGGCATTTCCTCCAGATTCCAAATTTCGTGTTTTCTAGCCAGAAATAAAATATTTCCTCTTTTAGACCTAAGTCTCCCTCTATAAACACATTATTAGAAATTACTGCTGTATTTGGTACAAGTACTGCTTAAATTGCCAATATTCTAATATTTACTATGATTTTTAAACTGTCTTCACAGTGCAGGATGATAACTAAACAAAGTAAAGTCTACTTAAGAAGTGACCACAAACAATCATTGACTACCTCCACAATAAAAATATTTTAATAAGGTTGTGTGTGCAATAAATTTTTTTGTAACATAAATTTGAGATCTATTGCAAGATGTTACCAGTTATTTCAGATGTTAGCTTTACTGAATGAAAGCACCTAAAATAGATTTTAGCATTTGTGCCTTTACTGTTTGGAGACCACATTTGAAATATTTTCATTTCTCAAGAGATCTTTTAGAGGGAAATCTTTCAACAAAAATATGTAAATTGCATCATTTTTCTGACTCTCCCCTTCTCAAATCTTGATGACCTGTTTCTCAAGGAAATTTTCCATCTAGCAAAGTTGTCGTCACCCTGTTTTGCCAGGCTGGCTGATCACCTGCACCACTGATAAAATTGCCGATTGACAATATTAAGAACACAATCACATGTATGTTAAGTACATATGAACAACTGGACTGGGTCAGAACAAAGGTCCACCCTGTACAGTATCCTCTCATTGACAATGCATAACAGTTGACAAGAAAGAACATAAGAACAGAGCAAACATGTCGTTTGTATGCTCACAGCCTACAGCAAACTCCAGGAGGGAACTGGTACTAGTAGCTTTATGGTATGCATAAACTTTAACCGTAGTGGAAATAAACAGAACAATTCCTCCTCCTCTCATTTGCTCATTTACAAGATTACAAGTCAAAAAGCACTATTAAAGAGTTATTTGCCGTGCAGGAAGGATTCAAGTTCTGGAGTATGAAAAAGGCCGACAAGATACAAAAGTAAAACTAGTTAGCTTTCTTTTTCCAACCACAGTGAATGAGATCTCAAAAATATATCAAGACCATTAATAAAAATTATGGTAAGAAAAATATGGAAAAGGATCTATTAAGATCCTAACATATTGAAGGGTGGACAGGGGTTATTTAACTTTCCATGACTTACAGACTTTTAAAAAGCATCCTTTTTTTTCCACTTTATAATGAGTAACATAGAAACACCATTCTTGTGATCCCTGCACTGCAAGTGCTTACAGACATTGTTGGTTAAGTCCAGTGCTGTCCTTCAGCAGACTAGAACTCAAAGAAGCCAACAGATCCGTAGCTTTGGAAATGATTCAATGTTGTCAAATTTTAGCAATCTCACAATCTGTAAAAGGTTGACAGCCTCCTAAATACCACTTGAGAGCTGTGACAAATTTAATACACCTTGGAAACAAGGCAGTTGAGGCAACATGATATAAGGTCACAAGTGTGACACTGCTAGGACTGTGAAATACCTATTGATTTTCATTCAGGTTTGCAGACATTCTCTAGGAGCTCACGAAAGGCTGCTTTGATACAGCTACATTTTCTCTATTAAACTGAACATTAACTTATATCTTGCAGTCTGAAGTCCCTTTGCACATCTCAGTTCTTCAATCCCACTCCACAAATGCCTTTCTTACCAACGTGCACCACAACCAGACCTACTCAAAATAAAACCTCCACTCCTAAAACCTCCTACACTCTTACCAGCAATACTTCTTCTTGCCTGCCTCCACTGTCAAAGTGTGCCTCTCCCCTTATGGCCAGCTGGACTGCCCATATTTCTTGCAGGTGATGTGAAGCACAAGAAATCATTTCTTTACATAAGGCACTGCCATTCAGCTACTTGTTGGCTTCTTGCCTCTGTGCAAGGTAGAATTTCCTAATGCTTCAACTGCTATTACAAGAAAACAGATAGTCAAGGTACATTTTAGTCTGGAGGATGTAAATTACATCACCTGTAATTTTATCAGACATTCTCTAAAATGGTAACATGTTAGCAATTTAGTAGCCACTTCTCTAGGGTTTTTTTTAATACCTTAAGAATATCTATTAATGGTCACATACATAAAACATTTCATATTTATGAAACCCAGCTGGAAACACATAACTATCACTTGATTATAAAATCAATTCAGTATAGCTGTACAATCTGAAGATTACCAGGGAACATTCAATAATACCATTTTAAGACGTATCACATTATACATGGTGAATTGCAACAAGATACAGGTAGAATTAATTCCTCAACCCCTTTTTGTTTTTTATAAAAATGCCTTGGAAATCTATTAAACCTACTTCAATTTTTCCCTATTCTTTCTGAATTATGCTTATAAATTAAAAGTTTCAGCTCAAAGTTAAATCAGCTCCATTGGAAACCATGTATATTTTATTATATGTGCAGTTAAGTCATAACTTAAAAAAAAAAATCCAGGATAGCAAGTATTGCAGCACTGCCAAAATAAAGTTCCAACAGCAACATTACCTTTTGCTCAAACTGACATTCTATTTTTTTAGCTCTCCAACATGAATGCTACATTAACTTTTTTTAAAAACTTTACTTAGATAGAATAGCTTTTCAAGCAAAAACAAAATGCATCTCATTGTAGACAAAGCTCTTCCTGCCAGACCTAGAAAAGAAAACCTTTTATCTGGCCTGTACAGGGTTCCATACCTTTCAGTTTCCTACTTACTGAAGAGTGGTGGAGAAGCAGCAAATTGACTTGGTGATAAGAACATCTTACCAGGAACATACTGTTTCGTGGCCATGGTCCAAGCTCACTGCCTACAAGCTTCCCATGATAGTTTCAGGTTCTCAGTTGTAGTTATTCAGTTCTCAGTGATGTGCAACCTATCTTGTTGAAAGACTTGGGTTCTTCCAATGGCATTTTGCTGAAATACAGCTAAGCTAAGAAAAGGTATTTGAGTTTCAACTGGGAAGTTGGTGATAGGCTGTATCCTCTGCAAGAATCCCACAGCTCTGCAAAAACCTACTCACCCAAATTGTCCCAAATAGTGCCAATCTGTTGAATGAGAAGCTCACATTTCTTTTCCCTAGATAAAAATCTGAGATTAGATGCTAAACCTCTGAGATTAGAACGTATATCTCTCAACTGCTGACTGCACTTCTATGAAAGACAAAAAAAATTCTACATAGGCTTATTTACACATTGGCCATTTACAGAGTATAAATACCCAAAGTTACATGGCTAGCTTTTCACATTTGTGATGTATTTTTAATTTATGCAAAAGGTATCCACAGAAATGTCTCAGTTTTGTTTAATGTATTCTTTGTGATGGACTTACATTTTATTGGAAGTTAGAGAAAAATGCTTCAGTATAATTTGTATCATTAGGCTATGAAGTCCACAGCTTATAATGATCAGTACTCACACCTCCCAGATAAAGACTCGAAAGTCAGAGGTTTTGTAGGGCACTTTGGGAAATTCTCATTTCATATCTGAGATAATTTACCCTCAAGCGTAACCTGTCTGCATAGCTGCAATACAATGTCTTCAAAGGTAGAGGATGCATTTTGCACACCTATCATAAGGTGATAAAACAACAAAACCAGATATTATAAAATTAACATAAGCGTAGGTAGTTCAAACTGTTATTTCCCAAGCATTTCAAAAAAGCTTTTCAATACTTACAGGTAAACTTCTCATTAATAAGCTTTAAAGTGTTTCAATTAATTCCAGCTTTAAATAAAGGAAGGAAAAAGCTCTAAAGGCACATAGATCAACAAGGGTCTATGTCAAAAACCCATCTGTATCACTACAATGTTACAATGTCCTTATCCATGTTTCACATCTGTTTTTTGTTTCAGCATTGTCACTTTTATCATATGTCCCCTGCTATCTGGGTTTACCATAAAAGTTCTCATCTCTTTTGCTTTCTTCTGTCTCACGGAGTTTTCTAAATCCACAACAATCCGTGCCAAAGATGAAAAGCTGATGTATTCCCCATGATACAATACATGATCATCATAATAAATGTGTAATTAAGATATATTTATATTTCATGGACTTTATACCAAATGAGCTTTAGCCTACATGGTTAAGATTATTTTTAATCAAGATATTACCTAAAAGGGTGTGCTATGACTTGGTACACAAAGGTGAACACAAGGGTACAAAACCCTTTTTTGCTAAAGACTAACACAAATTGCAGAGCAAGTACAAATTCCCTAGTTTCCAGCACAGCACATCCATCTTTCATGATCACCATCTTAAGGAGATACTGTTTAAAAATCTGTAATTTTTGAAGAATAACATTAAAATGCTGAAGTAGTTAATACCCTTGCTTCTCTTGCCATTTTATAGTGTTTACAATGACTATACACACACATAAATACACACTCCTCACTCTCTGAAAAATCCACATAGATGCAGGAAAATAATTATGTTATTACTCAGCAGCACTCACTATGCTACTCACTAGTAAACAGGCATTCAACATACACAAAATGAAATTGCAAATAAAATACATAAAATTTATCAATTCTAATCTCTCTCATTTAAGTGCCTTTTTTTAGACAAAAGCACAAAATGTGCTTCCTAAACTCATGGTGGTGTTTTAAAATCAGATGCTCACTTACTGCCATCAGCAGTGAAATTCATGAACCTGACACAAGTCCCTCCAGGTGCCAAGCTTTCTGTGCAATGTAACAGGCTGGTCATCAGGTTCAAGCGACCACCTCTTCACATGCCAACTATTCTCTATTCTTCTTATTAGAACTATCAGCTGGCAACAATACTGTCACGTCACTCATGAAGTCCACTTGTTCTGCTTGTGCCACTATTTCCAGAAAAGTCAGTGCATTTGCTACTACTGTACACTTGCCCTTTGCTCTCCAGAAGAATTTAGTAGAACTGATAAACCAGTTGTCAAATGCGGAAATTATGTGTTCAAACTCCCTTTCCTTTCCCCTGCCCAAGAAGCTCTTGCCCCGGTTCTGGCTGATTAAGCTGTTGCTTAAAGTATCAAAAATCCCCAAACTTAAGAAGCACCTGTAACAAAAGAAAACACACCCCAATACACAAAAAAGCTGTGTATTCCATGAAAGAGAGAAAACCTCCGCAGGAAAAGACCACTTGCTACCAAGTGAATCATCTGGACTTCTCCAGTGCTGACTGGAGCACTTGGTATTAACACAGGCCATGCATAATTTTCTGAACAAATGACATTGTCTTGAAAGAAGCACCAGACGAGAGAACAACTGGCTGATTCCTCTAGTGACTTACCTAGCACAATGGATTCTCAGCTTTTTTATTACTGTCTCAAAGTCATAAAAAGCCATTCAATCTTTTTACTTTAGCCAGGAAATCAAACCAAGAGAATTATACATCACTTGTGAAATTGTAGGTTTGGTTATAAATTTCACTGGAATATTAAAAACACTCAGCTAAACTCAACTTGCTGAATCAAATCCAATTTTCTCTTTATGTCACATGCAGCATGCATTATTTCATTATTCTCATTATACTATCTTAATTCGCGCTGCTTAAGTCCTGTAGTATTGAAAAATGAATAAAGGATAAGAAAGAGTCTAGAACAGAGAATGCAAATTGCGTTTGTATTTTAGATGTGTTAGATCCACAGATCAAGTCCAGCCCCCTACGTATTCAAGACTTCATAAAATAGAGGCTTTCTTACACTTACCCTTGTAACACAGATCCTTTATCAGCCTAGATTTCCTTTTAACGTATTTCCTTGCTGTTACTGTTAATTAAAGTAGTTTCAGTAGAAATGCTGCTCTATTATTTTACTATTCCTATTTGAAATTTGTTTCAGATGTTTGTCTTCTAATAGTCGGAAATCTTTCCAATTTTCTAACCTTAATTTATTCCTGGCCATTATTTTAGACCCATCTGATCCCAGGTCCACATTGTTTTCCTCCTTGGCCAGCTTTCCAGGCTCCTTGATATTGACTCCAGTGTTTTTATAAAAGGTAATCATATTGTATCACAGTCTCTGCTGTGTGATGATAAACACACCAGACTTTGATGGTTGCTTGATGACATAGGCTTTACTAATATAATTATCCTTGTAGCAACAACTGAATTCCCCTCTCTGAACATCAGTAAACAATACTGAAAGCCATATTTCAGCTACCTTTTAACTGCAACTTTGTGAAATGAGTGAAGTTTCTGTATTTCTGTACCCCCACTAGATGTCCTTCACCAGTTAGATGCATCTTTCACACCCACATCGTGCCCGATGGTTCATAATGATCCTGTGAACAGCAAATACACAATCTTTTCCTCCTCCTGTCACTGCCAGCTAAGTCATCAGTCTATAAAACAAATCCATAAATGTAGTATAAAAGTAGTAAGTCACACTAGATGCCACTTACACCAGCCTTTGGTCTGTTTAATTCTCCTGTGCCTCCCAGCTCTGAATTTACCACTAAAGCAAAGTCAACTCCCCAGGTGTTGCTTCCAATCTTACCTCCTGTTCATATACAAAATCCAAGCTAGGCTCTTCATAGCTAGAAGTGGCCAGGAGCTTTCCAACAAGAGGGTTTTCTCCTTTCAAAATACTAAATCATCAAAAAGAATATGCTCTTTATCATCTAAAACGCTGCCTTCTCTCCACATTAATATGAACAAAAGTGACACTGAAAACCAGGCAAAATTCACTGGAACCCCGTCTCTCACTCTGCCAGCTAAATTTGTGAAAGTGGGACTTCAGAACGATCATACCAAGTTACACCAAAGGTACATCTTGAATTGAAAGGCAGCCAGCTTCACATGGAGAATGAGGTCTTTAAGAAGTGGGAAAGCACAGAACAACAGGCAAACACATAACAGGATCATTAGGAATAACAGAATTCCTACCATTTGTTATTTCCAGTTTGTTATTTTAAGGTCATCGTTATATCTGACATTCTGTTTTTACAAAAATACCTTTTTTGTCTCAATTTCCTAGATCTAAATAGTTTTGTCTGTTAGTCTTTGAGGCTACTTACTTTCCTGTATTGTGAGGCATACAACATGTTACTAGCTATATACGGTGGTGACAGTTGTTTCTCCTAAGTAACGTGCCAGCAGGTTCATTACAACATCATGTATAAGCTTTCATAGATTCTCCTTTTTTAAAAAAAACAAACTTTAAGAAGAAGTTTACTGAAATTAAACATATGTTATTCTTTTCACAGATTTATTGCTTCAACAGCACATTGTAAATGGACTCCACTGAACACTCTTTTTTTTGGCAGCAGTTACCCAGAAGTATAGTTTAATTGTGGCTTGCTTTACTCAAATTAGTTGTGTCAAAACACTGGAAGAGGCTCAATTCTTTAAAATGCAGAACTCATCCCAAACCCTTTTAAGTCTTGCACTGAGAAGGCACAGCATAATTTAAACATACATAAAAAATTTCAAAATCACTAGTGCACCATAACTCAAATTTCAAAATATCGAATGTTAAAAGGAGGTAAATAGGACACTGGTACTAAGCAAAACCCTATAGTTCTTAAGATGACTCTTTCTGGAACAACTACAGAAACCTTTATAAACAATCACTACCCTACACAGACTGTCCCATGAACTAGATGTGTGTATGCTGTTCTTTCTCTCCACAGCGACAAGTCTAATCTGTTCCAGTTTGAGGTAACTGAAGTATCTTTAATAATAATTCATTGAAAACTACTATCATAAGGCAATTCTAAGTGCTATTTTCAAACACTTCGAACAGAAATGTAACAAATACGAATTACAAAGTCCTAAAGCTAAATGTACCATTCCTGTTGTATAGTCTATTTTTCTAAAAAATAGATGGCAAGCAAACCAACTGTGTCTAACTGCAGATAACTTATTCCCAATGTGTCACATGAAGATAATTCTGTTACCTAATGATTTGCACTATAGATACTAGTAACCCTCAGATAATTTAAAATTTTGGGGGTCGAAGAGATATGACTGGACAAAGAATGTCACCTATGAGCCAGATAAAAACATAAAGAACAGGGATAGCCAACAAGAGCCCCAGCATCTTTACTGAAGCCACAGAACGATGGAAATGTGGGTCTCATTGAGATACCAATCATTCACGTGACGTAATTTTAGTGCCATCCAACCTACACATATAAAATATATGTATAAATATATATTTACGAATAGTTATCAGCAGGAATCTCATGAAATTCAGCAAGCATGAATGCCAAGTCCAACCCCTGGGATAGATTCACCCCCTCCACTAGAACGTACTTCCCATTGGGTGGATGAATGGATGGACGGATGGATGAATGGACAGTCGGATAGATGGACAGATGGATAGATGGCAAGCAGATCTGCTAAAATGGACCTGGTGGTCCTTGTAGGCAGTAGGTGAGGCATGGAATACAACAAAGGGATGTATGCAAATAAAGAGAAAAAGCATAATGAAAAATTTACATAATCCTACTGAAGTGTAATGTACATTCGGAAAGAAAGAGAATTTACTCAAATATCTTTGTGCAAGGTATTAAAAAGAAGATCAACAATGCTGCAATCCGGCATGAATAATAGAACATTTCTTTGTATACAATTTCTAAAAGATATAACAGCTCGTTTGGTACTTCCTCAGTTTAGGTTCAATAATCCCTACAACTCTGCTCTGCTGGAATTTTTTTTTTTTTCTGGTAATAACAGCTGACCTATGCCACTGCCTACATCAACATCGCTTTTCACAAAGGGGACATGTATTTGGCTGTGATGTTGTACTAAGTTGATACTGTCCTGATCTCTAAATTTTAGTCCAATTCTATTTTTCACTTTTTCTCTGTCTTTATTTTAAGTTGTGAATTCTAATCTTGTTCTGTCACTGACTTGCAATATAAATTTGGCCAAGACATTTATGCTCATGTATTCTTAACTAGCATTCAGTCTGGGGAGTGTAAATGTATATGCTGAATACTAATAATCTGAGACATTCAAAACTAGTGGCTAGATTTTAAAATTTTGACATAAACCACAATTTAAAGCCTAGCTTTCAATTGCAACATCTACAACACAAACAATTGCAGTTGCATGAAAATGTATATACATGAAAAATGTTTGACAGAAGCATAAATACTCTAAATGTATCTTTTTTCCTGTTACCATGTTACACAGCTAAAATTACTGTGTAAATAAACATATTTTTTTACTAAATTGCAGCTACCCAGATTCCAAATACACATTCTCCACAGTTATGTATCTATTAATCTATCAAGTATTTAGTCTCTACATCCTTTAAACAAAGGGGGAGAAAAAGGAGAGGGAAGAGAGAGAAATTATGAGATACAGAGATGATCTGGACTTTGAGTTTGCAGTACATGAAATTCCATTTTCTTTCACATACACAGTTTCATGTTCACTCAAGAAAAGTATTCCACAGATAAATCTTTAAATTCATAAATTCAAAATTATTAACACCTAAAGATTTATACTTAGAAACTATAAACTAAGAAATGCAGACTTACCACAGGCTTACCAGAAATGTTCCTATTTCTTTTCCTTATGCAGCACTCTGTAAGTTTATGAGGTACAGAAAGCCTACTACTCTTAGCACAGGTGACTTTATTTTATAAAATTTTAAAATTAAATTAGCATTTCTGATCCAAGTGCCACAAGCCATTGTTGAAATGGGAAGTCAAATTTTACATTACGTATGTGACAGTCAATTTAAAACCTATTTTCAAGACACACTGGGTTAAAGACACACTGAAAAAAATTGGGTTTTAAACTAACTTAAACTAAAAAACTGTATTGTAAACTGTATTGCTCCAGGTAACTATCCAAGGATTGACTAATATCAGTAAGAATCAAGACAGCTATTGACAAGCCAGACTTCGTCAGTGGTTCAGCTATTAAATGTGCAGAATATCCATAACTGCACACAAGGCACACTCTGAAATCCTTAAGAAAACAAATATGATACAACCTTAGATGCCTAAAACAATACAGATTTTACAGCAATCATGACTATGTCACAAAAGAAAACATCACCTATTCTGCTAACCCACCATGTAATAAATTACTGGTGTCTCTCTGATCATTTCTTCCTTCACTCAGTAGCTCCTACTCTTTATCTCAGAAAGTTAAATTGTTAGATTCTGGAATTATTCTTATCTCTGAAGTAGTATTGCTTTTATTACAGAAGAAACAGAAGCTCTGAGGAAGGGCTAGAAAGCCTCAAATGTTGTCTATTTATTTTAATGGCATAAGCTGAGTTAATAAAATAGGTAACTTTTGCTCAGAAACCTTGCCTAACATTAAGTATTTATAATTTTTTAATAATAATGACACTAAAGACCATCCTATGTCTCTTTCAAAACCACTGTGTTTATGTCAACTATGATCAAGCCCTGATATTACAGTAAGAGGGTAACCACATTATAGTTAAGATCAGAAGAGACTTTCTCAATTTTAGAATGTTAAAAGGGAAGACAAATGAGGTTGTTGTTATGGAAAACTCATTTCATGGATGCAACCCTCAAAACTCCTAATCTACTCTGGTCAATATATGCTCAATAAAGCAAGATACAGTATTCCACCCTTTCTGCCTAAACCCTAAGCAGATCCAGATCTGATTTCATATCAATTTAGATCAATGGTAGTGCTGTGATAGTAAATATAAAGTTATGTTCTACAATCAAGATTCTGATTTTATAGTGTGTAGAAAAATTCATTGCCTATTATCCTTATGCTACAAAATTAATTTATTTTAAAAATAATAATAAATGGAGCTAGAGCTAGTAAAGAGAAGGAAACTAGAAGGCAAGATCTGTGCAAAGGTAATGAATTTGTCACCTAGCTTATTCCTCCTCACTTGCATGAAAAAATTCTATTAATCAGAAATCAATTTAATTAAAATGGAATTTATTATTCTACTACAAGAACACATAAACTTTCTGTACTTGCAGCTCTAAATGGTCAACTACAATCTGAATCTTTTTTTTTTTTTTAAAAGAAGTTCTTTCAGTGGTCTCCCAGCATTTTGGCCTTCAGGTTTCATATTTTGATCTGTTCTTATGCGAGCTAGAGAATTATTTTTTTATTTTTATGAGTTCTCATTTTCATGTAGGTCTATGTTTCAAGAAGCTGGAAGATGCAGTAATAGTAAAGCAATTCACAAGGGCCACGCTTTCAGTTTGGTTCATCAAAAACACAATGATCAGAGCTGACCGTGATTCAAGCACAGTTTCCAGATGAACTAAAGGAAGTAACTACCATTACAAGAGGAAGAATTAATCAACTGCCAAGGCTTCTAAACCAAAGGAAAAAAATCAAAGATATCAAACACTTAAGTCCTATGGACAAAGATCTTCAATTTGTCCCCCACACAATCATACATTAAACAGATGTTTTATGTGGTTGCACGACTTCAACTCCATTGTTGGTGCATGCACCAACTGACTAATGAATAAAGATGCTTCTTGTCTGTTGCCTGAAATGTCCTGGAAAGCCTTATTTTATTTCACTTCAAGAAGTATGCTGGAGCAACATGCTCAACCAACCACAGATGACTAATATAGACCAATAAAATAAACTACAATCAAACTGAAAACCAAGGTACAATTATATTTGAACAAGCATGATACAGCCCTTTACTTGCACAATTCAAAGCAGAACTGGCATAAAAATCCATTTTTAAAACAGCCACCTAACCCATAAATTATGTCTATCATGTTGTCATAACTGAGTAATGCATGATCTTAACAATCACTTGGTTTTGCTTATCATTTACATGCTATATTAAATGGAACACCACCACTGATTTACTATTAAAAAAAAAAAAATTCACAACCCCAACCATGTCCCCTTTCCAGAATAAATACAACAGCTTCTCTAAAGTAAGCCAGGATTTAAAAAACTCTATTCCATAAAACTTAAGTTAAAAATTCTTTATAATGAACTGGTTTAGTGATAGTCCAGATCATTTATTAAATAACAACATTTCAGTAATAATTAATACTGTATAAGAAAGTCCCTTTGCATAGCTAAACATGACTAGTCCTAGAAAAAGCAACACCTATGGAAACATATCACTTATGGAAAAAATCCTTGCAATTAAAGACTCGGTGCTTGTAAAGATGTGTTTCTTTAGAGCATTTTGGTGTAATATGAGTAACTTCAGCAGTTCTTGTGGTAAGACTAAAAACCAGTCTTTTGGACTATGAATCAAACTGCTGTACCTTTAGCTAATGAAACCGCATTAACCCCATTTCTTTAGTGCAAGCCTGGATTTAATCCTATCAGAACCTGAAATGCTATTTTATGCAGGCAAAAATGTAATAGTACAAAAAGGATGAGCACAAAGCATTCTATGCTGAGTCCCATGCAGGAGATTTAAATGGAAAATACCAGCAACTATCTATGTAACCTACATTAGATAAAACACCTAGACTAGTACCAAAAAGACTAATACAAGGGATCCAAGTTTAAATTGATTCATCCGTGTAGAACACTCAAATAGTGCATATCAATGAGCTACCATTGTTCAAACCCATGTGCTTTCATTGTAGCCACAGAGGGATGTAGCACAGCTCCAAAACCCGCCCATGATTGCCCATAGAGAAATTTAATCTCTGCTAATCCTTATTGAAATATCTATCCATGACTCCATTATTTTGGTTTTCTTCTGAGAGAGGGGCTGAACTGCATTCAAAGACTATTTAATTCAAGGCAACACTCCATGAAACTCAGTCTCGTTCAAATCTACAATTTGCCAAAACTACTAACTGTGGAAAACAGCAATTCAAGAGAGGAAAATAAATTATATTTATGGGCACAGAACTATAATTCAACAAATCAAGGCAGCCCTTCTATAAAATAAAGTTATGCTTAGGCTTTTTATATCTTTATCTAGAATTACATGAATCCAGAACTCGTGGCTTTAAGATAAATAAATAAGACTCACCATTTATTATAATTTTAGATTCACATTGCTTAAAAAAGTTAAATATATATAGAAGTCATATAATTCTATGACTCCACTGCTAACTGAAATTCATATCTAAATTTTTTTCCAAACAATGCATAGTTTTTTCCTTTAATTTCTAAGCTTAGATTCTCCTTCCCCTTTCTGGGGAAAAAAATATTAATTTACCTTTTGTTGCACATAGAAACTAAAGTTCTGCTACCCTCATGAAAGAAGGAACAGTACCTAATTATTTTTCAAGAACTATTATTTTAACTAAAAGGAAAAAAAATAGATTTTGGAAGAAGGCTTCTTTCCTTTTTTTAAAAGCTAGAGAGCTTGATTTTATGTGCATAAGAATACATATGGTGAGCAGAATGGAGTTCTGGTATTAGCATCTTGAACCAAGTAGCATCAGTCTGGCTGGTCACTTTTAAGCAAATTTGTTTGCATAAAACAAGCAAAAGATCTATCACCCAAAATGAAATAAGAAAGGAAAAAATTATTTCCTTCCATTATTTCCAATGCAAATAATTTAGTATTAGAAGCAAAAAAACCCCAAAGGGACACAGAAGAAATCTTTGTTATTATGCTTCCTTAGATAGGTTACTACAGAAGAAACAGGTGATCAGACAGAAAAAGGGAAACATGCTAGGACTATCAGCCAGAAATTGGAAAACTAAGTTTTTTATATGCATAATTGTATCCATTTTAGTCTATAAACCCTCTTCAACTTTTAACTCCCTCAGTCCCCTCGTATGTTACTTAATAAATATTTGGCGTGAGGTCCATTTATGTCATAGAAGGACAAAAGAGATTGAGGATCTATCTAGGCATAGAATCACCTAAGCAACTTCCCGTCCCCTAACTTGCAACAAGCTTGTAAATTCTCAGAAGATTTAAAAAATCACCTAGGTTAGAAGAGTTTCATGCAGAGCTTACAACAGAAGCATAGGTCCAGACAGCTTTATGCCTAGAGAGAATTCTAAAAAGCAAAATAAGCAAGACCACAATTAAATATTAAGTGCTGAGGCTATGTGTACAACCCTGGCTTTATGTTCCCTGCACATACCAAGAATAAGAACTCAGCCTTCACCCGCTGCTGTATCCCATAATAATAGGCATTCAGCTTTTTTTTGTCCTTTATCACGTTCCTTTTTTTTCCTGTCTCCCATCTTCACAAGAAAAGCAAAGCACTTCATACAAGAAGCCTTGAAGCAGGGTTACACCTGAGTTTTCAAAGTTATAATCAAAGCACCAGGCTAATCAGTGTTCTCACTGACAAAAAGAGCACTGAGAAGTTTAAGCACATCTGAAGCACAGTTTAACATTTTATATAAAAGATGGCATTACTATAACGGCTCTAGCCATTACTTGGGCACTTCTCCCAGCCAACATCCCCTTAAGCCCAGAGGGATATAACAGGACATTTACTCTGTACTGAATCATAAAAAGTTGTCCCTAGCTGAATTAACATCACCTGCAGAAATATCTGTATTTTCCTTAACATACTGCTATCTAAATAAGCTTGACCTGACTTGACCCAGTTAAACTTCTGACATCTAATGAGAACTTAAGGTAGCACAGCTGAGATCATAAAACAAGCATATGCAATTGTTGGAGGATAATCACACAGAAACTAAATCACTTCACAAGTCAGTTTTGGGCACATTTCTACATTTTTGGATGCAAAACTCATTCAGAAAATAATTCTGACTGAAGTACCGGTGGACCCAAGAAAAACATTCACAGCACAGGCTTCCAAAAAATTTTACTTCTATTCACTTACGTGCAGATGCATGTATTATTAGCAACTAATCTTTTGATTTATCATTCTAAACACATTGTTCTACAATTAACACTAGAAATCTTCTTCATTCTTTCCCTTCCAAATAATACTTCTTTGCTTATTTATTCCATTATTATAACTAATAGAAATAACCAAGAAGACCAGATTGTCCAGGCAATGACAGGTTAACAACAAAAGGTTAAGTGAACTGCTAATGCACAACAGATGTACATCTGATTTTAAATCTAACATAGATATTTTGGGCTATTGGTTTATAGAAGTTTGACCAACTACCATCTGGATATGCAATGTAACACACACATGCATGTGCTCAGCGTATTTCACACTATTTCCATTACATTGCTGCTTCTGCTAAACAAGGAGTAACCAACCAACCCTCATGCTATGTCCCTAAAGTCATCAGTGAGAGACCTGAGTAAACCAAGGAAAGGCACATGCTCTACAGAAGAACTTCTGCAAATACCTCATTCTCCCCCAAATCCAAATGGCTTCCACTCATCCCTTTCTACCCTGCTAGCTCTCTTTATCACATAGCAAAGAGAGATGTGCATCATTTGCATGCTACCTCTACATGACCATCAGTTTTCACAGACTTCTCCTTGAATTCCCTCACCTACCATCAACCCCACAATGATTCTCACACCTGATGCTTTCTATTGTTTCCTCCCTATTTCCCAGCTCCCCTATTTTTACCGTATTACATCTTGGAAATTATGGATGTACCTATTTTTTCCCCTGTCACAATTTGTCATTAACTACCAAAAAGAATCTCCATTCTTGCAGGTCCAAGAAATCGTTTAAAAATGAAAGACAAAGAACAGTGCTTTTAAAATAAAATTACAAGGGTTGCAGCATGGAGAACATTTGTTTCTTTTAAAAATCCTGTTTCATTTGTTATAGAAGAAACAATTGGCACATATCATGAGATATGAACAAAAGTCAGGGATACAAGACTTGGAGAAAATGCTAACTTCATTAACCTTAACAGTTGTAGCTGGGAGAGGCTGAGTGCTCTGTCTTTTCTTTTTAAAGCAGTTACCTTCAAATTAGTAAAATTTGGAGTCAAATTTGGGTAAATAAGGGTCAGAACTTTACTAATTTAATTAATGCAAAAACTTTACTCATTAACGGATTTATCCAGTTTTTCTGATTTACGATCTCACTTCTGTATCTTGCAAAATAACCTTGATAATCTTATACCTATTAATTACAATGGGTAGAGATCTCAAGTGATTCACAACAGTCTCAATTTTTAAAAATAAAGCTAGTCTGGAGATAGCATATTTCTCATTTCTAATTATGGCTTAGAAATATATTGCAAAGGCAGTATTTGTACAGAAACTAAGCACTTCAGGAGAACAGCAGGCTATTATAAGCAGGACTGGAATCACAAATCAAACCTGTCTCAGGATGGAGTCATTACATGATTATAGGATAGCTCTTAGAAGGAGAAAGGAATCATTACCACATGGTCTGAGGCATCTTGGCCCAACATCACGCGTACCATGCCACAGTGTTTAATATTAAAGGAAACAGAGATCATTATAGTTGAAATGTAGCCTCAGCCTAAATCAAAACCGATTTTCTAAACCTTTCAGCTTTACATTAACACAGTGTTCCTATGTTTAAAAGACTTATCCTTATCAATTAGCAAGAATTCTCAGCTACACAAAACAAAAATCCAGCCAAATGTTTCATCCAGAAAGGCAAAGATTAATAGCAACAGACTACAGCATCAGAGCTCAAGAAGGAAAACAGAAGCAAAGAGTTTTTAGTCCTTTATCTTTACATAGATCTTTGTTGGTTTATGGTTCTTAATGACATTAATCAAACATTTAAAGGGATACCATCTCCAGTACTCTTTTTCTTTATGAAAAAATAAAAATGAACCATATTTAGTAGTTCTGTTTGTAATTAACTTGGTGTTCAGGCAGGATAAAGCAATGTTTGTTAATAGTGCTTTGCTTGTACATATACGCTGGTTATTCCAGCTGGCCATAGTCATTTTATTGATTTTAATTTTCTCTGGCTTCTCTACTGTGTTTTCAGTTGTGTTTCATTAGATGTTCAAGGTGAGATTACAATGAAGAGATTTTAATATAACAGGGAGATTAACAAAAACAGCAGATAAACCTATGCTGGAGGAAGATGCGTCTCTGCCTAAGCATACCAAAGTAATCTCATGTAAACAACTTGTTTTGTCCTGTTCCTTCCTAGAAGCCTGGCTGCCCTCCTCTCTCCCATGTTCTACTGCCATGTAAATCCAGGAGGAACAACCTGGCTCAGATTCAGTACATACATTGAAAGTATGGGTATTCTCCTAGGAGCACCACCACATTTCATTGGTTCTTCTACCTTATGCAGAGGTGGGAAGCCCAAATTTTTGTCCAACTTTATTCTCCCAGGGTGCTTCTGTTTTTTCTGCAAAGAAACCCACTTTCATAACAGAGCAAAGCTGCTTTCTGTTCAGGGCTGACATTTCCACTCATGCCCTACCTTGCCCACCTATTTCTACTGACGACAAATTTTCTACTGTCCACTTAAAGATGTTTAAAACACAAATAAGGTATAAGTTAAAGTCAGCAAAGCAAAACTTGGTGAACTTGTGGCCTCACAGATACTCCCAGAGTACCCTCTTTCACGTATTTATTTCTGTCCCTCAGCAAAGTTTCATTTCTTTAACGAACTCGCAATGCAACAGTAGGCAGACTGTGCACTAATAAAGAGTTTAGCATTCTAAATAGGTAACTGAAAAAGCCTTCAAAAAACCCACCTGTGATTTCCCACATCCTTCTGTCTTGAGTTTGCCCTAGTTTTTAAAAAGAGGGGATCTAAACACATATTTTACTGCTTGTATTGGTCCTCTCTTTCATCTAACGGTCCCAGGAAGCTGGGTATATAGAAAGAGGGAGTATGTACTTCATTTCATCCTGGCAGCCTTTAAGGATAATCCTATTTAATTTTATAATCCTCCTTCTGCAATGTCAAACTTTAGCCTGTATGTGTCAAATGGACCATGAATATTGCTAACAATCTTTTTTTTTCCCCTTTTATGAAAAATTGTTGGTGATCTCTATTTTCTAATACTTACCCTCACCACAAAAGAAGCTCTAATTGTCTCCAGTTTCTTTCGGAAAAGCATCTGGCATGGAAGTTACTCAATACCAATGTGTAATGGCAACATCACTGAAGTGGGGAGGCAGGGGTACTATTTTTGGCTGACAACAGGCTTGGTATTTAACCCATGTCAGGCTTGTATGTTGGTACTTGTATGGACCAGGATGTGTAATGGCATAGTAGCCCTCCAGCTTGATCGAAGCAAGAAGTCTATTAAGAAGTCTCAGAGCCTTACACCAGGAGCTTACAACCTGTCATAGCACAGCTTCTCAGGGCAATTCATGAAGCCCAGGAGTTGCTCCTGACCACCGGCTCTGAGAGTCCCACAAAAGCAAGGACCTACCTTGCATGGGCACTGCACTGCAAATGTCAGGCTCACTACTCACACCCAGTGCAAACAATCTGTGCATTCCCAATTAGTCTGACCCTATGCCAGGAGAGGAGTTGCAGCAGGTTAAGTATTGCACTGCCACTGAAAGAAGCTGTACAACCAAAAGGTAGCAGTTCAGTACAGCCCTCCAAAACTGTCCAAGCTGTCCAAAAATTCGAGTATACTTGCATGTGAGACACTACTGTCATTGCAGGAATCACTAGGAAGTGTAACTAAGAACTATGTTCCTTGGGAGTTTCATCATATTAAAATGTTGAAACACTGTGGTTAAAATCCTTCTCTAGGATTCTCTAGGTCAAAACAAGAGAATCAACCCTCAGAAAAGGCTGAATCCTATCCTCAAAAGTGACTGTGTGCAGAATTTTAGAAATACAGAAAAAAAAATTTTATTGTATTACTATTGTTCGATTACAATTTCATTCCACTTGTTCTGAGACAACCTGTAAAGTCAGACTATCCTCGATGGATAGGTACAAAATAAAAAATTCCAGTTTTGTAGAAGCTCTATTATGTGTCCTAAATTTAAGAGTCATGTGAATTTAGAATATCCTAAAAAACTAAAATATTTTGAATCCATTTTGTGTCATTCCCTTACTATTAGTTAATAGCACTAATCTTCAAAACACAGTTTGTGTCAGAAATAAAAAAATCATACATTTCCTGTAAGGGTGCTTCAGGTTTTTTTCCAAATCTTACTGAAGTACCATACGAGCATTCCATTAGCCAAAGAAGGCACATAGTTTTTTTCATATCCCAATTTATTTCAGTTTTATTGTAAAAGTAGGACGTTACCATCAGAAGTATTTGTTAAAATGTTGTTGTCCAATGATATTTGGCACATCTCTGCATGACACAGATCTACTGACACCCATTGCTTTGCTCATGCTGGCAGCATTGCTTTGGATAGTGCTCTTTAAATGTATGTATAACAGCTGGAGTAAAACTGTGACTTCTTGTCTATAAACTATTGATCAGATTTTCAAATACCTGCTTGTTAATGGCAATGAGGCCTAATAAAAGCACCATACACTTCTCTAGAGCGCGCTCTTCCCTGGATTGGATTGGAGATGTGTTAAGACTTGTTCCCACTCAAGTCACTGGGAAAATGCACATTAATTTTCATTGCAAATAGTATTTGACACTGACCCTTCAGGGATGTAGAGAACTATAAATATGCTATTGACCATTTCACATTCCTAAGAGTCAGTGAAAATATAGAACCACACAGACTAATTTCAAAGCTTCTCTCCAGTAAATTAACCCAGCTGGCAATGCTGTCTGTTTAGGCAGATCTCCACACATGTTCTGTTAGACAACCTGCTAAGTGCTGCGATGAACAGCATAGCTGTGTGGAGCTGCATTCTTCTGTCCATCCTCTGTGTATACATTTGCTCCTGGTTGCACTTCCTAACAGTCTAAACATATCCCATTGCTTGAGGTATAAGAAGACATTCAAATCCTTTCTCTATCTAGCTGTTCTCTATTGCAGACTGCTTCAGTTAAAAAGAAAAAGAAACATTGGGAAAACCCCTGCCTGTCACCACATAGCCATAGAGTACTATCTAAGCAATTCAGTGCTGAGAAAAAAATTACATTAAATGCCTCTCTTTCTGAAATGAAAAGAGTAGGGAATAAAGCACACATTTGCCATGTTTACAGCTCTCTTCAGGGAAATGCAGTGGGACTACTTCAACTTCCATGCTAGCAGCAGAGCAGATTGTTGGTAAAGAACCAGTAGCCAGATTTCTTAATTCTAAGTCCACAGCAAGCTTCTCCTACAACATGCTCTAAAAGAACTACCAGTTGTAAGTTATATATATTACCAGTTACAAATAAAATTCCTCAACAACATTTGACATGCTTTTTTTTCTTATTTCAAATATTATGGCAAAACACAAGCAAGCAGTAGAAACGACCATTTAAACAATTAATGGTCCAGCTCTGCAATTCATCACTTTCAGAAGAGCAGTCTCACTGGCATCAGCAGGACTGCTTACATCCTGGTATTTGGCTAACAATGAACAACAAGTAGGCAGTCAGCATACAGATGGAGAATTCTTGGAAACCTCTCCTTATTAATCTTCCCGCAGCACCACTGCAGAATCCCAAAATGTACTCAACGCCAATCCCATTGAGCTACAAAAGGATGTAAGAATCCACAGCGTTTTACCGAGGAGTTGGATAGGGCTGTCAACATTGATCATGTGAGCTCTGAGATTACATCCAGGTCCCCGTGATGGAGTTTCTAGACAGTCCACACATATCTCCAGTCTTTAGTTTGATTAGAAAATATCCACTGAGTTATGTTTCCTTCATTTGTCAAGATGGGTTGCCAAATGAAGCCAATGCTGGCAGTCAGAATTTGGTCAGTAATTATCTGTGAGTACAGCTCTCATTTTTCACTTGTATATTCACATGTTTAACATGGTATGTTATGAACCCCATTATTATCACCCCTCCATACTGGCTTTTGACGAACAGCTCAAGAAAAAACACATTACTGAAGCTCTCAAGAATTGTGAAATGAGAAGTATGGGGAAGCTTTAATGTTGTGCTGTACATTACACGCTTTACCCAACCGCAACTAGTGAACTACTCAAAAAGCATCTAAATCCCACTTCAAGGGGATAAGGTGCCTAACATCTGCAACAATATTATTCTGTCTTTCTGCCTATAAAAGGAGCTGTTAAGACTTCTACATAGACATTTTTCCAATTTCCTGAATGTCACTGGCATGTCAGGTCTCCCCATGCCTTGAGAAGTTGGAACCAACACCAACATCCTAACTTGGATGGCACAGCAATTTTATGCATGGCCTTTTTTTCATTTTATTGAAGATCCAGTATCTTTTCACAAAACTAGCCCTACAGCATCAGCCACACATCTGTACTGCCATGTATAACCCTCCCCTGCACATGATGGCCAAACCTTTTCTATTGGCCTTTACACTTCTTCACTCTTCCTCCTGTGTAGCAAAATCACTGCTGTCTGTCAGACTGCAGTCACTTTCCTCAGTGAATAAAGACATTCACTAAAAGGCGACCATCTGAAGAGCAGAATGGTGGCAGTTTTGTTGTTAGACAGAGATGCTGTATTTCACGCTGAAAAGAAAAATTACTGAGTGGAATCTAAGCTGCATATTAAGGGACTTATAGCCCACTTGTTGGCTTCCTAAAGTGTAGGCAGCCTCGTAATCCTAACCCAAAGTCTGCAGCGCTTTGAAATGAGAGTGTATGAAATGAGAGTGTATCTAAGACATTCATACCATATTTTCTCTGCAATTTCTTTATATATAAAATGAAAAAATAAATTTTAATTGAGGTAACTACAATAAAATATTTGTAGGTTCCCATTTCAACGGATTTTTACATCTTAGAAGAGAAAATGTAGTTTGAAATATTGCTTGGCTCTTTTTGCAGGGCAAGGCCTAGAGGAAACAGGGTGGAATATGCAATGTATGTATGATGTTTTTTCAAGACTTTTGGAAACAGAGCAACTTACATATGTAATAGAGCCCAAGCAATGACTGAATAAAGAATGACAAATAACTTCAGATTTGTTATGACAACTTTGACATAATAGCACTGTGCAATTTTTTTTAACTATGTGCCTGACGCAGCAACACTCTCAGGAAGAACAGCTGCTTAACTACTTCACTGCAAACAAGACTATGCAGTTGAGGATCATGACACCAGTCAAGATCAACAACAGTTTCCAGTTTTATTTGAGATACATAGGATAGTTTATATTTCAGCTGCAGCTTTCTGAATGGGGAACATGATCTAGGCGCATGCATGCTTAGATGGCCAGTAGGCTGGAAGTAAACTGGTATCCTAGGAAAAGTCTGACTGAATCAAAAATTACTAATGGGGCTCCTAGGGAACTGGGGTCTATGTAAACAGTTAATTTCAATTTATAAATCAAGTCAAAGGAATTACACATATGCAATGATGTACATCGCTTTTGAGCAGACATTTGTGATAATTATCTCTACCAATTTCTTTGCAAAGATTTTCTTTAACCTAATCTTACCCATACGCAATGTAGAAGGAAGTAAAATTCTAACAAGACCAGAAGTCAAATACAGAAGTCAAATGCTTTTCCAGAACATAAAAATCCTTTACCTGATTGCTTTCAAACCACCTTCAGTTGACTTTCAGTATTTTTCTCCACAATGAATTCTGCTACCATGCTTTGGAAAATCTGACAGAACGTCAATAATCAGATGCCAACCATTTAGAGTTGTGTGAAAGTTGGCGGTTTCACTTTGTAGCAGTGCAGGCAAATATTTTATTTGGTGTCAATCCACCTATGTTCCCTCTCCACCACTTTCAGTTTGGGTTTTGACTTTTGAATAAGTCCAAACAGGCAAATGAATAAGCAGTCAAAATTTCCACATTTTACCTGGTTTCACTTCATGACCATGCAAATAAAAACCAGGCAGGCATATCTTCATGAATCAACAATGGAGCAAGTTAGACATTCAAATTTGGAAAGAAATACAAGAAAACATCTATCACATGATTGTGGTGATTTACACCCATCTAGCCACCCAAAAAACCCAGGATCATCATGATGTTAACTCTCCCCAGCGCCATTACTGTTTGTATTCCATATTCTGTAAAGTGCTGCAGGCGTGTGCATTTATGATGCTATATAAAGGCCCAAAATGAGAATAACAGTAGTAATAATTGTTTTTGTTTTAAATCCTGCCAGTATTTTACATCATCCCAGCTGCTTTCTACTCTTTCCATCAACCCCCAAGTATCTTGGGATCACAGCTCACTGGATCCCATTGCTGTTGTCAGTGCCTAATTCTGGTCTTTATCTAGTAAAAATCATGACTGACCCAACAGAAATTATAGCAGGTGAAATTTGTTTTAACTAAGGGAGGTATGCCACCGAAGTAATAACCGTTCAAAAGGTCTGAATGTATTAACATTTCTGCTGAGAACATACTCATTGTGTACTTCTATAGAGTAATTGAAAGGAAAGAAGGATACGGAGCCCAAATCCAAGTAACTACAGGTACCACATGCGGGAAGTTGTGAGGTAGAGAAAAAAGGCCACAGGGATGAGAGGAATGAAAGAAAAGGAATAATGAAGATGAGAAAACAGATGCAAAGTATTGCTAGAAGTAGGAAAGGCAGAACAGTCTGAAAACTAAGATGCAAAAGATAAGGAAGATAACACAGATGAGAAAGATAACTTTAGAATATAAGATGGGGATGAAGAACAAATGGATTACAGATGGACTGGAGGAGATGATGATACAGGGAAAAGGAAGGAAAGTGAGCATGGAGGTAACTAATTACAGGCACACACTGCAGACCAAGATAAAATTAGGGATGGAGATGAGAAAAGTTGAAGAAAGAATGGCATAAGAATAAAAAGAAGATCCAAAAAAGAACGGTTTGGGACTGAGAGACAAAAGCGTAACTGGAAATGGGACAAAGAACATCAAAACTTTACAGGATAAAGGCAGAAGTACGATTTGAGAAAAATTAAGAGTGGGATAATAAAAGTATGAATGGCAAAATGGTTAAAAATAAGGATAAGCACAGAGGTAGAACCCAAGAGGATATGAAAGAAAGAAGACCTTAGGAAAGGGATGGGAGTGAAAAGAGACAGATGAAGCTGACACTTAGATGGAGACCTTGGTGCTACCCCTGCATGCACAGTCATCTTACCAATCCACCACAGGTACTGAAGGAGGCGAAGGAGCCCGGGTAGCGGAGGACAGCACCACTGTAGTAACAAGCTCTCTCAGGTTGTGACTGTGCAGCACTGGGTGGGCTTCTGCCCTCACCCCCGAGCCGCTCTTCCACAGCAAAGCCAGGAGCCAGGAAGCGGCTGTCCCTCTTGAGCAGCAGATAGAGCTCCCGAGCAAAAGCCGGGATCCTCAGCAGCACCTCATCTCCGTCCTCTGCTGGAGGCGGTGGCGGGGGGGATGGTGGTGGTGGCAACTGAGAGGCAGCACCAGACCCCTGGGGCAGGGGGGACCAGTGGTAAAACTCCTGAGATTCATACTCATCCTCAGTGTCCTCTTCCTCTGCCGCCTCCCCCACAGCCTGCGCCTGCCCCTCCACCGAGGAGGAGACTGAACGCACCTCCCGGGAACTGCCGGCCACTGGGCTAGGTGTGACAGGGGTGCTGAGGGTGCTGCTCTGGTTCCCACAGCTGGGGTCGGCGCTGCAGCCCCCACCACCACCGCTGCCACCCGCCGGCTCCTGCTGGCCCCTGCTCCACAACGCGGGGAAGACGATCTCCCACTCCTCGGTTTCTTCTGAAGCATGGAGACCTGTGGGAAGGCCAGCAGATGCTTTAAATGAGTGGAGCACCCAGCAGCACACAGCACCTGCCAGAAACCTACCCTATGCCCCCCACAACACCCTCCTTCTGGGTCCCAGCCCACCAAGCATGCCACCCAAAATACAGTGGGCTCCGTTTGGCCCTTTCATCCTGTCCTTACACAGACGGGCCAGCCGCTAGATGTCTCTGTGCCTGCTCAGGGGTCTGGGACACACCATGGTCCTGGTAAACACTGAGAGAGAGCTGGAGCTCAAGCTGGGCTGCGTTTGTACCAGTAGCTAGGGATGTTCTTCTTCATGACCACCACCTCCGCGCACGGAATGCTGCACAAACCTTGCATCATTTAGACAAAGTGGCAACTTTTTGATACAGATTAAAAAATTTCTTATTTTAGCAGGGAAAACAAAAAAATCTGAAAATTTCAACCTTGTTCTCAGCATGTTTTGCAAGACCCACTATGTTTTCAAAAGTGCAGCCAAACGCACACACACCCCACGGCCGCACATTTGCGAGTGCACGTCCAAGTGGCAGATGCACGCACATGCTGTATCATCATTATCTTTATGATCGAACTGAATTATAATCACTAATTAGTGATGTCTGCGCATTACACGCACCACACCACAATTTAACCAAAATTCCCAGCATACCAGCATTATGTTTATAAACATATGAGTACACACAATCTCCACCAGCCTGAGACAGAAAACAGTTTTATTTACACATTCATCCTACACACGCTAGGAATAGCACTGCTGTGATGACAGGCTTGCGTATGAAAATTAGTATCTCGTACAGACGAGTGCGTTGCAACGCACTCTCCCAGTGGAGGCATGCATTATCTGATCACCCATCGGTTACGGGGGACGGGCGCTGCTGTTAAGGCGCTTAAGAATGGGCAGGTACCGGCTACCGGCAGCCGGCGGGGCACGGAGGCCGCCCCGAGGCTCGGCCCCGTCCCGCGGAAGGCGCGCACTTACCTGCGGCGAGACCGCTTGACAGCACGCACAGCTGGTAGAAAACGCAGCAGACGCGGCTCAGGCGCATCCTCCCGCCCATCCCCATCGGCTCCGCGCCCGCGGGACGCCGGCAGGCAGGACAGGGAGGGCCGAGCCGAGCCGGGCCGGGCCGGGCCGGGCCGGGCGGGGATCGCGGCGGCGCGCAGCCACCTGGGCGCCCGCGGAGAAACTGCAGGCGGGCGCGAAGCACGCGTCCCGGCGGGGCGGGCGGGCAGCACCGGCAGCGCTGGACGTGCAGCGCACGGCGGTGGTATGCGGGGGTCTGCGTGTGTGTGCGTGTGTGTGTGTGGGCGCAGGCAGGCAGGAGCGCGGCCCGTGCGCGCACACAGCGCCCGGCGGCGGGCGGGCAGCTGCGCCCCGGCGGCAGCGACCGCGCTGCCCCCGCCCGCCGCTCGCCCCCACGGGGCGGGACGCGGCGGGCCCGTCCCGTCCGGCCCCGCCCCGCCCCGCCCGGGCGGGCACCCGGCGCGGCCCCTTTCCTTCCCCCCCCCCCCCCCCGCCGAGCCCGCCGCCGCGCCGCGGGCCGGCGCCTGGGCGGCTCCGCGGGCAGCCGGGTCCCGGTCGCGCGCCGCGGGCACCTTGCGCGGGCGCGGCCCACGGGAGGCCGCGCTTCGCACCCCGCCCGCCTCCACGGGCCGTGCAGGGCACGCACCGCATGTGTCCCGACAGCAGGAAGGGCTCCTCTCCTCCCTGTCGCCAGCAACGCGTTCTGCACAGCCTTTGCATCAAATTCAGGGAGCAGCAGAGATTGACCATTTCTGCCTGGTTTTGTGTAATTTGATTCTAAACTCCTTTTGCCCCCGCTACGCAGCTCTCTATGGAAAACCATCACTTCCCACCCCAGCCCTTGTCAGCAGAGGAGTGATTAAATGAGGAGCCGAGCAAAAGCCTTAAACGCACATCTAACGTCAGCATAAACTGCAGAAGCAACAGGTAAACAACTCCCTCTAAAAGCCTGATCTCTTATCATAATTTCTGCTGCTTTACCTACTGTTGGTGGTGTCAAAGGTGACTACTATGCCTTAGGGGAAAGCAGAGCAATCTAGAGTGGAGAGGAAAGCCATCTGTGCCGTTAAGGGTAAGCTACGAAGTTGCAAAAATTCTTTCTAAAAGTTAGTTGTATAAAATGAAAAGCAAAACAAACAAACAAAAATCACATGTTATGGCTCCAAATAAAAAACACGTTTAAACTCCACAGAAGCCAAATGCAGCTGGGCTTTGCTCTCTGCTCTGTTCAATAGCTGCTTGAAACGTATGCTGCATGGGTATGTATTCTCAACTACCTCCAAACAGTATGTTTGATTAGTTGGTTTTATAGGAAAAACGTTACCACACAGTGGTCCTTTTTTTTGGCATCCGAGCCAACTTACACTAAGCAAAATCAGAACGACTTAGTAAAAACAAGATGACAGATTTACATCTAACAGTTTAGGAAGAGGGGAGTTTTCCAGAGGCTGCAAACTAGTATTTGCCTGATAATTAGATTACCTTAAAAATGCATTTAAAGTGAAGCTTTGTTTCCCAAGTAAATAACAACATACGTACTAATTTACAGTGGAATTAGTTAATAGGCCCAATACTGCAGCCTTTCCACGGCCATAACTGTCCTTACAACTGATGAGGAAATGCTGTAAGATGTGGTTTATAAGCTCCTGTGCAAATACTAGATACAAATTCTGATTGTATGAAAACAAATCAGAATATATAGACAAGATGCAAAAATACACAGAGAAAATATTTACTTACAGTGCATACAGTTACATCCCAAAAGATATAAATGGACGATCAGCAGGAATAAGGAAAAAAGACATGGCATGTGCATTTGCTCATTTTAAAACCGTGAATTGCTGTAACTGTTTTCAATCTGCTGAAGTTAGTTAGTCCCTTTGGACCAAATTCTGCTTCTCTTATTCACATGTATAATCTTGGTAAAAAGACAAAAGAATTGCTTTTGTCAGTAAGGTAAGCAGAATTTGGCCTTTTCAACAGAAGCTGCAGGGGGTAAAGAGACTGTAAGAAGCCAATTGAGAAAGACTTTAATATGTTTGACTTTATCACCAGCCAAAAAAAGAGGAACATTTCAAATAAGTCTCCACATACGAATACGAGGCAAGCTAAAGTCAACGTGGGGCTGCAACAAATTTCTTTAGCTCATTTTATGTTTTCTTTTTATCGTTTCAATAGTTAAAGTAAAAATATAGGGGGAAGTTCTCTATGTTTAACTTTGGGGAAAGTGCACTATAAAATAGAGCCCCTACTGGTGTTCATTAGTTTTAACAAAGAGTCTGGTCATAGGTTAATACTGGTAGACGGTATTGTAGCCCACCACATGCTAACTGTCGTCACTGTGAAACTAGTGCAGAGAAGTCTATGTCTAAAAGAATAAGAATTAGAAGAACAAAACAATGCTTTCATACTGCAATTATTTTGCAGAGAGAATAATATTGTATCCACATGTACTGTACAAAAGACTTTATTTTCTTAATCACAAAGCCACCAAAACTCTTTGCAAAATAGTTTTTATTTTACAGAACATACTGCACATGGGATAGTATTAACTATGCCTTCGTAACATTGGAAGAAATAGTATCTTCAAACTCAATATAGAGCAAAATGAAAAGAAACAAGTTAGTTTGCTCCACTAGATTCTTAAAACTGCGCTTCCTATCTGAAAGGTCCAAGCCTTTTGGCATTCTAAGGGACTCGTGCAGAATCACAAATACATTAAGTAAAGAATGTGTTGATTTGTAAAGTATAACAGTGATCCAGACCATCTCACTGACATGAAAAAAAAAATGACAGAAAATGAGCTAAAGAATGTGTCCTCATCAGTCCTTGCTGATTGAGATAAATCAGCCTAATTTTGTTGAAATCAATAGAGATTTGGCAATTTCCTCTCTTTAAGTCCTGCCTGATGTTCAATTTACAGAATTGTGCCATCAGTTCCTTAGGGGCTGGCAGGGCAAGGGCTCTCTCAGGCCCCACCACAGGCTGACTTTTTCATTTCTTCACTGGTGACATACCATCGACATCTCAAGCCATATTTTGAGGACATGGATAGTGTTCTTCAACCCCCACACCCTTCACCACTATGGTTTTATTTAAATCTGCTGCAGTTACTCTCTTACCTTACATGAGCAAGGGCAGAATTTTAGCCCCATCTCATAGTGAACCTGTTTCAGTGATTTAATTCTGGGAATTAAGATAAGTATGGTCAAATCATACTTGTTGAATTTGAAATGTCAGCTTCTAGCAATACAGACACGACCATCAGTAAGGGACTTTCCTTGGTTTATTTTTTCTCTTTACTTAATCATCTAACTGTAAAAGCTATCAGGTTTGTACATACAAAAGTGATTTAAAATTACCTCAGCTTTACAATATATACAAGATTGCCTCAAGTAATTGTTACCAAAAAACCCCCAAACCTTTAATCCTCTTCACAGGGAAATAGTTGTTAATTATTTATGCATATGCTTTATATATATATGCTTGATGATATCATTGATTTTTTAAAAATCTTTGAGTACATTTGTTTCAGATTTTTACAACTTAACAAAATACACTAGATGAATGGAAAAAATCTATTCTGTTTTGAATGGTGCTTACTACCTTAAGGCCACGTATCGTATGACCATTGAGATTAGAAACAGAAACTCACATCTTCCTGTTTCTAGGGTGCTTTGCAAATGTTATCTCAGTATAAATAAACTGGTTTAAAAGCACATTGAACTAAATTTTTTTTTAGCTGCAAGATATATGTGAACTGATGCAAATTTTCTCCACTTAAGTATGAATGAAATGAGTTTTTTTCCATTTTAGAAAATGCTGTGTTTCCTATCCCTTGAACTGAACAGTGAATTTCCACTGCCTGTTAGCTCATGGACTCTGAATGTTTAGTCTGTAATTCTATACTGTTATTTACATGCTCAAAATGAAGGGTTTATTTAAAATGTATGTATCTAAGACCACTTCAAACAACTTCTCTTTAGCAGATCTTGCTTCAGAGCAAATCTCACAGTTACATCTAAACTCAGTAGTACAATCAGATGACCTGTGGAGTAAGATGTGTGTCGAACTATTGTGAGCTTAATACCTCTACTGGTTTGAAGTGCAAAAACTTTAAAAGTGCAAAGCTAAGCTCATAGCAGCTCAGTGCTATTAAGCTACACCACCAATACTTATGATCCTCTTGTGTTTAGGTAATTCGGTGAAATTTACTCCCAAGTCACAGTTGTTATCTTGTAAGCTACTTCACAAAGTCACATTGTGAAATTGATCAAGATCTTTGTGGATGGTACATATGGGTAAAAATACACTTTCAACACATTATTTATATAGAACGTTTGGCAGAATCACCCTTTAACCAGAATAGACTTTCGCAACTCTTTTATTGTATACTTTTCATTTGCTGACTTTTTTCCTCAGAAAAAGTGATGCTTGGCAATTGTTGACAAATTGACAGAAAGCTCAGTCGGTACAACAGAAGGTACCAGAGTACTCTGCTCAAGTTGAAGACACTTAAAAGACAGCGAAGTTCTCTCTGTGAACCTGAGTCCCACACAACTTGCCAAGCTAAAGTCTCCCACAAAGAGGAGCTTTCTCAAACTTCTAAACTGGAAATCATCTATCAAGCAAATATCAAGCACTTGATCAATTATGGGGAAAGGGCTAATCCAGAATGACCAACAAATAGTTCCCATTTTTGGAACACCTTAAAAGAACAAGACTTCAAATTTGAAACCTGCAAGTCACCTGTTGGAGAAAAAAAAATTGCTAATTTGTGAGAAAGCTTCTCTGAGGCAGAAATTGGATCTCTTACTTTTGACCATAAAAAGAAATTCAAACCAACACAAGAAACAACATAATAGGTCTTAAAAAAAACCCTGAACACACATTCCCTCCCCCAACTTTAATATTCTGCCTGTGGGTAGTGACCTAGTTAGTAAGGTTTCTCTTGTACATTAAATATTTCAAAGCCCTGCTTGATTTCTTCCAATACAAAAGCAAATCCATCAAAATTCTGAGCTTCTTTTCAAATTCAAACAGCTTAAGAAGTGTATTTGCTGAATTTTCAAGAGCATGAAGAGAACATCCTTCTGAGTTTCTTCCTAATTAAGAAGATGGCAAAGGACAGCTTAATTTGTATTTCGGGAGATAGCTGAGAATTGCGAACATGTAAACATTGAAACAAATGCAGAGTTCTATCTAAAAACCTCTATCTCTAACCAGCAAAAAGGCAAAAATAACAATTCAGGGCCTTGTGTGGCATTGGGAATCTCTGATAACAATTATTTCCGTTGTCAGTAAAAATGTACTTGCTTTGATTCTGTAAGAAATTACTTGGTTTAAAGAATTAGGTGTAAGAATGATAGAAAATGCCATGCATAATAAAAAATGTTTGGAAACAGTAACAGTTTAATTAGTCTACCCTTTATACTTTTGTAATTTCAAAACATTATTCAAAAGGTAAAGCAGATAAAGACACTAGTTTTTAAGAACTTTTGAGATTGCCTTTTGAATCAGATCTTCGTAAGTTTCCAACACTTCCATGGTTTATATGCATGCTGAATTAGAAGAGTAATCCTTTTGACGTCAATGTGTATAAGCTTAAAGTTGTTGTTTTATAGATGCTATTGAAATCTTGTTCCAATCTTTATAAAACTCTGCCTGTACTCAAAGCATGTACAATTTACCATCAAAACCAGTATATCACTATTGCTATTATAGGGTGTAGAAGAGATGCTATAGCACAGACTACTTGTGGAGAATACATTCACATTATTAATAAACACTGCATGGTTCTTCTTGACAATTACATTTTAAAATAATACAATAAGCTTGTCTTAAAATAGTCATGTCTTCAAAATAAAAATACTGTTTACAACTGTACTATAATTGGTCAATGTATATGAGAACATGGAAACATTAACTACTGGGAAAAAAGCAATAACAGAAAATATCCTTAAAGTAGCTTGATGGACATGAATTCTCATAGTGGTGGGAAGTATTTTTCTGAAATAAAGATAGTGAAACTGACTCCTCTGCAAATCTGTAAGAGCAGGTTAGAAGATCAAAGAAATTTTGCTTCATCAAAAATGGTGGAAAATTAGAGTTCTGCTTCCTCTTGGAAAATTATCCAAGTTATGACTGTAGCATTTGTATTTTTAAAAATTCTAACCTCTTCTAATGTATATCAGAAATGAATTCAGGGAACTTGACTAGGCTACTTCATCACTCCCTACCCACATGTCCCCACATTAAAAGGCTGTGGGGACAGCAGCCAGGAATACAAGCTGTAGAACAAAGGAAAGCATTTGGTAGGAACTACAAACATCTGTGATTGGGTACAAAACCCTATGGCATTTATGATCAAACCAGAATAATTGACAGCTACATTAGATTATTAGTGAATGCTAGGTAGATGTCTGCTATGTTTAAACTAGTAAGTTTAAAAGATTCTATAAGCCATAGTTATCCCAACCCTACTAGGCAACCAATCTGTTTCAGAATTTATTCTGATTTTATGCAGAGAAATGGAGCCATTATGTTAAGAATTATACAGTGAGTTAAAAATATCTTTCCATTACTTAGATACACAGTTTAGATGGCTGAGTGGTATTACCATGGTAATGTATTTACACCATTTTAGCTTCAGAAAAAAGCCAAAAAGCCTATTTTTTTTGTCAAGGAATCAGTATAACTTGAAAGCATATAAACTTGAAGATAAAAATGAAGAATACAGGAATGCGAATGGTAATATGTAAGTGAGAAATATGAAAGGGAATGCAGGCAAATCTTGTATAACATGAAATATGGCTCCAAGAACAGTTTAAAAAACTGAATGAATTTTAGAGATTCTGGCAGTTAAATTGATGTATGGTCTTGCGTTTACCAGTATAGATGCATTACTATTTTTATTATATAACTATATATATTATACTATTAACTCACACAGAAAAGACAAGAGGCAGGAGAATGGATCCAGGATCAGGAGAAGCCAGTGTAGAAGTGATTGAAAGTTGATCAAGATAACAAAGTCGAGGAAAATAAGAGAGGATAAAGAAAAAATAATGAGATACCACTTCAAAAGCTGTAAGTAAATCAAAGGAAGTGGTCCATGCAGCAAGCTTTGTTTCCTTGCTGTTTTGTAAGGTGAGGCATATAAATAACCTTGCTTTCTGAAAACACACCTTTCTTTCCTTATAGATTTAAAGAAAGCATGCAAAAGGATAGCTGAACAAAGATAATCACTGATTTCTAGACATCCTTCTTCAACATGTCACCTAGCTGCAAGTACAGAAGATATCATGAAGCCTTATAGAAATGAAGTTAACTAGTCTCCAAGTCATTATTCATTTAAATGACATTGCGGATATCCTATTTGCACTTTCCCCTGCCGCAGGAGAGAAAGACTTCATTATATCTACCAGATAAAATACAAACATTGTAGAAATGATTTATTTTTTCCTATCTAAAGGATTTATTCATAAGAACTGCTGTGTGGTAGCCTGCAGAACAGGCTGCCTTGCTCTTTTAGCCTCTGTAACTGGGAAACCCATTAAGACCACATGAGTTGTCAAAGCATACGGTATGTTACATACCATATGAGTACTGTCCACAGGCACTCGCTTTGAAGGCAAGCCAATGGCAAACAGTGGCACCAGGAGACCAGCTAAAATATAGAGAAATGAAGGTGACAGCACATAAAACACAGGTCGTGCAAGACCTCTGTTAAACAGGCAAAAAGCCAAGGACACATGGCTAAAGGGTTTCCAAGCTAGTCTCTAGTAGTCTTTTGCTTGAATTGAGGTGGAAAAAGAAATACTGGTGTCATATGAGATGTTCTCAGTTTTGCTGCTCAATTCTTAGTCTCCGCCTCCCTCTCCCTCCCATTATGCTGAGGCAGATAAGAATAAAAGCGCAAAAGTTGGTGTACTTAAGTGAGGTCAGGCAGTAGAAATAAATTGACAAGCTGCACAACGATGATCATGTTCCTGGCCAAAGCCAGGAAGTGTCAGTCAACAGAGAGCTCAAAGATCTCCATTATAGAGGAGACATTAGTTCCTGCTTGCAGAGCACCCTGAAGATTAAAAGTGTTGTGTATTGTTACTACCCAAAAAGCTCTGTTGTCCAGTAAAATGCAAACTACGATGTATTGTCAGAAAACCTTGCGATTATTTATAAATACTTTTTCTAAACCAGCTGATGTAAATCTGGTGTCCATGATTGCTCCTGCTTTTTCTGCCAGTGTAAGAGCTTGTAGAGCAAGGATTTTACCTCCATGCCTAGATAGCAGTATAAGCCTGTTCCATGGGCAATATGAAGGAAAGAGATTTTTATGTATTCAAAGTAAGTATGACTGTATGACACCTGGGACAGGTAGTATAAACATATCACTAAAAAAACAGAAGGAATGGCTATCCTGCCAAGAAAAGGCTAGCAGTTGTTCTGATAATAAGAAATACATGGAGGAGTTTTCCTGTCAATAGAAATATTTCCCATAGGACATCGAAGTAATGGCTTATTACAAATCCAGTTATATGGTACCTAACCCTAACTTTTAAAGGTCCTACTTTTACGGTTTTCCGCAGCCTTTTACGGTTTTCAGTACTTCTAGCCTACTCACATGCCTGAAAGATAAGAAAGCATATTTTTATCTTCATTTTTGGTGAAACAAAGACCCTAGACACAATTCAGTCATCTGTTGAAAGCTATACAAGGAGAAAGTAGTAAAAGCTGAGTTTAAAGTCACATCTATGATTCTATGATTCTATGATCCCTCACTTCCTAAGCTGGTGTCCTAGATACAAGACCCAGTTATTTTGATATTTATGTTATGTAAAGAAGATAATGTTAATCCAAGTTGTTATACATTCAGTCATTTCCTAAACAAGTAAGATTATCTGCACTTTCCCCCTCCCATCTTTTACCTTAATTTTGATGTGAAGAAAAGGAGAGGACCAGGCTCTAGAAGCATCTCAGTAGGGGTGGCTGACTTGACAAAGCCGGTGTCAGTGTGACAGTTTTTCAGAGATAATGTCTAATGACAGAAGGTACTGTCATGTATTTCTGGTGTTCATTTCACTGCTGCTCACTTTGAGCAGTACTGATTTAGGTCTTGGTTTGGATTCTCAGCTGCATATCACCAATGTTGTGGTTTAGCCCCAGTTGGCAAGTAAGCACCACACAGCCGCTTGCACACCCTCCCCCACGGTGGGATGGGGGAGAGAATCGGAAGAGCAAAAGTAAGAAAGCTCATGGGTTGAGATAAGAACAGTTTAATAATTGGAAAAGAAAAAATTGTGGTAAAAAAGAAAATGAGAGCAAGAGGGGAACAAAACCCAGAATGAAACCCAGCCAAAACCAGGACAACCAACAACTTTTTAAGCTATCCAGCCACACATTTTTTCAGTGAAATACTATCATCCCAAAATTTAGAGTCCCACTTTCCCCTCACCAGGGATGTCTCTCCATGAAGGTGTCCAGTTCTTCCTCCATGGAAGAATTTTTGTGAGGGTTGCATCCATGAAGTGGAAATAAAGTCACCCCTATAGCAATCACAATTCCGACTCACACAGACCTGGTTTCTATACAGTGTTTCCTCACTCTGTTTACCTTCCATAAGTCTTCTTACCAGCCAGAGCTTTTGAACATGCCTACAAGAAGAATGAAGCCTTGCAACCAATACAGTCAATTCTGTCTATTAGTTTATTTTCCAGTAGCTCACACATTGAAGGAAGTGTAAAAATGTGGGAAGATGCTCAAAGAAAGGCTTAGATGTGTTTCCCTTTTTCTTTCCTAAGGAAGCTGACCTCAAGTAAACCCAATTACACAGCTATTCATCATGATGGTAGGGAGCAATAGGGTAAGCACACCAGAGAGCTTCCCTTCCCCTCACCTCTCCACATCATATAATTCTGAAACATATGGTTGAGCAGGCCCTTTATCCACCTTCCTGCCCAAGAAACATTTGTAATGCCAGTGTCCCGTCTGAACAGTTGTTCATCAAATCAATCAGGAGATTGAAAACCTCAGTGGTGAAAAATCCCTGCTCTGCAGTTGATATCAATTCTAGCGTTAAACTATCATAACTGTTAGAAAGCCTATTTTTCCTTAGGTCTGATCTAATTTTTTTTGTTCCACTTTCAACCTGTTACTTTGCTAGCTCTAGATAGGAAGAAAATTTGTTTCCCTTTCTCTTTTTAACAGCAGCCTACCAAACATTTATCACTGTTTTTTGGGGTCTTTGTGCTCTAGACCCAACACATTTTTTCAGTATTTTCCCACTGGTCATGTTTTCAGATTCATGTGTTCTAGACCTCTGATGGGCACTGTTGCTTTCTTCTGGACTCTCAAACAGGCCCACATCTTTCTGGAAATGCAATTACCCAACACGGGTTCTTGCTGAAGCCTTACCACTTCTCAGTAAGTAAGAGCAAAAATTAGAGTTCTGAAAGCCTTAGTCCAGCCTGTAATGCCTCTAGAGATGTTTTGGACTTCCATTTGTGTTTGAAATCAGAATAAGGGGTTTCTGTTTATGGAGTAAGAACTAATAAGGTCTTGGGATTACAGATAACATAGTGTTTTTTAAGCATCCCAGTTAGACTTTTCAAGCTTCTCACACCAAAATAATGGTGCAATAGAACCTGAACTCAATTACATATTTTATCCTTAGAAGCAGAGACATGTAGTAATAAAATCAGACAGAATTATAGCTGCTGAGCAAAGAATGCAGGACCTTTGTGCAAGTGTGAATTAAATCTGACTTGAAACTGGCTTAACCTGTTGTACAAACTAAGTTGTTCATAAATATACTCAGAAGATGGCTTTAAAGGGAGAATATCGTATTCTAAATGTAAGTATTATGCCTATCTGGCTTGTGCTCTTTTTTAAAAAATGGAATATACTTTTTCATCTTGCAATTACCTAGGAAAGGTAAGTATTTGCAGAACACAGATCAGAGTATGTTGGAGTTTTTTTGCTTCAAGAAACCTGTGTTTGGTATCTGCACATTGGTGCCAAAGCAGCACCTCCAGTTTCCTTCATAACATAGCAAGATTTCTTTGCACATTACTTATCCCCTCATTCATCAGTCTGCAGGTATTAGGAGAAAGACTTCCTTTGATCTTTGGAAATAAAGACATCTCTTCTGGAAAAGTTTCTCAAATGTTAAAAGGAGCCAAAGAAATAATTTTTGCAAAGCAATGAAGAAACCTGGGTGGGGAGATGGAAGTTTTATAATACAACCTGCGAGTTAATAAATTCAAGTTATTACAGATTAAAGGGAAGAGTGGGGTGTCTTGCCTGGTTAAATAACTTCATTCTTTGTAGCCAGGTGTTCCAGCACAAATGGCCTCTTATGACTTCAGCTACAGCTGTGGGGGTTGTGAAGGCAAAAACCTACACAGGTAGGACTCTTACCATTTAATAAAAATCTTAAATTCAGCTTTAAACCATTGGTTGCTCAGAAGAAACCTGAATCCAGAAACCTGCATTCAGGCTTAGCTTAGTGCTGGCAAGGAAGCTTAGCTTAGCTTGGCTTAGTGCTGGCAAGGAAGGTAAATATGGTTGTTTATAGTACATACGCACCATGGTAACTATCACTGATATTTCACAGTCTGTGTAAAAGCATAATTGATATTATCTGTTTTCCACTTGACATTTATGTAAAGGTAGATAAATTTTGATTCCTTTTTGACCTGAGGTCATGAAGGTTAGAGTCCTTTAAGAAACATACGTGTTTTTACATGCTAGGAGGAATATATTTTATATTCTCCTTTAGTATGGCTTCTAGAGAAAAAAGAGATGAAGACACAGTGAAAGCAAACAAGGATATGGTTTGATTGCAGGAAATTATGTGGAAATTGGCCAAATAAGCAAGCTCTTCCTCTGACTGTCCCTCCTGACTTATGAAATGGCCATCTGAGTGGTGGAAATGCACCAAATGAGCAAATTGTTCCTCCTCTTCTCCCTTTTGGCCTATGAAGAAGCTAGTGAGAAGGACCACTGCCTCATTCAAAAAAATGTCCTTAGAGGTCAAAATCTTCCTCCCCTTTCAGGCACTGCAAAACATATGGTAGTAAACTGTTCACTCCTTGGTACACAGGAGATCAGCTGCATTTGTTGAACCAGCATGAATGTGCAGTTCAGATCTAGCTGGCAGTGGAGTGTCATCCTACCCATATTAACACATCATAATTTTTCTCTACTTACTCTTCTTCCCTTCTTAAATACTTGCAAGTATGCAAAATCAAGTGTCTCTTCTGTTAAGAAGTGTGATTCATAAATACAAGCAAAACCGATGAATGAATGAGGAGACAACTAAAAAGGGCGGGGTGGGGGGGGTGGGGAGAAGAAGAGAGAGAGAACATCCTTTTCCCTTTAGTGGTTATGAATACTGCAAGGTTCCTGCAGTGGCTCTCTGACATACCAGCTCTCAGCTTGAAGCCTGCTGAAGTTTTGCTCCTGCTTTAGTAACCTACAGAGCTTTGCAAAAGGCATACTATTTTAAGGCATTTAAGGCATTATGTCAAACTTTTGCACTCTCTCTTCTAAAGCAGAGCTTCTATTAAAAGAGAAACACCCATCCAAACAAAATTAATCTCAGTTCCATCTTTCAAATGATTAATTTAAAATCCCTAGCATCTATCAGTACGTTACATCACTTGTTTTCCTAATATCCATCAATAGTTTATATTGTTTAAGAAAAACAAATGCTGTCATTGTTTTTAGACAAATGAATATGCCAGTCATAGTAGATCAGCAGTAGATATTAAAGTTTTAGGGTTCTTGGGGCTTGATCTTGAAAAAAACCTCCTTTCTATTTTACTGAGTATTCAAATATAAGTTGTGTGTTTTAATAGTTCAGTGGAGACAGTCATATATTAATGAGACTGCTCAGTTTCGGTTCCTCAAAGCTTCAGGTGACATTGGTTGAAAGTTGTCACGATAACTTATGACCCTTTTATTTTTTGCTTGATTTCTTCCTACACCTCAATAGAAGATTTTGTTAGAAATGTATTTGATTTATTTAATTAAGAAAAATAAATGTATTTCTGTAGTACATAAAGTAAAACAGCAAGCAAATGGTGATTGTAAGAAAACATGCTGCATCATATCACATATATTTTAATCAATACAAATCATAAAGGGGATATGTATAATGAACACAAGTTAAAAAAAATTATTAAGAAAGCAAATGCTATCAATTAAAGAGTGTTGCAGTCGAGTTTCATCATGAGATTAATGCATTTTCAACTTAGTAAAAAATGAAAGTTCAATTAAATCTATTTTCTATAAAAACAACTTTTATAGAAAGACTGAACTCGCTTTTCTTTAGTCAATGTACCTTCCCAATTCACCACTTACAAACTTCTTAGAACCACTCCCAATTTTATACACAGTGAAAAAGAATGATCTGGGTTTTTTGGTGGTAATGTAGTTGTCATTGTCTTTTTTAAGCACGTTTGACATGTTCACAAGAGGGTACAGGTGACTGCAAATTTCAAAGCACTTTTTCAGGTATCTTTTCATATCTCTTCAAGAGAAAGATGTTTTTTCCTCCTCTCTTAGGTCTGTGATGAAAATAATATTTCTGAATTGTCTAGATCTCTTTCAAAGTAAGTTTGATTCCCAGAATATCTAGCCTTAACTTCTGAAAAAGGATGTATATGAAGCAGTTTATTTTAAGCAAACAAAGAGCAAAGTTGCAGTTGTAGAACCACTTCAGAGGACGCACTGGATAAAATGACTGGGAATAACTAAACTCTGCTAGAGGGAGCTCTGCAGCTACATATTTACTCAACCAAGTGAACTTTACAAGAATTTGCAATCTACCTACTGTTGTAGACAAAGTTAGTCGAAACTTGGAGCTAGCAGTGTAAACATTAATAATAGCTAGAGTAGACAAAGCTAGCAGCTTAAACATGAGTAGCTAGAGTAGACAAAGCCTATAGATTGTGGCATATGAACTGTAACAACCATATTACAACATACCAAATAGCTAACTACAGAATCGTCTGAAACTGACCCAAGAGGATATGATATTGTATAAGAAGATGACCACTTAGCAACCACTTAGTAACAAAACAGCAAACAAATCAAACCAATAAAAAAGCAAGAAGACCCCAGACCTTAATATTACTATTGGTCCAAACTATCGCGTGAGGGGTGGGAAACTTGGATTGTAAGGGTATAATTGCTCCGGGATTTCTTTGTTTGAGGTCCCGCTTCGGAGGCAGCCAGCTCGAGCTGTAGCACTATTAATAAGAAGGACTTAATCTCTTTTCGGCTTATTGATTCAGCAGAAACCTAGAGTCGAACCCTGTTATGGTGGCTGGCATGCATAATTTCCATAACGCTACACAGAATTGTGATAAATTAACATGCACTTGAAATGGCATACATATCTTGTATGTCATCCCAAGCATAACATCTAGGTTACTGATGATCTGTAAAACATTAGTTTTTGCTTTGAACATTATTTTTGTTATCAAATTCGAGTCTGCTTTTAACAGCAGTATCTTTAAATGGTAGGTCTGTTAGGGATGCAAGAGCATGAATAATGTTACAAGATAAGGAATAAAATTTCTTTCCTATTTTCAAACCTAAATGTGGACAGAGAACATGCTGTTGTACAAGAAATGCAGTGAAAAGCCCAATCCTGTGTTAGGCAAAACACCCATTGCTTTTAGGGTACAACCAGACAAAGCATACAAGTTCTGAAGAAGTTACAATTTCTACTCATGTGCTTTAAGATGATTAAGAATTCAACTCCATTTCTCAATTAGGCCCTTAAATTAAATTATCTCAGTTCACTTCATCTGCTCGTTCCTCAGTAGGTAAGTCTACCTTCTTATCCGCTGTTCAATTTGCTACCTCCATACAGCTGTGCTGCCACGACCTCGCAGCGTCTGCTTTGCATTAGTGTGTCCTGGCATTGCTAGTAGTCAAGGCAGCACGAAATTCCCTTGTGTGAAATGGCCACAGTGCAAAACCTGTGTTGAGCAAGAAAATATTCTGACATTTTACCTGTGCTAAATGTTCTAGCCACTGTAACTGTGTTGCTAGCAGAACTGAAACCTACTAGTTAAGGCCTATTTTAGAGGACTGTACACATAGCACACTGCAGTGCTATGCACAGAGATGGCTTCCAAAAGAAAAGTACAAAGTTAATATGTGTGTGGTGAGAGAAAAAACAAGAGTTTCTTTATTAGTGCTTTTGCTTTAATAAAAACGTTTTACTTATTAATCATTGCAGAGACAGAGTTTATCTCATTAGCGACTTCTGGCTGTATCTCCCTCCCATATACATCTTACGGAGCAGAAGGTACAGCTCAGTGTTTAAAAAAGCTGGGGGAAGAAAAGCTGACTATTACAAGATATTAGTGACATGCTTCAACTTCCTATGCTATGCTTACAAGAAAGCTTTAGTGTAAGACTTCATTAAATACAAGGTAGCAAATGGTTCCAGGAGGAGCTTATTGCCATGAATAAGAGAGCATATAAGCTGTTATAAAGTAAATAAAAGTACAGCGTGATTGAATCTTTTCCCCCTTAAAATGGGAAAATACAGACATTCTAATTTAGAAATTATTTAAGTAGGGTATTTTTGCAAAGAATTTGTTGTTAAAAATATCACGGAAAAAGATCAAAATAACCAGCTAAAACAATGGCCTCTTGAGTCCAAGCATCTTAACAGATGGTTTCTATTAAACTTCTATTGCTTCTTCAAGAAGAATTGCTTTAATGTCTACTACAGTTTTATTATTATTATTATTTTGAGAACATACCTACAGTATTTTAGACATATAATATAAGGGCAAAACTATGCCAAAAATCTGACAGAAGCATTTCTAACGGGCTTAACTTTACTCTTTTTTTCAGCTGCTGATTCAGGTCACGTTTTCATTTACTTTCTGCTACTGTTAGACTTGATGAACGATTCTGTTCAACAGGAGGCTCTTTCACCACAGTTCACTTTCTTTTCAGTGTTTCCTCATGGTTTTCTTCATCAACAGCACATTTGAAGAATAAGTGCTTAAAAATATTTTGTTTCCTTGCCTTTAAAAAAGCACAACTATTTAGGACTTACAAGAAGGCATCCAGCAACCCTTATGGAAATTTGTTGACATAGAGTTTGGTCCTGATCCCAGACAAGAAAACTCCCATGACTTTAAATCTTTTGTAAGCATAAGAGCTAACTATGTAACATACTTATCTTGTGTTATTTCACAGGAAATGCATTCCAAAATGACTAAGTGATGTAAGTCAGTATCAGTACATTGTATTCCAGGACAATATACCATTTCTTCTTCTAGAATAAATGTTATGCAAAAGCAAAGACGCATAGAAATATGATAGATTTTGCTATATTCAAAAGACTAGTGAAAACAGGGGGGGCGGGGGGCACGGCATTTGGCACACAGAGCACTCTTTGATTTCCCTAATTTTGCTGTTAGAGTGAGATTAAGAATGGTAACAAGGGATTCCTAGTACCTCTGAGTGAGGTATATTCCAGGTATTAGCTGGAATAAACTGTATATAAACTTCCTCAAGGTGTATTTTATAGGGTGTTCTCTGCCTCCCTATGATTTCTCATATCTTTCAGATTCAGGATTAGGAAACATTATGGTGATTTGTTATTCTCCTTACCAGATTCTGTAGTCATAAGCCAAAGAGTTATGCGTATCCACATGGGCATTTTATTAACCTGTGACAGCTATAAGACCTGGTTTTTCCAAATGGCCTTCAGTTTCAATTGCTTGTAGAAATGGTAGGTAGAATCTTTTTAGTAAACCTCTCTCTCAATTTAATAGCCAACAAACAAACAGAAAGAACTTCTAAATATATGAGACTGTAGACTACAATTTTTAAATAAACAAGCAGAGCATAGTAGTTCCACAGACAGCACAAAATTTACTACCAAAAAAAATACTCACCTGTTTCTATAATGATCTCTAGAACCTAATCTAATCTAACTGAAAGCAAATACAATGATCTCACCAAATGTCTGCCTCCAAAAACACTGTGGTTACTACTAGCATTACCTTTTTTGGAAATACTACATGATGCTCATGTGAAAGGAACCCAAACTGAATTTAATTGGCAACTATTATTCTGGTTTTCCCAACCTCAGGGTTATGCAATCAAGAACAGAGAATAAATGTGCTAACACAGTGCAAGCATATTTTCACGAGCCACTCTCTGGAGGGAAGTGAGACATTTGCTGGAGAGGTCAGGTTCTCAAGCTCTGTAAAGGTAGTTATAAACCTTCTCCTCATCATCATCCTTTTGTTTTACTAAACAAAATAAACAACAACAAAAAAAAGGCTGAGATCAAGATTATGAACAAGATTATTTTTATGCCCACATCGTAGTTTCATATTTCTACATACTTGGACATCTACTAAGACTACGAGGGTATCTGATGGCCTCAGAGCTATTTATTTATTTATTTATTTATTTACAGTGGGTCAACTACAGTCAGGTAGACCATATATTTTATCTCAGTGGCCAATTAATTGCATTTCTGTTCTGGAAGATCTTTCTCTATCCCTTCCCATGAGGGTATCATTCTTTTCATTCACTGTTACCACCTGGGAACTAATATTGCATTATATTTCACCACAGTTGTCTTAAATTAAAATTTTACAACAGCAAGTGACCAGGATGGGTTAGAATGTGCTCCTAGATCAGCCACTTTCATACATCAATATATATGTGAATTCTGGCACTTGCTGGTGTCTTTTCAAAATCAATCTATGTAGGAGAAACATGGGTTTGGGCTTTTGCTTTTTTTTTTTTTAACATGTTATTTGTTTCAAATGAGTTCTTAAATCAGAAATTAAGTTATTTTCCCTTCCAGATTTATTATCTCAATTTCTCATACCAAAGGTGTTTTGCTTTATGCAGTGGTTTTGCTTTTTGTTTGGTAACAATAAATGCTGACATTTTTCAACTTTAGGTGATGTGAACTGATTAGAAAGATTCAGTTTTCATTTAATCAACAACAATATAGAATCAGCAGTGAACATAATGTGTTTGTTCACAGTCTGAGGAGAGGCATACCAAGAAGTTTGTATTTTTCTGAGTATTAACTGAGGATTCCAGCTGTGGGGTGCCAGGAACAATCGTGAGGTATGGCTTAATTGCACATAAAGATATCTGTGTGAATTGCCATTTTTCCCCTTCAATCATAACAAGTTTTTGAATTTGTGCCATGAAAGTTAGAGTGAACTCAACGTCCAGTTTTGTTCTGGACATATATTTGAATCTTGCCTTAGATCATGTTCAACAAAAACAAGGATACCAGGAACAATTGAAAATCCACTGAGATCATGAATATTTCCCCCCAGGCACACCCCCAAATACAATACTTTCAGTAGGTTTTAGTGAGTGATTGTGAAAGTCATCTGGACCAGAAAGATACACACACACACACACACAAAGTAAAATAGCATCCTACTATTCAGTCGAGAGGAAGAAGTGGGATCTTTACCTTTGAGCGTGTAGGGGAATTTGTAATAGGTTGAGAGGATCCATGTCTTACTGGACTCATAGACAGGGACACCAAAGACAGCCTAGGTCATAGGCTTGAAATGCAGTGCTTGGGAGGTTACCAGGTGCAGAGTCCTGCTCTGTGTTCCTCTGGTTCATTCAGGAATTTGGGAATACTGCCCAAGCATATGGACAAACCCACAGGCTTGTCAGTAAAAGGAGTGTCCATACTGCATGTGGATACACCTGCACACAAACACAGTGTCTGGGTTCCCCTTCCTCAACTGATGAATGTGTTGGATAATTAAAATTAATGAGGATGACTTAAGGTTCCCAGGGAGGAAAAATCAGAGGAATATCAGGCAAGAAATTGAAACAGAAGGCTGTAAGGAAGAGGAGTCAGGTGGAGATGTATCTTCTTTGGCAAAGAGAAGAGGGCTCCCTGGACAGTATGAAGACTGAATAAGGGAACAGGAAGAAAAACAAACACTCATTATAGTAAAGAAGATAAAAACTCTAATAACGACTGAGGAAAGCAGACCTAATACTAGAAGATGTCAAATAAATGAAAGTCAAGTAAAATGCACTGGAACAACAGGATTTGCTCCAAAAGGGGATATATACAACAACAAAGACAGATGCTGGAAAGTATGCTTAAGTGGCAAACCTGCTTATGCAGCAGTAGGACTGCATGCAGGCAGGCCTGTCTAATCCCATATGGAAAAGACTGGAGAGTGCCCGAGTATTATACTTGAAAATTTATGTCAAAGGACTAGGGCCTTTGGTCTCACTATAGGCACAGGAAAGACAGGACATTGATCATTTGTAAGCCAAACGAGGCACATTGGGGATCAGAGGGCAAGAAATATATCACTTATCTTTATCAGTTCTGCCAGGATTATTCTAGTAATGATTACAGTTTAGCATAGTCGAATTGGAGTTCCTGTTGTGAAAAACAGAAATTTTGTAAGGATTTCACATACACTGATGAGCATCTTCACAAAAGAGTACAATAACCACATCTGGGATTTTTAGCTATGAAAAACCCTTCATTCAAAAAGGCTTTGCTTCCAATTTCTCATGAATAAGCAGTCAGCCTTAGCTTGATTACTGAAAACATTTTCATCTGCCGTGGTAGCCCTCTTCTGAGAGCAGCTGTCATTTAGTCACATAGGAACCAATGAAATTAAGGAGATAGAAGTTTTAAAACAAAACCAAAAACCAAATACAAACCCAAACTTTGTATTACATCCAGAAATGAAGTGAAAACTGAACATTGCAGAAGTTTGCTTTCTGAGAAAGTCTTGCTAACAGTCTCTGTAATCCTCACAGCTGAAAGATCTGGGACAGAGTCCTCAGTTACAACCTCCCCTAACAGGAGGTAGGACAATGCCATTAGCTTTTCTGACGAGTTTTTACAAGGGTTATTCTGCTCATTTTTCATTCCCTGTGAACTTACCTGTATACATGCCCTGAACAAAAGAGACAAGATGACTACTGGATTTGTACCTAGTAAATTACAATGAAAGGTGAGTAATAGATATAAACACTCCTATTTTATCACCATCACAAATTGTCTTGAAAACAGGAGTAGAAAACCCAGAATATTATTCTTAGCCTATAAATAAATAAATACATACATACTCCAAGTTTGATTTATCTCTGACATGTTGGACTATGGTTATAACCCCTTTTGTTAATTAGCATCAATGGCTAGATTTTACACTCTTTATTCTCATTTATTGTGAGGTGGCAAACAAGCATTAAAGATCAGCACAGTATTGTGCCACAAAACGTAAAGCATGAGAAAAACAAGGATTTAGATTTTTTTGCTCTGACTACATGTGCTGTCATAGAAGGAATGTTTGATAGCAAATTGGTAATTAGGGAATTTGTCAGTGCACAAAGAAATGAGAACTAAAGCAAGTTTTCCCCAGTTTTAACTACAAATGAAGTGGTATCTTGCTTTCTCCCAGTAATTTCATTGATCAAAAGCAACTTGTGTGTTTGGCTTATTTATCAGTTTGAAACTCCCCCAGTGCTTCTAGAGTCTCACCAAGAGATACTGTTGACCAAAACTCAAGCCAAAAAAACATTTGTCCTTTCTGAAGCCAGCCTTTTTCTTTGCAAGCCAAAAGTCAAGTCTGAGTTTTAGTGAGTTTATCCAAGTATAACAAAAATTCCTCATCATGAAACACTCAACCAACCCCAAGAGTAGACAATTACTTGGAACTAGTCACTGACTGAGATGTTACAGATGTCATGGAAAAGAAAGCTCATATATTTTTTCTTGAACAGTCGTGGCATAAAACACAGTCTTTACCAGCATCTTTGTCACTGACACTCTCGTTATCTCTTGTGATGCTTTAGGACATTGCTATGCTAAGTCTTGAAAAGGATTATTAGACAGCATTGCACCTATAGCTGTGAGCACATTGGTTCAACAATGACTTAATAAGCAGCAAAACAGATCTTCTTCAGAGCTATTTATAGCCAGTCTGGATCAGCAAATGGTCCAGACTATAACAAGGAAATCCTTAATCATAATGTATTAGGGTGATTTCTAACTGGGGTTTATATATAATATGGACTCTGTATACTGCATTGTTGCTACCTCCAGTCCTGTATCAAAAGCAAGTTCCAGAGAAAGACACAGTAAATATGCAGGGTCCGTAACGACCTTAGTTATTCCTTTCATTGCTACTTACAGAAACTATGAATTTTTGAAGTTGTTCTGAGGATTTGGTATTCACATGGGTACTACAATTGTCCAGAGCAGTAAGTTTCTTCACGCTTGATCAGCTCAAGTAGAAGTATTTTACTCAGCTAAATGACATTATTTAAATATTTAATTTAAAATAAATATTGCTATTTATTTAAATAGGGAATTGAAAAACTCTAAAATAAATACCTTCAGTAACCTACTGGAGCAAGGGACGTTCATCAGTCATTTCATTTGGCCAGAATTTCACCCATGGTATATCCCATGCAAACAGAGTTGTAAGTAGTTCTAAAAATGGCACCATAAATTAACAGCAAAATGCTATGAATATTTGATGGTGATCAGAAAGGCTGAAGATATCTTATGGTTAATAATGTCGGTAAAGTATGCGATTGGGGTAGTGAAGTTAGTGTACCAGTGGTACAATGTACCACTGGTTAACAAGTGGTGTCTGTGTCTAACATTAAAGTGAATGTTAACGTTCAAAAACTGTGCCTGAAACTATAATGTTGTATTAAACCACTGGACCACTACTTCCAGCGAACCAAACACCTTAATATTAAATGAGATAGTGTGTGTGGAGAGGAACCAGAATTAATAGACTCCATTGGGCTTAGCAGTTTGGGCTTGGCATCAGAATTGCTGGAGAAGCCCAGCAAGAAAATAGGCAGCAGATGCTCAAAAAGTGGCAGAGATTGTAATGCAACCTATGTTTGATGAATGTTGACACAGTCAGCCTAATAAGCAGGAGAAGGTGACCCAGTTGGACATGAATGTGTTCAAATTTTAATTTTGTTGTTGTAAGAGTGCAACTGAGGTACATTACTTCTACCATGTGCAAAAAAGATGTCACAGTGCAATAATTGCAGAACCTACAGAATATCTACAGAATCTACAACCTTCTGTTGGATCATGTTGTCAAGCTTATATAAACTCAGTGAAAATGCACATGACTGAAGAAATTAATTCTTCATTCCACAAAGAAGGTGAGAATTTCTTACCATGCTATAAAAGCTGATTAGGCTTATATATAAGCAATTCACGCATGGATTATAAAAGTACTTCAGACTTCAACAGGAATTGCCCGTGGGGTCTGCCTGCAGGGCTGGAGCCTCAGAATGTGACAGAGAAATGTGAGGCATCTGCTGCTTCTATTTTTTTCTTTTTTTTTTTAAGCTGGAAACCATTCCAAACTGGGTTTCCATGCCCAAAATGGCAGCACTCGTCTTTGTTTACACTTTGACAGCTATGTCTTAAAAGAAAACTCTTTTTAATAAATACTGCAAGTGTTACAGAAATTACGGACAGACTGTACTGGTTTTGGCTGGAGTAGAGTTAATTTTCTTCATAGTATGGTGCTATGTTTTGGATTTGTGATGAAACCAGTGTTGATAACACACCAATGCTTTAGTTATTGCTGAACAGTGCTTATGCAGTGTCAAGGCCTTTCCTGCTCCTCACACTGCCCTGCCAGCAGGTAGGCTGGGGGCGTGCAAGAATTTTTTGGGGGGCACAGCTAGGACAACTGACCCCAACTGACCAAAGGGATATCACAGAATCACAGAATCACAGAATCGTATAGGTTGGAAAAGACCTTTAAGATCATCGAGTCCAACCGTAAACCTAACACTACCAAGACCACCACTATACCATGTCCACAAGCACCTCATCCAAACGTCTTTTAAATACTCCCAGGGATGGCAACTCAACCACTTCCCTGGGCAGCCTGTTCCAATGCTTGATAACCCTTTGCCCCCTCGCGCAACTTGAAGCCATTTCCTCTCGTCCTATCACTTGTTACCTGGGAGAAGAGACCGACCCCCACCTCTCTACAACCTCCTTTCGGGTAGTTGTAGAGAGCGATAAGGTCTCCCCTCAGCCTCCTTTTCTCCAGACTAAGCCATCCCAGTTCCCTCAGCCGCTCCTCATCAGACTTGTGCTCTAGACCCTTCACCAGCTTCGTTGCCCTTCTCTGGACATGCTCCAGCACCTCAATGTCTCTCTTGTAGTAGGGGGCCCAAACCTGAACACAGTATTCGAGGTGCGGCCTCACCAGTGCCGAGTACAGGGGCAAGATCACTTCCCTAGTCCTGCTGGCCACACTATTTTTGATACAAAAATAGTGCGTCACATACTGCCTACTGGGGTTAAACCATGACACAGGGCCAGGAAAGATGCAAGCACCTTAAGATATCCTTAAATATACAGTTTTTAGGGATATGCTAGTACAAGTCCCCTGATTGAGATTTCTATACCTCCAAAACTGGTACCTTTCACATTTTGTCCTTCTTTAACGCACACTTTCAAAAAACTAAGCTGATTACAGGTGTCATTGCACATCCCTGGAAGTCTACCTGTGGTTCTTCCTTCAGACACTAAGATATCATCAACTCAGCAAGATTCTGGTGAAAATTCCTCACTCAACCTTACTGATTTTTCTCTTTTAGATTATATATTTTTACACAGAGACTTTCAGACTAGAAATTATTTCTCATCTTTTTGAAGTATCTCGTACTACGAGGAAGAAACTTTACAAGATTATTTGCAAGGAGGAAATACAAATTTACTGACTACACTGTTTATAACAGGCAAGAACAGGTCTCTACACCCTGAAAAGCACAGGACTAGGAGGGTCCTAATGCAGCATTGAATCCTGCCATCTGCTCAGCATGCCAAGTAATCTTATCCACAAATGGATTAAGAACCATCACTCATTTCAGTAGTCTATTTTCCCATCACTATTCCTGTTGGAAAGTTGTCTATAGCACCACTGATGGTTAGAAATATTTAGCTTATAAGTACTGATGATTTATATCTATTTGCTTTTGTGTCATTACCATTATTGGCCTTAATAGTTGATGTATCTATAAGGCCTTCTCATTTGGAAGAATTCTGACAAAACAGAATTCTTATTTATTATTCTCTTGTGAAACTTCACTTTGCATCCATCTTCCTTGCAGGTGGGATCTCACTCTGCATAGTAGAAAAGCAATAGTATTTCTTGATCTCTGCTGGAAACAACTTTACTTAGTAAAGCTTGGGATAGCATCTGCTGCAATCACAACAGTATCCCATCACATTCCTATGATTAATAATCGAATGAGCTTTATGCCTTTTTTTTTTCCTGCTTCCAAAAGGTTAGCCTCCCGTTTAGAAAGGAAAACTTGTTTTATAATTCACAAACCTGTAGCACATGAATCACATGCACACAAAACATCAGGTTAGATTTTCACTCTATATTAAAGACCTTCCTCTGAGCCCTACTATACCATTGGGGAGGGCTTTGCAGGATTCTGCAGTGAAGATTATGAAGTTCCCCTGACCTGGGGACAGTAAATTAGTGAAATTCTGTTTCCATCTTTAATATAATAATTTCTAGTTTCATACTCTCATGCCTTGTAGCTATCCTGCCTTGGCCCTTCAATTCAATTTTAGCATTGTTCTGGAAAGGTAGAATACTAATTTAATTTTGGTTTATGCCTCTATGGTCCTCTCTTTCAACTCCGTCTTCACTGCATAGTGCCACCACCTTTATGCTCTTTTTGTTTACATGACTAAAGAAACTACATCATTGGATTCAAATTTCTGTACAAGATCTTCTGATTCTGTTTTTGGCTCTGTACAAAGATGTAAATTCTGCGACTATGGTACACATGAAACCACTGTATTTGTTCAGAAGCAAATAGCCTTGATAAGGGGTTGCATGTGAATACTAATTTATGATTATATTTCTTGTAATTTATTAAGATGTTTAAAATGTAGAGTTACTTTATTTACATAGAGAGGCATACTACAAAATGCTGAATATTTTTCTGAAGGGTAAACACTTTCTTTAACATAGGTGGAAGTTGAGAGATAAGGTTGCTTGGTCTACAAACAGTATCTTTGACTATTACTATTCATTGTGCAAACACATAAAAGAATCAAGGGTTCTGCTTCATGATGACCCAGAGTTGACAGTGAGCTGCGTCACTAAATCTGAACAATCATGTCACTATCCTGAAAGGGACAGGAAAAAATATCAGCATTACTGAAGAAAATGTGGTTCAAACATGGTAGGCAAATTCTTCCTCATGTTTTTTCTCTACAATTCATGAAAGTGATCTTGTTCCTCTAGTGCTCTCTACTGAGATCCTCTCAATAACAGCCAATGGCATCACATTAAAAAAGAAACAGCTGCTGACATATTGCCAGCTACAGGTCATTTTTACAGTGAGGATGAGACTACATATATAAAAAGCATCCAACGCTTTTACTCCCAGCCCAGTACTAGGAGAAGGGCTGGGCATGAAATTCAAACAAACTCATGAATAGTAGGTGAAGTGAAAGAAGGACCCTGTTCATGATCTTCAGTAATAGAAATTTTAATGTTAACAATTATTTTTAAGGAGAGAGTCAAGTGTGTGGGAGTGTAAGGCAGCCAGAAGACAGACAACATAGAGATAGTAGTGATAGAAATCTGAATCCTGAAGTTACCGTGGCTTCATTCTTGGAGCACTAATAGTCATGCTACCTATAGCCGTTTCATATCTCAATAAAACCTGAAGTTATATTCACTGACCAGTTCTACCGATACAGAAAAAAAATATTATTTAAGAGTTTACAACTCGTTATTAATATTTTGGTACTATTCCCTTAGACTGATTAAGTCATTTATATATATAACTGTGAACAACTCAGGTACTGTAATTACTACTTAGCCTAGACTATGAAAGTTGAATTTAGATTCAAGTACATTGTCAGTCACCCTTGATGGCTTTTAAAATCCATTTGAAAATGTGATTTATTAGATTGAGCAGTACAATTAAATTTATTTATTAAATTTTACAAAGTTTATTCATGGATTTGTATTTACAAGTCTGGAAATTTTAATTAATTTGCCAGCATTTCCAAGCTCACATGCATACATTCTGGATGAAAATAATTCAATTTAAGTTTAACTACTTGATTCTTTCTACATAGTATTCTTCATAATAAAACCATTACTTTAAGTGATACGAAATCAGTAAAATTGATCCCCATTAAAAAATAATTTTCCCACCTTTTTCTGACATGTGCTGTTTATCCACAGGCTCCTTTTTCCAGTTTGTAAAATGATTTGTATTCTGAAGTACATATGATTAAAAGTGGTTCTTTAGAATTCCCTCTAGAGATTCAGTCTGGAGACAAGACCACCAGCAGGATGTGACTACCTTCTGGGAAAACAAAAACAGTAGACTTCCTGGTATTTTCTTGAACAATCCTCCTTTCAACATTGATAGCAATTTAGATCAAGTAAGAATCACAATATTTGACCCAATATATCCTGCTAGTTTCCTTTTTTTTTTTTTTAAATGGGAACAGAGAGTGAGACAGGTAGCGGGGGATATGCACCTCCTGCATACACTGCACTTCTGTGTGGGGATAGGATTTTCAGGGAATATTGATGGGTGCCTTACACTGCCCAAGAAAGATACTCCCTTGGTGAACCTTGAGGAAAAGGTAAGTATTCAAATAGTAGGGAAAAGCTAGCAATAGGGATGGTCTAATAGAGGTGTTCATCATGGAAGCTCAGGCAGTTGTTTTCTAAACCAACACCCTTTTTCAGTTTGGACACAACCAGTAATAGATATCTTCTAAGTTAACTGTGAGCATCTAAAGCTGTGTGGGCTAAAGTACAGCTCACAAGGTTTGTTGAAGCCAAGGTCAGCAGACGCTCCCAAAAATACTAAATGAAATTTTGTTTTTGGGTCCCAAGAGATTTACAAGGTTAGAAAGGTTTTTTGTATTGCTTTTTTTTTCTTAGAAGCTAATGAGCTCTTCAAAGACAAAAATCTGTTTATTCCCATTGGCAACTAATAACCCCAATGAAATAGATATGTGTTTTCCATTGGGGTTTATACCATTTGCTCTAGCATTTATATTACTGGCTTGTACAAAGGAAAGAAATAGTAGCTTGAGCTCATAATATGTTGGGCAAAATATCAAGAAGATTAGGCCACATGGTAGAGCAAAGTCTGATGGAAAACATACATTTACTGCAGAGAAATATTTATGCCAGAATCTAAGAAATTCTACTGCAAAACAGTGTCTGCCTTGTATCGTGGTCTCTTACTCACTCTCCCTCTATAAGAATTTCTTAGCAGGAAACTGGGCCTTAGCAAAAAGGATCTGAATAGCAGATTACTTCAAAAAAGATTAAGAGAGTTAATGTATGAATAGAGAAGGGGAAAGATAGAAACAGAGAAAATCTAGACCCGTTTTTATTAGCAAAAATATTTATCTTTTTTTGTTCCATGAAGTGATGGCTGCCACAAATACTAAGCAAACTACAGATGTTGAAGGAGACCATCAAATGTACTTTACAATGTTTATGATATTTATTATTATGACCTCATTTGAGATTGAGTCTAATAGTAATTAAGCTCTGCAGCTGCTAGTCTGCTGACGGCTCCTTCACTTCCATTGGGAATAAGGAAAATGCTCCCACTACATCACGTCCATGAAAAACAAGCTACATGTTAGACAAACTGTTCCTTCACACATTGCAAGGCTGCCGACTTCCTCTACCCTGTTCAGCAAATAGTCATAACCCAAAACACAGCTGCTGTCTACAAGGCTGAGCAGCCCAACATCTGCCTTTTTCACCCGAGCCAGAACTGCATTGATGGCACCCCTTTTTTCAGAGTTGTCACCCCAGGGAGCACACTGCAGAGGAGGCTGAGCTCACAGTAAGCATGGCTGTGCAGGACACAGCCATTACTTTCAATATTTGCTAAGCCAGCTTCAGCACCTGCGCACTGCAGAACACACTCTCACAAGCACTGCTTCACCCCATACACCATCTTCCTCTTAAATACATATTGGTGCACGGGGCAATACTCTGTTTCCTACTGACACAGAAACACGCTGAGGACAGTTAAGCCCATCCTAAAGCCTTAATGATTTGAATGTTTACTTTGGATCTTAATTGTTCAAAGCTTGCAACTCTAATAGTAGCAGTTAGTTATGGTTCTTCCACTGACTCGCCTTCCATTTTTATTGTACCAAGATATAGACAGAAGTGCATTTTTCTGCCCTAAAACTAAGGAAGGTCACTAGCCATTCTGCCTTTCAGACTGCACTGGGATGTAACTCTAGAAGTAGGGCTGCCTCCCTGTTGCAGACTTTACCTCCTGAATTCATTCTCCAGTTGTAGCAAAGTCACACTTCGTAGGTGGGATCATTTGCTGCATAGTTACTTCGGTGAAATAGTTACTGATCTTTGAAGATGCCACCACAAGTACTGTCCCTGATGTAACATCTTCATCTTTTTTTCTTCATCTTTGGGTTCTTCTGACCACAGTCTCAGCAAAACACAAGCATCTCCCAGAATGGTTAAGATGCAGCCAACTATTGACATTTTAACCTTTTAAGCACTGCCTAGACAGATGTCAGTACTCTCTTGTCAGCTCCTGAGTTCTTCCAACTTCCTTCTGGCTCTCGCCATTACAGCAGCCTTTCCCCTCCTCCACATTATTGCCCTACAGGACTGGTTTATCTCCCACAGTTTCTTTTAACCAAGAAATCATTCCCTCGCAGCCATTTTCCCCTCCCAGTTCATGTCCTGTCCCTGGTCCTGTCCTCACCCCTATATCTTCCTCAGCTCCCTTGTCCTTATTATTCATAGGCAGCTGTAAGGGGGTCAGAATAGGAAGGAAAACTCTTGTATGTATTGCACTGGAAAAGTGAGGCTGTGGTGAAGAGATAGCATGAACCGCAAAACCACTTGATATGTATACTGAAAAGATCCTTATATGTACAGACATTTGTATGAAGTTGTTCAACAGGGTTGTGCTCTTTTTCGTACTTGCCAAAAAACAGGGATTTGTCATTCTTAGCAGCCAAGCAGACCATAAGAGTATGAAGAGATGTTAAAAAAAAAAAAAAAGAAAGAGCAGCCCTGCTGCAAAACAACCTCTTGTTTTTTTCTCCATTTGGAAATGAAAAAAACACGTAAAACATGCTGCTATGAAACCAAAACAAGACATGCAAGGTTAATTTCAAGCATATATAAACTTTTTACAAGATGTGTGTATAACATGGAAATGATTAATGACAGTCATTCTGTAGCTTTATTGTTAAGTATGATTTACCAGACAAGCTAATCTAATTTTTCTGACATGAACAAAATAAACACCAGCATAGCATAATACGTCCATTTGAGCATTTACTATATGCTAAACATCTTATTTCTGCTTTACTCGAAATGAAATAGAATTATCACTTGCAATGCTAGACGCCATGCTAAACCACAAACGATTTCCTTCTTAATAAATCTTCACTTTTTGCTTAGGCTTCTCTTAGAAAACTCATACGATGAGTCCTGGTCTATCAGCTGATTTCATTGTGCTGAATCACGCCATGTCATAAATAAGAATGGGATTTGGCATATGCTTGGGGTAAAGAAATTGTAAACTAATTGTTTAGAGTTGCAACACAGCACAGAGCATGCTGGGGAAATGTGAAGAGTACACAGCTCTGTAATAAGCCTCAAGACTTTCAAGCAAGTAGGTATCTGTCAGCCTAAAGTTCAGAAAGGGCTAGCTTGCAACAACAGCAAATGGGTTTATTTATGGGACCAAGTCCAGTGAAGGTAACAAGAATCTTTTAGTTTACTTGTCCTGTATGTTATCTTCATGATGATTTTATTGCTTTGTACATTTTCAATAGTACAAATATTGACTGATTAAGCTTCACCTTATCTGCAGGAGGTGCATTCCTCCATGGACATCTCTCTTTCAGAAGCATCAGATTGAAGCTGTTTACATTTACATTGCATTTGGGTCTTCAGGTCCCGGAGTGCCCCTGAAGATCCCGAAGCTCCTAGCCCAGCCACCTTGCAGTCCCATTTCCCTTGCAACAGGATGAACCCAAGCCAAGTTCAAGCTACTAGAAATCCTTGTGAAAGGTGACTTCAGGGACCTTCCCAGAAGAATGGCAAGCCTTACTTACCTACCAGCTATCTGTTCTAGAGTGCCACAAGAATGAAGTGGAGAATGCTGAGCCCCACCCCTGTGCTGGGGTATGTGACGAACCTGGCACATGGTCCTTCACATGCCCTCCTCCGTCTTTGTGCCTTTCTCATCATCTTCTGTTGTCTTTCTGTGCATCAGCCTGCTTCACAGTGCTGCATCATGCTCCAATTAGCTGCTCCTTTGTCAGCTTTTCAGAGATGTCTAAAAATCCTGACCCATGTTATACCCAATCTCAGCTCTTAAGAAGAACTCTTACCCTCTTCATGCTTTAGGTACAAAACCAGATCTGGGACTTTCTGTGAGATGTATAGATTTAAAAACAAATTAGCGCTAGCCGCACTTATGGTTCTTTACTTCAGCTCGGTGTGAGGGATAGCCTGGTGTCTAACAGCATGAACATGCATGAGGAGGCTATTACAAACAGCCCTCAGCGGACGCTCACGGAACACAAACTTTAAACAGACTGCAGCATGAGCCTGCCATGAAGGAGACAGCACATGTAACTCTTTAGTGTCAATAGCTGTGGGTCGGACAGACATTTACAGATCAGTAAATTCAAAACATTTGGTGTATTTTGAATGGCGTGGGACACTCATTCAGGAAAGAGAGAGACTTCCCACAATCCCTGGCAGGAAAGCAATTAAATTAACCAGACGAAGAAGTGGCCATATTGTTTTTGAGCTGGACAATATATACATATGTTTCCTTTTTGTGCAAGTCTGGCTAGAGAAATTATCTTCAAATTTAATTAAATGTGACAGTAGCTGTATTTTATTTTTACATATGATGCTTTAGGTAAAGCCTGCACAATCCTGAACAAAAAACAATTGAATCATGATTATCTGTTCCCTCTTTTTAAAAGCCCTGAATTTTATTTTCCTAAGAAATTCAGTCCCTTGGTAGGTCTTCAAATTTTTTTTCCCCAAATTGCAGGATTGATGTTCACCCAGCTGCAGAGGAGCAACAAGGTCAAGTGACATATGAAAAGCAAAAACACTCAAAAGTTAATGCTCATGTTCTCAACTATTCAGTTACTCCTGAGGAAATGAAGTAAACCTGTTTCACAAACTTAAACATAATCTAAAAAAGTGACAGTGTGGTCAGTATATTCCAAAAATCTTTGTGTTTATAGATATAATAAAAACCTTACATAAAAACACATTAATTTGCTATGTTATGCCTGCAAAAGTTTACTTGGTCTTTAATAGTGATCTATTTGTCCTCTAAGGATTTTGTGAAGGTTTTGGGGTTTTTTTTTAGGAAAAGTTTCCACACTATCATCAAGGGGAACATGCAGCATCAATGCTTATCATGAATGCAACAAGTGAAACGTCATTACTGCAGTATTTATAAGCTGGTTGCATTTCATAAAAGAGCCATGCAGAGTGGGAACAACTGAGAAGACAACTGGTAACTGGGAAGCAAGACAAAATTTCTTAATAAAGAAGCTCTCATTCTGGGAATAGCCGCATCTCACGAGGAAAAAACATGAGCACATATTGTGGTTCCCCAGCTGTCAGGGAAGATGAGTGCAGAAGCAGAACAAACCAATTCAGTCCGGACAGTCCAAGACAGAGGAATACCAAAACCCAGTAGAAGCACAATTGAATTTTTTAAGTTAGATTTTTATGAGGCACAACATTGCTGATAGTTGCAGGAAAGCTACTCTGAGCAGCAGCATTTACCAACTGTTTATGAAGACTATTATGGACACAGCTCTGTTGGTAATATCGTGCTAATGTCATGGACTTTCAGACTCTGCTAAACACAAATAATATGGCATATTATGTGTAGTTAAGGAAAGGTGTTTGAATGCAGAGTAGCGCATAAAGCATATCAGATACTTTTGATGTGTCTGTGATGTGTCTCGGTGGCTTGGACCTGTGGATTTCCCCTCAGGCACAGACACACCTTTTGCTACAGATCTTTAAGGGATCTCTTTGCTTTGGTAGAGGCATTACTCCTAACCTGCTATCACTGTTATTTAAGATGTTCTTGTATAAATTGGCAGGTTCCCATTGCCGCTTCTCTTTGTTTCTGCAGGTTGCTGGGATCATAGGACCCACCTCTCCTCAGTTTCTGTCTGCCAAATTTTGGGGACTCCACTACAAGCTATTACTGTTGACTTCCCCTGTAAGATATACAGTATCTTTTTCTGTATGGGAAAGACCTTCAGATACTATACTATATTGATTATTCTGTTCGGCCTTTTTTGTTTCTTTGTACTTCTGCAATTCCTCATTTCCTCTGGCATCCGTTTTAAATATTACAGGCTCACCACATCCAGTTTTCTATTAAATATGACAGCTGTATTTGGTTGATGCCAAAATATAATTTGATAGCACAAAGTATGAATGACTCCACATGATTTTTCTAAAGGCACTTTGCTACTCTGAGATAGTTTTCCTGTTGGATTGGGATGAGTGATTTTACACCTAACCCCAAAATTCAGTACCTGAAGTCACTCTCATTGGTCTGGGCATTATACATTGGTGCTATGTTAGATATACCACATCTTGAAAAATGGAGTGCAAAATAATGTCTGTTTTCTAGCAAACTTACCTTTGGAAAATGAGATTTATGGGCTTTTGGGGAAGCCCTTGGGACTGTAGATTTACTGTAGGTGTGGACTGTAGATTTGCTTTGGGTATGGCTCCCACCTACCCCCAGTCAATGTACGAATTTCTGTCTGCTTAGCTTTGGGGCTTGTCAGTTTTTACTCAGACTGCAAAACCAGATTATTTTGTTTGATTTTCCCTTCATTTATGGCATATGCAGGAAACTATGACAGTTTATCCTAAATATTTTGCAAAATATTATTTATGGATATTGTAGAAATCTCTCTCTGTTCCTGTTTTTGACTAATCTATCTCGGCCTTACAAAGGCCCAGGCCAGACCAAAATGACAGTCTGTAACTGAATTGCAGGTGACGAATCAGATTCTCACATAATTTTACTTGTCTTTTGTATTTTTGCACACATCTTCTTCCTTTCCTATAGAAGGCAGTGTTAGCACATAATGTAAATACCTACCTACATCTTGCTGTTGCACCGGAGAACTACTAAACACAGTAAATGTTTTAGTACCAAGCAGTTTAAAAAATAAAGCCACTGTCTGAAAATCTTTGTCTGTACTGGTACCCATTTATTTGTAAGTACAGAATGAGGTACTCCTCAGCAATCTGGTTTTGCAGATCTGCATCTGCCAGTATCTCAGGTCCAGTGGCCTTGCATCTACATATGGGAAGCCTCCACAGCAAGTAATATTATCCTCTGAAGAGTTTTTAAAAACTCATAGCAATGTCTCTGAGTATAGAATATATTTTCTAAGATATATATCCATTATTTGTGAATCAATTTAAAACATAATTTTAGAAAGTAGCATTTATAGTAATTTTGGGGGGATCTCAATTATTTCAAAAGAGAGAGAAATATCAGGTAAACTTTTCTGCAGTCTCATTTCCCTCAAATTTCCAACATCATGTCTAACAATAGTTAAAAACCAATGGAATTTTGTAGCCTACCATTAAAAAACTTAGGATTTACTTAGGTTAATTCTAAATCACTTAGGTAGCAGATATCGTGACTTCTGTATGGAAATGAGGCAGTAACCTATCTTGTTCTTAGATGGGGCTCTGGCTATACTTGCAGATAATATTTATTTTAGAGATACACAACTAAGCTGCCTGAGCAACCTAAACTCTTTGCCGTAATTATGACTGCGTTTACACGTGTTTTAGCTACCAAATAATCTTGTTCTTTTGCACTCTCAACTAATACAAGCCATGCCACATTAGCATGGCATAATTCCTAAAATAATATACAGTGCTTCACAGCAGGGTTTACTAGCTTGGGCTCTGTGATATTCTAATGGCAGTTAAATGGCTCTTGTTGGCTTAGGCTCTGGGAAGAGCTTGCTCATGTCTGTTGTAGCATACCATTTAGTAATACCTCATGTAGTTGTCCCTGGAGGTCCTCACTGTTGCTGCCTCTAAGATTGGCTTCCTTGGGGGGTCCAAGCTGAAACAGTCCAAGGAAACCAATGTGTTTAACTCTGCACTGAAGGAGTGCTCATAAAATTGATTATTTCATGGTAGGTGGAAAGCTTACAGACATAGCTCAGCAACTAAGCAATAGTTAATAAACTTCATTAAGCTAATGGTTCCTGAGCCTTTCCCTGAGTTGTACTGTCATCACATTCACAAGTCTCTTTCAAGCTGTTTTTTAGGTATATCAGAAAATCTTATCCTTTCTATTAATTAGTTTTCCAATTTATCTTTTTTTCTCTATCTTCATTATTAAAAAATTCTCTTTGTTTCCATGTTTGGGTATGTTTCTTCACATCACATGGCTTTATCTAGAAATCGTGGTAGTTTTGTACTGAAAGAGAGGGAAAAAATAATAAGTTTCTAAATCAGATTGTTTTATGGAAAACACTGGCATGTTTCCATGTTGGTAGTTCTAAAATTATGAACTGGTAATTACAGATTAAATTAACCTGCATTCATAGAACCTTATTTAAATCCTTTCTAAATCTGACAGAAGATGTGCTTAAATGGTGCAAAATGTGATCACCCAAGCCTCTGCACTGGCTTGTAATTTAAGTGTATACAGTGCAACCTCTGGAGAAATTACATAATTCTGATTTTTAATAATTTTTTCCTTTTGTTGAGATACTTCGTGTCCAATTTTCTGCCTTCTAGTCAGGAGAGTATGAATTACAAAAGAAATGGTGAACAGCCAACTACTCTCAGTATGCCATGTTGCGATTTGAACATGAGAACATTGTGGTGACCTTCCCATTTTATGAAAAGAATACACAAAGTTATTTAAGCTGTCAACCTAGCTGTAGTTGAAGAGTGTCCACCAGATACTCAGGACTCATATTCTAATTATAAAACAAGTTTCCAGGAATCTATTCCTTCATGCCTTTATCACACTCATCTGTCATTTGCTAAGACTCTGAAATATTCCAGACTTGACCTTGTCCCTGTTTTCTGTTTCTGTTTATTACTTTTCTACTGGCAACTTTCATATACCACGTGATGTTTTGTACCTCATTGAAAAGTCAGGGTGTTTCATAAGTACCGTTTCCTGGATTGTAGCATCCTTATTACTTTAAATTAGACCTTACAGAGCAGCTCTTCAAGTTAAATCATACAGTAATTCATAACCCAAGTTTAAAAAAAAAGAATCCCTTCAATTATTCTGGTAAAAGGAAGGATTCTCCTGTAAAACTATGTATAACCAGGGCAGTAAAACTGTGGGAAGTGCCTGCAGTAGTGCAATTACTTCCTACTTCAGTTTGCAAGTCAACATTTTACAAAATGAAAGAAAGCAGAGCTCACACGTTTTAAATTAGCCTCATTGTGACACAGATGAGAATTCATCAAACAAAATAACTATACTTGAATTTTTGTATTTTTTTATATAGCATTCAAAATGTGGCCAGTAGAAAGAATGAAATGAAATCCTTCAAAGGATGATTCAAAGCAGAGATATCTCTTTCCATTTATTAGAAAGGGAGCTTCCCAGTGTAAGATCGCCTAAAAGTGGGTACTGGGATAAATGTAAGGCTTGCCATCAGTATGAGGTGTTTTTGACAGTTCTAAGTCTGTTCTTTTGCGCTGTACTAAAATGTCACATTCTCATAGCCTTACAAAGTTTTGTTGCTTTTATGAACACAGAAGTGGTCATTTGCTCATCTTGGAGGGGAATTAGTCACAAAACCCTCTGTATTAGAAAAAGCTAATGCAGATTTTAGCATTGGGATTAAGAATTATTATTTAATTTATTTCTTTGAATTTGCTTCTCCTTCATTAAAGCATTTCTCACAACATATATCATGCTTCATACCAGAGAATTTTCATCAAATTTGTTTCATATCTTAAAGATTTTTAAACATTCTTGCAAAAATTTAAAAAAATATTGTTTGCTCAAATCATCTTTTAGTTTTGTGCCTAAGGCTCAGAAAATAAATGCAGGAAATACATTTAAAATGCTTTGGTTTATAAAATTGAAAACCTTCAAATTCATCGTGCAGCTATAGACTTTATATTTTTATATATGTATTTTTAATGTACGCTCCCTTTTCAATTTTGGAGATTAAAAAGAACAAGTATTATGGATCATTTTGGGGAGACTCATGTAAACAAAATCTATACTGAAATCACATATGTCAGCTTAAGTCATGCGGTATGAAATTAAAGAAACTACTGAATTACACAGGATTATCTTCTTATTTTATTCTGCAGTCTCATATCGGCAAATTCTGAAATACAATTCTGTATAAAGCAATATCATACAAGGATTTGCACAAAATCAAGCAACCTATGCTAAAAAATGTAATGTGAGATTTAAAATTACTCGGTCACAGAGATACTGCAAAGATGGGGAATCTCATTTGGCTCGAATGAGACCTTAGTAATCAGCTCAAATTATGGAGCAGAGACAGAGAAGACATGAAGATGGAAGAACAAAGTTAGGTGGAGTTGGACGACAAGTTAATACAGTGAATTAGAATAATTTATGAAACATTTTGAAAGACAGCATTTTGAGGTTGATTAGAAGGTCACTCTAAGTAGAAAGCTAGGGAATGGTCTGGAAGATGAATCTGATATAGTGATATTTACTGGATAGACAGAACTGTCTAGCTATGATAATTCAGTCCCCCTGAAGTTGAGATAATAAGGATTTATAAAAACTATAAAGAGGGAATAGCAATAGTCCAGATAAGGAGTGATTAATGCGTGACTGAGGATTTCAGCAAAAGAAAGGTCATTATAAGAACAAATGCAGGCAATGTTCCATAGGTGGAAAACTTACAGAAAAAAAAAGATAAAAAAGTTTATTGAAAGACCAAGATTATTCGCAGGGCTTTCTTTCATCTAAGTATGAAAACCAAGAAGAATGAAGACAGTTATGTATTTTAGGACTATGTTGTTTAAGCAGGACATCTTGAAAGAAAATCATTATGGAATACTCAAGTTTCTTGTATGACAGAGCTACTTTTCTCTGCTTTTACACTCCTACCTCATATGAAATGCTTATTAAGCTTTCCTTAAAGAACACAACCGTGTCTGATTGTCCATGAACAAAAACTACAAAGTGAGAAAATATTGCTTCTACACAACTACTCTTCTCTTAATGAGTTTTTGTTTAAAGGACAGAATACACAGCATTCAGTCTCAAATTGTGATAAGCAAGTTTTTATGGTTTGCAGAAACTCTGAATCTTCAACCTCAAAACCCTTATTCAGAAATGTAAGGTTTGACTGCTGTACCAGCTAACATTTAGTTTTAGATTTTCTTTACAAAATGCAAGAAAATATTCTGCCAGTCTCATACATACCTGTGTAACAGAGTATTGAGGAAGGAATAACATTATTTAAGCCAAATTCCACTTACAGAACTACGCTGGACTTGTCTGAAATTGTACAAAAATGACAGGAATGGGAATGATTTAAAAATGCTGAAATGCTATACTTTTTCAGTTCTGATGAATAAATATCTTTTATGCAGGCCTGGTTAGCCCATACAGCAATAAGAAAAAAATGCCAAACAAATAACATAATCAAAATTGTGTAATCCCCACAGTTTGGAATAACGAGGTGAAGATGAATAGCCAACAACTGAGTGGCTATAAGGTTAATCCCTTTTTTTGATAGGACTCCAGAAGGAAAAGTATCCAGTGGCAGGGAGGTAACACTAGAAAACTCTACACATCATATAATGAAATCTAAATTCAGGAAGTTAACAAACCAGCAAAACCAAGTGACTTAGAACTAAGACAAACTACATTATCTAAATAGTTGAAATAAGTACTTGTAAGACTACTTGGAAATGCTTGTTTTATTAGACAGATGTACAAACCTACAATCTGATATACATCAATATACTTGCCAGTCAGTTTATATGGATTTTTAAAATAGATACGAGTACTAGCTAGCACTCAAAAAATGCACACCTCAATTATTCTATCAGAATTACCTTTGATATAGGTGGGAGCTTTTCTTGAATAAACTGCAATTTTAAGCATCTTAGTCAACAGGCAAACAGAAAATATATGCTAGCACATATATGCCTGTGTACAGTCATATACAGCAGTATGCAGGATCAGGTCCTTGGACTGTAAGTCCTTTGGGGCAGAGAACTTATTTTCCTGTGTGTGTTGGCAGCATCTAACTGATAACGCCATTAGTAATAAAAGAAATGGAGAGGGTAGATTATAGCTTCCCCATACAGTTTTCAATATTTTGCTCTTTAATCTGCCATATGACATTTTGTTATCATTATTATGATCATTGTCAGAGAGTAATGAGACTAGTGTACCTTTCTAAAAATGAAGATGCATATTCACTAGTTCTGCTGGCAGGAGCCCGTGCAAGCCATGCTGCCTTGGCTGTGGGTGGGCTGCCACGATGGGGAAGCTGGACAGAGTTTCTTGAATGTGGTCCTTAATGGAAGACTCCTGAGCACTCAGAGTTGTGTATAATAGTGTATCAAATCCTAGGTCTTCCATTTTATTTTCAGCTCACAATTTCTTTTCTTTTTATTTAATGAAATAATTATTTGGTGAAAAAGAAACAGAATCTAAAACGTAAATTGCTGGTAACTTCTAACTGCTGCTTCTATAATTTCATCCAGCCATTTTTGGCATCAGCTTTGAAACAGCAATATTAACCCAGCATATCAGTTCTTGCGTAAACCACCATGTGGACTCTGACAATATGTGGTTTATTTTAACTTGGTTATTTTAATAGGCAGTGTTATTCAACCCTTGTGTTCAATGATATAAAATTTGCCTTTGACACTAAATCCTAATCACACACAGTAGTTATATTGTGTATTTTAAACCAAGAGGAAAAATCCTAAAGGTATCATGTTACATGAAACTCTTTGTTTGCTATCACATTATCATCTTGCCCTTCTGTCAGCTGAATTGACTGACACTGTTCAGAGAGGGTTATATCCCAGAAACCTCAGTTCAGGGCATGATATCCTACCATACTGCAGCAAAAGACAGAATGACTGCAGTATCTAGTAGCTTTTATGTAGTGATTATGCCAATGGTAGGAACAAATCGGATGCAGATGTCCTTATCATCGTACGTAAGCCAGGCAGACCTCATAACAAATGTTCCCTCGCCCTCTGCCTCAGCATTCAGCTCCAGACTAACTCTCACTAGGCTGTGAGTAAAGGTTATAGCAAGAAGTGTTTTCAGCATCCTCGGCAGTCCCCAGCCAATTATGGAGCCAGTACCTCTGACTTTGGCTACACGTTGAAGAAGGTACTGCACGCTCCCTGACTGATACCAGTATGACTTTACCTCCTAGTAAATTCAGTGGAGCTATTAAGCACTCAGCTCCCTGCAGAATATGGCCCTGCATCTCTTTAAAACAACATGGTTTCAATCAACACACTCGATGACATCTGTCCAAGAATTTTTACTTCAACAGGCTGACTGACTACCTGAAGTTGCCAGTACAAAATGTACTACATTTTAGTTCATGAATAAACTTCAGGAGGAACTGCCAGTTAAAAGAAAAGTCCTAGTGAAGCTCCCTCTCCCCTTGCCCCTCCTTCCTGCCATCCTCTCAGTGTCAATGCCATCAGTCTACTCTTTGCCCTTCTGTTTTATATGCCATGTGATAACAAGTTTGAGCTCTACCCAGTCCTTCTTGGCTCATGATCATGGAAAACCTCCATGAAGGGAGGAAAAAATGACTTCCAAAGATTAACGTTACCACTTTACAGACACTTTGAGCAAAACCACAAGCCAGGACCCACAGGCCACTGAAAGGCATTGCAAAGTAAAAATTTGGGTGATTGTCTTCTGCATGATTTTAAGTAAAACATTAATTTCCTCTGACGTGGTCGCTGAGCTGCAGTTTTGTTTACACAGGATTCTTTGAAGTGCTCCCTGCTACTCTCCCTATTTTTGTAATCTTAGTTCAGTTTCAGCTTTGTTCATTAAAAAACCATCAGTGAACTATTGTGTTTGAATTCTGACTTAAACAGGCCACTTGGGGGTACTGTGCTGTAAAGCCAACAGAGCAAGCAACATAAAAAAGGCAGACATAATCTCATTCACAGCCTAAATTTGCAGAAGGACACCTGGAATATAAATGTGTCTGGATACGACCAGGATTTTTGTGATTAATTGCCAGCTGTTGTTCGTAGGAGATAGAACTACGCCATGAAACCAGGAGAAAGTGTTCCTTGGGGCCTCCACTGCTTGCCTTCAGATGTACTGGGGAGGGAAGGAACACAGTGAAACTCACAAGCAGAAATAGATCTTTTCACAGGAAAAAAAGAGCTCAATATTGATACACTATTTATTTGCTCCCTCATTGTGGCTATTCTCAATTAAGGGTTTATGCAAGGTTGCAACCTGGCTTAATTGCTTGTGTTTTTCCACAGCTTCCTTTTTAGAAAGCATACCTTGCCTAACCATACATTCAGTTAAGAATCACAAGCTGTGCTATTTAAGCATATAAATGTGGTAAATGTCTGCTGAGCCGCAACTTATGAAGTATTGTCAGCAAAACCAATAATTTGCTTAAACTGACAATTAAAAAAACCCCTAAAAAATAACAGATAGTAACTGGCAACATTAAAGCAGTAACAAACTTTGATATGTTGTTTTGATGAATTGAATAAACATAGAAATAGTAAAATTGCTTAATATTTTACAGATCTATAGTGCTTCTCATTCGTAGGTACCAACTTGTACTGTGGCAAGATAGATAACGATGAGATTTCAGAACTATCCAATTTCTTAGATGTATAAAAAGAAGCTGGTACCTCACATCAAGTCATATGCTGAATCATAAAACCCAGAAAGTAAATCCTAGAAATACTTCAAGAAGAGATCTATCATTTTCTGTTGAGCTTTTCATAAAATAATTTTTTGAAAAAGAATGTTTCTCTGATCATACACTTACAGGAACAAATGAGTATAGATTTAAAAAGCAACCCAGATTATTTAAGAAAATAAATCCTATTTTCTAGTAGCGACTTACTTACCTAAAAGAGTGGGATATATGTTCCTAATTAGTAATTTCTTGAAAATGGGCATTTCATTTCAATACTTTTCAACATTTTAGACAGTAGTTCCAACTGTGTAATGTGCTGAGTACTATCCCTTTCGAAAACAAACTCAGACCCTCTTGGGTTAAATACCTAACACTTTTTCATGTGTGGAGCTTAAGCAATGGCATAATAAAAATCATGCACCCCATTAACTTGCAGTTTTCTCTAATGTGGTGTAAGAATGTAAAACTAGAAAGATCCTCTTGGAATATTAAGTCTAGTCCCTTTTTACTGCAAATAATCTTCTTATGTGCTCTCTTCCATAAACATGTAAACTTCCACTTAAAATTAACTCGTCCCTTTTTATCCCTCTAGGAAAGTTCCTCCAAAATCTTATTCCTTGAATTCTTAGAAATCTAATTTCCAGTCTGTTTACTCATAACAAATTTGCATGGTTTGCACTCATTTTGTTTTCCTGCATGTATCCCTTCCTGTCATCAGTTCCTGATATATTGATAGAGGTCAATAGCTGGGTTTTTCTAAGTCACATTGGATGTGTGAAAGATGTTTTAGAAACATCTTTAGAATGATGTTAAACTTTAGAAAGGTGTTTAAAGGCCAACTATTGCAGATACTGAAACTCTGAAAACTACTTTAGTTTTGGCTTTATGAACCTTGCTTAATTAGAATCAACATCAGTTTGCAACTGCAGGCAAAAAAAGATGAGATTTCTCTGCTGAATCACTGAGTAGATCACTCTGATTAATCCTTTTAATCTAAAAAATTCAAGAGGGCAAGTTTTTCAGAGGTTTTCAAAGAGTTGTCGTTTTGTTTATTTTATAAGTTATTGCTAGATTCTGTGATTTGGAGCAAACTTGTCTTCATTGAGTTACTTCTTCATTAACCTGTTGTCTACAAATATGCGTGTTTTCTGGATTCTGCTCTTTTTTCTGCACACACATCCAGAATTCCTCCCACAGCTCCTTTACTGTTTTCATTTAATTACAAAACTCAATTTGTACTCTGAGACTATGAATACATTAGAATCTTATTTTTCTCTTTTTGCAAAACCAGAGTTTTATCCTATACCATCTTAAAAATATAGAATTTTTTTGGTTTCTGTCAGTGATTGGCTGAAAGAATGGCTTCCAACAAGTCTCTAGGGAAAAATCCCAGGTCTACAAAAAATCTGGGAATGGATTGCCTTTCCTATTTTCTAAATCCTGGGAGCACACAGCTAGAGAAAATTTGATTAATTTTTTTGTATTTTCCTTTTTCATAGGAAAGCCTTTTTTTTCCCCCAAAAAAATGTACCCATCCATTCTGTCAGTAAAATATGATATGGCCATGCCATGTCAATTCTATAACCCTCTCTATTGGAACTAAAAGTGCTTCAAGAATCATCACAATCACTTGTGCATCTCACAGTCTCACACAGACTGGGGAAAAGAAACAGACCAAACTGTTCAGAGCAAATTTACCTCTTCATCACAGAAATTTTAAGAACTATTTGCAAAAGAAGTCATCACTTAATGATTTCATTGATTGTTATTAATATTGTCAGACAGTAGATGTTGGAAAAAAAAATCTTACAAGAATACTGCTTGTTCAGGTCATGAATTGGAATGAAAACATGATTCTGTGTCCTGCCTCTATGGAAATTAATTAAGGCACTTTTAAAGGAAAAAGAAACAATTCTGTGTCCTGCCTCTATGGAAATTAATTAAGGCACTTTTAAAGGAAAAAGAAACAATCAGCCGTTCCCTTCTCCATCTGCAAATGTTTAAAAATAGTACAGCTTTTTCTAATACTTGTTTGACTGAAATACTTTGTATGAAGAGAACTAACAATTAAGAGACATGTGGGACATCAGACAACCTATACTGAAATGATTTTCTAAGCACTTTACACTGATGGCTGAAGAAGGGGGAGATTTCAGCAGAAAGTGGATAATCTGACTGAAGGTATGCAAAGTTGGTGAGCCAGGTAACCGGGCAGGCTTGACACACTGGCAGTTTTGCAAATAATATGGAGCAGTTTGTGTTTATGATAATCCGCAAATATTTGAGAGTTTTCTCACGCAGAAATAAGCCTGGGTCCTATGCTCTAAGTCTCTCTCATTCGAAGTTATAGATAGCAGAGTGGCCTTGTGTTGGATATGTGTAATAGCCATAAAAGTATTAGACATAAGTACAGTGCTTCAGGGGAAGCTTGTTTATGGCTTGGCTTGTCTCTACAGTCAACAAAACTGTCTTTAACAGGAAAGCAGAAATAGATTTTGAAAGCAGACTGAGGTTTGCTATTTAGCAATAGTGTACCATTAAAAGAGGGTGATGTAGAAAGGCAAGAAAATCTGAGAAGTCACATTGCTTTGGAATAGGGGGGAGTAGAAGGACTTAAAAGTAGGGAAAGACTGAATTGTGTGAGATTTGTAGGGCATTTTTAGTAGGAAAGTCTGAGATATTAAAGAGATTAAAGGTTAGAGATGGGTAAAATCCATGCCAGAAACAGACAAAAGCACGTGCTTTAAAAATTCTTTTTTAAAAACTATCATCATTTTACTGATATTTTATACATATAATTTATTAGTAAGTTTTCAGAAAACAGAATTATTATATACATACACTATATGCAGATGGTCTGAACAGGGGCATGGAAAATATTTGTGATGATTTGACATACGCTTTCTAAATGAGTAAATCTAACATACAGGGCCAGAGCTCTGCAATAAGGTCTCCATTTCTAGCTACTCATAATTGCTTGCTCTTACATTATACCTAACACTGCCCACTAACTTAACAAAGTAGAATGCTTGCAGTGTTGTGCTTAACTGGTATTACAGATGGCAAATTCCTTTTGTGGTTCATAAAATTCTTCTTACAACCAAAATGCCAGCTCTCCCTAGGGCTGGAAGGGTAATTAGGAGCATAAGTCTGCTGCCGTCTCCTGGCAGGCTGTGTCACAGCAGACCATGATAAACCAAGTTGCTTCCAGGAAGACAACAGGAATTAACAGAAAGCCCCACAGGGGAGTCCTATACCTACCCATACACTGTAAACCAAAGGTATTTCATTATTCTGGTTACTGAGCTGATGGGAAGAAGGCAACCAGACATGCAGTCAAGAAGGGTGGCTGAACACTTGTGATAACAGAGCAGGGCTTGGATTAACTCAAGAGTGAGTGTATCTGATGAAATCACATGTCCCCACCAGGTTGAGGAGAGCTGCTGTTAGTCCCTTTTTGCTCAGTTTGGTTTGGACTCATGCTAAATGTAATGGTAAATTGGTGCCATGCTGGACTGAAGTTGTCAGCATCACTTCAGAGATGGCAGTTTATCATCTGTTTAAGAAAAAGGCTACATAAAGCATTGCTTGGGTTTGATTACTCTTCATTTGATACAGGGTTGGTGTACCTTTCATCAAAAAATTCCCAACACTGGGAAATTTTAGGCAGATTTCCTAGTTCTGTGACAATGAGGTAGACACATATGAGTCACTAGGAGGTTACTGTAGTTTTACTCCAATGCAGACGAGAATGCAAAGGTCTCACTGGTAGGTTGCATTTCCACTGGAAGCTTTAAGGACTGCAGTTCCCAGGACATGCCCTGGCTCTGTTGTGCATCTGGACGGAGCTCAAGGTATGGGGCACTCAGCCCAGGTCTGCCGTAAGCTGCCTTGCCACCCAGCTCGTACCACTACAGCTGCAATCATGTAGTGGTCTCAGGCTGGAATTTAATTTTTTTTCAGAAGGGAACTGCAGCAGGGAGTTTTTCTTTAAAAAAAAAAAAAATCTCAACTTTACAATGCGCTTCCCTTTTTCTGAGCCAAACACAATTTAAAGCAGAGTTTGTTAAGTCTCTCAAACTCATGTTTTAAGGCAGAGGCAGTGAAGGCAATTGAGTAGATTGTGCTGCATGGCTTTGTTATTTTACAAGTTGTGTTTTGTAGTTATCTATATAGGAAACAACATATTTCCATATAGTTTCTGGTATTCCATATAGAATAGAATAGAAATTTGATTGCACCGGGTATGTGTTTGTCAGAGATTAACATGAGTTCTGAGTAGTAAATGTACTCTTTCAATACCTTTCCAGTAATAAATGTATACGCTTGTACAATCAGTTGTGTCACCTTGCCCAAAGGCAGTTCCCTAGGAACAACTTCTCTACATTTTTTGTGGTACTTTCCCTACTGTGTTGCATAGTGAGCGGGAATAGAAATCCCACTTTGAAAAACGCTGAGCAGCAGCAGCTACATTTGCTTCTTTGCTACATACTATGGATACTTCTCTGTAACTAACACCACATGTCCTGGATTGAACCCCAACACAATTGCAGCATTCTTAGTTCTAATGGAGAGAATGTGTTAATTCATCTTTTGTTTCTCAGTTTATAATGCTCTTTTCTCCTTTAGCTTTTTGATCAGTTCTCAGGCACTTTGAAGATTTCAATTTCTATTCTTTTACCGCTCTTAAGCTCCATATATAGTGTTTGATTCAAAGCAAAGAAACATGTCCAGCTTCCACACCACAGAACCACCAAAAATAGATTCTCCAGAGTATTTGCAGTCATACCCAGACTTCTACAATGCTGAAGCCAGCCACAGCTTAGCTGGCCATTTAATGTAATTTTCTTCATTTATTTTCTTCATAAATTTTAAAAAGTTTGCTGAAAATTGATTTAAACATTGAGGCTAAGATATGGAAAATGCATTACTTACTTAAGCACAATTCACCCCCCCTATGCAAGCAAACTTGCTTCTTATAGCGTACTCCCTCCCACCCCTGACAAGATCTGATGATCTCAGATATCAGGTATTTGCACTTGATACTTGATCACTGGATAATATAAACCGGATCTGGAATAGGTGTATTTTGAATTAATTAGCTGGAGCATATAACTAGGTGTTTATGTAGTATTTGCCACAAAATTGTCACCTACGGCCCTGATTGTTTGTGTTCTCTTCTTGCATGGTAGTGGTGGGGTCTCACCCTATACATGTCTGTGATGCTGAGTCTATCACCATCAGTATGGCTACCCTCATGACTTGATGACTGGGCTTAGTTTCCAGTGGCTATCCTAGGAACTGACTTTGTTTTTAAGGTCAGACACTGCTGTCAGCAAAAGCTCAAATAAAATGACAAATCTCTATACCAGGATGGGTGGCAGAGGACTGTGCCACAAATCTCAGAGTTTGGGGAAAATGTGAGGTTGAGGAAACTTGTTTTCATGGATATCAGTGTTTACAGTTGTCACGGTTAAGCCCCAGCTGGCAATTAAGCACTACACAGACACTTTCTCACCCTACACCCCCAGTAGCATGGGGGAGAGAATCAGAAAGGTAGAAGTAAGAAAACTAATGGGTTGAGATAAGAAGAGTTTAATAACTGAAATATAACAATGATAATTATAATGATGATAATGATAATGATAATAATAAATAAATTGTAATGAAAAGGAGAACAATGACAGAGAGCAAGAGAGAAACAAAACCCACAGGAAAAAAACAAGTGATGCAACTGCTCACCACCCACTGACCAATGCCCAGCCAGTCCCCAAGCCGTGGTCCCTGCCCCCCAGCCAACTCCCCCCCAGTTTATATACTGACCATGACGTCATATGGTATGGAATAGCCCTTTGGCCAGTTTGGGTCAGCTGTCCTGGCTATGCTCCCTCCCAGGTTCTTGTGCACCTCCTTGCTGGCAGAGATGGGAAGCTGAAAACTCCTTGACTTAGTATAAACACTGCTTAGCAACAACTAAAACATCAGTGTGTTATCACATTATTCCATGCTAAATCCAAAACACAGCACTATACCAGCTACTAGGAAGAAAATTAACTCTATCCATCCCAGCCAAAACCAAGACAGCATCCACCCTGTATTCTGTACCAGCTACGTCATGCCCAGGTCCCATACTTTCCAATGCATTTCAATTAATCACCACCGCTTTTCTTGTCTTTTATTGTATATACATGGTATCATTCCCTTGGTCTATGGGCTATCCATCTAAAATGTCTGTCAGGTTCATTTAGTCCATCTGGGCTGTTCTCAGCATATTCCATTTGGGTTCCATCTGTCGTAACAGTCTTTCAGGGCAGGAGGGATGGTGTGTGGTGTTGGATTGTTGCATGCTGAAGTCAATTCCGGTTCCATCACTGCTGCATTTTGTTTGGTTTCATCAAAGTTCATTCTTCATTAATCTGGGTGCTTCTTACTGTAATACCATTGATATGGCATATAACAACTATAGTAGTACTGATGTACAGTATTACATAGTAATTAGTATCATACAGTTTGAGTCATTGGCTATTCTTACCCAAAATCAAATTCTCTTGAGGTACACATCAGACTTCCCTATCCTTCCACATTACCCACCAAGTGCACCCAGGTCCTTGAGCAAAAGCTATCCCACGAATGGGTTTGCCTTTGCCTGAGGCAGGAGTAGCCCAGGCTGTCTTCCCTAGCATGTTTTTTATGTGCACTATGTGAACTTTATCCCCCCCCTACAATATGTAAAAGTTTTGATTGGGCAGGGCCAGCTCGATTGGCAGATCCCCTAGAGTTTACTAACCAGGTGGCCTTTGCTAAATGTGTATCTCAATGTTTGAACGTCCCACCACCCATTCTCAGCATAGTCTTTAACAGTCCATTGTATCGTTCAATTTTCCCAGAGGCTGGTGCATGACAAGGGATGTGATATAGCCACTCAATGCCATGCTCTTTTGCCCAGGTGTCTATGAGGTTGTTTTGGAAATGAGTCCCATTGTTTGACTCAGTTCTTTCTGGGGTGCCATGTCACCATTGCTTTTCAAGACCCAGGATAGTGTTCCCAGGAGGTGGCATGGGACATGGGATATGTTTCCAGCCATCTGGTGGCTGCCTCCACCTTTGTAACCACATAGCGCTTGCCCTGGTGGGTTTGTGGGAGTATGATATAATCAATCTGTCAGGCCTCCCCATATGTATATTTCAGCCATTGTCCTCCATACCATAGAGGCTTTAACGGTTTGGCTTGTTTGATTGCAGCACATGTTTCACATTCATGGATAACCTGTGCAATAGCGTCCATCGTCAAGTCCACCCCTCGATCATGAGCCCATCTATATGTTGCATCTCTTCCTTGATGGCCTGAGGTGTCATGGGCCCACCAAGCTATAAATAATTCACCCTTATGTTGCCAGTCCAGATCTACCTGAGGCACTTCAGTCTTAGCAGCCTGATACACCTGCTGGTTGTTTTGATGTTCTTCAGTGGCCCAACTCGGGTACGTGAGCATCTACGTGACGTACTTTTACAACCAGGTTCTCTACCAAGGCAGCAATATCTTGCCACAGTGCTGCAGCCCAGATGGGTTTGCCTCTGCGCTGCCAGTTGCTCTGCTTCCATTGCTGCAACCACCCACACAGGGCATTTGCCACCATCCATGAGTCAGTATAGCGATAGAGCACTGGCCATTTTTCTCGTTCAGCAATGTCTAAAGCCAGCTGGATGGCCTTCACGTCTGCAAACTGACTCAATTCACCTTCTCCTTCAGCAGTTTCTACCACTTGTTGTATAGGACTCCATACAGCAGCCTTCCACCTCCGATGCTTTCCCACAAGACGACAGGATCCATCAGTGAACAGGACATATTGCTTCTCATTTTCTGGTAGTTCATTATACAGTGGGGCCTCTTCAGCACGCGTCACCTCCTCCTCTGGTGATGTTCCGAAATCTTTGACTTCTGGCCAGTCCATGATCACTTCCAAGATTCCTGGGCAATTGGGGTTTCCTATCCAAGCCCGTTGTGTGATCAGTGTGACCCACTTACTCCATGTAGCATCAGTTTCATGATTTGTAGAGGGGACCCTCCCTTTGAACATCCAACCCAGCACCAGCAGCCAGGGTGCCAGGAGGAGCTGTGCTTCAGTACCAACCACTTCCAAAGCAGCTCGGACCCCTTCATATGCTGCCAATGTCTCTTTTTTAGTTGGAGTATAGCGGGCCTCGGATCCTCTATATCCCCAACTCCAAAACCCTAGGGGCTGACCTCGAGTCTTCCCTGGTGCTTTCTGCCATAGGCTCCAGGTAGGGCCATTCTCCTGGGATGCGGTGTAGAGCACATTTTTTACATCTTGCCCTGCCCGGACTGGCCCAAGGGCTACTGCATGAACTATCTCCCGTTTAATTTGTTCAAAGGCTTGTCGTTGCTCAGGGCCCCATTTGAAAATCATTCTTCTTCTGGGTCACTTGATAGAGAGGGCTTACAATTGGACTGTAATTTGGAATATGCATTCTGCAAAAACCCACAATGCCTAAGAAAGCTTGTATTTCCTTTTTGCTAGTTGGTGGAGACGTGGCTGTTATTTTGTTAATCACATCCAGTGGGACCTGACGACGTCCATCTTGCCATTTTATTCCTAAAAGCTGGATCTCCTGTGCAGGTCCCTTGACCTTACTTTGTTTTATGGCAAAACCGGCTTTCAGGAGGATTTGGACTATTTTCTTCCCTTTCTCAAAAACTTCTTCTGCTGTGTTGCCCCATACAGTGATGTCATCAGTGTATTGCAGGTGTTCCAGAGCCCCACCCTGTTCCAGTGCCATCTGGATCAGTCCATGGCAAATGGTAGGGCTGCGTTTCCACCCCTGGAGCAGTCAATTCCTGGTGTACTGGACACCCCTCGAAGTGAAAGCAAACTGTGGCTTGCACTCTGCTGCCAAAGGGATTGAGAAAAGTGCATTAGCGATATCAACTGTAGCATACCATTTGGCTGCCTTTGACTCCAGTTTGTATTGAAGTTCCAGCATGTCCGGCACGGCAGCACTCAGCGGCGGCGTGACTTCATTCAGGCCACGATAGTCTACTGTTAGTCTTCACTCTCCATTGGACTTTCGCACTGGCCATATGGGACTGTTAAAGGGTGAGTGAGTCTTGCTTATCACTCCTTGGTTCTCCAGTTAATGAATCAGCTTATGGATGGGAATCAGGGAGTCTCAGTTGATGCGACAGTGCCGCAGGTGCACCGTTGTGGTAGTGATCAGCGCCTGTTGTTCTTCAACCCTCAGCAACCCCACAACAGAAGGGTCCTCTGAGAGACCAGGCAAGGTAGACAGCTGTTTAATTTCCTCCATCTCCAAGGCAGCTATATCAAAAGCCCACTGGTACGCTTTTGGGTCCTTGAAATACCCTTTCCTGAGGTAGTTTGTGCCAAGGATGCACGGAGCCTCTGGGCCAGTCACAATGGGGTGCTTTTGCCACTCATTCCCAGTTAGGCTCACTCCGGCCTCCAATACAGTTAGCTGTTGGGATCCGCTGTCACTCCAGAAATGCAGATGGGTTCTGCCTCTGTATAGCTTGATGGCATGAGGGTACGCTGTGTCTCTGTCTGTGGGGTACACTGTACACCAGTGTCTGCTAGAGCCTTATACTCCTGTGGGTCTGATGTGCCAGCCCATCGAATCCACACAGTCCAGTAAACCTTCTTGTCCCTTTCCTCCAGCTGGCTGGAGGAAGGGCCCCTCTAGTCCTGGTCATAGGAGTCGTTACTCACTTCTTGGAAATGTGAGTCAAAAGTCCCTTTATTAAGATCAAGATCAGAAGTAAAATCAGCCCTTCTAATCTGTCTGGGGAACTGGAACCGGGAGCAGCAATTTTCCTGGAAGAACACCCTTTTGTGATTGTTTTTCCTTGCAACTCACATACCTGTGCCTCTAAGGTCGAGATAGATTTTCCATCCCACCTCCTCATGTCCTCTCCATGGTCATGCAGGTAAAACCACAGGGTGACCTGTCTTGTGTACCCTCTATATCCTCTCTCTCGAGCACAGGGACACTTACTCCTAATGGCTGAGATACTGGTTCATACAGGTGGGGAGTAGGACATATCCTCTTTGAATTGCTGGAACCCCCAGGACAGTTTCTTGGCTAGCACGTCTGGCAGTTTCTCCACAGCTGAGACACATGCCTGTAGGGAGGAAGAGAGACTTTCTTCGTACTGTCGGAGTTGGCCAGCCAATTCATCCACCGTTGGCTCCTCTCCATCTTTCCAGGTCATTACTGCCAATGAGTTTGCATGTGACAACGGTGTGGTCTGTACAAACTTCCGCCACATGGGTTGCACCTGACTTCATCTGGATCTTTGGATAACTGCTCGTTGTTCAGGTCATCATAAGTCACCTCCAGCATGGCTAATTCCCTCAGGTAGTGGATGCCTCTCTCCATGGTGGTCCACTTGCCTCGGTGACATATAACATCTTCCTTGAAGAGATACCTTTCCTTCATGCCTGACAGGAGCCGCCTCAAGAGGCTGAGGACTTGTGTCCCTTTTCCAATTGCTTTGTCAACACCCCTTTCCCTAGAAAGGGATCCCAGCTGTTTGGATTCCCTACCCTCTAATTCCAGGCTACTGGCCCTGTTATTGCAGCATCGGAGCAGCCAGGTGACAAAGTGCTCACCTAGACAATGACTGAAATCTTTTTGCATATCTTGCAGCTCACTCAGGGATAGGGATCAGGTGGTTACCATATCATTTATGGGTTCTGCCTCTTCCTCCTCCTATTCTCCTGATAGCCCTGGTTCATCTTCATCCCTTACTAAATGAGCTGATTTTCTTGAGTATTTCTTCTTGTGTCTAGGGGCGACTGATACCAGCACGGGTTGGTTCTCTGGTTCAGCTGCAGTACCTGTTGGGGGGGTTGCAGTATCCGCAGTGCCTGCTGCTGAGGTTGGAGTAGCCTCAGTGCCTGTCACCAGGGTTGGAATAGCCGCAGTGCCTGTCATTTTGTCATCAGATCCAGAGACCTTCTGAATTGTGTTGGGTTCTGAATAGTGTTGAACAGGGCTCAGTAGGCATGGGCCAGGCCCCAGCATGTTGCAGTGATTTGTTTCTCTTTGGAGTTGCCAGACATACAAAAGACAAGATACTTTTTCCAAATACTTTACTAGTTTTTCAGGATTCTGCACTTGTTCAGGGGTGAAGTTCCAAAACACTGGAGGTGCCCACTTTCCTAGGTATTTGCCCATGCTATCCCACACACCCTGCCACTCATAACTATCCAGCCTTGGGGCAGATCCCTGGATTATATTCTTAATTGCTTATTAACTTTAGACAAAACCAAAACAATATTCCCAAGAAATGCCAATAGAAGTATCTTAACTACTCAAGGATGTTCAAGATACTGAATAGTTATGGTAATAATGAAGGACGAAACATCACAGAAGAAGGCAGTGAAGGTGCCATTCTGTACTTCCTCCATAAAAAAACCTCTCAGAGGAAGAGGTTTAATTGCTAATTGTCTCCATGAGGTGGTACCCGAAGTACCGTAATGACTTCAGTACAAAACTCAGATACCAGATTAAGCTCAAGGCCAGTGTTTTAATAACAAATCTCCCAGGCAAAGCACCACTAATCACCGCAGAGCACAGCAAACTGCAAAAAACAACACCAATCTTCAACATGTACAGCAAAAAAAAAGCATGGTGTGGATCAGATAAACTAATACTGAGAACAGATGAATAAATAGTGTGACTGGCAACTGTTAGCAGACATAAATTCCTTAATAAGCTCTGGTTAATCTGTTATTATCTCAAACCCTTTGTGCCCAACATTGGGCGCCAAAAAGTATTGTCATGGTTTAACCCCAGCTGGCGACTAAGCACCACACAGCCGCTTGCTCACCCTACCCACCCAGTGGGATGGGGGAGAGAATCTGAAGAGCAAAAGTAAGAAAACTCATGGGTTGAAATAAGAACAGTTGAATAATTGAAATATAATTAATAATAGTAATAATAATAATAATATTTATTTTTTAATTAAAAGGAATTACAGTAATTAAAAGGAATTACAGTAATTAAAAGGAAAACAGTGAGACAGAGAGAGAAACAAAACCCAGGAAAAAACCAAACAAGTAATGCAGCTCACCACCCACTGACCAATGCCCAGGCAGTCCCTGAGCAGCGGTGCCTGCCCCCCAGCCAACTCCCCCCCAGTTTATATACTGACCATGACGTCATATGGTATGGAATAGCCCTTTGGCCAGTTTGGGTCAGCTGTCCTGGCTATGCTCCCTCCCAGGTTCTTGTGCACCTCCTTGCTGGCAGAGATGGGAAGCTGAAAACTCCTTGACTTAGTATAAACACTGCTTAGCAACAACTAAAACATCAGTGTGTTATCACATTATTCTCATGCTAAATCCAAAACACAGCACTATACCAGCTACTAGGAAGAAAATTAACTCTAACCCAGCCGAAACCAGGACAACACCCTACCTTGGTAGGGAAGTTAGCCAACAGGAGTTTTCTGCTAGGCAAAGAAATGACAGGGTTATTTGAAAACAGCCAACCACAGACATGCATTGTGCTTTTTCTAGTTATTTTGGTGTAAGTCAGCATCTTACTATGATTCAGGGGGCAATATGTGCAATTCAGAAGGCATTTTTGTCATGCTGATTGCAGATAGTGCACCCACAGAAGTCACAACAAGCTTTATTGACATGGGTTTCCTTATCCATGTCAGAACAATCAATTGGATGTATATGATGTATACTTTTGTTCTCTTCTCTGGCTTCTTTTGTTCTCTTCCCGTTTCTGTAAACACTGGAAAAAGTAATTCTCCATTGCATTTTAGACTGAGTCACTGTATCACAGTGAATGCTTTACCACCATCTCTGTATGTTGCATTGTCACTACTTACAACACCTAGGTAGAGAGCTTTTCCTAGTCAAAACAACACCAAGACAGAATGTCCCTGATGCTAAGTCCCTCACCACCACTGTTTTAATACTTGCTAATGGATGAGTCTTTCAAGTTTACCTGTTGCACTTTAAACACAGATAATTTCATTTACTTTATTTTCAACATTATCCCACAAAGAATGGCAGAGGATCAACCAAGGATTTGGTATGCTGGGGCACAGAAGCAAAAGCACCATTTGGAGGCTAGGGGAAGAGAAGGGTAAATCTTCATTCAGCCTTGCTCCCTGAAGAAATTATTCATGGATTTGTGTGCCAAATGCTTCTGAAAAATAAATTGACAAAAAAAAAGTTGACTCTACATCTAAATAGTGAAGTTTGAGCCTAAGAGATATAATGATCTAGATTGCAGAGTAAAACATTGTGTAATTTAAATGACTAATCTCAAAGAAAGAAGTTTAGTTTGAATATCAGATTAATGCAACTACTCTACAATCTGCACTGTAATGGCAAATATTCACTTAATTCATACTGATAATGAAATATTAGGGAATAGTATTTTTACTAAAGAATGTATATATTAAGAAAAGTAACTGCATAAATTCTTCATTAGAAGTAACCTGCCCAGCTCTTTTTTAAATTCCATTTTAAAAAGAGGATAACTGGGGGAAGTGATCTTGAAGTTGATTGTAGTAATAGTAACAGCAACAACTAGTTTCTCCCTTTTTAAAATCTTTTCTGTTTATGATTAAGGTAGCTTAAGTTTAGTGTATAGCATCTATTTTCTTTTCTTTACAGTTGAAATCACATAACTGAATCTCCATGGACTTGATGTTTATATAGCCTTTTACAGTTTTAAAATCTATATAACATACATGTTGCTTGTTTTTAGGCATACTATTTTAGCAAAGATTATACAAAGGCTATGCTGAATGGGGACGAAGATCCTAGGAAAGTGATAAAGCTATTAAAGATAATTCTAAATGTCAAACAGTAGGATTTAACTAGGTGACAAATAAGACATTAAACAGGCCACAGTCTTTGCAGAGATCTTGATATTACTTTGTAATGGAAGGAGGATTGCACGCATGAATTGAGTTCAAAGGCTTCTAATGGAAGCAGGGTGGGGGAGACTCCTTAGTCAATAAAAGTCTGTGTGGTATCTGGTTTAACCCTTGAAAGGCAAAAGATCTGCATGAACTAAATAAAATAAAGTAATTTTTAAAACCCCACCAAAACAGCAACAACTAAAATGTAAAAAAAACCCCAGATGATACACTTATGAAACTGGCCATTTGGCTCCTTTTCTAAGATAGCTTATCCAGCCCCATTGCCTACAATATTATATCAGTATCTTTCCACAATGCAATGCTTTTAATAAGCTAAGTACAAACATGCAAACCCCCAAACCCACAACTTGAAACAATAATCTTTAAAGAGGAGCCTGCATGCCATTTGGATCAGAACAAACAAGGAAAAACAAATTTCTGGAACAATAATATACCAAAAACTTACTGCAATTGAGTGTGAAGTTCAATTTAATTTAGTGTACAGTTTCTGTATTGAATTTGTAACCACCGGCACTTTAACTACTATGAAACCAGCTCCACTGGGCTCAAAATTAGATAGTTATTAAAAAGCCAGAATGACTTTCACTATATTTTTCATCCAGAAAAACCACAACTATAAAATCTCATGTCTCAGGAGCTTTTAGTGTTGGGCTTTTAGTACTGATGCTTCAAGGATGAAAAGGAGTTATCATTTTTCATCCCCTATTTCTAGATTGACAAGGATATAAGTACAACTCTGAGTAGCTCAAGGGCAAATACTGCTTACTATGAACCACAAATCAGCTCATTCTGCTACTGAGTTCTGTATGTGAAGGCATGGCATACAGAGGAGATATTCGAATTACAACTAATAAAATTATTATCTTATTGAAATGAAAGAAAATTACATAAAAAGGTAAAAAAAAAAAAAAAGGCGCATTTTAACTTCTTTGAGAGAACAACAATTTCCAAGTTGTTTTCATCTGGAGTTAGAACTTTAAAAAATGGGAAAAAGCTAGAATTAAACAGTTTAATTTGTTTTCTTTTGCAAGCATCCCAAATGACATTAATTAGCAGTTGGAATATGGGTGAGGAAGGAAAGACATCCAAGTAAACTAATAGTCCACTGGGCTTTGCAAATTTATCACATAGATGTGCAGAATCACAGAGTGGTTGAGGCTGGAAGGGACCTGTGGATATGAGCTAGTCCAACCCCTCTGCTCAAAGTAGGGGCAGCTGGAGCAGGTTTCTCAGGGCTGTGTCCAGACAGGCTTTGGATATCTCCAAGGGTGGAGATATTACTAAATATCTTTTATTATCTGTTTTTTTAATATTTACTATTTTTTATAATTTATTTTAATATCTATTTTATTAAATAACTTTAATAGATGTATGTTTATATAACGGACCTTCCCTTGAGGTATACAAGCAGTAGGTACTTACTCTTTCATTTATCTCACCTGATTCAAGAGCCTGTTATGCTGACATTATAAATCCTTTTTCACCTACATCCTTTTATGCACAGCAAGCTGCATCACAGGGACTCCTGTTATTGAATACCTAGTTTCCACCCGAGTAGGCAGCTGCCACTCTTTGGCATCCATAATAGCTTTGTTAATCTTCACTTAAGAAAACTCAGGTCTTTATGAATATGGTATAAAACACTTCTAATTTTGACTATGGAGTCACTTGCTAACTCCAGACAGAGTTCTGAATGCAACACCTAGGGATGGCAAGAATCATGCATACCTTTGAGGGTAGGAAAGTGTTTCCTATTAATGGCAACAAGCTTCCAAAATAAACAGTTATTCCAAAGAAATCCTACTACATTGCAAGCATACTGAAAGCTTATGCAGGCTTGCCTTGCCATGGAGTGCAGTGGGCAAAGTATTATAGCTAAATTATCTGTAGGCATTAGCTAAAGTTCCACTTGGCAGCTTCGAGGATGAAATAATCGAATGAGACAGTAAAGTGTTGGAGGGAGCTCCCAGTGTCTCTTGTGAGACCTTTGCTAAAAGGTTACAGAGCAACCTCCTCCTGCAGATGCACTTAGATAATCTGTGCCAGAGATAATGTAGCCACGGGACACTGACTAATACTTCAGAGAAAATTTTCTCCTTTTGGAAAAGTAAAGACTATAGCAGGTGTGAAATATTTTCTCATAGTATCCACAGTGAGTATACCACAGGAAACCCAAGAAGACCTTTAACTGTTCCCCTTCATCCTGACCACCTCCTCCTTGCTTGGAGTCAGAAGATTTGTGACTTATGTACCTCTCTTGTCTCCTGGGCTGCAAGGGCAAAATGGAAATGTCACATCCTTTCAAATGAAGTACATACCACCCACGCAAGGAATTGCTCTTCTGACTCATATGGAGAAGAAAACAAGACTATGATCTTTACTCCCATCTGTTTCTCCTGCATGTTTTGTGAAGGCTGGTGTACTGTTGTCAGTAATCTTTCACTCCAAGAAGTGGAAGGATGATGATTTCTCCCACCTTCTCCCCTGAGTACTTTCAGGTTAAAACCTGAACTCATGCTATTACATTTAGGCTAGAATAGGAAAAGAAAAACAAAAATCCAGAAAGACGAGATTTCTCCCACAAAAAAAAGAAGTGGCAGTATGAGTTCAACATGTTAACTTTTTGCAGAAAAAGGCAATTTTAGAAAAAATGCTTAATCTTCTTTCTTAATTTTAGATGTGAATACCTTGTAGTAGTAAAAATAATATTTTTCTTGACACTTTAAAAACAATTATTCAGTGGTGATTAGTTGGTAGTTGTTTTCTTTCTATATTTCCCTTTTTTTTGTTGCTGAAGCTAGTTTATTTCATAATAACTTTCAAAAAAGTACAGGGAAAAAGGAAAGTTTGGAAAAATCTACAACTTCAAATTAATAAAGTATGGTAAATTTTAGACTATCCTACTATCATACGTATTGGTTCCAGAGGTAATGGAATTCTCTTCTAAGGAACAGAAATAGTTTTTAAAAATGTGGATTCAATTGCTTGTGGAAAAATTAGTACATATTTGCACCACAAACTGTTTGCACCTCAACTGCTAATTGCACCCAGTTGTAGCTGGATGCATAAAAGTTTTCATAATTGGCTGCCAATTCATGGGGGATGCAGGTGATTCTGAATATCCGAATCGAAGTCCTTTGCAATTCTTGGTCTTAATTATCTGGGTGATCAAAATTGCACCAGCAATTTCCAGAAGAAAGCTTTACTAGTAATGGTTCTGAATTGAGGGCCCTCTAACCTCCCTGCGAATACTTGTAAGATACACGTGTACTATAAAATGGTCAGAGTAAACTTAGGTTAGTAATCTTTCCCATCCCTCACTCAAACAGCCACTCAATAATATATTCATTTAGCAAATAAGTAATCAGATTATTTTTAAGTATTAAGTACAGTAAATATATAATTCCTAATTTGCAGTTATGGAATTCTCATCCTGTTCTTTACACAAGTATGGATGTACAAGGAAAATATCTGGTCATCCACACTGGATCTGATTCTTAGCTGAAAGAAGCTGTAACTGTCATCATTCCCTAGTCTGTGCTGAAGATTACGAACCAGGAACAGAGTCTCTGCACCCTACATAAAAAAGCTGTACCACATACCTTTAAACCTCATTATTTTCCATGGGATTTTGCACATCTCTTTGCAAAAGAAGGAACTATCATGAGACAAGTGATAGAAGATGACTGCATGGGTAACAGGTGATGACAAAGGTGAAGTCACCACAGTTACATAGTCATTCTGAGTTGTTCTTTTAATTTACCAAAACTTCAATTTTTTTTTTTTAAAGCTCTTAATATTGAAGACAGTGAATGTTTTAGTATTGACCTCATTGGAAGAAATTTGTAAGACTTCTTGAAAGAAGGGATGAGAAGAGCTTGAAAAGAAAGTCAAGCTATGCCAGATGGCACAAAGAAGAGGATCTAGGCAGACCTCAACTATAAATGTCCATGTTAAAAAGAAAAGAAAAAATGTCGCATCATTTCATGCTGAGAAATCAGATAATAATAAGAAAAGAATGATTGTCCCCATTCTCAGCACTCCAAGATGACATTAGAGTCAGAGAAAAATGTCAGATTACAGATCATACTTCTTGGATTCTTTTCAGTCTTATTTTAATTACTTGGAAACACTGAAACATCTAGTCCCAAGCAAGTTCTTTTTCTTTTATGTGTGGGTTTTATCTGAGGACTGCAAAATTAAACCCTGCTGACTGCTCTTAGATTTCTGTACTTTTATTCTAACTCTGGACCTGACTTTCTCATAGTGTATAGGAAGTGTTAGAATACCAGTTTGTTGTTGTTGTTGCTATTATTATTATTATTATTCCTCAGTATTTATTAAGCAGCGTCATGTTTCTTATTTGCTGCTTTATTTAATACTTATTAGAGTTTAGATTTGCTGTCTCAAACACATTTTAATGATAATTTGAGTGGTGTTATTAATTTCAATAGTTATTGTCATAATTGTAAGGTGGTAATTTTCTTTAACCTAGCAATAGATATAGTCATGGATGAAAAGATAATTCTTCATTTTGGCAAAACAACACTGCTTCTAAAGTTTTGGGACAGGTGAAGGCTACAACAAGCAGACTGTGTAAGAATGAAACAGCGTATCTGAGAAAGCAAAAAGTGTCTAAAACCCGTAATATCTTCAGAGGTGAAAGTTCATCTTAGCAAAAATTTGTATAAGGTAGATTTTTTTTTGCATAAACTTGACCTAGTTGTTTTGCATCATGCCAAAAAGAAAAAGAATCAAAATAGAACCCCAGAGGCAAACCCCCATTGAATTAGACCAGAACATTTCAAATATTCACAGGATAGACTGTACTATAATAAAGAAGTTTCACAGGACTCAGAATGCATAATGATACCCTACTACTATTAATCTTTTTCAACATTTATTAAATTCCCCCTACCTTCACTAAACTGTGTCAGGCAGCCCCTACTTATTTCAGGGTAGGTGCCTAGTAGTGAAATGCATGCATACAATAGCCCAAAGCCACTGAAATCTGGAGAAAAGGGGTTAAGAAAAAAAATCATTTTCATGGTGGAAAATCTTCAAATTATGCAGATGTATTACTGATGTTTAATACATGGGTAACTGGCTTACATAGAAATGTCCAGTTTATCTATCTCTGAAACTGGACAGAAAAATCTCCTCCACCTCCATCTCTATAATTTTGCTAAGGAGTAGGAGTTTGCCAAACCTGAATTTTTAGTTATCCCAGTCACATGCCAATGTGAAACCAATGAAACCTGGGTTCCAACTGTCTGTCTGGCAAATCTAGGGCTATTCATGTACTGTCATTACTGAGAAAGATTTTTCTCTGATTATGATTAAAAACTGTGGACTAAACACATTTATACTTGTAGCCCAGATTTCCATTATACCTGTTATGAAGCGTTTAGGAAATCAACCATAAGTATAAATCCAATTACAAGGAACACACAGGGAGCTAAAAGTCTGCTGACTTTTGACTAAAGAATCAGGCCCTCAGAAGTCCACTGGGTTTACATCTGTAGCTAAACAAATCCTGAAACAAACATGTCTGTGGTACAAAGTAGAAAAGATTGGGAGAAAAGATGGTAGAAAGAACGAACAAAAATATAAAAGCTAAATAATGAGATACATTCAAATATACAGATTTTTTTCCTCTCAAGTTCACAAAATTGAAATATGGTTCAAATATTCATTTGAAAATCAAATTTGTCTTGAACTTCTATACAAATGACCCAAATTGCTTTTGCATAGGAAAACACCTATTACTTACAGTAATTAACGTTTGTGCTGTTGGCCTGGTGTTTTGCGTACCAGTTTTAATAAAAAATCCATTTTCCATGGATATTAGCTCTGAAAACTATGATTTACCATGGAAATATTGACACAACGCAAAACACAATAGGACCAGTTCTGCTTTTAGACATAAATGATTCATGCAATGAGTCACTGTTCTACATAGGGGACTTGATTTTCTGGCTCCATCACTGATCAGTTTATATCTTAAAACATTATACTTGAATGTTTGCCATAACATTAACTTGCATAACTAGAATTATTAATAAAGACTACCAAATTATCTACAGAGCTACATAATTTGTTCTCCTGTGTCACAGATGTAGATAGCAATGCCATGCTTCATCAAAAGCCATTCTTGTACTTCTGAAGATTAGGTCAGTATGCCATATGGTTAACCTCAAGTTACCTCAAGGAAAACACTACTTTATAGTCAATGTATCTAAAAAGCTGTAATTATTTGGCCTTAATTCTTTGGGATTATTTCATTTGCACTCTCTTGTGCTTATTTGTTATTTCTAATGGTTTATTGAGAGCTAGTTGTTTGCCTGATGCTGTGCAGACACAAAGAAATAGACTGAATAATGCACATCTTTATTTCTAATGTTTCTTTTTTGTGCAATAGAATATTGTCATTTTGAGGTTTCACATAGACACTTGTAACTCAAACCGAACTGGGAATTTATATAGAATTTTCCAGGGTGACTGCATGCAGGCAGATACACAAAAGGTGTTTATTGCTAGTAGACAAATAGCTTGTAGTTTCATGAGCTGAAAAACATATAGCCAAAATACAAAGTATTTAAATTCCATAATCCCATGTTGTCCTGCTGTTACAAAGTAAGACAGCTTGTAACAAGACCCCACTTCCAAGTTAGAGGCATCTGAAAATTTAGATTTGCATTTTGAGGCTACAGACCATTTCTAGCCAGAGTTAGCCAAATCCTTCCTGATTTTAAGACAAAAGTCAACAGAATTAAATGAAGGAGGGATCTGGCCAAATAATTAGTGATGTAAAATGATTTCTAGTATCTTATTAAAACATTTTGGACAAATTCAATGCTAACCAGCTAGTACTTTATATGGTCACCTATTTGCTTGCTGATGTAGTACTATCTTTGCTTCAGGGCTTTTTAGGTGCAACAGCAAGAAGTTAGCATTTCTTCAAGCTAATAACTGGACATCTTGCTAGATAAGGAAAACCACGGTGCAAACACATGATGGAAATACAGCCATGCCTCTCTAACTAGTATGAAGCATGGCAGTCATAGCTGTTCAGTTGTTCCTGCTCAGCATACAACAGCAGGAAAAAGCTGATGAGGAGAAATGTTGCCACGTGGTGGATTATCTGTTCCTTGAAATCCTGAAATAAATGAATTATACTTTTCTTAGCATTTAGACCTTTCCTTAAGAAAAAAAAAAGCAACAGACATAGCCAAATGCGTCAGGCAGATGTGGCTGGAGAACCTACCTGAGGTGCCAGCTGGATTTGTACTAGCATTCTTGGAGAGACTGAAGACACGAATGGCTGCTTTGAATTTAATATATATTATTTCCTGCCTGCTGGCATTACTTACAGGACATTTGCTGTCCACTCTGCTGTGCCCTCTGAATGCTTTTTCATTTTTTCTTCCCTTCAATTTTTTCTTCATTTTTAATATGGACTTTTCATGAAATGAAACAAAAATATTAAATTGTTGCCTTAAACATTTGGCTCCAATCACTTAGTTCTTAAACAAAGACAGACAGGAGTTCACGGTAAAGAGTAAAGGCAAATGGTTAACACATTTTAAGATAGATTTTTGGCAATGAAAGAAATTTGTGAAATAGTTTCTGATTTTTTTTCTGAAACAAAGCTGCTTACTAGAACTACTAGAATGTTTCTGTGACACCATTGCCCTTGTGAAGCTTATTTGCAGCTCACAATGTAATTAAGTAATACGAGCCCTGCTGGTGACAAACAACATAGTTTATCCAAAAATCTTATTTATACAAACCAAATCAGTAAGCTTTACAGTAAAATTGGTGGGCTTGACCCTAATCTTAGTGGTCAAATACTCCGCTCCACCATCTAGGAGTGAATTAACAAATGAGTGTCCTGTTGTCAAAATTCACTGGAAATAACAAGAGCACAGAATTTGAGGTTCTTTATATGGACTATATATGGACTTTATATGGACTATATGGACACCAGATTATGAAGGTTCCAGGATTAGTGCATTCATATGCAAGTATGCATATGTATCTACACGCACACACATGCTCACATATGTTTTGGATGTATCTGTTCCTGTAGCTTTTAGATATTGCCTAGCAGATGTATTGTGCACATAGTTTCGAGAACTGTTATTTGGATGCTAGCAAGTGAGCGTTGAACTCTGTGTTTTGTTTCATCATTTAAGTAGTTTTGTGACAAGAGAAAAATAAAGCTGTAGAGGTTTTGTTCTTGATTTTTTTTAAATGTTTATTTTATAGAATGGTTGATTGCCAGTGCCCTGCAGTCCTACACAGCCATATCCTTACTCCTGCATGAGCCTGCCCGCAACCCCTCAGGCCCCTATCTATCTTTTCATGGCCTGACAGCCCAGCAAGAAACAGCACTCACTGTGGCTTGGTAAAAATCACAGCCATGCCGACTGACCGGCAGCTCTCCATGAGTTGACTGCCCGGCTGGTTGCCGTTTCTTGGCTGCTGCGTGAGCCTAAACAGAACAACTCAACTTTGATGGATCAAACAAACAGCTCTGGAGCCTGAATGAGGCCCCTGGGCAATATTTAGTGCAGGCTGGTTGAAAGAGCTTAATATCTTTGAAAACTCGATGTCTTTGTCAAATTTTGTTGAAACTGTCCAAGGGACTCCAGGGTACTAGCGAGAGAGAAACAGACACACAGACAGCATGACTGCCTAAGCCTTGTTTCCTCAGGAAACCAGGCTAAAAATGTGCCTAGAGATATTTTTAACATCCCAAACTGTTAAGCGGTCCTCAAGATGAGGAAAAGAAACACCTACACTACGTATTGTTTGGAAGAAGATTTCAATGCGCAAAATGAGAAGAAAAGCAAAAATCCTTTCAATGCTATCTAAACCAATGATTTTGGATTGAAAAGGAAAGCCAGTGCTTTCCAAAACTTATATTTGAAAGAAATCAGCACCAAAAACTACAACAATTATAAATGGCTATTAATTATAAATTCTTATAAACCAGTTCATGGCAATAGCATGTCTCTTGTTGAAGAGAGGTATTTCTTAATAGACCCGCTCAGAATGTTGTCCCATATAAGTTCTCTGTCACATGTTGTGTTTTCATTCTCTTCCAGAAATATTTACAGATGCCTCCCATTTCTACAAAAGTATCTCTACAGTACTCACTCTATAATTTTTCTGATATTTTGTGGGTTTTGCTCATGACTTCCAGACCGCATGCTATGTTTTTAATTGAAGAGCAGGCTAATGTATCTTGAATATGAAACAAAAATTAGCAAGCAGGAAGGAAAGAATATTCTTTTTTGTATGAGAGTGACTATCTAGACATACTGTCTCAAGAAGCATTAATGCAAATATGCACCTGTTATCAAAGTATGACTGAAAACTATCAAAAGATGGGGAGGGGGTAGAGCTTAAGCATCTACTGAAGATAGTGCCTTGTATCTTCATAACTTTAAAAATGTGAACAGTCCCATTGACATTAATGAAATAATCTACAAATTTAAAGTTACAGACCTGCTAAAGGAACAGAATTGAGGCCTGTTTGATCATCCTTACCTGGGAAACCATTCCTACCATGAATTAGTAACTAGATCACTCCTTCTGGAACTGAATTATAAGGTGTAGAAATAAGTCAATCTGCTTTACCACTGGAAAAGAATTTATTCTCTTCCATTATATTTCTGCATTTCAGTAGGCACAAATGACTTTTCTTTCTAACAAGATGATCTTTCAGAATAAGGTCCAAGCAGCACTACAACAACGCATTGCAAGAGAGGAGTAAATTAGCAGGTCCTACCTTTTCCACAAGGTTTCAATTTCAGTAGGGGCCAGCCTTGAGTGAGTCCTGTACCAGGATCTCGCAAACTTGTAAGAACCCCAAAGGCAAAAAGATGGGTCTGTGTGCTAATATAGAGATAGTGTGAACTCTCTCCTGTGCCTGCCTGCTCTGCTTTGCCATTAGGATGCTCCCTGGTGCTGTTTTGGCTGAGGACAGCTTGTCCTTTCCCAAGCATAATTTGGGGGATAGCAAACTCCAGGAACTATTCTGATTAGGAAGACTCCAGTGTGACTGTCCTCTTTTAGGAGATCTAGCTGTGGACAGGAAAAAGAAAGTTTAGATATGTGGACTCTATCCAGGCTTTGCTACTTGGCTGTGGAGCCAGAATATGGGCCCTGGTTTATTTTATTTAGCAATACAGACAAAGCCTCAGTGTCTACACTTGGGCACTTCATAGTGCATGATAGTGCTCAAGCCTGCTGTGGACAAGCTGGCATAGCAAAAAGCAGTTTTTCTTCAAAGAGAGACAATTTCATATATAAAGGCAATAAGGACATGTAGAAATATAATCACATAGCTCAGAAAAATTTGAAGGAGCAGATAAGAGCTTGCAGTACAACCCAGCAATTCCCCTGGCCCCCGTAAATGTCCTGCCCTGGTCTGCAGGCTCCATGGATAGACCACAACACCAAGTGTGCTGCAGGCACTGAATCTGTAGATTCAGCCTGCAGGGTAAAAACTGGCCACCTTATTTTGGAGCTAGTAGCTGTGCCTTTGGCTATTTCACAGCTCTGCTTGAGCAAAGCAGACAGGAGTTCACTCAAATTTGCAGTGAAAACTGTATTATATTGTATTACGAGGAAAGGTGGTAGAACTCTTTGGAAATTGTGTCCCATCCCAAGTAGCCTTGTAAAGAAATTCATGGAAATTTTTATTTCCTTTATTATGTTACAGTATTTACATTTGATGAGAAGATTCACTTTCATGAGTCATTTCATTTTACTTTGAAATGCATTTACTTTGGTATAGATTCTTTGATATGAATTCTCATGTATATGCAGGAGAATGTATAAGCAAAGAGATGAAAATACTTTCAATTATTTAGTTAGCTGGTCTGTTAGGATATAGAATCATGGATTTATCTGAGACTCCACTGTGCCTTTTGTGGGTACAAATGAGGAACATTTAAGTTCTCTCCTGTGTATTTTTTATCTGTTACTTTATATTAGATCTCCATAGTCTAATTCCCATGTGATTTTAACATACATATTGCCTCTAGGTTACTAGGAGACTAGAACCATAATGCACCATTTCAGCAGTTCTTTTACATTCATTCTATATACCAAAACAAAACACTTTGAATTTTTTTTTCTTTTTTTCCACAAGTGTGCCAATTTTCACACAGCTGAAATCCCAATCATTTGAAAATACATATGTGCAGAAATATGCTATTAAAAGGAATTCAGAAAACATTGGCAAGCAACACTTCCCTACTGTGAGCAACTGATTTATTTGTAACTGCAGATTTTGAAAATCAGGAGTAAAAATGAAGAATAAGAAATAATAAATAATTTTCAGACAGAATCAACTTCCTACTGTGATTTTTGTCTTGTATAAAGCACTGCTGAAAGTTTTTATTGCATTTGGCAGCATAAATAGACCACAAACAATGTTTAAATTTGTAATTTTTAAATATATTTAAACTATATGCTAATATTAAATGTCCAAGGCTCATATACCCTGTTTATTTGTTATTACACTTTGAATAACTGAAATTAAAAAGAAATATGAAAATTTGTTAATGTACTCAGGAATTACACCCTCAGAGGATATGCTTATGATCACTATGCTTATGGTCCTTTGAAATAGCAGTCTGCCTATCTATCGAATCAAATAGTTTGCACACTCAGTACTTCCCAAGTGATAGCATTCAGATCTCCCTTATATGCAAAACAAGGATAAATGCAAGCAGCCTTACAGCACTGTTTTCCAGCTGTTTTTGTAATCTGAGAAAATAAGCAACGTTCTATAGCCGATTATGGGCATCTGCCACTTCTTGGGTTTTTTTCCTCCCTTCTCCTTGCTGTGGCCACCATGTCTTTCTCATCCTCATCCATTTATTCAGCGATACGGTGCAGCTGGTGCAGAGAGCACACTAATAAATTAAACTGGGCCCTGGGGTTGCTTATACTGCTTACACCTGGGGGAGCTCATACTGAGCTCCTGGTGTAGGGGATAGACAACATGGACACTAGAGCCAGTTGAAGGCAAGGCATATTTATTTGAGTTCCCCACCCTGTGCTACTATTGCCACGGACAGCTGCTGCCCTACCTATCTGGAAAGCCGCACAATGTTTCATATTCCTGTGCTTTTAAAGTGGTTTTGGATCTTCTGGCACAAAATACTATTAAATTTAATTTCAAGGTAAACTAAAGTATTTTTGTTCTAAAATGCAAAAGATCTTCAAGTTTTAGCCAAATTTAGAATCAATAATAAATGCTTTTTAAATACATTTTAAAACCAAGCTGTTTAAAATTATTCCTTTCTTCATTTAAATACCAAAATCTGGGGTAATGAAGGCTATTTGTGGTTCTCCGTTTTGCTGGTTGGTCTTTTTTTTTTTCCTTTCCAGTTGTAGTTGATGGCATCTCTAATATGCAAAGCAAATATGAGTAGCAAATTTGTATTGCTGCTTTGGATGTTTGCGGGATCATCTGTTATAAAAGAAAAGCATCACTCCAAACTCATGTTTTGGCAGATTAAAAAATTGTTTACAATGTTTTGTGTCTTGCTTTAACCACACTGTGAAGACATGGTTATTAGAAACATATTTTTATTTCCATCTGTTTGTTTGACTACTAGTACAGTGCTTACCTAGTTATTTACAAAGTCATTTTTCCTTGATAAAGAAATACTTCTGAAGACAATGAATTTCACATAACTTGTATATGTATTAATGATACCACAATTTACAGTTTCTTTCACAACAAAAGGGGATTTTTAAAATGTAAATTACAAGATGGACTTGTAGGAGCCAGGTAACAAGCAAGTGCATTTACATTTAAAACTTTTAATCCATAGGAAATTATTTGATACCACATACTAATAGCTAAGAGTTGTAAGAACAAAAATATTATTAATAGTCACTTCCTGAGGACATTTTCTAAAATTGGTACTGAGTACTTACTGGATACTCTTTGCTTCATTTCAGTGACACTGGAAATTACTCAAGTTACAATGAACCTAGTTAAAAGATTTAAGAACTGTTAGGTATAAATCTGCAATACTATATAATGTACTCCACTGAATCAGAGATAGAAGCAGCAGTATTCCTTTGAAATCCCCTGTTATTATGGGTACAGTGTCTTTGATAGCAACATCATTTTTTTAGCATTGTCCTATTAAATTCAAGAAAGGCTGTATACATCTGATGAAGTTTTTTGCAGATCTGTTAAAAGACTGATTTAAAAATTATTGTTTACATTGATGAATAGTTTGAGATTTATTAGATGCATCATGAAAGAAACAGTGAAAATAGCTTATTGGCTTTTTTGTCTGTCTAGTTTATGTGAGCCTATCAACAAGCAAGTAGAATAATAAAGCATGAGCATTTTTTCAGCATTACATTTCAGTATCACAAAATTTAAAATTGTGCATATACACTATCATGTCACTAAGAACATCATTAGGGTTGCAGAGCCAAGCATGTACAGGGCTTGGATCTTCCAGAGCACACAGACATCTGGCAATATAGTGGGAGACCTCTTGACTGTAAAGCCAAAATATAATATATAAACACATATATAAGGTGAGATACCTCATTTCAGAATATAATGGTATTTCATAAACAGTAGAATAAGATGTTAAGTCCCTTCTCCTTCAAAAAGAAACGAGAAATATAATCTCAAAACTGTTGCAGTTCATCAGAGTCTCAAGAAGAACTAAAACTGAATAGCAATTTAAAAAAAAAAAAAACAATCAGCAAAAGGGGGACAGAACTTGAGTGTATTTATTCTGGTTCATTGCTAATCTTTTGCTCATGAATACAAACCAGAATGAGTGAGAAGTTTACAAGAATAAAGACTTCAAGACAGGGACATAAAAGAACTGAAATACTAAGGAATGCTATTAGCACGAGATAGATAAACATGACTGATCTTCTATAGTTACACTAAAACTCTTATGTAAACTTGATTAATCATTGTCATGAATGTTAGTATGTACATATTTTTAAAATAGTAAATTGATTTGCTTTGCCCAGCAAAATATAGTATTTGTGTATTCTTTGAAGAACAGTTTTACTCTAACTATATGTTCTTCAAGTATTTTTAGAGCCATCTGTTACAACACACTCTAACACAATGTTAAAAAAATGTATACTGGGAATTCCAGATGAAATGGTGTTCAATGAAGAAACTGATTGTTCCCTCCATTGCCTTATTGAAGAAATACTGAATAATGCATGTAAACATCTGAAAAATGTGGAGTATGGAAATATAAGATATGTGTATTGTTAAAAAGGATCTGTAAATGTTAATCCAAATTATGTATTCCTATGTGCTTTACATCATTGTAGTCACATACTTGGAATAAAAGTCCATCTGGAACAGAAGTTATGCTTGTCCTCATACAAACTTTGTGTCTCAAGTAGAAAAGTAGATTATTTCTTAAAAAAGAAGAATAACAATCAGATAAAAAGATAAGCTAGTTTTCTCACACTGTTAAAGCTGGAAGACAAATTAAGGTTGAACTGTTTAATGATTTTTGAAAAAAATGAATTAAATCTAACAAATCAAGTTTTTATTCTGTACTCTTGAAAGTTGAAGGACATTAATATTTTAGGTCTATTTTCATTCTGCTATATAAAATAGTATATCTATTATTTTATTCCCTAGATTTCCAGTAACAATGATAATTAGAAGTACATCTTGGAAACCTAACTGCTTTTGACATTATAATCTTTATTTCAAGGAACCTTTTTTTGGCTTTAAGACAGTCTTGCTGTTGTATGTCACAGTATCCAAATGTTTATTACTAAATTAGGTCATTACCATGTTAATTCACTCACTAGTAGTCAAACAAATAAGCCAAGTCACTTCAAAAGTTAATAGTGGCACAGATAGAAATTGTAGAAGTTCACAGAATCACAGAATCATATAGGTTGGAAAAGACCTTTAAGATCATCGAGTCCAACCGTAAACCTAACACTACGAAGACCACCACTATACCATGTCCCTAAGTTGATGAAGACTGTCTCAAACAACAGTGTTAGACTGAAATGTATGTGTGTAATTCCTTGGGGAGGTATTCCTTATAGCAGTTTAAATATAAAGGTCATCTCTAAAACTCTCTCCAGGACTTACAGCTGAACTTGACAAAATGAAACAACAACTCAAAATAGAAGAGATGGAAAATGCTGCAAATTATTATAGTATGTAAGAGTTTGGGCCCTGATAGGCTGAATGAACAAAGGTCAAGAAGACAGAGAACATGATCTAGGATTACACAAGAGAAAAGCCTCTTCTTTCCCCTGGGTTGCTTTAATTCTGTGAAAATGCTAACCAGTTTATACCAGAACTTTTCTCAAAACAATTCAGGCAGACTTACACATACTCAGTGTGAGGTTTTCAAAGACGCGTAACCTTTATTTTCATGCAAACAACTGACCCCACCAGCTTTTGAGTCCCTCTGAAGAAAACAATCCTTACTTAATAACTAAATGGGAAATTCACTCTTTTCTCCACTGAAATTATAAGTTACACTTAAATGAGCACCTTCAGATTACATGTTTTTTTCTGTCTGGAAAAAAACAAACTGTGAAACATCTCACTCCAGTTCTTCCTGCCCTCAAGGCAAAATAAGAAAGAAAAATGTTAATATAACCTGAAATTTCTAAATGTGAAGAGTAAAAAAAAACCCTCTCTCATTTGCAATTAACTTCTAAAAATGATAGTGTTTACTTTGCATATACACGCAAGCACATTCACAGACTCTTGTCAAAGAAATCTGGAGAATAAAATCAGTTGTTTCATTGTCATTTTCTATTATAGCTAGCTAAAACCTTCACCACATTATTATTTCTCCAGTTTTGAAAGGAACTGAGATTACACGTAGTCATTCCACCATACTAGATCTTTTCTGAAAGAAATAGAAACATTTAAATTTTTTGTGAGTTTCAGTCAGTTAGTTACAGTTCAAATCTGTAAGGAAGAACCAAGTATGAAATACAAATGAAGTTGCTTAGCCATATAATTAGTTGATCCCACTGCTTTACTATACCATTCTAATGAATCATTAAAATAAAGGCCGAACTCTGAAATGGTGATTGATAAGGGAGACAGATTTTTAAGAGTCCACAGCAAATCAGAACCAAAAATGGATAAGAATCTCCATCTTTAGCATTATATATAAACACTCATATATATATATATAATACCTCGCCTGAAAACATACCTGAAATATATATCCATACAGAATAGTTTGGTATTAGCAAATTGGACTATGGCCTGAAAGATGTCAAGCTCTTTTTAAGAACAGGAATAGAGCCTTTGAAATCACAAGAAAGACTTTTGTTGAACTGTGCAAAGCCCACGGAGAGCAAATCTCCAGCTGCCACGTAATGAACAAAACAAAATCACAATGATAAACTGACATTAACAGCTGCATAGTGTTTGCAAATGTTATTTGTTCTTTTAAGCCAACTTTTTGTGATTTTTATATAAAATTGTAATGTGCATGGATAAACAACTCTTTAATAATAAATCCCTTCATTGTTATAAATGACAGAACACATATTTCATGCTGATATGTCCTGGTGAAAAAAAGAGTCTATCGCCACTTGTTTTAGCCACATGTTCTCATTCACAATATTGCTTACAGAACTAAAAAATATTTATCTTATGGATTAGAATGCTGGTTTATTGCAGATTCCACAGCGTTACATGATGCTAATGGGGTGAACTCATAACACAAAATATCGTAGCCTCTTTACTAAATCTTCACTCAACCGTAGAACTAAAATCTTTTTGAAGTACTATTTACTTAGGTTTTCTGATCACATTACTACATTTCTACTACAGGGACAGACAGACAGAGAGAAAGGAAGACACACAAAGAAAGAAAGGAAGAAAAAGAAAAGGAATCAGGCGTATTCTTTCTATGTCCCGTGGCTTTTACTGTTTTAATCTTCCCAAGCCCCACACTTAACGAGTATTTTGGGGGATGGCAGAACCCTTTATTTTGGCATTTCCCAGATGTTCTGGAGCCTACAGGGTCATTTAAGAAGTGGCAGCCGAGTTCTATCCTTTTCTAGGTACTGACCTCTCATTTCACTGGGATTTTTAGGTTATTACTGGATTACAGACTTGCCAGACACCAGCTGAAAAACTGGAAGGAAATAGTGGACTACTTTATTAGCTCCTTTGCAAGACACTGGCTAGGCGAAGGAGTTCAGTGTTCACTTCTGAAATATTTTTGTTCTTAGTTGTAAGGAGACAAGAGAATTTATCAAGGTGAACTCTGCCAAAAAGAAAAGAAGACAAGAAGAAAAAAAACAACCAAAAAACCCTCAACTAACAAACCATAAGATTGAAAATCTTTATTCTACTGTATACTCAAGAGTTATTCCAGGATGTGGCAATTAAGTCAAGTCCTACAGTAATTAGCATTCAACAATTAGTAATTTAGCATTCAACAATCAAATTCAACCAATTGTTCTGAACTTGGCAAAAGCCCTTCATTCCTCATTCCTCGGTGTGTGTCCCACCTCCCCCCCAAGAAAGCATACAGAAGCAAAACCAAGCCTTATGTTTTGCAGTTTTTTAACCACTTTCAAGACTTGCTCTGCAATGACCAGGTGCACAGTCTGTAAATTCTAGACATTAGAGAGCTTCTCTGATCTGATAGAAAACCACAAATGAACTATGCACAAAATGAAAAGAGAGACTGAATAGAAAGTAAACAAAGATAAGTCACATCTAATAGAAATATATTCCTTTGAAATTGGCAGAGTCTAAAACCAAACTCAAGTCAATGTATTTCTAAATTATCAAAGATTGACTTGATGCTTTTAGGTTGTACTGAAGCCCTTACATTTTTTTGCAAATTCACTGTCACTATACCTTTTGGAGTTCTGAAGTTCTGCATCTGCAGCTTGAATAGTGAAGAAATTAAGAGCTTGATAGGAAAAAAGTCCTCTAAAGCCTGTGATTTTAGTGAAACTACCTATGGAGTGAAACTCGGTATGGAGTACAACAATTATGCAAACTCTGAGGCTGGAGGAACTCCAATTGTTTTCCCAATCTGTATCAAATCATGACAATTATGACAATTTTAAAGGAATTTATTAAACTTAATAAATTAAATTGAGTAAACTTGCACTTGTTAAAATTCTCAGCTCTCTGTTAATGATAGAAAATGTCATTATGATAGACTGTTGTTCACCTAATCTTCTACCAGTTTTAAAAAGCTGAACTAATAGTACTGACATACACTATATCATTTACAACCCCCACTGATTTGTGTCCTTCTTTCTTTCATGGTCTAAACATCAACTAGATTAACCACACATGTGCAACACAAACATAATTTTTCAGTGCTATAATATATTTAAAATCTAAGACCCCTGTGATAGAAAACATTCTTGAGAAGGGTCTAAAGATACGACCTTCAATATAGTTAATATTTTACTGTCAGCTAATACCTGGATTTGAAAAAATTGCTTTTAAATTACTTTTCTTACACCTTATAGAGTTTCAAATCTAGGAGTGAATTTTAGGAGATTGGAGAGAAGATATGGAGTTAAAATGAGGGTTAGACATTTATATTCTGAGTCAAAATTTTCATTAAATCACAAGTATTCAGTAGCTAGGATTTTAGGAAAAACGAACAAATGCTGCAGCATTAACAATAAGAATCATGTGAACTGGTAGCACTACTATGTGTTCAAGATTTGTCTTTTGATCTGTTACAGATACAGAGCTTTCTCTGCATCTCCTTGAATCCTTCATCGCAGGCTGTGACCACCATATGAAGTGGCAGGAGCAACTATCAGCTCTGGCTGCTGTCACTGTGTCCAGGTCCCTCCTTAGAGCCCTGCTCAGCAGTAAGCCAGCTGAGAAAGTGCTCACTGATACTGAAGACAGAAGGAAATAAAAATAACAATTAAAATTTAATTTAAAAAGCAGTCCAATGCAAAATCAATAAAAATCATTAATAAATTCAACACCTAGAAAGCTCAGCTGTGAGACTAGCCCTGTCTTACATGAAATTGCCACTCCTTTTTAACGATAATTTTTGCAGTGAATTTTGAAAACCATCATGTACTTCTCCAGAGAAATACGTTCTACACCAGTTTAGTCATTTAGTCCTTTAATGTCATTTAATTAGTCATTTAATACTTATGACTATTTGCATATTTGCAGTGCCAGTAAATAGAAGAATGGGTAGGATGAAGAGTATCTGTGTTTATTTCTTGAAGTATCAGCTACCAGCTACATATCCAAGTGTCAATAAGCCCTCAGCATAGTGCCATCATAGTGCATATGCACCACATGTGGCCATCCATTACATAGGAAATATCAACATCATGCAAAAGTTATAAAATATATGCAATATATTAAAAACTAAATCTCTATATACATGACACGCTTGCAATGACTATGCTAAACCTTAAGAGTAAGCAAGTTTTCAGCAATTATTTCACAGTTTTTTTCAGGTATGTCTATTATAAAGTTAAAGACAGACAAGGGGGAAGGGAAAGGAGGGAGGAAGACAGAATGGAATTTTGACCAAATTCCCTCACTGCAAAGTATCACCCATTAGGAGGCTGTGACATGCTAAGAGCTTTATCCTGCAAAACAGGACTAACTCTACATAAGTAAAACTGTCTGCATGAATGCTCACACTGGGTGATAAAAAGAGAAGGAGGAGAGGAGCTGGAGAGCAGCTCAGCCTGTCTTCAGTTGTTTATGCATCTAATGCAACAATGGGGGAATTGATCCAGTATGTATCGTATGGGTGCAGTATGTCAGACTGCTCTCCGTGCAAAGAGCACTGCACCCCGAACAGCTGGTTTTACTCTAGCATTCGTGTGTTTCATTGACGCCATTTCAGTGTCTCTCTCCCCTCCCACTGAGCTGAATTTCAGGGACAGAAGGTATGACCACAGCACTTTTGTGACATAATTAATAAATTAATGTCTGGTTGTCAAACCACAGATGGTCTAACTAGTTCTAAAGTTTATAGTGAAAGGAGAGTGGAGACAAAAAAACATTGCCTCATTATTTATGTATTTTGGTAATTTTTTTTTCATAGAATTGTTGGAGGTTGATAACATCACTGCTATCCCCCCACTCACAGCCCTGAAGTCAGGGACACTACAGAAATAAGCAGTATCTGAATTGCTTGTTCTTCCAACACACATGTAAATTTGAAAAGGTAATGAAACAGATGTTACAGATGTGTAGTTAATTTCCTTCATGTTTCACACGATGTTCTGATAGTCTTTCACGATACAAGAGACATCAAAACTTCACTGCATTTCTCCAGATTTTTCCAGAAAAGCAAAACCAGAAGAATGTGGATCAACTAATTTTTGGAGGATCTTAGCAAGGACGGCACTAAACAGCATGAAACTAAAAGCTTCACCTAAGAAAAATCCTTGCAAGCAATAAATACGTTTAAACAATATTAATTGCAGATTTTCTTCTTTACTAAATAGGAAACATCATCGATTCACTTAGCACCAGAGAACTTCCTGATAGCCTTAGACCTCTCCTGATTTGTCCTCTGCCAGGATGTACAGATGACCCCCACGTGAAAACACTCAGTATGTCTCTTCACTCAGTACACAACATCTATACACCTTTGCAGATGTATAGGTGTACCCTGTCTAACAAGGAGACAGAAAACTGGCTGCACTAAAGCAGGCACAAGATAAGGGCTTTGCCTTTTTGGGGCAGCCATGATGAATGCTGCAAAACGAATCAAAGAACAGTAGAACAACCTCCTGTCATATGGAAGAGAGAAAATAGTGCACCACTTACAGCAGCAGAGAAATACCACCGGTTTGAAAGACTGTGCATATATATACAACTATGCATGTTGGATGCAGAAAAGTCAAAACCTAGACACAGCAAGTCAAGAAACAAAACTTGGGGTAGACTCTCTCCTGTGAAAGGAATCTGAGGTTTTCAAGACTCCCAGTTGTATCTGTACTAGCCTAGGAGCCTACTTTCAGGCATTGGGCACCCTTTTTGAAATCTAGCCATGTCAATGCAGGAAATTACAGTCCCCCACTGCAGACTCCCTCAGGCAGCACATCCCTTTGGAACTGGTGGTAGAGATACTCATCTGGTATGCCTTATCCTTTTTTTCAGTTAAAATAAGTGGATTCAGGGCACATCCAGTACTTAGTTTACAGCATCCAGTACTTAGTTTACAGTAACACAGCAGATTTCAGCTGAAGCAGGTTAAGAAGCTGTTGTATGAGCAACTTAGATGGCAGCTTTAAGCAAATGGTACCCTCTGGTATGAATGCAATGATGAACATACTTTCCTTTTTCACAATAAGAGAACAAGAGAAGGTGGATGTGAACATATTGCTTTGTTATTCCTTCAGGAATAACAGTGGTTTAAAAGTCTTTACAATAAAAACCCTTTCAATGACAGCAGGACAAATTAAAAATAAATAAATAATATCAATAAACCATCATCTCCCTGAGATGTATCCAGAATTTAAGTGGGCAAAAGTTGCAAAACCAGGTTCTGTGATTCTACAGTGACATTAGAAGTAAAAGCTGGAAAGAGAAAAGTCTTAGTCTAATCACAAGCAGCTACAGAAACTCTGTGTCCCAGCTGTGATCTCAGGAGAGCTATATTAACATAAGGGTGTTGCTAAATGTATGTGTCCCAAATAGTTGAGGCCCATGGAGACCAGCTTTAGATAATGAGCAAAAGAAGGTTAGCATTTGCTGAATACAAGCAGAAGTAGCACAGCCCTTCATGTATTTATCCCCATACCACCTATAAAACTTGAAGTGCATTGAACATAACATTTAACTTTGGCTGAACTTGATAAACAACTTGAACAGGGTAAGAAATGCTTAAGTAGCCTCTCCCGCTTTCAGTGCTAACCCACTAATAATTCAAACATATTTAGGCAGCTTCAACTGCAAGACATCCCCAATATGTCCTTAACCATTCCAGTGCTAAGTACTACAGCTCAGCTCTACAACAGTATTTATGCACACACGTCCCACTGGAGTCAGTGCTGTATGTCTCTGGGTGTCTAGCTGCCTAGATATTTGTGCCAATTTTTGGACCCAAATTTCTTTTTAGAACAGGCTTTTGCACAAAGAGGAACCATGTAAAAACAGGAACAGTGCTAAAAATCACAAAAAATCAATATAGTTTGCTTTTGGCTGATGACAAATGAATCTTTATATATATCTATTGTTTAAAATATTAAAAGGCTATTTCACTTCGCTTTTCACCTCCTCAGTCATCCACATACCACTTTGCCTTGTCCTCCACACTTGCGTATCTTACCATGGGAAGCTCATTATCTTTTTCTTAAAGAGGAAAGAGAGGAAGGCAATAACTGGGAGCTTTCTGGTGAGTCAGGAGAATGTGGAAGGCAGCAGAGCCCTATGCAGAACCATCTCTCAGAACTAAGGGGATCCATGCACTGCTGAAGTGCTGTCTTAGGAGATGTTGCAACAGAGGTGTGCCTGTGAACTTTCAGTCCAGATTTGTTCATAAATCGCTTTTTCATCCATTTTTGACTTGCTAACATGTACCTAAGCCCATTCACAAAAGTACAGTTCGTTTCTGAGCTGAAATAAAAGACATTAAATGATAAGCATGAGATGTTGCTTCTAAAACAGTTTTTCAAATCTTTCTAACTTTTAATACTTCTGTTTCTTTCTATTCAAGCAGATGAGGTTAAGCAGTTTTAAGATACTTTGTTTGGCTTTGTACTAGAAAGAAGTGGAAGAGGAGATAAGTGCAGACAGAAACTCATTTCACCTGCGTGCCAGGTGACGCCTGCACTAGCTGCAAGCATGCAACCTGCAGCTGAAATCAACGCCCAAACTATTTCCTACAGCTGATTAAAGTGAGTGACCTTGATTTTTCCCCCAAAGCACCGAACTGCTAAGGCAGTCTCATCTGTCTTCACACTCAGTGGAGTAGCAATTTTTTTCCTCTCAGACCTGAGAGCTTTCAGTGGGGATGTGATAAATGACTATCACTTGTAGACACTTCAAAAGCAAAATCTAACAGATCTGTCTTGGCCAGAGGCCCAAGTTGCATTTTAGTAAACTGAAAATTGCAGAATTATTTTTATTACTTGTTACCTTAGTTGTATTATTCCTTAAAAATTTGATGAAGTTTGGCCTCACAAAGTAAGAGTGGCTTCTCTCTTAGTTGCAGCAGTTCCTGGAATACAGGTCTACATAAATTCACTGAAGCAGTGGCTTAATGTTTTATGTTACTGGTAGCTTTTGTTTTATGGTATCACTGAGAGGAGGGGAAAACAGTTTAGAAGAAAATAAGGAACCCATTTTACCCCCATGACCTGAACCTTCATTCTTTTCTCTCATGCCAGACCAAACTCTTTTGCAGCCTTGGAAATGTTTGTTTAAGTGTTTTCCTGCCATTATTTTTCATTGTTGCATACTTCTGCACTTGTGTAAGGAGAACTTAGTGACAGATGAAGCAGAAACAACTGTGAAACTACAATAAATAAATTGTATGTCAAAGTTTTCCAGGGAGAAGAAAAGTGCCAATGAGCGAGGTAAGATTTAGTGATGAGCAAAAAAACCAATTAAAATACAGCAACTTTAAGACATATAAAATATTTTTTTAAGAAAATTATTCTTTTAAGAAAACAATGTTAAATAGCTTTGAAATATATGACAAACATCCTTCTGTTCACAGCAGAAGCTCTTAACTCATGAAGATCAGGAGAGATTTCTTCAGCATAAACTAAATTTAATGGTTTAATTTGCATTTATCTAGCTAAAAAGACAGAAAGAAGTTAATTCCTTAGAGGGGCAAATCAGTCTTTATGTAATTATTTATTAAACATTGTCATTTTGGTTTTTTTCCTCAGAATTCCTTACAGAGGAACACAATCTTTTCATATTTCTTAATATCTAAAACTGTTTATCCATTTTTACCCATGAAAAATGGGTGAAATGGTCCACTCAGAGTTAAAAATTTGAAAGTGAAATCATGCCCTTGGTAATATCAGTGATGTTTTTTCCCACTGATTTTATGTTTTATCCTAGATGTGCAATTCTTCTATTTTTCTGAGCCCAGTTTTCTGTAACTGAGCACACATTGCTGGATGTTGTATGTTATAGAAAAGTTATGTATGAAAAATATCCACCATTTACCTTTCTTTCTCAGAATAAATTAATTCTAAGGAGGTTCAGCTGCATAATTAGCAATGCATTGTGAATACAAATGGTGTTCACGGTTGACCAAAGCCCCCTTTTTTGCAAGTTTATTTGAATACTTCAAGTTTCTCTTCTTTTACAAATTACCCAGCTCTAATAACTAAAGCTTCCAAGCCTGACTGCAGATTGGATAACTTATGAGTCACAGTGTTGACAGTAACAGTGAAACAGAAGGATGTTCCAGTGGTTCAAGGACTGGGCAAGGTTATGGGAAAAGCAAATTCCATTCTTTTTCTGCCCCAAACTTCCTCTGCGGTCCTTGACAAGTCATTTTAGCACTTTGTACAAGTGTGCCCAGTTCTGAAATATAATTATGCCTTTGGAACCCCCACATGTGTTGTGGTAGTGAAGCGACTTACACAAGTAACCAAAATAAAAAAGGAGCACCTGGCTAAAGGGAAGCTATTTACAGATCCTCTGTAAGGACATGCAAACGTGACATAACTTTTGGACCCCAATCTCATAACTAGACCCATATGAACAAACCTATGAGCTTTTATGGACTTTTATTGTCTTCTTTTTTTGTTATTTATCTTTAAAGCAGCTACTGAGAAGCTTGGGTCTCCGCCCATGCTGTTCCAGACTCAGAATCAGGACAATCAATGCACTTTTTTTTTCTTACAAAAGCAATGCAAATAAACAGATAAATCATAGACTAAATTACATGGACTGAGAAAATAACTTTTGATAGTGTAACAGTGAAGACTAACGCAGAACGCCAGCCAAGAACACTATTAACAGCAAGACAGGATGAAAAATGATGGTAGTGATGAAAAGAAGATAGTAGTGGTGAATAGCTTCACCTCAGATAGGAGGATGGGGTCAAGTGTAGTGCTGTAAGATGAAAGCAGAAATACCAGTGAGCTGGACGGAATAACACAAAGAAACGAAAGCAGTTATTGTCTATGCTCTGGCTCACTGGGTAAACCCAAATTACCCAGCGGCCATTCTCCCAACACAAACGTTTTCCTGAAATGACAATAAGAGAGCTAAATCCTGTCATTTTTCCTCTAAGTGAAATCTGGATGGAAAGATGGAAAAAAATAATGGCTTAACAAAAAGTTCACTTTATTGTATAATAAGGCATATATATATACACATATAGCCCTGCATTATATACAGGCATAATTACTGTGTTTGTATCTTGTTCCAACACACAGGCCATTTGCTGAAATGAAACACCTAGGAGAAAGACTGTAATTCATTTCATTGCTTAACTTTTGTTATATTTTGGTGGGTTGGCAGCCACCTTCATATCTCAGGCCGGAGCCCACAGAGCAGACTGAAGAGATACTTAACCTCTTAAATCATGTCTCTTATTTTCCGTTATCTTACAATTCTAAAATTTCTTGGCAAAAGTATCAGGACGTTAACGAGAGAAGTTCTTGTTTGTAAATTGTACTTGTGTTTATGGCCAAAATAACAGCCTTTTAATGCAGGTTCACAAATAGGATTCCTATCTGCCTAAGCGTATCAGGTCTTGTTCAGTCAATTCCAAGCTCTTTCAACACGTTGCACAATTTGTACATTTCATATTTACATCTCAGTGTTGTTCATTAAATGCTGCGTCTTAAGGAATAACTGACTTCAGAAGGTCCTTATATTTGATTTAAAACTCAACTTTCTAGTTTCTCATTAAGAAGAAAATTGTAGCCAGTGGGATATGGTGACACCAGAACAAGGTCTTCTTCAACCCAAGCATTAGAAGTCAAATGTTATGTTGCATTTACCCCCATTTTCAGTTTCTGTTCTTTTTCTGGACATCCATACTTATTTGTAGGTGTAAATACGGATTCAGGTTATATTGTCAAGAGTTTAGACACATGTACAAGAAATAGCTCAAGAAGCAGAAATGCTTTCCCATTGAAAATGTGATCCCTCAAAAGTATTGTAAAAAAGACAAAGCTGCCTTAAAGAACTTCCCTCAAATGCAGTTTGGAGAATATCTGGCATAAAAAAGGAAAAAACTCAGAAGGGCAGAAATTGGAAAAATACAGCCACCTTTTTAGTACACGCTGACCTGAGACAATTCTCCCAAATATGTATTTCCCCTAAAAGCTGAATTTGCCAAAATTTTCACTTATACTTGCCTAGATTTAAATCAGTATCAGAATAGAAGACTCTGAAATAATATTAACTGTACTACTGACTTGAAATTGTATTTCCTTCTGGAAAGCTAATAATTTTAAGACAGAGAATATGTTTATATCTAGGAAAAGGTAATGGATTTTCTTGAACTAACTTCTACGTTCACTCTCAAAATTCTAATTTTTTAGGATCTACCCAGTAGAGGTTATAATGTACCTCATAATTAATAGTGAAAGGAAACTTTCCTTATGTCTTCAGAAAGAGTAACTGATGGACTCCAAAATGTTTTGCTGCATTATCGAAAGATTCGTTTATTCTTTCACAGTGCACATAATAACCTTGAAGCCAAACAGCTGGAAGCCATGTCGTCTGTATATGTTACACTCCATACATTATTGCTACCATCTCTGTTAACAAAGTACATTCTTTAACTAAATCCTTCTTCTCAAAGTGATATTTCTTTAAGCCTTTGACACAATGTGATCAATGTTCTGCCACCAAAGTTTATAAATGAAAAACAAATGCTGAGGGTTTGGGGGATGGTGGTTGGAGAGTAATTTTTATTTAAATGTTGATCCAAGTTATCCACTTTTTAGTTGATCTTGTGTTATCATTTTATCTACATACTGAAAAAAGCCTCACAGTAATTTGTCACTAATAATACAGTAACATACTATGTATCTAAAACTTCCCTGCAGTGTACCCCAGGAAATAAATTGTATACAATGTTTCCCTTTAATTTTCTAATTACATCATTGTAGAGAGGATGAGTATACACATTTTTTCAGCTATTTGTATAGTGAGCAACTACTACTACTTTTAGGTGGAGGAAACACTACTAAATTCCAGTAAGACTCAGAGGGTTTGCATTTAATTTGGATGCCTACCTAGACATCAAAAACTTGTCTAGAAAGCCAGCAAGAATAGTGTACCTCTAGGGACTGTAAGGACTTCCTGCTTCTGGCTGGGACACAAGCTCCTGGTCTGTTTTGCTGGGAACTTTAGATGTACCAAGTGTGCAGGGCAATGAAGAGAGATGTCCAAGATGACCCCCCTCCTCTAATTTTAAATGCCTTGAAAACTTACTGTTACCATTAAGACAAAAACTTTTTAAGGACAGAGATTCCTTTTACTGAGCTACATCCTTCATGTGGCTTCTTTGCTATTTTCAATTTAATCATAGAATGATAGAATCGTAGAACAGCTCAGGTTGGAAGGGACCTCAAAAGATCATCTGGTCTAACCTTTTGTGGGAAAAGGAACCTAGATGAGATTATCCAGCATTCTGTCCAATCACATCTTGAAAATCTCCAGTGATGGGGACGCCACCATGTCCCTGGAGAGGTTGTTCCAGTGATTGATTGTTCTCACTCTAAAAAGATTCTTTCTTCTATCAAGTTTATATAACAGTTTACTGTTTCTAATTTATTCTGTGAGGTCCTATCTGTCTAAAATCAAGCAAAATACAATTCAAACTATTGCTTACATAGCTAAAACATAACCATTAATATGGCTACCACCCAGGAGGCATTGCCTACATCCTGATAAACAATCTCTTACCTGTATTAGCAATCAGCTCCTCTGTTAGCAATCCAAAACAGGGGAGACAGAAATTTTAGCAACCTCTGAGAGTAAAGAAGTGGGGCATTGTTCAGTTGTTTGCTTACATTGATCAAACAATTTCTTTAAAATCAAAATGGAGAAGCGGAATTCCTCATCAATGACACATAAACAGTTTAGGATTAGATGAGTAATACTTCAGTGGCCATATCATTCAGCTGGAAAGCTCCATCAGGATTTCAGAGGAATGGTGAGAAATGGGAAATGCTCTGAGATAATAACCACCTACTCATTCCTTCTCCACAACCTGTTTTCCACTAATTCCCTCCTTTCTCTCTGCTAGCTTCAAACGACAGTGCTCCAGAGTGCCCCATGCAGGCAATACTGCAGAGAACGAGCCCACTGAGGGGAGACACCAGGCACCACTCAAAGAATGAGGAGAGATAAGAGAGAAACTGCTTCAAACAGTGGAGGGGGTCAAAGGCCTGGAAATGTACAATGGAGGAAGCTCTAACTTTACTTTGCAGGGAAAGAGATACGTGAACTACTGGGGAAAATATTTAGATCGTAGACAGTGGGAAAACTACATTTTGCATGTATGAAATGATGACTGCTTATTCATTTCTTTCTATTGACTCGTCTTCCTTCCTCAAGAGTTGACAATGCGCTCAGTAAAGCCCTTAAAAATGTAGTAATCCACAGGAAGAGGCCTGGAGATGTTTCCAGTGCCTTGATCCTTTTATTTCATTTCAGCTTGCATTATTTGCTGGTTTTACATATGTCTGTTTCAACACGTGCCTCTCAATTTTACAGCCCTGTTGGTCAGTGTCAACTTTTTTTCTCTAATTCCTGACCTACTGACCTGAATCTCCAGCCACAGCAAGTTTGCTTGAAAACTGCTAGTCTGGTATGACCACTCAGTTCATTAAAAGACTACCATATTCATGTTTTCTTCCTCACTTCATCAGTAAGAGAAGAAAACAGCACAGTTCATTAAATAAATATGAAGAAAAAGATCAACTCCTTGTACCATGATCTAAGGCTTACACTATTCTACATGGTTCACATCCAGGTAAATTACAAGCTAAAGCTTGAATACAGTAAATGCAAAAATAGCAGCTGTTTTCATGCTGTCTGCTTACAGCTATCTGGCAGAGGAAGCCAAATAATGGCCATGGGGGTAAAACTGAGTTAGAAAATACAAATAATTGCAAATCCCAGATCCTGAGCTGAAAGTAGAGTCCACTTTGGACAGCTGTCCTTACAGGACTGGGTTATGTGATATTTTGGTATGATCTTTAGAACAAAAAAAAAGATTAATTATTTTCAATACCTAAGGATGCTGCTAATATTATTTACAGATTCAGTGGCAAAGGGTTTTATTTCTGTTTTCGTTTTTGGTCTTGCTCTCCTTGCAATCCTGTATGCTAGGGCAGGGGATTGTGTCTGTGCTTAAGTATTTCTGCATAAAACTAAGAGGTGAACACTATTCATATGTTGAGTCAATCATTATGCAACAAATTCATATTATTTTGCTAGCTTCCACATTCTTACTTTAGTTCAGTTACAGTGTTACCCTATGCATTTTCACCTCACTGTACAATCAAGGACATTGCATGGAAGATCTGTGCACGGGATTGGTATGGTTATATTAAAAAAATACTTAATTCAACATTGACAACTTCACCACATGAGGTCAAGAAGTGCTGACATAATATCCCCACAGGGCTTTTGGAAATAAAAAAGGTGAAGACAAGAGAATGGAAATAGTATGTAAGACAGATAGACTGAACAAAAAGAACAAGAGACTGTTTTGTAGAAGTGATTTCCAGGGTTCAAACAATTACTGCACATCTAACTAAAACTCAATTGTTCTCATCCGTGATCTTTAAAGCATTTCTGCTTCTCACAGAAAGTTACACAGAATATTTTTGTTTTCTGTTTTATAATCCATTCAATCAAAAACACATGAGTGAGGTTTATGCAATGACATATGGAAGTCATTAATGCTGCTTTAGTTCTCAACTAAGTACCCAATCCTGTACTCCTTAAGTAAGAAAAACTCTTACTGAAGTCACTGTGAGTTTTTCTCGCATAAAAGGAAAAAAACCTGCGTACTAAATGTAATGATCTGTAGGCTACTAAAATTGTCCAGTGTCCCCTATGTCAGTCCCTTTTAATAATAGACACTCTTTTTTGCAGGATATAAATTCTCACTATACAGTGAGTGATTGTTTTCTGTTCAACCGGGGACCAATTTGGCTTCCACAAAGTCAAATGCAAAACTCTCACTGACCTCTATAGGAAGCAGGATTAAGACTTTTACATAGTTCCTTTATAAGAAATCTGTCTTAACAGGCTGTCAGCTTTTCAGTTATCTGTAGATATGAGTGGGCTGCTGTATCAGTGTCAGTCACACGTTTTGTGACAAAGAGACTGCAGAAAAGCTTACCTGAACATTGCAAAGTGAAAATTACAAAAATCAGAGACACTCAAACCCCTGTAGAAAGCCCCCTATCAGCCTTTTAAGGAGATGAGCAAACAAAAAATCATCAGATACTTTTTTTTTTTCCCAATTAACAAATGCTTCGAAGTACTATTCATCTTGATCTCAACTCAAGCTCATGGAAATCAATGGCAAAAGAAACCTCTCATGGCAGTAAATGGGAGTGGATTCAGAAATATTTTTGCCTTTGTGAAGTAAAACTGTGAAGTAAAAAAAGATAAGAAATTTCATTATCATTCCCAAATAAAGATAGAAATATTGTTATATGAAGTCTCAGAATTCAAGTATTCTGCATCAAATTCTGCTCACGTTCCCTGTTATTCTGACTTTTACTATTTGCATATTATTCGTCCATAAATAGGTCACCTTGGTGATTTCTCCAAGCCATAAGATCTTTGACACTGGCAAATCAAGATGGAACCTGAAGACTGGAAATAATTTTCAATAAAAAGGAGTGAAGAGAAATATGAGATATCCTGACCTTCATGTATTCCTTGCTCAGCTGAAGAACTGCATCTATGTATTTGTGATATAACACTGGATATTTGTGAAAATATATGTGCAAAAGACAAATTTATATAGACTTACATGGTCTCTGTAGCCCATTAGAGTATTTAAACATGTTTATTTTAAAAGATAAAATTGTTCTTAGAAATTGGAAAGGAGAATTTAGATAACGCTGTGTTGCAGTACAATGATTACTTGTTCCAGTATTTTTCTTGGAACTGACTGATGATTCAAATCTCTGTGCATTCATTATCAGCTTTCTAGTACTTCAGAAATTCATTGCAAGTTTTGATAGAAAGAAAGAGAGAGAAAAGAAAGAGAGGCAGAAAAATGAAGGGAGAGAGGAGAGGAGAGGAGAGGAGAGGAGAAGAGAGGAGAGGAGAGGAGAGGAGAGGAGAGGAGAGGAGAGGAGAGGAGAGGAGAGGAGAGGAGAGGAGAGGAGAGGAGAGGAGAGGAGAGGAGAGGAGAGGAGAGGGAGGAGGGGAGGGAGGGAGGAGGAGGAGGGGAGGAGAGGAGAGAGGGGAGGGGAGGGGAGGGGAGGAGAGGAGAGGAGAGAAGAGGAGAGGAGAGGAGAGGAGAGAGGAGAGGAGAGGAGAGGGAGAGGAGAGGAGAGGAGAGGGAGAGGAGAGGAGAGGAGAGGAGAGGAGAGGAGAGGAGAGGAGAGGAGAGGAGAGGAGAGGAGAGGAGAGGAGAGGAGAGGAGAGGAGAGGAGAGGAGAGGAGAGGAGAGGAGAGGAGAGGAGAGGAGAGACAACAAACTGCCATCTAAGTATCCTTTATGATGTGTAACAGGAATTCAATCAGGTAACATACTGCATCTCACTCCCACTGTAAGTGGGGCCAAAAGCAAGCTAATAAAAAAGTCAGATTTCTACAGAATTTAATATATAATCTGTCTGGCAGTGAAAGAAAAAATTGAATTGGGGGGGGGGGGAGCTATTCTTCTGAGTGAAATGTAATGAATCATCACCAAGGTTGAAATAAACTCACTTGTTTCAACTTAATAGACAGTAATTTTGTAGGTTACTTCATAATATATTGATTAGATTCTTAGGAAATTCAATGCTGAATGTCAGCATTTCATGGAGAATTAGATTTTCTGTATTTGCTAGTACAGCAGTACACCACAAATTACACCAATTCCACTGTGCATTTCCTTTGAAATTTTATTTTACTGTATTCCTCATAGTCGTTTGTCCTGCAAATTATTCAATACAGTGTTCTACTCTGATTTGTCCTTTTTTGCGAGAATCAGATTCTGAGAACCTGAATGAACCAGCACTCCTTCTAATGGGCCATAAATGACTTGTCTTCTCTTCTTTGCCCCCCTCAAATATCTCTCAACTGTGAAAAGCCAAGGCTATTGAGCAGGAATCCTCAGAAATTATTGTGTTTACCCTTACTGAAGGCAATTCTCGACAGTGATATTTCTAGCTCAGGTTGTCCGGTCTAATCTCTGAGCACACAGAGGAGTTATTGCCTACAGAAAATTTTTCCTCATACTGAGCTCAATAGTTCTAGTCTAGAATATTCTGACAGTAAGGCAGGGAAAAATGAAATTAGTTTTTTCCATATCAAACAATGCTGAACAATAAGGATGTTTCATAGAAGAAAAATAGTCCGTTTATTCTATTAACCCCCAAATACGTGTGAAAGCCACACATGAGCCGTGAAGTCAATGATTAATCCAATTAAATTATTTATATTTTTCTGAGCCAGAAAGGCTCAGAAGAAAGCCAATTTTGATTTTGTTTTCCCTTTTACCTTTATCCAGCTTTAACAAGCTAAGCTACATAATAACACATTTGAAAATTAAAGTGCCAATTAGCATTATGCCAAAAAATATTTCTGGTCACTTTACTCCGTCACTGGACAAAGACACTAAATCCTTTACTATACTAGAGTCAGATTTTAACATAATTCTATGCTGTTGTGATTACATGTTTACTTAGATTTGGACTACACAGAAATCACTGGATGGGAAAAGGCCAACTCAAACAATTTTCCAGCAACCTTTCCAAGTTAAATCAAAGGAAGTGTTCGGGCGACAAAGAGCTCTTTACTTTAGCAACCAATGCTTAACTACCTTAGGGACTACTGACTAAGATTCCTGTTTCCTGGTAGGTTTCTTGTAGGTTTTGGATAGATGTTTCTGAAAGGTCAGGAAGATGGTCATGAACTTGCATGTGGCTTTTTCAGACATGTGGGCATTAAATGTCTGTGACTCCCATCCTCTCTTCACTGTAATGAAAGGAAACAATTTTTTTTTTTTTTCAGGAATACAACTAATTAGCAAATTAGTTATCAAATAACTTATTATTAATGGTCTATCAGCGGCATCTAAGAGATAGCATCTTATCTGCAGCTAAAAATTATAGAAAACAAACAATGTTTCTGACACTGACATTGTGAAAGTCATAGAGCTAATGTTTCCTCTATTTTAATTTTACTAGGTGGTGAGAAACAGGAGGGGGTATCCTGTCCCAGTGGATAGAATAGCAAAACCGCAGCTGATTGCAGTGGTGCCAAAATTTTACCCAAGAAGTTCAATCAGAGGGACAAGGATTGCTGGATGTGTAGCCTCCTTGTAACACTTCGTAAGAAAATGCCATTGGACAAAGTTTACTTTTACTTTATTTAAGGTTTGCTAATACATTGGAACCCTAACCTATGTTGAATGTGCATACAAGGTATAAAAAAATATTATTTCCACACAGTTATTTTGTTTACCTCATACGTTTAAAATCACTTCATGAAAAGTGGGCAAGTACAAACATTGAAAGAGAAGGTCTGGAGATCTCAGAGTGGATGTCCTGTTGTAGCTTAGGAGAAGAAGTAGACTTACTGATTAAAACAGTGTGAGGTTTGTCGCACCATAAGTTCCCTTGTACCTCTAAAACTGCTGCAGATTAACCTTATTACCACTTTGTGGAAATAAAATTAAGTCCCATGGTTGTTACCCAGATGCAGCTGGAGAATCCCTATCTGATGCAACTGGAAGTCAAAACACCTCAGTGGGAGCTGGCCCACTGTTCAAGTCTGTAGTTATCTTTATATTTATATACATATGTATGCATAAAAATATATGTGTATGTATGCATATATATAAATATGCACGTACACACATACGTTTGTGTGTGCATGCTCCCTGAAGCCCTAAGAAATTAAATTGCTTTTTTCAATAATTCAGCTCTTTTTCTTGCATTTCCAGGACAAAGTCTTCAAGAACATAATTGTGTCGTGTTCTTTTACAGACTTGAGTACTGAGATCAGGTTTTCCACTGCCCATTTAAGTAAAGGATTAAAACAACTTAGTACCAGAAAGTGAATAAAGATCATCATATCCCATGCATCATCCCTCTACTTCTACTTTTTAAATTAGTTTATATCCAGTGTCTTTCCTCAGATTTCTTTTTCCTAAAAAAAAAAGGCAGTCACAGTCACAGTGAATACTTTGTGATAGTAGCTTTTACTACAAACATGGGAAGTATCCTATTTCTCACAATTAAAACAGAGTTTTTAATGAGTTTTATTAGATTAAAAATTATACCAGGTGAAGGCAGATAGCACGTCCTATGTGCTAGCAAAGACACAAGGTGTATATTCTAAGATGCAATCAGAGACAGTCATTATATTTTATATGACACATTCTGTAGAATTACCACAGACAAATGTCATAGGAATAGACATATATATACAGAACTATAAAGTATCTGTCATGGCTATTGGAATGCATGACAAACCCATGAAAGGATGGATTCACCCATAAACAAATTTTTCCTGTTCTTGTAAATTTAGCTGAGTGAATGTGTCCAGCTCAGCTAGTGGCATGTCATCGTGGCAGCTTATCACAAGAAAAATCAGTTCATGCCTACTCTCAAAATCACAAAAAACCTATTTAGGGACTGTAAAAAGAAAGGCTCTGGCTGATAGTTGTGTATGATACACACAAGTCAAGAACTGACAGAAAATTTTAAAGATTTTCAGTAAATGCAAAAATATGTTTAAACCTGTTCTTTAGCATCCTGGGCATAAGCATCTGTGCTGTGGCAATGAATGTACATAGATTATGGCAGACAGTTTATGAGACATATGTTTTAAATTGCTTTCAATACTTACTGTAAATGACTGGAATTATTCTGTATGAATTAAATCTAATGTAATGCAGATGTTGGATGCGTTAAAATTAGTGTGTTAGGGACAGCAGTTTCTGAACACATTCTTTTAATGAACCTAATTCATACTCAAGAGTCTCTACTGCTTGTCAAAAGAAATGGCATTAAATGTAACAGCAGTATCCAGCAACAGATAGTTTAATATGAAGATTTATTAAAAAATTAAAATGTAACTGGTCAACATTTTCCACCTAAACAAAATCCTATTTGAAAAGATATATCATTTAGGCTTAAAAATTCTTCTTTATCAATGGAACTGATATAAAATATTTAATCTATCATCAGAATCGTTTTGTTTGTTGAACTTAATAAGTTCAACATTTTCTTAGCCCCCTGCCCCATAAAACATGTAATTCAAGGTACTATTCTTTTTTCTGAGCCCAGATCCATTGAAGATTTCCTCTCCTGCAGTGCAGTGCATCCTTCCCTCCTACCAAGCCTTATCATGGGCCTCACCTAGGAGGTATCATCTGCCAGGTACCTGAAGAATCGAGAAACATTTGTCCATTGAATCTCTATAAAGGAGGAAAGGCAGTTCAGCAAGCCAAACAAAAACATTTGGAGATGTTACACATTTTTATTTAAATAGGAAGTCCATCAGGAAATGTATAATCCTTTAATGAACTGAAAACTTCTGACACTTTTTCTGGGATTAGCATTCTGAAAGTTCAATTTTTCAACTTTGCTCAGCATCAGAACAAAACTACGGTACTTCAGAAGTTTCAGATGAAACAAAAATTTCAAGTTTTACGCCAGTTCTAGGTTTGGGCAAATCAGCAAGAATACACGTTTTACCAAGTCTTGCATATTAAGCATATTTAGTAAAAAGTATTCTTTAAGCTTAAAGAAACCCACTTCTTCATATTACATATAATATTTAAAGAGTTAAAGGCAAACTTCAGTCAATTGCCTCCATTAAACTTTTAACTCCAGAAAGGCAAATATCTCAGACCACTTATGAACTTAATTTCTACTCCCCTTAGCCCTGTTACATCAACCTGTTGTTAATTTGGAGTCTTTTTTTTCTTTCTCATAAGAGTATTAATTCACAGTTTGGTCCCCTACTGAGTGATCCCATTAAAGATAATCCCATTTATTGAATCTCCTTTCTGAACAACCATTTTATGCACCACCTTCTCTGCCACGGTCCTGGAAGTCTTGCCCTGTCTAGCAGGGGTTGCAGTGTAGGTCAAAGCTTTCCAGGTGTGCTACTGCTGGAAATATCTCCTAGGGAAAAAAAGGGTTTGCTGTTCTTTCCTCCAGCTATTGAGGGAGCCTGCCAGTAGGCAATGACAATTTTCCTGGGTATAGAAGAAAAGAGCATTCTACTTTTGTAGTGTTGGTTACCTTTGCCTTTATTTTGGCACCATTAGGAGAAACAATTAAAACCTGAAGCATTTGAAATGAGCCCGATAATTGAAAAGTACAGCGATCAATACTGCACCTTCCAATTCAAAACCATTGTAGTTAGAGGAAAAGATCACCCGCTCTCAAGATCATTCCCTTTTAAATGCTCAAATCCACTTAAATCTATGGATAAGTTTTCAATAGTTAAGGATATATCCCAACATTGATAAAATACTGGCAAAAGAAACCCTTAGCATTCCTGTGAATCATTCTTGAAAAACCTACACCCTTACACTGTAGCAAACTAAACTTCCGAAATAATTGATGTCTGCTGCCAAATGCAGCCAGATGCCTCCCCACTATGTAACAGGAAGTTTGTGCTCCTGATGATGGGAGCCCTTAGTGGGGAATTGCAGTACCCTGGCCTGCTAGCTCTCTCCTTCTCTGTGAGTTATGATCTATGAGCTGTGAAACTAATAGTTTTGTCATTCATTGTGTTTCCCCCAAAGCTGTTAAAAATTAATGAACCATTCAACAAAATTCACATGTTCACCATCTAAGACTCTGATCCTTGCAAATAAATCTATGCAGAGCTGGTTGGCTTTATGCCTCCCTGAGTCCTGATGGTATCAGTGGGATCCTGCATGGGTCCAACAGAGCAAATTCATGTACAGGACTGAGCCTCCTGCAGGCTCTCTCTCACATAAGTTTTTATGTGTGGTTCACATGCTCATAAAGCTGTCTGGCAGGTGTAACTCTGGGGCCAAATCTTTGGGTTTTTTTTTTTTTTTTCCCTTATACTTACCTTCCTTAGGCTGAGACAAATATTTGGAAAAGACTTCTTTGATTATTTTCCAAAATAAAGGCCTTTATCTAGTATTGTAGTTTGTTTTGATGTTTTTATGGCACAAAGCAATTAATGAAGGTAGTTCCTGCATACTTTTATAGTCAAGGAACCTTAACTCTAGAAACCTAGAAGACTATCTTGTGTCTTAGGTACCATAATTCTTTTATGGTACCTACAGATAAAGAATAAAGAATCAAATGCACAAAATAGAATGGAAGTATTACACAGTCAGAGAGACTACAGTTTCAGAGGTATCACTATCCATCTATCTAAATTGTCCTGTATTTAATATGAAGTTATCTGGGTATCTATTGCCAAGGCATTGCAAGACTCAGGTTCAGTATATGACATTCAGATATTCTGATAGGAGGTGGGAACATCACAGAGACTAGATACCAATGAAGAATACAGGGCAATAATATTTCTTATATCTATCCAACAGATTGGTGAAGTGAGCTTTCACATCTGTCAAACCAATTCAATAAAGTATTTTAAATACCAAAATACTTTTAGTCTCATAATTCAATATACCAGGCCAAAGTGCTTTCAGCAAAAACAAGGAAGGAAGCAAGATGGGTGTTACAGGGATTTAACAGGTATTGCATAATGAGCAAAGGACAGTAGAAGTTGACCCAAGATATGCAGGAATAATTCCCTTGAAATCACTGAAGTTTGTCCCTTTTGCACTAAGGTTTAATTTAATCCCAGGTGCATAACTACTTTGACACTATAACAAGCATTATTATGGTCAGCCTGAAATGACACTATAGCTCGAATGATTTTTGCTTTGGTATGGGATGTCGTTATTAGAACAGAATAGCTCTTACATATCCATATTTGATTACAGCAAAACAAATTAAATAATTCATTTATGATTAATTAACAAATTAAATATTGTGTTGTTATATTCATCATTAAACTATATTTAGCTGTCACATGGAAGTAATCAGTTAGTGCAAAACAAATTAAACATTTTTGACCTTTTAATTAACAAATTAAATAATTTGTTAATACAAAAAATGACATTACAATATTTTCACCTTTCAAATACCAGTAATTAATTATTGTAAAGGAAATTAATTTGTCCCGCATTTCAGTTAATGTTCTGAGCTAATTACCTGGTAAAGATTCTGTTACTAACAGCTCTATTTTTAAGTCTGCTGAAATTTGCAGGTAAGGCAGAAAAAGAGTCCTGCTGCTTAGTTTGGAGGCTAAAACTTTGCTGAACAGACAGTGTCTTTTCACAGAACATAGAACTCCTTATGACAGCTTTAGTGTTATGCTTCCTATCTCTTATAAAGAAAATATTAAAAATTATTTCATTGGATAATTTCTTCCAGTTTTCCTAAGATTTATGTAGCTTTCCCTACATAAACAATTTCAGCTCCTACCAGCTCCAAAAACTGTGATAGCATCTCCTGCCTAGGCCAATTTTGAAGTTTTAAAATTAATCACATAAGAAGTTGATCATTCCTTGTAACCTAATTGCATTTTGCCAAGATTTCCTGGTGGGACTACTCAGATTAATCATCTACTTCTGTTTTCCAGTTCTGCCAGCTCTTCTTCCTGGCTAAAAGTGAAATTTATGATGAAAAACAAAAATGAAAACAATTCAGAATGTTAGTTTCTGTTTTTCATCAACATGTCAAATTTGACTAGCTGTGCTTTCCACATGCCTCTGAGGAGAAGACACAGAGCCACAGGAACATCTGAGGTGCTGATCTCATCTGATAAGAAGACTGAAGGATGCTGGGACTCTACAGAGAGTTTGAGATTGGAAGTTCATCACCTCTGTAGTGAGATGAAGACCCCATTTCTACTCTGGGTCAGGTAAAATAAACCAAATTACTGCTTGTATAAATTGTGTCACCTTCATCTAGAATGTTGGCCCAGCCTCATAGCTCAACAGACCATATATTTAAGCCTTGCAGCTTTGCAACACTTGTAATCAAATGGGTCTGTTACTTCAGCACAGTGATCACTCTGATGAGTCTTAAAAATCGTGTTGCAAATTTCTTTCCCTCATTTAAACTGCTATATTTCAGGAAAACAATCTCTTCAGGCAGTGCAGAGCTGTGTGGCCTCCAGGGCTGCATTAGAGACTAAATGTTTTTGTCTCAGCACTTTGAAGACTGATAGCACTAAATTCCCTTTGAAGTAATTCAAAGACAAGGGCTGTTAACCTTATTACCTTTGAAAAAAAATATTTCTGCAAGCATATAAAGGAACTTTATAGGGGCGATTATTCTCAGAGTTCAAGCAAATTGGACTATATTTATCTGTAAATAGATATTAAAAATTGGACATTGACATTATGTCTATCTTATCCACTATGAAGTTACTTATTGATACTATTTCTTTTTTATTTATTATGCTTTTTTCTCAATATTTACACATGTTGTCTTTAATACAAACAAGCTAAGTAGAGTGTGTCCTTCTGTAACACTATATAAGACCTAGTATCATTGAAAAAGCAAGATATTGTGCTATATTCCTATATTGCAAAGCATATAAGCAAAGAAGCAATACTCACCTGACGCTTCCTGACAGAACTGATACTTAAACAATGCTGTGTTTCTTAATTTTTACAGCTGGAATGATTTTGAACTCCTATAAATGGAATGCAAATATCAGCAGGTCCAGAACTAGTGGAAGGAGCAGGGAGGGCTACCCAACACTCTAAGTAGTATGCACCTTTGCCAGGTAATGTACTTTAAAAGGCAACTTTTGCTCCTTAATCTTTGATCTACATATGGAATTCCCACTGACACCAATAAAAGTTACAAGCTGAAGACAAAGCGAAGAAGTCATCAAGACTGTCTACTCAAAGTAAAGTAATTAATGGGGTTTTTTATTATTGTTGTGCCAGATCTAAGAAAATGGAAGAATACAATATTATTAATATAGGACAGGTGAATCCAATACACTTATATTCGTATTTGCATCGGAACTTTCTCATATCTAGAAAGAGCTTTTGTTACTTACAATACTGCTTATTCAAAGATATCAAATGGTTTTACAAATATCAGTATTATAACCTGAAAAGTAGTCAAAGATATGGAATGCATCTGGAAAGATGAGAAAGTGATTTACATGGAATAATACAACAAATCATTGAAAGAACCAGGGACAGAAGTTAACAATCCTGATTGTTAATCCTGTAGTCTGCCAATGTAATGCTGCTTTCTAATGGAAAAAAGTCCATTACTATTTATAACATGTCTGATAATTATGCTTTTATACTGAAATAAATCAGTTTACAGAAATAACTAAACGTCTTCAAGTTTATAGCTGAAATAGTCTAGTTTGTAGTTTACATACAGTAGATGAAGAGCTAATGGGTCATTTTCCAGACTAGAAAAGCAAATGGCATTAGTATTTTTGAAATCTATCCAAGCTCCAAGTGTTTATATAGTAGTTGGTAAACTGTAACAGCTGGCCTACTGCTGAACTGAACAGGATACCTGGTCTAGACATTTAGACACAGATGACAGAATCCTAAATTATGCACTGCTAGTATGTGTGTTGCGTATTTCATACACTTAAACTGACGAAGTAGACTTCAGTGACCAAAAATGCTAGGACAATTCATGTCTCTTTTCAAAGAAATCCGTTTTCATAGCACTCTCTTGGTTCTAAAATTACTTTTTATAATGTTATGCTTAAAGGAGTAAGCCTTAAATGCCACACCACAAAAATTCAGAGGGCAAGTTATTTTTATTTTACGCTAGTATCTTGTGACCTCTACTAAGTCCAGTGCTTCCCTCTCATGGCACAAAACACCTGATCTTCAGGAGAGCATCTTCACCAGGGTTAGGGAGCCCTGAGCACAAATCTGTGCTCTCCAGCAGAGACAGAGGGGGGAAAGCACGGCTTGGGATGCCTTTCCTCCCAGGGAACTTCACTCGTGGGCTATAGGGTATTATGACACTCTCTGAGTTAGTTTGATGACACTGAACATTTTATCAGATGTTTAATATAAATAATAGCTGAGTAAAGAGTTCAGAATGGAGGTCATTTAGGGCATTCATTCATGATGGGATATCTGAAATTGATCTAATGAATATTGAATTAGATAGAAAACAGCCTGTTTCAAAACATCCTATAGCCTGATGATCAGAACACTTTTCCTGAGGATATATGATAAGGCCTATTTTCTACCTAAAAGAGGGGGAAAGATATGAATGTTGTCCTCTGTGCACTCAGTCAACCATCAGATAAAACAGCGGCAATGTTGGAAGCAGCAGTAACATCAGTTTGGGGATTCTAGATCTGATCCCAACATGTTTTCTTCCAGCTAAAATTATGTACTGAATTTAACTCAGCTTCATGAATTTAACTCAACTTTTCATATTTGTCAATTTCCAATCACAAACTAAATCGGAAAAAAAAAAAAGACTGAGAAGAACAGGTAGATGTGTTATCTCTTACAGTCCTTGTTTGCAAGGTGAAGAGTACATCATTCTCATTCAGTTTATTATTACCAAGTCAATATTTCCTACAACAGGCTTAAAAATTGCAAAGAAGAAGGTAAATGTCAAGGATCTGAAGTAGGTAAACACAAGGTTTGCAACTGAGCATAACCACATTATCTTTCTGGGGTAAGAAGAAATTAATCATTGCCTTCCCAACAGTTATTTGTTACTATCTTACGCCACAGTAACAGCCACTTAGTCCATTTCTGTGCAATCAGGTTAGACTACAGTCACCTTCAAGGTAATTCAACTTTAGTCCCTCTGATTTCAAGTTGAAAAAGTCAGGAACGTTCACCTGTTTAGTGGCAATGACAGATAAGAACTGGAAGAAAGCAAGAGTGATGGTCATCTGCAAAAGAACAGGAATAGGGGAAGGACCACTGGAACAGGTTGCCTGAGCACTGGAATAAGTTGCCCAGGGAGGCTGTGGAGTCTCCCTCCTTAGAGATATTCAAGAACTGTCTAGACATGGTCCTCAGCAACTGGCTGTAGGTGGCCTTGCTGGAGCAGGGGGGTTGGACCAGATGACCACCACAGGTGCCTTCCAACATCAACCATTCTGTGATTCTGTGAGGTATGAACACATCCCTGAGTTTAGTGTTCATGGGGCCAAGGGGAAAGAGTAAGTAAACAAATTAATGCCAGTTCTTTGAATAAAACAAGATGAGAACAAGCCAAATTGCAGACACCATCAAAAAACGAATAATGTCAAAATAATCTCTTTTCTTCCTATAACAGGTTAATAGCTTCCTGAGCAAAGGAAAGCACTAATCACATGTATCGGGTTTGCCTCAAAAAGCTTTTGATGATGCTGCACATGACATTGTATGCAACTCCAGAAGCATGAGCCAGCAGAAAACAGTACAGGGTAAAGCCAAAGTGCCAGTAGTCATTATCAGCACACTACCAACATAGCTGTCTTGAACACAGTTTCACATATGGTTTGCCTTTGTTTTTTTTTTCCCCAGTTATTTCCCTCATAATCTTAATAATGGCTAAATAATAAATTAGATTCACACCAAAATGGAAGAAACAGTAAGCATACTAGAGGACAATATCTGAAAACAAATTTACAAATTTGGAGTCATTGTCTGAAAGGTCCTACTTGGTTATATGAGTCTATCACCCTTGTAACTCATTATTTCTTATAGCTAGAGCAGTTTCATATGTATTCAGATACAGATGTATTTACATTTATTTTTATATATCTGTGTGTAGATATACATATATACAGATACCCATGTGTGTATATATGCATATGTGTGTGTGTGTAAATACATATTTATATACATATACGTGTGTGTGTGTGTGTAAATACATATTTATATGCATATACGTGTGTGTGTGTATCTATGTATGTATACTTATATATCAGCTGAGATAGGTGATTGATTTGAAAACAGAGATGTCATGGACAAGGTCCCCCAGAGAGAAAGAACAATTATTCAGTGCCATGTGATCTTCTAAACAAGAGTTGAATCAACACTTTAGGAAGTTTTGGTCAACTCTGCAAGGTTCCTTAATTGAGTTACTAGCAATGTCTCATTGAAGGAGGAAAGATTGTGATAGATCTAGTAGGCATTTGACCTTTTCTGCTGAACAGATCATTACTATCAAGTAAGATTAAGAGTGGTTTCCTGTTCTAGTCTGACCTAAAGCTTAAGCACACTGGGGTAAATATCCAAGATCATATGCTGCAGGAATTGATTTACTGTTGGAAACAAAAATATGCTGGAAACAGTAATGCAGAACAAACCTGACTCCCCCCCCCACCAAAAGAGAAGAATAGAAGGAAGCACTTCTGAACATGTGTGCATCATTTTCCTAGACATAAACTAGGTAAATAAAAAGCATTTATAAAATAATATATTTAAATAGTTTACCAGCTACATATCTTGATATTGATACTTCCAAATACCTTTTCCTAATTTTCATTCTAAACACAAATTCCAGCACAGTTATCCCCCCAGGCCATGCTCTTGCAACAAAGTGCATAGCCATTCCCTAGAATTAAGGTCTGTCAGAAAAAAAACAATACCAAAACAAAAACCTGGGATTAAACCAAAATATTACTAAACCAAAATATAGTCTGTGTTCCTCAGTTCTTGTTTCTAGCTTTCAGAACTTTGTTCATCACTGTTATCCATTGCTTTGTAATTAGCAGTTTAATTCTTCATTGGAGAAAAGAGTGTGTGCATTTTTGAAGGGCAAAAATAAACAGCAGCAGACATGTGCAACCACAGGGCAAGCTTGCTAGCTGATTACAGCTGATTAGCTGTTCATGTTACAGTCACTCTAAGTAATCTAACCAGGAAACTGGAGAGGTTATCCAGAATGGCAGAGTTAAATTATTGAATAAAGTTTTGCCAATTTACACATTTAAATGATATTTAGATGGTGACACTAGCAAAGGGAAGTGAAGTAACAGATCATGATAGCACAGAGCTTGAGGGACAGTGTGGGTGGTTACTGGAGAGGAGAGGGACAGTGTGGGTGGTTACTGGAGAGGAGATTGATCCTTTTCCAGAGTTCTCAGTTTATACTCTGAAAAATAAATAAACAACTTGTGAGATTAATTTTAAATGTGTTTCAACTGCTTCAGTTTTCCTCAGTAACTTCTACTGCCCTAAATTATGAAATATATGAAATCATTTTTCATGGCTGATTTGTCCACGAGTCAATCCTATAAAAGCAAAATGACATGCACAGACTGATTGCACCACCTGCAGCATCTGATAAGCTTCCTTAGGATGTTTGTGAACGTGACATCCTTTCCTTAAACAAGTCCAGGTGCTACATCACAGAAACAAGGTACTTGATTATTCACAGCATATTTTTTAGGACTATGCTAAAAATCAATGTGTGGTGAGAAGGCAGGTCAGTTGGACAAATGCTGCAATTTCTTTGTGTTACTGTATGTCCTTGGATTCCTTTCCCATTAATCAGTACAATAAGCAGGTCACGTTATCTTCCTTGCTTCTTAGCATCTCAATATCCCTTTCACCCAGGAGGGTAATCATCTCTTACATAGATGAAAATTATTAAAAAAAATATGGAAGAGTATTTTCCAACATTCAAAACCACAAGCGAGTCCTAACTTTTACCTTAGTAAGACAGCTATCATACAGACTAAATGGTTTAGCAATACCTGGCATGCCTACTGGATAAAAGTTCACTCAGCCTTTCAAGAGGAAAAAGCTATGGCAGGAAATTAAAAGAAAACCTCAAACAAGATGGCCTTATTATGCTCAATCGATAGGGAATGTCAGTATAGCATTACCAATTTTTATTTAGTCACAGTAGAACATGGTACTGAGAGGAATGCTCACAGTGGGGGCTACTGACAGGTAAAAAATGTAGGGAGGGATTAAGTATTTTCACAGAAGTATGGAAATATTGTGAATTAGCCAAACACTTAAGAGCTCAGCTGTTGCAGATGTCTGTCCTTCTGGAAGATGTTTTCTCAACACTACCTTAAGTACAAGAATGTTCTGCTTGACTGAAAAAAGAGTGCTTGGAGTTGCTTACTGGCTGCCAGTGTAACATATTTATGAGTACGTATGAGGCACAACCAAAACAGATAATAAACCTTCATATTCAAGTACTGCAGAGTTCTAATCATTACTATGATTCTTTTTGCAAAGTGAATATGAAAATGACTTACTAAATACGTAATACATTACTCATTAAATGTCTAATACAGGCAAGGTAAAGAGTTTCATAAAGCAAGTATAGATATGAAAGGCATCTATAAATTATGAAAGAAGGATAGCTGAAATAAAAGCAAATGAAAGACCACATGTCAAAGCCTACTTGTCATTCCAGAAATTTGCAACCTGACAACCAAAAAGCACCAAATGATCAAACCTTTCAAGTAATAAACAAGAAAAAGCGCACCCAAGGACTGGATTAAGACCTTGTTAAGAATACAGCCCATAAACAAATTTAAGCTATGTTTGTTTGTGCACTGGTATGGAAAAGCTGATTAAATACATTCAGAAATTAACAGGGAACAAGTGTGATTCATCACACAGTGGGATAAAATTACAGTCACTTTTTTCAGCAGCAATTCAGAGAATGAGGCTATGCCCTCCTTATGAAGAAATGAAGTTGATTTCCACACAAAAGAGCAAACTTTTGATATTCATGAAGCCAGTGTACAAAACAATATTTCAGGTCCACATTCAATTCTATTTAAAGACAAAAGAAGTCTTTCCACCTATTGAGTGGGATTCAGATGAGACCTTCAGTGGATCATGAACAAATTAATAGATATGTTGAGAAGTGGAAAAACCATAAATGGTGATTAATTTTACAATAATTAACATTGATAGTTTGTGCTCAACCTATCCTTTAAAAATCGCTTATATGTCTTATTTACCCACTGTAGGCATGTCCAACCTTCTCCATGCTGCAAGCCATAGATTTGCTCACGCGGCTGAGAGCCATATAATACATATATAAAATGACACATGACTCAGATAATTCTCCATAATGAGTAGGACAACGCCAGTTTAAGCACATCCTGGCTAGCCTTAACACACGCCATGGCCCAGGGGAAAATGGTCGTAGGGAAGAAACCTTTTTGCAGCCCACCCCTTCCTTTGGCAGCCTCTCTACAGCCCCAAACCAATGGGATCTCTAGGCTTTGTCTCTCTCCCAAGCCTAACCCTATCCCTAATCCAGGACCATGGATGGAGTTTATACGTGTTACCATAAGTATTATTTATTTTCTGAAACTAACATGTAGTAGGAGGTCAGAAATTCTGAACAAGCACCAGAATGTCTGAAACAATGGGGTCACAACCTGAGGTATCCCATTCATGCTAACTTGGCAACCTTTGCTATAGAGAATATCAGTGCGAAGAATTTGTAGCAAACACAGGGAGAAGAAAGAAAGTGAACAGCAGACTGTAACGAGATACCCCAGTTCTCGAGGCAAACCTATATAGGCAGCTGCAGGGAGATGTGAGCTCAGTTCCTGTAGCCCAAGCTGGCCCCAAGAAGCCAGGTCTGGTCTGGAAGCTGTACAGCTGTGGTTCAACCCATTTAATGTCAGACATGATGTGCTGACACATCTCTATAACTTCGAGGAAAACTGCTGAATTGCACCCAGCTACTGAGGAGAATCAGCAAAGCTTTTCTAGTCTACTTGCCACTGAATTATTAACAAGTTAGCAAGGGTTAACACATGGTAATTCATTAATTACTTAGTTCAGCAACTGCCTACATTTACAATTTTAAGGACACCCTGTGCAGTTGTATGTGCAGCCAAATATTTAACTAAATTCTACACTATATTTTTTTTTAAATTATCTTTTTTAATATTAATAGATTATTTAAAATAATCTTTTTTCTTTTTTCAAACAACTGCATGTATCTATTCTTCATACTGTTAACAGATGCAAGACAGTAAATGACATTTTAGTAGCAGTACTCACACTCAAATTCACACAAGAAACAGAAAATGTTATTGACAATATCTAGGGAGTTCATTGAATCAAAGCTCAATTAATTACAAAGCATTCATCAAAGAGAAATATATAAGAAAACAACCTGGAGAAATAAAATAATTTCCATAAATTACCAGCAGTAAATGGAAGAGAGGAAGTTGGGTTCCCAAAAATGTGGTTCACTCTGCCAAGAGGAACAGCTCTTGGCAGCTGTATTAGGTTTATACATTGCAACTACCTCTGAAGTACCAAGAAGGACACAAGATCTCTGTTTCTTAAAAGATGTAGCATGTTAAGGCACTGAGAGAAGCTATACATCCCTGGCTGGGAATTGCAATATGCTGCTATACCAGCATAGATTTATGATAGTTATGATGCTAAATACACATTATGTGTGCATTCTGTTCTGGAATATTTAAAGAATCACCCTAAAATCATATGATGAATTCATTTTAATGCCAGAATAACTGCAGATAGTTTATAATGAAGTATTCTGGACGCAAAGTCTGTGCAGGTCAGCTGTATCAATTCAGCTGAAGCAGAGTCTATTTGTATAAATAAGTGAATACATCTTGTCATACAGATAGACCTTATTAACTGACAAATGAAGTCACTAGGAACACCACAGCAGACAAAATTACCTCAGCCAAATAAATTGTTTCAATACCCTTTTATTTCTCTGCTGATCATTTGCATTAGTTTACCGTGGCTATATTTGGATGGTATTATGTTATGACTAAAGCATTCTCTGTTTCTAACTTGTGACTCAGATCTACTGTTTTCTTCTTGCATCCCACTGCTTACCTCTCTTTTCACCCCCCCCCCCCCCCCCAATTAGAGAGGGTACAGACTACAAAAATAAGTTACTGGAACTATTTTGCAGTATACTGTAAGTTGTTTTCTATTTCTGTCATAATTATAGTCTAAAAGTCATGCTTTTCCTTCCCATTTTGTGAGATTTTGGGTTGCCTAATATGGAGCAGAGCAATTAATATCCCTTAAATGCAAAAGACAAGGCCCAATATGAACACAAAGTTGAATGTTGTGCAATGCCCAGTATATTTTGTTGCCAGCGTCTTCTTGCTAGTATTCACATTAATGTGGGCAGTCATTGAAAGGATCTTAAATATAATTTGAATGCATTAATCGTAACCTCTTAAAACTGAGGTCTGGGGAGATATACTTCTTTTCTTCTACTTATCAGCTGGGAAACTCTGTGGCTATATGGATCAGTAACTTCAACATAATTATGCTGTTCTTAGTGATTCTCTAGTATGGATCAAAATTTCTTATTCAAACAGCGTCACCTATTAAAGTACAGCTACCTTGCTACAGTGTTGATATCACACTTGCACATTTTCATTAACAGGCATCTGCCTCAGGCATTTTTCAGAAATGAACTAGCCATTAACAGAGACTGTATGAATCATGCCCCTGAATTATCTTATTAACACAAAACATCTCCTGTTAAAATCAAATTTTGTTTGTGCTACAACATCCAAAGCTCTCATATTGTTTGCAATTATTTATCCTAGGTAACAAAAGTAATTACAAAGAGATGATAGCATGGAGTGCATTTTTTTCCACTCACTTTAATGACTACAATAAAGGAAGCCAAACAGAATAAAAGGATAGAGCTGAAATGTACTAGAATTGAAGTGGATATGAAAAAAAACCAAACCCTCTGATGTGAATTCTTTCAAACTGTTTCTGTGTTTTGCAGCTGCAGAGGAAACAGTGGTGAAATGAGGACTACAGTGAAGATGAACCGTTAGGCTAATACTTCACCTCTTGCCAAAAAAAAAAAAAAAGCCCTATTAGTCTTATTTTACCATTACCCTGCACAAGAAATAATCTTTGAAATGTCTTAAAGGTGTCAAGTAAATGTCCATCCATCATCAATAAAGATGGAAGAACCTGGCCATGAAGGTAAACTTGCAGAGGCATTGACTGTGTGGTCTGTACTCTCTGAAATATTTTCTCTGTCTATGTATTAGTAACTTGCATGATTTATATACCAGTTCCAGAAATCTTAAACACTGCTACCACCTGCTGGTTAATTTACACTTGAATCTACTAGTTCCTCAGCAAAGTAAGAAAGGGAAAAAGGAGGAAAAGCATACTCTAAAATGCTTTTCAAAAATAATTTAGCTTTAGTATCCCATCAATATATTTTAATCCAGCTCTTTCTATTGTCGTAGATGTACAATCTTAGTGTCACAAGATGAAGAATCCTTTTATTTCTGAATTATTCACAGGAGGAGCCACTGACAGTAAGAAAGAGTGGCCTGTGATATTACTTTCCTCCATTTTCATTTTTGTTTCCTATAGTACCTCTTGTAACTAGGTCACCATTGTCTGCTGTGTAGAATCTTCCATGTTGAAAGAGGGAAATATGCCAGTGCTCCATATTACTGTTTTAGCAGCCAAGTTGGTGTTGAATTCACTTTTATGGTGTCTGTGGTTCAGAAAAGAAAAAAAAAAAAGTCTCTTGGAAAGTTGTATTAAGCAGCAGCAAAAATTTCTCTGTATTAAAAAGTTACACATGCAGTAGTCATCATGACAACTGAAGCTTGCAGGGTTATAGCAGGAAAAGTTTTTACCCCTTAATGTTAATTAAAACTAATGCTAATCATTTAATTCCATGTTTAAAAACTGATTGCATCTACCTTAGCGATTATCATTTCATACATAAAGGAAAACACTACCATCACTGAAAAGTACAGTTTGACTACAAAACTGAGGAAAATGAGAGGATACTATTCCTAAAAAGATTTCTAACAAAGCTGTGGTATTGAGCAGTTCCATTAAATAACCACACAAAAGCAACAGAAGTCCCTCTTAAACTATCTGCTTGGAACAAAATCAGGCAGTAGTGTCTGGCAGTGAAATCCATGGGCAAAAGAACAATGATGAGTCTAAACCAGGCTGTTTTGATGAGGATCTACACTCCTTCACATTTCCTCCATTTTCAAATCTAGGATTATGATCCAACCCAGATTTCAGGTTCAGATCAGTATGTCTGAAGTTCTGGTGCTCTTTGCTGATTCTAACCACCTCTAAATGGGGTAGTTGGTCAAATACTAGTAATGACCAACGATGGTGATGCGTGTTTGTCTTGTTCATCACTGAAGAACTGTATCACTGCATATAGTAATTCATTGGTAACATTAATTCTTCTGTAACTTTTCCCAGAATTCTGTAAAAACTTCTTGATTTTGGCATTTTCATCAGGTAGAAATTAGATGCTTACAGAGACATTAGGCTAGTTCTAAAGTAGAGTTACCAGGAAAGAACAGTTTTGAGTTGTTATTCTCTATGTATTTAATGGTAGTATTTGGGACAAAAAAAAAAAAAAATAAATCTGTGTGCTAAATTTTAATTTGTTTAGTGCTTCTGTAAGATACTAGTGAAAATTCACTGATTACTACTAGGCCAGTCTTGCTGTGGTGTAACCAAGAACAGAATTTGAGCCTTCAATTTTAGATCAGATTTAAATGGGGAAAATTGTGCCATTACATTCTTTCTAAATTTATGATCCCATTTAAAAAGCCCAGACCTGAGCTTAAAGACAAAGGTGGACTTAAATTTCACATGTTCAAACCATTTAAGTACATGTTTTATTTTACCTCTTTACCTTTTAGTTTTGGTGAGAGGATAAACTATCAGCCAACCAAAAAAAAGGTTGTTGCTGTGGTCCTTCCAGTTGGGCTAAAACCAAGATACGCTTGCAACCTCACAGAAATGCCTTACTGCATTTGCAAGATTTCTAGACCATTTTGTAGACTAGCAAGCTCTGACCAATCACCCATTTTTTTATGCTTATCTTAACAGAACTCCAGATTTTTGTTGCATTAGTCAGTATGTTGCCATGACACTTGGATAGCTTCTGAAATGCATACATTTGTCCTACGTTCCCTAAAAGCAGCAAGTGTTTTTAAGGATGAAGTATCAAAAGTTACTTTAGCCATTGAATATTCCTGGCTAACCAATCTGAAGAGTAAATGAATTAAAACAAAGTATTAATTAGATGAGAGAAAGAGCAATAATGTGGGGTCACATGAGGTGTAAGTTCTACTATAGAACATGTTATGGATAGCTTTGTCAGCATTGACTTATTTCTCCTCCTGTTGATTTCAGAGGAGGCAAAGAAAGGCCAGCACTAAGCACTTTCAAAAATCATACCCTAAGGGTTCAAATACACTTTTACCATAGTAACCAGGCCTTTTGTTTTCTCTTTCATCAATGCTAGTTCCAAAACAATGGAATCAAGAAACAAGTCGAGGTAAGCAGTTACCATGATAAAAATATTTTTGTTATGATTTTATGCTCTGTGGCTTTTTTTCATCTGGCAGTGGCTGAATCTAAAACTGGAAGTTTCCTGTCTTACATCCACACATCTGTACTACTGAGGGATCCAGCAGCATGTGGGCTGCATGGGAACGTGAATGACTCTGTCACTTTGTGGGCCGAACAGAACAAGCTCCGAGAAGGGAACCCTTAAAACTTTGGAAGAGGTTGTTCTACTGAATCTGTTGTTCCACATTTGGCTCTTCTCAACTTAATTCTTGGGGTTGCTACTATGCATACCAACTAACCAACCCTTTCTCAGCTGAGCCTGGTCAGTGTGGCCTTCTTATTTTATAACTGGAAAAAACCCTAACCCAACATTTTAACAAGAGTTGGATTGTTTAGATTTGAGAATCAAAAGAGACTTTAGAAATCAGTTCAGCATATAAATGGTGCTATTTTATTTATAACAACATCTCAACACCTGATTAGTTTCTTTAAATAAATCTCTCTTTGGCACATTTTGCACATATCTGAAAACCACCATGTAATTTGGCACAATGTGATACAGTTGGCAGCCTCCAGTCAAGAAAGGTCCAGACTGGAACCAAGAGGGATACCACAAGCCAGCACTGAGGTGCGTTAAAAGAGTTACATGGGGAGGATTTCACAGTGGTTGCCCGCACCATGTCTGATCCAAGCCATTGCTTTAGTTTCTCACTTTCAGGAGCACTGAATTCATGCAGGAAAAATACGTATGTATGTATCTAAGCCTTTCTCACTCCACTCAGAGGTCTTTTGTCCCTCCCTACCTCAAGCTCACTTAAGAATTATAATTATCCATTTCCTAGAAGACCTTTTCAGAATTGTAAGCTCCAGAATATAGAACTGTAAAAGTGGGGTTTTTTCCGAAGCAGTCAATACTAGCATTTAGCAGATTAAGGCGTTTGACATTTTGCTTGGGCAGTCATCACAGCCTATCTGAATGAAGTCCTATCACGCAGTCATTGCTGAAGTTATGTCCAGCAAAAGCTTGCAAGGTGTAAAACAAATCCGATCTCTATTGGGGGGAAAAAAAAATCTCGTGTGTTTTTATTACCTTGGTATGCGGGGGGGGAGGGGGGAGGGAGGGGGGCGAGGGAGCCCACAGCCATTTAAATTCTACAAACGATTAAAAGTTCTGCCGAATAACTTCAGTTTCCAATTTGAGGAAAAATATTGCTGCGATCCAGTCGGTTGGCCCTAACTTGCTTATTCCCCAGGAAAGCGCAAAAAAGGAAGTGGGAGGAAGTGAAACAATCCGCACGTCAGTGTCGCAGCACCACCTGTCGGCAGTGCGCGGCTGGACAGACGTGACGGCCGTCGGGAGAAGTAGCACTGCGGTGGTAGTAAGAGTATTTTTATTCTCTAAATTGCACCCCGAACGTCATACGGAGTTTGCTGCAGTTTGGTTCTCCAGAAAACGTGGCTCAACTGTTTTACAATAATCAGAGGCAAAAAAAGATAGGCAATATTCCAGGTGTTATTTAATATTAATTCATTTTATACTAGTTCGTTGATTTTATTAAAATATTCTGCACTATTCCAAATAGCGGGAAAGAAACTCCTCACGGGTGCACTGTAATTTGGTTATTGTTACCTTCTGCTGTGACTCCTGAATCTTCACTTTGACACCGTGGCCGATGGCGGCATTACGGGGCGTTTTAAGAGAGCGGTTTCGAAGAGGGGAGGCGAAGGGCCGGGAGATAAAACCCCTCCGCCGGCGGTTCCGCGGCGGCTCCGCAGGCTGCCGAGGAGGCGGGACCGGGGGAGGCGGCCCCGGGCGGTGCCCGCAGCGGCAACGGGGCCTCCCTCGCCCCGGCAGCGGCTGGGGCCGCCCGGCCGCTCCCCGCGGCAGCCGCGGTGGCCGGACCCCCCCGGGCCGCTGTCAGCCCTGCCTCGCACCGGGGCGTGTGCCCCTGCAAATCCTGCGCCAGGACAGCCACGCTGCTGGTCCCAGGACTCCACACCCCTCGCAGATGCTCTGGGCCGTGGTTTGGTTTCGGTCCTGTGACGCTTGCGTTTGCAGTTGTGTTTCGCGGGGGGGTGTTGCGTGTCCTTGAAAGATGAGAATTCCTCTGAAGGCCAGGTGGATGAGCCTGGAAGTGTAGCATTCACCTGGAAAAGCTGAACGAAGTGTTTAAATTTTGTTCGGTTGTGTTTGTACTTAAGAAGACAGAAAGCCAAATTGGTTTGGATTGCATGAAAATGGACGTATTCTCTATATTACATGCCTACTACTAGTATTCTCTACTAGTACTCCAGTGGAGAGGCTACGATTAGCCCACCCTAAGCCATGTAGAATTAGGGAGCAGTATCTCTCTTGAACCTTTGGAAATACGGATTCAAGCCCTAACAGAGACATGCAGGAAAGGGAATTGCGCCAAAGACAGTGGGATTCAGCATGAAAAGCTCTGCCACCTCCTCCACTTCATGGAACTAATAAAAAAAAAATGCCAAAAAATTTGAGATGAGGTGGGGAGCTGTTTCTAGCTGACTGAAATTCTGTTCTTCTTGGAAAATGTTATACACAGAAGCACACATCTGTCATGCTATTTTTGCTTTTCCTCCAGAAAATAAATCTTCCCAATTACAGACCTATGAGGAGAGAGTGACGCACAGTGAGGAAGAAAAAAAGGCAACATGGATGCCCGTTCCTGCCCCTTCTGCTTATTCTTGAAAAGGTGCTTGATATTCCATGGGCTTTCTGGCAAATCAGGATTTCTACTCCATTAACTGCATAATTTTTATGGGAAAGAATTTCTTACCTTTCTCAAGAAATTAGTATAAAATGAAAAGATGAGCTTCTTAAATGCATCTGAGCAAACCGGTTGCCTGTGATAATTAGCAAGTGGTTCCTTGTCAGTGCACGGAATGGGAAAGCAGCTTATATTAATCCAACTCAATAACTGCACATCTTCAGGAGAACACAATTTTTTTTTTTTTTAAAGATATGACAGTCTGTAAAGCAAAAAAAAAGCGAAAACATGCATTTCTTAAGAATTCATGCTACCATTACAAAGCAGTTTTGAAATATTTCTCATGTTTACCTGGGCAAAACAGGACTGTTTTGATGAAGTATGTTAATTTGTTCATCACTTCTCATCTTTACTAGCAAATCATATCCCATCCTGTCCTTCCTAACTCTAATCTTACCAGATACCTTTAAAATATTTTTTCTCTCATGCTATTTTTTAATTTTTGAACCTTTTTGTCAGCATCTACAAGCTTTCTGCCCCAACTTCTGGACTTCTGTCCAAAAATCAAGGTAACCTAGAAAGTAGGTCTAGGGACCAGCTGTTTACTGTCCTTCCTGATACAAGAAGTGTATCAGGCAGTGTCTGGCAGCAAATAAAACAGTAAGAGGAAAGTTCAAAACCACGCAAGGAGGTGTTCTTGCTGGTACAGAAGGAAACAAGAAAAGGACTTTTTGGGTGCTATAATTTATACAGGGTGAAAGGAAATCTGGACAAATGCTTGGAGGAAAATCTACTGAAGCTTTAGTAAACGCATAAAATCACATCCATCTCAGGAAATCCATTAAGCTGAGGAAAGTTGAAGACTGGGAAAGTATGACAAATACATGCCTTGTTCTTATTCTTTTCTTGGCCTCCTAAGCATCTGTTTATGGCCACTGTTGGTGACTACCTACCTGCCTAGATAGGCCTGTGGTCTGGCTTTGTACAGAATATGTTTATATTCTGTCTATGGGCAGTGGGTGCTACTACCAATATCCTACTGCTCCACCATGCCTTTAGGGTATACATGCAGAAGAGAGAATTCAAACTGAAGGTTTCCCTCCCCTCATAAGCCAGGAGATACTTTCCGATCTGAACACTTTCTCACCCCACTTAACCGCACACAAAGGCAACACATGGGGGTTTTTTGTTAAGAAATTAACATACCTTCCTGTTTTCACTTTCAAGCAAGGATATTATCTGGTGCATTGGCAAGTGTGCTACTGTCTTACATATTATAGCTGGTACATTGCATTTTGGCTTACAAATGAAAAGTTTGTAAGCTTTTGTAAGATGTAAAATGAAAAACTGAAAAACTACAGGTTTCTAAAAAGTGACAGAAAGAACCTGGAAAGGATTTGAATTCAAGATTAAAAGAGAGTTTTAGAAGCTGGAATACAAGTTTCATCATCCAGTTCAGGGGGCTTGGGGATATGGAAATAACATTTCTTAAACTTAGCAGAAGCAGGTCATACTGAGGCATGTATTAAGATGGGAAAGTAGCTTATTTTATACTGTCATCAAGCAGATGGGTTTGCTTACATTTTTTGCAGTTTTCAATATTTAATATAATTAAATGTAGAAAGAGTCATCTCATGAGGGAAGGAGAGATGTATATAATTCTCAGGGTACTAAATCGCCAAACCTTTGATGCTGTGTATGAAGTCTATGGATTAAGAAGCCTTCCTAGTCTTTTCTGGTGATTGATTCTTCCTGATAAATCAACAAAAGTGAAAGATCTTAATAAAGACTGAGAATGTAAATCTGTATACTGCTCATACGCAGTCCAACAGAATAATGAAAGAAGGCATTTTGTAGGTTTTCTGTTTCTTTTTTAGTGTGGTAGAAGAGTCTGGTAGGGATTTCTTCCTCTCAGAACTTGGGTAGAGGTTACATTTTCACTCTTAAGAGAGATCATTCACAGCATATGGTAAGATCTGCCTTAATGTCGAACCTTCTTTAGAAAGTAGGTAAATATTCCTCATACCAGTTTCGTGATTTGTACAAGATTAAATGGATTTATTCTTATGTTCTTGCAAGCACCAGCACACTCTTTTGCCAGAAGCCCTCACAGGTAGGTGACCTACTTTTCCTGAAGAGCAGCACCCATCTTCCACTTCCCAATTTAAATGAAATTTATTATCAGATTCTATTAGAGAACCTCTTTGTCTGACAGGTTACAGTAATTATGCAGGTATTAAACTGGATCTTGTCTTACAAATGAAGAACAAATAGCTCTCTAAAGGAGATAGAAAGAAACTGAAAAGTAGCAGAACTCCAGATAAACTTCTGAAATACCCCTAAGACTTCCCACTCCTTTAACTGCATTCCTTAGCAGACCCTTGAAACCCCCCTGAAAAAATGCAGTTCTTATTTCAGTGTAACATATAGCCAGTTACTGAATACTAAAAAAAAATCCACCTTCTGGATATATTTATCATGAAACAAAAGAAGTATCAGACTATTACTAGAATCACATGCATCAAGTTTACTAGAAATTACTGAAAAACTAAAGCCATGGGAAATTTGGTTAACTTTGTGCCAATTAGTCTTTGGTAGTTACCATTAGAAAACTATCAATAATACAAAGCAGCAGTAACTGATGCTCAAATGTTTCTATGTTCTGTTATCTCATATTAGCAAAAATATACTTCTAATTTACAGATTCCATTCTTTAGCTGTTGAATGTCATGTGATTTGCATCAGTCCCTCATAACGCTGCCTCTTTGTCAGATGTGCCTTTGGTTTAAACAGATCCCCAGATCTCTCTTGCTGAAAACATTCAGGTATTTGACTTAACCTATGTTAAGAAGTCATACCAGAGAAGGGGCAAGACAAAGCTCTTAATGCAGTCAGATATATCTGAGTGAAATAGCTTCTCACCCAACAGGAGCTCTGCAAATGCAAAATTTAAGTGTACACAGGATCTCTAGCTAAATTTGCAGGATAACTTAAGCCTCTTTAAATGTAAAAGTTAATTTTTTGCAGCAAAGTTTGCAGACAAAATTTTACCTCAATCACTTTTTTACCAAAACTGGTAGAGGAATGGGTAGAACACTCCCCTTTGAGCAACCCTTGGAGAAAACATCCCCCAGGCTCCTTTTTGCACCATTTCCCTCTCTCTGCTAGAAAATCCTTCTTAGGCTTCTGTCTGGTTCACATGTGTCACCATGAAAGTATGGATAAGGCTTTTATTTCTTTTTTTCCTAGACAACATTAAAAGAGGGGCTGCTATCGCAGTGTGGGTGGCCTGACTCTTAGCAGTGATTGCAAAGGAGATAGGTACTCTGGGACCTAATGTCCAAAAGTCAAAGCCGTGGCAGACAGGCGCCTGCAGCACAAGGTAGACTGCTAGTCAGGTCTCTCGTTCAACAAGGACCAGAAACATAAATACACATTGCACAACACACATTAAAAATGTCGGGCCTTAAAGGATTTGTGGTATCTGATTGTTTCCCACATACCTTTATTATTCTCACAAGAACCCAAGCATAGTTGGCACCAGTGTATCAATTCAGGCACTATTCAAATGGAAAAACTTTAATTTAGAGACCTTTGATACTCGTTCTGAAAACACGGAGGAAGTAATCATCAAGACAGTTTTATGAGTAGCTTGTTTTTATATGCTAGCTTTTTGTTTAGGGGATGTCTCTAAAGGGTCGATAAGTCATGGTACACAAGTAGAATACTTATTTTAAATTGTTACCAAGGTTTTATGGTCTCTGACATACAGAGAGAAATCAAGGTGCTTCACATTTCTCCAGCCTGTGTTTACCAACACACTGTAGACTGACTTCATCTTAGCAATGAATATGTTGTTTTCTACCAGTATTTCTCTGCTAGGTTAAAAGTTAAATGCTTCTCAGCTATATTTCCTTGTAACTAATTTCGCAGAGAGAACCTCAGCAATTTTCTAGTGAAGGCCAAGCATAGAGGTAATAAAAAGTAATTTTTTTCTGACTTTTTTTATTTCCAATATACAATAGGAAAAAGAGTATCTTTTTTTTAAAAAAAAAAAAAAAGTTGCAGAAGACCAAATCAGCACAAGATTATAGACAGAGCTGTTAAAAAATCTAAAAGTAAGATTTTCTCCAAAGATTAATGAAATCCTATTTTTTCAAATTAAGATATGCTACCAGATTCTTCACCTTTTCTCAGGGGAAAAATACTAAAAAATTCTAACATTACAGGGCAGTATTTAAGGACTGGTCTTCTCTACATGTAGTCACTGTTTGATTGCGGATCCACTAGTCCTTAACCATAGAATATCAGAAATCATACTATTACATCAAAAACACTTGTGTTTTGATTGCTGTACCTCACATCAGAGCTCCCAATCTGGCTTATAGCTGACCTATAAAGATGCCCAAACTGAGCTCCTAATGAGAACATCCAGAAATCACACTGGTTCATGTGTAAATACAGATGCTTTGTAAGCCTGGGCTGGTTCTGCTTCTGAGGGTTAAATATATCCTGTAAAAGCATTGTCTTCTGAATCAAAATTTAACTCTGAAGCATTGACCAATTTAACTGTCTAGTACTTTGCTCCACCTCCTCACCTTTTCAGCATTTAATATTTTCCAAACTACTGCATGTATCTGTTTCCACAGTGATTGCTCTACCATTCACGTGGTTACTGCTTAACCTATGAGTGGAGTTAAAGGATTATCCTGACAAGACACTTTCAAAGCACTTGTGGTTTTATTAACCAACTGCAGCCTTTGAGCATCACAATCCAACTGCAGTTAATTAGGCAGTTCTGAGCATGTTTTTTTTTACTTCAGTAAGTATGTGAGGAATGGCTTTCTGATTGTCCAGTATATATATAGATTTCACTGTATCACAGCAACTATTTGTGGAAGTAACTTCTGTTATCTTATTTTTAAGCACATAACACCTGCTTTTTAGATGTGTGGGCAGCCTAGATTTTCTTGATGAAGAGAACATAAATCTTAACGTCAAACCCTGTGCATTACGGACACAGCATGTACAATCCTTACAATTAAAGAACGTTCCTTAAATTGTTTTTCATGACCACTCCATCTGAATTTGGAGGCATAACATTACTTAACAACTTGTTGAGCATCTGCTAATGACTGGTTTCGAAATCCCCAAGGCACATTGATAAAATATATGCCCCCAGATATATTGATAAAAAAAAATATCACCCTTAAATTCAAGAAGTCATTCTAAGTGAGTTGCAATGACTAACTGGAGAGTTACACAATTGTTTGGTAGTGAGCTTAAGTGACTGTTTACAAAGTAATGAGCAAAATAACCAAATTGTGATCACGAGTCCCCTCTCCATTATTGTATTTATCTGTATTTTGTGAAGTGGTAACCCCGTGGGTTACTGGTCTGGTAAACTGCGACTTGGGCACAACAGCCATCTCTCCCGCATTAACTCGTCACACACTCCCTCTGGCTAGCTACTGAGTTTCCAGCACAGCGTGCTGTGGAAGCTGGCAATAGGGGCAACTGTGCATTCCTTGGTTTGCTTCTGCTATCCAATGCCCTTAAAAGATCATGTTTTCTTCAGGGTAACCCCAAAGCAGACCTCAGGCAGCCTGGTGCATATCTACGTCTTCCAGCTGCTACGCATCTGACTCACAAGTATCTCCCCTGTGTTGCTCCCTAGTGAAAAGAGTCAGAATGAGCTATTGTTAAAATCAGACTATGTGGCCTCACGTTTTCCTTGCTGTCACATTTTCCAATCAGTTGTGCTTCTGTAAAGTCAGTGGAAAACACTGTCATCCTCTGCAAGACCACAAAAGATGCATTAGCTTGGAGGCTGCAGGCTAGAAGTGCACACACTGGTGAACCACTGAGAAGCACCGAGCTGTAAATTGTCCCCTGAATGTCTGCTGCCATAGTGATACATGTAGGGTAATGCCACGTTAGAACAGAACAAAGATGTCGTGAACTTGAACAGGATACGGAAAACAGAATGTGTGTGCATTTAGACATAAAGAGTTATAATAGACATTGAGGTTTGTAAAAGGTACTAAAGGCCGTATCATTAAGTTGTTAAGAAATAATTGTTATCACTCTCAAGATACTGTAATTGAAAGCTAAGCAATGCTGATGGGACCATCAATCATGCAAGTTAAGGGCAAACTATGCCAGGGGTTTGCAGCATCGAGGTCTTTGTGCAAAAAGCTATGAAGTTAAAGGAATAATCTATAAGCTGTTGGCATACTTGTGGAGGGACACTGGCTTCCATTGCTGAGATGTTCTAGAAGTAATAAAATGCTGTGAAATGTCGGCAAAACCCCACAGTTAAGGTACGTGTATGTGTGCGCTTGTGTGTGTGGCTAGGGGGATTTAAAAATAGAAGGCATAGAAGTTTTATATTTAATCTTGAACACTCAGAGGTTTCAATTCAGGACTGCCACAGCAAATAGTTTTAGCACTAAAGCAGGCCTTACCTATGCCAAGTATGCAAGCACATTAAGAATGAGTGGAAAGAATAAATTAAGTTTACACTTTCCTATGTGGTAAACTATGCTTGTCATGAGATGTCCCAAAGAAACTCTTGTACTTACTGGAAGTGTTCAGGAGTACATGTAATTTTGGAATATGAAAAAAAAAAAGCACTGCAAAGCAGAATACCTGAAATTTAATTGGCTTGCCTTAATATGACTGAAGCCACATTGTGCTGGAAATGAACACTTTTGTCTAAGACCTCACAATGTGATACCTTGATTTTATGATTACATCTAAGATGTTTCTATTTACATATGAAAAATTCAAAGATATATAACCCTACAAAAAATACCCCAGAGACAGTATCATTGTAAAGTCATGGGAGAGAATGTATTCAATATAATTCATTGTTACTCTTGTTGAAATACAGCTTTACTTTCAAAGATAACATTGTTTAATGTAGTTTAAAGGTCATAATTTAAATATTAATTAAAAGTCTTCATTATAAAGCAAGCACCAAGCCAGCAAGCAAACTCTCTCCTCCTTTTATCTCAGGTACTTATAAAATAGAAGAAAAATTGAATGGAACAGAACTGGTTTCTGTTTCCTGCATGAGCCTATAGGTACCAATGTGACTGAATTTGTCAAATGTCATTGTACTTTAACGATACGCTTCAGCTTTTTAGCAGCCTTGCCAGTTTTTCCAGTCTATAATTTCCTGTCATGCAGACATTTTTTACCCAGGTTGAATAGTTATTAATTTCCATTCTCTTATTTTCAGACAATAGTAAATGATGCCAAGAGACTCAATCATTAATAATCAGTAATGGGACAGTATAGAGGAACTAATGGTAGACTTACTAGAGCTCATCACCCTGGGAAAAGGACAGCATTGCCTCCTTCTTTTGCCATTGTTACTTGCTTTCTCACGAGTGACGTTGAGAGATCACAATGCAAGTCATTTGCCTGTGCTACTACATGGGTGTTCAAGGGCATGTGAGTTGGAAGATAAAAACACAATTTGTCATCAAATTCCTTGCATTTGGTACTTGCTTTCTTTACGTATGGTATGATGTAAATGTCTGATTACTGAACTCATTCTGTTAGGTTATGTGATAAAGCTCATCTGCACACCCACCAAGGAGCACAGAGTGACAATGGCAGGAGGGGGACCCCAAATAATACCCTGCCCTGGCTGCTCCCAGGCCCACCCCAGGGCCACCAGCCCATCAAAGGCACATCGCACAAGCCCCGTGGAGCCAATGGGCAGGACAGCAGGCAGGAACCCAAATTAAAGGCTCTTGGGGAATGAGCCACCTTGCCATGGCCCTCCCAGGGCTGTCCCAGGAGAGCCCCAGCCCACGCCCAGTGTGAAACCCACCACCAGCAGCCACCAGGAGCACCCCCAGGTCACGCTTCTGACTGAGGGGGGTTGCTGCCCAGGGCTGGGGGACACAGTGTGGGTGCAGGGGAAGAGCAGCATGCGATCCCACAGGATTTATTAGGGGATGTTTGGGGAGGGGCCAAACAAGGTTTGGAGGTTTGGAGGTTGAGGTGATCCAGGGAGGACCAGGAATCGGAAAATGAGGGGCAAGGGGGCAAAAAGGGCTGGTGGCAGGTAAGTAGTTGGCTGGTGGGTACACTTGTCAGCCATGCCCTGTGCCTAGCCAGCGCAGCCTGTCCCAGTTGCTCACCAGAGTCCTTCCTCACTCTGCCACTGACAGCTCTGTGTATGTGTGTATGTGCGCACGTGTGGTGTGTGTTTGTGTGCACACATGTGTGTGGACGTGTGTGTGCGCACATATGGCGGCTGAGTGCAGTGGCTGGGGTCAGGGGTGGGTGGGAGCCCCGTGTCTGTGGTGCAGTGACCACAGCGGGTGTGCGTATGCAAGTGAGTGTGCAAGTGCCAGCAAGGATCACGCTGGATGGGGTGCTGGGCTGGTGAAGTGCCCGGGAGTACGTGGGCATGGGGGTCTCCAGGGGCGAGAACACAAGGAGTTTGGCTATGGTGAGAGGGGAGTCCCAGCCAGCTCTGTGCGCACGTGTGCGTGTGCGCACGTGTATGGGTGTATGCGTGTGCAACAGTCTGTTGCAGCAGCTGGTGTGGGGCTGCAGCCTCAGGGGTTGTATGTCCTGATGTCAGCAACTGGGAAGACTGGGATCGAGGGGCAGCTGCTGGTCAGGCTGAGTGTCTGAGCCGGCTGCCAGAGGGACTCACCTCGTCCATATGTGTGTGTATTTTGTCACTTGTGGACCCCCATCCTGCTCCGCTGGAGAGAGGAGCAGGATGAGGCCCTCGGTGCTGCCTGTGTCCGTGTGAGTGCTCTGGGTGTCTGTTTGATGCGTGTGTCCGGACACGTGTATAGGTAGGTACGTATGTGGTGTATACGTGTGCTCTGTGTGCGTCTGCCTGCTGGGAACGCGTCTCCAGCCTTGCTGCTGGTTGGACCTGAGGACGTGGAGCTGAGCAGCCTCGCCTCTCCCAGGCTCTTGGATCCGGCAGGATATACTGTCCTGCAACCTAAACATATATTTTTAAAAAGTGATAATAGAATTATTTCTGTGTAAACAGATTAATGACTTATCTATCCATACAGAAACAAAAGTTTATTTATAACTTTAATATTTTTTTAAGGATAAATTTTGAGCCTATTAGGGGACTTGGATTCAGCTCCCGGACTGATTTTTTTCTCATAAAAGGCTTATAGCTTGTTGGCAGTTTTGTCTGAAACAGTGCTGCCTGAGGGCTACAGTCTTGACCCACCAATGATCTCAGTGCAACTGTGAGGAGGCCTCCGTGAAGTGGCAAATACTCAGTTTAGCTCACCATTTAAATTTTAGCCAGCTCCCTACTATTGGAAGCAACTATATCTTGAGTTATACTCTTTTTCTTCCCCAGCATTTATCTCCCGATGCTTATATAGAGTAAATATATCCTTTAGAGAATAAATATATCCATCTATATCCATATATGTAAATATGGATATGGAGAGTAAATATATCCATCTAGAGAGTAAATATATCCTTTCATAGTTTAAATAAGCCAACCATTTAAAAATTATGTTCACATTGCATATTTGGCCTGTGCCTGAGACTCCTAAATTTTTACTGCATCCAAAATAACACACAGCCAGGCATCAGCCTCTCAGTTTGAAAATAACAGCTAACAACTGGGAAGCAGTAAGGAACAGCTTTCTAAGCTGCCTCTTAGCTGTGACTGACTGAGCTCTCCATTTTAACAGGTAAACCTAGCCAGACTGGACCCTTTACTATACTGCTGCAGATAGGAAGCAAATCATGCCAGTCCACCAACTTCCTGGGTTCCCTTTTCCTAACCTAAATAACCTAAATAAATTAATCTCATTAACCTAAATAAACTGGGATCATAATCTGGACTCCAGAATACAATCTGCAAAGAAACTAAGTATCAGCCTAGCTATTTCCAGCAGTTTCAATGGGAGGTAAATGGCCAACAGGGAGACATCTTAATTGCCTCTTAGTTGCAGAACAAAAGATGACATGAAGTCTGCTTTAATAATACAGACGTACACTTGTGAAAGGGCAAAGATTATCAGAAACAGTTAATTGTGTGCATATGCTGGTAACAGACTTATAATACTAATGACCTAGACAGGATCAGTCCAAAATTGAATAGTTTGAAATATCCCATGTTTTTTAAACTGATTGATTTCTTTAAAGCATCTAAATGAAGTGAGTTTCCTCATGTGTAAAGTGGAGATTTTCAATAAGTACTAGTACGCATTTGGACTCAAGTCACATTTGAAAATACTATCCTAAGTATCTTTCACTGCATTTATTCTATTGGTATTCAGAAATAGCTTGTGGTGTGCAGTAAAGCAATAGGATGCTGTCCCATACTTTACCTGAATGCCTGCAAAAACCCTGCTGGGAAGAAGTCTCTGTGCACGTTCACATTTTGTTTCTAAAATACCTTTTCACGCACTCTGAAAATTTTGTTTGTTTGTTTTTATTCCAGGAAAGAGTAATCTCTTATTGTTCCCTATACACACAAAGACAAGAGGAGACACATTCACAGAAACTATTTGTGGGAGCAGGGGGTTACATCAGGCACCAACAATATTACAGTGGAATTTCATTAAGAATCTTTATTTTGTGTGAATGTCCCTGTAAAGTCACCTTTACTTCATACCTTTTCTCACTTCACGTCAATTACTTTCTGCGGACAAATCAGTCAAGTATGTAAGCAGTGCATTATACTGCTAATGGCTGTAAGACACCACTGGTACTTGGCCTTGAATCCTGCACTGCCCCTGTTCTACTTGATTTGATGTGTATTTGCCTATCCTGGATTTCCGACACTCAATGACAAAATTCCATTTAAGATTTAACATGTGAAATAAATAAGTATATAATACCAGAAATTCTTACAATTTCTATGCTGATACACACTTTTAAGTTTTGGCTACAACAATTTCCACTGTTTATACTTGTTCCACATGACCAGAAATGACAGCAATTTCCTCTTCTGTATATCACTGAAGTTTTGAAGAAGCATCTTAAAGTAGTGCAATACAAAAAAAATCTGGTGCCGTGCCTCACTTGACCCCCCAAATTCCACTTTACCAGCAGATCCTATTTGGGAACTGGACATGTTTTTTCAAATGCATCATGTCAAGATGTAAGCAATGTGTTTAGCAGTTGTCTCCGGTGTATTAGCTTGGGACAACAGACAAGAACTTTTAGAACAACACAAGGCAGAAATTCAGTCCCTAACCATCTTTTTCTATAGGCAGGTAATTCAGAGAGGCCCGACTGCTGTCTCTTCTCAGTCAGCAGGATATGAGCTGTGCCATTTCAGAACCTGCTCAGATGTCACAGCTTGGTCCATTTTACGTGGCATCTGTCACACACATGCTTCTGTGCCAGCAGCTGGACTAGAGCTGCCTCAGAGCTCCCGGGCTCAGCTGTGCAGCGCTGGTGCGGGACCGCCTGCCTCTCAGGAAGTACGTAAATCATGTAAAGCTGCGATAGCCTGTGACAGCCCAGACCCAAGCACCCAGGGACTGGGCAATCTGTCTGTCTCAAATCACAGCTGATCTTTGTGACTCTCCACAGTACGCCAGTATAAAAGTGTACTGAAGGCACATGTTGAGGAAATTTGAAGCTTCTATTCAAGACTGGTGATGTTAAAAGACACGATCTAAATTTTATCGGGAGCACAAGTTATAAAAGATGCAGAAATTATTTCCTGAATAATGGAAATTATTGATGAGCAATGGAAATATAGATGATCTACTTGAGCTAACCATGCGTGGAGAAAAAACAGTCACCTTCAAAGGCTAATTTAAACCACTTTCAAAATATTGTACCTTCATTGCTACAATGCATACCCCTGCAGGGTGCTGTGTTTTGTTTTGTTGCACACCCTAAACTGCTTCTACTGCAATGCTTTACAAGACATATTTTTTGTCATCACTCTTTGCATGCTTAGAACAGGTTTTTCACAGAGGAAATTACTTCAGCACAGCACTTCAGCTTCTGTTAGTCAGTTTTCCACTGGGAATGCATGGATTTTAGTTAATGAATAATATGGAACACAGCTACTGCTACTCTTCTTACCATATGCAAACTATGAAATACAGAGGTTTTCTAATATGAGAATATATTTTTATAAGGAGACCACATTAGCTATCCTCACCAGAAAATCCACTATGTAAACCTGCTATATGCTACCCAATTGTTTTAAACTAATGATAATAGGAACATCATTTTTATATTCAGAAATTAAAAAAAATACTAAAATATGCCATTCTGAAAGAAATTACACTATTTATAGGAGAAATCATGTTTCATGGATATATGATTAAGGACAAGCATCTAATAGAATACAGTCACCCTTGCAAATCATGGCTTTTCAGGAGAATTGTCTAACCTATCTCATTTTACAGACTGGAGCTTGGTAAATCTTCAACATTTCTCTAGTGTGGGACTTTGAATTGTCATGCACTGCTGGTCTCAACCCCTCCTGCAGATTGCTTGAGTAGCCTCCTGGGTACTCATTAAAATAAAACAACTGTCTGAAACAATAAAACTGCTCTTCTTTAGCTTTTCAGTTTCAGCCTTTTGCATGACCTCCATGTAATTGTGAGAGATGTTTATCACTGAGGAGGGAAGAGTGGTTCCTTAGCAGACTTTAGCCTCTCTTCCCTTTAATGTTGCCCCAGTAGAGAGATATGCATCTAAGTATTCAACTACTTCTGCTTCCAAGGAGAAAATCTGCTATTTTGGTCTCACAGGCTTCTTGCAATTTTTCCCTAGTGACTGATACTGTGCATTGCAAAGGTCTGTCTCCTAGAGCTGGCAAAGCCTGCTCTGAGCCTTTGGATGGTCCCGGCACTGATACTTCTCGTCACCTCCTGTTACAGCCACCCATGGATGCCGTACATGAGTAGCTCACTGTACTGGAGCAGGTTTACGATAATATACTATTCAATGGTAACAGCAATGTAATGGATTCATGTCCTGAATCCAACCATGATGCAGATTAAATCAGATTCTTCTTCCTCTCCTGACGTGCTTTAAGCAAAACTTCCTGTTCTTACTTTGGGAGAGGAAAGGGGATTGTCAAAGGGGGAGGAGGGGGCAGGGGGAAGGAAAATCCTTGACTTTAGAGATATACTTTTCATTCTCAGCTTGTATCTGAAGTACATCCCACTTAGTTTAGTAATAGCAGACACTACCTGTCAGCTCCTTGACATGGCAGGACACTGATTTCCTTTTAATTGTATGAAAACTTAAAACTTATTCCATGTAATACCTATTTGCAGCAGGCTACTCAGAACCCACCTCGTCATTATTCACAGTTAATGAGTGTGTCAGGACTTGCCAGAGAAACCAGAGCAGGGAGGAATTAGCAGTACCATCAGAGCCAGCTGCATCAGTCCCAGCAGAGCACAGAACCCTGTCCTGGGCTTCAGCTCCATGCTGGTATGCCAGAGCTCAGTAAGCGCTCATTTCCAATCAAGCACAGAGACCAACAGCCTGGCCCACTGAATTAAACAGTAAAACTCCCATATAGTACCTGGGAGTGAGATTTTATCCGTTTAACTATTTACTTACCTTGGAATTTTTAATATACTAATCCCCTTGGAATTTTTAATATACTAATCTTTGCACTGGAAGTTGCAGAAATACAAGTTACAATCTTTACAACGGGTTCTCTTTTGCATAAGGAAACTTTATACAGCAACATAATAGTATAGTCTACCTGGTTAGCACGGTCTTATTAGATAATGAGTAGTACATCTCCTGTGATGTGTTGTTTCTGGTGATTTTAGTGAAACTGCTCATCTTAATCATACTTACCAGCCCGGACACATCTACTAAACACTAATAGAACAGTGTGGGTACTTTATGGTATTCAGGGCACGGGATTTGCAAGTGATGGCACCTTCAGTATTGAGTCAGTGGGCACCAAGAGCACAAATCTATGCTTACCATGTTTCAGTGATAACAATTTCCTGTATAGCATTGTTCACCCAATTTTAGATTGTCTTTCTCCTGTAAGGGTCTTCAAATAGCCTTGAAGTTGCAAGCAGATGACATGGTAATTCTTTGATTCCTTGGATAACACAATTTTGACTAGGAAGACCCAGCAGGGTTAGCCCACATGATAAACACTCCAAGATTTTCAGTGCCTCAGTACAAATACACCAAAACTAAACAATGCCACTATACATACACACACACACACAATGATAACATCTGAAAGGACTCTAAGTTTGTCTTTAAGTTATCCAGAGACATAAAGTGGAAATACTGATGCCATGAGTTGGTTAAACACTCTGGTGAACAGTTAGACAGCTTATTCCCTGGTTCTTCCCATCAGCAATGTTTCCTGCTTTGTGACTTGGGAGGAAATCTGGATGCAGCACCTGTCTGCAATGCCTCGGTTCAAATCCCATTGAAATTACTAAAATACTCAATGAAATCTTTAAATTCTGGATTAAAACCTGAAGGCCAGAATGTCTAATGTGTTTTATTGGGACACAAATAACACAAACAGGTACATATTGGAACTTCAAAATAATGGCAGCATTACACTTAATTTTAATAAGCTTCTATGAACTATGGAAAAATGTGGTTTCTGAAAAAATAGTTCAAATATTCTCATTTGGATTAATTGCAAATGTCTGCTTCCCTGTGGTAGCACAGCAAGAGGCCACCTCTAACGGATTTGGCTCAATCTAACCATCTAGCCCCCTCCCTATGGTGCGAGATGAGTGGCACCAACTTAGTTCTAACTCGCTTCATTTCAGGTGTACAAAGATCTTCTAGCTGTAAAAATCCATGTCCTAGACAGGTAAAATAATTCCAATTATGATGAGCTATCTTTGTTTTCAGAAAGCTTTTAGTTTGTCCAAGTCTCAGTTGTACATATTGCTGCTCTTGAAACCACATCGCAGGTAACAGCTCATACCTGCCTCAGGGATGTCAGTGCCGAGCATGTGGTGATCTTCAGTCTTTGCTCCAACACCTCCCCCTTCTTTTTTATTTTGATAGCAGAATATTTACCACTCCAGTTGGTAATTTTTGTGATACTCAGAGGCAAAAAGCTTAGCAGAGTCTGCTTTTTGGACAGTTACAAGGTAATGAAAACAAGGTAAAAAAAAGTCCAGGAAGGGAATAAAGTGCACAGCAAGACAGAGGCAAGGACTGCTGTGATCTACTCAGTTTTTGCAAACTTAAGGTATGTAATTCTATGTTAATAAGTGTTCCAGCTTCTTAACACCCCCATAGAAAAGAAAAATCAGTAATAATTAGAAAACAAGTTTTCTTTCCCATTTTGCCTTTGCACTTCACCATCTATTCTCTATTAACTGCTCTCTTCATTTGTTTGCTCAATCTTCTCTCTTGAGCAGATAAAAGGGTTTCATTAAAGCAAAGCCTAATGCTGTCAGTGGCAGGAGAGCTGCCAACCCTGGCGGTTTTATTAAGTCTATTAAGCTGACCTAAGCATGCTAATACTTAAATAAATTCCTTCTATTCACAGCAGTCCTTTGCAAATATTCCTTCATCTCATGAAAAACTAAGTTATGCAACTCAAATGAGTAATAAAAGACCAGACCCCACACTCTACCTTATCTTTTTTTATAGATATAAACTATATATATATACACACACACACACAGTTGTGTCCTAAGAGAAGCAGCAGCATACTATCAATCGTAACCTCTGCCATACCAGAAGCACTTCTTGAGATTACAGAAAGGTCTAACAACAGCTTCATGAAAGTATTCCGTTTCAGAGATTATTAAGAAGAAACCAGCACTGGACAATCAAAACAGAACGTTTTTTTCCAAGGATTTCCTGCTGTAGCCCGTTTGCAGAGCAGATGTTCTAAGCCTATCTGAAGAACATCTGTTATACCCATTTAGTATAGTTTATCTCTAATTTAACCAGAGGTCAAAAACCCCCCAAATTCTACAAATCACTGACATCTTCTGTCACTGCCATAGCACTTAATATGGTAGAAAATGCTCTGAAGAATAACAAGGGAACTACGTAACAGTACTAGTTGGCATCACTACTTATTGAAGTAAAGCCTTTATCCTCTTTAATATCATTTGCCTTTCTTCAGGGCTCCACAGCTCCAGCTATTACTTCATGTTTAACTGAAACAAAGTTTTTAAAGCAACAAAGCATTGAACATTCATCTCTTACATAAGAGAAGAAATCTGTAGCAGTAGAGTTTCAGTTCAACAAAAATCTTGAAAAAATTGAAAAAATCTTGAAAAAAAAATATCTATGAGGCTTCTAAAATTAAAAACAAGAGTGCTCACATCAAAAAGAGAAGACTGATCTTAATTCCTCTCTCCTGAAAGATTAATGTCATTGTTTAGGTAATGTAATAAATATGGGGGGGGGGGGGGGACAGGAGGGAGAGGGCACCACCCTGATGTCTAATAGGAAACATACTCAATAAGCAGCATGATTTATTTAAGTGCACATTTACCTGAGAACTACTGTCAGGAAACTGCAGCAATGATGATGGAGCAGTCCCACAGCATCATTTCTCCAGCCATTTGTGATGACCATAATAGAAAATATTGGCTAGCAATAGCTGATTTTTTAGTCATTCTCTGTTTTCAGGTTTTGCAAAGGGCACTAGAGACCCTACTTGTTTTAATTCATGCAAAATCATCATACAAGTAGAAAAATAATAAAAGGACCATGGTTCTGTGAATAGACAGGATCATATTTTAAACTCAAAACCTAAACTGTCCCAATAAAAAAAAAAGCACTCATCTTTGTAAGAGTTTAGCAGAGAAAAACTAATCACACACATGCCTATTATTATAGTGTAGAATTTATACACCAGCTACTCCAGTGAGGCTAACACCACATCAGCAACTTTGCACAGAAGCAGAACACCTACCGAGGAAAATAAACCAGCCTTCTCTATCAAGGACTGTCTTTCTGCTTCCCCAAGGAAAGAGAAATTACACTGAAGCCACCTACAGCAGGTGGCAGTTGTGTTGCTTAGCCATAGCTGTGGCGAAGCCTTCAAATAAAGGACAGCTTGGCACTTAGACAGCGATGAATTAGGCTTCTTCACAATCACCTGAGTATACCCCTAAGCAATTCTCTTCCGTGTTATTTCACTAATTTATTTCATATCCTTGCAGGGCAAAACAGTACTTACACTAGATAATGCAACAGCCTGCAGACCTCTTCCCACACGGCTCAGTTCTGCTGTTCTACTGCATGGGAACACCCGCTTGTCAGAGAACAGAAAATACAGATGAGTTAGAGCATGAAAAAGCAAAGGAAATTCTCTCCTGTGAATAAACTTACTTTAAGAGAAATATGGCAACACTTTTTCTATTCTTTTTAAATAAACACTATTAGAATCTCATCTGAATGATCCATGTGATGCTGATTAACACACCCGTCTAATGAAGGAGAAAGACTTCAATCATTCTGCCCCTAAATTCACACCTAAGAGCTCAGTTTTATAGCATAACACTGCATATTTCTGCATTCTTATTTTTTAAGCTTATGGAAAAGAAACACAAATTAAGGACCTTGACAAAAATCTAGCTTACCACAGAAGGCTATGCAAATACCAAAAAAAAAAATCATCATCACAGAGAATATCAATGTATTTTATAGATTCTTCTCTAGTGCCATCTTGCTACCAAGATGATGATTCCCCTTGTGGTAAAAACCTTAGTTAGGAAAGGACTGTGTGCAAAGGAACTTGTGACATCTGTCCTCCAACTTTAAGTTTTTAGTAACATATAATTATCTCTTAACAACCCATGTATTTGTTATTAAGCAAATTGATATTGTTCCAAAAATAAACGTGTAAAAAAACCTGTTATCATTTTTTCATTCAATTACTAACTCTAGGTACCATCAACACATAAAGGTAAGAAAGCAATAAAACCATTATTTCATAAGAAATTTATAGTATTTTTGTACACAGCTGTTGATTTATATAAGTGAACTTTATACTGCTAGGCAACGTGATTAATATACCAGAAAAGAAGGTAAAAAGTAGGTCAGTGATATAGGACAATGGTTCTTCAACTCAACTCGCCTCCCTGCCTGCAACTTGAAGCATAATTTTCATTCCTCATATTTTGGAGCACTAAATAACACTGTAAGTAGACACAGAAGACAAGAATTATTAGACATTATGCACCCTTGATCTTTACACAAAATTCCCATGACATCTATAGAAATTCCACAGCTGCACAAAACAGAATAAGGTCCATGGCAAACAGCTTTCAGGATTTGCTCTTCAGTAAATATCACAAGCGTAAGAGAGACAGCAAATGTTAACTTTTTATTTGTTTTGAACATATAAAGGTTATAACTCTCTGAAACAATTCTTTTAGAGCCATCTTGTGGGGAAAATAAGCAATTTAAAACAATACATGTACTCTAATTGGTTTTCTACCAAAAAGATCAGTGTTCAGCATGACATCTTCTAGTACTCTTTTAAAAAAAAAAAATGTCTTTGTTACACTGTAAACTTTATAGTACATTGTTTAAACCACTGGAACATGAAGGAAGTGCCTTTGTGAACAATCATGTGTTAAATGACTGGTTCTAGATAGAAAATATATATACCAGTAATTTAAGATGCTGTTTTTCTGAAGAATGCTTTTAGGCCAGATTCCATTCAAACTCCACCCAACTGCAGCCCACAAAAAAAGTGCAAAAACCCAGAGAAGCTGATGCTTCTTTCAGAGCTCGCTTGGCCAAATGAGTAAATCAGATGGAATTATTCAATCTAACTAAAATGGGGTAAAAAACCCCCAAATAAATCTAAATACAGTAGCAGATTCAGCATTTGAAGCTGAAAAGCTTTTGTTCTTTAACATCCTTAGCATTGCCAATTTATTTAAAGTGTTGGTAATATGCTAATTCTGAAGGACTTTACACCAGTTGTTTATAAAGAACTCATTAAATGATAGTTTTGTGTTTGTGTACACTTAAGTGAAGTATAGGGTTGGGAAGTCAAATTCAGAATAATCAAAAGTCATGATGCAGGCTTCAGCTACCTAGAGCAATCAAACATCAGCTGCTGCTTGATCTATGTGTCTTGTCTACGAAGCAAAGCGATTAATTTTATCCTAGAGAACAAGAGCACACATGTAGTCCATATATGTTACTCGGTTTTAACTTATGCCCTATTAAAATACTTCATTTACATAGAACATTAAAGCTTATCACATGACATTTATCCAACACGTAATTATTTTGTATTAATACAAAAGTAAAACAGAATGTCACAGAACGCTTTTACAAAGTGCACAATCAAGAGGTGTCACAGAAATATGCACTTTTTGGAGCTGTTACAATCAGTGTATAGTACAGACTAGCAGGCACCTCTGTTAATTTTTGTTTTTTAAATAAATAAGGAAATCTGACAACAAAAGGGTCCTATGGTACCCAAAGCCTCTGACAGCTGTAACTAAACAGAACATACTGGCACCCAGATGTATAACCAGACAATTTTGCTAAGGCAAGCACGAGTATGTCAATTTTTAATTTTACACTTCTACCAAACTTTGAGTAAAAGAAGGTGTACATGTGCGCTTACAGCTTTCCTTCCTCCCTAAAGATGACAATGAGATTCGCTTCGTCCACATCCTCTTTAAACTTTGGAAAGGAGCCCTGACTCAGGGGCACTCGCCTTAATGAGATTTTGGATTTCTTTGAATTTTGGATGTTCTTTATCAGCGACCAGCTGCAGCAGTATAGCTTCGCTAGTAGTAACTATAATTCCAGTACGAGCAAGGCGCTGAAACAAAAAAGGACACAGAGAGAATATCATGAGATACTTGCAAATGTGAATGAGTATACATTTTATAAAAAAGATGGATGGTATTTTTAAAAACATCTCCTATTAACAAAAGCATTGCCAATTCCATTCCAGCATTTCTTAGCAGTGCCATTTATAAAGCTAGGGTGGAAAGTGACTGGTTATAGACTTTACTGAGGGAAAAGGCTGCCCTGGATTACAAATAAGGCTTCCTACTTGGACTGAATGCTTTCCCCATGTCAGATTTAACGTGCAGAAGACCCATGCCCTCTTATATTAACCACCCTTTCCCCTTGCATGGTCCTGAGGATAGCTTTCTTCACTCTCTTGCAGATTTGAAAGGCCTGGGGAAAAAGAAAATAGCGAGGTCCACGCTAAAGATGTTAAGCAAGAAACTTAATTGTAACAATTTCTCTTTCAGGGCTTGTTATGCACTAGTACTTCGGTCTTTGGACTACACAGTGCGCTAGTACCAATAATCTCAGGAGACAGAACTAACAGCTCTTCTACAGACCTTATAAATCATACTGGCACAACAGCAGCTCCTTTTAACCAACATCTCGTTACAGCCTCAGTAACTCCCGTGTTAGTTCTCAAAGGCTACAGAAGCATCGCTGCATAGAAAGCAAAACTGAAAGAGATCTGCCAGATCTTGTAAGTGTGAAACTAAACAGAACAATGCTTTGTGTAGCCCAAGCCACAGGACTTATTGCAAAGTTTTTGGACTTTTAAGACTGTGGTTGCTGCCTACGTAGCAAAGTTATCTTTAAGTAAAGGCTGACCACCTCCTACCCCCCATCAGCTTCCCAGCAATCGTACAGATGCTTTGGCAGTAAAACTCTTCATGGATCCAGGTTTCCCTCTGTCATGCTCTACTCAGCTGCATGTTCCACCGAATCTAACGGGGTCCCACATGAGCCAAGGGAGGGCAACAGGCAGAAAATACAGATACGTATGCCTTCAGACAGGTTTCAATTGTAATTACTAAAAGAAAGAGAAGCTCCAAACTTTCTAGGGCAGACATAGATCACTGCTGTTTAGTTGTTCAATTACAAAGCAATTGATGGGGGAAAGTTATTAATTTTAGGGGACCAGTAAAGTATATGTAAATACAGTCTGTATAATGATAAACTAACTAGGCTAGATTTACTCAAGTCAATGCTTCCTGCTCGCAATAATGGCAGCAAGCCTTGCTATATTCTTAAGTTGAAACAAAGCAGATAGCTTCTCCAGCTCTCCTACTCTGTACAATGACACAGTTGTTTAAACCACATACACATAGAAAAGAGAAAAATAGGAAAATCAAAATGAAATATTATGCCAATGTATTCCTGGAGAAGTACATCTTGAAAACAAAGATTTTGCTTTTAACTAGTATGGATGAGAGAAAAAACAGACTGTTAAAGAACCTTGCCTTCTGAGAAATGTTGATTGAAAAAAGAGAATGTCTTCTCTTTAGAAGCAAAACATACCATAACATAACATGTCAAAGAGGCTGGCATTGGCTTATACTCTACTTCTAGGGCTAAGTATAATTTATATAGTTTTGAGATCAGTAGGAATGAAGAGATGCACACGCTAAGCATACTGGATGATTTTCAAGGAAAGGAAAAGTTTTCTTAGAACATAGTCTTTCAGATGAAGGAAAGCAGCAAGCGTGTATTGCATCCACACTGCAGGAACAAGTAGAACAGATATAGAACAGAAGAGAAATCCAGCAGGAACAGATTAAGCCAGGCAGTGACACAAGTCATCTTCATCAGATAGGGCAGAGATTAAGAACAGCCACAACCTTGGTCAGTTGGTTGGAAGTATTTCCTCAATGGAAATTTTGAGGTTTTTTTGTTTCTGGGGGGTTTTTTGATTGCAAGTTTTTGCCTGCTGTCATTTTTAAGCATACAACAGAAGCAGAGACAATACCTCTTTAGGGTCATCCAGGCAGACATGAAAGCTTTAGCTATCAATTAATTCAGACTGCACTTCCTAGTATACCTGTTGAGATATTTGCATGTCCATCACCAGCACCATCAAAACACATGCTATGTGAGGGGAAATGTGGAACTGAGGGGGCAGGTGGGACCAGATGGGATTTGAGTTTGCTGAGGAAGCTGGTTGTTATCACTGCAAGGTCACCCTTTATCATCCTTGAAAGGTCACTGTGAAAAGGTAAATGTTATACCCATCTTCCCAGAAAGATCCAGGGAACCCAGATCAATGAACCTCACCTCAGCTCACCAGGTATAGAGCAAGTTTGCACAAGAGACAATGTCAGACTCACTAATCAAAACAGCATGATTAGGAACTGTCAGCTGTACGGTGAGACTAAAGCAGGACTACCCAATGTTTTGGGTTTTTACCAGTTTCCCTAAGAAACATTATCGCTGTGGTCAATCAGGATTACTGACATGCCCAGTATACGTGTCCCTTTCTCCTAGTCTCCTGCTCCCAGGCATGCCCACCTCTTGCCTGCTCTAGCCCACAGCCCTCAGCAGCATTTTTAAGAGAGGCTCTACAGCACAAAAAGGAGACAGTAGTGGCATGTGCAGCCACAGAGGAAGAGTTACTCCCATATAACTGGCTGGCTCACCACAGCAAGCCAGCAAACGTTCCCTGAATCATATTTTAGTGATGACTACTTAAGGGACCACAGCAAAACATTTTCTTTGTGCTTGGGGAGAAAACATAGCAAAGACATACTTTTAGGTAAAAAGTTACCTAAAACTGACCAATTTGCCCGGATTACAGCTTTTGCAACCAACTGCACTTTTAAAATGATTGATACTTTTCTGACTAGAAAGAAAAGCAAAGCTAGCTAGTCACTGCTTTAACCTCTATTACACTGAACCAACTTCTATGCTTGCAGGTAGTGTAAGTGATAATGAAACGTACAAAGATGTACACAATAAGGCAAACAGATTTCAGTTTTTCGATGTTTGTTTTGTCTAATACTGCTGCAGCACCACATTGACTCGGGAAGTCTATGATTTCAGTCATTCCTGCACTCTTTGTGCGTCACTATGCTTTACGTGACAGATGACATTAAGCTTCCACTTAATCAAAGTCATGGGTTTCATCAAACGCTATATGCTGGTGATTTCCCTTTAGCTTTTAATTCTCTTTCTCATGTGTAAGAGAAGAAATTAAAAGTCTTCTCCAAATCTATGAAAAAAGTATAAAATGCCATAGTTATTATTAGTTTCAATTTCCAAATAATTGTTAGGACCTGAGGCAAAAATTGCAATGCTTAATGTATATATCAGTTTTTGATTTCCAGCAGTGATGCCTGTAGGGAGGTTGGAGTACACTATCAAAAAATCATTTGCATGAATTTGCTACCACATAGCTGTACATGCTTTTAAATCTTCTTGTTACATTTATCTCCATTTTCTCAACATTTAGTTAGACTAAGCTGGGGAGGGGGGGGTGAAGAGAACAAGTCTTTACTATAATCACAGAATCTTGAGATTAAGCTTTAATTTGCACTGATGAGGAAGAGCAGAGGGAGGGACAGACATACAAGAAGGCACTTTGAACAGGATCACTTACTATATTCTGTTGCATTTCAAGGAATTTCAACAGCAGAACAAGTACTGTTTGGAACAACAAAACCAAAGGCTCTGTAGCACTTTTACTCTGCTGTACAGATAACACTCCATAAGAAAATATCCTAAAATGCTAATGGTTATATAGAGTAACCTAGATAGCACGAAACAATCACTTTTAAAATCCAAATGTCCCAAATTAAATCATAATTTAGGGAGGAAAAAATAAGGCAGTTATCCTTCTCCATCCTGGAAGCTACTCTGAGAATCAGAGCATTCACCTCTTCTCAAGTCTACATTTGTCCACTGCTTACTGCCCCTAGAAATTCCTTGTTAGCTTACAATAAGTAGGGAAATACAGACCCAAGGTGGAGAAAGCCTTGACTAAGAAAATTACCTCAAGAGCAAACATTCTGTCCATCATACTTCTTGATGAGGTGGCATCAGCTACGATATGAACTTCCAGACCTCTGCCAATTAATTCCAATGCTGTTTGCTGGATGCAGACATGAGTCTACAGGGGAGAAATCAAAGGCAAAAACCCCACCAACAAACCATTATTATAAAACATGAGTAGCACAACGCCAAATTAGAGTACCTAATTAATTAGGGTTCAAACATGTATTTTTCTACTCCTGACATTACTAGGGAACTCAATGTGGGTTTTAAATGCCAACCAGGCTTGAGACAAGAGCCTGTAGTTTACAAATATCTCATTTCAAATTTTATTATGAGATAATATCGAAGACAAATAACACAAGAATAATTTAATCTGTAGAGGATATCTGAGCTCTAAGCAATATAAATTGACTCATTTTTTAATTACAGAAAGCAATGCTTAATACTATTGTGGGCTGACAGACATTACCATAAAACAGTACAAGAATGGCAAGGCACATACTTCCACTCCAAACAGGACAACACTGCGGACTCCAGGGATCTCTGCTAATGCTGCTTCGACTTCTGGCAACACCATTGAAAATTTTGTTTTGGGAAGCACAAGTTTAGCTCCTGTTAAATCAATTTCTTGCACAGTGCTGCCAAGACCTTTGGGATACTGTTCAGTTACAATAACTGGAATTCCTAAGAGCCGTGCACCTTGGAGCTGCAAGGGGGCAGGGAGGAAAGCGTACAAGAAAATAAATTATTAAAGAATGACAATAGCAAAGACATTGGTATTACTTGAAATGGAATAACCAGTAAACTGTCTGTGTATAAAATATGAATTTATACGTGTGGTCAAAACTCACTACAAGAAAAAAAGCAAAAACGATACCAGTCGTTGACCCACGCTGATGATATCACCGAAATACTTGATGGCAGGCCGGAATCGCTCTTGCATATCACAACAGAAAAACACAGTGCTTGAAGGTGTCAAGTTGCCCAGAGTAGTCATCTGAAAAACAAAATAAAGATAATGTTTTCCGTGGCAGGGAAGACCCTTTCAGTAAAGCACCAGAATGAGAAAGTCTGCAACACCTCTGCCAGCTTTATGTTACTTTAAGTCAAAATAGGAGAAAGGTTTTTCAAGCCTGATTTTGGTATGTTTCTAAATTCAAATGAACGGCTGATACTGAGCAGTACAGTACAGTCATCAATAGCTATTCAAGATTTTATGAGGTGGGAGACACAAGTCAATGTAAATGTACATGCAAACTTCTGAACCCTGAAGGGGGGTGGAGGAGCGTACTGCCTCAAGTACTGGGGGGGGGGGGGGGAAGTACCAACAGCAAAACTACAATCCTCAAATTCATTTTTAAATCCACAGCTCTCGGAACTGACATAAAATCAGGATACATTAAAGTTAAAAAAAAGTCAGACTTCCACTTGTATGTACACTTATTTTCAATAGTTTCATTGTGTAGTCAGTTTGTCTATGACACCTTTTAGCACAAGTCTGATGAAAGTCCAAAGGCTAGAAGGAAAGCAGAGAAGCTTGTCAGTATTATGACCAGAAAGCGAACTGAATACATTTTAATGATAAAAATAACCTCCCAGATTTTCCCTTGTATAGGCTGTCGAGTGGGGTAGAAGGGGGACGGGGAATAAGAAAAAAGAAATCAAAGATTGCATTTTCTCACACTTTGAAAGAGTGCTTTGTATTTGTATGAAATTACTTGCAGTACCTGCAGAAGCAAAGGATAAGACTTCAGCTGGAGGCTACAGGGAAAGAAAGCACATACATACTATCATTTAGTTGTAAGGCAACTCAAGAGAAATTACATCCATTCTGGAGCTTTTCAGCAGACTGATAAATCAAATTGAATGAACTGCTTCTGGGAAGTAGCCATTAATTGTATACACTTCATTTTCTGTAAACTGAGGTTGTGATGTTTTAAACTGAAACAAAATTACAAAATCTGTAAAATAGTGTATTTTGGAAGAGCAGGAATGTATCGGGTTTACATGGCAAGGTTTTGGTAGCTGGGGGAGGCTGCAGGGATGGCTTTTGTGAGAAGATGACAGAAGCTGCCCCATGTTGGACAGAGCCAATGCCAGCCAGCTCCAAGACGGACCCCGCTGCTGATCAAAGCTGAGCCCATCAGCAATGCTGGTTGCACCTCTGTGATAACATATTTAAGAAAGGGTAAAAAAATATGCTGTGCAACAGCAGCTGGGTGACAGGAGTAAGAATATATGAGAGGAACAACTCTGCAGACACCAAGGTCAGTGAAGGAGGGGGAGGAGGTCCTCCAGGCACTGGAGCAGAGATTGCCCTGCAGCCTGTCATGAAGACCAGGGTGAGGCAGGCTGTCCCCCTGCAGCCCGTCCCCCTGCAGCCCATGGAGGTCCGTGGTGGAGCAGATATCCACCTGCAGCCCATGGAGGACCCCACACCCTAGCACATGAATGTAGCTGAAGGAGGCTGTGACCTCATGGATAGCCCGTGCTGGAGCAGGCTCCTGGCAGGTTCTGTGGCCCCATGGAGAGGAGCCCATGCTGGAGCAGGTCTTCTGGCAGGACCTGTGGCCCCACAGAGGACCCACGCTGGAGCAGTCCATTCCTGAAGGACTGTACCCCATAGAAAGGGCCCATGCTGGAGCAGTTTGTGAAGGACTGCAGCCTGCGGGAAGGACCCACACTGGAGAAGTTTGTGAAGGACTGTCTCCCATGGGAAAGACGCCACCCTGGAGCAGGGGAACAGCGTGAGGAAGAAGGAGCAGCAGAGACAATGTGCGATGAACTGACCATAACCCCCATTCCCTGTCCCCCTGTGCAGATGCGGGGAGGAGGCAGAGAAGTCAGAAGTGAAGCTGAGCCTGGGAAGATGGGAGGGGTGGGGGGAAGGTGTTTCTACATTTGTTCTTATTTCTCATTATTCTACTCTGATATTGACTGGCAATAAATTAAATTAATTTCCCCAAGTCAAGTCTGTTTTGCCTGTGACAGTAAATGGTAAGTAATCTCCCTGTCCTTATCTTGACCCACAAGCTTTTTCTCATATTTTTTCCCCATGCCCTGTTGAGGAGGGAGAGTGGTGGAGCAGCTTGGTGGGCACTTGGCAGCCAGGCAAGGTCAACTCACCACAAGGGAATTTGGAATCCTTAAATATTAGTCCCAAATCTTTCATTGATTCACCACATCTCCTGAGTAAAACATTCAATTTCCAAGGCTAAAAAACTACAGTAATGGCCATGCTCAACCACACCAAATGGCTTATTCAAACTGTTGTGAAAATTACTTGCACGTTATAATTGTAAATGCTAAATTCCCACACCTATCAGATTCAGTACACCACTACTGCCTAAACAACAAACATTCATAACCGTAGTTCCTCCAGTTCTCGTGGGCAAAATGGCAATACTATTAATACAAGCAGTTACAAAGGCAAACGCAGTAAGGACCATAAAGCAGATGCTCTAACACTGGACCCACTGATGCCACAGGAAGACGGAGGAGCATCACAACAAGCATCAGGGAAAACTCTTTCACTAGGAAGCTACAGCTGCACTGAAACAGGTTACCACGGGTGGTGGGATCTGAATCCTTGGAGGTTTTCAGCACTTGGAAAAGGACAGCTGATTTGAACAAGAATTGGCTTTGCATAGGAGTTAGGGAAGGCAGCCTCTAGATAACTCTCCCAATAGACACTTCTGTGATTCTATGCCATGTAATAAATGAGGCTGGGACCAAGTATGCTTAAAAATAAATATTGAATAACTGCCTTGTTCTTGAACACCATCCATCTAGGTGCTTGAACAATGCAGAAGCCAGTTAGTGGGAAGTACTAACGTACAATTCAACACCACAGTGAGCACCTGCCATGACCCATTCTAACTTTGGCACTTACTACCATCAGAGCAATCAATCATGACATTTAACTTTCCTACTGCTCAGCAGCAAAAATACAGTAATTGGAATAGACAATATTTATAAGTGTGCATCCTACTCAGAAAACATGTCATTTTGTCTTGGCATTTATATGACAAGCAAATACCATTATTTTCTTCTATAAATCATTCCACCACTTTAATTTTTTAAAAATCATTTTGAATGACTGCAAATCATCATGGATTGTAGAGTGATCTATGTGGATTTAGCCTACTGCCTTAGTATACACCTTCTTATGCCAAGGCACTGGATGGCACTACCATCCTTAGCAGAGGAACAAGTATGAATAGACTAGGAAGGCCTTCAAGAAGCTGCATAGTCTGCCTCTACAGAAGGATCAACCACATGCAAATATTCTTCACAGACACCTACCTGGTCTGACCCATCAGCAATACACAATTTACAGAGCTCCTACACAATCCATCCCACAGCTCTGTTATCTTTACCTTGCAGTGTTTTCTCACCCACAACTCCTTTGTTGCCATTTAAGAGCCTCCTTTGTTGCCATTTAAGAGCATTATTTCCATTTATGTCCATGGTGGATTTGAAACACAAGAGCCTTACCATCCTCCTTCACTTGCATAACTATCCACAAACACCTAGTACCATACCTCAAGACTCAGATCCAGTCTCCCTTTAGTCCTTCCCCTCCCCTTCCTTATTCTAAAACATATCTAATACTTTCCGTCTTTCCTCCTACAACTCAAATCATTTTCATTGCCCTCTCTGGGGTGCTTTTCAAATTGCAGTCTACAGTGAGGCACCCAATACTACTCTAACAGCAGTATTTCTCTGCCCATAATACTTCTCAGCACCAGTAGAGCCTCAGAGAAGATCGGTAAATTCACAGCCCTTGCAGGCCCTGTTCAATTTGTACTTTCCAGTACGCTATTTGCTCTTTTCATAATTGATGGTACTTAAGACTCCTGAGGTGCACTTTAAGTTAAAAATCATCCTTTGAACTCTCCCTCATCTTTTATGTGTGTAGTCGATTATTTCTACCTCAGCATAGGAATTATTTCTACCTTAGTTGCTACCATTTTGAACTGCATCTTATTTCACCTTTTTTCTCCAACTTGTCATGAAAAGCCTGAATTCTGCTCTCTCAGATGCTTGCAGCTCCTCCCAGCTTGGCACCTTTTGCAAAAACAGTATTTGCCCTAAGTTTCGGCAATGACATGGACGACGGAATATTTACAAACAGTGGATTCACAACAGACCTTATAGAGCCCAATTCAATATTATTCTGATTTGACAGTGAAGCATGGAAGAAAACTGACTGCCTTTCTAGCCAGGGAGCATTCTCATTACAGACTCCCACTGAATCCATAATCCCATGTGTTTATGATAAACATCACAAGGAGCTAGAGCAAAAGCCTTATATCTGCTTTCCTCTGTTATCAAGTTGCTTTAATATGATTTAATTTATGACTTCAGTTTAATACCAGCGGCTCTCTGAAATAAAGTTGGGTCAACTATATATTTGCTAAATAAAAGCTTTTACAAAACCTAACACAAATAATTCCTGTATTGATTTTCATACTTATTTCTGATTAACTTGCAGTCTGAATAGAACCATGCGACATGTGGCAGAACAAGCAACTGGAAGAAATAGATGGCAAGATCAAAAAATCAACACTTGCTGGTGTTACTTGGAGTAGTGGATGTGGGAAGGAGAGAGCGCAGCAGAAAGCGGTTTGAAATTAAGTTTCATAAATAGTAGCTAATGCAGTCCATAAATAAATTCACAGAAGTATCTGCTACACATAAAGTAAAGTTTCCCTTTACTGGTTCTTCAGCGTGCCACATAAATCCTACCACTCCCTTGTTCTCAATGCCATCCTCCCCTTCCACGGCCACACTTCGTCAGGGACACGGGACAGCTCCACCACACATCCCCTGACAGTGAAAACAACGACTGCCCGCACCGCTCCAGCACTGCACCCTACCAGTGAGCTGGGGTGGAGGCAAACCTACACCCAAACATCAAACCCGAGGCGGGCACGCCAGTGCCTGTTTGCTTTCACTCCGAGGAGACACAGGCTGGGCAAGGATTGCGAGCCACTGCAGACACACAGTACCTGTCCGAATCCACCCCAAATATAACATCTACTCAGCCACAATATCATTAAACAACCTCAATTTAAAAGCAAAAAAAAGCACCAACCCCCAAAAAAACCCAAACCCCAAATGACCTGAAGTTCCCACCCACAGTATATAAGCTTTCCCGTTTGCTTCGCTTCACCCCTCTCAGTCACCAGGACCTTCTTCCCTCCAGCTGGAAGTTATCCACACCACAACCAGAATAGGTACATCAGATGGACACGTAACCTGATGCAGCTCTTTTACCCAGCTAGAGAAGTCATCTCTAGGACCTTGTCCAGACCAGGATTTAAAGGTATGCTGTCACGAGTTACATACAGCTTTAAATCCTACTCTAGAAAAGGCCTAGGTGGGAAAGAACAGGTGTTTCTCATCTATTTCATCTCTGCTGATTATTATTAATCATACAAAATGTGACTGTGATGAAGTACTGTAATTACAGAATCAGCTTTACAAATATATTCACATATACTGGCTCTTTATCTGTACTTTCCCCATTCAAACTTCAGGGAACCATTACACATACAAAATGCAATTTTCCCCCAGTACTTGTAATGAACAAGAAAATGGAAGCAGAGAAATAATCCCATGTGACATCACTAGTCACCTCATAAATCTCTTGCCAAGGTTACCTACTAAAAGGGCAGAGCAGAGGACCTTGCAGCCTTGGTATTTCATGGATGGCATAAAAAGACAACAACGAAAAGAAGTTGACTAATATATTTTATTCTCCTTTATTTCTAAAAGGACATCTGTAAGATTCAGTTTTACTTTCCTGTTTATCTTTCAAAGGGAAAAAAAATCATTTTAATGTATTTCAAAGGAAAAATAAGTTACAAGTATTTTAACTTAGGAATAAAAGTATTTATTTTATGCTAAGCCAAAGTGCAGCCTTTTATATGCACTTCAGCATTTAAAAAGGACAGATTTGGTTAGATAAGCGCATGATGTTCATACAATTAAGACAGTACAAAATTCTTCATCAAAATCCAAAATGATCAAAATGCTTGCTGCAGAGTAAAGATACACAAACAAGGAGTCTGGATTTGAAGAAACCTCTCTTCCAGTATTTTCAGCCCTTTTTTTCCCTTTTTAAAGGTTCCAAGTGCTGCTCTTTTAAAAAAATAATTATGTATTTAGAAACATTAGTGCTACAATTAAATACAATGTATCACAATTTGTAACTGCACCTATTAAAAAAAAAAGGCAAACAACTCCCCTCACCTGACTCATATCCTGCAATTTATGCTTTGGCTTTTCCTGGTCTTCAGAAAATGGACTTAGGCTCCCGAGTTAATGTTACTTCTATTTCCAAAGCATCTGAATGTAGCAACACTAGATATGTGTAAAAAGAGTCAAAATCTGTCTATAAATAGTTCTATTTTATTTACCTTATCTTTCAGCAACAATTAAGATCATTCTCCAAGCAGCTTTCTGCAAGAAAGATACACCTGAGACATCAACATGTCTTTTAAAAAAACACCCTGAAGTAGAGGTGCTTTATGCAATGATTTCAATAATAATTTTACCCTTTTAGCTCTAGCATCTTAAGCTTACAAGTTTGTAAACACAGAGCACAAGTACTGCTGAAGAGTAGTCACCTTGAAGTTATGACAGTGACAGTGAAATAGCCTCTCTCGAGCATGTATTCGAATGCTGCCTGAATTCCTCTATTACATGGCTGTAATGAGCATAGCCGTCTTGTCTTCTGATATCTCCAAAGTGTTTCTCCTTACTGCTTCTCTCCTCCAAAGGCAGCTACAACACTTACAGCAAAACACAATAGTTTTAGCAGCACTGTTTAACTGCATTTAGAGTTAGAAGAGGTTAAAGTGGTCCTGCATTCCCCTGCCCCGACTATAAATATTATTCAGTTAGAACTTTTAAAACACATAAAATCCATGAAGAGCAGACGGCTCCTTTCTGCTAGCACTCAGTCCCTCAAGTTGCAAGCAAATGCCCTCCTCAGTAGTTGGGAGAGGCCAAAGGAAAAGTCCCTCCTCACTGCAAGTCTGTGGTTGAGGCGTTTTAAGAGCGGCAGCCAGGCTGGACACCCGGGTTTACTGCATCCCACCAGCCTGCCTAACACTGGGTGGCCATTAAAAGTTCAAGTGGCTGTTTTGCACCAGGACAGCTAAACCAAACAAATGTACATATATGAGCACAGTACAAAGGCACAAATATGACTGGAGAGCAAATGTCCCTGTACAGATTGAGCCTTGAATTGAGCTGCGTGAAGTGGCTTTCTGAGGGCAGCATATGGTGATTTCTCCATGAGATTACAGCCCCCCTCAACTGCAGGGACAGGAAATTGAAACAGCCCAGTCAAACACCATTTGGCGCTGACATTTTTTGAGCTACTGCAACAAAAGGCATCCTTCCATGACAGATCTGCACAGGAATCAAAATGGGAGGATAACATTCCAGAGCTCACGGGTGCTACCATCCTAGGGGTTAAAATGCCATCCCTAACTAAATGCATACATATATTTTATAAAACACGGACATAAAAATACTGGAATTATTGTCTAGGGATATGGATGCTAGTATCTGTGAATCTTAATTGTAAACCAAATATATCTTTACAAATATGCAAGTCTAATCACATCAGTGAGCAAAGGTTGTCCCTCTTGAAAGACATGCTCAAAATGGTATTTCAACTGACTACTCCACATTCAAAGTTGACAAACCTATGTCATGTGTAACTGCAGATAAAGCATTGAGGCGGGCGGGGAAGCACACACAACAGTGGCAGTGCATGAATCAACATACAGAAAGAAAGTATCATCTACCCATCAGTAAATCCTAAAGGTCTTAAAAAGTGCAGCTGTGACTATATTAGACCAAATATTCCCCAAACGAGTGATCTCTGAGCACCTGCCAGTGGCTTAAGGCGAGCTTACTGACATCACTGTGATGTCTCCAGCTCATTCTCAGCTGCTGAAGCACATCAGGGAGGCAACTAAAATAATACATCCTTTTCATATCAACAGTTGCTACTGTCACAGAATTGTAACGGTATCGGTGAAAGCAGCTAATCAATTAGGCAATTAATGCATTAAATATTGCTTCATCCTGAATCCCTGCAGTCAGTTAAAGCTGCATAGTGCATCTGCACCCTGGAATGACGTATCCTTCCATGTCTCAACACTGACCTTTTACATCGAGATGTACGTCCTGCTACAAATGCTTGGGCTGCATTTGTAGTTTCAGTGCAGAGGCCACCTGCAAGAGTCTCTGCAGAGCAGCGATCTGCATGCACAAATAAGAAACAAAATTCTGACCTACACCACTGTTACATGCCCAGGTTACGCAAATTCTGTTTTTGAATATCCTCGCTTGAATTAACACCCATACCAACTCTTTTTGCAAGTTGGAGAGACTATCCTTTCCAGTTTCTCCGGCTGGGCCCCCATCCATTCTGTTTCCAACACACAAAGGAGAAAGGTTGTAAACTGAATATGATGAGTGATGAATGAAAAAAACAAATAATCAATGACAAAGTAAGTTATTAAGCTAGTTTGGTTGTCTTAACCACTCTTCCCGTACATAGGGTGAAAGAAAGGACAAAAGACTCCAAAGGCATCCTTGATGTGCAGGCTACGCGAACAGGCCACCTTGAGAGTTTAGAGGTTCAGGACACTACCATTAAGCAGGGTTTACAAACAGTGTCAATTAGACTGCTTCTGGAAACAAAGAGAAGAGGAGCAATGTTTCAGTTTCTACGACATCACTTTTTCAACTTACTAGTAATGTTGGCTCAACAAACTAAAACTTCTTAATTATAAATTAAGAAGAATGTTCTGAATTAAAACAATAACTATGTGTTTTGGGTTTTGTTTTTTTTTTTTTTAAAGTTGACTTCTTTGATGCTGGAGAAAGGAAAAAGCAATTTTTCTTCGAGTGCAACTATTACAGCACGACTGGCACAAATCTCCAGCGTGCATAAAGATATCTTAGTATGAAACACACGTACTGTATCTGTCTGGCAGTCTGGTTTCCTGGTTTATGGCCACAAAACTCGTGAGTTACAAACCCGTAAATCGGAAAGAGCTTTTTGGGGCAAGAAGGGATACAGAAATCCTAGGGACCTACAAGCCATGAGACAGAGCTTTGGCAGAGCTCTCTTTACCGGCACCCTTCGAGTTTCCACCTAGCAGCATTACCTCCGGGTGAGGCTGGGTAGCACCAGCCGCCTGTTTTAAAGAAGTATTGATTATTTCGGCCACCAGGCTGTCTTCCTGTTCGTGGGGCCAAGTAAGTTCCGACTCGCTGAAGGCAAAGCCCGGTTACCAAACGCATGTGCCGCGGAGCGCGCCTGCCTCCCCGCCTTAGCAAAACAAAAGTTTCCGCGGAGAAGTAAGTCAACGCGGGCTTGCGGGGCTCTGCCCACGGCTCCCGCCCGCCCCGGGCTCCCGCCGCCGCCGCCCCAGCTCGCTGCCGCTTCTCCCGGAAGGGTCCGGGGGAGGCCGGGCAGCCGCAGCCGGCGGCGGGACGGGGCTGCCCGCCCACACGCACACCTGCGGCGGCCGGCGCTGCCCCGCCGTCGGGTCTCACCTGTATCTGCAGCGGCACCAGGCGCACCTTGCAGCGCTCGCTGACCAGGAAGCCCTTGGGCAAGTCTATGTACTGGCTCCACTCCTCGGCGAAGAGCTGCACCACGAACTTGCGGTGCATGTCTATCTGGTCCCCGTAGAGGCTGAGGAACTTCTGGATCAGCAGCTCGTAGCCGGCGCCGTGGGGCACGCTGGAGGGCCGCGCGAAGACGGAGAAGCAGAAGAGGACAGGCACCGAGCCGCCGCCCGCCGGCGAGCAGCCCCCGCCGCCCGGAGCAGCAGCCGCCTCTGCTGCCGCCATCTTCAGGGGCAGCCGCGCCGAACCTAGCCAGCTCGCTGCGGCCCGCGCCGCCGCTCCTCCTCCTGCCGCCTCCTCCCCCCGGCCGGGCGGGCGGCGCCGGCAGCCCCCAATCCCGGCTGCGGCTGCTCCTGCTCCTCCTCCTCGCCATGGGGCCCGGCTCTGCCCCGCGAACCCTCGGGGGTGGGCGCGCCGCCGGGGCGCCTCCGCGGGGCGGGCACCGGCCCTCCCGCCGCCGCCGCTCCTCCTCGGCGGGCGGGTGCCTCCCCCTCAGGCGGGCGGCGGGAGGAGCAGCCCCTCACCCAAACGTGTGCCCTCGTCCCGGCCGACGGGGAGAGCCCGGGTCCCCCGGAGAGGGGCCGGCGGCGGGAGGCAAGGGCACCTCCCGCGGGGGCGGCCCCGTCGTGGCCTCGGCGCGGCCGGCAGGCAGGCAGGGAGCTCGTCCCTCGCCGGGGCGCACCCCTTCGCCGCCGAGCTGGCGGCAGAGCCCGCTGCAGTGACGGGGCGGGGGCGTGGGGCCGGCGCCGCGGTGCCCCGTCGGGCGGAGGCGGCGGGGAGCGGGGAAGGCGGGCGCGGCTGGCGGGGAGGGGAGGGGAGAGGAGCGGGGTGGGAGGGGGCGTGGGCTGCCGGGCGCCGTTCGGTCCGCGGCGGGGACGGGCGCGGCCGCGCCCCGCGGAAGCTGGGGCGGAACCTGTTGATCGAGCCTGAGAAATGCCCGGTTTCTTTCAAGCGTGATCCAGCCCGATCTGAGATCTAGATGGGGAGCAGCTGTTCGCTCTGCCGGTACGGAAACCGGCTGTTGAGTTAAACACGAGGCTTTCTTCAGAAATGTCAGTTTCTGAACAGCGGGAGCTACCTGAGCTGCTGCACGCCGAGGCCCTGAACCTGCAATTGCATCCACAGATGAGAAGCGAGCAGAATGCAATGCAGCCTTTTAGCCTTACCAGCTTCGTGTTCTCTACAAAATTTCCAGACTCATTAACCTTTTTTTTTTTTTTTCCCCAGGAGTGACTGGCAGCTGGAAGTGTTGCCCATATTTTTCCCTTAATTACCAGATTTTCTCTTGCACTTCAGTGTGCTTGGGGGAAAGGATCCGGGTAGTGTGTTACACTCGTAGAAAGAAAATACTCTCCATTAAAACCGAGTGGGTGTTTTCATGTGCTATCCAATGCAGTGGCACTACCATCAAGGTTAATGGATGTCTGCCTGGCTAAATACCAACGAGCTGAAGCTCAAAGTTGTTCTTGTACTTCACTGATGTCAGAAATCTGGAGCTGTCATGTTAGATGGCAATATTATATTTTCCCTAGGGTTTTGTTTGTTTGCTTGTTTTTCAGAAAATACATTGCTGATATGAATTGATTTTAAAATTGCAAGTGCAAGGAGCCTTTCACAATTATGTATTTACACAGTCAGTACTCACTAGGCACTGAAGCAGGCTGAAGTGATTATTTTATACACTACCCAAGAAGCGTATGTGCAATGGCTTCTGCACATTACAGGGAAAACATGCAAGTTTTACTGTGTCTAGGCAGAAATTACGCAAAGTAAGGTTTTAAAAGGATTCAAATGCAATTCTAAAACATACATTGATTCTGCCTTCTTTTACTGACAGTGAATTCAGTGGATTCATCCAGAGTCTGCACCTTCCTTCCAAAGGAGGTAGTGTCAATCTGTTTGTATTCAGTCTAACTAAACACATCTCTGTGATTAAAAAATACGTTTTAGAGAGTGAAAATGCAAGAGATCCTGTCCATCTGGGTTCTGTTTAAACATTTTATCCCGTCCCATGTGTGACAATACTTAGCTGGGGAAAAAAGCCATTTTTGCCTCTAGAAATACATATATAAGAGCATTCAGTGAAGTATATACAACTCTATTCCACCTGCGAGCTATAAAAATAATCAGCAGCCAGGCTTCAGGGCTTATTTTAGTTATTTGTCCATGCTTACTGTTCTGCTGATTTAATTTATGAATACAGCTGGTCATTAACGCTGTTACAGTAGAGGCATACAGGGGTGAACAATTTTATGGCCTAGTCATTAGCTGACTTGAATCAGTTCCAGTTTTCCAAAAGAAAAGGTGACAAATTGAATACTCAGTGAATTCTGTTTATTTTCTGTGACTGAAATTGGTTTCCAGTTCTTAATTTGTACTTTATTTTAATTGAGTGCAGTTCTAAGATTCAATATATTTTTAAAACATAGCATTGGTAGTGGTTTTGTTGATTAATGGTGTCTTAAATGGGCTTCCTTTTTCCATTATAGCAAGATAGGGCTATCTGTATTAACAAAATACGCCATAGCAAGTTCTTGCCTTTCCACAATTGCTGTCTACAGTGAATCCCTTTGTGTACAAATTACTCAGTTATTATGCAGAATACATAACTGATATTTTGGTAAGTTGGCCAGATTCAAACTTACTTAAATAACAGAAAAACTTTTGCTAACAGGGTTAGACCTATGCAATGGCAAGGAAGCAGTACTCAGATTCATCCAAAATCTGGACAAGGAGGGACTCCTGCAGCTGACCATTGCCCCCCTCTCTCTCAGGTCAAGGAACAAGCAGGGAGATGGACCCAGACATGCAGAGCGGGGGCCGCTCCTCCCTCCCTCCCTCCCTGGAGGCCGCTCCTCCCTCCCTGCCTCCCTCCCTCGCAGGCAGAAGAGCACAACCGCCAGATCCCTGCGCACATGTGAAGATAAAGGCTGATAGCTGCTTTCTTTACCACGCAACCCATCTGTCCTTACCAAGTGACACCTAACCTTGGCCTTTATCTGCATCTTAACTCCGCTCGTATGATATTATACCACCTTGGATCTTTTTGCATTTCAAATTCTCTCTCTTCCCCCTGCAACTCCACAGTCAGTCTTTTCACATGTAGTTTAATTTTTCTTCTGAAAGCACTTAAGTCTATTTGAGTAGCTGCCTGTGCTTGGGTGGTACTGTCCCATAGAGGAAGACACTTCTGATAGAAGCAGATCTCAGACTACGAATTTTTCCTCCCCCGACTCTGGTCATCTTCACTTTTCAAAGTACCACCCTGAGACACAAACTCGGGAAGGGACACTTTCCAAGCGTCAGCAGCTGGATGTAAGTTAGATTCACTGACCTTTCATGTGTCCTTTAGTCATACACTTCCTGTGGCAGTAGCAGATCAGGCTGCTTTTAATTAAGTCACAGAGGTATGGCACCATCACAAATATGAGGCTCTAGCCCACCTCGAAAATCCAGCATAGCATTTTTTGCTTCACAGAAAGAGAGTACGATGCGCTACACAAGGAAAATGTCCAATAATCCACATTACAGTGGCCTAAAACAAAGATGTACTTTTTACCCAGTTTGAACTTAGATGTACTTTTTACCCAGAAGTGTGTAAGAGCATTTATAACACATCTCTTTGGCACTTCACCTTGCAAGTCATATGTGATTGGTCCTTGTAGACAATAAAGAAAAATACAACTTCTACTAGAAAGTCAGTGTTACTGATCTCCAACCATGTTTTTTTAAGATGCTGCCAATCTCACACTTATAAGCTCAGCATATGCCAAAGTCATGAAAAAGGGGATATAATCACAGCGAATACGCCTCTTAGGTGGTACATACAACAAAACACTACAAAGAAATTTATTGAAAACTACTGAAGTATCAAAGATTTTAAGTGAAGGCCAAATTTCCTTAGCCCACTTCTGAAACATTTCTGTCTATATCAAGTCTTCCTACTAACAAGTCCATTGGCATTCTGCTCAGACACAAGGCTCTGCCGGCCACATGGGACCTTCCTCTCCTGCAGCAGAACTGAACAAGGTCATCTGATCTGTAGCCTCTGGAAAGCATTTTTTTGTTTTTCAGCAGTTAAGGAGCACTTCCATCAAGAGCTAGGATGGATAAGGTGAGAAAGATGGAAGCTCATGCTTTGTCCACTTTAAAAATAGAGACAATGCGTTAGGTTTCAGATTGAAGGTTGGAATTCAGGGCATTAAAATGTAAACTTCTTAGTATCTAAAGAGAAAAGAATTTCCATTTTTGTAAGACAAAACCAGTTCAGCATTCTAACTTTTGGATGAGGGTTTATCAGTTTCTCAGTTCACAGTTTCAGAAGTATATTTTCTGCCTGATTAATTTTACTTGTTTATTTCAGTCTGCCTGAAAGCCTATTATATGGTCATCTTCTGTAGAATGAAACACAATGTCAAATTGAATCTACTAAAATTATACACTCCCTGAAGCACTCTGTTGAAAATTACAGTAAAACCATGTATAGAGTAAGCCCTAGAGAAAAATATTTACTTCTCTGGTGATGCCCTCTCTATCAGTGAGAAAAATGTGAATGGTGAAGCATGTCCTGCAGTTAACAGTTTTGTGCTTTGAAAGTCCAAAGTGAGCACATGGCTTTAAAATCAGAGAGAGCTGACAGATTTCTTGTAGTTCAAAATCCTCTTTGGCATAGCAACTGCCTGAATTTTACACATCTGCAATAGGAAGGAAGTCAAGGAAAAGGGAACAGCCATACTACTATCCTTCATAAAATAGCATGCATAAATACAGTGCCTTTCTGTGCAGTTTCATTGATTTTCTATTATTTTAGTGTTCCTCAGTTCCCCTGTGATATTTCAGAATTATTTTCATCTCGCGTCCAAATTACTGCTTTTATTTCCTATGAGGGCATGTCACAGATTACATTGTTAAAGCAATAGCGTTGCCACAAAAACCTTTGTTAGATCTCGCATCTCGTCCTGCAAAACCTGTATTAAGCTACCTTGTTGTAGCAATGTAACCACATTACCACACAGCTCAGCGCAGATAGCTTAGTTTTGCAGTCCTGGCTTTGCAGTCCCAGCTGAACTCTTGTTGACTTCAATATATCTGGCTAGATCTGCATTGTATTTTAAAACTAGCCTTGACACTGGGCTTACAGCCAGATTTACTTGCTATCTATGCTACATACCTGAGATAATGTCCCTTGCACTGGCGCTGCAGTAATTCTGCTGATACTGCTGGGGGGAGGACCTTGCAGGTATGTACTTTGCACTTCAGAGTTGTGCCAAGTGCAATGTGGACTTGCCTCAGCACCCCATACTTGGCCCAGCCACTTCCATTTATCTGATCTGCAGGAACGTTTTATTAACATCGCACAAAATGCTTTTGAAGAGACGTCTATATTTCTGCTGCAGTTACCTATAATGGTAATCTGTGTATGGAGTGGTGGAGTCTTTGGGCATTCTGAATGTCAAACTGACCCTGAGATCAGACAACCCAAGCGTTGCCCATATCTGAGCTAATTAGCTCACAACTGTGTTGATGCTGTATGTTCGAATAACAGACAGGTTTTTGCAGCAGTATGGGTGGAAATAGGTGTGACTGGGAAAGAGCTCCTGGAATTTCCTGGAATAATAAAGCACTGTTCACCTGGTCAGTTTTGCTTCCATGCAAGGTTTGGAAATGAGTTAATACTGCTAATGTTTTTAGCTTTACTTCTAATGTCATCTGCCCATGTCGCCCCTTTTATCAAAAATTATCAGACTATTTTATTTCTTTATTTTTAAGATTCCCCACTACATAATGATACATCAAAGTAAAAAGCACATTATTGGGACAAATTTCTGTCCACCATCTGATTTTGCAACTCGATAGGTGTTTTAAAGCTCCATTGTTAATAATCGATTCAATACCATGTCACTTAGGCTGTATTTTGATATCCTAAATCCCTTTCATATATAACAGCAGTTGGAACAGGATAGTAAATGTGACAATAGTAACCATATTGATAAAATATATAAATATAAAAGATAATTTATTAAAAAAATAAAGAGCTTACTCACTGAGGAATCATATGATTGTTTTCACTGTGATATGTGAAAATAAAATGTCTTGGATCTTTTCTCAGGTGTGGTAGCCCTCACATTTCTACCAATATAAATAATAAGATCCTTCTTCATTACCGGCATTAAATGTGGTATGGTAATTCTGTTAAAGCACATTCTTAATGATCTGATTATCTTTTACCTTCGTCTGAATCACAAAGTACAACAGACAAAGCTGTCAACATTTAGCAATTATTTCTTCAAGATCAAGTATTGCTGCCATATCTTTTCAGGGCACAGAATTACTTGGAATTACACCAGCTGTTGGTCCAAAATGTCAGTTAAGTTTCCTTTTGAGGCAGGTTTATTACCAAAAATTTTTTTTAAATGTTAATGTAAATGTACAAACATATGCTTTGCCAGTCAGACAGAATGTCACCAAATAGGAGAGGGCTTTTTTCATCCCCTGGCTTCCAGCTGGCTAATGACAATAGTAGAGATGTTAAGTCATGCCTGGTAGAATCCATTTTGTTGACTGAAGGTTGATGAACCTGAAAACTTACAGCATTTCCTTTGTGATAGAATTGATCTGCATCTCTTGCAGTCACTCTTCCATCATCTTTATATGCATTAGGTTTTGTGGGTTATTTAAAGTTTCTACTTAATTTTTCCTTTGAATCAATAATGTTTGGTCACATGGGACACCAGTTGCCATAGTGAAGATAGTTTTGAGTGTTGTCTGTACTGTGCCTTTTGCTTGACCCACAGTTTATTTTTACGTCTTTGATGACTTGCACATTTTTGGATCAAATAAGCATTAGTCACAAGCTAGTCTTGAAAGAATTCTCTATGCAAGTCCTTCTTTGGATTGTGTAGTTTCTCTCCAGTTCAGCAGAACTCTTCTAGTTCCTGTAATCCTGTCATATATTCAGAAGTCACTTCATTTGTTTTTTTTATTTGGTTTGTAAGGCAGAAATATTTTATAAACAGTTGCATCTGGGGGGTCTGTAGAGTTTCCACAATCTCAACAAACCTTTTGCACTCATACTTGGAGGAGTTCGTACACTAACCAGCAGGCAATATCTTTTCATGTAGTCACATGTCTAAAGTGGCACCTTTTTCTCTTCATTCATGCTGTTAGCAGTTATGGACCTTTCCAGTTTGTCTAATTGGTTGGACAAAGATTTAGGGAGCTATCAGACAAGTCTAGGTTCCCCAAATAACCAGGTTTTTCGAAGTTTGAACATTTTTTTCTCCTGAAAATGAACTGTTTATTCACAAATGAGTGGCTGCCAGTTCAGCTCACTTCCCAGTTTTGTTGCCATCTCTGCTGGAACACTCTGCTTCGTTGATTTTCATGCTTTGGCATCCTGTCTCTGTCCCCAGCTCTCGTGGCTTTTGCTTTTTTTGCACAATAGCTGTAATAAATGTATATATATGCGTTCATATTACTAATTATCTAATAGTACACACTTGATGTAATACTACATATATAGCCGCTGGTTGTAGCTGTGGTAGGATGGGCAAGATTTTCTGAGCAGTCGTTTGTGTGGAGTGTGTGAGCCATGAGCGTACAAAGTTCACCCGTGACTCGCAGGGGTGCTAAAGCATCACGCTGGAGGAAGGGCTTGCCCTGGCAGGAGGAAGGATTGCAGAGAGAGCAGGTCACGTTTAGGGGTGGAAGAGAAGAGTTATGGTGAGATGCCTGGTCCCTTGCAGAAGGACCAGCCTCTCCCCATCAGAACATTGTGGTAGCCTTTTCCACACTGGAAGATGTATAACTGTGCTCAAAGACTTTTGGTAGGATGTGACACTTCTTCCACAAATAGGAGTAGTTCAGTTCTGTACTGTCTGGTTTGTTCTTTGTAACTGATGTGCATGGAATCACAAATGCTATTCATTTTCTCAGGTGATCACTATTTTATTATGTTGAGACCTACTTTGCTTTTAATTGCAGCGTATGACCTTTTCGTAACAACTAAAGCAGTAGTTTACATTTACTGATAAAAAAGGAAAGCATTTGATGCATTTTAATAGTCATGACAATGAAACACTTCTTCACCTATTGAAGATGAGTTGAAATCATCCCTGTTGTCACATTCTGAGAACAGAACTGAGAGTGCAATAACTGTCCTTTTTCTCTCTGATTTTACATAGTTCTTCTTAGTCAGTTCCTTGAAGACATTAAATTCAGCCAATGGCAATATTTAAATTAAAAGAAGCCTCAAGGAATAGTAACTAGCGTTATTTTTCTTAATGCACCTGTCTTCATGGGCTGCAAACCCCTCTGACCTGTCTGTTTCAGGATTCTAGAAAAAACTGAACAGGTGTGAAGGGTTTGCTCTGTACAAGTGGGATATTCCACCAGGGAAATATTGCCCAGGAGCTGGGGGTGGCAGCAAGCCAACGGGAGGCAATGCTTTCACCATCAAAGATACGGTCCTGCAGCAGTCAGACCAGAAAAGCAGAGCAGTTCAGGAACAGCCAAGTCTCTAGTGACGAGGCAGATCCAAGGTCAAGCCAGGAAAGTTGGGACAGCAGGTCAGGGTTAGGATCAGCAAGGTACCTGTCTGGGCTCCGTGACACTCGTAACATAGCTCAAAGGCTTGAGGTTAGAAGCAGCTCTCTGGCAGAGACAGGAAGGGCCCTGGCAAAGCACCTCGCAGCTCTTCCCCTGCAGCCTGGTGCAAGCCCCGGCGGCTGCAGCGTGCCAGGGCTGGCCACCAGCCCAGGCAGCCAGACCCTCAGGGGGGCAGCTTGCAGAGCCTGTTGGTGCACGCAGGGTTTTGACACAAGGTCTGTAATTGTGTGGCACGAAGTATGAAGCCTAGCTTTGGCAGATATATCATCAGGTGAACAAGTTAGCCTTTAACCTTTAAAAATACGAATAGGTTATTTAGAGCTAAACTCTGTAGTGTTAATTTAAATACAACTGAATTCTTGCCCTCTCTGCTCCTTTCTCCATGTGAATAGCTACCTGAATCAACAAGATGCTTCTATAACATTTTGCGTTTGCATTTTCTTTTGACATGCTTTCCTCTTTGGCATACTTTCTGACCTATATTGGAAAGTGTAGTTCCGCTATTACAAGATGTATCAGCAAACTGTAACACAGAGGAAAATATTAGAGATTTTTAAGGAGAAAGGAAATTATCTTCTGTCTGCTCTTTCACTGTCAGCATTCATCTCCATTGTATCTATTTTTAAATCAGTCACCCCAGTCCTCAGTTTCCCAGTTCTAAATATTTTATTTTGAGGATGTAATTTACTAAGTCAAGAGCTCTTTCAAAAGCTTTCTAACTTGATTACTGTCATTTGGAACATCTGCCTGACAAACTTCTGCATTAGCAGCTACTGAATGAAATGTGGTTTTCATTCCTCAGGAGATTCGTAGGCTTAATTCCAGGAATCCTTAATCCATGAGTGATTTTGCATTAACTAGAGAATTATTCCTTGCCTCCTGTTTCCTTAAAAGTAACTTCTTCTTTTTTTTTCCCAATGGAATAACAGAACATAGGAGAAAGAAGAGGTCCAGAGCACAGACATTTTTAGCTAGAATCTATTGTCATTATTTTTGACAGACCAGAATGAATAGCCTCATTGTCACTCCAGGTCTGGCGACACCTGCACAATTAATAGATTCTATTCATAACAGCAAAGCTGAGTGGCAATTGACCCATTTTGCAAACAAATACATGAGTGTGTCTGAGACATTTAGTAGTTACAAAACAGTTTCTTGAGTTGTGCTTTAGTACTGTAGCATCCAAAGAAAAGCAAAAGACGAAAAAAAGCTGAAGCAAAAAAAAGGTGCTTTTCCTTTTCCTTGAAGTTCTTCATCTTTTCAGGGATTTCTACTACTAGGAGTAGGGTTTGTGTGAGTATTTGTTCAACGATAGGCTGTAAAATGAATAATTGTTGAAAGCTAGGGTTAAAAAAATCAGTGATTTGAACAGGTTTTTATTAATAAAAAATGATGCAATGGAATATGCAGGGCCAAAATTATTCCCTGTGTGTTGTCAGTGGGTTCAGCTGAATGGCATAGGCAGTGTTACTAAGAGTTTCAATAGCTGAAATCCTTTCCCTTTTTCCTAACAATCCTTGGGGGTTACTTCAAAGTGGAATGACCATATGAATTATTTGGTATTTAGAAAAGGAGAGGGAAAGCAGAGCTCGTGCCGGCCACAGCATTATGGCTTTGAGCTGTCCGTGTTTCTAGGCACAAAGATCTATCCTCAGTAAGAATTTACAGTGAGAGAAGCTCCGCGATGACCAGCAGCTGCCAGATGTGTGAATTCACAGTTGTAATACAAATTCTAATTGTTCAGAAAAGCTTGTAGCAAGATTTTAAAAAACCTGCAGTTTTGGAAACTGGACATAAATTTTTCAAATAACTGCTTCTGGGTGACTCCAGTCTTAATGTCACAGCAATTATATAATTCTCTTGCAGCTCAATAAACATCTATGTAGAACTATTTTTTTCAACAGAATGACATCAAAATGAGTCATACATTTGTGTTTTGATATTTTATTAAATGCAGCAGGCCCTATGCTATCTAGTGTATTGCTTCAGTTGATTTCACTGTACAGTTTCAAGGTCCTGCTGGCTCCTGTACTGAGAATATGTAACAGCTCTGTTAAACAGAGACAGGATGGTAGTGACACAAGGCAAGATACTGTGGTTTATGGGATGCAGAAAGAATGATTTCCATTTAAATTCTGCAGATCACTGAATATACAGGTTCTGAATGTAATTGTGGGAATTGCCAACAGAACATGTATAGTGCAGCTAACATGAGGGTAGTTGCCATCCACTGCCTGGCTGTGTAAATAAAGACTCATCTGAAAAAGCTACTGGTGATTCACTGACGGTCCTCATTCAGTCCTGAAAACTGTTTTTCTCTAGAAACAGTTTTTAGAAACTCCTTTTCTGACACTGGTCTTTGTCTACCAAAGCAAGGCAGAGATTATCTTAACTAAGTCACATGTTGTCTCAGAAGAACAATACTTGTACTGAACATCATATAGAGAGGTTCAAGAAAAATACAGACTATAGGATCAACGTTTTAGTTATGGAGGGCTTGTTTTCATTTAGTGTTATGAGCTAGCTGAACAAAGTGAGTGATCTCAAAAATACTTGACAATACTTTGCTTTCTTGTATGCCACGTTTCTCTAAAGAAATTTAGTTTGAATATAGCACAAGAGGAAGCCAAAAGGTCTTTAAAAATAATCTGTACATCTGGAGAAAACTTACTACCTCAAGCTAGTTCAGAACATCCCTGACGAATGGCATCGGGACTCCTCATTGTAGCAGAGATATGCCAGTATAAAAACGGACTAAGACAATGGTGAGTCATACTTAATGTTGTTTTGAACTACAAATTTCCCAACAAAACCAGTTTGTTAATGGCAGATTACAGGTATTTGGGTAGACGTAAGCTTCTCTTCACAAAAATTGGATTTTTGTGGCTAGCAAAGTGGAAATGGAGTCATATTGCTTATACTCCAAAAGAGGTTTTCCTGATCTTACGACGGAATATGGCTTTGTTACCGCAGTGATATACAACTGATTACAGTGCTTTCACATGCCATCAATAAATAATTTTCTCTCCTATCTTTAATTTATAATTCTAATGAAATGCTTGGATAGAAACTGAGCTGAATGCATATGGCTATCTTTTTGCTGACAATCTGTAGAATTACAAGCATTTGCAAAAAAATTTTTTTTTTGTGTAATTCCAGGAGAGAGCTCAAATGTCTCTGTGCTCCCAGCAAATGAGAATTAGATTCCTACATGCTGGCAGGAGATGGATTTGAGACATAATCCTCTTCTCACTGTTCCCCACTAGTTGATTTAGGGAATTCTTGCTCTTTGAGCTAACTTTTGTGGATCCTGTTCTCAGGCATATAACTCTTCCCTTACATTTTTTAAGGCGCTGTCATCCAACATGATGTCTGTGAATTTCACTAAGCATTTGAGCTCTTGAGCTAGGCACTGAAACAATGCCTGTAACAACTCTGTTTCCTTCAGCTATTCAGCTTCAAAGATGAGCAACATTTGCTCCTAAGCGTGATGGCTTCAAATGAAGCAGGAACTTAGCTCTCTCTTGTTTTTTACATATATATATATATATAAAGATACATATATGTAAAGATATAGATAAGCTTAAAACAATAAAAAAGATGGTAAAGGTGGAAGGTTGTAAGTGGAAGGGCTCCAAGTAGTAGGACTTCAAAATAGGCTGCACTCTTGGAATTTAATCCAGACTTTTCCAAAATTATAGTCTCTTAGTCTCTTTCTATCCAAGATTTTGATTTGGATTATTACAGAAATAAGGATCCATTTACAAATCTGGAGTAAAGTCCAAATTGTCATAGCTAATGTTTTGATTCTTGTTTTTTTAAAGAATTTTCACAGGCTAAGGACTTCATGCCACTTTCTTATGAAACCTTACATAGCCAGCAGTAAACAGTAGTCTTTACCAGAGAATGGTAAGGGGTTTGAAACCTTCTCTTTCCTCTCTGTATCTCACTCTGTCTGATTGGCTTAATCACCTCCAGTTCCCTAAATTGCAGTGGGTAATTTGGGATATACCGTGTTTACTGCCAATCTGTAATTTCTTTAACAACTTTATTTTAAAAAATGTAGGAAAAGTATCAAAAGTTTGCACCATGAAATGCAGCTAATGGAGATATTTAAGAGGTGTCTTTTTCAGCTACACACATGGTGTTCATTTAATCAGAACCACAATAGAATTATATTCTAGAAGTATTGAATTTCATTGTAATGCTAGTGAAGTGGAAAGAATTCTACAGTTCCTGCATGCTGTTTTTTGGTAGCTGACAGACATAAATACATTTTAATTTTAAAGCTCTACTTTGACATTTGAATGAATGACATCATTAGCTTTTTATACATCCACTAAAGACGACAGCCGGTAGTTTCCCTTGATATAAAGGTTAAAAGTCAGAAGACAATTTTGATTTTCATGTCAGTTTTGCTGTCTATGAATATTCTTAACTTACTGAGAAGTCTTATCATTCAAATGTAACTGAAATGTAGATCTGAGAGGGCTCTTATTTACTAACGCAAATATGTACGTGTAGCATCCTGCATACCTTTAGGACAAGAAGCTGGTAAAATGAGCTAATGCTTAGGCATTCCTCTCCAGAGTTCTATGTTCAAATTCATGCTTTTACAATAACAGTAAAAACAAATCCTCATACACGGAGAGTACAGTTTGGCACAAATTAATCCCTCTTCACAGTTTGCTCATGACCTAGGACTGGTTTAGCACAGGTGTTTCTTCCTGAGCTGGAAAAGCTGTGTAGAAAAGCATGTCCAGTGCAAAAAAAAAAAAAAAAAAAAAAGCAGTAGTATAGATCAAGTCTTTTACTATTAAATTGCAGTCCACTCAGTGGAGAAAACTATTAGCACATAATAGAAGACAGGTGTATTAATACATTGTTAGAAAAGTACTGCAAGGCGCCTAGTAGCAATGAGTTCAGAAAAAAAACACATTTTGGAAATACCTGGATAGCTAGGCAAGTGTTTAATGATCTCATAGCTACCTATATTTTATTTAATTATTTTGGCATTCAATATCATTTTTTTAAAATTAGTGTGTTTATGTCCTGCATTTGGAGAAAAATTTAAGTCATTCACCAGATTTTCAAAGGCAGCTACCTGGTAAAGTCTGTTTAATTTCTGTGCTTTCAGTGAGGCCATGAACCTAACTAGTCCAACTTTTTTTAAAAAAAAACCCTGAGTACATTTTCACATATCTAGTATAAAAATGTGTCCAGATTACTAAAGTCAGTACTCATTATTGGGTCCAACAGAATTCCCATGTAACATGACCAGTTTCAGCATTAGTATGTTCTGTTCCTAACTTACTGCTTCCGATTTTTTTAAAAATTTAGAATGGAAGTATATTTTGTTATTAGCAAGGAGAAAAGAATGAATGACAAAGGAAGAATAAAAAGAAAATTGAATGGAAATTGTGCTAATCACTACAACATGTTTTTCTTGAATCACAAGTAACACTTTAGTTGGCATTACTCACAAAGTCATCAGTTAGTTTCTCTATCATCCATCATCCTCTACAGGCACCTTTTGCTCTTTACATTTGTATTTGTTTAGGTTGAGTAACTTTAATCAGAAAATATTATCTTGATGCCCATGAACACTTTAATTTTTAAAACTGTAAAGATCTGCACCTGTATATAACCGTCTGATTAATTATTGTTAACATAAATAGTGTCGATGTCAGAGTTTGCCAATTACAGATACCTTCTATGTAAACTAGATTAAATGAGCTTGTCTGATTGGGAAACCAGTGAGTATATTTTGGCCACGTATAGTTAACAAAGATGCACAAATACCTGGCAAAAACAGATGAATAATGAATTTTACCAGACAAATAACTGTATACCAAAATAAGTTGTCTGGTTTTGGATCAAATCTGCCTTTTTAGACAGTATTTTAAAACCAAACATATGTCCTTCCATACAGTAAGCACTGTAAAAGGCTGACAACTCTGTTTATCTGTACTCAGCAGGTTGCACTGAATAAGCAGGACTCTTTTCATATTAGAATTCCCATCAAGGCATTTACTCCTTTCTTGCAAAATATGCTTCAAATAATTGAGTACTCAGTACTCAACTTGTTATAATTTTTTTTTTTTTTTAAGTGAACTGAGCCATTTAGTTGAGTTCTAAACCCAGAACCACCACAAAGAGCAACTTACCAGACTTGACCAGTCCTATACTGGTAACCCTGTCCGTACATACTTGTGAGAACTATTAGTTTTGTCAGCATAGCAGTATCAGTTACTTGAAGAAAAGGAGATGACAACAACAACAAAAAGTGCTTTTTGCCAGCCTAAGTGCCCTTTTTACAAGTAAGAATTATTCCTGTATATGGTACAGCTGACATAATGCAAAACCCCCATTTCTAATGCAGGACTATGTAATAACGGGAGCTATGCAAAACTCACAGTGCCAGGAACAGCTCCAGATGGAAACAGGTCAGTGTATGTCCTGCTGCAAGGCAGTGACGAAGACTGATTTGTTATATTGCAAAAGCAATTCCTGACCGTTTGAGCTGAACTGTGTCTGATGCAGTCTTTGGAGAAACTGAATGAAGACTGTTTTGGTAAAAGATTCTCAGACAGTGGAGAACTTGTGGATTTGTTAGTGATACAGGAATTTCATTTCACTCCGATAATGACCTAGTTTATTTAAAACTAGCATTGCCACCTACACCATATAATCTGTTTGTCTAATTAAGGGTATAATGTGTAAGGTATTATGTCCTGAATACCAGGACACAATCTGATGACCTTCTGACGTTACCCTTATGGCAAAATTAATTATCAGACTATGCTGTCAGTTATTGACAGTACTGCCAATAATGCACATCACACTAAATTTATTCCTAAAATTAGTCCTATTCATGTGCAACTTTCTTTGGCTGTCTTCTGAATCTTTGCGTCTAATCTTACTGTAAATAGCATTTTTCAAGATAGCAAATTTTAAAACACAAGGACATTATTTGCTTGAAATTAGTTTTGACTTAATGAATAAGTTTCAGAAATACTGGTATGTGTCTTATAATTTCTGCTGTGTGTGAGAATGCACATCAGATTACTAGCTGCATTGTTAGCTGGGGACAGCCTACTGAAAATGAATCATCACAATTTTTTTTTAAGTAGAGGGTCTTTTTTGTCTTTCCTCCCATAGCCATCCAGTATTTTTTAATTTAAAAAATGCAACAAGACTGCTCCACAAAAAAAAAAAAGCAAAACCACCAGTAGAAGGTATTTTCTGTATGTCATCTGCAGGGAATTTGTAGGTCAAGTGAAATATATTCTTTACAGTGGCTGTCACAAGTATGCGAATGCTGGTGGGAATGTGAGAGACAGTTTAGATGCTTCATCTCTTGAAAAGCTGTATCTACCTGACTTGGGTGAGGAGGATAAAATTCAGGCCATGATCTGCTTAGGAAATTTGTATTTTTTTACCTGGGGATCCTGAGAAAGATTTATGAAAACTAATCCAGACTATAACTGTATTAACTGTATTAACTGTATCAGATTCACTGGGACAAGAGAGTGGATGGATATGTGTTTACTCTCACAGAATTTTACCTTCTCTAAATGATAATTCCAATCTTGTTTTTTTAAAATAAACGTTTCTTTCATCATTGGCCATCCCCAGTTGCAGAGGAAAACGTGAAGATATACACGCTAAATCTGAAAAATAATTACCTCTGTTTATTTTAATCTCTCTCTCTTTTCTTTTTTTAATACATGAGGTTAGCAGTGCAGCTCTCCATCTACACCCTAGCCACCCTCAGCTGCTTCTTTACTGCTACCACATGAAATGAAACTTCCCAGGCAAATACTGGGGCATAATTTTGCAGCAACACTCAAGCCGTCAGCCCTCAGCCATTCCACATGTTGATCTGGGTATGAGGGTAGGAAACAAACAGGTTGGTCCAAATATGTTCTCATTCTGAAAGGAAGGCCCTTCCTGGTGTTTGACATGAACATCATTATCATTCAGCCTAACTTCAGTGCCAGTTCAACAATTTGCATGGGAAATGTGACATTTTGCTGCTCCATGCTTCAGTGCGTCTGCTGGCACCTAACCTACTGGCTAAAAGACACAGAACTACTGGACTGAAAATAATATACTGTTTTCACCTTAGGAAATAACAGAGCCTATGGTTCTGTAGATTTTCCCTTTATTATTTTCTTGATGTCATAAGCATCCTATCTCTTGAGATACTGCACGGGACAGGACTCTTTTACTAGCCTTTGAAAACAGGCAGATTGCTCAGGCTGCCTTGGTTACACTACAGAATACAGGGGAGTAGCTGGAATTCTGTATTTCTCTAGTGGTCACAGCTGGGAAGCAAACACCTGTAGGCTGCTCGAGCCAGCTAGGTTAGAAGAGTCCTGCTGCTGCTGAAATATACCGCAGAGCTCAGAAACACAATTTGTCTGCCCTAGTAGTGGACAGAGCATAAAGTTAGCACACTTGCATTGTTCTTCCTCTAATGCTCTCTCCGCCCTAACCACTCCACACAGAAACAATCTTCTTCATCTCAGATACTTCACAAAATAAGCCACCAAATGGTGACACTCACAAACAGGTTTTTGTTTCCTTTTTTTTTTTTTGTTTGTATGGAAAGGTATTTACTTGTTTCCTTATCTTTTTTTATGTTTTTTTTTCCCCTCTCATTTCTGTTGCATCTAAGTGGTAGAACCTTTTCACTAGTCATAAATAGTATCAAATATTGTAAAGCAAAATAAATTTAAAAAATGTTAAATCTGATACCAAAGCTAAGCATTTGATTTCATTATATTCATTTATATTCTATTGGAAGATTAAACATGCTACTGTGGATCTTGGTACAATTTTTTTTTTTAAACTATTAAAAAAATGTATTATTTGCCATAGGAACGGCATAATTTTTACTGTTGTAATAAAAGAAAGGGGATCCTGAAGTATATTCAGTGCACACTTATGGTAAGACGGGCATAAGAGCTCAAATAGTTTTGATTTCAACAACAAATCCTTTGCTCAAAATTATATCCTAACTTGCAAAGTTGGGTTTAACTTCATGGTAAATACTTGATTCTTAAATTTGCAGTTCTTGACTAGGAAAGTGCAACTATCTGCAGAACAGAGCAGTGGTACTTCCATCTGTGTGAATAAGTGGCAACCCCCCCCCCCCAGCTTTCTGTCATAGACAGCCATTTTGGGAACTACATAAAGAAACAGACATAAAAAGTGGGACTACTCAGAAAGTGCTAGACCATAGTGACCCCTTCCATCCTTATCCAGCAGTCCTCCCCTTTCCCTGTTATGTACTTAACAATTACATTAACATCTACCATAAAGCATGATGTTGGTGTAAGTACTGTTTGGTCTTGCTGCTTTGTAAATTGCAAAATTGCAAACTTGCTTATTTATACGGGCAGTCCCATAAAGAATACGGTATTCAGAAATGTAAGCAAGCTATGAATCTCCGTATATTTTTTACTGCATCCTTGGTTTGGGTTTTTAAGTAAAATCAATGAAAGTGATAATCAGAGAATCAAAAGCTGACACAAGTTCTAACATCTTGTTAGATGAACAAAGTAGAAAGAAACAAGAAAAGGTAGTTAATTTTTTATGTATGTTACATTCTACTCCTTTATGAGAGCCTGGTTTCATACCAGAGTTACGACAGAAGAGAGACTTATGATGCCCAGTGTTGAAGAGAGTCGCCCTTTCAGTATTCTATGATACTGCTTCTGGCTGATCAAGGGTGGCATCATGATCTATTAGAGGAGGACATTGTGCAAGTAGGGCATCAAAACAGGCTACAAAACAGACTTTACACAGTCAGACTTAAATCAAACTGCAACAGTATGGAATTTGGTTTAAATAATCTTATACTTTATTTTAAAACTTTTAAAAAGCAATGCATTAGAACATACGATTTAGAATTTTAAAATTTCTGCTATATTTTATACTCAGAAAATAATAATCTCTGGCAGTCATTAATAAGAGTAAGAAAGCTATTTCTTAGTCAATATGCATGACATAAAGTGCTGTAATAATTCTTTTTATGCTATAGAAGCGATTTTCCCCATTAAGTGTGCACATTTTCTCTGCCTATTGTTGATCTGCTGTTAAACATTTCACAAAAGTTTGCTCTGTCTTCAGAATTTGACACTCCAAACAGCCAGTTTAACAAATGAAAGAGCATGGATTATGACAAAAAATCTCAGCAGTGATGTTAGTATAAACCTCTCAGTTTTGGGTTTGTTTGGAGGGCTTTCTTCTGCTTCACTCTCTTTCTTATGTTCCATCAGAAAAGTCCTCTGCAGAAGAGTTGTTTTTTCTTCCAACCACTGTCAAGTCTTTATTTCTTAAAACATATATTCAGAAGTATATATGAAATGTAAACTACATTAAAAAAAAAGATGTTACTGGCATATTTCCTCTCTCTAGAAACAACTTGTGTCACAATATCTTTACATGCTGAATCTTTTTTTACAATGTTTCGTACCACATACCATTCATGTTCATTTAGTACTAAGAAAAACTATCAGACTCAGCATTTATATTCCAAAATTAAGATAAAATAGATTTCAATCACGTTTTACAGGTCATTTATTTAGAAATTGGTGTCAAGAGGTTAAAAATTATTAGTGAACAATAATGATCAAGTGAGGAAAGATACAAGACATATCTGAACGTAAATATCAGGTATATAAAATATTATTCTAGATAACTACGTATAAATACTGGTAATTAATGTTACTGTTTTCTCATACAGTAGCTTGTATAGACTGTCCCTTAATAGCCTTTTAGTAGGTTAATTAAAGTTTCATTTTCCCAGATAAGATCATCTCATGTACTTCTTTGGTTAACAAGACATATGCTTTCTTAGAATTATTTAAAAAATAAAGAGGATCAGTAATTGTAGATGGATTAAAACCTTCATCCACCAGTCGAAATTTTTGTTGTTTGAATGTTCCAGTCATTTCCATTTTTTCCTATAGAAGAGAGACAGATTTAGTATTCAGTAGAAGAGTTTCTTTTCTTTTTCTCACATTCACGTTTGTTTTTGAAAATCTTACTTGATATAAGGTTAATACTGTTTATTCTCATTACACTGGAAAACTAGAACTTTTGTGCTGCCATGGACAAACACCCGGAGACATGGTGGAAAAAAGTTACAGCCCATTCCTTTCTGCATCGCTGTGCAGTGTCTCATCACAGAGTCTCACGTGGCGTAGCCCAGCCTGTCTGAGACAATCTGGCTTCTTCATTTGTGCGCATTATAAAACTACACATTGTAAAGAATCTGAGAGTAAAAACTGTCATTATCAAGAACTAACTGATAAAACTCAGGAATTTCTCTATGATTATTGTCACTTTAAATAAAGGGCTGAAAGAATCACATACTAAATCAGCCATACTCATACTTAGCCAGGTCCCACTAAAGGCAGATCTTTACCATACGTTTTATAATGTTTTCAAGCTTCTTTCAGGGTCACTGCGTCCCTTGAAAAAGTAGCAGGAGGCATCTCTAGTGAGACTCTTTTCTCTATCCTCCCTACCTCTTCTCAGCCCCACTTTATGATCTCTCTCCATTATCTTCTCTTCTGTCTTTACATTTTTATATATATGCAAACAATCTTCGAAAATGAAAAATTATTATCTTCAACAACTCAGAGAGCTATTTTATCTATTCCAGATCTACCTCCAGATTGTATCTACTTGCTTTGGTTGGCCTAAGAAACATTGTGACATCTTCTAAAGTATGATTACATGTCAGATCAAGCACAATAGGTTTTTAATTTTTTCCCTTGAAGTTCCACCCACTACCTTCTTTCTTGGATAACGACAGCAGTACCAACAGCAATTCATCTGTAATATAGGCATTTAAATTCTAATTGAAGTTCCAGATACTTGATATCCAGGCTACGTCCAGGATTCAGATTCCTTCTGCCCAGCATAAAGGCTTTTTTGTACATCTGTATAGCAATAAATCTAGACTAGGTTCTTATCATTTTGTAAACTGACTACTGCAACATTCTCAAGTGTAATCTTGCTTGCTCATATCAGAATGCTGCTGCAAAAGGTATCTTCCTGGACTTATGAGATAGATATATATATACATATACATACATTTCTATTTCAAGGTCCTTCATAGCCTTTTCCTTTTCCCCCCTTTATTCTGAATCGGTATTCAATCTCTGATTAGCCCAGGGAACCAACTTCCATAACCTATCTTCTTGTTTCAGACAATGATTTTTTTTTCACCTTCTCCTCAGACTTAGGAGACTTCCTTCATAAACATCTTCAAAAACATTTCTCTGTTTGCCTTTGTCATGATGTTTTCAAAACACTTACCAGAAATGAAGATGCTCATCAGAATTCACTTACTGTGATGACCAGTGTTGAATGTTTTCTGTACTCTCCCATTTTTTTCTAGCCACATGTAGTCCATTGTATTACATTTACATTTTTAACTCTTTGGAGGAGGGACTATTTTTTTTCCCCAAATTGGACAGTTACTACAGCAAAGTACTAGTACACAAATAGGGATGACTGAGGATTATGGTAGTGACAATAATAATGTACCTTTTTAATTCACCTTTTCAATTTACCTACTACCTTTTCAAATGCTCTAACTTTTGTCATTATATTACACAACAAATAACATTTAATTTATTGTGCACAATCAGTGTCTCCTGCTTTACCTCTACTTCTCTCTTCTCTCATTTCCACTGAACAAAATGGATTTTAAATTATTTTCTCCAGATGCAATTGTTCACATTTTACTAATCGGAATCTTTCTTTTTCTCATGTTCATGCTTCTAATCTCCCTAAATCCTTTTGTATGATCTCTATCCCTACTTATCTGTACAATTCCTCCTGTTTTAACATAATCTGAAAATTTTATTGACTTTTTGTGTAATTCCTTTCCCAGGACCCATTAATGAAGAGAGCAAATAGGACCGGTTCTAAAACTAATCAAGTGATATATGATCAAGCACTTTCTGTTATTAATTTAGCCATCTCTGTGTTCAAATGATGTAGATGTTTGTATGCACTGTGCAATAACGCAGCTTACCTGGACTCTTAAAAAAAGAGGACAAGCATAACTTGGTAGATAGGTCACTACTTGCTTATACATTTGCTCCAAGTCTAATGATGTGTTCTGCTTTAAAATAAGAGAGGCCATTCCTGCTTTTCCTTCATGATCTGGGGAAAAGGAAGTGAGATGAGAATTTTGAAACATGAATAAAGTTGACATTTTAGCGATGAACCTTACAAAAAAGAACTGTAGTGCATTAATAAACTTACAGTCATACATAATCTTCTGAGTTTCAGTAAAGTTGGAAGATTACATTCATATTTTATATGGTATTACATATATTTGGAGATCACTCAAGTGATCAATTAAGCAATAATGCTGTAAATGAGTTTGGCAGGTAAGAGTAAATGGAGTCCGACGCTCAATATTAATAAATGTGGATAAACTTCAACACCATTCCTCTCTCAAAAACAAGAGCTGAGCCTCTTTCCTGGATTAGCCAATTATGTCTTCTCTTCAGTTTTAGCCCCTCCCTCTTGCCAGTATCTTCTCTCAAAACTGTGGATCTGAATGTTGTTAACAGAGAGAGAGAGAGAGATGAAAAGTTCTTACTGGTTTGTCTGGAAAGAGAGAGCACTGTGGGTCTACGGGAAAGCCCCAAATGGGTAAGATATAAAAGCAACGAACTTCAGCAATCAAAAATAATTGCACTTTACCCATCAGCTAGTAATAACAGTAGAGACATTTTGCCAAGCTTATCTTTTGTCTCCTTTCTATATTTTTTGTGCTAATGCTACAGAATCTGTGAGGAACTTGATTTGTTTATGTTTAAGTGCAATTATCAAGACAGTCACATAAACTGGGTAGGAATCTGCAGGTAAATGTTGTATAGGAAGTGAGAAGCTCTCATATTTTTGAGTCTGATTTTCAGTCAGTCTTCTTTTTTATGATCTTTCTTGTTGTGTGGCTTTAAACTAGAGGTAAGTGACACCTTTTTCACATTTTAAACTCTTTTATCATTTTGTGTTCATTTTGTGTTGGGTTCACCCTGGCCAACAACCAAACATCCAGCCAGCTTCTCACTCACTGCCTTATCCCATGGGATGGGAAGGGAATAGAAGGAAAGCAAGAAGACTCACATAACAAGGTAATGGCAGTTTAATAGGGAAAGCAAAAGCTGCATGCACAAGCAAAGCAAAACCAGGACTTCATTCACTATTTCCCATCATCAGGCAGATGTCCAGCTACTTCCTGCAGGGCAGGGCCTCACGCAGCACACGCAGCGGTTGCTTGGAAAGACAAACGCCATAACCACAAATGTCTCGCCCTCTTCCCTTCCCCAAGCTTTTATTACTGAGCATGGCATCATACGATACGGAATATCTCTTTCATCAGTTTGGGCCCGCTGTCCCATCTACGTCTGCTCCCAACTTCTTGCCTGTCCCCAGCATACTTGCTGCAGGGAGAAAGCCTTGATATACTACAAGCTTTGTTCAGCGATAGCCAAGCGTTGGTAAGTTATCAAAACTGTTTTAGCCACCACTGCAAAGCACAGCACCATACAGACTCCTATAAAGAAACCTATCTCTATCCCAGCCAGACCTAGTACACATTTTAAAAAAAGATTTAGCATGAATGGGAATCAAGCCCAGATGATCTCATGAAAATTAACAAAACCAAAATTATTAAAAAGAAATTAATGTCATTTCTTTCTTAATAATGTCTTTATTTTTCTCTTCATTTTCTTTTTCACCTTGTCCTTGTTTTTGTAATATATCTGTTTACAGATGGTTATGAGGCTAAGTGAAAAGTGAAATAAGACAGAAGAATGTCTTCATACACTTTCCTTTAGAGTTATTGTAATTCTTACCTTGTCGACATTTTATTTTGACACATGGATGTGTGAACTTTCCATGGATGTGAATGTAATAAATCTTAAATTTAGATTATGTAGCTATCACAAATTCATTAAATACGACTTTTCAAAAATACGCACCACTGCATACACATAAAAATGCATGATTCACTGGCTCATTCACAATCTGGTAGTATTTTCAATATCTACATCTACATTTTAGCTAGGTATTAAACAGATGACTCAATCAGAAGTGATTCATAGGTTTAAAACATAAAATAAAAGAGTTATAAGGGTTAACAACTAACCTAGAGGAAGAAAAACATACAGCTAAAGTTTCTTTTACCTGGCACAGATACACCATACACATTTGCTTCTTGTATGAAGTCCAACATTACAATGACATCGGAAACTTCTGTAGTTGCAACATTCTCCCCTTTCCATCTAAAACATGTGAAAAAATAATTTAATTCCATGAAAACATATGGACACCTCCTCTTTAAAAACCATTAACTGTAGTAGGAACTCCATTCATTTCAGACTAACAAATTTGTTCCTACTTGTCACGTTGGTATATCAATATGATCTGATAACCAGAAGACAACGCTTGCAATTCAAATGGTACTGGATATTAGCTATCACTATAAAGCACAATGAAAGCTTATCATAATCTGATATAATGGTTTTCAAAAGTTTGACATGTATCTAAATGGATCAGATGAGACCAGTCTTTACTATTTGATACATTTTTCTCCACTTCAGTATCCAACTTCCTTGCTCGCAGCAAAACCATCACTAGTTACTATGCTTATTGGAAGGACTGTTCAAAGAGCTGTAATTCCTACAAAACATGCTGGAAATGAGTTATCCAGCTCCACGCGAACACTTTTTACAAAATTAAGCCCCTATCATCCACTTCAAGATCATTATAAACTACATCACAATAGTAATAAACTGAACACTTCTGGTTCAAAATAAACAGAATAGTATTATTCTATTCTGCATGTCCCTGTTTTTTTAATGAAGAAATGTGAAAAGAAACAATTATTATACCTGAAGGTATCTCCAATCCTGTCCCAAAAATAAAGAAAATTCTCATGGTCTTGAACCATTAGATCTCCAGTATTAAAATAAAGATCTCCCTTCTTAAATACCTCACAGAGTAATTTCTTTTCTGTGTGTCTCTTATTGCCAGCGTAACCAAAGAAGGGGTTCTTCGCATTGACTTTGGAAATGAGAAGACCAGCCTCACCTATACAGAGAAGTTGAAAGAATGTAAACCTAAGGTATCATTGCACATTTCCTGGACTTTACATTAATATTAATTTGGTACACATGATTTTACAAGACCAGGAACCAAGTTTGGCAGAGTTCAGTATATGAAACCCAATAATAAAAACTTACCCGTTTCTACTGCTTTACAATTCCTGTGGTCACCTCTACACGCAAAGTGACCATAAGGACAGAGTACACTACTGTCCACTCAAATTCCCAGTCTTTTGTATTTCTTTCTGATGACTGATCAGTTTTCTGCCAGAAGTCATCTATCAACTGAGAGTTCACTAGTAGATTTACTATCCTCTCAAAGTGCACACTTCATCTGAATATTATGTCCCACTCCTCATACCTTACTGAATTTCCAGTGACAAGTCTCAACTTCATCAGCTTCCTACTGAAAAACTAGTGTTAATAAAAAGCACGTGTTCAACCCAGGCATTAAATCCTTATTTAGTCTCCTTTCAGAAGTTCTGAGAACACTTCTTAAGAATTTTCATTAATGTGATATTGCTTTCTTTTTGGAGTAAAATATAAAAGTTTTAATTTAATTTTTTTTTCTCAAAAAATGGGAGAGATGGGGATAGGATTATCCTTTTATGAGTATCAGGGTGTTTGCTGAAAGTGGAATAGTTGTATGAACTCCTAACCTTTTTGGAAGCACATTCTGAACAATAAAGCTTAAGAGGTACATTAGTTTGTATCAGAGACAAGAATTATAAATATGAAAATATATAAAAATAAAAATGTGTCCAAAGCTATGCACAATTTTTAATTTAAGACTGCCTCCTCATAAAAGAGCTGTGCCTTTTCCCCATAAATTGGTAGTGTTTAAGGTGAAAGCATTTAGTTCACTGGTAGTATCACTGCAGCCATGATGCTCTGAAGATACAGGGCATGGGTAAGACAAAGTCTATAGAAAGAGATAATACTTATTACACTGATTGGTATAATTGGAAAAAAATTACTCCAGTGTCTAATTAGAGCATGTGTTCCTTCACAGGTCAGTCTGACATCCCTACAGATAATTTCCCATAAAATTTCACATTTTAGGGACCATATTTTCCTGAAAGTGTCCATCTTTGATTAAGGCCTGTCAGAGAATCTCTTAACACCTTTGAAAAATCTGCTTCAGCTCCCTGTTAAAGCTGTCTGCTGGACCTTTAATATGAGTTTTTCTCGCTTCATCTTCCAGGCATTAATTACAGCTGTTACCTTCCTACACTACAACACAGATGCTTCAGTATCTGATAAACACTCTGAAAATAGGTATAATCAAGAGATACCAGATATTTGATAAGTATTTTGAAGACAGCTATAATCAAGAAACCTCTTAAAAAAAAAAAAAATTTGGTAAACTTAATCAACTCACTTAGTCAGGAACACTTAACCTCTCACCAAAAAGCATCTGCTCTAATCCACCAGTCCAGAGATCTATTTTCTTTTAGATCTCTTAGGCAACCATCTCACTATGTTAACCTCCTTTAAAAAACACAGATGTCATTATCTACATATTCAGAGATAGTATCACATCACTTTTGAACATTTCTCTTCTGTGAATATATCCAAGGGCCTCCTGAGGTCTTCTGATGTCAGCACTGGTATGTTTCATAATGTTCTGTCTTAGATCAAAAATCATACTGCTTTTGTCAGAGCAAAGAGTAATAGTAGATGTTGGCATAATACAGTAACACAATAGCAAGGCTCCTTAAAATTCTCTGGAGTATTTGTATTACAAATCAAAACGCCATTATATCCTATTAAAATACATACTTACCTTTCTTAACTTTTTCACACCAACCATGCTTATTTCTAACTGGTTCATCTTTTTGGAAATCATACTTGATTAAATCAAATGGGAAAAAAAGCTAAAAAAGGGAAGAAGGGTCATCAGTTACTCATCTACACAGTGACATCTGGTGGCAGCAATATAAACAAGGAAACTACTCTAGTCTTGCTCCTCCAAAAGTAGAATGTAGTTTCATTTAAAACTGAAAATACTCTGTATGTAAACTTACACCATTTCCTGGAGGTAAGCAACATCAAAATATTTTTATAATCTCGTACCTTTCAAAAATACTTGGTGAAGAAAAGGAATCGTAATTTTGTTAGTTTTCTTACAAATAAGTTATGGGATCCACATATCAGTAGAAGAGCCTACATGAGTCAGTATAACAGAAGCATATCTGGAATGTAACTGACATTTAATGGTGGTGGCTGATATGAAAAGTGTTCTTGGGGTCTTCTGGCACCTAAACCAACTGGCAAAGCAAAGGCCTAAATCTCCTTACAAAGGGAAACCTGCCTCCTCTTGGGTTTTACTCTTCCTTAACTAGCCTCAGTTTATCACCAAGTTTTATCACAAGGACCAGCAGAAGGATACGTCGTCCCATGTTGTTTGACATGGTTATGTAGCTATGCGTGTTCCACAGTTATGTCAGGGGTGGTTCTGCATTTTTCTGAAATACTGTGAACCCTTGAGTCCTGCCACTGCTGAGCTAACTGACCTCCTAGTTATGTTTTATAACTAACCCTCGTCTTGTATAAGGATCACAGAGAATGTGGCTCTGAGTAAGCTGAAGGAGAGGGCAAGATACTCTTATCAACACTAGAAATGGCAATACTTTTTTTCTCCAATATACAGGGTCTGACTCTTACTTCGCTTCATTTTCCTACTGTGATATTAATCCAAATTAATATCACAATAATATCACATTAATATCACATTAATATCAATAAAACTTTGAGAGACATTGACAGATACTATATGCCTGATACTATATGGACCACTGTGTTTGCAGTTATTATCCTAAGGCTTCAGTTTGCCCAGCTTGGGATTCTGATTTCTGTTTTCATAAAGAAGTATATCAGCAATCTCTTTAACAACTAGTCAAACCAAGGATACACAATTATCTTCTCCTGGAGAAATCTTGGCAAGGAGAGAAAACCATTTTAAAAACATATGAATATACATCTGCACTCTTCACAATAAAGAAATGCAATATAATATAAGGGTGTTGTTATGAAAGTGACTGAAGTAAAGGGTACGATACTAAAACATAAACCCCTTTGCTTTTCTGCAACTAACTTGGATAAAGAGTTGTATAATTATTTTATCCTAACTTGAAACATTGCTGTAGCTGTATCACATCATTTTGTTTTCAAGGAAGTCTGAATAAATAGCAACTTGAATCAAACATCAAGCAAACTATTTCAGCCTCATATGGACAAACTTGTTTCACTGAGTCTTTTCAATGTTCACCATTGTGTTTTCCTTCTACCCTAAGTCTGAAACAAAATGATATTTTAAACAGTTGATCAAAGGAACAAGGTCATACCGTGCAAAATCAAGTCATGATCCAAGAACTGGACACTTTTTGAATACAGTGAAGGGTATTTTTTTTTAATAACTACAGACTATAGCATTTACCAAAGTCAAGAATTTGACTTTGAGACAGCCAAAAAGTTTAATTAATTAGAAAATAACTGTCTTATTCTTGATGAACAGAATGGGAGGTATTCATGATAAACACAAGTAATTTTTTCTAAGAGTCTTTTCTTTGGGCTGTCTACATTTAATTGCCATTCTTTTTCACTTTCTTTTTTACACTGATATTTACCACTTTAATAGGTTTCATATGACAGACCAAATGCAACGAATAATATAAATAATAAGTATGAAATGGTATAAAATGAAATGTTATTGATATTTTTGTGCTTGATTAGAACAGCAGTGTGCCATGTTCAGTTCCATTTTTATCTGTTCATTCCTTCAGAGCTCAAGAGCTGTATCTTGTCAACATATTAGTCTGTATGATGCATTAGTTTAAGTTGTTATAAATACTCAGAAACTTTAATTTAGTATCTGAGATAATCTAAAAACTGTTGAGACTTTAACTATTTATTTTGCTGCATACGTCTTTTAGTGCCTGCAACTTTAGAGTATTAACTATGCCTAGTCCAGTTACCTTTTTGAAATAAGTCATGCAAATACCGAATTACAAGGAGAAAACACCACATATTGCACTAGACATGCATAATGAAACTATGCCAATATACATTCTGTGCAAACAGCTGTCTCTGTGCAAACAGCTTTCTTTTCATATTAAGTACTAGAAAATGAAAGCTCCAGAGCAAAGCATTTAGTCTGGGTACAGGCCTACATTTGTTTTATCTCATTATTTAAAATTTATTGGAAAAGAGGGCCTGAGCTGTTGAAGCATTACCATATTATTTTCACAGAGTACTGCATGCAGCATTCATCATTTTAATGTACGTTTTAGTCCCTAAAGCACCACATAAATGTACCAAACAAAAAGCATCATTTATCTAGCTGAAACTTAAAATGAATTAAACTGCAACATTACTGTCTGTTACTATGCTGCCTGAATGTTATCTAATAACAGCATCCCACCCAACCCCACCCCTTTTTTTTTTTAATTGACTGGAAATATGTGAATTTAAATATTGTTTTGAAAATAGTTTTGAAATCCCTAAGTTTCAACTTACAGTGAATGCTCATAGAACCTTCATCAGAGAAAAAAGATCACAGGCTATTGCTTTTTATTTAGTTACTTGTTTTAGAGATATTAGTGAATTCTCTAGGAGAATATCTGTTTAAAAAACAAAGCATTACATTTACTAGATTTAGTTCCAAGCATCTTAAAAAAGTGAAAGCTAAGAAAAAAAAAATTCTGGAGCATAGTATCATCGTATCTTATAAATGTTTTAAAAATATACTTGTAATGCCTTATTTATGCTGTAAAGCATAGATGTAGAGGTCCTCTGCATAGTTTTGCTAGCCAAAGCAAACAAAACCAAGAAAAAAAAACTTTTAAAGCTATGCTTGATGTTAACTGAATCACCACATATTATAATAAAATACCTTGGAATGCACTTGAAGTACCTTAGATTATTTTAGCTCAAAACTAGTCAAAAGAGCAGAAACAACACTAATTTTCATTGGCTGATGAACTTAAGAGCTTCCATTGCTTGGATTAACACATGCCAATGTTCTTCCTGAGAATCCAGTTTTCCAGGGTCTTAAGATTTGCTTAAACCTAACTTTGTTTAAACTATCTCTTCTGCCACTTTAGTTCTATGACTGTATGAAAAAAGTGCATAATACTAATTCTGCATTGCTGTGTGAAAGACAAAATATTTTCTATGTTGAAATGATTTATGATGTGTTATAAGATTTAAATGTTTCTCAGCTCAAAGCTGATTTTGATCCATACAATTTTGAGTAAGAAGGGTTTAGATTCCTGTAATAGTTGGAATACTTATGCTTAAAATAAGGAAAAAATACATTTATAAATAAAGTTTGAAATATTTTTTTACATTTTTTTTCCAGATGTACTTGCCATGGGCTATCTTAAGCCCTTCTTACAAGCTTCCTTGGATCTCATTAGGCCCACTCTCCCATTGCATGTTCTCTGCCATCACTCAGAATTTATTTCAGTGTAAGAAAGAGAGTTATATATATATATTTGATAGACATGACTGAGAGTCTTACAGATTTTTCCCATATCACATTTATATAAGTACACACATAATGTATGTCATATGTAATAAAATTGTTAATATTAACTCCATAGATATGTATGCCAGATGTAAATATTAAACAGTAATTTATTATATTACTATGTTAATCTAGACACTATCTTCTTTGTAAAACATTTTTTTTACCAGCTAAGAAGCTATTCAGAGACTTCTACTTTTCTGTGCATTGACTCTATATGAATATCCTTACTGAAGCATTTATTCATATACCACAGTGATGCTTTCAAGCACATGAACCAATCCCTCTTATATAAAGGGTATAGTGTGAAAATAAACAAGTGCAAACAAGAGCACTGCTTTGAGTTAACATTTTAGACAGTGGCTTCTTGGATGTCTGGCAGCTGCTATAACATTAATCTGTTTCTTCATATTAACTTGTCTCTTCCAAATTATTTATGAAAATAAATGTGTTACGTAGAAACTTAATATTTATCACAAGTATTTGTCCCCAACCTTTGGCAGTTACTGACAGAACAGTTACTTTGCTCATTCTGAGAGCTCAATTCGTCTTTTAAAGCTGTAACTTTAGTCTGCATTTCACCTTTAGAAACTGTGCCATTGCCATTACCTACAACAGAAATGCTTTCCTATTTCTTTTCCTTTTTCCCTGCTAAAAATATTACACTTTGAACCTACCTGCTATTATGCCCACTATACTCTCAATATCTGTATGTACGGGGTTTTATACTGCATTTACTTCATTCCGACTGTGCAATTATGCGAGTAGAAAGAGAGTAAGTTTCTTCCTTCGCATCTACTGTATCACATATATGAACATACAAGCCTCTTTTCCCCTTTCTCAGCTCTCTTTCTTTCTGTTCCCAGTTTAAGAAACAGATGTTTAGGAAATCCCTAGAGAGTATGTCTAAGGGTATCTCCTCATATTGTCCAATGTGCCAAGAGAATAATGTTTCAAAAGTTGTTGTAGCATTTCTTTGAAGAAACAAAAAAAATTAGGAATTGGATGGATGGGCTTTGTCTGTGCCATTCTCTGCTTTCCAGCAGGAGACAGTCTCCCTTTCCAACTTCATATCATTCATGGGTCAGCAAATCAGAAATAAAGCTGCTCTCCTTTACATATTGCTAGATGTCCAGTGGATGCCATTCAGACTGAAGTAAAACAAACATAACAGGTACACTTCAGAATGCATTGTTTAATAATCTGTAACCTGTAAAATGTATTTTAAAAAACCCACAACAAATTCCTGAAATAAGTCAAAATGAACTTATCTATGGCATTAAAATATAGTTAGTTTGTGTCACAATACTCACAGATTGCGGAGTAATCAAAAACACATATAAAAGGTCCTCAACTTAAGTATTTGTTTTAATATCTACTTTTATTTTAAAAAAAAAAATCACTAAAAAGTATGTTTCATTATATTTTCAACATTCCTTCTCTCTCTTAACCTCTTCTAGACTTCTCTGAAACTACACTATACCTAAGCCCTTGTTCATGTCAACACTACTCTGCTGCAGCATATGAGGGAGCTAGCTGCTCCTGCAAACAAGTGTCATGAAGCAGACTGAAGGAACTGTCATCCAGAGGAACCACACTGGTGACAGAAGCAGAGCGCCAGTAGTTATCAGACTGCAGAACTATTAGAGACTGGTAACTATTGTAATATTATTAATATGCCATGTTCCACTGACACAAATTATTTCAGAGAGAGAGATTGTGTATGTCACACAACCATAAATGCTCTGCATCAAAACATAGTACCTATGAAAAAGCTCCTCATGGAGCTTTGGAGTAGTCTCTGAAACCTCCTTGATTTGGAAGAGATTTGGGGCAGTTCTATTTCCACATAAAATGGGTCATATAATCCACCCACTGATCTCTCTAGACATACCAGGCCCATGTAACCAAGGCAAGGTAGCTTGTCTCTGCACTGAATCTGGTTTTCAGTGACAACCTTCATTCTTCCCTCAAACTCTACAGTCATAGAATGCCAAATGTAAATACACTGGGGGAAGGGTTGGGAGCCAATACACCTCAGGCCCCTTGGAGAATGGTAGTAGCTAAATATTGAGCCTGCTCACAAATAATGTGCTTTAGCTACCTTCCTTATGACAGGAACTATGGAAATAACTGAAGACTTATTGTAGATTTATTTCTAGGGAAAAGAGAGTATTGAAAAAGACAGAATAAAATTGATTTAAAGCCAAGCCAAATGGAATGAATGGCTTTTTCCGGTTCATAAAATATCTTATGGTCTTTCCATATTCATACTGAGTAAGCAAGGGGAGAATCTATAATTATCTTAGCAGACTATACTGATGTTTCCATAGACTATAACAGTTCCAACTTGGAATAGTATATAAATTATAGAATAGATGTCTAGGGAGATCAAGTATTCAGTTACAACTGCATTTATTTTTTAATTGCAGTTTGCATGAACTATTTTTTCTCCTAATCTGCAGTGACTAACTCAAATCATAAGTCCAATCATTAAAGAGGAAAAAGTAGCATGTTTCATGTGCTAAAAACCCCAAAATACTAATCTTCCTTTTGGAAACACAAACAGTATATGTTATTGACATATGAAGTGCCACTAGTAATACATGTAAAACCCCCACACTACTTGATTAAAAATACAGATAATTAAATGAATAAATAGGTAATTTCAAATCTAATCCTTAATCTGCTGAAACCTTTACATGGTATTTCCAAAAGGTTAATTACTTATGACAAAACTTTGTCAAAAGTTTGGAAATACTGAAAACAAGTCTACTCAGGTTTGGAACAAACGTAAAATTTCATAAGATTAAAAAAAAGGTTTAAAATAATTAAAGCATGTGGCTTAGAAAAGTCTGAAACAAAAATTAACATGAGCTCTAAGGTTCCTGGTTCACCTACTACTCCCTAAATTCCAGATTCCTGATTTCCTGTAGTGGATCTGTACCCTTCTAGAGACATCCATCAGCACTAGATGTCCCCCATGCATACTACAGAGCACCAGTCATGTAGAACAGAGAATCAGCACAGTCGGTCTGCTTAAATTCCTGAGCTCTCAACAATTTCTGAAAAACACACTAGCTCTTGTGGTGTTTTTCTGATTGTTTCCTCCAGTCTGGGTTCCTATCCCAGAAGTGAAGAATTCCTCTGGCCCTGAGTTGTAAAGTAGTCTGCGGTGATTGTAATGTGGTAATGCTGTATTGAAGTTGTGGACCCTGGAACATACACTGCCTAGAAGCCTATTTGCACATCATCAGAAGATACCTCTGATGTATTTCCAAACAATATTTTTACATCGTTTTCTGAAAAAAAATTTTGTCAGGACATTTTACTACCAGTTCCCCTCAGGAGCACAAATGCCACTTAGGTCAGCAGGACTTGTATGTACAGATAGGTATCTCAGAATAGATAGGTATCTCAGTTAATTTGCAAATTCTAGGCAATGTGTGTAGTCCTATTTATTTCAAGAAGAGTAAAAATTGGCATAAATAACAACATAATGTTAAATATCTAGTCTCCTTGGTAGAAAGCTTTGCTAAGTAATCTTTTATTTTATTAGCTAAAGCTTGGGACACATGTTACTTACTGACTTCTCAAACCATTTAAGAGTTGGTATTAATAGGACCCAAAGGGAAAAATCTATCTGTGAATTGCAAGCTGAAATAAATTTTTCTTCATTTGCTCAGAAGGATGAAGGAAAAGCCATCATGTGTGATACAAATAATATGTATTCCTCTTCCCCAAGACATATAACTTCCATTGTCAACGCTGATGAAATACAAAACAGAGACTATCAAATAAGCAGTGAAAACAAAGTATGTTTTTTCTAGTTCTAATAACCTAGAAGAAACCAAATAAATATAGCAGACTTGGTAGATAAAGGGGCATAGAATTTTTAAATTAATACCCTTGGCAAGTATTGTCTGTCACAATTACTCAACAGTGATTATATTTATATTGTGTTATCTTTGAAATGTCTGAATAATGATACAGACTAGATGTAGAGTAGTTTAATCGAGTTACTTATATTTAATTGCACCTAGGTATAAAATATCTCTTAAAGTTAAATCTGCCTATACGTTACTTTATTTTGATGACTATTAATTCCTATTTATGCCAAATATTTACATAGTAATATGCAATAGAAATATACTCTTTGAAAAGAGCTCTAAATATAATCTGTACAACACTGAGTCAGAACAGGACACTTGTATTTCACTTTATTTCACAGATGATGAGTTCTTAGGTATTAAAACAAATCCAACTTCCTCTTTTGTCCTTTAATATCGTATGGATTTGAAATGATACTCGGAACCTACTCAAAACTGTCAGAAGACAGGCAAGGCCTTTTTGACTTTTGTGAACTTTAAGAAAAATCTAAGTGTTACTGCTGAAAGTATAACTGGATTGGGTGCTAAGCACTATCTGCAATACTTTGGCAGGCAAGATTTTACAGGGGGTCAATTGAATGTGCAATGACTAAGTTAGAAAATTTACCTTGGACTTATGCCTGCAGCCCCATGTCCTGTGGTCAAACTGAGAAACACATTTACCTTCAGCACTCCCTTTTACAAAGTACAATGTAAATAAATAAGTCACCTTATAAAAGAAATTGGTGCGTCCAACAGATCCAATTTTTCCTGTGTGGTTCATGAAACAAATGTTTCCTTCAGTAGCACCATAAAACTCACAGATCTTAACAGCACCAAATCTGTCTAAAAATTCTCTCCATACATCATTTCTTACTCCATTTCCAACTGCTAGTCGGACTTTGTGATTTTTTTCTCCTTCCTTCTGTTAAGAAAAGAAAAAAATAATTTAAAATATAATATACTGATAACTGCATTTGATTGTTGCATATATTGTAGGGAAAATGTACATTCTTTAAATACATTAAGTATAAATAACAACAACAAAAAACAATTAAGAAGTTAAAGAAAGCAGGCATAGCTTGCCTACAGCTACAATGTAGCAAACTGCAATCAAAAACCTATTATCTTGTTGAACAAGCAAATTATTTCCTGAATAATGGCTACATTAATTTATATAAATGCTTCCATATTTTAAAAGTTCTATCGTCTCAGTCTGTTTCCACTCAAGAGGAATTAGAAAACTGGGAAGAACAGAGAAAGGCAGGAATTATTTCTGTCAAGGGATTAAAGTCAGCAGACATTAATAGTTACTTTCTTGTGTCTTCAGACTGATTATAAGAAACAATCAGATTTCACACACTTGTAGTATCTGTTCCTTCCACACATTACGTATGAGTCATCTTCTGTATTTCTTTCAATGTTAAGACTTGCAAGGTTTTGTTCAATGTTACTTGGAATACATTATTTCTTGGTGATCTCGAGTCTTTACTGTTGTTAACTCCCATGTTTTATTACAAGAAACGCAATAGTATGTGTTCATCCAGTTCAGTGAGACTCTCTAATTTTATGAATATATTCCCAAACCTTGTGATTGTATGGAGCACTTTTAAAAATACAATCAGATTTAAGTTGAAGTACAAAGCAAAAGATCTAAAATGCTGTTTTGTTGTGGTTTTTTTTAATTTCACCTATTTTAAAATAAGACTCCCTTTTTAGTCATTGCAAGTGGCAATACAGAATGCCCTAGAAGTGAGATGGCACAAAATAAATATAGGTACAATTTATTACCACATACCTTTAGAACTGCATAGTGCTCTGGTACTACAACAATGTTTGTATATACCTCTATATATGTATGCTTATACAAATGTATACAAACACCTCTTTATATACATATGCACATATTCACACTGTTTATATATATGTGTGTGTTTATATATATACATATGTCCACATACATATACTAAAGAAAGCAGATAGTCCCTATTTTCTGTTCTTCTACGCTAGTTTCCTTTTCCCCTCCCAACTCTAATCCAGTATGAATTAGGTATGTCTTTATAGTGAAAATCCATTTTAGCACCTTTAATCTGGCATAAAAGCACAGCAAATTATTTCTGCGAAGAGGTCTGGTCAGCTGACTGAAACAGGAATCTGTAAATATTTTGGATGTTAAAAACAGTGAAACTTCTGAGTACATAGACAGGAGCGTTCCTCAGAGGCTTATGTCTTGACCAAATTCAATTTTTCATGAGGATCGTGAATTCTCACTTCTGTAACAAAAAGTGTAAGCACAGTGAAATTTTGAATCACAAAGACCGACCAAGTATTTTTCTTCCCTCTTCAAAACCAGTAATCCATAGAAATATAAAAAAATCCTTTATTGAGCTTCAGAGTCTTTCTTCTGGAAGTTAAGTCCTCTTTCTGGAATGATTCAGTAAGGAACTCACCTGTTTCACTAGATGCACATAGCTCTTGGCAGATTACAATCTGAGGCATTATCCTGTTATTTACCTCAAAATTACATCACTCACCAGCCTCCCTTGGTCACTAACCATTCTGTTTTTACAGCAATCCAATTCTTCCCTTTCCCCTTCTCCTCTCCCACCTTACTTTAGATGCGGAAGTAATTTCTAAACACACAAGCACATACTTCACTGACTTCATGCTAAATCATTATTAGCAAGCATTGCATTACATAGTACAATGAAACTGACCATGGACATAGCCTGGAACAAAGTGTCTAAAAACTGCCCGTAATTTTTTGGAGTGGTTTGTTTTTTCAGCTTCAGATGCAATACCACAATGCAACAGTGTAGATTTTCATATATCTGAAATAATAAGGTCTGTTATATTACACATTCAAAATAATTATACTGTCAATGAACAACAAAAGTATTCCTTTTTTTAAGATAAAGTGTTTCAGTGTTACTTTGAACCTTGGCAGGAAAGCTTTTAACTCTTTTTTCCCCCAGAAAATTGTCCACCATCTTTAGAATATTCCAGTCAGTTCAACTTAAAACCTTTCAAAGTGGGTTATTTTCCTTACAGTTTCATTGCTAAACTGAAATTAATGTGTCAGTAACTGAACTGCAGTTACCCCTTGCTAATGCCACTGAATTATTCAAATGTACTGCCTCTGCTAAGATATGAAAAACAGTAAAAGAGATCCTTTCACAGAAATCCTTTGTTCCACAATGAAGAGAAGAGACAAATATGTGCGTATGTATACACACAGTAATTAAGTGGGTCATTCGTCAGGTAAGGAATATTCAAAATCTCTAGAGATCAAGTTAATAAGCAGGTGAGTTTGCTTCTATTATTTATACTTTAAGGAAAATAAAAGCATTGATGGCTGTTTGCTGAAAAGACACAAACTAGGATGAACTGGAAAACAATGGCCTACATAGATTATGGGTTTTTTCCAAAAGGACAAATACAGCATCATTTATAAGTGCAGTTACTTCAATACCTTCAATTCCTCATGTTATTTTGGCTGGTTGATATTACTACAGCACAAAGTTGTTCCTCTAGTGGAAAAGACGCAGAGTAAACCTGACAGGTCAGCATTCTAGTGTGCTTGCAACGTTAACACCTATCAACAATACAATGTATGACTATCTCACTTTAGGAAGTATGCTCTTAAGGCATTCAGCCCTTTTGCAAAAACACAAAGAAGGTGTATGATCTCATGAAGAACTGATTGCAGAAAGCAAATTTTCTTAAAAGAGAGGGCAATAATTCACTTCTTCACAACTAAGGTAAATTTTCTGTTAGACTGGATTGCTGCAACTGCCGTATTTGTGATTTAGTCAGCTCCATCACAGTTGTACCCATCTGTTGATACAAGACTTCCTGAAAAGTACTGCAGGGCTTTCTGGGGAAAAAGCATAAAGACTGTCATGCATTCAGCAGTCTTTCAACTGTAAGAATGGAAACTATATGCAATTTAATCTCCCAGCAGGTTTAAAAAGTATGAAGAGAATGATTATAATGAGGGAAACTTTAAACAGTGATAATCCACATTAGTTTTACATGTAAGTAAATTCATATAGACATTTTTTACATATTTTACCTGAACTTTTCTCTAACTAATATATGACAATAATTCATGTTAGCTTTACATGTAACTAACTTTCAGTGGAAAGTGAACCACAGTAAATAAAATGGAATTAGCCATTTCAACATCTTTTTCATGACTCAATCTATATATTCATAATTTGTATCATTGTCCAGATCACTGCCAGAGTCCAACTCTAGGGCAGGCATGTTGGTATCCATGGGCACTGTGGCCAAAAACTTATGCAATAAATAAGAGAAGGGAAGGAAAAGGGACAATAATTCCAACAAATTCTAGAAACATGGTTGAGTGATGCACACTTAGGGTGTCCTAATGTATGAAAATTGAAATAAATTAAATATGCAGTAACGTATGCTTTAAACAGACTATGGCACCAAACAATCATGCTTTGAATTTCTTCCATATTCAGTCGGCATTTCATCAACTAGCTTCCTTTCAGAACAGCAGATAGAGGAATTCCAAGGAGTCACCTAGTACACATATATTCTGGGATATAAGCTCTGCTAGCCCTGTGCCATTCTTGACACCTGAACAAGCTGCGGCACGTCAGTCAGTTACTGTGCAACAGTTGGTATGCAGCAATTGTATGCATGTGTATTCTTAGCCTGCTGCAACAGCATAGTACCTAGTTAACAATTCCTTCACTAAAAGCTATATTTCTTCACAATATCTCATTTGCAAAGGACTCAGTGCCTTGCCCTCGTCAACTATCACAAGTAAGTTCAAATAATGTGTGCCCTGTGATAATATGCTCATGCTTTGTGTTTCTGAATGTGATTAATAGTTCTCTACAGATAATTAGGAAGATAGATTTTAGAGTAACAGAATGTTATAACATCTTTCCAAGGTTTTTAAAAATGTCTGTTTATTTATTTTCCTGCACTGTGATTTTCTTTTCTTACAGAGTGATTCAGAAATAAAATGAGGATTCAGTCTATATCCACTTATTTCTAACAGTAAAGGTGAAACATTTTCTTCACTGCCTTTTTGAAGCATTAATAAGCAAGAACTGTTCTTACCTTACACCTGGACTTCTCTTCGGTTCATTCTGCTAAGATCTTTGAACCATAAACCAAATATCTGCATATATCATAGATCAGTTTCTGACATGCTATTTCTCCATTTTGAGTGCTTGTTTCATTTGTATAGTAATTAATTGACAAGTCAAGATCTGCCTTATTACATTAAATACCACATACCAGGGATTTTTCATCTGCCAGTCTTCCCTCCTTAAGTGTTCTTTGTAAACTATGTGGACTATCTACATGATTAAGTTGTTGATAAAAGAAATGCCTTTTAAAGTGCCATCGACAGTATATTAATTGGTGTGGGAAGGATTCATGACTGCAGCTATATAAAAATGTACTTAGCAGTTGCTTTAAAGGAATACAAGAAAACAGATTCATTGTCCTACTTTTACCATTTCTGTAGCAGGGAAAGCCAAATGGAGAGAAGCAAAGGCAACTTCAAGCAAAGGAGGCAGGAAATGTTTCCTGTATTATGGCCTAGATGAAACTAAAAGCAATCTCAGGGCCTGAGAATTGTAAACATCTGTTAAATATAAAATATGGTGGACAGACCGCACAGGATTTACATTCATGTATTTACAAGGAATGAGTGTAACAACACATTCACCACTTCTCTATTGACACATTAGCCCTGAAAAAAGGGGAATCAGGTAGTTAGTAGAGAGACTATAAGATGAGAAATATCCTACTGCCATTATGATGACAGATGTAATAAATTCTTCAAGATGCATGCTTGCTTACATTCACTTTTCAGTAATGCCTAATTATAAATTGCAACTAGATTTTTTGAGCAAAATACATACCCAAATTTAAAAAAACAAGTAAAAGAAAACAGGAAGGATACTGAAGAGATGCACCATAAGAAAGGAAAAGGAATTCTAGGAACAGGACACATCCTTCCAGTTCAGGAACTGGTAGTCAGCTATTTAGTATATAGTATAGCTCACTCTCACCATGCTTTCATTAATCAGTCTCCTGATAATCTAATAGGATTAGATTCTACCAGGAGTTTTCTTCCTTTAGCTCTTCTAATAGGAAATGTTTTCTTTAGCTGTACTTGTATTTCCTCAGAAAGTATCTAACAACAAAAAAAGTCACTTTTGTCTGTGTTCCACCTAGTAATATGAAGTAGACTGTTGTATTTATGATGATTGCCCCAGGAGCCCACAAGTCGAAACAAATTACACAAAACTTTCCAAAGGTCAATTCAGATAATTAAAGCACACACAGATTATTTCTTGCACTCCATATTGCACACAATATTCTGTGAGCAATATGAAGCTTCCCTTTGTAAAAGTATGATTGTGATTTCTAGGCTTCACTATCAGGACATTTTCTGCATGACTCCCCTAGCTTAACCCAAAAGATGAGTATCTAGGAAAAGAAGCTAGAAGGAAGGAAATTGGTCAAGTTATATGACCTCTTAAAGACTCAGAAAAGTCTTGAGCCACCATGCTAGAACCAGTAGCTGACATCGCAACTAGCCTTCATTGCTCTTTTGGGTATGGAAAACCGATGCTTCCTAAGGCCAAAGGAACTGTACGAACATTACGGAAGATTTTTTCAGGAAGAAAATCTGAAAACCTTTACCATTATTAGTGGGAAGAATGAGAAAACAGACACAGAATCATTGTGTGGATAGGGTCCAAGACAGGTATGCCAGTACATTTAAATATCAGAAGGCACTAGCCAAAATGGACGGGATTATAATCTGCTTTTAAACCCCCTTTCTAAAAATAATACTGTAGTTGTAGTCATGGCAGTTTAAAACACAGACAAAGTTTGTTGCGATACATCGTGTATTTTTTATTAGATCAGCTGATACCATCTGGAGGGAAAAAATACAAGCTTCCAAATCCCAGGTCCATTTCTAAGCTTCATTTCAGATGTGCTGAATACGTTCTTAGTCTAAAAATTCTATTTTCTCTAACTGCATGTACAAACAGTGTTCAATTCTCCTTTTCGGCACTGTTAATACTGTAGTAAATCAGTAACTTGGATTAAGAATGATGTCTGCTTACGACATATGCAAGTGGTCACAGATTTTTTTTAAAAAACACAGGTTACTAGAAGAATAAATCAATTGCAAAATTCCCCCCTGTAAATAAAATTGAAATGACATATAGAGATTATTCAGAGACTTCAAATGGAAGGTACAGATGTGGTTGTCTGTAACTGTGACACATTACTGGTTTGGGGGATTTAATAAAATGTTTATGCTGAAAACCTGCAAGAGTTTGACAAATTTCCACTCCACATTTTAATGATAAGAGAAAGAACAATTTCCAGTACTGAACATAAATTGAGCTAAACTTTAACGGAGAATAAAATGTGATGTCAAGTAAAACCTGCGTTGTAGAGAAATGTCTGCTGACTCATTTTTCCTTCCTTACCTGACTACCAAATTCCCTTCCTTCAAAGAAACCTGTTTCTAGGTGGGAGACAGTGCCATCCAACATATATAAACCCCATGCTTACACCCCTCCCCACAACACTTGAGTCAACAGCAGGGAAATAAGTGTTAATTCTGTTTGCTTATCCTAGCAGCATTGACTTCCTTGTTTTCTCCTTCTAAATTACTATTGTTCTAAGACAGAAGAGTTTTAATAAAATAAATCCTTAAGCATCTTTTCTAAAGTCACTTCAGAGAGCTTAATCCCATCCAAAGAAACCTTGGCCAAACTGGATCTAATAGAGAGATTGGCTTGCTTCAGCTTAACCAAATAAAGTCTGAAAGCTGATATACATGGTCTTATACACTTGAGGTAACCCCAAGGAAATAGGAAATGTTACTGATACCAAAGGATAACATTGGCTTAAAAGCAAATGGACATAAAAAAGGACAGATATTGAAAGAAAAATTCTAAGCAATGATATAATTAATTGTGAAATGGACTTTGAATACAAGTAGAAGTGAACTCTGGTTTTAATACAGAGCTTACCAAGTTCATGCAAGGTATCATAAATCATACAATTAATGTCATAATGTATGACAGCTTGTGAGAGTAGAAGACGGGACACAATGATCAAGAAAACTGATTTCTAGCCTCTGTTTGTAAACCACTTCAGGATTCAGGTATCCTTTACAGAAAAGCAAGAAAGAGATGCTGCATTACAATTCATATCTTTCCAAAAGCTTCAAGATGCAATGTATTATTTAAATAGCTCATTACTTCACATTTGAAATAAACCTGCAAGTGCATTAGGAATATTTTGTATACACTTTAAATGTTAAATTTTAAATGTGTTACAACCCTCTAAGGAAAATACATCCACAAATTAGTAGAGAAGTATTTCCAAGGCCTTTGCTCAGAGAGGAAACAGGGAGCTATGCTATGCCATACTTCCGAAATTTTGTAGATCACTGTTAATAGAGACTTTGAGCAATGTCAGCCAGCAAGACCAAGTTACTAATTTGCTGAATATTCTCTTTCACTGGAGTTGTCATGCTAATGTCTTAGGGCAGGATCCATTTTGTAGCTACTGATGGCTACTAGACATCAACGCTGGCTCTTGTACTTTTGCTATGATCAAAAGACTACATAAAAAGAGCTTGGAAGAGGGCAGGTATGAAGATTACTCACTTATTTAGGAGCCCAGCAAAATCTATGAATGTCACATAATGCAAGTTCTTTGTACTCGTACTTAAGGAAAAAAGACAACCTCCTTTTCTAACAAATGCTCTTTCCAGACAACAGATTACTAAACCAAACTGGACACAGAACAGGTTTCAGAAAAATTCTACTGCAAAAGAGTCTTCAAGAGCTGTTGCAGATGTGAGTGGGAGGCAGAAAGACCAAACAAGACAAAACTAATAAGGAAAGCTAAGACAAGAGTCTATATGCTACCACAGAGACTTGCCACAAGTTCTGTTCAAAATCTATGAAATAAGAGGACACACTGTGGCCTCCAACTATTAGAAATATACCATTTATTTCAAGTTTAGTGTTAAAGAAACAAATGAAGCACTTAAGATAATTGCTATGATTTTAATCTATGTTCATTAGAAGGGCTTTATGGTACTCTAACCTTGAGAACACTGCCCACATAATATCTTCACAGAGCTTTAAAACTTGTGTTAGCCGTATCTTTCTCATGCTGCCAGTATATATAGTACTTCTAAGTTAGTGAAACTTAACGAGAGATAACAGATTGTCAAATTATTTCACCTACTTGAAAAATAATAATGGATTGCATAACATATTTAAAATCCTTCCACTTACTTGCCAGAACATGTTTCTCTTCAAGTTTTAACATGGCAAATACTTACTATTTTTCTTCAAGTACCTAGCTGTCAAACTGATTAATTTTAGAATTTTAATTTTTCTTGATAAGGTTCATTAGGTTTCTCTTTGGCCAGCTACCAAAAAAACCCTCCAAAACAAAAAACCCCCTGTAGCCTCACAGAGCAAAGAGTTTGGACATGCCAGTTCCTAGAAAGTATGCACATAAATTAATAAAGAGAATATTCATATTCACAGAATTAATTCACAGTTAATGAATAGTTAATGATGGTATAAATACAGTATATAGTATATAAATAGGTAATGATGGTATAAATAACTTTATTTGCAAAATTTAAAATTCCTTTAGCTTTACAATGGCTTGGTAAGGATTTAAAAATGAAAGAGTTTGTTTTAGAAAATGAAGTATATTAATCTATCATTCTTGCTTTAAGATACTGAACAGGATAAAATGGGTAAAACAAAATGCCATGCTCTAACTGTACAGTTAAAGGACAGAAAAGGGAAACAATTAACATCTGAGGCTGCAAACACAGCAAAAGTTGGTAAGTGTTGGAGAGAAGAGATGTGACCTTGGGGAAATCTTGTTAGCCTACAATGAAGAAAAATCACAATTTATAAAAGCTAGGCCCTTTATAGGTTTTGATTTCCCTCATGCTCTTTAACTTGATTTTTCGTTATCCTGTAACTTTTTGTTTATTTTATTAAAAAGTTAAAAAAACAAACAAAAAACCCAAAACACTAAAAAAAAAAGAAACAGAGAGAGAAAGGTATCACTATTCTGGTTTCATATCACAGCCAATGGTGGTCACTGGGACATCAGCCATGCCCTCTTTAATTCAAGAACATTCTCTTTGCTGAGGCATGCATCGATAGTACTGTAGGCTCTGTGACCCACTGCTACATTACTTAAACATACTTCTGAAAATTTTCAGGAGAAAAAAAAAATCCGATGTCTTATAAACACTGACCTTTTCCATTCTTTGGTCAGCAACTTGATATATGAATGCAAATTGTTATTCTGCTGGAAAACAAGACTGATTTGCATGCTCTTTGAATTATTAGAACACTGCTTAAGGAGATGGTTATTCTGGAAAATCATAAAATGAGGACTGGGATTAGAAAATAATTTTCAGATTAATTAACTTGAATTATTGGCACCATTTCCTAAGAGATGAGTCATTTCAATAAAATTCACTGAAAAGCAAGTAAACCACTGATTATTTTTTTGAAATCACTAAATGAAATTATTATAGAGACAAAGGGATAATGTTCAAAGAGATAACAGTTGCATTGCATCCAACTTATGTACATTTTCACAAATCTCTTTGTGTTCTAAACATTTTGTTAAACTAAAAGAGGATACAGTTCTTTTTGCTTAATGTTATCCAGGTACTTGGAAGTTGTTATTTATTTTTATTTAGTATTCAAAATAAAAGCTGTTTATGATCACGAGTAACTGTGTAAAGTCACTTAATAAAATGCTTAACCATTAGTCATTTAATAAACCATTAGTCATTTAATAAAATGCTTAATAATGTATAATGTAACATTTAGTATTTATTATTGAAACACAATAGAACAACCTGCAGCTCATAAATGGATGGAAGTTGCCAGCATTAGCAAGATGAATTTTAGTTTATACTGGACTATGAATGTTTGTTTCATATTCATTTTGACACATTTAGCACAAGGATTTGAGGATGGAAAGTCAGTTTGGTTTGCTATGCAACAGGTTATATCCATTCCATCTATATTGTTCTATACATCTTGAATTCATTCCAATGAATTTTAGGCATTTAGCTCAGACTAACCATCTTGGGTTCTCTCTATCGTCAATGGGTAGATACAGAAACATACCACAAAATAGGCAGATCAAGAGTTACTTGTTATCAGTTAATTCAGTTAACCTGAGTCAGCTATACTTGGTAATTACAACAGGTTCAGCATACTTCGTACTCGATACCATGTATATAGACCATCACACCACTGACTGCCAGGGGAAAAGAAGTATTTTCAAGTTAGGGCTAACACAGTTTCAGAGAGGAACGTCACTTTAACAAAACTAGCTTTGTTGTCTGCAATAGCTTTCTAATTGGAACAAACAGCATTCTTCCTTTGAGCTGCTAACCTAGACCAAACCCCTTCCAAATTTTAAAATATGGTTTAGATGGTCTCAAAATAAGCACATTCCACAAGCCAAAACAGTGCTAAAACATGACGTACAAAATTTGAGACCTCTGATATACTTATGTGCCAAGAAACAAAGTTTTGAAAATTCTGAAAAGACATTGTGAAACTCTGTGAAATAATATTTTATGACCAAATGATACTGAATCAGTTTTTAGCCTCGAAATCTTTTCTTTTAATACTTTAACATCTTCCTGATTCAAGCCACTTGAGTTTTTTACAGTCTACAGATCACCAAATATTTTAAGAACCTCACATAAAACGAAAGGCAGAAGGACAGGTTCACTACAGTTTCACCTCTCTTTTACCATAACGACATTAAGAACAATAAATGTACGTATCACTTGCAGACAACTAGCCATCATTTTTGTTCCACTTACCACTGGCTGGCTGCAAAGGTAACGGCAAAGTTCTCCAATGTACTGGATAACAGTCACATTGTACTTTTTGCAGTCACTCCAAAACTGACTAGCTGAGAACTTCTTTTTTAACACACAGGTTGCACCTTTACAGAAACAGTAGAAAATGAAATGAAGTATTTTCTCTATATGGCAGCTTGGCTAGCTACGTTCACTATTTCTACAAAACAGAACATAAGCGGAACTAAGAGCAGCCTCGTTCAGAGAACTATATGGTATTTAAACCGTTTTATTAGAAGACATGTTCAAACCTGGTAGACAAAGAAGGGAGATTAACCCAGATTAACCCTTGGTGAGACAGTAAATCGATAGATAAGAGGTTAAAAGCAAGAAGACAGCTTCTCTTTGTTGGTGTTGTAACATTATTCAAAAGAGTTTAACTGAAAATATCCGGAAAAGTCAGCCTGAATTAGCAAATAATTTGGGTATCACTGAAACCGAATTTTTCAACAAAGAAAGTATTCATTGATGCAGATTCAGGCAGAATTAATCCATAATCCAATGACCTTTCCCTTGCTCTGACTTGTTCTTGATGCTCCAGGAAACAGGAAACATTTGCCGTCAAGTTCCAAATAAATCTTTTATAAGAGAGTCATTGAGGACACCTACGTTGTCTCAGTAAAATATGTATTTTATTGTCCGTGTCAAAACAGTACACAAATTAGATGGAAAAAAAGTTTTATGTCTTCTAATGATATATGACAAAGCTGAATGTTTACTATAAATGTATTTGTCAGTCTTTTTAAGTTCACCAAAATACATTTTAATTCTATTCCACCGTACAATGCTTAGTCTGTACATATACTAATGCACTATACACACTGCCAAAATATTACGTATGTCCTTAAATTTCTTTTTACCTAAATATAAAAGAAAGTAAAAACATTTGTGACACAAATGACTATAACTAATTCTTCTCCAGTACCACAAAGATAGCTTGTAAGAGATCCTTCACTATTACAACACCCCCCCATCCCCAAAATACAGAAATATAAAGCTATTCCAAAAAGACTAATCATTTGATTTCAGCAAAGCATTAGTTTCCCTAATGGCAGTGAACTTACACGTGTTTTATACACTTTTGTAATAATCCTCTATTAACAACACAATGAAATGAAACGTGCCCTACCCAATTCAATGCATCCACCGATGCCAAGAAGAGATGCGGCACTGTGATAAAGAGGCAGAGTAATATAAATGATGTCTTCTGCAGTAGCACCAAAAGCCCACAGTCCAGCAGCTCCTTTAAGAACCTGCATGTGACTGATGACTGCGGCCTTTGGAAGACCTGTAATGAAAACACAAAACCATGCATAAAGCCTCTCTTAAAGAGAACTCAGTTTACTTTTTTTCCTGTGTAAGGCCTCTAAAATCATAAAAGAATAAATTCTTTCTTCCGTAACCAAATTTTCAGCATTCTGTTTAGACAGCCGTTAATAGACAACTGGCTGTTTAATACACTATTGCATGTTTGTTCTGTACACATAAAGATACATAAACCAGTTTGTAACCTCATCTGTTAGTTATTTAATCTGATGTCAAGTCAATTCAAATAGGTGGAAACATGAAGAAACTCCATAGTTAGCACTCTATCAAATTATACAGAGCCAACAAAGGACCAAAAACATTTACTGTACATATGGACTTCCTTTAACATAAAAAGGCATCACACTATATCTCTTTCAGGCAAGAGTCATAGTGACTGTAATACAATTAAGAAAAGTATGGGATCTACATGAAGCTGATCATGTCGTAGGTGCTTATCTAAGATGTGTACATATAAGTCTACCTATTTGTTTTAGAACACTATGAAGATTATGTAGAATTAAAAAAAAAAAAAAATCCAGCAAAAAGTCCACTCCAGTTAGGTTCTTCTTAATGAGCTTCTTCAGGTTCAGCACAAAATTTCTGTTCAGCAACATGCAGACTCACATGCAAGAGCTTCTTGGGCTACTACTCTGGTACCCATTATTTTGAGTAGGGGGTGTGTTCTTCCTTCATATATGTTCTCAGATATACACACAAATTTCAGGCTGAGTCCTGATGATGAGCAGTGAGAACTGTTAAAAATTTCAAAAAATTTAATGGTTCAGGAAGTTTTCTCACCTATTCCAGCAAAGCTACCATTCATTTGAAGACTTAACTAGAGCTGTTAAATGGAAGTGTAATCTAGGAGATTCTAGCTACACTTCAAAGCTATTCCAAAACTCATCACACTAAAGTGAAAAGGCAATAAGCCTATGTTGCCAATGAACCACTTATAGCAAGCAGTGCTCTAGAGAGTCTTGAGTTTTTTCCTTCTGCCTTTACAGACAGCTGACTACAGACCGTGCAAGATACTTCTTTCTTTTAACTAAGTTTACCAGTCATTGATTTTAGGAGCAACACTATGCTCTTGCTTTATCAAAAAGTGTGAAAATGCTCAGTTACTTTAGATTAGAATTAGTTATTCCACATTCTTCAGACTAAACAAACCTTATTATTTTATTTACATGGTACACAAAAGAAATCCAATGTAAATTAATGTAATACATACAAGCATTCAAAAAGATTTTAAATTCTACATAATTAAAATTTGAGACTTCACAAAGATATTCTGAATGCAGTTATAAGAACAAAATCCACCTACCTGGAGAAGTCTATATTTTTTAGCTAAAACTCCTTACTTTTAACCAGCAAGCTCAACCATATTTATGTTAGTAGTATTACAAAAATACTTGACCTCTTGACAATATTTATACCTTCTAATTTTTTTGTTCTAGACTGACATTTTTATTTCCTAATTTTTCCCCAGAACCCGAAGCAAATAAATTAAATAATTATTTGTATGAGGGAACAAAGCCATAAAAAACATCTTCATTTTAAAACTTCTTGTGACTAATACTGTTGTGTTCAGCTGAATGAGGATGCCAATCTGCTTATCTTAACAACATCATGCTGCTTTTCATGTCAGTGATCAGTTTTTTTAAAGTCTTAGCTTCTTAGCTGCGGGAGCACTGGTAATAAATTCAGCCATCTGTTTCTAAACTAAAAGGCTAGTAACTTAATCCTATTTTCTGTCTCTACAGTGACCTGCATAGAACATGACTTAATGAAGAAAAACCAAATGTCTATTTGCTTGTTTGAAGATTGTTTTTTAAAGTTCTAGATGCAATGTTAGCTTTATTAGCTAGGCAGTGATGTGTGATCACAACATAATATTTATCATCATTGTAAACCCACTGAAAAAGCAAAACATTTTATAGACACCTTAGCTGTGAAGTAATAAGAGGTAAAACTTCTCATAGTATTTGCACAATATGTCAGGAAAAACAAGAAGAGAAGCCCATAAACCACTGAATATATACAATCACTGACAAGAAAAATGCTTATTTTCTACCATAATGCTTCTAGATAAGAAATATGATATTCTACTATGAAAAGATGAACCAAAAGATTAGTGTTTTGGAAAATCAAGTTTCTAAATGAAAGCTGAAGGAAAATATAGACTTTTTAGCAGACCTGTACCTGTTGTTCCTGAAGTAAATATATATAAAACAGATGACTTGAGGTTGTTGGCAGAGCGTCGATTAACTGGAACAGGGTCTTCAGATGCAGCCTCTATTTTGTCTAAAAGTGTATGCACAGTTGGAAAACTGGAGTCTTTGGTCATTATCCAAACACTAACGACTTTCTGGAGGTTAGGAAGAATTTCTTCCAGTGTCCCAAGCAAATCTGAAAAATTAACATAAAATAATGTTACTTACATGATGTCTTCACAAAACTAGCAAATAAAGTATTTTTCCTCTGAAAGTTTTACTTTTTATAATAGAAAGAGGAATGAAAGTCACCTCCATGGACATAAATAAATCCAATAAAATAATGATGAACTAGAATGAAAATTCACTGAAAACAGGATATAATGTGGTAAAAATACTGCTGACCGCACAAGGTCTAATTGTCAGCTAGCCCTCAAGGCAAAATGGTGAGCCTTGATTACGAGCTCCTGGTTCCCACCTCATTTTGGATAACCCTTGGTCATTGCTAAGACCAGAATGAAGTGTAATTAAGCTTCAACTTCAAATAAATCATGAAGAAATCTGCTGAAGATGCAAGGCAAATATATACGTAGCTGGTAATTACAGTGCAGGTTGCCCTGGATGCCCTCAAGAGCAATCTCTTATTGAGCAGTATTTTTTTCAAAAGCACAGAAGTGACTAATTTAAAAACAAACACACAAATGAAAAACTGTATCATATATATAGGTACCTGAATTTCACAGAATAGAAATATGATACAAGCCCAGCGCTTATTCAGACACTGCCAAAGAACCATGTGACTATTTATGTAGTGCTTTGAGTGCTTTACATACCTTAATGAATCTGATTTTAGGTACATCAGACAATTTTATTTTCTTATAATCACATGTTCATTCACTGAAAGCCATTCCTTCTATGGGCTTTTACTTGAATATAAATACAAACTCACTTTTATAAAATAAAAAAAGCAGCATAACTAAGGTCTATTTTGTTGGCTTATCAGGAAAGAAACGATGCGAGAGATTCCCAGATTAAACAACAAGAAAAAATATAGAGGCCAATCCTTAAGTAATACATTTGGTATTTATGTTTACATTTCTAAGCATTTTTACAATCTGTCATTTTCTCAGAACACTGCACAGGCATTAAAGTACTAATCCAGGAAAATTCTCAAGACCAGGAATAATACTGCTTTCAGTAGAACTATTCATATACTTAAAGACTCATTTACACTGAAGTGCTTTGCTGGATCTCAGCCTATGTAATTAATCTTGCAAATATCCCTGTGGGTATAAATTTATGTTATTATCTCAGTTTTTATAGATGAGTAAACAAACAAAGTTGACATGACTCACCCAGAACCTCATAATGAGGCACTGACAGAGCCAGCATTTGAAATCCTGATGTCAAGTCCAAGCTCATTTTGCAAATATTACATATGGATACCATTAACAGAACCCCCTTGCATAGATTTTATAGCAAAATAACTGAAGGTTTTTAATCTTTCAGAAAACTACTTTCCTAATGACAGACTGCTATATATATTTTAATGAATGACATATTAATCTCTATTACTATAGCACAGATATAGCCTATGGTGCCAACTAAACATATGTCTTAAACCTAAAGCCTACAGAGTACAATTTCTACATATTTTATGAATGTTTAGCAAATAGATCTGATGGAGTGTGACATTAAAATTTTTGTGTTCTAACTTCCTTGCACTGCATAATGATTTCAGGAAGGAATCACACAAATAATTATGAAAATCTAAAAGATAGATAGCCTCATGTTTGAATCATTGGAGTGCAGTCCCCTTCCACTATACATAGCAACAGAATGAAAAAATGTGAATTAAAAAAATGTTAAGGACAGTAATGTTAACTGCAGGAAACCTGATGTACTGAAAGTCAAGGTTCATTGGCATATTAATTCTGTTTTGCTGTCGTATTATAAAATTAGTGTATATTTTTCAAGTAATAAATATAAAAATACAACAGTATTATTTCTAATGAAAAACAGCTATTAATAAACCAAGTGTGACAGAATAACTATATACTTATTACCTTCTAATACTGATTTTTGTCTTCCTATTATGCGTATATATACACACCTGCCTCTTAAATATACTAATGCTAGTTTGTGTAGGTACAAGTTAGGCTGAGAACCTAGCAAAAGAAACACAGGTATCAGAAGTGGCTGGAGTTCCATTTCTGTTCCCAAAACCAGTAAAAGAATAGCATTCTCTGTCATTCTTTATTGGTGCATTGGCTCCAACTACAATGCCAGCAAGGATGTTAAGGATTGTTAATTGTTAAGGATTGTTAAGAAATTCTTGGCTCCTCCAGCTTCCAGTAATCATTTGAACCAGACTCAGCTGTCCATCCTGCGTAGTGCCCTTACCAGATAACAAATGTGATGTACAAATATTGAGAAAAACTGTCCAACAAAAGTCATCATGCAAAATTATCCTGTGTAACTAAAGTGTAATTGTAAATGAAATTTCACCTATTGTTTAACTGAAAACTATCCTCCTGCAAAAGGCCTGCCAAAAAACCCCTCAGTGAGTATCACCCTTTTTAAGTACTGCAGATACCAAAGGGATCATTGCGGCATCTCCTTATTTTCCATAGATAAATACATTTCCTTAAATTGTTTTGCTTTTTACATTTTTGAAAGTGATGAAGATGAAGCTGTATTACCTACCAACTCTTAACTTCTCTACAGAAAATTTTTGTGTAGGACTGCATGACATGAAGAAATTAACAAATATTTCTGATTTTTTAGTATTCAGAAGTTCTAGATAAGATGTGCACCAAGTTCTTTGTGTATTTGAGTAACATGAGGTGCAAGTCTGTCAAAAAGAAGAGGAATTACCTCTTATTTTTCTTTTTCCCTCTTTTCTTTCCTTCCTTCAAAGGAAGAAAGATGGCAGCTATTAATTTCAACTCTATAAACACAATCATGTAAGATTCAAGAATGACAGGAGGGCATAGCTCCCTTTTAGTAGACTGAAACTTATTTACTCTAAATAATTAAGATCAGTCTTCAAATTAAACATACACAGTTTATTGTTTCTCTAAACACTCACTCATAAAACCTATGGGGTTTTTTGTTGCACAGAGGCTTGCTTGGTTTTTTAGCTACTATTGAACTATGTGCTCAGGAATTGAGTACTTGGAACAATATGTGAACAGCTTGTAATTATACGTTATCTTGAAAGAAATTTCTAGTTAGATAGCAGAGAACAGCAGAAACAGTAAGTGATTTCCTGAATAAGAAAAGGTAATTTAAAACAGCTATATTCAAAGTGCCAGCAACTGAAAATTACTTCTGGAACACACAGGAGCATGGGGTGTCTGAAGATAACTCTCACTTGTACTAACATAATTCCAAAGAATAATTCTGATGATAGTCAACTAATGTTTTGTTCCATGAACAAAGAACTTCTGCGCCAGATGTTGTGTAGGGCTCATTGATCTTTACATACCATCTTGTCCATGTGTCAGGAAAAAGCAGCCCTCTTGGAGGAACTATAGTTTGATTATTTCTAGAGGTAGCTGGTATGTGTACTTTACCATATAGGAAAGTAATTATAGTAAAGCAATTCAGCTATTTAAGCTTGTGGTTTCTCTCAAATACTTGTTTACTTTTTACACTATGAAAGTATATTCAGGTTTTGGTTTATTTGTTTTGGAAGAAATGACTGCTTAACTAAAGTTTGGCAGCGTAGTCAGAAGTTCTGTGTGCATTGTTTACATAGTTTGTATATGAATATTCACCATTTGCTAACTATTTGGCTTCTACTGGGGAAAAAAAAAAATCTGTAATTGGTCAAGATGAATATGCTTCTCCACTTTTTTTGCCTTTTTTTCCCCTCTTGCTTTTAAAGCATTTCATTATTCACCAAAAAGCTTGTGAAACTGTTACATTACATTCACATGAATACATAACTCAGTTACATCTTTCAAGAAAGCAAGGAAAATATGTTTTAGTTTTGAACTACTGTCCTAGGCTTCAAGTTCCACAAAAGGTTTTTTATGTTGTTTTCTAGCAAAGAAACAATGCAGCCTGTTGGCAAGGACACAGTCCTACACTGATGAAAGGAATACATCAGATTATGAGCTCCACTTGTACTGAACAGAAAGTTACTCGGAAGGAAAACTGTATGAAATGGTTCTTTGATGTGTACCCTGGTTGATATGCTCAGTAAGCTATGGCAAGCCCAAACTCTTCCCCATACTGACTGACCTCAGAAAATAATTGTTATTTGTACTTGATCCCCTAAATGACTCGTTACACTCAGCAGTTATTCTCACTAAGTAATAATAACAGAAATTACAAGTCATTTGTGGCTCAGGATCGGTGTTGGTATCTTGAAACGCCACTGAAGGCAGTAAAGGTAGTAAAACAGAACCTGGCTTGGGAATCACAGTTGGCACTGTTTTCCACTCAAAGGCCATCTGTGACAGAGCCACAGACTAAGTAGAAGCAAGTGATCAAAGAGATACGGTGTCTAACAGAGCAGATAGGAGTGTCTTCTGCAGGTCTTCTATCATTTCCTTGTCCTAAATGTCCTATTTTATTCCAAATAGTTAAGGACAGATGGTTCTGATAAAATCCATTATTTTTTCACTCAGTGACTAATATATGAGAGATGATACTGCTACTTGTATATACCATATGACCTTAATTCACAAATACCAAAAAAGACTTTGTTTACTCTCTTTTCTCCAGAACGTAGACACACTTCTGTCTGAACTTTACTCCTGCCAGCATAAATCCTGGTTCTGAGCTCAGGTGGTGAGAAGTTCAGAATGCATTCAGCAGCAGCAGAAAGCACTGCTGGTGCCTCAAGAGTAAAGAATCCTGGCCAGGAAAGTGCTATACTTGCACAGCAGGGAGATTTAATTCTGTATAGAATCGCAGAATCACAGAATTGGTGTGGTTGGAAGAGACCTCTGGAGGTCACCGTGGACCAACACCCCTGCTCAAGCACCCCTGCCCATGTAGCACAGGCTGCCCACATGTGTCCATGTGGCATGTACACTCCTTGATAGCCTTTCCTGTCAGGACTGATGTAAACCAATCTCATGGAGTTTAGTAATGAAATTCTTTCACAGCTGAATCCTTGCATCAGAAGTCATGATGGCAATCTGAGGTGTCCTACTAAGAGTTGAACTCTTCCGAGCAGCAACACACTATAAACTGGCAAATTCCCTTTGTACTTTTCTGGTGGGTCACTAGATTGTAAGTGTTGTTTAATAGTATTGTTGTTACACAGGTACTGTCCAAAAGAAAAAAATGTAATCCCTTATTCAAGCAAGACTCCAATGAATAGAAACACTCCCTAGAAAGAACACAGTGCCTTAAAAGGTGCCTTCATTTTAAGCAGTACCTTACTCCTCTGTTTAACCAGTAGTTTTTAAATGAGTAAGGGTGGTATAATCTGGTAACAAATGCAGTAATGACGAATACCTTTTAAACAGGTCAGATTGTTGTTACAGTAAGCTAATGCTATCAGTCCGGTAGAGAGAAGGGCATACAGCTACTTTTTTCCTCCTTTACAAGTTCCTTGTTTACTAACATGTTAGTCAACTGCTGTTTTATTAAAAATACAGTTTTAAACTCCAACTTTTGAATCTCTTTCAACAAACATTCCCCAGAATGGGAGTGGTGGTAGACAGTGTTTCTGGGAATGGAAGTGTGAGAATGTTACATAACAAATTAAAGCAAGAGCTAAATGCTCTGGGAAAACAGCAGATGAACGGAAGTAGCTAAAGCAAAAACTCTCCCTCTGCCACAAAGGCAAGTGGAAATACTGGAAAGGAACACAAAGTCTAAATATTGGCAAGTCAGAGAATCTATATTTGCCTTACAGCCTGCGGTTGGATGAGAACGAAAAAACCAAGTTATTAGATTGTGCTAAATGAATTAAAATAACATTGCTGTCGTACAAAAAAAATCAACCTTTTAGAGATATCCATTCATATGAGAAACCGACAAGGGGGAGAAATTTTGAAGTTTTTATAACATATCTGAGCCTTAAGAACAAAACATTCAATTGCAGAGTTCGTAGAATATGTAAGTCAAAACCAAACCCCCAAAACTTAAGTACTATTGGAAGACTCCCATCTGAAGTCAGAAAAAGCAATCAAAATATCAGAGAATTGTCAGACCAGAAGACAGTCTGACTGCAAGTGCTGAAGAAAAGACAAGATGATACTAATTGGACTGGGTTACCAAACCACAACCTCTGAAAAATATGCAGGCACAAAACAAAACTGAAGAGTACAAATTCCACAAATGAGAGTGATCTTGCAAGAGGCAGCATGAAAGACTGAACAAGGTGTGGAAGAAAATGCAACCATAAATAGTACACAGCCTATTTGGATAGAGGTATCACATTTGTAAAAAATAAAAGCATTTTGGAAAAATGACAAGATGTACCAAAAGAAGCTGCAAGATGCAATCATCTCACGCAGAGGAAGGCTACACCACCATTCTGAGCAGGGAAGATTTAGCAATAAACAATTATCTATGGGAACTGTTCCAGAGATCAGCAGAAGGTGGAAGGTTCCCTTCAGCACAAATGAAACCTTAATATTAAATGGATTTGAATACAGGTTCCTGATTTAATGTGCCATTACAGACAATAATTTCAAGAGCAAATTTGGTCTTGCTGAGCACAGTCAAATTGTTAATGGGATGATTTCTGCTGTGCTGCAGTATACGAACAAGATTGAAGGTCATCCAAAATATTGAAAAGATAGCCTTGTAACTGTTACAAGAAACAGAATTGCTAAGTCAAGCCTATATTTATTTGTGGAGGGTGAAAAACCTACATATTTTTGAAAATGAGAATTTCCACTATCCAGAAATAATACCATTACATACAAATCTCTGATTAAAAAAACAATCTTAGTTGCCAATCATGATGCCTGACTACGACAATGATAGATATTGGACCACAGGTTGACTGTTTTTAGTGTAAATATTTTGCAAAAAATATATACTATGTTCAAGCTATGCACAATCCTGTGGGAAATAGCGCAACAGCAAAACACACAAGAAAGTTCAAGTCATGCCTACTGATAAGGAAGAATCCCTTGAAACACACACTAACACTGGACAAAAAGATGTTTAACAGACCTCTGAGAATTATCTAACTGACTGTGTAACCTCAGTGTCAAATATTGCTCTGCAATTTTTCTAAACATTAGGGGGAAATTATTATGTACAATAATAATGTATAATATGTTTTTGTTTCAAGAGTGGTATGAGTTAGTCCACACAGTCACTGAACGGTATATGAACCTTCAGTTGCGAAACCTGGACTCCTTTGGAGCTCCTTTTCCATGTGACATGGCCAATAAACAAGGACACAACAGAACTTCAACTTCTTTCACAGATACAGATAAAAAAGAGCCTCTAAGTCCCGAAGAAGAATACTGTGAAGCCTTGCAGGCTCAAAGGACTAACAAACTTAATGCAGAGACTAAAAAGTAAGAAGACCAACACATAAAAGACCAGGTCAGAGACTAAATTGTCGGTACCTCTGTTGTATTATATGCCTGCACAGAGCTCTTCTTTTGTGAGCAGAGGCAGACTCCTAGAACGAGTTAGTTCAACGTTGTTGGTCTTACTATCAGCTGCTGGGAACAAATTAAGAGTGGAGACACACAGACCCCATTCCTACTTTGCAAATGCTTTTTTCATTCATTAGTTAACCTCTCATTTTAATAAAGACTACTTAGATACAAGTTTTGATCCAAAGTTCTCCTTCACCACAGTCAATGAGCAAGAATTTCCTGAACATTAATTCCATTTCTCAATCCATATGCTCAAAAGCACATATTCATGAGAGGGTGTTAAATGAGATTTTTTATTACATAAGTAAGAAGGCAAAATTAAAAACTGTCAGTTCAGAAGCATTGTTATCATGTGTTTTGGGATTATATTTAAATTGGCTTTTGTTTCATCAGCTTGTTTTAATTACCAAGCATTCTTAAACCAGCATACCATATACAATCAAAATGACAAAATTTATGATTAAAAATATGCAAGGGAAAAATCTTAAATACATTTTTGAAAGCACAAATTTGCAGCAGCAGAGAACAGATGGAAGGAAATTCCACCATTTAGGTGTCATGGATGCAAAACCCCACAACCTGTGTAACAGCAATAAGGGAAGAAGTTGTGAAATAGAAATATGGCAGATAGACTTGAAATAATAATTTTAGAGAGGCAGGACAACATTATTATTTAATATTTTGAAATATGTTCCTCCAACCAAATGTCAAGGTTCTGTATGATCTTTTAGCATTGCAGGTTCACTTGCACTTGATCATAAATGCTGAAGCAAGTTTAGGTTTTGGATCTGTCTTCAGTTTATACATCTCTATAACTGAAGCCAAATTTGAATATACAATGCACAGTATGCCTACATCAAGATTTTAAATTCTTTTGAAGCACTTAATAAAAATGTAATACTTTGGAAACTTACACAACACATACTACCATCTCCTACTCAAACACAGCAATTTCTTCTACAATCCAACACCGATGCTAAGTTGGTTATTACAAATCAACCTCCTATGTGCTACACCTGTTAAAAAACCCTCTCAATTTCAGTCCCTGGAAGACTATTGTACCTCTGCAAACAGTTGTACAGCAGACGTTGTACAGTCTGAGCTTAGACCTTCTAGTTTGCAGTGTTTGTGATCACTAGAAAGATGGGGAGATAGTAGAGGAGAAGAAAGTACATGACTTAAAAAAGATTGACAATATAGATCATTTTAATCTTTTCTGAGACACATTAAGCAACTACTGAAGCGATTAAATGCTTGGAACAGGCTGAACTTAGATGCAGCAAACTTTCCTGCAATGCACATTTTTTAAGAAAAGGTTAAATGGATGTCCCCAAAGCGTGGATATAGTTGATTCTGCCTGAGAGGCTTAAGCTTTATGATCTCTTGAAGCCCCTTCCAGCCCTAGGTTTCTTTCATTCTATGAACATCTGAAAATCAGGTTTTCAATAAAGGAGCTGGAGAGACATACACCAGGGAGATGTGACATTAAAAGCTTTGGATGTACGAATCAGGCGCATACTCTACCTGCTCCCACCACCAGTATCTTGGGCTCACAGCTACTGACACAGTGCAGGAGAGATCTGGATCGGACATTGAAGTTGAGGAAAGCCACCACACAGCCCAGCTTGGCCAGCCCAAACCACACGTGGATGAAGTCTGGCTCGTTGCCCATCAGCAAGGCCACTGTGTCGCCCTTCTTCAGAGCCCCATGCTGTAGGAAGACCTGTGCTACCCTGTTACTTCTCCTGTCCACATCCTGATAGGTGTGCACCTTCCCTTCGTAGATGAGGAACGGCTTGTGGGGCTGCTTCTCAGCCAGCTTCACAAACTTGTCCAGGACGGTGACAATCCTCCCTTGCAGCCGATACATCTCCACTCTCAGCCCATACATCAATACTTTCAGCAGGTATCTCAGGTCAGCCCAGAAGTAGGGGAAGAGTAGTTTCTGGATGAGGTGCAAGGAGACAATCCCGGCAGCAGCGCCCGGCACCCAGGAGGGTAGCACTGGGAGTGGGTAAAGGCCGTCCCAGCCACTCATTTCCCTACAGCCAGGCGGCTTGACACACCGAGTCGGGACGCGTGGAGCAACCAGGCAGGGTGCGGAGTCTGAAGAGAGAAAGCCGTTAAGGGCTGAGGCTTCTCCTGCCCGCTCCTCCTCCAGAGAGGTGTGCCGCCGCTCTGGAAAGCTCGCACGAACTGCCGGTCAGGCAGCAGCAGAGCAGGGGGAGCCAAGCAGCCGACGCCTACCGCCAGCCGCGCACCTCGGCCCCGCCGCCCGCCTCAGCCCCGGCACGGCCGTCTCCCGGAGCCGCCCGCCCGCCTCAGCCTCCCCCCGCTGCGGCGTGTCCCGCACCTGCGAGACGGCACGCCCCGGCGGGAGAGGCGAGGGCAGGCAGGGCGGGAGTTCTGCCCTCACCACGCACGGCTGAGGGGAGAGCCCTCCCCCCGGGCCTCCGGGACTCACGGACAGCACCGAGCTGCTGGCGGGGCGGCGGCGGCGGCTGCTCCCTGGGCCGGTTGCATAAGGCGCGATCTGCTGCCTCACCCCACCCCCGGCGGCGGGAGCCCGGATCCTGGGTATGGCGGCGGCCGAGCGCAGGAAGCCTCGCCTCGGGGTGGTCCTCGCAGCGGCGGGCAGCGGTACAGCGAGGGCCGGGGCCCCGGTGAGACGCGCTGGGGCGGGCAGGTGCTCCCCGTCGGGCTCTTCTCTCCTTACTTGTAGCGGTTCGGTCCCGGGAAGGCAGTTATCACCGCTGGTCCCTGGGGCTCTGCTCCGCGCTGGGGTGTCGAGCAGGGCTTGGTATCCAGGCCCCGTCACCGCACGGGCCCAGCACAGCCCACTGCCCGCACTCACACCCCACCTGGGCCTCAGGAGCAGTTTTAGACCGGGGAGACCGGCATTGCAACTAGCTTGGGTTTGGGAAATAGTTCGGAACCAGTTCAGTCCACCTGCAAACTGACGGCTGGGCCAGGGCCATGGGTCAGCGTACCATGCGAATGTCTTCTTCATGCTGAAGGGACACCACTGGCAAGAAGCACAGTGCTGATCCCACTGCTGCTGACGTCTGTCACCCCAAGCATTTCAACACACTGATGGCTGCCTGCCATCCGAAGGCATCCACTGCTGTTGCCCTTGGTGAGATGCGTAACATGGTGTTCACGTGTTTTCGTGCAGCTGAGTCTGGAGTTACGTGGACCGAGAGAAGCTGAGGTCATTTTATGAGTGACACATTTTCTGCCCTTGTGTTGGCCACAAACAATTTAAATCCATGACTCTAGTGCATCATGACAAAAAATAAGAAGGTATGTATTTTAAAACTTTCCTAAAGTAAATACATTTTTTTACAGGATATGAATGCACTTTTGAATAATTCTGAATTTTCTAAAGTTGTAAGACTGTAAGTACTTTACACTTAACTTACACTAAACTTAAGCAAGTTTACACTATGAACTCCTCTGTCTGCCTCTTGCCGACATCACACCAGAATAATCTAGCCTCTTGTCATGTTCCACACCCCATCCTATTGTTTGCCTCGTGTACTGGGCTAGTGCTCCAGAGTGTTACTGTAGTATCTGCAAGAATGTACTTCTCATCCATCCAATTGGCACTTGATATTCAAATCTTTTTCCTTCCCAAAATGGTATGTCTTAATTGTGAGATCTGAAAGCTGACAGTGTAGCCCATGTTTCCATTGTCATCTTCAGATAGCAAGCCAGCCTGCTGCATCATTTGTGCACTTTGGAGTCAGTGAGGGATGTCTTCCTTCTCTGGACAAAGAAGAAATTTATATACCAGAGGATACTTCTTCCAGACTTATCTTGAATTTTATGAATAGCATGGAGGGAATCCCCTATCTGAAAGGATATGCTAACCTTCTTGAAACTGTCTAGCACAATTGTTAGTAGAAACCCTGAACAGAGTAGTAAACCCTGCACAGTAAAAGCAACTCGTCACTCAGTTCTTTCTAGAATCCTGCCATACTACATCTAGACATTGTACCACAATTTCTGCTTTGCAGGTCTTCCAGCCACTGCTTGTGCTTCCATGCTCAGAGCGTAACAACCCTGACAGACCTTTGTTTCTCTAAAACACTTACCTGATATCCCATTCATCCAGCCTGTATCTAGCCCATTGGCCATGTCTCCTGTTCTGCTAAACCCCCAGCCATTCTCCTTTGCTACCAGTCTACAGCGTCTTCTCTTTTTTTTTTTCCTTCCTTTTTTCCCCTTCTTTTCTTTTCTCTCCTGCTCTGAATATCAGTCACTCTTTCAGGCTGTAAACCATCCTATACTATACAGCTTTTCTTTCTAGGGCAGAGACAGTTTGCATGTGGCAATTTAAAATGTTTAAATATTGGAAATACATGTGACAGTTACACTTTAAACATTTCATACATTAAGCAAATGGCCTAAATTTGTCCAGAGTCCTCCTTACGAAACTTATAACTTAATTTGAACCATGACATTTTTCCTGCAAAGCTTGCTTCATCTGACTTTGGTGGGTTTCTTAGCTAACCCAGGTCACCTCAGCAAGAAACTCCTCTCAGCTTCTTCCCCTCTTTGCCCAAGTCTTTCTCTTTATGTCTAAGGATCTCCTTAGCCTCTTTTAGAGGCTTGTGACAAAAGCAAGAAAATTGGTATCAGTGAAGTGCAAATGGAAATGTTTATGGGTGAGGAAGCAACAGCTGTAAAAGAGCTGAAAGGATCTGTACTGATAATGAAGAAGTTTCCAGGCAATCAAATTGAGGAATGTATTGTTTCTGGCAAGCCCAGGAGGCCCACACTCTGATTAAACCACAGCACAAATGACTCATTAAGGGACAAACCTGCCCTCTCACCAGAGGAGGTTGACAACAAGGTTGCAGCATATCACATATGCCATTGCTCTCCTGTTACCCAATAGGTGGTAGGAAAACAAGGAACTAATAAAGAACTTAAGAGATGTAATTCAAATGCTGCAAATAAAATCCTTAAATTATTGTGTTATTACAATAAGACTTTTCCCTCCACAGTAAATGTGATACAGATTTCTGTTCTACAAACTCAAAAACTTGTAAGTCTCTCTAAATCACAGTGCACACTGCCTTCCTCAATGTTTGAAAAAATGACTACAGAAGGCTAATAATGGAAACAATAGATCATCGATTTGTCAGGCTTTTTGGCATATGTTCCACATCATGCAGTCGAAGAATTACTTCATTGCCAAGAGAATAGACTTGATTCAACTAGAGCTTTGGAACGTAGATTTTGTACAAATCGCCCACTAACCTTAACAGGAAAAGTTCAATTTACTCTGTTTTTTTCTGCCCTTGAAACTGAGGAACACAAGGAATAATTGAAATTTAGTTCTGGCCATTTGGCTCAAGCCAAAGCTCAGCTTCATGCTCATTTCTTCATGTCATTTGAAAAAAGTCTTTAGCTCTTGCCTTAAAACCCTGGGAATTATGTGAACTGTCTTTCCTGTTGTCCCGTATGCACTGAGAATTGAATGAGAGCATCAGGGAAAAAGGTGGGCTGAGGCAGCAACAAACATGTTGAGAAGTGGCAAGTAACAGCTTCCTACACTGCTTTTCAATACCAAGAATGCTCCTTACTACTGGGACATCTCTCCTTTAGGTCGTTGCATAGTCAAACTATGTTAAACCATGAGTGGTCTTTGTTTGTCAGCTCGTACTGCAGAGGCAATCAGTTTAGCTCAAAACTCTATGGTTTTGACTAAAGTTTATCATCAAGTTTTTAATCTAGGCTAACTCATTTGGCTTTGCTCCAAAGGAATGGAGGAGAACAGACACTTGAAGAGTTGAGTTGTGTTCTCAGCTGGCTCTAGTACGGTTATTTTCTGTTTTACCAGTAAGACTGAGGCCTGATTAGATTAAGAATATACAGACACAGCTTCGTTATATGAGTGCTGTCTAGACATTCATTGGAAACAAATTCAAGCAATTTAAATAGTGCAAAATTAGATTACAAATAGATTTCATGGCTCTTTAAAGGCTATGGTGGCAGTAGGCTGATAATTTTTTATTGATACGGTAGTGTTCCTTACTTGTAAGGTGCAATGGAGGTATCTGTATATGTTGTATCCTATATAGGTGTACACTTACAGGAAGACAGAAGTATTTAGGTTTTCAGCAGGTGAGCATCACTTCTTCCAGAAAGATGTTTTGTGAGGAGATAGAATTTTAGCTTGCTTTTCTTAGTGAAAGTAACTTAATGGGCCAGTTTTAATTTTTTTTTTTTTAATAAATAATAAGTAAATTAAATGCTACAGTAACTTGTGCTTAAAGTAATGTAAAAAAAACACTGTAGAGTTATTTGGTTGACTAGAGTTTGGCATTGTTAACTGCTATGTAGATGTGCGTAAAGAATGAATAAAGGGAAAGACTGTGAGCTTTAAGGAAGATGTATAATTACATGTTGATTTGAAACAAGATAGAGGGAGGTTGAAAGATACTCTTGTTTGCAAGGATTACTTTGAAGAAGGCAGAAAGAAAGCAGAAGGGGAGGCATTCTGCCATGTAGTGCAGACATGACAAGAAATGGGAACAAAAATACTTGAACAGTCAGATCTATGAAAAGCTCTGGGTATACTGATGAGAGTGAAAGGAAAAACCATAGGTGATAGGTAATTGGTAGAGCACGAAAGGAAGATAAATACAGAATGGCCTGTGGATGAGAGAGATGTATTTTAAATATACTGTGCTGTGAGCTGAAAATCAGACAGGCAAGTGAGCAGGACATTGCAATTGCTAGGTGACTAATGACTAGCACATCACCAAAGACATTAGTCATGAGAACAGAGAGGAAGAATTTTGTGCTTTAGATGTTATCAGCGCTGCTAATCCCAAAGAACAGAAATGATGAGCAAGATCCTAACATAAAGACTCTGATACTCTGAAATACTTAGTTTCAAAGGAAAGTTCTGGGTTTGTGATCTCTGAATTCTCCCTGTTCCTCTCAACTGTGCGCAGAAATTATATCAATCCTCTGTACTCATTATCCAGGTTTCTTTGTAAAGTTAACATTAATTTACTTCTTGTCATCCTCCCCAAGGGAGAAAGGAAATTTCTATAGTGTATGAGTTGTTTTCCAGTAATTTTCTCATTTGTTATAAAAATGGATAAGCTGAGGCAAGAAATTTCAGTAGACAATGAAAGTCACAGAATTCAGGTGAAGCAATACTGGAATTGGATTTGAGCCCTGCCCATGCCAGAATTCCTGTGTGATACTGGATTAATCACTTACGCCTTCCCCAAACTGGGTGATTTAGCCAAGCTGTATGCCTAACCTTAAAGACCCTCTTAGACTCTTGATTTGGTGGTTACTCAAACAACTATATATTAAGACATAGGGAGCCATGCTTTGTATGCTGTGCTAAGTGGAATGGTGAAAAATTGAACCCTTAAAAATTACAGACACATTTGACTAATTTTTCTAAGTCAGATTCAGCTCATAGGTATGTGTGAAGTAGATATGTGTCTACATGTGAGCATTGGTTATAATGGGAGTTTGCACTAAAGGAGACTGAGTATGACTAAGGGAATTTAGAGTTGCTTGTCTGACCAAATGCTGATGTCTAATTTGGGATGAGCGGAATTGCTTGCTTGACTATCCTGACAAGGTCTCAACTTAACTGTAACAGCAGGGTAAGAATGCAGCTTATATGCAGGCATTGTCTATACCTTGGGCTTGACTCAGTTGCCCATGACTAGGGATCTAGTGCTATTCTAGATTCCTTGTCAATAAATGCCCGACCTTTAGGTGCCTATGCAGAAGGTGCTGAGCCTTTGAGTCATAGTTGTCAGTCTTATGCATCTCAAGTGGCACTTAAATGCCTCAGTTTAGGTAGCTGGTCTAGCCCCTGAAGTTAGGAGAGCTAAATTCACCATCAATATTTTTGCTTTCTGTAGTTTCATTTTTTTATCCAATGAAGATGTATGCACATTTATTAATATTTTTTAAAGTAAATAGCATAGGATTTGAAAGGATCACAAAGAAATTAATAATTTTATTTCATGTTAACTAGTTAATATCACCAGTGAAGATAAGATTTTCTGCATCATGGGTCAATGAGTGTAACACAAACTACTGAACTGTTGTTAAGTAAATATGAGCTGCCGTGTGCATTGAATAAAGCAATAGTTGTCTGGGAAAAATTGTATGTTATTATAAGATTAAAATTACTAACGTAACACATACTTGCAAGAGGTAAATTCCTATTGTGAAGAAACCTTAATTAAAGCTATTCCAAAGGTTAACTCTAAAAAAGGTCTAAAAATTCTTGTATTTTAAATGTAGTGATATTTATTTTTAAGTAAATAAAATCCCAAAAGTATAGCAAGAAATTTACCCATTAATCAACGTCTTGTTACATGTCATGAGCTGGAATCTATTTTATTCTTGATGTTACATAGAACTCATAAACTCATACCACAGACAAACCACTGAGCCGTGAATTATTTAGTACGCTATAATTATTCTGCTCAATTTCCCTTCAACAGAAAACATTTTGATGCCTGAGAGTATGGTATGACCCAGTAATGAAATATAAAGGAGTTTAGTTTTCTTCTGGTGGAACTTGGAAGAAAAATTTCTTTTTGAAAAATGTGATTAGATAAAACTAAAACATTTCCTTGTAACATCTCAATGTAGCAAGAAAATACATGCAAATTACTGAAATGCTTCTCTAGTGTAAAAAACATGTAGTTTCGATATTATCATTTTGACACATCATGCCTTTTAATATCCAGATAACGCAATACAGTGCTGCATGTATATTTGCATTAACTCTGAACCTGGCTAATATGCCTAAGGGAATTAGCTTGTGCTATTTTAGTAGCATAAGCGTCAACAAAATGAAATACGTCAATTTTTTGGGGAAAAAAAACCAGTTGTTTTAAATAAGGTATGTTATATGTATGAAGGTTTTTTGCCAGGGAAAAATAATAGCATAAATTTTGAAGTGTCAGCTATTTATTTCATTTTTTTATTAGAGTAATCTTAAAGTAGTGACTTTTCTTCCAGAATAGAAGTTTTGAATTTTCTAGCAGAAAAATATGACATAGAAATTCCTAGAAGAAAAGAGTGTCTATGACTTAAAAATAGACAGCTAGCTTTTCAGATTTTCAGAGAATGCTATAAGATGGAAAAGGAAGAAAAAAGCTTCACAATCTGAAGATTATCTTGCCGATTGTCCCCCACTATTGAATTCTTCCTTAGTATCTGCTGAATCCTTTTCTATATTTCAAAAAAATAGAAACATATAGTCTAGAAAATCTATATAAAAATAAACATACCTTGAAAATGCAATTCCCAGTTCTTCACAACTCACTATTCAACTACATACCCATTAAAGTGAAATAATTATATCTAAATAATTGTGTCTATTGATTTCCACAGTTTATCTGTGAAACTTATGTCTAGCAAAGTCTAAAATCTTAACTCTAAAACTAGACAATAAGCAAACCAGGAATGGATGGCTGAGTGGCCAGTCAGCAAGTCATAGCACTGAAACAGCCCCACAAAACTAACTCTTGACTAATAATGTCACATGGAGATTTGGGGAATGAGTGGTGTAGTCATACTAGAGTTATTGCAGGGACCTGAGGAGGTAAAGACTAAAATTGTTGTGGTGGCAGGGGCAGGATATTATGGAAGTTTTTGATCATTGGAAAGCATTTAGGACTCAAGTCCATAGGAAATGAAAAATCTTTTAAATAATATTTTGGAATGCTTCTTTATTCTGTAGTTCTGTGAGGACATTCATTTAAAATACTTATATTACATGAAGTGTCTTGTCTCAAGTAATTCATTACAGCATGTCAACGCTACAGACTTGTGTCAACCTTTCAAGGATGTAGAGAAATGTAATCTCTGGTAGATGTAGTTTTATTAACAGCTTTACTATTAATATAGTAGAAGATAAAAAAAAAAAAAAAGATACTTTATTGCTGTCTGTTTATTTGCTTTGAATAAGCTCTATGGGTAAATCTGTAGTTTTCCCTGAATTCATGAAACCGTGTTCCTACTAGGAGCCAGTTGCCTATATATTATGCCAATGTATTAGTACTCCAGTAAAATTTAGCCATAATCTCCCAGAGAAGCAAATTGAAATATTCAGGTTTTCTCACTCCTTGTACAACTTTGTTGACTGCTGATGGAATAAGCTCACAACAGTGAGTTGTCTGGATCCTGCAAAGATAGAATTGGGGTTCAGTCTCACTGTTACCCAGAAGTGATCTGAATTAAGAATTGATAGCAATCTGCAAATACAGACCCCACTTTTTTCTTTTTTTTTTTTTAATTTATTTGGTTACCAGTTTATACATTTGAGATGAAATATAATAATGATATGGAAGAGTTCCACATTTTACTCTGATAAACTCAAGCCAATGTTTTTGATTTTACTCCTTACACAGCTCCTGCCTTGCTAATCAAGTATAGGAAATGGCACTGACCTGTCAAAGGGACGCTTACCTTACTTGACTCTTGGGGATAGCTAATCATTTGTAGAGAAAGATCAAAAGCACCTCTTACATAAGTCAGATGAAGATTTGCATCTGAATATAAATCCTTTAGAAAGGATATTCTAGTGCAGTCTCAGGTGTAAGGTATGCGAGAAGACTAAGTCTTTAAAGCATGGGGAAGACCCAGACAGGATGTGAACTGAATGGAGAAGGAAACAGACTTCTTCTTAGTATGAAGTGCCATTGTTTTCACATCCTTTAAATAGGTATTTTATTGACCGCTGTCCTGGTTTCAGCTGAGATAGAGTTAATTTTCTTTATAGTGGCTGGTATGGGGCTGTGTTTTGGATTTGTGCTGAGAACAGTGTTGATAATACAGAGATGTTTTAGTTGTTGCTGCACTAGTGAAGGACTTTTCAGCTTCCCGTGCTCTGCCAGGTGCAGGCGGAGCTGGGAGGGGACACAGCCAGGATAGTTGATCCAAACTGACCAAAGGGCTATTCCATACCACTTGACGTCATGCTCAGTATATAAAGCTGGGGAAGAAGAAGGAAGGGGGGGACATTCAGAGTGATGGTGTTTGTCTTCCCAAGTAACCGTTACACGTGATGGAGCCCTGCTTTCCTGGAACACCTGCCTGCCCATAGGAAGTAGTGAATGAATTCCTTGCTTTGCTTTGCTTGCGTGTGTGGCTTTTGCTTTACCTATTAAACTGTTTTTATCTCAACCCTCGAGTTTTCTTACTTTTACTCTTCTGATTCTCTCCCCCATCCCACTGGGGGGGAGTGAACGAGCGGCTGCATGGTGCTTAGTTGCTGGCTGGGGCTAAACCACGACAACCGCTAATTTAACTTGACTTAAGTTATGGGTGATTTGAAAGTACCTAACATATAGGCATTCTACGCCTTAATTTTTGGTTATTCTTGTAATTGTTGTTCTGGACTACAAATGCAGAGCATAGTATCCCAATTCATTTTTTAAGAGAAGTCAAATAATAAAAACATACTTCTGTGTAATCTTATCTTGGCTTGGAATAGGGTAACATAGGAGTCTAGCAGAAAGTCTTCCAGTGATCACCAAGGAAATTTTCTGGCATGGTGGCCTGTGTCAAAACAGCGGGGAGCACACCTGAGGCATGAAGATCTTGAGCAAAACTGCAACAATGAGTAAATACGACAAACTGGCTCTAAGAAATAATCTCTGAGCTAGATGCCTAGCATTTCCATTCTGTTTGCTTCTGCTTTGCTAGGGAGACTGAAGTTAATGTAAAAGAAAATTTAAAAAAAATCTTTCTAATCAGGATGTTTTGAATAGCTACCAGTTGGAAGTATTCAGTCTTTTTATTATCCTGTTGAATTTCTAGGTGAAAGGGCTGCCGGAATCATCCTTCAAAGGATTAGAACAGGGTGTTTGCCTTCTGTGCCTTCAGGCATGCCTAAGATAGTTTTCAACTTGCCTCTGTTTTCTGAGCTTTCATGTTTCCATCACAGAGTTAAACAGTATGCCAGAGAACATCTGTCCCTTATTTGTGCTTTCATTATTTTGTAGTTTGATTGCATTAGAAATTTTACCTGATGACTCTGAAGAGTATTATCGATCGTTACTGTGGCCTCTTGCTAGCAGTACTTCCCTGTACTTGTACTCCCATTTCTGAATCTGTCCCTATGTTTTAAAAAATGGTGTCTTCTATATGGAACACCTCTTTCAGAAATACTTCGTCATCTGGTATAACTGGGCTATATGCTAAAATATTGATTTCTTTAAATTCAGTAGCAAAAACTTTTGCTCATTTTCTTAGTTTTCTCATCACATGCTCCTTTCCTGCTGTATGGAAATGAAGAGGGGAAACAACTCTCTTGAAAGCCCAAGAACCAACTTGAAACGGGTGAGGAAGAAAAGAATTTTAGGTGCTTAAGAGTTACAGGTACTTGTACTTTTCTGCACATATTTGGGCCATTTCTTCTGAATCTTGAAACCACAGTCGTTTTGTGGTGCAAGAAACTCATTCCTCAAGCATCGTCTACCTAGATCCTGGTAAACGCAATTGTAAAGCAAAATGTTCTTGTATTAAGTCTCCTGTATTGAGTTGGTGTGGTTTTTTACAGCTAATAACAGTTTCTGGCACACATGAATTTCAGGCTTGCTTAAAGCAATGTTTGACATGCTCTTTGTGCTCCCCTTTTTTCCTGGTATTCTCCTTTCCCCCTTCACAAGGCAGTTTACTCTGAGAGATGACTGAAGAGAAAACTCCCACTTCATATTACTGTGGTTCCATTTCACATAGTCAGTGTCACCAAGCAGCAACAGCAGGGCTACTCAACAAGCTGGGGGACAAAACAGTTGCTGCAGATGCCCACCACACAGGCAGTAGTACCCTCCCTGACCAGAGGGCAGTCCTGCTGCACCTGAGCACGCCAGCGGCTGGGGTACTTCAACATAGGGACTGTCAGCAGTTCCAGACAAGGCACAGGGACGTGTCAGGTCCAGGGTCCACCAGTGAGTCCAGACAGGAGGTGAGGCCAGAGGTAGGACTAGAGACAAGGATACAGCAAGGTCCATCCACAGAACAGGACAACATAGTTCAGGTAGGAGTGGCTGCCCAAGCCTGAGCTTAAATAGTGCTCTTGGTGCCTTTGGGTGGAGAGGAGGAGATCCCAGGTGACTGGTGGTCAGGGCCATTAAGGCCAGTTAGTGACACTTGCCCACTGTGGCACTGTCTGGGACTTGATTCTCACAGGTTCTAAGAAGCTGCAATGCCCTCTGACTCCAGCTGGAGCCTCATGTCTTTAGCAGTTTTCTGAAAAGTGTTTCTGAAAAAAAAATCTTTTATGTTCAAGTAGCTTATCATATGAAATGTAGATGACATCTGTCATATTCAACCACCTTGGCTGATAAACCTCATGAAGTTAATGAGGAGCACATAAGGTGACTCAATCAGATATTTTAATGTCATTAACGTTGCATTTTTTTGATATAGTCAGTACTACATGCACAGAGAATATTTTTTCTATGTGTCATTTTATGGTGTTTCTAAGCTGTAAGCCATGAACGTTTCAGACAAATTGGCCATTTTCTTAGTTTCTAACTGCCTGGGGTGTGTCTGTGTTATTAAGTGGTTGTCTTAAAAATGAGGAGGTAAATATGTAGGTATCTTCAAATGCTAGCCTGGTAATAAAAGAAAAAAGAAAGTGGTAACAAGGCAAGTATAGACACTTACAAAAAATCAGCATTATGTGAGCAAGTAACTATGCTTTTGTTTCTGAAAGGGATTTTCTTGCCAAAAACTTCAGCTGGATGGAGTTTAATAACTTTTTATATCTATATGAATGATCTTGTTGCAAAATGTAACTTTCATGCCAGGGTGTTGAAAAAGTAATTTTCAAGGATATGTCTGTGTGCAGTGGCCAATTTTTTTTTTTAAGACTTACTGTAATAAACATTAGTAACCTATATTGTACACTAGCCCATTAACCACTTAATAAGTGGCCTGTTGGCTAATCGCAGCTTCATAGTCCTTTCTCAACAGGGTTAACGATCCGCTTAGCATGAGTGTTAGTGGTCACTGAAGTACTAATACATGCTGAGGTAATCCCATTTTGTATTTTCTCAGCTAGCACACTATCCACTCAGGTGCCACTGTGTCGACAGCACTGAAAATTTCTTTAACATGAGGTAGTCAGCTCCACTTACAACTGAAAGCAAAAGGAATTCTGGAAGCTTTCAGAAGGTCAGCTGACCATGCAAAGATGTACAAAGATGATCAGCCAACATGGTCTGACTGGAATAATTTGTGGTTACTATGTCTTCCTACATTTCCATCTGTCTGTAAACCATGATAGCTGAAAAATAACAGCTTGGGGAAATGAGCTTAAGAGTTGCTTTTGCAATTGCTACAGAATGCCAAGGCAGGAGAGTTTGTGCCTGATTAGCTGGTGGAATAAGCGAAGCAGACAATTGCCTAGCTGGAGGAGGAAAAAACACAGACTGCAGAAGAGTTTCACGTTTGCGATAGCAGTGACTGCAGCAGTCTGCCTAGACAACACAGGCTCAGGCATGGCAGTAAGTCACTTCTCTCATGCGCTCTCTTCTTTAAGTAGCTTAGTGAAGATTTCTCACCCCAGTAAAACAGCAAGGGTTGGGGGTTTTTTTGCCTTAGATTTCTTCTGACAATGCGGGCAAGAAAGGATGAAGACCGGCATGGGGGAAGGGGCAGTGGGAAGGATAGAGAGGCCAATGACATGCTGCACTCCTTATTTTGTCCTCTTCCTGTCCCCTGCCCCTCAGCACTACATTACCTTCCAAGGGTTGGGTATATGCTCTTTGCGCTCTCAGAGGTTGAGGAATTGCAGTGGTGGTAAGGAGAGAAGCAACATGCTATAGTTATGTGTCCTGAGACCTGATAGTTACTCTGACTTTCAGTACTAATTATTTGTTTTTCTGAAGTTAAAGTTCAGAAATCTTTGCTATGCCTGTATATTCCAGAAATACAATCTTTATTCCTATCAATTTTTCTGAAGATTTTTAGAGCCTTATTACTCATTTGGGACTCTCACCTTGGAAAGTGATAAAAGTTCCATCTAGAAGTTGATAAAAATCCTTTTCTGAATGACTGTTGAGTGTACTTACGATTTGTGTTTATTTAATAACAAAATTACTTAATTTGCATGCTTTGCAAATGCCATATTCAGAAATTACTGGTAAGTGAAGTATTTTGAGAAAGGCTGCCATAGTCGATTTTTAGTAAAAATTCAAATCATCTTCTTGAATTTTCAAAAACATATCAGAAAAATTATATGAGAGGTATTGCTAAATATAATCTAGGTAAAAGAACAACCTTTAATAGACTACTCTATTAAGGGTTCCACAATCAAGAGTTCTGTTACTTTTAAACTGTTTTTCAACACAAACCAGCATTTTTTTAAAAGTATTGTCAGTTGAAATTGCTAAATACTGCTCTATGTGTAGAAAAGCTGTTTGACAGGGCTGGCAGAAAATAATTAATATAATGACCTGTTGCTACACAATACCTTTTTCCATTCCTCCTCTCACCAGGCAGACTCCAAATATTCATTTACTGTCTCTAACGTTCAGAAGCAGAATATCCCACGTATCATCATCCCTTTCAGCTCTCTCACAAACTCCACTGTAAGGCTGTGTAAGTATCTCTGCCTCTGAAAGTCCTTAATACCTTCACCACATTGCTGTTGCTCTTCTTTCTGAAAAAAAAGGCCCAGGCCTCAAGGCATACTATAGAATGTTTAGGGTTTTTTACAGTGGAAGTGGTACTTGTGTTAAGATTATCTAACTCTGTTAATTTTTACCATGCCCTTGTCAATACCATATATTTCTCATTTTTGGGGGGAGGTGGCTGAGACTCCTAATTTATTGTTATTGACATTTTTCCTCATTATTATTTTCTTATTTTCCTATTTTCTTATTGAGGTAAGTAGATCAATCCTATGCCTTTGGCTTTATTTTTCTTTGTGTCCTGAAGTAAAAGTACAGAGAATTTTGAATAAGGATTCTCTATATTGTAATTCACATAAAATACATATGTGTTGTTAGTATTTATGTGGCAGTGTAGATGTCCATTTAACATAAAGAAAAATGTATGTAAAAAAATAAGCATACATATAGAGTGAGAATAGGTGAAAATTTTATATCACCTACTTTGTACAAGTAAGTAGTAGTATTTTCTTTAAATGTAGGGAGTTTTGGACTGCTAATTCTTGCGATTGCATTTATTATTTATAGTTCAGTTGTGGACTGTAGCATATTATGTGCCTTAGAGCAAGAAGCAGCCAACACTGAAGATTGTTTTAGAACATAATCTAGATTTTTTCAGTGCTTTTACTTCAAGAGCTACAACTGCCACCATATGCAGGAATGAATGAGCCATAAGATGCAGGCAATATAAAAGACAGTACCAGTATCTGTTATTAAATGGGCCCATAACTTTGTATGGCAATTGTTATTATGATAATGGTCAAGACAAAAATTGAAATTAATTTAGTTATTTTGGAAGAATTTCTTAACTTGGCACCAATGTTGCTTTCAGAAAGTCACTGTTTTGGGGAAATTTTATAATTCCTATGTGAAGGATAAATGCATATGTCAACATACCTGTGTAGTAAAAAGTAATAGGAGCTATGTTGTTAAAAGGCTATGAATTACTTTATAAACACTTTGCTTCACTCATTGCTCCAAATTCCAGGGTGATCTAGTTTAAAGACTACTGTATATGTAGGTATTTACAGTACAGCATGCCAACATTGTTTAATTTAGATACATTCCTTCAAGGCTTTTGAAAGAAATCTTTGGTGAGTTATACTGAATTTGATGAAATTCAAGCAAATACTTACGTGTTAAAACAAACACTAAAGCAAGCATTATCCAATAGTAAACATGCTGTGTTATTTAACATATTGTCACACTTTTTCATTTTTGAGAGGTATCAAGAGGTGTCAAGAGAGATTTAAGTCCAGATCCCAAGAAACATGGAACAGTTTAAAACTTACACTTAAGTCTTTTTTGTAAGCACCTTCCCTTCTCCTTGACTTGAGGCCTCTCAGAATTTTGGTCTATCTGTAGGACCTCTGAAGATAGTATAAATATGATCCTTGAATAGAAATCATAGTAAAACAAAGCAATATCATACACTGTGAAAGATTTTTCTTTATGTCCATTTAGGATTAGCCTATCTTTCCTGCAGTTAAGGAAAGATGATCCCTCATCTTATAACTTTTATTTCTCTCTTTTGTCCAATTTCAGTTTGTTTAGGTACAAAACTCTGGTCTTCATGTTGCTTTATTGCATGAGGACTCAATCAACAGCTCAGAATACTTGGACTGAAATTTGCTCACTCCTATTCCTCTCTGCCATGTGTGAAGGATATTAGCATATTTTCAGCAGCTGTGACTTTCCTTTGGTGTTGACTGTCAAAGTTTAATCATGATCCATATGGTAAAACGTGCCTTATTTGTATATTTCAAAACAATTTTTTTGAACAAGATGCAAAGGAACCTTTTAGTTTTTTCTTCTCAATATAAATACATTTCTGCTAATGAGATTTATGTTTTCTTTGAAGCTTGTAAAATGATCTGTATTTGTGTTGCTGTTGACTTAAAGCAGGGTATTTTGTGTAATACGCCAACAGTTACAGAGTTGTCTCATTTGATTTCTGCAAGTGCTCTTTTAATTAAAACGCCTATTTGTAGAAAATGTTGGAAGATGTCAAACTTGTTTGACATGTGTAAAAATTTTATAATTAATCTAGTCCTATCAAAGAAAACAGACAAACAAGTGCTTTTAAGCCTAAGAGAACACTAGCAATGCCAGATAAAACTAGCAATACCATGTAAAACCATTGGGATATTTTAAAATAAACATGTAGAACGTGAATTAGAATGCCATGGAACACTTCAGTTGCTCCTGAACTTTTAATAACATTAGCCTGCTTTCTGCCTGCCTGAGGCTTGGAGCTCCTGTCCTGCCTAATATCTGCACAGGGTGAAAACTTCCCAGGTTTCTGGATGTACGAGGTTTCCAGGTTCCTGTGCTTCTTAGCTGCCAAGACTCCAAAGATTTGTGGCTGGATATTGAAAAACTTCTACTTTTATTTCTTCCAAAAGAGGCAGTGGAAGGGTTGGTTTTCCTTTTTAATGCCTTCCTTCCCTTATGTATTTTCTCCTTGAGTTGGTCTCCCAGGGAATATTTTGAATATTTAACTCGCTTTTCAACTCAAAAAAACAGATTTATTCATAGGTAGGGATGGTTCTTGCGCAAGTTAAATCATGTACAGAAACAGCAGAGTAATTAATCTGTGGTGCTGCACATCAGCCCAGATAGAAGCATTCTCTGGAGGCTGCAGGACTATTATGTGCAGGACCTCAACATGGGCAGGAGCCTTGATGGTAGGAAATGTATTCAGCTGCTCTGTGGAACAGAATGCGGAATCTGATCAGCACTCAAGTGTTGGAAAAAATGATCAGTGACAATAACAAGCTCTAAATCTCAAAAGTATAAATCTCAAAAGTTTCTTGACAAAAATGATGAGGCATGTCTTTGCCAAACAGTTTGCTTACTTACAAATAATAGATGTCTCTTTCTGTCCTTTTTACTGATACATAAGCTTAACACAAGGCAGCATCAAGCCTATTCAAACTTAATCACTTGTAGTAGGTATGTATGGTTCTGTGTAAATACAGCTGTAGCACATATATTCATATATAAACACATTTTCTTCTGAACTTCTTTCCAGAAGTGATTTCTTTCTGCTTCTAGCATGGCAAAAGTATGTAAGTATCACCTGCTTTCATCAGATCTTAAAAAAAGGCAGCATTATCAGCAAATAAAAGTCCTGGTATCCTTGCAGCTAAAAGGATTCCAGGTTTTGAATGAAGAAATTAGTGCCCTCTCTATTTATTGCTGAAACTGTTAATGTGTTAAGGATTTTTTTGTCTTTTATAAGACTTTTTTCCTATTGCCAGAAACATGTTGGTCTGCATATGAAATATTCAGTTCCTCAATTTCTTTAAGGGTCTTCTTATTCTATAGGTCACTGTTGTTTCACACCCATCTGTGACATAGGTTCGTAAATTATATATTTAAAAGCTTTTCTGTACTAAAAATTATTATAATATTTTAAATTAATTTTTATAATGGTGGTTTGACTCTGGTTTAAACACTGAGTTTCAACTGCTGTCATTTGTTTAAGGTTGTTGTACAGTCCCTGGTGGAATTCTTTTATGAAAGTATGTTTCTTAGGTAACATCATTTTCAAAATTGAACGCATGTCTTCCTCCAAGACAAAAGCAAAGTCATCCATACAGGAATTTGAAATAACAAATGAAGAGATGTTACTGATACTGTTTTGAACTGGGTATTTGCTGATATGAGAAAGAAACAATGCAACAAAACAGACAAGATGCTGAAGTCTGATACGATCATGGAAAGTACCTAAGGAGAAACAAAAAACATGAAAGAAAAGTTAACACTGGAAGAGATGACTAAAGGCTTTGAACTGTGAAGCAGATGAAAGTGTATGGAAAAATACCTGACTCTGCCATCTGTTTCTATTCTTACTACAATAACCTTACAGATCTTGAATTTTGGCAGGTCACCTAGACCTTATTGATGCATACAGAGGAGATTACTTTTAGTCCTGAGATAAAACTCCTGTTTTTAAATAAAAATTACAGAGCATAGGGCGGGGAGGGGCCCGAAGAAGTCATCTAGTACATCTTCACTTTAAAAGAAATTCAACTGTAAATAAAGTATTCCTGATATTTATCTCACCAACAGATACGGCTTACGAGAACAACATACACGACCAATCTTTGTGCCCATATGAAGATACGTGATCTCCTTTGAATGCCTGTCATGACTGGATGGCTGCTTTTTTGAGACACAATATGATGTTCTCAAATAAGTCCGAAACAAGTGATTGGAAATACCCTGGCCAGAAGCTCAGGGCACATCTGAGCTAAATTTTTTTTAAAAGCTTTCAAGAACGTGTATTCCATAGCCTCCTCAGCAGCCTACCAGTTTCTATTAGTGTGTGAAAGTGTTTCATAATACCTAGCTGCCTTGTTCTGTTCTCTCACCTTGAAAGTAGTGTTTGGTTCAGTGTTCAGGCATTGAGAGCTCTTCACCCAGAGATACCTTGTGTGCTGCTGCTCTGCTGTTCATGAAAGTGTGTGCTCATTCTCTGGCTTTGCAGGGCCAGGGGAGAATCAAGGGAGCCTCATGTGGAAATGAAGTCCTTTTAAAGAGGACATTTACTTCACTATTCTGTGGATGTCTAATTTAGGTGCAGCTCAAAGCACCCAGGTTTAAAAGCTTGATTATTAGTGGGAAGAGATAGGCACTTTCAGAGGCAGCTTGCATACTTAATTAGGTGGGTGATATGTGCTATTACTGCTAGAGGTCATTAAAATTATCTTTTAGCATTTTTGGTTGTATATTCATGCATTAACGCAAACATAGCTGAATTCCTCTCTCTGTGCTCTGAGCTGTTCTGGAAGCCATGTAACCATGTTAGCCTTGCAGAAGGAAGAAGCTTTCATGCCGGTCAAATTATCTTGGCCCCTGTGCTTTGTACCCAGAGTAATCTCAATGGTTTTGTGGTTGGAGCTTGCTTTACATGGCCTGCTGGAGAATGAATGAACAGCCTTGGTCTGTTTGTACCTACTTTGGAAGACATGTCCTTTGATTTGATCACTCTAACCAATAAACCCTTCTCTTCAAAAAGTTGCTGATTATTTCTTTTCCTTTTTGTGTAGGTACAAATCATTCCTTCTTGCATTTAGTTCTTTACATGTTTTCCATCTTACTGCTTCCCCAGTTTATCAAGAGTATTTTGCAGTCCACTTGTAGCTAAAAACTACAGGTAGCTAAAAAAAGTAGTTAGCTCCATTATTGATGGACAGAAATTTATTAGTATATGTTTTGTTCCTTAAACCAGAGATTAAATTACAATTTTGAACTGAACTGGAAACAAAAGAGATGTCATTTCTTTTCTAGGGCTTTTAGAAAACATTAAGGATAAACACTTTTAGATGGAGGGAGGTGAGACAGAATTTGCTGCCTGTAAATATGTGCAAGTGAATAAGCTACTGACTTTTAAAATTGTGCAGCCAGGGATAGAATTGTTGTCTTGTGCTCTTCATTATTTTAACTTTTTCTGAAGAATGAATGTTGGGAAGGAATTGAATGTAGAGAGGGAAAAGGGTGAGGAAGAAAGGAGGAAGTAACAAGCAGACAGTGTTTGTAATATATTTCTGTAGTAAGAGTAAAGCCAGATAGATGACTAGACTTTTCTCTGAGCTTCTGGGAGCTCTCTAATATTATGCTTATTATTAGAAAATAATTATGTTAAAGCAGTTTTAAAAATTACCAGTGTCTTGGGCTGCATTAGGAGGACTGTTGCTAGCAGGTCAAGGGAGGTGATCCTTCCCTTCTCCTCAGCACTGGTGAGGCCACACCTAGAGTGCTGTGTCCAGTTCTGGGCTTCCCAGTACAAGGAGACATGGGAATACTGGAGAGACTTCAGTACAACATGAAAACAATTATGGGACTGGAGAATCTTTCATATGAGGAAAGGCTGAGTGAGCTGGGACTGTTTAGCCTGGAGAAGAAAAGGCTCAAGGGGGATCTCATAATTGTGTACAAATACCCGAAGGCAGGGTGTAAACAAGGTGGAGCCAGGCTATTTCCAGTGGTGTCCAGTGACAGGACAAGAGGCAATGGGCACAAACTGAAACAAAGGAGGTTCCTCCTGAACATCAGGAAAAAGTTTTAACATCAGGAAAAATTTTTTACTGTGAGAGTGACTGAGCACTGGTGCACGTTGCCCAGAGATGTGTGGAGTCTCCTTCCTTTGAGATAGTCAAAAGCCATCTGGGCAGCTGGCTCTAGGCATCTCTGCTGGCGTAGAGGGGTTGGACCAAAAGACCTCCACAGATCCCTTCCAACCTCAACCATTCTGTGATTAAAAATCTGACTACTGCTGTTTTGTAAAATTCTGTGCGTTGAAATACTAGAGAAGAAAGCAAGTACCAGTAATGTTCAGAAATGCTACCATCTTGTGGTGCCTGAAATGACCAAATATACCGATAGCACTCTTACAGTCTGCTCTTCACCCACATAGTATATAATTACATGTGGGGGAATTACATGCCTGCTAAAACAAGCTTTCAAATTAGTTTTGTGATTCCTTAGTACTATTCTTTGAGCAGATTAGGTTGTTTTGGTTTTGAAATGAAATACCTTTTAATTACTTTGCAACAAATTATTGTAAAATATTATAAATGATCTATGGCTTAGTGGCATATAAAGCATTTGTTTATGAAACAAAAGGCTGTTTTGAAGGGTTTTACGACCCTCAGAAAGACCCTCAAAGCAGAATAAAAAGATTCTTTGCTGTGGAGAGGTTACAATTGATGTGCTCCTTTTAAGGTTATAGGGTAATATGAATGTGGGACTTAGTAGCAGCTTATGTCTTTCATAATGATTGGTAAAGACCTTGTCCCCATTGATTTTATACTTCCACTAGCATGCCTTGGTGTCATATGACATCTAACATTTCTTAAGTATCACTCCCCCTAGCACTAAGTATTATGCCTTTATCTGTTTACATTATCGTTCTCAGTTCCTGGAGAGATTGTCTGTCTTTATTTCATTAGAGAAGATACATTAAAAATATATTTTACAAAAAATTTATATAGTTTTGTGTTCTTGATTACAATGTATAGAAAATTAAGCCAAAAGCTTCTAATATTACAGCTAAATATGATTTATAATTAATATAAAATTATTGTGCTGGCAGTTTTTTTCACTTGATTTAATGTGCAGCATCGTTTATTGAAAGCAGTATGCTATATTAGGTGCAGTATTTATCATTTAAGTGCATTATTATATCTACAAAACTATGGGATATTAGAAGCTTTTTCTATAGCTTCATAAACACAAAATGATGCTTACTTTCTAAAAATGACTGTCACCTGTAGACCTTGAAGTATTTTTCTTGAGATTAGTAAATGACGCTAGCAAGTTTATATGAATAATGCTAGCAAGTTTATATGAATAATAAATATTATTGTTCTTTTAAAATCAGGCTACGAATAAGTTATAGGGCTTCAAGTGTCTCTCTGTGAAATATTTCTTTGATATATTGTATAAATACTTGCAGTTATATTTTATGCTTACGGTCAGTTCTATTATGTAATTTTTTTCTGGCTGGCATATGTGCAAGTGAATAAGCTACTGACTTTTAATTGTGCAGCCAGGGATAGAATTGTTGTCTTGTGCTCTTCATTATTTTAACTTTTTCTGAAGAATGAATGTTGGGAAGGAGTTGAATGTAGAGAGTGAAAGGGTGAGGGCAAAAGGCTGAAATAACAGACAGACGGTGTTCTGTAGTAGGTCTCCATAATAAAAATAAAGCCAGATAGGTGACCAGACTTTTGCTTGAGCTTTTGGGAGGTCTCTAAATGTTGTGAACTTAATTAGGTGTATTGGTATCAGCAGTTATATAGGGATAGTCCTCATAAAGCTTAATGGTATACGTGTTTAGGGGCTGCATGTGTGTGTATTTGTATAAAATGTTAGACAGTAGGAAAAATACAAGTATTTTGTTTACAGTTGCCAGTTCAGAGCTGTCTCAATGCCACGTAATTGAGAAATTCTGTTCAACATCTGAAAATTGTTGACGTTTTGGAAATAAGGAGTCAGCTTATCAGATGAGCTCTAGGTGAGCCCTATTGTTTCGTGTGCAGCCCATAGTAGAAGTAGTTGGAGGAACAACTATATTGAAGAGTCATGAGTAACTGATCCCTTCTTTTCTTGACACTAGGATGCCCAGAAATTGAGAGCTCTTAGCAAGCTATAAGAAGTTAATTGCCTCAGTCAAAGGAGATTTTTGGGTGATTTACAGTCACATGTTGAATTCAGACCATTGGAATTCCTTGGGCCCTCCTCAAACCCATATTGTGCTCAGTATTCTTCCTAGTGCATGAATAGCCAATTCTTAAGAGTAAAACTTGGCAAACTGTTTTTTTCATGGAGCTCTGCTTATCTCACTCCAAGCTTAGAAACCTTGTGTCTCAAGAGAGATGCCAGTGTGCCATAGGTGTATGTAGTATGCTGGATATAATATGCTGTCCAGTTCTGTGCACTTGTTTTATTTACCAGCTTCTAGATCTCAAGCAGCCCATTTCCAGTGGCTGTGTTAGGTCTTCTCACATACAATTCCTGTAACTTGGAGTGGCAGAGGCACCATAATAGATCTTGAGAGATACACTGCATCATCAAGGGTTACAGGCCTGTATGATCATAACCGACTTTGTTTGTTAGTCAAATTGTTTCTTATGTTAGATAATGAGCTTTTGTGGGGTGCAGCTGGCTTATGTTCTGTGCTTCTACAATAGACCAATACTGTTTTGGTCAGTTATCAGGTTTTAGTGCATTACGGCAGTAGTAGCAACATTAAGCAGAGCAGTGGTAGTAATAGCACATACGGAAAACCAAGAAAAAATAAGTCTCATGTTTGGGAAAAAGCTAACCATGCATGGCTGTAAAATAGGCTCCAAATGAGGCAAGAATTAGCTTAATACAATAGCTATTTTATTCATCCAGACAAAAGATCATGTGAATTCAGGGAAATATACAGTAGAAGGGTTTTCCCTTACATAAGTGTGTACTTGTTTGGTTTTTAAATGTAATCAGATACATACAGTCAAGGAAAGTACATCCAACAGGTGTGCTAATATATTCTCTGGTCTGCTTTTGCCTGAGAAACTTCATAGCACCTTTTAACAGGTTCTACGAGTTCACTTCCAGCAAGAGCTGGCAGTTATAGTCATTTCTGTCCTGTTCTCATGAGAACTCTATTTCAGAAATGTGACAATTGGTAAGTAAAGGAAGAGGTCATGTGCCAGCAGGGATGAATTTCTGCAAATAGTTTAATCTGTGTTAGTTCTGGTGTAAGTTATGAAAAATAATGACCACTAAATACTACAACTGTATTTTGACATTGAATGTTTATTTTCCATAAAAATCTGAAATGGAGCATCACATAAAATACTGCAATTAAATACTACATAATATAGTTAACAAACATTGAACTGAAGTTTACATGCAGTGCTTGTGCAGTATTTTGCTTATGTTTCTGACTGCCCATTTTATATTTTATTAGTGCCTATGACAGTATTCATCTAATCATTTATGCATTCTAAAAGCAGAATCAGTATTATGATTTAAAGGACTAAAATATTCTAAGATACTGGTGGCTTAGACAAAAATAATTTGAATCAGTGAGAAATGTAAAATAAAAATTTGCATGTGCGAGCCCTGGAAGTAATAGGAGCAGATGTAGTGCAGCTTATACAATGCACATAACTATTGTGGCTCTGTCTTATGAAGAGACAAATTTTGCAACAGTAAGACTAATTTGATTATCTTATGTTTTTAGAACAAATATTGCATACTAGCTTTTGTTGAAATAATTGCAGGAGTATATTTGAAATTTAATTTCTGTATTGTAGGGTCATTTTATTTCTATGCTTTATAAACTTACTTCACCGGAAACCACGTTCTTGTATATCTCTCTTGTCAAAGGAATATAGGAATGTGCAGGTTCATGCAGGAAATACAGAGGTTCAGATATAATTTCTGGATTAAATCCTTCATTCACCAGATGCATTTTCTGATGCTTGAAAGTTGCAGTAATTTGCATAACATCCTAAAAAAAAAAAATTCAAGTACAGTGCACTATTCAATTTCAGCCTATATCAGTGAAAATATAATGCAATTTCTGAATAAAATGGATCATACAATTTTACTATAGAATATCTTCAGTTAGACAGAATGATCTGATTCACAGGTGCAGTGAAATCTAAATCTAAATGCAGCTTTTATTTCTTATTCATTTCTTTATCAAAGCCACATGCAAGCTTGCAAGTTTCTGTTTTGAAATAATAATTTTCTTTAACTTTCATTAGTGCAGTTGATCACAAAATCTGTAGTTTATATGACACTCGGTGATGCTCTGCAGAGAGCTGGCTGATTTTACGGTACTGGCTCTCCTCTGATTTCCAACTGCTAAACTTAATTTAAGACATTAAATACAAACATGTTAAATGCCTTCCTGTATTATTTTTCTGTGTAAGCAGTTGCTGTACAGCAGTTATTCAAATGCCAATTCATGAACAAGTTGGTCTGCACACAATAGTCAGTGTATGAGAGCAGAAGTGTTACATAAAATAATCTCATTTATAATGTGGCTCACGTTAAGGGAAAAGTTTAAAACACACTGTTCTCAAGCATTGTTATTACTTGTACGGTGCTTTCAGTGTAGCTAACATTTTATTTTAGTCCTCATGCTGAAACAGGCCACTTCTCAGTTCTTACTTGTTTTTCTCTCTTGATCTGCAACACCCCTGATTTCCTCTTCACACTGCTACTCCATTTCCGTAACTCCCAGGTCATTTAGTCTTTGGCTTCTGAGCTGAGACTGCTAATAGGTTTGCCAGTTCATTCTCTTGGCAGCGCTTATGATAGGAACCACACTTAGACCACCAAGTCATTTCACACAGATACTGAATAGCTGCCAGATGGTAATAATGTTCAATCATTACCAAGCGGGATTGTTTCAAATTTAATAGCTGGCATGAATTTGTCTTGGTAATTATTTAAAAAGTTGCAATGATAAGTTTAAAAGTTTAATAAAGACAGGTATTAAATATTTTAAATTTGTATTATGAATACAGATTGCTGAGATTTTCTGTTTAAATGATCCCCTGATGTTATTTTAATAAAGTCAGATTTTTCTGTGTAGAAATACAAGTTTTGAAAAAAAAACCCAAACAAAAACAAAACCAAAAAACCCCAAACAAAACAGAGCACAAATAATGCAAAACTGAAATCACTCCCTGGATGCTCTTAGAAACCTCTTCCTAATGTCTTTCTGCAAACAAGAAATAAAGTTAGCAAAAGTCAAGTGAAAAAACTACTATCACAGATCCTCAGAGTACCCTGCTTCTTTGTATCATTGTCCCTGGGCCTCTGCGGTTCTTCTAGAGTCAATTCAGAGAGGTTGACAAGAACAACTCTCAGTTTGTTTGGTTTTCACAAAATCAGTCAACCATGGTTGCAAGTCATATTAGAAAGAGCCTACATATGGACTGCTGAAAAATTTTCAAGATTCATTTTATCTTATATCCAATTTTGCGTGAGAATTTCATATTTTTGTTTGTCACTCTTGATTAGGATGAACTCTTTCTCAACACACATCTTTTTTTTAGAAGGGACTTCATTTTCTGTCCACTCAGAAAATTGTGAGTTCAGCATTCATCCTATTATCCTCCCCTAAGATGTTTTTTAAAGTAACATGTTTTTTATAATTTTGATTTTTTTTATAAGATTGGTTTTATTTCCTTTAATAGGAATTCACACGTGTAAATATTCATTAATTAGTACTGATAGTATCTTTGGTAGTAAGCTGCCTTCAATTAGCTAAAAAAAGCTTTAGTCAGAGAATACATAAATGCAAACAGGTTTAACGGTTCCACATATACAGATCCTAGAGCTGCGTATAGATTTTCTCCATCTAATAGAACCATAAAGACAAGTCTGTTCTGAAGTTTTTTCCCAGAAGAGGGCACTGCTGTCCTGAGGCACCATAGATAGTATAACCTATGCTAACTGCATTTGAAGATACATTTACTTAGTACAGTAAACTATTACTGAAAAAATGGCTTTCCTCAATTCTTTAAACTGTCTTAAAATTTACACTTCTCTCTAAATATATACATTCTTTTTCTCCTCTTCGTCTCCAGTCTCTCTCACTCTGTTACATTCCCATCTTGTTCGCAATCAAATTTGTGCCTTTCAGACAATTTGTCAATATTTAGGGAGAGACAAAACTGCCGAATGCCTCTCAGCATCCCCTAACAGCAGAAAACTGTCTGCTGCAAACTTTCAGAAGGTGTAATGAGGGGCCCTTTCCAGCTTTTTGCCATTCATGCTTTCCTGTCCTGTTGCAGAAGGTCACCTTGTGAGGAGTACACAAGGGGTGTAATCCTTGTACTTCTAAGGTGCATGTTTAAAAAGAATTGTATCCCAGTTCTGCTATTATAGTTTAAAGCATGTGGGTAGATTTTAGTTCTCAGATTATGAGAGCTTCACTGTAAAGTATTTATCTAACTATCTGTTGCAAAGAACTAGATATTTCTTTGATGCTTTGTCAGTAACAGTGAATAATAATCACTTCAAGAACAACCATATTAGGAAAAGGTTTTAAATGGATTGTGTCATCCTTTTATAAGAGGACGCTGTTACATGTGATATTACCCGTGTGCGTCTGCTTAGTCTTCTATGGGCTAGAAGAACACACTAGTTAAAGATGAAGAGCTTTGAAACAAAATCCAACTTTGCCAAGTTATTAATCACATCTAGGTGATGTGATTTTTAGGTATGAAAGGATCCTTAAGGCAAAATTTTTAATTCATCAAATATTTGCTTAACTTCATAATAATAATAGCAACAATAATTCAGACTAGTATTACTTTTTGTGTTTCAGTTCTTGAAACTGTTTGTAAATTAATTCCTTCATTCCATAACTGTAGAGACCAATTTTCAGGTCAGACAGAAGATAAATACAAGTAGGAGGCAACTGATTGTCTTACCATGATTCTCACAAAGCGTGGCTGGGCATAACTTGGAAGGAAGTCCACAACATGCTTATAAAGTCTTTCTCCATTAAAGGGTTGACCACGTTTAAGTACAATAGCAGCCATCCCTGTTCTTCCTTCATAGTCTAATAAAAATTGAAAAATATTATGACAAGTGAGAGTGTATGTGAGTCTTGTATTACATTTGGAGGGATTTAGTGTTGGTCAGAGCAAACATTTTGATATTGTGAAATATCCTCTCAGACATCATTGAGTGTAAGATACATGATACTGTATATTGGAAGACTTAAAGTTACTTTCAGTGTTTTTATTCAATTAAAAAAATGTCACTGACCCCTTTTTATTAGGAATTCTGTATGGCTGGCAGCTGGCTGTTAGGTTTTCTTCCTACCTTGCTCAGTCTTAACATTGGTAACATAGTGGCCTAATGAAATCAGAGTGACCATTAGTTCAATAAAAAGCTGAACTTACTTCCACAAAAACTAGTGCAAAAGATGAACGTAGACATGTATGAGACTGTACTTGGTCTATATAAAGTCTAGTGGCTATTGTACATTGTATAAGCACCTCTGAATGTTTTCTGCTCTATTCCACAGACAGATTAGTGACAAATATGGGAAGTGCCTCTTAGTAAATTATAAGCAGCAAATGATGCTTGACGTGAAAACAGAAACAAAACCCTTTTAAAAAAGATGTAACAAACATAGTTCCTGCTTTCTCTTTATTCAAACACAAGTAAGAATTCCAAATGGAGAAAACATCTGAATTAGAAGAAATGAGCTACCATGGTTAAATCTGTCCAGAATGAAAGAGCAGGTCTGAGGTGTGGCCAAGACACTGGAAAGATAAAATACAAGTTCCCTTTTCATGAAAATGAACTTGCAGTTGTTTAATTTGTAATGTGCTATAAAGTTTGTTTTGACAATATTTCAGACTCAAGTTGATTCAGAAATATGAAAGACTATGCTATCTAGATTTTATTAACACTACAACCAAGAATGAATGTGATTCTTATGCTCCTGAAGTTTTGTTTTGATGTGCTATTCACTGCCTGAGATAGCAATAGCCCTTCAAGGAGTTCTTGTCAGCTCCAACTGTAGATGAAAATGAGATATGCTTTCCAAGTTAGCTTACAGTTTTATTTGCATGCTCTTGAGGATGCCATCTTTCACAAATGAACATATTGGCATTCGACATCCACCTGCTGATCAGCCATTCAGGTTATGGCCTTTTGTCCATTTTATTTTCATATATGCTCTTTCTTTGAATCCATTGTGTCTTCCATCTCTCAGTGCTAAGTAGTAGCTTGTCTCTTGATAGCTTGTTCTTCATGTGACTAGTTTCTTTTAATACTAGACTTTGTTTGCCTTCCTCCAAAGGAAACATAGAACAGCTCTTCAGCACCACAAGAAAGTTTGCCTTCCTCAACCTGTTCATTCAATAGATGCATCTTCTGAGCAGTTTTCCACCTCATTTTGTAATTTAGTTGCCTACAGTTTTTCAGCATGGTATTGTATATTTTTATGAAGCACCATATGTGATTTGGAACATTCCAATTATGAAAAAGTACAGATCTTCTAGGACTGTACTTAGAAGATAGCGACAGGTGTTTTCACACATCATCTTTTAATATGCCCTATTTTACCATTTTTCAGATGAAAGCCTGTAGCCTAAAAGAAGTCTTCTGTAGTATGTAACTTTGTACTTCTCATATCTGTGTTATGAGTTTTAATTCATCCCAATGTTTCTGCCATTCGTGACAAAATTTCAGCATGTCATGTTTATTAAATACAGCATTTTATTAAAACTGAAATTTCAAAGCACTGTAGGAAAGCCTGAATTGCTGAGTTGACACCATTTATTTCCTTACATATAAGCATGCATTCTGTTGCAAGAACAGAAAGGATAGAGTCGGAAACTACTATTTTCATTTTATATTCTCAAACTATAGAGAATGTCTTACTTTTTATGCTTACACCGTAAACATTAACTTCTTGGACAAAATCCATCATACCAATGATCTCTGCGACTTCTACAGTGGCAACATTTTCTCCTTTCCACCTGTTGAAAATATTTTTTAAAATAACGTAGATATTAGCTAACAAATTTTTATTCTATACATGGCTATATGTGATGGAGCACTACTTTTAATGTGGACTACTGTTATTCTTAACTGAAGAGTGTAGACAGATAAATCCTTTTCTGATTTAGTGCCATGTCATTTGAGACCCCACACTTAAAAGAAATAGAAGTGCCATTTGACTCAAATTTGAAAAATTCTACTGTGTTGGTGTGAACTTTGGTGGACTTTGCACTCCTTAATGTTTCTGTTAAAACAAAATTGATATTCATCAGGTTTAAGTCTGACCTGTGTCATCCAGTCCTGCACATGTATGATTTCTTCCAAACTCACTGGATTTACTGTTAACTCTGTACTATACCTGAAAGTATCTCCCACCCGGTCAGTGAAGTAGAGGAAGCCATCCTCATCCATCACTAGGAGGTCTCCTGTGTTAAAATACACATCTCCTTTTACAAACACATTACGCAGGAGTTTCTTCTCTGAGGCTTCATTATTTCCAGCATATCCAGAAAATGGGGCATCCTGAGTAACTTGGACAACTAGAAGACCAGGTTTACCTGCAGGCCATGAAAAGGGAATGCAAAAAAACCCGTATTTACAGTGAGCTATTTAGAGCGTAAAGTATCATATTAAAAATCTTTTGGAAAGCCACATCTGTTCTACTCATCTTATTGCTACATTTCCATAACTATTTGATGAACAGCAGGAATAGGTGAGTGGAAGAGGGAACAGAATTTTTCTTCCTTCTCTTCTGAAAAGCTAGACCTTAGGGAAGAGCGTTTTGGAGTACAGTGTACATCACTTACCCTGAAAAGCATTTGCCCAATGAAAGGATGACTATTCAGTCATTTGAAAAGGGTGCTGGTAGTCAAACAATATGCATGGAGCAAAACATAGTGCCTTGTGCTTCATGTTTTTCTGGAGGGCAGGGTTGCTACTGCTCTCAGCACTGTGCTGCTGTGGAAATGCACATTGTAAGCCATAATGTGCCTGGGCCTCCGAACGTCAAGGAGTCCCTGGAGTCTGCAGTATATCCCTACTGGGCATCAGTCCTTGTTGCTGTAAGTTCCATTTATATCAAAGGCAAAACTTCCATTAACTTCACTGGAATTGGCTCAGAATACGCTTTTAAAATGCTTTTTTATTATTCTATATCTATGATGGGTACTGGCTTATTTCTCAGTCTGTTCCTGAGGTCAAAAGACATTTGCATCTTCTAAAGATTTTTATTGTTTTTCCTTCAACAGATGTATGGAGATGTTTTCAAATAAATAGTTTTCTTCATAGCTGTACATCTGCCTCATATTAGATCCTCTTTATTGTTTTGAACTCTAAATGTGGAAAGTGGAATGAAAGCTCATATTACTGTTCAGAAGAGGAGCTAGCATTGCTGCAAATAGTATGCATGCTTTATAACAAAAGAAAAAACAAACCAAAAATGTTGAATTTAAAAAAAGAGTTGTCCTAAGCCCCAGTCAGTTTTACAGGATGATTCTCTGTTCCAATTTGGGAATTTACTGTCATTACTATCTCACATTACATTGAGTCATGGCTTCAGACTTACCTAAAAAATTTGTGTAACAACCTGCAAAATTTTTCTAGTTGTGTCATGAAGCTGGGCATTTTATCAATTTCACTGAGAAACCAAGAATTTTTGTCCAGTTTATATGTAACTGTAGTGAGGAAGCAAGCTCTTTTCAAGAAAAAACAATTAATTCTTTTGCTCGATTTAGATATTATCAGCAAATAATGTGTTATCAGAAATAATGAATAATTGGTACCTTAGTTTCCAGTACGACTACCAGAATATAATATTTTATCAGAAGTAACTAATAATAATTGCTGTTTTGATGACCAGTACTGCTATGTGTCATTGAGATCTGACATTAGCATAACAAGTATTATTTCGGTCAGCTGTACAAGCCTCTTTTTTGCCTTCTGGAATTTTATCTCAATGATAGTTAAATCTACATACTAAAGCTAGTGATGTTAAAGACCTTTTTCCCAGAATGGTTAACTTTGACACACATGGATTAATGTGTGCTTACACAGACATACATATTTAATGTGACTTTAGTAAAATGCAGTGCTCTGTCTTTCGTGAGAGTCAGTTTTCAGGATTTTTCTCAAAGATGTTCTCAGCTGTGAGGCCATCCTATTTTCAGCCTGGGAGCTTCAGCTCTTTGAGTAGTATTCCATTCTAAGTAGGAGTTTGGAGATTCTGTGGAACTCTAGGTACTAAATAGTTAAATCTGTTTTGGTCACTAAATGTAAAAATATGAAAAATATTATCCAGATTTTAAAATGGTACTGTTCTTCCTCAGAACTTTAAATGTTGAAATTAAAAAGCGTCTGTAAACATCTAGTCTCAGAACACAGCATATCTAGGAGTTACTGTGTCCATTTTATTTGGAAAAAAAAAGCAGCACTAAGAAATCTGATTTGTTCAGGAATATGAACAAGTTTTTGCAGGTAAGAATAAAAACATTCTGAGCCCAGAATATTTATTATGTTCTTATATTATTGTACTTTTGAATACTTTTGAATTTTTGTACTTTTGAATTTGGGTATATTATAAATATCTGGATATGTTATTGGGTATATTAGCAATAGATCCCTATTTGGATCTATTGATAATATGTTTTTCCTGTGTCATTTTCAAGTTCTAAATGTATGTCAAGAACCTGTTGCTCACAGAACAGAGAGTTAACCCCTGCCCCAAAATATCACCATCTAAATTCAGGTATCTGTTAGTTAATAGTTAACTAATATTTTTCCTTACCTATCGGTGCTTTCTTACACCTTCCATTTTCATCCTTCATAAGTTCTTGTTTCCAGACATCATATTTCAACAACTCAAAAGAGTGTAGGAACTAAATAAAAAAAAGTGCATATGCATACTTAAAATCTCACTGTCTTAGTCACTTTCCGGTTGTTCTGATAAAAATTACTTTGAGTTAATGGATAGTACCAATTAATGGATAGACGTCAGAAGATTTGGAATAGCCTGAAATGTACTGACAGTGTCCTGAGAAGCAATCATCAGAAAGTGTTCATATCATGGTGAGCAACACTAAATATACATATACAGATGAAGTGTTCATCTCCTTTATCGATAAAAAGAAATCCATTGTTTTAGAGTATGGTCAGATGCAAATAATTTATATAAAGTAAAGTGAAACAGTGCTTTTGATCAAACTGTCAATTTCGCTTTAAAACTACCATCCATTTCTAAGTAGAGGCTAAAGATTACTGGAATGCAAATCAAGAAGATTCTCTGACAAAAAAAAACCAAATTAAATTTACAGACATCTCAAAAATTACTCCAGCCAGGTCCAAGTGGAAACTTACAGCTCAATGGTTTGATTTAGGCTTCCCTGCCTTCATCCCCTGCCCACATAGTTAAGATTTCTTAAAGATCCAAAGCATTGCAGAGTTGTTATTATGGCCATGGGAAGGCATTTTCGGTATCTCAGATTAAAAGCAGAAATAATTTGGAAGTCATTAATCTGGTTTTGATGTTTACTGATCTGAATCTTTAGTATAATTTGAACAGTATTTTATTGTAGTATAATGTTCATCATTCACAGAGTCTGTACAAATAGGAAAAGCATTTGAGACTGTCAAGGCATTTTTATGGGTGGAAGATGTATATCACCAATAAGAGTTTCAACAGTAGTTATATATATAAAATTTATAGTTCAGATATCTTGAGATTTATATTTTTCTCCTTTATTTGCTGAGAATTTTGATTTTTTTTGTTTTGCTTATCTTATTTCAGACAAGAAAGTGTGACTCTGGTTTTAATGAGTGAAGATGCAGCCAAAGAGTAAGTTTGTGTAAGTTGCTCTGGAACGTATCGTCTCCTGATTCATACCAAAAGTCAAATCAAAACCAATTTCTGCCTCATCACTTAATATCTGTGGGTTTTCAGGACGATATGTAAACTTCAGCAAAAAACTTAATTAATCAGTCCTGTGGATAGGCACTTCTATACAGTCAGGTTTTCTTTTTATATTATGGGGAAAAATCAGATACATGAAGCAGTAGTTTCAGCTTCTGTGGACTTGTTCTGTATATTTATTCTAGCTTCACAATTTATGTACAGAGAATAGAGTCAAGTAAGGGGCTAAGAAGAAGGTTTCTGTTTCCATGAACCAAATTTTGCTTCATCTGGACTCCAGTAAGCAGGTTCTTCCTTGTATGCTTTCCTGCTCTGTAGAATTTCTGCCTTTCATCTGCTTTTTTTTGGTTGGCTGGTTAATTGGTTGGTTGGTTGATTTGATTACATTTACCTTTGAGAAGATGCCAGCACGGCCCACAGCTCCTATTTTATTAGTATAGTTCAAGAAACTAAGATTTCCTTCTGTGGATCCATAGAATTCAAATATTTTAATTGGGCCAAACCTCATCAGAAATTCTTTCCAGACAGCAGGTCTGATACCATTTCCTAGAGCAATGCGCACTTTGTGAACTCTGTCCTCTTCTTTCTGTGAACAGCCAAAAAGAAACATTCTGCAGCTGAGAAAAGTGGGTCTAAATACCTAGAGTTGATCTAAAATTTTCTAAGAGAACGATTTTCCTTTAGAAACTGCCACTTTGACTAAAATACTTCACAGAAGGGTATTCATTTTGTAAAAAACAAACAGAAAATCATCAGAATTCTTGATGGCCTGAGGTTGAAGGATTTTCGTAAGGTGAAAACTTTATTTCTGTAGTTCTTCTTTGTATTTTCACTTGTAAATTCTATAACTGAGATGTATGTTACAAAGTTTAGAAGAATTACTCTATCTTGAAAATGTAAATAAATAGCTTTTAAGTAAGTGCCATTTCCCATAGAATGGAAATTCCTTTCTGAACCAAAGAAAGGAATTTTTCTGCATAAATAACATCATGTCTTAGAAAACACTTGTGACATGCTATGGTCAGTTCTACGTGTAATGATGGTTGGTAGCAAATTTTATGCATCTGCCATGTTGCCTAAGGAACCTGAAAAAGTAGCAGAATGACTTAAAGCTCCTTACCATATCTCATATGATTAGTTGCAGTTTTTAATCTTAAATCCAAATTCAGAAAAGATGGTCATCAAATCTGCAGTCAAAATGTAGTTGTTAACATGTCATTGTTCCATGTCATTTATGTCATTATTGTGGCAAACTACTCAAATGCTTACTTACTTAAATGTTTTCTGCATTGGGACAGACTATTCAGCACCTTATATATAGGACTATAGTCAAGACTCTGCCTATGGAAAAGCCTCCACTTTTTTTGGAGATGTAGCTGGCATTGAGTAATTAAGTTACTGCCATGGCTGAATGACAGCAGAAAATAAAATTATTTCAGGTCCATGGGAACGGTTTCTTCAAACCAAATAAATGCACTTTTTTTCCATTTCAGTGTTATTTAAAACTTTTACAATTTTAAAAATAGATCTGATTTCTAAATAATATTAAGATGATTTCAAAATGGAACATTGCCTAAGAATTACCTTGAAATATTTTAGCAGAATCAGTGTTTCAACTTTTTCACCTTTAAATATATTCACATAAAATTGTTTTGTGAACTCTGGATTAACAGAGTTCACATTTGATCCAGAACTGCATTTTATGGCAGATAATTATTTGCCACAATAGACTCAGTTGTAATGCAGACTAAACTCCACTTGTTAAAAACAGGAGTGGAGACTTCCCGGCTTCTGCTTAATAAGCTTTGTTTTCTTTTGCAGTTTTAATGCTAAACCTGAAGGAATTGCATGGTTTGATCACATGTATGTGATCAAACCCAATTATGAACCAGTTGGTAGGCTGACTGGGAGAGTTACTTCATGCCTAATATTGTCCCTTCTTCAGCACTTGGTCTTCAGGATGAAGTAATGGATTTTATTATTTTTTTTCAAAATAGCTGGTGAGACTCTAGGACTTAGAGGAAATCTCAGGAGCTTCAGAGTTTATAAGCATAGGAGAAACTGTTATGCTTGCCCTGTTTCATCGCTGGTATAACAATCTGCAGGACTTCCCTGCATTACCTTGACTTTTAAAATATCTTTATTTTAAAAGTTGTATGATTCTCTTTAAAAACATTCCTCGACATACATTCCATTTTGTTCGTTACCTTCTATGGGGTACTATGTTTAAAATTTAATTCTGATAGGTACATGGATGCTGGGTAAGCTTCCTGTAGACATACTTAGTCAGAGAGTAGTGTCTAGAGTCTCTGTCTACATCAAGAAATCCAGGAGTGCCTCCTAGTTCCTAAATCCATGTTCTTTCTCAATTTCAGTGTGAGACCTAGGCATGCTCTGTGAAAGGAGGTAAGGACAGACATCCTGGATATGACCTAGAGCATATTCCAGCAGGTCCCTTGTCTAGGTAGCCCTAGTCCTGGTGTGCTCTGCTGTGCTCTGGCATGCCACAGCACAAGGAGTCTAGGTGAAATGTAGCTGGCTGTCTTACTAGCCTGCACAGGTTTCTTTCACTGTGGAAGAACTTGGGTTGTTGTTGTGGTTTAGCCCCAGCCAGCAACTAAGCACCACACAGCCGCTTGCTCACTTCCCCCCCGGTACACTAGAGGTTATATGTATTATACTTTGGTAAGATACCTGATCTTGGCAGGACTCTGCGTTTACCCTGATCCACTCGTATTGACATCCTCAGCTTCCTCAACTCAGCTAGGCCATCTTTCTATTTTCCCCTCTTCTTACCAGTTGCCAGTTAAATATCTTCTCTGTGAAATTCTTGCTATGGAGCCAAGTAAACAAAGTTCTTCCTGCCTTTTCCTGCAGGAGAGACTTTTACACAACTAGTTTGGCCTAGTTAATGATTCCTTTGTTTTTTGATCCATGGACTACTGACATAATGTTTGTCAACTTGAGTTCTGGCCAACAGCTTTCCTGGCTTGTTCCCTCTAATACCTTTTTGTCTTTGACCCCTCTCCTACATCCGGACCACACAATAAGAAGTCTCTGTTCAAACCAGCTGGTGGATTCTCTCAGATTCTCTCCTTGTTGTTAGTTCTTGCGCCAATCTCTGACCAATGCAGTTGGAGATCATTTGAACCTTGTGCTTGTACATGATGTTTTCTGTGGTAGGTAGGAATACTTCTTGTCACCTCCCTTCAGTAACTTCCTAACTCCCAAGTATAAAATTAAGAAAATTAACCAATCTTCTCCACCATCACTGAGAAACAAGTGTTGCGATATAATAAGTATTTTCAGACTTGCTTTTCTGCTGCTGCTCTGTTTGGTGACATCTTACTTTTGTCCTAAATCTGATCACGCTTTAGCTCCCATGTTCCTCAGGAGTGTTATGCCAGGGGCAACCAAGATTTTGCACCACGCTGTTAGTACTATGACTTTATACAGGTAAGTTTATCATGATATACACAACTGTGGAACAAAATGTGCCTCTGGAACATCTCTTCAGAAAAAAATTTAAACAAACAAAAACTCATTCAGCAGTTTCAAAGCCATACAAAAATTAATTGTCAGCCATTAAGTACTGAATAGAGTAGCCTTCTCTTAATAAGTAACTACTTTGGAACAGTGCAGTGCAGGTGGTTAATAATTTAATCTGGTTCATGCTCTCGTTTGATCATTGAGTCTGATAAAGCTTTTACTGCTTATACCTTTTCCTTACTGACCTGCTGCTTGCCTGTTTCTCAGATTAAAAGCTAACAAGCTTGGCTTTACAGAGCAGTTTATGTTAGTGTCTGGGCATAACTGTCCAATCCTGTCAGGCTTGTTTCTGTGTAACCACTATATTTGCTGATATAAACTTGATTGCTATCGTAGAACTACAAGAAACACAAGACCCAGATTTTGTATACACTGGGAAAAACCTATCGAACATTAAAAATAGTAGACCATTGAGAAATGGGTAAATCTAGATGACTTACAAGAATATAGATTTCCTATATTTTAAAGCTGCGTTTGCAAACAAGAACTTACACTGGGCTGGTTACAGAGGTAGCGACAGAGTTCTCCTATGTACAAAAACACTGTAACATTGTGTTTTCTACAGTCATTCCAAAACTGGCTTGCAGAAAATTTCTTCTTTAAAACACAAGTTGCTCCTAGGTGATAAAACAGACAAGAAAATTCAAAATAACCTTTAAAATCTATCTTCTACCACTATTGTTAAAAAAAAGTTGTCATTCTCCTAATTCAAGTAATGATACATTCAGCTATTTAAATAAATTGTAAGCTATTTCTAGTAAGATCTGTTGTGTTTAGCACAATGGAGCCTTGCTTCTTGTTCTGAGTAGTAACTAAAAACTTACAGTATCAGAAGCAGTAGAAGCGAAACTTTTGGTCGTCTCCAGTTGCTAGGAATAGGTCAAAGCCTAACCATTTTGCTTTTGTCAAGATGGTGACTTGCATAACTCTGAAAAAAGAGATCTTGGAATGGGGGAGAAAGTAGCTTGCAGCTTCTCTATTTGTGTGAGAAGTGGTGGAAGGGAAACCAGCTCAGAGTCTCTATTGTTTCTGTCTCACTCCCCTTTTCCTGTTTCTTGTCAACTCATCATCCTCAATTTTTTGTTTCTGTGGCCCTGAAGTTCCTTCAGAGTTTTCCATTCCAAAAGCCACCTCATCCTAGACCTCTCATGTCTGCCACCCCATCACTTTTTCAGTTTTTTCTAAGTGTTACTAGCCAAGAATTTACAAATTTCCCTATTTCTATCCTTTCCAAAATTCCTTTTTGTCTGAGTCCTTTTTGTCCTACATAAAGCTTCCCAATGCCTTGCAAGTTCTGAATCACTTTTAGTCCACTTGCTCCTAGCTTGCCAGTTCCTCCCTGACCCAGGTACCATCTCATGCAAGACGTGAAGCCCTCTCAGAGGTCTTCAGCCTCACTCACCTCAAAGCCTTGTCACTTGAATCCCAGGCCCCCCAGAGTCCCCATCTGAATGGCCCACCTAAGAAAGCTGTTACCCTACTTTTTCTGTTCCAAGACAAATCATAGCTTCAAGCCTTTTTATACACTACTTTTCCCATCCCTTTTGTGTTTCTATTAGGCAGCAGCCAGTCTTGTAATCAGTTGCTGTAGCCCAGCATGCCTGCCCGTGCTGTTCCTGAAGAAACAAAGCACTGAAATGGCTTTTAAAACAGTCCAGATATATACTTACCATACCAAAAACCAGCATCTGGGCAAGACTCTTAAGGACAAGAAAGGAGGACATATCTGAAAAAATATCTGATTCCTAGACCTCTACAAATAACTCCCATTATCAGAATCAAAAGGGGAGGCTCCATTGTTCTTCCTTTCCTTCACTTTAATATCCTGAATCTAATTCTGTAGGTGTTACTCAAATATGTGACTCAAAAAGCTCCAAAACACATTTAGTTGACCTTATTCTAAAGGTTAGTTAAAGCTTCCACAATGCATTTGTACCTTCTGACACTAAAAATCAAGCCTGACTTCTCAGATGCCATGTGAATGACCTTTTAAACTTTTGGTGTACAGTACAAATATGATTTCAGGTTAAACCTACAGAACATATGAAGTGGTATTAGTGATACACAGACCTCAAGTCATGTTATATTGGATCTATGCAACAAGTTCTAAGCTTCAAAAACTATGCATATATCTTAGATACTCCTTGCAGACTGGAGAAGGTGATAAAAATGAGAAAATGACAAAAGTCTATTGGTAAACATAATATTTGAGTTACTTACCAAACGGAGTTACTCACCAAATAATAAAATGTTACAGCATTCTCAAATTAATGAAACTTCAGTAGAAGGTAAATATTACCTAGTTCAATGCATCCACTGATACCAAGAAGAGAAGCACTGATGTGGTACAAGGGAAGAGTGAGATACATAATATCCTGAGAAACTGCACCACACTGAGTAAACGTTAAGCAGGCAGACAGAGCTCTTAGATGAGTGATGATAGCAGCTTTTGGGAAACCTGCCAAAGGGAGAAGAGCAAATAATTATAAATGTACTGCTTGCATTAATAATTTTGCTGCAAACAGAATTATGTTTGGAATGTACAGGGAGAATTGTCTTTTCCTCTGAGCCTGTCTGTCCTGTCCTTCAGTCTTTACCTCAAGGAGATATTCATTAGTCTCTCAGCTTCTTCAGTCTTTTTGCCTGCGAGGCTATTTAATCCTCTCGTCTGCTTTGTCTGGGGGAGAAAGTCCATACCCTTCACAGGTGAGTGCAGACTGAGTGTGCACACAGTGTTCCCTCACCACAAAGCGAGAATGGGAAAGCTTCTGAAGAGCCACTGTGCCACTCAGCTGCTATTTGCAATAGGAATAACTTTTACGAAGTTGTTTGGCTTGACTGGAGGAAGGATTCCCCTTTCCTTCCCAGTGAAATAAGGTGAAGCTTCATTATTCAGGCCAGTCTGAGAGGAAAAATTTTCTCCCAAGGCTCAAGCACTTGTGCTGGCCATATTTCTTTTTAGTATAGACCTGTGAAATTCTGTCACTATGGAATCTGAAAGGCTGTTAGAGACTGACTTTATTGGCCTTTTATTTAAGAAATAAAGTTCAGCCATGGAATATCGATGTGAAAGTTCACTAACTGGAATTACGCTCTTGTTATGCCAAGGCAAAAATGGTTTAAAGGCTAATGGTTTTAAGGTTTATGCTTTTAACTAAATGATTACCTCCCTGTCTTGACTTAAAAAGTCAAGTTCTGTCTTTTTGTGTGCCTGTCTTGTTGCTAAATTTATACCACCTTAATTTTCAGAGAGCTGCATTGTACTTTGTTAGTACACATCCTCACCTGTACTTCCTGATGTGAAGATATACATAGCTGTGTTTCTTGTGTTAGTGACAACTTTAAGGTGAGATGGAACAGGGTGTGCTGGCACCTTGTCTAGTTTGTCTGGTATAGTGTGAACATGCTGGAAAGGAGAACTGGTGCTCATCAGCCAGACAGCAACATTATTTTCCAAGAGATGAAAAATAAATTCTTTCTGTATTGATCCCAAACAATCTGCCAAGTTAAAAAAATTATATGCTTATTATTAAAATAATTACAACTGCAGGCCTGATTACCTGCATTGGAATTATATACCCTACCACTGTGTACAGTGAACCTACTGCAGCCTGCAGCAGGACTAACTGACCTATTGGACGGTGAGAAAAGAATCATGATGTTTAGTTTCCCTATAGCTCTCATGTGGCTTTAACTGTAATAGGTAAAACTCCCTGATCTTACTTGGTGATGCAAATATATAGGATTTAATTTAATCAGTATAACATTTGTTTTAAAGCTTGGTACACATACCAGCTAATGAGCCCTCATGGGTTCCTATGGAATTATGGAAGTATTGCCAACCTGTATTAAAGATGAGAAAAGAGGAGCAGAAAGGTTCACTGAATTGCCCAGTATTACATAATATGCCAGTAAGAGGGCCAAAATTACAGCTGAACATGGTCCAAGCAATGCTACCTTGGGACCACTACTTTAAAGTAGTTCAGAAGTAACCACAAATTTGTATGTGAAAAGTTTGAGCTGAAAGAAATCACCACTAACAAATGGAATCTGAGTCTTCCTGTAGTCAGTGGAATTATATCTATATAAGCCAATAAATAGAAATGGAAATGAGATTATGCTAAAGTATCTCCCCAGGCTGTTCGCTTGCTGATGCGTGATTGTTTCTGCTGGTACATTGTCTAGTACTTGGAGAGTTTCAGATTTAAGCCTTTTATTATACTAATTAATTCCATATATTTTTGGTGCTTGTACACTTGAAATTTAAACAAGACTATCTCATTCCCCTCTTTTTTAGGCAGCGTATTTTATGTATATATGAAGTGCTTGCAGCTTTGAATGGCTCTGATTTTCTGTTTTTGATAAAAAGCATAAAGCAGTAGAAAGTCAGTAGTAAGTCAAATGCAATACAGAACTTACCTTCTCCTATCACCAGTGCTTTTGCTGCACATGTATTAATGCAGTGCAGGAGAGATCTAGAGTGAACATTGAAGTTGAGAAAAGCGACCACGTAGCCCAGCTTGGCCAGCCCAAACCAGACATGGATGAAGTCAGGTCCATTACCCATCAGCAGGGCCACAGTGTCACCTTTTTTCAGATTCCCATAGTGTAGGAAGACCTGCGCTACCCTGTTACTCCTCCTGTCCACATCCTGATAGGTGTGCACCTTCCCTTCGTAGATGAGGAACGGCTTGTGGGGAAACTTTGCCGCTCTCTGCATGAAAAGGTCAATTATGGAGAGAATTCCATTGCTTGCCCATTTCTTTACCATTGCTTTTAACCTCTTCCGCCTCAAGAAGTAGATCAGATCTTTCCAGAAATATGGGAAAAAGATCTTCAGAGAGACACACAGCACCACTATTCCTCCAGCAATTGTCGAAAGCCATGTGCATAGCATGCTTGGAAGGGAAATAACAGATTAGCTGTTTCAGAGATATAAAATGCAATACATTTATATAATTAATAATGAGTTTTAAGGCAAAGACTAGAAGTTAATAAGTGAATTACAATTCCATCAATTAATTTGAGAACTTTTAAAAATACTATACTGGAGTTTACTAGAATACAAAGGCCCAGAACAATATAAAAAAGAAAAAGGGAGTAAAGAGTAAAAAAGATTGTACAGTTTATAAGGACAGAGGAGTTCAAAGTAAAGAATGTGGCCAGGGTGACAGTAGAATGAAAAAGACACTGACAATTAAATACCAGATGGAAATTTAGAAATTTAAAAAGTATCCAAAGAACAAATAAGAGAAGATATAAACTCAGGAAACAATTTGACTTTTTTTTTAACTTGGAGTCAAAATTTTGTCTACATTGTTTATTGTACCATGGCAAATCCTAAAAAAGATGAAAACAAACAGTTAAATCATATAGTATCATATGTATATTATGAAAGTATGTTAAGTATCATGCATCTGTAAGGTGCACCAAATATGTTCTTCTTTGCTGCCTGCGTTGGTTTTTGGTCCAGTAGAATTTGAGACCATCATCTAATCCTCCACAGGTTTGAACAGTCTGATGAACATACACAAATTTCAGAAAATATACTGTGAACATTCTGCATCATCTGAAATAGCCAGTTTTCAACTTATGCTTTTCTGGCATTTGCAATAAATGGTGATTAATGACTTTGCATTATTTATATTATTTTCATTATTTACAGTAGTACCCTGAAGTCTCAAACAAAGTAATGCACAAGCACATACTAAGATTTGGAAAAAACCCTTTATAGCATAACAGTTACTAACTTTGTTAATGTATTTCAGGCAACCATTAATTGCCATATTTTCAAATGGTCATAGAGGAGGACTTGTGAAGATCATGCAAGATCTCTACAACTTGATATGTATAACATTGACCAGTGTCCTTTTTAAAGTTTCATCCATGATTACTACAAATATTTGAAACACCTTATGTGACAATCTAGGATTCAGGAACACTTCAGCAGTCTTGGAGGCTTTTCTAAATGTTGTGGTGTCCACTCCGTAGTTTAAAAATATTTTAATGACAAGCTGTACTTTTGGTATGTTCATCAAGCTTGTTTACATTTTTAACAATATTCAGTGAATATACTAACTTGTGGAATTTTTGCAGCAAGCAGGATCTTGTATATACCGTAAAGCATATGTAATGTTGTATGGGTAAAAGAGCAGCTTAACAATGAAAGCATTGTGGCATTAATTGCATAAAAACATATAAACCAAGTTAATGTATGTAATGCATGACATTTTAAAGTTCTAAACAACATTTTTAAACCCATCACTTTCTGAACTCTCTAATTTGTAAAGTGACATTCTTAGTTATCCTGAAGTCTGCTGATTATTATTCTTTATTATGTCATGTCACATATCAGGCCAATTTTTTTTTCTTTTATGTATTATGTAAAAAAAATGAAAGTAGCTACAAGTTTACTCTTGCAATAGATGTGCCTAAAACACCTGTGTCTCAGTTCATATGGCTCCCTCATTGATTTTCTGGCTTTCTCAGAATGTTGTTATTTACTGGCCAAGAGCACTAACAGAAGACCTTATGACTTTCATGGCTATTAAGTTCTCCTCAACTATGACTTGGAAACGTTTACTAATTTTTCTTTGCCACGTGTACAAGCGTGCAAGATTCACAATAGTTCCAGACAGTAAATTTAGCTCTGGGTAAAGTCTAAATGGCAGAGTTTATAAACTGAAGCAATAAACATATAGACTTAATCTTAAGAGAAAATAAATAAAAGGGATGATGACATAAGAATAGGCTCAGCCCTAGTTTTCTTTTAGGCAAGATCAGAAGTAAGCTCAATAAATAATAGGCTGGCTATAGCATTCTTATAGTACTTCTATTGCCAAATATAGCCATGATGTATAAGGGAGAACTCGTAGTAGAATAAAACAGACAAAAGACTAAAGCAGGCTACGTGAAACAATTTTGATCTTCAGAGTTGTTTCAGCATTAATTTAGGTTCACCCTTTTCACACTTGAATATGCATGGAGAGGCCCACCAATCCCTTGTTTTAGAATTGTTTGAGCAAAGTACTGTTTGTGGGGCAGAAAAGTTAAATCTAAGTTAAACAAAGGAAATGAAAGGAAAAAATGTGGAATATCTAGATGGAGAAGAAAAGGAGTGAATATTAGGAATGAGTGACTATTAGAAAAGAGTATGCACATCTCTGAGTGAGACTACAGTCATACCGTCAGCTGCAGTCTAGAAGCCATAGTGCCATGACCTGCCGTACACCTGGAATGACAAGCCTGATACCTGCTTTGGCTGCAGTATCCTGGCAGTACCACCTAGCTTGCTTTTGATTACTGGACTTTAGGATTCTCCAAAAAATTCACAAAAGGTACATGCACAAGAATTTAATCCACACTCCAAATGGAGGCACTACTCAGGACAGTGAGATACTTTCTTAAATCTAGACAAACTGCAGGCACTTTGGAAAAAATAATTATTCATACGCTGTGATTAATAACTTACAATTTAGCTGTAAATGCAAACAACTCAGTTGTTCCCCATCTTATCAAATGCATGCTTAATTTGCAGTCTAAGCAAAACCTTTGTATTCTTCTTACAATATCATCTACTGTTGAGTTTTGGCATAGTTTGGTTTGTTTTTTTTTTTTTGTGAAGGCCTTCTGTGAAAGTAAGAGATAAGTGCTTGAAATATGACTGTGTTATTTCTCCTTTGCGTTCTTCTCACCAAGTTTCACGTAGTGCAATTTTGCTGCATATGTATCCAGATTTGTATCTCTGCATGGTCAGAAATAAACTTACTTATTCCAATAAGTCAGTATGCTCTGGGATATTTTCCCTGAAGTCCTAGAAAGGGCATTTGAGCAATTAGCTTGAAATAACTGAGTAATTCCTTCAACCTTGTTTTAATTAATGGGCAATCTGGTATTTCCAGTCCTTAGACTTAATTTGTTTATCTGCTGAGAGTCATTCTATGCCAAAAAGTATTACTCTAATGAAAACTGACTGCTAGCTCTTCTCAGTCTGAACTCCCTTTCTCTTTGCCTGGCTCTGGTCTGGGGTTATTCTCCTAGAAAAAGGGAAAACAAAACAATGAAGCTGCCACATCAGACACAGAGCTACTACACGTCCACAGCTTCATGGGCACGTGCAGAGTAGCTCTGGGAGGCAGGGGACGTACTGGAGAAAGAAAGAACACAGGAAGCATTCAGTCAGTTAAAGAGCAGGTAAGACTATCCAGAAACGTTCTCGAGTTCCAGGGGAATGTAAACAGCCTTGTTGTGTGTTGGCCCCGATGTCAAGTTCGTGTCCTAGTTCTCTGAGAGGTACTCTGAGGTATATGAGATGTCTCTGAGATACCTGAGATACATAGCCTTTATGTAATTGCCCTTATAGTTGATATTACAATGACCCTAGAAATGCATATAAGACTAAGTATGTCTCACACAGACTAAATACTGATCCATCTAGTTGCCCAAATATCTGCTGTGGAAAAAATGCATTTTCAAGACAGAAATATCCTTTTAATAGCCTTAGTGTTTTGAATAGTTGGTACATAGGCTCTGCTTTGAAATTAGGAAATATAAAATTGCAACTGAATTCAAGAAAATTGGTCACCAAACTCACTGATTTTGGTTTGTCAGGGTTTTTTTGTGCTATAGAGTCAGAAGGTGGGGAAGCGTGGAGTTTTGTTTACTTACTTTCTCTGCTTTGTTCCTCTTTGTTTCTTTTCAGCTTTTCCTCTGCAATCACAAGGATTGAAAATATTTCCTTTTAATGAAAACTGAGATTCTTAAGTATCTCTGGGTGTTTAGTGCTTGAGCTTGAAGTACAGCACAAAAGACTGAGAAAGTAGTCAACAGTATCAAAATGCACAATTAACTGTTTTTCATTATTTAGGCAGCCACATGAATAATGACAAACAGGAAAGGTTTCCAAATACGGTAAGCCCAAACATTCACTAAGAATTCAAGTGAATATTCTGTTTTCCCAGTAATCTGCCAGCTTTGTCAGTAAAACGACATGCTACACTTGCTAAAAGCAATCTAAGCAATAGGCAGCAGAAGTTCAGTTTTGAAGCTCACTGTACTGTTTAATTAATTGGAATAGATTAAGATGTGTATCTGATTGAGACAGAGAGACAGAGTAGACACTTCAGAAAAGTGTAATGCAAGCAAATAAAGGAATGAGTCTAATCAGATACATCCAGTGGAGATTGTTTTCTGTAAATAAGAAATTACCTATAAAAGAAATGCAAAAATTATAATTTAGCTAAGTTTATAACCAGTGCTTTTTCCAGCATCTGAATAATAAGTAAACAAGTATTTTCTTACCAACATTTTGATTTTATATTTTGATTAGTCTCCTGTGTTCAGTTAGATCCTTTCTGCCTCTGTGGATCACTCATAGGAAGGTTGCATGGGTAATCTGAATATGTTCATTTTATCCAAGCAGATGTTCTCTTGAAGCCCCACACCTGTAGTGTTTCACTGCTGACTGCTTGCCTAGATGTACAGCTAAAGACTCCTTCCTGTCTCCTGGATGTCCCAGGTCCCCTGTTCTGTGGTTCCTCAGCTTTGCAGCTATCTTCAAGCACGTGAGTGAAAGGGAATTGGACATTGTATCTTGGAACACAGCGTGTTTGCTGACTCTATTGAGAGTTAATTGTTAAAAGAGAAAGAAGTCAATTATGCTCTCCTAGGTTATATGCTTAAAAGGCCCATAAGCAGCAAGACATAGAGTTATACCAAAGGAAAGGACTAGTCTGTGGAAATAACTGTTTCAGTGTAATAGAAGCAGCTTAGTGTTGTTTCTGTATGCTCCTAAATACAACACATTGAGTATACAGAAAGCATTTCTATAGCATTTATCTCACATTGTCATATATTCTCTGCAAGAGGTACAAAAGCCGCCTTAGGCTGAATAGTATTTTCTGATTCACACATTTTTTAAGCTTAGTCATACAAACCTCAGAGGACATTCTTGTTATAGAATGTAAATGCTGAAAAAGGACGCTATAATATATGTCACTGGCTGCCTAATTGGTTGAAGAAGTAGATAAGATTACACGAATACAGGAAGGCATATACACTGTTGGCTAACAATTTAGATCATATGGACCAAGCCTTTAATTTCTGAAACTCAAAATTACAAGCTGAATAACTTCTGAAAAAGGTTGATAAATAGACATGGGTTGGCTGCATTCCTAGTTGTGTACTTTTTTATTTTTTGTAAGAAATGTCTTCTATATTTGTATGAATGTTTTCTGAGGCATAATTATGGTATTTAGTTTTTAGAAAACATGTAGGCAATTACTTTTTTTCATACAATTTATTTTATTGAATAATTCATAGATTACATTATTTAGTTAGATTAGAATATATTATTTAGGCTTACAGACTTTGTTCCATTCACATACTAAATTTTTTGTTTTATTTACTGTATTTGGAGGACATAATTCTGGGCTGGTTGTATGGTACACTGGCACTTCAGGGAAGGATTGGACTATAGGCCTCACTGGAGGACAAGGTTAAAGATGCTGTAAAGGAGAGAACATAACTATGGAGTAGGTTGTCCAAAAATATAAGTGATCTGTTAGAGAGCATGAAGAACATGAAGCAAAAGGCTAGGAGTGAGGGTACACACAGAAGAATGGTTTAGTATTATTTCTAATAATGCAGGTAGAGATGTGTGATTTTGTTGTTGTTGTTGATCACAATTAACACTGCGGCACATAACCTCTTTCTCCTCTCTTTCTCCCCTAGTCAGAGTGATCCCCTCTGCTCGGCACCCATCAGGCCTCATCTGAGCACTACGTCCCGTTTGGGGTCCTGGACAGGAGGGAGGCCGACAAAGCAGAGGGGCTCAGGGGAGACAAGGAGGGTCTGTGGGGCTGGGGCTGGTTGAGCATGGAGCAGGGAAGGTGTCGGGGCCCCTCACAGCCCACCCCGGTGCCTGTGGGGAAGGCATCAAGGGGATGGGGACAGGCTCTTCCCAGCACGGCCTGGTGGGAGGGTGAGAGACGGTGGCATCTCCTGATGCTAGGGAGGCTCAGGCTGGAGATAAGGAATCCAACCCAGAATCCTTGTGAGGACCATGAAGCCCTGGCGTGGGTTGCCCAGAGAGGAAGTGGGATCCCTGAGCCTGGAGGTCAGCCTCCGAGACCTGAGTGGCCACAACCCAGAGCATCCAGGTCTATATTCATTGTTGACCCTGCCCTGAGGCAGTGCAATTCCCTTCGCACCGTGGCGTCAGATGAAATGCCAAGAGACTGAGTATTGGTTTTTAATACTGTTCCTCTCTGGTTTCCGGGGAGCTGCCACAAGGCACCATATGTGCCAGCAGCTTATCCGGGCCCCATGAAACTCTGGTGAGGGTGAATTTGGGCCTCTGAGTTTCTTAAAATATCCAATAGCGGTCCGAACTTCAGAAGTTCTGAAGTTCAAAAATGAAAAATTGGGAAGCTGACAGGTCCTTAAAGAATCAGACATCCACTTAAATTGCATGGCATGTATTTCAGGAACGGCCTTGGGAAACACTGACACTTTCTTCTTTCCATCTTCCCTAGCAGCTCGTGCTGGACTATTTTGTGGAATATTTTAGGCAGCACATGGGTTCTACATATATGTTCCGTAATTTAACCTCTCAATACTCCAGTGTAGACTATAAGCACAGTAGCTCACGCCAAGATACAAAAGCAGAACTGAACCGATTAATGTTTTTTTTAGCCTGACAACATTTGGCCACCAAACATCTTTCTCATGGTTTTGCAACTGATCATTCTAACAGGACATACAAGACCTTCTGAAGTGCCCACTTCATGAAGAAATGTAGCTAAGTGCAAGGTAATATTTCTTCCTTGTAGGTCGTATTAATAAAGGAGTGTAGCAGTAAGTGATCCAAACCATGCCACTTAGGTTGGCTCCTTCACAAGTTCCTTCATTTCTTTTTCTTACACTATTATCCTAAAATATACAGATCCATTGCATGTTGCTTTTATTCAGTTTATCCATAGTTCTTGCTTTGATGTGGGTCACTGCATTTGCCACTCAGAAACTGTGGAGGTTCCCCACTGAACAACCGCTCTAGAAGGTTCATCCAAGTTGCCAAGCCACATCTTTAGCCCGTTCATTCTTTTTTCAGATGTTTTATTTCCTTGCAAGTGCAGCTACCTCTATATCAAATTTACTCACAAGGGGGCAGTATTTCCTTGATTTTGACAAATAGTTTCCCCACTTTTAGTACTCTTAAAAGTGAGTAGTACAGCTTGTGGGGCCCTCAAAACATTCTCTGATGAGGGTTTGCTTTTCAGCTCGCCATACTGTTTGGCTTCCAGAACATAAAATAAGCAGTTTTACGAGTAATGAACACATTTCTCCTTAAGCTAATTAAAAATAATAACTTCAACCACTACACCTCAAATTCAGAAAGATAATATCCTGCAGGATTTTTACTAGATCCTGGGGGCGTTTTACAAGAGCATTTGCTACGTGCAGTTAAAGTTGCCTGAAGTGGCATAATTTTATGCAATTGCATAGAAATATGTTTCATTCATAAACCTTCCATTTTTAGGGCTGTGAAATGTCTCACCCGACGGCTGATGATCTGTTTTTTTGCAAGTAAAGGAGCTTTACTTCAGCAAAGCTAGGCAAGGGAGGATACAAAATATTGTAATACCCTGGAACTGTCTCTTCCAATGTGCTTACAGTTAGAATGACTCTGAGTGGGAAAATGTCATTTGACCCTGGACCCCAAAATGTATGTTGTATGCACACATCTCTGAAAATATGTATACAGTCCTATGTCCCTTTGGAGCTACACTGGTTCGAAGGGTCAGTTAGTCACATACATAGGTCCGCTTGCAGGGAAGACGACACAGTTTCTGAAAGCATCACTTTGGGTGTTAGTGTGAAGAAGTGGGATTTTGTTCATGGCTTTTTGTCATTCTCATTGTTATTTTTATATCAAACTACATACCTGGAATTTACTTGTCACTACAAGAAATGTATTTGCCTGGGTGGATATTTTTGCTAACATTTTAAGCTTTGTTAGTGTAGTTTTCAGATGTAAACTGGACATGCATACCCACAATGGATCTGTATTCACAGGATCAAAGCTTATTTAAATATTAGTGTAGAGATGTAAGATGACTGCAGAAAGCAGCTGATCATAGTGCCAATCTGTAGAAGGGAAGAGTATCCTGACAGTCATTCTGATTCTCACAGATACAGAAAAATCAAGCAGGAAATTTCTTCAAGTGCATGAAGTAAGGAATTTCTGTGCTACCTATTTCCAGATTCTGGATGGTACTTCATCTTTTTTAAAGTTACAGAGCCTATTCAAAGGACTAGCAAGAGAAGTTCTATATTCAGTATTTCTTTCTTTCATCTTTCCAGTTGAGAAAAATGCCACACTATTTAAAGTGAAAATATTTACGGAGTTTGGGGAGAGCGAGTTAAAAGAGTAAACATTCCAAAGTTATGGAGGCATCACAGTTAATATTGCAGTGCATAACCTTGGTGCTAAAAAAATGCATGTATTATATGGTATATTTTCATGTGCATCTATTTACATGCACCTCTTAAGATGTGTTCGATTGCATGCACGCCAGAGAGTTATCCAAAGTAACCCATATGAAAACGTGTAGTCACCATTCTTGAAAGTCACACTACAAATTGCCTCGGACAAACTGAGAGTAAAATGCTAACAAATGTTGTTGGACTATAGATCCGCTGAGTATGAATCTAGGTCAAATGCTTCTTGCACTGAGTCACACTGGTGATTAGGATATATCATACACGAACGCTGAGAAATAAACGCCACCAAGAATCGATGCCAGGCATAGCCTGGAACATTCAGAATAGGCCACGGGGCCTATCCACGTGGACTGACCTCCTAGAATGACACCGTTTACAAAATTGCCTTAGAGAGACTACTCCAGGTACATACAACAGCACCGTGCTAGTTGGCAAAAACCACCGTGGTCTTCTAAGACCCACAGTCGACCTAGAGTACAGAAAAAGCACGGCATCACTCTCTGATGTAATTGAACTGTCTCAGCACAACCACAGAAGGGATTAGAATTCAGGGATGTATGCAGTCATAATTGTACCATTTATTTTGAATCCTGGCCTTTGCATCCCTAACTGAACCACTGGACATAATTTCTTTTTGGACGGAAGGAAGTAGAGGAGAAACTTTTTTTCCAGAAGTATATTGCCAATAGTATATACCAGAAACAAAACCCATTGTCTGTACCAAAAGCATTCTTACCAGCTCATGCAACTGGCCATGAGATGTTATTATTTCTAATGATGGAGGTAGAGATGTGCAATTTTGTTGTTGCTGTTGTTGTTCCCTTGTCAATAATTTACTTTAAAGGTGTTTTTCTTATCCTTGAAGGCAAGGACAACACTGGGAAGTACTCACAAAGTAAGCTCAAGAAGACTGAACAGTCTCAGCTGAAATAAAAATTACAAGATCAGCAGAAGAGAGAGAAAATATTTCTCCTATAGCATAGCGGTTACGGGTCTTTCCTAGCAGGCCTAGATTTCAGTCCATTTCCTTACTAGCAGAAACGGCACCTGTGTCATACATCCTGGTGTGTGTCCTGAGGAAGGCTAATAAGCGTAAGCAGAGCAGAATTGTACTGCTTTCCTTTCTTTATGTACTTTGTATAACCAAAATGAAGTTATTAGAATAGATTCTTTACACAGCTGAAATCCTTCCACAGAATCACAGAAAGGTTGAGCTTGGAAGGGACCTCTGGATGTCCTCTTGTCAGGGCCGCCCGCTGCAGCAGAGACAGCTAGAGCCGCTTACCCAGGGTCACGTCCAGACTGCTCTTCAATATCCCTTCTCCCGTCACTGGGCACCAGGCTCTGTCCCAGGCACCGCTGGGAAAGAGCCTGGCTCCACCTTCTTTGCAGCCTCCCTTCCGGCCTTTTTCTATATTGATCAGATCCCCTGTGAGCCTTCTCTGCACCAGGCTAAGCAGTCCCAGCTCGCTCAGCCTTTCCTCAGAGGAGAGATGCTCCAGCGCCTTACTCATCTTCACAGCCCTTTGCTGGACTCTCTCCAGGACGCGCATCTCTCTCTTGTACTGGGGAGCCCAGAGCTGGCCGCAGTGCTCCAGGTGTGGCCTCAGCAGTGCGAAGCAGAGACGAAGGATCACCTTCCTCGACCTGCTGGCAAAACTCCTAATGTAGCCCAGGAGGCTGTTAGAGGTCCTTGTGGCAAGGGCACACTGTTGGCTCGTGATCAGCTGGGTGCCCACCAGGACCTCCAGGGCTTTTTCTGCAAGGCTGCTTTCCAGCCGGGCAGCCCGCCGCATGTGCTGGTGCCTGGGGTTGTCCCTCCCCAGGTGCAGGACTTTGCGCTTCCCCTTGGTGGACTTCTTGGGGCTCCTGCCTTGGCAGGGTGCGACCCGAGGTTGATGCAGAGAGCAGCAGCAAGCCGTGACTCCGCGCAGGAGGAGGGATTTGGGCGCTGCCGTAGCGAGGCTGCGCCGGGCAGTGCAGGCTGGTAGGAGAGCAGAGCCCCGGGACGTGGGGGCAGAGGGTGCGGTGAGGAGGAGGTCAGGCCTGGGGTGCTGAGCGGTGGGGCACGGGCTGGCCCTGGAGACCCCCCGGCTGGAAACATCTGCCCCGGGACCAGCTGCAGAGATGCAGGCCTGGAGCTGGGCAGCACTTGCCTTTGAGCAAGTTATTTTCTGTGATAGATGTAGACTCCTGAGAGCCTTCTGGTTGACTTGCGGGCCGGCACGTGCCCCGGCTGCTGGCCCGGCCCTGGTTTTGGCAGTTCCTGGGGCCTGCTCCTAGTTTTGGCGGCGGGGTGGCCTCTTGGGGGGCTGGGAAGAGTCGTGGGAGCTGCCAGCCCTCCTCTTTGGGGGTCGCCGTCGTCCCCCAGGGGAGCGGTCCCTGCCCCGACTGGGAGGGGAGGCACCTGCCGCAGCCTCCCCGGGATCCTCCTGCAGCTCTTCCTGCTCCCTGCGGGTGGGAACGGGGGCGCCGGGGGGGCTGCCGGGACCCCCACGAAGAGCAGCGGTTGAGGAGCTGGGGCGCTCCCGCCGCCGGCTCCCGCAGGGCTGCCGGAGGGGGCTGGGCCAGGGGCAGGAGACCCCCTTCGGGAGGCAGCAGGAGGAGGGGCAGCCGCGGGGCTGCCCTCCCGCCTCTCGGCAGCGTGGCCGTCCTCGAGGCCCAGCAGGCGGTGGGCCTCCCCGCTGCACCGTTGCACGGCGACATCGATAAGCTGTCGTACGAATGTCGCCGCGCGATTCTGGAGGCTGACCTCCAGCAGCCGGAGCAGGACCTCTTCGTCCAGCCCAAAGAGGCCCAGGACGGACAGGATGAGGTCCTCCAGCACCACCGCCGTGGAAGGCTCCTCCGCAAAGAGCAGCCCCAGCTGCTGTTGTAGCCAGGGCAGAAAGCGTTGGAGGAGAGCTGGGTGGTCGTCGAAAAGGGACGCCCAGGTGTCCGGCTGGAGGCCGCCCACTGGTGCCCTGGGCACCGACTCCACCGCCCGCGGCTGGGGTGTTACAGGGCGAGGGGGACTGTGGGTGGCTGGGTGCCTGGGCGCTCCTCCTGCCTGGCGGGTGCCAACCGACGCTGCTGCCAGCCCAGATGGTCTGATGACGACCTCCTCAAAGTCCTCATCTGCCCGCACCGAGTGCACGATGGACTGCACTCTCCTCTTGCAGAGGGGGCACTCGGGCTTGCTGCCAGCCCACCGCAGGATGCACCCGTAGCAGAACTGGTGGAGGCATGGCATCACATATGCAGCATCGTCCCAGCTGTCCAGGCAGACTGGACAGCGGTTGCCTAGCTCCACGTCCATGCTCTCCACTCGCTGCGGTGGGCTGGGGGGAGCTGGGGCTGATGAGCTGCTCCCTTTCTGTGGCGCTGCAGCAGCGGGTGTCACGCTAGAAAAGGAAGAGAGGCCACGGTCATTGGCTGGCCCGGGGAGGGGTGGCAGAAGTGCCTCAAGAAGGGAGCCCTCCCAGCTCCCCAGGGTGAGGTGTCCCCTTCCAACTCACCTCTGCTGCTGCGAGCGCACCTCCTGGTTGCCCCGGCTGCCTGAAGCTGGCAGGGCCGGGGATAATCCTTTGATGGCTCTGGGGTCAGGCACGGAGAGCTGCAAGCAGCAACTCCCCACTCAGGACACCAGCACCAAGGCTTCGCTCAACACTCCAGCCTGGCGAACTGCTCAGCCAGAGCGCGGGCACGAGCCAGCTGGGTGGGATTCCGCACCCAGATACACACAGCGAGGTGCGCCTGGTCACAGTCTATTGCTAGCTGACACTACAGCCCATCCCTCGCTAACAACAGACCCATCACTCGAGGACGCGGTGACATCAGAACCCATCGTTCAGGAACTCTCTGTCCTGTTTTCGGCTGGGATAGAGTTAATTTTCTTCCTAGTAGCTGGTATAGTGCTGTGTTTTGGATTTTAGTATGAGAATAATATTGATAACACGCTGATGTTTTGGCTGTTGCTAAGTGGTGTTTACACTAGTCAAGGACTTTTCAGCTCCCCATGCTCTGCCAGGTGCACAAGAAACTGGCAGGGGGCATAGCCAGGGTCGTTGATCCAAACTGACCAAAGGGCTATTCCATACCATGTTATGCTCATTATATAAACTGGGGGGGAGTTGGCCGGGGGGTAGTGATCGCTGCTCTGGTACTTGGCTGAGCATCGGTCGGTGGGTGGTGAGCAGTTGTATCACTGTTTTTTTTTTTCCCTGGGTTTTGTTCCTCTCGTGCTCTCTTGTTGTTTTCCTTCTTATTACTTTTTGTTGTTGTTGTTGTTCCAATTATTAAACTGTTCTTATCTCAACCCACAAGTTTTCTTACTTTTGCTCTTCCAGTTCTCTCCCCCATCCCACCAGGGGGCAGGGTGAGCGAGCGGCTGTGTGGTACTTAATTGCTGACTGGGACTAAACCACAACACTTGGTGACATCAGAACCCATCACTCGGGGACATCACGACAGGCCATCCTCGCCCATGGCACTCGCCTCGGCAGCGCTGCAGCCCCAGCACAGGCGTCTGGGGTTTCTGCAATGCCACTGCCCACTCCATCACCCCACCTCTTGTTTTGTGCTCGGCATGGGTGTTTCACGCCAGTCACCGAGGCCTCAGCCGTGTCTTCCCTGGGCCCTGTCAGGTGGCTCCGGCTGGGGCAGACGTCTCCAGGCACACGCGGCCAGAGGGTTCATTGGATAACGCCTCGTGCCTCCCTGGGAGGCTGCAGGACAAAGTCCCGCAGGCTCTCCCCACAGCCCAGCCCTGCTGGCCAGCCCTCTGGGCTCCCCTGCTTCCTGCCACAGGGGGTCACAGGCAGCACTTGGCTTGTTCGGGTGGGTTTTCTCCTCTCTTTCTCCCCTAGTCAGAGTAATGCCCTCTGCTTGGCACCCATCAGGCCTCATCTGGGCACTACGTCCCATTTGGGGTCCTGGACAGGAGGGAGGCTGACAAACCAGAGGGGCTTGAGAAGACAAGGAGGGTCTGTGGGGCTGAGGCTGGTTGAGCATGGAGCAGGGAAGGTGTCGGGGCCCCTCACAGCCCACCCCGGTGCCTGTGGGGAAGGCATCAAGGGGATGGGGACAGGCCCTTCCCAGCATGGCCTGGTGGGAGGGTGAGAGACAGTGGCATCTCCTGATGCTAGGGAGGCTCAGGCTGGAGATAAGGAATCAAAAACAAAGTCCTTGTGAGGATCCTGAAGCACTGGAGTGGGTTGCCCAGAGAGGAGGTAAGACCCTTGAGCCTGGAGGTCAGCCTTCAAGACCTGAGTGGCCACAACCTAGAGCATCCAGGTGTGTATTCATTGTTGACCCTGCCCTGAGCCAGTGGTTGGACAAGAGACCTCCTCAGTCCCCTTCTAGTAGGAGCAGTTCTGTGGTTCAGTGATTGGTATGACCAAGCATGAAGGGAAACATCTGAGAGTGGAAGACTCAGGACTGACAGGAAAAGGGCTGTGAGATTGGCAGGTGTTGATGGCACTCACACTAGCATTTCATTAAGATCACATCTACGAGCAGCTTCTCAGGACACCCAGGCTGGAACAATCCAGGAGATGTGAAGAGGCCTCCCAAGGTTGTGTCTCTCGTCCTCTGTCTCACCTCAGGTAATTCTCTGTCCAGACTAGGTGGAAACACACATTTAGCTTCCTGCACAGAGGTGGATATGATAGCATGCATGTGAATGGGTGACATCAATTTTACTTTGAAATAAAATCTTCCTCCCCTCCTTGCTTTGAACTTTGCAACGTTATTGAGATTTGTTGATACAGTTTGCAATAGAGTTTTTGGGCTGGGATGCCCAGAGTACCCCAAGAGACCCTCACAAACTCTGCGCAGAGACCAGTGGTGCAATGTGATCTAAACAATTAAAGAGTAAGATTACTTATCATATCACATGGCCCTTCTCCTTGCTCACATAGGGTTGGGGGGGGGGAGGAGGGGGCAGGTTGGTATTCAGGGCTTAAAGTCATCCCATTCATAAATGAGTACAGTGTGCTATAGGGAGTCTGAAAGAAGAGCATGACCTCTAATTATCTATATGTCCCCAGGTTCTTTATTTTTGTCAGACATTTCAATATAAGTTGCCTCATGTCATCAACAAGCATGTTGAAAAAAAAGACTCCTGAATGCATTACATTGTCAAAAGCCATCCTCTAATTTGATCACATATTTGTAACTTGCTGTGAAACATGGCCACAAAGCAGCCAACAAAGACAAGAAAAACAAGCAAGCAAACAAAGGAGAGGCCAAAGAAGTGCCACATAATTGTAATGACCACTCTTTTCCCTCCCCGGTACCCGGTAATCTAAGCAAAAAATCCCCACCATGTAATGTATTCCTGCCAAATCAAAGGAATGCCTTAGACTGCATCAAAGAAGAGCAGATCAGAAAAGGTGATGCACAGAAGGGAAGACTTGAGGTCACAGTGGCTTTGGTGGCCCTGTGAGCTAACAGGAAAAGGTACTCAAGCCTCCTTTTTTTTTTTTCTCCTTAATGCGCCAAAACTCCCCTGAAGTAGTTTTGTCACTGGAACTGGGCTTACAGTTTGTTCCCAGAGGAGTTAGGAGCTCCTTTCCCATTCTTCATCCTTCATTTCCTTGGAAGCACACATTTCTCTGCAAGGTGTGGGCTTCCATCTTAAATCATGGCTGCTTGGGCATGCCTTGTGGCAGCTCCCCGAAAGCAGAGAGGAACAGTATTAAAACCCAATACTTGGTCCCTTGGCATTTCATCTGACACCACGTTGAGAGCAGAATTGCATTCTGGTGTTGCCCTTATCTTTCCCTGAGGACAGGGGGTTTTTCATGGAACAGTGCAAATGTACAAAAGAAAACACAACAGAAATGTAAAAGGCAAATTTATTCTTGATCTTGATATTTCTGAGTACATATATTGAATGGATAGGCAAGCCAAGACAAGCAGCATTTTGTCATACAGCTAAGGAGAAGATGTTGGGGACTTCCACTTGAAGTCAGCTGCTCTCACTCAGTTCAGAGCTCATTGAGATTCAAGTCAGTGCAGACAGAGCTAGAAAATGTGTTTCCCCCAGAATGTGTTCTGTTGTTACTAGTAAACCATTTAATGACACGATTTAGCTCTTCTTTTCTGTTGGGCCACTTTGTGGCATTGGTTATCTTCTTTACCAAAAGTGCCTTTGAATAATTACAGTACCAAACACATACTGCATGAATAGACTGTTCACAAGAAGAAATTTATCTCCGCAATATGTATGCCTGTATTATCCGTAAAATTAGCCTTCAGAAAGCTTTCCTTAAAAAGGAAGGGAGCAAGAAAAAGAAACTGAGTACAAACTGGAAAGGAAAACGTAAAAATGTGACAATAAAATTAAATGTTAATTAAAATGTAAAAGGAAAATCGTTAGCACTATCCACTATCAGCTAGTAGGTCTCACTGACCCCAGATTTCACTGCAGCAAAGACTTCAAAATAGGGTGAGATAATTTTATGAGGAGCATAAAATGACCAGAGGTATGAAAAATCCCCTTAACCTCCCCCTCCCAAGTGCCTTTCAGTAGGCTCATATATCCTCTTGCTGTGTAGTCTATGCCACTTTCCACCATGGGCAAGGAAAATACTTTTCTTTCACAGTTGTTGAAGATTTGGGGGCAGGAGGAAGGAGAGAGGGAACTCCACCTTCCCCTGAGGCAGAGCTCGTTGGCCTCTGTTAGAAACAGGTTTCTGGAAAAGGTATGTCATGGGTCTGATCCGGCAGGATAGTTTTCCCCATACAAGCTCTCACCGCAGCCATCTCCCAGGTACTCTGGAGGCAGATTCCACTAGTGGACACTGTGCTATTACATATTTCTTCAAAGGTGTAAAGGCCTTTGCCTGTGTTCTCCAAGTTTTCCAGTTTCAAATTTATTAGTTCTTCTTCATGTATTTTGGCACAGACCTATTTTAATTGATGCCTCTGCTTCTGTTGAATTTAACAAGAAAGCTGGGCTGGCTTGACCAAGAAAGCTTGAGCATGGCTGCCTCATGATAGTGTAATTGTTCCCAACTTTAATCCTTCAAATTGTGTTATTTTTTCCTATAGAAAAACAGCTTAGTTTGATAATTATGCTTCTAATTGTACCATCATTATTTTAATAAAATAAGTTTTAGCAAAGAATAAAAACAGCTTAAATTCATCAGAATGCTTTGAAAGTGCTATTCTTCCCATGAGAACTTGCATTTTCACGCATTTAGTACTAATAACATAAAAGTAAGGGCTTGCCTATGTTTTAGCTGCTGCCTTCATGGCACTAATATCACGACAGAGAGACAGCTGCATCTCGGTTAGACCAACACCAGAACGTCTGTACAGGAAAGTCAACACACTCCTCTCCTCCATGCAGATGAGCTCATACCAGAGTGCATGGGTACTTCTGCGGAAGAGGCCACTTTTCAGAAGGACTGTGAATCCAACAACTGTGAAGGCATCCTGCTTAGAACGAAAAGTGTAAACCTTTATGGAAAGTTAAGTACCTATGTGGAAGGCAAGGGGGACTGGCAAGGGACAACATCACAATGTGCCGCACCCAGAGTTTGTCCTGTGTGAACTTGGAAAGCTGGTTAGATGCACTTACTGAAGGCACACAGGAAGTGAGTTATTTCCCTATGCTTTCCGTCCTTGACTTTGTAAAGCTTGAATGGCATCTCCTTGGCCTGGGAAAGAAAACCTAAAAATCTCATACTCAGTGTACTCATTCCTGAGGGAAAAGAAAAGTAAAATGTCCATGCTTTTCTGGAAACTGATCAAAAGCTCCCTCTGATAATCGCCTGCATTACCAAATTAATTTAAAAAAAAATTTTTTTCAAAAAATAATGTGACAAGAATATTATTTTCCATGTTCCATATCAGATTGTTATTTATTCAAAAAGAAGAAACTGAAAGATGCCACCTCCCCAGCCAACTGTTCACTTCAGTATCCTGTGTCTTAAAACAGCCACATACCAACCTGTAACAGTCAGACAGGAAAATAGGGTTTTGCCAGTTTCTTCCTTGAGATTTGGTTTCAAAGTGGAAACACGGAGAGGCCAAGACTGTAGTTGCAAAGAGGGGAGGAGAGGGGAAAATACTTTCCTCTCCCATTCCTCTCTTCTCTACCAGGAAGGGTGCAGAGCCATGGAGAAGTCCCTGCAACCCACACGTGCCTAGCCCAGTGCAGGGCACGCCCTTTACAGGGAGGTGCCTCCAAAACGAAGCAGGACTCAGAGCTATCCCAGGCCCATTTATCCCTCCCTATACACAGGGAGGTGTAAAGACCCTACTAGAAAACATAGTGCACTGTTGGTAATACACGTCACCACTAGATAATATGAAGTAGTATGTATGAGGCAATATGTTACTAAGTTTTGCCATTGGTACTGTGAATATAAATATGCATACATGCATGTGTACATATAGATATATACATTACTGTCAGTCAGATGTCCATCAGGCCGTCTTAAAAGTTGCTATTTCTGCTAGAGGAATTTCTTTGCATTGGTCATTTTAATTGCACCAAAAAGCACAGGTTACGACCTGCGTTCCCTGGCACAGCGGTCAGAGTATGGCAATTAACCTCAGCGAGTGTTTAGTCAGTTCACAAGAAACCACTACCAGCTGCGGAAGCTGCATCCAAAAAGCTCTAGCCAATGCCAGGACAGGGGTCTGGGCCAGGGCAAACAGAGAAAAGGGAGAAGGACGGATGCCCTCCATCTCTGCTGTACAGAACAAATATTGGTCATTGCAGAGACTGCCACGGACAGATTTCCTGGAACATATCTGTGTATGCGGGAGCTCAGATAACACCCTTTTTTTTTCAAGCATTTTTTAATTTAGTCTCCTGCCAAATACATCCATTGCAACCAAGGAATTCGAGAAATAGTTTTTCATCCATCACCAATTTTGTTTTTAAGGAAAAACCTTTGTTTGTTTTACTTTTCTGTAGGTAAAACTCTTTTTGTACCTGAGTACAAATCAATATCTCCATAGTGAAGGAAAGAGAAAGAGAGAATGAAAATAATCTTATGAATCAGAACTTACATAAACCTCCTAGAAACTGACAAAGATTAGGGAGAAAAGCAGCTTCACATACCCTTTTTTCCCGAGAAATTCACCTTTACTAGAAGTTCAGTTGTGCTGGGTGTTTAATAATACCAAGCCTAAGCATTCAAGCTTGAGTCTAAGCTCCCATTGCATGCCAAATATACCATTTGGCATATCCATTCTCTAAAGGTCTTATGGTCATTTTCAAGCTTATTTCCATAATTGTATATTGGGGGGGGGAGGGGGAGGCCAAAACCAAACTCATTAGTTTAAGTGAAAGCTGATAGTCATCTGTACTGACCATTAGCCTCTTAGTCTTGAGCTTTCAGAAGGGCATTGAATTTTTTGAGAGCTATGATAAAAATTTTGAGCCTTTTTCAAAACCATCATCATTTTTGCATAACATTAATGACTGCAATTTGCTGTCTCTTCATGACCTAAACTCTCTGCGGGTCTCTGTGCATCAAGTCAAAATATACTAAAACAGATGTCTGAAGTCACTGGAATTGTATCAAAGAAATCCTATTTCTGCCCACTGATTAGGAGGGGAAGCAGATAATGAACGCAGAGGTCAGGGTTTGCAGTGCACCCCTCTACACAAGGCTTCAGATCACCTCTCTGTTTTGTATAATTGCTCTTCGAAAGAGAAACAATCATCCGCTAATAACAAATAGGCCTTTATACTAGCACAGATAGCCTCAGCTGTCCTGAGTTGGCCTTGTCCTTTCAAAACCTTTGCATAATCACAGGGTATATTTTAAAATAAACTAATATAAATATGCTGATAGCAGCAAACAATCATCTATGCCTCTCCAGCTGTTTCCAGTGGCTACTGTGTGCCCAGGAGAAGGGCAGACAATAGCTGAGGGCAATACCTTAGCTTTCAAAACCTGACAAGATAGCCTTCTTAATGACTATGCTTAATGACTAAAAACTCTGCTTGTGATTTTTGTGAACTCAATGAGCAGCTGCGAAACTGAGGGCTTATGTGATATGGGGCTGCCAAGCCTGAGTGCTTTGCACTTTAAAATGTCATTTTGCACGAGGTTATGCAAAGAGGATAATATGCTCTCCTTTGATGCAAAATTATGTTATAGTATCTCCCCAGTGCAATCCCCAAACCCTTATTTTTCCCTTTGTAAATTAAAAATAAATAATTAATATTGCATGCTTCTCAAATGCTCTCTGGTTTAAAGCTTTGATCTAATTGTTTGCTTCCAAGTTTCACTTAGGCTGCCTTCCACTTGAAGTGGGCTATTGCTGCTGGGGGCTTTTGTAGAGCTTGTTATTTATTTCCTAAGGAAAATCTGGCAAGGAACAAAAGCAGAAGAGGAGACAGTAAGAACTGTAGCTTGGTGTCAGTGGGGCCTAGCCGGAGGACTGTGCTTCATTTTGTGCCCATGGCCTCTTGTCCTTTCACTGGGCGCCACTGAGAAGCGTCTCCTCTGTCACTGTTACTGTCCCTGTCAGGTACTTATCAGTAGATCCCCTGAGCTCTCCTTTCTCCAGGCTGAAGGGGCCCAGCTCTCCCAGTTTGTCCTCATACAGGAGATGCTCCCATCCCTTAGTCATCTTCATTGCCCTTGGCTGAACTCACTCCACTATGTCCAAAATTTTTGTCAGTGTAAAAGCACAGGCACTTTGTTACTGGTCATGACAGCAGCGCAGGTTTTAATGTGAATAACCCCGAGGCCTTTAGCGGAGCAGTGGCTCCAGCAGCCAGGTCTGCTCAAGAGCTGCGCCTCCACTTGTGAAACTCCCGCTTCAGGGGTGCGTCCCACCACACAGTTGTGCTCCAGCTGATCCCAGCACCAGGAGATCTCCACTGCGGCCGTGGGGAGCCCACGCTGGAGCAGGGGAAAGTGTGAGAGGGACGGAGCAGCCGAGGGAAACTGGTAAGTGCTGCCCGACCCCCATCCCCCTGCAGCGCTCGGTGGGGCTGGGGGGGTCTGGGGGAGAGTGGGGTGCTGGGCCTGGCGGGACAGAGAGGAAAGGTGCTGCTTGAATGTCCGCATTGGTGTCTCACCACCCAAATCTATTTCATTTGGCAGTAAATTCGATTAATTTTTCCCAAGTAGAGTTTGTCTTGCCCACAACAGTGGTTGGTAAGCAACCTCCCTGACGGTGCCTGGACCCACGAGCTTTCTCATCCAATTTGCCCCCCCTGTCCTGCTGAGGAAGGCCTGGCTGAGAGCTTCGCCCTTCACCATGGTTAACTCTCCACAATCTTAACTCTGCTGTCAGCCATTGATAGAGCATATTTTGTAGAGGATGTTCTGTGAGACCTTCTGCAGCACTACTGATTTAGGAGAACTGAAATCGGTGGCCCAAATGAGTCCCCTTCATTCCTGTCTTCCCTGTAGTTTGGGATGTGACAATGTTTGAATACCTTGCAGCAGGAGATAGTCCCTTCTTGGTATATTACATTGGTACTAGCTGTTTCCCTCGTTAACCTCAGCACTGTAGTGACACAGCTCAGATTCAGGAGAGGGTGTATCAGACTAGGGTCAGAATTCAGCCCTAACTTACCACCAAGAGAAGAGATGAAATAACAGACTGGAAACTCTACAGCTGAGATCTGCAGAGAGAGGCCAACAGCAATAGTATCTGTGACAGAGGAGTTGTCATTGCAAACTCATTAGGCAGCTGGGTTTTATATCAACCTAAAAATGAAAGCATTTCCAGTAAGTGATGGTAGATACTTCATAAATACTTCACAAATTGAGGGCACCTTTGGGTGACCCTAAGCTCAAATATTATACTTCACAGCATTAAAATCCCCATTTATCACCTTGGCAATAGATAAGTGAAATTATCCCGATTCAGTTGATTGATTTAATCATTATGTGTAAAATTACTTTGGGAAGATGCTTGCTCTGAGTCCTTCAAAGATGTCACAACACTAAGAGCTTCCAACAGCTTGGACAAGAAGCAACGCATGTGTTTCCTCTCTCTTATTTATAGGCAGTGTGCACAGGACAGGGTTTTATGTGCAGAGCTGTCACACAGCCCAAAACGCGGAGGAATGAAATCACGTTTTAATATTGCATGTGTTTGTGTCAGAGTGCTTGCAAAGAACAGGTCTGGTTCACTTGAGCTGTCCCTGAGTGAAGAAAGTCTTTTCCTGCTAGGAGCAAAGGAGACACAAGGTAATTTTGAGAACATCAGGCGTCACAATGAGTTTAAGCAAAAACAGATTGTAACGGAATTACTTTGTGCCATCCAGAAGCTTGCAGTTTTTACTTTACAGCTTGAGAGTACTTGTTCTGAGAGTTATTTGCATTTAACGATACTCCAATTTGTCATTCAAAACTAGTTGAAGTCAGCCAACTGTAAATCTCCTTTACAGCAGGTTCCTTTTACGTACACTGCCTGGACTTGAGTAATGTTAAAGACACGTCGCAAAAATTAAGTACCTCCTGTAGCAATACATCTCTGAATGCTATTTTTGTTTGTAGTACTTTGTGTTCAGCAAATACAGGTTAAAAACTGCGCTGCAGTTGCATGGTATTTTATTGCTTCTGAATTTGTGTTACATTATCATACTGTAGAATCTGGGGAAAAGAAGGTTTATTCAAATACCACACTTCTGCATTGTGCTTTGTTCAAAACAGCAGCCTGCAGTTTGGGGAGCTTCACTGTCAAAGAATATAGGGGCGTCTTTCTTGCTGTGCTATATGTGTCAAACAGGGGCTCTTCCTTGCTGTGCTAAATTTGTTGTCATGTGTAGCTCGAACTGAGTTCAGGAATTGTGCCTGCACATGGGGACTGTTGCCACATGCAGAGAGATGTATTACACTGCTGCAGACAAGAAGGCATTGATCTCCGTTAATATCAACCTCTCATGCCTGAAACATCTTGCTATTTATAATCAAAACTCACAGTGCTTTTCTTCCCCTTCCCCTGGAATAAATCAGCTGGGGTAGAATATACTGAACGTGGGTCCACGGTTGTTACTCAGGCAGAATGCCCTTTGAAATCAACCAACTCTTCACTTAAGTGAAACTGCTAACTTCATCCCAGCACTTGCAAATTATGTTCTTTCAGCCTCTTCCCTGCTTTATTCTCCTGAATGGTACTTTAATCCTTTACTACTGCTAGTAACACACCCATGGTGAAACTGCCTGATAATGGAACTATTGAGACCAAAAGAAAAGTGTGAAAATATGGCAAGTCTGGCCTTGGAGCCTGTAGTACCCTTCCAAAAATGTCACTGACTCTTGTTGCAAAGCTGTGGTGCATTCTTTTGATGCTTGTCTCCTGCAGCTGGCAAGAAAGCAGAAAGCTGACATAAGCTCTCAGTTTTGTTGTGTGGCTAGACTAAAGGAAATTAGACTGTGTGCTCACACCCAGTCTGGAATGAATTTGTTTTGCTGTGTAACGCGGCAGCGCGCAGGCACAGTACTAGTAAAATCAGGTGATGTAAAGCTGTAACAAGGGTGAAGGTATTGGAGGGGATAAAGACAGAGAATTATGGAGTGCTTTGCTCTGTAAACTAGTAGCTCTTATGCATTTTCTTCCACTGCTGTGTGTTTGAGTTGCATCCTTCAACTTTGTCGTTCTGACTGCTCTTTGATACCTCTCGTCTGCAGGTCTTGATCTACCCATGGCCAAGGACTGGAACATAGTGATAACTAAGAAGAACGAAGCACCTGTTGAACTCAGCCATGTGGTAAGGAGAGGTCTGCTACAAGGACATCACCTTACAGTAACACTATAGAGTAATGCAAAAGAAAAAAAGCTCTGCAAATCAGGATTTAGCCTCCCTTTGGAAATGTTTCCTTTCATTAAAGGATTTGTCCCCTTTTAATTCCCTGACAGTAACAATTTCTTAAAATCCCCTCTCTTAAAATGAGAAAGGAAGCCTGTGAAACTTCACCTCTCTTCAGAACTGAGATGTCCTTGGTCTGTTAATACTCAAGTGTAGCCCTATTCGTAATGGAGTGGAGGAGAAAATACCCTGAAGTGCGGTGCCCCACCTCCTCCGCACAACATTCTGTGCTGTGCTGGAGGACCTTTGCAAGGAGTTTGCCACATCTTCATGTCAGGTGCTCTTCTGACACTTCTGACACTAAATTTGAGGATAATAATAACATAATGTTTTATTTCCCAAGTGCTTGCCCCTTCTCTCAGGCTCCATCCTCTTTTTAATGTTTCCACTTCTGCATTTTAGAATAGCATACCCTATTTCCTGAGCCAGCCCTTTTTAAAGGTATTATTTGACTAACCTCCCTCTGCAGTGACCTGAGCAGCTGAGTTTGTGTTTGTTACCTACTGTATGGTAATATGCTACAATGATTGCTGTGGCTAATGAGGAGCAGTACCATTAGAGGATTGTCTCCTTCAAATTCACATTAGGAGCTGGACATAAACTGGCATTGTTCCATGGACTTAGCAGATTCACAGGTTTTAGGGCCAGAAGGAGACATTATGATCAGCATGTCTGGCTTCCTGTGTGAAAGAGACCTCAGAAATTCACCAAGTGACTCCTGTGTCAAGCCCAATAACACACACTGGAACGGGAGCATACGTTACCAAAAAAAAAGAAAAAAATCTGGGTGATTAACTTAACTGTTGGGGGATGGAATATTCTCCATGCTCATTCCACCCAGTTAATTATTCTAATGGTTAATGTACTTCTCTGTTAAAATATGTATGTGATAGGCAACTGATATTTTTCCCACTTCAAGCGACTGTTTCCCTTGTGCTTTTGTGAGCCAGGTAAGTATCAGAAGTTTTCTTATGTAGACAGGAGGGCCAGGGTCTAGTTTCTTCTGACCTTGTAAACAGTTCATTAGCAGCTGAAGAAGCTGACCCATTATATTGTGCCTTGACTTAAAAAAATGCTTAATTACATATACACAAAGAAGTAAAACTTAAGTCTCTTTGGAAGGCAAGCTCCAGAACACACACATTTAACTTTGTAGATGGCAATGAGACTCTGATGTATATAGCTTGTGTTGAAACTCTTCTCATGAGAGTGAATTTGTCTAAGAGGCTCAAGAGCTTCAGACTTAGCTTGGTAGCATACGTACCTTTGTTCTGATCCATGGCAGAGATGCATCTCAGTGAAAGAAGACAGTTCCTCAACAGCTGGTTTGAATGACAAGTCGAGCTCCAGTTAGTTTAATTTCAAACTGTCTTAATTCTGAAAGGATGATATTACAAAAATGGCTGTTGGATTGCATGCTTTCTACTTCTGTCTTGTAAGTGTCTATGGAAAAACAGTATTGACAATCTTTGGATTCAGGACTGGCGCCTGGAGCCTGCAGTTAGAAGACACAGTGCCAAAGCAGGCAAGGCTTGTGGCAGAAGGGAGGTTTGTTCCCTGTGTGACTTTAGAAGGGGCGGAGGTACTTGCTGGAGAAAAAGGGAGCCTTGGGGACTGGATTGCTGGATAAAAGCCGGAGGAGAGTGAGACTGGGAAGAAAATTAGGGTTTCCTCAGGCAGCTGGCTGTTGGAAGAGGGTTCCCAATGCAGAAGTAGCATTTTGTGTAGGATGCTAGGGGGTATCAAATCCCAGAAAGCAAAAGAATGGAGGATGGGAGGCTAGAAACTAAGAATAGCATGAAGGTGGAGGAGTACAGACAATGAGGCTGGAGTTATGTTAGCTTTTAATTTAAACAAACTTTAAAATTGATTTTGTTCCCAGCCACAGGCAGGGATGCTGCAGTTGCATTACTGCAGGTCGACTTTAGCTGCAGCCCAACTATTTTAGTTAAATTAACCATGTCCTCTTGATTACTGGGTGCTTGCTTAAACTTACATTATCACATGGATTTTTTGTTTGCTTTGTTTTAAATCTGTGGGAAGTCTAAGGTACATATGGACAAATTCTACTCAAGTTACACCTCGGTAAATTGGGAGTACAGGTAACGATTCAAATTGAGTTTGTGAGGACTTAGCAAACAAAAATGAAGCCATAAGCAGCTATTTTAAATAACATGAACTGTGGAAACAGTGGAGAAACTGTGTTGGACTATGGACTCACAGGAGATGTTCAATGTCTTAGGGCTTATGCCACAGCTTCACCTTTTTGCTTGCATATCTTCTGGATACTTTTCAAGAAAATTCCCCTGTGCTTACACTCGGCGCAGAGGGGTTTGCCATGGTGCTGGGCCTCCTGGCCACAGGGGCAACTGCTGTACTTGGAGGGGAAGTGTCCTTTTCTGGGTATGGCCATTGGTGGAGGTTTGCTACCCCCCTTTGCCAGCTGTGCTTTTCCTGTGCAAAGTTTCTTTAAACACCTCAGCTAAGAGTACTGCCACAAACTCTGCTTCATATTCCACTTGTCATTTTCCTCATTTCACAGCTTTTCAAGAAACTCTCTCCTCATTTTTGCATTTCTCTTTCCTTTAGACCTTGGTAATCCTCTCCTTTTCATACAGCTCTTTGTGCTTTAATTTTTTGGTAAGGAAAATATCAATGCCAGTTTGGTCTCAGCAGCAGGAATAAAAACATAGGGAAAGACCATGAGCCTATTGTTTCCAACACTGTCCCTGTATGGTAGAGTAGCTGTTTTGCTTTTTTTCTTGCTCTTGGAATCAGTAGCTGTTTTTCGTTTTTGTGAAGTAGCTTGAAAGCTCTGGTATGAAATAATCAAATCAAATCAATTGACATGTCAGAAAAGCATCATGACTTTGAAGTAGATTTTTTAATTAGGCGGTGGTTTTCCATACAAAACAAATTACTAATAATGTCCTAATAATAGTAAGGGGTTACCCTCTTCATTCTGTCTGGCTTAAATTCAGTATTATCTGATTTTTCTGTAAGTCAATAGGGACTTTGTTCCTTTCCTGGGAGATCCTACACCTGCTCTAAAATACTTGTTCCTATGCATACTGTTGCAACAGACTATATGTGTATATATCTATGCCTACATCCACACTTATGCCTGCGCCTATGCCTACACCTATGCCTACACCTTTACATCTACCTATATCTATGTCACCTGTATGCATTTATATATGTCAGGGAATTAGGGATTGATTGGATGGCCGTGTTTAGAAGACTGGCAAATCTGGCCAGTTTTAAACCGCATTGAGTTCATCCATTAACAACAAACTTGGGCAGTTCTTACACAACATGACTCAATACCGGTACTTATACAAAAGTCTCAGACTTTTGTATGATACGATCATGTTCTATATCTATTAGTCTTACACAGTCATATTCTAAATTAGCTGTGGGTATACAGTACCATGGAACTGATGCCATATAGTGAGTCCATATGGCCAGAGTCCCTGGTGGTTCCTTGTCCTGAGGTCATGGCGACCAGGCTGGAGAGATCCTTAGTGAGAAAAATCAAAACCAAACTGGATGTGCTTTTTTTCTTCTCAGGTTCTCCTTCTCACGCCAGTTTTTACACTATTGCCCTCTCTTTCCAAAAATGGTAGGGCGGGGTGAGGTGGGGGAGGATGTGTTGCTCCTTTTGCTTGCTGTGTTGCTTCTTTTGATTTCTTTTGTCTTGACACTCATCCTTCTTCTGTATTTGGGAGGATGCCCTGCCTCTTTGCATGCCCTCGTGCTTCTCTTGCCCTTTCTTTCACCACTTTTGTTACTTGCATGCCTCCTATGTGCAACTTCACACACCTTTGCCTTTTGGATGATCACATGGCTCACACCCTTATTTAAAATTGTGCTTGGCTGACAGTGCTACAAAAAACTTACGTGCTATTGCTATAACATTTTAGAACACCTGTGTTCAGGTTCAAGGCAAGCTAATATAAATTTTATCCTGATTAGCACATTTATAATTTGTACATGACACAGGCCTCTGCTTTGGCTACAGTGCTGACACACCTATGAATACCCACCAATTCCCCACAGAGTTAGAGGGCTGTAGCTTGCAGCAGAAGGATTTCTTCAAAATGCAGAGAAGGACATTTGACATGCTTTCCTGGGTTACTCAAAGAGTCAGAGCACTTGGGTAGTTAACTCTATGGCCTGAAGGAGCAAGAATGACTCTAGAGGCATCCTTGTTAGAGTTGTGTGACTCCAGCTGGATGACTGTCTTAGGGCAAAAGGAAAAATATTAGTTTATTGAATTTAACAAAAGTAGTGTTGCCATTTTTTGTGTGTATAACTAATCCATTTCAATGAATGAAACATTCACAAGTACATTTTGAATTGGTATTTCAGCATTGCATTTTGAAATTGATTTTTCCTTCCTTCAATTAAAACTTTTCCAGAATGTGTTTATAAGAAACTTTGTTAGAGCCCTCAAAATTCTATGCTTCATTTTTATGTCTGACCAGTGAACTGAAAATTGTTTGCACAGCTCGACGTGTGGGAATTGCAAAATTTGAGCAAATAGATGCTGACTGACGTGGTCCCTTAATAAACATTTTTATCCTATATTAAATATGACTACCAGTGTGTTTAATGAAGTGCTTACAGCAACCAGTAAGGTATCAGCTCGTGTTTTATTTAACAGATGAGTAAATATTGCACTAAATGAGCATACATTTTCTGGGACTGCAATTTAAAAAAAAAAAGAAAAAGCCACCCAACACAACCAAAGTACAGCCCAGAATATATGCAGTGCACTGAGTTCTGAAATAAGGGTTGAGGCTTTGTGTGCTCTACGATTTCCAAAAGATTGCAACATTTTGAATGGGAGAAACAAGTCAATGAGTGAATTAGTTTGCAAACTGTTTCTGTTCTCTGTAACCAAAAATATTCAGGATGACTGAAGAATGAGATGAAAGTTGCGCTGTACAGATTGATAGGATTTCTTCGTGTGTGTCTGTGTGTGTGTGCATGCTATAAATAGGCAAGTACCACTTCAGCTTGGCCAGGAGTGCCGTCAACAAACACAGTGACCTTCCATCAAATGTTTACAACCTGTACCCCAAAATCCTCAAAAGATTCAGGTTTTTAATTTGTGAGGTAAAATCCATAGGAAACGTTGGTTTCACTCAGAAATTAGTTACTTGTAGCTTTGATCATGATTTGCAAGTGTCTGAGGGGACTGTAACTAACTTGGTTTTGACTCCTAAATTGCTACCATGCAAAGCATCTTTACTGAGGCTGTGCTTTTTCCCCCATATATGAAGGGATGCTCCTACACAATCCCTCTGAGAGCCTGCCCCCATTCCTCAGTCTGCCTGTTTTCTCTGTTTTCCCTCTGTGTTGAACTGTGCATCTGGCCGTATGTGCATGTACCTATGTACTATACGGGTGTGTTTCTATGTGTGCACCTGCTGGGAATGCATGTTGAGCCTCGCTACTGGTTGGACCTGGGGCATGAAACCATGGCAGCCTTGCCTCCGTCAAACTGCCAGAATCAGCTACTCCCAACACGAACCTTTTGCACTTTTCATTTCCTGGCTTTTCTTTCTCTTAGCTCTTTATCAGTTAATCAACTTTTCAGGCATTTTCACCTTTGGAAAGAGAAAACAGTTCAGTGCCTGACCTCCGTCCTTGCAGACTAATGGTCTGAAATGACATTGCTGCCTTACCTCCCATGCTCCATGCCTCAAATTCTCTTATTTGGTTTCCCCTTTGCATATGGCTGGGTGCAAGTTTTTGGTCAAGTTTTGTTCCTCAGCATGATTTTCTCCCCAGAGAAGATCACACTACTGCTTAAGTAATGGTCTTGTGCAGTCCCTTGTGCGCTGAATGTGAATTAGTGATGGGCCAGGTTGCATCTGAGGTTACGGCTAGCTTAATGTGAACAAAGAAAAGATTTTTGGCTCAGATCAAGTGCCCAGAAGAGAAGCTCCCGCCATGACACTGCTGACTCTTTGTACTGCTTTTGGTAAGGGCACTCAGGGTTTAGCTGTGTATCCGGTAATATGACCTGTGGGGCACAGAGATCAAGGCTTTCTTACAGCAGCTCCAGAAGGTCATTCCAGAGCACATGGCTCTGGTTATTGGTTCGCAATCCTCTCCTCAATTTTTTGCCTTTTGATTCTTGCTTTTAATTTGATAACCTTTCTCAAGCTTTCCCTGACCTGGCTTATCCCATCTGATGTGTTCTGTTATCTTAAAATTTTTCTATAAAACTAGTTATTTTCAGCAAAGTTCTGGGTTTGGGGCCTTAATTTCTTTAAGGTTTTCTTGAAACTCCATTTGAAAAACTGTCACACTTGAACCATTTTTTTTTAATTGTGTCTCTGCTCTTTGCATTGATTAGCTCCCTTTCTAACCTATTTCTGTGACTACAGCTTTATTTCTTGGCTTCAGCATATCTGATCTCTGACTTAACTCCTCCAGCTTTTCTCTATTACAAGGACTTTCTACTTTTTTTGACTGAGGGTTCCTGATCACCCTCCCATTCTTTTTCCCCATGGAGTGAACTAAGCACCCATCCCTTAGCCCGGCTGAAATCTGTGCTGCCTTCACATGACTGTTTTTTTAACTGACTCTTAGTGTGTGCAAACAATCAAATGGATCTTGGCATTTTTTTTTTTTTCCCAAAACCAACCTACAGTAGTTTGATCTGTTCCCTGTAGGTTGACCAGTGAGGATGAATTATTACAAGTCAGCCTCTGCTGGCTAATTTGCTAGTTACTATGGTCTCAGTCCAGGATCAGTATTAAAATCTTGAGCATTTTGGCTGCCTCATTGGAAAGCTTTCTCAAACTGTGTGACCCTACCTTGTTCAGACTGCAAGTCTGTAGTGTGGGGCAGCCCTTTGTGTCTGCAGAATGTTTAGTACCTTGTGGTACTAGCCCTGGTTTTGACAGGCTCAGTTTGCCACTGCTGCAGTAGTCAATAGTAACTGTATATAAAGCAATGATCGAAAGTGTGCAGAATAGCCCTTTGACATGCATGGTGGGGATCTAATGTTCAGATCAATTGAACCCTTATTCCTGTTACTCTCTCCAGTCATTTTGGTTAATCAGGACCTTGCCCTGCACTGATAAAATCCTATTTTATCAGAAAAGAACCCTGAAGATCTGTTGCAAAGATCACTGAAGTCAATGGGAAAAGCCTCATGATTTGGCCTGTACAGTCATTGGGGCAGGCACGGTAGTTGCAGTCAGGTTTGAACGAAGCCAAACACAATGAGTCAGTGGTGGCTCCGATTCCTTGATGCACTACCACAGGGCAAGCGAGTAATTAATAGCTGATGCCAGTGGCATAAATGCTCCACTTCAAGTAATATACAAGAAGATATTATTGGGGGAACTATTTAAGCTCATAGGGCAATTTGTAAATGTCTTTGTTTAAAGGGGGTTTTTTTCTTAGGCAATATGAACTAAAAACATAAAAAAGAGATGGCAGTGATAAGATTGCACTTGGTATGCTGAACTATCAAAATCTTCAGTTCCTACAGCTTCAGCTTCTTCAGTTCCTTGGCTCTTCTCCCAGTGGGGATGGTAGACAAATGCCTTGTGATACCAGTGTGACCAGAAAGGCCCCCAGCATTTTCCAAAACTATCCATCCAGTTCAGCTGTCCTGGTACAGATACAGCAACTACTGTGAAGAGAGGGATCTGTGCCACGCACCCCACCCTGGGGTGGCTCTTGGGAACGCGAGTAGGAGCTGCTGTGCACAGAGCAGCTGAAAATGCAGTTGTGCTGTTTGAACACCCCAGTGACTTTACAGGCAAAAGAGCCTCTTCCCTGAGGAGCGGATGCACCCCACCACTTCTCTGGCTGCCCCGACAGGCAGGAGGGATGCCCACCCAGATCAGGGTGCTAGGACTCAGTCCCTGCTAGTTCATCCAGAGATATTTATCTCTCTGAATGCCTGTGTTTGAAAATGATACCCCTGTATACAGTACTGAAAACCTCAGCTTTGATTTGAGCTATTTGGAACACTTTGACCTTTAAGAAATGCTGACTTAGCTAGTTTCCATGTGGCTGGTAGTGGCACTCAGATGCTGATTGTTTGTTGGATTAAGAAAAGAGCAGAGAAGTATCTGCACATTGTCAGCTGGGTATTAATATAATCTGTCCTTTTCTTCTGGACCAAAGGAATGGTTTGGGACAGAGCTCATAAAGCAGGAAGATGCACTTCCGAAGAGCAATAAACTGAAGGTTTTAGTGATTCTTGCAACTGAGGAAATAAACAATGGAGAAGCATCGAATTCCTCTTTTTAAAAATAGTTAATAAATAAAAGTGATAATACAGATTTTTAGAGTACGGGAAACAGTAGACAATAACTCTGAAGCGCACGCATTCCTTTTCTCTCTGGGCTAGAAGTAAATTCAAATGTGAAATGTATCCAAGGTAAGGACTCAAGTAATAGAACACAAGCACTATCCATAAATTATTTAAAGTTTAATCAGATATCTCCGTGAAAGACAAATAGGATCAGCAGAACATGAAAAAAAGTCTTGTTCACAATGCATTGAAACAAACCCTATATTGAAACAAACAAACAGAACAAAGTGCATACTTAGAGAATATTGTATACTTTTATTTTAAATCAAACTTTTAGTAAAGCCTGTTCAGAATACTCTAAGCTCAGAACTCAATGGATAAACCTCTTAAAACTGGAGTTGTAAATGTAAGATTTGGAGGAGAATTAATGTTATCCCATTACTGATACAAGCAGTTTAGAAATGCTTGAAAGTTAGTAAAACCAAGGAATTCTAGAAGGTCTAATGGCAACAAAACCTTTTTGTAGAACATTTTTTCTCCCCTCCCCTCCCCTCCTCTCCCTCCCCTCCCTCCCCTCCCCTCCCTCCCTCCCTCTCCTCTCCTCTCCTCTCCTCTCCTCTCCTCTCCCTCTCCTCTCCTCTCCTCTCCTCTCCTCTCCTCTCCTCTCTCCTCTCCTCTCTCCTCTCCCCTCCCCTCCCCTCCCCTATCCTCTCCTCTCCTCTCCTCTCCTCTCCTCTCCTCTCCTCTCCTCTCCTCTCCTCTCCTCTCCTCTCCTCTCCTCTCCTCTCCTCTCCTCTCCCATTGGCAGTTAATTCTATGTAATTCTATGATTGGCAACTGATTCCCTATAATTATTGTTTGGGACTGCTGAATTTGCTGTAGCTCTAGCTTGTGGCTGTGAGCTGGACTTTAAGGTTATGTTTAGAAAGACAAAGAACACTTGAAAATCCATGGGCATGAGTTCATCTAGCAAGGTAATGACCAAAATTTGCATTTGAAGGTGAGCATTTTAAAATCTCTTTAGCCAAGCCTGGGCAGTATAATTTTACTTAGTTATAGAGGGAACGGAAATGGAACCCCCTCATTTTTTCTTCATTCTAGAGTGCTTTGAATTCTGTGTAAGTAGTAAATAACGATATTTTCATTTAGATGAGGAAACGAGTTTTAGAAAATGAAGGCCAAAAGAATTATACCAATGTTTGCATCATCATTTCCCTAGTCAAGCCAACAGCAGAGCTGATGAAGTTCTGTAAGGAACTTGATATCAATTCCTTCTCTGCTCTGGGTACCTGGAGGAACTGGATTCAGTTGTTATAAAATAACTATGGTGGAACCTCAGGTTGGCTACAGCTTTGATGCGGGTATGTCTAGATCTTCTCCCCTAGTGAGCTCACCCAAAAGACCAAATGCCCTTTAAATGCGGATGAGGTGTGACTTACAGTTTACTTTGCGAATAAAGAAAATTCCAAGTGAGTAAGTCAGAACAGAAACAAAAGCTGTTTCCAGCTCACTCTTCCATGCCCACTGTATCTTTAGAAGAGTCCCTTGCTTGCATGTTTGGAGTCAGGCCATGGAGCTGTAGAGCAGCTGACTCTGGTCCAAGAGAGTTCATTTTTCCCTCATCTGTGTGTCCTGGCTAATACATTCCTGGTTCCTTTTTGCAGGGGTAAACCTGCAGGTTTCCAGAGCTGTGGAGCTGCGGCTTTCTCTCTCATGTGACTGCTACATTTTGAAGTGTGGTGCTTGCCCTGAACAGGCCCTGTTGCTACCAAAGAGAAGAAACGAAGATGATGTATTGTCTTTGCAGAGGACTCTGCTTTGCCCTTTCTTCAGAGAGTGACATAGCGCTCAGTGAAAACAAGCCATTCATACATACTATCTGTCCCATGTGATAAAAAGGAAAACTGAAAAAGCCAGAAGACGAAACAGCTCTTCCCTGGGAAAACTACAGAGCAGAGTTGTAGTGTTTGTGACTTCTCGTCATAAGGATCGTGCTGGGGAAACAAAGCTTCTGTTCAGATCTTCCTGCTGCCTGCCCTGCTCTCCCAGCTCAAGAGAGCATGGGCTAGTCCCTGAGGTAGGGTCTGCATCTATATGGAACACAGTTCTATCATTATGTCTGGGAAAAATGACACATAAGTGGATTTTTAAAAGGGCAATATAAAAAATCGTCTAGAATTTATGGACTGGGAATACCTGTTCTTCATCGTAACCTCTAATTTCTATTTTTAAATGATCTATACCAAAACTACCAATAGGACGTTGCAGGTCAGGATGTCCTGAACAGCAGCTGTGAGAACATAAAGATATGTGCTGTTATCAGGGAACAGAGAGAGTAGGGAAGGGAAGTGCTGAGGGATAAGAGTTTAATTTGGTAAAACTTGATTGCTCTGCTCCATTTTTTTCTTACTATTGTTTTCCTGAGTGGGAAAATCAAGAAGTGGTAGATATCCAGGTATGTTAAACTAGACCTCACTTGTAGTTAGGCAGATATTTCTTGCGAACTGTTTGTAAAGAAGAAAAGGAAATCAGGTTCTTTATGAAATCTTTTTCCTCTCAAAATGTCCTGCTGCACTGAAAATGCCAATATCTTTTTATTGGGAGATTCAAAACTTTTAACCATAATTCTTTCCTCCACTTAATAATTTTCACTTAACAAAAGCCTCCTTCTCTAAGTTCTCCCACCAGCTCTAAGTGTGGTGGCACCCTTTTCCCTGACAATAACTATCTCTCTGATCCAGGTCAGTCAGAGGTATGCATACGCTGCTTTTTCCTCCAGATCAGTTCTCTGGGTTTTGATGTGCATATGTCACCAGACAACAGCACGTCACTTGCACTTGTCATATTTTATCCCCTTCTCTGCAAGACACTCAGCCCCTGACAGTTCCAATGAGCAACTGCAAAAATGGAAGAGGGCTCTTCTGAACTGGCCCTAATTACTCCAAAATGACTGACCCCTGCTCCAGATGAGTCAGCGCTGGCAAAGTACGTTGTTGAAGGAATTGACTTTCTCTCATGGCTGAACAAGTAATGCCTAGGTCTGCTCACTACTCCTTCCTTCAAACCTCCTCAACAGAAACTTTAGATGATGATGATGATGATTATTATTATTATTACTATTATTATTATTATTATTATTATTATTATTATTATTATTATTATTATTTAAGTTTACCTTTAGTGCAGAGTATCCCTTCCTTGACTGTGGGCTTTTACAGTAGCAGCCTGCATGTCAGTACTGAATTGACGAGGTTGGTTAGTAGCAGAAGATAGATCACATTCATTTTTTAATGCCCTCATGCTTCATATTTAATTCTTGTTATGGGGAATTTGCTTTTTCTTCCCCTTCAGCTTCTGGTGCCTAATAATATTTCTAGACTTTTGCTTCTCATTCTGTCCAGCTTTGGTGTAATTTCTGTTTACTGCATCTGTATTGAACACAGTTCTATCATTATGTCTGGGGAAAATGGCACATAACTAGACAAAAAATCCTCAAGAATTTATGGACTGGAAATATCTATTCTTCATCATAATTTCTAGTTTCCATTTTCAAATTACCTCTACCAACATTCTCAACAACACCTTGTAGGTCACAATGTGCTGAACAGCAGCTGTGAGAATATAAAGATCCCAGGCACACCACAGAGCTTTATAAAGGACATGCTGGAGTATTTCAAATCACCTCTTTAGTAACCCTCTGCTTCGTCATAATTACTCAGTGCACTGTGAAGTCTATTCCTGTTCAAAATTGGGGTGGGGGGATATGGGAGAAAGAACAGCAATTAGCCGTGAGCCATAGGGCATTAAGATTACATTTTTCAAGATAAATGCACTGCTCCTTTTACAGCTAAAATTGTTTAATTTCCAAAGAAACACAGTATCTTCTATTGCACCTGAAACTCAGATCTTTCATGAGAAAAAAAATAACATAGAACCAAGCAATTGAAGCCCATGTGGTTGTGCAGAGGCAACAAGAGGTATGAATGAAAGATGCCAAAGAGAGTTTAATTTTAATACTGCCTAATGTTTGACTGTCTGAATTTGAACCCTTTGGAAAGTTACCATTAGAGTTCCTCATTACTGGTATTTTGTCCATGATGATGACTGGTATTTTGTCCATGGTATGGATGAGCCCTCCATAAAGGAAAATAAAGTGTGGATCTCAAGAGATAGAAGAGCCTTGGAGTTACTGTTGCATACGGCAGGTTTAAATGGAAGGTGTTGGGGAGGTTCACTCCAAATCTGTTGTTATCACAGAGTGGTTTGTAAAGGGCTTAGCAGAGAAGACATTTCATAAGGGAACATAGAGAGTGAGTTACCAAAAGGAGGGATTTTCATTTGCTGAGATGAAAGTGTTGTTCATTAACCAAACAAATGCAGAAAGGGACACTTAGATTACAAAGTGATACTCACTTTCAGAATAAAGTGGAACCGATTCAGTTGAGAGGAATAGTCAATTCATTTCATGAATGGGCAGAAGTGACCAAGCTTTAGGAAGAAGGATTTAGTCTGCCTCAGCCCGCCTTAGTCCCTAAAAGCCTTCAAAAGGCAAGACAGGATGTAAAAGCCAAAATGCTCCATAAGGAGAAGATCCTTCCTAATGAGTCAAACAGAGATTCCCTGACAAACTATGTGTTAGGAAAAATCACAAGTTAGTCTACTGGCAGGAGAAGGCGACCACTTCTGATTTAATTCAACTGCAAAGGGATTAAAAGTGCTTTTTCCTTCATTTCTTCACTTAAGTCTCTGTAACTATGTTTGATATTCTGGATGTTGTGAATAGTGTTATTTGCATTTTTACATTAACTTGGCTTGCGTTAAGAATGATTTCACATTAAACTGGCTAGCAAGACATGTTTCACACAGCAGAACAGTGAACCGATAAACCTGGGCACTGGGACACTATTTACCTCCCAGAGGCACACTCCTTAGAGTATCCCAAGGGTACTAAAATATATCCTGCCAGGAGTGAACTAGGCAGCTAGAGAAGTGGTATCACAAATGTGAAGAGAATCATAAGCATCTTTGAATGAGTAAGGGTATCCAGGAAAGCTTTCTGGCACTAATCAATCACTTGGGAGCATTCTTCTCTATGAGGATCTTCCACTTTGTCCTTAAAATACTGATTAACAAGACCTAGGGAAGGGAAATTTTATATTGAGTATTCTGGCTTCTGCTGATATTCTTACAGGAACTCAAAACACTGAAGAACATAGTCCTGCCCCAAGGAGACAGGGAGTTGGTGATGCACAGAAAGGAGAAGAGACTGGTAGAATTGACACAGTTCTCTGGTATGGTTTGAGGGCTGATGTGTTTCTGGTCTTGGGGAGGGCGGGGTAGGGGGTTGAGCTTTGTTCGAACTTTGTTGTAAATAAAATATTGAGAGAGGTGGGATAAACTGTGTTTATCCTTATAACTTTTCCAATAATAAGCACAGTTTACAGTCTGATCAATCACAGAATCACAGAATCGTATAGGTTGGAAAAGACCTTTAAGATCATCAAGTCCAACCGTAAACCTAATACTACCAAGACCACCACTACACCATGTCCATAAGCACCTCACCCAAATGTCTTTTAAATACTTCCAGGGATGGTGACTCAACCACTTCCCTGGGCAGCCTGTTCCAACGCCTGATAACCCTTTCAGTGAAGTAAAATTTCCTAATATCCAATCTAAACCTCCCCTGGCACAACTTGCGGCCATTTCCTCTCGTCCTATCACTTGTTACCTGGGAGAAGAGACCGACCCCCACCTCTCTACAACCTCCTTTCAGGTAGTTGTAGAGAGCAATAAGGTGTCCCCTCAGCCTCCTTTACTTCAGACTAAACAACCCCAGGTCCCTCAGCCACTCCTCATAAGACTTCTGCTCTAGACCCTTCACCAGCTTCGTTGCCCTTCTTTGGACACGCTCGAGCACCTCAATGTCTCTCTTGTAGTGAGGGGCCCAAAACTGAACACAGTATTCGAGGTGCGGCCTCACTAGTGCCGAGTACAGGGGCACGATCACTTCCCTAGTCCTGCTGGCCATGCTATTTTTGATACAAGCCAGGATGCCATTGGCCTTCTTGGCCACCTGGGCACACTGCCGGCTCATATTCAGGCAACTGTCAACCAGCACTCCCAGGTCCTTCTCCGCCAGGCAGCTTTCCAGCCACTCTTCCCCAAGCCTGTACCGTTGCATAGGGTTGTTGTGGGCCAAGTGCAGGACCTAGCACTGAGCCTTGTTGAACCTCATACAATTGGCCCCAGCCCATTGATCCAACCTGTCCAGGTCCCTCTGTAGAGCCTTCCTTCCCTCAATCAGATCAACACTCCCACACAACTTGGTGTCCTCTGCAAACTTACTGAGGGTGCACTTGATCCCTTCGTCCAGATCATTGATAAAGAGATTAAACAGGACTGGGCCCAACACAGAGCCCTGGGGGACACCACTTGTGACTGTCCGCCAACTGGAGTAAACTCCATTCACCACCACTCTTTGGGCCCAGCCATCCAGCCAGTTCTTTACCCGGCGAAGAGTACACCCGTCCAAGACATGAGCAGCCACTTTCTCCAGGAGAATGCTGTGGGAAACTGTGTCAAAGGCTTTACTGAAGTCTAGATAGACAACATCCACAGCCTTCCCCTCATCCATTATGCAGGTCACCTTGTCGTAGAAAGAGATCACGTTGGTCAAGCAGGACCTACCTTTCTTGAACCCATGCTGGCTGGGCTTGATCCCTTGGTTATCCTCCACATGCTGTGTGATGGCACTCAAGATGATCTGCTCCACCAGCTTCCGCGGTACCAAGGTCAGGCTGACAGGCCTGTAGTTCCCCGGGTCCTCCTTCCAGCCTTTCTTGTAGATGGGTGTCACATTTGCTAGTCTCCAGTCAACTGGGACCTCCCCAGTTAGCCAGGATTGCTGGTAAATGATGGAAAGGGGCTTGGTGAGCACATCTGCCAGTTCCTTCAGTACTCTCGGGTGGATCTCATCAGGCCCCATAGACTTGTGAGTGTCTAAGTGGTGCAGCAGGTCACTAACCATTTTCCCCTGGATTATGGGGGCTCCATTCTGGTCCTCGTCCTTATCTTCTGATGCAGGGGGCTGGGTACCCAGAGAACAATTGGCCTTACTATTAAAGACTGAGGCAAAGAAGGCATTAAGTACCTCAGCCTTTTCCTCATCCTTGGTCACTGTGTTCCCTCCCCATCTACTAGGGGCTGGAGATTCTCCTTAGCTCTCCTTTTGCTGCTAATGTATTTGAAGAAGTATTTTTTGTTGTCTTTTACAGCAGCAGTCAGATTGAGCTCTAGCTTGGCTTTGGCCCTTCTAATTTTCTCCCTGCACAACCTCGCTACACCTTTGTAGTCCTCTTGACTTGCCTGCCCCTTCTTCCAAAGGTTGTAGACTCTCCTCTTTTTTCCTGAGTTCTAGCCAAAGCTCTCTATTCAGCCAGGCTGGTCTTCTTCCCTGCCAATAGTCAGGGAATCTCTGTTTGACTCATTAGAGAGAATCTTCTCCTAAAACCAAACACCTCCACCCCCACCACCCCCACCCCCCATTTTTAAGCTGGAGTCAGTGCATGCAAACAGAATGAGGGAAGCCCCAGATTTGGATCTCTTCTGCATTGAGGGTGTCCACGTTACATGACTTTCATTCTCCCAGAGGAATGCCCAAGGCCTGATGGCTCGTAGCTGCGGTTGCAGAGTTCTGAGCTCATTGCTAATCCGTATTCATAGTGTGCAAAATGGAACAGTAATAAAACAGAAACTGAGAGTATCCCATCTCTGAACTGCCACTCAATCACTGGTTTTACGAGTGCCTCAGCTTTGGAGAAGCCAGCTTTGAATTCTTCTTCTGCTTAAGGAGGCTTCAACTGGAATCATGCAGAAAGCTTTCACACCATTCTGTCTTTATCATAGACTGCAGATGTCTTCTGGCACACAGAGTATGAGTCGGGTCAGTAATCAGCAACATACAACTTCTGAATTTTGCATTTCTATCGGGAAGGCTAAAACATTTTCATTTTTGTTCAGGTTGAATAAAATTTTGGTTTTGCCTTGCAACAAATAACAAAATTATTGATCCTTGTCATGTTGGACATGACTATGATGAAAAATATCATTAAAATCTGCTTTTGTGTGCTTCCCCTGTTTGTATACTTTTAAGTTTGCTTAGAGATGCTACAACTGGTTTGGTTTTCTCAGGATTTCCACCCAAACGGTTTTCAGCTCTCATATTATTGGTATATATTTAGAGTCCCTGTTCTACCTAAACCACAGAGCACAGCTTCCTCAAGTCAAAACGAAGGTATAGACCCACTCTCTTAGTCACCCAGCGTCTCCCCTCCTTTATTTCAACCTCAAAAGGTTCTTACTCTCTCAGTGAGTTTTTAAAGTTACACACATTTTAAACACAGGTATAAATGTAGCCATCATAGATGAACACAACTGAACAAAATTGTATTATAATAAATATAATACCTTTAAATCACCATTTAGGGTCACATTTTCATTCAGTGTGAAGAAGTCTGCAAAGTGGTGCCACCTAGCCATACTTAAAGGGAGAATACTTCAAATCAGTCTTCAGAGCACTAAACCAGTATTTCAGGTGTTGTATGCATGGGGAAAAAAAGAAACATGATATTCATTTTTTTGGAAGTATTTTTCTTCCTGCTACCTTTATTGTCACTATCAGGAGGATAAAGAGATGTAAACTTTTGGGGGAGAGGGGAAAGATTTTGTGCTCAGTTATGATCTTTGTTTCTCCTAGATCTGATTTATTTGATCATAGAGGTCTAATGTTTTAAATTCAAATGGCTGCAATCCATCATTTTAAAAGTATATTTCTGGTTTCCAGCTTTTTGTGTGCAAATCTGAGAAATGCAACTTCATATTCCTTCAACACTATTGAAATGGAGGACTTTATCATAAATAATTGACTAGTTTTGCATTGAAAGAGCCATCTTACTAATAAGAGAAAAAATTAGCATAAAGTTGTCCTGATGAACTACATAGGGTAAACAATAGGGCCATTGGTTATAAAAAGACCTAATGTTCTCAATAACCAATCATGTTTTCATTTAAAAAAAGGGCTTGGACATTTTGAGACTATTCTAATGCTATGCCTTAGGCTTATAGTGCTATTAAATAATCCGCTTAATACCATACAAAAGTAACACCAAGCCTCAGCCAAATCCTAATGGCCAAATAAAGGAACGATGGTTTTTAAGCCTACACTCTGCAGCCTCAGTGCAGTGACTCTTTTTTTTGCCTGATGGAAGAAAATGGACAAACACCTCAATCCACTTTAGCAGTAGCAAAAGGAAGGTAAGTGACATCATGTGGTTTAATCATGTGGCTGCATCTTCTGGTTCAGCAGCAAACAAGTGCTCAGAACAGGACCGTCAGGCAAAGAGGCAGGCTCTTGCATGAAGGACTTCAAGGTCAAATTCCCTTTGACTTCCGTGGTCTGTCATCAGGCCTCTATAAACAAGGCCCTAGCTACAATTGTTCCTGATCCACTGGTATTTTCATTATGAAAGGAAAGTTGTTGTGAATGGACTATTGAAATGCACAGTTTTATTTTTTAAGGGTTTTGTATAGCCTTCTCAGAAATTGTGTGATAGTCAGTACATGCATGCTCTTCCTGCACTACTTTCTCGTGTGCTTGGTAATATATGTACAACAGTCTGCATTTACCCAGCAGACAGTTTAATCACCACTACTGTAAAGTCGTGGGTGACAATAACAGCACTTGTGGGTGTGTAGTCTGATGCAGTACAATTTTGATAGGGCAGATTATGAAAATGCATGATCACTAACTATTTCATACTGCTGTAGATACTGGGGTATCTTCTGCACATGGCTTCTGGAGGAGAACACTCTTTGGTGGTTTTATTTTTTTGCCAAAGATGACAGTTTGAGGCAAAGGTGAGGCCATCCCATCCTGCAGTGGCCTTTGTAGGGACCTGTGAGCAGTTACTGCAACCCTGGACCAAAGAAATGCCCAGTTCTTGGGCAGAGCAAGGGGAACAGGCTGCTCACCTGCCCCTACCCCATCACCAAAGTTCAGGGAAGAAGTAATAAAGAAAGGGAGTGGTGAATGGTGATTTAAAGATGCAGAAAACTAACAAACAGGTCCCTATCCCCCTGCTCTGCCTGCCCTGACTCTGCCTTTCACATCCAGCCCACAGAGGAAATGCTGCAACTCCTGACACCTCTGAGGCTACAGATGTGCATGCTGCCTGTGCAGCAGCCTCTGTGTCTCCCAACCAGCATTTCCCAGGCACAGCTAAACACTGCACCTGGACTGGTGTCTGATTTCCCTTCTTTTCCCTTAGAGGGCTGCTGGCTGCTCCTGTGCAGGCTGGGGGAGTCATGCTTGCCAGTCTTTTGGGAGAGGAGGAAGGGCAAGGTGAGGGCTGTAGAAGCTGAGACAGCCTAGGCAGTTTTGAAGACTGATTTGTATGAAGAAGCATGAACATGTTTTACCTCTGCCTGTGATTTTTATTGCACCGGGGCAAAAGAAGGGCTTTTCCAGGAGACTGTAGGTATGTTGGCCAAACTATTTATCGACAATTTATTTATCACTCTTTCATCCACCTGCTCTTTAGCTAATTGCTACCTAAGCAGACGGAGCATGAAGTTCACAGGGTCAGCAAGTTATGTAGCCAGCCTTGTCTGGGTAGGAGAGGAAGAGGAATAACCTTAATCCAGGTTTTGTTAGCACTTACTAATTTTCACTCTCACTTAGAAGCCCTGTTATTGCTGATTTTCGGTTACTTGCTAACACAGAAACTAAAACTCTGGGGTGTTGTGGGTTTTTTATTATTACTTCATTCCTAAATAGATTTTTGGCAACCTGTGAAGGAGAAGGTGAAGAAGGCGAGGTAGAAGAGTTACTGTTGTCTTGCAGATGCTCCTGAAAGAGTAGCACAAAAGGGTGGAGGGAGGGTGCATGGAAGACACCAGCCTGGAGCTGTGACTACACGGGCAGCAGATGAATCTGAACTCTTTGACTTAGGCACTCCTTTCTGCTTCTTCCATTTTCCTTGCGTTGGATGTTCATGATACCATGTGCTGAGCTAGATCATATAAATCATCAGGCAGAAAATTAACCTCATTTTAAAAAAAGAAAAAAAAATGAAAAGCTAAAAAAGAAATTATTAACCTGGTCCTAACAGATCAGCAGGATCAGCTGTGCAAATGCTGGTGCAGGGAAGAGAGAAGGAAGGAGACAGATAGGTCAACCCTTTTCAGCAGCAGTTTAAATCTAGGTTGGTTTAAATTGTGTAAGCTTGACCTAACTTGGACTATTGCACATCATGTTCAGGCTTGAGATGAGATTCCTGTGCTCAAGTTTTAGACTTCTGGGTGGGATTCAGTGGGTGTTTGTGCCCAGGGTTCAGGTTTAACAAAGGGAACAGGATAGCTTTAGGCCCAAGCCCTAGGTTTCTGATTTATGCAATATAAAAATTCCCCTTATCGTTGTCGTCAGCAAATGTTTCTCTTTTGATTTTGCTGGCACTTTAGCAACTGCTTAAGCATTTTACTGAGGAAAACTTAGCTTTTAAGGCTGCTATTGCACACCAGAAAACCTGCAGTTATATGCTAACAGGGCAATGTAATCATTCATAGTTGGAACTTTATGATAGAATCATAAAATACTTTAGGCTTTAGGTCATCTACCTGGTCCAGCTCCCTGATCAAAGCAGGGCCAACCCCAAAGACAGGTCTATTAGTCACAACATTTTGGTTTCACTTCCTTACTATTCGTTTGTTATAAATTAGATTATTTTCTTACAAGTCTATCTCTACTTTAAAGAAGTGAAATTAAAGCAGAGGTTTCAGTCTGCATGTTGCTCTAGCAATATGGTACACTTCTGTTCCAAGAACCATTACGCAACAAGCAAACCACGACAAACATTCACTATGGAAGTATCCCATCAGCTGAGTGACAGACATGTTGTGAAAATAATGACCAGACAGAGAACCCCTGAAAACTGACCCCTACTGTGCAAATGAACGGTCTCTATAAAGCGTTGGGAGAGTCTGGGGGGTTTTCTTTGCATCGTTTCTTTAGCAGCTCTGCTTTGCTTTCTGCTGCAATACTGCACACTTGATGTCTATTTATTGCAGGACACTGCAGTTCACAAATCTGACTCTTCAAGCTGAATGGAGGTTAAAACTGACTGGGGTTTTTTAGAAACATTTTGGTGAAAAATATTGATTCACATAAACCAACTCATTTTACAAGAACACAGCAGGATCGATGAAATTTTCTTTGGAAGGGCTTTCTTCTCAGCCTCAGGCTGATCCAAAGCTGAGAATTCTGGTAACACAATGCCAGTCCCCCTGTCTCCAGATTCTGCTGAGTTGTCCAATTCTGAGAGAGGAAGGACCAAAAACTGAGTCCTTCCTGCCCTGATGGGACATTTTCTTTGATAGGAAGGAAACCTCAAGTCTGGTCTATTTTGAAAGAGCTTTGATTTTCTTCTTTTTTATTTGGGATATGAAAGCAGAAGGCAGTAATTTTTCCAGACCTGACTATTTTTACTAGAGAAATATTGCTTTCAGTTTTAAATGGGAAACTTTGAAAGCTCACATAGTTATTCTCATGCAGGATGGCAACTTCTGTTACTTCCCAGTTCCATGGGAAAATGTTAGGGTTTCCCCTGATCTTAGCATGCAGGCTCTGGACATAACTTTGCAGTACTAGTAAGACTTTTCTTCCTTCAGTCTTTTCTAATACATATATTTCACCTTCAGATTCATATTACAGTGGATTTCAACAGATTCTTACTTTGAAACTCAGTTTTACACTGACTTTCTTTTGTCTCATCATTGTACCTTTCTCACCTATCTCACAATGCAGGGAATTTTCTGAGAAGTCTTGATTTGTATATTAATACATCCCCTCCAAATACTAGCTAGCGACAAACTGCATCTTGTGTTATTCTGTTAAGGGCTTCTGTATTTGCATTCATGGGAACATTTATTTTCTGGAATTGGAGCTGCAAATGTATGCAGGATTGATAAGTAGGATTTATTCTCCTGAATCCCTTTATCAAAGAAATAAGTGAGTTTTTATATACAGTCCTACATGACAGTATGTCAAAAGACCATCAAGAGAAAACAAGGTGAAAAGGTTAGCTTCTCTAAGAGGTAGTTTCCTCACAGTGTCTATCTGACAGGGAATTCTAAATACCTTCTTATAAATAAATATAGCTAGGAAAATATTGAAGGGCTGGACAGTGGAACTTGTAAACCTGTTGGATTTGAGTACAACAAAGAATTCTGACAGTGTTTCGATTTCTATTCCTCTAAGGGTGTAGTAAATGTGTCAGATTTATTCTCTATCAGGATAAAACTTCAAGGACTCTCACATACTCAGTTTTTTTCTAAGCAGGCTTGAAAGTGCTGTCCAGGCTGGGGGCATTTTTTGTCACTAGAGTAACCTGGAGTTTCTGAAAAATCAGAGAGGTAATGGTCACAGAAAAGCTTCACCTTTTCATCCTGACTTGGATGTCCTAAAGTTCCTGACTTGAAAAGTTTATCCAGTCTTTCCCTTAAGTGCACTGGATGCCTTAAGGCACTGAGAAACCACTTACATTTCAATGCCTGACAAAAAAAGTCCTGACACATGGGAAAAAGAAGCCTATGAGGGAATAATATTGCACTTGTGGTTCCTGTGCTTACAGCCGTGTGCCACGTTCAGTGATACTGTGCAGAATGACAAAATGCTGCTCTCTGGTGAAAAGGTCAAGTGCTATGCACTTATTTTTCAGTAAGAGAGACAAAAGAAGCTTTCTGTAATAGTTTCCATACCTGAAGCCTTTGTGCTGCACCAAATGGCATGCTAATGTAGTAATGTACTGGAAAGTAGTTACTTGCTTGACATACTGTTTGGTCTGTTATTGCAATGGAGTACTGTAGTATTTCTGTAATGAAGAGTTGGAAGTATTTGAGTTTACTCTCAGATATTTTAAGGTCAACACTTACTGCATATTTCCATCAGCAACACAGGAACTCTGCCTCACTCCGGGAGCCAGCACTTGTTCTTTACATTTTGAAGTTCTTTAAAAGACCCAGGGAGGAAAATAACCAACACGCCTACCCAGCATGAATTAAATCTGCCAATGGGTGAACTGAACTCATATTTCAATTTCATGTAAGTTTTACGCAAATATTTGGTTTGCTTTCAAATAAAACACAAGCAGGTACTCTTGGAATGGCTAGCAGCACTTCATGAAAGACACAGCTTCAACCATATTTATTACAGCAAAGATTAGCTGTTAGCTGAGATCAGTCAAGGGTTTTGACAATACACCCACTAGCTTTAGAAGGTAGGCCATTGACTGTAGGACAGGAAGGTCATCCTGTCTCTGACTGTGAAATGTGTCTCACTGCTGAGAGCCAGCCAAAGAAGGGCTGTACATCCCTAATTCAACATTGTGTTCTTGATCCTTGTTCAACAGAGCTGAATATGAGTTCAGGTGCCTTTGACATGATATGCCTTGCTTAAGAGGCATATACTTAAATGCTTTGTTTAGTGCATTTGTTTAAATGCTTATAGGAGTAATATGAAAATATGTTTCTGAGGACTAGAGGCATGACACCAGGATCAAAGTTAACTCAGTATTTTCTCAGGGCTTACTCACAGAGGATTTGGGTATATCCTAGGTAATCTAGTTACTCCAGGAAGTCAAAACAGGAACTTCCAGGCCAGAGCAACACAGCGTGTTTGGTTTGAGACTTCCAGACACAAAGTATTAATTTCAGTTTCTCAAGTGAAAGTTGTTACCAAAACAAAATTTTGCAGAGATTCTGATCTGACAGTTTGGCAGTTGACTTGGAGCTGGTGAAAAGACTTTCCTGATCACAACAGACTCTTCATTGTGCCTCAAACATACCCTTATTATATGTCGTATTATATATTATCAGGTCTAATGTACTTTAAATCATAAAGTTACCAGCTTGGTCATGAGGATAAGTAGAAAAGAACTTTTCTTGATGGATACCTCTGGTTAGAAAAAGAAAGCAAAGTTAGCACGGAATTAGCTAATTCTGGCAATAAGAAGCACAGCTTACTGAAGCACAGCTTCTCTGCAAGATCTAGGTATATTGGCATGTAACTCCCATTCTAGGACCAGCAACTTCTGTAAATCACTAACTCACAAAAATGTCTCTGTCCCTGATGCTCTTAAGGACTTTAACTCCCACAGCATGAACAAAAGTAGTAAAAGATCATGATTCCTTGTATTTTTGCCAGGACAGTCATGGTATGGAGACATGGTTTATGGAACACTTGACTGGAACCTACTTTGAATTCTCCACCTGTAATCAGTGTAAAAAAAAATTTTTGATGGTCTTGTTCATCATGGTGAGAAAGTCCAGTATTCCAGCAGTGCATACCTCCATGCAGGGCCTGAAGGCATAAGAACAAGCAGAAATGAAACCATCTTCGTTCCTACAAGTATTTCATCATATCTCCTAAGTGGTATTGCCTAGCAACTTATCATGAAGTTTTATCCCTCTCAAAAACTTTATCTGCATTGGCCAGTATAACTTGGAATGTGCTTGCTGATTAAAATACACACCTGACTTCTTAAAAAGGTTTCAGTTAGTCATCTAAAAATGTCATGTGCCAATAAGCTGCACTATTTGACTGTGAACAAAGGAAAATATGTATTTTCTACTGCAAATTCCACTTCTTCTACCTGCAAATATGAATTCATTTTTTCTCTGTTTTATCCAAGAAACCATATGCAAATATGATAAAATCGATATATAGACATTGGGATTTCCCCCACCCCCACCCTGCCCCAAATGCTGGAACAAGTGGTGTGGAGGTGTAGAATATCCACTCTTGGAGACATTCAAGACTCACCTGGACAACACTCTGAGCAATCTTTTCAAAGTTGACCCTGATCTGTGTGGGCAATTGGACCTCCAAATGCCCCCTCTGTTCTATGTTACTGTACAGTTCTCTAAATTTACTTTAAAAAACAAAACAAAACAAAACAAAACAACCCAGACAGGTGCATATGTAGGAAATAGAAATAACTGCACTGTCCCATTATAGGGCAGACCTAGGCGAACACCCCTAAAGCACTGCAGCTCATTTTTGAGGCAGGCACATGTTAGCAGTTCTGAACACAGACTGAGGTGCAAGATGCACTGCAAAAGTGATGCTTTCGAAGATGGTTCTCTCACGTTTGGAGAAAGTGTCTTCACCAGTGCTCTACTGAGTTAAGACTATTTTTATGTATGCAATAATGGCTCAGGCTTCTTTACGAAAGGTACCAGTCAGAAGTAAAGCAGGGCATATCCTGAAAGCACAGGAATCTGCTTTCCTGTGGTCATGTCCCTGAACGTGATGCTGTCCTTCCACATTAACCCCATCCCTCCCACATTTACCTGACCTTAGTCCCTACCTTGTTCCCCAACTGTTGCACTAGACATGCTGTGACTGGGCAGAGTCAACCATGTGCCAATTAGCTAGTCAGCAGGTAGCATGCCATGACATCCTCTTCCTTAGGGGAAGCCCCTGATTTTCTTTGGACCTCTCCCCTGCTTTCCAATTTGATGGAAAGTGGTCCAGGGTTTCAATAGCTTGATAGCTAAGTAGTGCCAAGCGTGAAGTCGTGCCCTCCTTAAAACAGCAGACCAGGAACTTTTTAGCAAAACATGTTTGCTAAAACATGCCAACTCAGTGCAGTCCCTGCTTTTGAGGAAAGTGCACCACTGTGAAAAAAACCTGTACCAGGAGAAGACTTGCAGCTCTAAAGACAGTGTGGAGCCTAGGTGAGCAGGCATTCAGTGGCATTCATGCATTTTTTTAAATCTCGATGTTCATGGGCTGTAGAATTGGTTTTATTCCGGCACCATCCATATAATTTGTCACACTCTTGAATCATAAATTTTATAGGTTCCTATCTTGGTGACTGAGCTGAGGCTCTCTTGCAGAACATATGAATTAATTTGGGAACGTCCATCAGTGTTGGTACTTAGCAGTATTAGAAATTCAGTAGAGTTTCAGGAAAATGAGAAACAGCATTCTTGGTAGCCTTTGGGCAAAGGTCACACCTGGCTATGAATTCAGTTACACGCCTGGTGTTTCAGTGCATCATGAAGTTTCCAGAGGCTGTTCATGCGGTCTGCAGTCACCCCGATAGCGATCACTTTGTCATTGCTTGAGTTAACCTGGGAGTTCTAAGAAGGATTTTGAAATATTACCAGGGAGATCCTGAGAAATAGATTAGCTATTTATAGCTGCCCTTCCTACTCCCAGGTACTGACAGCAGTCAACAAATCACATTTTGGATCACAAGGCACCACACCAGGACCAGCAAAAGAAACATGTTTTCATAACATTTTTTTTCTGCACCGTGGCTTATGTTCATGAACTCTTTTCATTATGTTTATATTCAGAAGTTGTGTTTTTGCAAGAAAAAGAGGAGGCCAACACTTCTTATTGGGGAAAATGGACAGGGTGAGATTCCAGAGCTACTGGGGTGGAATGTATGTGTTTCTTCTTTTTTGCATTGTTCTCTGCTTTCTGTTGCAGTGCCCCAGAATCTTGAAGGGAAGGAGGGAAAAGCAGAGCAGAAATGCTACTTTCCCTACTGGGTATATTGCTCCTGCAATTGTTCAAAGTTTTATTCTTTATTTCTCCCATCCCCCCATACTCTTTCTTCAGAAATTGTAAAATAATTCTTGGTGCCTGTCAGCGTTAGGGGCTTCTATATTCAGGATACACATAGGTCTGCAGAAAGTGTTTATCAAGTGAGAGAGGAAGGAGTATGTGGTCTCAGAACATTGAGGGAGATGCCCTCTAATGCCAAGATCCCCCTGATGTTGCAGCAGTTCTCTCTGGCAACTAAACACCGTTGGGATCAGCAAATAGCATCTGGATTCATCTGACTTCATGGGTGTGCCTGTGCTGGCTCCTGAACAGGTAATGATTTCTCACCATGGACAGGTGGCCAGTGTTGGGAGTGAAATTTTTCTGTGATTCACCTCATCCTAAAGTGGACTCCTACACTGGCCAAGTCAACCTCAGCCTAGGATAATCCTGCACTGGCAGGATTATCACCACCTCTCCCTTGACTGTACGGGGAAGACAGACAATTCAGGCGTGGACTTCTGCACAGTAAACACCTGAAATAAAGTGAAATGAATTAACTTGTGTATGGTTCCTCTTTTCCATTTATCTTTCCTGTGTCTATTATCTTTTTCCATCTTCATTTCCTTTGTATATTTCCTTTTAATTTTATGTTTCTTTCTGGCAGGTTGCTTCCTTGGTAGTTCTTGGAGCCTCTTTATCCAGTTTCTGTAGTAATCGGAAAGAGCTGTACTTCTTACCTACTAACGTTGCGTCCGTCAGTGGTTCTGAGCTAAATACCACTGAAACACAGGAGGAATGTTTGTAGCGTCTGGTCCCTGTCTTACTCCAGTACAGGCAAGGGGCTTCTACGTTTAAGATGCAGTAGGCCTGCTGAATGAGGAGAGAAAGTCCCTCAACAATCATATTCTGCCTCCTGTTCAAAAGTATAATTCTAAGACCTTGAGTATTTCTTCCACTGTGAGTGCATTTGATGCCTCTATGGATCAGGAGTGGATTTTATGAGTGTGTAGAGAGACCTGGGGGTGAAGATCACGTAATTTCTCTAGCATAATACTCTATGTAAGGAGCCAGCAGAGACTGTGAAGAGAGCACAGGGTGTTGATACTAGTGCCTTTTTGTTGGTCATGCTAAAGCTTTCCTTCCACTGAGTCTCCATTTAACTCTACCAAGAGTGACAGAAAGCTTCAACTAGGAACAAAAATTTAAAATTCTTATATACATTGCTGAGATCTCCCTTGCGCCTTCGCTGCTCCAGGCTCCAGTCCCAGCTCACTCACCCTTTCCTCAGAGGAGAGATGCTGCTTGATCAACTTTGTGCCTCTTCACTGGACTCTCTCCAGTATGTCTATGTCTCTCTTGCAGTGAGGAGCCCAGAACTGGGCACAGTACTCCATGTGTGTCCTCACGAGTGCTGAGGAGAGGGGAAGGATCACCTCCCTTGATCTGCTGGTGACACTCCTCCTAATGCAGTCCAGGATAGCTGCCTTTGCCACAGGAGCACATTACTGGTTCATGTTCAACTTGGTGTCCACCCCCAGGTCCTTTTTCTGCCAAGCTGCTTTCCACCTAGGTGGCCCCCAGCATATAGTGTGCACAGGGCTGATCTTCCCCAGGTGCAGGACTTTGCACTTCTCCATGTTGAACTTCATGAGGTTCCTGTTGGCCCATTTCTCTAGCCTGTTGAGGTCCCACTGGATGGCAGCATGACCCTCTGGTGTATCAGCCTCTCCTCCCATTTTTGTGTCATCTGCAAACTTGCTGCAGGTGCACTCTGCCCCCCCGTCCAGATCATTAAGGAAGATTTTGAACAGGACTGGATGCAGTATTGATCCCTGGGGTACACTACTAGTTACTGGCCTCCAACTAGACCTTATGCCACTCATCACCACCCTCTGCACCTGGCCATTCAGCCAGTTTTCAATCTATCTCAACTTTGTTCAACCCAAACCTTTAGGGGTTTTTACTTCATGATAAAATTGAGTCTTTGGGTCATTAATAAAGCTGAAAAAACCTAGCCTTGTACAGGCCTAATTGTAAAATACAATCTTCCAAACTTTCCAGAGAGCCTCAACACTTACTTATGAGCTTGTGAACACTCCTGGGAAAAGTCACTAAAATTATGACATTGTTGTTGAGTCATTAAAGTAAGTTGAAGAAACTACCACTTTGATCAATACAGGCTCAACGCTGATCTTAAAGCTCCTGAGTTGTATCATTTGACTTTTTTGAACATTTTCTTGAATAGCCATTTTTTTTCACATTCTGATATCAGTTTTAGCTATACTGATCTTTTTTTAGACTCATCCCTTGTCTGTTTGGGATGAGTCATATTGGTTGTGCTTTATTCATTCTTGGCTAAAACAATCTGCCTTCAAAATAGATGCTTCTGTTCATTATTTCAGAAATAAAATCTGTTGCTGCTTCAGTAAGAAATTGCAGAAATTAAAAATAAATAAAAACCCCCCACCTGTCGACACATCTTAGCCACACAATTCCTACAGACTTAGGATCCACACAGTTTTGCTTTCTTCTTTATCCCATGTCTTGCCTCAGTACTGTGGTCTGCATGTAAAGTTGGCTTTCAGCTTTTGTTGCCAGTGCTATGGTGGAGCTCAGAAAGATTTATCTTCAGCCTTTCTGGACCTCAAGGAACTTTCTCCAGCCCATCACTTGATAGTCCCCTTTCTGGCATTCAATAGCACTTGTGTTGCTTCCTCAAAAAAAGACTGACCTTTTAGTAAACAACTAGATTCCTTCACAAGAAAAGTATATTGATTTGCCATTTCAATATCGGTGTAGTTGGTTATAAGAAAGTGGACAGCATAGTAAATTCTGAAATTATATGTTTATCAAGCATGCTGAATATGCTTCAAAAGGGACGTGGTTGGTGATTAAAAGGCACATTTTATAAGACAGCTACATATTTCAGCATGACATATGCAGAGAAAAATTTTTTGTTTACATACAGTCTTAAATAAGATAATGTACTGAGAAGAAAATTCAAAGCAGGTATGACTCTTCATTATCAGGCACAAAATTTTTTATAGGACAGGGTCACCATCAGCCATCTTTCCATAATTGCAATTAGTTTTCAAATAAGTTTTAGTTTTAATAAGTGATTTTACAAGTGTTAAAACATATTTAAATAAAAAATATGGGTTCTGTCAGTATTTTTGTCATTTTATTGTAGTTTGTATCAAAATATACTACTGTAATAGATGTTCATAGTTTAGTAAACAAGCCTTATAAATAGAAAAGACAGCATATGCACACACAAACATATAGATGATAAAGACTCTATGTAGGGCCCTGGGATTCAACTTAAATATACGTTCTTATATCTATTTTAGAACTAGCCTAAGTGGGAAAATATATTCCAAGAAATAGTTGTGATTGATCGATCTGTAGAAGGCACCCAATTAGAGATGTCCCAGTTCAGCTCTACCAGCTATTTTATGGATCTATCTTGTTCTTAGCAGGCTTTAGAGGGTTTATGGCAGTCTGGGCAGTGTTCCCCTTCTTGGAGCTCCCACTAGGGAGCTATGTTGTGCAAAATCCTGATCCATAGACTTTATATAATCTCAGATTTCCTTTACCCTAAAGCTATGTCTGCTCAGTCTTTTGCAGACAGAATTAAACTGGCTCTGTCTGCCAGTTGTGATCCAGCTCTGAGCTTGAAGTCAGTCTCTCAGCAAGACTTATTAACTTGGGCATAGCTTTGTACTCACAGCAGTTTCCAATTGGGAGCTGGCTAGTATCCAGTTGCGTTAAGCATAGACAGAGACTTGGTTGGTCTGCAGAGATCATGTGGACTTGCTCTAAATGTGCTGAAGCACTTTCTTCTCCCATGGATTTGGAATACAGACTGTCTGTTGCCTTATCACAGAAGTGGCACCAGCTTGCTCTGATCTATAAGATCACTGCTTACCCCTATGCTTTTTCTTAGCGTAAGCAGCACTTTTCCGCATGACAGTATTGTACTCAATATTGTGGACATTTAGGAGCACATGTGAAGAATGTGTAAAGCATGCAGCTTTTGTATACAACTGTAAAACAAGTTACTCACTGCTACCAAAAAATAAGAACTACATAATTTAAAATAAATCCTGTGTGCACATCCATGTCTCTGTCTCCTCATTTTTCTGCAGCATTCTTTGGGCTTGGGTTCATATCTTTTTAGTAGCAAATAATCCTGTCTCTCTGGAGCAAGTCAGTAAGCCATTACATTTTCCTTTCATCAAAAGAGCAGTTCTCCCCACTGGCCTTCTTTTTTTTTTTTTTTTTTTTTTGGTGGTTCTGTAGTCTCTCTAGTTCACAAGTGTTCTAACATCACCCACTTCTAATTTTGCCACTGTTGATTTTTTTCAGTATCTATCTCAGCCTATTTTGTATCTCTGCTCTACAGACAGGAAGGATATTCAAACAAATCTGAGCAAATTGTTCCACCTCGAGCATCAAGACGAGAGACAGACAGACAGTGAGGTAGAGCTACAAAAAGCAGAGCAAGGTACAGAGACAGTTATTTCACTTCAGCCCACGCTGTGGTCTCCAGAAGAGACATTGACCTGACCAGATTATTGACCCTAACTCTCCTTCAGTATGTGAATCCAAAAAAGGCAGGATGCTTAGCAACTGTTAAAAGGTCTTCAGCTGTAATTTCTGACACAGTATTTTAATGTACCATGAGTAAAAGAACTGCATACATATCTTTGTATAGCTATATCTCTATATTTGTACATTAAAAAATGTCACTTGCACTTTGTGATCATTTTCAAAACATTGCCGCTCCTGTCGCATGCATGAAGGCTAGCACACATTCAAACAAAGGCTGTATTTCAAGTTTTTGCTTATGAAGTCCAACAGTTATATAATGAGATAGTTATATAAAAGAAAAAAAACAATGTGCAAAAACCAAGACAAGAATTAAGCAGGAAAAAAAAAATAATCCGTGGCATTCCTAAGAAGTCCAAAGTGAACAGTAGCAAAGACAATATAAAAACCACAATAATAAATTGCAGAAATGTAACCCTTACCTACAATAGATGCTCCATTGTAAGTAACTAATAATTTAATTCAAGTAGGTGCCCAGACTGGCTATCTGCTATGGTAGAAAAAGATATTTATGTGAGAAAAAATAATTGTCTCCAAACTCCACTCCTTGGAAACTTTATACTTGGGTAGGACCCAGGCCAACAGTCAGCTATCATTCACTTGTGAGTGGCAGTGAAATTTTCTTCCTTTGGCACTTGGTAAGAGTCCAATCAGCTCTCATTTTTCCATTTGTCTAAGCCTGAGGTTTGTCTGATTTATTTTTAATTCTTTATCAATTGCTTTGCCTCAAATCAAGGTCTGCAAAGGGGAAAAGTCTCCTTGTGTGTGTTGTACTGCCTATCTATCTCCCACATGCCATGTTGACTACTCCATAGGAAAAGAAATAAAGCTCCTAGCCTCTTTACAATTCTAGGGCCTATTCCCTTGCTACACAGTTAACAGATGTAATGAATCTCACTGTCTTTGAATCAAGATGACCAAAATCTGAAGTGTCTTTTATTGATGACTAGAGGGCTGCTAATAAATCGAAATACAGGTTTATGCTAAGCTGGAATTCTTTCAAGCTAAAGCATTTTAGAAAGCTGGAAAATAGATGCTGGTGTCCCTAGAGTAAAGTCTGCAAAATATATTCCTTAACTACAGAGCCATTCCTATAGCTTCCCACTGACTTGAAGACACACAGGAACTGGTACACTCATAAACAGAACCATTTTTACAGTCACTTTTCTGACTATAACAATAATATAAGATCTACTGTATAAAAATGTACTGGGAAGTTAATTTTTCATTGACATGAAGTTTAATAACTAAAATATTTCTCATATAAATATACACAAGTAAAATAAACAGACAGACTAACAGACCCCAGCAGCATATTACTAATTTTTATACAAAAATGTATACACATGTACATTAAGTGCATTAAAATGCCATAAGAAGCATCTTGGGAATGGAAAAGAAAAAAGACTGCAGTCAGATGACTATTTGTAGTCAGTAAATGAATAAACCAATAATGTTATTGTCTACAAAAAAGAGATCTTTCACAGAGCATATTTTTCTTTTCAATAAATTTTATTTCAAAGAGGAATTGCAGCATTGGTTTTATTGTTTTGGTTTGAATATTGCATGGACTTGTTATGAGGTTCAAAGTTTTGACAAAAAATCAGTAACCACTTTCTTCTCCCACAGTTCCAGGGCTGTTTATCCTTATTTGCCAATAAAGCCTAGCCATGAAGGAGAAATACCTGGTTCAGTTTAGCTATAATGAATGTAAAAAGACAAAGGAAGAATAAGCACAAATATATTGATAGCTTTTCACTAAGCTAATTCTGGAGGCAGATGTACCTTGAGATGAGGCTGAAAATAACAGAAAATTTTGGCTTTTCTAAATTATTTTTGACTGCATTCCTATTATTACTTTTAATATTGCAAGGTTTGGAAGACCCTTTCTGGTAGTAATTTTCAATCATGCTACCTGCTATGTAAACACACATCAGGTGTATGGAATTTCGACCGAAAGCTCTTACAGTCACTGAAATATAATTGTCAATGTACGGATCTAGTTGCAACAATCTTTTTTGCTTTCTTGCTTCCTTGAAAACACATCTTAGAAGATTAAAACAAAAAAAGAAACAAGTGCTAGGGTTTGCTTTCTGCAATAGAAGAAACAGAACTTTTAAAATGTATCCTTTTTAATGTTGACATTAATCAATACCTGATGAAGTAAGCCTCATATGATAAAAAGTTACAAATTCAGTAACACCTTGTTGATCTGAAGTTAGAGCACCATAGCTGCTGAAAGTCAAAGGCTTGCTTTAAGTAAGGGGATTTCTCCACGTTTGGTTCAGTCCGGAGGATACATCTGGGTCAAACTGCCTGACAGTATGCAGCAACTGCCTGAGACAAAATGTAGTTTTGCCAGGAAAAGTCAGAGAGGTTTGTTTTACTCCATAATGAAAAATAAACGGGCATAAGAAACTGTAATTATGCCTAAATTATGAGCATTTTCTTAAATGGAGGTATATAAATCTATATAAAGCAGTAGATTATGGCTTCCAAATGATTCTGTGGATAGTGCAAATATGTCTACTCTTCAGTATTTGTCTGTCCTAACATCTGGAGCTACACAGCCACTAAAAAAATCTTACTCTTTTTCATAATTTCCCAAGGAGTAAAAATTCTACTGCTGTGATTAACTATAAACTCAAATATAATACACAATTCTGAGCACTTATGAACACATTTAGTGTGAACCAAGGTTAGGTGGCTTCTTCACGTCTCAAATTCAAGTATTAGGTAGACATACCACTAAATGAAATAACAGAAGAATTTCATTTATAGCATGCATTTAAGTGCATGCTATAATATTTAAGACCAGATATTAATTTCTGTCATTGTATTATTTTAATAATTTATTGGTGCTCTCAAAACGTATTTGTTAAAAACGAAGGTAGTGAAAGACTTGCTTTTGTTCAGCAAAGTCACTGGTCTTTCTAACAGCCAAACTGTACCATACTGTCTAGTAGAAAAGGCATTAGATAAAAATCACAGAAACAAACTCCAGGTCTTTCATTACTTTGTAGAAACATTTCAAACCCCTGTGGTATTTCTGCTCTGTCTTTCAGGTTAGAGAGAGTCTCATACATTAATGAATTATTTATTTTAGTTGGGCAGAGCTTCCATATGACCATACACAAGTTTACTTTCAGCTAAAAGAGTTGTCATCTTTCTTTTTGTGTTACATTCTCTCTCCAAAGCACTTCAATCTTTCCAAGTATTTCCTAAACTAAGTCTTCTGTTAAAAGTTAGTTTTGATTCTCTGCAACCACGTCCCTTTTTTAGAGTTTCCATTTTGAGTGGCCTTAATTTTAGTATAACGTAATTTGAGAATAATTACTTTTATTCACTATTTTACTAGATGTAGCAAGACACATTAAAAGATAACACAGATAAAATTGATTTTAAAAAGCCCTTGTATCTTAAAACCTTGAATGCCTTGGTCATACCTTATTCACCCTAAATTAGTAGTCTGGAAACATGGCTGTTTCCTTTCATTACATTATTTACAGCAGCTCAGTGAAGTTGCTTTGTATTTTATTCCATGTGATATAGTTTATCAAAGCAGTAGGTGTATATCAGTGCACTGGAAAATGTGGTTTATGCTTGTTCTTTCTAGAGCATGTCAGGCTAAACCATTCTGGTCCAATGTACATATAGTGGCTCCAAAACCAAAACATTTAGCAAGGTTGGAATGCAGTAATACATGATACAGTGATCTCATATTGAACATTACCTGGTTTGGGTTTTTTTGAACCTCACAGTGAGGTAGGCTTTGATCTGCTGGTGGTAGCTTGATAGTTTGTGGTGTCCTGATTATCTGTAATGAAGTGCTTTTTCATGAGGACTCTCATTGCTGTTTCAGGGCACTGTTAATTGGGTAAAAAAGGAGCTGCTGTTTGAAAACTACTGCCAAGGTCTTGTGAGATCTGGAGACATGGTGTCATCAGGGAATTGTGTGAGACATTTGTGTGTGTTTTCCCCATCAGCCTGTCTTGGTTAGAGAACTAATATGGATGGTAGATATAAAGGAAGTAGATACCTACTCTCATTTACTGAGTCCAGCAGTTGCAGCTGAAAAAGTTGTCCATAGACAACAATGTAAACAGTTTTTGTATGTGCCGTACCATTCCATATTTCACCTGCTTTCATGTCAGCATCCTAGAGATTCAGCTGGGCCTTATTCTAGTATTTTTTCATTTTATATTTAAGATTATTCCCATAGTCAAACAGTATTGTCTTACTTAGAAAAACGTATGTTTGAGAGGTTCCATTAGAAAATAGAAAATAAAAGCAGGTTGCTTTGAAGGATAAGCCTGTGATGCCAACCAATATAAACACAAATCCAGATGTTTTGGCAAGCTAATGTGAAGAAAAACCTCTATAGTCTTTATTTACACTTTATAGCAAATATTTTACTAGGAGGAAGTTAAGAATGTTGACATTCCACCACTTACTTAGACCCCAGTCAGAACAATGTCCTAAATGCCAAAATGTCAACATTCATTGCAAAGTTTCCTCATATCAGCATGCTAGGACACACATCTGGCATCTTTCTTTTGCTTTTTTTTTTTGTGCTGCTGGCTATTGTAGATATAAAAAAGGGGAAGGCAAGATAATTCTCATTTCTCTCAGCCAGCCATCTGTGTTCAGCTGTCTGTTCAGCTATTTGGAAAAAAAACCCCAACAATCCAAAAACCAGAAGACAGCATAACCTCAGGTGCACATATTATGTGCAAAAAGCCATATTTATTATCTGTAATCTATAAGCCTTACACTCCTTGTAGACTATAGATTTACTTATTATAATCTCCATTCCTTATTATGATTTGTAATTCTTGTATAGTATCTGTAATTCTTATAGATTATAAGCAAAATTCATTTTATCTATCTTTCTGTGTTTTTATCTGCATCATAATGTCATGGTCAATACTATAAGATGAAGTCCATTGCATGGACACACATTAGGAAATAGGCTGAACTGCATGCTCCAAAGCTATTAGAGAAACATTTTGATTTTCGCTCAATTCCTCACCGAGCTCACACAAAACAGCCATTCAGCTTTTCCAGGGACATCTAGTAGCAAATGAAGCCCATTTTCTCTACCCAAATCTTTACTGTTTTGAAGAGCATGTGGCTTTCCTGCCTTGCTCTAATTCTACAGTTGTGAACTGAAAAGATTCTAGCACTGATTCTGGAGCAGATTTTGCCTCCTGGTTTGAAGTGGAAGAAAGAAGAGAAACTTCTTGCTTCTGTATGAGCCATGAAAATAAAGACATGTGGCTTGGTGTCCTTGTCCAGCTTTTCATTATGAATTTATTACCTTTGTCTATATTTTCCCTGATAATCTGATTGCCTGAATAACCAGTTAATATCTGTTTTTCTGAAAATTCACTATTCCATTTGCAAACAAAAGTAGAAAGAGCCACAAAAAATCCATTATTGTGTAGGTATAAATTATTCTGAATTATTCTGCAGGGCTCCTTCTTTTTCTAACTGTGGGAAATCTCTAGGAAGAAAAAGAGATCCAACCATGATAGTTCAGTCTTATTTCTAGCATTCTAGAAATAGAAAATATTTATGAGAAATATCTACCTTTTTCTCCTTCAGAATTTCATTAACACTTGTTTTGCTTTGTGTGACTGTAGTTTGGAAAAAAATTACAGTGTAAAGTACTCTCTCATATACAGAAATTTCTGTGGGAACTACCAAGAAAACCCCAAACCACCCCACAAAAAAAGCAGAATTAAAACTAAACCCCACCACTTCATACCAAAGATAGCATTTTGATTTAAGACTTGTGACTTGGCCTAGAACATATGCTGTGAATGCCGAGTACTAAAAGCATACAGTTGCTTTCTTGTGAAAAGAATTAAATGTTTACTTTTTCCTTTAAATAGAAACTGTCTGGATGCTTAAGGAGAATGTATCCCATCTGATCCACAACTCAGGGATGTAAAGATATGTTTAGTGGCATATTACACAATCACAAATTCACAGGTTACTTGGGCCACACTGTACAGTAATTATGCAGTGTTTAGATGCTTTCAAGTTAAAGTAAGTCTAAGTAAAAGGAGAAGTAAAGTAAAAGTAAAACTCAACTGAATTGCGTATTGTAAAACCCCACCATGCTTCATACTCTGGAAAGAAAATATCAATTGTTACAGGTTTCGTCAATCAGTTATAGTATCAGCAGGAATACTACTACATTTACTCGTTGGTGTACAGCACAGATAAAGAACTAATAATTTATCATTTAAAATTTTATATGCACCCAAGTAAATCAAAGCAAATCAAATCAGTATCCCTTCTATCACAAACATGAATAACATACAGTCACCACTGTTGCCATCAGTAAACGAATTTCCTTTTGGCAGCCTCTGGCATCTCTGTTACAGCAATCATTTCAATTGAAGTTACAAGACTGACAGCAATAAAAGAGAAGGTTTTTCTTTATTTTAAATCTATATTCCTTTACGTGTTGATTTTCATCTTCTTACCAGCATTGCAAATGTTTTTGAGGTGTGATGTAAATGTGACGCAATTTCAGCAGAACTCAAAACAGCATGAAACTTTTTGGCAGGTTGTTCGAATATCAGAAGAATATATATTATTTCTTCTTTTTTTTCAAAAGTTGACCTATCGGCAGCAAATTGAATGATGCTTATGCTTATATTATGTCATGCATACTAGTACTAGACCAAGACTGAAAACAATTTGGTGCAGCATACAATTACCAATGTACAGTCACAATGTAGTTCAAGATAAACACGTTAACATTGAAAAGATCATAATTTTCAAAAATTATAGTCACATGCAGTAAGATATTTTTTCTTAACTAGTTGAAGATAATGCATACTTTCCCTTAAAAGCAGTTTTCTAAGGATTTATAAATGTGGTTATTTTCATCCCTTTGGGTTGCTCTTGGCTTTCAGTGGGGCTGTTTAAAATGTACTTAAGGGCTTGTTTGGGGTTTGGTTTGTTTGTTTGCTAGAATTTCTCTTTGTTTAGCACAAAGGATAGCTCTTACCTCAGTTTAGTTATCTAAAAGTTAGGCATGTTTGACAATCTTGAGTTTGACAGTGAAACAGTCTCTGTTTATTTGTATGTAACTATATACATGCATAATTTTGGGTACACCAGTTCTTCCCTCACCCTCTGTGTTGTTTATTTCCGCTTAAGCCAGTTCCTTTAATTTGCAGCTTATGTTGCTCCTTTGACCACCATAAGCTTCACCTCTCTCCTGCTCTGTTAGCCTGCATAGTGCAGTGCACTCCAAAGCAATTCCATATAGTCCTTTTAATCAAATTTTTGACTGAAACACAGTCTATTTGGAGTCAAGTATCATAGCCCCACCCTAAGTCTCTGAATGGTTCAAACAGGACTGTCTTGGACTGCATTGTTCGGAAACATCAGCAATTTTATTTCTGATTGATGCCACCTATGGTGGCTATGACCATGTGAAGGACTAAATGTATTTCCTTTGCCCAAGGTGCATCAAACCTCTTTCCTGCTGGGCTCAAAATGGACTTTATATCATAAAAGCTCAAGCTCAAAACCTTCTTTTCGTCCCAACCGTCTGTCCATGGCTGTCCTCAGAGATGGTTTTCAACCTTTGATATTTAACAGTGGCAAAGAAGAATGTCAGCCAAACGCTGCCCACGCTGTTGCCACGTCTCATACTGGTATTGCAGGATGCAACTCCAGGGTGATTTGTGCACAGATAGTAAACACTGTTGTGATTAGAGATTGGATTTCTGGTGTCACTGTACCATGAACTAGTGTATCTGTGCAAGCCTGACTAGCTAATAAGGTGAGAGCAAGGAATAGATTTTGCACTGCAGTCCAGCGGTTAGCACATGCTAAATAACATGCACAGACAAATCTCTGTCATTATGCACTACAGCTTTTCCTGTTGTAGTACACTTCAGTTTTGTTCAAACACAAGTTCTCCACCCATTTCTAGGTTTACTGTAGTTTTTGTGTCTTTCTTAAGCATGCCACTCTCACATCTCCCTCTTTGGGAGGGCACTAACAGCCCTCAGCCTCCTTCTGCCTGCTTTGTCTTTAGATTTCCTTTTTTCCTAGGCTCAGGAATGGGGAGGATAGACTTTGTCAGTCCTTTTGGAGTTAGGTTAATAATTGCCATTCACTAGTGTCCCCACTGCTTTCTCAATGACTCTTGGTATTCTTAGCCCAGCTCTCAATGTTTTGTTTTGTCATGGTCATTACTCATTGTTAATTTGCTGATGATCTCATCCCACAAGAGCCCCTGTTGATTTAAGGTAAGATATGAAACAGGTCAATTGCATAACTTTTTCATAAAAATGAACCGCATATAGTTCATTCCCTTCTTTGCCACAGAAGCCTTCCTTACTTTGGAGTTCTGACATCACTGTTGGTCATCCTCATAATGTATGCCACCAGTATCATATTTAAATAAATTAAGCAGCCTGAGGAAATTTAATGTAAACCAGCTAATTGGCTAGTTCTCAACTCCTGCTTTTCAAACAGAAGTGTTGTAGCACCACAGCAATAAACCAAGTAGCTGTCTGCCATTCCTCTTACTCATCCAAAGATGCTTGTCTGTATGGTTGCCAATGAATCTGAAATACATTAATTCATTTTAATAACAGTGACGACTGCCATTCCCAGGAATATTACTACCACAGAATTTCAAAATGTCACAGGCTCATTTAAAAAGGTTGAATTATGTATTATCAGAAAAGAAGCTTGAGAGCTACTAAATGTAACCACAAGTCCTAGAGTTCCATGAAAAGAGCCCAGAATGCACAAAGCCCAGCAACAAATGGGCACGTTGTAACATGCATACTAAATGAGTATTTCCAAAATGCTCACTGGATTCATTAAGATGGCACAAGCAAACTGAAATGCATTTGCCTGTTCACTACAGTTCTAGCAAAAAACTCCAACCTTAAACTCTGTCAGATTTTTTGCCAGTATAGACAAGCCTTAAATTGTGCGTGATGATGCCCTGTGTCAGTTAATCAGCTGGTGCGTTCTAGTGAAAGATATTTTGTGTATTTCCCAGCTAATTCACAACAGGAGAAAGATGCCCTGTTAGGCTCTAATTTGAAAGACTTAGATATGTTCATTCTGTCTTATATGCTTCTTAGTATATATTTGGAGGAATTTCCTTTACTTCTTTAAATTTCCCTTATTCTTTGGACAAAAAGGAGGAATATGCTCAAAGCTGTGCCTGTGTGTCCTCTCACCTTGTAGAGTAACTGTCTAAGTATGAGCAGAATGGTAGCGAGGTTGACCTCCCTCTGTTTAATTCCATTTTTTTTACACCTTCTTCTCTTTTTATCTTCTTTTCTCCCTTTCCCATATTCCCTCTGCTTGTAATAACTGAGAGGATCAGGAAATTTTCAGAGCTTTTTTCATGTATTTGATATAACTATTGCTATTTTCTTATCCCATTGCTAATGTTTACAAAGTATTTGTAGTTGCAGGATTTTCTTAAGGTCTTGGCAAATTTGACATTTCAGCTCAAGGACCTGCTTTTAACCTGTATGAGTTTTTAACCTGCTTTTCTGTATGAGTGTTTTTCTAAAATTAAAATGTGATTGTTCTGCAAAACAGAATTTACTGTAAAAGTGCTTTTAGTTCCCAACTCGTAGACAAATAAAGCAAAGGAAAATCACATAAAAAGTTCTAGAGGCATAGAATAAAACCTCTCTCACTTCTGTAACTGTAGACAGCTGCATTTAATATTTCAAAATTCATATGACTGTATACCTGCTTATTAATTTCAGACTAAATGCAGTACAATCTATCTTGTGCCTGTAAAGAACAGGACTAATTTTGTAGCTATATTTTTGTTTTAAATTAGCTAATCCATAAATCTGTAAAGTTATTGTTTGTGATCTTGAGAATTACTTGCTAAATTCAGGTGTACCCTTAAAAACAAATCTCATACATTTTCTTTTGTGTTTTTTGGTTGTGGACCCTACATCAGATCACAGAGAGACAATATTTGATCTCTGTGGAAAGATTTTTGACAGTTTTGTGAAGAATTCACAGCCTGCAGCTGGATGGCATTTTATTGACATTTGTCCTAAATAAGTTTCTTCAACATTTACTACAATTACTGAGAAGATATGTCAAATATATCTGCTTAGCAGAATGGTTACAGTGACCCTTTGCTTGCATTGTCTGAGTTACTAACATTCTGGACCAAAAATAGGTACTGCAATACTTAAGCCAGGCAGACACCCCATAACTAGTTAGCATGCTCAGTATGTTTATGTCTTGGTTTAACAGACTTGGAGAAAGAACTGAATTGAACCTTTACCTCAAAAGGCAAATCAAAACAAAATTTCTTAGGCTGTTAAAACATTTGGTAATCTTTTCTTCTTCTTTTTTTTCTTTTTGCTTCTCTGCTTCCTGTTTTTGACCACAAGAAACAGAAATTAACTGCAAGAAGAGCTATCCCCTCCAAACCAGACTGGTTTGGATAAGCAACTTTTGGAACCATCCAGTAGAACTTCCCAGACTTTTGATGTTTACCCAAAAGTACACACCCACTTTTCATGCCCCCAGCCACAGACATGACAATGAATACCCTATAAAATAAAATGTCACTTCTGTCCTCACAACTCTTTAAAGTGTTTTGCATTCTTTTAGTCCATTATTGTATCTCTGTCCCATCCCAACGAAACCCTCCCACCGTTTTTTTAAATTCAGTTTCTTATTTTAAACCCTTTCGATCAATAAAAGGTTCAGTTATTTTTCCTATCCTCTCCAGACAAAAAAAAAAAAGAAAATAGAAGAATAAAAAGATATTTCTAAAATGTTTATCCTACTTGATCCTTTCTTTCTCCTAGGAACAATCTTTTATCTTAGTAACAAATGGATGAAGATTTATACAGTCTTAAGTTAATTGTAGGGTGGGGTTTTTGTACTTTTCACTGTTCTTTCCTTGCCATTGCCTCTGGAAAAACACTAGCTATTTACATTTCCCTCTAACACTTGTCAAGTAGTACATCATTCCAGAGCTGTCCTAAGGTCTATGGGGCCCAAAGTAGAGGTCCTAGTTTTGAAATGTTCCTGTGGTGTGATTTGCACATAAGACCACAAGGTTTAAATCTTGTTGCCTCTAAATACAGCCCTCTCTGATCCAGTTTCTGCTACTTCCTTTCTTCTATTTCCTCCATCTTTTTCCTGGTTCTTCTTTTTTTGAGCATTTGGGCTTCTTAATCTTTTTCCCCTTCTTTTTCCAGGCACTTCACTGATGGAAACATTTCCCAACTTTTATTCTTCTGAAAAAGATTAAGGAACAGTCTGTGCAAATTACAGTCTGTTTCACATTGGGAATGGAGCAACACCACCCCAGGCAGTGCTCCAGGAAGGTCTGAAGCCACCAAATGCGTGAGAACTTTTCAAAGCACAAAGAGAGAGCCAAGGGTATTCACCTCTGCAGCCTATGCTCAGCAATGGATGTTCTTGTGGAAATTAGTACCAAAGGTACTTTTTAGCTGGAAACTAGAGATACTGGAGTGAATACATGATGGATTCTCTTGTGGCTTGCAAGCATAGCCCTGAATTCAGGCAGTGCAGAATTGCATCATCACCAAAGGAACATTATAATGACTTTTACCTCAATAAGCTACAGTGCCTTTCAGACCTCCAAAATGTAGTGGGGAAGTGCTGGCTACTGGCCCATTTTCAGGAGGTACATCATCCACGCACCTGTCATACAGCCAAGATGCAAAGAAATAGGTGTCATTTTGGTATCTTTCAATACCTTCAATGTGCTTTTGGGTTGTGATACTTACCTGGCAGCTCAGGCAGATCTTGATATTCTTTCTCTATCATCATTACCTGATCCATATAAAACATTCAGGAAGAAGTTTGGATTGGTATGTTTGTTCAAGATGCAAACAGAGGTCCCTGTCTCAGTATTCTTTTGTATTCTTCTCAGTATTCTTGCCTTAGTCATAAACTGAACAATGTAACTTGTTTTTACATGATGTTTTTAGAGACATAAATAAGTTGTTTTGCCTGCTGCCAACTTAAAAATATTAAAGATACCCAGTCTTGAAGAAATGCAGAAAGCAATATGGTTCTCCCATTTAGCTGTGAGCAAGTCGAGGAAGGAACTTGATAAATCTGTGGCCTGCTCAAAAAGTATGGGCAGAATTTGTACAGGGGTTTGTTTGCTGTGTGTGTTCTAACAGTTCAGATAAATATGGTACTTCCTCTTCCTTCACCACAGAAGTCAATTGAAAAAGGATCTCTAAAAAAAAAGCTTCTAGAATCTTGTTCTTAAACATAAAAAAGATGTGTTGTTTTTTTTTTCCTTTGTGAAAGGGAAATTGGAAGATCACTGCATCCTGAAGGTTAGGACAGCTAAACCAGACGAATCCTCACACCAGTCCTGTTGGCAACTCCTTCAGCAGTTTTGGCAGCCAAATGTGGAGCCAGCCAGCAGCGCAAAGAAATCCAGCCAGGAAGACAGCTACAGTCCCATATATCGATGCTGGAAAAAATGCATTCCGGAGCTTGGCGTCTGTGCTCCAATGCTTGCCAAGCACACCCTAGGAGTGGCCACACATGTGCTGACTTTCACAGCAGAGAAGCAGAATGAAAACAGGAGAGCTGTGTGAGCCACAGAGTGAGCAGTAGAGAACACTCTGCCATAGTCCATTTCTTTCTTCTATAAAATGGAAGATTTTCCTGAGAAGTCAAAGTGAAGGTGCACATATTTTGCCTAATGTACAGGAGGAATATTACTTTTTATTTACATCCAGAAATGTTATTTTCAGCTCTGCTGAAACTGTTCTGACCTGTTATTATAGGACATTATATATCTAGCTTCTCAGTTATCCCACGTCATTCACATGGAAATTAGTTGGGATGAAAATGCATACCTGACAACCTGCAGCACTCAGGCAGCATTCCAAATGCCTGTCTGAGGCCATTAAAAGGGATTTGACTTCCATTAAAGTTTTTACCTATATATGCATTAAAGATTATTCCATTAGGGGACGAGCTCTTAAAAAGATAGTAATGGTTGTACTTGTTCAGACTAAGGAAGGTTCTGGTGTTTGGGCTGAGACTGGTATCCTGTCTCCAACACTGACCATAAGATAGTGGCGTCCATCTGGTATTCTCCATGGAAAATTCTGGCTTAATGTATGTATATTTTCTCTTTACTCAGTTCTGCTCAACACTTAGGAACAGACATATGATCCTCAGGTTAGAAGTCAGAACAAGCTATGAGTCAGGAACTATATTTCAGCTATCAGAAACTGAAAATGCATCCAAAAGACCAAATGACAGAGTAACTGATGATATTCAACAGAATCTGCTGAGGTCCCCCTATAGAAGTGGCTGTACCAGATGAACTGGGAAACCATCTGGACTAATCCAAATTACAGTCTTTCTTTTAGATTGGCCAGCATCAGAAGCTGCACAATTACAGAGCACTGTAGAAATTCCAAGTAGCTACGATATCCACAGAGCAGGTTAAGGAGTCTGTTGCAATGTTAATGATCCATCACATCTTACTAAACTTTGAAAACTAGATCAGCTAACTGAAACATCCAGGATCACAAAGGCATAATGACAGCTTAGAGGACCAACTTTTATCTTCTTTAATGAGTTACAGCTCCTGTGTTGCACCTGTAAGGAATATCAACTCCAGTTGATTTTATCAAGTGTATTAGATTTATGCATACTTGTTATCAAGCAATAATGATTACAACTATCCTCTACTGAAAAACGGAAAAGTGAGTTTGGAGCTTTTCAGAAATAAAATGTTGGCAACCTTAGACTTCAGCATTACATGATGAAGTCCCACTACATTGGGACTTACCATACATGGCATTACATCCCATGAAGGATTAGATTGACTTTCTGTCATATGTAAGGGACATACGAGGACTAATCACTGTAGTTAGTGATTGGTAGAAGTTCCGATGCCAGTTCAAATTTAAAAACAAAAAATAGAGTCCATGTAATCTCAGAGAAATAGTTATACCAGACACTCAGAAAGGCAGTCCATGAAACCTGACCATTTCCTGGGGATGAATTTGGTGTTCGAAACTTATTTTTAGCTATTTTATTGCTTCAGTAAGCTTGAGTTTTTGTGAACACAGACTTCTCTTTTGTTCTGAAACATTACAAAGTGTTTTGTTAAGAATGCAGTTCTCTGGCTCTCCTACTCTCTCTTGCACTCAGAACTACAGACAAATCTCGCTGTGAACTTGATGTAGTATCTGCAGCTCCACCAAGATGAGTTGAAAATGTTTTGTGTCAACAGTTCTATAGCACCAAAGTAAATATTTTTTAATTATCAGAAACAAAGCACTCTGTTCACCTAGGAAAACTAAATAGTTCCAAGGATTTAACCCATTGTAATAGATTCTTCACAGATATCACTGCTATTAACCAAAAAGATAGAGGCAAGAAATATTTCCCTTCAGTTCTGATTTATGCACTGTCACCTATAAATTTTGAGCATCGTAAGGGACAGGAAAACATAGTAAGGAAGCATGCTTCAGGTACATTTTCAAGTATAACATCTGTCTGGGAGGTGATACTGAAATGAGTACTACCATAACAGGACAGTGTCAATGTACATCATCTTGGTGAATACATTCTGACATGAAATCTGAATCTGATTTGTTGGAAAACTATTTGGAAAATGCAAAAGTTGTTTAATCTACAGCATGTGGTTTTCATTGACTTCAGAATGTATGACTGAGATGGCACCCAGTGTTTTCTTGTTCGTGTAAAGCCACAAGCCTGCCTGGCTTGTCATATTCATAAATGACCCACATGTAAGTAATCACTCAAATCTCTCCATTCATATCTGGGGATAGGCTTTCAAGTTTAGAACAGCATACAGTGTCACTTACATAGTATACATCAAAACATTATAGTGGTTATTTATCAAATTACTTTATGTACAAGTTCAGGAGGTTGCTTTACAAATAGCACTGAGAACATTTAAGTGGAACTGACTACCTCAGCAAAAAGCCCAAATTAATTTTTATTTCCCAAGATACTTCTACAAGACTAATAAAATTCTTGTTAATTCTTTTTAGTCATGAAGAAAGCCTGAGAGAATTAGACCCTGACAACAGACATCAACTCACATTCATGGAATCTGGAGAATTTCTGAATGGAAGAAATATTAAATACAGACATACTTCTATTTACTTTCCTCAGGCCAACAGGGAAACAGAGCATTTTAGGCAAGTGAAAGATGGTTGCAAATTGCTGACGTGCAAGGAAAATCCAAAAGCTGGTTACTTGTTCTAGGTTAGTGTCAGAACTATGTAACCGTCCGATTAGTTATCCTTAAAAACTATTGTATGAGGGACAGAAAGATAAATTAGAATATTCTGAAGTGTGGTACTTACCTAAAATGTAAGACTACGGTGACATCAAATAATTTTCTTGCATGATAATGGCTATAAGTTGTGATCTACATACAAAAAATTAAAAATTGAGAGTATATTTGAAGAGTGGGAAAAGAATACCAGAGTATGATTTTCAAATGACCTGCATATTGAAAAACAACTTTCAAATTGTTTAGATAGCTCTACATATTCATCTGATGAATATAACTTGGGCGTGAATAACACAGCAATAAAGAAATAAAACTATTCTAAGAGAAAGAGGAAAAGCATACAGTTTCCACCTTTGTTAAAGGCAGAAGAAAGGAAGTAATAGCTAAAACCAGTCAATTTCAGTGATCTTACAAAGCTGAAGCTATTGTGGAGAATCTTGTCTGCTGGCAGAAGGCAGGCGGTGTTAGATGTGCTTGTTCATCAACTTCTCAGACAACTTTCCAGGAATAAAAAATCATCTGCTTTTAAGTGACAGTAATAGTCTGGTTTGAGTGCTGTATTTTTTTTGTTCTTCCAGATAGTCCCAGTAAACATCTCCACACATACTCCCTGAAAATGCCTAGCAGTGAAAATATGTTCTTGGTCTGTGGTTTTCATTGTAAAACCAGTTAAATCTCCCTATCCTGGACATACTTTTCATTAAACAGGTAGTCCAGTATATAAAACTGCTAGAATACAGCAAATATGTTTTAATTTACTTTTTACAAGGACAGAGTTGATCTATCTACATTCCAGTTTGCCAGGGAAAATATTATTTTCAATTACTCAAAAGCTTGAAGCTTTGTTTTGTACTATAAAAAGCAGACAAATGTTTTGATCATAGCAACCAGTCATTTTCAGAATCCACCTGCTATTTTAGATTTGTGATGAGTAACATTCACAGATACTATTTAAGATGAAGAGTAAGAGACTGTTCTTTATAGGGTAAAGGAACTGATCACAGCAGCAGTGAGAGGTTTACAAGCAAGAACTGGATCTAGTTTTAATGCTTTTGGTTTTTGCTTTGGCAGAGTACCAGACTCTTTGGATCCAAACATTGCATGGTAGCAGTATGAATATGAGATACATTTTCTATCGTATTTATTCTTAATAGGATCTATACATGCTTTTTAATGCCACTGTACGTTATTAAAATAATGTAGTATACATAGTCTAGACATATTTTTAGAGTCTCAGTGCTTTTTGGACATTGCTGAGCATGTTTAGGTGTTTTAACAATGGCGTCTGGCATGGCATGTCTCACTACAAAGAACTGTGACAGATTATTATGAGAGAAGGTGTTACTTAAAGGATTTTGCCTTTAATTTTTAAATTCTCTTAAGAAATAAATTATCTTCCCATATGCTTTGATGACAACTTAGGCAATTAAAAAAATTACCTGTGTTCTGCAATTTCTGTAAATAATAGATTGCTTGTCCTCTGCCTTCAGGAGAATGTAAGTACATCTGGAGCTGTCGGAGAATAAGACCATTTATATCTGAACCTAAGTAAATTTAAATTATATCAAAAAGGATGTTAACACCTCTGTGCAGCTGCAGTCACGGTCAGTCACAATTTTAAACTTTCCTATGTGATTACAGGGTAATGTTATGGAAATTGATTGTTAGCAGATTAGGATTTGACAGCCAGAGAATAAAAGAAGATAGAGTAGGAATTATTTTAAACCTCTGCAGTTTTCTCTTGTTTGGGAGTTTCAAAAATCTATTTGGAGTGTGTTCTGTAGTAGTGGGGATATGAAATAATTGGGTTTTACCTTGCACTTAGTATAGTGCAATTCTATTAATGTGCTTTACTGAGCTGAAAATAATAGCTCCAATAATTCAAATTAACTTGTTCTAAAATGAAAAATGAAGCAAATGTCAAGTCCAGTTTATCTTACAAGTTAAAATGGTGTATGTGCCTCAGTGTACATTTGGCTGACTATATCATAGAACCACCAGAAAGTTTGGCTTAGTTGACAGACTGTTGAAGACTAAAACAGTTAAGCTATTGGGGGTCAAAATACAAAGGGATAGGTATGGTGGCTTGCATAGCCATGCCTCCATCACAGACATGAGTCTATCTTATCTATACCTCATGGTCAAAAGAACTGCCAAAATCCATTTAATTTTTTTGTATCTAATAGAATCCCATCCTTGCACAATTTAAAATGAAGTTAGTTGTGTCCACAGGGATGGATTGCTTTTATTTTTTTCTTAGCATGAAATAATTGCTTAAATGTAAAATTAAATGCCACTGGCAAACACGGCCTCCTTTCTCAAGTGAATCCTCCCAGAAATGTTTCTTTCAGCTGTCTGATAAATAATGGGAGACTACACAAATTGTGAAAGAGCATGGTATCCTTTTCTTACTCTGTAACAAGAAAAAAATATATATCTTAACTCTTCTGATATATTGACATTGATTGAAATTGTGTTAAATAAAATGAGGCAAAACAGCTCCTGTAAGACTATTTTGCTTTTCTCAATATATCCTGGGAGTTCATAAAGAGTGAAACAATCTACTATTTTAAGTAATTTCTATAAATACAACATGGTTATATAACAACTATATCAGATAGATTAGATCTTCATTATTATGCCTCAGTTATGATAGCTTACAGTTGCAGTAGCTGTTAGGCATGCAAGTCTGATATGAGAATCCTTTAAAAATTCATCAGCAGCTAGCAATTTTCATTTCATTTATCAATTAACCATTAGTACTAGTAATAGGTTATTAGTTAAACAAACAGTGATGGACAGGATAATCTGGTAACAAAAGAAGATTTTTTCTTCTCAACCTCCTATCACCTGTCCCTCAGATCTTGTTCATTCAGCATTTGCTTTTACCCCTTCTCAGATTCTAAATCTCTGCATTTTTACAGATGAATTTAAGCCTACTAGCAATAACTTGTTCTTACTTACCTTTGGTAGATCCCACAGACTGCTAGCAGAGTGCCAGCAAACAACAGAAAACAACTCCATGCACATATAGAGTGAAGAAAGGGGATCTTTGTCAGAGACATATATAGCATATGCTTCCTACATACATTGGTGAAGGTTACCTAAATGCAGTGTTCGGTGCAACAGAACAGTGCACTTCAGTAGATCTGAGCAATCCCAGAAATGTCTTTTCCAGTTTTGACGTATGCGCTGAGGCTCAGGTTTAACAGTATATCATCCTTTTTTAACTAAAATTCATTTTTGTTTTGGCACGAGTGATGGTGTTATTCTACTTTCTGATAATTGTCCTCTGAGGAGAGACTCAGATAGTCTTTGTGTGTTTATTAATGTAATATTTAAATGACATAAAAGTGTTAGCAAAGAGAGCTTTCACAATTAATTCAAATCTCTTGTTCTAAGCATGGAACAGATGATCTCTGTTTTTATCCCACAGTTCATGTGAAACATGGAAAGGCTTCAAAAAATGTAAAGCACAAATGCAAAGCACACACAGTAATAAAAGAGCAATAAAATGTACCAGTTGTCTAGCTGGAACAAGTCTTTAATGTAAAGGCCTACTTAGAGTATGTCCAATACAAAACTACAAATTTAATAAATTGTAGAGTATGTCATTTTCTTTCTAGAGCAAAACTATTATTTACATAGGTAGTTGAGGCACAGCCAGCCTATCCTCCCTAAATCAAAGCAGACACGTGCTGTGGAAAATCTACCTATTTAAATCCTACAAGTTAGAAAATAAAAGGACTTACTTAGTTTTTCTCTCCATCTTCCTGGATAGTGGGTCTCTTCCTAAAGTTCAGTCTACATCTTCCCCTTGTATTTGCATCCTGTTACTTATAGTTATGCCCTTATCTATGACACTAGTCATTCTATGGTATTCTTGAAATTCACATGCTTCAGCTATTTACAGGCTCTTCCCATATTTGCTGCTTAGTTAATACTTCATATCTTTTGTCACAAGTCAAGATTTAAGCTCTCAAGGCATTTTTATCTTTGTTTTTCCCCTTTGATTTCCTAGTAGCTTTCATCCCATGTATGTGTTGAATTGATTCCATTATTTCAAGAGCAGTTACAGCAGCTATGTTGAGAAAAGATAAACCTACGTGCTTTATGGTGTGCTGCCTTCATATGTGAGGACAAACACATCCTTGGCATATTTGATTGTCTCTGTTCAAATACCTATCCAGCATAATGACAAGGTTCAGCATCTGGGAAGTCACAAGAGAATGAAGAAGGGCTTAGGAAAATAGAATGCTGGCCATGGAGAATAGACCTAACAGAAAAATAAGCTGTTGATCTAATAGAGTATCTAGTACTTACTCTTTGCTAACTGTCCAAAACAAGGGCCTGTTCCTGAAAACATTAACATCAGTGTAGCTGAAACCAAAGGAACATAGTAGCGAGTAGTGCACCTAATAGTGCTGTTCAGCCTTTGGCATGACAAACCATAGTGCATTGACTCCAAAGAATTCAACAGAAACACATGCATGGGATTAGACTGGCGTATAATTACATGTTTTCCCACTACATAGCAACAGTACAGCTAGTATTGTATATTGTTCTATATTTGCAAGACTTGCTGGCTAGGACTTTCGAAAGGACCCAGCATTGGCTTCACTCTGTTGCTCTTGAAGTTAGGATAACTTTTAGTGGGTACTTCTCAAAATCCATCCCACTGCGTTCATTTATGTTTGACTATGAGTATAATAGTAATACAGTGGTCTTTTCGTAAAGCCAATGTGAAGCAGATGGCTGGCACTAAAATGAGGCCAATGTTAAAAATCCATCCTTAAATCTTAATTCATTCCCACTCTGAGATACCAAAAGTATTAATACAACTTATTTTTAGACAATAGTTTAAAGTGGGGCTAACATGAAGTGGCAAACGGGTACAGTTTCTTTTCTTTTTTGCCCAGGGCTAGAGTTGGAGCACAGTATTGCTGGTAGAGTTGTAGTGGCTGAAAAGAGCAGAACAGCTACACCAACACTGCATGTTCCAAGTGCCATGTGTTGTGTTAAGTTACACAGAGTGCCAGACAGGAGAAAGTCAGACAACAGCTTTACAAGGTTTATAAGGGCTCACCATGAAGGAAAGGTGCCCTAACAAAACAAAAACAAAAACTTTCCAGTTAAAATAATCACAGAATTACAGGAGTTAGATCATCTTTTCCACTACCATGTCAGTCTTTGCTCCAGTCTAGTTCTAAGTGACTCAAGCAAAAGAGTTTCCCTTAATAAACTATTCCACTAGTAGATTTCTCAGGAAATATTGCTTGGTGTTTAGATTAAGTTTTCTTTTCAATGGATTTTGTTACACAGTTTCTGTAGGTTTTTTCTTTCATTGTTTACACCATTCATTTCTTTTGTTGTTTACACCATTCAAAATCTTTCAGAGGACTATCATATTCTTATCCTACCCCTATAGTTTATGGTTTCTGTAAGTCTATCCATACCTTCTATTCTAATCTTCCCCCAGTATGGGATCCACTTACTAACTGACTTGTCAATGCATCACCTGTCCAACTTCTTGTTTTGTTATTAAGAAAGTAGTAGCTATGCATAATTTTCAAAGGATCATCTGTCTCGCACCATAGTATGTGAGTTATCAGTTCTGCATGTCAAGTTGTTAAAGCAGCTCTGAGTGCATAACCCCTTTTAAAATAAGCTAAGATAGTATTCATCATAGTGCTTATTCACATGGGTAAAATTAATCTAGTAGGGTTTTCAGCAACATACTCTTTATAGTGCTTGAGATCTCCATGGGGACTGCACAGGTTGACTGCCTGCTCTCTGCATACTGTAGATGTTACTGGCACACCCTTATTGTGGCAGGGGTTAGAAAAAGAGATTGTAGTAGATAAAGTTACAGATCAATGATAAAGATCTAAATGATACAGATAAAGAAAAAAAATCTGTAAGAATTTCTTTTTTAAAGATCTTTTAGTAGTTCAATTTCATTGTATCAATTTTTGATCACTGATATATCAACACCTCTCAGTCAACTTCTTATATACCTGAAAGTAACAGTCAAACGCTGAATTTAATGCTTGTTCAATTAGGTGACAAGCAGATTAGTTCTATCTGCTACACATCAGCTGTGCTTAGGTAAACGATGAAATATTATCACTCTCTGATGCATGCTCAGGTATGTTCATAGTGGAACACACAAAAATTTTAAGACCTGATTTATTAATAAATGTAGACCTTCTTTTAGTCCACTGTTCATCATTAAACTCACTTTGAAGTAAAATTTCAGAACTAGGCTTCTAAATTTTGAAGAGTTTATCAGACACCTAATAACCACCTCCCCGTGATGGCAATAATTTTGAGAAACCAATCTATATTTAATACATTCACTTATATCCTTTCCACACTTTCCATGTAGGAAAATTGTCTGCAAGCTAAAAAGCTAACCTGCTGGAATCTCTCCCATTCTTACAACCTTTGCACTCTTGTACAAACACTCTCTCTTTTTCTTCCCCTCTGTAAAATTTAATTGTAACATATGTACCGCACAGTTGTATATTTAAAAAGAAGTCTGGTAACCCAAGCAAGGAAAATAAGGGCAGTGGTTTCTAAGCAGCAATTACAGCAACATGTTATTTCGAATACATTGTGAAAACAGAGAAAGCTTCATCAAACCTGATCAAAAACTTCACACTGGCTGAAAGATATCAGGGCTTCCATCTCCTGTGGAGCTGTGTAACACAAACAATGACTTACTCATTTTTCTGAAGATGGATGCCATAAAGAAAGGTGTTAATTTTAGCAGTAGTGCAGCTACACTACATTTTAACAAGCCCAGCATAAGAAAACTAAACATAAGCCAGTCTTAACGCAGAAGACTTCACAAAATGTAATGAAGGCGAAAACAAAAATTTCAAAATTCAGATACCTAAGTTTAGAGAGGAGCCCAGAAGGCCACAGCACTCACCATCCCCATGCAAACTGACTGATGCTTTCCTGACAATGAGGGCTACAGATGGGCTATCAGCCTTAGCAATATGTCTAGTCAAGGTTCTTACCTACAGTGTTTCTGGAAAGCTAGGATGCTGATTTCTGTGTAGTTATCAGATTTTCCTGTGGGAAGACTCAACATATGTGTGCTCTCAGATTTTTTATTTCTGAAAGAAATAATTCCTTTTAGGACAATAAGTATAACTGCTTCCTGAAATCTCAAATCATAAACAAAAACTCCACCACAAAATTTGGTGAACTATCACATTAGCTTTCATTTGCCCCAATAGAAAGAACTTTATCAAATGTATATTAAAAATCTAGATTTCACATTCTTTGAAATCTTTGCAAAATAAATACAACTGACCCAAAATATTAATGAATATTTTTACGTTGTGTTAAAATAATACTCTATATATCAAAGGGAGGAACATGATTCCTCCACTTATCTTTGTGAATTACTTGCTTTTGTAAGACATTATGAGATTTAGATTACATGTTTGTTTGTTTTTTTAATTAGAGAATGGACTTCTGCAGTTGAGGCAACTTCAGGAAGTATAGCATCTTTTTCTATTTATGAATAGAGTGGTAACTGGTCGAATTTCAAATGAAGGAAAGAAAGAGTCTATTAGGACATTTTAAACTATAAATGCATAGGTTTCTAAATTATTAAATTATTTCCCTATACACAGGTATTACAGAAAAAGAGATGATTAGTGCTCTACCAATCTGATAGATACAGTAGGTGCAGTAATATAGTATTTGTCCCCTCACTAAATAATAATAAAAACTTCCCATTTTTCCAGATCTATTTTGAAGAGATTTTGGAATGAAGTCACAGACTTTATTTGCTTTGTTTTTGTTCAGATATTAGGGATTTATAATATTCATTCAGAGACAGTACTACAGGATATATGGGGAAAAGATCTGGGTCATTCATTAAGTGTAAGACTTTTGGCAACATGTGTGGTGAAATATTTATAAACCATCATAAGAAGTAAAACTGTAACAAATTCAGATTAATATTCTTCACAGAGCTTTTTCCCCCTCTCTATGCTTTACCAGGTTGGATTAGAGACAGATGTCACATGTGGGAAATACAGAAAATAAATGGTTGCCTTAATTATACTGAGATATCAGGGCTTCACTTGAATAATATTAGTACTCATACTTTTTAATACCTTCTTTAATTCCTGGAAAGGACTGGAATATACATTCATACAGCCTGAGGCACCTTACTAAATTCATTGACCATGAATTGAAATCACTTTATTTTCAATTTCTCATTTTAGAGCTGTATGAAGGAGAATTGAACACACTCAAACCATAAAACAAATAAGAAGTAGACAGGATTAGATTTCTAAACGGACCAAAAAAGTCTTTTAGGGCAGGAAAGATTACTTTCCTCCAGTGAGCAATTTTTACCACTCTTGAATCCTGACAAGTTATCCTTTCTAAATAAGTGGTATGGCTCTGTGTTTTCATGAGATAATTCATACAATATATAGCATAGACTATACCACTGTTACTGTCTATTATTGTGTCCACTTTAAATAGAACTTGTAACAATAAGGCACAACCATAGCATTAATGTGAATGAGAGAACAGACATGTTTGCTTTTAAATAGATCTTTTTTATTAAAAGCATAAAGGATGGATAAAGGCCACTGATGTATTAGCCACTAATGCTTTCATCAAAGATTTTATGGTTTATCTGTTGAGGTCCAGTAACATTCACAGATGCTGAGGACACCTCATGCAGTTAAACTGCAGGAACATGAGAAATATGAACCAAGCTAATACTTCAGTGGTTTCAGAGAGATGTAAACATTATCTGTGCCAGCAAATGCTGTCATGAAATCAGAGAACTGTGTACTGTCCTTTCTATTCAATAAGAAAAAACAGTTATCTATGTTTCCTTTAACTGTCCTTGCCTATACTAAATAAAAATAGGAAGTATTTTTACTGACGTCTTTAAGAAAACTTTGAACTTATTAGTTAAAACTTTAAATTCTGCAAACTTTCCTACTTCTTACTGAGCTACAGCACAAGAATTTTAGTGTCACTTAGGGAAACAGAGGTAATGTCTGATCCTAACCAGGAATGTTAGCATTTAAGTGGTAGCAAAGAAACTCATAGTACTTTTTTTTTTCCTTTACAGTGTAAAAATATTTAATTAATCATAATTTGCCTTTTTCTTTTCAGACAGACCAAAGTCATTCCTCAAAATCAAATGCTACTGACATAAGAATAAATCCCCAAAGGAAGAATTAAAAGAGATGACCCATATATACTCCAGCCAACCTACACAGTATTCATTAGCAGTGCTAGAGCTGTCAGTAGGTCAGAACAGTTAGTGGAACAGTTTGCCAAAGAGCTAGATGCTGCTGTTTGGAAAGATATCAACAGTGCCTCATCTGTATGGCTCTGGGCATTCAAAAAGGAGTCAAGGCAGCAAATAAAGAAGAAAAGCTGCCTAGACCTTCGGTCCTGTTCAGAACTGTAATTAAAATGATAACACTAGTTAGATAGAACAGAGTCATCGTTTTCTTATTCTGTGGACTTCAAGGACATTCCACATGGATTAAAAGATAGCAATCACATTCTTAGAAGTTTTTTGGTTTTTTTTTCCCCCGAAGGTAGGGGAAAATGGGAAATTAAGCAGCTGCAACTTAGTTTCTCTGATTATGGCAACATATTCCCAGCTCTTGCAAAATAAACCCTGTCAAAGTTCTGACTCAATGCATAGTTCAGCAATGATACTAAGCCAAAGAAGCCACATTCAACACCAAGAAATTGTACCTTGGAGTTCTTTTTTACACAAAAAGGTTAAATCAAACACTGGCTGCTACAAGGTCCACTTCATTTGCCTCTCTGGGTCATCCTGACAGATCTCTTTAACCATATTTAAAGAAGTGGCAGATCCATCTAGGGATTATTTCAGGAAACAGGTTAGGAAAAAAAAACCCAACACCTAAAAGAACCAGCAACAACAGGTGAAATGTTTCATTAAACATTATATTCCATGGTATAAGGCAGAAACTTGAAATATTACTAGAAGTACAGAGCTGTTCCAATCAAATTTAGAAATTGCATCTGCTCAAAATAGCTTTCAGATGAAGAATTATTGTATTCAGGTAAGCTCTGATGCAGTGATATCACAAAGGCTTATGCCAGATTTTCAGAGAAGAATGAGGATATGGCTGAGCTGTAACTCTGAATGCTGGCAGGCTCTGTATTTGTGGGGCAAATAGTGTCAAGTTCTGTCTCTGGTGGTACACTGCACAGTGCCCGCTTACAGTGTACTGTCAGTATCCTCTGCTTCTGATTCATAAAGATAAGAATTCAGATAGGAAAGGAAAGCAATGAAGCATAAATTATACAGTTTATATATTGAAGTATTTGAAAGACCCTGGTTGCTACAGCAAAACAGTGAGGGCCAGAGCCTCCCCATTTGCTTCATAAGCATGGAGCTCGAGTGAGTGGTCATTAATGCTTGTTGTCCTTTCCCTCTTGGTTTTTAATGCTGTGTGTCCCCTCCTTGCCTTGCTATGCACATGTGCTTCAAGACTGGGGAGGGAATCTCTCGTGGTTTTAGTATCTGCTGCTATTCAGGTGCTCTGAGAAGCTCAAGCAGAAGTCCTCGTGTGCCAGAAGATTGGCATAAGAACTGCAAGTAGTTTGTTTTCCTTTAGCAGCATTGGAATAATGCAGATAGTGGAAAACTTGGTACTAAATATAGCCCAGCATATTGATAGTTGCCTCCTGGCCTTTTTAAAAGACTGTGTATTTCGCAGGAGGCCTGGTCACTCTCTCCCCAGATCAAGCTATGTTTTGCTGGGTGCTCCATGTTTCCTGTCTAGCTGCAAATTCCATCGACGTATGGGTGACATAACTAACTAACATCTCTTTCACAGATAGGAAGGCAGTGTGAAACCATCTTACAGAGCCTGCAGAGAGACAATTTATGCAAAACAGCAGGCACATGGCAATGTGTTCCTATGTCCACTATGCTGCAGGCCCCTGTGCATACCCCACCATATCACTGGTTGCAGCAAGAATAGTACTTGTATCCATGATTTCAGATGGGGACATTAAAAGTGAGAGGAGGAAGGCACAGGAAAAGCTGAATGCATGGCATGTTTTGAGTGGGTGGCACACACGTCAGCATACTGACAGAAGAACTAATCATTTGGAGTAGCGTAGCATGTACTCGATTGCACAGCTTAAATAGGCCAATGGAACAGGACTCCAGGAAAATTAAAATTTTCAAAATTGCCTTTTCTAGTACAATTTAGGACTGGCTTTCTTCTGGGTTTGATATCTCAATCAGCTCTGCTAATTAAGCATTATATAGAGAGGGAAAGCAAAGGAATAATCCCACTTTGTTGCTGTAGTTTTTTGTCGGACTTCTTTTCCTTTGAAAGAACTCTTCCGAAACTTCTTTACTGCATCATCTTGACATGGTTTCAAACTCTGTGCTTCCTCTTTTGACAGAGAGGGGTCCTACTGTGCAGTGAGTAATAGGCCACTGCAATTTAATCAAAGGGAGAAATTGAAATGTTTATTAATTTATCAAATTCTTTAAAATTAAAAATCTTGCTGGTGGTCTCTGATGCTATAATCTATTCAGCTGCCCTGCCTCGGCTCCATGGCTAGGTGATACTCACTGGTCTTCCTTCTGCACCATACAGTAATTGACATGGCATGCAAGAGCATTCAGGAAAGCTCTTGCACACCCTGAACAGTGTCTGCATAAATGAGGACAAAAAGGCACAATGCATCAGGCTTTATTTATATTTTCTTACTGTAGGAGTTAACACTTGAGATACATGAAACTATTTGAGAAACAACAAAAGACATAGGGTGTCTCCATTTTCAGTCTTTTATTTTTTATGTGTGTTTTTAAATTGCTCTTGAAGGTGTGTAGGCACAAGCCTCCAGGGTAGGAGGCACAGCTGCTCCCCTGGCTCCACGTTGGCCAGGTTGATAGGCAGCAGCCGGGCAACAGGCCAGGCAGGTGGATGCCATTAGCCTGAAAAGGAGCAATGAAACACTAACCTCCTCACAGATCAGAAGTGCCAAAAAAAAAAAAAAGGTAGTCAGGCTAGGTAGGTACAGTTTGCTGTGTGGGCTTTTTGAACTTAAATTACACTGCTGTTTTATTTGAGGTTTTTGTCTGTTATATGTTTAGGGTAATGGTAAGATTCAACAACTTTGCATATATGCACTGTTTTAAGTGGTGTGCAGGGAGGGTAGCAAGGGAAGAGAAAATACATGTGAACAAAAATCAAACTAGCTGTGAGTAACCCATTTGCTTTTATGAGACATTGGTCTACAGTCCTGTATTATGAGACTAGTTGGAATCTGTGTATCTTAGACTATCGTTGCTTCCTGTATAGGCAATTCATTGCTTTAGCTCTGTGTTTCTGTCCATAGCTACAGCTGTGTGAGAAGCTGGAACTGTAGTAAGCAGCCAAATTCTCATGCCCATTTCTCTGAACAGGTTGACTACCAACAAAGAGTGACTTGCTGAGTGTGGTATAGCAGCAGTGAGGCAAGTTCAGTTGAACTTTTCCTAGGGAATACTTTAAAGCCCTTCAGTTCCTTACCTCTTCACTATGCCCAGCATTCCTGGCTTTCCAAGCAGGAAGATATTTATAGGCTTCTGTAGTGAACGTGTAGTTAGATTAACTAGCTTCTCAAAACAGTAAATAAAGGATGACCATTTATTTTAAAGCATGTGTAGGAAAAACACTATACTATTAAATCTCAGCTTTTGTTGAAATATTAACAGCTCACTCTCCTTTGCTTATTAGAAAGTAGCTAAAATTGAAAAATGAGGTGAGTTAGTTCTCAAACAGCTGATCTTACAACTCCTTTTTTCTTCAAACTGAGGTACTTCTACATATAAAAATAAATGTTTATTTTCTTCTTCTGCCATAGTTTTTTCTGCAAAGCCACTTTATTAAACTATTTCTTTAACTGAAGAATAAATCATGCCAAGCTTGATAATGTATAACAAGAGGTTTATATATGACTACTGAAATGAAATACAGGTTCTTCTAAAAGACAGTGGCAGAGCCCCTTTAGCAGTGACACCTTTGTCATACCTGAGCTAGAAATTTAAAATTAAAAACATCTGAAAACCCTTTCAAGTTCTCTTCAAGTGCCTCAATGCCCTCTGCATCCAAGAGTGGAAAAATAAAACATTATCTGTTTTCTGAAACTCATTTGCAAGTGAGGGAATATCATAAGAAATGTTGTGTAACACTTTTCCATCAAGCAGTGATTTCCCCATGGAGTATTTTATTGCATTATGTACTGTGTAATCTCCATTAGTAGCTGGAAGCTAACATTTTATTTTCTCCATCACTTTTTTTGACAGCCTTCTGTCCCTGAAAGCTAACAGCTGCAGTTGATGGTGATAAACTCTCAAAATTTGATGGTTGTGTTTGTTTTTCAGTGGTGACTTTATATACACATATGTATAATATTGTAATATTCCAGTACGCTCACAGAGTTTACAGAAAACAGTCAAACAGATAATGGGGTATTCCTCTTTTGGCTATGTAGTAACAGAGCTTCTGAGATCGGTCAAATCCTTCACTTTTTAAGCAGTATATCACATGTAAACTGTGATTTGTGGAGGAACGTTTGTACAGATATGAGAGACACTTACATGTAAATGCTACTCTTCTTACCAGAGAGCTGCTTTCTACTCAGTTTCTGCTATGAAACATTTATTCCGCTTTTCCTTTAACTCTATGAGGGGGCCATTTTTCTTACAAGGTCTCAGATCTGCCTTCTGTATTCTCTGCAGTCCAAACCACGTCAGAAGTACAGCACAGTTAACCTCTGCAATGGCTGGAATCTTTTTCTACATATAGATCACTAAGCCTGGACAAAAAAGTCTGGGGAACTCTGGTAGGCTTCCAAAAAGAACTTTTTTTCTTCTTCTTCTTCCTGTCCCCCCTAAAGTCTTTAAGGCCTATCACAAAAACCCACATGTTTCTAAGTGGTACCTTACAAGGACTCCTTGATCACTCTGCAATAAAGCAAACATTTCCTATTTATATAGCTATTAATTAATTTCTTTCAACTGCTTCCTTGTAAGTGCAAAAACAGAATCATGGTGCAATGTCAAGTTTTAATAAGCAAAGTTTTTAAAGACTAATACAGCTATGAATTTATGTCAGGTACGCAATTCAGTGTAATAGTATGATTAGGTACAATAGGATTTTTCTTGCTGTGAGCTTTAGCTTTTTAGACATCTGTCAGTCTGAATTTAAAATGTTGCTTTCTTCATAATTGGAAATGGTAGTGTCTAAATATCTGTTTCCTAAGGTTCTTTGAATCAGCATTAAGAATCTTCTGTCTTGTGAGACAAAGGAGTGAAATGAGAGATGATCACTTTAATTGTGGACTTTATGAGCAATCGGCCATCTTTCTCTAAAAACTATTTTTAAAAAGTACATGATATATTTGTTACTGGTGAAGGAGCTGTAGGATGTGTAGGGTTTCCTAGCTTCCCTACTGCTTCACACAAATAATTCTCCCAAGCCTTCTAGGCTTTGCTTTCTATGAAAGTCTTAAATAACATGTTAAAGGACTGCTAGGGTGCCATAAAAACAGAAAAGCATAAGGTATTACAGATGGAAACAATATGAACTGGTATTGCTAGCTTTCGTTCATTTTCCCAAACCATATTTACTTTGAGGTGTTGTTTTAAATCTTGCATATGCCTGTGCATGTTTGTGTTAGACACTACCATAAAATAAAAATGGTCATCACAACAACATGGAAGAATGCCTTAGATGACAAAAAAAGGAAAGAATCATACCCAAACTGTGTAACTTTTGCATAAAAGAGCCCTTCATATCTCAAAAGTGTCAGTGCTACAAAGTCACACAAAAAAACTTAGGTTTAAAATGGAGAGTGGGTGAGGTGTCACTGATTTGAGTGGAATGTGAGAGGACTATTCCCAAAAATTGATTCTGCTGTTGTTGATGTCAATAAAAATCAAAGTATCCCCACTGAAGTCAATATCAATATAATCTCCAAATGAAATCAGAATTCAGTTTCTTCCCTACACGCAGAAGCAAGAAAGGTTTTTTTGTTTATTTTGTTTTCCCTTTTTGTCTATGCTTTCCCAAATAAACAGAGTTGTTCTGTCCCCTTTCAACAAAATAAGAACTGTAGCTAAGTGGTGAACTGCATTGTCTGGAGTTTTATAGGTTGTTTTTTTCGATCATTGAACACAATTAAAATAAAAACCAGAATTTGTCCAGTCATACGTACTGAATTCCCCCCACAAGTTTGACATAATTGTATAAATAAAATCTACAACTATTGTGTGCCTAAGGAAAACATTTCTATTCATGAGAAAGACAAAAGCCATATATGGCAACAGTGCAATAATAGAATACCCTATTCTTTAAATGGGCATTTCTAGCAGTAGAAAAAAATTACCAACCCACATATGGTTTTCCTTATCTTCCTAGCCTATATGCAATATTGGAAATTGTGTGATAATAAATATTATTTTGGGTTTTTAAGAATGGAATGCTTCTTGCTCACTTGCAAGAAGTCTTAGTATTGGTAGAGTTTCTACTGTTTAGAAAGCTGTAGGTGGTGTAAAGTGTGAATGGAATTAGTTGACCCAAAAGTTGAAGGGGAAAACAGTCAAAGTACACAATGCCTTTTCTAATAGAAGGCATTGCCCCAATTTATCCACCTTTCTTTGTTTATTTACTCAGACCATTTTACCAACATCACACTGTTATAACATAGGTAAGGCAATTTATCCTTGGAGTGAGCAAGCAAGATTTTGTGTCTTTAGAGGATCTGTTTGTCTGCCAGAGGGGGTTTATCTCTGGTTCAATGACAGAATCAAAAATTAAGATCAAAGAATTAGAGGCAAGAAGGGAATCATAAAACATCAGAATACCTCACCTAGAAAACATACAAATGTTGAATACAGTGATGGTTTTGTTTACCATAATATCTTCATTAGCTAAGTGTCTGAGTAAGCAATATCTAGTGTATTCTTCGTAACTGCAGAGCAGCATTTGCACGAGTTCATCACCATTCTGAACTAACTTAGTGACACTTCAAACTACTAAAAATGTGAGGCATTAAATTGTACTTTGTCAGAGCTGTATATATTTGGAGTATCTCCAGTGAAGCTTTTACAATTACCTCAGTTTATATTTGAAACAGAGCTTGGCTTTACCTTAAAAGCAACACTGAAAAGGCAATAGGAAAGCTGACTGGTGTACACCTTTGCCCTATTCCCATTGGAATGTCAAGTGCCCTAGAGCAGAATAGATAGTATAGAAGTGTTACCTAATTGCAGGGATTATCTATGAAGCAACAACACTGTCTTCTTTGTTTAAAAAACCTGATATGCATCTGTTGACATCTGCAAGCTCTTCGCTTGGAAGCAAGAACTAGTGAAGGGTGTTTTGTAAATTATCCCTAATTTCTACATAACTGCATAAAACATCAATGAAAAGAATGAAAGATAATATTTACTAAAACTGATGCCACCATTTTACGAGTAGGGAAAGAAACTACTGTTAGCTATTTTTGTTTTTATAGGGTGGCTATAATGTAGTAGAGAGCGACTAGTATGTAATAAAAATCCTATGAAAATGTAAGCTGTTTTTTTCCCTTATCTGCAGCTGAGTTGTCTCTACAGTCAACTCAGAATAATGCTATGTATGCACAATGATGTAGCAGCTACACTGTTGTGCTTGAACAACTTGTAAATTTCAGAGTTTGATATGGAAAGAAAACACTTCCCCTCATCTTATGAGTTCCTATATTGTCTCCAGAGGTTGCTACTGATACATGAATTATAGTCTTGTTTTCTAACCTGGGATATGGAAGAAGTGCTGTGTTCACTGGCTACCCTGAGTATAATGCAACTCCTGGAGTGAGAACAACAAGGTGGAATTAAAGGTTAGCAAGATAATTCTTTCTTTAAATTTAGTTATGACTGTAAACAATTACATTAAAATACTCTTCTTGCATCAGGAAAAAAAGGGGTCAGATAAATCTCCGAGTATGTAAAAGGCTGCAATAAGAGAGAAAATCAGTCTCCTGGCCAAGCTAAGAAGGAAAAGAAATGGGCTTACAATGGAAAGATCTAGATTAGGCACAAGGAATAATTTTCTACTCGTAAAAAAAAACCAAAAGCCACAGTAATGTATTGCTTGAATCTCTGTGGACAAATGAGAGAAGAGTTTTCTGGGAATGTATTTCCAAAATACCTATTATTTAAATAACAAACAAACAAAAAACCTCCCAGATTGTTGCTGTTGTTATCCCTTACTTATTAAATTATAATTTAATTTTTGCTTGTATAACACCTCACCTTGCCACCCTTTTTATGTTCAGTAGTTTGTATATGAACAGTACTTATTACAGCAAGAGTTTGGGAAGAAATATCAGAATGCAGGATTCTTCAAAACAATTCTTCATTATTAATCAAGAATTATAAAAAGAATATTAAGCAGAATTTGGGGCAGGAGAGTACTCCTTTTAGGTTTTACATTCCATTATATGTTTCTTATCCTTATCACAGTAACTAACTGTGTGGCACTAACATTCCTTAGATACTTGTAAATGACCGAGTTGGGTCTAGAATAATCTTTTCCTCCTCAGTGAATATTCTAATCACTCACATAGTACAACTATGTAAGTTCAGTCTACTCAGTACTTACATAGTACAACTTACATGGTACAACTATGTAAGTGCAGTCTACTCAAGCATAACAGAATTGAACTAGGTCTTTTGTGGCATTCGGTATTTCAGAGTAGAGCACTTCTACAGGAAGTAGTTTCGCAACAGGGGCCACGTGAAATGCAACAGCTGTCAGCAGAATGACAGATAGAAGTGTATGTAAATGACTATGGCATTCATCTCCTTTGGGAACTTTACCTTTGTGGCTTTGTTTTATTGCAGTATATAAAACTTGATGCAGATGCTAATACAGAATCTAATGTGCTGGGCCAGCACTGATTTTCTTATATAGACAGATACTCTTACATCTACTGTAAGATATGCATTCATTACATCAGCATAGAAGAAAAAGATGGAAAATACCATTTTAGTGCTACTTTCAATGAAGTCATGTTTCCCACTGAACTTAATAATAGCTCTGATTTAGTTTGACTTACCTGCTCTGTAACATTTTCCTGCAAAAGCAAGTGGTAAATTCTATAAGCATGAAAGAAGGAGAGAATTATGTTTGTGAGAACATACAGGCTTAAGCAATTTTAGAGTCAGAATTGACACCCTAAGGGTATAAAGTTCACAGTTTGGATGCTCTGAAAACTATTGTTAAAATTCCAAGCTATTTAAAAGTATTCAAGCCAGAAAATGATGACTTGTACACAAGACTAAGAACTACAATAGAACCTAAAGCTTCCCACATTATTTTGCTTTTATGATGGTCTCTAGAGAAACAGTAGAGCAATGTAATGGTTGCAAACCTAACTGCTAATTCTATACTTGAATCCTCATTTCCATAGTGTTAGCTGACTAGAATATGCAACTGCTATGTATGGTCTACCCAGCAACATTTCTTGTTCAGTTATTCCACTGTGGGCTACATACCAAATTCTCAAGATTGTTTATATGCTATTTAGTCATAAACAAGGCTATTTTATTGAATTTATGGACTATGAAATCATATTCTGTGCACATCTTATTGAGAACCTCTTACCTGAGAACCCCAAGCACTGAAAATATGATATGAAAATCCTATCACAAAAACATGATATAGTTCCTTAAAAATTTTACGTGTTACACTGAACCCTTTATGGCACAATAAATAGTGTTCTAGTCTTGAAAAGGAAGTTTCAGAAATGGAAAAGCCAGAAGATAGATCTTCACACTTTTCCAAGAAAAAAGTCTGCAAGCTGCTCTTCGATTTCCAGAGGCCCTTAGTCTTTTCTTTTTCTGACAATAGCACTTTAAGTGGTTCTGAATTTCATTACTGTAAATGTAGGAATAGTGTTTTTTTAAAATGTCCTTCCTTAAGATGAATTTATACTCTTTTAACATTGAATTTGTCCTGGGATATAAAGTGGGGCTTACACTTAAAAAAAAATGTATTTTTCATTATGTAGAAGTAGCCTGAGATTTTGAAACCCTTGCTTTAGTCTGCAAAATAATGAAAGTTTAATTTTTGGAATTTAGTACTGGAGAGTGCTAAGTAGAGGTTCTTAGCAGCGGTTATATTAATGATAGTTCACATTTTCACCTCAGAGACAAGTATGAGATATGTTGGCATTTTTAATTCAAGCAAATACTGATAAACTCCAATCAGGGCTTCCAGAAACGAAGTAGGATGGCACCTATCATTTTAATCTAAACCAAAGTACCCTTAATAAAACCAAATCTTTTAGAAGTATACTTTTAATTTTGCAGATAGAATTTGTCATGCTCTATTTCTCACAGGCTAATATATAGTCCTACCTTCAAGGAAATTAAGTTCTAAATAAATGTTAGGAATTAGGGACCCTATCCAGTATTAAATATGTACTCCCTTTTCAAGCTGCTCAGATTCCAAGTGATCTAAATTCTGGAGGTAGTGCAAGGTAGACTATGTGATGTATCTCAATAAATGAAGAGGCAAAACACATGAAATCCCATTTAGATGTAAATACCCTGTTTGAGACCAATGAAAGTGGATGCACAGCAAACTAGTCATGAGTGCAATGCCCACTGCATTTTCAGCTCCTTCCTAGTACCCTCACTGTAGCAGTGAAGTAGGTGAAGTAGTAATAGCTACAGTGGATGGATGGAGACCATTTCAGTTAGAGGATGTCTCTCGCCACATCACCAAACATATTCTTGATATTAACCACCGAGAACTTTTAATGTCAATCTACTGACCTGTGTTATATGCTAAGTAGGAAGCAAGTGCATTAAATTTCATGCATGTTTAACACTGAAACAGAAATGATTGTATGTGTAGAATAATGCTAACATTCTCACATATTTGGGAATATTGATGACAATTGTGTGTTTCCGTGAGTGATAAATGTTTGGTGGGAGTTGGTCATGTGCGACCTGTCCATCACCACCCCCAGCCTCTCCAAAGCCCTGCTTTCCCTTAGAGAATACGGAGAACCAGTTTAAGTTGCATAGGGTAATGAACCATGAGATTATGACATTCACATATGCTTTTACCTGCTGGTGTATTCACGAGTAAATGCAAATAGATTAGGTGTACCCACTTTTCATGTGAGCAATATATTTAATCCCTGTGTGCTCTATGTAGGTGAGATTGTACACCATTAATACTGACAACCTGTAAGATTTATATTTCTGTTCATTAATATGAGGTGCCTTCGAGGACTGCTCTCGCAAAATAACACTCTTATTGCCTTGAGTCGTCACCCCCAAAACTTTGTTCTTTATTTTAATTGAAATGGTTTAATATTTTGACTGCTATAATCAGACAAGTGTGAAATACTGCATGTTCTCTTAAGAAATCATCAGTTCAGGATTTTCTGGAAATAACACTGTCAAATGAACTGTGAACTAATTATTCTGGCAGACTTCTGGCACCTTTTGCCTGCCTTTCCAAAAGTAAACATAGGTAGGGTTTGAGAGGATTTTATCAGGATCGTAACAGTATCTTCAAAGCTCCATGAAATGAGCTTTCTCACATAGTAACAAACTTTGGAGATGCTTAGTCACCACAGTTGGTTTCTATGGGTTATACTAACAGGCATGGTGTTTGTATGCCATTATGAAGACGGTATATTATCATCTCACTTATTCTCACAAGACCTGGCAGAAGTATTGATGGGAAGCTTTTTCCTAGTGACAATCTTTCTGTTCATAAAAGTCGTTGGATTTCTGAATAGGTATGTTCTAGGTCAAGTAAAACACGAGATGAACTTAAACAAGGACACTGTGGATAAGCCTCTGCACATATTGAAAGCTATAAATGAATTGTACATGTGTCTATAAAAGCAAAACACCTGCATGTTGTAAACAGAAAATGTCAGCAAAGCCAGCACTAGAAAATAGTGTAAATTGAGAGTGAGTGACAATTGTGGGGTACAAAATCACATTCTGACAGATTTCACAAAAGCTTTTTATGCTTACAGCTGGATTTGGCAGCTAGTTTGAAATGTCAACACATAATGTAGATAAAGTTTGTAAACGTACTAGTTATGGTGAAGGTGATGCCCGTATTACCTGCCTTCCTAACATAATCACTAACAATATACATTAAAATCCTCATATCTGAAGCTCCCTAAAAGAATAAGCTAGTATTTCCTACATTATTAGGTAGATGTTTTAGATCCCATAGGGACACATGATATATTTTGACATGCATAAGGTGAGTTACTGGTTTCAGTTAGTGTTGTACGTAGGCTATGGACAGTAAACACAGGCCCAGAACCTCCTCCCTCCCCCCTGCCCTCATTCTGCCCCCTCCCCCCCCCGCCCGTTTATAACCCTTTATTGCTTTTCAGAAAATAATAAATAAGACACATTCCAAGAATTTACAAAGTCAAATAATGTAAAAAGTCTCAATCCAGCTTTACAAAATTTCCTGAAGTTTATTTCAGTGTCATTCATGTTTCTCTGCTTTAATCTATTACAGTACGACAGTCCTTAGTGCACATACCTTACATATTGAACAAAAAATTATGTGCAAAAGTAATCAACAGATATGTATCCAAACTCAGTCACTGCTTGTGTTACTACAGCCTGTTTTATCATGCTCATTCATTTATTGTTTTTCTTTACGATGGGCATAAAAAAGATGGTGTTTCTTCAGATTTCTGTAGTAAGACTGAGTTTCCATGAAGCAAGGGAGACTCAGCCTGGACTTTATTGAGAATTAGAGCCTAGGCTTGCATTTTTTTTTTTGCTTTCATGTTTTGAAAAATGATTCCAACATTTTCTTGGTAGGAAGAAAGCAAACTACAATGATTTTTTTTTTTTTTTACATTTTTTACAAATGATACTAAATATTCTCAATGTTATTAGTTTATGTATGTATAACAGATTTCAGTTCCAGGTTTACTTAGTTTATTAATTCCAGGTTTATTTATTCAATCCTGGAATATTTTACTGGAAGTAATACTGATTTCCAGAACTATTAGTGATGGTATTTCTTGCTTGTGAAATACTAGAAGGAATAGATAGTGCTGTGTGGTGCAGTCTGATATGTTTGCCATAGTATGTATCAACTAGGCAATTTAATTTTATATTAGATTTCTTTGGGCTGATTTTTATCACAATGCTTTCAATTTTTTAATTATACCATTTTGTGTTGTACTTTTCCAGTTTTATATTAACTTCAGGAGAATATGGGAAAGTAAATCAACTCACATAGGACTTTATGCAGGAATCAGTCATGGCTGTTGACCTAAGGCTGAGCTGAACTGAGTTTTGTATATATGTAAAGCAGCTTTTTGGTCTTTTTGACCATGTGTATTTAAAATATATATGGATATATAGAATCATAGAATGCTTTGGATGGGAAGGGACCTTTACAGGTCATCTAGTCCAAGCACCCTGCAAGAGCAGGGACAACTTTAACTAGAGCCCCATCCAACCTGACCTTGAATGTTTCCAGGGATGGGGCCTCCACTACCTCTCTGGGCAATCTGTTTCAGCACCTCATTGTAAAAAATTTCTTTCTTAAATCCAGTCTATATACACACACATCTCCTTCCTAAATTTTGAATATACTCAGCAGACATGTGTATTTGATGAAATTAAATCTGATGAATTTTCAGATAATTTCTGTAGTTAGACTGAGTTCAATCAAACAATTCCCTTAACAAAAAAAGTAAAATGTTGGGCACCCTTTTTGTTCTTCAAAATAGCATAATTGAGATTTTAAAGAAGTGCTTTTGAGGGTGAGAAAGAGACATCTTAAAAGAATAAATAGTAGTCCTATGGTAAAATCTTTTCAAATGCAAATTGGTAGCTCTACCAATCCTTATCACTGAGCTGTTCGAGTAATTTAAACACCAGAATCAACTTGCTCACAAAGATAGGCTAAGTGCCATGATATATTTATTTATTTACTTCTGCAAATTACTGCTTGTTTTCAGCAAAAACAAGACATTCTGCTAACATTTTAATACTAAAGTTGAAGATTCAGTTTCTGCGGGTTGTACCAAATAGTTGTGGGTTTTGGATAAGGCCAAGTCTTGAATTTTTTGGTTGGTTCTGTACTCTCTCTGGCCCTTCACATAGGTTCAATACAGACAAAACCTTCACTGAACTTGACCAGCTCTTCAGTTACTGCTGGTGGTATTTCTCATTCCCAACACTCTTGCACTGGAAGGCCATGGAGTCTACTGGAAGACACTTTTGCTGGTAACCTGTCAAGCTTGAAAGACTACAGGATCCTCTTTCTGGCAATTACAATGGTTTTTCCAACACACAGATGATCCCTCTCATTATCTTTTCCTTCCTATTCTAGAATAACAGGTCAAAATCAATTTTGTGACCACCTGCTAATCTCCACCCTAAACTAGCTTAATCCAAACTCAGCCTGTGTTCCCATGATGCTGGAGTAACAGAATTCCCAGAGCAATGCTGTGGAGTGTGTCTGTTTAAATTCACTGTGTCCAGCCTCTCTGCAGCATTAGGACATCCTGCTCATCTACAGAACAACGATGATCTGCTCTCCACGGCAGGCTGGAATGGAAACTACAGGACAGATTTCGGAAAGAATACTTACGGTTTAGTAGTTAATATACAAAAATAATTATGCTAGGCAGCTGAATGAAAAATGACCAGACAATGGTAGTCTGTTGGCTTCATAGCAGAGAGATAGCTTTAAGAAATTTTTTTTAAGAGATATAAATAGAGTCACATAATAGATAAAAAGTTAGCAATGATGATGTCATTATTTTTATCACAGTTCTTAAAATAGTTACTGGAGTCAGAAACAGTGTAAGAGTGTCAGAGTTGGTGGGGGGAAAAGATAACAAAAGGAAAATTGTTTCAAAATACGAAGTGAGTACCACCAGTTAGAAATCCATATTTTTTACATCTGTAAAGAATACTTTTAAACTTGGGGGGGTGGGGTAAGCTGATTTTGTGGCCTGACATTACATTTTTAGCCATAATGGCTTTTTAGTGATTCCAGCCTGGAACTGGAGCTAAATAAGTCTGTTCAAGAATGAGGTGCAGTTTAATTGCATCACTGCACACTTTCATGAGTGAGTTTGCATTTGCGTGATTCCATACTGCACTGTGTGCACAAAGTCAACCAAGCCAGAAACGACTTGGTCTCTGCACTGTGCTACACACAATGTACATGTGCCCTTGGAGTGAAAAGCAAATTGCTAAGTTATAAATCAAAGTAGCTAGAGTTTCAGAGTTTCTGAATGTCTAGTGCAGTATGGAATTTCGCTATGCCTCTTGAGAATGAAGGAACACTTTTAATTTTAAGTTTTATAAGGCTAAATTAAGGTTATTACTCATTTCTTGTGAGAGATCCTGTTACATATTTTGCTGTAATAAAAAATATTTAGTGATATAATATTATCACTATTTTATTGCAGCAGAATGTGTAGCTGGACACCCTGGGGAACACAAAAGCTTTAATGAAGTTTTAGCATAGGCTATAAAGACTCCTTGAGAAAGACTCAGGCTTGGTGTTTTGTTACTATGATGTAGACCTAAAGCAAACTGGGTGCTGTAGTTTCCAGAGGGTCTAATGAACTTGTAAACCAGAAATTCAACTTGTTGGAAAGGGAAATACTAAAAAGGAGACGAGTAAATAAATAGTCCTTCATAATTACGAGTGAGGGAATTTATTGTTTTGACAGCCAAACTAGTGTGGCAATGCTTACTTTATTGAAAGTTAATTCTCTTTGATCTTATTTTTTCCAGCTTTTAACAGGTCATCAGATATTGTGTAATGACCAAATGTTTAATTAGTGCATTCAGATTGTGAACAAACAGCAGGCTTTCTTCTAAGTGCATCCTACTTTGTACATTAACATCAACTACTTCCAGCGTTCAGAGTGGTAAAGATCACTGTTAGCAAGAATTTGCTAAGGATTAGGATGCATTAATGGAAAACAGTCAGCATCACCTCTAAGATGTACCTGTAAATCATACCAATGCATTGTAATATAATAAAATTAAGTTATACAAGCTGAAAATATTTGGTTTGATGATAAATGTCCATTTTAGGAGGCTGCTCAGCGGGAAAAAATGGGTGCTGTGGTATTCCTTGCAGCTGAACCTACTTAAAACCCACTAGCTGAAACTTGGAAGTATGTACTGAACTTCAGTCATAGTTCCCTTCCATGCATTAATGAGATGGCTGAAAGATGAGCTGCTAGGCCATTCAGGGTGGGAGGAAGAGGAGAGGACTCCACATTATGATATCAGACAAGGAGATTTGCCTCTCCTTTGAAACACGCCAGCTTCTGGCTATGCAGCAAACCCAGAGGCGGGCAGTGCTGTCTGCCTGAGGCTTTGAAGCTTGCTTCCCTCTGTTTCTCTCGCAGAATGGCTCCAACTGGGCTGTGTGGAGTCTTTACCTCATGCTTTGCCACAGCATCAGGGGATTTGGATTAAAAAAATGAGAAAGCAGATTGGTTTCATTGACTTTATGCTCTGCTGTGCTAGTAGGTACTATTAAAAATTATTTTTATGCCATATATATAATAATAACCAATAAATTATATAGAAAAACTATTTATATAATTTTCTTGGGGTTTTATAATTATAATTACAGTTTCTTTCAATAAATATAATGCTACTGTAAATCATATCATCAACAGCATCCTGAAGTCTTTGACAGCTTTATTGTAGCATCAAAAGTTTAGCAAACCACTGTCTTGCTCTCCCGGGAAAACACTTTCCAGGGTGGAAGGGCTTTTTGGCAACTATTTCTGAATCAGTACCTTTTCTGGGCTTAGTGCAGTTGCCTGGCACAAGAAAGTGCAATCTCTAAACTGTCCATGATTTAAACTATTCAAAGCTCTAATCCAAAAAGCAGCATCATTTGTTTCTTCATGGTGACAACAGTATATAAATGAAGAAATAAGACTTTTGTATTCTCTCCGGTCTATGTGAAAATTAATATGTTTCATTTCTGTATTATCAAAGAGGCTGCTTGATGCCTGGTCATTTTGCAGTTCCTGTCTGTGAAATTAAAGCTAAGAGTAGCTGAATTTTATTTGATTTTTTTGTTGTTGTTATTAATATAAAGGAATCCAGTTGCTAGATGCTTGAGGTTTGTTTTTTGGTTTTGGGGTTTTTTTTTTATTATTTGTTTGCTTGTTTTTCAGGAAAGCTGCATTAATAAGTACTTCCTCTTAAAAAAATAAAAAATGCAGTCTGGAAGTGTATTACTAAAACAGTAACATCTAGCTGACCCAGCAAGATTTAACCATAAAATATTAATTCCTCTGTTATTGAGGGGAAGAAATGCATTTCCTTCAGCTGAAATAGTAAACAATAATTTTGAAAAAGAAACTTCTTATACACTCTATAACCATTGTATATGCAGTAAAAGCAAAGTTTCTATGGCTTGCTGTAGCTCTCCTGCTAGAAGTAATAGCAGATGTCTTTTCAAAGAGGAAAACTAAAAAATTAGATCACTGTTATTATGATGTTTACCCATTCTGCCAGAGACATTTTCTCTTACGTTATGGCTGAAATTGTTGTATGAAGGATTTTGTGCTGGCAATTTCTACATTAAAAAAAACCCCCAGATTTGAAGCCAGCTGTGCTGCTTGCCAGTACTGCCTGCTTCCCTGGGGCTGTCTTTTGGACAAGCAAACTGATTTATCAGTGTGAAAATGAGGCAAAGTGGGTATACCCCGACCATTACACCTTCCATATCTCTGCTGTATGGACTGGCCCCAGCAATTTTATTATTATCAGAGTTTCTTAGGTCTGGTATCCTGAGTTAAATCGACTTGGATGAAAGGTGTGGCATCTCATGAGTACCCTGTAGTTCAGACCAGTGTCAAAACCTAACAGTTGAGGTGCAATATAATAAATCAGACTCTATGTAGTGGCCTTAGCAATACGTTAAGATGACCTTTATGATATTAAGGAATTTAGTTTTCTACAAGAGAAATATGAAAAAAAAATACTTGTTTTGCAACTCCGTAGAACAGTTTTCCGTGAAATGTCGCCTCAAGAGATTAATGTAGCCTAAAAATTTTAGGGGTGCTCATTTGATGTGACCACATAAGATTAGGCAACCATCATAGTTGGTGTAGTGAAAAGCTTCTATATTCCCATCATTTGCGTCTCTGAGGGAAATGGAGAAACACATGATTGTGGTTAAAGTGGTTGCCTAATTTACAAGCAAAGAAGTCATACTCTGTTATGAAGGTCTTTGTGGATGAATTTTGTATTAAATGACCCAGTTCAGGAATATTCTATGTAGTTCATTAAATATATTGGTACTTTTCCCTCCTTCCTTCCATCTGTTAAAGGAAGGTGTCTTAGTTGCCATGAGTGCAAGCTTATATAAAAGCATAAGACCTCTTTTAAAGAAATGCCAAATAATTTGCTCCTTTTATGAATGAGTTACTTAATGTCTATCAATAGTCATCTATGTTTAGAAGTAACTACATATGTGTCTGAAAGGGACCTGGCAATCTTCCTTTCTAATGATGCAAAGTTTCCTGTTCTGGCTCTGCAAAGCTGTGAGATGTGAAACATTTCTATCATGTTGTCTGTTTTAAATGACAACTATTCAAGCTACTTATGAGTTTAGAAGCTTGTTATCTATCACCCTGGAGATGGTTTAGGGGGCACAAAATAGGAAAAAGAGCTACACAGAAAAATTATCAAATGGTTTCATCTAAGATTGCAGGTGATAGCTGTGTAGTAATTTATGTATACCTCATAGCATGCCTGCAAATGTATCCAAGCAACATATCTTCTAATTTATTTTATCTTAGGACATGGAAAAAAGGCAGTACACTTTCAAAACCTGGCCAAACTAGGTTCTAAACTTGTACTAATCACAACTTTAAGAGTACAGCTCTCTGAGAGTGCAGTTCAAATGTATGTTTGGGCCTAGGCTACGTAGATGAAATATGGACTGTCTTTACCACAAAAAGGAGTAAGTTATGGCAGTCCTGTAACTAGCAAAAGTTGGTGGCATAATGTCACTACAGTGTGCAGCTATTGATTGTCTGTTTCTTTTGACTTGTATTGAACAGTGGAAAATTCTCAACAAGTAGTTGTCACTTTGTGCCTTCGAATTCAATTATTTTCTCAGAGATAGCAAGAGTATGCTGTATGCCTGGATATTAGCATATCTCACCCTACCCCAGGCTTGAACTTTGCATGTAAATGACATGTAGCACTGTACTACTGTGTGAGTGAATGTTCAAAGTGTGCATTTAAACACCCTTTCAAAGTTACAGATGCTACTTTCTCAAATTTGTAAGAGATGGAAACATGCCTGTTAAAAGTTGGCTACCTTACCATGGCATAAGCTGTGTCATTTTATAAGTAAAATTACTTGGGTAGCTTTGCAAAACAACTTCCCTGGAAAAGCTGGATAATTATTTCCTATATACATATGCCTTCTCTTTGTTCAGTAATTAAAAAAAAAGTTAGCTTTAGCACAACATCACTACCAAGAAAGTTGGATAGTATACTTATACAAAGATGTCAGCAGTCAGAGCACATGTAAGGTATTTCAAAAACATACAAGTTTTGCAAATTGCTCTTATAGATAAGCAGCTATAACTTCTTAGAAAATAATAATAAATATAAATGCTTCATGCCCAATTACATTGTTGGAACTGATTTTAGCTTTCCAGAGAGTTTCAAAAGTTAGTGAGACTTTTCTTAGAAAACATAATTCATATACAATATAAATTATTTCTTAACATTATATTTGCAAAAGGAAGCAGTCTCTTAAGGCTTCAAATACTACTGGGAATGGAGATCATTTCTCAGAATTGATGTTTGCTATGACCAGACCTGAGGAGTTACTAAATTTCCAGACTACAGTATTCAAGAATTCCACAAGAGTTCATGATCTATTTTTCTTATTATAATTTAAGGCATTACTACAAAGATAGCAAGTTTTTGTTTTAGAGTTATGTACCAGTAAATTTAATTTGTCAAATTGTTCATCATCTCTTGAAAGAGCAATTTAATACACTATGTATATCCTTCAGGTTGAAAACCTGGCTTATTGCCAGGGGGAGGATAGTGTGAATTTCTCAATTTCTTATAAACCTACTTTGCATCTTTCCTTGCCCTGAGCATATAAAAATTGACTGCTGATGGCTTCTCTATTTGGGCTAAATATTATAAGCTGCATACAAACACTATTACAGTGTTTGTATGCAGCTTATAATAGGAATCCTTAATTAATTTATTTTATTCCCAAAATTAATTTAGGATCCAGACACCTCTGTGTGACACTATTTTGCGATAGGGAGAAGGTGTCTGTCCCCAGTACATTCAGATAGTTATTACTTGCTTTCTCTCTGTTGTGGTTCCACCAAATATATCTTTTCTTGTTTTCACATCTGGTCCTGGTTATCCATTCTTTGTTTGAGGAGGAGTGGTGGTACACATGTCGCAGTTTCAGTCCCAGATACGTCTTCTTGAAACTCTTTGCAAGCCTGAATCAGAATCTGCAGTTTCAGATAAGAGAGTCAAAAGTACTACAAAGCTTTTCTGCAATCCTATTTCTACTACACTGAACTTCTGACAATATTGTTGAGTTGATCCACAGTATCATAGGAACAGTCTACATTAATGATAGCATCTGCTTCAGAGGAATTATAAATATTTCATTGATTATCTCCAAATCTTATTTGTAAGATTGGAAAGATCTAATTCCTATGTCTTGGGACTATTGGAATAAAATGACAATAAAAGGTGAGGAAAAGGTGAGCCCATTACTATTCAGCAGTGTTCTGCACAATACTTCTGGGCCTGTTTAAGCACCTGACCCAGAAATTAGAGAGAAACCCTCTAGCTTTTATCCTCCAGGGAAACAGCAGCATGAGGGAAACCTGTCATTCCATCACACCTTCTGACTGCGTTGATCAGCTACAGGACTATTTCCAAGTCAGTATACAAATAACTCTGATTACGGGAACAGGAGATACTTGCTCTCCAAAGTTCATGGTCCAGCTGATCTGTGGATCCTTGTCTGTCCTTGATGGTGAGGCCAGGAGGAAAGAATGCTATAAACAGATTGAGTGTGTCTCTGTTCTTCACATGCAGCACGTTGTGCAGGTTTAGCGGGGTCTGCCTAACGGTGGTTAGGAAACTCTTTGAGCCTGTACCCATGGTGTGGTGTTTCAGACCCCTGTTACACAGTGTGGGTTGCAGTTTTCTTCTGCTTTCTGGTGTGCAGTATTGTGGCTAGCAACAAGTCAGGGTTACAAATTATATTTGGAAGAGTTACTGAAGAACATTTAAGATGCTATGCTTCATTTCACAATTAATTCTCATGAGGGAATTTGTTAGGAGCACTTTGTCATCTTTTTCATTCCTTTGTGAATGCACAGAAGCTTTTTTCTGGCTCATTTCATAGGCTGTAACTGTTGATACTATAAACAAAGTTTCTGAAAGACAGATGTCTGTGGGACTCCACAGAAAAAGGAAAAAAAAAATCCCTCAGATTCCTCAAGTACGTCTTAGCAGCTGCAGTAGTTGGCACTGACTATGAGAGCTGTGCAACATTAAGTTTTATGGTTTTCTAAGCATTTCAGGTACCATTTTATACCATTCCATTGTATCAAGCTTTCCATTATTTTTGGCAGTACATCCTAAGGAATGTCTGCTTCATTCAAAAGTAGTGCTCATGCCAGTCTCAAACTGGGGTGAAAAAAGGAAGATGGGGGTGCGGGGAGCTGTGCATGAAGGGGATACCACATTTACAAATCACCCTATGCTTAAGGAGATGCTCACCACATTCACCAGTCACCTCTTGTTTAAGGAGAACCTGATTTTTATGGTATGTTGAAATCACTTGGGAAATTCAGTTACTTTAGTTGCCAGAATTCAAGGCTTTACAGAAACATTCATTCTTATAATTGCTTTGGTTTTCTTTGTTGGCTAATATACCCATAGGAATCTAAGCATCACTTAGAGACAGAAAACTGGCTTCACTCAATTTAAGGAAAGAAAAAAAAATCTTTGAATATCTCTACTACTCAAGCACCTGTTTTGGGCAAAGTTGCATCATGTAAGATTTTGGCTTAAAGTGTTTTGTAACCAACTAAACTGTGTTGGTTTGGATGATGTTAAAAGAACTTCTTTAAAGATGTTTCTTAGTTTTATGTCTAGACTTCAGCTCTGAGGTCACTAAGCCACTGTATTTAGTAGCTGTTGGCACACTTTGATAATTCAACAGAAGCCTGAATAAGGCAATCTGAAGGTAGTGTACTGCTGACACTGCTTTCCTTTGGACACCATTCCTTTGGCCAATAAAGGGTTGATTGTAAAAGGGTTAATTGTTAAAATCCTGCAACAAGCTATGAAAACCCTTCTTCAGCTTAGTTACACCATTGCCCTGACAGAAGAGCATGGAAACGTAATCTAAGCTCCTCTATTTCTGGATCAGCAATTATCCTGGGAGGAACTAGAAGCTGTGTACACTTGTCCATGTTTAAGTTTTAAATGGGCATTAAAAGGCACATTTGGGTGGGGAAGGGGCAGATGGGGGCTGCATAGTTGAGGTCACAGAGTGGTAGCTGTTGCTACCCAGAAAGGTTCATATCTTGCCATTTTTCTTCATGCTAACTATTAGTGTACTCCAGGAGTAATCCTGTTGAAATCATTATGACTGTTCATATGATTATAGGTCAGCTTGTGTCAGTATGCCAGCACCTGGCCCAAAGGAAAGGGAAAAACGTCAATGAGACATTCTTCATTCCAGTTATGAGCAAGAAAAAGGGTGGGTCTTGCAGTTAGAATAGAGTAAGGACTGCCAGTAAAGTAAGTAAGAGTAAACTTGATTATTGCCTGATGAGGGCAGAGTCCTTGTCACCTGCGATGGACGGGACAGACCTTAAACAAAGATCAGACGGGACTGACTATTTTTTCTTATATCAGTTCCCCATACTAACTGAAGTTATGGTGATATGAGGGGGAAATACATTATAAATTCTTCTCTCTTAAAAATCTCAAACCTCCACTTGGTATGTATAAACAAAAATTAGTACCAACTTGAAAGAAACCACACGGACTTGTGGGAAGCAAAAGATTTACCTGTGTTTGTTCTATCAATAATGGATATTAATTTCATTTACTGGATTTAGAATCTGAAATAAAGGCCTCTGGCAGCTCTCCTGTTTTAATTTAATCTCTGAAATGCTGATTTCAATGGCAATTTCATATATCTGCAATACTTAAGTAAAATTTTAAATATTTAAAATAATTTATTTTTCAAGCTAAATAGATACATTGTGGGGAACTGTGGGTTTTGAAATATTGACATGTTTTGAATGATCAAGCCTTGCAAAGTATAGATGCATCCCAGGAATAGTAGCGTATTTTCATTCAAAACTTTTCTCTTCAAAAAGTATGTATGAAAATTTGAAGTTCTTTGGAGATATTTTATTATTATTGAAAACATTGGGACTTTCTATTAAAATAATAGTAATCTGAATGCACATACCTTGATTTAGAAACACTGGAATGTGTTCTTCTAAAGGAAGGCTGTAGTTCCCTCATTTAATGTTTCTGTCTTCCTTTTTGTTGAGTTCTGTATGTAGATGTGGCATTGTACCTCCCACACATGATATGCTCTGGCCAGGGCCTTTGATAGCGTCAGCTTTCCTGTTTGCAAGTACAGAGAGATAAAAACATTCTAGAAATATCGTTGCATTATATCCAGTTAAATATAATTTGGTATCTTAACCTTTGCCGAACTGTTTGAAGGTACTTTAAGAAAAAATATAAGTATAATCTGTAAATATCAATAACATTTTCTGTAGGACAAGAAAATAAGAATAGTCTTTTTACCAGCTCTGTTACAGTTAGCTGAGAACTGGAATTTTTTGAAGTCTTACTCCTGTGTTAATGTACGTCTCATGCTTCGATACAGTATTGTTGGTAAAATACAGCACACTAATACGGAGCGTAGAGAAGAGAATTTTCTTGACAGAAGAATTTGTAAGTGGTCACCATTTGATAGCTGCCTCTTAAAATTATATATCCAGGATGGTTAAAGATGTGAAATTACTTTTGTCTGTGATATCCACGTGCATGACTGCATTTGCTTTAGAAAGAGTTTTTATTTAAAACTTTTGGCAAAAGCATCTACAGATAGCCTGATACAAACCTGAGGCTGTGCAGGTATTCTATAGCCTGTTATTGTGCATAGAACTAGCAAATGTCAAAGGGAAGTGCCTCCTCACAGGTACAGACTAACATGTTGAACACTTGTGTGTATGCAGGTTTCTCTGTTAAAAACAGGTAAGTTATTTCCTGTTTTTTTTAACCTATGCATAAAAGCAAAGTTTCATAGAGTAAAGACTTAAATGAATCCAGTTATCTTGTATCTGTCAGCTACAATAATGCTCATCAATAACTAGTTCCTAAATTCCAAACAATATGCTTCTTATACGGCAAAGATTATGTGTACTGGTTTTGGCTGCGATAGAGCTTATTTTCTTCATCGTAGGTCGTATAGTGCTATGTTTTGGATTTGTGACCAAAACAATGTTGATACGCACTCGTGTTTTTGTTATTGCCAAGCAGTTCTTCCACGGCATCAAGGCCTTTTCTGTTTCTCACACTGCCCCGTGTCATGGTTTTGCTGGGATAGAGTTAATTTTCTTCCTAGTAGCTGGTATAGTGCTGTGTTTTGGATTTTAGTATGAGAATAATAGTGATAACACGCTGATGTTTTGGTTGTTGCTAAGTGGTGTTTACCCAGCGAGTAGGCTGGGGGTGCACAAGAAATTGGGAGGGGACACAGCTGGGACACCTGAGCCCAACTGACCAAAGGGATATCCCATACTATATTCCACCCCGCTCCGGATTAAAAAGCTGGGGGGAAGAGGGAGGAAGGGGGGACATTTGGAGTGATGGCGTTTGTCTTCCCAAGTCACCGTTATATGTGATGGAGCCCTGCTTTCCTGGAGATGGCTGAACACCTGCCTGCCCATGGGAAGGAGTGACTGAATTCCTCGTTTTGCTTTGCTTGCATGAGCAGCTTTTGCTTTACCTATTAAACTGTCTATCTCAACCCCAAGTTTTCTCTTTTACCATTCCGATTCCCTCCTCCATCCCACTGGGGGGAGTGAGTGAGCGGTTCTGCAGGGCTCAGCTGCCTGCTGGGGTTAAAGCACAACATTAGGGAATCAAAATGTTTCAGGATTAGCTACACAGTCACTTTTCAGATTTAATGGCCAAAGGTACTTGAATTTCACTTAATCTGGTTAATTAACTTAATTTTTGGACCAATGGCTCCCAATACTTTGCACCAACATCATTCTTAAACCTCAGTATTTTTCATGCATCACTGTCCAACTTTACACTGCAACTGAAGTCAATGAAATGTAATTAAAATCCAGGCATTTTAGTGCTTAAAATAGTTCTGTAGAGCAGGCACAAACTAGCTACCATGGCTTTACAGATCAAGTATGGGAATCACAGTTCTAGACCAATCTAGAGAGTTTTTTCATCTGAGGCTTTAATCCTTCCCATATGAGCCTGGAGTCCACTTTTTTAACTTCATCATTTAATCAGTGCAAAAATCTTTACTGATAAAATTTAAAATCTTCTTCCAGCTACAATTTAGATAATGCCATATATGCCTTTTTTATGTTTGAAGCAATGTGCAAGCATATTTTAGATTCAGCACAAGAGCTACTTTGCTTCTTCAAGTTTCTCAAACACTCCATTTCTACTCAACACTATCATATATAAATTTGTGCTTAAGTTAAAGTGTATAATTCCACCTGTCCTGTGGAAGGCTAGGAAAACAGCTTGTGTTCTCCACCTGCACAATCTGTAGCTATGGAAGGGATGGCCAGAATATGCTCTAGAATAAGGAAATGAAAACAAAGAAGCTGTACTTGCAGTGAAACAATACTATACTATAAGACTTTGTCTGAATTATTTCCTTTTAGATCAAAGAAAAAAAATTTAAAGTCTCCACGAAAGTGGTGTATTTCTCTCCCCAATAACATTTAATCTGCTCAGAAAATTCACTTCAACAATTAAACGAGACAGAAGTCAGTGGAAAAATATCTCTTTGGCAACCTGTAGCAACATAATTTGTGCTTTTCACATGCACGCAAGCTCTTTTCACTGGAAGATTCAGACCAAACAGCATGTAACCAGGGGCGAAGAAGTAGCAGGGACCAAACATGAGCTGGAATGGGGAATGCATTCTTAAGGAGCTTTGCTTAGTGGCATTAAATGAAGCGTGATTTCCAGATGTATCTTTCAGTCCATGTTCCTGGTGAGCCAGACTCTGATTTGTCTAGCAGAAGGCAGTTTTTTCCCTGCCTGACTTTCATAATTCTCTCAGCTGCAGGTTCAGGAATTGCTATAACTTGTTCTTTGGGATACATGCTTTCCTGCTCCAGAATTCTCATATAACACTTAGGACAAAATGCTAGTAATTCTTGTCAAAAACATTTTCAGTCTCGTACTGTATCTGCTTTGTCAGGGCAGTATCTCTTGTTGGTTGGTCTTTTGTGCTCAGGAGGTATCCTGCCAAGCAGCTGTAGGCAGCACAGTTTGTTCACATGACTGCAAAGGTAAGACAAAGTACAAGCAAGATGAAATGCAGGGGAGAGCTTTAGTTTTCTTTTTTAATCAAAATGTAATTACCAAATGCAAAACTGGCCAGATGTGCCACCCTAAGTTCACAGGACTCTCTTAGCCGTATTCCTTTCCACTTCCTAGAGACAAGTGTTGTGTTTGGTACACAACACAAATACTCAGTGTGGAACCGAAGCTTAGCTGGCACTTGTACATACCAGGCTTGAAGGAAGGCACAAGAAAACTAGGGAAGGTGGCAAGGTCAAATTATGGGTGGATTCTGGTTAGCTTCTGCTGGTGATCTGTTTCCTTCTGTTCTAGTGCTTCTGCCAGTCTAATGTGACTGTGAAGTTGCCAAACTAGGCAATATATGAGAGATCTGTAAGCAGTTGCACAACCGACTTGAGTATCTGCTCTACAGTGTGCATTTCACCCATTCCAGAGGTTCCAGTTGTCCTTGTTCAGTGTATTTCTCAATGTCCATCAGTGAACTCCCATGCATTTAGCATATGTGAGCATGTTGAGAAGTATTGAATGTCGCTGACTCTAGACTATTTGAAATGCTGATTTCAATATAGCCAGCAAGAGCAACAGTTACATTGCACAATACATCCATTAATTTCTTTTAATCATGTCAAATCTTCATAATTTTTACCCATGGGGGAAAAATGTGGGTTTCTATGTCCCTCTATTGTTTGCTTGGTTTTTTTGTTTGTTGAAACTAAAGCAAAAAAACGGAAGACGTTGTCACACTGAGTTACAATAAAAGCACAGAGAACTTGGAATAAATATTACGTATCTTATTTTTTACCATTTGAGACCTAACTGAATTTATTTGGAGATGGGAGGAAGAAATGGTATTTTGCTACTTACTGGCTTATAAAACACTTCTACCAGCTGAGTTTTTGTTTCCTGCCAGAGGCAGAAACCTAGTTTTCAGTTTGCAACAAACGAACAAACAAATTAGTCCTCCCCAGGAGCTGCCATAGTCTTTTAAGCTCTTTTTCTTCAATTGAAAGAGGAGTTTCATGGAAAATTCCTGGACACATGTTGAAGTCAGTAGCTGACAGTTAATAAATTTCCAAACTTTATATATGTGATATATCTTAATCTAGCCATTGGGAAGGTAGTCCACATTGCTAACTGCATTTTAGTAGCTTCTGTGTATGCCATTCTTCTAAACAGGTGTGTGGCAAATTCCTAAGCTTGATTGTTTCAGTATCATATGACTTATATTTCTCCATCATATTAATCTAGTGGCCTATGAATCTGCTCCTGATTGCATAACCCTATCTTCTACCCTACTTCATAGCTTTCCCATTTGATGTCTCAGGGATGGTCTTGAACCTCTTTCTCATAAGTCATCTTCCATAAAGCTATGAGGAAGTTTCAGTTTGTCTCCTAAAACTGCTTCTCTCACTTCAAAAAACGTACAAATATTGTTCAGGTTTTGAAAATACTTGAAGATTCATTTCAGGCTAATGAAGAAAACCTTAAAACCATGCTTTCAAATTGATCCCACTTGTCACTACGTGAAGATCATTCATTAAAAGGTTTAGAATGAAAGTGCTTTGTTTAAAAAAGAAAGAGGGATATATAAGATCTTGTAAATGGCATTAAAAAAGTAACTTACATATAAAGCCTAGATAGTGAAAACTGGGTCGTTTGAATTCATGTGATGTATCAGTGAAAAATACATTGCTTCTTATTCAAAGAGCAGTAGACTGAGAATAAATTTCATCATATAGCCAGTTAAGAGGCTGGAGTATTTTGAGTCCAAACTGAATACATTTACTACCTGGGCACCTGTTCAGTCAAAGAATCTGGCCTAATCCAGGGCAAATATCAGTAAAAAATATCTTGCTACAATGGGACAGAAAGAATGTCTTATTACAGTTGGAATTAAAATGTCGAATTAATGAAAAAAAAGACTGTAAAGAGAGTTTGAATAAATGGATTTCTGGAAAATAAATGGCAGAATTAGGGAGTCAACCAAAATGCTGTCTAGGGAGCTAAGAGCTTGCTTATATATGGAATATGGATCTATCCAAACTAATCAGTGATATGCAGCAACATAAAGTGTTCTTTACATTTTTTGATACTCGTTTCACACAGAATATTGAGAAATTGTTCATTTTCATTTTCTGTCATCTACAGATATCTTTGACTTATTCAGTTATCAACAATCTTAACTGACAGTCTATTTTATTCGTAACTATAAATTAGAATGCATTAAGATGTTGACAGCTGTCTAATTTAGGTGGTGTCCTTGCTGAAACTCATAAGGCCTATTTGTGAGTGGTGTGAAGCGACACTGAACACAGAAAAACAACTTTATCTCTTGCAGAATATCTTCCTCTTATTTGCTAGTACTCTTCTAAAATGTGCAGTTTCTCCTGCATTTCTTCTTGGATCTTAAATGTATTAATAGAGAGGATAAAAGGATTTTAAAGGTCATTACTCAAGAGCAGTTACCACAGGTATATCATACCAGAGCTGGCTAATCTCTGCTCTGCCATACAGTATTTCCAGTTCTTTTCACACAGCACTGCCATGTACAGGAAAGAAATATTCGGAATAGAATAGAATAGAATAGAATAGAATAGAATAGAATAGAATAGAATAGAATAGTTCCAGCTGGAAGGGACCTACAATGATCATCTAGTCCAATTGCCTGACCAGTCCAGGGCTGACCAAAAGTTAAAGCACGCTAACGGCATTGTCCAAATGCTTCTTTTTAAGGCACTGACAGGCTTGGGGCATCGACCACCTCTCTTAGAAGCCTGTTCCAGTGTCTAAACTAGGAAACGTTGGGCATAGCCCCAGGAAAAGGGGGAAGAAGCAGCACAGGTGGGGATAGCAACACCATCTGCACTGGTATTAACACCAAGACTTTTTCTGCACTTTTCAGGCCTTTATTTTCTTTTACTGCCTGATAATTAGACTGAGAGGGTCGGGAGCCCTTGCGGGCCAGCGCATGCCCCAGCTGCTGGCCCAGCCCTGGTTTCAGCAGCGCCTGGGATGTTCTAGTGCTGCCGGCGGGGTAGCCTCTTCTGGGGGGGAGAAGAGGCCTTGGGGCTACCGGCCCTCCTCTTCGCGGGTCGCTGTGGCCCCCCAGGGGAGCGTTCCCTGCCCCGGCTGGAAGTAGACGGACGTGCCGCGGCTTCCTCGGGCTCCTCCTGGGGCTCTTCTTGCTCCCCGGGGATAGGAATGGGGGCAGAGGGAGGGCTGCCGGGACCCCCACAAAGGGCAGCTGCTGAGGTGCTGGGGAGGTCGTCGCCGTTGGTCCCTTCAGGGCTGCCGGAGGGGGCCAGGCCAGGTGTGGGAGACCCTCCACGGGAGGCAGCGGGGCCAGGGGCAGCTGTGGCACTGCCCTCCCACCCCCTGGCAGCATGGCCGTCCTCCAGGCCCAGCAGACGGCGGGCCTCCCCACTGCACCGTTGCACAGCGACATCGATGAGCTGGTGCACAAACGTCGCCGCGTAGTTTTGGAGGGAGGCCCCCAGCAGCTGGACCAGAAGATCTTCATCCAGCCCGAAGAGGACCAGGAGGGGCATGACGAGGTCCTCCACTATGGCTGCCCGCGCACGCTGGTTGCCAAAGATCAGCCCCAGCTCCTGACGCACCCAGGGCAGAAGGGTTTGGAGGAGAGCTGGGTGGTCCTGGAAAAGGGATGCCCAGGTGGGTGGCTGGAGGCCACCCAGAGGAGCCCTGGGCACCGTCCCCACAGGCTGTCATTCTGTTGCTGCAGGGCTGTGGGCAGCTGGACGGCCAGGAGCTCCTCCTGCCTGGCGGACGACAACTGATGACGCCGCAGATGGTGTGACGACCTGCTCCTCAAAGTCGTCATCCGTCCACACCAAGTGCACGATGGAGGCCACCCTCCTCTTGCAGAGCGGGCACTCGGGCTTGCTCTCAGCCCACCGCAAGATGCAGGCGTAACAGAACTGGTGCAGGCATGGCATCACGTAGGCGGCATTGTCCCAGCTGTCCAGGCATATTGGACAGCGGTCGTCCAGCTCTGTGGCCATGATCTCCATGTGCTGCGGTGGGCTGGGGGGAGCTGGCGATGTTGAGCTGCTCCCTCTCACCGGTGCTGCAGCAGCGGGTGTCGCGCTAGAAAAGGAAGAGAGGCCACGGTCATTGGCTGGCCCGGGGAGGGCTGGAAGAAGTGCCCAGAAGTTCCCTCAAGAAGGGAGCCCTCCCAGCTGCCCACCCCAGGGCCAGGTTTCCCCTCCCAGCTCACCTCTGCTGCTGCGAGCGCGCCTCCTGGCTGCCCCGGCTGCCTGAAGCTGGCAGGGCCGGGGATAATCCTTCAATGGCTCTGGGGTCGGGCACTGAGAGCTGCAAGCAGCAACTCCCCACTCAGGACACCAGCACCAAGGCTTCGCTCAACACTCCAGCCTGGCGAACTGCTCAGCTGGAGTGCGGGCACGAGCCAGCTGGGTGGGATTCCGCACCCGGATATAAGCAGTGAGGGGTGCCTGGTCACAATCCATCACTCAGGGACATCACAATCCATTGCTAGGTGACATCACAGTCCACTGCTTGGAGACATCTCAGTCCATCCCTCGGTGACATCAGAACCCATCTCTCGGGGACTTGGTGACATCAGAACCCATTGCTTGGTGACATTACTGTCCATCACTCGGGGACATCACGACGGGCCACCCTCGCCCATCGCGCTCACCTCGGCAGTGCTGTGGCCCCAGCACACGCGTCTGGCATTACCGCAACGCCACTGCCCACTCCATCGCCCCACCTCTTGTCTTGTGCTCGGCATGGGTGTTTCACGCCAAGTCACCGAGGGGCCTCGGCCGTGTCTTCCCAGGGCCCCGTCAGGTGGCTCCGGCTGGGGCAGACGTCTCCAGGCACACGCGGCCAGAGGGTTCATTGGATAACGCCTCGTGCCTCCCTGGGAGGCTGCAGGACAAAGTCCCGCAGGCTCTCCCCACAGCCCAGCCCTGCTGGCCAGCCCTCTGGGCTCCCCTGCTTCCTGCCACGGAGGGTCACAGGCAGCACTGGGCTCGCTCGGGCGGGTTTTCTCCTCTCTTTCTCCGCTGGCCAGAGGGCACAAGGGCGATCGCCTCTGCTCAGCACTCATCAGGCCTCATCCCCGCACCACGTCCCAGCTGGGGTCCTGGACAGGAGGGAGGCCGACAAAGCAGAGGGGCTCAGGGGAGACAAGGAGGGTCTGTGGGGCTGGGGCTGGTTGAGCATGGAGCAGGGAAGGTGTCGGGGCCCCTCACAGCCCACCCCGGTGCCTGTGGGGAAGGCATCAAGGGGATGGGGACAGGCTCTTCCCATCACGGCCTGGTGGGAGGGTGAGAGACGGTGGCATCTCCTGATGCTAGGGAGGCTCAAGCTGGAGATAAGGAATCCAACCCAGAATCCTTGTGAGGACCATGAAGCCCTGGCGTGGGTTGCCCAGAGAGGAGGTGGGATCCCTGAGCCTGGAGGTCTTCAAGAAGCTGCAATGTCAGAAAACCACCTTCTGTTTTCATTCAGTTCAGCAGCTTTCACAAATGTTGATTTAGATTAGAATAGAATAGAATAGAATAGAATAGAATAGAATAGAATAGAATAGAATACGTCCAGTTGGAAGGGAACTACAATGATCATCTAGCCCCACTGCCTGACCACTCCAGGGCTGACCAAAAGCTAAAGCCTGTTATTAAGGGCATTGTCCAAATGTCTCTTGTGAAGGCACTGACAGGCTTGGGGCATCGACCACCTCTCTGGCAAGCCTGTTGCAGTGTTTGACCACCCTCTCGGTAAAAAATGCTTCCTAATCATAGAATCATTAAAGTTGGAAAAGACCTCTTGGATCATCTAGTCCAATGTCCAGTCTAAGCCTCCCCTGGCGCAGCCGTGAACCATTCCCATGTGTCCTATTGCTGGATCCCAGGGAGGAGAGATCAGCAGCTCCCTCTCCACTTCCCCTCCTCAGGAAGCTGTAGAGACCAATGAGGTCACCCCGCAGCCTTCCTTCCTCCAAACTAGACAAGCCCAAAGTCCTTAGCTGCTCCTCATAGGACATTCCTTCCCGCCCTTCCACCAGCTTTGTTGCCCTCCTCTGGATGCATTCAAGGACCTTAACATCCCTCTTAAACTGTGGGGCTCAGAACTGCACACAGTATTCAAGGTGAGGCCGCACCAACGCTGAATACAGCGGGATGATCGCCTCTTTTGACCAGCTGGTTATGCTGTGTTGGATGCACTCCCGGATGCAGTTTTCCTTCTTGGCTGCCAGGGCACACTGCTGACTCAGACTGAGCCTGCTGTCGACCAGCACCCCCAGATCCCTTTCTGCAGGGCTGCTCTCCAGCCGCTCCTCTCCCAATTTATACTTGTGCCCAGCATTCCTCCATCCAAGGTGCAGACTGCCCAGTGCTCCAGTCTGTCTAGATCCCTCTGCAAGGCCTCTTGTCCCTCAAGAGAGTCAACAGCACCTCCCAGTTTAGTATCATCAGCAGACTTACTAATGGTGCATTCAACTCCTGCCTCCAGATCATTGATTAAAATATTGAATGGAACTGGCCCTAGAATTGAGCCCTGAGGAACAGCACTCATGACTGGCCACCAGCCAGATGTCGCCCCATTCACTACAACCGCTTGAACTCTGCCGTTCAGGGCCATTATTTGAACTTAATATTTTAACTAGACCACAAAACCTACCTCTCTCTCCCATCTTCTCCCATGTCCAGTTAACCAAGTTTCCTCTTACTCTCAAAGAAAGGACATAAAAGTAGCAAACTTCTGATAATGGAAATAATAAATAACTAATGTAAAATAAGCAAGGAGTGGAGAAATATGACAGGAAATTAAGAAATATATCACAAATAACCTTAAAATGTTGACATAAACCCCATTATTTTTTCAATAGCTATTGCTTGAGCAAGACACTACAAATTTTTTGCCAATTATTTATTCCTTCTGTCTTCAATATATATTGTTTTAATTTTTCACTTTTTTTTAAAATGTTTTACTTTTCTGTATTATCTTTTTTTCATATTTTTCCACTCTGTTAATCTGCTTCATTAATAATTTCCTTGATTTATTCTTTTTGTTCAGTTTTCCTTCATTAATTTATTTTCATTCTCCCTTCTCTGGGTTCTAGATAATCTAGGTTATCTGTGTTTCTAGTCTTTTTTTTTCCCTTTGCATCCATTTGGTGATGAGTCAATGCCCTAACTGGAGCAAAAGGAAACAGGCTATCCCAAGCATGATGTAGTATTCTTATGGAAGTTCTCTAAGAGAAAGTATATTTAACTACAATTCTACATTTTTAAGCCTGTATTTTGTAAATATTGAATGCAAAATAGTGAAATCCTGCCTTTTAAAGGGTCCAATGATAAGTGAATTATTATAAGTAGATGATTATAGTAAGGTAAGCAAATAAGATTGCCCAGTTATGGGATTAAGATGCAAAAAGCTGCATGTCTGAGAATAGATAATCAGAATGTGACAGAAAAAAGAATTATTTAAATAAATCTGATAGATCTGATGACTCTGTTGAATAAATGCTGCCTTGTAAAGCTTTTCCATAAATGGACTTTAAATTGCTTTTCCTCCTGATTTTTTTTCCCCTCTGGAAAGACTGAACTTATTTCTACTTCTGGGTTGGTTTTTTCTGCTCAGAAAAGACACTTTTCTCTAGTTCTTTGCAGCAGAAGGGCACCTTACTTTATATGTTTGCATTAGACTATATCCCTTAAAACGCTAATGTCATGTTCTCTCACCTTACATCATTAGGAAGGATTAAAAGAAATCACTGTAGTACTACTGGTCTATGTTTTTCAGTCACAGTAAAAAAGGGTAATTGTATCACTTTCCATCACTGCCCATCTTGCAAGTAGAGCTAATGAATTGTGCTGGAGAGAACTGTCCTCTTAGTGGCTGGTGTAAACAAAGTGTGTTTTGGGGGGTTTACTCTTTCCAAATGCTTCCTACAGGAAAAGCAAGCTTTCAAGAACCCTTAAGAATACTCTAGTAATGCTCTCGTAAACAAAGACTGAATTTATCTATTTGCAATCTCGCTGTAACTGTGTGCCAGCTCCTCTTTTCCTAAGAAATACTGAATGCTGTATACCTTGGTAGGCTGAAATTGGTACACAAGATCCTTTCTTAGCAGGATTTGAAGTTGATTATGGAGTGGATACAGTGTGAGTTTTGATTACAATTAGCAGAAGTCACAGAAAACCCAAGCCAGTAACATTATCTGTCTCAAAACTGGGGGGGGGGGGGGGGGGGGGGCACATTATCCTGCATCACATTTGTGCCATATGGTGCCTAACACGCCCTTCCCTGCTGGGGCCGACAGACCACACTTTTTCCCTGGTGTAACCTGTTCTAGTCCACTGTTCATGGCATGCAGAAAAATACCACCAGATGTGGCATTAATACACACTCATGTCTGCAATCTCAGAGGAAATACCAAAAAATCCAGACATGAAAACCAAACTTCACAAAGTAGTAGAAAATACTTAGTAAGGCGCAATTCTATGTTGGCAGAAGAATGGGGTAGATGACCTAATCTCCTTTTTTCCCCCTCCTTTTGTTGCTACTTGTTACCATTGTTACTTCTCTGCTTTTTGAAGTGAACTGAGTTACCCTCCTACTACCAGAAGTGTACCCTCTAGAACAAGAGCATCATATGAGCAGGCTAGCATACAGAAACTTGGGCTGAGTTTTACCATTGCAAGGGCTTAATAAAGGACTACAATGTCCAGGTCTGTCATCTTGACCCTTTACAATCACAGTTAAAAATTGTGTGATTCCATAAATTAATAGCATGGAACTGTGTGGTAATATGCAGTACAAATACTTTTGTAGTCTACACTGAATTTGAAGTTCCTGCCTATGGAAATAGTTTTTACTTTTCGAAAGTGTTAAACATGTAAATTTGTAGCCCAGCTATGATATGAGATTGCACCCGCCAGTGGTCACAGGTCAGCAGCGGAGTGTTGCACTGGTATGGGAAATGAAGGTGCTCCGCACCATCCTAGCTCACACCATAATGCAGCTTTCCCAGTTGCCACCCTCAACTGCCTACAGAAGTTCAGCCTCTCATATTTTGACTCTGTATTTCTTCAAAACTTGAGCTGACTGAGCCTCAAGAGAAGTGTATTCTAGGATTCTGGAGGACAGAAATACCAAGGTAATAAAGGACTATCTCTCTAAAGCAGGTGACAAGTCAAACTATCAGTGTTTTTTACACCCAAGTAGACATAAGACATTAAAAACTTATGTATGTTTCATTTAATGTAACGAGTAACCTATTGCTACTGGAAATTACTGCTCAGAAAGACCCCCTCCTCCACACACCCACATACTTAAGTGTCTTGTGTAAAACTGAAGATGTGGGATTCTCCACTGTGTATGCATATTTCTCTACTGAAGTTTATATATTCAGGACAGTTATTCATAGTTTCTGAATTCAGTTACTGGAGACAGAATGCAGTAATGAAATCTCATCTGAACTGGCTGTGCACTCACTATCTTGGATGATTTCAAGGTCAGTAAGACAGAAGTGATAAATGAGTTGCAATGACTCAAAACCAATAAATCCTGAGGTCCAGATGGGTTTTATCCAAGGTTGTTAAAGATACTAAGAAAGAAGAATGTAGACTGGTGGCAGTAATCCTGGAAAATTAGATTATTGTGAAGAGGTTTTGGAAGCTACAGGAGAAATAAGACTGACGTACAAAAATGTAGTAAGCAAAATAATACAAAGTTACTTAAAATGCGTGCAAAATAAATGCAAGCAATTTGCACCTGGTATGAAAACACCTGCTAAAAACACAGTTGGATAATAAATAAACCCCTTCAGGAGATTAGCCTTAGCTAAAGCCACTCCATCGCAGGTTTCCCACTCTGAAAAGAAGAATCCCTCCTCACCCTCATCCTCACCCCCTCCCCCCCATTTTCAGTGAAGATCATCAACAACTGCTTCAAGAGTAGCCAGTTAAACGCTGCCACTGAGGCTCAAAGCAAGCTGCCTAGGACCCTCCAGGATACCTCCAAGAGAATGCATTAATAAAAAGAAAGAGGAGGACCTGTGCCCTGATGTTTGAATTTCTCCCTCAAATGATACCGGAATTCTAGGAAAGAACATCCTAACAGTTTTAGGAAGTTGTATGTATTCTGTACATATAATGCATGGGAAAATCATAGGCAAAGCCATGTGGTTTTTTAGTGTCACCTATGATATTTTCTTCAGTAGGTTTTATTAGATCTAACAGCTGTAAGATTCTGATTTTTTTGAATGATTCTGATAGTCTTTGACAATTATTTTCTATAACTGTAGATAGTAAGAAGGAACCTAGCAAATTACAGAATGATTCCCTGATTGTTAGCCCACCTATGGTAAGGAATGGCAAGCCCTGAAATCACATGAAGGAAACTAATGAGAAACTTTTAAGCACGGGAGGAATGAAGTGTAGGTCCTGGAAATCTTGGAAATCTGCTGCCTGTGGGCTAAGGGGTGCTGAGGATTCTCAGGACTCAATGAAGAGAGCAGCAAGCTAGTAGAAAAAAATGTCAGGAGTTGTTTTTTGGGGGTGTTGGTAGTTTGTTTTGTTTCGGTTTGGTTTGGTTTTTCCCTTGCTTTTGCTGCTTTCTAGGTTTTATTCTAGGTTTATGTAAAATTCTGTTGCTAAGCCAGCATAAGTCTCCTGGGTCCAGTACTCTTCAAAAGACCTATGTTGTGCCCCAATGTGTTGATTTCAGCATCTAGCTGTTGTTTTAGTGTGTTAATACAGTAAGACACAGATTATACTGATGGAGAGAAATACAGAGGAAATGGACAGTATGGAATATGAATTTGATATTTAGGAGAAAATATTTGTGGCAAAAGCTAGATATAACAGCAGGAATTTAGACTTCATCAGTAATTAGAAAAATCCTGGCAATATTATAGAGATGAGAAATGGGGTACTGTCCTTTAAGGGGGAAAAAAATAGAGACGGTATGCACTGATGAGGTATTGGTCACTCAAACAAAAACTAAAGAGATAGATATTAAATATCATCTGCTAAAGTAGTTTTTCAAACAAGATGTTTCAGACAAGATGTACCTGAAAGTTTCACCATGGTTAGCCTTGGTAATCTCTGCTACACTGAAAGAGTGGGGAAAGTCCAGGTATGTGGAAAAAAACTTAAGTCAATACTGCTAAAAGGTAATCAGAGCATACAATCCAGTAGATGACAAGTTTAACTTCAGAGTTAACTGAAAGTAGGCAATTTAACAGACAATACAGATTTCAAATAATGAAGACTTTCTCAGCGATATAATTAATAGTTAATATAGTTATATAGTTATATATTTTGTATAGTATATATATACTACATATACTATATATAATTAATTCTAATTGATAGATTTATGTGGAAAACTTACTTTGTCAAGCACTATATTTTGCAGAACTGATGAATAAAAGTAACTGCATGTGTAATATTTCAGCAGCTATAAGGCATCTAATGTCATACTGTGTAATACTGATCAAAAGATTTAACAAAATGTAGTATCCATAAAGCATAGTATATGGATTGAAGCTGGCCAACTGAAGGATCTCAAATTCAGTGTTAATGGGACTTTTTTACTGAATATTACTCTGAAGTTTATTTTATCTAATGAAGCCCTGCAAACACCGGTACCTACTAAGGACTGGTACTGATACTTTCACAGCTGATCAGGTAACAGCCTGGATTTCATGTGATCAGATGCTGCATAACATCTAGATACAAAACATCTAGACCCTACAGCACGATGAGAATAGTACTTGGGAGAGCACAGATCAGAAAGACTGTGGGAGGTAATCATATCAATACTAAATTTCTATGTGAGCCTACATCTCTCCTTGTGGTGAGAACAGGGAGACTATAGCACTGTTTAAATGGCCCAGCTGAGGTTCTTGAAGGTATATCTTACAATTTAAGAAGCCTAGCAAACGGAAAGCTGAGAGAGAGAGCAGCCCTGTTAGTATAGTACTGCCCAATTTCATGCTCAAAAAGAGCATAGGGTGTTGAATGAAACTAAAAGTTCAATTATACCTGTAATTAACTCAAAGAGTGTTACAAATGCGGGGTGGAAAATATTGCAGGATATAGAGTACATGTCCCCTTTTTTGAGGTGACAATGCAAGTTATAATGTGCTTATTTAAACTGTCCGTGAGTGGATGTTTATGTCCTTTGGACTATTTACTTTATCCTTCGTATGTTTTGTAGTTAATGTCTTTACTTTTCCTTAGTCATTTTAATGTGGTATAGCTGCAGGTTTTTGATGTGCTCAATTAGGAGGAAAGAAGATTTTTTTTAAAAAAAGATATTATCATAAAATTACCAAAAAAAAAAAAGGTAGAGATTCAGGAATAGTTCTGATGTCTGAAATTAAGTGCATTTTTTGAAAAGTATTAAATCTCAATGTGACAAAAGAATACAACTACCAAAATAGTTTAGTATAGACAAAACATGAGGAGAACAGGTCGAGAGTGAAAGATGCATCATATAAAAAAACAGGGTCTGAACATGAATTATTTGTATTTCCTCAGAAGAAGTCTGCTGAAGTTATTTCTTTGTCACAGTTGGAATATGGCTCTGGATTCATCTAGCAGTTGACCAGCAGCATCCCCTTAGGATATCCCATAGTCCTTAGGAAAGTCTTGCCAAGCTAAAGGGACCTTGCGTTCCTCAGTAAATTAAGTTTCCTTCCTGTAAAATATTCCAGATCATTGTTAGGTGATTGATAGGTAAATTTAAAAAAGGGATTGGCCTATCTTACTACAGAAAAGAGTTTCTCCTCCACTGCAGAAGCAATCAAAGGTAAAAATCACCAAAATAAATTTACATTTGTGAATAACAAATTCAGAGCTATGTTAGCTCCATGAACTTCTACCAAGAGAATGAAAAGATTGCTCCGAATAGGCTTGAATAGGGATGAAGTATGTCCTCCCTGAACTCTATAAAATAGAGACCATTGGGTATAAGGATATGCTATCAAAAAAGCGCTATTAAAATCATTAACTTAAAGACACAGAAAAAAAAACCCAAATGCGGCAATTTAAATTATTTACTAAAGCAACAATAATAAAACTTTAATAAAAACTAGCTATCATTTCTTTATGTAATGTCTGTAGGACCACAGAATGGTTCAGGCTGGGCAGGAGCTCAAGAGGTCTCTAGTCCAATGTGTTAACTACAGCAGGGTCAGCTCTGAGGTCAGACCAGCTTGCTCAAGGTATCCCCCATCCAGGCTTGAAGCCTCAAGGGATGGAGCCTGCACAACCTCTCTGGACAGTGTGCTCCACTGCTCCGCTGTTCTTATGGGAAAAATTTTGTCCTTATATCCATGTCAGGGATTGAAGCATCATTATGCTAATAACCTGCACGCAAATAATCTCTAATCTGGAAAGCGCTTACAGCCTGCTATTATAATTCTCACAATCAGTTTAATATACGTTGCCTCTGAATGTAGAAGACCAAAGCCGGTTATGCTGTTTTGGACAGAAAAAGATCATGGTAGCAGACTTAGTGAGTCTGAATCTACAGTTCAGAGATGCAATGGCAGCACAATCAATTAGGTAAAAGCTAAAGTCCATGTCAGGGATCAAAGCGCCATCGTACTCATCAGCTGAACAAAGATAAACTCTGGTCTAGAGAGTTCCTGTGGCCTGTTATTACAAATGAGAAGAGGGAAGGATGCTTAAACTGAATATGGGCCTTCACGGGAAGCCAACAGTAGTAGGGAACCGTACCTTTTGAAAGGATATGGTGTGGCTGGAGAATCAGTTCCTTCCTTTCCTTTTGTGGAGAAATCAAACCTTGAAGGAAGCAGATGGCTATGGGCATCCTTAGTTCTGAGTGACTTCTGAACAGCACAATTTATCAGAAGCAGCCTCTGCCCATCTCTTTTGTTAATGCCTGTTCTGCTTGTTCCGCTACTGCAAAGGCCTCTTTCTTTAAGAGGACAATACTGACTTTTGTCTTTCCCTTTACAGTCAAAATTTTCAGTGCTACTCTCTGGGTTAATACAGAGGCATTTTCTACCCAGATACTACTATTCAGCTTGTTACTCATAAGCCTAAAACAATTTGAGTTGATTTGTCTTGACCTACTTAAAAGATATTTCAGTTTATGTAATGATCATTTATTGAGAACTTTAACCAAATTTCCTCTTCAGTTTTATTTTGATTAGGATGATAAAGGTGACCAAAAGAGCTGCCCAGACTTTTTCAAATACTGACTTGTGACTCCATTAGAACATCTCTTTACTGCCCTATATCTTTACCTCTTTCTGTGCAGGATGAACAGTGTCCTAGCCATCACTGTGTCAAGTGCCAGAGTTTCCTTACAACTGATTTTAGTAAACTGAATTCAAACTCTATATAAAGTAGGGAATTATGGATTCAAAATATTAAATTTGTAATTCCAATTAGAAATAATTATTTCATATTGTCAGAAAAAATACGGTATTTACACAAGGGGAAAACTGAGGAGAAGATCGAATACTTGTGTGTTCTTACGTTGTTAGACAAGCAAGATGGAACTATTTTGTAATAGCTGGTAATTAAATTTGCAGTGGTTAGAAAAACATTTTAATTTTTTACCTTGTTTATATTGCTATTTTGCCAATACCATAAAGAATGATAATATTAGAGTAAGGGGGTGAGGAAGTTTGGATTTGAGTCGCATTACATCAGCAAATGAAAAAGGCTTTAAACTACTTTTCCTTAACTCACTGTGGATTTAATAATTCAATTAACATTATAAGAGGTAGACCCACGCAATCACACTTGCCAATTTCTGCTCTCAGTTTTTCCAGGGTTAAATCTGGAGTAACTTGTATTGAAAAACATTTTTGTTTTCTAGACAAAACAATATATTCACGGCTCATCCACACTGCCTTTTTCCAGCAAATATGAATTAATTGTCTATTGACTTCTCTCAGCATGTTTTGTACTTTCTTTTTCCTCTCCTTTCTCTGTACCTTGTTTGTATGGATGATGCTGGCAAGTCTAAAGGAAAGCAATGCAAGTTGGGTTACCTGGATTTGTGATAGTTTAACTAAGTGAGGCTCTGGGCTTGTTAAAAAGTTTAGCCATTTTAATTTTAATGAGAGTATGTAGAAGGAAATGTAATATTCTTTGTGTGAAAAATGATTTAATAGATTTAACATTTAATGGGAAATACATCCACTTTTAATACTGGAAAGTCCAAATTCTGACTGTTTTCTTCTTTACTTAAAACAAATAGTTGAAAGGAAGAGACAGCATTCTGCATGAAAACACTCTTCTACCAAAAAGTCTCATGCAGTCAGTATCACCAGTGCCATACTACTACCAATGGTAGATCATTGTAACATCTTTTTCTGGAGATCAGTGTAAATTTGATTCAACCTAACTGTGTTTGAAACTGTCGGCTGTTTGGTTTGGGTTTTTTAACAGTAGCAATTTAGCTACTTCTTGGTGAAGTAAAGCATAAACTCCTTGAAGTTTCAAATTACAGATTTTAGGTACATCACATTTAAGAGAATTCAGGAGGTTCTGGTGCTGTATTTTTAAAATGCCAGGAAAATCTGGAAATTAAATTAATGACATTTTCCAAAGGAACACGTTACATTGCAGTTACAAAAAGAAAGGAAATAAATTTATCCCCTTTTACCTACTTAATGAAATGTTTGAATAATAAACCTTAAATTAGTTTGAGATTATTCCCAGAAGAGTGGAAGTATATGAAACAATATTTTACAATTTTCTTGATACTTTCATGCCTAGGAAGACAACTGTTTATGCCAAGACAATTATGGATGCAATCCTGTGAATATAAATCTTTTTTAAAAATGTGGCTACATCACTATTATCTTGAAAGCAAATTAATGGGGAAAAAAGCTGTTTGTTTCTTTATTTCTTGTTATCTTCCAGTTTCTCTACTGAGATACTTTTCTAGATGACTGATACTGTTTATGAAGCATGGAGAAGATTAATCTGCTCTTGCTCAAGTGTGTGTTCCAAGTTAGCCAGTAACAAGACGCAAAGGGTGCAGGGTGTGGGAAGGCAGGGGGCACACTTTCCTATGATAAGTATCTAAGATGAGAGCCATGAATTGGTCCCTCAGTACTGGAGAGAGCATAAAGGACTATTTTAAACTGGGCGTCAAACTTTGAAGCCACATAGCTAATTTACAATAGAAATTTGTATTGCATACTATCCTTAAAGTATCTTCCATTACTGAAGCTCATTTATAGACTAAATTACCTTCTCAATAACAACTGTAAGCTCTCTTTCATAATGTTAAGTTCCTAATTCTGTTGTCAAAATGAGACAAAATAATTTGATGTTCTATTGATGCAGTTGAGAATATGCTGAAATAGCAAATACAGCAAGCACCAAATGTTCTAGTCTTGAGAATAATCTGCTGCCTGTCAGGAGACTTGGCTGTAGGAAATAGTCAGGCATCATTTTACAGCCTTAAGATTGTTCTAAAAAAAAAAATCTGAATCTGACTTGGGGAATGATTGGTGAACATGAATCTTAAAATTTCTCAGATTAAGGTACCTGAGATAAAATGAGTTGAGATAAAATGAGTTAAGATAAAATGCACTCTTTAACCCTCCAACTTCATTTAAAAACCTCACAACTCTGTTTCTGGGTTTCTTATTTTTCCATGCTCTGTCCTTCATCTGTGGAATACCACTTTTCCAAAGAATTTAAGCTATAATCTGCTTTTTGGTTCTAGTCTCCTCATTTAATCAAAGTCTTTGTCCTCTAAATTAAATCCAGGCCTGTTTCTCTAATTTGTTGTCTTGGAATTCAGGCTGTTAGTGCAAGGTCTGCAAGGATAAAATAAAACTTAGCTGCATGTTTTTCCCACCTCCTTTCTCTAACTACTTTTAGTAGGATTGCCATCCTGCCTGTCAGTAAGGCTCATACTCTCACCATCATTTGCAATTTCCATCATTTGCACTGCATATGATGTTCCATCTAGATGACTAGAAGTCTTGTTCTGGCTGTCATCTCACATACCAGTGATGACCACTCTTTGTCTAGTGCTTTGAAATGCAATATATGTCCAGATTGCTAATACAAAGACAAATTTCTTCTATTGTTTCACAGATTCCACATCCTCTATTATATCAAATATAGGTCATGTGATCCTACTTTTTAAGACTCTTGAAGTCACTCCTCTTTGGGATCAAGAGACTGACTGTTGTCTGGCCTGTGGAACAAACCTTCATAGACAAGCATGCTTAAAAACTTGACATATTTCTGCATCCTTCTTGCTCTTTTTCCTCTTTGGAAAATAAATCCTGAAGGTATCTGTAAAACATGCTTTTTTCCCCTCATTCATATCTCTCTGTATTTTTTAGTTAATAGCTATGCCACATGCATAATGAATCCACCTGTCAAGCTTACCAATATTTCTTTTGTGCAGTCTCTCCTAGATAATTCCTGCCTCTTTTATATTGATCATAATATTTTGCTATCAAGAAACTTTAATACATGTGTTTATCCCATGCTTGCAGAACACAGTCCTGATCCATTAATAAAGCCCCTAGATGTCACTGTAATAATATAAAAAACAGTAACAATTTTAAATAGTAGCAGAATTGTTTTACAATTAAGATGATCTTGAATGACACTCAAGTCAAGTAACTTGATAAACAGGTATCAATCAACAGATTAGGGAGAAAAAAAGATGTTTTGTAAGCTGTTGAACTTTGAGAATATTACATAGAGGTTGTGTTCCTTCTGCCTTTCGCATTACCTGGCTAAAAAGAAGATTCTAGAAAACATTTCCACAAGAGCATTGTTTCAATAAACATAACTGAACTACAAAATAATAAAAAGGTATTTTATAACGCAGTGTGTTAGGCTGTAAGGACAAAGAGGATCTGCTGCGTGAGTAGGTGTCTATCCTTGACCCCAACCACATTCTAAGTGGCCTGAAGTATCCTCACGGGTTCAAGTACAAATTTTGTTTGACTGTTAGACAAAGACCACTTCTGTTTGGCAACAGACCTTTGTTAGTCCCTTGAGCAGTGATTTAAGAGAAGTTCTACTAACTATGTTTACAAACAGGAATTGTATTACCAGTTGTTGAAGCGTAGCCATCACTGGCAAGATCCAGTACACAGCATGGAAGGATGAATATTTTGAACAAAGAAACTATGTTCAAATCTGCCTTCTTTCAAAATTGGACTGTGATGTGCAAAGGTGACTTTTCAGTTTGAAAAGTTTATAAAAGGTTGACCCAAACCAGCATATTCTGCCCTTCTTCTATTATTCTAGTCATTCCCATCTCTGGCTGGGTCTATGAATTTTCAGGCTGGGAAGATGAGTATTGGATGTTTTCTACTCTCACATTCACATATATTTTCCACTCCTGAAAGTCTCTTTAAGGTCTCTGCCAACGGAAATCAGTGGAGAACGTGGCTTGGTTTTAACTGCTTGTCTGAAAAGCTCTATCATGGTAGTCTTACAAGTCTTTGCTCTTACTCTGTGCAAAGTACTTTCTAGGCTAAGGTAAGTATTATCACATTTTCTTTGTTCGGTTTTCTTAGCTCTAACTGGGAAGTTGATACCAAGTCCTTCTAAAAAACATTTACACTTTACATGTATAAAACCATATTTGTATATTTGCACACATATAAAAATATAAATAAGCTTTCTTCCTAAGCAAAGGAGAACTTCTAAGAGAATAAAGCTCTTTGTATTTTTGTGTGTGCATGTTGAAAAAAATCTGAGGCCGAAAGGCTAGGTTTCCTACATTGTTAAAAATATATATATACCTCGGATATGATGCTTGAATTAACAAACACAGCTTCTTAATTTTAAATTGTCAATGGCAAATTAAAACCAGAGTATCTGGTCAAAGAGATCTATGACTATTTTTCTCTGAATGCAAAACACATATGCAATCTGTGAAATGTTCTACCGTAGGCTGAAGGGGAAGGGGTGTAACTAGCATTTCCTTTTCAGTCTGAAAATTTACAGGAATGCAACAGCACATCTGTATGGAATTAGCATGGCTTCTCTCCCTAATACATTGAGATTCATGTGACTGCAAACCTACAGTCTATAATCTTGAGTCCAGATTTGTTTTACCTAATAAAAATATCAGGACTGATTGTACCTTAGGGTCTAATATTTAAAAAGATTAAAATTACATTTTTAAGAAAATAACAATAAAAGCAGATGGTTTCATAGTATTTTTAATCCCTTGCATCTTTAGATATCTGTTTAAGAGTCTGTGTGTAGCAGGCTATATACCAAACCACGTATCTCTATTTGCAGGCACTACGGCTGGATTTGAGACCATCAGTATACTCAGAAAAATCCTTTTCTTTTTGGAAAGCCACATTACAAACATTTCTGCTGACTGCCAGTTTTCTCATGGAATTTGCATTGGTGTATGACCTATTCTTTTTCCTTCCATTAGTCTATACAAAGTGCATGCTGTATATAACATGCCATAATTACAACATGCTGGCATAGTGCTGCTGAAATAAGTTATTACAAAGTTTGAATTGTTCTTAGTATATGTAGTGCCATCACAGATTTTTTAAGCATATCCATAATGATAATATATTATATATATAAAATATTATATATAATAGAAAATGTAAGAGATATTTATTTCTCTATGTATTTTGAGCAGGGACCTTTTTAAAATCTCCCGAATAATGATCAGAGTTTTATACATCAAGATTATGCTGAATTGTACTTTACATAAATTTGGCACCCATCTGTTTCAGCCTGCAGTTGAGTGAAAATTACCAGCTTTGCCTTTCACAGGTATGTGCCTATATAAAGGAACTGCCATGATAGTAATGTAGGAACTTAACATTTGCATGTGTCTTATAGCATGCAATGAATCAGTCTACCTGTATTTATATTCCATAAACCTATTTTAATTTGGTAAAAATAAAGTTTGGTTCTAGCATGCAAAAACAATGATCTTGTGTCTATCAGACAGGAAGAACACAAAACAAACACAACAGAAAATTGTTGTTTATAAATTTCTTGTTAAGAATTATTTTTATTTAGATAATGCTACTGCTTTAGTTTGAGTCTTATCAGAGATTCTTGGGACTACTGTCAAGATTGCTTTACTTTTGTGATTCCACAGATGAAGTAATATTTAATAAAAAGAGAGAACATAGGCTTTAAGCAGTGATATAGCCACCATAGCAGTCAGTACAAAATTGCACCATTTACATGGATGGTGGAATTCAGGTGAACTGAAACTTGACTGCAACTCTTAAATACTGTCCCAGTGGATCCTTGTTGGATTTAGTTAAAGTTTTATCTTCATGTGGGCATGCAGAAGCATTGAAATGTAGAACAGATCATGTTAAACATGATCTCTAGTTTTTCAGATTCCTAATTTGTGGCGCAACACTCACGTGCTTGTAGCAGTGACTCCTAGAATTTCACCACTGGTTTAGACAAAGAAAACTGCCTCAGTGCACAAAGTAACTGTGGAGATGTTGTTAACATACCGCATAATAAATATTACGTATGCTTTTAGATAGATGGAATGTATATCTGAACATGTCATCTCAGTGAGATTTAGGATACTTAAATCCTCTCTTTTTAAAGATGTTTTTAAAGAGAAGCTGAGTCAGATAATAATGCTTAAAGGAACCTATAAAAGAACAACTATTTTAAATCATACAACTATAAAATTATTAATGTATTTAAATAATTAAAACCATGTAGTCCAGGTTTTAATGCCAGATGAAACTTCTCTTGAACAACTGTGCCCTTTCATGTGCTCCATGAACAGACTCCCCAGGGTAGAGTTTCTAGAATGAAGACAAATCAAAATAATTACAACTGTAGACATCTTCCTGGAATCTGGGAAGTACTGCAGCAGCTATATGCTTTTTTTTCATAGACAAAACAGAATATCCAAGAATCTATGTTGTGTTTTATATTTTATTTAACTTGACTTATTTTAAAATAGACACTGAGGTGTTTGAGCTCTACAAAGGGACGGCTTCAACCTCCTGTTTCATTTAAGACATATACACAGATCTTATTTCCATTGCTAATTCTTGCACATAAAATCTGGTTAACCTTTTCTACATCTAGGAAAAAAAAAGAAAGAGTGCTTAATTTTTGGTTTTTTCCTCCCTTAACTCTTTCCCTCTGATGACAGATTTTGGAGCTTAAAGTAGGATTTCATTTCTGGTAGCTGAGATGTCTAAATTAGGAACATTTCACTTTTGTTTTTTCTCACTTAAAAAAAAGAAAAATCAGTAGAGTGGTCCACCCTACCCCTCTCATGCTAAAAAAAAAAATAAATCCCCAAATAATATGAAGTTTTACAGGCAAAATAGTCAAATCAGTCCTGGAAGGATGTGCTAAGATATTCTGTCTTGTTTACATTTTCGTATGTACCGTAAAGGTAAAGTAGCTGCCATCTTAAAGTTATGACTAATTTTCTCAAGAATCAGACATTCAAAACTAGAGTATCTTTTTGTAGCTGAAGCTTTGTAGCATTGAAAGATTTTTTGTTCAATTGTATGGAACAGTTCTCTTATGACGTGTTTCAGTACTGTGATGGCTTTTTTCCTTTTTTCAAATTGTTGTCTTATGTCTTAAGTATCTTCCTGTTTTTATTTTATCAGCTCCACTTAATGGTTTCTTTTTTTATTTTCAATATGCCTCAGTTAACGTACGCTATTTTTTTTTCATCTGCAGTGAAAGTATTACTTTGAAACCACTGCTAAAATAATTTTGAATTTTATAAATTATAAACCTGCAATTCTGTGGGATGATTGATCTATATGTTGTATATGTAAGGGACTTTACTTTGAGGGAGGTATGTCCAAGGTCCTAACTGTAGTGCAACTATAAATGAATTAGTCAAAAACATTAATCAGAATTGCTTCTTAAATGGTTGTAATATCCTTTATATGCATTGAAATTTTACAGATGAGCACAGACATGGAAGAGATCATAACTATTTACTTACTTCTTTTTTTATTGAGAATAAATTTAGAGTTGGAATAAATTAGTTTTCTCTGGTTTTGCTTACTATTTTTTATTTGTTGTTTACAAAATTATGGGCATATACCAAATCAATGCATATATTCAAAGAGAGGAAAAAGGAAGTTAGGCCAACTAATCTAGTTTCCTGGCCTGAAATAATGCTGAAAAAGAAATAATTCAAGTTTCCATGTAAAAATAAGAACATCAAAAACAATCAAGAGAGACTTGTCAAAAGCAAGCAAGACTGGGCAGATAACAGGGCAGATGGACAGAATAAAAAAAATAGATGTTGTCTACCTGATTTTAGTAATGCTTTTGAAACAGTCTCAACTGACATTCTTCTAAGCAAGCAAGAAATCACAGTCTAGGTTAAATTACACCGTGAATATATAATCAGTTAAAGAAAACATATTAGAGCAGTTATCAATAGCTTATTGCCAAGGAGGAAGCAAGTACTATGCATCAGTTTCAGACAGCCTTGGACCCCTTACTTTTCAATATGTTTTTTTAAAGAGCAGATGATAGAAAATTTATTCCATTTGCAGATTAATGCCAACCTGGAGGAAGCACAACTACACTGGAGGACAAGATTAGAATTGAGAATGATCTGATAAATTAGATAACTGGCAAAAAGGAAAAAGAAAAGGTAAAAAAAAACCCAGTACACAGCTCAGTAAATTGAAATGCAAGTGTTTTTACTGTTTAGGTAGCACTGTTGTAGAAAAAGATTGGAGTATTATATAATACTATAAGCTAAAGTGAGTAATAACATCAGTTCTGTTTTGAAAAATACAAGCACCCTGTAGTCTATAAACATTATTGATTTTAGGCTGTCAGATAAATTAATTACTCCCTCCTCTCTGATCAGCTGGGCACAGTCTCCACTAAAGAATTGTCTCGAGCTTTAAGCACCTCATTTGAGGAAGGAGGTCGGCCCAGTAGAACGAATTAAGGCAACAAGAACGAGTGAACGCAGATCCGGAAAGCCTGAAAAAAGACACACGCTGGTTTAGTCAGAGAAGAACCCAAAAGGACAGAATGATATTCTTCAAACATGAAGCATGTAGGAAGATGCTGGAAATAACAAGTTAATTGGGGGGAGGTGTTTAAGATGCAGAAAGTAGGATTCCTATTGGATGTCTGGAAAACTTTTAGTGGCAAATGAATGGCATCTGTAGCAGATCACCTGTGGCCCTGCAGAATTCCTGTACTTCAGGCACAGGTTAACTGGTCAATTTCTAGGATACAGGTTGCAGTTGGGTGGTTTTTTTGCTTTACAGCAGAGAGGATTAATCAGATGACTTTCCAAGGTCTTTTCCAGAAATACTTTTTAAATGTTTCTGTGGTGAAGGTATCAGAGAAAGATACTAAATGAAGATTTGGCCCTAAGTGAAAAAGTGAAGGTAGGGAGCATGCATTAGAGCCAGTAGGGGAAGAGGGAACAGCTGAAAAGAGTCAGAGAGAGCGAGCACTTCTATAGTTAAGAGATATTTCTGTCAGCAGTAACCTCAAACAGGTTTATATAAGGCAAGGCTAGAAAGGAGGAGGCGGCAATAAGTAAGGTGCGAAATTAGACCCACGGAATCAGTTTTTTATCTGGGTAGACATTACAGCTTGAGCATGTACTTCTGGGGAGAGAGAGGACGTAGTAAAGGATGATATGGAACTTACAAAACTGAGCAACAAGAAGCTTACAAGATTTGTGTTGGTTTTTTTTCATAGAGTGTCCTGGTTTCGGCTGGGATAGAGTTAATTTTCTTCCTAGTAGCTGGTATAGTGCTGTGCTTTGGATTTTAGTATGAGAATAATATTGATAACACGCTGATGTTTTGGCTGTCGCTAAGCAGTATTTACATTGGTCAAGGACTTTTTTTTTTTTTCTTCCCTTCAGCTCCCCATGCTCTGCCAGGTGCCCAAGAAATGGGAGGGGGCACAGCCAGGATAGTTGATCCAAACTGACCAAAGGGCCATTCCATACCATATGATGTCATGCCCAGTATATAAACTGGGGGAGTTGGCCGGGGGGTAGCGATCGCTGCTCGGGACTGGCTGGGCGTCGGTCGGCGCGTGGTGAGCGGTTGTATAATTCCCCCCCCCCCCCTTTTTTCCCTCCCTTGGGTTTTGTTCCTCTCTCTCCCCCGTTGTTTTCCTTCTCATTATAATTCATTATTATTATTATTATTATTATTATTTTGTTCCAATTATTAAACTGTTCTTATCTCAACCCACGAGTTTTCTTACTTTTGCTCTTCCGATTCTCTCCCCCATCCCACCGGGGGGGAAGTGAGTGAGCGGCTGCGTGGTGCTTAGCTGCCGGCTGGGGCTAAACCACGACATAGAGGAAGAGGCAGACAGGCTTAAGAGAACAAGTCCAAAACCTCAATTTTTACAATGTTTATTTTAACACAACAGCTAAACATTCACAGGAAGATGTCAGAAAGACAGGATGACATGTTAGACTGGTTGAAGGAAAACAGTTTATCAGAAATGAGTGGTGTTAAGGAGTCATCAACATACAAACAGAACTTCACTCAGATGCCTCAGTTCTTACAGAACCCGAGCTCCACTCTGGCCCGTTTTCCATAGGATTTAGTACCTGGGATCTGTGGGGAGTCAACAGGTATTTTGTAATTAGTTTTATTAAAAGTAGAACAAAAAGAGGAAAGTTCAAACTGCACTTCACAGGCATTCCATTCAACGTGTTCATAACTTCACAATTTAACATTTTCCTATTTCTCAGTGTGCCCTGCCACATTTAAAAAAATGTTTATGTTTGGAATGGTCCAAAATAGTGGTGGTAAGAAGTCAGGTGAGAGCATTTGCCCCCTTGTCAAAATAAGATATACCAAAATAGTATTGAAAATATGCATATGTTTAACAAGTCAGGAACTTGTTTTTACAGAACAGTTCAGTTGTGTAGGTGGAACTTTAGCTGTAATTAAAAAAGGAGAAAGAAAAAGCAAAATATTTACACATTCTTGAATGACTAGATTTTTTTAGTTTATTCTGGTGCCTTCCAAGCAATTTTTATCATTTGAACCATTTTTTATCTAGAATAAAACCAGACCATCTCAAAAGAATTATTCAAACACTTTTTCCATGGAGGAAGCAGGAGGTATTGCTCATGATGCCCAGAACCTGAATGCTTCCTGTTATACTTAGTATGGCCACGCACTCAGATACATCCCTTGCTACCAGTATAACCATACGGAAGGACCAGCAAACTGCATCCTGTACCTGTATATATCCAAGTGCTTAGAACTGTGAGCTGGTGACTCTATACCACACCATATGCTAAGGTCCTAAAACTGGTGTCCGGCACCTAACATTGACAAGATAGGGCCGTGCTCCCGAAATGTACAGAAACACAAGTTCACACATCTGTAATTATATCATTTTTACTATAGTGTCTTAGCCATGAAAGAAAACAACAAAAAACCACAAACAACAAAACCAAAACGAACCAAAAAAAAGCTTTATCCTACTGAAAAACCCTTTAAGACAAGTATATTCTTTTATATCAAGTATGTGTTGTAATTGATGTGACTTACGCTTTCAATCTATGGCCTTGGGCAAACAGATGGGCCCAATACTGCAGTCTCTTTAATTAAGATAAAATTTTCTGTAGGATAGGACCAGTTGTTTTTTATTTTAATCCTGACATTCTCTTGTGATTTGTACTTTTAATACCTGTACTGATCTAGGCATCCAACACTGGGTGCTTTTAATGATTCACGGTAATGAATAGCTGAGAATGTTTTTAATTGACAATCAAATCTGGCCATTGAGAGACATCATTTTTAGGACTAAAAGAAATGATTTACATTCCAGAAGTCTAGTTCTAGAAGAAGATCCTGCTTTAGCAAAGTGATAGCCCGCATTTTGACTTTGTTTCCAAATGCCAAAATAGTAGGAGTGCCTTTACTTAAAAATAACTCCCACCCTTGTGTGGGAAGAATAAAAGTCAACCACATGGGAAAAGTGTGGATTCAAAAATAATCCGCATTACGAGTTTTTCTCTAGGAATGTTTTCTGTATGTAAATGTATACTCACATGTTTCCTGAACATCCCCCATATATAACATTTTGAACTATTTTTATCAGAATTGGTCAGACTTGAAGTGGCAATTCAGCTAGAGCAAAGGAGACATCATTCATCCTTCTGCATCAGTCACATGATGTCAATATATCATGGCATCCTCCGTGAAAGAAGCTATTCTATTTTATAACAGCTGGTGAATAGGATGGGAGGGAACCTCTGGGATCATCGAATTCAAATGCTTTTTAAGAGTTGGGAGACAGCCTACATCATCTTTCCTAAAGAAATCTAGTTTCATCCCAAAAGTTTTAGGTTCTACTTTTTCTAATGCAGAACTGTAGACCTGTCTTACCTAAGAAACTCTTCTAATTATAGCACTAATTTGAATTATCACCATTTTATACTTTTTTTTTCTTCTACTGTTTTCCTTCACTATTTTTTTAAGACAACTGCTGTTAATTAAAGAACCCAAACCCTTTAGCAGTGGTTTTCTTCCCTTGACCATACTAGTGACTTTTATGTGCAGCTATTCCAATTTTAACACATCTTTTTCTAACGTGAATGATCAGAACATGATCATTATTTTCAATGACGTCTGATCAGTGTCTTGTACCCATAAAAAGTATTAATGCTTCCCTTTCTAACAAAGACAGCTTTGTTGGCAAGTACTTAATTTGTATGCATATTTACAGGGACCATTTATATCGCAATCATACCAGAATTAAGACTCCTTGCTACTGAATGTTTTGTAGTTTTGTGTGCTAGTTCCTTTCAAAATTCTAGAAAGGTGTTACCTAGTCCTTTTCTGGTTTGAGTGCAAAGAGGTCTCTGAGTCTTAGAAATCACTTTACAAATCACTGGTAGTTGCTGACCATTTGCTTTTGTTCCTGTGCTCAACATCTACAGTTTCAAAGATTTTTTTAAAAAAAAAAAAAAAGTATATGTATCTTAGCTTTGAACCATAACCTTTTTCCCCCTAATTTCTAGCCCACCCCTCCTGTGCAACTGGTTCACTTTTTTTGTTGTTTGTTTCACTGATCTTTTTTTTTTCCCTTTCTTGTGTTGTCCTTTTCAAGATATATCTCTGTTTAACTTCTGGGAATTACTTCTTTATCTCTGTGCTTCCTGATATCCAAGGCCCTAAGCTTATCTCAGATCAGTTCTTTCCTTTTTTATTCTTTGCAGCCTGCCTGCTTATTCTTCGCATTTTTCTTGAGATAGTTATTCACCCAAACAGGCATGGAATCCTTTTTTCTCCCTGGCTTTGTTAGGCGCATGTCATTCATGACAGGTTTAACAGCTTCTGTTTTGAAGACATTCCAAGCCTCACCTATACTCATGAGGTTCCTGATTCTTCTACCCAGTGGTCTTCATTAAGTAGTTCCTTCATTAGATTTTTCCCTTCATTTCTCAAGGCTTTACCTTTAAAGATTTGGATCCTCCCATGCAAAATTACTTTTGCTAACCTTCCAAATTTAAACAAAATTAGCTTCTGATCAGTCAGAATATAGATCTGTAAATGGAGCCTCTGTTAGAGCCACTGGACCATCGAAGTAGGGCAGTGACTTCAATATGGGAATGGCTTCATTACCTCTTAGCTAGTGGGTTTTATTTCAGAGATAACAAAACATGGCTCCTGCTCCTTGTTCCAGAATTAGAAGTGACAGATAATATGCACATGGAGCTAAAAGAAGCTGCTACATGCTTTTTGTTTTGTTTTAAAAGACAAAAAAAAGTTTCCTGGTTGCCACAGTATGCCATGGTATGTATGGCGAGGTGCTCAACCCTATGGCTGTAATTCAAAGTGATAAATCTTCTCAGATGACAAAACCAGATTGTGTCCTGTCCGTTATCAGCATGACCCACCCACAGGGAGCACTCGGGGACTTTCAGCCAGGACATGTCTTCACTGCTTTTGTTTCCTTTTTTACTGGTGGCTAACTATTCAGCACATCTAGGTGAATGCATGGTTTAGGCCTTAGAAAGTAATTAGCCAAGCTGGGGTTTTTGCATTCATTTTAAGATGCTTATGTGGAGAGAAACAGCAAGAGGAAAGTAAGTAAAACTTTAAGGTGTGACTTTGCAAAAACTACCTTTGAAGGAAACTGCAAACTAACGCAGTTCAAAGTCTCTTAGCTCTTGGTGTTTCCCAACTGTTTTGAAGACATTTGACAACTTGCTGACAAAAATACCAGCACACGAGGCAGAGCCGATGCAGGACGGGAAGGGGGTCCCACTTCAGACGCCTCTGCTTGGCATTCCTGCGCCTGAGGCCGGCGAGGCGCGGTGCCCGCTCGGAGGCGGGTGCGGCTCGCCCGGCTCCCTCCCGCGCCTGCTCCGAGCCCTTGCGAGGCCGGGTGAAGGGTCCGTCCCTAGGCTTGACTCTGCCGGGCCGGGCCTCATCCTGCAGCTTCAACCGGGACCTTTCTTTGAACCCCCGGTGCTTTTCCACGGAGGGGTTTTACTTACAAGTCTCTCCGCAAAGGCGGGGCCGTACGCATTCCGCGGGACAGTTCCCAGAGGTTGGGGGGGGGGCAAGGAAAGCGCAGAATTCCCTTTCGGGCCAGCTCGACCCGCACCGCTCCCCCTCCACGTGCTCCGCGCCCCCCCGGCAGCCGCCCGCCCGCCCCCTCGCTCCCCTCCCCTCGCCCGCCGCCCCGTCTTCCCGGCCCCCGCCGCAGCCCCACGTGTGCGACGGCAGCGGCGCCCGCTCCGCTCCGCTCCGCTCCCCTCGGCCCGGCCCGGCCCAGCGGTGCCCGCGGCGGCAGCGCCACCCGCACCCGCATGCCTCGCCCCGCGCCCGCGAAGCCGCCCGCCCCCGCCCTCCCCTCCCCGTCCCCGTCCCCCCGGGCCCGCCGCAGCACCGGCCGGGAGGCAGCGGCCCCGCCTCCGCCGCCTGGCCTCTCCCGCTCCGCCAGCCGGCTGTAAAACCGCCCCCTGTGCTTGGCAGGGGTCTTTGCTCTCCTGTCCGTCCGTCCCGGCACGTTTCTTTGGACGCAGTTATTGTTAATTATCTTGTTCCTATTTTTTTCTAGGGAAATTCAGTGTGGTTCTGTTGGATTTCCTTTTTCGGAGGGGGGAAAGGAAATCCCAACCAACTCAACTTATTTTTTTCCCCTCTTTTTTCCCCTCTCTTTGGAGAGAGAGGAGGGGGGATGCAACGTGGACCCCGCTGTTGGTGTCACCGTGTCCCGCTGACGGCTGCGGCGGCAGGGCAGGCTGGGGAGGAGAGAAGAGAGAGTTTCCGCGGCTGAAGCCTTCCCCCGGCGAGGAGCGGAGCCGTGCCCGCTGACGGCGGTGCGGGACAGGCGCACCCCTCCCCGGCTCCCCGCCCGCCGCCGCCGCCGCCTCCGCCGTTTCCCACCGGGGCAGCCGCAGGATGGGGAGACGGCGGTGGCTCTGGGTGCAGCCCTGCCTGCTGTGGCTGGGCTGCCTGGCGCTCTGGGCGCAGGGCGCAGCCGGGCAACAAAAGCCGCCGCCGGTCCGCCCCGCGGGAGGAGCGGGCGGCATCTACCCTGCCGCCGCGTACCGGGAGGACGGGGCCGGCAGCGCCGCCGCCGCCGGCCGGGTCCGCAGGCGAGGACAGCAGGACGTGCTCCGCGGGTAGGGACGTGCTCCGCGGGTAGGGACGCGCCGCGCCGCGCTCGGGCCTCCGCCCTCCGCAGGCTGAAGCCCCTTCCCTGCTGCCGCCCGGCCCCGGCGGGCGCTCCTCCGGGCAGCGCCGCGCAGCCCGCTGCCCAGCCAGTAGCCCCCTCCCTGCAGCCGCCCCCCGCCTTGCCCCGCTCCAAACCCGAACCTGCGGTCTTCGTTGTTGCCTTCGGTACATCTTACCTTCCGGCCCCTTCATATGGCTAAGGAGTCGTGATTAATTGAACTTGATATTTTGTCCGCGGCTATGAAATACGGTCTTCTAATTAGTGCGATTATATTAGAAGCAGACATTGTGTGGGGCTACGTTACAACTAACAGATGTACCACATTGGGTGTTTTATTCAAGGATGTTACAATATTAAGATACTTTGACATTCATGTTACTTTGACTTCTACTGAGAAACTATGCAAAATCCTTTTTTTCCTAATGTTTTGGGGAGTTCTTGCTCCCTTGAATTAGTTTATTAATCTTTATGACCAGTCAGCCCTTCTGTCTTGTGTCAGACGGCAGGGTGAAGCTAACTTTTATAGCGAGACTTCTAAGACTGTATATGAACACAGAGCCAAACTCATCCCTTGCATATCCTCAGTAGTTCCACCAGGGATGAATGTGGCCTGCTGTTGCCTAGTCTGCCTCTCCTCTTTACACTAACCAGTTGAACTCATACCAAATAAAATGGCTTGGAACTTCTTATAGCAGAGGAAGAGTTTGTTCCTTTGGGGAAGATTTTTTGTAGATGTTTGCTATACGCTTTTTTTGTTTCATGTGGCTGATTTCTTCCCTTGTGTGTATGTAAAACTTTGGATTCTATTTACACTGATTTATATGTTTGTAGATACATTTATTCGTTTGTCTGTGTGACAGGCCAAATGTGTGTGGCTCTAGATTCCATTCGTACTGTTGCCCTGGATGGAAAACACTCCCTGGAGGAAATCAGTGCATTGTTCGTAAGTGTCTGACTTCAAGTTTCTGCTGCCTTAGGGGTAATGATAACAATAAATATTCTTCTGTGAGTTACTGCTCCATTCAGTATGAGAAAAGAGAATTCAGTTCTCTGAATTTTTAAAAAGAAGAAAAAGAAAAAAAAAAAAGGTGGATTTACAGGTCCACATTTCTTGAAAGATTGGCAAATAGCTGCATTTTCTTTGGTGTGTTCATAAGAAGCGTGCCTCCACTTAGTTTTTTAAAAAGAAGAGCATGACAATGAAGGAGAAAGAAAAAAACCTTCCATAAATCAGTCAATTATAGTAACAGGGAAAAAAAGTCCAAAGGTCTTGATATAAAGCAAATCGGATCTGAAGTTTTGTGAAACTTTTATGCTAGGCTTGGAGTTACAATCAAATGGAAAACTTTTTTACATCTGGCGTGCTTATTCTCTTGCCTGTCATTTTTAGTTGTGTTTTAATAGCTATAAAGCATGTAGACTCGGATTACTGCCTGGTCATAATAGGTACTGTGCTGACAGATGTGGCTGTTGACATGGCTCGGCAAAAAAAAAAGCGGGGGGGGCGGTGGGCGGGCAGAGATCTGCTCAGTACTCTGGTTAGGGAAGGTTGTCTACCTAGAAAGGAAATAGAGACTTAAGTTGAATTTTCTGTCTGTTAGATAAATCCTGATATTAGATACAGGCTTCTTAAGAGTCCTTGAATTTTAATGTGAGTCTGTTCCCACTCATCCTAGCCTGTCACCATCTCTTTTGCTAATAAGTATGCTCAACTTCGGCATTCACGTTCAAGAACATATTGCCCTTTACGTAAGCAATGAAGGTCTTCATGATACTCCATCTAACAAACTACAGGCATCCAGGACTAAACTAGGGAAGGAATGGGTGGTAAGGCAAGATCTGCCAAACTTAAAGGTGACTTTTGGGCTGTTGCCTTATGATTCAGGACTATCAGCCTGTTCACATCTACTCATTTTACATGAGTAAATTTGCCTTGCTAATATTTCTTATAACTGTGCCATCTATCACTGATTTTCATCTCCAGTTGACCTAGCATTTCCTAGCAAAGGTTAACAGTTGTCATTCAGAGGAAGATGCTGGTATCAATACCTCTGTGGAATAAGAGGAGCTCCTCAAAATGTTCAGTTCACATTTATCATCTCTTACAGTATTGTCTTACTTAAATGTAAACTGGAGTTTAAAAAATGGATTTAGGCTCCCTAATATGCTGTTGATAGGTTTTTCAAATTCAGCTGGGTATCTAGCTCAAATGAAATTAGGGAAACACAATGATATAGGTACTTTCAGAAATCCTTATAAATTATCCATAAATTGTGACTCTCAGTGCCTCTTAGAGACCTCAGTGTCAGCTCTCTTCACATCCAGAATAATCTTTGACTTACTATTAATTTATGTGCACAAAGGACATCTTTGGGCTCCCGTTTACTTACTGGAGCTTAATTGCAGCTCTCTAACATGTTTGAAGGGTGAATGATTTTGCCAGACCATCTGTAAGATTGGCTGTGATTTATATTTTTAGTGAAGATTTAAGAGCACAGATTTCTGTGCTCACATTAAACATTTGTTGAGATGATGGTCCCTCTAGCTAGAGCTGTATAGCTAGACAAAGCCTCCTGCACAGGATGACAGACAAAGCTAGCAAACTTCTTATTAGAGATGCGTTGATTATAATCAGTGCAGATTGTAACTGGTGATTTTAAAGTATTATTTCATGAAGAGAGATCTACGAGCTAGTGGTAGGTCAACAGGAAACCACGATGACCTTACAGCGTTTTCAGTTGGTAACGTGATGATGGTCGTTGGCAGTCTGTGACATATGTGTGATTAAAAGTGGTCTTTTATCTAAAAAACGAAGGTCTGGTTGGTTTACTTTTCCTTTAAATAAAATAAAGTGTACTGATGAAAGCATATTTAGAATAGGCTTTCAGCTATAGGGCTTTCAGCTGATTAAAAATTATTCCCTAACATAATAAACTAACAGAATGGTCTAAAGGTAGACCTCGCTTAATCTGGAGACTGAGCTACATTATATAAAGATGGACTGAACAGTGATGTAAGGAAAACAGCCCTGTTCCCTGTGTTTGTCAAGTGCTCTGAATCTGAGTCCTATTTCTCACTTTTACCTCTGCTAATGGAAAAAATATTGCTTATCAGTCAGTGGTATGTCAACTAAATATGTCAAAAGTGGTAATTTCAACTAAATAGCGAAATCCCACAAACTCTTTCGCTTCTCATGCCTTCACATTTAGGGCATAGTTGCAGAGGAATTTAATGATAAATGTAGGTGATCCACCTTGCATCTTTTTGATGCCCAATTGTCAGTGGACCACTAGTGTGGCTTTGTTACTCCTCTCTTGTAAAGAAAATGTGGCCTTTATTGGAGTATGTCAAGGCAGGTTTACAAAATCTGGTCTAGTTTGGTCATGTTCGGCATCAGTACAGACCTTCTGATTCAGTGGAGAAAGGGTAAAAGGGAGGATGTAAATTTCACAGGGGGCATATTTGAATTCTATAATGGAGCAAGAAAACAATTTGCTTCCTTAAGGGAGCTGCGTGTCATTTATGCGTGTATTTATAAATCAAAAGTGGAGCACAAGCATTCTGGGAAAGGTCTTATCGCTGCTTTCTTTTTTTATGTATATGGACAGTGGGGTTTTTTTTCCTTTTAATGTATATAGACAGTTTTTTTAGGTAGTTGGTATGTTCTTGGCAAATTATCTACCGGAGGTATTTGTTCCTTTTGTAGTCCTTCAGTGGAGATGTGCTTCCAGATTATTTGATTCTCTCTAAACCCCAGAGTTATTTACAAAGAAACTGTGATTCGTGCTTGTTTTTTTGCTTTACAAGGTGTCTCTTGCACGATAAGTATTTTTTGAGGTCCTCCTGTGCTATACTGGCTCTTAATGTTTCAGGCTCTCTTCTGGTGCATTTGCTAATCCAGCAGGGTTATTTAGATGTGTTCATTTGGATCTCCTTTAGAATCTGGATTTAGCCTTTAACTCTTTTCTGGTTCTGTCGTTCCTTTGTGCAATGGAGCTCCCTTGTCAGTGAGTGAGAAGGGAAGGCACGACTGATGCATCAGGGGGTAGCACAACAGTATGCACATTTTGCACACATAATACGGTGTGGACAGGCTTCCCTGAGATTTTTATAGAGTTAGTTTCTAAATGACAATGTGGGAATATTTAAGTACAGAAAACTATATTTAGGGAAACTACACAAAATCTGCAAAGTCCAGCATTTGAACATCGACTTCCCACAAAACAGCTTTGTGTAAAGGATGGATAATCTTAGAAAAGAGAGACCCTAAAACGCTTCTAAAATAGTGATTATAAGAGAGGAGCCATACCATAAATTGGCATTTATAATCTATATTGTTTATATTCATTCAAATGTTGGATTCTTCGTAAAGTTTTCTACAGGTCTTGTGGTCTAAAATATGTAATTTTAATAATTTTACATTACTTGTGTAATAGGCTGGTATTTCTAATTAGGCAAAGAGTTGATTATCTGGTTTCAGTGGCCAGACCAATGTTTGAATATGCCATACTGGATTCTGTTTGTCTTTAAATTTGTCAGAGATACTGATTAAACCAAAATTCAGTTTGCTTTATTTAACTTACAGTTACTTTTGCATGTATATTAACTGTCCGAATGAACTGAGCATTCAAGTGTTGGTTTGTTTTTTTTTTAAATAAGTTGTTAACATATTTTCAGCTTTTTTTGCTGTAGTTCAAGACTAAGGCTACTGTTAATCACTGTCTTTTTAATTGTATTCTTCCTCAGCGATTTGTAGAAATAGCTGTGGTGATGGATTTTGTTCCCGTCCTAACATGTGTACTTGTGCAAGTGGACAAATATCACCTACTTGTGGATCGAAATCTAGTAAGGACTTACTATATTTATTTTCATTAGAGATGTCATTTTAAGTAATTCTCTTTGAGTATCAACTCAAAAATAACTACTGTGTAAATTCTTTAAAAGAAACTTGTTATTACTGCATACACATGTGTAACTTACACTTTGGTGTATCTCTAGTTTTTTATAAAGTTTGGTATACCATGTGTGCATGTTTACTCTGTGTGACAAATTGAAAAAAAATGTGTTTAAAGAGATAAGCAAGTTTAAATATATATGTGTGTGGTATTAACATTTTCATTGGGTCCATTTTCCTAAGAAATGAAGATTGTACAGCCTCCAAGATAATTAAAAGTTCTAAGTTGCTAAATATAGTCATGGAAAACTAAAAAAACCTCTTCACGGTTGCTTTTAACATAATGGCTGACTAATAGCTACAGCTTGGACGGCTTTGGTTACAAGGATACCTGACTGTACAATTAAATACACAGCATATATTGTATGAAGCTCATGTGTACTTTCACATGTGTCTGTTCTTACCCACATTTGCTTCCTAATGTGGTATTTTTGCCTAACACTGGTATCTCTCTGCCTGGGCTCCGCTGCAGTACAACAGTGCAGCATTAGGTGCATGAACGGCGGCACGTGTACAGACAACCGGTGCCAGTGCCAGAAGGGCTACGTCGGAACTTACTGTGGGCAGCGTAAGTAACTGCTCTGTTGCATCTAAAATTAAATCCATGTAAGTCCTGCAAGTTAGCCTTCTTACTTTAGGTAGAGTAGAAAGATGAAAAAGCCAATATGCTGAAATATAATGAAATATCTGTGAGAAATTTAATGCTGTTTTGGGGTATAGTGTTTAGCTGAAAGTCAGTTCATGCATGAAGTGTATTTGTATTCTCTAAAATTCAAATTAGGCATCCAATTTACCAAATAGTTTTGGAAAATCCTTTGGGAGCAATGGCAGTATACATGCCACTCTCCTTTTCTTACCAGATGACCACTAATTTTTCATTCTCTTTGACGAAGTTTCTGCATCTCAGAAGAACAGCATACCTGCTAGGTTAAAGCATGTTTTTTTCTGTTTTCTACTTGAATAAGAAAAAAGATTAAATACGGTTCAAGCTTTGGGATACCTTTTTGGTTTGGCAGACAAGCTAGGAAGTAAATTATTTGCACAGCTCTACCTATCACAGTACAGTGTTTACAAGCTATACAAATTTAGCAAACAATAAAAATCACTAAAGGCTGCAGGGATGAAGAAGGACTCAAAGTGTATTCTGAGGCCAGCTGGCTACTAATTAGCCGAGAAATTAGTTGCTGAAGCTAGTCTGAAGGAACTAGAGACAAAGAAAAGGCAGCTATGCAAAGAACAGTTAGACTGAATAGTGTGGAAGAATATCCTTTTGTCTTAGTCATTTTTGCAAATGCTAGAGAGCAGTCTTGTTATTGCTTTGTTTCTACCTGGATAAAATTATCTAAACTTTTAGTTAATACTTGTAATTCTAAAATGTGACCCTTGTCATGATCAGATTTACTTTTCAGAGTTTCTGGCCTCTTCCTGCTAATTTTAAAGTATTGGGCCAACACCTGAATGCTCTCAGACAGGACATATTTCCAGTGAATAAATTAAAAGAGGATTGGATTTTCAAGCAGTGACTCTAAAGCAGTCCAGAAAATATGAACAAACTGTGGAGATTGGTCTCAGTGTATAAGATAGTTACAATTTCAAATAAGACTGAGTATTTGTCTTCTAGACACAGTATGTAATGAATGTCTGAAAAATGTAAATATGTCTTTTATTTCTTTTTACTAAAATGTAATTGTGTCTTAAATCTACTGAAGTTAAATGTCTCACTAAAGTGTCATTGTCCCTTAAATCAGTAATGTAACACATGCAGAGAAGCATCTTCATTTTATGCATAAGATATGCATTCTCAGTAAAAAGTAATTCAGTTTTATAGTTCTTGATAAGAAGTAAGGCTTTATCACGTTTCCACGTAACAGTATATTTTATGTTCCCCAGTGTGATATAGGAGGCATGTGTACGTTTTTTCCAGTTTGAAAAATTTACCTTCTCTAGTTTGCTGAGGTTCTTTTGCACTGGGTACTCAAATATGTTACAAATGCCACCTACAAACTGGGGAGACCTGTGTAGGAAGGCAGCCTAGAGCCTTCTAGACCAAAATCTCTTTGCTGTTCAGACCCACTTAAAAATGGTGGGGCTGTCCTTTAAGGTGAAATACTTTGATTTGGAACATGTGCTAATTCTGAACAAGGCTGTATGTCCTGGAAGCAATGAGCCTGAAAATAGACAGAATTAGTTAGTTAAAGCACGCTTTTAATGGTATTTTTCAACCTTGCTGAAAAACTGTCTTCCTTTCAAATTGAGATTTCAGTACTTTGGCAGGAGGCTTTGTTCTTGATTCACACCATTGATAAATAGCATGAGTAGGTGCTCCGAAGTCCCACAGCTGTAAAGTACCTTCTCCATGTATATATAGTGTGGATTTGTACCCCTCCCAAATTGTTTCATTTCTTGTTGGGATCTTTTAGGAAACACAGTTTTTGAAGGTATTTAAAGATGAGTTAAAGTGGTAATTATTTTCCCTTGCTCTAAACATCACTTCTGCCAGCAGTATCAACTCTGAGAGCAGAATTATCTGTCTCTCAGACTCCCCAAGCTTCCCGTCTTGAAAGGTTTGGTGCTGTTGTGACTGAATACCACAACTTAATATACTCAAAAAAAATCAAAATAATTGAGTTTTTATCTGCTAACTTCAGTGATGGATATAAGTTCTTATGATTAGTGACTAGAGCTGCACAACTGTTTAAAAATATACTTAAGTGAAACATCTGCTAAGAATCTGTGCTGAATATGATTAATTAAACAGCTGCTTGCAATTAGCATTAAACAGGTGCTAGTGGAATTTGGGCTAATGGAATTTGCCTTAAAGAATCATTATTGTTGGTGATAACGGGTAGGAAGGAGATCAGTTTGATCTTCAGGTCTAGAGAGACAGAGCAGTTGAGAGGAAAAAAATTATTTTTGAATACCACATATGGTAATCTTTGAAATTTCATTTAAAACTTTTTTTTTTTTAAATTAAAGCTGTCTGTGAAAATGGCTGCCAGAATGGAGGACGGTGTATTGGACCTAATCGCTGTGCATGTGTCTACGGATTTACTGGTCCTCAGTGTGAAAGAGGTAAAAGAAAGAAATAAAGAAGGAAATTATGAGCAGTTATATGCAACGATACAGTATGCACATATTCTATGCTGTGTATTTTCTGGCTGAGCTAGTAAGCTTCCAGTAAACTATTTATTATTTGTAATTTTAGAAAGTGTCTTCCTTTTTAGTCTGGTAGCCACATTTCAGGTTGGCAAGTACAAAGCTCTCACCATTGGTAGGAATTTGAGCTAATTTAGGCTGCTTATTTTGTTTGCATAATAGTTAAAAGATGAGCTATCTTTTGCTCTCAGCTACGTGAAATAACATTACAGCAAAATTGCTGATGGTGTTAGAATTGTGTAAGTGTAACTAACTGAAGGATTGTTTTTCTGTATAACACCTCTTTCATAACAGGAACTTGGGAAGTTATTTGCTCTGATTAGTTCTATCCTATAGGAGAACGTCAGAGATGGAGTGGAAAAAATAACCAATTACCCTAATACTGAGAATAGTTCCTAAAACCATTCTTATTCAAGAAAACATCTTACATGTGGCTTAACTTATAGTGCTTTCATGAATTGGGGACTAAACTAGGGTTTTATTTTAAAATTTTATGGAGAAATCCCTCAGTCTTCTTTTATGGGCTTAGAGATACTGACAAAGTCAGTTTTAATGTCAGTTTTAGCATTAAACTATGTGATTAGCATACAAACAATTAAGGCACTAAGTCCATATATAGTGATTTAGAATAAACCCGCTTCCACTCTCAGAAATCTATACTTCTTGCTTTTTAATATATCAGAGCATTGTTTGTATTTGGAAGCCAAGACTGTGGAAATATAGTAATGTAGAACTGCTCAACATTAGATATAACCATAGAACACATTCTGTGTGCGTCAAACTGACGAGTGCAACCTAAATTACTGTCTATTTGGAATGGATTTTTAATGAGTGGATATAGTGACGATTGCTTATTAAAACAATAATGTTGTACATCCTTTAACATGAAGTTTTCAAGAGTAATCAAAGATGATGCTGAAAACCTTAGCAGAAATATTATTCTTTGTCTTTCTCCAAGTTGGTGTGTTTGTGAATACGTGTTCTCATCAAAAAGGGTACTGAAGAACTGAGCAACCGTAGCGTGAAATGCTGCATAATAGTATGCATTGTTATGTTACTCTTTTAAAATATTCAAAAAGTTGTCAATACTAAAAAGGGGGATGGGACCATTTGCATTAATAGAAAATAGAAAGTCACATTCTTAATTCACATTAGCAGTGGATGAGACACCCACTCAGGGCAGGAGTAGACTTCTTAGACTGATAAGGTCATTTAAATCAGAAAGGACCTCCACAGGCCATCCAGTTTAATACCTGCTCAAAGCAGGTCTAATCAGATCAGCTTGTTCAGGTCCATGTCCAGTCAGGTGTCTAGTCAGAACACCTTCAAGGATGGAGATTCCACAACATCTTTGAAGAACCTGTTCCAGTATTTGACCACCCTCATGGTAAAGAAAAAAAAAAATTCCCTAATATCTAATTGCAATTTTGCATGTTTCAGCGTGTATTTATTGCGTCTTGTCCAATTGCTGTGAGCCTCCAAGAAGTGTCTGGCTTCAGTTTCTCTGGATCCTCTGAACAGATAGTTACAGGAAGCAATAACGTCCCCTTGAAACCTTCTCTTCTTAAGGCTGGATGAACTCAGGTCCCTCAGCCTCTCCACACAGGGCAGGTTCTCTAGCTCCCTGACCAATTTGGTGGCCCTCCCCTGGACTTTGGTCAGTATGTCCATTTCTTTCTTGTATTGGGAGTCCAAAACTGGGCAGAGTACTCTGATGCGGTCTTACAAGTGCCCAATGGAGGTGAAGGACCACTTCCCTGGATTGGATGCTACACGCATCCTGATACAGTCCATGCATCTGGCCTCCTCTGCTGCAAGGGTACGCTGCTGCTTCATGCTAAGGTTGTTGTCTACTAGGACCCCCATAATCCTTTTCTCAGAGCTCCTTTGCAGGCAGTTAGCCTCCAGCTTGTGTTGCTCCGTTAGGTTATTCCATGCCAGGTGTGAGACTTCCTTTGCTTTTGCTGAACTTCATGAGATAACTGTCTGCCCATTTTTTCTAAGCTGTCCAGGTCACTCTTGAGTAGCAGCTGAGCCCTCCAGTATATTGACTGGTGCCCCAAACTTGGTGTCATATGCAATCTTGCTAAGAGTGCACTCTTGTACCATCACCCAAGTTGTTAATGAAGACATTAAACTGTTATTTGTCCCAGTACTTGGCCCTGAGAGACTGCACTAGTTTCCTGGCCTCTAGCTGGACTTTGCCAATCACAACTCTCTGAGCCAGCAGTCCAGCCAATTTTCCACTCACCTTATCTATTCTTCACTTATTCAGCCTGTAACTCACCAATCACAATCTCTCTATGGGAGCCTGTCTCAAAATCCTTGCTCAAGTCAAGCAACATCCACTGCCCTCTCCTTGTCCTCAGGCACCAGTGACCTCAGGATTGAAAGCAGTGATGGCATTTGCCCTTGGTAAATCCATGCTGGCTGCTCCCAAATGCCTTCTTGTCATTCATGTGTTTAGAAATGGCTTCTGAAGGGAATCCTGTGGAATTCTCTGTTTCAAATTCAGCTCTGAAGAGCTCAAAGCTGTATATAAATTGTGAAAATACCTTGCACCATTTTTTTACATTTGTTGACTGTGAAATGGAAATAATTTCCATGTAGATGAAGGAAATAACTAAACCAAACACTGAAAAAGCAGGAGTTTCTATTTGCTGTTCCAGGCTGTTTTGTATACCCACTAGATGTCACAAGCAACAGAGAAATGTAAAGGATGAATTTGTTTCTTTGTCCCTAACTGCTTGTTGCTTTCATTCTTAAAACCAGATTTACAGACTTCTATTCATTGCTGTTGGTTTAGGTTTTTGCTGTTACATGTTACATCCAGCCCATTCTCTGTAGTTGCTTCTTATGAACCAAGCGCAAGGATCTATCAGATCTATTATATTTTAGTTAGTGGGGAAATAGGAAGCATTATTCTGTTAAAAAATCTATTAATAGATTCGTGGAATGGAGAAAAGACCTTTAAAATAATCAGGTCCAACTGTTAACCTAGCACTGCCAAGTCCACCACTAAACCATGTCCCGAAGCACCTCATCCAAACGTCTTTTAAATACCTCCAGGGATGGTGACTCAACCACTTCCCTGGGCAGCCTGTTCCAATGCTTGATAACCCTTTTGGTGGGGAAATTTTTGCGAATATCCAGTCTAAACCTCCCCTCGTGGAACTTGAAGCCATTTTCTCTTGTCCTATCACTTGTTACCTGGGAGAAGAGACCGACCCCCACCTCTCTACAACCTCCTTTCAAGTAGTTGTAGAGAATGATAAGGTCTCCCCTCAGCCTCCTTTTCTCCAGGCTAAACAATCCCAGTTCCCTCAGCCGCTCCTCGTGAGACTTGTGCTCTAGACCCTTCACCAGCTTTGTTGCCCTTCTCTGGACATGCTCCAGCACCTCAATGTCTCTCTTGTAGTGGGGGGCCCAAAACTGAACACAGTCTTCGAGGTGCGGCCTCACCAGTGCCGAGTACAGGGGCATGATCACTTCCCTAGTCCTGCTGGCCACGCTATTTTTGATACAAGCCAGGATGCCATTGGCTTTCTTGGCCACCTGGGCACACTGCCGGCTCATACTCAGCTGGCTGTCGACCAACACCCCCAGGTCCTTCTCTGCTGGGCAGCTTTCCAGCCACTCTTCCCCAAGCCTGTACCGTTGCATGGGGTTGTTGTGGCCCAAGTGCAGGACCCAGCCCTGAGCCTTGTTGAACCTCATACAATTGGTCTTGACCCATCGATCCAGCCTGTCCAGGTCCCTCTGTAGAGCCTTCCTACCCTCAAGCAGATCAACACTCCCGCACAACTTGGTGTCGTCTGCAAACTGACTGAGGGTGCACTCCATCCCTTCATCCATTGATAAAGATGGTAAACAGAACTGGCCCCAATACTGACCCCTGGGGAACACCACTTGTGGCCGGCCACCCACTGGATTTAACTCCATTCTCCACAACTCTTTGGGCCTGGCCATCCAGCCAGTTTTTTATGCAGTGAAGTGTACACCTGTTCAAGCCATGAGCAGCCGGTTTCTCCAGGAGAATACTGTGGGAAACGGTGTCAAAGGCTTTACTAAAGTCTAGGTAGACAACATCCACAGCCTTTCCCTCATCCACTAAGCAGGTTACCTTGTCATAGAAGGAGATCAGGACCTGCCTTTCATGAACCCATGTTGACTAGGCCTGATCACCTGATTGTCCTGTACATGCCACATCATGCACTCAAGATGATCTGCTGCATAACCTTCCCTGGCATCGGGGTCAGACTGACAGGCCTGTGGTTCTCCAGATCCTCCTTCTGGCCCTTCTTGTTAGATGGGCATCACATTTGCTAACTTTAATCAACTGGGACCTTGCCGGTTAGCCAGGACTGCTGAAAAAGGATGGAAAGTGTCTTGGTGAGCACTTCTGCCAGCTCCCTCAGTACCCTTGGGTGGATCCCATCCAGCCCCATAGACTTGTGTGTGTCTGAGTGGTGTAGCAGGTCGCTAACCATTTCCCCTTGGATTACGCGGGCTTCATTCTGCTCCCTGTCCCTGCCTTCCAGCTCAGGGGGCTGGGTACCCAGAGAACAACTGGTCTTACTGTTAAAGACTGAGGCAAAGAAGGCATCAAGTACCTCAGCCTTTTCCTCATCCTTTGTCACTATATTTCCCCCCGCATCCAATAAAGGATGGAGATTCTCCTTAGCCCTCCTTTTGTTGCTAGTGTATTTATAGGAACATTTTTATTGTCTTTTATTGCAATAATAATAATATAATTAATAATAATAATTAATAGTCCATCATGGTGGGATGACTTGCACAACTGGAGTGCTGCAATAGATGGCTATAAACTCTTCAGAAGGGATAGGCAAGGAAGGAGAGGTGGTGGAGTAGCCCTGTATGTTAGGGAGTGTTTTGTCTAGAGCTTAATGATGGTGACAATAGGGTTGAGTGTTTATGGGTAGGAATCGGGGGAAGGCCAACGAGGCAGATATGGTGGCAGTCTCTTATAGAGCACCCAACCAGGATGAAGAGGCAGATGAAATATTCTATAAGCAGCTGGGAGAAGTCTCACAATCGCTAGCCCTTTGTTCTCGTGGGGGACTTCAACTTACCAGATGTCTGCTGGAAATACAGTACAGTAGAGAGGAAACAGTAGGAGGTTCCTGAAGTGTGTGAAAGATAACTTCCTGACACAGCTGGTGAGTGAGCCAGCTAGGGAAGGTGTCCTGCTGGAGCTGTTGTTTGTGAACAGAGGAGGACTGGTGGGTGATGTGATGGTTGGAGGCTGTCTTGGGCATAGTTTTTGATTCTTGGAGAAATAAGGAGGGGGGTCAGCAGAACTGCCACCTTGGACTTCCGGAGGGCAGACTTTGGCCTGTTTAGAGGACTGGTTGACAGAATCCTTTGGGAGGCTGTCTTGAAGGGCAAAGGAGTCCAGGAAGGCTGGACATTCTTCAAGAAGGAAGCCTTAAAAGTGCAGGAGGAGGCCGTCCCCATGTGCCAAAAGACGAGCTGGAGGGGTAGAAGACCGGCCCAGCTGAACAGAGAGCTTTGTCTAGAACTCAGGAAAAAAAGGAGAGTTTGTGACCTTTGTAAGAAGGGGCAGGCAACTCAGGAGGACTACAAAGATGTCGTGAGGTTGTGCAGGGAGAAAATTAGAAGAGCCGATGCCCAACTAGAACTTAATCTGGCTAGTGCCGTAAAAGACAATAAATATTTACATCCGTTTTCAGAAATACATCTTTGTAGAATATATATCTGCCTTCTAGCTAAAATAAGAGACTACCAGGTCTGTCAGTTTCGGATGGATTTTCAAGGGATTGGACAATGTTAGGTTGCTTTATAGTTTGAGCCTTAGTTCAGATGGAGCTTACATTTGTCCAGATTCAACAGTCTAAGACATGTATTCAAGATGGATGAAAGTTATAGCTGAACTATAACATGATAGAATTGTAATATCGCAAATTGATTTCGTTTTTTTTTTATTTATTGCATTCAGATTTTTTTATTTTATTGCCAGGCAACTTGGTAAGCTTGCTTTTTGTCCCAGATAGAAGCAATTGTTCCTGGTTAAGATTTGCTTCTATTCTTTGACTAGATTCAGGACTGTGGAATCATGTTAATACATATGACAGACTCCAGCTGTGATGATGGCTCAGAGTTTTTACTAACGATGCTTATACTTTAAATAGGTTGACTTGCTTAAAAGATTCTAGTACATATGAGTATTATAACTTAACTTTTGTGGTGATTAAAGCATTGAAGTTTGCTTTCTTACAATTCATTGTGAAACTTTAAGCTGCAGAATTCAAGCCACGTAAAGGAATTAAACACCCATGTTTTGGCATCCATATTTCTTAGCTGTCCTTGAAAGTCTTAGCCTTTCAATTCTATGTGTAGAATGCTATTGCTGTACGAAATTTAAGCTACATTACATGGTTATTTGAAAACTGAGTTGTTATAATTAAAAGTTTACATTTCCTTACTTGAAATTGGAGGTAGTAAGCCAAATTTACTTCTGGCACTGTCACAGAAATATAACATATATGTAATATATATAATTGCATATATAATTTACATATATAATATAATATGCTTTTATGACAGTGGACAGGGCTAAGTGAAATTTCACCTAGTCTCTTATCTTGGTGTTGCCTAGACTTTCTCATATTCAAAAAAAGAAGTTACTAATTTATTGTACTACTATTCAGTTAAAGAAAGATGACTCCTGTAATATACCTTGGTAATGACTATAAAAAGTCTCTAATATAGTAACTGTAAATGTTATTTTTTTTATGCTTTACATGAGCTGGAGTTCATGAAAAAACTGTAAAAGATACCTTAAATGCCTATTCTGTTCAGAAGTAATTTGTAATTTGCGCTTTTAACCTAATAAGTTTATGCTTTCCAACAAAATGGCAAAGGCAATGATTTCTTCATCTGTTGGTTGCAATAGTTGCCTGTAATACTTTACAGTAAGAAATCCCTCTGTGGTTTAATTTTAAACTGAATTTAGCAACAGTTCATAACTCTTTAACTAAAATTTTATAGTTTAAGGTTATGTGAACTTCCCTTGCAAATCACATCAGAGTTATAAGAGATTTTATTTTGTTATTTTTTTACATTGCTGTGTTTTAAATGCATACTTTTTATTGTTCTGTAAATTAAGTTCTTTTAAATTAGGTATTTTCTTCCTAATATAGAACATGTGTAGCTTTCCTTCAGATTGGCCTCCCAGCCTCAGTTACATGATAAAACGTGACTGCTTGTTCAGCTATCTGGGCTCCAAGCAGACTAATTTCCGGGCTGGAGACAGGAGGCTGAGCAGCAACTAATGACTGGCATGATTACAGTATTTAACTTGAGACTTGCTGCTGGGTTAACAAGAAAGCAGAACCTGTTTGGGAGCTCGTGGTTTACTCTTTCTGATGTGTACAATGAACTTTTATATTTCTTATCAAAGTCTGTTCTTTTGGTCAGCTTCTTGTCTTTGATTTATAAACACACATGATTCGAGCAGTCAATTTTGTCTGTTTTGTTGTGTTTTTGTTTTGTTTTTTTTTAAGAAAAAATAGGTGTTGAAATTTTGCTGTTGAATTTTTCCCAGTGAAAAACAATTGAAAAAAAAGAAACAGATTAAGAAGGCTCATTCTCAGTTGTACACATAAGAGGAGTTTTTTCTAGCATGACCAGTTCCTTTGGTTTCTCAAGACTGTCTGAGCAAATGATATTTGTATTAATGAACATGACCTGTGCATTTTTTTAATTGATGATCTATAGAGGTATGAAGCTGTGGAAAAGCAATGTTGTTTTCTTCCTTCTTTATGATGGGTTAAAGGGAGGAAGAAGCAGTGGGAAAGGAGAACCCTGTCACTGATCTAAGTTTGCCTTCGTCCTACGTAGAAGGAGAAAGAACAGTGCTTGCTTACTCTGTACGTAAATGGCTTATAATGGGAAGCAAAAGAGTTTGGACTAAGTAGGAATGCATAGCTTGGGAGGAATATCCTTTTGAAGAAGAGAGAGGATTTCAGATAAAGCTATCAAGCTTGGGTGGGTGAGAGAAGAGGAAGAATGAAGAAATATAATAGTTGAATATAGCGTGAGAACTTCTGAACGGGGGGAGCTTTTGGGTTGTTCTCAGGAAAACGGCTGCTAATGTGTCTTAGCTCAATGTGTTTGTTGCACCTGGTATTCCCAGTACAAGTGTCTGGATGCTTTCTCTGACTGTCTGAATTTTGGAATTTCTGTCTATCAAAGGAGTTGAGAGCCCGTACCTCATGACAGATGCAGTAAATCAGTGACTGGGGCAGCTGCCTCCCTATAGGTTCTTACTGGGTTAATAGGGAAGGCTCTGCATAGATGCAGCCAGGTAGTCAGTAGAAACGCTCCTCTATGCAAGGCAGCAATTTTTATGCCAGTTCTGCATTGCCTACGAGAACTTGGCCCATTGAAGAGTCTTAGGAGGGACAGCAACAGAGGAAGTGAAGCATCCCTGGTGTTGGAGAACAGGGTGTTGCAGAGGATAGTGAAAAAGGTTTGAGGCAGAGGATGTAACTGAAATAGAGGTTCATTCTGTGGGGTAGGAGAGCATACATCTGACATTATATTTGAGATCAGTTACCCTCATCTGACCCTCTGTGATAGGAAAATAACCAGTGATGATCCCATGTCTAAGGACAATAGAAGAAAAAGGGGAAAAAAGAGGAAAAAAGAAAAAAGGTTTTCTTCAAGCTGGGAAGAGGATGAAGAAGCTAATCAACAGCAGAGAGAAAGGGGTAGAAGTAAGCGAAAAGCATTCTCAGTGAAAGTGTTAATAGTATATAGTAACTGAGGCAAAAGAGGAGAGAACAAAGAAAACAGAACTGAAGTGGATCTGTACTGAAGAAACTGATAGGCACTTAAAAGTTATATAGATATTTTGGGATAATACATATGAATAAAATTAAGCTTATATAGCAAACTGACACAATTTTATATAGGACTCAATACTTCTCAAATATATTTTTATTATAAGGAAAACATACAATTCATATTTAGTGCATAGGGCTGCTGAAGATGCTTGTGTCTTCTTAAGTGACAGTGATTAGGTGTAAATGAAGCAAGGAGGGAATGAAATCCTTTAAGAAACTACTCTTTCCTCTGACAGGTATTCAAAAGATCTTTTAACTTTACACAACTTTTGTATATCTGTTGATGGCAGCAGTACCATGAGAATAAGGAGTGAAAACCTTTTGTGCATGTATTCAGATCTTGTGTGTTTGGTCTTACCCCTGTAATCTCATAAACTGCAGAACTTCTTGCCATGCAGGCTATGGCAGGTTATGTTCAAGAGGTTTCCTGTCTACCAGCTGTAGTGTACTGCTGCACGAGCGGTTATAAAGGAACTGTACTTTTTCTCAAGTTGCTTGGTTTATTTTAGCTGTCCCCCAATGGTTGTAAACTTTGTTCAGGTGCTTAACAGCAAAAATGCTCTTTAGATCAATGAGCTCTTCTCTTTTTGTATGAGTTGTGGGAATGTAACTTTTTAATTTTGCTGGTTTTTGCATTATAGTGGCTACTATTAGCCTAAACTGAAATAGAGGTTCTTTATGTGGGATAGGATGTGTGTGTGTATGCATAAGCAGGTCCCCTCTCTGAAGAGCTAACTGGACAAAGGAAGTATTATTACTCTCTTCCCTGCCCCCAAGACAGGCTGAGGCATGTGAGGTTGTTACTTGTTGAAGGCTGAGCAGGGAAGCTTCAGCAGAATTAGCAATCAACCAAATATCCTGAGTTTCAGTCTGAGGTTTTAACTAGGGGGGGGTCATACTGCCTGTTTTATTAACATGGTGTAAGACTGTTGAATTTTGCATGCTCTAGGAGTGAGTATAAATGAAAATGCAGGGCATTTGAGGAGAAGACAGAAAGAAAGGAAGGCAATAAGATGAAATAAAAAATAATTACTAAATGCTGCTCTCAAATATCAATCAGCAGTCTTTTCTTCTTGCCACAGGGCCATGTGTCCTGGTGTCTTTTTTTTCAGTGCACAGTAAGTGGAATATTTACCTGCTAAACCCCAGTTTAATTCATTTTTAGGCATTGGGAAGTGGAGTGTATGGTCTTGAGGTATGTTCTGCAAGGTCGTACAGGAGTCATTCAAGGCCTGTTGAGTGAAGAAAAAAAACATTAGTTCACTGTAGCATACACTAACTACGTGGTCCAGTTCACAGGGGTGTTCATCACCACTGGGGTAAATAAAAGAGTTACATCATCAACTTGCAGTCTAATTTAACTAAAATCAATTAAGTTTAATCAATTTAACTAAAAAGAAGTTAGTGGTAGTTTAAAGCTCTACAAAACATGAATCTTCCTAAAATTTTCAATTTTCACCCTGCTTTCCTACTTACTTTATTTTCTAAATTTTCTGTTAAAAACCGTTTCTGTCAGCTTTTTCCACACATAGTGGAAAGTTGATTATAAGCAAAATGCCACAGTGCTGGTGGTATTTAAAAAAAAGCTTCGGTTTAAAATAAAAAAGCACACCTCTAATTTCTCTTGGAGATAGTAAGGGGTAACAATTGCGAATACCTGCAGCAATAAGAGGTAAAATTTTATCTGACAAGAAAGTACCTGATTCAGGAAAATAGGTCAGATTATCTGTGTTAGAAGAACCTGCTTGTTATTTTCATTGTTTGTTTGAGACTAGAGGCATCATCAGATGTTTATAATACATACAGTTAAGTGCAGTCCCTGCTCAGAGAACTCCTTTTCCTTCTACACGTTCAGACCTGTAGATATTTGCATACATCAGTCTTTGATGGATTACAGTAGTTATGATGGGCAAATTCAGAAAGCTACTTTCAGGCTCTTAGATATCAATAGCTACTAGCATTGCAGGGCTCTGGCACTACATTACCTAGTTTTGCCATCCATCATTGTCTCCAATAACAAGGCTTTCAGACTTTCCTTCCGTCACCTTTCTGAAGCTGACAAATAACTATCTAAAGCATTAAAAACCCCACAAGATGTCCACAGAGTATATGTTTATTTGTTGTTAGCAAGTATCTAAAAATTTCTCTCTTCTAGCTGTGCAAAAGAGTTAACATTTTGCAATTTAAAAAAAGACATGAATGATGCTGAACATGCCATTGGCAGTAATGATTAAGAAAGTAGTGTAATCCCAGTCAGTGTCTTTCTCTTGCTTCCCTCTTTTCCTTTCTTTGGGTACTTCAGGATGTGATTCCTGAAGCTTCATTATTATGATTCCTGAAGATTCCTGAAGATTAGTAGATTCCTGAAGATTGATTAGTATTCCCTCCCTCTTGCCCACTTTTCCTCTGGTTGCATTATCATAGTCAGTCTTTTAGATAAGTATCTAGCAATGGGTAAAGCAAACAAAGTCACTTCATGCTAGAATGCTAATAATATATAGCATATACTTGTAAGGTACTTGAATAATTCTCACAGTGAGTGTAATATATGTCTCTGGATGCCAAAGACCAAAGCTGGTTATGCTGTTTTGGACAGAAAAAGATCATGGTAGCAGACTTAGTGAGTCTGAATCTACAGTTCAGAGATGCAATGGCAGCACAATCAATTAGGTAAAAGCTAAAGTCCATGTCAGGGATCAAAGCGCCATCGTACTCATCAGCTGAACAAAGATAAACTCTGGTCTAGAGAGTTCCTGTGGCCTGTTACTACAAATGAGAAGAGGGAAGGATGCTTAAACTGAATATGGGCCTTCACGGGAAGCCAACAGTAGTAGGGAACCGTACCTTTTGAAAGGATATGGTGTGGCTGGAGAATCAGTTCCTTCCTTTCCTTTTGTGGAGAAATCAAACCTTGAAGGAAGCAGATGGCTATGGGCATCCTTAGTTCTGAGTGACTTCTGAACAGCACAATTTATCAGAAGCAGCCTCTGCCCACCTCCCTGAGAAACCATCTTGAGGAGTATAGAGCAGTTACAAGTTCCTCTAGAGCTGAAACTGGGGAGGGAAAAAAAGAAAAAAAGAAAAAAAACACCGAAATATGTTTCTATCCACAAACAGTAAGCACCAGTGAGAGAAAAAGGTAAAAATCCTTCAATGAAGCAGCCTTGTTACTGTTTACTGTAGCTGGTTTTGAAGGACTTGACGTCTTTAATACTTTTCAGTTAGTTCAGGCATATGACAGGTAAGTTTTAAAGTGTTATAGATGTGGGGTTATTGCACTTTCTGTTAGAAATAAAAGCAGAAATTTTATGCCTTTAAACTAGCTCTACAAAAGGAAGATGAAAATACAGATTTGAATAACTTCTTCCAAGGACTTGAGAATTTTCAGCAGAGTAAAATGGAGCTCTCCTGCAACTCAGGCACACGGAAAGCTTCTTCGCTTCAAGTCAGGGTTTAAAAGGGAAGCACTGTAGCTACACTGCTCCAAACTGTGAAATGAAAGAAAGAACTAGCAGAGTTGTTACACTCTGTATTTATGGCAAATATTTTTTGTTCATATACATATTTTTTAAATCTGTATTTGAAAACTAGTGTTTTCTATTTACCTACAGGAGTAGCAAGACCAGGAGAACATAAAATATTGGGGTTTTATGTGTCAGGTAGGACTTAGACTGGGTTATGTTCCTCATCTAGCAATTGCTCACTGAAAGGTAAAACGAGGGTCTGATAATGTAGAGCAATGGACCAAAATCATAAGTGGGGAACATGTTGCAGAGGAGAGGGAAGATGATGTCTTTGGAAAATTCTGTCTAGTCTTATCTCTTTCCTTCCTCAGTGAAAATTTTACTCTTTGCCAGATGCATTGGAATATGACTTTTTTTTTTTTTTGGTAATTAGTTGGGGGGTGAGACTACAGCAGCTGAGCAAAGCCATGATAGATTTGTTAGAGTTTCAGAAAAAAATAATTTCTTCAGAAAAATGAGGAAAATTATTAATTTTATTAAACTAATTTATTTGTAATATATCCAGAAAAAAAAAATCTGGAGATATTTGCAGAATATCTAGGTAAGTGAGAGATCACAATAAAATTGAGACACTTGTCAACAGGGATTGTCTTTAACAAAGAAAGTGCAAAGGCCCCTGAAACATTCAAGTGAATAGGAAAACTTTTGTCAAATTCAGCAAATGCTAATGTTTTGTATTGCTTATGTAGGCATTGTAGGCAAATTTTAAAATTGGAAAAAAGGAGAAATAACTTTAATTAAAGAACCCAGTTCTGAAGTACTGTAAAAATCAAGAAAAAATTAACTTCTTTGCTTTTGTGACTGTAGAATGTACTAGGACAAATTAGACAAATAGATTTACTGATAAATTTACAAATATTGTGTTAGAGGAGGCTTGAGAGATCCTCTGGGGAATTCAGCAACATTGAAAGTTGTTTATTTCTGTAATGGTTACAAATGTTTGAAATTGTGTTGGATTTCTGTATTGTTTGTAAGTACTTGTGTAAAACTTGAAAAACTTGAAAAAACTTGAAAAACTCTACCCATAAAGAGATCCTGCTGAGGTATAATTTGGAACAGTTTTCATGTTGTATAGAAGTTTATATTATCCAAGAACATTAGATGAATGTGAACATTAGAAGCTCTTGAAAATGCCTGCAGAGAAAGTCACTGCATATGGGAGAGCTGTTGTACAAAATCAGACCAAAGGGGCAGTCTAGCCTAGGATCCCGTTGCTGCCAGTAGCCGGTTTAACAGGAGAAGTGGCATTTCCTTGAGTTTTTTCCCAGGGTCGGATAATTTTGTGGATTATTTATAATAATCCACATATATAATATGTATAATATAATATATATATATATGTATAATATATAATATATAATTATATTATAATTTTGTGGATTGCTCAGGATTTTTCTGAGCAAGTGGCATTGTAATCATTTGTAACACCTTGTCATTCATTTTTCTGCGGTGCTTGTGACCAGCTTTGTTTGTCCCTTTCGTCACTCCTGAGATCACTTAGGAATACGTGAATCAGTGTGTGTCCCAGCATTCCTTCCAGCATGAAAATTAGTCACATACTCCCCATTTCGTCATTCTTGTTTCTTACTTATTTAAGGAGCTTCCCTCTTATTTTGTGCCTTGTTTTCTTGAAGAGCCTATGGTTGAGGTCCTTTGGGTATCCAGCTAGATTGTATCTGCTTCCACCTAACAGGTGTGTTGATTCATTAAGGAACTACACTAAGTATATAGAGTTTGATTTTCTTTCACAAAAGCCACATTGATTCTTCCACAATGCTATATTTATCAGTATTCCTACATCAGTTAAAACCTAGCAATTGAAAAAAGGAGACTTATGGCATACTTCTTGACTCTGAAAGTTTTTTAAATTCACATTGGTGTGGGTATAGGTTTAGAAATGGAAACTATGGGAATTCTGCAATTTCTTGGTTTTTTATGTGAAGATACATGAATTTCTGTAAACTTGGTAATAAAAGTTGTGCTCTGGCTCTGGGGGGTCTATGTCCTCCTTTTACCCTCTGACTTAATCTACTTGATTGGCTTATGCTAATCTTCTGGTTTTTAAACTTCGGTCATGGATTCTTTGTCTAGAAACAAATAATCTTCTTGGGAATGTTCCACTTCCTGCAGTTCTTCTATAGGACGTATTTTTTGTTATTAATATCAAGTTTTGAAAAGAAATCTTTAAATGGAAACCTTTTAATTGTCCTTAGAGTACAGCATGAAAATGCAAGAACAAGATTTTCACTGTTTTCCAATCTAAGTTTTATGAAGATTTTCAAGTCTTGGTTGGGTGAATCAAAAAGTAGTTTTGTCTCCCATCCTTAGTCATTGACCTGCATGCTGACAGCATCCACAAAAAGCAAGTGTTGCAAATACGGGAACTGGACAGAGGCTGTCAGTCCAAAGATCCAGTACCTCAGACTGAAGCCTTGGCATATACAAGTGACTGAAGCAAACCAAACAGCTCCTGTGGTGGGTTGACCCTGGCTGGCTGGTAAGCCCCCACCCAGCTGCTCGCTCACTCCCCCACAGTGGGATGGGGGAGAGAAACTGAAGGGCAAAAGCTGAAAACTCGTGGGTCAAGATAAAGAGAGTCTCATAGGTGAAGCACAGTGGTGCACACAAGCAAAGCAAAATAAGGAATTTATTGACTACTTCCCATCAGCAGGGAGCTGTTAAGCCATTTTCTGGAAAGCCAGGTCTCAGCATGTGTAACAGTTACTTGGAAAGACAAACGCCATAACCACAAACCTTCCCCCTTCTTCCTCCTTTCCTCCAGCGTTTTTTGCTGAGCATAAAGTCATATGGTATGGCATATGCCTCTGCTCAGCTCGGGTCCACTCCCAGCCTCTTGACCACCCCTTGCCTATTTGCTGGCGAGAGCAGAGTGGGAAAGGATAAAGAAAGAAAACCTTGATGCTGTGCAAGAACTGCTCAGCCATGGCCAAAACACTGGTCTGTTCCCAGCACTGCATTAGTCACAAATCCAAAACACAGTACTTCCACCAGCTGCTGTGAAGAAAATTAACTCCATGCCAGCCAGCCACACTACACCTCCCAGAAAGTTTCTCAGACAATATAGATTTATAGTGGATTTTTTATTTAAGAAAATAAAGGAATGGATAGGAATTTTCCAGAATTCAACTTTAATTGACATTCACATTAATTTTTGAAATTCAAATTAAAAATTTAATTATTGGTGCAGCAAATTGAAAATAACTATAATGCCATCATTATAAAATGGATCTCACTGAAGTTCGGTGTGATGTTTTTGTCACTGTGTTAAGCATTGATGTCCTGGATTGTTTGTCCTGTATTCATAGTTTCAGCTTGTGTCGTAACTACAAATCCAATTGTCTTGTGTGCATGATTTGTCATACATTTATATGCAAAATGAATCATTGAAGGGGGTGTGTGTGTGTATGTAAGCTTTGTTATTCCAGTTGTTACCACATGGTAGTTCATCTGAGTTCTTTTATAAAAACAAGTGAGAAAACAGTGAGAAAAGCTGCTGTTCTGACAGTAGTGAAATAATGGCATTTTACACATTTTTAGAAGTTTTCAAGGGTATATGAGGCAATGTTGGTCCTGTTCTCTTTCCTCTAACTTCCAGAGCCCCCAGAACCCCTTCTGGGTTTTGTCATACCCAGGACATTTTTATAATAAGATGTCTAAATGATCTGGTGAACATTTATTGTAGATTGCTCAACTTACATAATTAAATAGTTGACTATTCTATGGCCTGTCTAGTATGGTGTCAACACATTTTATCCATAGCTTTAGCATTGATGAATAACTGCCCTGAGGCATCATAAGCCTTCTTGTTCTTTTGGCATACTAAAATAGTGTGATGTTCTTTGCCCTGAGTGAATGCTTGCCACCATTTTTATGTGTGGCCATGATGCCATTGTGGCCTTTTATCAATATAGGAAATGTATGAATAATTCAATAGAGTTGTTTCAATAGAAGCAAACGTATGTTTTCTTTAGAGTAAAACCAGGTTGTGATTCATGTTGTTCTTACACACTTGTTGGGGCTGCTGTGACATGGTTTGTGTGTGTTTGCAAATGGCTCCTTAAAGACATCCTTTAAAGAATGTAATTTTTTAACCTGAAAAGTTGCATTTCCTCTTTCTTTTTCCTGTTTAAAAATGTTTGAGTCATCCAACCTGTAAAACAGGAATAATACCATATAATCAGTTGCACAGCATAACAAGAACAAATCAGTGTGTATCAGTGTGTATACTAAGATTAAAATTCTTTGAAAGGATTTAGTTAATAATTAATATAGTTATACAAATCATCATCATTTGAAAAACAGTCAAAGAAGAATTAACTGCATTGTGTTTGTTGTTTGGGAAGAAGCAAGAACATGGCAAAACCAAAAAATGTTGCACAGAGCATGTAACTGACAAATATTTTATCAAAATTATGAAAAGGAATGTTTGACAAGAAATAGATTTGCCGTGAGTCCTTTGGGAGGACGCCATTTTTTCCTCCTTTAGAAGTTGCATGCTCAGGCTGGTTTGCTCTGTAATTCCTTCCAAAGAGCCAATGAAGATTCTAGTGGTCTGGATTTTCTGGTTGTTCTAAATTCAAGGAAGGGAGGGTGCTCAAGTTTCTTAGTTAAGGACTTGAAATTTTGTAAATGATAGATATCTGTCATTTATGTCTATCTATCTTTCCATACAATGAAAAGCAAAGTGCTAGGAGAAATCTAAAATGGCTTAATTTATTAGTATTAACTAAGTTGATAACAGTAAAATGTAATTTAATTGTGTGTTATATTAATTGTATATTTAATTGATATTTCAATTAAGTGTTATTGGATCAATATTAAATATGTTTCTAGTATAGTTACAACTTTTCATGGTCTAGTGGAGGTAGAAGGAAATGATGATTTTTTCAGGCAAATATCTCCTTAGAAACACGGGTTTGTAAAAGCCTGTTGCTGACCTTTTTTTAGATGACTCTTTATAGAGAAGATTTTTCATTATTTAGTCGCTACCTTAAATTAGCCAACTAATAGCCAGTGATATGCAAAGTGTTTAAAGCATGAAAAGCCCAAAAGAACAGCAAAGGAGAAATCAATGGAAATAAGAAATAAAGTGGGAGCTGAAATATTGCATATGAAGCAATGACCTGTTGAAAATGGTGGAAGGAAAACAGTCAGGAATGAAATTGAATAGAATAAAAGCAGCATGGGTAAATGGTAAAATCTGCATCAGACAGGGCTTGACAAAAAGTGTTTTGATGAGCCCCGTGGAAAATGAAGACATTAGTGCTTAAGGTCAGTTCATAGCCAAGTTTCAACACATTGTCAGTTCACAGCAGTGCAGCTATACACACTGTAACACTATCAGTGCATTTGAAAAAGCTGTAGTAAGATATTGGCTGGAAATCTTGACGTGCTGCTAAATTTGCTGAGGTGTTAAAAGCTGTGCAACAAGGGTTTTGGAAAAATTTCAGGAAAAGCAGGAGGGATATCACTAAGATCAGTTCTTACTGATCTTAAATACAAAGTGAAAAAAAAGAAGAGGTAATAATAATCCTTATAAAGGAAATACTACTAGAAGAGTGGTGGCACAGGTCTGCCTACTCTTCTCTGAATCTTCAGCTGCTCTGTATGCCCCATTAAGGACACTCACCTCAGCATGTGGCTTTGTGGTACTGTGACAATCTCGCTTTTTTTTAGCTTCTTTGTGTGTTTTGTCATTGTGGTATGAATTTTTTTTTTTTAAAAAAGAAACTGTTGACTACTTATGTGCCAGGTTATTGGGCAAATCACTATTTTGGATACTCTGTCATCTTCAGATTTTAGGAAACATTTCCTGAGGATTGTCTTTTGCCTGTGCATACTTTTCCTGTAAATGCACAGCTTTGTATTTTATGTGAGCTTTGAGCTGATTTTCAGGTAGGGTATGGCATGGCATACGTTATGTGTCCTAAACAAATGCATGATGACAAAAGATTTCCTCATTCCAGTCAGTGGCTTAATAAACATGGTCATCTATTCTTAATCAGGGCTGAGGAGGGATAGAAAATTTTGCAATCTGATGACCATGTATAGTCTCTTGTCTGCCTGATTTTTTTCCTCTTGGGAGGCAGGTGTGTAATACCATTTTAATGTGAGTACAGCATTACAGAAGCTAACATTGTCTATCAAGAAAAGCTGTTTTACATCTGTCTTGCATTATACTGATTCTTAGCCTGCAAGAATCAAGATTAAGTGTCCTGGTTTTACAAAGGTGATGAACAACATTTCTCTTACTGACTTTATTAGGAGCTCCAGGTGCTTCTTGGAAATCAAGCTCTAATATAACTAGCAGGCTCGCAAAGTACCTCCAATTCATTGTGCTTTCTATAAGTGCAAGTCATCAAGGAAAAATATGTTTATAGCTGATGTCCAGACCTTCTCTTCGCACTGTAAAACTGTCAGATTAAACTTTTTCTCATGCAGGAATCTTTCTGTTGTCTTTCTCTGTAGCTGTAAATCTCTGGCTTCAGAGAAACAATTCCCTGCCATGCCTAAAAAGACGCATCTCGCTACTGTCATGATATCCAGCCCTGTAGCCTGCTTTTTCTCTTTCTGCTCTGCTCTTCCTCCCTAATTATTCTCTCATGTTGGCATGAGACACAGTAGGCTGCTTCTGTTATCCTCCCTATACTTTCAGTGCAGGTGTGTATTTCCAGAGTGGATGTATCATTCCTCAGTCCCTGACTCTGCGTTACTCTGAATATACAGTTTTCTTGTTAGGACTGACAGTAAGTGACTTTCATGTGTGAGCTAAAATTTTGTTCTTTGTCTGCTTCAAGACCTCGAGCTGTGTCTCCTCTTTGCATCTAAAAGTTAAAACTTGGTTTATATGCTAGATATAGAGAGTATTTTCAGATCTTTTCAGCCTTTGTGCCTTGTAGCATAAATGACAGGAAAAATATAAAGGGAGAATCCTTGTTAATTTTTGACCTCCTTTCAACTGTTTTAACTGATAGATCATACTGCAGTGTGACTTATTAGACATCATACTGCCAGAGACATCATGTACCTACCTCACACTTAGCAGTCTGATGCCCAAAAACTTTAATTGCTTCTGAATATTTGTAGAATGCAAGCTTAATCTGCATTATCTACAGTAAATGGAAAGTTTAAGCAAGGCCTCCCAACTAAACCAAAAACGTCTGAAAATAATAAAATGTAACAATGGAAGAGACATTTTCCAGTATATAAATTATATCATTTGAAACTGTAAGATGTTTTCTTTCCTGAGAAACAATTTTTTTTTTTTTTTGAAACCCTGGCTGATTGAAAGTTGGAGATCCGTGTCACAAAATTAAGTCTCAGATGATACAATTTAGAATCTAATTTTGCATTGATTAGGTAAAGGATTCCTTTGGTTATTTGACTGCTATATGCAAATGTCACAATTTAGGCACGTATATAAAAAGATGTTCCCTCTCCATGTTAGAGTTAAGGTGAATAATGCAAAGTTCTTCACTGAAAAAAATTTAATTTCAATGTAATTACATAAAATTTTCATTCTTCTTGTGATTTTGTAGAACAGGAATTAATGTTTCTCTTTTCAGTCCCATCTTCAGACCCTTTTATTTGCTTATTGTAAATGCAGACTGTGCTGTGCCACTTTCACAGAATCACAGAATCGTATAGGTTGGAAAAGACCTTTAAGATCATCAAGTCCAACCGTAAACCTAACACTACCAAGACCACCACTATACCATGTCCCTAAGCACCTCATCCAAACGTCTTTTAAATACCTCCAGGGATGGTGACTCAACCACTTCCCTGGGCAGCCTGTTCCAATGCTTGATAACCCTTTCAGTGAAGTAAAATTTCCTAATATCCAGTCTAAACCTCCCCTGGTGCAACTTCAGGCCATTTCCTCTCGTCCTATCATTTGTTACCTGGGAGAAGAGACCGACCCCCACCTCTCTACAACCTCCTTTCAAGTAGTTGTAGAGAATGATAAGGTCTCCCCTCAGCCTCCTTTTCTCCAGGCTAAACAACCCCAGTTCCCTTAGCCGCTCCTCATGAGGCTTGTGCTCCAGACCCTTCACCAGCTTCGTTGCCCTTCTCTGGACATGCTTGAGCACCTCAATGTCCATCTTGTAGTGAGGGGCCCAAAACTGAACACAGTATTCGAGGTGCGGCCTCACCAGTGCTGAGTACAGGGGCACGATCACTTCCCTAGTCCTGCTGGCCACGCTATTTTTGATACAAGCCAGGATACCGTTGGCTTTCTTGGCCACCTGGGCACACTGCCGGCTCATACTCAGCTGGCTGTCAACCAACACCCCCAGGTCCTTTTCCACCAGGCGGCTTTCCAGCCCCTCTTCCCCAAGCCTGTAGTGTTGCATGGGGTTGTTGTGGCCCAAGTGCAGGACCTTGCACTGAGCCTTGTTGAACCTCATACAATTGGTCTTGGCCCATTGATCCAGCTTGTCCAGGTCCCTCTGTAGAGCCTTCCTACCCTCAAGCAGATCAACACTCCCACACAACTTGGTGTCATCTCAAACTGACTGAGGGTGCACTCGATCCCTTTGTCCAGATCATTGATAAAGAGATTAAACAGAACTGGCCCCAACACAGAGTCCTGGGGGACACCACTTGTGACCAGGAACTTTATACACCTGCAGAGCTCTAAAACTCGCCAAGCCCATCAGGATCCTGCCAGAAGAATTTTCATGGCAAGCTGCAATTACTATTTTATTACTGTAAAGTGACTGATATTGCTTCTGTATAACCCCACATCTTGCCCATAGAAAAGATATTTTGATGGAGGCAGAAGAAGGGGCTTTAGTAAGTCATGTCTCTGATTTCTGACAGTTGCTGGAGTAATCATTCTCACTCATGAACCGGTATAGGGAAGATGATTAATGCTGTTTTAACTTTGTGAGACATCAGGTTTCTCACAGATGGGCCAGCATCATAAGCAGAGTAAAGCTATCTTTTTATCTCCTCTTGGCAAGGTATCCAAAACACAGTCTGAGTATGGCACTAGGAATAACTGGAGTTCTTTGTTCTTTTCTGCCTAGAGAATCATTTAACTTCATTTCTATTAGTGTATCTTAGATGATGAAAACTTTGATAATTTGATATCTTACAATATAAAACAATATAAAAGTTATTTAAACTACAGATCTTCACATTAGTTAAGCAAAAACCTTTCTAACCAAAGAACTTTCTTTTGTTTCATTTTCTGAGACAGTAGATTTTAAAGAAGTAGGGTAGTTTTCTTCTGGTGTAATTGTATTTCAGTAAATTTCCTTTTTATTAATGCCATTACACTCCAAAGGTGTAATTCTATTGCTTCATAGTGTTATGTTTTTACAATCCCCTTCTGTCTCTATTGCCAGTCCTCTGCCTGAAGTTACTCTGCTTACTTTCTAAATCAAACATCGAAGGTTCAAAATTACAATGAACTGAACCAAAACATTGTTACTTGTGATGCATTCCTACTTCTAAAATATAACACGATAACAAGCAATATTTTTTTAATGCTTTCATATATTGTTAAGATTTTGTGGGTACTTTAAAAATACAGCTGTGTGATGTTTTTCACTCTGCCTCTCCTCACACTTTACACTTCAAGTAGAAAAAAACAAATATAGGAAAATGCGTAGAATGGATTAGGAGAGGAAGGGGTGGGGACTGCCTATAAAAGAAGTAGAAGAAACCTAACACTGAAACTTGTAACAAATCCAGCTTTACTGAAATCTAGTGGAAAGATTTCTGTTAATTTCAGTCAGGTTGACTAAGGCCTCCCAAGGAGGAAAGGAAAAGCCCTTGAATGCATGGGTATGCTTTTGCTTCTGCATTGGTTTCTAGTAACATCTGAAAATAGTGACATACAGACACTGATTAAGCACAGTTATGGAGATGCTTTCTGAAGGAAGGGCTGGAAGGAAAGATACCTCTCACTAAACTGGCTTACATAATTAAACAAACCAGACAAACCCTGAGTCTTTTCAGATGTGATAAAGGGACACAGGTCCCAATTACTTTTCCATTTTTCTTCAACTGTTTCAGCTTTATCTAATAAAAGAGCTTACCTTTCTGTATACTTTTTAGGTAAACCTATGTATCTAAACTAAAAAAGCTATAATAGTACAAATTCTTATGAGATACTTTTCTGGTCAAGGAGTCAACAGTCAAGGAGCCAACCTATCCTCACCAGCAGTGCTAATTCACTTTTAAAAGCTGGAAACAAGAAGAGATGGAAATCTTATAATAATTAAAGTGGTGTGAAGGATTAGTGCTTGTCCCTTGAATTTCTTAGATCTCAGTAAGGACTTAATTGATACTTAATTGATACTGATACCATGCCACATTAATGAATTGTTAAACTGAAATTGCTTCATAGCAGAAGCGGTCATAGAATAAAAAATTAATCGAAAGAAAAAAGCAAACATAGGCCTTTATTATTAGTACATAGGCAATTAAAATTTCAAATGATTTCATACTTTGAGTAGGCTTTGGAGGTGTCTTCTCTCTCCCCCCCCCAATGGTATTGATAGTCAGTTTCCGGCAATCTGCACTGTTTGTTGTCAGTCTAGTATTTAAAAAATTATCCTTTGGAAGAGAACTAGGAAATGTAAATTAAAAAACATTTTTACACATAGTCAGTAGTCTTAAAGAGAATTCTGTTGTTAAACTGTTCAAGCTTGTGGTGTGCCTTGGTAGTGTTAGTTATGTCATTGCTCTGGGTGTTTTTAGTGGTTGTAGTTTAGATAGATATATAATTTTTCCTGAATTTTAGTATATTTAATTATATACTATTATGCCCAAATTGTTACACAGGAGTGTGCAAGCAAGCATAGTAAAGGTATGCTAACCTGCTGTACTGTTGACTATGTTGTGTATGGGTAACTATATATGTTTATACACACATCTATGTGAAGAGGATATTTTATATATTTTTAATATAAGTAATATAAATGTATATTTATATTTGTTTATATTTCTGCATACTTTTTTATAAATAATTACGTATTTTATGTCACTGCTGTCACATAGAATGATCTAACTTACTCCTGTAAAGCCCACAAAGTGAGTCATCATACAACACAATTGTTGAATTGTTGTTTTACCTTGGGTGTGTGTATGCATGTTCTGTGTACACAGAGGTACCAAATTAGAGCTGAGAGAGTGAAAAGAGGTCTTTGACTATTCCTTTGTGTATTCTTTTGTAATATTGTACTGGGGCTCAATGGTTGAGCAAGAAGTAAAAGAGGAAAAGTATAGATATATTGTTCAGTAACACCTGAACAGTTCTTCTCATGGAAACTTGAGTTTGAAAAATAAGAAATGGGAAGATTTTTTGTTTGTTTGTTTACTTTTCCCTTAAAGGGCATAGTCATTCACTGTGAACCTTACATTTGTTTTGATTAATAAAAAAGGAATTTAATAAAACTGTCTAAATGTTGAGCTCAGAGGATGAGTGTGGAGGACACAAAACTCTGTGTGGCTCTGTGGTTGGGGGTTAGACAGATGCCAGATATTCGGAAATAATTTTCTTTTTTATTTTCTCCTCCTGTGTTTTTTGCATGCCCTGATATTTTTCACTATGTCTGTTCTGCTGCCAGCTCCCTGGCAAATTTTGTGTTCAAGATCAGATTTTACAAAATGCAGGGGCTCTGAGCAGCTGGCAGATCTACTCTTCAGAAGTACGGACTTTCGAGTATCTTTCCCACTTATTTCTGGTGAGGGTGAAATGTGTAGTGTGTATGTCCTTCATTCTTTGCCATGACTTCATTGTCTTTCCCTGTGTACAGCCTTCCCCCTCATGGAGTGCCCTTCACAAGGCTGATAGCATGCTGCAGTCATCACTCTCTCTTCTGCTGACAGAGAGATGAGAATCTTCTGTCTCTGCAGATTCCCAGGGAGCAGCTGAAGCCAATGAAAATAGACATTTTGGGCTCAGTCCTGCACTACTAAGTCTGGCAGAAATCCCAGGGAGTTTTGATTAAGCTACTGGGAGTTTTGATTAAGAACAGAATTCAGGTTTAGGACCACTGTTTGCATTTAAGTACAGATCTTCTGGTTTTCCTACTTAAACGCTGTAGCACTGGCTCGGTCTATAAGAACTAAAAAGGGAAACTGAAAGATAGAAACTAGAAGATGTTTCTGTTACTCACCTTGAAACAGTGAAGAAGTAAGCTTCATGTAACTGGTGAAAAGCATATTGGACTTTAGAATTAAAGTTTTACTGATTTTGATAGTGAAGTATGGCATGGCAATTATATATCAAAGAAAATGTTTAATTTTAACTGTTTAACTGTAACTGTTTAACTGTAAATGTAATTTTAACTGTTTAACTGTAAATGTTTAACTGTTGTTCAATTGAAAATGAATTAAATATGAAGGTTCAAAATTCTTTAAATTTGATCTGCTTTAACTTTTCAACCATATCTGTCTTCATAAGCATTAGTTATGCAATGTCTTCAAAGCTATAGTTACTCTAATAAAATTATATGGAAAAGAGTAATCCAGGTATTATCAGGGATAGAGTTTGCTGAAGCCATTCAAGAGCACATTGCGTCCAGGCTTGCAAAATAGTGGAGTGCCAAAAGTAAGCTGCTTTATTCCACCTCAGAGTAATAGCTTGGTATATGAGAAACAGTGGTAAGTTGTTTCTTTATTGAGAGAAGTGATGAATCCTCTGAATTAACTTCTGTCCTGTATTTTGAGTGTTAAAAGATACCCAGCTTTATAGTGTCCCACTGAAAATATTGTGTAAGCCAAAGAGGTAAATCTCTAAAGCTCTTTTGTTTTGCTGAACAAAAACCAGAGATCTGAAGAAGAGGAAACTATGCTTCTGCTGCTCCACAGAGAGCATTCTATTAAATAGTAACTGGCTGGGTTTTCAGTTTATTATCAACTCAAAGTATCAGGATCATCTAGATAGTCATCTGGGGAAATGTTTCTTGCAAGTTAAATGTGATTTTTTTTTTTTTTCTAAGAGCAATGTGTGAAACAGTTGTTTTTCCTACTTACATTAACAATTAACAACATTGCATTCAGCTGCATGTCCATGGTTTTAATAGGGTTTCTGATCTGCTGAGGCTTTTTGCGTGTTTTTCTTAATTTACACAGAAATTGGTTATGAAATATTTTCTTTCCTCTTTTTGTGAGTATGGATGCATTCTCAAGGCCTTTCTAAAATGGCTGCTAAGAAGAATACGGTTAATGGGAGAGACTCCACGGCTGCAGTCATTCACTTTTACATAACTTCGGCAGAGGCTCCATCGTGTGCTATGGCGCCTAACTTTGTTCTGACTCTGGATTGTGGCCAGCTGAGGGCTAACATGTAAACATCATCTCCTTTTATGTCTTCCTTCTTATTTTTGACCTCACAAAGTAGTACGCAGATTGCCAGAGGGTTGAAAAAAACATTAGACCACTTCTCCACCTACCATGAAAGTTTAAGTTATGTTTCGCTGCTTTTAAGTTTTGCAGCTATAGAAAACTGTACATTTGCACCTTCAAATTGTCCTGACTGCTCTTTTGCACTTGGCTAACTGAAATATGTCCCAACATACCATGGTGAGGTCAGAGTTTCTGAGAATAATTAAGTATTCGCTGTGGACCTGTTCTGCAAACCCTGCCCATGTGGGTAGTCTTAACCAGTATAAAATGCCTCACTTTCATTAGTGGGATTGGTTTCTGGCATGAGTAATGACACTGAACTCCAAAGTGGGGGGGTGAGGGTGGGGTGGGGGAGTCTACACTGTGTTCTTTACACTATTCCTCAATACTCTTAAAAGTTTATCAATCACATCTGCAGACCTGAATCTTTAAATTTCCTCTTTGCTGACAAGGGATTCTGTTCCTTTGAGGTTGAACTGAATAGCACTGATTTCCGGGGGGGGGGGACGGGGACAAAAAACCTGTGGAAGATGTAACTGAAGGTTTCCTATTATGGTCCAGAAAAGTAGCATATTTTCTTTGCAGGCATATAGCAAGGTATTGACGTCTTCATTGTTGGCATATGAAGGAATTAAAGAATATGATGTGCATTTGTCCGGCTTTCCAGAGTCCAAGTTTTAATGAGTAATATCTTTCTCTTTTCATCATATGGGCAAATCTTGTCTTGTAAATGAAATCTGAATACAAGGTTTTGTGCAGGGTACGGAGTTTCAGCGGAGGTAAGGAGTATCCATTCTGTCATTGAAAATCAAACATCCAACTGTCAGGCTGTAACAGAAAATCTTTCTGTTCCACCTACAAAGCTTTGTTGGTAGTACAGCATGCTCTCCCAGTGAGGATTTAAGTGGCCTTGACTTTACTCTGGTCTTCTGGTATTTGGTGGACTTTGGTCTTACCCTTGACTGTGTGGTGGAGAGGAGAATCTCTGGTTTCCCTTCCATTAAAGTTTTGAGGTTTGGGGTTGGGGCTTTGGGGACAGGTATTATTTGTTGAGCTGTAGTTCTGAAGGATCCTAGTTGGTGGACCAGAATGCCAGTATGCTGTGAATTCCTCTAACTCAAAGGAGAAATGTAAGAGGAGAGAGAAATAGGCAGAATGATACACAGAGTTACTTCACTGCTTTGAATTTTGTAGACATCTCAGCAAAGTAAAGATGTAAGAAGCTAATACTAGGATGGTAGGTATGAACTGCTGAATCTTGCAAAAAATTATACTTGTGATTTCTTATCTCCTTGTACACTTTACACAGGGGTAATTCAGCCTGTAAATTCTTGTAGTAACTGATGATTGTGTGTCAGCTTGTGCGTTAAATATTTGCTCATTTCATTATTTCATTAGGGTCCAATATCCAAACTTGGAGGCAATCTTTATCTAGTAGCAGGGCTTGTGGAAGTATAAGGAAATATATACATTTACAACAAGCTCCAAACAAACCAAATTGGAGACCTTGCTCGAACCAAGATTCAGATATATTTATTTCCCAGTTTTTATTCTACACTTGAAATTTTGTAGCAGTCAGTGTATGATACTGCAGTTGTACATGGCAACAGTTTCTTCCAAGAAGTTTGTAAGTATATAGACATACTTGCTTCTGAAAGCAACTAAATTCCATAAATGACAAAAGCAAAATATTTCCATGTTTCTATCTTTTGTCTTTGTCTGCTTTTTGTGTGTGTATGTTTTTCAAAATGTTTTGTGTCTTAAAATGTTAGAAGCATTTTCTTCAATGTTCAGATTGATTACAGAATACTGCATTTTATTTCAGAAATATTGTTTATTATCTGGTACTTTGCCATCCTTTCCCATGTGCTTAGGTGTGTAAGAATGAATTACTTTTAATTAAAAAGAGTTTTAAGATCTGCAGATAATACTATACTAATACTTTATCTGCTTAAAACTGACACAATATCAATTATATTAAAATGGGTGTGCAAACCCTGGAATGTTGTTTTTGGAAAAGAGCTGTGTTCGCTGTTCCAGCAAGAGGAAAATGAGAATGTGCTTAGAATGGACATGACAGCAGTACTGGTGGAAACTGGAATTTTGCTAAAAGCTACAAAGCCCACATAGACTGCTGCATTAAACATGCTTTTTTTTCTTCTTTCATTTAGAGCTGCCCTTCACTCCCTTTTTAATTGCCATGTGTATTTTAAGTTGCCTAATCAATTGTAGGAGTTTGTGTGATGGAATGTATTGCATCACTGGAGGTGGTCAGAAATGGTCACGTGGGATCAGTAGAATAGTAGTAAAAATTCAACCTGAAAATAAAAGCTGTCAGTTGTATAAAAATGTTCAAGCCTTCATGATACATTTAACATAAATGTTCAAAACCTTTTTCAACTAAACTGCTCTTCATCACTATTACATATGAAAATAAATTTTATAAAAAACATTGCTTCAGACAATGATTAAAGAACCCTCTGGAGATGTGTCTCAACTTTGAGTTAACCATAATTTAAAATGTTGAAAAGACTTTGATGTTAATTGTTTACATTAATCATAAACTTAATTGTATTAAATACTTAATTAAGGACTTGACACACAAGTTTTCTTTGAAAAAAAAAGTCAGGGGTAGGAGGCTCAGACTTTACTATTCAGGCTTTGGTTTATGTGAACTTCTTAGTCTAAATAGCTGTACTGCCCATAGACTATTTTTTCCAAGAGAAATTAATAGCTTTGCCAAGTCTCTTTCATTTTCCAAGAGACTAGCTCTCATTTTCAGCCAACAATCTTTTTTCCATAACTTGTTGGATGTCACCTTTGAAAAAAATGCTTTTTATTTATATCAAGCCTGAATCAGTACAATTCATCTAACTTCTTGTTACCTTTGAAACCTCCCTTCTGGTGAACCCTCAGTGTTGGCAGCTAAGGAGTCCTGCAAAAAACCCAATTTTCCATATTAGGATGATTAAAATGTTGAAGGAAAAACAATTTTAGATAATCTTTAATAAAACAAACATATGTACCTTTGTAATGTTTAAATATCTTTTTGCATAGTGTGACTTATGATCTGCAGATGTTGGAGTTGAACAAGGATAATAATATTTGCATATGCATACATTTCAAATTTGTGGTCTGAACTCAAGTACAACTATGAGTATTACCAACCCTTTCATACTCAGATGAAAAGTTAATCAAGGAAAGCCCTGATCTCTCATTTTTTGGAAACACAAGGTCTGGGCAACGCTGTCATTTATGGAGATTCAGTGGGAGAATGGGGTATGACTTGCTCTTCCAATCCTGCTGCTGCTATGGTAGGACTCATATATTGTGGGATTTCCCATTGCAGGAAGAAGGAGCTCAATTATACTTTTAATTATCAAAACATTTAGGTTTCACATTGCAAAGGGGAAAATTCAGATGCAGTTTCTTTGAAAAATCTCATCAGTAGTCAAGGAGCAGGTGCTGCAACAAGCAGCAAAAATAAGTTTCATGTTTCTGGAGACCTCTGAATGTTAGTGGAAGTTATGGGGAAATTTGCCACAGCATCCTATCAGAGGTGTAATAAAGACAGTTGCTTCCCCAGCATGTTTCTTGTTGGAGCATCTTCTAGCAAGGTGAATTTAACTTCAGATCTTTGCCAATATAGACTTAATCTCTCCACTCTGAAGGTTCCCTGACATGGAGTCCAGTCTTTTGGACTTTCACCCACTGTGCTAATTTTCTTTCGGAAGGGAATAGCGTTCCTGGTAACCTTATCGGCAGGTACTACTTTCCAGCATTCAGGTCCAATGTATTAGGTTGTTTATCTAATAATACTGATGTATGAAATGGATTTTTGAGGTATCATTAATAATAATAAGCTGTTTACTATACTTGAGCCTGCAACTGAGGCGGTAGAAGTTGAAATTACCAAAATAAGTCATTCCTTCATTAATATTTGCTAAATCATACTTATGGGAGAGAGGTTCTGTAAGAAGTCCTTATGAAAGGCAAATTTGCTTTGTAAGGAAGTGAAACAGACTTATCAAGTATTAGGTTTTGTTCTTTAATTGACAGGGGTGGGAGGGCATATCTCAGGCCTCCTCCTTTACTCACTCCTCATGTAATTCATATTGATCAACATGCTTAATGTTTTCAGTATTTTATTTTTAGTAATAGAAGTATCAATATTCCAAATAGCTTATAGTTAAAAAAATTTACTTCCAGACACATTGCTTCCTTATTTAGTTATGGTTCTATGGAGTTTTGTTTAAATAAAAATGATGGAAGAGACTTCACAGTTCCTTCCTGCTAATCTTTCTAGCACTCACAGATATGAAATACAGGATTTGTGATAATATGCTGCTCCAGCACTGCGGTCTATGTCCTTTTACCCTTCCTGAGCTTTCACATAGGCTTTATGTAGGTGCAGGAGACTGCTGCTGCACCATGAATAGTACTGTTGGGCTTCACACAGAAACAATATTTTGGTATTGGGAGCCTTCAGTTAAAATATCAGTCTGTGCTTTCCCGTGAAAAGAAACTTCCAAGTTTTCATATTCTTCCAGATAACTTGCAATGGACATTCCAACATGTCTAGGTGCCTTTTTACTTTATGTCTCACTTTTTCCTCTTTTTAGTTACCCAAGAAGAGGTAAAATTTTTATGGGCAGGAGTAGTTAGTTAACACAGTGTGAAACTGTGGAGGCTAAGACTGTGAAAAAATTCGGATAGAAATTGGATCCTTATATGTGTACCAAAATATTTTAATGTTTTGTCCTGAATGGCAACAAATGGTAGTTGGGTAGTTAAACATTGTGTTTCGGGTTTTGAGCTAGTGGGTGTTAGACACCAGAAGGAAACTTAATGTGGCAGACAGATTATCCCATGTCTACTTACAGCAGGCTTTTTACACCTTCATCTTGAATGATCTGGTTTTGGCCAGAGGTACAGGAAGAAAAACAAAATAGATGGATATTGGACCATACCCAGCACTAGAATTCTTACGTTTCTAATCCTTGTGGCAGGCTCCCTGTCAAATAGCCTTTTTTAAATTGCAGGTAGAATTAGCATAGACTTAGAATTTTTAAAAAAGGAATTAATGAAAAAGATCCCAAGAACCGTGGTAGTTGGATAGTCCCATTTGTGAATACAAAATGCACACTTCTATAAAAGAATAGAAATGCTGTAGTATAGTTAAATTTAGAAGTCAGCATGTTATTTCCAGGCGTTTTTTTTATGTTGATGCCAAGAAAAAAGTACTTCTTATTAAATTTAATTATAGTAACAATTTGGATTGTTGATAAAGGTTGTCATTCTTCAAGTCATGGTCCATATTGACTATAATTTTCTGAGGTTAAAAAAAATGCATAACACATATGTGCTGAAAATCACTTTCTTTCACCAAAGCAGTTACCCTTTCTAAGCAACAAATGATTTATAACATATGTTCTAACATATGTTCTTTCTGGCAGAATTATTCCGGCAGCAATGCTGGGAAAGGAGTAAATGAAGAAACACCTAACAATAAGACAAGAAAACCAATATGGAAAAGATGACTGATTCATAAATTCAGGGTTTTTAAGGTCAGATGAACCATTATAATAATATAGTCTGACTGACTGTATAAATCAGACCATAGAATCTCACATGGTAATTTCTGAATCAAATCCACAGCTTCATTTGAAACTACAAAGTATCTTCAGAATGGCATCTAGTTTTAGTATCTTTGCTTCCTGTAAGTAAAAATATACTAAGTGACTAGAAACCTTTATGTGAACAGCTGTACTTCATTATTAGCCTGAACATGCCTGCTTTCACTTCACTTTCCTCTTAGGATAGCTACTACTCAGACTTTTTACCTGTGGACTTCATTTTGGATAAACTGAATGGATAATGATTTTTTAAATGGATACATTTGTTATGGATAATATTTTTAATTACAATATTATTTTAAAATATTAATATTACTATAAAGAATGTTTCTGAAATCTTAAATTATTCTTCTGACTCTTTGCATAATTTTTCCAGTTTTCCAGCATCCTGTTTGAAATGCAGTTGCCATAGCTGTGCAGAGTACCACCCTTGCTGGGTGCAGATAGCAGGTTACTTCCCTGTTGCTATCTGGAAATGGTATGCTGCTAGGTTTCTGCTTCTGTAGGCCAAGGGTATATAAGCCATACATTCTCTTAGGAGCTCAGGATCTGTTGCTTCTATGTCATTATTCTGAAGTATCATTCAGGATCTCAGCATTTTGGGTTGAATTTATTTTTAAATGTAAATCTACCTGAAAGTTTAGTAATAGTTTCGTTTGTTCATCTACTGTTTAAGTTGCAGTAATCAGGTTTTTAGATGCCCTCCTGCAGACTTACACTGATGGAAGTTGCTTGGTTATAGAACCTGAACATTATGATTTATGCATTCTCTGTTTATTAAGGCACAGGTAGGCACATATATATAGGTTTCCAGTGCATATGTTTCTTACTTAATAGGATATATTAAGCAATGGGTGTATTGGTATCACTCTTCTTGTATCTAACTCATTCATATTCTTTTGCACAAAGACTCTTTGCAGTCTGGTTATATTCTATAATCTTTCTTTCAAACACACCCTCCAAGCTGAACTTTTCATTACTAGGGTTGACAGAGTATACACGTGATCATCTAATGTTTTACGGGAAGGTAGTGGAACTCAAATACAATTCACAACTTTAACTTGAGCTCCAAGTTCAATCTTGTCTGATTTAATTCCAAACTTCTTAATGTGGAAGATCTTTGGCCAGAATATTCCTATGGATCACCAACCATTAAACAGAAAAATACATAATTTGTGTTTCTACTCCTACTGTAATTGTTTCATGTTATCCAAAAAAGATCCTATTAAAAAATGTACCTTGGAGAACAGATGCTATAAAAATACAATACTGTCCAGTGGAACAACTTATTTTCTGAATAGGAGTTCTGAAGTGAGCTGAGATGTCAAGATTATCAGTCCTGGTGAATGTAAGCTTTGGAAATTTTAGAGATGCATAATAAACTGTTATTTGATTTCATTATAGGGGGCATTCCCCCATGAAGAACTGGACTCCATTTGAGTGCATGGAGTAAGGAATGCATGACCTGCCGTCATGCTTAAGTTCTGCAGAGGAACTGCACATTGACTAGCCCTCCAGGAATAGATCCATGCCTACCTGGGCTGATGCAGAACACAACTTTAGAAGCAGGATAGGATTTGGTATTCCTGTACAGATCTGTGTGGACCCAGAGATCATGCTGCCTTGCACTACTGGAAACCTTACTTTCTTCTGATAGTGATGATATTTTATAATGGGATTCTCAGTGTTGTGAGTGGCTCATAAATGGTCTTTTCAGGTTTACCCACACACATCCTTTTGTCTTTTTCAGCTTTATGTTTTTGAGCATATCATTGATGAGAAGTCTAAAATCAATCTTAATTTTCAGAAAAGACTCAATCTTTATTGATCTGACTGCAGTCATCACTTGGGCAAAAATTCTGCAATGTGCAGGTTACAGTCAAACAATCAGCTCTCAATGCATAGAGTAGACCACAGACTTTCCCAGAATCTGCCTATTATTTGTACTTCAGTCATTAATGAGAAAATGAAATGAGTGCACTCTTTTTAATAATTTGTATTACTATGATATTAGCGGTGTATATAACTTAGTTGACATTAGAATGGGAGTCTGCTCATTGAGCAGTAGTAAAAGCTTTTTCCATGCATATGAAGCTCATTACTTTCACTGTATGACATAGAGAATGCTTTTACAGATAATATCAGTCAATAAATTATAATACAGCTATTTGTTAAAGAGCGCAATGCTGTTTTCGAAAATGAAATAGTGTTGTTATTGAATTCAGTAGCCAAATTCCCATTTATTTTCACTGGAGTCAGGATTTAATTCCATTTCTTTCAGTTGTTAAATTCTGAGCAGTTCTGTTTTTCTTCTGATAGCAGGCTGACCATTACTGATGATTTGCAGGTTAAATGCAGTCCATCACATATTCCCCTCAATCTTTGTGACAACTGAGTAAACTTTATATGAAAGAGGTATACAGTCATAATCTGTGATGGAGTCTTTTCCTTATCCTTACCCCTTAACTAAAATCCAGACGAGATTACAGTGGGTTACTGGAATTTAAATCTTTGATGGTTGGAGTTTGTGTTTCAAATATTTGTCACTCTCATATGAGGCTATAGCTTGATGAGATCACTGTCTTCTGCTATCAGTCATCAGGATCTGTATTTTATGTTAAAAATTCAGCTCTCTCTGATTTGGCAAGGGCCTTGGATGTAATTAAACTGAGACCATTGTAAAGCTGCTTGTCTTCCAGTATGTTGGATGAAAGATCACTGAAACCTTTTTCTAATGGACAGGGTTTTTTTCTAATGTACATATTTTACTAAAAGTGCTGTCTTTGTGGCTTGATGGACACAGTGGAAGCTCAAATATATAACACTGAAGATTATTTTTTAATGAAAATCAAGAAAGATTAAAATTCATAGTCCTTACCAAGTATTTAAGATCTTTTAATCTCCTTTTATTGTTAGGCATTTTTGTTGTGGATACTTATGTGCTTGCTTAACTTTATTTAAAGTGAACAGCCCAGTTGAAATTAACTGCCAATGTGTATAAATAACTCTGTGCAAAAGTCTTTCCCAGACTGATACCTGAATGAACCTTATCAAAGGTAGGGAGCAGAACATTTATTTCTATTTGAGCTAACTTTTACTTTATGAGCCTTTTGTCTTAGTGCAAAGATAATATGAGGTCTCACTGGGAAGTCCATTTTGTCCCTTTCCAAACATGTCAAAGCTCTTATTTTTATTCTTCAGGGTGAAAGTATCAAATTCTAGAAGGCATCAATTGTCCCATTTGTAGCTTGGCTGTGAGACCAATTGCACACTAATGAAAATGTGCAGAAGACCCACATATCACTATTGGAGTCTGTTTTCAGTAGGAAAAAAAGGAGAATAGGACAGGATAGCAAGGAGAACAGCCGTAACCCCACTATTACACCTTCTGTCACGTGACTGAGTCTGAGTGGAAACTTTGCATTTTCTTCTCCCCCACCACCCCCCCCTTAAAGTTTCCATAAGGATATGCAATCTGGCTTAGAGCAACCATCTGTTTCTCATTTGTTCCTAGAGAATTTCGGTTAATTGCTGTTCTCAGTTTGTGTTGCCTCATAAGGTCAAAAAAATCTTTCTCTTTATACAGGTTGAACCTTAATGAGTTAACTATTTACAGGAATTTGACTACAAGTATATTTTCGTATAGTTTGTATTCAGTGTACTCAATATTGCTTGAATAGGTTGTATTATCTCAAGTTATTCCTCTGAAAATAAATGGTGGTTTTCCAATTAGTCCTCTGTAGGTAGCACTGTTTTGCACTAAGCATTCCAGCAGGAACGTTGATTCAGTGACAGTCGCTGGCATGGACCTTGATCATTGTGGAGTGAACAAATGTGTGGCTGCTGTGGTCTGTAGTTCCCTCCCATGAATCACCATGAAGTAACTCAGGAACAAGAAAAGCAGTTCCCAGTCCTTGTTTGCTTAATCTGATCTGCTCTTTTGATTGTTTGCTCTTGTTTGTAAAACTCTTTCACTTATTATGGATTTTACTGGATACATTGTCAATGCACAGATCAGTTTTGGGTATAGCTGCCTTTCACTACTTGCATCTATCAGAAATAAATAAATTGAAAAATGAGATAACCTTGTGAAAATCATTATCTTCAGTGGAAGGTGTCATGCTACTTCTGTAAGCAGTAACATAACTTAAATTTCCAGGTCCTCTTGGACTTTTCTTAGTATAGGTATCTACTGGATTAAAAGTTGATTCCTTCTATAGTTACTAGTACACTGTGTTGTATAATACAGTGATCTTTCCTTTTTTTCAGATTACAGAACAGGCCCATGTTTCACACAAGTTAACAACCAGATGTGTCAGGGTCAGCTAACTGGAATTGTTTGCACAAAAACCCTCTGTTGTGCAACCATTGGGCGTGCATGGGGTCACCCCTGTGAAATGTGCCCTGCTCAGCCTCAGCCATGCCGTCGTGGCTTCATCCCTAATATTCGCACTGGAGCATGTCAAGGTAAGCCTTCTGGTTTAAATTGTGCATGACTGTTGTGTGGCTCATATGCATCTTGAAAACCTTGCGTCCACTTAAGACAAAATCACTGTTTTTCCTTGTGTGTGTTCTTTGTCTTACTTTTGATAAAATTTGGATATGCTTTGCTGCTTCCAGATTTTAGCTAGCATACATATAGAGCAAAACTCAAGTGCCTGGAAAAAATGAATGCCAATCAAGAAGCCGTAAATACAGAGCATGAAAAGGTCAGAATATCTGTTGACTGCAGCCATCAAATACTACAGTAGAGCACCAATCAGGCAACTGGCCTATGTTGCTGTAGCCCTTAACTAATATATACTTCATTAATTCTACTGAAAAATTCACTATTTCTTGCTACTGAGTTGACTTCTTTCTGAAGTGTTTGGGGGTTATTATAGAGGCCTTTTTTTTTTTTTAATTGCATCGTTTAGATAAAGCACATAGTGAACCTTCTGGATGCTCTGTTTGGATTATTTATACAGAGCTAGAAGAAATGCATGAGTAAGGAAGGATGGCAGTCTTCTATGTTTAGATTCATAAAATGTTTGAGAAACGGGAAAGCCTTCTTGCCTTATGCAATATCTCTTTCCATGATGTTAAGAGGCTTGCTGCTCCTCCTTTCTGTTGTTACTGCAATCCACCTGTCCTGAAAGATAGGTATCTGTTCTGCTGTAGCTGCTTGGCTAAATTTTAGAACAAACTGCATAAGGATACTAGAACTCCCGAAGGAGAATGTACTACTTTTCTGTTACAGGCTGGCGCACATGGTCGGTTTGCAGGCTATGTTGTCTTAGAACCTTCCCAGAAGCAATGGAAACCAAGTAGGTGCCGCGGTCAGACCCTACGCCGCTATCTATCCCTTGAAGGAATGAGGTTCAGAGTCTGAGGTACAACAGTCTGTTGTTGCATTGATGAGTGCACGCACTCCACCTTGTTTGAACAAGAGGGCATCTAGTGCCAGTCTGTTTTGTCATATCATCTTGGTGGTGGCTTGCAATTGTGTGTTGACCAATGTGAAGGATGTTCTGATGCTGTTGGCCAGACATCCCAGTTGGACGAAGGTATCTCTGATGATGATTTAGTCTTAATGTTGCTATCTGGAATAAACCAGTCAGCCACCCATGCTGACATAGATTTCAGCCATTGACCCACACTTCTTTCTTCCCAAGTGTTTCTCGCTTTACCTGATAGTTATGCCCAGTTAAGGGCTGCAACATATGGGGCATCCCTTTCCTAGGGCAAAATAGAATGGTACCTAGGGTGCAGGTGGCTCGCTGATAGGCATTTTCCCAGGTTTCATTTTTCCACCAATTAACGTTGGGATAGGCATATTCATCACTACACAGCCATACCATACCCGGGGGTGTCCATACCACCATGGAAGTATTCTTTTCCCACAAGAATAAAGCTTGATGTATAGTATGAGACCAGAGGGCCCACTTCTCCTGAGGTGGGTTGATGAGTTTAAATTCTTGGACCTTAGAGTAATTCACTGCGTGGGCCCACTTGCTTAGATTTCGTTTTCCTCCTAACTGGATGTACCAGGAAACATCTTGTATTTGAAACCAAGGAATTTGAAGCGAGTGTGGGAGTTGCAGTTTTACTGCTTCTAAATTGAATCAATCAATGTCCCACAGAATACCGTTGCATGTTTTGCCTGGGTCTGCCATACCACAATCTTGCATTGTATAGGAGACAGAGACATTAGGCTTTGATGCATTAAAGTGCGTTAATTAAATCCACTGCTTGAGGTGGTCCAATCCCAGTCCCAAGTGTGAGTGGTGTTGGTGGTGGTCCCACCATCTACCCCTTCCAGGCAGCTTTCACTGTTGTTTAGGCTTGAGCGCATGGGACCTGAAGGTAGAGGTATACAACACACCTGGACACCTTCAGTGATATTGAGGGGAACTGCTGTTTTGGAAATGTTTGCTATTAATTCTGATATGTCAATGCCTGAGCCATAAAGATGTAAAGGCGAGCTCTCAGCTGATGTTGGAGTGACAATACAAGGCAGAAAACCAGCCATCATCAATGCCCACATCTCGTGTAAAATCCATTACCATTTGCAAGACTACATTACTTTTAAGCCCTCCTTGAGTGGAAGCATCTGTCTGTGGGGCTGCATTGATGACTGTCAGGAAAAAGAGGCCAAGCCACTTCATATTGGCATGGTTCAGGTGCCTCCGACACTGCTCTAAATGCAGCTGGTTGGCCATCTGCTACCAGCACCAAGCCCTTCCAGAATAGAGCCTCATCTAGCCTGCTGCTGGGGGTAGTGTCATTTGCTGCCTCCATTTTAGAGCTACAGAGCTGCATGCCAAACAGGTGCATCAAAAATTCAAAAAATGTACATGAACCTGTACTGATCCGGTCACTAGGGGCAAACCTCTCCACTCCCTCCAGTAAATCAACACCACCCAGTATTTCCCCTGTGCTGGTAATGTGGCCTCAGGGGAATACAAGGACCGTGTACCATGCAGGTGAACTAAATTATGCTGTTCTGAGTCGTGAATTGATCATGACATTCTGCAGAACAGAAAAGAAAATGGTCTCAGTGGGGAAAGGTTGGATGGTTACCCCTGGATGCACTTGTGGGGAATTTTTACAGTCTTGCTGTCAGGAGTCTGAATGCTCCAGATGTTATTATGCATGCTGAAAAGGAGGCCTTGTTTAAGCCCCTCGGTAGGGTGGTTAAAAGATACTGCTTGCCCAGTCTGCAGGTCTCAAGGCACTCCTGGGCAAGTTGATAGGCTCAGCAAGGGCAGTCCAGGCAGAAAAGCCTTGCCAATAGATTGACCACATATGCCCCAGTGGAAATTTATTTTGGCCAGGGCTGTCCACAGGCGGCTTCCCCAGTCAGGCTTGTGGAGCTGTAGCACTTGTTTCAGGTCAGGAACAAAAGAAATTTTAACTCAAAAATGTCTCTTCATCAGGAAGGTGCAACACCACCCAGACAGTGGGCACTCTGAGAGGTTGGCCGCCCACTCCTTGAACGTGAACACATGCACAGGGAGAGATACCCAGGGTTACCATTAAGGCAGAAGGAAAACAAGCAATTTGGTCTCCAGTGTCAATCAAACATGTTACAGGGAATGTGTTAGGGCCCAGGCCAATAATGACATGTGGACGCCACTTGGTGTCCCACTCGAATAGTTTAAGCTGCTGTACCTGGCACACCAGACAGGGTATGGGCACTACTAGTTTTCTGCCAGTGGGGCGGTAGCACACTGAACTGCATCTAGAGCCTCTCTGGCTTCTTTATAAAACAGGTTGGTGGATGGGCAGTCTGCATCCTTGCCATGTCGGACAGCTTCACGAGCAGCTTGGACCATGGCCCCTAAAACTGCTAGTGGGTTTCTTATGCATTAACTCTAGTGACAAACCTAGGTCTAAACCTTCCCTCCACAGCCTGGTTATGAGGTCTTTCTCATCTCACGTCCCACTTGAGGATTTAACCCGAGGTCCTGCAGAACCTTGTTTGAGGGTTTTAGCCTCTTTTGGGGGTTTTGGTCAGGTGACATCTTCATCGCACCCTGTTGTCCTAGCCTTCTGTGTCAGTTGGTTTATGAATCATCCCCAATTGTTTTGCCCGTTTTGCATTGCATGGGCAGTATTAATTAAGACTAATTTAAGGCTGGGTCCCAACCTTTGTGTGAGCAGTCCTAATTTATCGAGGTTCGGGATCAGATACAATGGTGAGTCTGAAGCTTCCCTGTCATTACTGCGTCCCCTTGATCAACAGACTGTTCAACAGCCAACTGCACTCATCCATTAGCCAATTCCTGAGCAGAGTGAGCACGAATAAGTGGTTTGTTCTCCTTGCTCCAGTTTAGGGACACCTCCTGCCCAGGCAGTCAGGAAACACGGCGCTCCCAGACCTGTTCTGGGAAAGGCACCAGCTCCCCAGCCTCCCTCCTGAGCTTCCTCTTGATCAAAAATACTCAGTCACCTCCCATCTCATGAACTCATTTGACCCACTTGATTGCAGACTCATTAGGCTGTTTACCAAATTCCCTCTGTAGCTTGGCCATATAAAAGGGGGGAAAGGCAGTGGTCTTAACTACATCCCAGGGAGGTCTCCCATCTGTCCCGCCACCTATCTGATGTTTGGTAACGGGGAAGACTCCTTGCATGGCATCATCACCATCGTCTGGCCAGTCACCTGGCTCCCCATCAGGGTTGTTCCAAATGTCCCCATCCCAGTGCTCGGGATCTCATATTAGGGCGTGCACTTTAAGGGCATCCGCAGTCCCACTCTGTTTTTCCAAGTTGGCAGTGACCATATGTACTACTTTATCTTCTAAACTCTTCTCATTTTCTCTATGTTTCTGTAAAGTTAGACCTTGCATCATCAGCTGCATCTCTTGCCTTTGCACCTTCTCTTGTAACCTTTCAATTTGAGCAAGCAGTTCTTTTTGTCTTCCCACCGTTTCTTTTCATTACAATTGGCATGATAGCATGCACCCAACATCTTACAGATGATGCCTTTACCTTTTCCATCTTTAACTTTTCCCTGTGCCAAGTCCAGGGGGCTTTTCACCTGGTCCCACTCAGACCAGTGGTCTTGGACCCAAGCATTGTCAAATGGGCGCGGGGGGCGTGATCCCATGCCTAATAAACCTCTACCCTGTTATCCTTGGAGCCGGGTCGCCACACCATTTTGTGTCATGGTCAGGCCCTCTGCTGCTATCTACCCCTTGAAGGAATAAGGTTCCAAGTCCGAGGTACAAAGTGAAGTGTATTAGGATAAGGCACTTACTAAGTGGGTAACAATTACCCCACCCTGCGAGTGGGGACTATTCTGCTTCTGTTCCAAAATTCCTTATAGTCTACCTCATAGGTATCACGCAGTTCCCAGGCAGGTATCCTTACCCAGCTTCCGTGCAGGTGAGGGGAGACCACCAAGCTGCGGGCCTGCGCTTCCTCGGGGAGCGATTCCTATGCCCTTCCTCGGGGCGCCTGTGCTTTCTGCCTAGCGGAGCCGCTGCGCGGCCACCGGGCCAGCTCAGGCCCAGCCAGGGGGCAGGCCGGGCCCCGCCAAAGCACGGCCCTGCTGTCTGCGTCGCCTTTCCCCAGAGCGTTACATCTGTTAACAGTGCGGAGTAAGGTTAGTATCGGGGCTGAAATCACATGCTGTACATCACCACAGTGCTTTGACTTCTGCTTATGCTCTGTATAATGGAATACATAACAAAGAGAGCAAAATCCTTTTTGATCAATTGGTCCCCAGTCAGTCTGGGGATAAACAGAGGTTCAGGTAATTTTGGGTGGTAGATTGTTTTTGGTCTTGTTTGTTTTCTGGTTTCACAAAGTGACTGTGTACTGTTCTGGCTCTGTGTGCCCATATCTTGTGGCTTCCAAAATCCATGTGAGACAGCGCAGCCAGGATACTGCAGGTGTTGCATGCATAAGCAGATCTCTGTGACAGAGTTAAAAGCCTTCTTAGCAAAGTGATGAAGTTGACTAGAATGATCCGCTCCAAATTTTTATATAGGTGACTCCCTGTAGTGCTGGAGAACTTTCTACTTTAATTCCCTATTTACAGACTAACAAAAAGCATACAGTAGCAGGATTTTGTTTGTGTGTATGTATGTGTTAGTAAGACATTCTGTTAGGTAATTCAGAGAAGGGGCTTTGACACTGTCTCCCATAAGATGTTGATGTACCAGCTGGATGAGCAGACGGTGAGGTGGATGGAAAGCTGGCTGAATGGCCAGGCTCAGAGGGTGGTGATCAGCAGCGCAAAGTCTAGTTAGAGGCCAGTGGCTAGCACTGTACCCCAGGGGCTGATACTGGGTCCTGTCCCGTTTAGCATCTTCATTAGTGAGCTGGATGATGGGGCAGAGGACACCCTCAGCAAGTTTGCACCAAACTGGGAGGAATGGGTGGTGTGCCAGAGGGTCACGCTGCCATCCAGAAGGACCTTGATGGGCTGGAGAAATGAGCCAAGAGGAACCTCAAAAATTTCAACATGGAGAAGTGCAAAGTCCTGCACCTGGGGAAGAACAGCTCCAGGCACCAGTATTGCTGGGTGCTGATGATCTTGCAAGCGATGTTGCAGAGAAGGACCTGGGGGTCCAGGTGCACACCACGTTGAACATGAGCCAGCAATGTGCCCCTGCAGCAAAGAAGGCTAATGGTATCCTGCGCTGTAGAAGAAAAAGTATTGCCAGCAGGTCAAGGGTGGTGATCCTTCCCCTCTCCTCAGCAGTGGTGAGGCCCCACTTGGGTGTGCTGTGTTGAGTTCTGGGCTCCCCAGAGCAAGAGAAGAGATGCACTTACTGGAGAGAGTCCAACAAAGGGCCGTGAAGATGATGAAGGAACTGGAGCATCTCTCCTCTGAGGAAAAGCTGAGTGAGCTGGGACTCTTCAGCATGGAGAAGAGAAGGTTCAAGGGGGGTTCCATCAGTATATACAAATACCCGAAGGGAGAGTGTGCAGAGGACAGAGCCAGGCTCTTTCTAAGTGGTGCCTAGTGACAGGACAAGAGGCAATGGGTGCAAATGGAAACACAGGAAAATCCTTCTCAACACCAGGAAACATTTTCTTGCTGTGAGGGTGGCCAAGCACTGGCACAGGTTGCCCAGAGAGGTTGTGGAGTCCCCTCATCCTTGGAGACATTCAAAAGTCATCTAGACATGATCCTCGGCAACCTGCTCTAGGTGCCCCTGCTGGAGCAGGGTAGTTGGACGAGATGACCTCCAGAGGTCCCTTCCAACCTCAACCAGTCTGTGATTCTGTGAAAAACATCCTGATTCAGGCAGCTTCTCTTGCTCATGGTGTTATAAAAGATTTCAGGAAAGTTACTCTTTTACTGCTTCAAAAGAGGCTAGGTAATGTCTCCCTTTTCTCATTTTTATTTCCCTATTCCTTCTCTTTCAGTCTTCTCCGCAGCACCATGTACTGCAACATTATTTTTAGTGCTGCTTTCTCCTACACTGCATCAGAGTTCAGTGGCTTAAAGTCAGTTGTTTGGCTGGATTTCTACTTCAGGTCTCCTCCATAACAGTTCTTGGTAAGAGTCCTCTATGAACTTGAGTTGAAAAATTGAGAGAAAGTCAAGATGTTGTAAGATTTTTAGTTCTTAGAAAATAAAACTTGATGAAACAACTTTTTGAAAACGTCAGTTTTCATTTACACAGTGGTATGGTTGACCTGAAACGACAACTGAAGCTATTAGCTCAAATTCACTTCAGTGGGACTCCTCACAACATTATCTTAGCAAAGGCAGCTATTTTATTTAAAATACTTAGATTAGTTTTAAGCAACAATAAATCCCTTCATTTTTCTTCATTTCAAATGTTTGTTTTCCTGTTTTTCTGTGCTTACACTGCTTAAAGCATCCAAATTATACTAAGGAGAAATATTTGATTGTGCTTTTCCTTATATGTCAAAAATAGCCCTCTCTCTGTGTATAACAGCTTATGTTTTACTGTTCATCCTGAAGTGATTAGTATGTTTTAGACATTCTTTTCATAACAATGTCATAAACAGAAGCAGCATACTGACGGCATGCACGTTGCCTTCTCCAAGTGACAATGCCTACAATCTCCAGGTCAAACTCCTTTGTATGATGAAGATGTTGTCCAGATACAATGAATTCTTAAAATTTCTCTGCCAAACTAATCCTGGCATAGCTTCTGGGGCTTCATTTAAATTATGTGAGAGATCAATAGAGCTCTTTAGCACCCATGCCCACAATACTGTGTTTTCTTTTTCTGCCAGCTTATTCTGTGTGGCAAATATTTTTAAGTTATGCAGTTAACATCATTGCTGAATTCCACTGGGAAGCATAGAACAATGTGGTAGTCTACTTTGTGTGATGGGTGAACAAAGGAAGTTTAAATAGCCATCATTTTTGCTACATTTTTGGCATATTATTACTATATAGGAAGATCTGATTGTATTTATGTCAGCAAGAGTTTGCATGTGATGTTACAAGATAATAGTAAGGCACAGACAGATGAAGAAAAGTTAGATTTTTTGTGTGGAAGAGGAGAGATGAAGAGTTTCTTTGTTCCACAAAATCGTTGCCTTTACTTCCAACAGTCGCGACAATCCCTTTTAAGCTCTGACTACTTGTAATTTGTCCTGACCTAAGTCCTGTGGTGTTTGCAGGTGGATAGCATGTTGTCTACTCTGTCCTGGATTATCAGACCACTGTACTGGTGGAAGGGACGGGAGGTAGCACTTCACACTGTGGAGACACTGTTTCCCTTTCCAAACTCCACATTAGCGGTCGTAGTGTGTAGAAATAAGCTGCAGGATTTCACTACAGCTAGGTTTGAAAATTTTAAGAAAAAGCGATACAGCAGTGTTGTTCACAGGGGGTCAAAAAAGCCTCTGACAGTCGATTAAAGTAGAAACTCTAGGAGGGAGCCAAGGGGTATGCTGGACAGAGAAATTGGGACTGAGGTACTTGCTATTACACTGCAACACTGCAAGGAAATATAATTAACTCTTAAAATTCCTGTGCCAAACTCATCCTGGCAGAGAAAGGTGAATGGAGAGTTTAATCCAAATAGAAGGAGTAAAGGGCAGTAGATCTGTGAGTTGTGCATAGACAGAAGCTGCAATAACAATAGCAGGTACAGCTGCACAGAGGCAAACTGTGAAGAAGAAAATAAAGGGGTCAAGATGGAGCTCTGGGCAGTGTGCTACAAAAATTGTAATGAGAGGAGTATTAGCAATTCAGGAAACAGTTGTTCTCCAAGTGTGGTAACTCCTAACTGAAGAGGCTTCATTTCATGAAATAGAAAGGTCAGATGAGACTGGCATTAAGTATTTTCTCTGAGGGTTTTAGAAACAAATACAGGGATCTGGCTAATGCTTTTCAGTGCTTTTTTTTTCTGCTGATGACATCATATTTACAGTGACTTTTATTAAAGGAACACAAAACCCCTTGGTATTCAGTAAAACTGTGTCTTTGCACATATCGATTAGACCAGACTCAGTCCATAATTTGAATGCTTGGCATTTTTGAAGTGAATGCTTACATCAGCAGATAGCCTGGTTCGGGGGTTGATATGAACAAGTTGAAATGAGTAGAACTTTCAAGCCTTACTATTGGAAAATAGGTCATAATTTCAATATGCGTTAGATGTCAGATTATGACATGATTTAACGACTGAGTATGAAGTTGCTCCTACTCTTCACAGGATGTGCACTTTGCCATCTTAATGTATCTTAAATGGCTCTTTAGCACCTTTTTAGGATTAATTATGTTCTCTGAGTAATATGTTTGTATAGAACATTACGGTAGTATTGTTATTTCATTATTACCATGAACAGCTTTTCAAAAATTAGAGAAGCAAAACCAATCAAAATTCAAATTGTTTGGTTTTGGGTCCCGTCCCATCCCCCTCAACGGTTTCTATTCAGTCATTGCTTAAACAGGAATTGTAGCTGTTCAGACATCCCTCTTCCCAAGAATTCAGGCAGGAGGACCTTAAATGTTCCACTTGAAAGTACTTTATTGCCATTGCTACACAGCCTTAGGAATAGCATAATGGCAGAAATCCTGTGTTGGACGTTTTCTTAGTTCCTCCCTGCATTCCTCAACAGTCCATTTCTGAGCTACACCCTTTCCCTTCAGACAGTTAATTTTTTGCACTAAGGAGAGAAAATAGTCCTGGCTGAATAGCTTTTGAAAATATGAAGGTGGTTCTTCCTGCTACCATTGCCGACCTTGTTAAGAACATGTAGCTGTTACAGGAGATAATATCCCAAAAAATCATATTGGCGACCACTTTACTTTTTAGTTACCACATGCCAAATCCATTGCAAAGAAACTCCCCATACATCTTATAGGTAGAATTCAAGAGAAAATTTGTATTTGGCTAATTGTTATTACTACCATTGTAAATAAAAAGTGTACTCTCCAAAATTGGTGTATAAAATCTGAGAGGATTTGTTTTCCTGAGCTTTTTGGTTCTTCAGAGTTTTTTGAGAAGCAATCCACTCATCAGAAAGGGAAGCTGAATTTGGCTGTGTTTTCAAAGGTACATGTTTAAAGTTAGCTGTGCAAATCCTGCAGGCGTTTTACAGAGAAAACTCTGCAAAAGCGAAGAACCTTTTTTCACTTGCCAGATATTATCAAGCCTATGGACACATGGAAACATTCTACTTAATCTGTAGCATATTGAACCTCTGTGTACAGAACTGTATCTAAAGAGTTACTAATTTAATTTTCTGTTTATGGCAAAAAGTTTATTGTGTTAATGTGGTTGGGGTTTAAAAACATGAGTAAATGGATAATTAATAATGCTAAAACTCCTGTGTGGCTTAGCCTGACTGTGAAAGATATAAAAAAGTAAATAAAAATATGCTTCATGTCAAGTTTGTTGTATTTTCAGAAAAAATAGTCTTACATCTTAAAATAGCATTTAGGAAGCAAGTAATAAATATGACCTTTTAAGAAAATACTTTTGTCATTTCTGACTTTTCTCAGTTCCAAAACACTAATGATATATTAAAACAAACTTGGGTTTTCATCAAAAGGTGATACTGACCAAAAAAAGCATCAGGCCTATAGTGTGTCTATATGTGTTTAAGCTAACATTGAAGTTGAATATACTTATTCTCTTTACATTTAAATGTGACTTAGAATAGTTAACATATAAGCCCTCACAAATTAGGGTTGATATTAGCACAGAAAAGCAAGATAGTGCATGTGATTCAAAGATTTGCAGGATCTTACTTTTCATAGTGATACCATTTGTGTTTTCTTCACTGGACAAGCACTGCACTGTGTTGTGTAATTGGGATCGGCTTTTCAGACTTCAGCAGAGCTTGACATTTATTTATCCTTTTAAAACCATAGGATTGGAATTGAAAGAAATCAATGGAATCAACAGATCTTAAAATTTTGTTCACTTCAGGGCTTCAGTGACACCTTTTCTGTTTCCGGAAGGTATTCATTTCCTGCTGCTACTGCCATTAATTTACTATTACTTGACATCTTTGACTTACAAAACTGTGAAAGAATAATGCAGTGGTTATTTTTAACCACTGGTCTGCTGACACAGTTAGCTTAATTTAAAGAAGCATTAATAAATGACACAAGGCACAGACATACTGCGTGTGATGAATGCATTTTGAGGCCCAAGGGTCAAAAGACAAACACCATATTAGTTTTACTCAGAAGGGAGCTGCTGGGTGGGCTGGGTCTGAATAAATGATGGAACCTCTCTTCTGTCTAGGTGTTGCTAAATCATATCCAAATTCCTTAAAATACTTAAGAGACTAAAAGTTTGCTTTCCAGGTAAACTAGGTGGCACCAAGTACTAGTTATTTAGAAGAAAAATGGTTGCAGAAAGTTTATGCCTCTGATAAAGTCCTTAATCCATTGACAGTCTAACTGTTGCATTTGGACATGGTACTGTGCTGACTGAATCAGCACAGATTCAGGAACTAAATGCAAACTTCTCCAGCAAATGTAGTTAAAACCAAGTCCAGTGGTTAAAAAAAATAAAAGAAAAATAAAAAATTGCCTTCTTCCTTGACTATGAGCAATTATACTTGCTTAAATGAAAAAGCGGGTGAATGGACAAGGCACGTATCATAGGTTTTATCTATAGCACAAACACCAGGAGTAACAAAAACTGAGGAAGTACTGTAATCCACAAACTCAAGTGGAATTTCAGTGTCTTGTAAGAGCTTCGAGATAATGAACATCTTCCTGAAAAGGAGTACTGTATTCTACTGTTAATATGTTTTTCCTGCCCCATTTGTATGTCGCTGTTCTCTGCATTCATAGTGGCAAAGAGCTGGTTGTGGAAGGGAAAAGGTAGAGAGAAAGAAAATGAACATGAATGTGAAGAGGAAAGAGATTCTTTCTTCTGCATCTTAAATAAAATTTACCAGCTGCTTAATTTAATAATGCATGCAAGCTAACAGGCAAACTGACTGAAAACGGAAAATAGAGTAATGGTTAAAATTCTTTGTTTGTTTGGCACTAATAAAAAATCTGGGGAAAAAAAGATGAAAAATGTTTTTCCTAAATGCTTTAAAAATATAGTAATCTTAAATAGGTATTTTAATCATAATGGAGAAAGGAGTGAAATAAAATTGTGGGTTTTTAAAATAGGCAGTGTATTGCTTTAGCGCTATAACTGAATTCCATATTTAACTGTAATCAAAGAAGAGAAAATAGTATGAAATTGACCTCTGCACAGAAGAACCTCTTTGGAAGCCATGCGGCTCCCTTTTCTACAACCTGCAAAGGACACTTCCTTTATTTCTGTTTCACAGCGTGGAGAATTAAAAAAATCAATTGCTTTTTGCCTTTTCTGTGAAAGAGCAAATTGACAAGAAATATTACCTGAAATCTCACAGAAGAGCTTCTGCAGGTTTTGGAACAAAACTTCCAAGCCTTCTCTCCTGAATGAATATTTGGATGCATGTGAAATTTTGTTGTGAAGGAATTAGTACAGTTGCTTAATTCTGAACTCTCCGATACCTATAGATTAACTGAACTTGTAAAAAGAGCTACTGAGAAGCTAAATGCCTACATATAATGTGTATATTGTGCACTAGTCTAGAGCCTGTTCCCCCTTTCCTTGTGTACAAAGAATTGCAGTCTGCTTTAGCACTGGTTATTTCGTAGAGGCCTCTGTGATCCGTGGTATTACTTTAACTGCTCATTTGCACTTACACATTGAGTCATGTGATGGTTTTGTATAAAAACCTACAGAAATACAGGATGTTTTATGTATAAACAAATGAGAGTGGGGAACAAAAAACCCAACACAATTTGAACTGGAAATAGCACATAATAAAATACAACAGGAAGTTACTGAAAGTAAGATGTAAAGCGAAAATGGCAATATATTTTCTAAGAGCATTTATTTAACATTGAGAGTTCAGCCTAAAGAAATCTATGAAATTCTAGTCCTACTTATTATTTCAAGTAAATAAAGGTATGCAGATCATTTGCCATACAACTTATCCTGGCTGAATATCACCTATTTTCTGTTGACTTGAGTAGTGTTGACTTCTGTCTAGAAAGAATATCCTGCAGGAATTATCTAGTTAAGGTGGACAGGAGGGTAGTCCAAGTAGTCCAGGTAGTACAGGTAGAGATCCTTTCAAAATAAGAATCTGTGTTTTGTAGTGGCCATATGTAAGGAACAATCTGAGGGCATGGGATACCAACAGTAAGTTGTACAGATTTGACTTAAGTACACTTCTTAAATATTTAAAGCTCTGTAAGTCAATATATATAATACATTTTGAGCTTATATGGAATGAATACAACACACACGAAGGTCCGAGTCATGTTACTGTTGTTATTGCCATATCTTATATTGGTGCTGAAGTGGAGAAGTGTGGTGGAGTTTGCTGTGGTTATTTTTAAGAATAATTTCAGAGCTCTCTGTCTATCAGCAAAAGCCACAATGAAATTTTTTATCTTACGTCAAGTAATCTTTCTTTTTTGTCTTTGTAGATGTTGACGAATGTCAAGCTATCCCTGGAGTCTGCCAAGGAGGAAACTGCATTAATACAGTAGGTTCGTACGAGTGCAAGTGTCCTGCTGGTCACAAACAGAATGAGGCAACTCAAAAATGTGATGGTAAGTGGTGTTGTCAGAGAACATACCTAAAAAGTGGCTAAGTACCTTGCTGTTCATATTTTTTCATTAGAAGTTTTTTGCTTTCTGACTCATGTGGGTAAGGACAGTGTTTATCCTGTTTCAAAATTTAGAATTATTGAGAAAGAGTGCATCTGGGAGCAGCATATAACTGCAACTGATTTATTAGGATTTTGTTTGTTTTCTCAAAAATGTCCAAAATATTCTAGTACAGGTAGGTATTTTCAGCCTACTGACTACAGTGTGAAAAGCAAATGTGACAGTTTTGGTAGTGGATGTAAGATCTTCCTGCTATGTACAGTTTGTGTTGAAGAGCCTGTGTAAGTAAAAAACACATAGGAAATGTCCTTTTTTTAGACAAAAAATCAAATAGACCAAGTTTAGTAAGCGTAGTTTAATAAACAGACCATGTTTATTCAGTAAACATGTTGCTATAATTAAGAGCAGCAATTCTGTAGAGTTTAAAGTAACGTGATAGAAAATTGCTGAGTTTTTGTGGGTTTGATGAAGACTTCACTGATTTGAGTGAATTTGCCATGCCTTTGAAAGAAATCAGAACTCTCAAACTCGTCCCAACCGGTGGATACCTTCACATTCAAGTTACACAGATAAGAGGACTGCTTGTTCAAGGCTTTGGCTTGTGGTTAGGTGACAATTTAAGTATGTTACGAAATTGCATTATACTCAGTATTCAGTTACAAACAAATACATGGTTTGTAGCCAATTCTGGAAGTCGTCTCAGAGTTTTCCTTGGTTTTGCCTACAATACAGAATTCACAGAAAAAATAAGTAATACAATCAGTTTGAAAATCACATTTTATAAGTGAAAATGTTGCATCTGGTGTTGTTGCAAGTAATACCGAAGGGTAAGTGAAAAAAAAATCCAAAGGTATTTTTCTCTGGTCCTGTCCTCCACCTCCTTCTGGTTTTTTATGTTGACTAGTTTTCAGTTTCTGCTCAGTATACAGTGATACTCCTGTCATGAGGTTTTTTTAGGGGAAACTTGGCTATATCTTTTTAAAACCTTCCAAGAAACAGTTTGCAAGAAATAGAGCTGCAACCATAGAAATAGAGCTTTTCTTACCACAGTTGAGAAGATATAGAAGCAGCTTGTTTATGTGACTGTGCGTGTGTGCGTCTGTATTTACCTAGCTGTATACAAGAGTGTGCTGATCCAGCATATGCACAGAGTTTTAGGGCTCTGCAGGGAGCAATCACGTTCACAGGGAAAGCAGGTCCATTTGAACCATTTTAGAAGTAAGGGAACACCAGGAGCCTTGCTGAGACACTGGGAAAAAGAATTTCTCCATACCTTGAAGACAATAGAGCAGTAGAAGAGTTGTAGAGCAATAGAACAGTATGACACCATCTCCACAGCCTTCTGCAGGATTGAGGGTGAAACCAGAAGGCACCAAGTGGAGTGAGGAATCCCACAAAAGAAGATGGCTGAAAGGGAAATTTGTAATCAGAGCTACTTTGGGAGAATTAAATCCAAGGCATTTCATCTACCCTGTGCCGCATGGCAACCTGTGAGTAACAGGGCTAAGCATAAAGTGGGCAGCACATCCTAGTAAAATCTTTCATTTTTTGTGGGAGACAGAATGGGAATGTAACCATAGGCAAGAGCTAGTGGGATTTTTCTTGCCAGGCAGGCAAACGGGAAGGAGTGGCTGGATAGGATACAAGAGATTTGTGGGCCCTCAATGAGGCATCAGCATATAGGAAGGAGAATTGTAACTAGAAGAAAAGGAAGAGGGCAGGGTGCTTTGTTTTCCCTTCACAAGAGCCCTCCTTTGGGCTTGCCTGTGTTGGAAAAAGTGGAAAGGAGGTAACTGAGACCACATATCCACCGCTCCTGCTGTTTTTAGAAAAGGACATCATGATTATCAGCTTGTGACCCTTTACTTCGCTTCTTTCTCCTCTCCACCTATGTGGAAACAAGCCCAAAGGATGAAGCATCCCTTTCCATTCATTGCTAACTGCAAAAACCACAGCTGCTTTTGGAATTGCCTGCTGCTTGATCACTGGCTCTTAAAATTATAACTTCCTTTTTATTTCCTTATCGAGTAGTGTTGGTGAGGGGTGCGGGGGCATTAGTAATAGATGAATCAGAACACAAAGTATAAAGATGTATAGTAACAATACAAGACTACTTGCTTTTTTCTGATAATGGACTCTAATAATTTGGAAAGGTAAATCAGCAGATATCATTAACAATTACATGTAACTTAGTTTATGACTAAGTTTATATAACAATGTCTGGCACTACTACCGGATCAGACAGGGTGCTGTACTGATGTGGATATATAACTTGCACACCAGAGCTAACTTGTATCCTACCAACTCAGAGCACATGCACAGTGAACTTAACAGCTACCTATACCCACCTTAACTCTGGCGTATACCTGACATGATTAATTTTGTTAGTATCTTAATGCTATCATTAGCTTCTAAGCAAGGTGCTTCTGCAATTGTTACACAACATTTAGGAAGTGAATAAGCATCTACTGTTTGCAATTGTCTTTGCATAACTGGCTATTTTTACTATCATTTTGTGTTATGTGGGATATCAATAAGTACAGTTCTAATGATTTCGAAAAATTCTGGCAATACAGTTTATCTTTCAGTAGAATTCAAGCTTAAGTTTACTGAGCATCACAATATAACGTACACAAAATTCAGAAACATTTTCTTGTAATTATGCCATTAAATATAAAAAAACTATCAGAAAAAAAAATTGCAAATGTTGAATGTTTTCCAAAACATGACTGTGATGCCTCACTTGAAAGAGTGTATTTGAAAGTGTTAGAACTATAAACAACTCATAATTTCAAAGCTGAAGCAAAACCAGCTGTAATTGCTAAACAAACATGTAGTGCATTTGATTGTGTAGGCAATGTATAGATTGGAAATGTATGCTTTGTTGTTACTCATCTTGGATTTGTGTTGTCAGTTGCAAGACATTTCCTTGGAAGGCTTTTATTCAAATTGGTATTCTCTGAATTACATCTGTTTATTTTGGCAGGACTCTTTCAGCTTGAGACTGTTTAGAACTTTTTATAGTATTAAATGCAATGATTGCTTTAATGTTAGAGAGTAACTTACATTTTTTGATGAGTAGTTACTTATTCTTGTTCATTAGAAGTGCACTTGGCTTTTTGATTCTCTCAGTCATGGTGTGTTTATTATTATTCCATGAGACTTGTACAGCAGGAGTAGAGCAATAGTGCTTTTGCCCAAGCTAGGTGTTGAGGTGATAGTCCTAAAAAAAGGCATTTTTAATGTGATAAATATATCATCAGAGCAAAGACAGCATTTGGATATCTGTTATGATGAACTACTGTCTCAATTCAATAAATGAAGTCCCTATTCTATTGATGTCTGTAATCTGCCCGTGGCAGTGCTCATGCCTTACTGCTGTTAACCCTAGAAGAGCTCCATGTCAAGGAGACCTGATACCTCTTCTCAGGCAAGGATGCAGTTAAAACATTAAATAGATGTTTTCATAGAGATCCAAAAAATGCAGGTCATTTTGTATATGTTATGTTTCTGCCTGGCATCTGCACACCAGCTTTGATGCCAAAAGGAGAACTTATTCAGTGACATGTTTCCTTCCTTCTGAAAACAGTCATTAAAGCGTTCTTTGCATTCTACTTCTTTAACCTATCTAAAGCTCTGCTTCGATTGTTAAAAATGTAGTTCAACAGTTCTCCCTGGTAGTATCCACAGGAAAAGGTGAATGTATTTTTAACACATACCTGCTTAAAAATCTGTGATGCTGATGGACCGTGCATAATCGAAGTGAAACATCATCTACAGTCTGAAATATTTGCTATTATTTCATAGTTTAGTAATCAGTGGTTTTTCATTTCCAGCTTTGTTGGCAGCCTGCTGCAGAACAGGTCATATGCTCTGGCTTTGTTTCTTCTAAGCCCCTGCCACTTCTGTCTGTGGCAGAAGTTAGGTACTAATTAGTCCCTGGTCACAGCTTCCCCACTAGCTTCCCTAGTCACATAATTCCTCACAGGGAATTATGCAGATAACAACCCGCAGTGCTCAGTTTGTACCATTATTTCTGGGAAAAAGAACGTAATGAAACTGTTACTTGTCCATTTCCCCATGCTTCACAGCCAAGGTGGTAATGCCAAAATTATACCAGCGTAATACCGTGCTAACATTATTCCAAGAATGGAGCAGGGAATGAAAGCCAAGCCATAGTTTTATTCAGACTTTGTTTTTTTAATAAAGGCTTTGAGAGTTCATAATCTCTCAGTATGAGATTTATAGGATAAAACTATAGCCAGTCCTTCAAAAAATTACACTTCCAGTTAGTGGGACTTGTCATTTGAGTGAAGTTATGTTGTTTATTTATATATGGATTGGGCCATTGGGAAGGGTATAAGGAATTGGTCTCCTATGAGTTAGAACCTGTGTACAGAGAAATTATTTAATAGAAACTGCATTGTTCTAAGGAAGTTTTTTATTTAAAATATCATATAGAAGTGATGTTGTATGGAGTATTCTGCTCACTCCTTTCCCTTCTTTAAGTATGGAAAACTAGATCAAATATTACTTGCTGGCTACAAATGACAAAATCCAAGTTGGAGTCAGTAACCAGGGAAGGTTCCAGTGTTCACAGGCAGAGGCTGGAATCTTACACTAGCTATGAAGACCTTCTTTATTTAACAGCAAGTTTTCTACTTAAGAAGGAGGGATTTGAGATCCCCTGCTATATCCTTTGCCCATAAACATCCAGTTGTATTTTGTCAGTTAGGGTTTTTTCTCTTGTTGTTCCTCCTGGAAACAATAGCTATTGTTAAAACAAGTAGGAATGTTCATGTTGTGCTTTTTGTGCCATAACGGCTTTTGCTAGAACTCTGCTAAGCAATAAACATTGCTTTGCTAGGCTATTTGCTTGCATTATATTCTTGTGTTTCTTTAAAAAAAAAAAAAATCAGTAAAAAGGCATATATTCGGCTTATCGGATTTATTTTGAGCCTCAGATTACAGTTTACTGACACTGACCTTTCAGAAATTAAGGGCAATTGTATATCAGTAAAGAGGGTTTAAAGTATATTCAAAGCACATGAGAACAACTTCCATGTATAACTGTGTGTGTACGCCCTCATGTGTAGAAATGTAACTAGGTAGTTCAGGCTATTTGGGAAAATATGACCTTTAAAAATAATCCAGCTCGGGGTTCAATGTTACTGATTTTATTTATAAGCTTTTCTATATTCCTGATTTATAGACTTTCCACATTAGTCAGGATGACAACTTCCACTACTGGGCAAGTCATGGAAGGATTCAGGGGATGGGCATATGGGCACAGAGCTGAAAAAATTTAGAAAAGGCCATTACAGGAGTTGTACCAAATTCCAGATATCTGGAGCACTGGTGCGATGTCTTAACTAAGCAAAAGAAAACCCTAAATCGTTCTCTTTTTCTGCCTAAAAGTTTTGATCTGCAATATATTGAGTTTTCATTGGCTTTTTAGGGATGAAATTATCTTCATTTATAGGATGTTATCTTCCAGAATTAATGGAACTTACATCTATGGGTTGTTCAGAGATGGATTGTATAGGTAGGTAAACCGAGCAGAGAAATAAGCTTTCAGTTGTGCTTGCTGGTTTACATAAGAGGTGGACTACTACTTATTAGTACTTCAAGGATCTAATAAATATGTTCCACTTACTCTTCTCAAATTGAAAATACATCATACTCCTTGACTAAATGTAGTTAGTTATGACACCCTTTACAGTCAAAGGTACCCTGGGAGGTAGGATGCCTCTGATGCTCTTCCAAAAAGATAGATTGCTGTACTATTGACATCACAGAGCTAGGACTGTATGACACAGGCTAACTCTTTTTTTTTTTTTTTTTTTTTTTTTTAAACGTGGCACCAAAATGCAAAAAACCTTTTAAAAGAAACAGTTCTATTTCTGGTTTTCCTGCTTTAATGTGTAATTTCATTACACTGTGTGTTACTCAGATTTGATACTACCAGGTATTACTATAGACTAAAACTATTTTCAGGGAACCCTTTTTCAGAACTCAGCAGTTGAGAGCCCCTTTTCTGGTAATTTTGATTAAGTTATTCATAAAATACTGCTTACTGTAGCAGTAAAAGTCATGAATTCTGGATGACAAGTAGCCAGGCTGGGTTTTTTTGGCAGAAGCTCATCTTTTCATACTCACACCTGCAAAGTTTATGCCACACATTTAAATTGGTTCTCACATTGAGACTGGCTTTCTCAGCTCGTGTGCGATGTTGGAACCACAGCCATTTACGCTGTGGTTCAGTCTTTTTCACCCTTAAGACAGCATCTCCTCTTACTATCTTTGGAGCATTTTCCCTGAGACCATTAATGTATGTATTTTGGAGGGGGGGAAGGGAGGAAATTGAGTAACTTTTTCAATCATCCATCCTAAAAATAGCTCTTCCTGAGGCAAAGTCTCAGAATTTCCAGTCAGAGGTAACAGAGATCTTGTTGAAAGAATTGCACATGCAAGAACCAGGGAGGGGGAAGGAAAGACAGAGATTTAGCTCAAAAACTAGTGACACAAAAAATCCACTGACTTGGTACTACTCCAGTAAGTAAGAAAATTATTCTTCCACAAGGATTCTCTGTGTTAATTGGTTAAAAAAATGTTTTTCTCTCCGCATGGAGAAAACTGTCGAGTCTTCCTTCCGCTCTGGTCACTGCCCAGATTTCAAGAAGGTAATTCCTCCCTTCCCAGCTCCTTGTCATTCTTGGACAAGAGCCCTAGACAGTGTTAAACTCCTGTGCATGTAGTCAGGTGAGAAGGATGGTCTACCTCCTGCAGCTTTGCAGGAGTGGCTAACTACTTCCTTCCTATACCTTTCACTTGCCAGCGCTTTTTGTAATTAAAATTACTGCCTTTAAAGTAGCAGGTACCTGTGCCAAACAGAGTGAAAATGAAGGGGAAGCTTACAGTTTTCAAGTGCCTGCTGGTTTTAGTAGTCAGATTTTTATAGATTCATTTTTCTTGGTTTTTTTCCTTATGTATAGTAGCTGCTGTTGTACTTAAAAAAAAAAAAAAAATGCTGTGAAGCCTACAAGATTTAAGACCCACTCTCCAAGAGAGTGACTGAATGAAACATATTTTGAAAATGCTATGTAACTAGTTCCTAGCATAAGGATTCTTAAATTTAACTTGCTCAAGTATCACTGGTGGCAGTTGCTACCAGCTTTGCGCCATCCTGTTCATGTGTACAACATTTGCATCTTCAGACAGTATTTCCATGCTAGTAAATTGTGATCACCATGCTGGTGATATCTTCATCAAAGTTTGGGTGCCTCTGAAATTTAGAATTAGTCTGTGAATTTATTTTTGGAGTAGTGATGAAAAAGGGTAATGTAGTATTTCCTTGAGATTGAAGGTGGCCTTCAAGGGATGGTAAAATAAGGGAGTTTTCTTGCATGAGCATCCAGTGACTCTGTCATTGGGAAGGTGTCCCTTTCCAGAAAAAGTAAGGTCTTCCTGCAGAGTCCTCGTTTCATCCCATTTTCTTACCTGTCTTTCTGATGTGGTGTTTCAGACTGTGTGTAGTATACAGAAGGCAGTATTCATGTTGAAAAGACTTATGGGTTATAAAAGACCTGTACTGCATGAAAGATCTCAACAAGGCATGCAGCTGGTTCCGGTTCTGTTTTGATTTACACACATGGTTTCATTTCATTGGATTAAATCAGATGGTAAGCAGTTCACCACATTATATATATTGTCTTTAATATAGTAAATTAATGCAAGGTTTCAGAGATTTCCTGGGGAATTATTTGGTTTTGATTTATACCATCATTTGGAATTCTGGAATCTCTGCAGTGGGTAACTATGAAGTCTTAAGTGAAAGCATTATTTCTTAGAAGTGTTTTGATTTAGCGAAAATTATGCTTTCTTTTGTACGTACTTGAGCAGATGTCTAAAGTGCAGGGAATAGTTGTCATAATTTCGTAACTATTTTAATGTAAAATTTAAACTTTTTGCATCCTCTGAAACACTTAAATAACCTTATTAAAAAGGCTAAATTTTCACTTCCTCTGGTTCTGCTTCGTAGTGTGAAACAAACAACGAAGGCCACAGGATGCTTATGTGTATGGACTAGTTAGGAAGTTTGAAGACATGTTACCTGTAAAATAAATTATCTTTTCTACAATGACACTCCAAGTGACATGTCAGTGGGAGAGGGATTGTTTTATTCATACCTTCACTTTATAAAGAACAGTTTTCACATTCTTAGTGGCCTTGTGGCAAAACTTAATTTTCCTTTCAGTACTTGAATGTCCTCTGTAGATTCATATATAAAGGGAGTTCTTAATTTGTGGACCTTCCCACAGTGGGGAGTTACCTTTTTAATATAGTCCCTGTGCATGCTAGATCTTTTTGGCGCTCTTCCTTTTCTTTGAGTTTTCAGTGTGGAGAATGTAGCAAGAGAGGGAGCAAAGTATCCATCACATAAAAGCCTCCTAAGAAATAACACCTGCTAAAGTTTATTTCTCAAGTAGTCATTCATCTCAAGAGAATTTCTTGAGTGACAGGTCCAAGGAAATGATAGGTCTGTGTAAAAGTGCAGGGAACAGTCTGTGGGGTCCCAAGGCTTTCTTACAAGGAATGTGAAGACGTTCACAGTGTCATCACAAGATAATTTCTGTCATACACTCTTTCTGATGCTTCTCCTGCATTATTTGACATGAGACAGCCTGGGTTCAACAGTCTGATTTTTTTGTTTTGAGTTTTGTTTCGCAGTATGAAAGCTAATTTAAATTAATACTGCATCCAGATTTTTTCAAACAAGTTAAGCCAAGTTTTTTACCTATGACTATGTTTGCTATCAAGCCATGCAAAACCTGTAGTATCATGTCATTCAAACCGGAAAACATAACTCATCTCAAGCTAGTTACAAAGTTGGCCTATGTTTTCCCATGTTTTCTCAGAATGTTTTCCCAGGCCTCCCATGTTTTCCCAGGCCTCCCATGTTAAACCTGGGCCACAGTTCACATTCTCTGAAAGCCACTCGAAAAGCTAATGTACAGAGGTCACTTAAAAGCAAAATTATGTTACTCAAATGACCCTAAAATATTCATATGTCTAAAGATCATCACAGTTGTAGAATGGTTACTTAAAATGGCTTGTTTGTATAAATGGTCATGAAATAGTCTTTACTCTCATGCTGTTCTTCCTGCTTGTGTTTCTTCCATTCCAGTTTGCTCTGGTGTGCTTCACATCTCTAACAGTACAGTCAGACTGCTTCCTCCTATGGCTTCTCATTGCCTCAGCTCCTCATTTTGCTTCCAGTTTGTGCTGGGACAGCACACGGTGCTCTCAGACCTGGTGCCAAGTGCCCTAGCAGGCCCTTGTTATGTACAGCAGTTCATTCGTCAGCTTGATGACATCTCGCTTCATATGTATTTACAAGCAAAATTGTATTAGTGTTCAGATGAGACCACTGCTTTTAGTTAGCAGAAAGATTTGAATAGATTAAAAATATCTGAAAAAAAGTAGAAATGAAACATTTTGGTAACATTTGAAGAGCTTGGCCAAAATTCTTGCTTACAGTTGAGGTATTAGAAGGCCAGAAAGCAGTCAGATCTGATGAGCAGTATCTCTGTGGTTGCAGAACTCCAGAGCTGTCATGCTTGGCTGCTGTACCATCCTCCTTCCTTCAGCTCAAAAGCAAAATATGTATTTTGGTATTGCATTGTAGCTGTTGTGTGCTTCCTAGAGATGGCACTCGGTATGTGTAATTTAGAGGAAATCCCAGACTGCTCTCACGTGCTCTGTAACTTGAAGTGGTGCACCCCTTGAATGTATAAGGAAAGAGTCCATTAGATGGCAAACAAAATTATTTGCAGCATGCAAACACCGGCAATATGTTATTCAATCTAAGTTGAATAACAACTTCATTTCAGAAGAGCTCTCTTTCCCTCTTTTTAATACAATATGTTCAAGTGCTCTGCTAATTATCCTATGTCCTTTCCTTTTTGGATAGATATTGATGAATGCAGCATCATCCCAGGAATCTGTGAAGGCAGTGAATGCTCTAACACTGTGGGAAGTTTTTTCTGCATCTGCCCACGGGGTTATGTCACATCCGCGGATGGCTCCCACTGTATTGGTAGGTATCCCACCCTGTAGGCTTTTAGATCTCTCATGGTTATTAAGGCAATTTATACACAGCAGCAGCAGAACTTCTGTCCCAACCATCTAGCACCCACCCCCCCACACCCTGCCCCAGGACCTCACTATATGCTAACTCACTGGTATCTCTGATCCAGCTACTTAAAATTCATAACGTCCTCCTCTGGTGATGATTGCCACTGCAGCCATCTTTATGTAGATAGTAGATCCCTCTGTGTTGATTGTATTGTGGCCTGAGAATTCCTGCCCGAGATCTGGATCTTCTTAGGAAAAAAGCAATTAATATCTCTCTGTTGCCTAGGCAGACATAGGAAATGTTAATTATATTTCTTTCTCTAACCTTCATCTGATGAAACCAAAAGCTAAGCTCACTTTGGTTCTAAAGGAGCAAACATTTATCCTTACTTGGTATTTCAAGTTCCATCTCACATAGGTTAATTTAACATTTAGAGACCAATATAAGGCACATACATAAACTCAGAAGGCATTAAGTAGTGTGTGCTGAGGTGCTACTAATTTGGCTGGAACAGGTAATAAAACAAACCAAATATTAGATTTCAGTACATTGCAGCTTTTACGGGACAATTTATTTAAAACCTGTTTCTATATTATAAAAAAGATATGTGCTTATTTTCACATGTGGCAATTTCTTTTATACAGCTGCATGTGTCAAATATATGGTATAAACCATTCTGATGAATTAACTAAAAATGCTGCATACCATGTGTAAAAAACTTTAACAATTGCTAATAATAGTGTCTTTTCTAGATCTCATGTGGTTCTTCTTTCAGACATCTCAAAGCACTTTGTTCTCATGTTGGGAAAGGGATGGGAATTCTGAAGGGATTTCTGAATTACAGATAAATTATGTAAGCCAGTAGCAACACAAGACCTACAAGTGATTTCACAGGGATAATTTTTTGCACAATGCAGCCAGCTTTTGTTACCCAGGTTCATCTGAGGAGTGCCAAACTTGAAATATGTTGTGGCTAGCCTGAGGAATACTGAGAACCTACTATTTCCAATGATCAAAATTTCTGTGGATTTTGGCATGTTTTACAATCTGGTTTCTAAAGTCAGCTCCCAAACCAATTGCACACAAATCACATGCCCTAGTCCGCTAAGGCAGGCCCTTATGTCACAGAGTCTCCTTCCCGTAAATGAACATGTGTCTGAAGGTTCTTGTGCTCTCAGATGTTTATAGTATTGGAGTATAATTTGTATACTCTAGAAGTATAATTTCTCCTTTATGTAGGAGAACAGTGAAGAATGTAATCCTTATTAATACAAATTATTTTATTCTTCCCAGTTTAAGATAAATATTTGCTTTCAACCAAAATATCAGGATGTGCTCATTTATTGTAATTAGTACCATGTCTTTCCAAATTCAGTGAGCTTTTCTCCTAGTCAGCATTCAGGAGTGTGACAATAAAAGATCTAGGATGTGTCCTTGAAGGAACTAGGACATAATAAACACTGACATACTTATATAGAGTAGTTTTCACATGACACTACTAAAAATACTGCTGTACATTCAGCCTTCTGAGCAGAGCAGACTGGATAGCATTTCTTCAGTTAGATACATCTACACCAAGGAAAAATTCATTAAATGAATTTCCTGATGTTGCAGTTCTTACATGAAATGTCTCAATTTTTGCCATAGTAGGCTTTTTATATATTTTTATCTAGTTTCTATTTGTATTGCTTTGTATCTTTTGTATCATACATATTTCCTGTTAGCTTGAGCAGACTTTAAGACTGTGTTGGATTAATGCAAGACTAGTGTCACTGCAAATATGTGATCCTGCAATAAACCAAATATGGAATGCATTGTTGCTGATCACCTCAGATAATTATTGGGTGTGTTTTGGGGTATTTTTGGGTTTGTTTGTTTGGGGTTTTTTTAATACAACTTTTTAAACATTTTAGTCCTTACGTGAATTGAATAAAGGAAAGTAATTTTGAGAGTTCATGTTACGATTTTTGGTTTTCTTTTTAAACTAAATTCCAGATCAGAGGGCAAGTACATGTTTCGCCAACATAGTGAATGGCCGCTGTGCACAGGAGCTTCCCGGTAGGTTCACCAAAAGGCAGTGCTGCTGTGAGTCTGGCCGGTGCTGGGCCATCGGGTCTGTTCCAGAGATGTGTCCTGTCAGAGGATCTGGTGAGTTGCTTGTTGGTTGGTTGGTTTGGTTTCTCCTTCTTCCTGTCCATTCTCATTGGGATGGTCACTGGAGATCACTGGAATATTTTAAACTGCTTTAAAATGTAGGCTAAATGGAAAAAGAAAGTAAGGAATTACATTATTATTCATTCTTGTGTGTTTAATACTGATGTTACCATCTGTGAACCATTCTTTTCTGGTCCATGATTGTTTGGGACTAGTTTCTTTAACATTCTTTTGTTGACTTTGGAAATAGTTCTTCGGAAATGGGAAAGATTTTGTGGTCAAGCTCAAAGAGGAAATGACTCTGAGGGTCCATCATTCATTTTGATTTAAAGGAATAGCTGCTCTCTTGTTCCATTAAATTTTGTGTTACTTTGAACTAGAAATGCATCAGTATTTCATTTATTCTTTCAACTCTGCTCACAGAGCAATAGTCCACATCCCTAGTGAAACGTATTTTCAGTTTATCTATATGAAGATCTCTGAGTGACCAGGAAGTTACAGTGCTGCTGGCAACACACCCACAAAAAGGTTTCAACAAATAGTTGTAAATTACAGTATTTCCTTTTATTATTTTTAGTGTCCTTCCTTAAATAACACCTGTCACAATCATGGGATGTGCCTGAGATTAGGAGTGGGAGAGGGAACATATAACATCAAAGAACGAGGAGGGTGGTGTTCTGGTTTTTGTAGCATACAAAGATCTCTGTCTTCCTTATAAGCTGACTCTGAAGGGTTGATTTACTTCATGCTTCTCTGTGCATTCCTGTTTAATAGATGAACACCGCAGACTTTGTGTGGATGGTGCTCCTGTTGGAGGTGGTTCCAGAGGTGGTGGGACAGGAGTAAATGGGTTCCTTCCAGGTGGCAATGGCAATGGCTACGGCCCAGGAGGAGCAGGATTCATTCCCATCCCTGGAAGCAATGGTTTCTCCGCAGGTGTAGGCGGAGCAGGCGTAGGGACAGGTGGTCAAAGTCCCACTGGAAATGGCCCAATAATTACAGGGCTAAGTAAGTACTTGCATTGTTGTGACTTGTTTATCTCTTTTTTTTTTTTATTCCTTATACTTTTTCCTTTTTTTCTGCTTAGTTTTTAGTCTGGAAATGATACAGTGTTCTTAACACATAAAAATGCCTTTGTATTGAAGCACATTTAAGAGACCTCAGTTGATACATTAGGAAGTTCAGGAGCCCTTTTTTTAACGAGTTCAGATGTAGAGATTTTTTTCTTCCCTTCAGTTATAGAGTCCTTGAACCTGTGCTGGCCCTGCTGGTCTGTCTTAGTCAGCACTAATAAAACTCCAAATTTCTAAGTGTTTTCAAAAAAACACCAGGGTTTAAAATAAACTGTTCTCTTTCCTTGTTCTTCCAAATGTAAAACTTACCTATTCTGCAGGAACACACTGCCTTGACAGAAAGCCCAAGATGAGTAATATTCAGAGGGAAGTCTCATATATGTAAAGGTGCTTATAACATGTGTAAGCACGTCTCTAGGATGAGAACCATAAAGTTAATAAGGAGTATTAGTACAAGTATTAGTACAAGTACTAGTGCAGGGAGTATTATAAGACAGGTACACCAAAAATAGTAAACATATAGGAATAGACTGCTTCAACTTTCACCCAAATTGTGGTTTATTTATGAGGCCACTGACAGTCTCATCAGGCTATACACATATATGGTAAAACATAATTAAGACTGTTTGTCTGATGTAATTTTTTGTTTCTGAGAGCTACTTGATTTTGTTAGTTTACTGTCATGTGAACAGATAGTGCTTGGAAAAATACTTGATTTGATGACTATATTTATGCACCTGATAACGTACTTTCTGAAGCCAAGTATAATCTTCATATTAACTTCTATTTGAAAATATAGAAAGTATTCCTATTCTATTGAAACAAATAGACTTCTATTTGAAACTAAATTTGAAATTTTAAACTTCTATTTGAAAATATAGTTTGTCTCATGTTCTGTTTTTTTTATTAGCAATACTCAATCAGACAATAGACATCTGTAAGCACCATTCCAACCTTTGTTTAAATGGACGTTGTATACCAACCCTTTCTAGTTACCGGTGTGAGTGCAACATGGGATATAAGCAGGATGCAAATGGGGATTGTAATGGTAAGTGCACATTTCTAAAATCCATTATTCACTTTTAAAATACTAATATTTTTCCACTTTAAATCTGGTTATTAAAAAAAAAGCATATTCTTTTTCCCCCACATACATGCTAATTTTAATGATATTGCTCTTGTGAAAGAGCATGCAAAGACCATGATGTTATTTACACTAGAATAATTTAAAATCTTCATGAGAGTTATCTGTTTCCTTAAAAAAAAAGAAATCTTTGATCGCAAATATTGGTATTGAGTATTCCTGTACTTGACAGGTGTTGGACATTTTTGTCTTCACATTCAGTAAAGTAAGTTTGGTTCTATGTTCTCTTTTGTTATGCTCACATAGCTCCATTTTTGCTACAGGAGTTAGTGTCAAGTTACGTTCAAGATAACAAAGGGTAGAATTTATGTTTTACCTACTCGTAAGAATGAATGACAGTTTAAAAGATATAAAACAATTTTTAAAATGCATTAATTAACTTTTGTTTATATTTGCATTTCATACGAAAGTATTGAATGCTAACTTTTTATAACGAGCTGAATTTGGGATTCTGCACTTTTATTCAGTTACTGTGGACTTCACGCAGTGTCAAAGGCTCATTTGGTATTTTGGGAAAAGTACAAAATTTGGGGGTTCTTGTGGGGTAGTTGTGTGGAGAAGAATCCTGTATGCAGCATACAGCTTAGCAAACGTATCCTATTAGAAAGGTCTGCTTATATTTCTGATTGAACATTTTCTTACTGATTCTTTTTAAAGAGATTTGAGATCTGTGCATGAAAAATATTATACAAGAGCTTATTAGCGATAGGCTTTTGTCACTGAAACTGTGCTTTTAGAATCAGTTTCTAGTGTGCCTGTGGATTAGAGGAAAATATAGAAACAAAGGAACGCAGAAAATTGCAGCTATGTGAGTCCTTAAAAAAATCTTCTAATCCAAGCCTATGCAGTTTACGGTATGCAAGTGAGAATAGTACAGGCAGATTTTGACATACATTCAGCAGAGTGGGTATCAACCAGAAGCTGAGCTGGGAACACTGCATCTCTGAGTTGGAAATTCTTCCACCTCCTGCTGAATTGCAAACTGAGTATCAGGACCTGCCTGGCTTGGCACCCTGCCTTCTGGAAAAGTGAAATGTGACAACTGTTGAATAGTGCTTTTCCTTTGATGTCCCTGTTTCTTACCATGTTTAACCTCTTTGTTTTCCTTTCTCAAATCGACTTGATATATGGCACCTGCAAGTTTGTGAGTCCACTTAGGCCATTTGCTTGCACCAGAGAGGGTCAGTTATAGCTGTGTTGTTCCTGACAACTGTTTGTACACCCTCTTCTTAAGAAATGTTAGTTGATAGAGATTCCACCACTTCCCCAGGCAGTTGCAGTGCTCCAATAGTCGAACTTCCAGAAAGTTTTCAGAACGTCTAATCTAATTTAAACACTATTTTGAAAAAAAATTCAGCTCATTGCTTCTTGTCCTATCCACAGTATATAAGGAAAACAGTTCAGTACCTCTCTCTTTGCACTTTTGTGTACTTGGAGACCGTTACAGTTTCTCTTCCAAGTTGTCCTCTATGATATAGCAAGCCCAACTTTTTCAGCTTTTTTTGTTTGGGTGAGAGTTTTCTGTACCTCTGATCTCTGGCTGGGAGATTCAAGAGGCTTAGTGTCTTGCTGCATCCTTGGGCCTCAGGAGCTGTAAGTGCATTGTGAGTGGGAAGGGGGAGTTTTACTATAAATCTGTCGTGCATGGATCTTCTTTCTTTACAGCATATGGAGAACCCTGGCACTTTTGTTCCCAGCACTAAATTTTGCATCGCTGAAATCAGTAATATTTTTAACTATGGTGGACCTTGACTTTTGAGGAACTGTCTTGAAATGTGCTGAGCATCTTCTGAAAGCTGGCATATTGAAATAATGTTTCTTGATGAAATCTAGTTCACAACTTGTATTCATATTCTTTGTTACTTGAGGGGCAAGTTGAAAATATCATCTGAAGCACACAGATGTTTGTTACCTATTTGATAACACACAATATATTTATTACATTTTTATTATTTTTGCTTTCTAAGTTCAAATGAAGAAATAAAGATGAATAATGATAAAAATCTGAATATATGGTTGTTACAAAGCTAGCAACTGAAAAAAGTGAAAGGCCTTTCTAAGCTGTACTTTTTGAGGCAACCATCTTGTGTTCGAATCATTAAAAAGCAGTGATAAATAATGTCGTGGTAGAGCATGATTATGATAAATGCTTGCTCATGCTTAGAAGGAATTACTCTGCATGAAGAAATATACTGAAGGAGCACATAGCTGTAAAAACTGAGCCTGCATTCCATGGAAGGGCACAGTGTCACCTGTCCCTAAAATCATTTCCTAATAAGGTAAGACAAATTTGACTCAGCTACTTTGTGCTTCATATCAGCAGATAGCATAAAGGTGGCATGTGATTAAGTAGCAGTTCACTGTGGCATATGAGATTTGAATGCTGTTAAACTCACAAAGCCCTTTTTTTAATTTGTGAAGCATGGAAAATAAATGGCAATGCCGAGGTAAAAATTAGTGTGGTTTGATACTATTACAAGCATTTGATTATTAATCAAATGCATATATTGATAATGTGCCATATCTAAGTTAAGAGTCTAGGAAAAAATGTATTGTGGAAAATAAAGTCAAACCAAAGCAAATCTTGATGCAGGTGGTAAGGTTAACTCCTAAATAAGAGGCAACTCCAGATTAAATACTAGGAATTAATAACACTAGGAAATTTTAGGTAAGTAGATAAACCAAAGGCCTCACCTGAGCTTGAATGACCTTTTAGACAACTGCTTTTAGTGAACACCAGTTTCAGTAACCACTGGCACAAAAGGAATGGTGCCCTTGGCTCCTTTTTGCCTTCCCAGACTAAATGACCAGGTATTAATATACTAATTTCAACTGAGAGTGGCTTTAAGGTTTAGTCCAGAACAGGATTTAAACTCTGTGGTTGAGCCTATTGTGAAATGCTTCATTTGCTCTATCTTTGTGCCCCTTTATACTTAGGTTGCAACAGGTAAAGCTATATGGATTTAATTTAAACTTCTTTATTTTTCAATTCTCATTGAAGAAATTGTGCATGAAAAATGAAGTAGGACAACCATCTGTGGTTTAAAAGGCCCATCAGATTTACGTGTCTGGTGCTGAAGTTGATTGACAGAAAGATACAATGTGTTCTTAACAACTGGCTGGCGTTCTGTCCCTTTCTCTTCTGTGGGGTCACCCTGTAAGCCACCAGCCTTGCCGTTCACTTTCCACTCCAGCCTTGTGATAATAGTGAAGTTGTATCTGATTTTCAGTTTGAGGTTAAAGTGCCTGAAAACTGTGAGACTAGATCGATAGGCACATGAAAAAAAAGTTGTTGACCTGTTTAATTCTCTAACACGCAGTTATGTGCCCAGGAAAAAGGTGTATTCACTTAAGGAAGTTAGTCTTGACTTCGTAATGCACACCTCAGCATGAAACAGTAGTCTGAAAACTGAGGCAATTTTGGATGCACTGGGATCAAAACAAAAATTTCGGCTGGTTTAACAAAAGCAGGAGATGCTGTGCCAGCTACAGTAGTGTCCTAGATTGAAAGTGAGGAAAAAAAGCCCCAATAATGGCTTCCAGCAAGTTTAAGTGTTATTTCGCCTGTTTTTTTCTGCATGAAACAAATCGGTCATTACTAATTATTTTGACTCTTCAGTGACTTGCCTTTTGAGTAGCTTCTTGTATTCAGAAGGCTTTTTATAAGGGAGTATACTTTATGAATATTTATCTTAGATAACGCAGCTTTGTTTCACGGTCATTTTCTAATTGTATTATAAAGAAGTAGCCAGAGTATCTTAAGTGCCACACTGAATCAGTGATTTGTGAATGGCAGTTGCTACAAATCACACAGAAAGTTGTCTTGGAAATGTAGGCAGGAGCTTTAACTGCATGGAATTTCTGTGTGTACTGATACATATTAAATGAAATAAAAGGCTTTCTTGAATCCAACTTGGATACTCTTCTCATTACTGAAAGAACAGTCTTGGGGCGTTGGGAACAGTTACATTTCAGTGCATGGGGTAAGGTTAATGGTATTATATACCATTAACACTGCTTCCATACTGCTCTGTCTCTCTGTCTGCCTACTCCCCAAGCAATAAATTAAGAAGCCAGAAATCGTTAGATATTTCTGTATAGAGTTAAAGTCTATTTCAAAATTATGCAGTCAAATCAAAAAATAATGGTGTTACATACTGCTCTCTGACCTAAACTTTTATTATGCTGCTCTCTTGATGGAACATGCCTGATGGGTCAAGGACCATAAGTGTCCTAAGTGATCTGACACTGAATGGTCAGTCCCTTTCCCCAAACTGATAGACAGTTGTAATATTATTATCTTTCTTTATTTCATTCTGTTTATAAAAACTCTGGATAAAACTGTAGAGACTTTGAAAGTGGCAGCAAGCCTGTAACTGTGCTGTGTTGAATTTTAGTTGTGTTGTGAATACAAATCTCCATATTTTAAATTTTGTAATATATCTTCAGACTCATTGCAGTAAGTCTTAAGGGGGTTTTGGAAGTTCCATACTGTGCCTAGTGAAATTCTGACAAGTGTTACAGATGAAACACTGAAAAGTGGAAATAAGTGTGATGCAAGTGCTGAAAGAGCAATATTTGACACTGAAGAGGGGTGTGCTGGGAGATAGAATAAATGGGTTAAATATCTCTGTCTCAGATGTTTCCTGTTTATACTGCTGGAATATGCATGCTTGCAATGCAAACGCAAAGCCAACAACTCCTTTATATTAACATATATTTGCCATTTTCCTCTTTTATCAAGAGCTCATAAAAATAAGAGCATCTTAAGATGCATATTTTATATGGAAGTCACCTGATGCACATGTCTTTGAAGGAATTTTCTAAGGTTAAGTCAGCTATTTCATAGAGGAACACTGCATTCCTGCTGTACAATTTATAAATTAATTTGCAGTGAGATCCATCCTAGCATGAACATATTTTCTTTAACAGATGAAGCAAGTTGAAGCCTATAATAAAGTCATAACTATCATTCTCTGTAGGAAAACTAAACAAAATAGATGAGTGCCATATCTAGTATTTATAAGTTCCCGCTGTCTTCCCCTATACTAAATCAAGATAAATATACGGTAAAGTCATTTGAATTAAGACATTTGACAAAACACTTACGTGAAAATGTGATTTAGAGTTTGATATTTTGTTGATAGCTGAGGACTTTGTTCTGAAGGAATTATCTGCAATCCTCCTTGACCCCCCATATCAGCTGAGCACTGAGGAAAAAATACCCAATCTAGCACTCATGAGAAAGAGCATCCCAACAGCCAGGCACTGTAGAGAAGCATGAGAGCAGGAAACTACTAGAATTACATAGAAGTCTACTGCAGTATAAAGATACAGTTACTGTTTTCTTCATTGTATTTAGCACTCTGAATTTCTCTTCTCTTTGTCTTGCTTCATTCTTGTGGTTTTACTGGAGTGGTGCTATCAGCTGGTATGCAAATGTGAATGAGCTAAATATGCGTGAGGGGAGGTATTTGATTCTTCCATTTGCTTTGCCTTCATTCATTTAACTGTTTACCCAAAGCAGTCTGATTGTATCTAGGCACCAAGAGTGCTGTAAACCACTAAATAATTAAATCAGTGATTTGGGTAAACCCAGATCTCTTTTATATGTGTATTGATGCTATTGGTTTTAACTGTGTATGCATTAACACATTAAATCCTGTGAAACGTATGGCCTTTTTTATAGTTAAATTAGAACAAAACTAACCTTTTGCCATTTTTTAGAATCACGTTATTCATGGCACAAGTTTCTAGAAGTATGCATTTATTTAACATATAAATGTTCCTATAAGTTTAATTTCTCATTCCATCCCACTATTTCCAAGGTGTAATAAGCTAAGTTTTAGAACTAGACCTGATAAAGGGTGAGTACAAATGATCAGCAAAATTACCCTGGGTTTTTCCTGATATTTCTAGTAGAGTACACTGCAAAATGCATGGGAAAATCATCATTACTAAGAACTGATCAGCAGTGGCTTTACTTAGCCCCAGCTTCCTATGGCAGCTTACAGTCAGATACCAAAAATCCCCACAAATCAGCATTGGCTTTGTGGTGTTAAAGCCTAACTAAATGAAAAGATGAGTAATTTCAGACCCATAAGTGAAATGGAGGGCATAGCTGGAGGGAAAAAAGTCAAATTAGCAAAGGTGGTTGATGAAGAAAGGGGGATTTCATCAAGGAATCCATTCAGTTTGTAACCTGTGAATTTAGCTGTAGCAGCTGCTCAGGTCATCCTCTGGTAGCTGCACGAGAGACTGAGCCAGCAGTACTGCCTGCCAGACCAGAGGGATGCACTTGCTTCACTCCTGGGATCACAGAGGGCAAGGATCCTGGCAGGGTTTAGAGAAGCATAATGGGGAGGAACAATCACTGTTATTTTAGAGCTGTGAACAGCTGTCTCGGGCCAAAGACACAGCTGATTCATTGGTAACCACTGGGGATCAAATTTGGGAAGAGTTCTTGAAAGGAGTTAAAGTTTTCAGAGTGCTGCGTCAAATGGGAGTTATTTCTGAGCAGTTACCTAAGATTTAAGGTGGTTAAAGTATGATTGGTTGCACCCAAATACCATAAACCTTTGGAAAGGAGAGTAAGGTACATTGTAGAGAGGGCTAGATTAAGTCTGGCATTACTCAAATGCAAAGACTGGGGTTGAGAATATAATGGGGCATAAATAATTGAGATGTGGTGCACAGACTCATTAAGAATCTGTGGTCTCATTAAGAATCCTTCCTGCTGGTGTGTGGCCCCTCCTCAATTTCTACCATAAACCTGTAATATAATGGGGAGGGGTTTGGATGCCATGATTTGCTCTGATTTTAAAATGCCAATTTTGATTTGTATTGGTTTTCTTCCAAAGAAGAATGAATGGTCATTCAGTTAAATGAAACTATGTCGGATAAAGTGTTGTTCAGTTTCACTAGGCAACTGTCAGGTCCCATGTCTCAAAATCCTCACACATATTTTTTTGTTTGTCTTTCAAGATGTGTATAGATGATGTAGTAGCATTTCACTTCTTAAAAATGTCTGCCTAGTTGGACTAAGAACAGCTCTGTGTTCTTAGGAAAGTAATGATTTTACACCAAGAACAAGTTTAGTATTTAGCATTTAACTGTTAGTTACTGTCTTTTTCACTTAGAAACTTCTAGACTTCAAAAAAATGTTGTATACATCGTGAAGTCACTAATGCTTCTCTGTGCTGTCAACAGACGTTGATGAATGCACATCAAACCCATGCTCTAATGGAGACTGTGTCAACACACCTGGTTCCTATTACTGCAAGTGCCACACAGGTTTCCAGAGAACTCCTACCAAGCAAGCTTGCATCGGTAAGAAAATTTGCTTCACGCCTACTGACATTGCAGATGTTCTGACTCCTTACGTCAAATCCCATTGGAGTTGAAAAAATAGTTAGCAGTGTGACTTCAGTAAATCCCCACAGTTGTTATATTAATTGGAGCTCTAGTTATGGGCTACCATTCCATTTGTTCTGCTGTTGTCTTTTAACGTTTATCCATTATTCTGGAATACCTGTCACTTGGCCAGGGAATCCCCAGCCAGGAGTTCTACCAAAAAAATCAAGAAATAGACTATTAGTATGACAGGTATATATTGATGTACATACAAAGATGAATGTGTGAGTAGGTTTTTAAAAGTATTCATAAAGTAATTGCTGAGCATCACAAAATGTAGCATTGTAGCATTTATTGTACAAGTCTGTAAAATAATATTTTTCGCTATCTCTGATGCAATGAGAATAAATTCTTAACCATCTTTGGAAAATTTTTTCTAAGTAATATTTGTATAACATACCAGTATTTTTCAAAGCAATAATTGTCACTATATAAATTTTTATCTGACAGTAATTCTCTGTGTGATTTTTTTTTTTTGCCTTAGATATAGATGAGTGCATCCAGAATGGTGTTCTTTGTAAAAATGGCCGGTGTGTAAACACCGATGGAAGTTTCCAGTGTATTTGCAATGCTGGGTTTGAACTGACTACAGATGCCAAAAATTGTGTGGGTAAGAACTTTTCTAAATAATGGGACAGGCATTAATTAGCTTGGTGATTCTAGAAATTGTACTTGATACTAAAATTAAGGATCATTAAGGATTACCTTTTTTGAAATAAGGTATGACCTGAGGTGAATTTATAACTCCTGCATTCAAATACTTATTGTACGGAACTGCATGATTTCAGAGAAAATTTGAGGTAATTTTTGGTTTTGAAGCTGCATCTCTCCTCAAGAGTCCCAGGTAACTCAGTGCCAGGAATAACATTTTTCTCTAAAGCTTCATAGCAAGTGTTCCATATATCAGTACTGCTGAAGAAATAACTGTTTTTAATTTTGACTATACTGTGTCAAAAACACCTTCCTAGATAAACAAGCTCAATTCTTTCAGGTGTTTGAAGCTTTTTATCCTTTCATGTAAGAAAGAAAGACACACTCTGTTCTATACACAGTCTGCTGAAACACGCAAAGTAACTGATCACAAAGGGAGAAAAATTTGCTGCTTTGTCTATAGAGTGAAAACTCTTCAGATACTTCATCAGAATTTTGAGTAGAATTTAATCTTCAAGTGAAGGAATATGTTACATCAGTCCTGATCGGTTATTTTTACTGTGTTATCTTCTGGAAGGTGAGGAACTATAAGCAGTTTTCTTTGCAATATTTTGCAGACCACGATGAGTGTACCACTACAAACATGTGTTTAAATGGGATGTGCATAAATGAAGATGGGAGTTTTAAATGCATCTGCAAACCAGGATTTGTTCTGGCTCCAAATGGGCGTTACTGTACTGGTATGTAGAACTGAGGGGCAACACATTAAGGCAATCTTGATTGAAAACAGCTTTTCCGGTCTATTCATTCATGCAAGAATGGCAATCTTGTCACATGGATTTAATATCATACTAATACCTTACTAACTCATTACAGCAGATTTCTTAAGCTGCCTAGAATAGAAATAGGTCTTTAACTTACAGAAATAAATAACTGAATTATTTAATTGTATTGTGAAAGTTACGACAGATGATAAATTAGCTTTTGAAAAGTCTATCAGAACTGTAAATGCAGCAAAATATTCAGGCCCTTCATGAAATGGTAAAGTGAGCAGCAATATGGGAAGTTTAAAAGGTTTAAAAGATTTTTACATTGATGAACACACACAAGTATGTTTTCCACATCATTATTCTGGCAATTCAGAGTGCCTAACACTTAAGATACTGTATTTGCCACATAGCATTACAAACTTTTTACAGTGAGGTCATTGAAAACTTACATTAAACATTTTAAGAATAGAGTCTGATTTAGCTTCAGTTTAAGTAAACTAACGGAAGACACCTGTTGCTGCCAGCAAAAGTAGGTTTGGCTTGAGTCGTTTCTAGTAAGTGCAAAATCATCTAAATTGTTAGTTCTCTGATTTGAAGTTGAACCATTTCTATTAATTGTGGTTTTCCTAACGTACATGCAGCTGGGCTGTTGACTTAGATAGAAATTGATGACCACTGAAAAGTTCTTTGAAATTAAAATTTACCATCATGTGGATATTCTGTGATTAATGCTTCCTTAACAACACTTTAAAGCAAAGTTATAGTATCATGGGGTGGACAAAGGGGAAAATTTATCATTGATTTTGCTTAATATAGAATCTGAAGTGCCTCTAATCCTACAGTTTTTCTGGTTTTGTTTTTGTTTTTAATGCACAGCTGGAATTTTGATTATTTAATGTAATTCCAAGATGAGATTTTTATTAGAAAAAAAACAAGGGTATGTTGATGATTCATCTGCTATCATAAAGACATTTGGTAATGTTCTAAAAATATTAATTGTAACCTTGCTTAAAAACAGTGAACAGTTTGTTGAATTGTGTTGCTTCCTGATAGATATTGATGAATGTCAGACATCAGGAATTTGCATGAATGGTCATTGCATAAATACTGAAGGATCCTTTCGGTGTGAGTGTCCACCTGGCTTGGCTGTTGGAGTTGATGGTCGTGTGTGTGTAGGTAAGTGAGATTATTTTTTTTTTATTGAAAAGCAAGTGGAATTATCAGGTTGTCAAATTAAAGAAATGCATCACATGACATCCTTCTAAGTAACGTTGACATCCAACCACAGAAGATCTGTTCTAGGATAAATATGGAATATTTGTCTCTTGTTCTGCTGTGTGTTTGTGTTCATGTATGTGCATATATATCTGTATATATATATATGTATATTCATATTGATATTCAGTTGTGCATCATCCACTCCAAATCACTAAAAGAGGTACATATCTTGGTTGCGACACTGATATTTTTGCATTCTCCTTTTCATTTCTTTCTCTAATCTGAAAACATTTTATTCTCCCTGTATAATACTGTTATTATTACTGTTAATACTGTTAAAAAACTGTTTAAAAAGTTTAAATACTGTTAAAAAAAAAAAGGTCTATCAGGAGAAATAGTGAGAACTAGATAGACTTGTTTCTGTGAACTCAAATATAATTATTAAGAATTGTTAGGAAATCTTGCATTATGCTATCTCATAAACCTAATGTTAAAAGACAAGAAGCTTAAAATTCCTCTGTGGAATCGGAGTGGCACCACCTCTTGTTTACCTTCCATTCCTATAAATTAAACTGTACAGTATTTACTCTTCCTGGCATCACTTTCTGTTTTTGAGGCATACCTTTTCTAGTCTGCTGATGAATAATCTTTTGTCATATAATCTGAACTGCAGCCTCTTATCCCCTCAAATGTTACTGGTTGATAGTTAAGAGATTCTTCACCCAACTCCACCAGGAGCTCTAGCATAGCTTCAGGGAGCTCAGCAGAGGAAAATGGAGCATTTTCAGCCTGATGAAGAATAAAAAAGGGTAGAGGGCAAGAGGTATTCAGTCCCTTGTTTTCTACCGTTTGTTGATGAAGAGGGTGGAGAGGAATACACATTTTACAAAAATTTATGCGAGTGATGGGACTACCTGCACTAGGGACTGCGATACTGCGAAGTTCCTTAAACCAGTTTAATCCACAGGAGATACCATCTTTCCCTTCTTCTGCATATCAGAACATCAGTTCTGTATCCCCTAAGTTTCTTCTCTCCTAGCTCATGAATGTATCTATCATCAGACATACTGGTGACCCAAGGCTCAGTTAGTGGATAGGCATGGCATTAAGCTTCAGCAGGCAAATGTGCCTGGAATGAGGCCTCCTTGAGTGAAAAGTGCAACTCTGGCAGCATGACAACACATTAGCTTCACTTTTGGTACGTGGCCTTGTGTGCTAGATGCTGCTGGTTACTGGACTGCCATTGCAGCTGGTATTAGATCAGGCCAGCTGGTTATGTCATGATGTTTGACAGGTTCATGAACCAGTAAAGGCGGAGTGGAAACCATTGGCTTAGCTCTGCAATACTTGTATATATTAATCAGTGCTATGACTGTTCTTGCTGATGGATGCATAGATGTCTTACCTGCCTATGTCTTACCTGCCTATGTCTTATCTGCATGTGTCCAGATAAAGGAAAGAGAGACTTCATTACAATGTTTGGAGTTTTATCTCGCACCAAAGGGATGTGAGATACTACATCCTTGTGTTGCCATTATCAATTAATTTAAAATAAAATTTTAAATTGTGCAGAAGTTCATCATTCTTTACAATAAAATCTAGTGCAAGCATTCCTATCAAGTGCCTGTGCAAGCTGGCCCTTTCTGTTACCACTTCAGTTTAAAAAATGCACAATAAAAACTCAGAATGGCTTAAAAAATGGGATAATAAAAAGCCAAAACACCTTGTCAGTCTCTCAGTTGGGACCCAAATATTTGTTGTTTTAAATAAACAAGATTTTTTAGTAAGCAAAACTGTAATAAAGATTGAACCAACAAAAGCAAGGTTTGTTCTCTCCTATGTAGTAGCCAAGTTGTTTTCTTCTGATTTAGTAACCATTTGGAGAAAAGCAATGAAAAGATAAAACAATGAGAAAAGGCTTGGTATACTGTTTTTAATACAGGAATTTCACTATTTAGTGGCACAGCAACAAAACCAGATTTGAGTACAAGCTGTTCAGTACTTTTTTTGTGGTCCAAGTTGGCCTCATCTTTATTCCTGTCAGTGATACAGCTGCAAAGAATCAGTGCAGTGCTCAATTTTCTGTGCTTTCATTTACCTAATGCTACCACAGTTCTAGCAGCTAAAGGCTTCACAAGTTGGCCATCAGCTGTGAACACTGTTTTTTATTTGAAAATGTTCAGTTCCACGTCACATAGCTTTAAGGTTTACCATAAATGCTTAAATTTTCAACAGGAAATATCCTTAATATGACAAAAATTGTAAGGCAGAATCATGATTTATTTGGAAAATTCATTTTGAAAAGATGATGTGATTATTCCAGGCATAAAGTAACAGGAAATTTCAAATACTGCATAACAAAGATATCCTCATACATTACTTTTAGAATAGAATTTCTGAGCCAATCTGCTGTTCAGAATTGTGTGTGTGTGTGTGTGTGTGTTTATGTGTTTATATATATATATACACATGCTGTGTTAACTACAGGAATTCTCTCTGGCTGTTCTGTCCCATATATTACATAAGCTAAATAATACTTTTCAGACATTCTGGCTGCTAGAAGAATATTTGTAGTCTGAAAGTTAGTAAGTTACATGGGGCTTCCTTTTAACAGTATTCCCACAAATGTGCTAGGCAATTAGCAAAAGTATAAAATCAAAGAGCCTACAGTCCAATTCCCTCACTCTTACTTTGAGCTGTATTTTACTTCTGAATAGTTGCATTGATTCTGGTGGGACTATTCACAGAATAAATTGCTTTTTTATTTAGTATTAATAAGTATGGCAGAGTCAATCATAAAATGTTATACAAGTTTGGAAAAAAAAATACAGCAAGGGGGAACAAATGCTTGGAAAAGGAACAGTTAGATAAATGCTAAGAGCCAAACTAGTATTTGCAGGCATGTCAGGTTTGGCTGTACTTCCAACTGGAGCTCCATGCTTGGATACCTCAGCTGGCTCTGTGTGTGTGTGTTTGTGTATCACCTCAGAACGTGTACTGAGCTATGGCTGTAGCTGTGGTCAATGTTGTTTGTTCTCTGCTGAGACACTTTTAATTATAATTCAGTCTGCAGTTCACATCTCTGCCCAAAGCTATAGCCATCCAGGACAAAATAGCTAAGTTTTAATTTACCCTGGTTATTTTGCAGAACTGTACCTCAAAGTGCCTGTCATGAGCATTGTATTATTTGACCTTCTAAGGCACCTGGATAGGTGCAGTGACTTTCACTGAGAATAGGTCAACCACTCATCCACTCGACCTTGACCACAAGTATGGTGGTGGTAACATTTGCAGACGCTGAAGTGCTACACCACAAAATTTAAGAGTCTAGAAATGTTGTTCTCTGGGAAACAGTGGAGTTTCCCATGAACAGGTACACAGTTACAGCAGCACCAATGCTAAACTCTGATCCAGGGCATAAAATAAGTTCTCCAGTGTTCTGAAATTAGTAGCCAAAGGCTGATCAAACTATACATGGGGAGCAGCGCAGGTTCATCAGTAAGGTGTATGCTCAGAACTGTCATGACTTGGGGAACCTGAGCTTGGTGAGGTGCTTACAGCAGCTAAGCCATGGACAAAGAAGTGCCTGTCTTTTTCATCCTTGCTGTCAGCATAGGAAGCCCAGCCCAGGGAGGACATTCTTCGTGTCATATGATTGCTGTTTTGGTTCTGGGGCAGCCAGCTTGGTTCTTCATCCTGCAAGGGCTTTGTGAATCACTGACTGTGTAGGTAAGACTGTTTTCCTATAATTAGTTAGGCAATCCTCCCCAAATTCCCTGTGCTTCTCCTATAAAAACATTGATTTATGTGGAAAAGCACTTGCTCTCTTCTTACGCAGAGCAGTTGCTCAGTACATCTGTAGCTTCCTCCAGCAGCTTCCCACACTTCACATGTTTGAAGACCTTCCTACAGAGTATTTCTTTCACACTTTCCAGTCTTTCCTCCCCCCTGCAGTTTCCCTCGGTGCCATTTCCTTCCCTTGAATTGCTCCTCCATTCTCTCGCAGACACATAACTAGGGGGAAGCCTTCCCTTCTGCGACAGGGCAATAATTGAAGCCCCTTTATTCGTGGCAGAGCATGGCAGAGTGGCATCCGGATTTGTCAGAGGTGGAGGGAAAGGATGTGATACAACTATTTATTTTGGAGAGTACCTGAACAGACATTTCTTGTGCAGAATTTCTTGATTGTTGTCAAGCATAATAATCTTCTTCTGCTGTCAAGTGCAAGCAAATTGTACTGGCTTCACCTAGACTCTTGGCAGTGAATAAGCCCTGAAATCTGGGCCACATTAACTGTGCTCCAGAACTATCTGTTCCATGGGATACCAAAATAAAGAGAAAACATTTATGTGCAGGGAATCCTGTTTTATAGGAGCCAGCTTACAACACTCAACGAGCAGGCAGAACACAGAAGGAATTGCCAGTTCTTATTCATATTGGCACAGGATATTCAACATCCACTGTAAGATTTTTCATGTAACTTTTCTTTGTCATTTTGGGGTCATCTTTTAAGTAGGTAACTGTCTGGATTCCCTCAGACACTACTCAGTTTCTGAGTGCACCCAGGCTCATGTCCAGGCCACTACGTGAGATAGTTTTACTGGGAGATTGACAAGGAGCGTAAATTAAAGCCATGTTCTGGCCTGGTCCATACAGATGCCTGAAACAAAGAGTATTTCTGTAGCTCCAACGAGTGTCTGTAGAACTATAGGAGTCAAAACTAGAGGCTGTTCACTCCGTCTGTATCCTGCAGTTCTCAACCACACATTTAGGTGGACTGTCCACTCACTTGTTAGAAGATCTGCAATATTATCCTGTAAGCAAATATGCAAAAGGCATCTAACCCTGCAATGACCAAAAAACATAAAAGGCAGTCTAAGAGACATTCTCATAGTTCTTGGGTAAGTATAGCAGATGGTTATACCTGCAAAGGTAGGGCTGAAGGCCTGCCTTGGAAGATGCATCTTACTACATCTTACCAGTCAAGTCAGTCAGATTAATTTATATGACTAACTCAGCTGCAAGATTGGCAGTATGCACATGGTGAGTCCTACAGCTGTGTGGTTGTCCCACATAATTTTTCTTCTGTCTTTTATGGCATGATTTTCAAGGTTGGAGACCTTCCAGGTATTACCTGTTTTCTTTGTGTAATAAGCAGTGGTTTGTCCTGGCCATCATTTCCAGCCCCCTCCCCAGGGATGGCACTGTAATTTCCATAGTGGCTTTTCAATCACAAACCTCCATACATTTCTTATACTTGAGGCAGAAGTGCTGCTTTCCCCACTACCTAGTCGTGTGTAAGAATTACTAAATCCCTGTTGCTAGCTAGGTATTGGGACCTCTTTGATACCCTAACCATAATCCAGCACTGGTGCCAGTTTACATATAAACCTATTAAGATAGCCATGTCACATAAATGCTGATCTGAACAATTGGCTGAAATTACATTTCTGTTCAGAATTTGTAAATACAGTAGAAGGCTATGCCCCTCCTTTTGGAAACAGTTAGCCTCCCATATTACCAGCCCTGGGCTGCTGGTGAGTTATCCTACATGAGGAACCATTTTGGAAGGAAATGAGATCTGCATGTCCAGGTTATGGTTGTAGTACTTCTCAACGGGAAAAATTAGTCACCATATGCTGATTCAAGCCATTCTGTGTTTCTTATTGAGATATGTGTTGATGGATTTATAAAGCTGCTCTGGTGTGTGGGTCATCTTTGCTGGGTCCTATGGAATGCTTTTAAATTTGCCCACAATATGCTAGTTTAGGTTGTTTTAAAGTGCTCTGGAGAGAGCTCCAGGAGCTAACCATTTTGAGAACTGGCCTTGATGCCATCAGGATTAGTATAGCAGAGCCATGCAGATGTAGCCAATGTAGCTATTTTGTTGAACAAAATTCTTTTTTTTTAGCTCTCATTGAGATAGTATGCATACATTTCACTCTCAGCCTAAGGAAATAAATCATTTATTTGCTTGCCCTTTCTCAGATACTCATATGCGTAGCACGTGCTATGGAGGCATCAAAAAAGGAGCGTGTGTCCGTCCTTTCCCTGGTGCTGTGACAAAGTCTGAATGTTGCTGTGCCAATCCTGACTATGGTTTTGGAGAGCCATGTCACCCCTGCCCTGCTAAAAACTCAGGTAAAATTTTGTGTTTCTTTGCATACTACAGTGAACATACAGACTTAAAAAAATCTTGTTCAGATTAGGTTGTTCATTTGTTTCATGCCTTGAAGAGAAGTGAATAGAGTACTTAATGGAATTGTACACTGATTCTGGAAATGGTTTCTCCTTTAAAGAAAAAGTGTCTGATATTTTATGTTGAGTATTTGTGGTTTTATGCATTGTTTGAGGTAAACCTAGTGTCAGAGCTGGCCAGACTCTGACAAAATTCAAGACAAAGGACATGAGTATGCTATGGATGAAGTTGAGTCTCTGAATTAAGTGTGGCTAAAAGTAATAATACTTTAAAGATAATAAGCAGAGTTCTCTGATGAATCTGTAGATTTCCTAGTCAAATCAATCCAGTTTAAAAGAGCAGCCCATATTAATTTTAGAAATCCGTATTTCATTTTATAAGAATCAGTTCTCCAAATAAACCTGGGGATTGATTAAAAAAAAAATCTCTTGAATATAGAACTGAGATTATATATCTTGGACAGTATTTCCATTCAGTGTCATTTTCTGAGATAGCAGAAAACTATTTAGAAGAAATGAAGTAAAACTGGCATTATAGTTGAAAGCAGTAACTTAAGGAGACAGTACTGTCAAGACTATAATGAAATCACTTGAGTGTTTAATCCTTGTTATCAAATTTTGTTTTCATATATATGTGAAAGTTCAGGGTGGAATGCTACTTGACCTGTTTAGCTATATTATCTATAAATAGTTATTTCATGTGAACATTGGCATTTTATTACTTACACTGTAGAAAAATTATTTTGAAAAGAGATCAGGTGGATTTAGTATAGGATTAAAGAATGTGAAACACTGGAAATAACATTTCTTTTTTCCCCAACCTCTCTTGCTTCAATTGAGTAGCTGAATTCCATGGCCTATGTAGCAGTGGAATAGGTATTACTGTGGATGGACGAGGTATGTTGCACATTTTCTTTAATGTATATGATCAAGGTTAAAAAAAATATATACTCAGAATAATATTTTTCTTTAACATACTAGGGTGGAGTTTTTTGCCTCAAGATTAATATGTTGATTTTAGTATTTTCATTATCAAAGTACAATAAATGTTCTCTAAAGAAAAGGCCAGAATTAATTCTCTACAACATTGGATTTTGCCTGACCCTGACAAGAAAAAAAAAGTCATCCATTTTAAAGGTTTGACCTATAATTTATTTTTTTTTTAGAATAGGCATAAGACAGTTCTCCCTCATTTGGGGAATGATAGGAGCCACTTGCATTTGCAGTTGATTTTCAGTCAACTGGGGTAGTAATAGAGCAGTTTTTCACTCCAGATGCAGTGTTCAGTACATGGACCATTTCCATTGAGGGATCATTTCTCTGGTGAGTTACAAGTTGGAAGGGAACTTACTAAAAAAGATCCTCCTAAAAAAAGTGCTGAAAGTGAGCACTTGCATTTAGTACTGGGAACTGTAAAGCTCCAGCTCCTTTTTCTAGCACCACAGAGAGAGGGATTTTAAAAATAATAGCTGAGCCAGGCCTGAAGTAGGGGTGACACATGCTGCAGCTGCCAAATAAGTAGGGTGGGTTGAAGAAGGAATGGTGCAACACAATATTAAGATTTATTGCTGGATAGTTCCCTGATGAGTTAATAAAGTTGCAGCCAAATTAAAGCAGATACTGTACATTTAATATTTCCAGCCATTTAATTTATGTAGCTTTTATGCTTTTCAGTGTTAAAGCTCCTATTCAGTTCAGCAGGAGCAGAATGAGAGCCTCTGATCATTATACTTAGTAACAGCCTACATAACTTTTAAAAATAGTACTATAATAAAAGAAATTCTCTTTCTGTTCAGTACTGTAAGTGTATATCATAGTTTTTTCTCTATGAGCTCATTGCTTAACATGTTGCCAAACTTACAAGTAATTTGAAATCCACTGAGTTTGTAAATTCTCTCAGTTTTCTTTTCAGTGAATTATACAAGGTCCATTTGAAGAATCTCTAAATCTCATGGAGAAATAATGGCAGTGTACCATAATATCGTACAAACAGCATCCTACCGTGAGAATTTGCATGTAGTCTGGTAGGGAGGTTATCTGTTCTTTTAGATACATGGAAAATACAATCTCTCACTAAAAACAAAAACCCAGTTGTGGTCTCTACCAACTGCATGATAAAGATAATAATCTCTCAGGGGTTCACGTCTCAACTAAAATTCCTCTTTGTTGAGGTTTCTAAAGAAAACCCTAGTGTTTTCTGTACATCTTGTGCAGCAACCTTGCAGACAATTTTCTTGCTGCTATCCCTACCACTGCTTATACCAAGGGACTTTGTTTGCCAGTTCCATTTCCTAAAGGAGAGGAATACTGATGCCACATTCAATCCCTAATAAAAAGTCTGTTGTGTTCCTCATGCATTCTCATTATCAATGAATGAGTGGGAATACACTTCATCAGTGAAGCTCTTGTCACAGAGGTTTTATTTGCCTTCTAGTTGATACACAGCTTGGTAATTAGACTACAGTCCATCACCACATCCCTACTCCTCTCATTCAGCTTATGATTAACAAGTGCAAAACCTTCATGTCTTCATGTGAGAGAAATCTGAACATAGGTGAGGACAGAGATTTTGCAGTCTGGTTCAATATAAAAAGTAACAGGAAGGGCTGGACCTTCTGAAATCATTAATAGAGACAGAGTCATGAAATTGTGTGGCTTGTCCCCAAGATACAAACAAGTTTAGTAAACTACAGAAAACTTTTTACACAAAAGAAAACATAAGGCTGAAATACTATGCTAATTCATATTTTCTCATGAAATTTTCAGATGTCTCATAGCATTGAGTTTAATTCAGGAATAGCATGATTTTTCCAAAGGCATATCTGAATATATGTAAATCATGATCTAAACTGCGCTATGATTAAAGAGGAAATGTCCTTTATAAAAAAATTGAACAGTAGAAGTATAAAACAAGCTTTTTATGAAGTCACAGCTAGGCCAGCACCCCTACCGTTCTTTCCAGGGTTTGGAAAGAGAACTATTTAAAGTAATGGACTTACCATATGGGAAGAAACAGCTTAATATTGAAAAACCCTCAGAGGCAAAAAATATTAAAACTAGGCTGTTCCTGTTCTCATAGTTCATATGAATATTTTGGAATTTTCCAACTACAGCAGAAATTCTATATGGAATTGTAAATTAAGAGAATATATCTCATTCATCATCCTATTCTGTTGATCTGAGAAAAATTTTAAATTTCCAACAAGTGCTATAACTTCTGTGAGAGTGAGTATGCTGTGGTATTGACCTATGCATTAGTCCTGTATTAGAAAAAGTACTTGTGTCACCTAATAATTTATAACTTCTTACCTAGATCCTTAAACCACAGGCACTGAGTACACAGGCTAGATATTTTGCATCAAGGTAATCTTACAAACACATAATTCCCTATTGATTTAGGTTAGAAAGGATATCTGGAGGTCATCCAACCTAACCTTCTGCTCAGAGCAGGGGTAACTTCGAAGTTGAATCATGTTTCTCAAGGCCTTGCCCAGTGGAGTTTGGAAAATCTCAGAGGATGGAGTTCCCATAGCCACTCTGGGCAGCTTGCTCTAGTGCTTAATGACTCTCATGGGGAAGAATTGTTTTCCTGGCATTCAGTTAAAATTTCCCGTGTTGTAACTTGTAACTGTTGTCTCTTGCCCTGTCATTGTGTACCTCAAAGAAGAGTCTGGCTCCATCTTCTCTGTAACCATCTATTAAGATCAGAGAACTGCTATTAGATGTCCCTCTCATCTTCCCTCTTGCTGGCTAAACAAGTCCAGTTCCCTCAGCCTCTTCTCATACATCAGCCACTGATCCTACTAGAGGACTTCAATCATCCTAACATCTGCTGGAAAAGCAGCACAGCAAGCTGTATGTAGTCCAAGAGACTCTTGGAGTGCACTGAGGATAATTTCTTAATCTAGGTGATAGACAGCCTAACCAGAGGAGAAGTGTTACTGGACCTGTTGCTTGCCAACACAGATTAACTAATTAGTGAGGTCAAGACTGATGGCAGCCTGGGCTACAGTGATCATGCCCTGGTTGAACTCATGATCTTGAGGGATATGGGCCAGGTGAAGAGTAAAGCCAGGACTCAGAATTTTAGGAGAGTAAACTTTCAATTGTTTAAGGAATTAGTGGATGGGAGCCCCTGGGAAACTGCCCTCAGGGGTAAAGGAGCAGAACAGAGCTGGCAGCTCTTAAAGGACGTTTTCCATAGATTGCAAGAGCTGTCGATTCCCACATGTAAGAAATCAGGCAAGGAAGGCAGGAGACCGGCATGGCTGAGTAAGGACCTCCTTGCCAAACTAAAGTGTAAGAAGTAAATGCATAGGCAGTGGAACCAGGGACACGTATCCTGGGAAGAATATAGGGACACTGCCCAGATGTGTAGGGATGGGATCAGGAAAGCTAGGGCACAGTTGGAGCTGAGTTTGGCAAGGAATGCAAAGAATATGACAGGCTTCTACAGGTACATTGGGTCAGAAAAGGAAGATTACAAGAAAATGTACACAGCCACACAAACATGATAAATTAAGACAGGAGAACTAGTGACAAATGACATGGAGGAGGCTGAGGTACTCGACAGTTTTTTTGCCTGAGTTTTCACTGGTAATCACTTGTCCCATATCTCTCAAGTCTCTGAACATCAAGGCAGGGACTAGGGGAACAAAGTCCCTCCCATCGTAAGAGAAGATCAGGTTCAAAACCACCCGAGGAACCTGAACATACGCAAGTGCATGGGACCTGACAAGATGCATCCCAGGGTCCTGAGGGAACTGGCAGAGGTAGTTGCTAAGCCACTCTCCATCATATTTGAAAAACGGCAGTCAGGCAAAGTCCTCAATGAGTTCAGAAAAGGGAGTATCGCACCCATTTCTAGAAAAGGCTAAAAAGGAGGACCTTGGGAACTACCAACCAGTCAGCCTCACCTCAGTGCCTGGAAATATCATGGAACAGATCCTCCTAGAAGCTATGCTAAGGCACATGGAGGACAGGGAGGTGATTCGAGACAGCCAGCGTGGCTTCACCAAGGGCAAATCATGCCTGACTAATCAAGTGGCCTTCTACAATGGAGTGACTGCACCAATGGACAGGGGAAGAGCTACTGGTGTCATCTACCTTGACTTCTGTAAGGCCTTTGATACTGTCCCCCACAACACTTTTTTCTCTCCACTAAATCAGAGATAGATGGTTTTGATGGATGGAGTGTTAGATAGATAAGGAATTGGCTGGATGGTGATGTGCAAAGAGTTACGGTCAATGACTCAATGTCCAAGAGGAAACCAGTAGCAAGCGGTGTCCCTCAGGGGTCCATACTGGGACCAATACTTTCTGGTATTGGTCTCCATCATGTCTTCATCAATGACATAGGTAGTGGGATTGAGTGCACCCTCAGCAAGTTTGCAGATGACACCAAACTGAGTGGTGCAGTTGATTCGCTAGAGGCAAGAGATGCCATCCAGAGGGACCCTGACAGGCTTGAGGAGTGGGCCCATGTGAACCTCATGAAGTGGCCCAAAACTGGACACAGTATTCCACGTTTGGCCTCACTAGTGTCAGAGTGGAATAATCACTTCTTTCAGCCTTGTGGCTGCACCCTTGCTATACCCTTGCTCTGAATGACAGCCCCAACATCCAATGAGTCAGATGTTTTCTGCATCTGTCACAGGATCAGGTTTTTCATATCTTTCAGTATCTGGTTATCTTCTGTGTTGTGTTAATACAGATATTAATGAGTGTGCATTGGATCCTGATATTTGCTCCAATGGAATTTGTGAAAACTTACGTGGCAGCTATCGTTGTAACTGTAACAGTGGCTATGAGCCTGATCCTTCTGGAAGGAATTGTGTGGGTAAGTTGCTCGATTTTTTTATTATTGTTGAATAATTCACCAGTTGAATAATTCACAGTTGATGCTAATTTGAGTTGACAGAATTTAGGTTGCAAGACATCCACTTCTTAAAGCTACAATGAAAATGCAAAAAATCTCTAATGAAACTGCTTTTCTTAGTCAGTGCATAGCTAATATTCTTACTGGTGTATTTTTCTGTTATTTGGCGGGGGGTGTTACTGTTTGGGAAGTGTAAGCAGGAGATACCATTGCAGGTTAGGAATTAATTTTCTCAAAAGCATGGATCAGTTTGTGTTATATTTTAATGTATAACATTTGTCAAGGCCACCTAAAATGTGGCCCTTTCAAGGCAGGATGATAATTTGTCTAGAGCTGAAGGTCACAGTTTTGCATAATAAAATGTAACAGATAGCTGTTGTTATCATAATGAATGATAACTGGTGGCCTGTGTACACAATCTCTGAGTTACACAAGTACAGCAGAATGGATTGCTGCACTTTTAGTTCTCTAATTTCTGAAAGCTTCAGCTTATGAAGGAAGCAATGACCCACTCCTAGGATTGGGGCCCACTCCATGAGACAATTCATGTCTGAATAGTGGGCTCAAGTGTTACAGCTATTCTTTTATTCTTCAGAATTTCAGGTCACCAGTATACAGGAAAGATTCGCTTCAGAAACTTTTAATTGTCATTTGTAGTTTGGTTTAGGTTTATACCAGACTGTTGTTGCAGTATCTAGATACATTTTCTGCAAGTGTTTAGAAATACCCAACAGATGATACCTATGTTAACGCTTTTCACTGTCTGATTAATTTTGTTATTCATGGTCATACATGAAATTCAGTATTTTTTTTCTTTTGGGAATTCTTACATCCAAAAAAAGTGTATTATACCACAGTTACATTGTACAATAATACCGCTTATAGTCCTGTCATAGTCCTGTAATTTTAAACAGAAAACTGAAGTTTTTTTGTATTAAAAGCTAATGGAAATCTAGCTAAAACCATTAGAAAGTCTTAAGTATCGTCCTACCCTCTGATGTGTTTATTTTGGGGAATTACTGCTCTCTGCACTTAAAGGTTTACTGATCTGTCACTGGTATTTGTGGTCAACAAAACCCGACCATTTTTGGTAGGGAAAACCTGGACTATATAACTGTGGTATAATTTTAATACCAAACATTCCTACCTAGTGATGCAAAGCAAACACAAAGTAATAAAAGTGTTTATTTTCATCTGCTTGACTTAAGGAATTTTACAGATAGTTACTTTCTAAAGGCCCTAAATATGACCTTTTGGCAGGAGAGGAACTGCTGCAGAAAACTGTCAGTGGTTTTTTAAAATACTTAACATAATATTCCTTTTCCAAATGGATTTTATGGCAAGAGATTTTATTTATCTAGTTGTTACACAAGGGATTATGTAAGTGCTAGTATAGGTATATGTCTGTTTGGTTATTTAAATAAAAATACAGCATACTGACTGTGAGGATGCATTTATTCTTAGGAGAGTTTTGCACAAAAGAATTTAATTATGAACACTCAAATAAAGCGTTGAAATGTTATAATTAATGATACAGATTATGAGCTGCCAGGAAATAAAAATGGTCATCATACAGAATCCAGACTGTATTTTTGTCAGTTTTAAGTGTTTTTAGAGAATGAGCTATATCGTTCTGTGTTTTTACAGTGCATATCACAATAGATTACAGTCCAAATCTGTAGTTATTCTGTGAGATTCTAAGAAAATAATACGTTTATAACACTGCTAGTTTGCGTTAAAGGATTGTATGACAACAAGCTCAAAATTAGAGTCTATTGATCTTGAAAATGTCAAATTCCAAATCCATCCTCCTTTACTTAGTTAAGATCAGATGAGGTTAGATTAAGGACAAGTTAGTTTAGAAGAGCTTCCTTACAGCTACCAAACTTAATTCTCAGGTTGATCATCTGGGGAAATTTAGACTTTATTGTCCAAATCCTAAAGAAATTTATAAGCATAGCTTGCAAAATCTAATGTAGTTGGGAAACCAAAAGCCTCCAGATTGTAATTATATTGCATTCTTGTTTTTCTTCTTTATTTTTAAACTTAAACTCTCTAAAAACTCTAGTTGATTTAAGATTTCAGTTGCAGTGTTAAGTTTGGGAAATCAAGCAGTCAAAATATAGGAGACACCCTGAAGCAGGACAAAGTGTCAGGTTTATCATGGCTTATCCTGTCAGTATTCTTCTATAAGCTTAAGTATTTGTGACATTTGAGGGGCATTAAAGGAAAGTAGCTTAAAATTATAATTTTTTTCTTTTTAAAAATAAACAATAGGGCAATGAGGAAGATTGATTACTTTTTATTAGCATTATTTGCAGTTAATGTAAGAGGAGTTCAGGGAGTGATGTTAATTTATGGGTTTTTCCTGTTCAGTGTGCTTGATATCCTTAATCATAGGGTTTTTTTTAATACAGTATACCTCTGGAGGGAAGGTAAATATGTGTACTATTGAGATGTCTGCCATACATGAACTGTACAATTTAGATTTTAATGCACATATTCACTTCATGGGTAAAAAAATCAATTTTTTCCCATAAAACAGGATTAGAAGAGTAATCTAACACACAGTTGTGTGTTTAAAAAAAAAAATTAAAATGCTGGTTTCAAAGCAAATAGACCTTCATGAAGTTGTCATTGTGATATAGTCATACAATTGACAAAGATCCCAAGGTCATTCCAGGAAAACTTTATTATTTTAAGACTAACCATGAACTATTTTTAGAACCTGCTAATGAAAAACTTTAAAAGCAAACCAGAATTTTTGGTAATAAGAATCTGAAAATGAATTTGACTTTTGGAACTAAGAATTGGCATTTTAACTTGCTCAGTCACTGTTGTAGAAAACTGCATATCCGGCAACCTAATTGTTGCTGTAGGAAGCAGCAGGGGCTACTTGTGGAGGTGAAGACATTTCATGGCATTTGCACTCATTGGTATGTCTAACTTATCTTTCTGCAGACATTGATGAATGTTCAGTGAACGGGCTTCTGTGTGATAACGGGCTCTGTCGAAACACCCCTGGAAGTTACAGCTGCACTTGTCCAAAGGGTTATGTGTTCAGCACTGAGACAGACATATGTGAAGGTGAAAAGTCTGCAAGTTGTGTTAATTTTATTGCTTATTATATGGCATTAAAGCTAAACAATCACAAAAGTTTCAAAGTGGTGATGAATACCACAGGAAAAGACAGGACTAAGATATTGCATAAATCATTGCATTGCTCTTGTAATTTCTCTGCAGTATTTTTTAGTGTGTTGGGTGTTGTCATTGAATTTCTTTAAAGTAATCAGTTCATTTTTATGTGAAAATATTTTCCTTTCCTTAGATAAAACATTTTTAAGCTGGAATAAAGGGGAATATATGCTTGCCTTTGATCATGTAGCAAGGACACCTAGTGTGTCATTTAGGGAAATGCATCTATTTTGATCACAGAGTCTCTTCTTTCTTTTCTCCCTTCAGTCTGTAGTGATAGTTAATTCTAGATCGAATTCTGGTATTTGTGATGCTTTATGTGATGTTTGACTTCCAAGTTCTGGATATTACTGCCAGGTGATACTAAAATTGTCCTTTATTTTTAAAGTATAATCAAAGTTGCTTTCTTATGTTACTAATGAACACAGATGTTAGATCAATGAAAATGTTACATAGCAGAAACTAATGAGAAGTTTTAACTATAAAAAATTTAAGCAAGGCTGTACAAAGAAAGTCAAAATAGAAGCATGAGCTTTTGTCTAAATTTTTAGTTAGTATTCAGAGTACTAGCATTTTACTGTTCTTCTGCATTATGTTTTATTTGGTTCCCTGATTTGTAAATCTCAATATTTGTTATAATTAGAAAGTTTTTATAGTAAATAGTCTTGCATTTGAGTGAGTGATGGGGAAGCTATTATCCCTTGTTATGGAATACATATTATGTGAACCAATGTCATCGTCCAGATTTGTCTGAAGCTGTGGAAGACATTATTGTCCTCAGCTGCTTATTATTACTGATCAGACAGAAGTTACTGCTGTACAGCTAAACAAACATATAGAAAGGAAAGTGGAAGCACTCTGTAAACCATTCTTGCTGTGTAAGATCAGTCAGGTTAACTTAAACCATTTCCTTAGCAGCATATGCTGAATGGGCTAACTTTGCACTGAAGCAGGTGAGGACCGCTCATCTGCTCTTTGCCAGTTTTCAGCAGAGGAGTGGAAGCAAGCAACATGGGGGTGCAATAGTGTTTTGAATGTCTCCAACTGTTTGGAAAGTGAACATGTGTTTACATTCAAAACATCTCATGAAATGCTTTAAATTCTGGCAGTGTCAAATCATTCACCTCTTCACCCCTTCTGTTCAAAAGAAATTATGTTCCTTTATATTTTAGTACATGTGTGTTTCAGAGGTCACTTTTAAAAGTTAAAATTTCTTCTCTCCCTCTATGTTACAAATTAGTAACACTTGTTCAGATTAGGGTTTTTCTTGTATCATACCCCCATGGATTTATAGTGCTCTCTGCTAAGTTGTCTCAGTGCCTAGTATCTATCCACCAAGTTCAGGTGAAATTTATTCTTCAGGGTCTGTCTGTATGTTTAGTTTCTGTGCACTGAAAGATTTCTAGCTGTGAAAATAGCTTACTGTGTGCCCTTAATGTGCATGTTTCTTAAGGAGTCTTTCAGACAGAAAAACTGGAATAGTGTGATAAAGGGAGATGTTCATTACCAAAGTGAAAAGGCCATCAACTTCAGAGCATAACACTGACCAAAAGGTAGATGAATGAAATGCGAGAATGCAAACAACCTAGCAAAAATTATTGAAATAAAATGTATGTAGATTTTCAAATATAAAACATAAATTTGTTTTTTAATGGTAGTAATAATAATAGTAATATTAATATAAAGCTCAAAATAAGTATTTGACAACCACAGCAGTGTGTTTTCTCTTGTGCTAGAAGAAGTTTGGGGATCATGATACAGTGAACCAAACCTGGGAGTCCTTTATCTTAGTTTTTTTGTGAGGGGGGTGTAAGTGGAAAAGAGTATGAGGGAGTTATTCTGGAGTGGAAATGAATTTACTGGTTCCTTTGAATTAATAGTTCATTGAGGAGGGGGTGACTTCTTTAGATAGCATTGCCAGCTGATATTGACTGCAAAAAAAGGTTACAATTAAGATAAAACAGAATTTACAGGAAAGTATATGAAGGGAAGATACTAGCAGAAATCCAAATGGCAGGCATGCCTCCTCTTAATGGCACCTTAGCGCGTTTTTCTAAGGAATGTGACCAATTCTAGGTTTTATCTAAGGGAATTAGGTGCGTTCCCCACATTAACAGTTTATTAATCAATTCTAAAAGCATGGATAAAGAACCACTATGATTTATTCTAACAAGTTATAGTGCCTCTGGCAGTCATCTAGTAATACAGGAGCTGAGGTATTTCACTACTCGAGCCAACCTGAGCATGAGGTAGAAAATGCACACACACCTTATTTAAGCAGGTTATTATGTAAATTAAAATCTATTATACTGTGAAATAAAGAAAGAATAATTACTGAGGTGATCATTCAAGCTCATTAAGTAAGGCTGTTGGGGTTTCTATTTGGTGGGTTTGATGAGATTTTAATTAATGCATTTAATCTTGTTTTCTTTTTTTAACCTTTTTTTAGATATTCATAAAAGAACATGCATCTGTACATGTTTGCAATATTTGTACTGTGGCTCCTGCAAAGACTAATGAAAGAGTATTATTTGATATTCCAGCAAATTCTAAAAAAGGATAGCTCTGTCCCTGTCTCATCTCCCTTTCATGGTGGTCATCAGGTTTAGTTTGTTACTGAAAAGGAGGATGTTTTGCCACCTTCATAGAGTAACAGTGGCTGTGCTTCACTTGGCTGTATTTCATAATCCTGTATGTCTGCTGAACTCTGAGCAATGAGCTTGTGACTGGGCATGAATGCTGGAGTAATATTTATAATAATAATTTTTTTTGTTAATGGAATTAAAAAAGTCCTGTTTTCTCATTTGGGAAAAAAACCCCAACAAACAACTGATCATTAACTAAAACTTCAGATTTGTAAGAGTATTTCCTTTCTGAACATAGTTTAGTGTAATCACCCTGAAATATTTCCCATTTTTTGTTGTCTGTACAGCAGAATCTGAAGGATTTTCAGTTTCTTTCAATATTGTTATGTACATTAACTTACATACATAGGTCATGAAGGATCTGTCATCTTCATCTTGAATCTCATAGATCAATGTTTAAATCTAGCTGATCAGGTAAAAAAAGCTGTCAGGAGGGGTTTGGCATAAAACTGCCTATAAAACCTTTTAAATGTATTACATTTTTTCTAATGTTGAGTGGGTTGGCAGTAGAGGAATAAATTAATCTCTTTCTGTCCAAATTCTGTTTTCAAGGAAACACTACATAGTTCGGTTTGGACTTACAAGTTCACTAGTTGTAAAAAACTTCTGTAGTCAGAAGCTTTGTGTTGTGCTCTGAAAATGCTCTGATACTTCTTTCTCACTGGTATATTTTTAATTCATATAACAATCATCAGTAACTGTGAAGAAACAACAAAGGCCTTTACTGTTTTCATTTATAGTTCAATTGAAATTTTTTATCAATTTGTTGTGGGGAGTGAGGGGGTTGTTTGAGGCTTCAGAGTCTGTGAAAGCTGAGATTTTTACAACAAGCTTTGTGGTTTAGATTGTGTTTCCAGTGACATAACTAGTTAACGTAAACCAGATGTGCTTTGAAGTTCATTTCCAGGAATGTACAGTGGACTGTTTCAATTTTTGTTTCGCTGACATTTACAATGTACGTTCACTTAAGAAAAAAAATGTTTTTTAAAAAAAAACCTTGATAAATATTTTCATACATATTGGCTTTTATTTTAAAATATAAAACAGTATGAAAATAAATTTGGTTTCTTGCTCACTTTTGTTAAAATTACCATTTAATATTATTATAGAAAGGTGTATGGAAACAATTTTTGGAGTTTACATTGTGTATGTGATACTTTTTTGCCTGATTCAGCAGAGCACTAATGCTGAAGTGCATTCATCCTTTAATTTCTTTTTTCCTGAATGGTGGTTTTGGGGAGTAATCAATGCAATATTATAAACTTGTTGATACTCAAAAGCACTGGGTTTGGTTTTTGTTTCTTTTTTTTGTTTCCTTTTTTTTGTTTCTTTCTTTTTTTGTTTCTTTTTTTTTGTTTCTTTTTTCTTTTTTCCTAGCATAGTGCTGAAGCATGTCAAATGTAGAAAGTAACAAACTGGTTTTTTCGGGGTTAGAGGCCTAGAGCACAGTCACAAGATCATTTTAGAAGCAACGAGAAGTTAATGCCTCCAGATGTACGTACCCTAATCCCCAGTGAAAGCTGCTCTCCCTCTTTCTACTCCATAGAGGGAAATGGGATGAGTATTCCTTCACCTGCATCAGGGCAAAGTGAAATGAGGAGGAGTATGGTTCTGTCATACATCTTCCCTCACCCCTGGTCTTGGCAACCAGCTTCTGCCATGCTTGTCCCAGAAGATGGAAAGTGACTATTTGTCTGTGGGATCAGTGAGGGGCTGGCACTGGCACTTGAGAAGGGTAGAAACTGAGACTGGGAGAAAAAGGAGGAAGCAGGGTGAAAGGGGAATGTCCTCTGCGGACAGCAGCAACCTGGCAGATTGAGTCAGCTGTTTTGCCAGGGAAGATGTTTGATGCAAACTTGAGTGAGGATTTAGACTAGATCGTCTGACTTTGGCTTGAAATGGACAGGCAGTTATCCCAGTCTAGAAAATGATCAGCTCTGACAATGGTGTATCATCTTTCTGTTCTTCCCCATTTTTGCTCACCCGTACGTTCAGTTTGAGTCGTCTTCTCTCCTTTCACTGTCTTTGGGCAGAGAATGAAGAACACAGCTCATGAAATCAGGAGAGCTGCTTCACTCTTCATAAGGTGTTGAACTTTAGAACCTTTGGCCCCTCCATCTCCACTTATTCACTTATCTTTGGTTTTAGTTTTGGGGACACTGACTTCCAGGGGTGGCCCTCAACTGTGTTTTGTTAGGTTTGGGTTTCTTGTTAACTCTGAAAACCCGAAATACAAGTTGTGTTTTCCTAGAAGAAAATTGATTGTAAACCTAACTTGCTAAGTATCAAGGAGAGCTAAAGGTAGGCATGATAACCTGATATTACATGTATAAATGTGAAGTATTTTAAGTTTCATGCATTTTTTTATATTCTGATTATGACTGAAGTGATGTTTTGGATAGTGGTAACTGTCTGCTTATTACAGTGTTTTGTCTTGCACATTGGTTGTGTACGCGCAGACCTGTGTGTGGTTGGGCCACCAGCTGTTAAAACCATATGACACTTTGCATGAAAGTCACCTGTTTTCAGCTACAAATATCTTCAGCAGACTTCAAGCACTTGACCACTAATTTTCTTCACTGGGTGTCTGAGTCAAACTAGATTTTAATTTTGCCTTTAAAAAATTCAGACAAAGCTTTTTACTCATTTCCAAGATAATGTTGATTTTTTGTATTTAGAAATATGCAAACCCTGTGACCTTTTCTTTAAAAAGCTGTTGCTCCTCTATGCTGTTGCAGCTTGAAATTTCTTGAATAGTTTTTGTGTCAGGATGGTGCCTCTTTACTCTGAAAATGTTCTCAGATGCGGCCAAGTTGTAAATCTCATTGTGCACATGCTCAGTGGAGGCTATTTTTAGTGTCCAAAAGCCCCAAAGATTCTGTGGCACAGATTATGCCTGGTCCCTCGTGGGTACTTCTCTGAAGTTGCATCCTAGCTAAAAGCAGGGAAGAGCACTTGCAACTGACTGGACAGAGATCAAAAATCAAAGCTCCCTCTGTCACACAACAGAGAAAGTATACAACATTACTTTCCAAAGTAATGGTGAGGATACTCTCTGTATCCCCAACAGTTGTGGTTGGGGGACTCCTGACACCAGAAGTAGTATCTTTACCTTATAGAGACGTTGGTGAATTTATCTTCTATGAACTTATCCAGGCTGCCATTGATTAATGCAAGCTTTCAGCGTCCTAGGGAAAGGATTTCCAATTTCTCTACCTGTTGTGTAAAGAACCATTTCTTTACTTGCTTTGCTGCCAGCCAGCTTCATTGGATGTCCCTTTGTTCTTGGACTTTAAGAGACACTGAACATTTGATGCCTTTGACAGGGAGAAGCTATATATAGCTTTAGTTAATTTGTCCTGTCTTCTCAATTTTTCTCATTTTTTTTAAAGCTAGCCAAACTACTGAAAGCAAGATGGCAGATGGAAAGGAAGAAAAAGTGTATCCTTCTCCAAGAGGATTTCTGTCCGGAGAATTATTTGACATATAGTGCATATTTAAGATGACTTCTTTGTCTCAGTGTGACCTAATTGCGGGAACCAGATATGTGGTTTCTCTGCAAAAGCAGCAGAGGCTACTCTCCACTACCAGGTATTGCTGGCTAGGGAGAGAGTGGGAGGCAAGGGAGCCAGGGAGCATACCTTGGATAATAAAACCTAAGGTAATAAAGTGTGAAATGTAATTACAGGGAGGAGAAGAGATGCAGAGCAGATAAATGTTGGTGAGCCCTCCAGATTACCAGCTCGGATAAAGAGGAACTTAGAGCTTGCTCTGTCAGAGCTAACTTGCTTTCTAGATCTACTTGATTACCTCTGTACTGCACTTCCCAGCACATCAAGTCAGTATATGAGCAATGCCAGACCTGGCCTGGCCCTGCCTGCTTATACACCGTGCTGCAATCTCCATAGTAAGCTGGCTCAGGACCCAACCTGAGAAAACATGACCAACTGTGTCTAAGCAGGCTGTTTGCAGAGAAATGTGGAAGCTCTGCCTAGTGTCCTACGGGACTACCAGCCCATAGTAGGATGGGGCTTACCAGCTTGGGCACTGCTGACACAGTTAGCCCAGTACAGCCAACCATCAAAGCTGTGTGGGTGTGTTCATGTAACACGCTGTCTTGACCCAATAAGGCCTCCTAGATTTTATATCTCTGCATCTCTGTATGGTTAATGTGTAAGCTGAGTAATCCACAAGTTTGAGTCGACTTCACAAACGTAAAGCTCTGTCGCTATTCAAAAACTTGCTGGCGTTCAAGGACAAGTCCTATTTGCTCTTTGTAGGTAATTCCGCTAAGTAAAGGGACTGTGAAAATTGGCTGTTAAATTAAGTGCTTGCTTTTGGCATGAAGAGAGAGATCAGAGTTTCCTAAGTTTACTGGTTTCTGGGCATTTTCCATCTGTCTTTTTTCTTTCTTTTTTTTAAAATAATATATACATAATTTGGTGAGTATTTTGAACACATATTCCTTCCTGTGACCCCAGAAGATCATGAAAGAATACATGTCTAGTGAAGTGAAGGCTTGATGCATTGTGACATATCAATAGCAAGTGGTACCTTTTTCATTACTTCTAAAAAATAAGGAAGGTTTTCTAGTTTGTCTTGGAAATAATCTGTTGATGCTATTAATGTTTCCAGTGCTTAACTAGATCCTGCATTAATTTATAATTAATTTAAATCAGGCTGGTTTAGTTTCTGGGTACGACATTATTCCTCAGGCACTACTAGCAAACATAAGCAAGCCCTAAACAGTTTTATTTCTGACCCACCAAAGGAACTGTCTGGTTGGATTAGAATGTATGGCTTGATTCAGGACCCAAATCAAAGAATGAAATTGGTTGAGTTCAGGAAGAAATGGTGGATATGCATCTGCAATTGTTCTTTGAAAGACTTTGCTAGTACTGATTTAATCTCAAAACTGATTTCACTTTAAAAAATCGGCAAATAATACTGTCTGCAGGGGTCCTATTCTTACATGTGAACAAGCTTAAAAAAGTCACAGGGGTAATAAATAGATGGAGTTAGGGGCTAGAGGGAAGTACCATTTACAGTATTCCAGTTACAACTCCTATTTCTTGAACGCTTTCCAGAACTAGAGAATCGCAGCCAGCATTGTAATATTTTGCTTCTGACAGGGTTTTCTTAATTCTTCCAAAGCCTCATGGAGCCATAAATGACAGAAACAATAAGTTCTTTGTTTGTGCACTGCATGTTGTGGCTAGGAATGCATTGTATTCTATGAAAAAAGAGTTTTGTTTCTGACAGGACAGTTATAATTGATGCTGGAAAACTTTATAGTCCAAGTTGTTGGAAATTACTATCTTTGTAGAAAAGAGCCACTTAATTAACACTTTCAAAATATGTGCTCTTATACACGTGCACATACATGCTAGCTGCCTGTCCCTGTATCTTTTGAATGTCATGGAAGGCAGGGGCAGGGAGAAAATATACCAGGCAGTCTTGACAAATCATTGTCCACAGCAGCATTTATACTGCATAATATTTTCCAGAAGCACATCATAGTTCTAACAGTGTCTTTTGTTTCTGGATTAAAGATATAAATGAATGTGAAAGCAACCCATGTGTCAATGGTGCCTGCAGGAACAATCTTGGATCTTTCAGTTGTGAATGTTCACCTGGCAGCAAGCTGGACTCTACAGGACTGATCTGTATTGGTAGGTATTTCCTCATGTTATTTTCCCTTTTTCTTACTAACTTGGAAAACATTGATCATATTGATTAACTAAGCAAGAAAATAATGTATTTGGGTAATTTCCCCATGATAACAGACAATACATCTAGTTCTGTAGGTAAGACCGAAAAACCACATACTAATTTGATTGCTTACACAGGAGCAGGAACAAACTGAGGGAAACATAATTCAGGACGATGTCCAGACTATGGTGAAAGTGGTGAAATGCAGGTATCAATTGGTGGGGGAGAGTGGGGATGTCTTACTATTAATAGGAATTATCTTTTCCTTTGGGAGAATGAGAATATGAGTAAAGTTATAGGTGATTAGTCTGGTAGTTGAGAAACTGTAAAGCAGAAGTACCCACTCAGTTCTTTGGCCACTTTTAAATCTGAGACAAGAAAGCAAGTAAAACTGGAGGAACACCTACTCAAATAGTGATAGGAAAGCACATGGCTTCTAGGGTTCAGGACATTCTTCATAAACTGTGAAGACTGACTTTCCTAGCTATAAGGAAATTTTAATGGTTTTTGCATTATAGCACAATCTCATACTTTACCTCTTTTGTAGGAAGCTGGTAAAGGTGAGTAAGACAGATCTGAGTTTGTCAGGATCCCTGCCCCTGGAGCAGACACATGGGTATTGTCTTAGTTTTATGTATATACACACACAATATACATATATAAATATATATTTTAATAGTGTGTGTATATATATACACACACACTACTTATTATGAAGTGTGTATATATATATACACACTATTTATTATATATAAAAATAAATAATGTTAGCATCCTTTGAGGATTCGGTTGCATTTAAAAAAGCAGAGCACTGCCCAGATTTTATTGGAGCTAGCAGTAACAGTTGTCTGCAAGATGTCATTGGCATTATCTTTGGAAGCCATTCATTAATGTTTTTTTTCTTACCTTTCCAAGAAAACTCAAAGGATTGGAGATATCTGTACTTCTCAGGTGATCGCAAGCTGCCATTGTTCATCTTATTTGTGTAACATAATTGAAGTCATTGTAGGATATGAGGGATGAATTGCATTGGAGTGTCATTGATAATTGGATGATGCTAATTTTAAATGTTCCTTTTATTTTAAGATGGATTTGTCTGATGTTCTTGGTTCAACTTTCTTGCCTTGCCAAGATTTTCTTAAGATAGGAAATTGAATGCAAAGACTCAAGTTTCCATTTAATGGTGGGAGTCTGTCTATGCCTTAATATGTTTTCTAAGTGAATGTTACTTTTTGCCTGAGCCTTCTCTTAGATTTCCTTGTAGCATCAATGGCCAGTAAAGTTTAGTATTGTTTTTGTTCTTTTTTACGTTGCGCTAATTTCTTGATGTGACCACACTAACCTATGCTTTTTGGTACTGCTTATTTTTAATCCTGTTGTGTTCTTACATCCAAAGGTGCTACAAGTTCACTAAGGGCCTAATTATAACAGTGTTCTGGATTTACTTTGCAAAGGGTTTACTTTGCAAGTGGTTTACTGTGTGAAAAACTTGCAAATGCTCTTGTTGAATATATGCCATTTTAAACTTCTACAGTAGAGCAAGTTGTTTTTTCCCATTACCACTGCAGTGAAAGACTTGTATATTGAATGTATTTGCCCTGACCTTTTTAGAGGATTGCTCCTGTAAAGCATCCCTGTAGCATCAGATAGGAAAAGCATATGCCAAAACATAAATGTTTGGCTAAAATAGTGTTGTGGCTTGGGAATATGTTGTATTCTTCATAAGAATGATCAAAGTAAGGTAATGTCAGATTCTGACCCCTCTCTAGTTTTTCTTTAATTTCAAATTTGCTCTCATGTCAGAACCAGAATCAGCCCTACATTATAAGAGTAGGGTTTTTTTTTTCTTTCTATCATGATGATGATTAGAGTTATTGAACTTAAAAATGGCACAAAATTTTTAAGTAAAAGCACATGACAACAATATTAGAATAAGAAAGGATTAACATAACATCATTAATTTTATTTTTACAATTTATTGCTTCAATGTGTTTGTTGCTACCTGATCTTACTGCTGTTTTTCACTGTCTTGTGGACTCAGGTCATGTATGGCACATTAGACTGATCTTATATGGAAGAGCTATATGGCTGATGCATGTTCTTTACTCAGTTTGTGGACAGAAGACTTCAGTCTGTCAGTTTCTGTGGTTCCTTTGCTCAGTCTGCTCAGCCTCAAGGCTGAAGAACCAGGTGGCTTGAGCCATTTGCATCCATATTACCTGTAGAAATCGAGCATAGATGTGAGACATTTGTCTCTTTCTGTGAGCTTTCCTGAGTAGAGAAAAAATGACTTGCTCAAATTACAGTCAGAATTGAAGTCACAACATTTGCGCTCAAATTTAAGCTCAAACCTCCAGCAAATTAGGTTTGTTGGTTCAGCAGTTAAATAAAAGCATTCAGCAAAAATGTTGACATATTTTGCACTTACTTTGCTTGCACGCTGACTGTTTGCAATATTGAGGCTGCAGTCTTAGAGGAAAAAAGTGGAGTTGTTTTTGAAATACATTTCTTGGTGGTACGAGTGTTGCATTGCTATTTTGGGAATTGCTCATACAGTAGGGATACTGCCATTTGTGCTTTTTTAAATACACAATTTATGCTTTTTATGCATGTTTTACTCAAGATCTGTGGAATTCATACAGTGTGCAATAAGTAGGCTGCCATCTGCCTGTAGTATGCATATATTCTTCAAGTCAGAATCAGAGAGATGCAAGCAACAGAAAGAATGCTTTGATGCTGGATAATAGCTTCTTCAGCAAAGCAAAAGTCACAGTGACTGCCCATTGTAGATTTCATCTGGACAAGAGAGATTATGTAAAATAAAGGAAATTAACTCCTAGCCTGAAAAAGATAAGCAGACTTTGGCAGGATAATGTAGATGCATCTGGTGTGAGGAAAGTCACCTGCTAATTTGTATCGTTTAAATAATTTTTGAGATACTAGTTTGATTTTTCCATCCTGTAAAGTTGGCTACTAAAAATAAATAATATTGAGCTCAAGAAACTTCTAGTGAATAAAGCAATGGAAGCATTTACATTTTGATAACATAAAGCAGAGACATCAACATATGCGCAGCAAGCTGGATGTGGCATGAAAGAGCAGCTAAAGAACCTATATTCCTTCTCCCTGTGTCTATCCCTGAATTTGGGACATATGATGACCAGGGACATGCCCATCCCGTAACTGGGTAAGAGCCGACTCAACTAATGACTGTCCAGGTTTTGTCTTTGGTCTTGTTATGTTAACCCAAGTCTTGACTGTTAGCTAAAGGCTGATCAAGGTGTGGAAAAGATACCTTTTCCACTCTTCTACATTCCTTGTTGATTTGTGCACTTGTTTAAATGTGGTGTTCTGCCCCACATGTTTGAGACCAAGATTAACCTAAGTAATACAACTGGTTTACACTTAACTGTTAATGAAGTACATTGCCCCACTTCTAGGGCTGATTCCGGTCACATTCTTGGGCCAATTTTTTCCCTGTTACTTTGGCTAAAGAAGGGTTGTGCTCTCTGTGGTCTACATAATTTTATAACATGACAATTTTGTAGACAAAGTTGTCTGAAAAAAATAAGCTGGAATGATTCTATCTTAAGTACGTTGCTCCTAGACATGAGGTATTAGTAATACTAATCAACAGCACCTCACAGATGGTCTGGCTTTTTGTACATATAATATATGTACATCTTAAAGCCAAATCCTATTCCTCTTTCATTAGTCATCTCATTAAAGTTATCTGGGCCACTTGCTTAGCTTTGAACTCTGAGTATGCACATGCATTAAAACTCTACCCAGGCTGACCTTCTAATCTGGGTTAGATCTTTACAGGCTGCTTTTGCCATCTGATCACAAAGGTTATTGTCTGCTTCAAGAAATTTTATACCATTTGAGCGTAACATTGTAAAGGTACTGAGGAAGGGTACTGTAGGTACAACTTTTGAAGTACATAACTGATTTAGGATCTAACTGAAATTTTAAAAAACCGCTTGGGCACTGAAAGCATAGATTTGAAGACCTGAAGGTTTGGGTACCTAAAAGAGAATTTCAGAGGATTTCAGGCAGTAGAGACAACATTTGTGGCTGAAAATCTCCCCTCTGTTCAGTGGCTGTCTAGCCTGGGCAGCAGGGAGGAGGTGCTGCCTGACATGGCTGGGCACGTACTGGAATGGGTTTGTCCTGAGCTGGTCTGGGTTCCCAGCTTGGCAGTCCAATTTGTGATTCAGGTGCTGGGTGTGCTGTGGCTGAGCCCTCAGGAACAGAGAGTGGAGTATAACTCAACAAGCATGTTCAAAGCATAGCTAATGCACCAGCAGAACCAGAGTGCTAAAAGTATATAGTGCACCCTATCCCCCACATTTTTATCTTTTTTTCCGTCCTGACAATCTTGAAGGTTCACCAAGGGAGAGAGAGGCCAGAGCACCTGTATTTCATAACCCAGTGGTTCAGGCAGTCGGCTGAAAGGGGGAGTCCTAGGTTGTGATCTCTGTTTTTCTTGTAACTTGTGTATTTTAGACTGATCAATCACTACATAAAATAAATAAATAAACCCACTGTAGTATCTGGAGGACCTCTGCTAGCTGTGGGACCTGGACTATAAAATGCCTCAAGCAATGTGCTCTATTGCTCACTAGTGATAGTGCTATTGCTTTCCACCACTTCTAAACTAAAATGTGTACAAAATGACTCTGATGGAAGGTTTTCTTTTAAAAGAGAGCCTGTGCTCTCTTGATACTCTGTCTATTGGTGGCACGCCAGCTCTTTTTGCTGTGACAATTCCATATTATTTTCTATTCCTCTGCAGATAGCCTGAAGGGGACTTGCTGGCTTAACATCCAAGACAGTCGCTGTGAAGTCAACATCAATGGTGCTACACTGAAATCTGAATGCTGTGCTACCTTAGGAGCAGCTTGGGGCAGCCCATGTGAACGATGTGAATTAGGTATGCTCTCATATCCTGCATCTTTTGGGAGAAGAGAAGAAGTACCACTAGGTAGATCTCATCATTTCCTGTGTAGAAAACAAACAGACAACACAAAAAAACTATGAAATTAAGTTGTCTTATTTAGCATCACTTGTAATCTCCACCATGAGAGATCATTCTAATAACTTTGAAGTTACCAGGAAATAACATGTGAATAAATCTTTTAATAATTACATAAGTTTTTTCTCCACTGGGACTGTGCATTGGGGTAGGGGAGTAAGGACTACAATAGAAAAGTGAAAGATCTGGTAAAAGGCTTGAGGGCTTTTTATGTTGTAGACTGTTAACACTTTTTCCACCTGCTTTCAAACACATCGTTTATGTACAATTATTGATTGCAGAATAGTACTACTATTAGATTACAGGGCTAGGTCTAGAAGTTGGAAGCAGGAATGCTAACTGTGTGCTCTAGTTTGTGGAAAAAATACTCTGCCACATTCTCCCCATAAGGTTTGAATAATGCCACTTGCAGCTGAACCAGTGTCAGGACGTTTAGCCTTTCATTTTTAATTGGAACAATAACTGTGGGCACATGAATCCCATCTAACAAGTGTGGTGCAAACAACATCCAACAGAGCTCTTAACTGTGCAGTGCAGCATCAAGCAAAGATATTACTTTGGACTCCAGGAAGCAGCATGGTCAGGTTAGACTGGTAAAACTAATCAAAACCTGATCAATCTAGAGACCTAATTAGCTCAGACTGGGTACATTTGGCCATTTAATTTCCTATTCTCTAACTAGCTAAATTTCAGCAAGCTTTCATATCACTACATCATGCTACATTTTACATGCATATCCTAAAATAATGTCATTGCTCAGATCCTTTGTTAAGCTGCAGTGGAGAAAAACCCTTTAGTGATAACTGGCATCACTAAACCTTTAAATCTTCAGGCAACTTTACAGGAAATTTACCTTTCAGCTACATCTGAGTGCAGAGATTGATATGATTAGATGCTGAGCATTCTGGTCTCCATTAAGGAAAGCCCATGAGAAAGTAACTGTCTAAGATTTAATTTCCTCAACTATTCACTTGTTTTAAATAATATGTATGAATCAATACCTTGCTTGATGAGGCTAGAGCACTCACCACCTTATACAGTCAAATTATTAGAGAATTCCAAAGATAGATTTTGGGTTTTTTTAGTTATTTACTCCTGTGTTTCTGTCATTCTAAAGTAGTGATATATCTTTCTGGCTTAATTCCAGACACAGCTTGCTCAAGAGGATTTGCCAGAGTGAAGGGTGTTACCTGTGAAGGTGAAGTTTTTGCTTCTTACTCAAGATGTCACTTTTATTTCCTTTCAAAATGAGATAAAAGGGGATTTTTAAAGTTGTTTTTGTCAGGCCTAATCATATTGACCTTAGATTAATGCCTTCATAAACAGTTACTGACTATTGGGAAGTGTTATGTTACACTGTTTGTTGGAGAATATAAAAATGATACAAAAAGAATGGAACTGCTCCTTCAAAATACATTTAATCCCTTTAGTTTTTCCTTTCTCTCAGCCATATTCATCATCTTGTCTTAGAGAAGAGAATGTGGCATCTTAGTGCCATATGATTTGAAGATCTTGCAAGAGTTCCTTGAGACTGAGACAGATGCTTGTTCAGAACAGTGTTCAGACCCTAATACAGTATGGATGAAAGCCTCTCACTTTTTTTCATGTAGCTTAAATTCTCAATAAACCTGTAGCTGTCTCCTTCAAGTTAGCATGTAACTCAACTCTTTGTTTCCCCAACAGATGTGAATGAGTGTGAAGTTTTCCCAGGGGTTTGTCCCAATGGCCGGTGCGTTAACAGCAGAGGCTCATTTCACTGCGAATGCCCTGAAGGACTGACACTGGATGGAACAGGGCGAGTGTGTTTAGGTAAGAGGGCACTCAACTCTGCTAGCTTTTTACCTGTGTCCAACAGTTGTCCAAAATTATTCTCAAAGGGGTGTGAAAGGATGTTTGGTTTGTTTCTGAATTCCTCCAAAAGCAGTTTGTTAAGCATATGTTTTAGTTCATGCCTGCTTAGATATCAAATGCCTGTGCCAGTTCAGGGAACAGCTGTTAATCCCCTGAGGGAACATGGATGTTTGTGTTAAGACTTGTTTTGCCCACAGTGCAATCAATAGGTTTTGCTCGAGTGCTACCCTTACTCTGACTCCCATTCGGGAACAGAAATGTCTGACTCACTGGGAGCTAGATGATAAGCAGTCAGCTGGTCAGACAGCAGCTTGTAATGCAGTCTGAACGTTGCTCTTTGTTGCTGTCCAGTCATTTTGTGAAACTCGGGTACTACCTCTTAGCACGAATATGCTGGTGCATATTGGTCTGTCTGACAGTAAACAAAATGAGTGTAGATAAAAATAAGACTTCATCTGCGTTGTAGAAGATGAAGTATCTTCTACTGACAAAACATGATGTCCGTGAAGACATACATTTCTCTAGGAAAGACTTCAGGTATAAAAAATACTGAACCCCTGTGTAAGTTCAAGAAAACAGAAGTATCCTGTAGGAAGTGTAGTTAATGTTATTAATCTGCATCTTTAGAAATCAACGTTCAGAGATGAAAAAAGATAAAGTCAGAGTACTAGATGTTTAGAATAGATTCTAGAAGCCATATTAATTTTTCTTACCAGTTCTAGGGACTAAAAATGTGATCACTGACAGCATTGATTTCTTTTAAAAAAACAGTGCAGCAGAACAAAAAAAATTTTCAACCCTTGCTTCATATCAAGAATTTTCCTACTCTAACCTTTATTTTTTTATTTCGACAGTGTTCTCTTTCCTCTAGCAGATTCAAATTTAAGCAAACACTTTTGCTTTAATTGCACTATGCCTTACCAATAGCTGATACAGTTACCAGGTTGTGGGGTTTTTTAATGTGGATGTAATTCTAGAGATATTTATTAAAGTAAGCAGAATTTTGAAATTAATCTGATGGGTACAATCGGTATAAAAGTTTCAGAAAAAAGAAATAATTCAAACCCAAGTCTGCCCAGATGCACATACCCATTATGTTTGTGCATACCTTACGCAGTTTTGCTTGTTAGGTTTTACTTGATATTCCACTCCTCCCCCAACCCGCCCAACTTGTAATTCTGTTGCCAGTCACTGGTATCTGTGGCCATCAACCCTGTATTGTTTCTCAATGAGAAATTTGATAAGGACAGGTGTGAATTTAATTGTGGTTGACAGATATAAAAGTTGGAACAAAGGACTCATTTTCAAGCAAGACACAAGATTCCTTTACCCTCAAAGCCATGTTTCCTTTTCTTATTTTAATTTAAAAATTACCTTTGATATTACAAGATACGTGCCTTCTCCTATGCTACACAAGCACTGTGCCCTATGTCATGTATTTCTGAACTATGTTTATTTCCTGCAGGATCCACTACAGTGATTTTAGTGCAAACAGATATTTATTAGCAGTATGTTTGCTGAATCTCTGGAAATAAAAATAAATATGATCTTGATGTGGAATAGTTTACAGGAAACCATGAGTATTCTTTGAACAATTTCTCTTTCTTATACTTGCTTCTAAATTGTTTAACTTCTGATGTGCATAGGGTAAATTTATATTACAAATCTGCACAACTTTGAAGGGCTTGTATGGAAAACAGTTCAGCAGCTCATCTGTGCTATTTTTAGATCTTGCATCTTCTTCACGGCTTTTTGCACTAAGCACTTAAGAGTTCTGTTAGGTTTGCTAAAGCCTAACTTCCAGTCCAGTATATCATATGAAACATTAATGCTTATATTTATCCTGAAAATACAGCTTGACCTCCAGTCCATTTCAGTCATGTCAGGAGGCTCTAGAATATGTCCAGAAGTTATTTTATTCGACACGGTGTGTCCTTGTGATCTTCCTTACATACTGAAAATAACTCTCTTTTCTTGGACAGCATTAAGCTACTGATAAATTTCTGTATAGTATCACAAACATCTTCTCTAGCACTGCTGTAATTGATACTGTCCATTTCCCATTATTGGTATTACTTGCCAGATTTTTGGAATTTGGGCATAGAAATTCTCCTGTGTTGTAGAAATTAGCATGTAGAGGCTTAATAACCCATTTTTTATACCAATTTTATATTTTAACAAATACTAAATTTTTTTCTAAAAATTTTAAACTTTTTCTTTACTGACATACAAATAGCTGAAAAGTGTGGAATGTACTGATGCTTTCAAATGGGTTGTTGTTGTTATTTTTTACTGTATGTAAGATGTAGCAAAGCTGATTTTTTTCTGTGTACAGACCAGTGTGTGGTGTACTTTTCCTGACAGTTGGGTATGCAAGTACAGATTTTGCCTGCATACTTGGTTGATCTCTCTTTTGGTTGACCTGCTTTTCTGCAAATGGCACTCCTGAGTATAACCATAACTAATTTTTCTGGAAACCATATTGTTTTCTTCTGCTAACTGGTGTTAAAGTAAGCCTAACAACGGTCAGCAATTTTTTTTTTCTGCATTCCTGGTATTATTAAATTAATTTAATAATATAAGCATAGGTAGGAATATATATTTTTTTTTACCATGAATGCAGGTCAATTTGTAAATGAGAATACCTGATATAGTAAAGAAATACATGTCTCTGTCCTATCAAATACACATAGAAACCTGAAAAGCACAGTCATGTCAGAGTAATGGTATATCTTGATATTGGGAGACAACAAAAGAAATTCTTGTACTTTTATGTGGTACAACAGAGATCCAGAAACGTAACTATAGTGCAGTATTAGCAACTTCAAATGGTTGCACCTTCTGCAGAAGTGTAGAGTGTTGAGCAGAAATCTATCGCCCAGAAACTAAGCCTCACATGTACTTGTGCCTCAGAAATAGGTGCTTCTGAAAAACAGAAAACCTTAGCAAAGGGTAAAATGCCTATTTGTGGTTGTAAAATGAGCAGATATTCGCCTGGAGCAATGCTACCTGAAATGGGATGAAGATGAGTGCCTTCAGTCTGTGCCTGGCAAGTTTCGTATGGATGCCTGCTGCTGTGCTGTGGGAGCTGCCTGGGGCTCTGACTGTGAGGAGTGTCCTAAGCCTGGCACCAAGGAATATGAGGCTCTGTGTCCCAGAGGTCCTGGCTTTTCCAACAGGGGAGATATTCTAACTGGCAGGCCATTTTATAAAGGTAAGGGTTCCTTCTTGGATCTAAAAATTATTATTTTAGATACATCTGGGAATTATAGGTACATCTGGGTGAATATTCTAATAAAATGTCAGGATTTGTGTCTATGTTTGTTATGTAATTGAGATGAGAGATGTTAAAAAGATGTTTGCCTGAAAGTGCTGACCTTGCAGGTGGGAAACTCTCTGCTTGCATGGTGTTCAGGAGAGTTACAGGAGCCTAAAAGGAAAAGGTGCAAAATTTGAATTTGGTAAGGAGAAAAAAGAAATTACTATGACAGGACTGAAGGGAGAGGAGGTCCAAATGATGAGAATAACAAAAAAAGTGCACCTTTTTTAAGGTAGTGCTTTGCAAAGAGTGAACTGAGGGTTAGATGAAGTTCTATAAAGTCAGGGAGTTAAGATGTAAATGTAAAATATTACTAAATTTGGCCAGGGTGAAAGAGAGACTGAAGAAGGATGGGTTCTTTCTATGGTTTGCAGAATTAATAAATGATTAAAAGGGAAGGGTGTCTGTTGCATTAAAATTACGAGGGCAGTGATAACAAGGACCTGCAGTGATAAAGAAGTAAATAAAAGCCTTTTGTCCACTTTTTACTAGCATGACCTCCTGTAGAGCAAAAACAAAACTGAAGAGGCTGGAAAATGTTAAGAAACAAGATCTGAGATATTTTAGGTGACTGAGGTCTGAGAAGAAAAACTGTAAATTTCTGTGTGCAGAAGCAGAGGTGATCCAGAAATATTTTAGTATTTTATTTATTTTTAAAAGGATGTATTCTGAAGCATTTGTCTTGAAATATGTTGAGTTGCTTGAGAGGACATTAACAGATTGGACCTCTGCTTCACCATACATAAGCTCTGATTTTCAGGACTTACTATTCTCAGGCAAACTGTGAACGTTTGGTGGTGATTTACTAAACAAAAAAGGAATTTAATAATAATAATAATAATAATAATAATAATAATAATAATAATAATGTAATCATTTGTTTTTATTAAAAATATTTCATTAGAAATAATAAATTCTTATTATTTAATAATAATAAAATCTTGTCCACTCCAAGATTTTTGTAAGGTTTTGCTTCTTGTTTCTGCTTTTGTATTTGGACCACACTTTTCTTCCATTCACACTAATACATAGGAGATAGAAGTTTGTTTCAACAAAGATGATTCTCAGGTAAGGACATTCATCTAGCAAATTATATCATAGAGTGTAAGAAAAGCTCATTCAAGTTTGTAAATGCTGTTGGGGGGTGCATATGAGAGAGGCTGACACATGAAAAACCTTTATTTGTCCTGTGCAAAATCCTTTAACAGCCTGTCTTATCCAGCTGTCCAGCCAAACACATTTAGAAGAGGTGAAACATTTCGTTTGTTACTCTACAAAAGAAAAATTACCCTTTTCTAAACTGAGCTCTAGATATCACTCTGGCAATCTCAATTTTAAAAAAAGCCCAGTCAACTAGGTAATAGTTACATCTTTTACAAGCTGGCTCAGGAACACCATGAATATTCATTGTGTTAGAAAGCAAAATAGAGCACAATACACGTATTGGCATCATGGCAAAAATGTCTCAACTCTCGGAATTTCACTGAATTTCATTGATTGCTGAATAACATAAACTTTTAATTACTGGTTTGGGTATTGAGAAGCAAAGAAAGCATAAACAATTCAACAAGTAGGGAAACATCTTTTCTTCCCTACCCCCAGGCTCGGCTTCAACCCAGCACCTCTCCTCCACCCTTCCTGGTCTCCAGCCCCCCTGGTCCCATGGATGAAGCATTTGGCAGCATAGGGCCTTGGGGACACTGTGGCGGTTTCTCTTTGTCACCCCTTGTTGTTTAGTCTTTTCTATGGCTGCTCCTTCCTTCTTACTCATTTTCTGCGCCCTGGCATGGGCTCCTCCATAGGACAGAGGCCCTCAGGGGTATTCGTGCTCCGGCATGGGTTGTCCACAGCCCATGCTCCTTCAGGATGTCCCAGCCCCACTCGTATACTGTAGTCCCTGGGGGGTGTTGCTGCCCCAGCATGGATCACCCACAGGTCATGGTCCCTCAGGAATCCCCCTACCCCAGCAGAGGCTGCATGTGGGTCACAATCCCTTAGAGGTGTCTCTGCCCCAGCATGCATCCTTCATGGGCCGCTGTCCCTCAGGGTGTTCCCCGCACTGCTTGGGTCACCTGTAGGCCACAGTCCCTCAGGCACGTCCCTGCCCTGGCGTGGGTCACCCACAGCTGCAGTCCCTCAGGGGTGTCCCTGCCCTGGTGTGGGTCTTCCACAGGCGAGAGTTCCTCAGGAGTTCCTCAGGAGCGTCTCTGCCCTGACATAGGTCCTCCAGGGGTGGCAGTCCCTCAGGGGTTCCTCCTCACAGATAAGGAGTTCTGCGTTCCAAGAGTGCATCTCCAGTCATGTCTCCAACAATGTTCCCTCCTGCTTGCCTCCTCGGTTTCATTTTTTCATTATCCTAACCTGTGTAGGAGGAGGCCATCCCTCTAGTCCCCTGAAACCCAAACCCTGCCTTTTATGCCCAATACAATTGATAAGAAGAAACAGGAAATTCCCATTAATTTTGTATATATTTGTGCTTAACTACGCTCTTTTCTTTTGTTTTTATTTCATAGATATCAATGAATGTAAAGTGTTCCCTGGTATGTGCATGAATGGTAAATGCAGAAACACAATTGGAAGTTTCAAATGTAGATGTAACAGTGGGTTTACTTTAGATATGGAAGAAAGAAACTGTACAGGTAAGTCTTACATTTTCCCGTTTTTCCTACAATCATAGAATAGTCCGGGTTCAAAGGGACCTCAAAAGATCATCTGCTCCAACCTTTTGTGGGAAAGGGAGCCTAGATGAGATTATCTAGCACCCTGTCCATCTGGAAAACATCCAGTGATGGGGACTCTACCACGTCCCTGGGGCATGTTAAAGGAACTTGCACTTGTTGTGTAGCTTGGTTATCTTGAAACTTAATGTCTTGCATTTCCTTCAGTTTCTAAGAGCTTAATCTTTGGACAGAATGGCCAACCGTCTTAGGTTTCCCTTTCAGAAAGTGGTTCTTTAATAAATGTAATGTTCTTCTTGTCCATTAGGAATTTTTTAAATTGGTGTTAAAGATGCTCAGGTCATGCTCTATCAGTACAACCTGAAAAATCAGTACGGATCACTAGCAAAGCCAAGTTCAATGTTTTAACATACAGATTAACTTAATTTACGTTCCTTACTCCCTGGTCATTGTATTACCAAATGAACTTAGAGACTCCACTGCAAATTAATTTTAATTTAGGTTTGACAGCCAAGCACACGCAGAGGCACCTCTGCAATTCTGACATAGTGCAATGTTAACTCAAGAAGAGATGTGCATTTAATTTAAAAGTTTAATATTTTGTTATTTACTGCCTGGAAAACTGAAACAGAAGATAAGCTTGATAGTGTTCTGGTTATGAGAACCTGGATGCCTGCTTTGTGGGTGGCTCTGTGCGGAAAATGAAGGAGGTTTTGTTATAACACATAGGCGTCTATGAGTGAGTCTGAGTAGTATGAAGTGTGGGTGGTAAGGCATGTTAACTGAGGTTGGTCTGGATATTAATGTTGCCCTAACTGGTGATTTCCTTGTTTTTATAGCGATTGCATTGATGAGAAATGCATTTAACAAACTTTATTTCTAAACTAACAAGAACAGGTCAGAAAACTTCTCCCTACAAAAGCTTTTTTTGGTTCTGTTTTCCATTGAAAGTTTGTTCTGATGAAAATGTTCCACTGAGCAGCTGTAGAGAACCAAGTTTTATTAAACAGAAGACTTTTTTTTTATTTTAAATTAGCAACAAAATGTTCTATAAAGCCTACAGAAGGCCAGATACTCTGTAACATCCCAGGCCCACCACTTGGGTTACCATCTGACACCTCCACACATCTGCGTGTGAGGACTGAACTATCTTAATTTGGCAGAAACCTGGCCACGGGGAGTGACACGGAGGCAAAACAGACTCTTGCATGTGGTGAAAAAAGAACTGTTTTAAATCTTTAGCGGTTTCTTTAGTTAAGCTTATACTTGCCTAGTTTTCCTTAACCACTTACACAAATGAGTTTACTGCCCAGTCACCAACTTACTGCAAACATGTTGATGCTCTTCTCTGATTCCTTGCTCCCTGGACTTCTTGGATGACAGAACCAATCCTATGCCCTATCCTGGACAAATGTCTTAATTGTCTCAAATATTCTATTATTTTTATTCCCTGTAAAGACTTCATGATTTCTTAATATGTAAAAATTAATGACACAGTCGTGAATGAAGCTGAAGGCAGAGGGTATAGTGGAGAACATGAAACAAAGGCATTGAACCCTAGTTCACTCCAAAAACACTGGATGGGCAGTAGAGTAAGGAAGAGAGAACTCTGGAAAGATGTGAGGAGATAGTAAATAACAGGCTATCCAGTTCTTCTTTCCAGTCCTCTCCTTCAACACTGACCTGTTTCACTGGATCATGTCCATATTACAAATTCCTCTTTAGCTTCCTGCCTCACTACCAGTGTGTCTTACAAAGAGCATTTCCTTCTCTTCTCTTCTTATCTTCTACAAACGTGCTATAGTTTTCCACAGTAAGTTTCATCCAAACTTAACTAATAAGAGAACCAGTGAATTGTAATCTAGCTTTCAAAGGAGCTACTTTAATTCCTAATGGAAAGGGTATATGTAAGCTTATAATGCTATTACTGCATAAACATCTTCATAATAAGCAATTTAATATCAATGGCACTGTAGTCATGAAGACAATTGTTACCTCTGTAATAATAACAACTCAGAATTTGTTACTGTTAGTAATTTCCTTAGAAATCTAACCTTAAATTACACCTGATGGAAGCCTACTTGTTACATAGTTTAATCTATAGTTGAGAGCTCTGAAGGCATTGCATTATGAATCTTCCACAAACTGTTTCACATAATCAGATATTCCTTTAAATATTAAATTAATTTCATTTTTTCTCTTGATTTGTATACTATATATGATTTCTGTGGAATTAATTTGTAATGGCCAAGTGTTCACTTCTGTGAAAAGCAGAATAACTTTAAACTCTGTTTGATTTTTCTACCTCTCCATTACTATAAAATAGACATTGATGAGTGCCGGATCTCCCCAGACTTATGTGGAAGTGGTACTTGTGTCAACACTCCTGGAAGCTTTGAGTGTGAGTGCTTTGATGGTTACGAAAGTGGATTTATGATGATGAAGAACTGTATGGGTAAGTGTTGCCAGAATGACCTGGAGTCTGTCCATTTACTGTACAAAGCCTAGCCTGACTGTACTCTGACTAGCTCTGCTCCACTGAACGCTTCATATGTATAATTATTGTGACTTCTTGAACAAATGAGACAGATATACAGTTTATAGGACAGATAAATGAACTATGCATATAGCTTTGCTTGTTCTTTTTGCTAATTACTTTTACACATTTCTGTATAGATATTTTAGAATGGCAGCAACTATTCATTCATGTAGTTTAAAAATGGCTAATGAGGTATCCAAACATTTGGTAAAGTTAGGAGTAGAAGGCTGGAGTTTTAGAAGTAGTGTGATTCACTTTTCCTTGATTCTTCTAGGACTCAAGAAATTCTGAGAGCATTTCCTGAAAAATTCCATCTCTCTAACCTGTCTAGTTACCAGAATAAATAAGGAGACACCAAAAGTTACTAGCCACCTTAAAAAATCTTGAATTAGTATTTGGAGTTCTTCGTGAAATACAGCATGAAATAAACAATGAAAATGAAAAGTCGTGAGATTTTCATCTTGATGAGGCTGAATGGGTCCTCCTCCTTGCCCTCCTTGAAGATTGGATTGACGTTTCCTCTCCTCCCACCCTAAAGATGCTTGCATAATTTCCATGACCTTTCAAGGATAGTAAGGAGTGGCTTCAAAATTACATTGGCCAGCTCCCTCTCAGCACTCATGGGTCTTTTCCATGTCCTGTGTCAGCAGTTCCCTTCCCCCATTTCCCCTCATGTTTTTGCTGCTGCTGTTACACCCTTCGCATCCCTTGCCGGGGTCAACTCCTGGTGGCTTTGGCTTTCCTAACCCCATCCCTTCACACTCAGACAGTGCCTCTGTATTTCTCCTGCAGCATCTGTCCCTGCTTTTGCCTATTTTAGGCTTCCTTTTTGTGTTTGAGTTTTGTCAAGAGCTTTTGTGCTTGTAATTGAACTCAGATAAGTGGTCCTATGCCCCTGTGTGCCAGGAGGCCATGCAGGTCTCTGACCTTTACTTGATTTCCTGCAAATTGTGATGCTTTTAGACTCCAAAAGTCAGCAAAAAATCATTGGCTGAATCACAGATGAACATAACGAAGCTAAACTGTGGAAGCTGAACAGCCTTCATGAGAGACAGAGTACAAATGCAGAGAATCAATACTGTATGGCAGAGATACGTTATCTGTAAGACGGAGGCAGGGAAGCAAGATGTCAGATAAATAAGCAGAGAGTGAGGAGATAAGAAGAGAAATTACTTCTTGAGGGCCTTTTGCAGGAACTAAGAAAGGGAGGGCATAATGTTCAATGAAGACATTTTGGAGCTGCGAGGACTATCCAAACAGTACAGCAAAAGAGATGTTGAATTCTATTATCAGGCAGTTTCTCCCCTCATGTGAATAACTTGCAAAACCCAATGATATCTTGGCTAAATTCTCAGGCTAATGAAAGGTAACACTAGTCTGCCTATCTGAATAAAAGTCTCTAGTTTCAAGGATAGGTAGCCATAATGCTTCCTGGGAGTCCAAAAGTGTGAGTGCATCCTGCACCTTGAACATCTTTTGGTCATATTTCTCTTCATCCACATGTACAGCGTTAGCTGTTTTTATCAGGTTTGTGAGCCAAATACTCAGTTTGCCATTATAAGCTGTAGCAAGCATACTTGTCAGCCACACAACAACATACGCAGGAGTTATCAAGCTGAATAGCCATTTAGTTAAAAGTTTACACACACACATCCCCATTAACAGCATCCATAGACAACAATTTGAATGCATACATAAATCGGTGTCTGGTTGCATTAAGAAGCACTTTTTTGAAAATTTCAGCACATTAATACATTGTTCCAAATGGCAACCATCCAGATAGTTGCTGTCTTTTGTTGTGTCCTGTGTCTCCTAGAATACTTAATTTTGAATGATGAATTTCTGGTTTTCTTGAGGGGAAAAATACCTATTTTTAGAGTTACTAATGTATAGGTTTTTGTTTGCCCTGTTAAGCAGTATGAGGAAAGGAGCGACACTGCTTCCATGAAACATTCCTTTTATTTCTGACCTCCAGATTTTGTCACTAACAGACACTGAGAATTGCTTTTCTCTTTGTTGCTCCTTAGTAATGATTTTGTATTTGTTTATCATGGTCTTTTCACAGATATTGATGAATGTGAACGCAACCCTCTGCTGTGTAGAGGTGGCACATGTGTGAACACTGAAGGGAGTTTTCAGTGTGACTGTCCTTTGGGACATGAGCTGTCACCATCACGTGAGGAATGCATAGGTGAGTTTCAACTCAGAATAGTAGTCGTCAGCTTTCTAAGAAGAGTGGTTATTTGTGCTATGAAAACTTCTTGTCTCTGGCAAGGATGGGGTCTCAGAAATATCTTATACAAATTCGTGCTCCTCTTTTATATGAATGTCTTCAAATTAAAACCTTGTAACAGGTCCTGTAAAATCTCCAGTGCCCTTAACGTTCTTGACTTCAAAATGGAGTATTTTACCAAGCCTCTTGGGGATTATTTAGCAACTCAAAGGATTGTACCACTCATGTTGGCAACTTTCAAGTAAAATACATACAAGCACAAAATGCACTTCATTCCTACAGTCACAAAGAAGTATTGTCCCTTATTGAAATGCAGCTCTCCTTTTTGCACATAGTTCACCAAAATGGTGAAAAAATGCAAAAAACATAATGCATATTATCTTTGGTTTCCATGTTTGATGCATAGTTGCTTCAAGAGTTGGTTTAAACCAGCAGACTGTGCAGTTAATGCTCAGAGACCAGAAATAAGGATGACAAACCTTTGGACACTGGCTTAAACATACTGTTCAGAGCTCTACACCATGAACTGGAACATGCTAAGAACAAGAAAGAAATTGAAAAAGCCTGAAAGCCACCAGTTTAAAATATTACCTCTCACCCTCTTTCTCTAGCATTTGAGCAGTTAGTCTGCATTCCAAATAACAAGTAATTGATATGAATGATTCTTTTCCAGATGTAAACGAGTGCTCGTTAAGTGACAATCTCTGCAGAAATGGCAAGTGTGTGAACATGGTTGGAACGTACCAGTGTTCCTGTAACTCTGGGTACCAGGCCACTCCTGACAGACAAGGCTGCATAGGCAAGTGTTGTACACCTTCACCTATGTATTTGTGCTTCAGCTTATATAATTTCATCTGTCTTTGTTTTTATTTCATTTCATACCTTCCTTTTGAAACTGAGCAGGGCCATCTTCTCATCTGCTATTAGGTATATCATGAATTATCATAGACCCTTCTTTTACCTTGGAAGTATAAAGAACGTATAAAAAGATTGTTGCTGTACTGAACTCTGCAGAATACTTTGAGAAAAAAAATTCTTATGGTACTACTCCATTAAAATCAGAAGTTTGAGCTAACAACCAGAAAATACTGCTTGGTTTCTTGATCAAACAAGAACGGCACCATGCATTGATGGTTCCTCTTTCACTTTTTCTCCTTACTGTATGCATCTCTTAAGTCCTTCACTATAGTAATACTGAATTATGTAGTTGTCATCACATTGGTAAGGAGAACAGAGGTATTGAGAGGTTTTTTTATTTGTTGGTTTTGTTTATTTTTTTGCAAAAATATAAATTTGTGCTACATTTCAGGCTTTAATGAAACCTAAGTTTCACAGGGCTTTTCTTTCTTTCCTTTCCACATGTTGTCTTTTGCACTTTTTTTACATCCCTGGTAATACATATGAACAAAAGCAACAACTAAAAGTAGTCACTTGCTCCCACAGATGAAAATGCAGTTGAAGAAGAGAAAGCTGAACAAAATATAAATCAGAGACAGTAGAGTGAGAATAAAAATTGAGAATCATATCACTGATAAACTGTTTCTTCTGCTAAGTAAAATGGCAAGAGATGATTACTTTTCCTTATAAAAGTAGACTTACTACTAATTTTGCTTCCCCAGATATTGATGAATGTATGATAATGAATGGAGGCTGTGATACCCACTGCACTAACTCAGAAGGCAGCTATGAATGTAGCTGCAGTGACGGCTATGCTCTAATGCCAGATGTCAGGACATGTGCAGGTAGGTTTTAATATATTAAAAGTTCCAGCATCGTATCTTGCAGCCAGTATGAACATGGTATTCTTTTAGTGGATCCATACCAGAGTGACAGAATTATTATCTGATTTTTTTTTTTGCAGATATTGATGAATGTGAAAACAATCCAGATATCTGTGATGGCGGGCAATGTACTAATATTCCAGGGGAATATCGCTGTCTCTGTTATGATGGATTTATGGCTTCTATGGACATGAAAACTTGTATTGGTAAGTACCTGTATGCACCAAATTTAATGCAAGTCTAAAAATTCAGCAGCTAATGTTCTAGGATGTTCTGCTGAGTCCTTGAAACTGGGTATTGAAACTATGTATTTTATAAAAAAACAAAAACAAACCTGTAGATCTTTCTTGCCTGTCACTATAGATGTCAGGAAGGGTAGAAAAAAATTTGGAAAGTCCATAAAGATGAATTCAATCACATAGTTCCAAAAACAGGAGTCATTTAATTGTGATGATATGATTCTTCTAAAACATCTCTATTGAGATTATTTGAGTGCTCCAGCATTTTCTTCTGTCTCTTCTAAATGTTTTAGTTTATGCACTCGTGTTGTGGTTGAACCCAGCCGGCAACTAGGCCCCACACAGCCGCTTACTCACTCTGCCCCGGTGGGATGGGGGAGAGAATCAGAAGAGTAAAAGTGAGAAAACTCATGGGTTGGGATAAAGGCAGTTTAATAAGTAAAGCAAAAGCCATGCGGTTTCTAAAATCTAAAACACAGTTCAGGTACAAACTACATTATTCCTTAGGAGAGATTTTCTTCCTAATGGAAAGTTTTCATCGTATATGCAATGCTCACTGAAATTGGGAAGAACAGGGAGACATCAGTAGCAAACTTGCATCTCTCTTGAAATTTCAGTCTGCATCAAGGCAGCAAGTGCTGAGCAGTCACATTGTTGAGGTGTCTGGAAGGGAGTCTGGCACAAGAGCACATCGTCAGTCCTGATGCTGTTTTTCCTTGTGACTTTTTTTTTTTTAATATTGTTGTGGGAAAACTTTTCTGGTTGTGGCTTGTCACTTGTTCTTTCTGCAAGGGTCTTTCCCCACTCCACCTGCAGCCTAACTTCTCTGTGAATGTTACCTTTGTGGTGATTTTGCATCTTTGTATGTGACAGAGAGAGCTCTAGCTTCTGGAAGCATTTCTTCTCAAGGGCATGCTCTTAATGTCTCTGCTCTTTACCTTCTCCCAAATCGGCTTTCAGCAACACCATCAGTGCAATGTTTATTGACCTCTTCTTTCATTCCTACTTAACGTCAGCTTTGATAGACATTTTGATTTTTCTTGCTCTCTTGAAATGTCTTGAAGTTTCTTTGAGCTTCTTTCACAATTAGAGGGACTTTTTTCCTTGTCAGCAAGGAATTCACCCCGCCACACATGCATACATACTTGGGATCATTAATAAAAGTTATTGCCTAGCTACCCATTTTCTAAAGGCACAGCAGAGTGACAGATATAGATCTGGACTAAAAAGCTGCCAATGATCCATAGGCATTCTCCGAAACCTAAATGGAAGGCTGTGCCAGAGCTACTCATAGCCATGAGCTACTAAGAGAAGGAGTTTGAAGTTTCCTTGTGGTGTTAAGAGTTCCCTGTTTGATATGCTTCATAGTTGAGGCTTTTCCAGTGAGATTTTGGAAGAAGCAGGTCAATTCTTATGTTCCAGGGGTGTCTCAGCAAGCAGAACTACAGAGGTAAGTCTGCAACTCCTGCAACTGAGGAGATTTAGAGCATGGCAGCTTTTCTTTGCCTCATACTTTGACAACTGAATATACTGGGGAAGTAAAGGTTGTTGTAATGAGAGTATTTAGAAGACTGATGAAATCAGCCCTGTTTTAAAATACAAAACCAAATTTTACTAAATTCATTTAATAACAACACATTTGCCAATGGTCAGTTCTTCTGCAATATTGATCATTATCACTGCACATACAAAACTGTTAGTTTTTAAGAATCACATTCTAAATTATATGCAAGTATACAATAACACAGAGCTGTTGCAGGTAGTTTGCATTGACTGGCTTCCAGCCCTTGGTGTTGCTTAGTCACAAAGGTCAAGGTGATCGGGCTTGAGCGCTTGTCTACAAGAGAAGCTGTAACTGAAGTGGGTCTCTCTTCTTTCCTCTCCAGTTTTCCATGCTTATGTTTTTATGCTGTTGCCCCTGTCACAACAAAGAGGGTCCCTTCTACTCCTTGTAGGGCTTATCTTGTTTTCTTGTCTTGCCAGTCATTCTTCTGGCGTACCTGTGAGGTTTTCCTGCTGATTTGCAGTCCCTTGTGCTTATATTGTCCTTTTGTCTGGCAGCTGCCATGATGTGTCACACATGCAGCTACGCCCGCCTTTCTATGTCCTTTTGGCAGTCTCCTTATGCACATCCTTATGCGAAACTGTGTCTAGCTATGCCATCACAGCATTAACACAATACTTACATGCTATTGCTAGTTACACTGTTTTAGCATGCTTATATTGGGGTTTAAGGCAAGCTAATATTAAATATGTCCATATTAATACACTTTTCATTTATATGTGATGTGGGCCTCTGCTTTGGCAGATTTTGGCTGCATTGCATGACGTCTTAGTTCACTCAAAAGGACAACTACAAATACCAGAAATGCCTTTTCATCCACAGTACAGTGACTGTCTTTAATGTCATAGTATAATACTGTTAGTTAATATAATTTCAAAGGACAAATGGAAATATTGGACAAGGTATTTTAAAAGCTCTTGGGCCCTATGGCCCCACTGCAGCATGACTCAGAACACTCGTATGAAACTCCTCTGTTACCCCCTTGACAGATGCCCAGTTCTGGGTTATTCTTACACCAGTTTCATTGTTTCGTAAGATTCATTGTCTTTTCTAAGTTGAATTCTTATTAAAGAAACTGATTGAATTTACTTCATTATTTTTTATAATTTTGACAAATACTATTCAGAGGTATTGACACACTTGTATATATCATTATTCAATTTTAAATAATGATCAAAATGTGTAAATTGAAACCTGTAGATAATATCAGTACAGAAAAACTAATTGAATGTATAAATGCTTCTTCAAAAGAAAATTATAGCTATGTTATGATCAAGAACATGTTTTTAAAAAATGCTTTAAAGTGTTTCTTGTAAGAAGTAATTTACTTCATAGTCCGATAATTAGCATTCTGAACTAATTAGAAAACACTGGGGTATTTGAACTACACATTCATCCATACTTGTTTTTAGGGAATTAAAAGAATACAGAATGGAACGGCTGAAATATATTATGATGAAGATTAATAAGTGCCACATTTCATAGGGCTGGACCATGCTTCTGATATTTTCACCTGAATGAAAGTATTCCAAAAGACAAAGTATGCTGTTAAATGACAGCGATGTTCAACTAATAATGAATTTATGTGCGCTTACAGATGTGAATGAATGTGATTTGAATTCCAACATCTGTATGTTTGGGGAGTGTGAAAACACTAAAGGTTCCTTCATTTGTCACTGTCAGCTAGGATATTCAGTCAAGAAAGGAACCACTGGATGCACAGGTAAAGCAAATTTCCAGCATATATGTCATGGTGTGCACATACCTTGGTTGGCTTTCAGGTAAAATAAATGCACAAGTGTTCACACACAAGTGAGAGATTGGTATCTGTACATAATAGTAAATATAAGAGTAAGTATTTTACATTTGTCAGCATGTGTCCAGAGTTTGAAAAGGTATGTTCCGTGAACAGTATCAATATGATATGAGAGGCCCCTTACATAACTGTAATTTTAAAGGCAGAGCTTTTATCAGTATAGATTGGGGGAATATCTGTGATATGAAACATAGCTTGGATGGGCATAGCTGCATTTGTATTAGATGTATTTTATCGGTACTCATTTGTCATACATACTTAAAGTATGAACTCATCTGTCAACTAAAGCTGCAGGAAATGACCCTGTAGTCTAAGAGCAGGACAAAAGGAAAAAAAGGTAGAAGAAAATAATTTAAAAAAAGGAATGATGTAAAAGGGGAAGTATATGCCATCCTTCAACCCATGCTAACAAATTTTAAAGAATCATAGTCAGTCAGTTTCAACCTCTACAAGTTCCTGTGGTAGTTAAGCAGTACCTTGTCTTCTGCAAACTGGGTCCACTGCGTTCAGGAAGCTAAGTTCATCCAAAGTTATTCTTCTAGGAAAGCTGAAAGAATCACTCCTATAATTTGGTCTTTAAGAATTTATTCTATAATTACTAAAATCTTGGACTAATCATTTTTGTAACTGAAACGTGCCTGTGCACCCAAAGGTCTCATCCCATTTTTAGACATATAAAGATCAGCATATTTAATATGTCTGGAAAATAGCTTTAATTTCAAACTGAAAAGCAGTTGCAGGAAAGCAGAATAATTTTGTCATGTTTACGAACAAAGAACAAAATGAAAATACAGTTGTCACTATTTTTTATGAATGTTTAATAGAAAGTAACTTGCTTGAATTATTCTGTAGTCTTGAACATTTGTTTTTTAAAGGACTGCAAACCTGCACAGTGGAAATAAGCAACATGTAAAAGGAACATAATTTGTAATATTCCAGTGCTCCTGATGTAAATACTAATAGTTTATTTTGTGCTTGTAGATGTGGATGAGTGTGAAATTGGTGCTCACAACTGTGATATGCATGCCTCATGTGTCAATGTACCAGGAAGTTTTAAATGTAGTTGCAGAGAAGGATGGGTTGGAAATGGCATTAAATGTATTGGTAAGTATACAGAAAATAAAGCTTTTCTCTTTTTCCCCTTTTTTTTTTTTTAATGAAAGCATGTAATGTGACTGTGTGATTACTCTATTAGAAACAAAGTATTACTCTTCTGTGTGCTGCACTCTGTGGATAGATGGGTCTGCAAGATTCTTGTGTTTCAGGGGTTTGGTTTTCTGAGAAGAAAACTGGTTTTGCCTCAGAAGCCTATCTGTGTAACATCTTACTGAATTAACTGTGTATTTTATAAAGTTTCCATATAACTGCTAGAATGTGCAAAATAAAAAAAATCAGTCAAAAATAAAATGGAATTTGTTTTGTTATTTCCTGCCAGTAAGATATTATTTCTGTTACTTAATACAATTTTTGTCTAGTTTACAGGCCCTAATATAAAGCAGATTGGTCTTGAGGTATGGGAAACTTGATTCTACTGTTGCTGGGCTGCTAGAGTAGCATCACATGCCCTTGCCTTCATCTTTTATTTTGGTGTGTAAAAGATTGTAATATTTACCTTTTTTTCAGAACATTTTGGGATCTGTGGAAGAGGAGTTTCGTTTAAGAATTAGGCTTTATTGGTGTAATATGTGAAAGAAAAACTACCATATTATGAGGTTTTACTGCAGGCTAGATTTTCTAAGCTTTTTAAGGCATATCTGAGAAAAAGGGCAAGGCCCCTTGGTCTTTATTATTATAATTTAATTAAAAATATGTGAGATTCTACTAAGTAAATAAAAAGTCCCATCTGAAGGAGAAAACTTTAAGAAGTTTTTCCATCAGTGTCCTCGTAGTTAGAACAGCTCCCAGGTATAGAGTGTTTTCCCAGGAGACCACTCTGCAGAAGGGTGAGAAAGGACTGTCGGCTACCCCATAGTGTGACTCTAGCCACACTAGCTAGTGTGACTCATGTGTTATGGACCCATATGGCCATTTCCATTAAACATGCCCTTGAGGGGAAGGAAAGTCTCTTCTTTTTTTCTTTTTCTTTTTCTTTTTTTTTTTTCCATCCAAGTTGACATCCAAGTAAATAAGAAAGCTTGCATTAACTTTCATGGAGTTAGATTGTTGTCACATTCTTCTGTTACTTGAGAAGACTCTCCAAATGTATGGCAGATTTTCACCTCACTATATTTCTTTGGTTTATTGGTTTTTTAACTCATTTTGAATTCAGGTTCTTTAACAGGATATTAACATTCAAGTAACAAGTCAGCTGAATTCCATCTGTTGCTTGGAAACTTTTTACCCAATCCCATGCATTTTAATTTAAAGGAAGAAATATTAAAATGAAATCACTATAGATTAACCCTGTATCTTCTAATGAGAACTTTGTACATTTATGGAGACATAAATTATCTTTGCAGTTGCGCTTGTTAGCCTGACAATTAATTGTAAGACAAGTATACTAACTGCTCTGTTACCGCTTGCATTCTTTTGCCTCTGATGTGCAGATCTTGATGAATGCTCCAATGGGACCCACCAGTGCAGCGTCAACGCTCAGTGTGTGAACAGCCCAGGGTCATACCGCTGTGCCTGTGCGGAGGGATTCACTGGGGATGGATTTACTTGTTCTGGTAAGAAATGTCTGTGAAAAATGACTTGTTACTGATTGTTTCTGTTGTATGGAAGCTTTGCAAATTAGATCTAAGCCCAAAGTGCAAGATAATAAATGTAACAGTGTCTTTTAAGATCAGGATTCTTCCCATCTGCTGAAGAAATGCTAACAAAGGCAACTGATTGTTCTTTTGATTTGTATGCCAAATTGGACCCACTGGGCCCATTTGTTGGGTGAAGTTCCCGTCTACTTCCTCCTCCTGCTCCTCCACCTCCTCCTCTTCCTCCTCCTCCTGCTCCTGCTCCTCCTCCTCCTCCTCTTCATGCCAATTTTTTTGAATGTGCATGTGCTGCTTGCAGCAGCAGGCTCTCTAGTAAAGAACAGAAAACACCAGCTCTCTGTTATGGTTCCTGTCTTGTAGGCCAGGTCTGTCGTTGGCAGGGAAGGCAACATCTATTTTCCCCTCACTACGTTAGTTGAACAGGATTTAATCATTAACACAGAACTTGTTAAAAAGAAGAACAAATTACAGCTGAAAAATATTGCCCATGATCTCTGCATTTAAATTTGTTGGTAAATGCTCACTATTAAGAATGAACATTGTTTTGCACACAGCAAGTGATTAAAAATAAACTGATGTGTAAAGTATTATATAAAGTGTAAAGATTTCATATTAAACATTAATGGCAGAGTATTAAGTTACTGTGTTTTTTATCACTTACAGAGTGGAGATGCAACAATATCTCTGCTCTTGACTTCTGAAATGTCCTGTTATGTGGTCAGCAAATTGGAAGGTTTGAAGGAATGCATCCTAATGATAGTAAAATACCCAGAAACTAATGTGAATGCATTCATTATTAGCTAACTGGCTAATTTTAAATCAAAATTAATTTATACCTTAACAAGACAGTCTTCTGATTAGTATTGTAAGTTTTTTTTATTTCAGACTAAGAATCTTCAAATATTATTTGTTTATGTGTTTCAAGTTTGTGGTTAATGAACAAGAACTTTCATCCCTGTTATTAACACACACTGTTTCAGATCTTCTGGTTTTTAAAAATCAGATGGAGTACTAGGGATTGACTAATAAAATGAAGAAAGTATATTGAAATTTTTTTTTTGCAATTATAAGCATATCTGGAAAAAATGATGTGTCCATATGATAACTTCATAGTAAATTGACAGTAGTGAATGCCTTCCTTTGTCATTCTGCTCTTTTATAGCTCTTAAAAAAAAAAAAAATCACTTTTGGGGCATACTAGAAGAATCCCCAGGAGTGTGCAAATGGTAGTTGTAATGTTCATAATCCTCAAAGAATATTTTCTAAAATGCATATGAAAATAATTTTCTATGTATGATTCATTTAAGAAATTTTGCCTTTTGAATGTGTTTTATGTCAAAGTAACATAGCGATATATACCAGGAGACAAAGTTTTTACTTTGTAAGCAAAGTATTCAACTTATTTGTCAGAGTTAATAGTACTAAATCTGAAGTCCTTGTATAATTAAAAAAAAATTTAAATCTGTTAGTGAAAAACAAGGAGTAAGGAATCATGGCAGGGTAAAAGGAATAATTTTGGAAATGACATTATGTTTGCTTTTCTGCATTCTTTCAATTTACTTCATCTTCAGGTGTAAATGTTTTGTTTTATATCAACAATACTCAATGGCAGTATTATTTTGAACATCAGGATAATATTATTTGTATTTTGCTACTGAAACATGTAGTTTCAAATAAATTTTCTGTCTCCTACAGATGTTGATGAGTGTGCAGAAAATGTTAATCTGTGTGAAAATGGACAGTGTTTGAATGTCCCCGGTGCTTACCGTTGTGAGTGTGAGATGGGATTCACTCCTGCCTCAGACAGCAAGTCATGCCAAGGTAAGCCACTGGTACTTCAAGTTCGTTTTCTGAGTTTGGATTGGCTGCTATAAAGCAAACAACAAGAAGTGCTGGAAGGATCTCAACCTGGAAGAAGAATATTCAGCACATGCTTCACATATAAGTAATTTCTTCAGGCAAGGATTATTTTGCAGTGTGAATTATGTTGAAGGTAGCTTTCATCTTTTTATGAAGTTTTCCTGGCCTTGGTCCAAAAATCCCAGAGTAGAAGTTTGGCTCAGTAATTTTGTTTTTTTAATTATTTTTCTTTTTGTCACTAGTGAATAGCGTGTGGAAAATCCTGTGTTCGTCACTGTTTTATTTAGTGTGTTTATATAGCAGACACAAGCTGCATTAAATGGCCTCATTTTAAAATAAGTGTTTTCAGGAAAATTGAAGTAGGCAAATCACTGCTATATTTGACAAGTTTGTAACACTCCTTAAAATGCATATTGGAGATTTTTTATCATTATACGTTCTCTCAATATTGTACCAGATCATCTGAATTGCAAAAGGAATGCTTATCTTTCTAGTTGGATTCAGCTTCTATTCCCTGTTGTGTTCTTATGTCTTTTTTTGTTTGCTGTAAGAGAACTAGATATTAGATAAAGTCTTTTTAGCTGGTGCTCCAAAGCTTTTTAACTTATTTCAGATTTAATGGTGGAAACCTCATAATGCCTTAGGAATTTAAAATTCCTGATGAGACAATTAAAAACAGATTCCAAAATGTAGTCTCTAAAATTCAGTCCATAACTTGACATGTTCAAACATTCAGGTGTACATGTATGAATCAGACTTCTAGCTGTAGAAAAATTGCAGATGCGTCTGAAAAACCAGCTATGCAACTGTTTGGTCAGATCTGTTACTAGTTACCAAGTATTGTCAATCATCTTTACTGAATTTCTCCGTGCAACTCAGTTAGTCATATTATAGTAATGCCAATGTTCTAATAAAAATCCCCAAACAGATATCAGCCAATCAGTGTTTTGAAAAACAATATTATTCTAATTCTTGGGACAGTGGGTCACCAACATTTGGCTTTTCAATTGGTCCACAACAAAGCTCTGAAAAATAAATTGAAGAATTTTGGAAAAATGCTTGGTATATTGGTATATTACTGTGATTCCAACAGAGATGTGAAAGCATTCCATTGTGCTGTTGGAGAACTAAAAGATCTGGGTGCTGAATATTTAAAAGAAGTGACCCTTTTTTTTTTAAGTTGATATATTAATTTGTCCTATGATAAGGTGACTCCTGGGCTGATTTCTGCAATCAAGGGACAAAATCCAAAGCCTGGATTTAGTACAATAATTGTAATACAAATAATTCATCCAATTTCTTCAGAAATCCCTTGAGATGTCAGTACATTAGCTTCTCACTGATACAGTCTTTTCCATAACTTTATAAAGCTTCATCTGAACACAAGTTATGTTCATGACCTCATTTGGAGGTCATTCCATGGCTGTACTCCAAGGTACTTAGAAACCTTCCCTTAATTTCCAGTTTAAATTTACTCAGGGATGTTGGATATTAGGTATTTATCTTAAATTTCATTGTCCCATAAAAATTTGTCTCTTTCCCCCTCTCAAAAGTTACCCCTTCTCATATGTTCCTGTAAAGAGGCATTATATCACTTCTCAAGCTTTGGCTAAGGCAGGCAAGCCAAGTTTAAAATAGATATTTCATTACTCAAATCATTTTAACATCCCTTTTTTATACCTCATCCAATTTTAGTTCATCACTCTTGAACAGAGCACTGTACAGAGGATTTCAAATGGAGATCTAGCTGTGCATTGTAAAATGGCATTAATGCTTTCCACTTTCCTGTCTCTGCTAAAAATATCTCAGTAGTACTTGCTAGAGTTGCATTAGCCTTTTGCACAGCTCCTTTATTTTGGCAACTTAAAAGTCTTGCTATCTGACAGCACATGCAGGGTTTTTTTCCCTCTTATCTTACTTACCTTCACTCAGAAGTCCGTTATAGTTTGTGTCTAAAACCATAACTTTGCACTCTGTGCTGTTAATATTTAACTCCTTTTCTAGCACTGTAGTTGACAAAGTCATCTAATTTTCTGTCAGTGTCTTTCAACTTTATTTCATCTTCAATTTACATGAGCACACAGGCAGTCCTTTACATACATTTTAGCTCTCCTATATGTAGTTACTATGTAACTTGTTTAACATGGGCTTGAGAAAATCATAGATAATTCTTACTTCCTATGTTTCTTTTCCCTGTATTCTTTCTCCAAGGAGATACAAGTAACTGTCGATGCCTACTCCCTCTGTTTTTTTCTTAGTATACTTTTTTTCCTGAGAATGGTATTTTGAAAATCTTAACTTGCCATTAGTGAGAAATGTTGCAGACTATGAGCTAGGAAATGACTGACACCTTTGGCTGGTGTTACTCTTCATTGTGTTTAATGCACATTTTGAGAGGAACTTACTGGCTCTTTGACTTAGCTTTCATTTCGAGTCCTGAGAAGTCAGTTTTGCTATTTTGACTTCACACTAGGTAAAACAGGAATAAGTAACAAGCAGCTTAATGGAGAATGCCTCACAAATCCTATAGCTATAGCATTCTACACAAAATCAAAAGTGATTACTCAGTGTTGCTTTTTTAGAGTTTTTTTTTAAGTTACATGTGTCTTCATTTGCTTTTAGTAGTACAACACACTATTGTAATATTAAAATGGTAATGACATGTAACTTTCTGTTCTTAATATATTCCTTCAGATATCGATGAATGCTCCTTCCAGAACATATGTGTATTTGGTACCTGTAATAATCTACCAGGAATGTTTCATTGTATCTGTGATGATGGCTATGAACTAGATCGAACTGGGGGAAACTGTACAGGTATGTCTCTTCTGTTCAGAAATAGTCAAGACTTACTTTTTTTTTTGTAATTGCACCAAGCTAATTTAAAGACAAGTTCACAAAACATGCACTGTATTCTCTTACAACAATGCGAGTGCATTTTTCCCCACTAAACAAGCAGTGTTTAGAATTGCATGCTTTGGAGTTGATTTAAGAATGAAACAAAAAGAATGGTTTCTTAAACATGCAGCGGTACAAAGGCTATTCCTAAATGTTTGATGAACTATTGGTAGTTCTTTTGTTCAATTTCAGCTAAAATTCACTTGCATTTGAAATTTTCTTGCCTATTTTGTCTTAAAAAGTAAAATTATTCTTCTTTTCTGTCCAGTGAGATTTATAAATGTAACCTTCCTATTTTAGATATTGATGAATGTGCCGATCCCATTAATTGCGTTAATGGTCTTTGTGTAAATACTCCCGGAAGGTATGAGTGTAATTGCCCTCCAGACTTCCAGCTGAATCCTACTGGAGTGGGTTGTGTGGGTAAGTAAAAGCTACCTGAAGTATTGCTTTAGAAATCACAGCCAAGGTGACTGTTTTGATGCAAATGAGGGTAGCAAGATAGAAAAATATACTCCCACCTGCTGCATATCCTGTTATATAGTTTTCTAGAGATGGAGTTAATTATTTTAACTGATTAATGTTGTTTATAGTTTCTTTAAAATACACCTTTTAAAAATTTGTCTAAACATATATTATCTGCATTTCCATTTTCTTGACAGTCAATAATTCTCATTTTAAAAACTGAATATTTTAGTCCTAGATGTGTCTTGGGACTGATTTATGTGTTTAGCTTAAGTCTAAACTGGAATTAAAACTGGTTGTGGTGCCCATTTGGCTGGAAACAAAGTAAAAGACATGTTTCACTGTAGTTTGCATAATTCTCTCTGGCTTACACAGACTTAAAGTGAATTTTCATTACTTTTTCCCCTTGCTACATGATATAGGACCATCATGTGATTAGAGTATATACTAGCAGTCTAGGGAAGTTTTGGGTAAGAGGGTGGTTGAGAGAGGGGCTAAGGTTCAGCCATAAGGATTTGTGTGTGATCCTGGGAAAGCCTTCTAACTTTTTATTTGGAAAACAGCCTTTTTATTTTATTACCTCAGGAAGGCTCATATTCTCCTGAATTGGTAGTTAGAACTCTATCCATTTTCTAAATGTTTACAATAATACTACAGTGTGGGGCAAATAAATATATTCTAAGCAAGTAATTTCTAAAGAAATGCAGATTTCCTTCAGAACAAAATTTATTGCTCATCTTCTCCATGTTTCTCCATTTTCTGCCTATGAATATTCTCTGTTGTTTCTCTGGATGCTAGAAACCAGTCCCGTTTGAGACCTTTAGATGTCCACAGTCTTGACCAATTTATTCTAAAACTTTAGGCTGAGATTTTTAAAGATTAAGTGAATTTATGTAATCTATTCCCACTGAATTGGAAACATGTTTCTGTCTCCCGTAGACTCTTCTGACAGTTCCTGCTTTAATACTTTTCTTCTGCAGTTGCAGTCTGACTTAAGCTTTTAGCTTTGCCTCGTCTGAAGATTCAGTTGAAGCAATGAAATCCTGCCTTTTTCGCTCCCCTTCTGCAGAATATAACTACTAAGCTCCTCATTCTTTCCTACAACCAGATGCTGTGTATGGTCAGCCCTGCAAGCCCTGAATTATGATCGAAGAATTTAGGTGATCTCTGAAGAAGCTAATGAGAATGAATTATCCTGCTAGCTGACTTGTGTTTTGCTAAAAAATGAGAGTTTGAGTTGGCACTCTACTTTGGGACCACTTGTCCCAATGACATTTTTGGCAGGGGTCCTATGTTTCCTCAAGGAAGCCTCCACAGTGGAAAGGAACCTACTCAAAGGTAAATCTAGGAACTCTAGAATCCCAAATGAGAGAGCAAGACATCCCTCTCTGAAGAAAACATGTTGAATAAGAAAGTGGTAGAAAAACTGTTTGACCCTTCCTTATTTCTGTCCTGAGGAAATACTACTAGAGCTATCCCTCTCTCTGGTACAAAGACTTTTTTCCTTCCCTTGTGTAAGGAGCATTTTTGGTTTCTCAACGACTGATTGTACCAGAAAAGAGACTCTCAAGACTTAGCCCCCTGAGCAAACGTGGGGTTTGGTTGGGTTTTTTTCAAGTTCAGTTTCAGACAGTGGCAGAACTGGAATCCACTTACCTGTCTGTGGTAGGAGCTGCAAGCCTCGGGTGTACATTTTCCATCTGTCTACAGCCTGACCCTGTGACAAAATGAAAAAAACGCTCTGTGAACATTCAGCTTTTGTTTTTGACAGGGGCAAGCAAAGCCTCTGCTTCCCATGAAATATCATCAGACTAAGATAATAGAAATAAAGCACTAATCCATGAACGAAATGACGCTTCAGTGCCCATTTTTTTAGAAGCCCTTGAAGGGATGGGGCACCATGTGCAACTAAAAACGTGTTAGTTATACTATTTTATATGATTATAGGCATTGTTAGGTTTTGAACTTTTTTTCTTTCACCAGCAGTTCTCGTTTGTAATATTTCCAGAGGGTTAAATGATTTTGCATGGGAAGTGGAAACAGAGAGAGTTGCCATTCCAGTGCAGCTATACTAATTCTGGTTATAGATTTGGTATGCTTTGTGTATGTCTACTTTACTGACTTATGCAGTCCAAAGAGGGAAGAATTGAAGCTCAGTTTGCTTGTCATCCTTTATAGTCTCAGGACTGCAGTTCCAAATTGCAGCTTCACTTGCAATGATGTTTGTGTCACTGGCACATAGTAAAGCATTAGCCAGTTTTCACTTGAAGCTTGTAGTGATTTGGAAAAAAAAAACCCACAGAGGCTAGTAGACCTCACCAAGAAAAAGGAAAATTTCTTCCTTCTGGAATGCACAAGTTATGCTGAAAAATGTTCCAGAAACTTCTTGTCAAAGGACAGCAGCTTCTGGTTCTCTTCAATAGCACTATCTCTTGCACGCTTGAGCAAAACAGGCAGAGGAATTTAAATTCCAGTTCCTTTCAGAAGAAACAGAAATATTATCCTTGGCAAAGAGGAACATGGTACTGCGTCAAGACAGTTCATGTGAGGAGTAAACCGAAACCTAAAACTCTTGATGGACTCAGTATCGATATTCTGCTGGAGAGTTCCAGACTCTGCCTTCATTCCAAATTCTATCGTCTCCTGTTTTTCTTAATGGGCCTGAGGTCTTGGGCTGAAGCCATCTTCCAAAATGGTCATTGTTTTTCACTTTTGCCAAGAAGAATGAAGCCAAATCTCTTCTCGGCTGCTCTTAAAAAGACAGATGTCTTGTGCTATCACAAATGGAGAGAGGCATGCAGTTCCTCTGAGAATAGGAGGAGATAGGTATTCTCAGAATAACCATGTTTGTGTTTTTTTCAGCTCAAGTCCACAGTGAGAACAACAGGATGTGCCCTTTTAAAAAGGCAGTTCATTTTACTCTCTTCTAACATTGTCTTAAAAAAAGAAAAAGGACTTCCACTCTAACATATGCTGGGCAGTCATCTCAGGTGAATCTTGCCTCTATGGAGATAAAGATATCCTGCTTGAAGTTTCTTCTCTTTCCATCAGAGGCTCAGAGGTACAGAATACATATGCCTCAGCCACTCAATTCTTAATTGAGTATTTTAGCTTTACAACAGTGTGCATTTATGGTGAGATACTGACATTTGTTGTAGAATATTTGGGCCCAGGAACAGCCTTCTTTTTCACAATCTCTGCTACAGTATGCTCTTGAAACTGTGCAGAAAGTTTCACCCAAACTTGTCTATTAATGCTTAAATTTGAATAAATGTAAATCCTTTGGAAAGCTTGAAGGTTTTCTTTTGATTTATGTTAAGACCCTTTAAAAAAAAATTCAGTCTGAAAATTAATGTGAAGTTATGTTTTTATATTATACATATTTAACTAACTTGAGAATCTTGAGAACAAGTAGTTCCTAACAATTCAGAAAGTTGCTTTCAAATTTTTTTCATAAATGTGTCCCAGACCTCAAGATATGTCCCAATCCCAAAAGGATATTTTAAAAAACAATGTCATACCAAGACATTTGTTAAACTCTGGAAATTTTGAAAGTATGAACTACCCACATTTATCATACTGTGTTCATTTTACTCCATGTAAATTGCTAAGGCTGTAGCATCTGGCACTTGCTGCAAACAGTAGATTAAAAATGTGAGATTTCTTGGTAAAGTACGCATTTGGGAAGTCATTCAAAAATTCATTTATAAGTTTCTTAGTCATACCATTAACAGAAATAGTAAAAATGCAAAAAGATACTGTGGCCTTTATACAATGAATTTATCAAACAATTTTTGAGTGGGTTTCTGTGCTTCTTTAGAGGCAACCTTTGAGGCAACCTTTGATAGCAAGTTAATTCATAGAAATGATCTTTAGAATTATAACACTACTCTTGAGGAAATTAATGTTCATCTTACTTGGCTGTAATAAGAAATATTATAATGATTCACTATACCCTCATTCCTTATATTTATGACTCACTGCTATTTACTTTCCATTTATAAAGAATAAGGGGACAATATGTGCAGCAGTAAGAAAACTCATAGCTTTACTTCTCTTAGATTCCTTGATCATTCTACTGATGCCAGCAGTTGTCTAAATCATTAAGTTACTGTTTGAGTGAACTAATAAACTAATTTTCCTCAAACCTACTGCACATTTAGATTATTTGTTTCAATATTAATGATTTTTGGAGAATTTCTTTGCCAGTGGAAGAATTCCTACAGTGACATGACTTTGTTGTGTGATTCCACAGAAAAATACATAAATTCTTCTAATTCCACAAGAAAGAGTCATAACCTAGTCACAGTCAGAATATGGAGAAGACATACTAACAGCACACTGCAGCAAGGTTTCTGATATTTTCTGGAGTGAAAGACTGGGAATAGTCTATGTGCTACATTAGAGTATGGTGTGACTTTGGAAGACAGGCAAACATTTTAAACTCGTCTCTGGGTACTTAGGAAGCTGAACCTATCCATTTTCCCTACTGTCTCTCTCAACATCAGTAACTGTCAGTGTACATGAGTGTTTTGAGCTTGCCAGTGACTTCAAAAGCACAATGTTATCTGAATTCCTGCTTCTAGGTATGAAGTGTTAAAATGAAGGCCTGCTGTTCCTTTGTCCAGATCATTGTGTGCAGCTGTAGTCATATGTGCTTTATATGTAGATAACCGTGTTGGCAATTGCTACCTGAAGTATGGACCACGAGGGGATGGGAGCCTATCCTGCAACACTGAAATTGGGGTTGGAGTCAGTCGTTCCTCGTGCTGCTGCTCTCTGGGAAAGGCTTGGGGAAACCCCTGTGAGACATGTCCCCCTGTAAACAGCAGTAAGGAAATGTTCTCTTATTCTCCCCCCGCCCTCTTATTACAGAAGATGCTAACAAGGGATGGAAAAAGTATTTGAAATCTTTTACTGTATTACTATAAATTTATCATTTAAGAAACTGGTTTTCTTCATGAGGCAGTGTTCCGGCACAGTTATTAAAAAAAAAATCCCCCTGCTGCTGTCAGAGGAGTGATGCAGAGCTGTGGACCTGAGTATTAGAAGACCTGACCTTTGGTCTTCTGTGACTGACTTGGTGCCTATTCTCACAGTAATAATAAATCAGTCGTAACTTTAGAAGGTGCTTCTCACTGGACCAGGCCCATGTACGTTGGGTAGTTTTGGGCACTTTATTTTATTTTGCTTTTACTTTTCTCCCATTAAAAATACTAAGGTAGTTAGAGATATGCTTATGTGTCTTAAGAATGGAATGGATTGCCTGCATCTGCTAGGAATTTTTGCTCAGCAACTCCATGTTGATAGGGAAATAAAAAAATTAATAATGCTTAGAACTCAAATCATGCCTTTAATGTGGAGAGCTGCAGTAGTTCTCTGCAGTGTTGGTTACTGTTGGGTAACTATTTCTAAGTCACTCTTGAGTACCTTCAAAACTGTTACCCAATGATACTTACCAATTTTGTAGAGCTTTGAAGTTCTTTGAATGAATAATGCAACAGAAACGTCAAGCATGTTGTTCTTAACAGTCTCATAATAGTACGAATTCAAATTTTAACACATATCTTTATTGATGTTGTACTAACATTTCATATTAAAGAACAAGTCAAAACACAAAATATGTGCCTTCTTTATAAAGGCACAGCATGGAGAAAACAATATTGTTCCTGCCTTAAGAGTATCTAAGGTTGTGGTAATGTTTTAAGCAGAACTCTTAATCTTACCTTGATTTTCTACTAATCTAATGCACTTGTTTTATTTACTGTGAATAGGTCAAGACGAGTAGAAAACCAATGAGTGTAGGGAAGAAGACTAATTAAAAACACAAGTGAAACTTTATATTTCTGTTGTTAGCATTTTATTCTTCATGTGACTGACATGCTCTCTCCTGTTACACTTTCCTTTAGCGGAATATAATACTCTGTGTCCAGGGGGAGAAGGATTCAGACCAAATCCCATCACTATTATTTTAGAAGGTGAGTTTATCGTAAATGACTGTGATGGCTGGTAATAAAAAAAGGTGTCATCTTCGGAGAAATGTATGCAGGGACTATATTTTGCAGAAATCATTACATTTAGTGCAAAGCAAAACCCTCTGCTAATATGAATTGGACAACAACATGATGAAAAGGCATACTGTAAAAGAATATTGAAGAAGTCCAGCAGTATTTCAGTAGGGGAATAAGCTGATGCATACCTTTTGTGTGCCTCCTTACTTGACTTGGCCTTTGAAATTGGCCACTGAAGGATAAGTCATTTATGAAAATTATAGCTTATCAGTGGAAGATATAAGTTGCAGGAAGTATTCGTTGGACAAAGAAACTCTGGTTCCAATGAGTGTGCAGGAATGAGGAATTAAATGCCAAATTCCTCTAAACAGTAATCAAAGTTGAACTCCATGGGCTCATCAAGCTGAAACATGCTCCTGAAGAGCTATTTAAATGGAAGAGAATGAGCATCTCATCCATGCTTTCATGAAGTGCAATTTAGAAGCAAAAATAAAAAAATCCATGTGACATTTAAAAGCTACTAGCTGGTAAAATTTCAGGGGAGTACTTAAAGTCTCTTGTTTCTTTTCATTCTGGAATGAAAATATGGTGGGTTTTTTTCTCTGTTTTCAGACATTGATGAATGTCAGGAACTGCCAGGTCTCTGCCAAGGTGGAAATTGCATCAATACTTTTGGCAGCTTCCAGTGTGAATGTCCAAAAGGCTACTACCTCAGTGAAGAGACGAGAATCTGTGAAGGTTGAGTCCCTTGAAACCTCCTTCTCTATCACAGTGCAGTTATTACAAAAAACACTGTCATTTTTAGCCTTAAATCCATAAGTGGGTATGGTACCCACACCCTTACCTAAAATCTTCTCTAAAACTGTTGTCTTTGGCACCAGTGATATGATTAATATAAAAGTTGAAATGCAACACCTGAATATATTTCTACATGATAGATCTCAGCTATGTGTATTCAGTAAACTGAAGTGGTTATTCATGATTTCTGGCTTTACACTTCAACACCTTGTATCTCCTGCTAGTTTCACTAGGCTCTCTGTATTTTAAGTGAGAAAAGGTGTCCTCTTCACATTATTTCAGAGTAGCAGTTTAATTTACAGAACGTGAAGTTAATATTCGTTTTCCTTTTGTGTTTGAGATTTGTCATAAGTGTTAGAACCAAAAATTGTAAATAGACCAAAAATGTAACGAACCTTTCATGTTTTTTCTTAGTTTGGAGTGTTTTAGCTCAGCTTCCCCTTCTTCATTCACTTTGTGAGAAAAAAAAAAATCATCTCCTTTCAAAACAGAGCCTGTGAATCCTGAGGCTTTGCTAAGCTCACGTGAAGAAAACTGACAAAACTGGGTTTGAAATCAAAATTGTATGGGCAAAAAAGGCTTACACCCCAAATGCCTTAAATAAGAAGATCCAAAGTTAGAGCAGCAAGACTATGCGATTATTCGGCTTGCCTGTTTCTAAATAGCGTATTTAAAAGGTCATTTCTCAGTAGAGTAGTGAATACATTAACAGAACTGAAAAGTGACAGTAACATTCCTGTGAGAAGAAGGTGTGAATGTCTTCTGTGGAGCTGATGGGGGGCAAGGTGCTCCAGTTTCAGTGGTAAATTCAACAACTTTGAATTTATTTAGGGTGTTCTCTTGCACTTCACTGGCTGGACTTAATAGAGGTTAACAATATTACTTTTCAGCAGCTGTTACAGTAGCTACTTAACCCAAATCTGAGCTGTACTTTCCAAGCTACCCTTTAAATGAAACATTTTTGTTATCTTAGCATAGTTTATTATGGTCATATTTCTCAGAAACATTTGCTAGGACTTGATCCTCTTTTCCCTTGTTAATTGTAGTGTTTTTGCTTGGTCTCTAGATATTGATGAGTGTGTTGCACGTCCTGGTGTCTGTGGTCCTGGCACCTGCTACAATACCTTGGGGAACTACACCTGCATTTGCCCACCTGAATATATGCAGGTGAACGGAGGACATAACTGCATGGGTATGCAAAATGTCACCTTTACTAGAACTGTCTGAATATCAGACTGTTTTGGGGCTAGACTCTCTGCTTAGAATTCCCTTTTAGATGAGGCCAGTTCTAAAGCCTTGTATTGCTTTTTCCTACCTTTAACTCCCAGACAGTTATGTCATGTAGCAAGGAAAAAGATCTCAATGACTGACATGCAGTGTTGAAGTGCTCTTGTTCCTTAACAGAACTCAGAAATCTTTTTTTATTCTCACTCGTCATTTCCAAATGGTACAGTTTACTATACAAATGGGTCTAATGAGCATCTACAGTGTGTTTCTGATTTCTTGGGAATTTTTCTTTTTCCCCTTTGTGTCTTTGAATAAAAACTGAAAATATGTCAAATTTTAGGTAAGTCTAAAACAAATACTGTAGATTACTTCAATCCTTAAATTATTTTTAAATGCATCCATGCATATGCTTGGGTTGCATTCAGAAGACAGAGTTAATGAACCACTGTCTAGGTTGGTAGGGGGTTGATATTTACTTCAGTTAGTTTGCTGGTTACTTCGTAAGTGATTCTTTTCTCACCTCTAGACATGAGGAAAAGCTTTTGCTACAGAAGCTATAACGGAACCTCCTGTGAGAATGAACTGCCCTTCAATGTGACAAAAAGGATGTGTTGCTGCACATACAACGTTGGGAAAGCCTGGAACAAACCTTGTGAACCATGTCCAACTCCAGGAACAGGTAAAGCCTACTATAACCATCCCATTTTGTTACTTTCTTTGCTCATCTGCTCCTTTGACCTATTAGCTAAAGTTAACATTTCAGCCCCAAAAAACCTTTGCTGTACTCCCAAAGCAGAATGACAATACCTTGCCATCCTGTCACTGACTAGATTAAGTCTTGGTGTGCTAAACAGGAATAGGTGTTTCTTCCATACTTTTAAGTGGAGGAAGTATCACTCCATATTGAGTGGAAAGATACAGATTGAATAGTTTGAAGAATGAAAAAAAAAATTCAGGAAGAACATGCGTATTTTTCCTCTCAGCTGCCCCTGAAGGCAAGGGCAAGGGAACAAACTACTGTCAGGTGTCGCTGAGATGAATAAAAAGGCCTGAGAAGTACAGACTGACCTTCCCATCAGCAGCAGGAGTATGTCAGCCCTGTAGCTAAAAGGATGTTTGTAAGACAGGTATCTGTAGGTAGATTTAATTGTTTAGACTTTTTTTTTGGTGATGGGGCTCTGTAAAATGAGTATGCTGTGGTTGTTTTATTCTTTCTTTCTAACAAATACCAAGGCTTTCAGAGGTCTTGTATGGACATAGAATTACTTTCAGTTATTTAGATTTATGTCAAAAATCTATGTTTGTGTAGGTCAGACCCACCAGAGTGGTGCAGTAGGCATAAGCAAGTTTTCTGAACGCGTGATTACAGAACTCCCATCTCTAAAGCTGTCGCTTTGAGGTTTCTGGAAAAGCAGTCATCGGGCAATAATACGGGGGTTGAAGATACTGGTTGGCAAGAGATGCCTGCTGTCTGGTCTGTCTTCTAGGGTAATTTATTTAGGATAGTATAATTTAGTTACTGCATAGTTGGGGATACATTTATCCTGGCAGTCCTAATCTGTCAGAACAAAAAGATTGGGTTTCATTACTAAGTGTATTGGCTTTCTAGATTTTTCACTTATGTCTCACATCTGAGCATGATCCTCTCGGTTGCTTTAACATTTTCTCTGTTAAAGGTGGTGAATTTGCAAAAGCTCAGTAAGCAGGGCATTGTAAAGGGAAGTAAAAATTCCTTTCTATAAAGGGAGGTGAAAATAATAAGGTACAGGTTTTTTTCAGTTAGTCCTTATGGAGTTCCTTGCCTGGAACAAAACACTCCTGAAAGCTCAACTCAGAAAAATCATTGGTGGGAGAATCACCAACTTGGAAAGCTGACAGTAGCACCTGGCCTTCATTAAAAGATTCTTACATTTGTAAATAATTGTAATCATTCCTCAGAATGAGATTTGGCAAAGTACTTTTCTCACATTCAAACATTCCTCATTATTTACTGTATAAGCCCAATAGGATCCAGTATACCTGAACTTCAGCATTTTCTTCTTTCTTCTGTCCTATAGTTTAATGGCTGCTTAATGCCTACTGAGGTTATTCTTCCAGTACAGGATAGCAGGCTGTAGAGGTCCCTGCCACAGTGTTTTACCATCCAGCGATTTTCTGCTCTTTTATATTAACATGTATGAGATTTGAGGGTTAGAAAACAGTTCTTTTCTGCAAGGAGCTTTATGCCATTTACTGCTGTCAGTAAACCTGTGACACACACATACTAGATAAAAAGAGGGCCTTGTGTTCACTACCCTGTCTCCATGGTCAATTATAACCTACTCCTGTGATAATGCCTAACACATCAGGTCTGGGAGGATGAAGAAGAGGCTCTGAGGGTTGCAGGCCTTCTTTCAGTCTGTGTTATGCTACTTACATGTTCCATGCATTCCATTTAATAGAGTTTTTCTACATTTTTTTCAGTTTGTACTGTGTAGAAAAAGAGCATATAATTAGGTAAGGACTGTACGATAATGCCTTTATACACAGTGTCAAATTATCCATACACAAACACGCCAGAGATTTACTTTCTGAAAGCTTGAATTTGCATCAATGACTTAAAAAATATTTCAGAAACCCATATACTTACCACTATATTATTTTTTAGGACAAAAAGATCTATCACGTAACAGGAAAAAAACTCTGAGATCAAGCACTCCTGAAATGATCAAACCATGAAAGAGTTCTGTAAATACTTAGTTACCTCTAGGCAGTGAAGCAACTTTTTACACTTCTTTGTGTGAAAAAACAAACAAACAAGAATGATTATTTCTGATTAAAGTCTGTGTGGTAATGGTTGTGATCTGTATAATGTGTAGAACCAAGCAATACAGTCTTTACTACCTAAAGTCATCCAACAGAGACTGATTGTTAAGCATAAATAAATGAAAAGGAAGAAAGAGCTCTGTTCACGAAGGAAAAAAAAATGCAAATGCATTGGCATGTGAAGTTCATTTAGAGGAATAATATAATTCTCATCGGAGCAGAATAATGCTCTTAATGAGCTACTGGGCTCAGTCTAGCAAAGTGGTTAAGGTCAGTGTATCATAACCCCTGTCTGTTACATGTAGCCCCCACCCAGATTTCAGAACAACTGATTATACCACATAAGTGCAGCTATTCAACCATTTACATTTGGAATTTGTGTTTGATCCCTCATGCAATCTCTTTTTATGGTGAAAAAGGTTCAACCATGTCTCCAAATACAGTAAAGGCATTTAGAAGAGCTAAAAAGGCAATATTAAAATATTTCAGGAAATATTTTAACCCCCTAACTGCTTGCAGACTGTGGAGTTGTCTTAACAAGTCTTTAAAAGCTGCAGAAGTTTTTGAGAACTTCAGTCTTACCCATTTAAAAGAATTCTTTCTTCCATCCAAGAATATTAACTGCATGAATCTCTGCTAGTACTTTGCTGTATTTTTCTCATCATGTTGTCATCATGATGACAATTTTATGGCACTGAGATAAATGGCTATGGGAGAGAATTTTATGAGCTCTCTGTGATAGCAAACATATATTTCCTCTCACGAGCTTATTTCCATCTCCCATTCATGACTGCTAGGAACATTCCTTCACTCTCCCTCCTCCTACTTAAGAAAGAAAAGGAAGAGGCTGTTTTTTCTTTTTAGTACCATTTTCCTCCTCTTTACTGCCTGGGGGGGAAAGTCTTTCCTAAATTATCTGCTATTTCCCTTATGTCACCAGGATAAAGCACTTGGAATGAAAGTAATACATTCTTGACAGTAGCATCACAAATGATGCAGCACCAGAGATACGGGTTTAGTAGCAGTAAACTTGGGGCAAAGTCAATTAAACAATAAAATGTGTTTGTACTAAACAGGCACCTGAGTTTTTTTAGTTTTATCTAGGCAGCTAGATATCGATGATTGCCAATGAACTCAAACTACAGCTAGTTAAGTTTTATCTAGGCACCTTTTCTCAATTATTACCAATGAACTCAAACTACATCTAGTAGAGAAATAAACTATCACCACTCTAGATTAAAGATCACTACTCACAGGAAAACAGAAGGGTCTCCTTTCTCTTTTTCTGGTGCTAGAAGAGGTGCCTAATAATTTGTCTGCGTTTCAGGTTTAGAGGAGAGTTAAAGGTAGACTCCATACGCTTCCTCTCATTGGACAGATAATAGGCTTCCTGTAGGTCCTCAGCAGCACGAACAGTGGACTAAGCAGTCACGGAAGTCTCCAGATACTACAACACTTTCAGAACCCCTTTGAATTTTGTGTCAATTTTTGTAAATTTTATCCACATTCTTTAGAAGGATATTGTACCTTGGCTTAATGTCCTGAATGTACAAATATCTACCTCATGCTTTGGAATTTTTCCTTAACAATAGTTTGAAACCTTAATATTGAAAGATACTTACTCTTCTTGTGGAGAATTTGAATGCTGATATGATCAAAAAAGATGCTGAATAGCAGCTGCATGGTTATTGTTTGCAAGCACACATTTAAAGCAAACTGATCATTCAACCTGGTTGTGTCTTCACATGGGAATTATTTTGCTCACCTCAAACAAGTGGGCTTTCAGTACGCAATTCTACTAGTAGTCAGTATTTTACAAATTTGACATAGTTAGTTGTAGGCCTGTCATTTTTCATATTTTTACCTAGATCAAAATTTATCAATGTACTATAAATGTGTAATACCTTTTTTTCTGGAAAGCACTGTTTTACCAGTAAAATCTCATGCCAGCATAGATGCTTTATAAGAAACACTTTTTTTAAAGAATTAATTATTTCTTACATCCTGGAGTAGTTAATAGATTCCATGCTGGAAGTTTTTCTCTCTATGTTGCATATCCACTCAACTTCATACAACTTGCCTGGAAAACTATGGGTTCATTGATTTTATACTTCATACTGTACATTTCCCATCATCAAGTTGCTCTGGAAAAGAGATATAAAATGAGCATACTAAAACGATGCTCTTTTTTGGAGCGTCTTTTTTTAAAGCAGAGTGTCCATTCTGCTGTACCGTTTAAGCTAGCTGCAGTAACCTCTACGGAAAGGAACAGAGATAGTATCATCAAAGAAGGCTAGGTTCTAGTAAGTTACATTTATTTCTCCTGTCTGAAACTGTTGCTGCAGATTCTCTCTGCAGATGTCCAGAAAGCAGGAATAAACCTTAAAAGGTAAGTTAAGGAGTTCTATTTCAAACAAAAACTGAAGTGCTGCGTTCTCAAACCAGACATTTACTCATGTGCGAAAGTCTGCAAAGATTTTGAGAAAAGAGAAGTATGAAGTAGTGTTTCAATTTGCATTCATTTATTGGCAATCTGAATTTTCAATACAATTTGCACAGAAGGCAATGGCTCTTATGAGTAGATTTGGCTTGTATTAGCTCTTGAAAAGCTGAGGAGACTACAAGTAATTCTTGGGAGATTTATAAATAGTCACTAAAAATGCATTATTCTCTGTTTTGCTCTAGCTGAATTCAAGAACATATGCGGGAATATTCCTGGCTTCACTTTTGACATTCATACTGGAAAAGCTGTTGGTAAGTTTCACTAAACTTATTTTAACCAAAAATTGTTTTGCATAAGGTTGTTGCAGCTGCATAATGGTACCAAAATGAACATTTCATATAATAAAATTCTAATTTAATTGTGGAGTTACAAAGGTGACATAAATTATGAGACTAATTTTTGTGTAAAATATTTCTGATTTATATTTTTTTATTTCTACATTTTGTTATGATCTTTTCCTTACCCTCCATCGTAGTTCATGGTTTTGAGTTTTAATTGGTAAGATAAAAGGTTTTGGCTTCAAAAACTTACCTGCACATTTGTAATTGTTCTGCATATTGTCTAATATTTAGTACTACTCTGTTTTGATCACTTCCTGAACTTCACATTGTTTATTTTCTCTCATAATGGGCGTATGTTTAGATTTATATCCTGTATACAATTTCTGTAGACTAAAAGGAACTTCTCAACTCAGTTTTAAGCACAGTGAAACTGAGAATCCAACCAGTACATAAAGCCATGAAGTACTGTACTTTGACTAGCTCATCTCACTTTCAGACATTGATGAATGTAAGGAAATCCCAGGAATCTGTGCAAATGGTGTTTGCATCAATCAGATTGGCAGCTTCCGCTGTGAATGCCCCACTGGATTCAGCTACAATGATCTGCTCTTGGTCTGTGAAGGTGATTTGGAATTACATTATTTTCAACTTAGCCCCCATAAGCATGCTTATCTTAAAGGGAAGGGGAACATTTAATTCCCATGTTTTTCAAAATCTAAGAGACTGTGAACTTTTTTGTAGGACTTGGGTCTATAAATCAGTTTGTGATGTGTTTGTCTTTAATACATATGGACATGCACTTAATAAAAGTTGTAATAGTTTTGTATCAAGCAATTCATTGACTTCTAAATGAGAAGTAAATGAAATGCTTTGATTTAATTTTATTTTATTTCAGGGAGGAAATTTAATTCTTGTTTGTAAAACTTCTCAAAGAAAAGCTTCCTTTATTTTTTCCGTCTTGTGGCTGTAATTCTGCAGTTTAATAGGTAGAGATATTCATAGAACCCAGTAGTGAAATTTTGTGTGTCCTAAAGTCAATAGGAGTTTTGGCATTGGTATTCAAGGGTCTTGTGCTGACAAGTGCGCCTTAAAAAGCTAACAAACTGTGCCACTTACTGTTTCAGTTCAAAGGCAAAGAGGAACATTTTTAATACAAAAACTAATTTCTTTAGGGAGACGTTCAAAATTGCAAAGCCACTTCAATGTGTAGTAAGTTGGATTCATAGGATCCTCCTTCATCCAAAAAGTGTGTTATGGATGAAATCGTATTGATTTTGCTTTTCTTTTGCCTTTACGGCACAGGAGGCTGGAGGTCAGAATATTCATGCTTTGTTGAGGACAAAAGGTTCATCTTGCACAAGATGGACAATACAGTCTAAATTCTAGGCAGAAGTAACTATCTTGTGGTTTCTGATGTCTGAACTATGACTCTTGGTATTTCAGATATTGACGAGTGCAGCAATGGAGACAATCTCTGTCAGAGAAATGCAGACTGTATCAACAGTCCTGGTAGTTACCGCTGTGAATGTGCTGCTGGTTTTAAACTTTCACCCAATGGTGCCTGTGTTGGTAAGAAATCAGTTGACTTTCCTCATCTGTTTGAATCTGTTTGTACCTAATCAATGGTATGTGCATGATTCTCTCCAAATCCTAACAGTAGTTTTGACCTTGAGGTGTATAGGCAAGAAGTTCCTATAAAATGAAGTTTTGTTACGATTCAAGTTTAGTTATGGATAATTTTGAGTCTGGTTTTAATAATAATAACAGATTGTAAAAACATGTTTGTGTAAAATGAATGAATAATAAAAGTCAATAATGTGTACCATCTGTTTTATATTTTTGTTATAGATCGCAATGAATGTCTGGAAATTCCTAATGTTTGCAGTCATGGTTTATGTGTGGACATGCAAGGAAGTTACCAGTGCATATGTCACAATGGTTTTAAGGCATCCCAAGACCAGACTATGTGCATGGGTATGGAAAGAAAATGCTTTTGTGTGTGGTTTGTTTGTTTTGGTTTTTTTTAAGGGGGAGGAGATGAGTCTAAATTTTTGAGGAGATTATAGTGACATTAAAAGACTGATTCATACGTTCTTGGATTTTTGTGAATAAAGTATGTGAAGTTGTCCTTGGAGTGGGTATATTAGTTTAAGGAAAAAAATCACAGTATTCTCAGATAGCTCCATGTTACTGAAGAATATATTAACGCCATTTTCACAAAAATACATCATAGTGGCTTATTTCACAGACGTTTCTAGGAGAAATCACAGAGTGATAGAGTTTGGAGATCAAAAAGACAGATTTTTCAATTATTTAGAAATTTCTTGAGTTCATGTTTCATTTAAAAAACAGAATCCCACATTTAATGTAACTTAAATCTATACTCATTTTGTGTTATAACGATGACATGATAGAGATGATAGAAGAAATAAGAAGATTGCAAAGTAAGAGTGTTTCTATTGTTCTTTTAGTGTTTCATAATCAGTTCTACAGGGTTTTAAAAAGAAAAGGTGACGTGTATGTGAATTTGGTTCCCTTTGAGAAAAATAGCCAAAAAATGATTTTGATTTTTGAAATAATGATCATCTAAATGTCAGTTCTAAGCTATAGAGAAGTTCAACGTCTTCTATAACATAGGCGTGTTCCAATTTCAACTTTAAACAGACATTTAAAACCTGTTCACATTGTATTACATGCTCATATATGCCTTGAGTCTTCTCATATTTGGACTAAATCACATTTGTCAAACCATCTGAGGAGGTTATTTGGGAAAGTGACTTGTGTTAACAATGCAAAATTTTGAGAGCCTGGTTACTCAAAACAGTAACTTAAATAATTAATAAGTAACTTAAAAAAACTAAAAGAGAGTAGATTTAGACTAGATATAAGAAAGACATTTTTTACAATGAGGGTGGTGAAACACTGGAACAGGTTGCCCAGGGAGGTGGTAGATGCCCCATCCCTGGAGACATTCAAGGTCAGGTTGGATGGCGCTCTGAGCAACCTGATCTGGTTGAAGATGTCCCTGCTCATTGCAGGGGGGTTGGACTAGATGACCTGTAAAGGTCCCTTCCAACCCAAACTATTCTATGATTCTAATTCTAAAACTAGTTCTAAAAATTTTGTAGTATGAAATACAAATCTAGACAATGATAGGTTATAGAAAAGATCCATAATCAAAATGTTTACCTTCTGTAAATAAATAAAATGTTTCACAAAGTCCACAAGAACTAGGAGAACAAGATCTAAATACCTTCCAAATCCCCATGAAACTCCAGAAATTACTGAAACACACAGCAAGAAACATTGAATTTTAGTGCCTTTTAAAAATGGATGTTTGCACGAGTTTGTAAGCAGTCGTTATAATTCTGGATGTAATATTGACATAATATATTTACATGTGTAAATGGATTTGTGAACAATGACACAAAACTCCTTTACACAGCATTTTCAACAGGCTTTCATGGGCTTAAGAGTAGAATATGTATATAAAATTTGAGATAGTTCCAGGGCTGTGATGCTCAATCCTTTGTACGAAGTTCTGATCACTAGTGTACATTAAGAAATTAAGAAATGTTGGTATGGAAAATAAAAGGACATAATGCTTTGAGATACTGCACATTAACTTACTTTTATCTTTGCATGTAAAAGTATCTTTTATTTTAAAATACATATTAAAAATGCATCATGTAACATCTTCCTGTCTGTACCGAGAAGCTGTAAAAATCAGTAGTGTAAACAGAAAATGTGACAGATGAAAGGAGAGACTGAGGTTTAGAATATTGTCACTGTGCACAGATAACTCATTAACACATACCTGGGTAAATCAGTTCCCACATACAGTTTTGTTTCTCTTTGCAGATGTTGATGAATGTGAACGCCATCCGTGTGGAAATGGAACTTGTAAAAACACGGTTGGATCATATAACTGCCTGTGTTATCCAGGATTTGAATTAACTCATAATAATGATTGTATGGGTAGGTGATGTAATCCAAACTTTATTTTCATTGCTGCTGGCTTGGTATGCCAAGGAGGATGGTATATAGTTAAAACTCAAACAGAAGACAGGTCAGGGTGTTAAGAAAGTTAATTGAGTACGGTAACTGATACTGTTACTGGACCTAGAGGTTAATCATTACTATAATTTTTAAACTAATTAAAAATTTTTTACTGGCCAGCTTGAGATAATGTAAACCCTAAATCTCTGGACCACTGAGGCAACCTTACAGTTCGCTGACATTTTAATGCAGCCCTCACCTCCCTTAGATTTCCTGGGTAATTACAGCACATGTCCTTGACTACTGGCACAGTCCATAGGCACCACTCGGATTAGGAATATATTACATCACACCACCAGTGTTGCCTCACGAATTTTAAATTATTTCTTTATTTCACAACGTTACTTGGCACTTGCACACAGTGTGAAAGAGGAAGCAGACCAGCAGTAAGAAAGCCAGTACAACTAATCTACCAAATCTGCTCTCCTAAGGTGAACTCTGCTTATACAGAGTTTATAGAGGCATTGCTGTTTCCTATTCCCTAAAGCACAGGACTAAACCACCAGAATATCTGATGGTTTTGGACGATTTAAATGCCTGGATACTTGTGATAAAGCAACTAAAATCTTTGTGGGCTGAGGAACAGGCTTGTAAGTCTCTGGAGATCCTCTCCCTTGTGCAGAGAGTAAGCCAAAAGAGAGGAAGGCTTTACATTCCTTCTTGCTACAGAAGGAAGACAGAACAAAGTCTACTGGTTCCTTTCTGGTTCAGGAGAGAACTAAAACATCTTAAATAAGTATTTTAAATCCTCTGCTTGTCCAGGAAAGAGAAAATGAAGAACTTGTTCAAGTAAGAAGAGTCTGCTGCCAAAGAATGGCACTGTTTGCCAAGGAGGTTCTTTCCCTTGGCAGTATAGCTGCCAATCTACTGCCAGGAGCATCCAGTGCCTCTGCTCCAGGCTGTGCCTTCAAGGAGGCCAAGGAGCCCAAGCTGACTCAGAGCCTTGGCTTTTTGTTAGCACTCCTCTTGACAGCTTGGAGAGCCTCCGGGCTTTCTTCCAAATTATCCCAGTCATTCAAAGCCAATTTAGCCCATCCCAATATACTTTGGAGGTATTTCTGCTTGTAGAACTGCAACACAGAAGAAATGCGCTATGGAATAAACTAGTAACACAGGCACGGCTGTACTGGCTGAAGCAGAAGGTACATCTGTTTCAGGAGTTGGTACTTAATGCTTCTGAAGAAGACCTTTTCAGTAAAACTGATGTTAGTCTTCATCATTCAAATTCAAGTATTGTAAAACAGTGAAGTGTAAGTTGTTCTTAGACCATGATGCTTATCCGATGTCCTTTTCATGTATTCTGACACTTTCTCATCTGTATTTTTCCTTATGAAGTGCTCTTTTAAGTCTGCATTATTAAAGTAACTCTACAAACTAATAAGCATTTTCAAACCTCATTTTCAGAACTGTTATGAAGGAGAAAATAATCCTGCGCAAAGCAAATGGCATGTTCCAAAATTTGAAAATGGCAAGGCAGGTTTTAGGAGGAAACTCGAGCGCATATAGATCGAGATAAAATCCAGAACACTCCATGTAACATTTTCTCTTCTGTGTCTGGAGTTAGTATCGTACAGTCACTTGGCAGTAATTGAATGTCTCCAGATGCAGTAGCTGAGGTAATGCTGCAAGTTTGAAAATTATAATACCTATAAAAAGAGAGTGTTGTTTAAATAGAACATATACCTTAATTCACTTGAGTGAGAGTTACTTTCCACTAGCTGTTAGCTGTTCCCTTGTTGCTGCAAGATTTGCCTTTTCCACATAAATACATATTGCAACTTGAGTGTGCTTATAACGTACTGTGTATATTATGCTGGGACTTAACTCTCGCTTCTGGGGCTTTATTTTGGTTTTCTAACAGATATTGATGAGTGCAGTTCCTTCTTTGGTCAGGTGTGCAGAAACGGACGGTGTTTCAATGAAATTGGTTCCTTCAAATGTTTATGTAATGAAGGATATGAACTTACTCTGGATGGCAAGAATTGCATTGGTATGTATGATACCACATGGAGATGTTAAAGTACTGATGAGCTGAAATAATCAAACTATTAGCTCCCATCTGGAGGGAAGCACCACAGTCTGAGTATCTAAGTATATAAAAAAAAAAAAGACAGTGAATCTAATGAAAACAGAATAGAAGTAACTGGGTTTTAGAACAGTTGTTGATCATCAAGCATTTAAATGCTTTAGAAAAAGAAAATTAGAAAAGAATCCTACAGTCTTTTTCATGAATAAGCCTGCTTTGTTTCTGTAAGAATTGCATGATTCTAAATCTTCCTTGATTCCATCTACTCTCCAAAGACACTAACGAGTGTGTGGCGCTACCTGGTTCATGCTCTCCTGGTACCTGTCAAAATTTGGAAGGATCATTCAGATGCATCTGTCCACCAGGATATGAAGTAAAAAGTGAAAGTTGTATTGGTAAGGCAAGTTGTAATTGTTGCTTCTGAACAATTTAAAAATTAGAAAAAGTATCTGGTTCTAATTTGGTGGAAAGTATTTTTACACCCTACTGTTTGTGAATGTTGCCTGACTTAAAATCACGGTGACAGGGAATAAGTAAGTAGGAAAAGTCTTCAGGAAGAGGTTTTAAAATTGGAATGCAAGATATTTTGTACTGTATTGTACTATATTTTGTACATTAACTTCTTCATTAATGCACACAAAAATATTTACTTTTCAAAAAAAATGGTAGTTTATCTTTCATTCACTTTTCTTTTTAAAATATCATTCATAAAATAAACCAGCCTGTGTACTGGATTTACAGAATGTCCACAGAAAGGTAATTATTGGCAATCAATGCATGAACTAAGCTTCTGGTTTCAGAGGGCTGTGATTTTTAAAAATCTTGATAAAATTGTGGAGCACATGGGAACAATTGCTTAAACTGGCTTCTTCTAACAACTGTTTTCTGATTTCATGTTTTGTATAATGTCTCGCAAGTGCTGAGATTCACAGGAGGAGGAAGAGAGTATAGCAGACCTTTCATCAGTTTGCACGTTCTTGTTTGTTCATATAAGTTTCGTTTAAAGCCTTGAATATTATTCAGGAACTGAATGTCACACAATTAATTAAGATTTGGTGTGGCAGCGAATGAGAAATAAATCCAGGTTACAATTCCTTTTTCCAGCAGACCAAAGCACAGGACTACTGTGAATTTATTGGGCATTTAAATCAACTGTGTGGGGCACCTGGCAAGGAAGGTGCACCCAACTAGTTTTAGGTAGCTAACCTGGAAGCCTTAGGTTTCTGCATGATCAGAGGACAGAGTAAGCACCTGTCTCTCCACTGTGACTATACTAAGAAGCCTGGTTTTCAGCTTAAATGACTGAAGTTAGCTGGCATGACACCCCAGACACACATTCATCCAAATAACTCCCAATAATAAATGAGCAGCTTGTCCTTGTATGGACTGTAGAAAACACTGGTGAGGACGTAAAGATTTGGCCTATAGCCACCTAATCTCTATGGCTGCAGGAACTGGATCACAGGAACCTTTTTGATTTTTTGTCTTGAACAATAGGATGTATTTTCTAAGCCCCAAAGTTCTCTCATCCTTTTGTATCATGCCACCATATTCAGTTTGCCTGCCAACTTCTTGGTTTCTTTTGGCAGCTGCTGTTTCCATATTGGCAATTATGTCTGAGATGAATTCAAGTCACCTACAGTTGTAAAATCATGAATTTAAAATGAAAACTTTTGGTTTTCCAGGAATATCACTGTTTATGGCCACTTTAGTATCCTGACAGAACCTCTTGATGTTTTTGACAGCATCAATGACTGCCAAACAGATTTTTGCCCAAACTGAGTAAAAAGGACTTAATTTCATCCTTTTTCTTCATTCTGCCATGCGTCCAGAAAATTTGCAGCTAAAGTTCCTAGAAAATGCCTAGATAATCACGTGTGATTGTACTAATATTTTGATTAATATTATGACAGCTCTTGCAACATACGTTCCCCATTACTTCTACTGATCTTATATGCAAACAGCTTTCTGAGAATTCATTACTTCTGTCTGTAATGTGAAGGTTGGCAATGGCTAGATTACTTTTTGAGCTCAGGGTGATTATATGCAGGAGAAACCAAAACAGATGGGAGCCACAGAAAAATTCTTAGTTTTCACCTACCCATTTAATACATTTCCTTTCATTTTATGGGAATGAAGGGGAGAGGACTTGTTTGCTTCCACAGTCTGGCTAGTCACTTGTTCATCATGGGCACAAAAAGAGTTTCCTCCACTAGTCCCAAGCCATTCATTACAGTAATAATCAGAACTTCAGAAGAGCAGTTTTTCCATCCCATTAATGCAGCTGAATTGCTGAGCTTTGTATATTAGCAACTGCCACACTAACTGGGAAATTAATTACCTTTTTTTCACTGAAATAAGCTGACTTAAAATGCTTCACATAGTAAGAGCCTGTCCATGGGAAGCTACTGCAGAGTTTGGTCATATGCCACATTATGCTACAGTGATTTGTTCATGTGCTATACCTAACGGTTACTTCTGAAAATGGGACTCAAGAATCTTTTTCTCAGAAGTAATGCCATTTACTCATTTTTCAGAAGTAACGTCTCAGAATCTATTCCTACCTGACTCTTCCATCACTCCACTTATATTTTCCTAGTGATAACGATTGTATTTCCATTGTTTCCTTATCTGCTAAATACAGGTCAGCTTTCTAAGATTCAGTATAACAGAGAGTCCAACAAATATCAGGAACAATGGCGCTACAAATTTGTGACTCAACATCCATGAAGCTTACTTCATGGAGAATACCTGTTCCTGCCTACACTTTGATTAAGATCAACATGGATATTATTGTAGAATGTTTATACAGCCATAGGTCTCTGTAATAGTTAATATCCCTTACTGAAAGACTCAGGAGGGGTTGTACTGGCGGTATTGCTTTGAAGATTATTAAAATACACTTCAGAATTTATTAAATTATAATCACCTTTTCAAAGTACTTTAGCAGTGAGGCTTATCTCTTCTGTCAGTGTTTGCAGACTAGAATAAATTAAAATATAGTTTAAAATAATAGATAGGAAAAATTGAAGATCTATTAATGTATTACTTTTCTTACTTTATCTGTTGTCTATATAGATGCAGGATACGCAGCCTGATGCTGTTTGAGCTGCACAATTTTACGAGCACTTGGTGTTTATATTAAGTACTCTTTTATTTTGGTTTAAGTTTTTAATAATTATAAACAGATCTCTATTTCAGAAAATTTAAATCTCACATTTAAGTAGTCATAGCAATATATTCTAAATTGTTCAACTGAGTAGGAAAAAATTTTAAATAACATAGCAAGAGTGGCTGTGGAAGACTGGTAAATATAAATCTGAATATATAAATATAATCATAGACCTCCCTCTACTAATAACTAGCTATAGTTTCAGTTCAAGAATCAATCAGCATGAAAAAAGCCCACCTTTCATTACAAGAGCCCCCAACATACAGATTTTTAAAAATTCATCTTTGGATGTTTTATGTTTACAGAAAAATATTTTTCTTATCAGAAACAGATCTTCTCTGTTTCAGTCTGAAAGCATTTATTTAATGTTTATATTATAAATATGACAAAGAAGAGGGAATGGTATTTGGAGAGGGAAGTGCATGCCAGTGAAACGCTCTAATTTGAAGGAGTTAGTGGAACCTTCAGGCTGCTTTATCTCTTGGGTGCTTTATTGGAGGAACACCTCCTGCTGAAGTTAAATAAATAAATGAACAATCTTTCTTAACCAAGGAGTTCACAGCCATTGGGGTTACGGTGAACCTCGTCTCCTTTAATTTACAGATATTAATGAGTGTAACGAGGATCCCAACATCTGTCTCTTTGGCTCTTGTACGAACACTCCAGGAGGTTTCCAGTGCATCTGTCCTACAGGTTTTGTGCTGTCTGATAATGGACGGAGATGTTTTGGTAAGTTAATGATTAAGGAATGTAATAACTTATTCTAACACATAACAGATACTCTGTAGCATGAGTTAAAAGGGACCTCTGCAGGTCCCTTCCAAACTATGCCCTTATGAGGGTTGGAACGTGCTTTCAAAATAGTATGAAAAATACAGGCCTAATGTTATCCTTTCAGGGCTAGACAGTCATCATCTAACCAGGTAGGAGGTGCTAGCTCCACATAACTGTATTTTCTTTTTTAGATACTCGCCAGAGCTTCTGTTTCACTAACTTTGAGAATGGGAAATGCTCAGTGCCAAAGGCTTTCAACACCACAAAGGCAAAGTGTTGCTGCAGTAAAATGCCAGGAGAAGGATGGGGTGATCCTTGTGAGCTCTGTCCAAAGGAAGAAGAAGGTACACATCAAGATTTAAAATAAAGCCTTTTTAGGTGGGAGAAAAGGAAGAGCACATTTGTGTTGTACCTTTTTGATCATTAGGAGGAGAGATCTTTTTGGCATTGTCTTTTAACAGCCTTTTCTAGAACCATTTTCAGGTCAACAAAAGGAACAAAATTAAATAGAAGAAACCACAGAAAAACAGAAATACTGAGTTGTTGGTTTTGCTCTGTAGAGAAATGAACTAGTATCCTCCATTAGTAGATCTAGCCTGCTTTAGACAAAAGAGAAGAGCAAAATGGGACAGTGCCAAGAATCCCTGAAGTAATCAACAGTTTTTAGTTCTTGGTTTTCTCCAAGCACAGAAAGGGGAAGGCACCAAGCACGGGCATGCAGAAGCTCAATGAGTTCTAGTCCTGCTTCCCTGACGTAGAGACAGTGTTACTTTTGCATCTGGCAAGACAGAGTAATGACTGTCATTTAAACAGTTGACACTTTTGAAAAGTGTGATACAGAAGATTTTTGGATGGCTTTAACCATCTGTCATGGTCCTCTCTCTCACTCATTCTTTTTTTAAAAAAACATACTTCTACAGTTGCTTTTCAGGACCTGTGTCCATATGGTCATGGAACTATTCCTGGAATTGATGATACACGTGAAGGTAGGTAGTCTTTGTCCTGATAATTTAAAAAAAAAACCCTATTTATACTTAAAACTAGACTTGGATATTATAGTGTGTGATGGCTTACTCCCCACAGCCCCAGGTGACAAGAGGCTGACCTTTAATAAATGTGGACCATTATGAAATGATAGTTAAAAGATTACCTCTGAAATTGCATTGCTAAAGACAAACAGAATAGGGCACTTAGTTTTTTTAAAACGCTTTTTTAAGACTTGATACATCAGAAATGCATCAGCTAAGTGGTTGCTAATATATTCCTGCTTTTTAGATGTCAATGAATGCCTTGAAAGCCCAGGGATTTGCTCAAATGGTCACTGCATCAATACTGATGGATCATTCCGCTGTGAGTGCCCCATGGGATACAACTTAGATTACACTGGAGTACATTGCATTGGTGTGTCCATATTTCATAAATTATAAGAATTGTAACACTTGAATTTAAAACACAGTTTGAAACGTGTCCCAGTTCTCTTCAGTTTGCATGTATTCATTATTTACAGATACTGATGAATGTTCAATTGGCAACCCATGTGGAAATGGTACATGCACTAACATGATCGGCAGTTTTGAGTGCAACTGTCATGAAGGATTTGAGCCAGGCCCAATGATGAATTGTGAAGGTAACTTGTCCTCTTTTATTTTTTTTTCCTTTAGTTTTTGTCCAGTGCTCAGTATTCAAATTACTTTATTAACCAGGCCTTTGGTGCTATAATAACTAGGAGGAAAAAAAGTTTCTCTACTTGAAATATGTAATTGAAGAAGAAGTCCTGAACTGATTTAAGCAGTATTTTTAGTTTATCACAGGATTTCCCAAACTGCATGTTGTGGTGTGTTACATTATTCATCTGTTTTTTGGAAGGGGCGGGGGACGATGGGGACAGGGTGGGGAACAGTAACTGTTGAGCCCTCAAAATATCCTCATACACTGTATAGCTAACCATAGCAAAAATGCCTGAATTTGCAGAGCGTTTTTCATAATTGAGGCAGAGCAGTTATGAACTGACCCACTCATCACCGTTACAGTAACAAGTGAGTTATACTGAACATAATAAACTGAAGTCAGACCACTGGACCATCTGGTCCATTATTTCATCCTTTACAGTCAAAATGCTAATTCAGCATACAAGCATGACTAACAACTTTCTGCAGCTCACTTTCTCTAATACAAGAGCTGAGGATATAGGGAAAATATGCTGTCAACTGGGAATGCATCCCTGCAGAGTGGGTTTAGTAGCCAGTTATGGATCTGTTGTCCAAGAATCTGTACAGTACAGTCTTGAATCCGCTGATACCATCTGCCTCCACAGCCTCTTGTGGCAGCAAGATCCAGAATGTCACTACTCTCACTACTTAGAGGAGTATTTTATTTCATCTGTTTTAAACTAATCCCCTATTAGTTTCATTAAGTACCTTTTATTTTCCATTAAGTACCATTATTACCATTAACTACCTTTATTACATAGTGTGGGATTTGTGTACAACCATTCTGCTCTCATCAGATGCTGATCAGGATGCTTCTTACAAATTATGTATTTTATGAATCGTAATTAGTTTGCTTTCTGAAGCAAGAATTCATTTTTTTGGAGTTGGGAAAAAAGCTGGTATCTCTCATCACACAAAAATATATTAAAAAATGATCATATAATAAAAATCTGAAATAGGCCTGTCCCAACTTGCCATTCTAAGCTCAAGTAGTTCCATATTTATTATGCCATTTTATTTAAGCAGAGCTTTGTTCAATTTTCTCTGGCTAATCAAAACCAAACATCCACAAGTTTCTGGTTTGAATTACTACATTTCTGATACTTTTGAGCTGACAAGAGAAGCACACGTATAAGAAAACCTTCTTGGTGATTGTTTTAAAACTTAGTGGAGAATGATTATTTTGTTCCTTTCTGTTCAGATATAAATGAGTGTGCCCAAAATCCCTTGCTGTGTGCTTTTCGTTGTATCAACACTTATGGTTTCTATGAATGCACGTGTCCAGTCGGCTATGAACTAAGAGAAGACCAAAAGATGTGCAAAGGTAATGACGGCTGTATAAACTTTTCCCCAACTTCCATCACCCTGCACTGGCTAAAGCATAATCCATATATTTCTGTGCATCTTGCATTCATCCTCTCAGAGGAATGTAGCAAACAGCCCGGCAGATGATGATTTACTCTTTCAGAACTCATGTAAGACCAGTATCTAGTGTTTTTGTTATCTAGTGTACCCCCTGATGGGGATTGTAAAGCCAAGAGGGTCACAATGGTGAGGTTCATCTTTAACATGACAAGATGATACAGCTCACAAAGATTAAGACAGCTGCAATTAAGCATAGCTCTCAGATTTTTCTTCAGTTAGTTAGGGAAGTCTGTATGTCCTTTTTCTTGAGAAAGTGCTAGTTGCTTCAGTAACTGAAGCTACTAGAAGGAAGTTCAAACACAAAATACATTTTTTCCAGATCTAGATGAGTGTGCTGAAGGTCTCCATGACTGTGAATCAAGAGGCATGATGTGCAAAAATTTGATTGGTACCTTCATGTGCATTTGTCCTCCTGGAATGACCCGGAGACCTGATGGAGAAGGCTGCACAGGTAAAGTTTAGAAAGGGAAGAAGACATCTACTGAAATACAAACAAGCAAACACATGAAAAATTCTCTCTGTATGTATATAATAAACTAGAAACTTTTTTGCCATGTAATGCTGCCTTTAAATCACCTGAGGTTTCTCTGAGGTTTTATTTTAAGCATCTGTAAAGGTGTGTAATGGCTTACAGTATCTGTGCCATTAGCTATGGAAGAAAATACACTAAGATTATAAACTGTTTCAGAGAAATGATGTGTGGACTGAAATGTGACTGATTGCAAAGAGGTCAAACATATTCAGAGACTCTTAATGATTACAAAGTGAAAATTTGTTACTCAAATCATGCATGTATTCCAATTTTATTTAAATGTTAATTGCCAGGTAAAAGTTATGGCTAGAACTTGCTCTGCTGCAAGTGTTTCCTGCTTCTTCTTATAAGTTGCGAAAAACATACAAGGATTTAAGCTTTCATCCTAGGATGCAGGACATAAGGAATGGAATAGGATAGTGTTATTAGGAAAGTCCTTTCCAGGCTTAATCAGTTGTTGATTTTCCACTTCGTGCAAATATTTTTCAAATATTACACAGAATAATCAATTCATTCTATGAGTCTGATATATTGTCTTGTAAAAATTTTTTAAAATTTTTTTTCCTATATTTTTGTAAAGATGAAAATGAATGCCGCACCAAGCCCGGTATCTGTGAAAATGGTCGTTGCATGAATATTATTGGGAGCTACCGATGTGAATGTAATGAAGGATTCCTGTCAAGTCCATCAGGCATTGAATGTCTTGGTAAATGCCTCCTTTGTATACATTTCATCTTACATTGATGTATAACAGATGCAGAGTGTAAATTAGGCTTCTGACTACCTAACAGCTCTCATTTACAGAAATTAAATAATGATCCTTATTACTTAAACAATGATATGATATTAAATAAGGATAGGAATGAGGAGCATCTTGAGAATGTCAGCTTAGTCTATCAATCAGGGGCCTCACACAGAAGTGTCTAAATTCCAAAGGACATAAAAATGGTGCTGAGCAACACTATACAGACAAAATAAAGGTATTTTTAAAGAAGCAGAATTTAGTTACCTTAGATAGATAAAAAACTGGGATGCAGAGCAAAATTAAATGTTTGCATATTCAGAACACAATAGTAAGCACCACAGTACTGCAACTAGGCATCTGAATTTTCTGTACCTTTAATTCAGACAGTGATTATGAATACAAAATACTAGGATTTCACAAAAAAATTGCAAGATATATTAAAAAGTTTTGAGGCAGGCCTGCATGTTAAATGCTGATGAAGGGTTTTATATTCATCAAACTGTATTTCCTTTTCAATATGTTCAGACTTGTCATTTGCACTGTAAAATTATTTGTTCCCTTTTTAGAAATCAAACAGAACTGCAAAACCTTACTTTATCATAATCAGTGTTCAAGTCTAGGCACTTCAAAGTGTTTCACAATACTGAAACTGTATGAGTATTTATTAGTATTCTTGCATCAAAAATACTTGTAGATTCTTGCATCAAAAATACTTGTATATTATCTTATGTAAGTACTATAAAACCAGCTCCCTGTAAATTGTCATCAGTAGTGTGCTGACTTCATGGCAAAGCAATAACATTGGAAGTGCAGGGTATTTCCTAACGATTAAGACCAGATGGGAAGAAGATGCTGCAGTCTATTAACCCAGCCAGTCATTAATGCCAAGGAAATACCCTGCTTGGAGGTCATTATTGCTTTCTTATATTTACTATATTGTTTTCTTACTATTTTCTGAAAACTATGCTTTGGATTAGTTTGCTCATTGCTGCATTTCCTTTAGGGTTTCGTGGGTCAGAAATTACAATGAACAATGAGTCTGGCAGAAACGAAGTATTTCTTCAGAACTAAAGCACAAACATTAAGTCTTAGATTACATGATTTTAAATATATTGTGCAAACCTTTATATTCTGTTCACATTAAAATTTATTCCACATCTCAAACTGAGGACAAAGCATTATATGTTCTTGAAGTTGTAATGTGCATAAAGACCTGCACAATATACCTATCCAGGAGAACAGAAATTTGCTGAGTCTTGCAAATTACTACAGCAAACGTGCTGTCTCACACAACTGACACTTTCAGTGAGGACAGCTTTATTTGATGTAAACAGTTAAATTACTGGGCACCCAAAGTAAGTTTTGCCTAAAGCCAAAGTTCACATTTTACCTGATTCATGTAGGAAATGTACAGATTCTACTCCTTATACTTGTAAAAGAGAAGGTCAGCTGGGTGTTGATACATACACACATTCTGAGGGATCTGAAGGATTTTAACTTTCACCTTTAAGAGAAAAAAATAAAATATTTAATTTAAAAACATAAGTGTCTGTCAGACCATAGTTGACAATGTCTCCATTTTAATTAACAAATACGACAGGTGACATAGCCTATTTAGAAGATACCATCTCTGCCAAATTTAGAGTTTCCATTAGCACTGGAAGCTGGGATCTCTGCTCTCCTCAGCTGCCTGTTTGAAGGAAACTTGTAGGAGCTTAATGACTCGGAAATTTTGCTCCTCTTTCATGATTGACAGGTATTAACCAAAAGGTTTACAAATTAAGGAAAATAGAATTAGAAAGGGTCAGATCAACAGTAAGTCCATAGAAATCTTCACACACACACATAAAAACTAGGAGTGCCGCTGGAAGAGTACTGAGTTCTATAGACACTTTTAAGTGCTAAGGATTTTGTCATTTAAACCACATCAGGATAATTACAGATGATCAGACATACTGTTTTGGCCAGTAAAACAAACAAAACAAACTTCTAACCCCACTCCAAGTAAATCGTTCAAATGCAAGCCAAACATGGGCAGCTTAAGTGGAAGCTCAGTTTGGCCCGCAGCCTGTTTTACTATTAAGCAAGCTCACCAGATATGCCCCAAGGCACAACTTTCCTAGAAGTAAAACTCTTACCCAACTAATGCAGGTACTGAACTTTAGGGTGTCTGGAATACACTTGGAATGGCAGCAGATTATCAGAAGACACAACAAATCTGAAAGGCTAAGTCAAAACAGACTTCACAGACTGGTTGCTAATAATCTTCTAGTGCTTGCATGTGTTGACAAAGAGCCAGAATACTACATCAGATGCTTAATGCATCAGATGTTTATCTCCTACTCTTTCTTGATCTCTCTACTTCTTCCTTACAGATAATCGCCAAGGGTTTTGCTTTGCTGAAGTTTTACAGACAATGTGTCAGATGGCTTCAAGCAGCCGGAATCTTGTCACTAAATCTGAGTGCTGCTGTGATGGAGGCCGGGGCTGGGGTAACCAGTGTGAGCTCTGTCCGCTTCCCGGAACCACCCAATATAAAAAACTCTGTCCTCACGGACCAGGCTATACTACAGATGGAAGAGGTATTTGCAGGGATGAAAAGAGGCAGAAAAGGGGAAAAGAATATGCTCACGTATTTAAGAAAATGCAGAATTCTCTTTGAAGTTCCTTTGAAGAATTTCCTCTGAAACAACAGTTTGATTTTTCAAATGCTGCTGAGAGACCAGAAATTAAAAACACCTTTAAACAGTAGCTGCAACCAGAATACTCACAGCTGTGCAGAATTTTCAGGGTTGGGATCTAAAACAGGAGGTACCAACCAGTAACTGAAAGCTAGAAATGACCCCAAAGCTTTTGTATGCTGAAAAGCTGCATACATGGCAAAGGCAACAACAGTTGTTCTAACAACAGTTGGACTGAATGCTTTGCAGTGACTATTTCCACACAGAAAGTGGAAGCTAACATACATTTTTAAATTCTGGTGAAAAATTTTTTACATCATCTAACTGGTCAATAAGAAAATTCACTTCTATGGGGTTTGTATTTTGAGTTAGCAAAACTGGAACCTGATTACCCAATGAAATAGCAGGAAGGTTTTGATACAAAAAACAATAATGAAGGTTTGAAGGATGTTTGAGTTTGAATTCAGATCCATTTTTAAAGCAACAGAAAGGGTAAAGTTCCTATCAGAAGCATGATTATGAGGAACTGTGCAAAACTGGAAGAGAAGAAAAAAGTTGAATTTAAAACTAATAGATGACATATTTAATATTTTCTGTACAGATATTGATGAATGTAAGGTCATGCCAAACCTGTGTAGAAATGGACAGTGTATTAACACTATGGGGTCCTTCCGATGCTTTTGCAAAGTTGGCTATACCACTGACATAAGCGGCACATCTTGTATTGGTAAGATTCAGCATCTTAATCCTCAGTTATTTTTTTAATTGGTACATAATGACATATCAACTTCTGTAAACATCTGTATCAAACCAGTTTTTTATCTTTATCTCTTTTATCTCTTTTCTATCTTTCTTTTCCTAATACACACTTCTATTTTTGTATTTCATTTGGGGAAACTGAGAAACAAGCTGTACTGGCAATATTCCTGCAGTAGAATGAGCACCGAAATATGTTTCAGCTGTATAACCATTTTGACTGACAAACCAGCTCATTACTTTGTCGTCTACATTTTCCCACTTTTCTGTTGGTTAACACATATAAGTATACCATAGTATGCCCCAAAATAAATACTTTGTCCTTAGATGAAAATACTAATGCCACTGTCACTCTAATACATTATGCTTCCAAGACACTCAGTTTGTTACTGTAGTGTCAACTCCATAGAAACTCCACAGCAACACATCCATGGAGGAAGAAATAGGAACTCTGAACAAATGTAAATTGGGGACTTTTTCTACAAACATTTTTCTCTTAAATATAGTGCTGTTTAGAAAGCACCCTTCAAAGACAAAGAAATCAGTACAACAGATACTTAACAGTTTCTCTCTTTAGATCTTGATGAGTGTTCCCAGTCTCCTAAACCATGCAATTTTATCTGCAAGAACTCAGAAGGGAGCTATCAGTGCTCATGTCCTCGGGGGTACATCCTTCAAGAAGATGGAAAGACATGTAAAGGTAAAGACAGTTATACACAGTAACTTTTAATTTTGTTGCACCTTGACTTAAAAGGAAATAGTTTTGAAGTGTAGTTTTTTTATCAAGTTAGACTAAATGTACCTCTTTTTTTGTTGACTTCCGTTAAGACAACAACATCTCTTACTTTCAGATCTTGATGAATGTCAAACCAAACAACACAATTGTCAGTTTCTCTGTGTCAACACCCTTGGAGGCTTCACATGCAAATGTCCACCTGGTTTTACGCAACATCACACAGCTTGTATTGGTAAGAAAAACATTAGTTTTCTTGCATCAGTTTTTCTGTAAGAACAACATTCTCAGTTCTCATTAATTTCTTTTGCTCTGTGTAAACAGTAATAATAAGGAGCAATAATGTCAGCAGTCTAGAAAACAGATTTTGAAAAGCAACAATTGTAGCTGAAGAAAAATAGTCTATCCACCATTTGTATTGTCTTGCTTAGTAAACAGTTTTACATATTTAATATATTATTATATTCTAAGTGTAACCACATGGAGACAAATGGGTAAAGTATTACAATCTGATTTAAAATGTAGTTAAACAAAAACAGACTACATTTGCTTTTTTAATAGATACAGATGTCTTTAGATCTTAAGCATATGTATGAATCTTGCCAACTCAAACTATTTTAGCTCAGCTAATACGGAAATGCAGCATTTTTCCACTGTCAGCAATTACTTACCTGGGTCTTTTGCACTCATAATTAAATTACAACTTGCACTTTGAATTTATTAATTACTCACAGATCTGCATGAGTCATCAGGTCATCTAACATTTAAATATGAAAAGGTACATTTTCAAAATAAACTGTTGCAGCTCTGTGGATTTCAACCTCTTACAAAATGTTATATGAACATGTCTAAAATCATGCCACAGGGTGTACCAACCTTCTCTCTCCTTTGCATTTTTAAGATAACAATGAATGTGGTTCTCAGCCATCACTTTGTGGATCAAAAGGAATTTGCCAAAACACCCCTGGAAGTTTTACCTGTGAATGTCAAAGGGGATTTTCTCTGGATTCTACTGGATTAAACTGTGAAGGTAACTAGCAAAGGTCAAATTTTTTTATGGTGCAAATGCTTACTTCTGTGTCTAGTGAATCCTGTGATATCAAAGACAGATAAAACAGAGCACCAGCCATAGTAAACGTAAATGTCAAAAAGAAATAGGAATGTATTTGAGTAATTTTAAGCATAATTGTATGTTAGAACATACTGCCTGAGTAATTTTTACACAAATCAGAATAAGAAGTGACTTTTTAGCTGAACTCTTGAACAACTGTTTCCAGGCTGCCATTTCAAGTTCACATAGGTTTATGCATCTAAAAGTCTAGTTGTTTCTTCTTATTAATTTTCATTTTTGTACAGTCTAAACAGAATGTCTCTACAAGTTTTGTTTCAGCTAATTGTAATCATGCACCTGAGGGTATCTAAGATTAGATTCTAAATTCCGTACTTTAAGTCATCTACCATAGAGATACACATTCAGAAAGGTAATTCACTACAGTTAAAATACAAATTGTATTGTTGAACTTCATGTCTCTCTGCTGGCCCAAAAGGGAGCCCCAGTCAGGAAATCTCTATCAGAGAGCTCCAGACTCTCAGTGGGCCTCAGATATTGAGCAAAGGAGAAATTAAATGGCAGTACTAGGCCATCTGGCTGCTGAGAATTAGAAGTGCAGAGCTATACGTGCACAAATTTATGACATCTCAAAATGTCAGCTACCTTGATACAGCGTTTAAAACAGAAATTCATATTTAGAGCCTATTTCTAGAGTAACAGTGCAGAATATACACAGCCAGAGGTTTTAGAAAGCATTACCTTCTGTCGGATTACTTTGTTCTCATAAAGTAGATACATCCTTATTGTGTACTTTACCCAGCATCTACGAAACAAACACTAAATTACACATATCAAAGCATTCACAAGATACGTACACAACTAGCACATCAGAACTGCTCTGTATGCCATTACTGATAAAATGACAGCTTTCTGTTCCTGGCACGATGTTTTTCTGCACCTGAGGCTTTGGGACATCACAATTCCCTTAAATTTGTTTCAAACTGTGGACAACTAGAGTGTAATGTAGAATCTGTGATATCATGTATGATTTTTTATTTTCTACTAGAACTGCATACTGTACCTGACACATCAGGCTGCTTACAATCTATTTATTTCTTACAGCAGACACTATTTCACATGACTGAGTTTTTACATTTTGTTTTTAGTTTGTGGCTTTCTCCTTTATTTACACAAACCTCAGAGACTTTTTAGATGGCTTTTTCTTTTTAGTTGCAAAGGTAAGCACTTACATCCAAATTTGGCCTGTATTCCTCATATTCAAACACTTCAATATATTCCAGGAAACTGAAAGCTTAGTCCTGCATAGTTGGTTTGAAAACTGAAATAAAAAAACATTCAGATTTTAAACATTACATCAAAGCAGCATCATGTGGGATTACCAGGAATAGTGTTTCTTCTCCAAGTCTGAGTAACGTAAAGGTCAAAAGCTCCAATTGGATTAGTCATAGATAGAAAGAACACTACATTAATTGACTTTCAGGCTTTCCAAAAGACCAACCTGAACGGTGCTTCCATCTTACAGCAGTACTCCTCTGTCATAAATACTGGTGTTTCAATGATTACGATCAAAGTGAGTAACATATTTGGCAACGTGTATAATCATGTGTTCTTTCACGTTCTACTTCTCTCCTGATTGCAAAGATGTGGATGAATGTGATGGAAACCATCGGTGCCAGCATGGCTGTCAAAACATCCTGGGTGGATACAGATGTGGATGCCCACAAGGATATGTTCAGCACTACCAGTGGAATCAATGTGTTGGTAAGGAAACAAACAGCACAGAATACATTTAAACAGCAAAGGTGTCATAGTGTTTATAGTGGCAACTGCCAAGCGAGGACAAGAATGGGCAGGACAAAGGGTATGCAGACACAAATCTTTTTTTCTTCTCTCCCCCTCCTTCTATTTACTCCCAACTTATTACTCCCAACATAAGTCAGTGACATAAGGTAACAAGAAAACACACTCATCCTGTTGAAACTCTGTGTGACAAGGAGTTTTCCTAGTAAGGCCTAAATTCTGACTCCTTTCTCCTCGGAAAAATCCCCATCTGAGAAAGGTGGAAAGATGTTCTTTGAATTCCTGAAAGCATCAATGTAAATACCTCTGCTGGGGCAGGGGGGGATCCCACCTTTCATCAGTAAGAATCACTCACCATCATTAGCAATTTAAGAATACTACAGAATAGCATCTGTAGTGAATGGGGAGAAAAAATTTCAACATAACCGTTATGGGTTTCCTACTTCCAAAACACAGTCTTAAGGTCAACATTAGTTCTTTGGGCAGGGAACAGGGACAAATTAATCAGCTCAACAGTTTTACTGTAGGTTTAGCTCATTCAATCCATCATTTCTTTTCTGTGTTTCATGAACTAAGCTAACTCCCATACCAAATGAAATGTGAGAATTTTTTTTTAATTAAAACCAACACACAACCAAACAACTCCATCCTGCACTTGTTCACAAGGCACCATAACAACATATTTACCTTTTCAAGTTTGCTTTCACAGTTCTCTGTCAGTGGTGTCATAATCAGAGGATGGCTCTGAGCACTGCCATACATTTCTTATAGGCTGATCTTACTGTCCTGATCCTAGACATATAAATCAGTTTATTATACGCATTTTACATTAAGTAGCACACCAAGCAGGTTTTCTGAAGTCCCATCCACCATCATTACTCCATACTTAATAGTGCTCTACAGTAAAGAAAGCAAAGGGCTGGGGTGGGAGTGACAGGAACACAAATGAACAACTTCCACAAAATTCCAAACTAGCTACAGTCTCCAAATATTATAGGTAGTCCTCAAAAGAATGTGTCTCCTAGTAACTGCAGGCAAAAATGGTAAAGCATGTCCTAATGGTATTGGAGAGGAAAACACCTACAGGGAAACAGTACCTTGGTAAGATAAATAAAATAAGCAGCATGTGCCAACTATCAAAAGCATGGTCTTTTGATAGTTAAACAAGCTACTTTCCTCACTCAGTTTTCACAATGTAGCCTGGAACCAAATCAGTCACACTGACTGGAGGAGTCATCTTCTCCGTATCTTAATTCAGCACCCACAAGGTGAAGACAATACTTCCTTTTCTCTTTCATTTTGGTTGGCTATTTAGATTGTCTTTGCCCTCACAGAGCCTGCAGGTTTCCACTACAGGTATGTGCTAACTTCGTATTGCTAGGTGCCCAGGAACTCTACCATGTATGTATGACTGGAGTTCCAGCTCATTTCTCCTCTGTGGACCTTACAGGGTAGGAGTGTGCCCTGCCAGGGGAAAGAGGACCCCTAAGCAAAATAGAAGACATAACTTGAAGGAAGGGGGAGCATTAAGTCAATGAAAGGTTAACAGTAACAGTATCCTAAAATACCTTTACAACCCACTTACATGTGTTTGAGACCTTTGCCAATGTACTTTTTCTTCAGAGACCAAGTCTCTATGGGGTAATGAGGTCAGGGATGTGCCAGAGCTGTAGGACTTGGAGATATTCTGATCTCTTAGCTACATAGAATCATAGAATGCTTTGGGTTGGAAGGGACCTTTACAGGTCATCTAGTCCAAGCCCCCTGCAAGAGCAGGGACATCTTTACCTAGATCAGGTTGCTCAGAGCCCCATCCAACCTGACCTTGAATGCTCCCAGGGATGGGGCCTCCACTACCTCTCTGGGCAACCTGTTCCAGTGCCTCACCACCCTCATTGTAAAAAATTTCTTTCTTAAATCCAGTCTAAATCTGCCCTCCCTTAGTTTAAAACCATTGCTCCTTGTCCTGTCACAACAAGCCTTGCTAAAAAATCTGTCCCCATCTTTCCTATAGGCCCACTTTAAGTACTGGAAGGCTGCTATGAGGTCTCCCCGGAGCCTTCTCTTCTCCAGGCTGAACAACCCCAACTCTCTCAGCCTGTCCTCATAGGAGAGGTGCTCCAGCCCTCAGGTCATTTTCGTGGCCCTCCTCTGGACCCGCTCCAACAGCTCTGTGTCCTTCTTGTGCTGAGGGCTCCAGAGCTGGATGCAGTACTCCAGGTGAGGTCTCACCAGAGTGGAGCGGAGCGGCAGAATCACCTCCCTCAACCTGCTGGCCACACTTCTTTTGATGCAGCCCAGGATACAGTTGGCCTTCTGGGCTACGAGCAAACATTGTTGGCTCATGTCCAGCTTTTCATCCATCAGTACCCCCAAGTCCTTTTGTGCAGGGCTGCTCTCAATCACATCATCCCCCAGTCTGTATTGAAACTGAGGATTGCCCCGACACAGGTGTAGGACCCTGCACTTGGCCTTGTTGAACCTCATGAGGTTCACACAGGCCCACTTCTCCAGCTTGTATGCTTGCCTGATGTTTATCAGATTAGAAGATACCAATATACCTTTGTTTGCTTACTAGATGAAAATGAATGCTCCAATCCTAATGCATGTGGCTCTGCTTCTTGCTACAACACACTTGGAAGTTACAAGTGTGCCTGCCCATCTGGATTTTCTTACGACCAGTTCTCCAGTGCATGCCATGATGTGAATGAGTGTTCTTCTACCAAGAACCCCTGCAATTATGGTTGTTCCAACACTGAAGGTGGTTATCTTTGTGGCTGCCCACCTGGCTATTACAGAGTTGGACAAGGGTGAGTATCTCCACACAGTCATTCATCAAAGACACATTCAGAAGGCTATAAAAAGGCTGGACCCTAGTCAGACTGAAGAGCAGAGGTGCAAATGAAGGACAGGCTACTAAGTCATCCTTTCTACTCCCTTTGCACAGAATATCCATAAGCTAGAAAAAAAGAAATGTCTGTACCTGGAGCATGACACTCATTTTAAATCTAGTATATAAGCAATATTAAACAATTAGTTCTGCTTTCTCCCCAGTATCAGCACAAGAACTCCTTCATGAACCTGCTCAATGAGGACTGTTACTGCGTAAGGATAGGTACCATCTGTACTGAGATAATTAAGGGCTTTAAGCCACACTGATCAACCCAGAACATTAAACACAAATTAACATTGTTCTGGTACATGACAATGGCTAAATTCTTTAGTTCCAAAGTTCAGGGAAGGTTGGTTTTGTTCTGTTTCTTTGTAAAACTTGTAAATGAAAATTAGAAAAGCCTACAGGCCTTCAGCCAACGGTTTTATTTCGTTCAGTATGCCACACTAGTGTGAAGAAAATTAATGCACAGACCTCGTGCTGAGGAAAGGGAAAGGAAGGGGATACAGACACTGTGCTATGGATTACATACACTCACTTTCCATTTAACAGGACAGTTCATAAAACTGCAAGAAGTAACTAAAACAGATGTTTTTATTCAACAGCCACTGTGTCTCAGGGATGGGATTTAACAAAGGCCAGTACCTGCCACTGGATGGAGATGCTGATGAAGAGAATGCTTTGTCCCCTGAAGCATGTTATGAGTGCAAAATTAATGGCTATTCCAAAAAAGACAACAGGAAGAAGAGAAGTGCTAATGATACTGTACGTACCAGGATAAATAAGAACTATAATGTACTTCGAGGTATTTTCAGAGATACCATACTCAACACTATCAGTAAATGGAGGGAAGTTTTTAACAGGCCACATTCAATGGTGAAAGTCTTTTCTCCTCTGCCTCAGTGGTTTTCACACTTGGGTCCTATTGACAGGAACGATGTGACAATCAGAAACACATCAACAGCTATGAACGGATGAAGTTTTTAAAGCTTCTAAAGAATCCTTTGTAGTGCGAGATGTGGTCTGGTTCCTCAAAATATATTTAGGGAAGTAATTTTGCTATCGTTACAGAGAGCTAGGAAACTGGTCACGTCTGCAATCTGTTCAGCTGTCAGGAGGAGACTGGATGTCATTTAATGGTCTGGGAGAGCTAAATAGATCTTGCAGATCATTTTAGTCTAAGTGTCTATTCTATGGTTGCTCACGGTTGTGGGAGACTAGAGTCCATGACCGAGCTGGTACTCTTAAGTCCAATATTTGCAGAATTGCTGAGGGTATTAGAGAATTACACTTAAGACTTAATTTTTTTCTTACTGTATTTTGTGGGCTTATGAAATAAGTTATGGGATATTCATGAAAGGACAGCCCTACTATTTACACCTTTTAGATGCTTCTTTCCAAAAGTTAGAAGAGTATACCTGTATATCTGTTACCTGAATTATCTTTATGATAGGATGTTTTCTTGTAGCTTTAGCTCTGGTCTTGAAATCTGCAGTAATGGGAAACTGACTCAATTTAGAGGTGGGGACACACACAGGTTTTCCTTCAGTAGTACAAGAGCTGTGTAATGCAAACAGGCAAAACGCAGACCCTCAACTAAACTGGTAAGGTGTGCTAGCCATACAAGTTACACTGAAAGAATGGAGAAACAAGTCTCCTTTCTAAAATGAAACAATGAAACACGAAACAATCCAGAAGCTCCAGACTTAGTACACACGACTTTGCATGATGCCATCAAAGCCAGTCCTTGTATTGGCAGAGTTTCCAAAGAAACCAGTAATCCTATAATTTCTGTTCTAAAGGATATAGTGTTGGCACTTGAAATCTAAATGTTTGATTGTTTGATTTCCCCACACACATCCACACTTCCCACAAATGTCCCTTTTTCCCTCCCCACCACCACTCCCATTGGACCTGTTCCAGTCTGAATTCTGTGGTCAACCCACCACAGAAATACATGGATGTTTTGAAAAGCATTTTTTCTATTGCACAGTTAATTTCATATCTAGTTCATAACTGTTATATCTTGTTATTACATTTTTTTAATAGCATTAACCTTTTCAGTTTCTAGTACTAGAACTACCTGAGTAGTAAAAGAGAAAGGTTTCACATCCATAAAGCTACATGAAAAAAGAAATAATCTCATCACTAATGACATCTGTGGGGTGCGGTATTTAAAACACTACAGTACTTGCTCCTGTCCACAAATTTTCCTTGTTTCCACCATGCGTTTTTAATTAAATTACACATTAGTACACGTATGTACTCACATGTGATTGGACTTCCCTCAGAAAGAGAAATCCTTCGCTATCTTTACAAGCGTGAAAAGATCTTGACTTGTAGGCTCGGTACCTTACTTAGTATCAGGTTTCCTAAAGAAGACTACAGCCTATATATTTTTGTAGAAGCACTTTCAAAAGCTGTTGCTTGTTAGATGGCTTTCCTAGGAATGCACTCATTCTCGCGCCCTGCCCCCAAGTGTGTTCACAGCTAACACCTCTGGACAGATTCACACCTGCAGCATAACTACACTGAAGCTCATATTAAAAAAGAACATATGACTGACTTGTCAGAAAAAGAGTGCTGGGACTTTTTTCCACTCCTTTCAGTGGTCCAAATCAGAAGTAACTGGACAACGTGACATACTAGCCCCTTCTGCAGAAGGCTAACAATACAGTAGTTCTCTCTTTACTTCAGTTTCCTTTATAATCACTGTACTTCCTCATCACCAAATGCTGATGGGGTTGTTTTTAGAAGCCAGGCTTGTTTTTAGAAGCCAGGATTCATTAAAACAGTTTTACTGGAAGTTTCAGGGAATTCCCATACAGTGTTGTGGTGTTTCTGTAATGTTCCTCACTGAAGTTGATCATAAGAACAAGCCTGTGCCTCACATACAATCTACTGCAGTAGTAAACATAGGTCTCTTCTTTACATGGACTTTTTGCAAGCATGAAGTTAAACAGATTCTGAAAAAAATCTGAAATCTGAGCCCCCTCTGTAGACCTGATGCTGTAACTTTAATTATCCTGTTAAGCCTGTGGGAGAAGCCTTTAAGATTTACAGGGTGTGTTATATGTAATCAAGCAGTTCTCTGAGGTGGGAAGGATTGACAATTGCTTCTTTCACAGCTAGATTTTGACAAATGCAGAAACTGTTAATAATCACATATTATTCTTCTCTCAGTGCAAGTGAATATCAGTTTCTCTCCTGCTTTAAACAGTCTTTCCTCCTTTACTTCAGGTCAAGCAGATAAGCTTGGAAAGTCTAGACATGGATAGTCCTTTGAAGATGAGAGTCAACATTTCCAGGCTTGACAACAAGGAGCACATCCTAGAACTCATGCCAGCCATTGAGCCCCTTACCAACCACGTGCGCTACATCATCTCGCATGGCAATGATGATGGCATCTTTCGAATCCACCAGAGGGATGGACTGAGTTATTTGCACACAGTTAAGAAAAAGTCAGTGCCTGGAACTCACACACTGGAAATCACTAGCATTCCTCTATATAAGAAAAAGGAGCTAAAGAAACTGGAAGACAGCAATGAGGACAACTACCTCCTAGGAGAGCTTGGGGAAGCTCTCAGAATGAGGCTGCGGATAGACCTCTACTAGCCACCTTCCAGACTGAGTCCAGTTCTTCAGTCACTTCTGTTCACCTATCTATCCACCTGAGCATATCTGGTTTGCAAAGGCTTTGAAACAGTCACTGACTTTTGTGGGAGGAATGGGGAGGGGAAGACCTCTTTCTTCCATCCTGCCAAGACTCCAGAACCACCCTTGCAGGAGGGTAACTTAAACTCCACCACCGCCAAAACTTCGATTACAATGGCGATCATGGTTACTGTATCTTTTATATAACCTCAATTTAAAGTATATTAAAAAGCTAAAGTTCAAGAAGTCATCATATGGCACTAAATGGCACAAAAATGTGAGCTTTTTTTTTCCTGTTAGCAGTCTGTAACACTTTGGGTATTTTGCTATAGTTCCTAATTAAAAAAAAAATATAGAAGTTTATTTATTTTTAATGCAGTAATATATGGAGAAAATAACAAATTATGTAAACAAAAAGGGAAACTTGCTTGTTTTTCTTTAGATTTATAAATTTGAGCTATAACATTTTAGAAGTACTTAATAAAAAAAAAAATAGATTTGAAAGATGTTTCCTTTTGTATTTGGGCCAGTCATCCAAATAGTATATAAGTAATTTTAAAAAGTATCAGAGCTGAAAGAGCACTGTAGTACATCCTCTGGATATTCTAAAGTGCTTTTGCAAAACTTTGAGTATTCAAAAAAAAAGAAAAAAAAAAAAGAGAGTCTTAAGTGACAAGAATTACAATATCAGTCTCTGCAGAGATCATATTCACAGCAGCTCAATAGGACTGTATTCTGAATCAGCCACATCAAATAATGGAAGAAGAGGCACAGCCACTGTAGCAAAATACCTTGACTGCTTTTAATACCATTAGAATTGCAGAACCAAACTGTACTGTACTTATGTCCAATAACCTCAAGGAACCACACATGCAACCACACCTCATTCTCAGAAAGGGTGCTCTACAAACTTGCATTACTGTAGGCAGCTGAAGAAAATGTCTCTCTGAAGGGAACACGTGATGTTTCATACTGTTTGGTGCTGGCTTGAATTAATGGTGCATTTACTAAAAACAGAGCTGTATCAGGACTGCCATATGTGCAAACTAATTATGCAGCGCAGACAAGGAAAATGTGTATTTGAAATCCATTTGTTAGACGTTTCATTAATACTGTAGTTATACACCGTACGCCTCATTTTATCATAGCTTATTTTGTAAGAAAGTTTGTACAATGAGTTGACATTTAGTTTACCTTAGTAATTTTTTTTTAAATGTCGTACCATTATGTGTTAAGTGTATGTCTCAATGGTGCTTTCTTTGACAGCTGTTGCCTGTAGTCATGTAACAGGCTCTCATATGTGAAAATAGCCAAAGCACATGCTGACTCCAGGATTGTTTCAGTCGCATATCAGTGCTGACCAAAGATTATATCAAGTTATACTCAGTGATTTTTCTTTTCTTTTCTTTTGTTGAGTTTGGGGATTTTGAAAAGAAAAAGAAACTTTGTACATTTTTAATCAAATATTTGTAAGAAAAAAAGTTTTGTTTGAACGTCTGTATCAGTAAGACAACACTTTTCTTGCAATAAAGCTTATTTTGGGGTAATTTTTTTCTTTGAAATGCCTGTGTTCTTTACACAAAATAAGCATCTAATTGTAAATCTCAAGGATTTCAGAGCAGAAAAAGGAGCTGGTACGGTGCAAACTCTTCTTCACTCACATTTAATGTTATACAGCATTTGCTGACTTAGTTTCTCTGTCATGACAGAGCTGAAACACAGGAATTAAACTGTCCTTACAAAGTTAAAACTCTGCCTCAACTCTCTCAAAATCTGTCATATATTAGGTTCAAGTGGGCTGGCCTTGCAGAAGGTTTTGCCTGTCTGTGTAATGAGGGCTGGAGGACCATCACAATTCAAGTTTGATAATTCAGCTCTAAAAAAAAATCCCCATATATTTAAGACTAGGAGTGTAAAACCTTCATCCTACCCGAACAGCAAAAATGTGGTAAGACCATCAATGAAGGTACTTTTGCTTGCTGGCAGTCCCTTCCTTGAATGCCCTTCATTAGGCACGGAGTCAAACCCAACAGTGCAAAAAATGTTTTTTCTTACAGTATGCAACGTTTCCACAAAGACCTCATTATATAAGCTACACTGTCTTTTCATTCCATTTGGAGTTAAACTGGTGATTGTTTTTAAGTAATAGCCAGTACTGACTGTATGTTTTTGTCATAGCAATAATAGCCAGAGAAAGGGAAAACAGCACATTGGGTTAAACACTAAATTAAGATGCAAAATGCTTGTTTTAGATGTACTCTTTCATTTCTGAATATAATATAAAACTTAAACAGTCTGCATGAGCAGAATTAGCCCTACATATTCTGTTGCTGTTCTTCTGGAGCAGTGGCACTTCACAAGTTAATTGCGTTGAAAGCCAAGTTGCAGGTCTAAAGTTCTAATTACTGGATGCAGTAAAAATGAGTTTCCCTAGTGGTTGAGAATTTTCTTCAGCATAAAATTGCTCTTCCCCATGCTTTCAAAGATCCAGGCTAACCCTGCTGTCCCTCTCCTCTTCCCTAAAATACTCATAAAGTAATAAAAAATACAAGTTTTTAAAGGAATCATACACTTAAATTTCACTGAAGAAAAAAAAATCAGGAATTATGGCATTGTAGTTGCTTTCATAATTACTGATTTATTTGATGCTAATTACTTGCCTTGGGTATTCCTGGAAACCTACATAGGTATTCAGATTTATCTGTCATTTAATAGTGCATCAGTTTAAAGAAGACAATATGAAATTGCCTGGAACCATACTTAAATTTGACATTACCTTCAGATATGGTCGTGCAAGTTTCATTATGATTCAAAGTTGCTTCTGGGTAAAATGACTGACATCTACAGAAATAAAAAGACCTCTAGAGGTCTGATAAATATATCCAGTACAACACTGACTGAAGACTTAACAACTCTAACAGCTAGTTTCCAATAAGACTGCTCTCAGTCCAAAATGGGAGCTTTCCAGGAAACACTTACTGCAAGAAAAGGCAACAGACTGAAGCCAGTAGAGCATTATCCTTTGTTGCCAGCTCTCAAAAAAGGAGAGAAAATAGTAGCAACACTTACTAATGACTCCTTTGAGGCTACAAGTTCTGGAGGATTTTATCAGTAGACAGATTATTTGCATGTGCTATGCACACTTAGTAGATTTAAAGCCTTTTTGCTAAACAAGAAACAACCATCAGATAACACCTGTGTTAACTAATCATACAGTAAGTACAAAGTACAAAAAATACCTTTACAGTAAGTAAAATTTACAGTAAGTAAAGTAAAATACCTTTACAGTAAGTACAAAGTACAAAAAATCGCTTTAATAGAAAGGCAGCATTATCCTCTACCATCTTAAAATGCACAAGACAGTTACGCACAATACCCAGAAAGAAGTCACCCCCAGCTTCAAATCCAAATGAAAAAATATCTTGGATTAAAAAAAAAAAAAAGCCCAAGCAAGAAAACCATAACAGAGGCACTTCCTTTTCACCCAGCCTATCATAGTATATATTTGTATACCCATTTCTCCAAACTCTATCCTTTAATACACTCTAGCCTTTTAATTTCTAAACATTTAATAAGAAAGCTGACTACACATGCACAGAAAGACTAGTGTTCCAGAAAGCTACAAAAACCCAAAATCTGTTGCTAACAGTAAAATGAAAATTGTCTTGCTATTTAAGAGAGGCTTCAGTATAAATTTCTTGGCAACTTGAAGCAACAACGTAGTGAGTAGAAGTAACATCTGAGCTAGGCCTAGGCAGTGGGGACTTCACCAGTACACTCCAGCTATTCTAGCAAGTCTATGATACTTCCTCATTATAATAATTTTTAAAAATATATGTGTAAATAATTGATAACCTAAAATTTTATTTTGAGGAAAGTCTTTTGGTTCTTTCCAGCTTTACTGCAAGGACCCAGCCCCTCAGCTCTCGATCTAAACATTTGCTTTCCCAGCATGCCAGCACTAAAGTTCAGCTTTGTTTACTATAACCCCACAACGTTACCAGGCCCATCAAAGAACGCATGCCACCTTTTCTATCCTCAAATGCTCCAGAGTGTTTGACCTCTGTGTATGTGTCAAAGTGTCTAAGGTGCATACAGACTTTTTAGGGCGCCTCCTTCTTCCTCAAGCATGGTTCCAGTTCAACAGACTATGAAGCACTGCTGGGAGTATTGCTGAGTCTAAGCATCCAGTAATTATTTCTGAGCACATCATGTCCTTTCTTCATAGCCACACCTCTTAATCTAACCAGCAGTAATGCTACAGCAATTTAAACACCCAGTTATTTCATGTTCCTTCTCTGACAGGATGGCCCTGTAACAGTTTTTCATAGGCCAGGCTCTTCAGTCAGCATTCTAGAAAGGACTATTTTTCTATGGGATTTTATTAGACTGACTTGGAATCACCAGTTAAACTTTGGTGTAATGGATGTGGTCTGCAGACCAACAGCTGAAGAACCTGTCTCTGTGCTAAACCCACAGAAGAATTCAGGAGTGGCAATGCACTGCAAAACTAAATACAGCAAAAATCTCACTGCCCTAAGTGTGTTTCTTTTAATTTTTCCCATGTGTTATAGATGAAGCCTAAGCACCTGAATTAACCAGTGCTGCAAAACAGACATCTGAAATCCAAGAAAAGGGCTGGATTTATGAACTTTACTCTGAGGGGATGAAGATTCACAACTCTACATTCGCACTTCTTAAAGCAGGAGAGAAGGAAAGCGTGAGAGGGCAGAAGTACAACATCTTATATCTAAAATAAAATCCTAGTCCCTAGTGTGACTGGTTATGTATTTGACACCAACTTGCTATACCAGAGGTAGGAAGTAAGTAAGTTCTTTGCTCCCATAGCCTTACAGAACTGATGAAGGAGGTGGTTTCTCATGTGACCTGTGAACCTTGTTCCAAGAATGTCAACCATATGTCAGCATGGGTGGTCACAGAAATGTTTAACCTGTGTATTTGGACATGATTTTAGTACAAGCAAGGTCTCCTCGCTGCTTGGGCTTGTCAAGAATGAGATGCATCTACCCATGGCCAAAAAAAGATCTTGAGACACGAGGAACACCAGCAGAAACATATGGTGGTGTGCCATTGCTTTGATGCCTCAAAAAGTACTAGTTACCCAAACAGGGATTTTGAGGTTTAAAATTCTGAACTCCAAGGCCAAAGCAGGAGCTCAGGAGCACTTCCATGCATCAAAGTGTGTCTACATTGTACTACAATATATCCTAAACAGAAGTACCCAGAGCTAGCTCAAATCTAGCTAACCTTAGAAACCACTGCTACAAATGACACCATGAAGAAATTATGAAAGTGAAAGAGTGAACATTACCCATAATAAATGAGAAACACAGGACTCTTCCTCAAGGGTCTGAACTCCAGTCAGTCATATGAATAGCAGCTGAGTATGCTGAGGCACTAAAACTGGGAACCATACATAGCTCTATAGTAACTTAAGGAAACAATACCCACCTCTTTAGAAGTATAACCATTCTCACTGTTTCACCAGCAGAAGTATTAAAGCACAGAGAAAGCTAAGACTGTCAAAGTCCAGACAAGAAAACTGCTAGATTGGAGCACTGGGTTCCTACTGGAGCTGAACCAGAAAAAAAAAAAAAAAACAAACAAAAACACAGCACTGTAGCAGTTTTTTGGTGCACAGCACATTTTAAAATCTTATGTCTAAAGGTATTCTTACATAAAGCAAATCTGAAATATTAAGTTTCCATTAACAGTAACATATAACATATCTTTTTAGTGCTGGCAGTATTACATTACTGCAGTTTTATCCAATCCTGGTGCTTCTAGACTGCTTATATACTTACAGAAATATCTGCTATTTCTATACCTCAGCTTATAGCATTTCTTGCTCAGTGTAGACTCAACAAAATCCTGTCAGTTGCCACTAAGATTTGCCCTGGGGCAAGACTACGAAGAAGCCCGCCCCCCCAAAAAAAAATCCAAAACAAACCAAAGAACATACATACACACATAGCTACACAGACACTCCCTCTTCACTGCAATGAAGAGAACTGCTGAATTACTGTCTCTGCTACATCAGAATTTTGGAAAGATTTTGAATCTTCACCAAAGTGACAGCTGAATACCAGATATGTTTTCAAGGCCTGGCTTGTGGTTTGAAGCCAAAGAATACATATGCATTCAAGAAGATAGGACCCCAACCCCAGTATATTTATTTAGCAAAAATAATGCATTATATATCTAAGTAAGTGTTGCAAATACAAGGGCCTAAACTGGGATCTCTGAATTCTGTAAAATAATTGCCATATCTCTAGGTCTTACTGTTGTTCATGTGGAGATAGCTTATGGAAGTTCATTGTTCTTCTCTCTACCCTATGCTTTTATACTTGTATATTCATCACTGAGAAAGAAAAAAGGGGGGCGGGGGGGGAAGGGGGGCAGAAATATCAAATAACCACCAGGCCATAACCTTCAAGTACACACGCAATTTTTTTGAAAAACATTAGTTTTAATATAAAAATCAACACCCAGATCAACCATATCACCAAGAGGCACAAGTTTCATTGCTGTTGTCTGTTCCAGAAAAATCATCTAGCAGGAGGCTGAAAGCAGGCAAGAAATAACTGATCAAAAAGTTACCAATTCAATAGAAAGCGTGCGAAGTATTTCACCCTCAAACTTGTAAGGTAATTGCACTGTTCTCCCCCACTCATATAACACTTCTGAAAGCCATAAATTCTTAAAAATCAGAAATAAAGGCAATTATGAGCATCTGAGTTAGAAAACAATGAAAACATTTGAGCAGTACAGCTCCCACACAACATTGACAGGCACAAATGAGCTATGGCCTGAGTCACCTGTAAACATGTAAGTGTAACATCAATGAGGAAAAGTTGTTTAGTACAAATATAACACATCTGGTGTGCTATAATGAGACAGGAAGTTTACATCACCATTTTGTGCACGTATTTTTACCTGGGCATATGCACAATTAACCTGTGATGAAGTGATCAGACTTTGGAATTTTGAGATTAACTGTGGCAAAACCCAACAATTTCTACCTCTTCCAAACTGGCTTTTAATATCATATAACCTTCACATTCTATGCTTAAGCTCTCAAAACTAAGATTAAATTGCCAGCACCAGTCTCCCTCTCAACCTTACTGACTCAATACTGCCTTAGCCTGCTCTTGCATCCTCAACATCCCAGCTGCACTTGTTTCCAGGTCCTAGTTTTATGGGCAACCACAATCTTCAGCTTCAGTACTGGAGCAAAGTCTGCAGTCCACACTATCTGGCAGTCACAGAGTTCCTTTCTTTTTCCATCTAAATTACACATAAATTATGCTAATTTAACAATTTCTGTGTCACATTTTTGAAGCCCATTACACTGTAAAATGACTGCTATTATTTGGCACAGTGTTGCTGGATGCTTTATTTTCATGTCATTGAATCAAATACACAGCGGAAGAACATAATGCATTCATTCATTAGTTTGCTGCAGTCTTTATTTTCCCTCAGTATGTCTTCTCAAATCCCCTTCTAAGTTTCAGATAAGACCTCTAATAGACTAGGTCACTGCACATATTAAGATTACTTCTTTCAAGGAAGACTTTTTCTAAATTAAAATTTGTTCACCTGTATAGTCAAACTATGACAGCGAATCAACTAATAAATCTGCAGGAAAATTCCAGCTCTACTAATACCATCAACCTGACATTTTTATGAAAAAAAGCATGTTCATATGCTTCAGTTAAATTTTCAGTTTCTTTCAGTTAAACTTTTCTCATTTTTCAATAAGCCTACAAGAGCCACAAAGTTTCCATTTCTTCAGAAAACATGCAGGCACACAGGTCAGGCAAAGTTTCAGCTTCCATAGAACTTGCAATATGACAAGCACCACATGTCCTGTTTCAGTGTTGGGCTTAGTATCTTCATCTCAAAGGACAAATTCTTAATAGCTCATGTAAATTTGAACCTATAATGTAGCCAATAACTTTAAACACTATGATGTGAACACTTTACCCTGTAATCATATTTTTGTCCATTTTGCAACATTAACTGAACAAGACAAACTACCCTATGGCCCACATTTCCTATATCTAGTCTAAAACCCTTTTATGAAGTTCCCAACAAGGAGTGGAAGAAAGGAAAGGGGAAGTTATAAATAAAACAAAAAACCCACCTTCCCTCAGAACTTGCATTTCAGTAGATAGTCACATCTTCCACCATACCAGGTGTTTCAGCTAATTGTTTCTACTATAAACTTAGGTACATTAATATCATGAGCCTTGTGTGCTGAATTGCCCAACATTTATTTTTTCTGTACAAATCACTCTTTCTGGCATCTATTTTGAATTGGTTCCCTCTATAATTTCCATGCATGTCCCCATCTCTTACTGTTTTCTTTACAATGAAAATAATACTTAGAGTTTATACCATCTATGCTTACATAAACTCATGCAGTCTTTCCCACTTTGGAGGGGAGGGTTAAAAAAGGTATTACTTTAGAATTTACTGGCTCACATACATCACTCCTGGCATTAACTTCTATTGCCTTCGTATCTTTATACAAGTGTTGATGAGAACAGGCCATAATGGCGCCATTGCTAACACAATAATTTCCCAAGTAAAATCCTATATTCAGTCTTGTTACACAGATGTAATAATGCTCCAAAGTGAGTGTGTAAGGCTGATGTGGAAGTGTATGTGCTTCTTCCCTTTGTTACTCCCAAAGGTATATTATTTCACAGAATCACAGGATCGTACACATTGGAAGAGACCTTTAAGATCATCGAGTCCAACCGTAAACCTAACACTACCAAGACCACCACTATACCATGTCCCTAAGCACCTCATCCAAATGTCTTTTAAATACTTCCAGGGAAGGCAACTCAACCACTTCCCTGGGCAGCCTGTTCCAATGCTTGATAACCTTTTCAGTGAAGTAAAATTTCCTAATATCCAGTCTAAACCTCCCCTGGCGCAACTTGAGGCCACTTCCTCTCATACTATCACTTGTTACCTGGGAGAAGAGACATTTCATCAAATGCCTATTGTTTATGAACAATAGTAAACTAGTTTACTTATGAATAATGCACTTAGACACAGATCAATTTAAAAGAAACCAAAGTGGATAACACAGTTGATCTAACTTCTTTTTTAAAGCAGGTTTTAGAAAAAGTATTTTTTAAATGGCCACAAACTGTCTATTTCTGGATCAATGAACATTTTTCCAAATTATCTTCCAGCCACGTACGAAGTTAATAACGTATGATACTGCTAAGAGATTTATCTAAAGGAATTGAATTCAATTAGATGAAAAACAAGGGTTTTTTTCTCTTCCAGGAGTTTTAACTCATAAACCAAAAATGAAATATAAAAACTTGAGAAGATCTGGTGTTTGTTAGATCTGAGAATTTGATGTAGATAAAGCTACGACCTAGTTGCCATTACTGAAACTTGGTGGGACAAATCCCGTGACTGGAGTGCGTCTATCAATGGCTACAGGCTGTTCAGAAGGGACAGGCGAGGAAGGAGGGGTGGAGGGGTTGCCCTCTACATCAAGAAATGGATAGAGTGTGAAGAGCTGTCTCTGAAGAATAGCCACGAGCAGGTTGAAAGCTTATGGGTAAGAATCAGAGATGGAGGTAGCAAAGGCAGCCTTGTGGTTGGTGTCTGCTACAGGCCACCTGATCAAGGGGAGCCTATTGACAAAGCCTTCTTCCTCCAGCTACAGGAGGCATCATGCTCACAGGCTCTCAACCTGCTGGGGGACTTCAACCACCCTGAGATCTGCTGGAAAAGTAGCACGGTGATCTCTAGGCAATCCAGGAGACTCCTGGAATGCATTGAGGATAACTTCTTAAGCCAGGTAATAGACAAGCCCTACCAGAGGGGATGCGATACTGGACCTGATGGTCACCAACACAAGTTGCTAATCAGTGACATCAAGATTGCAGGCACCCTGGGCTGCAGTGATCAGGCACTGGTGGAGTTCGCAGTCCTGAGGCATATGGGTCAGGCGAAGAGCAAAGTCAGGACCCTGAATTTTAGGAAAGAAAAATTCCAGCTCTTCAAGGAGTTAGTCAATAGGACCCCCTGGGAAACTGCCCTCAGGCACAAGGGAGCAGAACAGAGCTGAAAGGCAGATCTTTAAGGATGCTTTCCATAGAGCACAAGAGCTCTTGATCCCCAGGTGTAAGAAATCAGGAAAGGAAGGCAAGAGACCAGCATGGATGAGTTGAGACCTGCTGGTCAAACTGAAGGGCAAGAAGGAGATGCACAGGCAGTGGAAGCAGGGACAGGTATCCTGGGAAGAGTATAAAGATGCTGCCTGGTTGTGCAGGAGTGGGGTCATGAAGGCCAAGGTGCAGCTGGAGCTGAACTTGGCAAGGGACGCAAAGAATAATAAGGGCTTGTACAGGTATGTCAGCCAGAAAAGGAAGGTCAAAGAAAGCGTACCGCCCCCTCAGCAAGACTGACAAACTGGTAACAACGGTCGAGAAGGCTGAGATACCCAACAACTTCTTTGCCTCAGTCTTCACTGGCAATCTCTCTGCCCACACCTCTCAAGTGGATGTACCGCAAGATGGGAACTGGGGGAGCAAAGTCGTTCCCACTGTAAGAGAAGATCAGGTTTGTGACCACCTTATGAACCTGAACATACGTAAGTCTATGGGACCTGACGAGATGCATCCCAGAGTCCTGAGGGAATTGGCTGATGTAGTTGCCAAGCCACTCTCCATCATATTTGAAAAGTCATGGCAGTCAGGTGAAATCCCCAGTGACTGGAAAAAGGGAAACATTGTACCCATTTTTAAAAAAGGTAGAAAGGAGGACCCTGGGAACAACTGACCAGTCAGCCTCACCTCTGTGCCTGGGAAGATCATGGAACAGATCCTCCTAGAAGCTATGCTAAGGCACATGGAGGACAGGGAGGTGATTTGAGACAGCCAGCACAGCATGGCTTCACTAAGGGCAAGCCCTGCCTGACCAACCTAATGGCATTCTATGATGGAGTGACTATATCAGTGGACAAGGGAATAGCTATGGACCCCACCTGTGTCCAGCTTTGGAGCCCTCAGCACAAGAAAGACATGGAGCTGTTGGAGCAGGTCCAGAGGAGGGCCACGAAAATGATGAGAGGGATGGAACACCTCTCCTATGAGGACAGGCTGAGGGAATTGGGGTTATTCAGCCTGGAGAAGAGAAGGCTCCAGGGAGACCTTATTGTGGCCTTTCAAAACTTAAAGGGGGCTTATAAGTAAGATGGGGACAAACTTTTTAGCAGGGCCTGTAGTGATAGGACAAGGGGTAATGGTTTTAAACTAAAAGAGGGTAGATTTAGATGATATAAGGAAGACTGTTTTTTACAATGAGGGTAGTGAAACACTGGAACAGGTTGCCCAGGGAGGTGGTAGATGCCCCATCCCTGGAAACATTCAAGGTCAGGTTGGATGGGGCTCTGAGCAACCTGATCTAGTTAAAGATGTGACTGCTCATTGTAGGGGGGTTGGACTAGATGACCTTTAAAGGTCCCTTGCAATCCAAACTATTCTATGATTCTATGATTAGCTGAGAGACCTAAAATTGCTAGTTAAGAATCAGGATTCAGCTTGAAATGCCTGTCACTAAATTTATCAATTGGTGCACTGAGCTTACAAAAGACAAATTAAAAACAAAAAACCAACTACAGTATTTTTAAGGCCAAACTCAATACTGAGGTACCTCAGCTCTATGACTCTCACTCTTGATCAGTAAGACTAACATCACCAGACAGTTTAGTAAATAGTAGCCCCATCTCTGGGAAGTGCCATGTGTTTCTCAACAGGCCTCTGAACTTTGTAGAAAAGCACTTTTCTGAATCATCCATTGAATTCTTGGATACATAATGCACATTATTTTAAGCCTTTGATTTCAGTATGTCTAAAACAGCGAAATCCTTACAATGTGTACTATTGTTACACTGATCAAGCACATGGAGACTGCTTAAATAGCTGCTCTTGAATCAGAGCTGAGCTTCACTGGGATAGCTCCTAATGTAGCCCATCTATTAATACTACTCCATGGAATATACCCAGTATACCAGACATGCTGTTAACTAAATGGATTGAAATTCCTTTGCCTGTTTACCATATGATGCAAAGAAACACTATTACTAAGTATCCCACAGAATAATAAGATCCATTCAGTCTCAAAACAGCTGGTTTTTGTCTAAACAGTAGCTGTCCTGGAATCCAGTTTTAAAGCCAAGATGAAAGTAGAAGACGACTGTTTGAAAGGAAATTTGATAGTTATAAGTCATTTTTCAGCTGCTGAGAACACAGATGTAAATTTTATAAATATGCCCACTTCAAAATAAAAGAGTTTGTGGAATATGGCGCTAACCACAGATGAGTCTTGTTTCCTTTTGAATGGAGTGAGTTACATCCATGACTTCCTCAGTCTAGTCCCCTCTCCTGAGAAGAGGAGCAACACTTGCTTCATGCAACACTGAACAGAATATGACAGCATTACTCAGTCACATTATTAATGTGAATCCAACATGCAGTGTCTTCCCACTCCTCGTCCTTTGTAAATGGACTGAACTGGCTCTTGTGTATTTGTGTTTGTATTTAATGTCTTGTCTACTCCTGTATGTTCCCCAACTTCTTTCAGTGAAAGGAAAACTAAGCTACCCTTCATCAGGACATGTTCTTAAGAAAGGCACAGTCCAGAGGAAATAGCCAAGAAAAACAAACCACAGTAACCAACACTTGAATTGAGCACCAGCAAAGAAAATAATTGAAAAGCTCTTGTTCCTATAAAGTTACATTAAAAACCGACCAAAACATTGCTGCAAGAGAAAAAGCTGGTAAAAGAGAACACGAAATGGGCCTCAAGTATGTATATAAGTTGGTATGGTTAATTAAAAACAAAAAACACCAAACCCATCCTTTGTGGAAAGCAGTATTTTTTTTATGTTTCTGAAGTTTCAAGACCGACATCCACAGAAAATTGGGTCATACCTATTTATCCACAGAACATGCAAAAATGTTACAGTCACGGTGCCAGATTTACCTTCTCTATTGCTCAGACAATACTTTCCAAAATGAATATAACAGAAATGTCTTCTAGACATGAGAAGGAACCACTCTTAATTTTGTCAGTCCTTTACCTCTCTTCAGGCTAACAACAGCATCAGTTAATACTATGTAATTTTTTTTTTGTGAAATAACCATAAGCTGGTTAGGAAAGCTGCTTAATTTTGCTTTTGTTTAGTGTTGCTACCTAATAAACCACTCTGATTTTCTTAATTTTTCACTTTCAGACATCAATTTTTTAAAAAATTGCCTCTCAATTTCCTAGTGTCACGACTTGTCCCATATTTTTCTACATAACATTCAGAAATCTCATCTCCAAAAGCAGTACATCCATCACTAATCCTCATAAATACACAGAGACCCTGTCACATGCTACTGTAGTAGCATATCAAAGAACTATCCATTCAGACATAGAATGCAGTCTACATCAAACAAGCACACAAGGATGAAAGCTGGTTATGAAAGCAACCAAGAACAAATATTGTAAAGTGACCAAGGCAAAAAGCAAGATTTGTTAAAAAGCAAGAGGAAACAGAGTCCAGAATATGGCCCATGTAAGCTGTCAAAACCCAAAATTTTCAATGATGCAAGTAATATCAAGTACTCCATAACTAAATGGTTAATCATGAAGAAAAAAAGATGAAAAACAGTGATGAAAAAAATAGCAAAATGCTTTAAGCACTTCCATAGTACACTGTGCTTTTAAAAAAAAATTTAGTATGCACAGAGGGCATTCATACACTCTATACACCAGCTCTGATAGAAAATAGAAATAACAAGAAAAATAATTAAAAATGTAAAGCTGATTACCTCCACTACAAAGTTTTTCCTTCAGATGCACTCTCATTTGAGTAAGACCCCACATCTGCACTTCCAGGTATCCTATAACACTTCTCCAATGCCTTTTTATGTCAATTTACCTTTTGACACAAAACCTTAATTTCTCTCCAGAAGAGTGAGAGAAAAACAGGTGACAAAGATGTGGCCTTCCTCCTCTTGTCGGCACTCATCTATTTACCGCCAATTCTATTCCATGGTTCATGCATCTTCTCAGTCTATCCCTTGTGTCCTTACCCTCTGAGTTCCCAAATTTCTTCTCACACCCAAAACATGCACTCCACTAATCTCTGTAATCCATGTTCTATCTGTCTTTCATCCTTAGGTGAACTGAATGTGCCAGTTAATGGTTTCCATTTAAATTCCCATCCTCCTAAACTTCCCTTACGACACTTATGATGTCTTCTCCAAAACAGAACTCGGAACCATAGGATCTCAGTCACAGGCATTCATCTTTTGCCAGTTGGCTTTGACATATTATTTCACAGCTACTGTAGTAGCAGACTGATCTAAATTTTTTCAACTCTCAACTCCTAAGTCAAGACATGGGATGCCTCTAACATTTTTGCAGGTAACCTTATATTCCTTTCTATTCTCCTAAAAGCATATGTATAAACATCTCAGAACATACTTGAAATAGACAACTGGAAGAAAACACAGGCTCTGGTACTTACAGGGTATTTTAAACACAGCAATATCTGTTGGAGGGGCAATACAGCTGGGAAAGCAATTCAAGAGATTTCTTGAGTGTCTCGGTGATACTTTCTTGATGCAGCTGCTCAAAAAGCCACCTAGGACAAACTCTCTGCTGAATCTGTTTTCTCACAAGAAAGAATTGGCTGGGGATGTGAAGGCCAAGATCAGTCTTGGCTGCAGCAACTATGACAAAGAGCAGAGTTTAAAATCCTGAGAGAAGTAAGCAAGACAAAAGGTAGAACTACAGCCCTGGGCTTCAGGAGAGCAGACTTTGACTTCTTTTAAGATCTCTGTAGCAGGTTCCCACAGGAGACTGTTCTGCAGGGCAAATAAACCCAGAAAGCCAGCTATCTTCACCAACAACCTCTTAAAAGCAAAAGAACCTTCTAATCAGATGTGCAGGAAGTTGAGCAAGCATAGCAGAAGGCCAGCACAGATGAAACAACCTCTGCATGCAATCAAACGCAAGTACCCAGAAGGTGGATGCAGGGACTGGCTGCCCGGGAAGAATACCAGTACGTTGATCAAGTGTACAGGGATGAAGTCTGGAAATCCAAAGCTCAGTTGGAATTGAAACTAGTGAGAGATGTGAAGAACAATAAAATGGGCTTCAGTTCACTTGCAGCAAAATACTAAGGAAATAAGCACATCCAGCATAGTCACCCAGATGACTGGTGACTGGGCTAGAGCATGCAACATGTAAGAGGAGATTCAGAAAACTGAGTTTTTTCAGCTTAAAAAGTTAAGGCAGTAAGGAGAACTTTTTCATGTTTTCAGTAACCTAATGGGAATGCATTCTTCCTGGTGCACAATAGGATGAGAGGCAACAGACAAGTTGCAGCATGGGAAAGTCTGATTTAGACCATCCTTGTGACCGAAAACTTGTAATTTGAGCACTAGAACAGATGCCCAGAGAGGCTTGGAAATATTAAAAACTCAACCTTACAAGGTCCTGAGCAATCTGATATACCTGGAGCTGCTTTGAGAAGGGGGGTTGGGCTAGACGACCTCCACAGGTCTCTCCCAAAACAATTTATTTTACAAGCGTGAAAACTCCCCCAAAATAGAGCTAGGTATCTTACAACCTTCTATATGTTACTTACTCCTGAAAAAGAACTTGGAGCTTTGTTTTATAAACAGTTCTTAAAAAACCGCAAGAACAAACAATGCACATATCATTTCTTAAGATCACCACTCTCTTACTAAAGCAGGGCCAGGAGGGCGGGTGGGAGAGTAAATAATTTCTCTAATGCTTTATAAAGTTAAGAAAAAGAATTTGTACCCTATCCATAAATAACTGCTTACTAGTGACTCACCTGGAGGACGAACAATACAAACTTGAAAAAATCTGTCAAACAACGTGACCTGACCAGACCCACCATTACTACTGCCATCATGAAAATCTTAAATCTTAGGAACAACCTTGCCATTCCTTCAAGCTCCATATATCACAGACTAATTTCAAAGATGCATACATATATTGTAGTGAAGCCAGTGAACCTAAACAACATCTTTTCCTGCTTTTGGTTAGATTTGGGAAGTAGATAGCTTCGATTTTACCTTATGTTTATGGACTGAAGGAACAAGCTGTGTTACGTATTTGATCTTTATTAGTAACAATTAATGATCCCACAACACAGAAGTGTTTTAAAGTTAGAAGTAATCACAAAGAAGTAATTTAAAAGTGTTTCCCATTAAAGGTAAGAGAGAATATTCCTAGTATTCACAGCAAAACCTAGAAATCAGGATTTGATCTGAATTCCAAATCTGCCACTAAGTTACTTCCTGGCGTAAAAGCTGCCATGGAATATGGTTAATTACTGTCAGAACAAGAACAGGACTACAAACTCAAAACCTATTGCCCTTTATTTAGAGGCTGACTACCTATAGTCAAAGCTACAGTAGGAGAATATGCTTTTTTTTACTAACCTTGCCTAATACCGGGAAAGTAAAAATTTCTTGATTATGATGCATTTGGAGTGATAGTGCACAGGTACATTTGCAAAGACAGACTCCAAATCACAAACTAATCCTGGAATGTTTTGTGTTTGGGACAGAATGAGTTTTGTAGAATGACCCAAGAGCTTCAGGGTTGGCCAACAGTACAGGATGGAAAACATCAGATCTGTTTTCTGGCTAGAGAGGATGCTCAGTTCCCAGAGTTGACAAGTAATCATAACTTTTTTTTTTTTACCCATTGGAATTATTTCTATCATGGTGACTCTCAGGCCTCAGCTGAGAATCAAGCCTCATTCTTCTAGGTGCTTACAAACATGGCAAGAACACAAAAGAGGCAACCCCCAAACCCTGCAATACAATTAAAATAAAAATATCATGGATACAGAGTGCTTAGTAAGGTTTGGCACGTATTTGCCAAAGCTTGAGTTTTCCCTACCATTTCTGAATCCTACCATGTCTGAAATACTATTGCTAGTTGAAGGATACAGAAACATTTTAATGAGAATAAAGACTCCTAAAATTAACAACACTCAACTGTGCAATCAGAACTAAAATGAAATTCTATATGAGGTTAGCCAAAATCCCATGTGAAAGCCCACACTATTCTGTGGTTAGCCTTGATTTCATATGTTAATACTGTGAATGCCTGTTGTTGGTTGACTCCATAAAATGTCATTTCCTTTGAGGTGCAAGCTCCTCTTGGCAGGCACCGTGCTTTGACCTGGTATGATTTCTAGGTTACTGGTGCTTAAACTACTATGTTTTACTACAAGCAACAATGCTTAACTTTTGTGCTTATATTTTTGCACTTTACATCTGTTTTCATTTTTTTTCTTTATGCCCACTGCTCATCAGAGATGATGAGTTGCATTAAATTGACCAAAATATTTATAAAACGCATAGGCTAACATTGGATTATCTGTCATATTCTTTAGTACATATATCCCATCCCCTGCTTCATGTATAATTTTTTTTAATACTGTTCTAAATGTTAATCTATGTAATTGGTAACAGTAGTACAAAGGAATTGTTCAAGAGTCCCTATAATTTGCAACACTGTGGTTAAACCATCCAGCCAGGCAGCTTGGTCTGAAAGAATGAATGACCATAAGGGGCTGGGAGCAAGGATGTTTCAAGGCTAATCCCAGCTCTTTAATTTTCAGCCAGACCCTCTGGAAATCCTTTGCTTGCAACTCCATTTTACCATCTGTTTTGCAGAAACAAATTTAATTGCAGAGAGATGTTCCAAGATTTAGTTATTAGTTGTAAAACACTTCAACAGAGTGATAAATTTATTCTCAAGCTAAATAAGCTTGGAAATGCCTAGTGCTACACTATTCAGTTTCCTCCAATACTTTAAATTGCCAGTACCTGAATATTTTGGGATGATGTAAAGCTTTTATCATCTTGCTCCTACCTCTGTACTTGTAGAAGGTGGTGGACATTTGTCTTGTTTGTTACTTCTGAAGCAAAAATATCTTGTTGAAATGCTATGGATTACTCTGAAACCAGATGGGTCATGTCAGTCTGTTTTCTTTTCTAACGCCTCCTCTCTCTGCCTGCAGTGTTTATCCTTCTGCTCTCTAAGGTTAACACAGCTGGAAATAGCCACTGACAAAAGCAAGCATCACCCAGTGCTTTATGAAATGGTGGTTACTGGGTGGTAAAAAGGCTGTTCGAACTCAACAGAGAGTTGGAGACTCCTGCATCCTTTCAAACAAAACCAGAGTATTTTTCCCACGGGGTGGGGCGGGGGAATTAATATAAAATTTTTCTCCAATCCACAGTCAAAATTATGAAAGATTTAATGCAAAATAATATTGTTACACCGATATGCGTTACGTTTATTCAAAGCACCAAACCGTTCAGCCCCTGAAACCGAAGGAAGAGCGCAGGAAGAGCGCTTGGCAGCGCAGGGCCCGGCGTTACCTCACACGCCGACAGACAATGGCGCCACCTCGCGCTACCGTTGTAGTTTCAGTTCTAGACAACCGTACGGAGAAAGTATTTCCCGTTTCTTTCGCCAAAACCCGTGTTTTATCAGCCGGATTTTGTAATTATTACTGTGGACGGGAACTGAGGGACTATGAAGACGAGGCACCTAGACCCAGAACCTCACACTAGAATTTGTTTTCGCTACAGCTCATCAGGACGTTTTCCCCAGATCCCCCACAGGGTGGGAACAGAGTTGTGAGGCCCTTCTTCTCTCACGTGCAGGTGCTACTGCCACTAGATTCCTGTTAACAGCGTTATTTTACAAGATTTCACTGCAGCGTAATAAAAACACATTTCCAGCTCACAGCACCACGCATAAGCGACCATCAGCGCACTTTGCAAAAGGGCAGGCTTATGACAAGCCAGCAAGGGCAGCTGTTGGCGGAGGCTGCACTACGCCCCGCACAGCCAGAGCTCCCCCAGGCCCCCCACCGCCCACGGCCCCGCTGCCACCGCCACCCGCAGTCGGCCTCCATCCTCACGGACACCCCGCAGACCGCCCGGCGCCGACGGTTTAACGAGCGATAGGACAAGCGGCCCGCCCCCCGCAGCAGCCAATAAGAGGACGAGGGGAGACGTCTGCAGCCAACAGGAGCGCGGGGCTGCCGGGAGGGGCGGTGCCGGAGTGGGGGTGTTAACGGCGCGGCCCGAGGGGCGCGAAATGGGGCGCTGTGGAGAGAGGGTGGTTAAAAAGTTAAATTCAGCATTGCCTGACACTTTAAACCCTGAACGATTCCATTCTTCCTCTGCCCATTACATTGTGACAGGCAGGTAAACACGGCTGCGCAGGCTGTGTGATGGCAGCTTAGCACCCCTGGGCCTCCACAAGCAGTGCGGGGGGGGGGGAAGGAGGCGGGCGGGCAGAGGGCAGGGTGGAAAGCAGACTCCTAGAGCTACAAAGCCAGCCTTTTCTGCAAGGGAGCGAGAGCAGATCAAGGCTGAGATCGGCAAAGAAACTGTTTTTTCAGATTCCTTTTTCTGCTTTCAATTCTGTGCCTGCTGACACCAGTAAGAAGAGGGGTGTAAGCAGTCAGCGTGGGCTTGACTTAGGCCTGGTCACACAGATAACTTCTGGTTGTGCACCTGTCAGCAAGTTTGATGTATACAGCCCAAAGGATAGAGTACAGTTTCTTCATCATTGTGATTTGGACCTCTGGGCATATGAGGCACCTTATGTTTCAAGACAAAGGTCTTCCCTGCTTCTGTTTGGAGAAGGTGCATGCTAGTACTTCAGTATTTACTCTCCAGTTCAAAAGTTAATGAAGTGATGATTCCTACCAGCTTGTTTCCCCCTCTCCTAAATGCAGGCATCAGCCTCCACCAACCTAATCCACAGTTATAACTCTGATAACTTGTTCCACACCACGCTGTTGAGAGGCAGAGTGGCAAGAAAGATCTGATGATGCACAGGTTAAGTGCCCAGAAGTTTTCACCCTGCACCAAAGGGAAGCAAGGCAGTAGTACTGAAGCAGAACACCATTCAATGCCTCTCTAGTCTCACACACCTGAAGCCTAGCTCCCACTCCAGCTGAACATAAACCAGGTTTTAGGGGTACAGGCAAGATTTACAGGATCCCACAGAGGTTATACAAGTGTGACTAGACTAATGAAGAACATTCACCAAAGTGAAGGGAGTCCTCCTTTCCTGTTTAAAAACAAAACCAAAACAGGTTACTATGCAGTGTGAACCTTCACTGTTTTTATTGTGTAGCCAAGTGATGAGATCAACCTTGATCCGATTTTCATTTTTTAGCTTTGAAAGCATACGTGAAGTCACTCATCAGTGAATTCAGCTAATGGTCCTGTGTCATTATTTAGATCAACCGCTTGTCCAGCAAATAGGGGGATCTAGAAAAACTGCTACATACTTTCTCCTATACCTCTTTACATACTGAAACAGGTTAGAGCCAATGCCACAGAAGATGGCAGTGTATTTTTAACAAGCATTCCCTTTCAACTGTCCTCCAAACTCATTCTCAAGGCCTAGATTTAAATGCATGAAAAAACTTAATCCACAAGTATTTAGTAAATTAAGGATATATAGTAGAGGTCTGAATTTATTAGAGGTTAATTTTCAAATAATCCTCAGTCACCCAGCTATACTGGGAAATACCAGAATTGATGAGGTTAAAAAGTTCTTCACTGGTTCTAAGTATCATTTGATATGAGATAACAACTTGCCATTTCTCATTAGGCTCTTAAACTCAGATTTTTCAACTAGTTTCTAGTTGAATGTACATTAGTGGAGCGAAGGCCAAAATGTGTCTTGCTTACAAGCGGCTTTGCAACTGAGTCTTACAAGTTATTTTCCCAACGTATTTCCTCATATCCTAGTGGACTACAATTTTGAGGGAGAAAGAGGAGTTATTGACAGTCCTTCACTGTATTCAGAGGCAAAACAAATTGCATATCTAATAGGAACAAATTTTCAGATACTAATGTTCCAGCTTAAACATAATGCATATTGTGGATTAGGCTGCATTGTCTGCCACGTCATGACCAATTTTAGAGTGAAACAAGGTTTATTTTTCTTATGCAACCACCGGTGTTCCTAACCTAGTGGTGGCAAACATTCCTCCTGAGAACAAAACACTTGTTTCCTTATACCAAATACCTGAATGGCTTTAAGTTCTATTCATGGTCCTATGCAAATTCCACAATAAAGGTAAGTATCAGATGCATGCAATAAGCATATTCACCTATCAGGAACTATTTTCAGCATTAATCTGTTAACCTATGAACATTATTCCCTATCCCCCACCAATAAAAAAGGCTGTGTTAGACAAGACATTGTATTGAATTCACTTCCTTTATTGCAGTGACATCCCCCAGTACAAAGTATTAACTGCAATAATTATGTTAAAACATTAGAAAAGCATTTGTGTGTGACAGTTACAGTACAGTATCAAATCTTACATCTGCAAACCAAGTGGGCCATTACCCACTAACGCTCAAATCTTTAAATTATTTTCCATTATTTTTAAATATGTAATGTCAGAAAAAGCATATAAAAAGAATGTATGTAAAAGGAAACCTAAATACAAATATAAGTGAACAAATAAATAATTGATTTTCTCCAGCTATTACTGTCTTTCTAAACCCATACAAAGAAACCTAATCTACAGAAGGTATGAATTGCCATGTGTAAGTGATTTCATTTTTCAAGTAATTAATAATGATTGGAACATAACTAAATTTGGCATCAAAATCAAAGCAGAAGTTGGAGTGACTGCCACTAACTGACATCTGTTGCAAACAATTACCATTAACTGTTGAAATTTTAGTGTAGCAAATAATCTTGAAACTTGACCTTGTGCCTAGCGTTAGTGGACTTCTGAGAGTGCATGTGAAAAGCATCCTATGTTATTTCACAGACATTACCTTAACTATCCCCATATGCATATTTAGATATATTTTATATAATTTTATACACATATATGCATGTATACACACACTTCATTTGGTTTCTGTGTTACAGATCACAAGCAATGGTTTCCTGAATGGGCAAAAAAACTTTTAAATAAGTGTACCTGTGCACATTTTTCAATTTTTTTTTTTAAGATAGCAGCACTAAGTCCATGCCTTACTGTCCATCTGTTCAAAAGAATGTAACCCACAAAACAAGGAGAAACATGGCAATGATTCCATATTCACAATGTGACATCCTTATCCCCTAAAAAACACTGTAAAACCTGTAATAGATATGTTGGTAAGTTTGATCCCCACCCCCTCACCTGGAAGGAAACAGCACTTTTACCGCAAACTGTCTCATCTGATAATGTTTATCATAACAAGCTGGGTTCATGCTGGCATCAGTTATCTCACACTTAGCAGCAAAACATGCATGTTTGTTTTTCTTTTTTTTTTTTAAGTGAAATGATTCAAATAGTCTCAAATCCAATTGACAGAAACAGCAAAAGAAGATTTTTTGCAGTTTACCAAGAACTTGACAACAGTGTATACTGCACTGTGTAGAATATTTTTATCTTTAATCATAACAACTTCAAGCTCTACCTTGCCACACAATGATTATGCTTCATCCTTCAAAAGAAACAGTTACATTTCAATTTGATCTTGTGTTTAACATAAAAATACACCTTTTCTGTGCATCCTTAAATGAAAGTCACTCAACCACTGGTAAATCAATCCAGTAGCATGTCCAATGCTAATATCAAAAGCTTGTGAAATGTTTTTAGGCAATCCTTTCTATCCAAAATATATTAGGAATTTAAAAAACAGTTCACATTACTAACCTTTATACAAAGGCTCAAGTGAAATTTCTTGTGTAGGTGTTCAGAGATTAAATTATGGAGTTTTCAAAATGTACAATGAAAGGGCACACAAGATTGGCAGTTTCTTTATTCAACATAGAAAATGTATGAAGTAGGATGTATGGAATAGATCTAAGTTGCTAGACAATCAAACCTGAGTATTATTTAGTAAGACTAAATGTAGTTTCTGACAACTGAATGAATTGACCTAAAAACATCTCCCCTAGTAACTAGTGGTCCTTTTAACCATTTGTTGAAAAATGCGAGAGAACTGTAGCTTTTACATTTCATATTGGATAGCAAGATTCCACATAGTGTTTACTGTTTTCTGTTAGATAGCATCACGTTGCTTATATTATCCCCATTCAAGCCTTAAGTTGAGTTTTGTTTCAAAATAAGTTGAAAGTGACACCGAAACATAATAGGCCAAGAACTAGGACAGGTCTTTTTCTTCTAATTTGTAATTATGGTAAAAAGCCTCAGCCAGTAAGATGAATTCAGTTTCATATTAGAGCTACAGAGCAAAGATTGACCAGTATCCTCCACCATGGTAGCTAATGTTAGCTGTGTATCTCAGACTAGTGCCAAAGTAATATACATTGTCAAATTTCAGAAAAGGATTCTCTCTGCTAGAAGAATTAGTTTAACTGTTACAAAATTTAGTAGCACGAGGTCTTGACAATAACATCAGGAATTTGTTTTAGTTCAACTGACCTGCCCCAATTCTCACCTTAAAATCTAACAGATATAATAATAAAAACCCAAAAACTTTCTGACAATAGAAAACATACAGTACTAAGAACTAATAGCTCAATGGAAGACTGAAAAGCAGCATTCATTTTTATTGTAATATGGAAGAAACTAGAAACTAAAGGAAGTCTGATCTAAACTCTTAGTTGAAGGCAGATTTTGACATTCTATATAAATTTACAAAATAGGATGTATGGATGAGATTTGGTTAATTTCAGAAGGCACCTCAAGGCTAAAAGGCTTTTATAAATCTATAATCCTTTCATTGATCAAAAATAAAACATTTTATTGCTGCTATTCAAATAGCAAACGAAAAGCTTGTCTTGTTCTTCAGTCTAACAAGGAATCCTCCCCCATTAAGCAAGATTAAATTACAGAAAATACAGAATAAAACTGAAGATGTCACAACTTTAGAAATACAGTGACTTTCCTTGTGTGCTTTCAAGTCAGTGAAATAGTGAAAGAAGAGTCACTTTTTGCCTTTGTGATGTTAATAAACTATAGACCATGTCAGCCACTCTCCCCTGGGCACTGAAGTACCATTTCATCATAGCTGTCCCATGTGCAGTACTCTTAGGAATAGAAGGTAAGAACACTCTGATGATTCCCACGAACAAGGAGAATTGGTGGCAGATCTTTAGAAAGAGCTTCTAACCAGGCCATGTATAGCGCACTAGAAACTGCACCTTTTCGTGCAACTGGCAGACTCCTACAATTCACAAGGAAAAAAGCATTCAACAATTAGAAAAACCTGGTGGAATACAAGTCACATCATATAAATATGAAAGTGTAATTCTGCAAAGAAGTAGGTATCAAGTCAAATTTCCTAACCTTTTCAGTTTTTGGTTTTTTTCCTCAGAATTCAGTTAATGAGTTGAGAGTTTGTATCTTAAGCACCACAGGCCTTTACATCTATTTACACCTCACTTTTGGCCTCTTACCACCATTTTGTATTCAGGCAACTTCATGGAGAATTCTCCTCAGTTGAAGACAGTTTCTTGAAAGACTCTTCAAGATTTTAAAATACAGCTTTTTCTTATGATGCCAGGTTGGTGCAGTCTAATATTCCTCACAATCCTTTCAAAACATGCCATACTCTTTTCTTTTGAAAAAAACTACTGTAATTCTATTTTCTCTCAAGCTACTCTCAATTCTACTCAAGCTTCATTTGCAGTACTACTTCATGGAGCTCTGAAGCAGGCTCCTAAAGAAAAACACAGCAAAGAAACCTATGATCTGCATTCTACTTGTTTACACCAACAGTGATTCCATGGAAATCCATCAGCAGGATGATGATCTAACTTTATCTAGAGAGATTTCCTAGAAAAAGAACTGACAGGAAGGACCTGAAAGAGAGTGGAATAGCTGGCATGCAGGAGTGGAAGGAATGTGAGAATCCTGAGCCGCACTACGAATGTGGAGGTAATCACCTAAAGCAGCATATCAGAAGCACAAGACTACACAGGCCATTTTTCGTTCATCAGTAGCTCCATATTTCTAAATAAATACTTTCAGCACTGAAACCTCCTTGAGTATTTCTATACTTTAATGCCAAGGCATAAGCTTTTTCCTAACCTGTATTTACATATATTTATATTTCAAATTACAGTTCTATATTAATAGGATAACAGTACAAATCATTTACTTACATGACAATTATGTTAGCTGTACTTGAATGTTCTTTCAGCAACTCATTTAGCCTAATCTGGCGATAAGTCTGTAATTAAAATGAAACTTATTAGAAAGATCTTTTATATAAAGCTACAAAAAGCTCATTTATTCAAGAAAAATGAAAACCAGTTATGATCAATTGGTATGAGTCATTTACAGAAAGCATGTACTTCCACATCAGTTTGGCAACTTGTTCACTTTTCCAAAACAGTTACTGTTGCAAGGCTGGGAGAGAAGAAAGCAGTAAGCTTAAAATGTGCAAATAAGCCACATACTATGAAAGCTAAATTTAAGATAGTTCCTCTAATAATGATACCATCCTCCATAGCTCCTGGAAGCAAGAGCCCCTTATAGTCTCTTCAAGGTTCTTTTAACTATATCCTATAAGCTCACAGTGAGCAGGTCTTACAGAAGTGAAGCCCCACCTTCATTTGGTAAGCCTACCTCCATAATGGGCCTCCCTTTTTTTACTACCTTATCCTGTCTTAACATCTGAGGTAGCTTCCTCAGTAACTTTCAGTTCTCTTATGTCAACAAACTTTCTAGCAAACATTTTGAGTTAACCATTTCTTAAAGTTCTGTTGTTCTCGGATGAGCTGAAGTCTAGTTAGCCTGTGGGCTAGTGTCTGCATAACAATTAAGCTACCAGCAGACAAAGAAATCACTTCCGTTATCTCACTGAAATTAGTTTTGGCAGTGTTTGTAGACATGAGGAACAGCAAAGCATCAAGCAGTTCACTAACTATAAAGTACCTGTACTTTATAAAATCTTCCCCGCTAGCCCCTTGGTAATATGCAGTTAAACGATCTCAGCAGCAGCTGCCAGTCAATCTGTACCTACCTGTTAAACAGATTCCTGCTTTTTTTACACTTACAATGCAGAATGACCTACCATTCCCATTTCTCCTCTACTGCAAATCCTCACAGAAGTTGTAAAAACCCAGACAGGAAAAAGAAGATAAGGGTGGAATATACTCAGGACCATCTTGAAGAACTTCAGATCACTGAAACTTTAACTAGTCTTTCTTTAGATATTTGTCTGTATCTGCATCCTGTTATAGGATGCTACCTGAGTCTCTTCCATGGAAGCACTTGAGAAGGAATACCTCTGATGTCTCCATAGTGCACAACTGCTTGGGAAAAATGTCAAATCTTTAATTGCTCCTTAACACCACAATTAGATGTGGTGTGTTGGGTTTTTTTGCTTTAATATCAAAGCAAAAAAAATGTTAGTTTGGTCAAAAAAGTCAAACAGCTGAATACAGACTATATTATTTTAAATTAACTGCTGAAATACTGTAGGAAAGGAGTTTAGCCCTCCTGCCCGCCCTGAATTCAGAAACATTTCTTTGGGGTTGTTTTTTTTTGTGAACATTCTAAATGGTTTTGGATGCTGCTTTCCATCGGCTATGCATAGAAACAGCTATGGAAGACAGAGAATAACAAGAATGAATGCTCTGATATCACATCCATAAATGCAGTAGGAGAAAAAAGTTTACCAACATTTAACATAACACTCTAAAGAATACAGAACCTTTGTTTTGTAAAGCTCAAGTTCATTATCTGTTATCCTCCATGGTTCATCCTCCTTCATTTTATCTGCAACTTCTTGTTCTTTATCATCCTCATGAAGTCGGAAGGGCTCTATCATTTCTTCAAAAGCTGCAATACTGGAATGATTAATTGAAGAGCCATATTAAAACATATATGAGTCTATATGTCATCAATGACTTTCATGGTATCAGAAAGTAAATTTTATTACCACGTAAAAATAAAGTGAACTGAAATTTTTTCACTGCCAACTGCAGTTAGAACATCAAGTCAGCTATTTGTATATGCAGACGTTATAATTCAACAAAAATTAGAAACATCTGTAGGAGCTTTCACTGTTCATCATGCAACTAAATATAAAGTTTTAGCCAGTTAAAACAAACAATTTTTGCTAGAGTTTTACTATAATTGTTTGAAAGTTGAAGAGTACTACCTTAGAAAATGTATAGTAACTAACAGTAGCTTCTTCAAAATTAAATTTGAAAGAGAAGGAGTTTACATGTCGCACTAAAAAAAATATCTATCAAGTCTCATGCTCGTGCCATTACGATTTTGGCTTTGATGTTTTTATTTTGCTTCTTTTTAAGCTTTCCAATACAGTCTGAGAGCCACATTCAAATGCAAATAACCACAGCCATCTTGTTTAGTCTTCCTGTTGCACTTGTTAGAATATGAGGTGTTACTTTGAATTTACTTGAACTTTAGCAAGAACTTCGAAATAAAACCTTCTGAAGACCAAGGAGGCATTCATTTCTACTAGAAAGAATGACTCACATTATCCTACTTTCTCTATCCCCTTGAGATACTTGAATACAAGGATAATGGAACAGCAAACAAAGGCTGCCACAAGTTATGGAAGTAACTTGTCTTTGAATAGTCCCAGCATGTGAGATGTGAGAAAAAAACAAACAAGATTTTTAGCGGAACATACAGAAGTGTATGCCTTACATCCAATGAAATAACTGCATTTTGATGCTATTTGAATAGGTTTTTTATAAAGATGACAAGGTATTGCCAATCTTCTGTGGTTGCAAATTACAGTGTGCAAAAATTTAACAAACATTAAGGAATACCTCTTAGGATATATCGTAATACCAGTATGTGCAATATGTTAGCTTCTGTATAGTTCACTCACCCCCATGCCCATTTTCTAACTGAGGTGTTCCTGTTCCTCCTGGAAACACCTACACTACTGATAAAACATTTTTTTCTACCCTTGATGGTGCTTACTGAAGTTAGTTGATACAATGACTTCACCTTCATGAAAAGGGAAAACAAATGTGATCTGCTGGTTTTTGGCTGAACAAAACGGAGAAGTATTAACAATATTCTATTATACAGCACAGCAACTGTTAAAAATAAATCATCTTCCTCCACTTAGTTTACAGCTATTGTTAATGCCAACTGGTATCTTAGAAATGTTTTAGATATATTGTGGGGAATGCATCCACAGAGATAGAAAAAAATGCTCTCCGAAGAAATAACTCATGGGTGACCTCTGTGAAATAAAAGTAATTCCAGGCAATTCTAAAATCTCAATTTTTTATGCATAAATGCATGCTACCTCTAAGTTTACACATTTTACAGTAGTAGGCTCCCAGGAGCAAAGACATCCAAAAGCACTCTACCATTTTAGTCGCTTGATATATTCTATACATTTAAGAAAAGGTTATTAAAAAGCAGGGTATAAAAGAAAGCATATTAGCATTTACCATTTACATAAGTTGTAAAACAATATTTCCTAATTTGCGTGACATGTCAAATTACTCAATACATGCATATCCATGTAAAAGATGTTTTTACAACTTTAACATACTAAAGAAGACTTGAAGGGAAAGGAGGATAATATTTTTAGATCTTACACATTCTGTTATAAATTTGTACCGAAAGCCATCTACAATTAATATTTTTTGAACTTGAAAATCAGAAATATGACATGTATGATCATTCCTGTGTAAATTAAAAGTCCAAGCAATTTTTTTTAAAAAAAGAAAAAATAGATCAGGCTATGTGAAGACCAAGCTTTGCTATATTAAACTAAAACTCCAAGACAAAGACCATATAAGGTTTTGTGAGCATTTACCTTTTTAAAGAAGATTGCTCCAGACAAATTGCATTTTTTTAAGCTGTGTTTTTCTGAATATAGTATTACAGTCTAAGGGCCAGAGGTTTAAAAAAATACAAAATTCTATGTTCTTGGATGTAGGAGTTATTGCTTATTTCCTACATTTTCATGAAACCCTGGATGTCATAGGAACTACTCTATCAAAACTGTTAGGTAGGAATGAATGAAATATTCTAAATTAATGAAAGATATAAAGAATTCAACTAACAAACAAGTTGGGTCTTTTTGAGACTTACTTTTCTTTCTTTGGCTTAGTATTAATATCCCCAAGAACCGTAATGTCCGAGAAGTCTATCCGAAATTTGCTGAGCAAAGTAGCCATCCTGTATCAGAAAAACAAGCCTTTATGCATGATCAAATTTGTAATTATTTCACAGGGTAAACAGATGTTTGGTAATAAAAACATTAGTTTAAGAAAAAAAACCCCAAAACTTAAATGTGATAGGGAAAAAAAAATCAAATTGACCTGGCATACAGCTATAAATCAACAACAAGCTCTCGAGACAAAAAAAAATTTAAAACCGTAAAACTAAGAGCTCTCCCTTAAAGACAACCTCAGAAAATATTTGAAAAAGAAAATGTTAGTGTCAGACAATAGTTAGTTTTAACTTGAGGCATCTCATCCAAAACAATCTGGGGGAAACGGAACTTTCTGGAGAAAGGGAATATAATATGATTACACCTCACAGAACAACTGAGAGAAGGCTACTAGGCAGAGAAAGTCATCTAACTGTGTAACATGCTCAATTAGCATTTGAAATGAAATTTTTAAAGGTTAACTTACGCTCTTCTGTCATGATCAATCCTGTTTATTTTTCCACCAATGAACACTCTGATCTTACAGTCTTTCCACTTCTTCTTGGTTGTAAGAAGATACGGAATCAACAGTGTCAAACCTGCATTTTGACCAGAATTTGGGAATGATTCAGAAAACATAGAATTGTGTTAGAGTTTAATAGTACAAATTTGTAATCCATATATGAACTGACTGAAAAGTATCCATTAACAATTAATTCAAAATCACTTCAGTAATTTATTTTTTTTTCAAACATTTGTTTTTAAAGCATAAAGCACATTACCTCCATCATCAAAGAGCCACCAGACATCAATATTGCTTTTGCCTTGTTTTTTCTGAAACTGAGTACTAGCATCAAGAAGTCTTTGGTCAGCCAGGTTTAAAGGAGAAGATGGGCTCTTCGAATCTGGAAAAAAAAGTATGATGAAATTTCATTTTTGAAGTGTTTTGCTTAATCACCCTGAAATTCATCAAATGTAACTTCTTAATGTTTTGTGATATCTCCAAGTTTAAATAAAAATTGTTTCTTCTCCCCCCAACCCAACTCCAAATTTTGATTGAATGGGTATAAACTGAGCTATATTTAGGGAGTCTGCAAACTTTAACTCAGCAGTTAAAGATTTAAATATCGAAGTAATTTAGCAGACGTTTGACAAATAAAGGATCTGCAAGATTTTTATAAAGTCATTTGCCTGGAGAATTTAACTAACCTTGCATACGTACTTCAGAGCATTAGATCATGCACTGTTGCTACCTCTTGCATGTGACAAAACTTCCCTAAAAACACGTAGATACTAATTTACAAGTAAATACCACATCCTAAGCACTTTTCTTCTTTCCTTAAATCCATTTTTCTTAAAGCACGTGGTGAAAATAAAAGCTAGTTCTGCATATTGGAACTCTATATTTTGCAACAAGTACTGTTTTGCATGTGCAAGGCTCTGAAGCACAATATAGACTATTTTGCATACAAAGTTATTGGATTTGCTGAGAACAAGACAACAATGGCATTTTCAATTAGATTAATACAGATAAATATATTTTTTTAAAACTATAAAAAACCTAAACCCTTTCCCTTTAATTAAAACCTCAGTTTGAACAAGAGCCAGGAGTTTGACATTCATCTCAGTCTTTATTAGGAATTTTTAAATTTAGAGTACATCTGTGACTGATTTACATTAATATACTACTTTACTGCATACTGGGACTTCTTCCAAACTGCCATCTTGTGCTTCAAGATGTAATCTCACTTTCCGTTATTAAAATACAACAGCTAGAAGCTGTTGAAATTATAAAGAAAATGTCAAAAAAGTTAGATGAATCTTAGTTAGGGCAAAAATGTTTGCTTAACTCAAAAAAAGTCTGAAATAAACCAGAAAGTGAAAACTCCTCAATTCATCTCTCAAAATGCTGTTTATCTGAATGACTACTTCACATTATTTCAGATGTTAATCTCACTGAGTGGCTACATTATGCCTTACTTCGCAGCTATTGAACAATTCCAAATAACAGAGCAACAACTATGGCTTTAGAAGATCTACTGAATAGACTGATGGAGCACTTCCACTATACCATTAGATATTTCCCTTACTCCTAAACCAAGTAAGGACTGAGACAGCTACCTGAGACACAGAGAACTAAGCAAGCTCCTGAACACATTTCAAATGCTACTTAAGAACAAAAGTTAAAAAATATATATATATATATCTCTCTGTCTCCAACATTCATATCTTAGACACATGCACAATCCTTTCTCAGTAGCAACTTGTTGTGCGAATTTCCACAAAATTGCATTTTTCCATAGCCTAATCCCTAAAGATGAAGCACATTCCAAAGCAGGTACGAAGAAACAAATTAACATTGCATGGTTGATATTCTCCTCTCTCTCATATATATGTGTAGAAAGAAGTACAAAAGGAAAACTGAAATTAACAATGCAAAAGAATGATTTAACACAAAAAGGTGGAAAATGCCTGCCTTTTTTCAACAGTGGTTGTGTTGGACTCTTTCCATCCTCGTCCTCCTCTGGAAGATTTTTAAAGATACAAAATAAAAAGGTTAATTTCCTTTGCGATGTTAATGAAAACACTACTAGTGTATATAAAAAAAATTAGAAAATAAAGGTGTAGAATGAAATGGATTTTCATACAAAGAAAAGCACACAAATGCAGCCTACCAGATCCTGAGATTTATTTGTACTTTAAAAAAAAAAGAAAAGAATCACATTGCTCATTTAACTATTAAGTCACTCCAAGCTTTTACTTTAAAAAGAAGAGGAAAGTTGGTTATTGTCACGTCAAAATATCCTGAATGATTTGTGTCTGTTAACATGCATCTAATATTCTAGCCTGAGGTGAAAAAACCTTCATAAATTTAGTAGCCTTCAAATCACACTTCATATATAGATGTGTGGCACAATTCTCAAGCAATTTTTAATGCCTGTCAAACTCATTAACAAAGAAAATCCATTGTAGGTCATTGTCTACCACCTGTTTTATTTAGGGTACTAGACATGAAAGATTTATTTTACATACTGGTAAGCTCTAAACCAAAGTACTTAAGTGATTAGACATCAACGGCTAGAAAAGCATGACACACTTCTGTTCCACAGACACAAAAATCCCTTAAATAATTCATTGGTGAAGGGAGAGAGGAACTGAAGTGTGAATGACAGAGAAAGAGTAAGAACTCAAATTTAACTGCTAACTAGCAAGTTACCTTTATGTAGAGTGGCAGTTCTTTCACTAGATGATGGAGCAAAAGCTATGGAAGTGTCTCTCTCAGCCTTCTTGCTATAATCCACTTTTACTATGACATCCTTGGTACATGGAGATTTTTCTTGGGATGACAGTAACTCTTCTTTGAGAAAGCAAAGAAACACATTATAAACCACTTAATTGTTCCAAATGGTATCAACAGAGGTATGTGACTATACTGAGATGGTTCACAGTTGGTTAAACTCTACTGCAACTGTTATGCTATGGCAAAGAGAGGGGAAAAACAAAAAAAAAGCAGAAAACAACAACAAAAAAATCTTATATGAACTGCTTCAGAGTACAAAGAGGCTCTTCCTCTGAGCAGAGCTGTAATTTCCTGCTACTTCCTTCCCAGATTTTGGGTGTCGATTGCATTACCACAGGCTAAACATAAAACAGAGCTAGCTAATACTGATGAAGTACAACCAGGAGGAAAAAAAATTACTTGGTGAAACATCTTCCATTTCCATTCTAACTCCAAGAGGAAGATGAGCCTTAGACAAGGCCCAGACCAAGTATGTCTCAGCCAAGTTTTTTTTCCAGGTTTGGCTTCAGAGGAGCTACTTGGTAGCTGCCAAAGTTAAAGCAAACTCACAGCCCGCAGTGGATACTAACACTCTTCTGACACCTTGGTGTTATATTTCTCAATCTTCTCAGCAGTGTTGTTTTCACACTGCAGGTTCACTCCTTGCCTTTTCTCATACTCTTCTGCCCTCTTGCACACAAGGACAGGCTCTCTGCCTCTCCCCAAGTCCTAAGGCATTCGTGTTTCCAGTGAAGGAACAAGCCCCCCCTCTTTCAGGAGAATTGCCCCCCCTGCAGAGCTTGTATCACAAGCATTCTTCCTCATTGTAGCAACACTGTATGGAGCAAGCTACAAACAGATTAGGCATTATCAATTCAGTAGACAGTTGCCGCCAAAGCTCATCACAGGCTTCCTTCATTATTCTGCTTGAAATTTAACTAAAATTAACCATTCGGCTTGAGACCACTACCTACAAAGCATAACCAAGTCTTCTACATTGAAAATAGAAAACCTTTCCAAACTTGAGACAGACTACTGCTGAGGTCTCTAGTGTGTGTAGAGGCTGGCAACCCACACCAGACCCGTAGCATTCTTGGATCATGCAACATTTGTTGTTATTTTCATGATTTCTAGACTTGGGTCCCAAATACTTGATACCAATTTGGCAGCCTCCTTAATTTGTTTCAGTAAAACAGTAAATCCTTGGGAAGCAACTATATACAGCTTACAAATACAGAAAGTTGAAACACACAGAAAACCAAGTTCTGTTGCTGAAGATGGGTTATTCTTGTTTTATATTTCAGACTTGCTAATTTCAGTGATTTTTATTCTATAAGAAGAGTGGTGTTTTGGTTTGTTAGTTTTTTTAATAACTCATCTTCATTTAATATTTTCAGAAAGCAGTATTAAAAGGGAGTTAGAACAGCTATTCACCAGATGAAACAAAATAAATCTTACCTTGGCCCTGAAGGTGAGAAATGTCCAGGCCCTCCTTTAGGCGGATGACAACTACACCATACTGAATGTCAAAGGCATCACTAAACAAAAGGAACAAAAATAAAATATTTTACAACTTTTTCTTTCCCAAAGGACCTACTTTATACACCTTCTCTGAACAAATTCCAGTGATTAAACACTGCCATTTAAATTCCCAAATCATAAATTTGTGTTATGATTTCAGTTTCAATTCCAAACTATCAACTGCATCAGTGAACTGAACATCATATCCTGAAAAGCAACACATAGAAAGGATATCTATTTCCCCTTCTCCCTCTCCGCCCTATGTAAACTGAGATTACATAAAAACAACATGAACAGGTCAGTCAAGTTCTGCACAGATGATGACGAGATACACTGAGAAATCTACATTTTCATCTCCCCCATTCATAAGAGGATTTATTTTGAGTAGATCTCCTTGATACGAGAACTAAAAATTCTTGACGTCTTTCCGAAACATTTGGGTATTAAAAACACCTATGAAGTGTAATTTAGAATCAAATTAGCTATAAGTTAGCTATAATGTGCCTATTCCCATTTTATCTGATGGGGAAGGAACTCACTCTTTTAAAAAGTAAAGTAAGAGTAAAACTTCATTATTGTTGAAACAAGCAAAAAGCCTGAAAAAATGGCTGAGTAAAAGTGGACTAAAATTAAGGACAAAAAAACCCCCAAGATGTAAGACAGAAAAACATGAACTTAACCATATCATACAGTTTGCATTAGTCATTAATCATCAGTCCTTTAAAAATACAATACCTCATAACAAACAACCATAAATCAGAGAACTCCCTCCCCCATGTCATTTACACAGACAGAAATTTCTCAGGATTTCATTCATTAAACACTTCTCTTTAGAAGTAGTAAGACTTGATTAGAAGAGTTCAAAGTATCAACATATTCTGTAATAAATGCAAGAAAAATTGAGGTTGATTTAAGAAGAAAATGTTTTGTCTATTAGTGAACATTTTTAATTCATTATTTAATTTGTTAAATCTGTACAGATTAGATGCATTTCTATTCTGTGCTTCAGAAACTTTCAATTTCCCAGAGATTTTCCAGAAATACGTGTGACCTACAGTAACTACCTCCTGAGGTTTCTCTTTTGGGATGTGGAGAACCATATGACTTGTTGGCCTTGACAGATCTTCCAGCACAAGCCATTCCAAAATAAAATAGGAAAAAAAGAAAAACCAAGAACTAACCAACATGTTTTGTTATTTTTCACTGCATTTGGTGCTCCTGCTTTTCTGTTAAGGAACTGGGAGAGTGGGAGGGTATGATTTTTTTCCTTTTCTAGCTCTGCCTGTAATCCCCCATCCTCTCTTTCTTTTAAATGCACAGTAAATGAGAAATGTAAAGCACAAATGAAGCGGGTTAAGCAGCACATAAGGAAAACAAAAAATCCCCTCTAAGTGCAAGAAGCAAGTTTTGGTTTTCTTAAGTGTTTGTAGCACAAGTTATTCTATTAAATTCTTCAGCCAGAACTGGTCTGCCTTTCAGTACTGTCAAATTACACTGGGATTTCCTTTCCCATCTCCTTTTTGCCTACTATATTACTTTGGGTGTGAGTGCTGTATATCTTTTAAGTAAAGTATCTCTTGTATATGAGAGCAAGGTTTAATGAATATAGAACTTCAGCACAAGAGTTGATTCATTCTCTACTACACTTAATCTGCACAGAAGTAGTGTAGGAAAACCCCTGCTTTCAATAGAAACTATGCTTTAAAGAATTCAGCAGACTGGCACATAAAACAGTAGTTCCCTCTCTGAAGACAGTACTCTTAAATCTCAGACCACTGCCACAAGTCTTTCTAGATGCAGAAAGAGTTATTATATAGAAATCTAATCTGTTTAAACTATAAAGACTTGCTTATTAATTTCCATAACAGAAAAAAACCAAAGTATTGAAGACTGCTGGATCAGCAATATGGAAAATCTGAGTCTACCTGAAAGAGACTTCTACAACTAAGATCGTCTTGACTTATTACCAAACGTACTGAAATGGAACGCAAGAGCTACACCTCCACATTTTCTACTTACTGGAATAAATTGATATAGGTTTCAACATCTCTCATGTCACCTTCTCTCCAGTTTTTCTTAAATCCGACAACCAGGGTGTTAGGTCTCATTCTACCCAGACCAGCGGCCTAAGAAGAGCAAAAATACATTTTAAAATAACGATGTTTTTGAAACAACTAAAGGTTCCATTATTTTCTTAAGCAGAAAACAAAGTATTTTTCATCAAAGTTTTAAGGTAACTTTGGAAAATGCAAATACTTCAAAGTATAAAAACACTTCCAATTTTGATGTTCATCTTCACCACTTTCATTAAAAAAAAACCACTCTAAGAGAGTGGTGTACCTGCATTAAGTATTGTCCCCCATCCCTCAAGTCCTCTGCATGCACCGGTGCATAGAAAGCCTTCATCTTGTTTTTAATTAGCCATCGCTGATATTTAGCCAAATCAGTTGACAGTTCCTTCATGGCTTGCCTCCGAGGACCCTTTCAAAATAAGGAAATAAAAAGAGGAGAGGGAACAAGAATTATGAGTATGAGTAGTAACAAAGCACCCCCCCCCCCCTTTTTTTTTTAATTTCACTGCTAGAATCCAATTCAAACTGGAAGAACCTCAAAACATGCTTCCACACTATCCAAAAAACCCCAAACAACAAACTACCAGGCATTATCAGCAGCAAAGAGTGGACCAGATTCTCATTTTTTGGAAGAGGGCTGGTCAAGCTTTAGCAATCTTGTTCCTGCAGAGCACAACCCATTTCCCCAGCAGGTGGCACAAGCTTGTCCTCCAAAGCATAAGTTTTAAAAGGAAAGGGCTTTGTAATGAAACATACACAGACATAGGATGACTTAGTATTAGGCTTTATGGGAATATTTGTTTTGAGCTGTACAAGTGTGCCTCTGTGTGTACATAATCCTAATCAGAAAGCCTTTGTCACAGTAGTGTCACTTCTGCAGTTTAATATTGCACTCAAAGTCTTCTCCTCTTTAAATACTTTCTTTTTATTACTTCCATCAGGACTAATCATTGTGTTCCTCCTAGACATCAAAATGCAGAATGCAGGACGAGGTATAATCAAGAACACAGTAGCCCAGTTTTTGCAAAAGGATACAGTTTCCAAAAGGATACAGACTCTAACCAAATAGTCAGTTAGTGAAAAATAAGGTAGTGTCATCCTTCTTGTAGGATAGCAATTTTCAATAGAGATAGGATATGCTCCCAGAAAATCTCTAATCAGAATTGCTTTCCTGGAAGAAGGATGACACTACCTTATTCTTTTCAGTCCAGCCCTACTTTTGAAAGGCAGTAATTCCATCTGTGATGTCTTACTTCTCTAGTATTACTCCGTTTCTGTCCTTTGCACTCACTGAAATCTTACGTTTGTATAGACAGGCATTAAAAGAATTAAAGTTTCTGAAACAAAACTGGCCAATATTTGCTTAACAAAATGTATGTTCTGTGGATTGCATTAACTTTATTTGATCTTATCTGTTCATTAGATCAGAAGCAAGTCATAGAATCATGGAATCGTTTAGGTTGGAAAAGACCTTTAAGACCACCAAGTCCAACCGTTAACCTAGCACTGCCAAGTCCACTACTAAACCATGTCCCTAAGCACCACGTCTACATGTCTTTTAAATACCTCCAGGGATGGTGACTCAACCACTTCCCTGGGCAGCCTGTTCCAGTGCTTAACAACCCTTTTGGTGAAAAAGTTTTTCCTAATACCCAATCTAAACCTTCCCTAGTGCAAATTGAGGCCATTTCCTCTTGTCATATTGCTTGTTATTTAGAAAGTGGGGTAAATTTAAACATATTTAAGAGTAATCAATCTTAGTATTTGAAGTTACACTTGCTTAAATGTTCTTAGTAATGTGACAGAAGTTTGGCCTTAAAATATGAAGCTGAACTATACAATCCCAATATGCTAAAACATATTTACCTATGTTTATCAGAGATGCAACAGCCTCTCTGTAGCTAACTGAAGTTTTGGTACAGATTGTAGTATGACAGCCACCTTGTATCACAGTTAAGACAACTCATGACAAGTGTGATTTTGAACAGTTACTTGAAGCTTGTTTCCTTCCCCCGACCCCAAAATCTCTACAGGTCTGCCATAGAGGATACTTTTTTTTTTTTAAAAATAGTAAAAACTGCTGAAATTATGTCATTGCAGAACAGCCCTCACACATCACCAGCCCCCCATATCCCGACAACAAACAGGGAAAGTTAGTGAAATACTCGGTGCTGGGCGGAAAGGGAACAGGAAACAAAATACCTGTTCACATTACTGTTTCACCTGACAATGAAGTGAATCTGATAACTGAAGGAATAAAAAACTACTTGAAAGGTTAAGAGCAATTTTTAACAATTGGCTAAACTGATACTGAATGTACTGCTCAAAAAGGTTTATTTTAGACCAAGGTTTGTAAGAAATCTACACAGAAATCAATCTCCCTGAAACAGTAACACTGAGAGGAAATCCAGCTGTATCCTGCACATCCTTTTGACTAAATGCTCTGTCCAAAACATGAGAGAGTAGATGAGATTGTATGACAAAGACAGAAAGAGACCCAGGCTGTAATCCAACGTTCCCTTTACTCCTACAAAGCTTCCTTGGCATTTAAGCATCAAATGATCAAAGGTACTAATTTTGCAGTTTCCCCTGTAGTATACCTAACTGGAATAGTGATGACCCACACATGAGTGGATCCTACCAGTAAATCTCTCTTTTTGCACTTCTCAATGTCTAATGATGCTTTCATTTAAAAAATAAAAAAATACATTAAAAAAAAACCCCAAAACCACCAAACCCACACAAACAAGAACCACAAACAAAAAGCAAATAGGTTAAAAAAGAAAACAAAAAACAAGGCAACTTCAAAGTAAAGATAGAATACACTTACCATGTGGACGTGGCCACAGATCATCAAGCCCACATTCTTGGTGAAAGCGTGGACAAGGTGAAGCAAAGCTGGACGTGCATTTGGAGCACCTGTCATAATTAAGCACTGAGGTCTAGAATTGTGAATAGATGAGGAGAAAAAAAAGGTTGGAATTAATTTCATCTGGAGTTGTGGGGTTTTTTTTATTAGCAGAAAGAAGTTTCTTCCAACTACTGGCCATAAGTACATAATCATCACTGGAGAGTTAGTAGCCTCATCTACTTTTACAAGACTATGTTAAATTAAGTAAAGATCAATTTTTCCACAACTGCCAGCAGACCTATGATTAATTGGTTCCAAACTTAGTAATTCCACTAAATCTGAAAATTTACACGTTTAGAAAGATCAGAAACAGATTTTAAACAAGACTAGGTCAGAGGGATTAATTTCTTCCCCCATTTCAAAGTCACATCCTTTGCATTTTCTAGCCCCAAACTGAACACAGTATTTGAGGTGCGGCCTCACCAGTGCTGAGTACAGGGGGACAATCACTTCCCTAGTCCTGCTGGCCACGCCATTTCTGGTACAAGCCAGGATGCTACTGGCTTTCTTGGCCACCTGGGCACACTGCTGGCTCCTGTTCAGCCGGCTGTCAACCAGCACCCCCAAGTCCTTTTCTGCCAGGCAGCTTTCCAGCCACTCTTCCCCAAGCCTGTAGCGTTGTATGGCGTTGTTGTGACCCAAGTGCAGAACACAACACTTAGCCTTGTTGAATTTCACACAGTTGGCCTTGGCCCATCCATCCAGCCTGTCTGGATCCCTCTGCAGAGCATTCCTACCCTCAAGCAGATCAACACTCCTGCCCAACTTGGTGTCATCTGCAAACTTATATTATAAATAAATAAATATTGAACTGCTCTGGTTTAGAATGTATCTCTAGAACTCAAAACATTTTTTGCCATAGGTTAAAAACCAGTGTCAGGCCAAAAATAGTTCTCCTAATGCCATTGTGCTTAGAACTGGCTTACATTAAGATCTGCATCTCCTTAGGATAACAATTAAAGTTTAGAACTCAGAAACCTATATACTAGCTTCCCAAACAAGAGAGCTGAAGTACTTCCAATGCAATCCTACATACATACTGATCAGAAGAGCATTCGTTTCCTGTATCAGCACAAACAGAAAGTTACACTTGGTAAGCTTCCTATAAAGCTTGTTTCTACATCGAAGCTTGCAACCCAAAATAGACTCACAGCAGAAGGAAGTGAGGTTGCAACACGAATCACAGTTAGGTATTGCAAATTATTTAATGCCAGCCTTTAGATTTGGATTAGGGAAAGTTTGAAAATTGCTGCTTCGATACCTAAGCAACAAACAAGTTTCTGAATGTAGACTGCTTTTTCCTGTTAACAATGCAGCTTGATGTAATAGGCAATACAATGTTTGTAAATAAATCAGGGATTTTAATGTCACATTAGGACTCAGGACTTCAGAAAGAAGAGCTGTTTCATAATTAAACTTCAAGTTTTGTGGTTTATACCTACAACAGCCAACCCTTTTCAGTTTGGAAGTGGAAAGCCCATTAATACTCATATTAATACATCTGTAATTTAGTTTTACTGTCATATTCTTTGAGGTTGTGCTGGTACCTATCATGATTGGTTGACACATCTAATTTCAACTGTCTGTATGCATGCAACACAGACATTGTAAGTACCTATCCTGTGCTTCTTCAGGAAAATTTAGTCACTTCCAAGAGAGGCTAGGGGTCAGAATTGGAATATTTTCCCAACTGACAGGAAATACCATATATCTTTTCTTTGAAAAACTGTGTTGCTGCCATGTTCTGCATTCTGGTCTTAACCTCAGAGAGATCCTGTATCAAGAATCTCTCCCCAAACTCAATCCTTACTAAATTCTGCCTTAAGTATGCAAAGTCTCCCTTTGTACACAACAGATTTTAATAGCTAGATTCTCTTGCTAATATGCTGATCATAAGAGAATAACACACTTCTTACTGCTGCAGCTGCAAAGGATGATAGAGATTTGCTAGACTAAGTGTCAACACTATAAATCCTATGCTGGGCATAGGCAGCATGTAGGAGTTAACTACACTATTTGAAAAGAGACAGAACCTCCATCCTTGGAAATACTCAAAACTTGACTGGATATGGCCCTGAGCAATCTGATGTAACATCAAACTTGGATCTAACTTTGCAGCCGGATCTGTGGTGAGTCAGTTGAGTTAGGGATTGGACATGATCACATGGTAAAAATCATGTTCAATCTATGATTCTATTTATTTGGAGGAATTAGTTTAAGTCAATACTTTTTGCTAAAATTTTTTGAGGCATCTTTCCTCTACAGTAGCTTATTCCAGAAAAGTGGCATAAATACTATAGGATAGAAAACTGCCTCCTTGAGTAGGACCTTCCCGGGTAGCCATGCTGGCAGACAACAAATCCGTTCTCTTCTTCAGTTGTGTGAAAAACACTCGTGTAGCCTGTTTGCCATTACTGAACTGCAATGAGAGAGTATGTCTAATGTGAAATAGCTGGTGTTGAGGACAACATCCACAGTATACACATCTTGGGAATTTTAGGTTAGATCAGTTTTATCCCACGCATGTGGGCTGAATGCTCATTAGCAGTTTGGAGCATATCTTTCAATTCAGTTTCATCAAAGAGGAACAGAATTCACAGTTCATGATTCAAACAATGAGGCATCTAACAATAAGCAGGCATGACCCATAGACTTCCTTCTAAAGTGCACTCTTAATCAGAAATAAAATGCTAATGTAAGTATGTCCAGAGGATGTCCATGGTGGTGAAATTCAAAGTTGTTATAACCCACAGGAGATGAACAGGCATTTAATGGAAACCATGACAGCAAACACTGTGACAGTACCTTACTGAATACATAGAAGTAATTTCCTATGTCTTTAATATTAACCGTTACCTAAAGTTTTTCACGTGATCTTCCACTCCTGAGAGCCGAATAGAATGCTGTAGTGCATTCAAGTAAGTCAAAGCTTGCGTTGAGGATCCCCAGTTCACATCTGTTGGAAGATTTGAAATTCCAATATTTTATTTAAAGCTGCTCATTGTAAAACTACATGATCACAAAATGAATGTCAAATACCAACTGAAAACACAGAAAATTTAAGCCACATCTTCGTACATTCTACACAATACTAGTCAACAAACCCTACAGCTAAATAGGCAATTCTATTTAAAGATAACATTTCTGTGGAAATTTTAGCAAACAAGTTAGAGTTTGATATTTTACAATTCTAGAAGAAAGAATTGAGGTTTTTTTCCTCCAGCATTTCAAAGATTGTGACAACTTCAGAGTCAAAAAAATAACACTTCAGGAAAAAGAGTGCCATGCTTAGTTATTTTCTATCACAGCAAAGGAAAAAGTAATCTCAAAACCTTGCCTAAACAAAGTCAAATACTCAGTGAAAAACTGCTAGATTAAGCAGTTCCTTTTAGATTATTATTTTTATAAGGACATGAAAGGAAAGATCCCATTATGCTCTCTATTTGTTCCCATATACTTCTTTTGATAGCTACTATGAATTTATCATCCAAGCACTTCATAATCTTCATAGCCCAGGATGTAGAGTTTTCCTTATTTTCAACTTCAGGAACACTTTTTGGTTCAGTTCTGCTCCATCTTGCACTTATGATCATACAGTGCTCTTAGAAGAAGGAAGAAAGCATATAAATTGTTCTTCATAGTCATAGGAAGGGTTTACTGAAAAAACAACCACAACTCAAATCCCTTTTCAGTTTGGAAGGATATGGGAACATCCTCTTCCACTTCCTATTAAAACATAACATGCTTTCCTAGTGCCTTTGCTGCTGCAACCCAAGCTCTTTCCATATGCACCTTCTTCTCCAATTTTCCTTCAAATGTTTATGTCTAAGTGCAAGACATGCATCTTAATAAGCCGGGCAGAGGGGGAACAGCAGTAGTGACTACACAGGCTATATTATTACATTTCATTACAACTAAAAAGCCTGAAACAGAAGTTTGAACTAGTTAGCCAAACAGAAAAAAGTTCTCTTTTTTTCCCTTTAGGAAAATTACATTTTCCTTTAGGCCATCAGTTTTTCCCTTCTTCTACATCCCTCTTCCTTCACCACAACCAAAAGAAGCCCCTATACGTACCTGGTTTCTTGTAAGTGACATAAATGTAGAGTCCAAGGACTATGACATATGTTAGAAGTGCTGCCCACCAATTAATGACAAACATCACAATGCAGCACAGAATAGCTCCAACAAGAGAAATCCACATATTGTAGTACTTGAATGCAGGACGCCAACCTAGTAAAAATATAATTTGGAGGATAGAAGAGAAAAGAGGGGGGGAAATTAATTTAATCACTACTCCAAGGAAGGAAGGCACTATTCCTCTTCTCCTTCCCTAGTGTTTTGCATCACATTTCATGTGAATGCGTGACACTTTCAGTAATGTACAAACTACTTTGTCACATTTATGCTTTCAATTTTCCAACACCTTTCAAATGAATTTGCATCTTTCTTACATAGATATGTAAACGTTCCTAATTTTGCCCTCTAAAAGCCTATCTCAAAAGAAAAGTTTCACAACGCTTGTGCCAGTATGTCTATTGAATCAGCAACCTTTGGCAATAGCTTGCCTGACAATTGATTTTCGCTTTCAAAGGTAGTATTAACATGAATTATCAGCTCGTGACTCGCTCTCTCACATACTACTAACTGTTTCTAGTTGTGTATTTTTACTATTTTCACATGGTCAGAAATTTTCGTCACATGAAAAGGAAGAGGACAGATATATCCAAGTAGAACTTGAATATGTCAAAATACTGGACTGTCACTGTTTTACATCCTTACTTGTCACAAGTTTATCCAAAATCAGGTAAATACACACACCCCCACTACCACACCCAAGATTAACAAGTGTATTAGACATAGAACTGTTGTGTAAACAGTTATGCACATGCTCTGGCAAAATAACTGGTACCTACCAGTTCAGCAACTTAAGAAGCTTTTAAGGGCATTATTTCAGTACAAATGCATGGGTATGATATACATCTGTTCTGCAAGTACTGGGTTTTGGCTTATTCCTATAATCTAACTAGCCTCACATATCAAACACTATAAAAATGTGGCAATACCACCTGCAATCCCAGTTTCTTCTGGACAGGAAGGTGAAACTTACTAACAGAGAAATCCAAAGACGACAAAAGGGTGGTTCTTGAATGCCAGATACTGAATTAGCAAGAAAGCTTTCTTCAAGACTTTCTGAATAAACACTGAATTATCTTGTGTTCCCTCAGCAAAGATGACCAAATTAGTAGCTCCCAAGTTCTACTGGATCCCTCAGTCCTCAAAATTTCAGAAGACCCAAATACACACCATACTACCCTTGTAATTCAGATGCACCATGAGAGTCAAATAGATATTTAGTAACTAAATTAAACTAAATATTCATTTATATTAATACCTTTTAAATTGTATTTGTGCATAAAGAAATTGCAGGCTAAACTCTCACCCCCAAAATGTAGTTCCTACCTGGAGATTTTGCAAGAGAAGCATGGAATACAGAGAAGTTAATCAAGGCATATGAGGCCAAGAAGAAGTTAGAAATAATTGGAGCAATGACGTTCAGTTCCGCTGTAAAACCAAAAACAAAGCAGGCTGTTAGGAAAGATATCATCCAATGGCTTTGTAGATTCCAGAGTAAAGAGTCTGCTACAAACAATCTTATTTTCTGATATATTCTAAGGAGAAGCAGTTTGTCCTTTCTGTTCAACAGACAGAGCTATTATCTTAATGGTCTTATATTTACTAGTTTATCTTCTAGTGCTCAGGAAGTGTAACTTTCAGTTTTAAAAATACAAAAATTTTGCCACACTACCAAGTGTTCCAGGACTGCCACTTTTGAAGCACTACATACTTTCTCAAAATAACTCATTGAGAAAATTTCTTTCCCACCATGGCTTGATCAAACAGTGCACCAATACACTGGGTTCTGAAGAATGTCAGAAACCATAGACAGAGCATTAATGCATCTGCAGTACGTCTCTAGCTCAATTCTCAAACAGCAAAGAACAAGATACTAATAAGTTTGAGACAATCAACTATGGTGAATGGTAACAGCAGACAAAGTTAGTGCGAGCAATGTGACAAACATGTTCACCTGCCTGCATTTTAAATGAAAAGATGCATCAATGGTACTAGTATAGGGCATTATTACAGACCAATACCATCACAACAGTGATGAGTACATCCTCTTTAGTGAAAGAGATGGAAGAAGCTGATGCTCTCCTTTCCTTCAGGCAGCATGGTACAGACCATTTATATGTGTGAGTACACAAAAAAAAGGTGATCAAAATGCAGAATGTGCCATGTTAGTCTGCAGGTTTCTACTTTTTGTAATCAAGCTTCCAGTGAGCATGCTGCAGTAATGACATCATGGGTATACCTGTGCCTTAAGCAGACTTGGGGGAAGGATGAAAGAGCAAACCGGGAAAAGAAGTTTAAAAGCACTGGTACAGGACTCGTGGATGGACACAGCACAATTAGTTTGCCATCTACATAGAACACATGTAATTCTACCTAGACTATCTTTACCTTTAGCAACAGCAGCATCAGCACTCATCTCTACTGTTTGTAACTTAACAGAAAAACACACTTTAAAAAATATTTTTCATGCAAGTTTGCCATTTACTGAAGCTATCTGTAATTATTAAAAATCTGAAATAAAAATTTTCATATTTACAAGATACATCTCTATAACTCAAGCAAAAAATGTATTTTTATTGATTGATAGTATCTAAAGACAAATACCTGCAGTTATTAAGAAAATTGCAGTATTGCTACAGTTCAATTCAAATTTATTGCAGTTCTAGACATCGTTATATCTAGAAGATAGGAGAAAGTAACCCTCAAAATAAACAGATTTAGAATGCTGGCTTAGAATTAAGCTGTGCATTAGATGTCTAGGACACTGTCATCAAGTCATGATATGGAATAGAATGCTTTGTAAAGGACAAAAGGATATTGAGATTTATTATAATTTCAAACTAACCAATTAGTATGAATCCAAGAGCAATTAAAAATGTTAGAAGATATCCTCTCAGTGGTTCATTGTTCTTCCCATAGCCTTTAGCAAACATCTGAAATCCTGGATAAATGTTGTCCTTGCACAAAGCCTAAGAAAAAATAAAACTCAAGAGTCAGCATGCATTGTGCTCAAAATGTATCTGTACTAATGCTTACTAATGCTGTCTTCCACTGCATATTATCTTCATGAAAGAAGAAGGTTTACAGCCACCATCTACTAATTCTATTTTCAATTGTCTTTGCATCTTGACATTTTGCATTTTCAATATTCTATCCTTCAGTAATTTGTATCTATAAGAACAAGCTTCGCTATTCTGTAAATAATGGACTATTTTACTTTACTGGTGTCTTACAATCAGAAAAAGTGTTTCTTTAGAGATGTTTTCTCAGAAAGTGGAAAGTTTGCCCCATGTATACACTAGTTCTCTGCATCAATACTTGCACTTCTATTCTGCAACAAAATGCCTTCTACATTTGACTCCGTGCTGAACTTTGGGGAAAGAAGGTCAGTAGAGGACACTAAAGTTTTACCCAATTGAAGAGAACTTGTAAGACAAAGAATGAGATTAAATGGTTAAAAAGAAGGTAAAGCAAGATACATTCAGGAACACGAACAAACTCAAATTTAAATTATTTACGTGAGAACTGGTACACAATTATTTTGATAATGTATTCTCTGAGAATTAAGATTCCACAGCTACAGATTCTACTTCATGCTGTCTCCTTCTGTGTTTACTTTGAGAAATGAACTAATTGGTTATCTTTGTATGTGTTCCACTGTTGCTTACATATAAAAAACCGTATCAAGTAGTTTGTAGATTCCTGTAATGTTAGTTGCACCACAACTAATCTCTAAACTAACCAGAAACACATGAGATCTAAAACAAATTATAGTCTAGCTACATTTAGTAACAGTAACACACTGTCTTCCCATTCTAAGCAACAAGTAAATATTACATCAATCTACTGATGTCAACTGGTATGAATCATGATGGCAGTATGTCAGAGTCCCCTTCCAAAAATTCTGATTCAAAAGTTAATTGAAGTTATTCTTTAAAAGATTATGGTTTTGCTTCCATACCTACCTGGAAGATCTTAGGTGCACTCACAAGAGACGCTAATGCAGAAGACAGGGTGGCTGAAAAAATACCTGCAGAAATCAGTGGTGCAAATCCCGATACCATGCTCATCACCTGAAAGCAAAATAATTATTTTTTTAAAAGAATATGAAAACATATAATATACAAATGGATGGCAACATTAACTACACAAACAGAAAAATAAAATACTATGTACCGTCCACTTAAAAGCTGTTTGAATATCATGCATTCATTGATATGAACGAACTAGGGACAAATCAGAGGATATAAATGGATCCCAATTTCAGAACAAGAGAAGGTGGCTTTTCACACAATACATAGTCCAACCACGTAATTCTCAGGTCAAAACAATCAATGGCGAAAGTCTCCATGGGCTCGTAAGAGGATTAAAAATAAGTCATGGAAGAAAAATACATTGGAATTTGTTACATATTTTGACTAGCCTACCCCTGAATAACATGATCTCAGAAAGCCCAAGTGACAAAACAACTGAAATTGGGGAACATCTTGGGAAAGCTGATGGTCTCTCTCAATATCTCCACCACTCTAAGTTAAGCTTGTTTCCCATTCAAAACCACAAGGAGAGGACAAACTTGCTTTCAATCTCCCTAAGATCACATCCTAGAACATCTTTATAACCCCAATGAGTGAAATACAATATGCAATTCTTGGTAGACTGGATGACTAACAAAATGATAAATGCTCAGTAAGTTAAGTGTAAAAGAACAATGTTGATAAGACACACACACACAAAAAATCCCAAATTAGAACCAAAGCCATTTCCGTCTAGTTGCCATATAGCCGAAAGGCCCTCTTCTACCATTCTATTGATTACTTCTGTATCATAGCTGCATCCAGCTTTGCACGTGTCAAGTGAATTAAGATACAGAACTATGTATTTAAAAAACAATCAAGGTTTAATAGAGTACTTTTTTTAATGAAACAAAAGCCTAAGCTGCTTGAAGACAGCCATTGTTTAAGAATTTTATGCCATTTTGAAAAAGCTTATGTTTTTAGTCAATGGACCAAACCCAGCACAGTGCCTTTCAAGCACAATGTGTCAGAATGAGGTTCTGCATCATTTGCACTGATTACTTGCCTCTCTGATCCTGGCAACCTCACCTAGAGTACAAGGAAAGGGACTAAGGGAAGGCAAGAAAGATCATGCAGAAGTGTCCAGTTTTTAAGTTACTGTCACCTGAGGTTGTAAAATATAGCTGTTGAAAGCAGTCTTACTAGGTAGGACATGCTCTCAGAAACAATATACAGGTGACTGATGAAGTTTTATTCATATTCCTAGGGCTAAACTAATGATAAAATTTCACATTTTTCCCCACATCAGACTGAAAAAGACTGCTGAGTCTCTCAAACAGTCAACTGAATCTCTACGCTACATCAGGTTGCATTGGTCAGTTCAAGGCATGCCTTGCCTAAAAAGAGAAATTAAATAATTGCAGGTGCGTAAGATGTGAGTGAAGTAGCTGTCATAGTAGTGTAACGAATGAAGGAGAGAATTTCCTGAAGCATATTTGTAGTTGACAACAAAAAAAGGTAGGACAGGCCTTTATTCAGAGATGAATAAAACTAATGATGCATACACATTAAGCTATCCCTCCTATGCCCAGGTTTAAGTCAGTTTTATAATCAACAGAAAAAGTTGCAGTTGTAAATGTCAGTTCATAATAAGCCTACACTATATTTCTAGAGGAGAAGTTAAGGGTGTAAATGCTTTACTGACAAGTATTTTAGAAAGAAACCTTTCCTACAGCAACATAATAAACAAGCATAGAATAATCTTTGTAAAAGCAGTATGAAAATTTTCTTCCCTGCAAGGATGGCTTGATCAATCTTCCGTGGAAAGACTTCTTATGGACAGAATCTGTGTACAAGTCTCCATCACTTTTCTTCCCATCCGATTTAAAACATTGTTATTTCATGGCCTTCACTTTACTACACTTGCATCAACTTCTTGCAATTTAGTTCTTACAATCTACTCAGATTTTACATTATCTTTCTAGGTTCTGTTCATTGCCTCCATTTATTTACATTATTTTTGAATATTACGTCTGTTTTCTAAATTTGAGAGAAATCTGCGTAAGACATATGCAGATAACAATTGTCCATTTAAAAGCTAGTAAGTTACAACTTAGGTTACTAATGTAAGAGACTTTAGGAAGCTTCTTCGAAGCTAGGGAACAAAAGGGGAACCAGTTCCAGCAGAACTGGTATACCATGGTGTTAAACACCCCCGCCCCCCGCAACATACACACCATAATCCAAACTTCATGACCACAAAACCAATGAGCCCACATATGCAGTTAGTTATAGCACTGAAATTTTCATTCTTGAAAGAACATACAGAATTGGAAGGTTGGAAGGACAGATATCTAGTAAGAATGGCCCTGTTAGCACTGGTGTAGTAAGACAGATATATAGTAACTGCTGATAAGGGACTCATTATGTTTGCTTGGCATTTACTGTTTAGAGAATTTCTTAAATTACAAACTCGTGGGATAATGAAATACATTTTGACTACAGTTTCAGTTCTTTGGTTCAGCCATTATGGAACAGAAAAAAATGCCACAAGAAAACAAACAGCGGCTTCTTTAAAGTTAGATTTTTATAATTAATATGGACAAAGCATTGTTCAACTCCCCCTTCCCCTAACTTTTTTCAAATGTTTTACAGCTGCCTTCCTTTGTATGAGGAATATTTTAGCAGAACTTTTCCACTGTTTCTGGAATGGAGTGTCACGCTACTTTCAACTTTCGTCTAAAGTTGACCAAATTCTGCATTTAAATTACCCAAAGCTATAATTTATTCTAGTGAAGTTCCAGGCTGAGGCTACAGAGCCCAAAACAAGTTTCTGATGTTACTCTTCTACCAGGTGACAGCCTGCACACAGAAATCTCACTGACACCGAGCAGAGAAATGTCTGAAGCCTCCAAGGACCTGTAATTCATTTGCATTGACTACAACAGAAACTAAAATGGTCTTTCTATGCAAGTCTGACTAAGCCTGTCTCACCAACTGTTCTTATTTTAAGTTTCTTAGCATCATCTAAGCTTTCCACAGGTAAATCATCCTACAAGTCATCCATTTGCTGCCCAAACACATTCAAAACCTGAGCTGCCTAAGCACTAACTTCAAATCAATTCTTTGCCAAAAGAACTGAACGCAGCACAAAGTATACCGAAGTGATAAAGTCATCAGGCTGTGCACACAAGTAAGCTGGCACTTTCAACCTCAGAACCCGCATGCTTACAAGCTTAAGACAAATTCAACAATCTTCACTCACTTAAGGGATTATTTTATGTTTGTGAAATATTTGTTCTCAGTTATTTAACCTACAGAAAGAAGTTACATTTGTATGAAGAGCTTGAGAGGTACATAAGCTTGGAGCCCCCCCCCAGTGAATTGCATCTAAAAAAAAATCTCTCCTTACAGCTACCATTCAGAGCTACTAAGTTGAGGACCGTTCAGTTAGAAAATGGGCAACAGTTTATGTATAGGTAGACAGCCTCTCATGCAAATGATTTCCTTCTGAAATCCTCTGAGAAGACCGTATCAGACTCTTCTCAGACATGCACAAAAAAAAAGCTGTGAGGATGAGAGAAAAAACAAACAGCAAGGGAAAGTCCAACTGGGTATTAGAAAAACAAAATTCCACAGAGAAGGTGGCTAAGTACTGCAGCAAGTTGCCCAGAGATGCTGTGCAGTCTCCATGACGAAGTTTTCAAAACCCCAAGAAAAAGGAGGGTGTACGGGGCACTGCATTTGCTGTGCAGTCCCTGGCCTTGAAAGTGTCTTTTCCTATTTGGAACCCACTAGTTTTTCCACAGTGAGAAGAAAGAATAATTTGGGAGATAGAAGTACTCTTTAGATCAAATAGTAAGAAACTAGAACATTAATGACTAACTTATTAGAAGTACAAGCAACATGTAAGGCAAACAACCTTACCATTATGACTTAAAGAAAAAGATACAATCAGAGGAAACCAGTTCTATGCTATTCTCAGCTGTACATTTGATGATATGTGTTCTTTTGAGCTTAAACAAATGAGGAAACTCATCAGACTTTGCAGAATAATTATTCCTACAAGAGCAATTCTGAAGTGTTTCTAAATACAGAGTTTTTCTAAACCAGAACAAAGTAACACCACATAGATACTCAAAATATTCCACTATAAAAATGTATTTTACTCTAATAGAATGGTCTGCACTGCAACATTATTTCAGCATATACAAAACAGGTTTTCCACCCAGCTTTGCAGGTAGGGCTGTCAGCCTAACAAGCAAGTAGTACATGCAAGGAGTATCTGTACCACATGTACTTCTGATCAAAACCCACAAGCCAGCCATCTTTTTCATTAGCAGATTTCAGCTTAATCTCTAGCCAACTTTTTGTATGCCTGTTAGAAAAATCTGGGGCAAAGATGGACTACCACAAAGCAAGTTTAAGTCAACCAGTAATAAGTATGTTTTCCTTGGTTTCTTTCAAACCCTTACCAATAGTGCATGGACATCCCAATTACCTGTGAAGTGTAGTTGAAGACTATGAATTACCCTATGAGTTCTAGAGGATTTTTAAATACAGTAAGATCACGTTTTATGAAAAGCCACAACATTCTTACCATTAAAGAGGATACTGTGACAAATATGTAAAACATTATTTAAAAGTCAGCATATTTTCTACGAAACTTAAAAAATTAAGGAACAAGTTATTGACAGAGGCTACCTATGATTACTATGCATCACTACTGAACAATGAGTACTTCTGTCCACATCATTGAATGATGACATTCAGACGTCTAAAGAGAGAAAGTTGCAGTCCCACCACCTAACCTAAGCAGTTTACTCAGAAGAGTAAATATTTATACCACCTGTGTATAAACACCCAAAAGTTTTCAACATAGTGACATTGTTCTTCTACATACTAGCTAGAGTGTACCACTTACCTATTCCAAAGAAACCTTATATTTATGGAGATAGGCATTTTTAGCCTATGATTTCTCTTAATATGCAATTCAAAAAAGGAACAAACACAAAAGCCAATAAACAGACTTAGGAGAAAGCTTTATACCTGGAAATTGTTCATCAGCCCATACTGACACCCTGTCTGACAGGATGAGAAATCATAGTTTAATTTGCAAGCTGCAGTAGTGCAATTTGTCAGCTCGGTGACAATCGTGTTATTAACGTTCCCTGTGGCATCTCGAACAACACAGGAACCTAGAGTGGACACAAACACAAAAAAGGGCATTAACAGGCTGAACCTGAACTTAAGGACATGTGTCAAGCTCAATTCCCTTTTTATTTAAGCGTATTCTCACAGAGCAACCTTAAAATATGACATTTATGTTTTTAATACATTTCGGTACTAAGGACATCTTGACTATGAAAAACAAATACAAACAAGCAAACTAATTGCTCTCATGCCTGAGATGATCTTCAGTTTTTTAATAAATCCAAGTCTACTAAGAAAAGGAAAGTTTTAGCACAGAGGAAAACAGTGTCAATAGACTTCCAAAAGTTTAACAGCACAACTTGAGCTCACCACATTCTGTCTCTGAATCATGAATTTCCATATAGCTCTTTAACTGAAGTTAGTATTATCCACCATCACTTGATTTTACAGTTTCTTTTTTTGTCAATTTTCCTAGAGGAATGCATTTTTGTAGTGTATGTACAGATATGTAATGTATGTAGACAGGTGTGCGTAGTGTTGCAGTTATTTCTTTTCCCATCAATATAGCCCAGACATTCAAAAAAATGAAGCAGCTTGTCATGAAAGCCTGTTGCCAGCCATCTTCCAACACTTAAACAAACCACCTCCTATGTGACTGTGGTATTTTAAGTTGGTTTCTTGGTCAAACACAAAGCCACACAGTCCCATTCCTACCACATTTTTTATAATTAAGTTTATCACTTAAACTGCTGTCTTCAATTAGTCTATGATTATTTGTAATTTCACAGAAGAAATTTTATTTGAAAATCCTGAAGACACAGCATTTCAGCCCTGAAGTACTAAGAAAAACTAAAAAGTACTAAAAAGCCCACAAGTCTTCCACTTCAGTTTTTTGTCTCGTAAAGGACAAAAACTAGAGCAGACTAGCTATGGTTTAATAGTTGAGGTATTCAAATTGTTTGGACACCAGCAAGTATTTCCAGGAATAGGAATTAAAGAAGCAGTGGGGAAGAGAAGAGGGAAGTCTGCAGAGCAGTAGCCAGAATTCCTGTAACTTGGTCTTTTAGGAACTTGAATGACAAGGAAGTCCTGGGAACAGAACCATGTGACTACTGAGGACCTAAATTAATTACTTACAAAATAAGAAGGAGGACACAGATGGGCTGCAAGCTTAAGTTTCACCAAGAACAATCCCTGTTATCTATGTAATTTGTGTCTCTTTCATTGGGAAAATGAATTCCTAAACACCCATACCATATTAAAATTGCTTCTGAGCCGTTAGAACTTGATTAAAAGTCCACAGTAACACCTGGTCTTGGTAGGTGGACATTACTTAATCCTTCCACTTTTCAGATTTATTTTTCAGTTACTTATTATGCCCAATTGGTTAAATTTCAGTAAGAGTTTCCTATATTGATCACCTGTCTTATGCTTTTCTTGTGGGTATGTGGAGGGGCTGGGTTTTTTGTTGTTTTTCTGTTTTAAATGGGATTAAAAGCTCTGTATGAGAAAAAGTTTCATCGCTTCCACTACGGAAGTATTTGCCCCAGCCATTCAAGCAGTATATAATGGATGTGACAATATACTTACTAGTTGAACTTTGCATGTCTTAACCCTACTCAGAAGTTTGGGTTTTTTATTAGAGCTGCCCTTGTTTTTAAAGCAATAAATTTTGTTCTTTGAAATGCCTTTCAAGAATTTTGATATCAAAGTTGCTTATGCAATCTTCATCCAGCCACCTGCACATCTGCATTAGTCCCTTGCTAAAATACAAAACTGCGCACTTTTTCTCACAGCTGTTACCTTTTTGAAATAGGCTTCCTAGCTCTAGCAGTAGGATTAGAAATTTTCTTCTTCTAAGCCTTCTCTACTCAGTTTCTTAACCCTCTTACTACAGAGCATGCAAATACTGAGCTAAATTCAGAACATCATCTTCCCCTTCAGACATGACTACTCAGTGACATTTACTAGCCCCTTCAAAGTTTTAAGGGCTTACTTAATCACTACTCTGGAAACTTACAGTGGGGAATACTGGGTGGGGAAAGGAATAAAAGTATTTGCATTTATCCGATTCCTGATCCAATGCCTCAAAAAAAAGCTAAATTTCACTCATCTCAATCTCTGAATTCTGCAATGGCCTTTTCTAACGAGCAGAATTCTAAGTGTAAATTATAGGAGGCAACTAAAGCAGGACATTTCTGATGCATCAAACAATTTCATGTTCAGTTGGTTTTCCAAACTGTTCCTTTCACAATACGAAATATGAGGTTTTTCATGTTTGAAAGATGATCAAAGGATTCCATTAACAAGTGAGTATTAATGAGCATTTTGCTCTCATGTGGGTTCAAGTTCAGAAGTATTCAAATTTGGTAGCAGAGGTCTATGTGGTCAATCCAATTAGGAAATACATGTAGGTCATTATGCTGCATAAAGCACAATCACTACAGAGCAAATATTTGGCAGAGCTACAGTACAATGTTAGCCAACAGAGGGAGACTAGCAAGATTGGTATCTTTGGAAAGGAAGTATCATTAGTGGTAAGATCAATGGTACTCTTATAAATGAGAATTTCATTCAAAAGGCAGCACAGCTAAGATAAGGCAAGGTCTTTCATATAACAAAACTGATTACTGCTGCCAGAAACTAATTTATGTGACATGAATAAAAACATTTCCAATTGTAGGCAAGAAATATGCGAGATACGATCACAATCTTATGTTCTTAAGGTTATTAGAACAGAATTATTTTATGGGTGGGAAAAACCTGGTTGACCATTGGTGCTCTAGAGCAAAACTGATATAGAGAGCATCAAACCCCAAGGCAACTTCTACAGAGAATTTCAAACCACTGTGGGGTGGGGAAAACTGGGAAGAAAGGTTATACAAGACTCAGATCAGTCTATGATAGTTTCTCTTCTTTCCACATGAAAATTACATGACAACGTTTCTGAACATGACAACACTTCTGGAAGTGGGCTGGCCAGATGAAGGTACCACTTACTCTCCTCCCTCTACTGGGGAATTACTGCTCATGCATCCTCACCAAAGAGCTGTTTGATCATCCCACAACTCACTTCAGGTAAGTAGCTGACTACCATCATCTTCAAACCAATACAGATGTTCAGTGAGTATTTTCTGAAAATGCACTTTTCTAATCCAGGGATTATCCCACTGCTAAATTGTAAATCTTTTAACATAAATAACTGCAATAAGTGAGGAAACATCCATATGAAGTCTTTTGTCATCTTTAGTCTGAAGCACTGACTAATCTTAGAAAAACATCACTCATTTTAGGAAATTATAAAACCAGCTGAAAATTGAACCTCCAACAATAAAAATCAGAAACCCCTGGCTATTACTTTCCCATGCATGAAAGTCAATTACTTCATGATGTAAAGTCATTATGTATGTAAACCATGTCAAAACACACCCTCAAAATGGATGTGAAAGGATAAAGTTAAAAACATTCTCTATTTACCTACAGATACTGCAATTCCTACGTAAACCAATGTAGTAATGAAGATGGCCAACAGCGTTCCTTTAGGTATGGCTGACTGAGGATCCTGAAAGAAAAATGTCAGTGGACAGTGATGACAGAGATACATGTACACTCAGTGTTTGTGAACAGTATTTACTAATTCACTACTCACCGCAAGATCACCTGAGATATTTGCACCAGCAAGTATGCCAGTTGCAGCAGGGAAGAAAATAGCAAATACAGAAAAGAAAGTTTCCTCGTGTCGGAAATCTGGTCCAAAATTCTCCATAAATATTTCAGCTGTAGAAAAAGATTCAAGTCTATCAATATTTATATGGAAACTACAATATTAGCCCATCCCAGCCACTATTAGCTCCATGAAAAAGCTGAAAGTCACAGCTGTATGACCTTCTTAAAATTAAGCATAGAACATTTAAGTCCTTATTTATCAATTTAACTCAAAATAAAAGTCACAGTAAACTTAAATATCCTTTAAAACCAGAAAAAGTATTTACAATATCATCCTGCTTTTTTAAATTTAATACAATTGGTATTAAGCAGGCAGGACCAAGTTTTGGCCCAATAGCTTTAAGGAACAAAACTGCAGAAGTTTGAAAGAACCAGGAAAAACATCTCTATAGTTAAATAGGACTATAAGCTATTTTAGATGTTTAACTTACATTATGACAGCATGTCTCCTCTTTGCAAAGACACTGTTTACAATACTATCTGTTCCAACATACCTTTATAACCAAAGAAACCTTTAGGCTTCTTGCTATCCAAAGGAATAAATGTTCCTATGACAAAGTCTCCAATAGCAAGTATGAGGATCACCAGTAAGACTATCTGTGCCTGAAACATAATGATTGCAGTCAGACAGAAGAACTTGTTCCTTTTCAGTTTCAAGCTTCAATATTTATATTTTAGAATACAACATTTACTTGATTCCAAATTCAGCTTAGTCTTCTCAGTTTGTTTTCCACAAATAAGGCAAGCTGGAGAGAATATGTAACGGGATTTTTAATAAGGAAAGAGGAGTAATTTGTAAGTTTAATGTCCATTCAAAAGAGAATTTGCTATTACTGTACCCCTCAAAGTTATACTTCTAAAGACAAAATACTTAAAAGAACTATTTTCTCCATAAGCCTTCCAGAAGGAATGGATTTGAGTAGATTGAAGAAATTCGCAAGAAAAGAGCTCAATGCATACAAATGCTAGGAGTATTGCCTTACTAACTGTGATCATAATACTTTGTCTTATAGTCTAGTATGCGGTATTTACTTTAATAAGAATTTTATTACATCAGGAATCAAACTGCTTTTGTTCGCTATTTTATACAACGGACTAGATTATTTCTTACATTCTCATGTTCTCAACCCTTATTTATCAAATTAAATTGCAGACTACCACAATTACTTGTTAATTTCTAGTTTTCTTGAGACTTTTTTCATTACAACCTAGATTTTTAGCCACTGTTCAATAAAACCATTATAAACCCTACAGCTAGAACAAGAAGTACTTTAAACAACGCCTCAAAAGTGTGAGTAAAGATAAATCTAGGCATTGAAGAAACGGTTCAGGTTTTACATTTAAATAAGCAGCCACACTGCCCTGTTATCTTTTGTGTTATTTGAGTCCTTATAAAGGCATGTGCCAGTGGCTCAGGGGAAGCTACTTGTAGTTTGACTCTTTTTTCAGGCCTAGAATCAAAACTTAGTATGCAATAGCACTGTGGCGTTGCTGATTGTTACAAAACAAAGTTTTCAGTTCACGCAGCCTCGCAAGAAGACAGGGTAGTACAGCAGTAAAAAGAGCATGACAGCCAACAGCAGAGTTAGAAGACCACCTGAAGAAACCAGTTTGTGCATCGTATTTAGATCTCTCCTTTGCCAAGCCTACAGAATAGGTGAGAGGTGTAAGGATGCAGCTGGGTGCTTACAAGTCTTCAATAAGCCCAGAGAATTCAACATAAAGGTACCACAGAGCAATTGTCACAAGTGGATTTATCCAGTAACAGACATAGGCTTCTCCCTGAAGCTAAGAGCATTTTCTGAATATCTTCCTTACATTCAAAAGTCTCAGATAAAAAATGGGCTTCTAAGGAGTTGGGTGGTAATAGATCACAAACTCTGAAGTCGTTTTTTTAAGCAGGCTTCCCTGGAATCCCAGTCTCTCTTATCTTTTAGATCTACTTCAAAGGCATTATTTTAGATTCCCCTTGTCCCATATTCCAAGGCATTCTCTAAGTCATGGGGAAGCCACAAGGAGAACATCATAGATACTTTAATCAAGAGGGAACTATTAGTGTTTTGCTATGCTAAGCTGTATGTTAACCCACATGAAGTGCTTGTTTGACAAGTTCAGTTGCTTACTATCACTCCTACCTGCCTTCTTCCATGATGCAGAAACCAAGCCAACAAGCCTCGATTTTTGCATTGGGCACAGGATTTTTGAAAGCTACCTATTTCCTAATAAGGATGACGTTGCAGTGATACCACAGTTTGGTTTGATATAGAAGCACTAAACAGGGGTATTTCTATGCAAGCTGTTGTTATAGAATTGCTCATGCTACGGAGCAAAAGCAAGATATTTCTTGTGACTAAGTGACAGTGGCCAGAGGGTTAATAACTAATTCATTCAAAGGAAAAACTAAATGGTTGAGATTGAGGACAGTGTTGTTCGAAGTCGGGAGCATAAAGATACCATGATGAATTGAAGTTACAGACAGTGAAGGACTACCTGAGAAAGGTAAATAATTTTTACAGAACTGTGCTGTTCGATTTAAAAGTACATGCCGAAGTCAATTTCTGTACATTCTTTTCTCCCTGTGGTAGATCCAAGTAATGCAATTGATCTTCACTTCCTTATTCTACGATCCCTATTTCTAGGGCTGGAAGCAACAATGAGAAAAAACCTCTCTCATTTCAATTATGAATATCATAATCATCTTGACACAGGAGCATAAGAAACTGTTATAACACTTACATGAAGAAGCTCCTTCAGTTGCCTTTCACTGCAGAAAATAGGAGCTATTGTGAACCAAATATCAAATGGGAAAGGAGACCAAGTGAGGCTCTTCTCTATTTTTGAGCACACTATGGACGGATAGTCAGAAAAAGCCTATCAGGTGGAGGAAACACTGAGCAAGCCACACTGCCTAGTAATGCAGAGCAGAAAACTAATAAGGCAAGCTCTGTACTAAGGTATCCTACGATCTGTATGTGTTTGTTTCCACAGAGTTGACCTAAGACCATGCAGCCCCAACAAGATGAAGAAAATAGATTCCCCCTCCCACATGTTCATCACCACCAATGTTCACAACCCTCTTCAATGCTGGGCCTAGTGACTGCATCACGATGTCTGGCTGTTTCCAAGTGAAAACAAAACCAGAAGAGAGTGGAAAGAAAGGTATGCTGGTTCTGAGTTAGCAGAAACAACACAACTTCAGACTGGCTTCAGCTCCAGCCCTGTATTTTCCATCCACAGAGCCCATTTAAAGTTCCCAGTAAGGGAAAATTCCCATGCTAATGCTCTTACCTTTTCTTGTTGTGCTGTAGTTATCCAGAAGAGGGTAATACTGTTAACCTACTAGTCAGTGTCAGTAAGAGTAGATTATGCCGGTTTTTAGGTTCTCATAGATGCTTAAGCTTCCAGTGGAGCAAAGTGGTGTAAGGTCTGAAATGCTGTCTAGACCTGCACATGCTAGTGCTAGCCAGAGAGCTATTACACAAAAACTGTCCACTGACTGACTTCTAACATACCATGCATGCAGTACTGAGTGCACTAAATATATTAAAAGTAAATCAAACAGCTGAGGTAGAAAATGGAATCAAAATTTTGAAGCAGAGAATAAAAGAAAAGGTGATAGTTCCTTACTTTGGCTTCCCATTCCATTCCAGCAACAGAAATGCCCAGCAATATAACCACTGTGATAGCCCCTATGATTCTGATGTCATTCATTTCATCAACCATCAATGTTCCATTTTCCTAACAAAACAAACAAAAAAATAGTCATGTACTTGATAAAGTACTTACCTTCCCTACTGCAGAATAGCATTTTATTGCCTGTAATTTATTAACAGAGTTAACCTCTATACCACAAATTTACTCATTTTAAATTCCCTGTATGGACACAAGTAATTTGGGTTTTGCCTGTTTTAAATCACTGAATCTTCTAAATGGAAATGATCATTCCTATTCATAGCCCACCCCCAGAGAGAACAGCCTGTCTTCAGCTGCCAAAGAATTAGATTAATCAGCAAGGCAACTGCTACCATCGTGCCTCTATATGTGTATTTTACCTGTTGTTCACTATTACTATTAATTCTTTTAATGTATTCCAAACTTCTTCCCACCTACAAAAAGTATGGTTGAGTTCTTCTCAGTATTATATTTAATCAAAAATCCAACACACAAATAATACTTGGTTGTGTTTAACGTAAGGAGTTGTTTTTAATAAGCAGATCTCCTTTGAAAATGAGCTTAACATAAATTACTATCACTTACAAGAAACAGTTCACTAGTAAGAATGTCAGCATTAACAACTTATGATTCTGCATCATGTATGTGTACTGCCACTCTTCTTCTCAACAGCCAGCTTGGATTTCACCACAAATTGTACATTTTATTTTTTCAGGGAGATAAACAGTGTGGAAAGTTTCCATTTGAAATCAATGACAATTTGTTTTTTACCAAAAAGCTACTGATGACAATCATATTTTACGGATATATCAGTAGTAGCCTTGTACCTCATTCCATGTCTTTGAGCTGGTTAGGGCAACCTCCAGTATCAATACAGGACGGGGGATGAAGGGATTGAGAGCAGCCCTGCAGATAAGGACTTGGGGGTACTGGTGGATAAAGAGCTCGACGTGAGCTGACAATATGCACTCACAGTCCAGAAAGCCAACCGTATCCTGGGCTGCATGAAAAGAAGTGTGGCCAGCAGGCCGTGGGAGGTGATTCTCCCCCGCTGCTCTGCTCTAGTGAGACCCCACCTGGAGTACTGCATCCAGCTCTGGAGCCCTCAGCACAGGAAAGACATGGACCTGTTGGAGTGTATCCCAGAGGAGGGCAACAAATGTGATCGGAGGGATGGAATACCTCTCCTACAAGGACAGGCTGAGAGAGTTGGGGTTGTTCAGCCTGCAGGAAGCTCCAAGGAGACCTTATTGTGGTCTTTCAATACTTAAAGGGGGCTTATAAGAAAGATGGGAACAGACTTTTTAATAGGGCTTGTAGTGATAGGACAAGGGGTAATGGTTTTAAACTAAAAGAGGATAGACTCAGACTAGATATAAGGAAGACATTTTTTACAAGGAGGGTGGTTAAACACTGGAACAGGTTGCCCAGGGAGGTGGTAGATGCCCCACCCCTGGAAACATTCAAGGTCAGGTTGGATGGGGCTCTGAGCAACCTGATCTAGTTAAAGATGCCACTGCTCATTGCAGGGGGGTTGGACTAGATGACCTGTAAAGGTCCCTTGCAACCCAAACCATTCTATGATTCTATGATTAGATGACAGCTCAAACTTGCAAAAAGGACAGTGTAATCAATATAACCACTATCATGCATATACCTTGAGCAGCTCCACAACTGTCTCTGCAAAGCCAACAACATACATTGCTACTGCAACAGCATTGGCAAATGCAAAAATCAGACCTATGGCACCACCAAACTCTGGCCCCAGACTTCTGGAAATTAAGTAATATGCTCCTCCTGAAAGAAGAAGAAAAAAAAAGACAAGACAAAAAAACACTACATGAAAGAGCCTAAGAATAGACAGTCATCAGCAATTTAAAGTTTACATGAACAAGATGTTATTTATTCTTGCATCTTCCCTGATGTATTAGCAAATAACCCAAAACTCAGTATTTTAGGGACAGGCATGCTGAAGTTTCAGGAACACATTTCAAGTTTTTCAGAAAAGACACCAGTTGGAAATAATCACCTGACTCATGCACCACATCATACTATTCAGCTATGCAATCAGTTCTATGGTTAAAAAACAAATTGTAAAACACAAGCAGCAGTATTACTGGGCTTTTGATTTCAAACTACTCAAAACATTTGCGCATAGTTCTACTATTACACATTTTCATTAGGTATAGCTCAAGAAACCAGCGAAGTAGACTGCAATAAACCCACTCAAGTTCCAAACCTCCACGACCTGTTTCTTAAAGCTCTGTTGGGAATCTTCTGTATGGGAATCTTCTGCCCTCCCATGGGACTCTCAAAACAATCACATGGCCACTCTATTTTCCAGAACCTATTCTTCGCATTTTTGAGCTTGACAGATACATCTCAAACCCCACATGTGACAAATGGAAAACTGAGTATCTACAGCATTAGAGAAGAGTAAAATTAAAAGAATGTAGCAAAGTCACATTCCTCCAATTTAAGGTTAAGCTTTCTAGATGGAACAAAATCATCCAGCTCCAGTCTGAAGTAACTGAGTGCACATTAACAGTTTGCAACAGGAAATCCTTAATTTCACTGCATTACAGTTCTTGTACAAAACATATGTAGGTACCCAGCTTTGACATACTTTGCAAACGAGAATGTTAACATAAGAAAAATATTACTGTAATGTAAGATTTTCATAGGAACAACTGTGATTTTATTCTACAGTTTTTCCCATTCAGCAATTCAAATTTTCTAATGAAGTATTATTTTGCAAGAGTGACTAAAAAAAAAAAGGCTCTCATAAGAACAGGAAAATCCGATCTGTATAATGCAATTTAAAAAAAAGAAAGGGCATTTAGAAACTAAGCTTGACATAATGCTAAGATTCATAGCTGATTCTTCCCATTGGGTCTGTCTACTTTGTGACAGTGAGGTTTTTCTCTTCATTCTTAATCAAGAGAATTTTATAAGCTTCTATTTTAATTCCACCACATTTTCTATTAGTAGCAGTTTTGTAATGTCATGAAGCAGTCTGAGCATGTCCAAGGCACCAACCACTTAAAAAACAATTTTGTAGGAATTGCTAACAACAGCACATAAACCATGTAAGAATGAAAACCATCACCCTCAGGAAAGCTGGAGAGAATCAAGAGTTTGGAGAATTTTTGTGTATTAAAAAAATCATGACAGAAGAAGAACTTGTCCTTTTGTATGCTCTCATACAGATATAGCTTATTCTTTTATAGGATGTATTTTTTCATTAGTAAGTTTTATTTCAGGACATGAACACATACAAGCATACATGCACATTCTTAACCAACCAGTGCAAATGCAGGAGAATATTAAGACCCTATTCATTCCTGGATATGTGTCTCAAAATGTTTCTGTTCCAAAAATTAAGAAGAGATAATGTTTCTTCCGCAGTGGAAAAGCAAGTCACCATTCAAATCAAATTAGTAGGCTACTTATTGACTTTTCATTAATTACACAACTGCTTAGTCAAATACAGAACATAGGGAAGACTCTGCTCCTCAGAAAACTAACTCTTCCCTACATTTCATCCATACTGTTTTTTCCCTGATGATAAAAAAAATGGAAAATAAATTAGAGGTTCCACCCTGAAGGTGTACGCTTCAGAGTAATGAAAGCTTTAATAGCTTTATGAAGGTAGGTTTACCTCCTCTTACAAACCCGTTTGTGGCTATTGCTGAAGTAGACAGTCCTGTAATAGTTGTCACAACAGTGGCCATTCCAATAACCAAGACAGACAGACCTTTTGGAAAAAGAGAGGGAAAAAGGCATAAGTCCAGCAGTATTAAAATGTACAAATCTTCAACTTAACTTGCTTTAAAGAATTAGCCTTGCAAATACAACACATTTACTGTGTGTGGTCCTGCACATTCAAGCAAAAGGCTGCTTCACTCCCCTTTTGTACAGAGAAAGTTTCCAGGACACAAACAAAACTGGATAAATGTTCTGTCTAATCAGCAGGGTAAAAGCTGTATCCTAGAGCTTCAAGGAAACACATGCTTTTTGCAGATGAAAGATCTTCTACAGTCCAGTACTAAGTTAAGCACTTGCAGAAAACTGTTTACAGTCTATATGCAGATTTTAATAATCAGAAATCAAAAGTTTCTCTCTCCAATTCACTGAAGACTTACAAATGTCAATTTTAAATTACATACCTTATAGCTAAATGAAAAAGTCTAAGTAACTTCATACTGCTTAAAGTTTTGATAAGGATAAATTACCTTAAAAACTGGCAATATTAAGGTCATTTTCTACCCATGTTTAAAGTGTAAGCTCAAGATCAACACCTCATTTGGATCACATTTAAAAGTCACTGTAATAAAATTATAACATTAGTACACATACCTATCCCAGCTTGTCCTACAATCCATGATAGTCTGATGAAGAGCATCACACCCCAAATATTTAACATACATCGTACCTAAGGTAAACCAGAAATTTTACATAGGTTAGGTCTTACATCTGCAGTCATTTCCACTAATCCTTCACTTCAGTTTTTAATGTTGTTGAAATTATCCTGCAGTCTTTCCTCATCACTTTTCAAATTATTTCACAAGAACAGGTTTTTTTAATTAGACAAGTTTAGGTTTGATTAAAAAAAGGGAACCTAAATATGATTAAAAATATATTACCTTGAAATAGATAAAGTTACAGTACTTCAATAGCTGACACTTGTAGCATGTCTTGACCAAACAACGAAAATAATTTAGACCCCAACCTTTAAGATCCAAAATTCATACTACAGAATATGTAACTAAAAATAAGATTGTGAGGTCTACAACAATTGTGAGGTCTACAACCCCAGTTCAGGTCTCCCACAAATCTTCCCCCAAAATGCACTAAAGCAATATCCTACTAAAGAATTCATTCTTTTCTAAAAAACAACCAACCCCTACAACTTCCCAGTCCTAGAACTTTTGTATCTTACAACACAGCTGCACACTAACAGGATGGGGGGCGGGGTGGTGTTTATTTTTTTTTTAATCCTTGTATTTTAAACTCTTAGTCCTCAAAATAGAGTTTGCACAGTACAGAATTTAGACAGAAGGCTAACAGCAGGTCTTAGGTCTCTCTCTTACCTAAAGAGTACGATATCAATCCTACAAAAAGTTTAGCTGGTCATTAAGACTAGAAGGGAGACAAGGAACTCTCCAAACCACAGAAGTAACAAGTTTTCAGAGATTTAAAAAGTCCTTTGCAAAACCTAAGTCACCTGAGCTGGAAATACTCACCCAGGCAGCTTATGCCTACCAGGAAATACTAACTGCAACTTTCCAGCCACTGAAAAGGAGATTATCCTCCTTGAAAATTTTAAATAGACTTTGGAAAAAAATGGTCAGCAACATTTATCCCATAACTCTTTAATACTCAGAATTGTTGCTTACAAAAATAGTCCAATACAGAATTTGGGTTTGGAGAAATTCAAAGTCAGCTTCATACCTGCTTTAAAATTAATAACTCTGTCCTTCGTTAGGGTACAGAAGTCCGTAATACCTGTTTCACAGCTATGACAGGCACTCTCCTTCTTCCAAGGTAGAGAATATGGTGACTTCAAGACTTGTAACAAAGTTGCTAATACACAGTGGAAGCTTACTGAACTAAAGTTCGGTAATTTGAATGCTGAAGTTCAGCATGTTTTAACCAATTGTTGCATTTGCAGCCACCACAATAAATTCTTATAGCTTTGGAGAGTACGTATTAATCATGGTTTCTTTTTGCCAAAATATTAGAAATAACTTAATATGTACTTGTAATAAATTCCCCCATGTCACCCTTAATTTTTCACTACTCCAAATGGGAACAGACTCAGTTTTTTCCACCATGACTATATTGTATTTAGCGTTAAGACTTCCACAGCTTAGGAGAAGATGACTTTTTGTAACAGGTTCAACAAAATTGAAATACTTAATCCTGGTCAGGTTTTGACATATACAGGTAGGTACTCTCCCTAACACAGTATTTTTTACTTCTCTAAAAATAAATAAATAAAAATCAAGTTTTCTAACACTTCAGTCCAAAACTTTACAGATCCAAAGTGAACACACATTAACTGTATTCTCTCCATTTGCATTTGTCTTTGCCACTTACGACTTATATGTAGTTTTTCTAGTACATATTAATCTACTTATGTAATCTTTTTCCTTCTTGGGAATTATGCAGCTTCAAAACTGTAAAACCTCTGCTAAGAAACCATGATCTCTTCAAAACTTGAAGTCCTGAACTATTTACTTCGTTAAAACTCAGCAGAAGAGCAATCCTTCCTAAAATTATTTTTGATGTCTCATCCATATAATGTTTTCTTTAGACAACACTATCACAATCCCTCTCAAAAAAGAATATTATTAGAAAGATCATATCTATAAGAAGCTGAAGTACAATACATCAAACTTACCAATACACCTTTTATCCAGCCAAATTTGACCACCCCTTTACTATCAGGTGCATAAGTGGCAGCTGCTTCCCCAGCTGGTGTGCCTTCCTCTCCATTTGCATAGCCATCTTCAAAGGGCTCCTTGGAGGGGGGAGAAAAAAAAAGTTTGTCTTTTATGTGATTAACAGAGTAGAGAGGGCATTTGATACTCACATTGTAAAAAAAAACCCCACACATCTACTTGTGCAAACAGAAAAATTAAACAATGACATGGCAGAAGTTTTAAGCTTCTCCTTTATGTGCTTTGCATTAGGCACATCTCACAGATTTCAAGGACTATAAAACAAACTTACACAGATGACTTAGGTATTCTGCTTCAGTTAGAGCAAACTGTTAGCAGTCAGAGTAATAAATATTTTTAAGAATCAGTTCTACAGCCCTAAGAAACAAACATCTGGTCTTTTAGAAGAGCTACAAGACTTCAAATGCAGCAACGTCTACAGCACAGGAAGTTTAACTTCTTAATATGAAAGTGTATACTGTTCTACCACAAGTTACTGGTCTCAGCTATAGCATTTCCTGTAGTTCAGACTCAGCTGTCATTTGATCAATTTTTCAGGAAGTAAATTATTCACTTCCCTGCAAACTATTCTCTATTCATTGTAAGGGGATGCCGCTAGAAAGGAGGGTGGGAGAGTAGCACTTCAGGGAGAAGGAGGGAAGAGAAGTCTCTTCCCAAACACTCTGCCCTGTTTAAAAGGGAAGGATGACAGATGCAGAAAACATCAGTCCCATGGACAAAGACCAACTTGTGGCTTTTCTTTACAATTCAACTCTCATCCTTACAATGCAGAAATCTTAACTGTTTCATAGGTATTAAAAATATGTGTGTATATATACATACTTGTTGCATACTTGCTTTTCAAGAGGCAGTTTTGTTTTGCCAAGCCAGGCAAACACCTTTAAACTCAACTTAAATATTTCCTACGCTTGCTGTAAGAAATCTGCAGGAAGCACTCTAAGCAAAGTATGTTAGTTATCCAAGGAAACAAGTATAAAGAATGAATATACTAGAAAGTCCCTGAATACCATTCAGAGAATACTGTTCAACAAACCAGCTCAAGCAGTATTTGTGAAGCAGTCTGCATCCCAGAGGGCTTAGAAAACATTTAAGCAATTAGAGGTTCAATCCCAATGAGGTAAGGGGCAAAACTCCCATTCACTAAATAAGATACAAAATGGACTGGACCCAAATTATGCTTTCAAGAAGTATAAGAAGCTGAAGGGACACAGTAAGAAAGTTTAACATGAAATACTTTAATAAATTCCTCCTCCTCCTGACACATTAATACCAAATATATCATCAGCACGCAGTCCAGAGGAAATATTTATAGAACTGTCACTTATGAAGGGTGTCATCCATATCCCCTTACAATCAGCAGTAAACATACAAAAACAGATTAAAAAAAATCAGATTATGTCAACCTTATCCAAAGGTCATTAGCACAGATTCATGTCAGTGCTTCTCTCACCAACTCTGCATTATGAAATTCTCATTGAAACAGGTGTACCTGCAACACATCTGGAGATCCTGTATGACATATGCTTTCCACCAGTAGGCAGAATCATCACCAGTTTGCAGATCATTACCTTTAACGGATAGTTTAAGTTGTAGGTTTTCTTGCCTCCAGAAGGGATTAAAAAAAAGAAGATAAATATATTTGTTATATACATATATATTTTTATATGTATGTGTGTATATATATGTATATAATGTGTTATTACATTAAACAGAGGACAAAAAGAAACATAACTGGGAATTACCCAGTTTGCTGAACTGCAGCTCTTCTGGATAGAAGATAACTAATGGCTGTAACTTCTTAGGAGATTTGCACAGCCTTTGACCAGATGAATATATTGATTTGCTGTTTATTTGTATTCAGGCACTCAAACTTAAACCAAATCAAGGAAGAAGTGGTGTGTGATCCATTTAGAGTGGTAAGAACAGTGAGGACCAAAAAAGAGAACTACCATGCTGCTACATTTAAGATTTTACATAGAATTAACTCTAGCACCTCTATGTCAAGAAGTACAATAATAATTAACTAGTTTTAATTTAATACATACAGCTACAAGCCACTCATTTGCTGAGCCTACGCTGACCTGCCTAAACCAGAACTGAGGAAGTGGAAAGCCCTCTAATCAGGCTCCTCCCCCAACTCGGGCACACCTGAAGCTCACAAGAGAAAAGAATGAGCCTACATACTGCCCTGCTCCGATACCCTTGAGTACTGGTCCTTCAGATGACTTTCCTAGAAATGCAGGAATAAGCCTCAAAACTCTTTCTAGGTATTAATGTCTCCCTCATCAGATTCTGCTGTTTCCAGCAGCACTTACCAGAAGTTTCTCCCCACTCCTCCCCCACCCACCTTCAGAAGAGGGGAGGAAAAAATAAAGGATACATTAAAACAAAGGACAGTTTAATAAACATTTTTACAACCATGACAACAAAACCTCCAATCAAGCATGCAACAGTGTAGCTATATATCATTATTCTTTCATATAAAATCCATTCTTATTTCTCATAGAAAAGCATTGCATTATACTTGCAACAAACTCAATTTTAAAGAGTTGCATAAAGGGAGTCACATTTATATTATTTAAGCAGTTTTTATGCTTTGGCCAAGAAAACTGCCAACATTTAATAACATCTTCTGGTATTACAAAAAGGCATGTCATGTGTCCAATAAGAAACAATAAAATTGATCCTCTCTGACCAGCCTTTTCAAAGAACAAGGAAGGGCTAGAAGAAATATGTATCTTCACATCCTAAAATACTGAAACACTATATGCTACTGAAGTAGTTAATGCTGTGATACTGAGTCACAACACTTTTTTTAAAAAAAGCTGGAAGTTTTCATTTACTGCATGCTTAGGTTTCAAGAGAAGGTGGAGAATATCCTAGTATCTAGTGTAAGAGACAATTATATACTTCAGCATATGACCATGACTTGGTAGAACCTGCACACACCGACAAGATGACCTCCAGAGGTCACTTCCAACCTCAACCATCATGTGATAGCTATGCATTTTAGTGTAGTGCTCAAACAAGCCCATAGCTCAGCCTGTTGTATTCTGGGAAGGAGATAATGGCTCGCAACTGATATTTTGAGTTATCAGTTACCAGATCAGCTCCAAGATATGCACACCAAGACACAAGAAAGTTTTGTTCTGTATGTCTCGTCTCTCCACACTATGCAATATTTCTTAGGAAAATATTTTGAAGCACACACAAAATGTAATAACTGAAAGGTTATTGCTGGTTATCAGTACTTGTGGGTGCCCGATAAAGCACCAGTGAGAACAGATATTACAGTGTGTGGGCACAAAAGAATTCCACCACACAAGGCTCCAAGTTCAGCCTTTTAATGCAAGATTAAGAAAGCACCACTGTGGTCTCAGCTGTAAATAAAGCAGGCGTAGTATTTTTCATGCTTGTGCTCATGAGGAAACAATGCTTCTACTCAAAGTCACATACTGAATGGAAAAAAACGCACTAGCACTATTTTAGGACAGCAATACATGTGTGGTAAGATCTTCACAAACAGTAAAAAACAGTAACACTGTGGATTTGGAGGGGGTATAACAAAGGGGGAAAGAAAAAGAAAAGATTTTAGCATTTCAGATCAGAAATGCTCTTATTAACACAACTTTTTCATGGATATAGTGTCTTTTACCTAATCATTCCAAAGAACATTCAGAGTTATGGTGTTCACTTGCACTGTTAAAGGAAAAATAAAATACATTTACATGTTGACAATTCTATCATACACTGATAGGAATTTAGCCAAGAAACTGTTAAATTCTGTTCCTACACAGAAATTTCCATTGCTGTGTCACAATGCACTGAACAGTACAGATTTACTATAAAATCTACTATTTCATCTCCAGTACTGAATCATAACAATAAGTTATTTGTGCCAATTGTGAATAGCCTCCACATTTATTAGAAGAGGATTAGTAATGAGAAAAGACTTGTTAGCCAGAAGAGACCTGAGATTTTTCACACACAGCTTGAAATACACTGGTGCATGGAAAAGTTTCTAATCAGTGAAAATGGCTATTTAGTTTTACTGAGAGTTGTTGATAGTGGCATATGTCATGCAGCACATTTATTTGTGGTGAACTTACCTAGATCCCATCTTAAAGGCAACATACTTAGGCTATGCTGAACTGTATGAGGTGGTACCAGAATGCACAAGAACTCTTCTGCTCTTGCTTCTTTTCAAGTATCACAACATGGAAGCCCCAAGTAAAAGACAGGACAACCAGCAAGTTTGTATCTAAGGCTATGCGGTGGTTCTTCAGGCAGACCACTTTCTTTGCGGCCTGCCTGATGTGGCATGTCCCATGTAGCAAGTAACTTCTTTAGCTCATCCTTCCTATTGCCATTACTCTTGTGCAAAGACAGGAGGCCATAAAAGCACCGGAGACTATAGCATTTAGCTGCTCTTTCTCCATCTCTCAAGTTTGACCAGTTACAGGTTGAGCACGTCATATAGTATGGGCTTCTCCTCATACAAATTCATTAGAAAGGCTTCAGAACAGTAGCTTTTTCTTGTCTTAGTAGGATACAGTACTGAAGCTGGTTTAAATAGCTAATACTATCAAAATGTTAAAGAAAATCAAGAAACTCATCTTTTCAAGCTCCAGTTTCTGCAAGGAAATATAAAAATGGCATTCTACTACATTTAATCAAGAGAACAGCCGCTTACATGAAAACTGCTTTGTACTTATATATTCTGATACTGAGCATGGTGCTCTCATTTAACATGCTTACTGAGGACAGGAAATAAGGGAAGCTGCCTGAGAACCATCTCTCACCAACAGAGGTACTGACAGAACAATTCTGTACAGCAACGGGTCTCTGTCCTCACCAGCTACAGTCAAAGCCTCAACAACAGGATCATGCTTTTACCTGCTAGAAGCTTTTTGGTTAGGAGATGTTTGCAGCAATCATCACAGACAGTGGAACCCTTCTTCACAAGAGTGAGAGACTTGCACCCATCTTCTGCACTCCTTCACTGCAGCTTCCAGTGTTATTGCCAAGCTGTTCACTACACCTTACCATAACAATTTCTTGTTTCCAACCCCCAAAGGTTAACTTTATAGGCATCACCATTAAGAAATTCCTTTTTGTGGAAAGAAGCAACCAGGTAAAATGTATTGATCCAGATGTAGCATGCCAGCTGTCTCAACAGTGGAAGAATCATTACTTGTAGAGATTATACTCCGAAATAGCCCAACTCTATAGCTGCACACAGTTAAGACTATGGCTACTCAAGTACAAAACTTGACAGTACAGAAGATTTTCAGAGTTAACATAGCTCAAAACATACACAGAAGAAAAGCTTATGAACATTTGTTTTTGCCTAATTCAAACATACTTCAGCCAGAGGGTGGATAAAATAAAAATGAGATATTAAAGAAAGTCATCAAACAGCAGCATAATTACTCAACATTTTGCCCCAGAAGATGCTAACACTTCCCATAATTTTTAAAGACTACAAATCTTTTCTTGGATGAGCAAGCCTTCCACCTTCCCTTCTGGAATGAACTTTTGGATTCTTCCTCCCATCTCACCTGTGACATTTATCATGATCTGAATAAAAGGTTTAAAAAGTGTTAGATGTATTGTACGCATAGAATAACTGCATAGAATCCTGCTGACATAGGTGTTTACCTCTGATGCAAGAGTGACAAGTTTTGCAAACAGTTTGTACTGGTAGAAATACATTTAAGTGTAATACTATACTACCAAAGAATAAGCCAGCTATTAAATGTTTACTGTAAGACACTAAACTGTATCAAACAGATCTGCTCTTTAAACACTGCTTTTACAGCAATCTAATGTTTGCAGTCATAAAATTCCCAGTTTGTGCCTAAGGATCTTTGATAAGTTGTTTTTATGTTTTAATGCTTTTATCTAACCAGTTTTGAAAGAAACCAAGAGCACTGAGTTTCCTTTCCAAAATGTCTAAGTCTCTATGGAATGGTTTTAAGCATATTTTTGTCCAGAGACTCTATAAGAAAGTCCTGTGATTAACACTTTATCAAGAAAAGTCTCTCAAATTTGATTGTCTGACTGAGAATACAAAGTACTTCTGTACTTAAATATGCGAGAGGAAAAATAAGTTCTCACCAGTCTTTGACTTGATCTGGTGACACTGAGTATTGTTTGTAACCATTTTTTTTTTTCAACCAACCACTCTTCAAAATGATTGAGATACTGTTGTTAATTTTGCTCTGTAGACTAACAACAAATCACAGCAAGTTTTTAATACTAAGTTTGAAAAACATCTCTGCCAGGTCTGACAGTTTTCAAGTGTTTTTTTTAAGGGAAATAAACAGCTCTAAAAGGGAGTAAGTATTGTAGGTAATTACTTTTAAAATATCTTACTCTATGTAACACTCTCTTCAAGAACAGTCAGTACTGGCACAGACAGTATTTTGTAAGCTATTAACACTAGCAATACTGTTGACAAACAGCTATTTTCTTCTCTGTGCTGATCTGTTTCAGAAATGCTAACCCTAAAGCCTCCCTCCCATTAAAACCCCAGAACTATACAGTAACTATTAATATCCAAACCTGACTGAAACAGTTACTTCTTAAGAAAGGTAATTTGCTATTTAGACCTATCGAACAATGCAGAATTTTGTTAGACCTAGGAACTGGAAATTAACACAACTGAAACTCAATGCCTATGGAAGCAAAGTAATAAGGAAAAAAAACATACGCTGCCTACATTTCTCACTACCCTTGAAAGAACTTTTTCAGGCCTACCCTAAATGCTTTCAGAAAACTATCACCTTGTTACACAGTAAAAGCTGAAGAGAAAAAATTATAAAACCAGAAAAGTAATTCTGTAATGAGTAAATCAAGAAAAAAAAATCTGTAGTACACCTGAACTTTAAATATTGCATGCAGTTCTAGTTCTTCCTCACCAGTCCTCTGCTGGGATAAGGATGGTGATAGGGTTATCATAAATTACCATGTAAATGAAGAACTAGTGTGCCCAACTGTCAATTTGTCATTCTGATAAGAGCGCACTGAAAGTGCAAATTCTAAAACTGAAAGTAGGTTATCACTTTCTACATCTTAATTACATCACTAATTTACATCTTACTAACTGATGTAATAAGTCTGATCTTTGGTACTTCAAACAGGGTGATAATCCAAGTGAACACAGTTACCTTTCACTTAAAGATTGCTACTCATGAAAGAGTAGCTTCCACAGACACCTAGAACAACTTACAAATTCCTGATAATTCATTAGTTAAAAATAAAACTTGCCAAGTTAGCAAAACAGATTCAGGTGTTCAGGTTTTTCAGGAGTTAGATAGGAAGCAAACTCAAAACCCACACACTTCCAGGGAACATAGCTAGTCATTGTGCAATGACTAGCTGTTGATGGCAGTTCAGAAAATTCAGCACTCATATTAGGTACTTCACTGCTTAGTTTTAAACCAGGAATGAATTATAGCAAATTTGATAACAGAATTTATAATTCCAACCCCTTTTTTGAAGCACATGTAAAATGCTGCTACTATACTGTGGTTCCAGTATCCTTACAGTCATAACCTAAAAAAAGCCTCCTAACCCATTAAATGGTACCCAGCAGTTACCTACAGCAACAGGAGATAAATTACCCAGATAAAACATGATCTGTTCTTAAAACTCAGGATTCCTTGGAATCAAACATGAACAGCTTCAACCATTGGTTACTTGCCTCAATCAAAGGAAATCCTTTTCAGGTTTGCAGCCAAGAGACCAAAACTTAAGTGCTTTGGCTATATTACCTTCCCTACAATTACAAATTTAAAATACAGCAGCAGTGCTTTTGGCATCCACTTCCAGAGATTTTAAAAGAGATTGCATCAAACACAGAACATTAATGTTATCTTAAGCTGAAATTAAAGTCTGTTGTACTTTGATTACAGCAGAACAATTTTAAACAGAATAAATTTATAGTTACAATTAACATGTCAACAGAAGAATTAGCCAGCTACACGTCTCTGCCATCAGCTTGTATTTCAGTGTCTTGCAACTCAATACTGCTTTTTACAGAGAAACATTAAGCAATATTTTTGTGTGTATCGTATATAAATTCTGATTTTAAAAGCCATTTTTACTTTAATGCTTTTAAAGGGATAATCATCCATTCATCCTCCCAACTCTTACAAGTAGTATGACGTATTAATCAGGCTAGCAAGATTGTTAATCAAGAAACTTACTCAGGCAATTGATTTCAGATTAGGAGTAAATAATTGTTCTTGCAAGGCGGTATACTTACAAAGGATAGATAGGAGCCTTGTTTATAAAGCTCAGCACCACTTAATGTCTTACATGTATACAAATTTCTTTTGACTGATCTCTAAGCTTACTAACCACACGAAGGCTATGGACTTTTCTTTTTAAGTAGGTGATTATGATCCTCCCCTCCTATATGGGATGGGTACAAATTGCAATCTGGTAGACTTTTGCTTGAAGGAAAAGGTCTGGCATCAATTCAGGAAAGAAGCAACAGCAGAACTGCCCACACTTAAGAGTACTTTAACTGGTGAAAACAGAATCTGGTCCTTGATTGATCTTGATAAACTTGATTGTCATAGCACTATTCCACAGCCACTAACTTGTCATGTCACTTAAGTAATCCAGGCATTAGAACATTGCATAATATTCCAAGGGTGATCTCACCCCTTCCTTTACCTCCTTTCTCTACTGCATCACCAGGAATTTTGAATCTTCAGCCCTTTGTAAGCAAAAAAAAGTTTCAATGCTTTCCTAAGCATCACATCAAAATAAAGTCTCTCTCAAGGTAGATTACTAATCAGTGCCTCTGGAAACAGTGACAGCGTCAACACCATTTGATGTAGTTGTCATGACATCAGCATAGGAAGTTCAGGTTCAAATACGTGCATACCTGACAGCAAAAGACTAGCCATATTTACAGAAGAAAAGTTCCAGCAGAAAGCACTGAAGGCTACATAGCCATGCAAAGGCTGAGATTTGAAAGCCTGCAGCCGGTATGGTGTGACCAGATGGAATCCTTTCAAGTAGTTTTTATACATGACATGGCAGCAAAGTTTTGTTGACATCTGCAGGTATGCAAGATAGGTATCCTATCTGAAATATAAATAGTATTTTTTTCTCCATACCAAAAACATTAAAGAACAAGAGCATTTTGCAAAAGTATCAAGATAAAGAAAGTCCCCTACAACTTCACGTCTTGATTCATACATCCCTCCAGAAGCACAGGATGATATGCATTAGAGACAAATGAGAGAAGACCTCTGTTCAGCAGCTATGCAATGTGGCTACCCCATGGTAGACCCCCAATGCTTACGTTCTGCACTCCCAGAAATATTGTAGGCAAAGTCAGTCATTCCTGTCAAGGAATAGTCAAAATGGTCTGCCACCATAAAAAAACCCCCAAACTTCCTTTGCCAGTCTCTTCATTTTTTCTAGTTAACAGGAAACTGCACCATTAACATCTAGTCACAAAAAAGGAGGCATGACTTCCTGCACAAGTGTAGGGGCAAGCAATCCATCCAGCTTAAGAGGAAGAAATACAGGCCTACTTCACACCTCAACAGAACCCCTCAGTTCTGGTTTTGATGGATCACTCCTCTCCTGCCCTCTCCAGAACTAAACTACTTGTTTCCCTACTGCACCAGTGTATTTGATCCTCCCCAAAAGAACCATTGTACTGTAAATGATTATCAAAGTAATTATTCATTACTGTGCATTGACCGTCATGTTCCTTTTGATATTCAGTGGCATGAAAAGAGAAATCACACTTCAGGAAAACAGATCCAGGCTCTGAACACAGGTAGTTTTCACTTGATTATCTGAAAAAACATAACCCTGACACATCTCTAATGGTTAGAGACCTTTTAAGTGTTTCACAGAATTTTCTTGTTCTCCAGAATGAAGCAGATGCAGCACTTGGTTGCATAAGAGCTGAATTAAATCCTATTAGCAAGCCTCTTGCATAGCAGGTTTGCATATTCAAGTATAGTCCGAGAAATACAATGTTCTGTAAATAAGCACAAAAGAGAATCCGTTTCAGTCTTGCTCAAGAACTTGTTTTCAAATCAGCAAATTCCCAAGTCATCTTCTATACTCCACCACAAAAAAAGGTTGATTTGAAGCATTTTTGCTCCTAACACCTTTCAGTTTTCATCCACTTCTGCAAGACACAGTGATGCACTTTCCATTCAAGAGGTGGGGGACGGGGAGCAAGTGTACCACACTATGCATCAGTAACCTTAATAAAACTTCCCATTTTAATTAGAAGTCTAGTTCAAGCTGTAGCAAGTTCATTAAAAATTACATTTAACCTATTGTCTTACAATAGACTAAACCATCTAAGTACTGCCTGAACTCTTAACGCCATACCACGAAGTGGTGGATACAGCTATAGACACAGTCCCTGAGCCAGCACTGAGCAGACCTGGTACATTCATGCAGCACAGCACTTGCTTGTACTGGCACAGCACTACATTCAAGCCAAAGTTGCCAAACTGCTTACAGCTCAAAAGCAATATTACTCAGAATAGTCCTAGGAGTCTCTCTACCATGTAAACCTTCAGAGTAAGTTGAAACATTAACCTAGCATCACAGTTTCTTTCCAGCTGAAACAGATGTTGCTACTTTCTTTGAATTAAAAAACCCCATCAATAATCTGAAATAGAAGTAGTTCATTTGAAGAAGGAAGGTTAACTAGCAAAACGAAGATGCAAGAGATAAGCTTCCTTGTTAAAATGGAATTTTAGGCATTTTTTACCTTTTTTTAATTACTGCTTCCTTAAGTCAGTTATCAGGCACAGATAATACATCTTAACTAGTTTTTATGCATAAAAAGAAATTTCAGTAAGTTTATCAGGCCTAATCAGCATGCTGAAGCATAGAAATAAATCAAAGGCATTCCATGTGCTCACGCTGCAAGAACTGGATGGCTTCCAAAATACAGAAAGGCAAACAATTCTAAGTCCACTATTTTAAAAAAATTCTTAGTAGTGACCATATTGTGATTGCTATTATCTGCACCAAAAAGGAGGGGAAATGGGTTTGTGGTTGCTCATGTATTAATATTATATGGGGCTTTAGGAAAAAATCCGAAGGATGCAACAGAAGATGTAGTACACTGGTTTGAATTACTCTAAGATATTGATCTTGCCAACCTCCTCCTTCTCTGCAAGAATGTTCTTCAAGAATTAAAATAATGTGAGGTCTAATCAAATGCAGTACCAAAAAGGAAAAAGTTAATCTGAAGATAAATTCTGCACCACCTTCCTCTTTAACCAGTTCTGAAATAGCTTATGCTGAAAGAAAAGCTGCCCAGCTAGAGAGAAGTTATTGCTATTCTTTCAGGTTCTGGTCTTGAACTAGTAATTGATACTGGCAATATGTCAGCTAAGATTGGTTTATTAAAAAAAAACACAAGCTCCTCCAAACAGGCACTCCCTCCTTCCCTAGTTGTACTCTTCTGGCAAATTACAATGCCTTTTCTTCTGACATGAGCACTCAAGGGGTTCACAGTGCATTGCAGCTGTCTCCAAGGGGTGCACACCACACCACAGTCCATTGGGAGCATGGGCAGGAAATATTTTTTGTAATGTTAATAAAGTACAAAAAGATTTCTGGAAGTGTTTATTTCATCTTTACCTCATCCTTTAATTTTTATTTTGTACCATACACAATATTAGTATAGTAGCACATGTATATGATTTATAAGTAAATAAATATAGGTATATTAGGAGCGTATGCTCAAAAAATTTTTTTATTGATACAAGTGTGCAGTCAAAAGATTGTGGAGACCACTGGTGTACTGGATCAGGGAACCAACTCACCACATCCAGCGCAAGATTTCGCAGTTGTGGGGGGTGTTTGCTTTCTGTAAACCGGATCAGTTCCCAGATCCAACTCAAAAATACAAACATCACCACAAGAGAGAGCATAAAAGTTTACCCCTTTCAGCAGCAGCCCACACCTGTGCTGTCAAACTACAACCTGTTAACAGCGCTCAGTTACTGACAGCTTCTCTGGAACAAAACAAAACAAAAAAGTTGTAAGAACAATATTAGTAGTTTGCTGAAGACAGTTGAAGGGTTTCAGTATTCCATAGGTGTTTTGGACTAAAGACTTATGACAAAGAACAGGTAAGAGAGATTCAAGCATCAAACAATGTAAAGTTACAAAATACACATGGTCCTTATAAAATGCAAACCTGGAGGACTGATATAATTTACTGCTGTAAACAGAGCCGTACATTAATTTTTGTCCCTTGATGAAGATGGTGGTAATTAAGTGGGCTATCAGGATAAGCAAAGTGAGGATTCTCCACACAGATTGAAAAGCATAAAAACACCACTTTGCATGATGCTAGTAAAGCCTCATCTGAGTACACGTGCATTGAGCTCACTGTTTTTCAAAAGTGGTAAACAAGAACAGTTACAAATTAAAGGCTTCTAGGATGTCCAAGAGCAGAGACCCCAAGACTAAAAGCATTTCTCCTGTTTTATTTTAGTACAATGAAGTGCAGAATGAAAATTCAAGTTCTGTTTACAAATATAAAGGAGAGCAAGAAGGAAAAGAAGCTATCCAAATTAAATCACACTGACTCAAGAACTAAGAGACCTACTGATTGCAAGCAAGATTCAGTAAGGTAGTACAATAATAACTGTCTGCAAGAGGGTCTCAGTCTTCTGGCAGACGGAGAGGGGAGGAAGCAGTTTTTAAAGATAGACCTTACATAACATGGTCAGCTGACTTGATAGCCTAGAATCATCTAGAATCATCTTTTAGCCTTTTATGCATCTTTAGCTGAGCTCTATTTTCTTTACAGGATAACCAGACACAAACCAAGAACTGGAAAAAAAAAAGTATAAACCAATGTTAGAGGTGCAGCAAGAGTTTAACATTTGCAAGAGAGAATACATTCTTTGTTAAAAAGCAGTGCCATATGCAGCCTTTTCACTGTGCTTAAGTTAAACATTTTAAGTTATCAGGTAAGAAGAAAAACTGCAATGTTCAAGAAAATACAAATCAAAGACAAAGATAGTTTAAAAAAATTATAGTCATCCAACTTGAGTAAAAAACAAATAAAAGCCCCCCAATTCTGCATCAAGATTATCAGTAATGTCTTCTTTCTTACTTCTGTCTCCAAATTCAGAGGATACGCACATGGACTTTGTGGGAAGAAGCAAAGCACACTTGTGTTTTTAAATGCCTTTGGGTTTTTTTGTTTTGGGTTTGTTTTTTTTTTTTTTTAAGTTGGACTGGGGGGGTGGTGGTGTAAAGATCTTCCTCTGAGATCACTACCTTCTAGCCTGTCAAAGGAACCAACTAGTACTCTCAGTGAGTGTTTAACAAACAACAGAACGAAGCTACCAGTAGAGGGCTTGGTTCACATAACATCTACTTACCGCAGCTGTAAATGACTGCACAAAAGACATAAAATCAGAATCACTCACGTACTGTTAAGCTTATTCTTCAAAAAAGAGCTCCCCAATTAAGGCAATGCCATACAGAAAAATTATGAATTAATGCATAGTAATGGATTACTAAAACACAGTCTAATTCTGAATACTTTAAAAGTATTAACCTTCCAGAACCACAAGGTCTATGACATTACAGCACAGTAATTTTTACATTGAGGAAGACAAAGGCAGATGGAATGTCTTCTACAGGCTATCGTTTTACTTACAGATCACCTAGCTGACCTATGCAACAGATATTCCTAAACTGTAAGACAGAAAAAAAAAAAATTAAGAAAAGCTAGGACACTTTTAACCTTCCTACCATCTGAAGGCAGATCCCCTCAAGAGGGCAGGGGACACCACCAGAACCACAACAAAAACCTACGTATCATGGTATGCTTTTTCCCTCCTACTTCTTTGTTCATAACCACCCTCTCACCTCTATATCTCCAGAGACTAATGCTCCTGCAAAGCATCGCCTTATCTATGAGATTAGCAACCATAACAGCATCACCAAATTCCCTCTATCATCTCCCTAAAGCAGAATATTGGGTAAGCAAGAGGGTAAGCAAGAGATTGCTCACCTTGGCTATCTGCAGCTAGTGATATATGAAGACAAGACCCCTCACTTGAAATTTAACATGATAGACCAAGATCAGTAGTATGCAATTCATCCACTTCAGAGTACTGCAGCATCACCCAGCTGTGTTTCCACAACCAGTTTCAAGAACAATCCCTTTTTTTTCCTACTAGGAAAGCCACTGTTGGAATGACCACATGAAACCTGAGGTGGTTAGACACCTACCCTACCAGGACAGCAAGACAAACCCTTGTCAAAAGGTACCCTTTCTGTACGTGTAAGTGCATCTTCCTCAAACAGTGCCATCTTTCTTTCATCAACTTTCTCCAACAATGCTTTCTGTGAGAACAGAATCAGTAGGGGAGTTAGACATATGAACCCTGTAAACAAAACTGAGGAAAAAAAGATCTGTTCTATAATTGGCACTAGCATCAACATTGCTGTAACACTGCCTCACAACATTTATTTACCTTTTAAAAGGAAAAAAGAATATCACAAATTTTAACTGTGAGATTAAATTGCTACATTCAAAACACTGAGCCACATTGCCAGTGAACACATTTTTGGATCAGCCTTAACACAAAGTAACTGCCAACCTTGATGCACTGGGTCAAGAAGCAGGGGCATAACAATAGGTCTTTACATAGTGCAAATTTTATGTAATAGTACTAGGATGTTTATACCAGCCGCCCTACTAAGTCTTTGATGTACATACTGTACAAGTTAAGTTAGTACAAAAACCACAGCTGAAGAGCGAGCTTAATTTTTCAAGTTCTTAAAAGTCAGTGAAATATCTTCTTTAACGCATAGTATTATTCAACACTAGAGACCATTACTGTCAGTCAGCAGGAACTTAAGTCACTTTAGAAACGGAGAAAATAAGCCCCCTGAAACACAGTGAAAAAAAGCACAGCAGCTTTGTGAACATCTTTCATATAAAAGTACAGCACGATCATAATTTAAAAGTTATCAGCACTCTGTGGCCAGAAATCAAGTACATCATTAAAGATGTGGTATATTTTATACTCCAGAGATTGGGAAAAATGTATGTATCCAATGCTATTAGTATGCATGACACACCCTTATTAAAAGCTTTTGTATTCTCAACTTTATCTTGCAAACTATTTTCCTAAGTCTGAAGCAAAAATAATTGCTTCCCTTCTTCATAGAAGCCTAAATGCTTGCTAACACGCTAATTGCTTTGGAAATGAAACATCCTGCAAGAGAACAGCTGAGTTACTAAGTAGAACTTCAACTTAACTTCTCAAGTTTATACCATGACAGTTTTTAAAATTAATACTTAAGTATAATACCAAATGTAACTGAAATTGCATATTCCATCCCCCAACCTGGGGGTGGGGGGGCAGCAGGCAGGACATCACTTTTAAAAAAAAAATTTTCACATAGACATCTATCCACACTGCAGAACAAATTCATGACATTTGAGAAATTAATAATGAGTTAATTAATGCTTACAATGAAACTCTTCTGATAATGATCCCATAATTAGGTCATCTACAGCTCCTCTACACCACAACCTACCAATAAAATTGCTTGCCATGCTGTGTAATGAAATATGAAAAGATTACACTTCTAGAAACTATAGTTCCAGAGTAAGTTAGATTCCACACTGAAATGTCTTAACGGAAAGCATAAAGAGCTTTCTTGACTGCCGCAATATAAATACACCAAAAACTTATCTGCCAAGCTTAGAAACTCAAATCAGCTTACAGAACAGAGTATCTAATGACCTGATCATCCCATGATGGGCCAGGAGTCAGAAACTGGGGGGGGGGGGGGGGAGGAAGGGGAAGATGAGTATGTTTTCACATTTATTACATGGTTTATTTATAGCGTATCTAACTCCATGCACAAGACAGAATTTGCCAACTTCCATTCCATACTAACTTAGAATCAGACTACAGAACATCATTTAACTCCATCAGGAGGAGATCTGAAAGGCAAGAGTAATCTGCCCTTACAGTTAGTAATTATTTTGATATCTATATTGGATGTTGCAAGGAAATGTCTCTATAGGACACAAAACAATTATTTCTATCAGAACAGATGAAGAGTCAGTTTCAAAAAACACACTTGAAGAATCACCACACCCCCAAAAAAAACCCCACAGATCTCTGCAGATGCACTGAGCTGCCTAATAATGGTGTGAAACAGGACACTCTCAGAAGAACATACATTTTCTCATGGAACTCCACCTATAAGGAGTGAAAAGTGGGACGAAAAGAGTTCTGGAAACAGAATATTCTTCACTTCATTAGGATGTGGCGCACACATTCCTTTATTTCCCTAAACCCTGCAGAAAAACCCACTAGAACATGGACTTCTTAGAGCATAGCCAAATACCAAGAAGCAATTTTCAGATGGCAAGGAAACAGCATTGCAATAGTTTGATCTGGCTTTAGTTTAGTCATGATAGTTTAATAGTTTAATCATGATCTAAAAAATGCATCAAATCAATACCAGGTTCAGCTAAAGCTTGCCTTTTAATAAAGACAGCCTACAATGCAGATAAGCTTTCACTGGAACTCGGTCTCCAATAACATACAGACTAGTCACAAATAGAAAAAACTTGACACGCACAGCTTCAAAAATATTTGAAGCCTTGATCATGACGCCCTCACACGCAGGGCTACTCAGCACGACTGAAAAGGCTCCTTAAGAAGGAAGCTCGGCTGTATCTGTGCAGCCTTCAGCATCACACCAGAAGGCAGCTTGGTTCAGCGCTGCGTGCGCAGGGAGAGGCATGCGTTTCCAGCTGGTTAGGACACAAACCTCTTGTCAGTACTAAAAGCGAGCGCATCCTTCTTTATTGTTTTTTTTTAGCATCTCTTCCAAACATTTTAATTCCCCTTCCCAGACTAATACCTCTTGCAGATCCCGAATTCCCTATCTGTTGAAGGCGATAAGGACCAGAAGCAGAAAACCGCTGCATCTGTAACAGATCCTCTCTCGGTTATGGAGAAGACATTTGCCCCGCAGACCTACAGCCGCAGAACCACCTCTCACCATGGGGACCATCTCCCAAAAATACGGGTGGGGGGGGGAAAACCCCCACTGCGTCATAAAAAAAAAAAAGAAAAAAGACGCAAGCGACCCGATGCATTCGCACTGTTTGCGCCTCCTCGAGGCTCAGCGATTTCAGCTTTTTCCTCCCACCACTGCCGGCACGCACCGAGGCGCACAAGCGCCGAAGGCGGCCCCGGCGCGGGCACAACGCGGGGGCCGGGGCCGCTCCCCGGCCCGGGGACAACCGGGGAAGGGGGGGGGGGGGAGGCGGACAGGACACGGACTACACACTCGGCGCCGCTCACCTTGTCCAGCTCATCGTGCAGCTCGGCCAGGCTGGGCCGGATGAGCTTCTCGCCCAGGTCGGCGGCCGTGTGGCGGTAGTGGTCGATGCGGGGCACGGCGTCCATGGTGTTGTGGCCGAAGGTGCGCAGGTAGTAGGTGTTGGTGTGGGTGTCGTAGTAGTAGTGGTGGTGCCCGCCAGAGTGGAGGCTGCCCTCGCTCAGCACCGTGTCGCCGCCGTTCTGGAAGCTGACATTGCCGCCCTCCGAGCTGCCGCCCCCCGGCTCGCCGGGGCTCTCGTCGCCGGCCGACGGGTCCACGAAGTTCACGCGAAACCTGCCCTTGGCTTCCTCGCTGCCCTTCCCCGCCGCGCCGCCTTCCCCGCTCGCCTTGCGGGGCTCCTCGGCCGGGCGGCCGGCGCCCTCGGCCACCAGGTCCACCTGGAAGCGGCTCTGGCTCGGCGTGGGACCCAGCGGTCTGCCCAGCGCACCGCCGCCCGCCTCATCCTTGCCCTCATCCTTGCCCTCCTCCGAGCGCCGCTCCTCGCCCGCGGCCCCCGGCACGGCGGGGCCGGGCGGCGGCAGCTGCTGCTGCTGCTGCTGCTGCTGCTTGCCCTCCATGCCTGTCCCTCGCCGGCCGAGCACTGCGCGCGGCGGCGGCCCCAGCTGCTCTGAACGCCCCTCGCGGCGGCGGCTCCGCTGCTTTAAACCGCCAACCAGCGCCCGGGGCTGCAGCGCGCCGCAGACAACGCCAGGCGCCGCGCGCGCGCGCCCCGCCCCGCCCCCCGCCGCAGCGCCAGGTGATGATGCCGCCGGTGCGGCCGCCACCGCCCCCCCGCCCCCGCCGCGCGCCCCCTCAGCGGGACCCGGCCCCGCCGCCGCCGCCCGCTCGCCCCGCACCGGCCGCTCTCTCCCTCCGCCCCCGCCGCCTTCCTGCCCCCGCTCGCCTTCCCCCGAGCACGACCGCTAAGCGACGGCGCCGCCCGCCGCTCTGACAGCGCCACGCGGGGAGGAGCGGCCGCGCCGGGCGAGCCCACCGGGGCTTCAGCAGGAGGGAGCGGCGCGGGGCCCGCGGCCGGCGTGAGGCGACGGAGCGGGAAAGAAACGGCCCCCGGTGCCCTCCGCCTCCCCGCCCCCGCCCTCCGGCCGTTCCACCTGATCCCTGCTCGGCGGAGGCAGGAACTTGGACGCGAACCGGTCAGCGCCGCCTGGCCGCGCCCGCTCGCTTCCCCAGCTCGGGCGGAGGCGAGATGCGGGGGGCCGCCGGCACCGCCTGCTCACCAGGCTCCGCCCTCTCCCGGCTGCGGTGGCGGGAGCGGCTCCCCGGCCCGTCGGCGGCGCTGGCGGGGAGGGCGATGGCCGCCGCCACAGCCGCCCCGCGGCGGCCCGAAGAGGGGCGGGGGAGGACGGGGGCAGCGCCTGGCCCGTGGCGGAGGGGCCGCGGCGCCCCGGCGCTCGCCCGCCTGCCAAAGCCTGTTAGCCCGCCGGCCGCCGCCACATCTCGCGAGAGGAGCGCCGGCGGCGGGGGATGCGCGGGCCGTGCCGGCTCCGCGGGCTGCGAGGACGTTTGCGCGTCCCCCTGCCCTGCTCGGCCCCCCCTCCACCCGCGGCGGGAGCCGAGCAGGCCCCGGCCGCTGCGGCCTCGCGGCAGGAGGAGCGGCCCGCCGCACATGGCGGGCGAGGCGGCTGCCGTTTCCCTCCTCGCCCCCGGCTGCTGCGCGAAGCGGCTTCGTGGGCGGGGAGCGGTCCGCGGGATGGCGGCTAGGCGGCCGCAGGGCTGCGAGGCCCGGGCAGCCCTGGGGCCGCCCGGGATCCCCTGCCGCTGGTGCTGGCTCTGTCCCGCCCGCCGGTCCCTCGCCTGCTTACAGCCCTGCAAAACCCCCAGTCCCGCTTTCAGTCGCCTGATCTTGATCTTTGCCGTACGCCACCTAGCTGCTCCTTAACGTTGTCCGGATGTAAAGGATCCGGATGTACGGCTTGGATGAGTAAGTGCAAAGATGAGGTGTGTGCCTGCGGGTAAGCGTGGACCAGTAAATGCCGGGGATGCACTGGAATGCTTGCCCACGGGGACCTTGAAGGAGGAATAAACGAGAAGAGCAAAAGTAGGTGGTCGTTTGAGCACTGTTTTCGCCTTCCAGCCTCCAGAGCTCTTCCGAGTGTGCTGTAAAAATAATTTCCTCCTCACGTAATAGATCTAATGTCAGCAGTAAGTCTTTTTTCTCGGTCCTGTGTTGCAACTCTTTGCCCCTATTCTCTTAAATGGTATTGTTTCTCCAAAAGTATACATAGTTCTTTAATTTAAAAAATGCAATCGTTCTGCTTCCCTCTCAGTGGAGTGTGTCTGGATAATCCATTAAAGCATGGGAGATTAGCTCTGAGGCTGTGAAAAAGAAACCTCAGATGTAAGTAAAATCCTTCTGCTTCCATAATAAGAAAATGGAAAGGGATGCACCAACAGTTTTTCATCATGTATTTTTATTGTCTTTATACTTGCAGGTAGTAGCTCACAGAGTAGCAGGAGAGTTGGGCAACAGTTGCCAAAACAATTTTACCTTATTTAGTTGCTAAAAATCATCAAGCAAACATTCACTTAAGTTAGTCCTTTCAAGCAATGGCACCTCTTTATTTCAAAAACATTTTGGTTGGTACTTCTTGGTTCCAAGTCTTTTCTCCTAATGATGTGCAGTTTAGTATATTTTTCCCCTCTGTCTGGCAAACTCAGTGCCAACATCCGTTTTCTAGCTCACCACATCTCTACTGTTTTATTTAAATTAACAACAAAGTTTGTGACATAATCCAACAGAAGAGGACTGGAGTTGTAAAACAAAGCTTGCTTTTTCTTAACACTTAGAGGAAGAAGTATTTCAATTTTAGGGATGTGTACATGCATAAAAGAGCTGAGGACACTTAAATAGATTGAAAGGATGGGTACACTGATCCTTTCCTGTTCAAACACTGTTCTAGAAAAAGAACAAAAATCATATACTTCAAAATGGTTTGAGAAATTCCTTGTTGGACTCCAAAACTCCCAAGAATAACTGGTTAAAAAAGACAGGATTCAGCAAATTTTCAGAGTGTAAAGAATAAACAAAAATCTGTGAGTGACCTGGGAAATAAAAGATTAAACCATGGTGAAATTTTTGCTTTTGTCATGGAGCAAGGACTTTAAAAACAGTGGGTGATAAAGAGAACAATTCAGAATAAAGGATTTTGTTTCAGAATTGAAAGCAAACAGCACCAGAACAGCAGATGATGTGCAAAGAAAATGCCCCACTGTACATTTTGCATAAGCAGATATAAACACTGCATGATCAACACCTGCATATAATGTCATATGGTAAGGTGTTTGGAAGCAATTTAGGTTTGGAAATTGTTATTTCTGTCAGTTTCCTGTATGAATAAGTAATAACAGGAAGGAGGAGGGAAGCAGCTTGTGAAATCCCATATTCATGGTACAGTTGGTGATGATGCAATTGTATTACGATTAGCTATTTTAAATCAAACAGCATTCTATATGTATGGCTAGATATCTGTTGGCTACATTGTGCGAGGCCCACAGCCTGCCTGATGTCAGTTCCTCTTTTGTCTTTGCTTGTATTATTGCAGTGCAATGCTCAAACATTTAACCTATCCCGCAGTTCTGCATCCCCAGAATCAGTGATCAGGTTGGCCTCGCTCATACTGAGGGAGGCCAAAGCACTGGTCTGAGCAAAACAGGTGGCAGATGGAGCCCTTGCACTTCAGGCTTCAAGAAGAGGTTCCTTCTTGGAAGAAGGAAGAGGGAACTGGGTGGGAAGAGTATGCTAATGGGAAGAAAATGGGGCACAGAAGAGCCCTAAGACAGAAGAGTACATCATTCTAGTGGAAAGACAGTAGGGGCACATGATTCCACACGAGGGAGAACCTTATGGAAATGAAATAAAAAGACAAGGTGCAGCGCTCATAGCAAATACATTTTGTGATGTGCCTTCATCTAAGGTAACGTGAGAATAATGCTAAATACTGGCTTTGAAGAAAGCGAAGAATTGAGGATGCTACCACAGTCCCCATGAGAGACAAAGAAATAGAGGACCCAGGAATAAGAAGAAGATGGATTCGGAAAATGCAGACCTCTCAGAACCAAAAGCATCAAGGAGATTAAGAAATACTACTGTATGAGAAACTGACAACAGTAAGAGGAAAATGGGCCAACTCTTCATAAAGGTCCTGGGACTTCACATGGCCTGTGAGAGGGGTGAGAGAATCTGTAAGACTAAAGGAGAATAAAAGGCACACAAACTCCCATTAACTGCCAAGTAAAATGCCATTGATACTGAAAAATACACTTTGAAGGAAAAAAAAATAATACTCACTTTAAGCTCTTAATTAAATGGTTTCTGACATACCACTACTTAAAACATTAACACAGTAGAGCCTGGGTGTCATCAGAGAACAAATCAAAAACATAACACATTAAATAAAAGTAAGCAATAAATTACTCTAATTCTAGCTAAGATTATTTACCACAGAACATTAACAAAATTTCTTTTGCTTTACACAGTGTGGAGGGAGGAGCTGTGGAGGGTTTCAGTGTCCTGTCAAAGATGTAAAAGCACTACTAAAAATTCTGCATTTGGTTTTGGTAGTTTAAAAACTTGGGAACATTGGATTAGTATTTATTTGTACATGTATCATACATACACTTACTGGAGAAAATATCAGATGCAGTTGGCTCAATGGCTTTTGTCACCAGACGTATCCTTTTGGCACTGGAGGGCATCAGAAGGGTCCGTGAGAATGGCTGTCAGCATTGGTAAAAGGAGTTTAACATCCGTATGAACCTCCATGTAAAAAGATCAGAACAGAACAGCTGTTCTGGGTCAGACAAAGAGTTTGTTTAGTCCAGTAACCAGCCTACAGCAGTGGCCACCAAGGAAAAACTGCCTAAGAACAGGGCAAGCACAGGTCTTACAGGTACTTTCCCAGCCTCCAACAGTTTGCAGCTAGGGCATGGCTAAGCAAGCCAGAGAGGCTTTCTCTTCCGTGAACTTGTCTGTTTTCCCCTTGACATTATGCAGCTTCCCCCATGTCCTGTGGCAGGGCCTTCCACATGCAAACGTGGTGTGAGGAACTGCCTCCTTTCTCTACTTTGAACTTGCCATTTGCCAGCTTCAGTGACTACTCCATAGGGCTCATTTGATACCCAATATGAAACACTGGAAAATGCAGACGCTTTATGACATTATGACTATCGTGGCCATTTAGACCTTGACTAGATCGCTCTCCCATCTGCCTCTTTTCCAAGGAGAAGAACTCTAGTTAAGTCCTTGCTGCTGTGGACACTGTTCCACACATCTTTGCTCCTCTCTGGTTCTACCAGATCCTTTTTGAGATGCGCACAGTGTTCAGCTTGTGAGTGCACTGTGGATCTCCTTTTAGTGTGTGAATAGACCACTTAGTCGTATTCTCTTTCCTTTGTTTAAATCAGCTATTTATCAAAACACGGACCTTCCCTCTTATTTCATTGACCCTTAGTTTCCTTAAAAGCCTTTGGCAAGAGATCTTGTCAAAAGTGTTTCAGAAGACCATGTAAATAGTTTCAACTAAATCTTATCTACTTGCTTGTGAATGCCTTCAGAAAACCTTGGTATACTCCCAATGTACAAGACCTGCGTTGACACCAAAAATCATATTTGTCTGTGTGTCCGCTGATTCTATGCTTTGTTAGTTTCCCATGATTTGTCTGATGACAGGCACCAGACTTACAAGCCTGTAGATCCACAGAACTCCCCTCAAATCATTAAAAATAGGTATCTCATTTCCAAAGTTCGTGTCCTCAGGCACAAAGCTGCTTTTAAGATGCTGTGCATTGGAGTTAATAATTCAGCAGTTTTGTCCTTGAGTTCCTCTAGAGCTTAGGGCTGAGTGCCATTTGGACCTGTTGCCTTGTTACTGTTCAGGCAGATCTGTCCTATTCACGCCTTGCAAAGAAGGGTTCCAGCAGGGGAACATCTGCCTCTTCCACAATGCGGGCAGATGACAAGAACTCATTTTGCCTGCCTGATAGGGCCTTATCTTCCCCGAGCGCTCTTTTTATACCTTCATCATCCATTGGCCTTAGACTCTTGACAGGCTTGCTGTTCCAGATACATGTAAGGGATGTATTGCACATTGTGTTCGGGCAGTCATCTCATGCTTATGATCTGTTTTGTTTTGGGTTTAAACCCAAATGTATGTATTAATGTATCTGGACACAACTTCAGCTTTTCAAAGGATTACTTCTTTCTTCCAGTAACTTGCCTTATTCCTGCTGTTTAGTTGTGCCAGCTTCCTCTCAACCATTCTCAAGTCATTCTTGATTGGTGATATAAATTTGCTCTGTCTCTCCAAAAATGATATTTTTCAGCAATCAGCACCTCTAAGAACCTAACTCTTTTTGGTCTCCTCTCCAGCTTTGTCTTTGACCAGCTTCCTCATTTTGTATTCTTTTTCTGTTGAGCATAGTTCTGGTGGATTTGGGGGTTTTGCGTACTTCTTGTTTCTGCAGGGCAAGCTATAGTCACTGTTGCAATGCAGTTCTTCAGTGCTAAAATTTTGGAACAGGTCCTGTGTGTGTGCTGCTTGAACCATAATGAGGGTTATTTCCCCTCTTGTATACCACTTACCTAGTTGCTCCTTGATACAGTCATTGTTAGCATCTACAAATGTTGTTTCTGCACTGTGATCCCATGTCACATTTTCCCAGTCAGCGCACGGCCCGATTCTTCTTTCCTTCTTTTCCTTCCTTTGTTTCTTCTTTTATATTGTTTCCTTCCTTCTTTTTTCCTTCCTGATCCATAACAAATAGAAGCACAGTTAATATTTGTATTCTACTACTGTGCTGTTTATTGTGTCCTTTATAATTATTACAGGTGTTCATCTAAATCAGTGTTTAAGTAATACTGTCTTTCTTTTCCCAGAAATCTGAAGTCCTAAAAAATACTGTATTGTCATGTGGCAATTTACCTGTATTTGTATTGTACTAATCCTAGCTTACAAGAAAAAAAGGTAATTACAGCAACACTACTGAAAGGCTGCCAGATAAATCCCATGATTAAGGCACTCAGAAAGGAAACCCATTTGCTGGCAGCCAGATGTGGTGATAGAACGATCTGTTTCAGGGGCCTTTCTTGTTCCAACCATGCTTTTGATGTGTCCATGTGTGTCTTCAACATTCCACGGCCCTAATGCAACACTGCCTTGCTTTTATTGACCCAGTGGTAACAAGAGTACCTCCGTAATGACTCTAGTTATTTCTAATATTTGAGTATTTCTAACGTTCTTGGTTTGAAGACTGACATGCAAGACAGGTTTTGGATAGCTTCGTCAAAGGACTTCAATTTTTCATATTCTGTTAGCAAAGTATTTACTTAGGAGTAAAGTGGAGACTATATCTCGTGTCCATCCAGAAATGGAAGTTTTTGCAAGATGCTGTACTTTTTTGGTAGCTGGAGGAAGGACATTCAGCACCTGCTCCCTGCCCTGAGTTTGTGAGGTTCCATGTCTAGTTTTAGGGTGCTGGTTTATCTTTAAAGTTCTGGTTGTCTTAGTATCCGAGAGACTGCCTTTCATCCTGTGCCTGTATCAGTCCAGTCGAGACCAGCAAAGCCCCACAGGCTCTAGAAACCATTGCCAAGGTCTGCATGTGACAAAGTGAGATTAAATGTGAAGATCTTGTAATTATGGACTTTTAATTATCACATATCATCCAGAGTGCTTACTGTCTGACTCGTTCCTTTTTTGCCCAGTATTTGAAAATTGCAGTGTGTATATACATGTGTTGGGAAGAAGAAATTATTCAAAGGGGAGATGGAGTTTGTTATCTTATAATGCTGTGGTGATAGGCAGTTATTCTCAAGAATGACTTGAGAATATAGATGAACATATTGCAACGATTCTGGAAATGTAAATAAGTAGGTAAACAAACAGGCTTTTTGTGCAGTCCAAGGTATCTTCAAAGCAAAATGATAATCTTCATGAATTTTTTTTTTTTGTTATGTTTCTAGTTTTAGTTATTTTAGTCTATTTCTTCCTCAGTCTCTAAGGATTTTTATAGTAGGCGAAGCTGCAGGGTAGCACTGAGGTGCTGCTGAAATGTAAAGTGGACAGCCTGGATGCTCAGTAACTGTTCAGTCCAGACCACAGAGCACTAATTTTGATTCCAAACCTTGCATGCAGATTGCAGCCAAGTAGCTCAGGACAGAGCTCACACAGTCTGTCACAAGACATCCTCCCATTTCATTTCTCTGTGAGCTAGGAACCTGTTCTGATACTTCCTTCCTGACGCCTCTGCGTGAACTAAGTCCATTTTACATGACTCAGTTCCTTCTTCAGTTCATCTCTTCGCTCTCTAGAACTGCATGCAAGAAGTAGTCTCAAGCATTAAATTTCTGGAGATCGTTCTCCATGTATAGACATGAGATGGCCATAATACAGGGATGAGGAACTGCTTTACCCTTCAGGGGTGTGTCTAAGTGAGTTCTGATTCTCATTTTTCCTGTTCAAAGTGATTTTTTTTGTTTGATTACTTGATCATGTTTCTTGAAGATAAAATAACTTCCAGATCTCTGTATCCCATTCATTAGCTTCTGAAATGGATGCCCTTTGGAGTAGACATCCACTATATGAAGAAGCCTGAGGAAGTGGGTTGGCCAGCAGCCCACCAGTGCCCACAGACAAGATGTCTTCTATATTTCCAGAAGCTCAAGCCAGCTATCCACATTCTACTCATACAATTAATTTTCAGTCCTTTTCTTTTAATTCTCCTTGTATTATGACAGTCAGTCCATTAAATTATTTTTCTTTTTTTTTTCTTTCATGTTCCGTAAACCCTCATTATCAAAATTGAGTGGAAGTTACCAATCATTTATGCTGCAGTCATCCTTTTGTTTTTTTCACCTTGCCTACTTCATTCAGTGTTTGGAAAACTCTCAGTTTTTGTTCTGCCTTATTATAATGTATTATTTTAGATTTTTTTTTTCCCCTGAGTTTTTCTTGTGGGAAACCATCTAACATTTCCAAGAAATATCCCGGCAGTGTTTGTACTGTTTAGCAACTGGTTGGTGAAGTGACAGAAATTAAAAAAAAGTGTAGGAAACAAAGTGTGTGAGCAAATATATCCTGCCGGATCCAAGAGCCTGGGAGAGGCGAGGCTGCTCAGCTCCACGTCCTCAGGTCCAACCAGCAGCAAGGCTGGAGACGCGTTCCCAGCAGGCAGACGCACACAGAGCACACGTATACACCACATACGTACCTACCTATACACGTGTCCGGACACACGCATCAAACAGACACCCAGAGCACTCACACGGACACAGGCAGCACCGAGGGCCTCATCCTGCTCCTCTCTCCAGCGGAGCAGGATGGGGGTCCACAAGTGACAAAATACACACACATATGGACGAGGTGAGTCCCTCTAGCAGCCGGCTCAGACGCTCAGCCTGACCAGCAGCTGCCCCTCGATCCCAGTCTTCCTAGTTGCTGGCACTGGGACATGCAACCCCTGAGGCTGCAGCCCCACGCCAGCTGCTGCAGCAGACCGTTACACACGCACGCACACATGTGCACACGCACACCGAGGGCAGAGCAAGGAAGGACTGTGGCGAACAGCCAGGACAGGCTGCGCTGGCCGGGCACAGGGCATGGCTGACAAACATACTTACCAGCCAATTACTCACCTGCCACTGGCCCTTTTTACTGCCTTGCCCCTCATTTTCCCACTCCTGGTCCTCGCCAGATCACCTAAACCCCCTTTTCCCACCTTTGGTTCCTCCCCAAACATCCCATAATAAATCTTGTGGGATCCCAAGTTGCTCTTCCCCTCCACCCACAACGTGTCCCCCAGACATGGGCATCAACACCCCTCAGTCCAAAATTTGATTTTTATTTTGTCAGATCAAAAATGAGTCAAATACATAATTTAAGTATTGATCAACTGTTGAACATCTGGATTATTATAACACAGTTTTCTCAAAAAAAGGAAAACAAAAAAATCCTAGTATTCCAAAGTAAGTTTATATTTGTAAACAATAATCCAGAACTAATGGAAAGTACAGAAATTAACAGGATGACATTTGCATTCGCAGCCTCTGTAGTCCATGTGATGCTGAAAGGTTTGTGTAGACTTATTTTACTGTTTTTTGACCGTGGTTGTTCGAACGATTTTACTGCCTCTCATGTTCGAAACTGTCATGATTTGCCTCTAAAGTGTAACAACTAGCTTGAGCATTTCTTAAGGAGTTTTTCATGGTTACTGCCTGATGATACTTTATCCCAGTCATATCTCAATGGTACTTTCATTGCATTATATTAATGTGGAATCAGTGGACTCCTTGTATCTTGCACTCCAGCAGCTTAAACTTGCCAAGTCTTGTATGCCCACCTTATAGAAGTTAACTCAAATTGAGTTAGATTTGAGATCTACCACTCATCAACAGAAGTCCTAACATGCATTTTAACAAGAGTGGGAACCTGAGTAGGCACTGCCAAAGAGATTCATGTGTGCTACATGTTCCTGGAATGCAAGAATTTTTCATTCCTTTCTACTACCAAATTTATGCCAGTTAGATGGATACTAATTAATTCTAGGATGCTATTTAACATGGTTAGAAATCTAAGCAGAATTTTCCTCCAGGCTCTCACAGGTAGGTGCCATAAAGGTATTTGACAAAGTAGAGTAAAATAACCGCTTAAAACTGAGTCATTCAGACTGGAGGGAGAAGTCTAATTGTTTGAACAGAAATCTTTATACCCTCCTCTGATATGGCAAACTAAACATCTCCCATATGCCAGCAGATAAAATATTATTTATCCACTCATTATACATTTTTTCATGTTGTTTTATGAGTTTAAAGATTTTACATGTTCAGGAAGTTAAGATTATGGGAAGAGAAGATTACACTGCTTCTATCGTATGTCACCAATATCGTCTCTTACTCATTTAACACTAATTCATATTCAAAATACTTGGGGAGGTATAGTATGTAATTGTGATGCTTATGATGTTTGGTAGGCATCAGAGAATAAGATCCTGGATGTCTGGTCAAGGAAGATAGACCTTCACTGCATCGCTGAGGATGGCTACATAGGGGACTCGTATCCCAGCATGTGTACAGCCTTCGGAATGATAGCACCTAGGAGCGCGGCCATTGGGAGGGAATCAAGTAAGCTTGCTCATAAGCAGTTTTAATAATGGTTTCTCTCCTTTCATCTTCAGAAGAGGAAATGAATGTGGGAACACAAGGGAACTAAGGTGGGAGAAGACGTTTAATAGTGGTAAAAGAGCATATTCTGACTTGAACCATTGTACAAATGGGAAAACTGAGGCATGGAAAGATGACAGCTTGAATCAAATCTGCTGTGTGTGAGTGGAGGTGGGTATTTTGAACATACAATACCCACTCAGTTTTCATTTCCACATTTTTGTTCCACCCACAGATTCATTGGGGAAATTACTAATACCAAAGGCAGTTAAATCCATTATAATCTTATAAGTAGTGGGAGCTGAAAACACAGGTTTGTAGTAATGCACTTGTTTTTCCTTTGCTTTCAGTCTTAGAACTTATCTTAGAACTACAGATTGCATTACAGATATTAGTTGTAAGTCCTTTGTGTAGCTTTTTAAGATATGTTGGCAGGATAAGTTGCTGTATAATTTATTGTATTGCTGAACAATGCTAAGTATTGTGGTCAAGTGTTCTTTTTTCTTGGGGTATTTTTGTATGTGCTCTTGAAGTCTTTAAATGCTTAGATAGTGACTCACCTGCATCCTTTCAAAGAGTTTATCACTAACCTCTGAAAATCATTACACCAAAGTTTTATTAAAAAATGTAGCCCCATGTCTTTATGTAGGGTAAAATCCAAACATTTTTCTTCTTATCCTTAAAAATATTTTTGAACTTTTTTCCTAGGGTAAGTTCAGGGTGACCTGAATGACTGGTCCCTGTGAGAGCTTAGGAAAATTGATGTTGATGAAAGTTCACTGGAAAAGATAGCATGTACATGGTACTTCTAAGTAAACGTGAATGATTAAAAAAAAAAAATCTAAATTATGTTAACATAGCTTAATGAAAACCCCTATCATGGTGCAGCAGCAGTTAAAAAAGGGATAAAACCACAGCAAATTGTTATAATAATATTCAGGCAGTCACTCATCTCCATTTGAAATCATACAGACAGTTCTGATTGATTAGTCTGTGTAAAAGAAGACAGCAACAGACAAAGGTTTCCAGTTTTAGAGGAATAAAAGTACTTAGAAGTTGGGAAGTGAGAGAGTGAAAAGGCTGTGGTTCTTTGGAGAGGTCAAATAGAAAGGGTCTTAAGTAGATGTGTGCAAAATGCTGCAAGGCAATGGAAGAGAGAAAATAGGGAGCTACAGGCTACCTTTCTACTAGAATGGGATAATCAATTAAGTTAAAAAGTAATGACACACAGCATAATTAACTTGTTGATGCAGATGCCATAGACATAGGTAGGTGGGAAGAAAGGACTAGCCATTCAAATGACCAATAAAAACATCAGCAGTTTTCAGTCAGAAGAAAAATTTAAAGATCTTAATCTGTTTCTGTCAAAGTATAAGTGAACTCTAACAAGGATTAGAAAGAATTTGTCCCCAAATCAGTGTACTAACTGCTACTCTGAATTTCTTTATGCTCGCTCCTGGCACTGGTCACTGTTAGAGACTAGGTTTCCAGATGATGTTTGCATTATCTCACTTTATATAGTGCTTCTGCTCCTAGGAAAACACCCATATTCAGAGGCAGCTAGTGGCAAAAGTGGTCATAACGTACCTTTATAAATTCTGGAAAACTAAACTGGTGGTGCAAAATCTGATGCAAATTCTGGTAGGAATGTTCAAAACAGAACCAACTGTTTTGATTTTCTTCCCCCTTGATGAAAGGTACATAAAACTCTAGCAAAATAGATACCAACTTGCTCCTGCTTTGATCGGTTAACCAGTTCATATTTTCAAAACATGCTGTAAACAGTTCATTTAGACCAGGAGGGAGAACTTCTGCTGTAACTATAGCTCATTTCTATCCCACATGTCATATTGTAAAATTTGTTTTATCCCGTTTCAAAAATAGCTACTTCAACTGTGTCAAAAAACATATGGCAAGCATCACCCCCACACATTGCAGTCTATTGTCATCACCCATTTATGTCAAAGGGAGTAAATATCATAGGCACTCCTTAATCTTTCAGAATGGGCTGGAAGGAAATGCAGTAGAAATATTTTCCTGCAGCTGTCTCTGGACATCCTCTAATTGTGAGATCTGGTTATCCTTCTCAACTAGAACATCAAAATGCAAAAATATCTAAATTTGTCTTTTTGCATTGTTCAGTATTTCTTGTTATCTCTTTACTCTGTCAGTAAGCAGTAGTTTTTCCTCCTATCCCTGTATGGTATGATCTCTTAAAAGAATATTTTTGTTTTGTTTTGTTTTGTAATGGAAATAACTTATTCGTCATTACTTTTGTCCTCCTGGTTGGCCCCGTAATCACAAACCTCACAAGGTTGTTCTTTGTGTGACCAGCTACCTCCCATAGCAAAGACACACCTTAGAAGAGAATTTGCCTCCATTCTGTCACTGTCTTGTCTCATTTACAAGTGAAATTTTGAATCCCTATCGGATTGTTTCTCCTAAAGCTATTGCTAGTATTCTTTTTCATATTTCTCATCTTGTTTTGCTTCTGTCTTTCCCCTTGGCCTTTGTCCAGTAATACAGCTTGAGTCTTAGCAGGCTGAAAGGTATTGAATCCCAGATTATAGTTTTCAGTACTCCTCTAGGCCACTGAATTTTAAAAAATGCTTAATGACCTGTACTGTACTGAAATAAATGGATGTATAATACAGCTATTCAATTGAATAGTTACATCGTATACATAGCTGGACACCCAACTTGGCAAATTATGTGAGCATGCGTTTATCTCCTTCGCTATTCAGCAAGGCACTGAATTTAGCATTAAACTTGTCCAGGTCCACTAAGGTCAAGCAGTTTGTTTAAGAGCCATGCTAAACAGAGGTAGATTGCTAAAAGAAATCTCTCATTAAACATTATTTTGCAGTTTGGTACATGGAAAAAAAGGTTTAAAAAAATGGAAGCTAACGAGGAGGTTTAGAGTTCCGTATTGAAATATTTCACCTCTCACCGGACATGTTTAAATGTTTTCACTGAGGTTATTTATTTAGTTGCTCTTTTTTGTACGGAAATGTATTTAATAGAAACTGGAAATAGAATTGAGTAATGGCACTTACATTGAATTTCCCTGGATTTATTTTTCTAGCAACTGAGCCTAGTTGTAAGTCACTGACAGTGAACTCCATAAAGATTCTTTTAAGATTCATACAGGTTTTTTCTATTTGACCCTACAACTCCTGCTCCTCAGATGAACATATAGTGTCATGTGCAACAGAACTGTCCATCCATAGGCATTGTAGCTTGTTCTTGTATTAAATATAAGGAAATATTCTGCATATTATTTGGGGGAAACTCTTGGTGAATTTTAAATTCTAATTACAGCTATTGCAGGAAATAACACACAGCATATTTTGTGTGAAGGAGAATATATGCTTCAGAAATATATTAGACTTTTTTTTTCCCCCCCTCCAAATTCCTACTTCTATTGGAACATGGATGCCACCATTACTTTGCTAATTTGACAATTATTTCTATTTAGGTAGAATATTAATATACCAGTTTTCATGTTCCAAAGGAGAGCAGGTGTTTGCTTGTTTTACCAAATCAAATAGGTGAATGCTGAATATGGCATTTTGGAAGGCAGTGCTTGTCACTCCACTCATTCCTTGATGCCCTGTCAATAGGTTGATGAAGTGTAGACCTCTCAGGCATTTGGCAACTATATACAAATAAATGGTCTTGTCAATTTATGAAAGATTACCATGGTATCTTGGTACTAAAGTGTAGGCGTTATTAAATATATAGAAGACACTAGAAAGGCCTTCCCTAAAACATTATCTGAAAACTTATATTTAGCAGTGCTCTGTGAAAACTGCAACTTTGATTTCATAATCTAATAATTTTGCATGCATTCACATCTTCTCTTCAGCCAGATTTCTGATGATATTTCATTAATTTTTTTTCAGTTAAAACCCCCCAATATATTAATTTGTTCCCAAAGAAAAGGGATTACTTTTCTCAAAGAAACCAGGGTGACTTTAAAACGTTACATAATGTAATGATTTTAGCACTGAGGACAATGAAATTAGAAAACAACTTTACATTAAAACTGTTGTGTTTGCTATGAATACTTTGCATAATGTAGTCCTTACATTTCTGGAAAAAAATTACTCTTTTGATAAATAATATTCTTTTGGTGGATGAATGAAGATTCCTTTAAGATAACTGACTTATAAATACAAATATGATTCACTGAGAGTTCTGCAGTACAAATTTTGTTTTTTGTTTATCCAATATGCACAGGAAGAAAAGGTCAGGGCCAAAGGCAGAAAGTTTAGAAAACCAGGACAAAAAGTTACAGTACATAATATGTTTTAAATTTTTGCAGCTGTTGCCGTCCCTCTTTCTGTACTATCCAGATGTACCAAAATTAATTTTTTTAATCTGGCTAATGTCATATTGAACATTAAACATTTCACACACACAATTGAAGGCACTCTTTATTTCTTCACCTGCATTCTGACTTGGACATGGGTCAAATTCCAGAGCTATTTTTTACCAGTGGAGTCATTCTGCAAATATTGGGAAGAACACAGTACTGAGCTAAAACATAGATTCCGCTGGCTAATTTTTCCATTATTCTGTAGGGAGATTGTTTCAGTTCTAACTTACATTTATGTTGTGCTGCTTTTTTTAATCTAATTGATAAAAATTTAATAACACTGAAATCCATGGCTAATTTGTTATTTAAAAAAAACAAAACCCAAAGTCAAAATTTATTATCAATCTGTTTATTTTAGTCCTGCCCTCTCTGTGAAACGTTATAACTTCTATTCAAATTCTTGTCAGATTTGGAGGCTGGTTTAGTAGTAGACCCTTTTGCCTTGACCTGAATCTGGTTAGTGGGTCTGTAAATTGATATCTTTATGCCAGCTTTATTTTCTTAAGATTTATTTTCTAAATATGAACTAGCATTTCTTCAAACTAGTGATTTTTCAGAAATAGCTGTAGAGGTTCATCATAACAATACACTAACCAAAATGTACCCCAGTAATTCATAGGCACTATGGATAAATAAGGAAGGTAAAACATCAGCACTTTTGCATTAAAACTTTGCTAGAAATGCAAACTGAAAAAAACCCCATTATTTATTTATTATGCAGGAAAGTAGGGATTCTTTAGTTAAATATGAATTAATTATGACAGTTACTCTGATTTAGGCAGTACAGTATTAGAAAATTACGTATGTATGCACATATATTTGCCCAAAAGGTTATAAGCCGTGTGGCTAATTGGGTCTCAGTCATTTGTTATCTTCTTAATTTCACAAAATAAATGCTGTACTTTGGTTTTTCATGCCTGGTGAATACAGATGTAACTACTTTGTACATTAGATTATTGCCAAAGATTCCAGGGTGCAAACGACCTTCAGAGAACTACATCAAACAGACACTCCCTCAGTGGTGTTCTGACTTGGGAAAAGATGCAGGGAAAATTCTTTCCCGTCCCTCTCCCCTCTCTTTTCCTGCCGGGATAAGGCTGTTCCTTTTCTTCCTTTGTTTCCTCTCTCTCCCTCCCCACAGTCCGTAAGAGCCAGGTCTTTCTTTTGCTCCCCACCACCAGGCTTACAAAGACACCAGCATAAACACAGCAGGCAAAGAGCCATTCTCTGTGTATAAATTTACTGCTTTTATTCCTCATTTCTCCTTGTGGGTAGTCTGCATTGCAGGACTAGTCCAAGTGGGAATTGCCCAAAGACAGCAAGAGAACAGCCTCTTCCAGAGGTCCCATCTGAACTGCCTCCCAGTGCCAACATCCTACATCCTGATTGTGCCAAAGCACCTTCTCCTCTTCTTCTGGGAACACTAGGAACTTGCCTATCCTCGGTATACAAAACACTGGATTAGCCATTCAAGTTAAAAGTTAACTCCAAGAGCCCTTTAGTTTTGCAATCCCGTTCTCTGAGGATATTCGTTTATTTTACTGCCCAGAAGCCTCTATTCACATGAAGTTAATTAATCCCTTCAGCTGAGGTGCCCTGTCTTCCCAGAGTCAGCCTGAAGTTGGTGGAGAGAGCACTCCTAGAAGGCAATTGGCCTAGCCAAGGTCTAATCACCCCCTGGAGGGTCCTAACTCCTTCTACTAGCTACGGAGAGCAGATAGGTCAGATGAGTTCTTAAAGTTTATAAAATTAGGTAGCTGGCACACAAACCCAAGAAGTATGTTGGTGCTTGCATCAAGACGCAGGACTGCAGAGACTGTCAGGCAAGGATAAGAGAGGGCAGGTTTTTGTCACCCGGTTTGTGAGAAGAGAGCTGTTGTATACAGGATTCTACCACTGGAGAATAAGACCTTTGTCTCTGGATTCAGTGTGTCCAGGTTTCTTCCTGATTGTTTTTGTCTTTTGAAAGGAAGCAGTAGAGTTATTACAGCCCTGAGTTCCAATGGCTGAAGATGACCTAGAGAGGCAAATTTGACCAAGAAAAAAATGCAGTGGACTAAGATCGTGAGAACAATAACAGGCAGGGTGGGGAGGAAGGAACATACATTTTGAGAAGGTGTGTAATTGTTGCTTTGGAGTAAGACAAATCAACTGCACCAATGACATTCGTGATATATGTTTGTCTAACCTGCTAATAAAACCTGCAATGGTAGACTTTCCACCGGCTCTCTCTCTTCTGTTGTTTAACTAGCTTTGATGCTCTGCCCTTGGAGAGCTCATTTGAGCAGACACTTCTGTCTGCCCTACCCTCACACCACGTAGTTCTCCAGCTCCTCACATGAAAGCTTCATTGTTAGTGTTTGTTCTGCCTTTTCATATCTAGACAATCTTTCACCTAGCCAGGGCAGGTGTAATGTCGGGCTTATTCTGTGCCAAAAGTAGCAGATACATGTTCCTGGATCGGTCTTTACATTCTTATCCAACTTGTCAATACATACGTAATATGTTTTTATGGAATTTTTTTTTTTTATCTGTACCACGAGTTGCAACATGTAAATGTTTGTGTCTGCAGTGAGTATATACTTTTCAAGGACATTTTTGGAAAAACAGGATAAGACTTCTTAAGAGGCTATCTCCTGGTTACACAAAAAGAGCAATTAATAGTTTTACTTACACCATAATTATAATGCTTTATGAATAAGTACTGTAATTTTCAAAATATCTGGTTTTATCATAGCAATATTCCATCTCCTGAAGAGATCATTCCACAGAATTTTCAGGATTAAATCATTGTTGCTCTCATTTACATGTTCTTACTTTTCAAAATATATCTTACATTTTCTATTGGAAACACTCATGGGGAAGTAGGTACTTCATCATCTCTCTTCCTCATCCTGGATGTAGAAAGAGATGGGGACATAGCAGTGATGGTGGAACAGAATATTTGAGCTCCTGTAATATGGACGAGCTGTTACATTCTTAGTGGTCCTAAAACCGGGGAGAAAACTTCCATACCTATGGCCCTTCTTTTGTTTTGGTAAGTTCAGTAAAGCTGAAGAGTTAAAACAAAAGCAGACCTGAGCTTTTGTCAGAACTTTCTGAAATTCAATAGTCGTTATCAAAACATTGTGTAAATGTTATAGCTCCACAGTTCCAGGTTTTGGCTCGGACTCTGATTGCACTTGAATTGTTTCTGAGTGATCAAAAGAGAAATTAATAGATGCCTAGTAAGAAAGCTCACTTTATGTTATTTACAGTCTAGTCTAATCTCAAGACATTTAGATAGCTACAATAAACATCCCTTTGAACTGAACCTAACCTATTCCTGAAGGATTACAGAACACTGAAGTCTATGAAAGCATTAAATACAACTGCTGTCTCAAATTAATTAGTCTTCCACATTTCTTGAGTGCTCACGAATGGTTTCACAAAACTTTGAGGACTACACATTGTGCATTCACATAGATATTCCATATGTATTATGGGAGAGCAGCAGTTTGTTGTAATTTATTGAGAGTAGGTGATCTCAAAGAAGGGACCTTGCTGTCTTAGGTATAAAGAGGCTGGATAGGACAGAGGGGTTTTTATGCTTTCCAAAGCAGGCATCTATTAATAGAAATCAGCACCTGGAATATATCCTCTAGTGCAGCCATAAGCAGTTCAAAAACGTAATTAACAAATAGCCAGCGGATGTCATTTGTGTTTTAGGTCGTTAATGCCAGGAGGCTATTGCTAAGGCTATGAAGTACTTTGATAACTTGCACTTTGGGGAATACAAGATTTTCCTTGGAGTTTGAAATGTACTGCTTATTAAGTTTTGGTGGAAATTAGATTAAAACATTATAATCTATGTTGTTAAAAGTTAGAAATCTGCATCAGACCAAACCGTTTTTTTTAGTGTAGCACTCACTGTGAAGTGGACTGAAATATGATTTTTATTCTTTTTTTAATTTAAAATATAAAACTAACCCTCATGAGTAATTGATAGCAAAACTGATTCATTTCAGTAGAGCAACATCAAACTAAGTGCTGTATGAGTAAAGTTAAGTTAATTTAAAAGTGATCTCCTAAAAAAATCCCCAGAGTGAAAGAAGTCTGCTTGCTTAATTTATGGCATTTCCATTCAGGTGATGTAAAATTCTGTGTCAGAAGAAGAGTTCCTTTGAGCAAAACATTTAAACTTATAATTTGTATACATATTTAAATTCTGTTAAACTGACTAGATGTTTTGGTGAGCAGGAATAGAATTAGTTGGTGCTAAAATGTTGGCATATGCTAAAGCACTTTGTTGCACGGGAGGCTAAGTGGCTCTCTACAGAAACACTAATTTTAATAATAACAAAGCCAGAGACAGTGCCATCTTTTCCACATGTTCATGAACTGATAAGCACTTTCACATTTCTTTTCACCTCTGGGGCACTGAGTTTACTTGTTTTCTACTAAAAATGTTAAAAATGGAACAAGCTATCACACGTCCAAACAAACCACTTGCAAATATCTGTCAGGCAGAATTGTTAAGATTTTATATGCATTCTGCTGTATTTTGAATATTGGGTTAGATTTGCTGTATTGCTGTGATCCAAATATGAACAACTTACTTGACATATCTTGATAAAATCTTATATACTTCAGCAGAGCTTAGAGTTACCTTGTCTAAGGTAAATGCAGTATAAAGATTTCCGTGCATTGTTATATTTTATAACGCAAGAATATATTTTCTGTATGTGCTATTTCTGTAAAGTGGATCACTGAATTTTGAGAGTTTAATTTTTTATATTTTTCTTAGGCATATCAATACATTTATAGTATTATTAAATTGCATTTTAATTATCAGACACTAAAAGATTGTGATAATTATGTGGATTTTTGCATATCTTTGTGAAAATACCCAATATGCTGCACTGTGATTTTCCTGTGATACAAAATGTTTAAATGTCTTCTAACACAGCATTCATAAAATATTGTGTGACTATAAGGTAATGGAAATGTAGACACCAGGATGTGTGCATGCTTGTGTCAACGGGACGTTATGCTGTGAGCCAGTAATTAAACATTTACAGAGGGAGACAAAAGAATGTACCTTAGGCTGAGATCTTTTGAAGTTGTATGTGTAGTAATATTGAGGGTACTAAACTATTCAGGAGATGTCCAATAGTGGGGGAGTTGGAAACAACACTCATATTTTGATAGTGATAGTGACAAAAAAATGGTCTTAGAGCCTTGCACCCTTGAACAGATGGTTCCTTTGCAGCCAGTTGCCAGTATCAACATTTCTGTACCTGTGCAACTGTCTGCTTTTCAAGCACTATGTGTGCATGGACAGGGCCACCCAGATGCTTACAACAGCCCTACAAACTAATAGGTGAAGCAGAAGTCAAAGCAAGTATTCTGAAAATTTGCCTGAGCAGAGGTGAGCAGTTTTTTTATTCCTGTTGCAGGGACCCTTCCCAGGAGGATCAATCAAGTGTTAATATGAACAAGGCAGATCTGGAGAATCACATCACACAAGGTGTTGCTGTGCATTTTTAAACTTTAAGTTTACTTGGATTATGCTGACCTGTGTTGAATAGAATGATTCTAGTCATTTAGAGTTTGTCCCAATCTTCCTATCATTTTACTTCCACATTAACAAGATCTTTCTTATTTGAGGATATGCAGGTTTGTACACTGGTAAATTGCTTTCAGCCTAATGTTTAGGAGGTGCAATGTTACCAGAATAGCAGTTTTGCATAGCACAGGGTGCTTGTTCATCTTACTGACTGGCTGGCTGCAAGCAGGACATGTACCTCAGAGAGCCTCCAAATGTACTTTAGATATAAAGCACTAAAAAAGCAACAATATACATTTCTACTTATTTAACTTCGTACAATGATAAGTGAGGCTCTGTTCATGTTTACTCTTTAGTCATTACTGGAACAAACACAATTAATAAAAAGATGAAGAGAGGCTGACATGCAAGATATGGTAGCAATTTAAGGTTTTGTTCCCATCTTGATCCAGCACAAAACCTCAGAATTACTCAGATTACTGTCTGCTACCATTTGTTTTTCTACGCTTTCGTATTTAGAAACCACTGTGTGCCTCCCCAGGGCTAAAACATTATGCAGAACCCAACTTCAAAAAGTCCCAAGGCCCCTGAAGTGGATTATTTAGTTAGGCTGAAAATGTACAATTCCTTAAGCCAATCTTCCTGATGTTATGAACCATCCGTCAAAATGTTCACAAAGGTTGGACCCCAGAAAACACATGGAGAGGCCAAAAGGAAAGAACTCTGGGAGTTTAAAGGCAGATGGCAGGAGCTTCCAATGGATTTAGTATGGATGTTGGCTGGACTGGATGTGGCTGACTGTACAGCTGGGTCTCACGATAACCTAGTTCCTGGCACATCTGAGGATTAGGACTACCCAGGAGCTTTCAGTCTAGCGTATATGGCAATGTGAGATAGACTGTTACAGGTGCCACAGTTGAACTGTGCACAACGTGAGGCCCAGGCAGCCTTTCCTTGTCATTGACACTCTTACGCCTGGTAACTATTACTTAACAGTATCATGAAAGAAGACAGGTCCCTAATAGGTGAGAGACAGCACAGGACTCATGCAGAAAACACTTGGAACTTAAGGAATACATGGGAGGAAGCCAGCATGAGCAAATGATAGGTACGGGGGTTTAGCAGGTCCAGACTAAGCTTCCTGAATGATTACTACCACCAGGAAAGGATTGAAAGCTGATTATCTTGGGGGAGACATACTTATCAGTTTGCTGAATCACATTAGTCGTAAGCTCCCCTCCTAAGCTTTTCTTTCAAGCTCCTGCTCACTTTATCTTCAGAAAGGCCATTCCTTTGAGAACCAGCTCTCCCAAGTAGTGTGTAGGAACCTCAGCTCCCAGTGAAACGCCAGTGCCTGTAAGACCGCCTGGAGTTTGTGGTGCAGGCTTGGGCTATCTTATTCTGAACTGCAGCCTGGAACATAAAGGCATGGGTTTAGAAAATAGCGTCTGAATATCTGTGGCCAAGATTTTGAATAATAAAAGACTAAAGCAAAGCTCTAAACCTGCACTCAAGGAGATTACCTAGAAACCTACTAGCTGTTTATATTCTAATTTCTGAAAAACAGGTCAGAAAAGTGCCCACATATATAATTATCTTTCCTTTTTACAGGATATACTGATGTACAGAACATGAGCAAAAACCTATCTAGTGTCCAGTGCCCTCCCACTTAGTGCTTCTCTTTCGGATGTGGCCATATTTACACAATGCATATATTTAACTGTATTGATTTGGGCTTGTTTCCAAATTCTGTAAGTCAGTCATGGGAAACATAAACAAGAAGTTATTTAACTTTATACAAATCTGCAAGTGTTTGATGTTACACACATCCTCCAGTTATCTGTCCTCTCAATAACATTCTAGGCAAAAAAATGACTGACAAGTATAGGACAATGTGTAAATTAACCTGAAAACACAATTGCTTGTGAAATCTCATTAAAGCTGAAAAGCAGAAGGGGGAAAGCTACATGGTAAGAATAGCTGCATAGTGCACTGATTCTCAGATGAGTGCTCTGCCTTTTCCATGGCATCTAAATCCTACGTATGTTGGAATAGATGTTCTATTTTAAAACACTAAGTAAATATTAAACTTCTACACTCTCTGTCTTATTGTTTGCATTCTTTGACACTTGGCTCTAACTTATTGCAAGTTTCTCAGATGAAGTCACTTTTTAGCAGGATGGCAGATAGCTCCAAAGTAATACAAATAGTCAAAACTCGTAAAGAAAGACACTTCCTAAATGTTATAGTGCTTCTCACTAAGTGCACTTTTAGGGATCAAGTGGTGGTAGCATTCTCCCAGCTGCAAGAAGGAAAACATTGCTGCACTCTCTGGATCAGCTAAGCTTAAGGAATCAGCCTTTCTCTTGTTCTTGCCTTATAAAAATTGGGGAAACCTGTGTCAAGCAGATGCTTTTTGATGGACTGAAAGGCCATACTGCAGAACTCAATGCTGAGGCTCTTCCTTATTCATTTTATCTGCCAGCCACTTTCTACAGAGACATGATAGCTCTGTGAAGCTTTCTTTTCTTTGAGTCTATGTACATGTTTTAGTTATGTAGCCCTCAGCTTTTGCTTTGTAGTCTGAGCAAGGTCATGAGTCAAAGTCATGATCAAATAATATTTGCTTTTTTTCATTATTGGTAAGGAATTAATTCTTTCAGTTAATGATTTATAAAAAAAGAAAATGTGTGAACTATGGAGGTAAACTAAACCAAATATTACACTGATTTGTGGATGTCTCTGGGAATTTCATCTATGTATCCAGGACGCCCTTGAATTCACACTGCATTTAAGGCACAAGATGTTGGTATTTTGTAATTATAGTTGCTCCAATTTTGTGGTAGAAAGCTAATCCTAGAAACCAGAAAAAAAATTTGAAACAGCAGATCAATAATAAGTAGGCTTTGTTCCTAGATTTGCTGCTGTCTTTGAGGGTAACCTCGAATAATCATTCATATCAGAGCTTTCAAAAGCATCCCCTGATCCTGCAAAGTCAATTGAAGATATCTAGGAACTGATTTTTCTGTGATAATCGAGGCTCCTGTGCACTTCAGTAGGAGTATCAAAATTCAACATAGGAAAATTAAATGGCATGCATCTCAAACTAAGCACTACCATTAAACAGAGCTTTGATTAAAAAATTGTTACATTCCCCTTTCTAACTCTTGCCAATATAGGCAGAATGGTCCTAATATTGACCACAAAAAAAATTGTCAGGTCAGTTAGTGTGTTCTGAACATCTTCTGGACATTAATGTAATTAATGATAAATACCTTCAAGAAACAGTGCTTGGCCACAATGTTTTTTTGAGAGGTCACAAAAGCTATTCATTTACAGACTGATTTATTTGAATTGCTCATAATACAATATTATAATATGTTTATAAATTAGGTTCACCCTCCCATAATTCACTTCAGCAAAACTGAGTTCTAACCAAAGTTCTAACCACATACTTCTTAAGCACTAAGCTACTACAGATTTAGTATCTGCAGCTTGAAAACATGGCCTCTTCTGTAACACAGCAATCAGGTGTGCTAAATTTTGTTAAGAGATTCAATCTACAAAACAATGCCAATGAAGATTAAAGTATCTTCTTCTCTTACAAGAAATTGCCCCAAATCAGTAACAAATTTATTTTCTGTCCATGAATGCCATTAAAATCTTCCAGGGAAGAAAAAAATTTGGCTCGCTTTTTCTGTTCACAACAAATACTTATAAACTAGTTTCATATCTGATTGCTTTGAATCATCTGCAAGAAGTGTATGGCATCAGCAGTTAGAAATACTCCTAAATTGTTCTCATTTGGAAGTAAGAGAGAGAGAAGTGTAACTTAAGCTGCTGTTAAAGTCTCTAAGGGTGGGATTTATCACCCCTAACTTTCTCCTTCTAAATTTAAACATCAAGCTTAAATTACTTGTCTATTCTCACACGATGCTAATGGAGAGATAAGTACCTCCAGTGGATGATTCATGCCACTTTAAGATAGAAATCTAACATAGATGGGAAGTGCCGGTCCTTCCATTAGAGAAGTCACCTAGGTGATGAATTTATACAAGACATCTAACTTTCAAACAGGTAAAATTAGTTGAAAGAAATCCCAAGAAACTACATATTCCAGAACAGGAAAATCATAGAAGAATTTGGCAGGGAATACAGGGAAATTACTGTCACCTGATCATGATACTACAAAAGTAAAGCAATAAATTAAAAAACAAATCCTGAGACTATCCTTGAGGAAAGAAGAAATATTAAGATTATTTTCCGGCTTTCTTTAATAAATGCCCTGATTTCAGTGTCTAACAGCAAAGTGCTGGAAGGAATTGTATTCATAATAATATTGTGATTGCTTTACTGTATTTCATATATTTATTCTTAGTTTGAATTTTATGCATATTCAGTCAGTGGCTACAGACACAATGCAGTCAACTGCTCTCAGCCATCTGCCTTGGACTTCTGGCCCACATGGAGGAGGAACAATGCTGGAAAGGGATTCACACAAGGCTAAAAAAATCCTCCATTGCCTGGAAGAGGAGCCAAGTCAGATGTCGAAGGGCAACAGGGCTGACACCGGGGCTCAGCACTGGAACTAAAAGAAAAGGGGGATGCTGCAGTAATGCTTCAGTTCATTTCCTGACAAAAACAGTTGTAAAATTTATGAAGCTGTTACCTCTGGCACAGAAGGGATTGGGATAACAATAAAAGCATCATATCATTTGGGAATATATTAGCTTGTCTCTCTTCTGTATCTTCTCAGTTCCTGACTTCAGTGGCATTCCAAAGAGGCTTTTGGATCTAGACAGACTCCCCACGACTTCTTCTGCTTGTTTCCTGCCTCTGACTTTCTCTGAGATCCTGGCTTGTAATCTGCTATCCTCCTACAGTTCCTTATGGCACTGTCTTAGTGCTATCCAAAAATACATGTGTTCCATAAAGAAACCGCCTATTTGCTTGGAACCGATATCGGCATCCTGGGTCTTGCTAGATTGTACCTTCAACTCATTAATTTCCTTCCAGAACAGTTCTTTTCCAATGTAATGATCCAGGTTCAATGAGTCATTTGGACAGCCACTTTAACCCAAACTGTGCCAAATTAGAGAGTTCAGGTAGAACTGAATCTCTAGGTAATCTGTGGTCGGTTTTTTTTTTCCCCTGTTTATGAATTGTTACACATGGATGCTTATTTGCTTAAAACACCCAATGAAATTATAAGAAAATTACTTCACAGATATACTAAGGTGTGTTTTGGAACCAATCTAATATACAGAGGTATTGAATTCTTTCCCTGCTTACCCAGTTTTAGCAGTACTCAGGGTTGCATAGCGTATTCAAAGTCACAGTCAGGTTGCTTGTGCATAACTTGCACCAGACTGCATTTCCTATTGCCAGTGTTTTATAATGTGGAACAGTATTGAGCAAAGATGCACGGAAATTTAGTTTGGAGTTATAGAGGAGTTTTAAGCTTTTTCATGTTTCCTCCAGTTTCAGACACTATTCTTTTCCTTCGGTGTTATGCATGCAGACAGGCACACTAATACCTTTATTACATAACTATTCAGAAATGCTCCCGTTTCAGAGGAAAGATGCATCTCATTCACACACCTTATGCAAACAAGATATAAATTGCTACACAAGTGAGGACATGCAACGTTATGCTTGAAAAGGCTATTCAGGTGAAGTCGTCATGGCCCTTCCCAGCGCCAGATAGTGAAACCCTCCCTTTGGCTTGTTTTCCTCTCTTTCTGGGACTGACAAAACACTGCTTCTTCATCACTAATCTGGAAGAGTGCTGCAATGAAAAATAACACCCCCTTCATGTTCAAGGTTGGGTTGACCCCTACTGAGTGTACTCTTATGCAGCAAATTCAATGTTGACTGGACAGTTTTTAAGAAGCTAACCCAAATGATGTGATCCCACGAATAAGCATATGGGTTAGCTTAAGCTCTTGTAAACCTTTATCATCACCCTCACCTTTGCCACAATGTGACTGCAGCTGTAGAAAAGCAAACTGCTCAGCAAGCAATAAGATGAATGAACTATGGTTGAAGCTTGATTTGATGTTTAAAAAGATAGCTATTCTTCCAGCTGGAGGCTTCACACAGCTGGGGCACATAAGCAGTTTGTCTCAACTGCAGATCTGTAGTCGAATCACAGGGTTTTTTCCTCAGCTGGGGTTTCTGTCCTCTCAACAACCCATTTGCAAAGCCTTTGAGAAATTAGTGATTGAAAGACCTCTGCTGGCTGGTAAATTTGTGCAAAAGTTACTGGGGCAGAGCAGGAGGCAGACGATATGATTATGTTTTGACAAGAGACTGGACTGTGATAATTCCAGAAGCTTTTCCTTTAGTTAATACTTAAATGATAGGAGCTGAAACCAAATTGTGTTCCCAGGTGAAAGACTGTAATCTTTAATTACAGTCTGATAAGCACTATTCTCCAGGAGAGCACTAGAGTGACAAAAAGTTGTCTCAGCCATCAGTGGACTTGTAAACTTGTAAAATATTAGCTCAGGCTAGATTCCTGACAATGAACACACAAATTGGGAGAGAAGCAATCTTCATTAGTAGTTCACTATTCTTAGTAGTTCATTATTTCTAAGTTCTTTAAGTTCATTATTCTAAGGAAGTTTCTATATGCAGCAGAAGATATACTGATAGTCTCTAACCTGAATTAAGTCAACTTTACATTAAATTTAAGTCAATTTTACAATATATGTCTTGAAAGAAAAGAGGAAGTACACTGAAGTAAGAAGGGAGAATGGACATAGCAGGTAAGATGCTGACAGCTGCATTTCCCTGTTTCTTTGCTATTCCCCCTCCCCCTGTCTAACTCTGGTACTTTTCCTGTAACACTCCTCACTGCAGGGCAGCTTAGGAGTGTTTTGGCAGGGAACAGTCTGCTTATTCACCCTGGAGACTGCACAGAGATCATAAATCCTTTTGGAGTTCTTAACCCTTATAAGTACCTGACAGCTTTAATCTTCTGCATTACTAAATTCGAGCAAGAGGCAGTGCCAGCATGCGGAGAGAAGGCACACATGTTCAAATTACTGGGTAGCCAGTCACACACTTTCTCATATTGTTATTTAGTGGATTTTGCAAGCAGAATCTGCCATGCACTGGAAGTACTCTGTTTGAGACACACCAGTGTCATAATTAATACTTATGACAGAAATACGTCACTGAACTTTCTTTTGTTAAGGAATTCCTTGTTTTAATCATATTAGTGACTTCCACCCGCTTTTCCCTAAAATTATAATTTGTGTTATACTCCTTCCCCTCTATCTTTTCCTCTTGGCATATCTGGCACCTCTTTTATGCCTTGTACTGTTAGAGTAAGAGGGAACCAGGTGCCAATACTAATTATTATGGCAAGGTGATGTGTGAATGCTGTTGATCTTCTTGTAGAAAAAAGGAAATGATGACCTGTTAAGCCAATCAAGTCAACTGTTCGGATGATAGAACATTCTGCGCAAATCTTTTTCCAGCTGGCTAAATAAAATATAAGAGAGAAACCTAGCCCTACATACCTTACTTCTCACTTATCTTTAGACCAGTATGATTATGATACTATTCCAGTAATGTTTTTCACTGACACAGCACTGTGCCACATATATTTCAGAGCATTTTAATGCATGAGGAAACATTTATCTTGCATATAAAACAGAGAAAATAAATTACATGTTTCAAGTGGCGTATGATTTTATTGTTACAGTTAGGGAGAAGATTGATGTCTTGTGTATTCTTGTTGCACGAGTCCAAAGCTGCAAGAACCATTTTAGAGAGATACTGGAATGCTGACGTATAATGCTTGGGGTTTTTCCACTGTTTTAGCATGCTTGGCATTAGTGTATGACTGACTGTGTGTTTCTGAAGATGACAGAACATTGTCTCTTTTTTAGTTTACAGGGTTTTTTCGCCTCTTTTACATAAGGATTTCTTTCACGGCACTGATTGCTTAAGGCAAGTGCTATCTAAATGTGTTTGAATGTATGCAATCATCAGAGGCATGTTTTGCAACTTTCTGTCAGAATCCAATAAATATACAGCAATTAAAAGAGAGATTATGAGAATCTAGTAGGCGGGCAAACAAGTTTCTAAAAAGGGCACTTTCCACAATTAAATATTTGCCAGCATAATTTTTAAAAGAATCCAGCAGTTCATAAGGTGTTGTGAGGCTCCATTGTTTTTTAGATATCATAACAGCACATTTTATTCAAAGTTCAGAACCAGAAATGACATGTGAAAATTGGTACAGTGGTGATAAGGTTAGATGAGACAATTTTACCAAGGTCCCAATATTTCATTTGAACACATGATACCCCCTGATTATCAACAAAACAAAACCAAACATCATGACATTTAAACAACTCAAATTCCTTTAGTGACAAGCTGGACTGGCAGTCAGTAGTACCCAATGAGGGAGCAATAAGTTGTATAGTCATAAAGCTCGCCCTCTTAGGTAGTATACAGATCAACTAACTATCAGATGATTTCAAGGGAAGGGTTTATCATGCATGGCATGCGCAGAGCAAACATACAAATAAAGCATCTATTCTTGATTCTACAAAAATCGACTAAAGCAACTTTCCCAAGAACTGTAAAGACATAGCAGAGCACAGGGTTCTCCAGCTTTGTTCAAAAAAACTAAACGATGCTTTTTTAGTACAATTCAACATCTGCTACAGCTGTAAGTCATTTATACTGAATGTCTGTAGAGTTCTCGGAGTTCGGCTTGATTCTGTGTAACTGTCCCCACTTTTCACGGGAAGTTACTGATGGGAAATGGCCAAGCAGGTCCAGTTGTAGCTCAGTAGCAGCTCTGGGATGTATTAAGTACTTTGAGATTATTTCATTCAAATTCACTTAGGGCTTATATCAGAAGTTGAATTCTAGTCTACGGAAACATGTGAGTATTGCACCATGTACCAGAATAGCAGTGACTTCCTATGAATTTCTTAGTTTTCTCAGTAATTTGTATGTTACTAGGAATGTGCTTGCCACCTGTTTTAAGGATTTTAAGCTCTTACTAGAAAACCAGTAGAAAATGGTGTATTATTTGCCATGCATAATTAGGCTCTTGCAACATGAAGGCAACAGGATATCATACAGTAACTCCAGAAAATGGGTAGGATATTTAAGATATGGATATAGATATATTTATAAAGGACAGTTTTTTCCAGGTTGTATGTGGGAGGTTTTGGATGTTATCCAGGATGACTAAGTTTGTCTGGCTTTTCTGAGTCTGTGACAACCGAAGTGACGTAAATATGAATTACAATCATAACAAGCCAATGCTGCTTTTTAAGGTCTCCAATGTGCCTTACAATACTTACTTTCCCTTAAGCAGCACAAGTGTCCTTAAGATACTATTTCTTATTTTATTAAACAGCTTACTGATATGACAGTCTTCAGTCAGAAAGCTTCTTTGCACATTGACAACAGCAATGCAAGCAATTAAATCAATCCTATTTCTTCTCCCAGAATCCTAGCACCCCAGTTCATTGAGCTTTCTGAAGGTGCATAGATTGCTCTCAGCTCATGAGGACCTTTTTTAAAAAAACGCTTCAGTAAATGCCTCTCCATCCATATAACCAGAATGAGAGGGCAAAAAAATATCTGAGAAGTATTCCAACCCACGTATACCACCTAAGTTGCTCCAGAAAAAAGTCAAGAGTAAGTAATAATATTGCTTATGGCTCTCAAGGTTGACCCATGACCCAAGTTCTGTGAACAAAAATATCGATCCACAGTATTCATGTTTCCAGGAGCCATAACTTGGTGTTATGAGATAAAATTTCCATAAAATGTACTTAGCCTGCTATACCATGATACAAACACTGACATCATGGAGGAGCTATTTCTTTAACATCATCTTACAGATAATTACCCCATCTGAACAGTGACCCTGAAAAATTAAATGCCTTCATCTCACCTTATTAAACAGTGAGTCTGATGGAGTTACAGAGTTTGGAATTCAGTTCCTGAAATTACAATGTAACAACAGAATATTCAAAAATTTGAGTTAAATACTCAATTCCCACTCGGTCCTTTAAGGTATTACCAAAATCCCTGTCAAAGGGGCTTAGATTGAAAATTGTGTTCCTTCATAATTGTCATAAGTCTCACAGATTAAATGGAGCGTGGAAATGGTCCATCTAAGGGTGTACCTATGAAACTGCAAAACTATTTTATGAAGCAAATGATGAAACAAGTTGGTCTCATCTGTGCTGATGCAGAAATAACTATGTTTCAGGCCTGATCTACAATAAACGCTTGTGTGGAATTGAGACAGACTTTAAAACACAAAATTCAACCTCACCCTTCCTCCCTCCACTTTTCTTCGGGCCGGGACGTTTCTGGTGTACGCCCTGGGCTGGAAGGAAACTGCAGTTTGTTTTTGGAGCTTTTGCCTTGAAATGTTTCTGTCCTTCCCCAGCTCCCTTTCCTCCTTCTCAATGTCATGCCTGTAACAAAATGAGAAGTTCAAAAGGCTGGTAATTGACAGTTTCTGAAACAGGTGGCATTTATGACAAAGGCCTGGTACTTTGTTTTCTCTCTGGTATGCCATGTATCAGCAGTCAGTAACATGCCTTCAGACAGACATGCAACTGCTCTTAATATTTGAGATAAAAAAAATTTCTGTGATGATCTTTTGCATGTAAGGACTTCAAAGGAATGTAAAAGAAACATAAACCTGTTCAGCACATGTGAAATGTGAATTTAAGACATCAGATGGGCTTTTCAGTAAGTTCATTAAGATGTTAATAAGGCAGTGCTATTTATCTTTTCAACACTGTGCATATTCTGAATATCAGGAATCCAGCTCCCCATTAGTTAGAGAAAAAACATTTTTAACTGTGTGTCCACTCAAGCTAATGGCAAGTAAAAGAAACATTTCTAACTCTGGAAGTGGAAAGCTGTGTAGGATGCTATAGAAATGGCAGTCTTTGGGGAGGAATTTTAAACGCTTTAGGAAACATATAATGTTATCTTTGCTCTTCTAATTTTTACTCTTGACACAAAAACCAGTAAAAAAACGTACACTAGACTTGCAGAGTCTCTAAGGAAAGAATCTGCCTGCAATGCTTACATTATGTTACATTTTTAAGGTAGTGCTAGTGTTTGGGGTCCACTGCATATTGTACCCACCATGGGGTGAAGGAAGATCTCATGGAGGTAGGCTGTTGCTCAGCTCCAAGGGAGCCTGTACTTTAACCTGCCGGTGCACCAAGAGAGGACATTCTGGAGAACAGTTCAGGAGCCTGCAGGCCCCTGCATGGTCATTTGAAGCCAATGCCAGAATAAACTACATAGCCTTTCTGTCACCGAGTTTATACCAAATAGGACGGCAGTAGCCGCTACATAGGTGATTTGTACGATGAGTCAGGCGTATTTCCTGAATGGTAACTGTTGACCAATTTCATCTTTATTTCAGAAAGATTTTTTTTTCTCCTTACAGAAAAAAAATTTAGAAGAAAAGCACTGAAAACAGGAATAAAAAGGTGAGGCAATTAAGTTTTTGATACAGAAGAGGCAGGAAAAGAAAAGCAAAACCAAGGAACTCATTAAAACAAAACAAGATAGTGTGGTATGCTAACACACTGTAGCTTTGGGGCATCCCAAACACGCTGCAATTCCACAATAACAGCCCACTTGACAGGTGCTCCTATCAGTGTTACCACCATGTTTAGGGACATCACCGAAGAGCCATCCTCTTCGTAAATGAGGGCAACATTTAGTTCGCCTCGAGTGTCTCAAGATTTTGCACAATTCATACTTATGTTATATTCTAGAAACTCCACACCTCCTGTAACTGGTGTGGTTAAAAAAAAAGAAAGAGAAGGGTTTAAGCGTTCTTTATAAAAACATTTTCTGATTTTCTTTCCAGAATGCTATGATTATTTTAATGCAAAGTAAGTTTTCTCCTTTTTTCTTTCTCTTTTGCAACTGAGTGTGGCAAAATAGGTAATTCCCAAGCTATAAAAATATGAAAATTGGAGGAAAAATTACAAGTAATCTGTTTTTCTTTCACCAAACTTTCCTCGCTTTGAAAAAGATTCAAATGGAAACAGGAAAAACAAAAGCCCTAAATACTGCATTACAGAATAATGGGATGAGACAGAAAGAAGAAAAGAGAGAAGGAAAATATATCTGACAACTCATTTCTAGTCAGTGAAAAAAGTTTTTGTCAAACCATCTGATTTCCCTGAAACTACCCAAACTACACCTCCTTATTTCCTCTGCTGGGTTTGATCATCTTGCCTGTCAATTTATCAGAGTAGCACATATTCTAAAACCAAACACCCAGCCTGTCATATTCATTTCATGCTACATGAAAGAGAGCTCAGATTGAATGTCAGCTGTGAATCAGGGCCTTCAAGTATGTCCTTCTCTCCCTTTCTGCAGAACACCAGCAGGACAGCTTGATTCATGGAGGACTGTATATTAATTCTAAGTGGCTGGCTTCCTGGGTATATCTCACTCAGCCATGCGCAATCTATTGTGTTCTCTGTAATGAAACCCACAGTGATGATATTTAGAAAGTTAATACGTCCAAGCAATGAAGCCATTGAGCCATTGATTCCCATCCAAGAACTTAATCAACAGGACACATTTTCTTCAACTGTGATGTCTCATGAATTAATTAATGCAATTCAAGATTCTAGTGTGTTGAAAATGTGCTTGGTTATTTACAGGCTAAAGCCAAACAGTTGCAACCAGAACAGATGATTTGCTCTGCTCATCTGGAGCATGGTTAACCCAGTGCTTAGCTGCTGAAAACAAATACCATTCTAATAACTTCCTCTGCAGGGGGTCAAGAAGAATATCACATTTTCTTTTTTGAGTCAAGAGTATCTTAATTCCAGAAGCACAATGCCTTATAGTCCTGAGAGAAAACGAAAGCATAATAAAACATGAAGCTATATCTTTTTTGAACCATGGATTCTCTTTATTTTGCTGTCTTAATTCTGTGGAAAATTCAGGTTGCCAGACTTACTTTCTCCTTAAATGGACAGCAGGCCAAAGAGAACCTAAGGGATTTTTACTTCTATTTTTTATAATTATTAGCAGCTGCACAGATTTGCCTGGTTTACCTTGTATGAGAAATGAAACAGTCATACTCCAGTCAACCTGCTGCAGTAACATGAGAATTAACAGCTAACACATGTTGCAGAACTCATGCAGTACTACTTTTATTAAGATGAGCTTTTAAACCTGCCCTCAATGTATTCAGGCTTTTTTATAACAAGCATGGATAAGCGTCTTTTAATTAGTTATCTATAAAACAGCTTAGTTTCTTTGACAGTCGTTGCTGACAAGAGAAGGTCTGTAACAGCTCTGTAATATAGATGATGCAGTCTGGGCTTTGCGTGTGTTTTCATATTGGCAAAGCCTGCACAGACATGGATATTATATATCAACAGAAAGGTGCGATAAATAAAAATTGAGCTAATCACAGGTGTATAAACACGTTAAGATAATCAACACCTGGTTATGTAACAATTAGATATCACATTTTTGCTATGACTTTTTATCTTCTCTTCATGATTCTAGTATTGTCTCAGGTTAGACCAGAGGTTTTTCAGTGGACAGACTGTTTCTTACTATGTTTGCACAATACGTAACAGAATAAGAACTCAGTCCTGCTTGAAGTCCTCAAGTACTGCTATAATATTAAAAAACCCTACCACTATACGCAAAGATGAATCAAAAAACTGTACTAGTGCTTATTTATATTGTTAAAACTACAATATAGATCTCTTCCCCCCTCCCTCCTCAGCATCTTTAAGCTGTATACAGTTGTTGGGATGATCAGCTGTCTTAAATGACTTTCTGGCTTTTAAATTAAACTGGTAAAACAGAACATGCTCTCGATTCAAAGGTGGAAAGAGAAGCCTGCCACCTATAGCAATTAAGACTGAAATATGATTATACATGGAAATTACCCAATTTCAAATGAGCTTTAGAGAAATAATTCTAAAACTCTGTAGGTTTTCACCAATCAACAGCTAAAGAGGCATACATATGGGACCAATGAGACCTGAAAATCACAGATGTGAACTGGATTTGGCTGACAAGTTTCAGCCTGGTGAGAATTCAGAGGGTAAAATAAATTCTCTTCTCTGTGGAACAGAAATTTCAACAGTACCTGACCTTTAAAATGAAAGCTGTACCCATTTTGCTCAATCCTGGATCCTGAAAGTTCACATGGTGGTAAGAGCACCTTATTATGACTAAACTCTTGAATGTATTTGTTGATAAGCTGATTCTTTTATGTCTTTTCCTTCTCATTAATTAATTAAAGAGTCCTACTGTTGTTTCAGCTACATGCCTGAAAGAACAGCATAATCTATGACATTAATTTTAGGAGGAGAGTTTGTGAAATACTTGGCTTAAACAGGTATTTCAGAGACCAAGACTTTGCCTCCATACAATTGCACTTGCATCCAGAGGTACATAAAAATACACATTAAATAATTTCCAGTATTCAGGAATTGTACATCACAGAATTAGAAGCACAAGCTTAAGTAAGTGCCTCGAACTCAATTATCAAAATAATATGCATTGCTAGTAATCCATAGGCAGTCATTGGATTGTCAAAGTTTTCAAATGCATTCCAATAATGAATAACTAGCCTAATAGCAGAACTGATTTATAACTTTTATCCAAAGCTAAAAAGTCCAACATCTGAAATTTTTATTCAACAAATAGTAAATCTGTACCAGAATACATAATGCATACATTATATTGCTAGTATCATTGTCATGGTTTAACCCCAGCTGGCAACTAAGCACCACCCACAGCCGCTCGCTCCAGTGGGATGGGGGAGAGAATCGGAAGAGTAAAAGTGAGAAAACCCGTGGGTTGAGATAAAGACAGTTTAACAGGTAAAGCAAAAGCTGTGTACACAAACAAAGTAAAACAAGGAATTCATTCACTACTTCCCATGGGCAGGCAGATGTTCAGCCATCTCCAGGAAAGCAGGGCTCCATCACGTGTAATGGTTACTTGGGAAGACAAACGCCATTGTTCCGAACATCCCCCCCTTCCCTCTTCTTCCCCTAGCTTTACATGCTCAGCATGACACCATATGGTATGGAATATCCCTTTGGTCAGTTGGGGTCAGCTGTCCGGCTGTGTCCCCTCCCAACTTCTTGTGTACCCCCAGCCTACTTGCTGGTAGGGTCGTATGAGAAGCAGAAAAGGCCTTGACTCTGTGTAAGCACAGCTCAGCAGTAACAAAAACATCTCTGTATTATCAACACTGTTTCGACCACAAATCCAAAACATAGCCTCATACGAGCTACTATGAAGAAATTTAACTTTATCCCAGCCAAAATCAGCACAATTATATACTTGTGTTAGTTTCAAGCTAAAAGACGTCTAGAGACTTGCTGTATAACTTGCTGCATGTAATCGAAGGTGGGTAACAAATCAAGCAGAAAAAGTTCCGGGAAAAAAAAACGGTTTCATATTCATGGTACCTGAATGTCACCTTGAATAATAAGATGGTATGCAATGCTGGCCAAGTCACATTTTCCCAGATGCTATGCATTTCTTGCATTCTGGGAGCTAAACTTAAAACACATAGGGTCTGATCTGCAGTAGACTTGAGCAATGATTGTTGCAGTTGAAGTCAAGAGTTTGACTTTTCAATGTTCTATTGCATGCTAAGCATTCTGAAAAAAATTACCTGTTAAGTGTTATAAAACTGTCAATTGTGAATTAATTTTAAGTTTAATGTTTTCCTACCCTCCTCCCTGCCCCCAATTAGGAAAACTACCAACTAATTTTACGGGGTGTTATTAAGCAACATTCATAAACAACCAAGAGGCAGGTCATTAATGGTAATAAGTACCCAAAGATGAAACAGCCATATTAAAAACTTGCAAGAGCAAATAGACACAGCACTTTGGAATGTGATTAAATCATGTTAAAAGAAGTCCTAAAATCATGAGACCATAGAGGAGAATCTAGGAGGAAATGAATCTTTCTGTATGTACAATATAATTTCAATGATGGGCAGTAAATAATGCACAAGGTCTCACACCAAATGATCACATAACACTACTTGCTGGCTATTCATTTTGTGATCATCACCCATTCCGGAAACTATAAAAGAAGGAATTGAGCTGTTCTGATATGAAAATATCAGAGCTAAGCACTTATTTTCAATGAATAATATTTCTAAGAGAACTCAGACTATCTAAAGTATAGGTTACATACCTAAAATACTTTTCCGCAGTTTTGGAAAGACTGAAATAAACTTAAGAAGAGTACAGAGAATCAATTAGGTAATTTTCTGCTTGTTTTGCCAAATCACACTCTGGGACCATCACACAATGGAAGATAGTTACTCTGTCACAGTCAAAATTGGAGGTATTTTTAGGCAAAAACAGCTCTGGATTTAAATATGCATGTAATTCAATTATTGATGCTGCTTTTGGGGAGCAGCAGCGAATATAATCTTAGTAATTTAACCTAGGCCTGTGTTAAAAAAAACCCCAAATTTCATTACTCATCTGTGTATGCTTTTTCTTTGTATATAGGCATGTATTGCTCTTTAAAGCCTGGACTGCCATTTGGGCTGGCTTTTTTAATGCTGACTATGTGTCCCTGAGCATTACAATTAAAATAATTTATAGGTACTCTGGGGAAAAAGGCCTTTATAAGTAAGATTTGATAGACATGTACTTCTTTTTCCAAATATATCTCAATCCATTCTCAATCTGTGTGAATTAACTTACAGTCAGGCTGTCTTCTTCCATTTCTCGTGATAATGGAGTGGTCAGGGAATCATCACCTTTTCAAAGAGCTTGTTTTGTCGAGAATAATGGTTTAGAGCTGTGGATGTAGGTGCTGTCTTGGGGCTAAGAGAAAGAGATGTTCCCAAATTGATTTAATTGAATGGATTTGTGGACTGTGGAGCTATAAGCTGACCTGCTAAAATGGAAATAAAGGTGTCAGACTGGATCTAATTGCTGTTAAAGGGATGATTTCTAAAGCGAATTACAATAGTTTAATTGAAAAAGATCTGTGCCCCTTCTATCTTCCAAATCTGGGAAAAGGCCTTAAAAGCAGCTGCTCTCTGCAGCATGGAAGCTCCTCTACATGGAGGAACTGACCAAATTTTCTGTAGGGCAGTAATGACTCTACTGCCACTATGCCAGTAAAACTTGCCTGTATGAACAAATGTGGGGGGTTTTTTTACTTAATTATACTATCTGGGAAAACAAGGCCTTTCTTTCTGTGTTCATGTTCATAGAATCATAGAATCATTTACATTGGAAAAGACCCTTAAGATCATCAAGTCCAACTGTAAACGTAACACTGCCAAGTCCACCACTAAACCACAGAATCATAGAATGCTTTGGATTGGAAGGGACCTTTACAGGTCATCTAGTCCAACTCCTCTGCAAGAGCAGGGACATCTGTAACTAGATCAGGTTGCTCAGAGCCCCATACAACCTGACCTCGAATATTTCCAGGGATGGGGCCTCCACTACCTCCCTGGGCAACCTGTTCCAGTACTTCACCACCCTCATTGTAAAAAATTTCTTTAATTCCAGTCTAAATCTGCCCTCCCTTAGTTTAAAACCATTGCTCCTTGTCCTGCCACAACAGGCCTTGCTAAAAAGTCTGTCCCCATCTTTCCTATAGGCCCACTTTAAGTACTGGAAGGCTGCTATGAGGTCTCCCTGCAGCCTTCTCTTCTCCAGGCTGAACAACCCCAACTCTCTCAGCCTGTCCTCATAGGAGAGGTGCTCCAGCCCTCAGATCATTTTCGTGGCCTCCTCTGGACCCGCTCCAACAGCTCCGTGTCCTTCTTGTGCTGAGGGCTCCAGAGCTGGATGCAGTACTCCAGGTGAGGTCTCACCAGAGCAGAGCAGAGTAGAGGGGCAGAATCACCTCCCTCGACCTGCTGGCCACGCTTCTTTTGATGCAGCCCAGGATGAAGTTTGGCCTTCTGGGCTGCGAGTGCACATTGTTGGCTCATGTCCAGCTTTTCGTCCATCAGTACCTCCAAGTCCTTTTCCGCAGGGCTGCTCTCGATCACATCATCCCCCAGCCTGTATTGAAACCGAGGATTGCCCTGACCCAGGTGTAGGACCCTGCACTTGGCCTTGTTGAACCTCAAGAGGTTCACACAGGCCCACTTCTCCAGCTTGCCCAGGTCCCTCTGGATGACATCCCATCCTTCTGGCGTGTCAGCTGCACCACTCAGCTTGGTGTCATCTGCAAACTTGCTGAGGGTGCACTCGATCTCGCTGTCAATGTCATTGATGAAAATATTGAACCGTGCTGGTCCCAGTACCAACCCCTGAGGGACACCACTTGTCACTGATCTCCATCTGGATATTGAGCTGTTGCCCACTACCCTCTGGATGCGACCATCCAACCAATTCTTTACCCATTGAACAGTCCACCCATCAAATCCATATCTCTCCAATTTAGAGAGAAGGATGTTGTGGGGGACCGTGTCAAAGGCTTTACAGAAGTCCAAATAGATGACATCCATTGCTTTGCCCTTGTCCACTGATGTGGTAACTCCCTTGTAGAAAGCCACTAGGTCAGTCAGGCAGGACTTGCCCTTGGTGAAGCCATGTTGGCTGTCTCCAATCACTTCCCTGTCCTCCATGTGCTCTAGCATAGCTTCTAGGAGGAGCTAGAAGCTTCTAGGAGGAGCTAAACCATGTCCCTAAGCGCTGCATCTACATGTCTTTTAAATACTTCCAGGGATGGTGACTCAGCCACTTCCCTGGGCAGCCTGTTCCAATGCTTGATGACCCTTTCAGTGAAGAAATTGTTCCTCATATCTAATCTAAACCTCCCCTGGCACAACTTGAGGCCATTTCCTCTCGTCCTATGACTTGCTACTCAGGACAAGAGATCGACACCCACCTCACTACAGCCTCCTTTCAGGTAGCTGTACAGAGTGATAAGGTCTCCCCCTCAGCCTCCACTTCTCCAGATTAAACAATCCCAGTTCCCTCAGCTGCTCCTCATAAGACCTGTTCTCCAGACCCTTCACCAGCTTCGTTGCCTTTCTCTGGACACACTCCAGCAACTCAATGTCTTTCTTGTAGCGAGGGGCCCAAAACTGAACACAGTATTTGAGGTGTGGCCTCACCAGTGCCGAGTACAGGGGGACGATCACTTCCCTAGTCCTGCTGGCCACACTATTCCAGATACAAGCCAGGATGCTGTTGGCTTTCTTGGCCACCTGGGCACACTGCTGGCTGATATTCAGCCGGCTGTTGACCAACACCCCCAGGTACTTTTCCACTGGGAAGCTTTCCAGCCACTCTTCCCCAAGCCTGTAGCCTTGCATGAGGTTGTTGTGACCAATGTGCAGGACCCAGCACTTAGCCTTGTTGAATCTCACAATTTGGCCTCGGCCCATCGATCCAGCCTGTCCAGATCCCTCTGTAGAGCCTTCCTACCTTCAAGCAGATCAACACTCCCACCCAACTTGGTGTCATCTGCAAACTTATGTCTTACAAGTAAGAGTTCCTCTCACTTGTTTAGCAAAATAAAAATACATCATCAAAGGTATCCTCAAATACGTGATCCTCAGGTATCAAATGTATCCTGTCCTTCATCCACCTGAAATTTCTGACTAGAAAGCAACTTTTCCTGCTTGATCTTAGCAAGAGTCTCACAGACTTTTTAGTATCTCTTGGATACCAAGGAGAGGGAGAGATGAGAACATAGGAAGACATCCACCTCATGTCCTGCCACATGTGAATGGCAAGTCATCCCAAAAGAATGTACTGGATGATGCTATTGAAATCTTCTTTCCCTCAAGTAGAAAGCCATTTCTTTGAAATATCTAAGTTTAAACAATGTTACTTAGTGACTGTGTGCCCTGATACCTTCCTTAGAGCTAATGGAATAGTATAAAGTTGTCTTTTTTCTAGTCTTCAAACTTGCTCCTACACTTTTAACTCTCCTTATTTTCTGCATTTTGGTTACCAAGATAAAACCTAGAAGTAAGTAAATATTCTTTTCATTAAGCTTTTGGATTCCTCCTAGCATGTAAAACTGTAGTCACTACATACCAACTATTCTGTTATTCTGCTTAGCATATGAAAATGCATTCTGCATAGCATATGAAAAGCTCCTGAAGCAGCTTTCAGAAACCTTTTCTGTGCAGTGCTATGGATATTTCCCAAGAATTTCAGAAGCAGAGCAAATTACTTATTCAAGTTCTATTCAGTGTCTGCATCAAGGAGTCTTTAATATACAGAATAAAGCCAAACAATTTCTCTCCTTTGCCTGTTTTACCCATTGGTGCCTAGCACTAAAAGTTTAAGACAAAGCTGGTATGCAGCTAAGAAGGAAGTTAGGAATTTGTGATTTGTAGCTCCTATTGATAGATTTCCCCTTCCTTTCTCCATCTGAAAAAAAAAAGTTTTGGACATTTTTTCAGATGCCTGTAAGACATCTATTTTTTCCTGAGATTCCTGACTCATTTCCTATCTTCCTGTAAATCATTTCACCGAATAATTTGTCATCCAGTATTCTCCCTAGTAACAAATCTTCAGTCTGTTTACATTCAGAAATATTGCAATATGCTAAGGCTTGAGAGTAAAGAGATAACTAATATTTAGATATTCTTTCTGAAGTATTCTACTTCATATCCTTTTCTGAAACTGAATAATTCAGTCCTGGAAAAGTGATGTACTTAATGAATCTTTCAGTATATATCAAGATAGGGATTCTCTCTGCTCACTTGGCTTACTGTCAACACTGTCAGAAAGGAAATTATGGAAAATAAGAGCCTGCACTTTAAGGTTTAACTAAGGTCATGGATGCATTTAAGAACATGTATTACATGACTGTCCACATGAAATGGAAGATAAGCACAGTTTTGATTATATCTGTCTATATGTATATTTTTTTTTAAGGAAGTGGATGTTTAGAGACTAATCATATTTGATCTAGAGATGCCAAGTATGTTGTTTTACACAATTTTTAAAGGAGAATGCAGAAGTATGGAAAATTCTCTGCAGAACAATACACAAGTTGGCAATATTTCTCTTTTGTGATAAATACCTGTCAGAACTATCATTATGTATTTTGGAAAGTTACACATGAAAAGCATCTTTTAGAAATAGAAAGTAAATAAAATGCAAAATATTACCTGATTGTGCTTTTTGTATTTTAGTTCTCTGTGTTATGTTTAGGAAAAACTACCCCGAAGGAGTTAGTCTCTTATCCAATATCACACCATATCACATTTACCGCCTTGGCTTCTGGTCTGTATCAAAACCCTTGCTAGACTGCTGCAACAATATTAACCAAATAAGCATTAAGTCACTTGAGAGCTACTTGAGGAAATAATCCCAGTTCATACACAATAAAGCAATGCTGGATCTGCTTTAATTTACCTTAGGAACTGGGTTTACCTCTGTTGTTGCCTGAATGGGGCTGAAAAACAAGAAGGTAGCATTGGACCAGCTCCTTGCATTCTACACTATGGTTTAACCAGATATATGGAAGTGGTCCTTAGTATAGAGGCCTAATTTAAAATACATGACAGATTTTCTTACAGTCCAGATACTTAAAAGTAACTTATTTAAATTAGAAATATCAACAAATATAGCTGAATTGACCTTACAGTTAAAAAGAGAAGGTTCCTTATTTTTTACACCATGTCTCTTTGTTGATATTATTTTGGAAATTGCTTGTGAATGACTGATACCAAATCCACCCAGAATAAATCTGATAAATCTGATTAATTCAGAGGATAATACGACTTAAATACAGCACAAGTACAGATTGCCAGCAATGTCATTAGTTTTAGAAAATGCATCTCTAAAACATGGCAAAGGGTGCAAGCATGCAGACTTAACACTTCTGTAACTACCAGTTTATTTCAAATTATCCCTATGAAGTTACACATTCTGATATCCTTTTTAATGGTGCAGGACAATTAGAGGTATTACTCTGTATTTAAAGTATGGTGATAAGGAAGATCAGAGATTGGAGCACAGAGAAGATAGAAATATCAGCATGACTCACCTGAATTAGAAAAATCCTACACTTTATATCTGCCTCAAACATGATTTAATTTCACTGATATGCAACAGCTGTTGATTTAAAAAAAAAACAGGCTCAGCACAGCTACAATCATAACAAACAATGACCTTGGCTTATATCTCGTAGCCATGGTAGCAACTGAAAGGACTCTTCCCACAATGTGTTAAGAGGAGGGGTTTAATCGCCATTTCCCATGACTGGGTGTCTCAACAACAGAGCAAGGCTGAAAAAGAGTTCTGCTGTAAAGGAAGTTACTCTGAGGCACAAGATAATTTGTGATCACACCGTAGGAATTTTGCTTCAGTCCTGTAGGGAATATTCCTGCTCTAGAGGCTCTGCTTGCAGCTACTTTGGGAATCATAAAACTCCACCTATAAATGGTGGTGAAGTTTTACTATATTTATTTATATTTATCAAAGGAACAGAATAATCTGCATGTGAGAAGGTTTTTTAGTGTTTCCTGTTAGTTTGATCAGGGTTGTCAAGTCAAAGTAAAAATTCTGGAGCTTGTTCTCAGTTTGACTTTTGGAAATTTCTTTGTGCCCCTTTCATTAAATGTATAAGAGGAGAGCTACTACTCTCTACTTAAAGGAATGTGGAAAAAATAATTCATCTCTTTCAAAACCAAAAAAGTTTGAGGAGGCTTTTCTGACTTTCCCCTGGCAGGTAAAGTGAATGGGTCACTTTTCAGCCAGTTAGCTGGTGCATTTTTTCCTCATATCCTCAGGAGATGCAAAAAGCACAAATACGATGTGATAAGCATGATTACCATGTTCATAGATGGCAAAGAAAATCTGAGAAATGGGAAAATAGCAACTGGGGAGTTGCACAAAAGTTACATAATGTTAAATGTAGGATTCACTTCTGTTCCAAAAGATCAAAGCACTGATCTTCAAGTAAGAAAATTGTCAGGTCAATATATAGTTAGGCTACAATACTGCATATACCACAGGTTAGCACAGATGCTGGCATGTGCATGCTGTGCTTGAAATACCTAGACCCTCTCAAGTCATGTCAGACATGGTTTCAGAAACCCACTTTTAGCCTTTTGCAGGAAAACTCAGAAGGAATCTGTGTGTCTCCTCTGTGGCTTTACACTCACTAGTTTTTGAGGTGTGTGTATGGGAAGTGCTCAAGGCTCCACCGTGTAACCTTCCTGACTTGCTTATTTTGGCAGCTGCCAGCCTATTTAATCCAACTCTTGGGGCCTTTCTCTTCCCATTGGATCCAGGGCTCCATGTAAGCACTCAGCTGAAGTCAGTACCAGCAATATGCAAAATTTTCTACTTACAGTTGCTCTGTCACACAGCCCTCCTCCTAGCCCATTGTAAAGCTGCTCACTTAACCTTCTTGGCAGAACAGATTAGTAGGGTCACAATAAATACCAAGTTTAATTGGGCTGAATTCCATGGTATCCTCTCAAGCTGTGGTCCTCCAGCCCGTGAGGTGGGGCAGCTGCCAGCAAGAAGCAAGGAGCCAAGTTCTGACTGCACCCTACCTGCAAAGAGGAGAAAACCCACTATGTAATATGTACAAAATAATGGCTACTTGCATGGAATCATTTAAATAATCCCTAAAATGTGTAAGAATAAATATGCTAAAGAAATTAAACTTGATTTATTGTGAAGGGAAGCTATTACGTAACTGATAGTTCTTGTCTGCGAGGCTTGCCTCACTGATTTTGCTAGATAAGCATAAAGCAGTCAAATTTAGAGTATCACTGCAGTGTAGCAAAATGGAGGAGAGAAATGGGGACTTCCCAATTATCCTGAGGGATAAGGACAGCTATTGCCAAAAGGCTAGAGTGAATCAAACCTGCACTGTTGGGAATCTCTCCTGTTTGGAAAAGAGTTTGATATTTAGTATACCTTCAGTGACAGAGCGCTGCAATCACCATGACAGGTGCAGTGATACTTGTGGAAATTAAGAAAAATTACAGCAACAAGCAGTGTCAGTGTTGTCTTTTCAAAATCTGCAGAGAAGCACAAATACAGCTGGAGTAGTGAAGAGTGTGCAGGAAATGGCCGCCAACATCAGATGCCTAAAATAAGAACAGAGGACACTAACATCACTTAGTAATAATACTTTCCCAGAAAAGTTACAGCCTCCAGGAACTGCCACTCCAAGGACTCCTCCAGTATATTTAATAGCCTTTGCTAGATTTTTCTTCCATTAAGTTTGTATGGTCACTTTTTGAATACACAAAAATTTTAATCTTTCCCTGCTTCCTGGGGCAAGAAGTTACCTAACCTACCTCCCCTTTGTTTTAGCTGAACCTGCAAGACCATAGTTTTGTTAGATGTCTCCTAATTCTTGTATTTGAAGAGGCAATCAACAGTCATTGCCTACTTGCCTTTTCCCTGTCCCTAGTGGTTTTTATGGACTGCTCTCTGGGTCCCTTTCAGCTTTTTCCAAAGTGAGGAGCTCTAGTGTACGCATTCCCGCCTCCGTGCTACTCTTGCTTGTGGATCATATGCTTTGCTTGGATTATGTGAACCTTTTCTTGTCCTACTGATTTTCAATACAGAGCACTCAGAGCTACGTACAGAATTCAGCATGTGGCAGCTGCTGGCTTCACACTGTGCCACCACGATGCTTTCCTTGAAAGCAGGGGGTGGAGGGGAAGGGGATGTGGGAATCAGGCTAATAATCCCAATTGTTTATTTTTAAACTCATAGCTATGATACTCGATTCCTGGATTCTGAGTGTTTGAGAGGTTTATGAGTGAGTAAGCAATGCCACTTGTAAATATTCGCCCTTAAAACTGGTTTTACAGCCAGTCTTGGCTGGGCTAGTCAGGACTATGCATTGTCAGTGGAACTAAACTACTGTGAAAGCTAAATGAAAGGTCAAAGAATTTGGCTTCATTCCTTATTGGGAAATGCACAGTGCCTAAGTAGTAACTGTTGTCAGCACTTGGGGGTGGGTGGTCTCTTGAGAATGGAAGCTGCATGGAAATTCCCATGTTTTGGGCAAAGAAGGAAAAGAAGGAAGAGGGACCTATTGCCTTGTAAGACATGTAGCCAAGAGGGGAGTGTCTTTACTGACTGCTGTGTGCGACTGAACTGCGTGACACTAGTAACTGAAGTGAAAATCATTTCAAGTGTATTAGGGGTAAACTGGGAAATGATCATTCATTCCAAGTGCTGTTAATATTCCATTAGTACTTGCAGGTTTAAAACACAAAATATAGCAAAACCATAACTTTTTTAACTTCATGTGCGGAGAAGTTTACAGAGAGACAAGATGTCCTGCAAACTGCAAGATTACTGCAGACCCGCAAGGACAACAAGCGAGAATAAAGTTCTCACTTGATAGGAGTTGTTTATTTAGTTAGCATTCCATCCTACAGTTATAAAAAATATTGGGAAAAAATGTCAGTCTGAACTTTTCTACTTGCAAGAGATAAAAAATAAAACTTAAATATAATTCTATATATTCTCCATGTATTGCCACATTGTTTTAATTTGAAGAAATGATAGTGTACACATTTCAATCATATGTATTTGATAGCAATGCTTAAGTACTTGGATATTAAACTACCTCCGAAACATACACTTTTTATTTTCTACATAAACTGCCAGAGGTTGTAGCACTCAGACCAACTTCTTTGTTTTCCCCACTGTATATTTTGAAATGACCCATTTGTTGTTTAAATTAGTAAGCATGTGCAATAAAAGAAACAGCAGAACAAAATTAGTTTTGTTCTACAAAGAGGGCTTATTACTTACTGGAAGGATGTCCCTGAAAGCCTGTATTGTTATTTATCAAGGTGCTGATATTTAAAGTTATTAGGGTATCTAAAGATTACCTGCCTGTGCAGAACTTGCAAAAAACTCTGCACCTCTAATTCATTTAAAGATAAATGTCAGCTTTTGAAAGTCCCACTGAGGCTTCTATCCACATCTTGAGTTATTTCAGTGACTTAAAAACAAAACTGTAACACCCTTAGGTGATAACTGCCTTGAAGGAAAAACAGCAATAAAGCTAGCTAAAGTACAGGTGGTTTAAGCTACTGCATTGGCTATTCTGTTAGCAGTTCCGCAAGAGATACCTACTTTTGGACATACAACAGTGAGGGGACTATACTTACAGAAAATTATTGCAAATACTTGCATCCAGAAGAGCATGCGAGCCCCTAAAACAAGTTGGAAACGGTCTGGGAGAGAGCTTGTATTCAAGGCCCTTTTTCTCTCCAGCTGTCAAACAAGTGCCTGCAATTCATATGAAGGTCTGCTTTTCTGTATTTCAGATATACTGAGCAGTTTGTATTAGAGGTCCCAGTATTGCTGTTTTTCATTTCCAGCATGCCTGTGGAAATGAGATGCTAGCTCTTGTGTCAGTCTTCTCAGTGAGCTTTAATGATAGGCAAGATTTGAAGAAAACAATATGCTCCTTTAAAAATGCTGTTTTGCAGTTCCTTCTCTGTTTTGCAGCTCAGTTTCTGTATCTTTTTCTTAGACTAAGCTGAAATTTCCTTCCTTTGAGATGAAGTCTATCTTGTTTCTGTTATCTAAGATGGCTACTACCTCCTTCTGCAGTCCTCTCATGACCCATAAGTTCACAGGAAGGCTAAAGATTTAAGACCCACCCCCCTTAACCAAAGAAGGTTAAGGCACCTTTAAAATATGTCCCTTTTCCCATGCCATTTCCAAGCTAGATCTTAATCTCCCTTGAGACTTTGCTGCCTTGTTTCTTCTGACTGAGCACCGGTATGCCACATGGTGTAATGGGCATACATGGACACAAAGACTGACTCCTAACCTTTCATCCCACTTCTTCTGGTGAAGACGACTTCTGATTGCAGTCTTGTTTTCACTGTCATAGCCTTCTAAAGGCACATGGATAAAGCAGCATAAGTTATGTAACAACAGCTGCCAAATAGATGATACTGTTACTATATTCATAACTACTTTTTCTCTGTAAGGTATGCTGTAAAGATTTATAGTCAACTGTCCTGCACCCTAGATTTACAGACTGACTTTCCTGTCAGGGAACAGCAAGAGTGCAGCTGCTCCACAACAGACAGTGAGATGGGAGCCGGAGGTGCCCACCCAAAAAAGCTGCAGTCAGACCATACCTGAGCAAGGTGAGCAGGGCGAGTGACAACCACAGGGACCACCAAGAATCTAGCATTCATCAGACAACTGCAAGGCAACATCAACCTGGCAAGTCCAGTTGATGGACATCAACCTGGCAAGTCCTAGACAGGTTTATGAGAACTCCTTCTGAAGTCCCACGTCCTCTGTGCAGCAAACTGAGCTCCACTACCACCGCCACCAAAAAAGACGTATAAACCTCCCTCCCAATAATTGTTACCATATCCCATGTATACAAGTATTTGCTCTTCTATCCTCCATGAGATGGATCCAGTGAATACAAAATAAAAAGGGAAAACTGCATCAATTTCAAAAGTCCTAGGATCAGGCCCCATTTCCTTTAATATAAATACACAAATATAAATAAATAATGTAGTAAAATAATCCATACCATCAGTGGTGAGCAGAAATCCCCAATATGAATCTGGTATTTTGTATACAAACAGTTAATTTTACACACATCAAAGCAATTATTAGGTCTCTTCTTCCTTCCTATGTTGCTTTTGTTCTGTTTTCTCACAACGGATTATACTCATTATACTTTTCTTTAGAAGGAACCAAAACATAGTAAAGTGCAAAGTTATTTGCGTCCTTGTACAAACATACCCTTTCAGTGACATATTGTTTAAAAAGGAACATTTTTTTTATTCAAGGCTTAGGAAAAGCTTAATCATTTGCTTTCTCCATAGTCCTCACACATATCTGGCAACCTGTTTTATGACTTTAATATTAATGACAATGCTCATTTTTCAACTCAGACAACAGCTTCTAAGTTTCAGGGAGTCATAGACCATCCCTATTTCTTTTACTCGTTTGTGTGTCTCAACTACCTTTCCCATATATCCCCTCCGCATGCCATTTATTTGGTTACATCTTTGGGAAATTGTGCTTTTTGTTATGTTTAATTCAAGATAAATAGTTGTCATGAGTACTCTAATTTCTTTCCCAGGTCACTGATAAAACACTCTCATTCTCACTCTCGCTCTCACTCTCACTCCCTTGTAAACAACTTGGAATGAAATTAATGTGAAAAGCATTCCAATCATAAGCGAAGTATTGATGAAAAGTGTTTTTTTCCCCAAAAATATATTCATAGCTACATTGCTGTAGTTAAGACCTAGTGCCAAAGCCTTTTCTGTTTGTGCAATGTTTTCATTTGAGATTTTCTTTCTTCAAGTGTTGAAACTAGTCATTAGCATGTCTGTACGTATGGGATGATCTCATCTCACGCTAAACATTTCTGAGGCAAAGAGATATGAAAAAGGAACTAAATGATTAAGAGTAAAGTACAATCAGAATGATTGCTTATGCTAAATAGAGAAAACTTCATATCATGTGTTCAGCTATTTATGCCTGTGAAATAAAATAGTGGTAGACCTGCAGAAGTGCTCAGCTTAACTTTTAAGCTGAGTTCCTTGTAAATATTTTTTAAAGATATTTTCTAAATGTCCATCTCAGTTGAAGTTTGTGTTTTTTATAGGAACTGTACAAATGGAGGCATTTATTTTGGGTTTTTTTTTAACTGGTAACTAAACATTTAGCTTACCCTGCTGAAATTTTCTTAAATAAAGCAAATATTACACTAGACTCTATTGCAGAAGCAATCACAGTCACAAACTCATACATTTTGTTTCTAAATCACAGGAAGAACATTAACAGAACAAACATTTTTGCATTCTTTAAGTAGGATGTTTCTTTCATATAACTGCTCCAAAGAGATTTCCATGTCTTTAGCTGGAGATAGAGAGTGATGTTTAAGGTTACCAAATTTCTCACAGGATCATATCGTCACATATATTATATTGTGTACAGAGGATGCTAGCTAAAAGGCAGTGCGATATGATGCTGCTTTGGATACTTTGATGGATTTGGTAACTAACCATAAAGAAAAAAACAACTACAGAATTTGTATGCAAGTAGGCAATGCAAGCAGCTTAGACTCTGTTTTGCATCAGAAAACACTTACAATAAAGGGTATGCATACAAAAAAGCGACTGACTCAAAGCTCATTGAAGTCGAAGGGTTTAACAATGACGCTTAAGCTCTTTGCTACATCAGGACCTAGGTGATAACTAGCAATAATCCAGTCATTCTAAAAATTTAAAATATTGCACTTTGGGATTTTTTTAGGTATGCTATACAAAAAGCAGACAGAGCCTGTTCTAAACAGTTCCTCAGCTCTCCTACAGTTGGATAATTTCTGATGGGAAACATGGAAGACAGGGCTTTCAGAGGATGTCAGAATGGGGCTCTTTCCTCAGCTTCATAACTGCCAGTCTGCCTACGTAAACTTACTCAAGTCATAATCTTTTGTATCTTCCAAATAAGAATCTTAATGCTTGCTTGTCTTTGCGAAGTATGTAGAAATGTAAAGATCTGTTTGCTCTGTACCTTTCACTTACTTTGGGTCATAGTTATTCAAGACTGACAGTGAAATCAATACAAGATCCATCAAATGAAGTTGCAGGTTATAGCCTTTCATTAGTATGAGTATATGCACATAATTTGATGACAGTGGCTTTGAAAATAATGCTTTATCACTCCAGAAGGAGACTTGCTGACTCTGTAATAGCTTTTACTTTCTTGTGAATTTACTAAATTCTTAGATGACTACAGGGTGTTTGTTCTGTGACTAACTGAAGTTACTCACTGTTTTATGCAGGATTATAAATCTTGCTAATTATTATAGCTTATGAATTTGTATTTTCTATCACAAGCTTAGTTATGGCTTGTCAGAAAGCTGGTTTTCAAGCTCATTAATAATTTAACATGTCTGGAAAGACCAAACTGGATAATATAATTATTTTACTTTAATAAATGTGAAATGTTTCATTTGGACTTCAAATCCCTTTGAAACACTGTAAGAAATTTCAAAAGCAAATAATTATTTTGAAATTATCAATAAAACTTACATTTAAAATATGAAAATGGGCCTTTGGGTATTTTTTAAACATTTTCCAATTTTTATTTTCATTTTTACAAAAAATATTAGCTCAAAACTGCTATGATTTGTTCAACAAAGAAGTTTCTGTCACAGCAGATTTCTCTAGTGGAAAATCAATTACATATTTTTTTCTACCAACCTTGAGTTTGATTCTATACAGTATCAGAAGCCCCAAAGTCCAGAGGGCCCAACAGGCATTATGGATATATTGTCTTATGGCATGTGACAAAATTAAACTGTCACATGAATGGGATCCATTCAGTGGTTTGATATCACTTAATGTCCTTCTTCATACAGCTCACTTTCTATGCCCTAAAATGATATAAAGTCTACCTAAACATTCTTCATCACACTGTGATTAAATGGTTCATTAAATGAAATAAGTTACAGTTCTTAGAGAAGCTATAGACCTGGAAAAAAGACTTAAATATAATTATTAGTGGCAGTTAGGAGAGACTGTACATCAGTCTCTGGGAAAGACTGTAGGAGAGACTGTGGAGTCTGTAGGAGGGACTGTACCTCATCTGGAATCTATATGGCAGAAAGACTACATTTAAACTGCTGTGAAAAAGGATTGCTGTCTGTGAAGACACAAGCTATACTTACAGGTTGCATAGTATGAATATGTTTTCATATTTTAGTACATTTTATACTGTGCCACTAAACAATAGATCGTATAAGAATCAAAAGTCTTCCCTGAGCCCACTGGCATATACAAAAAGACCTTGCTTTGCAAGGAGTAACATGTCTCCTCTTTCCTCCACCTTGAGCTGCTGATGAACTGTGGTCAGGACCATACCTCTGCCCAGCCTGTGGGATTTAATCATCTGAGGAAGAAGAAGGAAAATGCTTAGACTGCAACTCTAAACGACCCATAACATTCGTAAGGCTGCTGGTCAGCTCATCGGCATTCTGTACAGGGGTCAGACACTGTGGTTCTAGATTTATTGAAATTTCTCTTTCCTTTTTAAAAAATCTTCTCTCCCCAAGGATTGCTCCCACCATGCCGTCTGAGCAAGGTGGAACATTAATTGGTATTTCCATTTCCTTTTTTAGTTAACTACAGACATGAGAGAAAGTATGGATCTTGTGCTTTCTCATGTAGTCTCACAATCTTAACATCCTGAAGGAATTTGCCCGCTTGACTGGAATTATCCCACCATAGTTTGCCTACATTGTCATCTTTAGTGTTATAAACATTTACTTACTGTTAATGAAATGTGTTCCAGACAAAAATAAAAAGCAATAGCAATACAATTGAGAGAATATCTAAAGAAACTTCCCAGGCTAAATTATTTGCTTAGCAATAATTTTGCAGTCAGTTCAATAAATAGGACTCCCAAAGAGAAACGCATAGTTTGACATTTCTTCCTTTAAATGCAGTTGCTTAGAAATTTTGAACTCTAGTATTTCTGTTTATTTTCCAGCACTTTCTCTAATGAGTGTGACTGCCTCATTCTTTCCAGTTTAACTGATACTGTGTCTCCCTCATCCAAGGTTATTCACACCTTGCTAATTACATGATAAAACTTATCATTAAGGCTCCATTTTCTGATTTGGCTTTGAAATTTGTTGGTTTTCTATTTCCAAATGATATAACAAAGCAGGAAAAAGTTCTGTTTATTGCTGGGAAACATACTATCATACCTTTTGCTTCTGAGAACTGTGTGGACATTAGCTGATTTGGCATCACATTGTAAACTCAGTAATTTCAATCAAGAAAGTTCCAGTTCTCAGAAGTTTCCATGAGATTTATCCTGACATTATTGCCATTTGGTACTTTTGATAAATATTTTTAAGAGATTTTAGCAACCAGAATAGCCTTGGAGTTAAAATCTGCTACCAGCTGCTGCATCTTCTTTTCACTTTTCTCTGAAGTTTGTTCCAGTTGCTTTATTTTCTCATGCTACAGTGAAACTTGAGTGGATGACACCAGAATCAAACAAACCCTAGTGTCTCTCTCCCCCACTGGTCTGAGATCTCTACAGAGCTCTTCTGTCATGCTTTCCTTTAAAATAAACTTTTAAAAAATGTCTGTTCAATTTTAATTTCACTTGGCATAAGTGAGAAATTCCTTTTCCTCATATGTTACTCATATGCTTAGAAAAGTGAAAAAAAAACAGGTTAAAGAGTTGCAACCAATGCTGACAAGTGTAGGTTCCTGCTGGAAAACTTCTGAAGTTAAACTTACACCATCTGTATCTGAAGAGTTCTAATTCCCTTTTATCTGAATTTTTTACCACTGAATATTCTGATACCAAGTACGTGAAGACAGATTGCTATCGCTACTGCAAACAGCTAACAACTATGATGACACTGACAGAGAGGAATTTGGAATAGAGCTTGAAGAATCTCTGGGGCTTACCATAGAATAAGTTTGAATATCTGATGATTTATTAGCTTCTTAAGCAATGACAAATGCTGACATCTTGAAATCCAGTATCCAACTTTTTTCCATGCTGTTGCAAATCACTCCTTTCCCCAGTTCCTGAAAATGATGTAGAACAAAAGGGGGAAGACAACAGGAAGGAAAGCATATGAAATGTGGTAAGTATAGGATTCACAGCAATTATATATCCTAAAGAACTTCAGAAAAAAATGTAGATTGAAAAATAATGGCTGCAAGTTTTCTGATAGCTAAGTACAGTACACATGACTGAAGGTCAGATTTTTAGAGGGATTTAAACACCCAAACCAATGGGAGTAACATAATTTTTTGTCTGCCCCCCAGCTCTGAAGCATCTGAATCACCTTGAAAAAGGGCCCCTTAGGTTATCATAGCAAGTTTTGTGAGGTTTTTTATTGGTTGGGACTTGGGATTTCTGAAGTTTGTACTTCCCTGCTTATTTTAAAACAACTTTATTTTATTCCTTGCCTGAAGAAAAGTGAAGAAACCAGGTCTGATTCTCTGGCTCTTTAGAGCAGCCTCATGCTAATATCTGGGCACAAGAATGCTGTGAAGCTGGTGGAACTAGTTAGTGCTACATTTACATGTCCTATGAACCCCCCAAATAAATGCGAAATTACAGTTTATGTTAGCCAGAATAGAACTGGACAATCCATAAGACTGTTAATACATTTGGTCTAATCACAGTTTTCACTCAGCTATAGCAGAAATGCAAGTGCTCGGGGAGGCTAAAACCAGGAAATCACAACAACAACAAGAAAATGTAATCCAGATTACGACTCCTATTTGAATTCACAGGCTACTAGGATAGTCACATGGAAATAAGGGACAATATAATAGAATCATAGAATCATTAAGATTGGAAAAGAACTCTAAGATCATCTAGTCCAACTGTCAACCCAACACCTCCATGCCTACTAAACCATGTTCCGAACTGCCACGTCTACACAGTTTTTTAACTCCTCCAGGGATGGTGACTCAACCAATTCCCTGGGCAGCCTGTTCCAATGCTTGATGACCCTTTCAGTGAAGAAATTGTTCCTCATATCCAATCTAAACCTCCCCTGGCACAACTTGAGGCCATTTCCTCTCGTCCTATGACTTGCTACTCAGGACAAGAGACCGACACCCACCTCACTACAGCCTCCTTTCAGGTAGTTGTACAGAGTGATTAAGGTCTCCCCTCAGCCTCCACTTCTCCAGATTAAACAATCCCAGTTCCCTCAGCCACTCCTCATAAGACTTGTGCCCTAGACCCCTCACCAGCTTCGCTGCCCTTCTTTGGACATGCTCCAGCACCTCAATGTCTCTCTTGTAGTGAGGGGCCCAAAACTGAACACAGTATTCGAGGTGTGGCCTCACCAGTGCCGAGTACAGGGGGGCGATCACTTCCCTAGTCCTGCTGGCCACACTATTCCAGATACAAGCCAGGATGCTCTTGGCTTTCTTGTCCACCTGGGCACACTGCTGGCTCATGTTCATCCGGCACCCCCAGGTCCTTTTCTGCTGGGCAGCTTTCCAGCCACTCTTCCCCAAGTCTGTAGCGTTGCATGGGGTTGTTGTGGCCCAAGTGCAGGACCTGACACTTGGCCTTGTTAAACCTCATACAATTGACCTCAGCCCATTGATCCAGATCCCTGTCCAGATCCCTCTGTAGAGCCTTCCTACCCTCAAGCAGATTGACACTGCCGCTCAATTTGTTGTCATCTACAAACTTACTGAGGGTGCACTCAATCCCCTCATCCAGATCATTGATAAAGATATTAAACAAGGCTGGCCCCAAAACTGAGCCCTGGGGAACACCGCTTGTGACTGGCCACCAACTCTATTCAACACAACTCTCTGGGCTTGGCCATCCAGCCAGTTTTTTACCCAGCGAAGAGTACACCCGCCTAAGCCATGAACTACCAGCTTCTCCAGGAGAATGCTGTGGGAGACACATGTCAAAGGCTTTACTGAAGTCCAGGTAGATAACATCTACAGCCTTTCCCTCATCCACTAGGTGGGTCACCTGGTCGTAGAAGGAGATCAGGTTGGTCAAGCAGGACCTGCCTTTCATGAACCCATGATGGCTGGGCCTGATCCCCTGGTTGGCCTGCACATGCCTGTTGAGCGCACTCAGGATGAACCGCTCCATAATTTCCCCTGGTACCGAGGTCAGGCTGGCAGGCCTGTAGTTCCCCAGATGCTCCTTCTGGCCCTTCTTGTAGATGGGCATCACATTGGCAAGCCTCCAGTTGTCTGGGACCTCCCCTGTTAACCAGGACTGCTGGTAAATGATGGAGAGTGGCTTGGCAAGCTCCTCTGCCAGCTCCCACAGTACTCTCAGGTGGATCCCATCCAGCCCCATAGACTTGTGAGTGTCCAGGTGGCATAGCAGGTCGTTAACTGCTTCCTCCTTGATTATGGGAGGTTTATTCTGCTCTCTGTCCTTGTCTTCCAGCTCAGGGGGCTGACTACCCTGGGGATAAGTGGTCTGACTATTAAAGACTGAGGCAAAGAAGGCATTAAGTACCTCATCCTTTTCCTCATCCTTGGTGGCAATGTTCCCCCCCGCATCCAATAAAGGAGGGAGATTCTCCTTGTCTCTCTTTTTGTTGTTAATGTATTTGTAAAAACATTTTTTATTATCTCTTACAACAGTGGCCAGATTGAGTTCTAGCTGGGCTTTTGCCTTTCTAATTTTCTCTCTGCATGACTTGACAAGATCCTTGTACTCTTCTTGAGTTGCCTGCCCCTTCTTCCAAAAGTGGTAAACGTTCCTTTTTTTCCTGAGTTCCAGCAAAAGCTCCCTGTTCAGTGAGGCCAGTTGTCTTCCCTGCCAGTTCGTCTTACAGTACATGGGGACAGCCTGCTCCTGCGCCTTTGACTTCCTTCTTGAAGAATGCCCAGCCTTCCTGGACCCCTTTGCCCTTCAGGACTGTCTCCAAAGGGACTCTCTCAACCAGTGTCCTGAACAGGTCAAAGTCTGCCCTCTGGAAGTCCATGGTAGTGGTTTTGCTCACCCCCCTCCTTACTTCACCACAAATCAAGAACTCTATAATATCATGGTTGCTAAGCCAAAGATGGCCTCCAACCACCACAACACCCACCAGTCCTTTTCTGTTTGTAAACAGCAGGTCAAGCGAGGCACCTCCCCTGGTAGGCTCACTTACCAGCTGTGTCAGGAAGTTATCTTCCACACATTCCAGGAGCCTCCTAGACTGTTTCCTCTCTGCTGTGTTGTATTTCCAGCAGATGTCTGATAAGTTGAATTCCCCCATGAGAACAAGGGCTAGCGATTGTGAGACTCCCGCCAGCTGTTTATAGAATGCTTCACCTGCCTCTTCATCATGGTTGGGTGGTCTATAACAGACACCCAGCAGGATATCTGCCTTGTTGGCTTTCCCCCTCATCCTTACCCGTAAGCACTTGACCTTATCATCATAATTGCCGAGTTCTACACAATCGAAATACTCCCTAACATACAGAGCCACCACACCGCCTCTCCTTCCTTGCCTATCCCTTCTGAAGAGCTTATAGCCATCCATTGCAGCACTCCAGTCATGAGAGTTATCCCACCATGTTTCTGTGATGGCAACTAAGCCATAGCTATCCTGCTGCACAATGGCTTCCAGCTCCTCCTGTTTGTTACCCATGCTACATGCATTGGTGGAGATGCACTTGAGCTGGGCTATCGATTTCACTCCCAACATTGGCATGCCACCCTTAGGCTCCTCTCTAGTGAGCCTGGTTACATCTCCTTCCCCCTTTGAACCTAGTTTAAAGCCCTCTTGATGAGCCCCACCAACTCATGGACAAGAATCCTTTTCCCCCTTTGAGACAGCTGAGCTCCATCCGTTACCAGCAGGCCCAGTGCCAGGTAAACATCCCCATGATCAAAAACAAAATTCCACCGACGGCACCAGCCTCTGAGCCTTGTGTTGAGCAGGTTAGTTTCATCAAGGATATTCTATAGAAATACAGTTTCTCTCTGTACCAGATATTTTCCTCTCATATTTCTACATGCAATTACCTCTACAATTCAATTATGGTAAGCTTCAGTTTATCTTTTAACAAGGTGGTTCACTAATGCTTTGTTTTTGTTAATACCAACTGAAAAAAGCTCTACAGTTACACTTGAAATCAATTTCAGTGGGAAACTCAGGCTTAATAAAATCCACATTGCTTGTGCAATTTATCTGTTTACGTAAAGTATTCTTTCTAACATAGTATTTGAAGCAGGGCTTTATATAAGAAATGCTGAACATTTCACCACACAGTATATGAGACAACAAACTTTCCATAAATACAGGTCAATGATATAAACTCTCCACCTAGAAAGCCCCAGGCCCTGCCAGAAGGAGCTGGCTTTCTCCATGTTGCAAATCTGTGTCTTTCCCACCGTATGCACTGAAACTTTATGGTAAACATACCAGTGTCCCTATGTGGCAAACATTTCCTGTTTGCACATGTAGTAGTAAACTCTTCTAGAAATTTTCTTCTTTGCCTGCCATTTCTCATCTAAGCAGCAAGGGCAAAAGCAGAGGGTTGGAGTAATAGCATGTTTCAGTACAATCTCAAACACAAAGTCAAATCCATGTTTTATTTCAACTGTGCAATTCAAAATTCTCTGAGGTCAAAAAAAAGGTCAAAAAGCATTTTCTTTTGTTTTGAGATTTGTGATCAGTTTTGTTAAAAGGCAAGGAAACTTCAGCTGATATTTTACATTGAAAACATGTACTTAATGGTCATACTATTCAATGCTGCTCAGTAAAGACTTGATTGTTGCAGCCTTCTCATTTTTCGGACAATCAATGAATTAAATAAGGTAAGCACCTTTATGCAGCGTAGTCTGGCAAGTCATCTTGTTACTCAGCAGTACTGAGTAACTCATCTGACACTTTTCAGGTCAAATCAATTTCCCAGGCTAAAGTTATGGGGGAACAAACAGGAAATCACAACTGAAGCAGGTTGTAATCTTGTGAATGGAGAAGCAGACAACTATCATAGAATAGAATTATTGAATGGCCTGGGTTAGAAGGCACCTTTAGAGATCTTGTAGTCCAACCCCCCTGCCACGGGCAGGGATATCTTTCACTAGATCAAGTAGCTCAAAGGCCCATCCAACTTATCATTGAACACATCCAGTGATGGGGCATCCACAACTTTTCTGGGCAACCTGTTCTAGTGTCTTACCACTCTGATTGTAAAAAATTTCTTCCTTATATCTGGTCTAAATCTACCCTCTTTCAGTTTAAAACCATTGCCCCTTGTCCTGTCACTACAGGCCTTGGTAAAAAGTCTTTCTCCATCTTTCTTATAAGGCCCCTTTATATATAGAAAGGCCGCAACAAGATCTCCGTGGAGCCTTCTCTTCTCCAGGTTGAACAACTGCAATTCTCAGCCTTTCTTCATAGAAGAGGTGTTCCAGCCCTCTGATCATTTCTGTGGCCCTCCTCTGGACCTGCTTTGACAGGTCCATGTCTTTCTTGCACTGGGGACGCCAGAGCTGGACACAGTACTCTAGGTGGGGTTTCACGAGAGCAGAGTAGAGGAGGAGAATCATCTCCCTTGACCTGCTGGCCACACTTCTTTGGATGCAGCCCAGGATTCAGTTGGCTTTCTTGGCTGTGAGTGCACATTGCCAGCACATGTCCAATTTTTCATCTATCAGTATCCTCAAGTTTTCCTACATCTTGAGTGTCTTTGACATCCCATATTTTTCTTTAATATGGATAACCCTCCCTATTAAGAGAAATCTGAATATGATCACTAACAAACAAGTACTGTTTAGCATGAAGAGAAAATCTTTCAGTCTCATGCAGAAAAGTGGTTTTGTCTGCTAAAGCTGTTTAATAGCCTCTGAGCCCTTTCCCCCTTCTTTAAGGCAAATTAGACAATTATTACTGTGGATATTCCTTCATAATATTGTTACTTGCATTATTACAGCATCCAGGAGTTCCAAGATATGAAATAAATTTTCAGTTAGGATATTACTGTGCAAACATAAGCAAAAGAGTTTAGAGTCCAAATTAAAGGGCAATATAAGGAATTGTCTTCCTGATGCTGTGATGGATTTGGTATCTTGTTCTTCCTGGATATTATAGAAACATTATTTGTTCTTTAATACTATCAGTCTGGATATTCTTCAGAGGAAGATGGCAATAGTATAAGGTAGGAATCGCTCCTTGTGACACATCAAGCAGTGAAAACTGCAGATTGAGCACTATGAAAAATATTTCTGCCGAATGTTTAAAACAAGTCCTTGTTCATGAGACCATGTAGTCACTACTGCTGGGCTCTATATTTCTCGTAGCTTGCCTTGTGCACTGCCAAGAACTTGAAAAACTAGCATCCCCACTATTCAAACACTTAAGTAGTCTTTCTTCACTGCTTTAGCCTTTTTTCCTTTTGCAGTGGAGCCCCATCAGTATTTTTCTGCAAGTATTACTGTATGTACTGGATTTGAAAGTAGGTAACTTCCTACAGCATACTGTACTGGAGAAATACAGCAGTATGTGAAAAACTGTTGCATGTCTGCTGTTGATGATAAAGCAATATGTGATGTTTCATTTAGGCTGCTGACAGTGTTAAGCAAATGTTCAGTCCCCCATCACAGGCTGCTCAATAAGGCAACTTAGGGTGCACACAGAGGTCATTTGCATTTCTTCTAGATTAATTCATGCCTAACATCTGCAGTCTCTCCACATCAAATTTATAATAAGCACTTTCAAAATTTCATTACTGTAGGCAACTCTGAGGTAAATTACTCATATACACACTTCAACTCTTAACAATAAGACTAGCCTTAGAGGTCTAGTATTCCTGTTGGTTCCTTTTGATAAAATGACTTGTTTCCATAGTGCAAAATTTCTTGTTCCTGAAGGCATTATGTTTTTTCTGATGATCACATTGTGAACCGCTTAACTGTATGCTATTTGGATATATGGGTAACTCAAAGTGCATTAATATTCTAATCATAAATGTAATTCTTAATACATTTCATTTTGCTTACCTATAAAAGCAAAACAATCCTTAGAATACTTCAGTCTGAATAGATCCATATAAAACTGTCTACAGGAAAGAGAAATAATGGAACATGCATGAGGATTTTTGGCTTTTTTTAATATTCTTTTTTATCTTCTATGTGTAAGAGACAGTTGTGTGTTATGAATCAGTGCACATATTTGAATAATTTTTTACATGTTACACATGTCATAATTGCATTTTATTGCAGTTACACAAATGCATAGTAACGCAGAGGAATAATTAAAGAATTACAGTACATTAAAATAGCAGGCCTATCAACCACACAAATAAAAAAAAACCCCAAGAAAATTCCAAGCCCCAAGTTTTCTGGAATCTTTAATATGCCCCTCACAGCATCTGACATTGTAGCACTATATCTTACGTACATTACTCCACTAGCTAGAGATCCAAGGATAGAAATTTCAGATCAGCTGCAATGTCTGAGCATAGCAGAATGACTTTGAAGAACCTTTGTGAGGCTCTAAACTGCATTGTGCTCTCTGTGAAAAGTACAATGTCTCTCTTCTCAGTACCAACAGACTTTATTCCTACTAAACTAAATATTACCCCTGAGTTCACCAGCTAAGATTTGGATCCAGATGCATCATATTTTTGCTTAACTGTTGAACTTGGATCTTTGTAAAACTGCAAGTTCTGAAGGACCGGAATCATGTTTAGCTCTGTGACTGCACAGCACCTGACATTGTTTGTATTGGTTAGTTAATTAAACAATAGTCAAAATAATAAAATTAATTTAAAGTATAAGTGAAGCTTCTAAAGTTACTCAGTAAAAGATTTACTAATTTTAGCAATTACTTAATCCCTTAATTTTAGCAAGTATGCTCAGAACACTGTCTGCAGAAGAATACCTTTTTCATAAGCCCTAATTGTCTTCCACAATTAATAAAAACATCTATAGTCTGATGTTTGTTAGACAAAAAATCTGTTCTTATTTATGTGATTTGATTTTCCTTTCATCTTGACCAATGAAAACAGACAATTTCAATTTGTTTTCTAATTCTTATTCTTCAGCACAATGCTGAAAAATTATGTTGTCTGCACTAAAGCAAATACCAGAAAATATTTTCATAAAAATATTTAGCTTATATATTTATATTTATCTTTGATTTTAATAGAATATGTGCTAAGGTGACTACAATTTTACCTGATGTTATTAAAAAAATCAGATATGGCTTACAGGAGAATTAAAATATGAAACTGAACTTTCAGAGACAAAGTTCTGATAGCAGTACTCCTATAGCATCAAACTGCTAGAAAGCTAAAATACAACTTCCTGATTCATGCAGTTCTCTCTCAAAGAAAACAAAAATGTGCAGAGTGCTAATTTATGAAAGCAAACTTTTAAAATGAAAAACTAAAGAAAAACATTTATATTCACTACTATTTCCACAGTTAGGACAGCATTTAATGGTTTTATTGCCATATTGGATATATTACGTACGTTAAAATACATTAAGTATCTTGGCCTCATTGAAGTTAATGTCTGTTTAGAAACATATGTTTCTTTGCTAGCTCTTTGTCTCTCAAAGTTTGATGCTACAGGAGGCTTAAAGGGGCTACACACTGGCTTAAAGACTCTCCTCTGCCAAATCAGACTACAAATACAGAGACACAGACAGCTATATCAGTTTTATAAATATGCCTCAAAACATAATGTTGCAAACCGAGAAGCAAGAATGTATTTTACTCTTTTTATGGCCAGGACCACGAGTTACAGTCCAAATTGGTTTAGGTTCTGAACATTCAGCAAGCACTCTGAAATTGAAAGAAAATCAGACAGAACTCATGCTAAGAACTTTTCAGGAATTGTCCTTAGTGCCTCACTTAAACTTCCACTGAAACCAATGAAAATATTTAATCAAACAGCCCACAGTGGTTCTGTATTGATCTATAGTTCATCCAAACAATACTTTTCCAGGAAAGCTTGAAGCTGCAAATGAAGGACTATTTATTTCCTATGGTAAACACAATAAATTGGATTATTAGTTGCAATACACTTGATAACAACTTGAAAATAAAGGATAGTTTTGTCTCCTAGAAACTAACTTGCTGTCTGTGGAAGGACCTCAGCAAGATCTAAAAATATAAGATCCCTGCTTTTCTCTCATTCATCTAACTTCAAATACTTTCTCTTCTTAAAAGAAAAGAGAGTAAACCTGGCACCATAAAGCTCCACATTCTTCTGATTTTTAGACCCAAATACTTTTTTCCCCCCACACAATTATGCTCAGAACAAAGTTACAGTAACAGTGATTCACGAAAGAGAAGAGTAATGAAAGAGAAGCAAGACATGAAAGCAACCCAAGCATTACAGAACAGGGATTGTATTTCCAAGACAGTTACAATATGTCACTTCATGAAGGTGAGAGAGAAGGAGGAGCTGCCTGATGAAAAAATACAACAATGTCAGAAACCGATAGCATTGCTATCTCCTCACCAGATAAATTCTCTTCTTTCAGATCCTTTAATGTCTGAGTTTTCAGATACTGTTACCCTGGTTTTGTGTTTTCTCATTAACCCTTGTTAATTTAAAAAAAATAAGACAATGTTCCAAAACACGCTGTCAGACAAGCTGTTATAGGAATGCATAGCTGAAATCCAGCTCCTCTGGTCATCCAAGGATTAACTAACTCTTCAGTCAGAAAATAAAGAACCTCCAACCTTGCTAAATGTAAGAACTCCATTCTGCCTTCCAGAAAAAGCTCCTGCTCTCCAAATCACCCTGCCTGCACACTTCTCAGTTTTCTTCCTCAGTGGAAGCTGCAGGCAAAGTCCAGTTTAGTAGGTCTATTACCATTACAAAGCTGTAGGATTTCCAGATTTTTTTTTAATAGATGTATTTTAATCTTGGTGTAGCTACTTTATCCCAAAAGAGTTTTAAAATTTTGCAAACAGGACCAATGTAACACAGCTACTTTGGGAATCATCAGCAGTAATGCATAGAAGAAAATATTATGGCAAGGGTTCAAAAGGAAATCTCCCTCTTCAGAAAAGTCCTCTGAAATCTCTGAAGTCCAGTCTGAGCAGGGAGATCCTCAATATTCAAGATTTTTTTGAGGCATTATACATAGTAAATTTTTGGAATTACATTGGGCTAAACGCTACCTTTTTCTTTGAACAATGTTGTTCTGAAGCTCAGATAAATAACTAATGGAAAGTAGCAGAAACGACAGAGTAGTTTCTATGGCACCCCCTCTTTCCACAGCAAAAGGGAAGATGGTGAAACTGTATGCATCTCCTCTCTGGGGAGCACTGATTCCCATAATGGCCCTGTGCAGCTTCAGACTTGAAGTGCAGCTTGCAGCAGCCACTTTCCCTCCTCAGACATCATTAGTACCCAACCTGCAACATATAAGTATACATCTACAAAGGTAAATTAAGCTGATTTTGTGTTCCATGTAGCTCCTCAGCCCCACATGAGACATAAGCAGTAGTTTTGAAGCCTAACCTTTCAGGAATAAACAGTTAAACAAATCCTGCTAAAATAGGAATCGATGGTAGCAGACCAATCTAATCCAAACCAGAACTACCCTAAAAGCATATGGGAGCCCCTCTGACTTTTAAAACATATATTCTTGCATTGTCCATAGTTAAGAAAAATCTAGTCTGTGACTCCTACTCAAAGACCTTTCCACCTGCACCTGCAGACATGTTATTGCGGAAAGACAATCCTTGTTTTAAATCCTTAGGGATTCTCGTCACTATGAGAAATTTACTTTCCTATTGTTTTTCATGTTGTCTACATAAATGTAGTGTTTTTCCCTACTCAGCACGCTAAATCCTATATCCTGTTTCCCAAGTCTGATTCTTAAAGGCTGAGGACTTTGAAGTATTTACTGCTGTCTGATAATTTGGTTACTGTGAACAAATAATTCCCAAGTTCTTTACCAAATTTCCTTCAATGAAAAAACCTCAAGGAGTATTATACCAAGGAGTATTATGCCTTGATTATACGCTGAGTGGTTGTCATGCGCCGGCAATCCCTGAAAGTACATTAGTTAACACAAGTGCACAAAAAAGCATATATGTTAATTTTCTTTTCTTGTATGCATTTTTCACGCAACCTCAGTCTCCCCACTCCAATACCATGCCCACTCATCATCATTCTCCTCTTACACACCTGACCTCTTGTCCCTTTCTAGCTTCACCTAATCTGGGATGTGTCTCATAAAGCTCAGTCATCTACTTACTACACAAATACCTCAATAACTTTTTCCTTTCTGCTGAGCTTGTGCTCCCTACTTCATCCTGTCCTGCTCTGCTCCTGCTCCCTGAGCAGAAAATGTTAAGTAGTGAGACTGCTTATGTATATGGAACAGACACTAAGAGGAGCTGGTAAGGGAAACAGGAGCTATGGTGGCACATGACTCATCAACAGTAGGTGCCTGTACAGAGGGTTTTACCCCATGGCTTAAGGCCACATACCTGCAGTTGCAACCTGCCACCGCTTGCCACTATGTAGTGGATCTACAAGAAACAGATTCATCCACTCTGACGCAGCAGAGAAAATAATTTAATGTTACTTCAACATTCACTTCAGCTGTCATTTTTACCCTTCTCTCCTTGCATCTTATACCAAGAAATCTTATACCAAGAAATGAATTTATCATAAAAGAAGAAAAGAAAAAAAAAAAACCAAACAACACGCCACCCAAAAAAACCCCAAGTCCCCAGATGCCCCCAGTGGCATTAAATTCTCCCTTTTTTTTCTTCCCTGGCTGTCTTTGCATATGTCTACAGGATCATGATTAGCATAGAGTAGGGAAAAATGGGCTAGCTTTGAACTAGTAATGTTAACCATTGTAAATTCACCTACAGTAACACAGAATTCAATGTCAACCAGAAAGCTACGCCAAAAACTGTGGAAATGCTAGGTTGATTAGACTGTGCTGCCATAGCTAAACTGCTAGAGGTAATATCTCAGCTATGGAGGGCTTTGCACTGTAACCATCACGAACAGAAAGTGTAATGAAAAGACAGTGTGAGTGTTTTGACGTTAACAGATTATACAACTTGGTGTATAGACAGAGCTGTACAAATGCCAGCAAACATATTTTCTAGTGTAGATAAGAACAAAGTAATATGCAGGCTACAATAGCTCTCACCCAGAAGGAAGACTTATGCAAATTGGGTGAATAAATGAATAAGGTAAATGTTCACTTGAAAAAAATTTATAGTCCAAATAGTAAAAAACTTGTGTATACAGTTATCCCGCATGTGTGCATGAACACATACTTAATTTGCAAATATAATTGTAATGATTGAATATGCAGACAAAACCACTGTATGGGCAAATTACACAATAACTTGCTACAGGTATGCATAAGTAAATGCATCACAGTAATTTGTCCATGTGATATACACATGAAATACAAATGCAGTCCTGAAAACCTGCTTGAACTAGATGGTAGCAGACTGTTTATCCAGTCCCCTCAAGGCCTACCTTTTATTTTTGTGCTTTATTTTCAGAAAATTAGGCCTCATTTCCTTAACAGCATATAGGTTATCCAGTGTGTACATCTTGTATTTTAAAATGGAAATAAGAAAGAAGCCATACAAGTAGGCAGAGAACTTTGGCCCAGTGAGGCAGAAGGATACAAGAACAAGTTCCTGGAAGCTCTTGCATCCAGCAACATACTGCAACACAGCATGCTTCCAGTTTGTTTCTGATACAAGACTGACTAGAACTATGGAGGGTAGTTATAGTAGCAGAGTATATTGACCTTATACCTTGCTCTGACAGCTGAACTTGTATAAGAGACTGCATACACACAGCAAGGTACTAAGTACCAAGGACCTGGTTTTCCCTTAGAGCAGGTGCTTGGTAGATTTCTTTTACTCCAATGTAAGTAAGAAAATAATCAGTCTCAGAACATCTCAGGTGTACATCTGGAGTAAGCCATTCAGTGCTTTGGTGAGAAGCATTTCACATAAGACATTATCACTGTTGGAAAATCAAATATACTATGTAAAATACTAGTCTTCTTAAACTGTGTACTGCTCCTTTTAACCAAAGCTTAAAAATTCTGTTCCTATTGTATCTGTAAAAGTGCAGTGGAACATGTTATTGTGCATGTTCCATGGAAAACACATTATTTTTTGCAGGTCTTAAAACTGGCCCATGCTTGGCTTCTTATTTCAGTATGTTTTTGTCTCAGGCAAGTTACAGCTTCAGTCAGGAACAAATGCAGATTTCCCAAGGGCTACAGTTGTACCATCCTGTCTATGAAGTCATGTGAAATGCTATGACTCGGATAGCTAACACTGAAATATTATTCTGGCAATAGTAAAAACACACCTCACTTAAAGCCTTACTTTAGTTGAAACAGTTAAGAAAAATATGGAAGCATAATTTTTCAGAGGGTTCTTGTTTGCCACCTGGTCGGTTGCTGATAGCTATTTAGAGCAGATTTTGCTGTTCTAAACATGCTCAGTTTCAAAGGGATTGCTTGGAGAATAAACAACTACCCCGTGGGAATACTGATGGCGCAATCTAGCCGCTAGTGATTTTTTTAACTTGCATTGGAGGTATGTAAGCTACACCTGGAGGTTTGTATTCATGGTTTTAAACTCTTAATTGCTTCATAGGCTTCATAGTGCTTTTAATTAAAATCTTACGAGCTCAATTATTTATGTGCTTGACTAATGCACCCAATTTGTCTAACCCACCTATCTGTTTTAGAGAAATGTGTGATCCACAATGCAGGTTAGAATAACCTTAAAGACTACTGTAATTGATGGCCTCCTTAGAACCACATCTGATGTTTTTTCACAGCCCCAAGCCCTAAACATGCTGAGCAGCAGCACTGTCTGTCTCTCCCCAGTACACCTCATATCCACCTTGCTCTGCCTCCATCTGAGAGGAATTCTTTCTGCACTATTTATTTTGGGAATCCAGCCCTATATTTAAGGTGGGATCCTGCCATTTAGTATTACAAAAAGGTCATTAAAATCTAATTCATTCAAGTCTGAAACTTTGCCAAGGGCTTTCTTCTGCCCAAAAAATACAGAACCAGCTTCCTAACAGAGGATAAAGACAAAAGGCAATGGCATTCCTGAAGTCCATCTGGGAGTGTGTGGAAAAGTTTGAAAAAGCTATACTGTTCTTATACAGTTCTGCCTAGGTATTAGAGATTTCCCCTATTTTTCTTTCCTTATTGTACATTACTAAGGATATTTACTTGAAGACAGAGTCTTTGTTTAAGTATTCATCTTTCTTTTTCTACTTATTAAAAATCTGAAATCCTAATCCGCTGTTTGTGACATCACAGCAGGACTGCTATGGAAATTATTACACTGCCAAAACTCAGAGGACTATGACACCAGGTAGAGAAAAAACAGGAGAGGCGGATGAACTGTTGGGAAACAAGGATTCCTTTTTATCCAAATATTTTCATTAATAAAGAACAAGGGAAGGGAAGGGAAGTACTTGATATGTTTCTGAGGCCCAGCTGCTCTTTCAACCAAGTATTCAGGAGGCTGACGTGTGAAAGGGCCCTGTCACTCATAAGAGAAAGGCTTTAGTTCTGTGTTTGTTTTGTGTTTGGGTTTTTTTTGTTTTTTTTTTAATCTAGACCTTTGGCTCCTATGATTTATTTACATACCTTGATATTTTATTCTTTGAAGTCCACAGGCACCAGTGTCAGGAACGGTCACAGACAGTCATTTGCTGTGCTGGGTTGCTAACTGACCTCCAGAAACCTCTGTCAAGGACACAGTATTGTCAGTTACCTTCAGAAATCCTGAGTTCTCCAAAAATAAAGATACTACAAAAAACTGAAATCTCTATACGTCTTTTCTGACTTCTCTGCTTCTACAATAACATGTCATGTTTCAAACTTCTCTTTCGTAACTGTGAACATACATCAGATGAAAGTTTACATTTTCATTTGGCATTTAACCCCAGAGAATGGGGACTTCAGTGAAAACGCTGAATGTAAAGTGATAATGGGCAGGTTTTAATCCCTTAGTAGCAACTGTCTGCTGCTGTATGATAATGGTTGTACCAGACTTCCACTGTATGTTCATTTTGTTGATAGAAAAGTCACTGAAAAGGAAAACTGGCTGGGCTAACAGCCATCAAGAGCAGTATGAAATAGGGTTATATAATGATAAAAAAGTAAAAATATTATTTAAGGTACATAAAGGACTGACTGGAAATGGAAGCAAATTCCAAAACCAAATCAAGTGTATTCTCTTCCTGACCTGAAGTCCAGCAGACAGGTGGTATAAAGAAGGAAATAGAGAAAAGAAGCATATGGACAATTTTTTCTAAAAAATTAAGGAAAAGGAAGTGGTATATTATAAGCAGATATTCTAAGGTAAATAGCACAAGAGATTGTAAGAAAAGAAACTAAGATTTTAGCTAGTACTAGCCAACGTATGTTAAAGCAAAGAAAGATGGTAGGAAGGGTATATGTCCAAAATGTAGGATCTATGGCCAGGAACCAAATATTACTGCTCATACAGTGGATGTAGTTGGAGAGGAGTGCGTGGCAGATTTCACAGTGAAGGAGAGCAGCTGCCTTGCAAGAGATATCTTCACAAGAAGAGATCATTATCACTGTGGTCCAGACAGAGCTGTAAAAAAATGTGATACTTTACTCACTATTGCTCATGAAGCATAGGCTAGAAGATCAGATAACATTGTTGCACACAGAAGAAGAGGTAGTACTTTACCAGGAACTTTTGTCTCCCATTTCATGGGAGAAAACTTTCCAGTTAAAAATACAAAGAAAAAAAAGAATGACAAATGCACTCAGTCGGACAAAACCACGCACTTGAAAAATATAAGTGTTACTCTAATTTTTTGTCATGCAGTAGTACTTCCCAATGGAATCACTACTCCGTACATTGGAAATGGATTATATCAGGTCCATCAGAAAGCAACAGTGATGAATCTCTCTAAAATGCTGAAGAAGGCAATAACGTTCTAAACACGAATGCCTAGATGTAATCTGGATCTGTGCTAGTAACTGAGCTACCCCCACTTTTTTCATTCCAGCTTCTCAGGTGTGTGTGGGGGGGAATACAACTGTAATGTTTGCTTGAGTCAGCTGATGTGAATTACAAATCCAGCTGATGGTGAAAGCAGAGCAGAGCAAAACTAATCAAGAATGAGCAATCTGGAGCAACTAGATCTCACAGGCAAGAACTGCTCTTTCATTTGCATGCTTACAGCATAATGCAGGCTGCATCATGCCTGAGTGCCATGTGGACAGTCCATCTATATCTAACTGAATGGCTCTACTAATGTATGTCAGAGGAAAGGAAAGATGGTACCTTAGTTTCCTTTACTCAGCCATAGAATAGCCGAACACCAACTCATCTCCAGCTCAGAACTGAAATGAGCCCTAGCCCTTGTGAAGATCCCTGAAGCAGAAAATTCAAGGAACACAAGGCAGAGTTCCTGGCTCTTCCTCATATGCCTTTCTGAGGTATGAGAAGGGCAGAAACCACACATGAATGTTCAAACCAGGCACATCTGTGTACACAGATTAGAGATCTAATATAACTTTGATTAAGTTGTATTGTCATGATTAAATCATGATTAAGTCCTAGTCACAGAAACGTAGGATATGACTTGGTAGCGTTCACTACTGAGTTCTGCTTTGAAAAGTCTCTGAAAAAATAGGCTTGGGATTTCTGCCTGTATTATTTCTCTTTAACCTATCTCACATAGACTTGGTTTATGAATCAAAAGTTTGTCAGTTGTCTCTCCAGTACCCTTCATCTGCTCATGCTTTACTCTGTTTGACCTTTGAGAGGACAAGTAAGTATCTCTCTTCTCAAATAGGCTAAGCAGTGGAACAGGGATTAGCATGTTCTCTCAAAGATGTGGGACTAACATTTACACTGATGGTTGCAGAGTGCAACTAGTAGGAATTACCAGACTGTTCTGGAGGTGATGGACCAAAATTAAGAGACTCATTCTCCCAAAACTGCCCTGGTTTAGCAGTGCTGCTGGAAATAAAAAGTGATAATATTATCTCTGAGCTGATTTGGTAGGGGCAGGGCAGGGTGTTCCTCTCTCTTTCCCTGTTTCTCCTCACTGAAAATCTCATTTGGAGTGGAAAACTCCAAAGCAATGTTTTTCAATTTGGAAGCATCACGGTGTTCTACATTGCATTTGTAGTGCAGAGGTTGAACATTCCCACTTTTTTCCTAAAGACCGCTTGGGTTTCATCTACGAATCTTCACAGCAGTCTTCCTTCTTGGGGAGAAGATTCTGCTGGTCTCAAGGCCACCAGGTATCACAAACAGTGAAGTCAGGTTGGGAAGCCCAACTCATAGAAAAGTCAGCATGGTTAGCTAAGCTACAACTCAGGCACTAGCCAAGCATTTCCCTACATGAACTTTTCCAGTTTGATACTGGGATGTTTTCATAGGCAGCAGAAACTTTTGAAAACAAATCCCAAATTGTTTTCCACTGAGAAACCATAGAAAATTCACAGAAGATTTTCATCCAGTCATAATAAAAAGAACATTACTTGTAAAAAGTAAACATACAATACATGCAAGTATCAGTCCATTTAAATGAGAATGTTCACTTTTCAAAGTAGCAGTGGAGATAAAGATAAAATGCTGAAGACAAGGGTGTTATTCTAGGCTTTTGGCAAGGAAGATCTTATAGCATTATTTTTACTGCTAGCTAGGAAACCTAGCACAAAAAGTTCAGTCTCAGCAAGGGGTTAGGAGGAAAGAGGGGAAGCTAAGATATTTCTTCAAAATGCATACTCTGTCTTCTGAACATCGTAATAGTTAAAATGTTTTTCATGCATGTCCATGCATTCATGCATGGGTAAAGCCATAAAATCCATCATTTCTAATACACACTCAGATTTGGGGAAAGAAGATTATAATTAGACAGTTATCAAATAATATACTGTTCAATAGGGTAGAGCAGCATCTTAATAAGTGATTTTAGCCTTTAAAGGATTTCCCCTCCTTCAGATGAAAACCTTTGATTATACCATAATATACTACATATCACTAGTAGTCTTCTGCATATATTCATGTATTTTTTAAACAAAAATCTAATACCATTCTCCCTGGAGCTCAGATGTTTTCTCCTTTCTTCAGAACCAAGGAATATTTTAAATTAATGGGATGTTGGCTTAGTCTTCCCACTATTGTTCAAAAACAAAACGAACAAAACCCCCTTGGATTCTAGTGTATAGTTACACCAAGAGTGTTCGGTCATGAATTACTCACATTGCACTCACATGACGTGAAGAAGCCATATAGACAACCCATGCTGCAAAGTTCATAGTGGAAGATTGTAACTAGATCATACATGTGTTTAAATAAGGCTGTACTGACTAGGGAAGAAGACAATGATAAAGAAAGGTAAGCAGGGTTTTTTTGTATTTATAGCACATGCAAGTACTCTCTATTCAATTTACTGCACCTGGTGCAAAGAAAGAAAAAAACAACATAATACAGGAGGAAAAAATACTGTGTAATAAACAGACTAGCTGTTAACAGAGATTATCTTGATCAAAATAATCTGTAATTTGTATTAATAAACTTCTGTAAACTATTGCCTAATGCCGGATTATTTTGAAGCTAAATGAAAGATTGTTCACAGCTGCATATACTTCATCACATAAATGCAGATTAAAGCAGATTTGAAAGCATCATTATGAATAATGCATTATTTTTAAAGAACAAAGTGAATAAAGTAGTCAGCCTGTATAAACGTGGAGTAGGAAAATTTTCAATCAGTTGCATCATTCTCCACAATAAACAAAGGACAGCAGTTTCTTGGAATGGAGAGAGGTTGTGCTCATGAATGGGTTCAATTCTTAAAAGGCTGCCAACGAGATACAAGGAAGGGAGATCACTTAAAATTTTTGTTTAAGTTTCTCAGGTGGCACTGTGACTGCATTGTCATGCAGACTGCAACTTCACCCATATCAGTCTTAGTCAAGGATCTGCAAAAAGGGAAACTGGAGGTATAACTAGCAGTAAAATTGAAGTAACGACAAAGAAACTTTAATTTTTACAACTTTGCACGATCTATTCCAGAAAGTCTTTCCATTCCATTCATAAACCTTTTTACTATATAAGAATTTCTGAAATAAACACCCTCTAAAAATCCAGTCTGCCAGTTTGTATTGGTGGTCCTGTATTTGCTGCATTTAGTGATTCAATAACACTTTGTATATTAGAACTATGGAGGCTCGAAGCATTGTATCTTGCTCTTAACATTCACATTTAATAAATATTTATTATCCATGCTACTCAGAAATTCTTCAGTCTTCACTCCAGGAAAAGATTCTTTTGTAGTTAAAATAAAACAAGTTTTGTTTAAATAAA